>NC_080191.1:125845423-128345423 GCF_030028045.1 Hippopotamus amphibius kiboko
CATTTCAGTTATTGTGTTGCATATCTCTGTTTGTTTGCTCTTCAATTCTTCTAGGTCTTTGCTAAACTTTTCTTGTAACTTTTCAATCTTTGCATCCAGTCTTTTTTCAAAGTCCTGGATCATCTTCACCATCATTATTCTGAATTCTTTATCTGGAAGGGTGCCTATCTCCTCTTCATTTAGTTGTTTTTCTGGAGTGTTAGCTTGTCCCTTCATCTGGTACAAAGTCTTTTGCCTTTTTATTTTTTCTATCTTTCTGTGGCTGTGGTTTTCAGTTCCACAAGATGAAATACTGCTGATACTGCTTGATACTGCTGTCTGCCCTCTTGTGGAGGAAGCTATCTAGGAGGGTCATGCATGCTTCCTCATGGGAGGGATTGATGGTGGGTAGAGCTGGGTGGGCAGCGCTCCGTAAGACTTTAATCCAATTTGGTGGGTGGAGCTCAGTAAAACTTTAATCTGCTTGTCTGCCAATGGGTGGGGCTATGTTCCCACCTTGTTGGTTGTTTGGCCTGAGGTTACCCAGCACTGGAGCTTACAGGCTCTTTGGTGGAGCTAATGGCAGACTCTGGGAGGGCTCACTCCAATGAGCACTTCCCAGAACCCCTGCTGCCAGTGCCCCTGTCTCCTCGGTGAGCCACAGCTGCCCCCCACCTCCGCAGGCAACTCTCGAACACCAGCAGGTCAGTCTGGTTCAGTCTCCTATGGGGTCACTGCTCCTTTCCCCTGGGTCCTGGTGAGCACACTTTTTTGTGTGTCCTCCAAGAGTGGAGTCTCTGTTTCCCCCAGCCCTGTGGAGGTCCTGCAATCAAATCCCGCTGACTTTCAAAGTCTGATTCTCTGGGGATTCCTCCTCCTGTTGCTGGACTCCTAGGTTGGGAAGCCTGATGTCAGGCTCAGAACCCTCACTTTAGTGGGTGGAATTCTGTGGTATAACTCTTCTCCAGCTTGTGAGTCACCCACCCAGCATTTATGGGATATGATTTTAACGTGATTGTGCCCCTCCTACCATCTCATTGCAGCTTCTCCGTTGTCCCTGGAGGTGGGGTGTCTTTTTTGGTGAGTTCCAGTGTCTTTCTGTTGATGATTGTTCAGCAGTTAGTTGTAATTCCGGTGCTCTTGCAAGAGGGAGTGAGCTCACATCCTCCTACTCTGCCATCTTGATCCTCCTCCCCAGGAGGTTTTTGATAATTCTTAAACAGGAGTCCTTATGAAGACTCTTAATAAGAGTCATTCTGTAATCTCCCCTATCCTCAAAGAGCATGAAAACCTCTATTGCAAATATCACAGCTTCGATCCTAATACAGGAGACCTTCGGCCTCTCCAGCGGGTGATATTACATTCTCTTCCTTAAAACTCTCCAGTTTTATTCCCCTTCTTAAAACCTTCCATGGTTGCTTTCAGGATACAACCTGAAATTCTTCATATGGCTAGCAAGGCACTGCATGATCTAGTCCTCCTCCTTAATACCAGGACTGGAAAGGGTAGCTGACCAGATGCTAGGAACCCAGACATGATTTTCTGGCCATTTTAACTGCCTCTGCCTGGAGCATCCCTTCTCCCCCAGCAGCTACTCTACTTTAGTTCTTCCCTCTTTCCACTCTACCCCAAAGGCTCTCTGGCCAGGTACTTGACACTTTAGCCAGACCACTCACTCAGAACTTCTCAAGACTGAAAACACAGTTCCATTCCCCTGCCTCTGCATCTTCTTCCCACACTTACCTCTTAGTCGGAGACAACAGATGACTCAAAATTCACTGTCAACCCACCCCATGGTGGCCTGGTTCCTAGATTCAAGGCATGGCCCTGAACCTTCCCATCTCCTGGGCCTCAGACACTTCCAGAGCAGGGTGAGAAACCTTTCACCCTTGTGTTCCCTCTCAGGCCAAGGGATCTTGGGGTGTGGGGCAGGAAGGATAGGAGGATGAAGAGGTAGGAATGCAGAAGTCACTTCCCTGACCTAGGATAATAGTAGACTCAATATGCAGTTTTGCCCCCACCAAGTCACATGGGGTATGTGGCCCCAGAAGGAGTGGCCTCACTTTACTTTCCTGGACTTTTCCACTCTGGCCTGTTTCTAACTGGGATCATTAGTTTGAGTCTCTTTAGACTGAAAGTTGCTATCAACCATTCTCCCTCACATGCTGTCACCCATCAGCTCCCCTCACATTTAAACACTCAGACACAGCATTCAGATTTCTAACTAGTCTTGAGCTCTGTGAACACCTTTTGAGTGATGACATGATCAAAGAGATAAATTGGTCAAATCCCCACAGTCTGACTTCAAAACTACACTGAAATGGAATGTGGCTTAAGGAGCTTCACAGTGCCTGCTTAAGACTGACACATATCAAATATCAGAAAATACTCTGTCTTCTATTCCGCAGCCCCAGGTTAACAAGCACTGAGTAAAAAGAAAAGTGATTTGGGACTTCCCTGGTGGTGCAGTGTTTAAGAATCTGCCTGCCAATGCAGGGGACATGGGTTTGATCCCTGGTCTTGGAAGATCCTGCATGCTGTGGAGCAATGAAGCCTGTGCAACACAACTACCAAGCCCACAAGCCCAGAGCCCGTGCTCCACAACAAGGGAAGCAACCACAGTGAGAAGCCCGTGCGCCACAACAAAGAGTAGCCTCCATTTGCCACAACTAGAGAGAAAGCCCACCTGCAGTAACAAGGACCCAATGCAGCCAAAAAATAAAAAAAATAAAAAAGACAAAAGAAAAGTGAGTTGTAGGTGGGAAGGCTGCAAGAGAGATTCTCTCTGAGGAGACATTCAGTAAAACTCTCCAGTAAACTAGCTCACATCCTGAACACAATTTATCATTAGACTTTGAAGTCTAGAGTGCATCAAGGGTAATTATAACAACCCACTGCAAACTAAGCCCAACTCCTCACTAGATAAACCCAAGTTACTAGACAAAAGGCAGGCCACAAGGGAGGGCAAGCTTATCGAACATTAAAAAAAAATTAATTCGAGGACATCCAGGTCCAAGATGGTGACATAGGAGGCTCCAGAACTCACTCCTCCCAAGGTCACACAGAACCTCCACCATACATGGAACAACTCCCTTTAAAAGAAATCCAGAACCTAGCTGAGCAACTTCTTTACATTGGGTAAATGAGAAAAAAAACCAAAAAACAAAAATCCAAAAAACCTTTACATTTAAAAAGGTAGGAATGGCTGTGATAAACAATCCCTATAAACCCTACCCCTGTCACATTGCCATACAGTTGGGAGGGAACTCACAACTCCTCAAATCTCTCTGAGGAGCAAAGTGTTTGGACCCAACATCAAGCATCCCAGTTTCTAAGACTTTCACCAGAAGTATGAGCCCCCAAAATACCTATTTCTAAAAGTGATCAGGGCTTGAATCCATGAGACCCACAGGACTATAGTAAATAAGATCTTTCCAAAGACTTTCTGTGGCTATCCCCACAGAGCTCCATATAGAGGCAGCAGACAGAAACACCCATCTGTAAGTCATTACCTGAAAGATTCCTATTTGTATAATTTAAAAGTTGCAGCCTAAGAGTCATGCTTCAATTCAACACAATCTAGGGCCAGCTGTGCTCCTCTCTAGAAACTGAAAAGGCCATTGGGTGCCATTATCACATTCTCTGTTAGCTCTGCCCCAGGTCGCTGGTGTAGTCCTAGAAAGAACTTATATATATGTTTGGTGTCCCAGCTTTTGTGGCTACCACCCAGGGAATGCTCTCATTGCTCTTTAAGCTGAAATGAAAGAACTCTAATTAATAACAGGAAAATGTATGACACTGGATATATAACTAGAAAAGTAAATATATAGTTAAATTCAGAATAACCTAAAGTTGTAAAGGTGGTGGATTAATCACTTACAAGTGAAGGGTAAAAGACAAAAGTAATAAAAAGCACAAAGGAAATGATAAGAAGAAGGGAAGAAAGGAATTACAAAACACTCAGAAAACAATTAACAAGATGGCACTAGTAAGTACATACCTATCAATAATTACTTTAAATGTAAATGTACTAAATTCTCCAATTAAAAGACAGAATGGCTGAATGAATTGAAAAAACCAAGACCCAACTATATGCTGTCTCTAAGGGACTCACTTCAGCTTTAAGAATACACACTGATGGAAAGTGAAGGGATATAAAAGATATTCCATGAAAACAGAAATTGAAAGAAAACAAGGGGGTACTATACTTGTATCAGACAAAATAGACTATAAAACAGAGTGTAACAAGAGACAAAGAATGTCATTATGTAATGTTAAAGTGGTCAGTTCAACAAGAGGATATAACATTTGTAAATATTTGTGCACCCAACACAGGAGCACCAAATATATAAAGCAAATATTAATACCTAAAGGGAGAAATAGACAGCAATACAATAATAGTATGGGATTTCAATACCCTACTTTCATCAATGAATAGACAATCCAGGTACAGAATCAATATTAAGACATTGAACTCAACACATTATACCAGATGAGCTTAACAGATATTTACAGAACATTTCATTCAAAAGCAGCAGAATACAATTCTTTTCAAACGTATATGCAGTATTCTCCAGGATGGATCAAATATTATGCCCAAAACAAGTCTTAATGAATTTAAGAAGACTGAAATCATATCAAGCATCTTTTCTGAACACAATGCTATGAAAATAGAAATCAATTACAAGAGGAAAATTAGAAAGTTCACAAATATGTGGAAATTAAACATGCCACAAAACAACTAACTGGTCAATCAACAAATCAAAGGAGAAATTAAAAAATATACTGAGGCAAGTTAAAATGGAAATATAATGACCAAAACTTATGGGATGCAGCAAAAGCAATTCTATGAGGGAATTTCATATGGATAAATGCCACATAAAATAATAAAGATTTCTGTTACTGACCCAGGTTCATTTGCCCAATGCACAGCAAAGCAAAGTGCTGAGATGCTGAGGCTTCCAACAAAGAAAGAGTTTATTCACAAGGCAGCCAAGTGAGGAGACAGGGGAAGAAGTGCCTCTAAAAGAAAGGGTCTCTGGGTATTTATGAGATAAAGAACAAAAAATCAGGGTGGTCTGAGGCATGGAGAGTGTGGGAAAAGGTGTTTGGAAAAAGAAGCAGTATAGTTGTTGTTATGTGCAAGTGTAACTAGGCTACAGGCCTCTGAAAGTTTAAAAAAATATGGAAGTGCTCAGCATGAGATGAGGGTGGAGTTCTTGGCCCTCTGACATGAGATCACTGAGTGGACATTCATACATGCCCAGTTGGAGGGCTGGTGGTACTATCCAGTCTTAACTAGCTCAGCTCAAACTAGTCATAGCTGACTCTTGTCTCACCTTGAACTAAAGAGAGCTGATTCCACATTCCTGGAAAACAACTTGAACAAATACCTTATTGTTTAGGCTGTGTGCCTCTCAGAGGACATGCAAGTCTTTCATAGCAACAATTAAAATGACCTTGATTAGTGAAGGCACTTTACAGGTGAAATGGATTTAACCTGGGACTACCTGGTGGCATAGTGGTTAAGAATCTGCCTGCCAATGCAGGGGACATGGGTTTGATCCCTAGATCGGGAAGATCCCACATGCCACAGAGCAACAAAGCCTATGTGCCACAACTACTGAGCCCTTGTGCTGCAACTACTGAAGCCCACCCACCTAGAGCCTGTGATCCACAACAAAAGAAGCCACCACACTGAGATGCCTGCACACCACAACAAAGAGTAGCTCCCACTTGCCGCAATTAGAGGAAAAGCCCATGTGCAGCAATGAAGACACAACACAGCCGAAAATTAAAACAAAACAAAACAAAACCCTAATGATTACCCATGGTTTGCTCTCTAATAAACTTACCAACTTTATACCTGAAGATACTAGAAAGATGAACAAACTAAGTACAAAGTTAGTAGAATAGAGGATAAGAAAAATCAGAGCAGAAATAAAATATAGAATAAAAACAACAGAAAAGATGAATGGAGCTAAGAGCCTTTTTTTTTTTTTTTTTAAGATAAACAAAATAGAAAAACCTTATCTAGACTCACCAAAGAAAAAGAGAGAGGAATCAAATAAATAAATTAAAAAATGAATGTGAAGTTACAAGTGATACCACAGAGATACCAAGAATTATAAAAGACTACAATGAACAACTATACATCAACAAATTGGACAACCTAAAAGAAAGAAATTCCTAGAAACAAATAAGTATCCAAGACTGAGTCATCAGCAAATAGAAAATATGAGCAGGCCAAACTCCTAGTAGTAAGGGGATTGAATCAGTAATCAAAAACCTCACAACAAGCAAAATCTAGGACCGGATGGCTTCACTGGTGAATTTTACCATGCATTTAAAGAAGGACAAATACCCATCCTTCTCAAATTCTTTAAAAAAAAGAAGAAAGGGGAACACTTCTCATCTCATTTTAAGAGGCCAACCTTTCCTTGATATAAAAATCAGACAAGTATGCTACAGGAAAAACAAAATTACAGGCCAATATCCTTGATGAGTATAGATGCAAAAATTCTCAACAGAACATTAGAAAAACAAATTCAACAATGTATTCAAAGAATCATACACCACAATCAAGTGGGATGTATTCCAGGGATGCAAAGATGATCCAATATGCACAAATCAATTCATGTGACACACCACTTAATACAATGAAGAATACAAGTTATATCATCATCTCAATATATGCAGAAAAGCATTTGACAAAATTCAAAAACCATTCATGATAATAACTCCCAACAAACTGGGTATAGAGGGAACAAACTTCAACATAATAAAAGCCATTTATGACAAGTCCACAGCTAACATGATACTCAATGGTGAATAGCAGAACAGGAACAGGAAAAGAATGCCCACTCTTGTCAATTTTATTCAACAGCAGTACTTGGAAGTTAGCCAGAACAATAAGGTGAGAAAAAGAAACAAAATGCATACAAATCAGACAGAAAGAAGTAAAACTGTCTCTTTTCACAAATGACATGATATTTTATATAGAAAAACCTAAACTCCATCAGTAAACTATTATGACTAATCAATGCATTGTTAAAGATGCAGAATACAGAAACAATATGCAAAAATTAGTTGCATTTCTATACATTAATTATGAACTATCCAAAAAAGAACTGTGGAAACAATCCCATTTACAATTGCATCAAAGAGAATAAAATATCTAGGAATAAATTTAACCAAGGAGTTCAAAACTATGTACACTGGAAAGCTATGACACTGATGAAAGAAACTGAAGAGACAAATCAATGGATAGATAGTCTATGATCATTGATTGGAAGAATTAATGTTCAAATATCCATACTAACCAAATAAATCTATAAATTCAATGCAATCCCTATCAAAATTTCAATGGCAGTTTTCACTGAAAGAGAAAAAAATTCCTAAAATGTGCATGGAACCACAAAAACCATGAATAGCCAAAGCAATCTTGAGAAAGAAAAACAAAGCTGGAGGCATCACTCATTTCAAACTATATTACTAATCTATAGTTATCAAAACAGTATGGATTTTTTAAATGTCAATAAAAAACCCATAGATCAGTGGAATAATACAGAGACCAGAAATAAACCCACACATATGCTGTCATTTCATTTATGACAAATGATCTACAGGTATAATGGGAAAAGAATAGTCTCTGTAATAAGTGGTGCTAGCAACACTGGATATCCACATGCAAAATATTGTACTGGAGCATTATCTTACACCACACACAAAAATCAATTCAAAATGAATTAAAGACTTCAATGTAAGACCTGAAAACATAAAACTCCTAGAAAAAGAGATAACGGGTAATATCCCTGATGTTGGTCTTGGCAATGATTTTTTTAAATTTGATACCAAAAGCACAAAGGCAACAAAGGCAAAAATCAACAAGTGGGACTACATGAAACTAAAACGCTTTTGCACAGCAAAAGAAACTCTCAATAAAATGAAAAAAGAGCCTTCAGAAAGAGAGAAAATGTTTGCCAATCATATATTTTGTGAATATACAAAAAATTATGTATAATATACAAAACATTAAATAAATCATAAAGTTAAAAAGAAGAATATGATTAAAAAATGGGCAGAGGATATGAATAAATGTTTTTCCAAAGAAGACATACAAATGGCCAATAGGTACACTAAAAGGTACTCAACATTACTTATCAGAGAAATGCAAATCAAAACCACAATGAGGTATTACTTCACACTGATTAGAATGACTATTTTCAGAAAGACAAGAAATAACAAGTATTGTCAAGGATGTGGAGAAAAGGGAACTTTTATGCACTTTTGGTGGAAATGTAAATTGACGCAGCTACTAAGGAAAACAGTATGGAGATTCCTGGAAAAACTAGAACCATCACATGATTCAGCAATGCCACCTCTGGGTATTTAGCCAAAGAAAACAAAATCATTGTCTCAAAAAGGTATCTGCACTCATATGTTCCTTGCAGCATTATTTACATTAGCCAGGACATGAAAACAGCCTAAGCATCCAACCACAGAAGAATGGATAACAAAACTGTGGTATATGTATACAATGGAATATTATTCAGCCATGAAAGAAGGAATTCCTGCTCTTTGCAACAATGTGGATAGACCTTGAGGGCATTATGCTAAAATGATATGTAGCAGATAGAGAAAGACAAATACTGTGTGATTTCACCTATATGTGGAATATATTAAAAACTGAACTTGTGGGACTTCCCTGGTGGTCCAGTGGTAAAGAATCCACCTTCCAATGCAGGGGACGTGGGTTCAATCCCTGGTCAGGGAACTAGGATCCCACATGCTGCAGGGCAACTAGGCCCACATGCCACAACTAATGAGCTTGCGTCCCTCAACTAGAGAGCCTATGTGTTGCAAACTACAGAGCCCATGTGCTCTGGAATCCACGTGCCACAACTACAGAGCCTATGTGCCCTGGAGCCTGCGTGCCACAACTAGAGAAGAGAATACCTGCATGCCACAAGTAGAGAGAAGCTTGCACCCTGCAACAAAAGATCCCGCATGCCTCAAAGGAGATCCTGTGTGCTGCAACTAACACCCAACATGGCCAAAAATAAATACATTTTAAAAAAATTACACACACACACACAAAAAACTGAACTCTTAGACACAGTGTACAGAGGGTGGTTGTCAGTGGTGGGGGGTTGGGGGGCTGGCAAAATGAGTAAAGGTTGTGAAAAGGTACAAACTTTAGGTTATAAGATAAATTAGTCCTGGAGATGTAATGGGCAGCATTGTGATTATATTTGACAATACTGTGTTACATATTTGAAAGCTGCTAAGACAGGAAATCTTAAAATTCTCATCACAAGGAAAAAAATGTAACTATGTGAGGGGATAAATGTTAACTAAACTCACTGTGGTAATCATTTTTCAATATAAACATAAATGATCATGTTGTACCTCTAAAACTAATACAATGTTATATGTCAATTATATTTCAATAAAACTTGGAAATATTTCACTATGTGCTGTCCTAAACTGCATCATAACTCCTGAATCCTATCAGGTGATACTCAATTTACTTTGTCCCATTAGTGACAATGATCTCTTTGATTACATGATCATGGTGGGGGCTGCTAGACTCTGCTGTAAAAATTACTCTTTCCCACTTAAAAATTAAAAGTGTCTCATGAGAAAGTAATTCAAAACTATATCTGTGTCCTCATCAAAATTTTAGTTTTCACATTTATTATATCTGTAAAGACACACGGTGTCCTACTTTATTTAATGGTAATAATCTCATAAAAATATTTTGATGCTCAAATCATCCTTAATTTTGCTGGTTGGAGCCCTTTCAGGTTCATTCTTTGAAAACACCACCATCATTCCTTGAGCACCTCCTTGCCATTCCATAAGTTGTTCAAGGCTTATCTTATACTTTTCCCAGCTTCAACTCTGGGATCAACCATTTCTCAAAGAGCCCAGTTCAGGTAGAGAAAGACACTTAGAAGCCAAGAACTAGGACTTGGTGGGCAGAATGATGACATGAGATGTGATGATTTTCTTTTGTTCTTTTCAGGGTGAGAAGGACAGGCAAAGGGAGCTCCTCTTCTGAATGGGTCCATGACCCTACATCTCTAAGTCACATCATCCTGAGGGACAGACCCTCTGAAATGGTAAGGTCTCTACTCAAAGGCAGGCATAGAAAATGAGGGGGAGGGGGAAGGACACAGTATCTTTATAGGATTTCTTTTTGTTCCACATACTTTGACCCTTTAAATGTCTGTGATTAAACAGAGCTGAATTGATTGAACCTTATTGATGAGGTAAGAAAAAATTAACTAGACTGTGGAAATATCATGGATTTTAAGCCACAGAAACCATTCTACTAAGGCCTAACAATGTCTTCCCTAGTGCAGACACATAATAATTGTTTTAGGAATAAATAATCATAAATAGGTATTTTCATGTATTTTTCTGATATATGCGAAATTCATTCAACTAGAAGAGTACAATCTATCCTGATTGGAAATGTTTTCTTATTTATAAAAATTATTTTTTGTTCCATCTGATTTCTTCTTCTGGAATTCCGGTTGTACATAAACTGAAGTTGATATATCTATTCCACAAAAATCATCTTTTTTCTCTATACTTTGTTAGACTTCCTGGAGAATTTCTAAAATTTGTCTTTTTATTGTGTTATCTTTCTTCCATCATATGGGAGATATGATGTGGCCATCATATTTTTCAACCTTACTAACATTTTTCCACGTCAGAATGTTCCCATTTTTCTATTGCCTGTTCCAGGAACAAATACATATGCAACATTCCCTGAAATTTCACTGAGATTAGAAATTAAGATATTTATTGTAATTCCTGGTATTTTTCTCATTTAAATTTCTAATCTTTCATGTTTGATCATTTTTCTCTTTATAAATATTTAATGAGAAGACATTTGTCTAATATTTGAACTTAAATGGGTCCTACAGATAGTGTGTGGATTTCTGGTTAAATCCTCCTCGCACAGTGAAGATAGAAGGAATTGTTCAGATTAACTGCAGTTTTACTTTGCATAATCAGGGACCCTGGGTCCTTCCTATGCAGAGAAAGGGGAAGAGGAAAACGGGGAGGAAAGGGAGGGGGTAAATGAAAGCAAGATGTAGCTGTCATAGAGATAATGTCAGTGTCTTTAACTTCTTTTTGAGTTGGTTGTGGTACCTGACAGCTGGCTTGGAAAGCCCTACCCTTCTCTAACTGGCATAACTAATGCTCCTAGATCCAGCTATGCAAGTACCTCACTTTACCTGGCACGCTGTATGGTCCAACTATAAACTAAACGTGACTACCTCTGTTAAATCTTATCATTGTAATCCAGCATCTGGTCAATTATTTAGGCTAACGAAAAGTGGTCTGGACATCACTTTTCCAGCAGCTCCCCTGATATCCCAATGTTCTCAACATTAGGAGCTAGCGATATCGCAATTCTGCTGCAGATGAAAGGAAGTCTCTCCCATAAGCTCTTATTTCTTAAACACACTTCCTTTGCATGAAGTAAATTATGGGTTGGACAACTCACTCAATTCAATTTTCTCTACAGAACAGTATAAAAATTCCTTGAACTTTCTGACAGATAGAAATCCTAGTTTCTAGTACTGGTACTGATTTTTCTTATGGTATTATATGCTTTTGCTCCTTTTAAGGAGATATGAAAGAGAATGAGAGGTACAGGGTTCGGAATACTACCTGAATTGATTGTTCACTGATTGTTAAAATAATCAAATATGCAAGGAAGTATACCAACAATTTAAAAACTTCAGTTATTTGATTATTAGTACATTTAACACTAGGTCTATATTGAAGTTTATACCCTGCAAAGGAATATGTATGTTTTATTAACACCTAGAGTAATATAGAGGTTACTGTGTTCTATAAACAATAGGATATAGGAACTAACTATTCCATGCGTAAATGGTTACTTCAAAAATTATAATAATACTCCAGTTTTAGAGTGAGTTTTTAAAATGTGTCCTTCTTTGGGACAGAATCATGTTTTTCTTTGTTCACTGAAAACCATCAAAAATGATAATTTATTGTCTTGTCAATATGAAGATTTTATTTACAATAGCAGATTAGTTTATTAAAAAGTTAAATACACTGTGGATTCCTGAATATAAAACAAACACATTTTACTTTTATTTTTCCATATTGAGTATTATTTGAACACAATTATAAAGGAAACTGAAATTATGCTAATATTAACTCTTGAATATACAGTATTTGCAAAATGAGTTGTTGCATATGAAATAACTAGATTTAATAAAGTATAATTTTACATTATAATTTCTTTAATATGTTTTTCATTAATTTTTGCTACAAAAATGGAAAATAAATCAAAGTATAATTCAAAATGGTTTTTCATAAGAAGTTTCATGTCTAACGGTAAAAAGTCCTATGCATTTCTCCCAAATACACAGTGAACATTCAAAGAAAATGTATAAAACATTTACAAGCCAGTGAACACAAAAAGAACCACAGTTTCAAAGTGAAATCACATTCTGGGACTGACTACAGGCATCACAGAGTACTTTACCTATGGTATGACTTTCAGGAGAAAAAAAATGAGTTTTTCTTTTATACAGTCCCAATCAGCGCAGACATCAAATTTTCTGATACTATCATTAACCTGCTACCATATTCCTCCTGTCAAAAGCTGAACACAGCCATTGTTATCATAAAACATGAAATCCTAGATAAAAACAAAAAGATAGAAATGAATTTTCAACAGGAGAACAGAGATATTCTGATGCAAAAATGCTAAGGTATCTGATGAAACACAGTAAAATATCTATTAAACAAGAAAAAATACTGTAAAAAGTAAACCTGGAGCAAGTCTATAGCTATATAAGCTCTACCTGCAGCTTTCAATTTTAATAGCAATTAAATACTATAATTCTATTCATTTGTTGATAACTGCATTAATTTAATTAATCTTCTGGTAATTTCTCCATATTTCGCTTTTTTAAAAATCCCCCTTGGGATCTTTCTTGTTCAGTCTTTCTTCCTCTACTTTTTGTAGTTCTTCTCTAGCAATATAACTTGTGACTGGAGTTCCATGTACGATTTTCAGATTTGTTTTCCGTAAGAATGACAGCTATCCCAAGGGTCAGAATGCACCTTAGAAATTTTTGTGTCAGTTTCATGATTTGTCTTCCAAATTTGCTCACTGTGTTCCCCAACTTATTCCATCCTATCAGTGTGTATCCGGACACCCTCCCCTATGACTTTAGCCAAACCCTATAGAATTTCTCTCTCTCACATCTATTATTTTCCCATACCCCTTAAACAGAAATAATTTAATCCTTATTGCTAATCACTTGCAGTTTTACTATTGCAATTTTACCTCTCAAATTCATTTCTTACATAGACATCAAAATTTATCATTCTAAAACTTGAATTTATAATTTTTTATATATATCTAGTTTGATACTAACCAGTTGACAAAACAATTTTTAATGAATTACCAACAAAAAAGTTGCCTAATCATTAAAGGACTTTTAGAGGAATGCCAAAGTCATTTCCTAATAACTCCACCATCATGCCCAGTCTCATTTCCCATCTATCCAGACACCCCAAATTGTCTCTCTTCCCTAAACACACCATATCTTTCACATTACCCTGCCTTTGGGTGAACCCTTCCCTCAAGGCTAAGGTTAGATTTAGCTTTTTATTTGAAATGAAGACTTATTGAAAACACAATTTTTACACAGAACTCTGGTTACATTAAAACTTATTTAGAAAATACTATGCATATGCCAAATTAGACAGAATTGCATAACACTGTCCCAGAGACCCCTCACCCAGCTTCAATAATTATTAACATGACCAATCTCGGTTCAGCAATTACTACAGCCCCTACATCTCCCTGCCTTCACCTCCATTATTTTAGAGCAAAACCCTGGCATCATAACACATTACACTGAAATAGTTTGCAGCTAAAAAGATATGAATCACGTTTTGTTTTTACATAACTACTATTATCATCATCAGAGCTTAAAGCAACCATAATTAGGCATTATATCATCAAACAGCCAATGTTCAAATTCCCTGAATGTCTTGTTAATGTGTTTTTACACTGATTTGGTCAAATTAATATCCAAACATGGTCCACAAACTGGGTAAGGTTGATGTTTCTCTCCTTTTTTCATTTTATTTTGCTTTTAATCTTCCTTGGCATTTATCTATTGAAGGAACTGGGTTCTCCTTGCTGTATATCCTCTCACTTTTTAGTTTTTTCTGATTGCATCCCCAAATGAATGTTTAAGATAGTCATCTAATGATTCCAAAGCTTGCTTGCATATTGGAATCACCTGGGAGCCCTAATCAGCTTAAAGACTTGGTCCTACTTCCAGAGATTTTGGTTTGGGTATATAGATCTGGGTGTAGTCTTGTCATAGAGAGTGTAAAAAGCTACCTAAGTGCTTCTACTGTGCAGGTAAGGTTGAAAAATCATTGTTCTGTCCCAGATGTCTTTGACTTTGGCTGTATATGGAATCATCTGGGGAGCTACACAAACTTCTGATTCTGAGCTTATGATTTAATTGAACTGGGGTGTGATTTGGTACTTGTGCTTTTTGAAATATCCCTAGGCGATAATGTGAAGACACGTTCAGGATCATTGCTCTATTCCATGTATTTCCTCTCAACTGGCAGTTTGATCTAATGGCTTGACTGGGTATATACTCATTGCAGATTACACTCTTGTATTCGATGATTTCATTTAATAGTGACTCAAGAGGAAATCTACCTGTTTCACTGAGTTTTATCCTATGTAAGCGCATATTTAAAGTGTTCCCAAAGCAACAATTTTGATTGTGTAAATACAAGCCCTAAAGACTAGGGCCTCTCTTTAACATAAGGTCCTTCTATTGACATGTGAAACTAAGTAGACTTTCCAGACAGAACTACTGTGGATCCTATGAATCCACAGCATCAGGAAAAAACGGAATTTAAGAGCTAGGATCAAATAAACTCTTTTGAACAAAACCTGTAAATTTAAGAGGGTCATTCTAAAATTTACTGAATAATTTTTAAGCATGATACTGCAGAAACCATCTATACCCAAGATTAGTAAGAACAGACTTACAATGAGGAAACACATGCCAAGTATCACAGCTTTCATTTTCACATCAATGTCTGCAGGGAACTGGATGCCAAAGTTACTGTAATGTGTAAATATTTCTCTCATAATCCTAGTAAACTGCTTGGAAATCTTGCCGACCACATTTTTTCCATCAAGAGATTTAATCTAAATTGAAAGAAAGGAGACAGTCTTAAAGTGATTCTAGAAAATTTTAATCTACTTTCAAAGTTGGATAAAATGAAACAAATATACTCTTATGTGCCAGATGGAACAATGAATATTATATGACTCAGTAGATGCATATAGATACCTGCATCTATCTATAGATAAATGAAAAAAACATTTCTTTGCCTTAGAGGACTTATATAAAAGTAGTTTTGCTGATATATTTAACATTTTTTATTCTACATTAAGACAGACTTAATAAATGAGCTGAACTGATCCAAAATAAAAGTTAAGTAAAAAATGATACAAATATGAAATATTTCTTTGATAAAATTTCTAGAAGCCACCAGGGGGGTAGTAAATGAAACTCCCATCTGAATCCTCCTTTAAGACAAGCACAGAGAGAGTTTACATAGGTAGAGTGTGTGAAGCTGATGGGAGGCCTCATTATCACCCACTGTCAGTAGGAAAACATGAAATGCCAAGAGCCTGGAAAAGAGCACTGGGGGTTTTTAGTGAAGTAAAGCAACGGTCCCCAACCTTTTTGGCACCAGGGACAGGCTTCGTGGAAGGCAACTTTTCCACGGATGGAGGGGGATGGTTCAGGCAATAATGCAAGTGATAGGGAGCGGCAGATGAAGCTTCGCTCGCTCGCCCACCGCTCACCTCCTGCTGTTGGGCGCTGAGGACCCCTGAAGTAAAGAACCCAATACGTAACTTCATGGGATGCTCCAACTCAAGTCTTGGGCTAAGACTTAACAACAGAATGGGGCTGAACAACAAAGGAGCTCCAAAGTAAAATTTTTCTAATTTTACAATTCTGACCAAGAAAAGCTCAGGGCCATTAAAAAGAGCTGAACAGACTGTGGATGGATGAATGCACCTCACCAAGTGGTCATGTGGGGGTTGAATGTAGCCCACCCTCACCAAAGTACCTACAGGCAGGGTGTGTGAAACCAGGAAAAGAAGTGTCATTTTCAAATGTGTATAAGATACCATACGTGCTGGCAATAGCATTACGTTGACAATAACATAAATGTGACGAAACTAGAAAGAGTTGACTCATTTTGTTTGGATGCGGGTGGTTACGTTATTTAAAAACCTGAAATAAACTTCTAATATGAACACTGTAATAGCATAGGTTACTGTTCATCAAATAGTCATTTCAATCCCCTCCCTCTATAAGCCCAGTATACTTTCCTGCACATTGAAATTAGGCTTGGCCATGTGCCTTGTTTGACCAGTGGAGTGTTAGTGGATGTGACACAAACAGAGATCTTAAACATGGCTGAGTGGTTTGGCCTTGGTCTTGCTCTCCAGTGATCAGCCATTGGAAAAGCATGATCTAGGCAGCTACTGTTGCTACAGCTCTGGAATGAACACGCATGAAGCAGACCTGAGGCCAATGTACAGACTCCATCAGAGCCACCTGTCTGAGCCTAGGTATACCTCTAGACACTGCTGACCTGCAGACCCATAAGCATGAAAATCAAATGCCTGTTGTTTGAAGCTATGGAGCTTTAGGGGTTGTTATGCAACGTTATTGTTTCAAAAACATAAACAAATCTCTTGTACAGTTTAGTGTTTCATCTTCTAATAGCTGCCATTTAAGCATCTATAGCTAGTAATCTTATTTTATTTTTAAAATTTATTTTTAATTTAAAAATATTTTTAAAATAAAAAATACAGAAGATAACATCATATATACTATAACAAGTGTAAAATACTAGAAAATTGATACAATCCAAAACAAATGATCATATCAATGGTTGCTGAAAAGACCTTTTATTATTTACATTTATATAACATTTAGTATCTGGATGGCATACAAAGGCTTTACAATTGTTAGGTAACTTAATGTACATAGTAACCTTATATGTTACTATTATTATATACCTTTTCCACATAAAAAAATTGAAGCAAAGAAAGGTTAAGTAATTTGTCTACTGTTACACAGATATGAAATTGTAGAAATGGGTTTCAAACCACTCTGGCTCTGGGGTCTGTACTCTTGAGCATTATGATAGTCTTCTTTTTAAAAAGTTGATACTTAACTTTTAAAATTCCTAATAAAAATCTTAGTGAGAAGTCAGCAAATAATGGTCAGTGGGCCACATCTGCCTGTCTTGTTTTTGTAAATAAAGTTGAATGGCACACAAACATGACTATTCATTTATATACTGTGTATGACTACTTTTATGCTACAGCGGTAGGATTGAGTAGTTGTGACAAAAATTACATGGCCCACATAAACTTAAATATTTTCTATCTGGCCCTCTACAAAAAAAAAAAAGTTCATTCCTGCTTTAGGTAGATAGGAATAGAAAAAATGGTATGAAAACAATAGTAATATCTTTCTAAATTATGAAATATTTGCTACTATTTCAATTGAAATCATCAGATCGGTAGGTATTCCCACTATTGTCATCATCATCATTATTATTCTTGATGTGTAGGGAGGCTGAAAAAAAATGAACCAACTGGTATAAAACATTAGAGGAGCTACTGTAATCTCATTTGCACTATGATTTTATATCCAGAAAAACTAAGTAAAGAAAGTAAAAATACCTAAATTTAATATTAGAATGCAGCCATATGACTGAATAAAGGTAAAGAAAATCTTTTTTTCACCATTTATAATAAGCACCTCAAAATGTAAATATTCCTCCTTAATAGTGAGAATGGCTATACATTACTTAGGAATAAACAACAGAGAAGGCAGCGGTTCTGTATGAAGAAAACTATATGGTCTTATGAAGAATACAAAATAAGATATAAATTAAAAGACATAACACTACTGGGATGGGACAGCTTTGGCATCATATATATGCTAATTTTAAAAAATAATAAACAGATTTTACACAATACCGATTATATTCTAACCTCTGAAAAACTGAATGAAAAGATCATACTGTTCATATGGAAGGAAATACCAGATAATTCAAGAAGATATGATAAAGAAGAATAATGAGGGATCCTTTTGCTATGATTAGACAAAGGACATATCATTAAGGCATCATAAGCATATCATGAGGCACTGCTGTGGAAAAAGATAGTTGGGTCATTGAAACAGAGCACAGAATCTAGAATTAAATTCCATTACGTGTAGAAATTTAATGTATGGTGAGGACGGTATTTCAGTTTAGCAAAGAATGAATAATTTACCTAATAAATTCTGATGACACAAATGTTTAGCTATCTGAAATACAATAAAAGTTCACTTCTATCTAGTACTGATAAAATTGCTGGTGAGTTAAAGATTTAAATATAAAATATTAAAAAACATTAGGTAAAACTTAAGGTTTGAGGTGTACCTTCATAATTAAGACAAGAGAACCAGAAGCTATGAAAATAGATATATTTAACCACATTAAGGAAATTGATTCAGCCACTATGGAGAATAGTATGGAGGTTCCTTAAAAAACTAAAAATAGAACTACTATAGAACTACCATATGACCTAGCAATCCCACTCCTGGGCATATACCCAGAGAAAACTATAATTCAAAAAGATACATGGACCAAGGCAGGAAGGGAGGGTGGGATGAATTTGGATATTGGGATTGACATGTATACACTACTATGTATAAAATAGATAACTAATGGGAACCTATTGTATAAGCACGGGGAGCTCTACTCATTGCTCTGTGGTGACCTAAATGGGAAGGAAATCCAAAAAAGAAGGGATATATGTACATGTATAGCTGATTCACTTTGCTGTACAGCAGAAACTAACACAACATTGTAAAGCAGCTATACACCAATAAAAATTAATTAAAAAATAAAAATTAAAATAAAATTTCTGTATGGCAAGGGTAGATTTGTGGGAAATATCTGCAAATCAGAGAACAGATGCAGGATCAATGTCTCCAATACACAAATTATTTTTGTAAATTGACAATAAAAAGTAAACAAGCCAATAGATAAATGGATATTAATACACAATGCAAAAAGAGCAAATACAAGTAACCAGTAAAGGTAAATTCCTCAAAATCTTAATTGTAGGGTATTACATATTAAAGTAGAGATAACTTTCCCCCTTGTCACTTGCTGACTTTAGGTTTCCATTTTTAGTTTGAAGTTTGCTGTTTATCTAAGCTGTACCTGGGTGTCATTTCTGAATCAGAGCATCTATAGCATCAGGTCTAAAAGAATCTTAGCAATTTTTATCTTTGAATATTATTTCAGCACATTCTCTGCAAAGTACGTCTTACACCATTTTCTTAAAATTCTCTTAACATAAGTGAGCTTTTCACAGGAACTCAAAGATGTCAGAGCTTCTGAAGAGGGTGTAGAACACTGGCAGTCTGTGTTTCAGACTATGGAAAGACCATATCCTTTGGCATTCAGATTTAGTGACAAGATTAACATTCTATTTAAGATGATAACGTCCAGTGCCTCCATACAAAACCCACCATATTTAAATGTTAGATGCTTTGCTTATGTTTATTTGACTATAAGGCTCTGTTTCTCTTTTTCCCATTTAATATAATCAACATTGTCATTTAACCAGAGCAATAACTACCTCTGACCAAAGTTAAATACGTGAGTACATTATCTTCCTCTTGAGATATCAGTATACAAATATTTATTTAATGTATTTGTAACATCTTACAAAATCATATTCTCCTTATATTAGGAAAGCAAATCCTATAAATATACCACATCTCTTACCTTAAATTCAACATTTCCACAAGTGTTGCACACAAAACATGGGCCTACAATTCTTAGAACATCCTTTTTGTTCTCATTTTGAATTGTAAACTTTGGCAGATATGGGTGCCAGGTCTGAGTAACATAACCTACTGGTACACCAGGAGGAGCATAGATTTCTATCTAGAAAAGCAAAAGAGTGCAGGTAATATGGAAACATTATCATCATCATAACAGTATCTGATAATAGCTCTCATTTACTGAGTACTTTTTTCTTCAATTAGTAATACTCTTTTCTCCCACCTTTACTGAGGTATAGCTGACACACAAAATTGCTGTATGTTTAAAGTGTATGGTGTGATGATCTGGTATACATACACATTATGGAAAGATTACCACAATTAAGTTAAATGAAACAACCATCACCTCGTATAGGTAATTTTTTTTTTTTGGTAAGAACCCATGAGATCTCTTAGCAAATTTCAAGTATACAGTAGAGTATTGTTAACTGTAGTCCCTATGCTGCACATTAGACCCTCAGAACTTACTCATCTTATCACTGAAAGTTTGTAGTGTTTGACTAACACACCCCTGTTCTCCCATCCACCAGCCCCTGGCAATTACCATTATACTCTCTGTATCTATGAGCTAGACATTTTTTTTTTTCAGATTTGACACATACGTGATACCATACAGTATTTGTCTTTTTTATCTGGCTTATTTCAATTAGAAAAAATGCTTTCAGGTGCATGTATATAGTCACAAGTGGCAAGTTCTATTTTTTGGCTAAACAATATTTTGTATGTATATATACATATAAAGTTATTTATATACACACACACATGTACACACACACACATCTCACATTTTCTTTATCCATTCATCAGTCAATAGACACTAAGGATGTTTCCATATCGTGGCTACTAAATAAGGGTTCAATAAACACGAGCGCAGAAATATCTTTGAGAACCTGATTTTATTTCCTTAGGATATATACTCAAAAGTTGGATTGCTGGCTCATATAGTAGTTCTATTTTTAATTATCTGAGGAGACTTGATACTCTTTTCCATAATGGCTATACCAATTTACATTCCCACCAACACTGTACAAAAGTTCCCCTTTTTCTACATCTTTGCCAACATATATCTTGTCTTTGTGATAATAGACATTCTAACAGGTGTGATGTGATGTGTCATTGTGGTTTGGATTTGCATTTTTTTGATCATCAGTGATTTTGAGCAGCTTTTCATACATCTTTTGGTCATTTGTATGTTTTCTTTGAAAAAGACATTTCTTTAATGTCTATTTAGATTCCCTTGCTCATTTTCCAAGCGCAAAATACTGTTCTATGCATCTCTTAAATCACACTACATTCTTATCCGCTTGGTACTATTATTCCTATTTATAGAGGAAGTAACTGAGGAACAGAGAGGTAAATTAATCTGTGTAAATTTCCCCAGCTGCAAAGTAGAAGGCAAGACACAAACTGTGTGCACAGTCTCTACTCTGAAGTACTGCTCTAGTGGCCGCCTGTATTTAAAATTTTTCTTTTTTTTTTCATTCTTATGAAAAATATCTAAATTAAAAACTCTTTTCTTAAACCCCTTTTAAAACAGTGGTTTAGATGTATGGATACAACTCTGATCACTAGGGCAAGTTTCAAACAGGAATGGCAATAGTGTTAGCACAGAAAGAAAACGGGACCTGGAATCTTTGCTCTGCACCTTAGCTGTGTGACCTTGAGAGCATCTCGGCATGTTCATCTGTAAATAAAGACTTCTTATGTCTACTTTTTTAAGACCAAAAGTATAATGTATGCTAATATGCTTTATAAATTGTAGAGAATATTCCATTAAACTCTCAGGTTTTCCTCAGCTATTCTTATGGATATTATTATATCTAAAGTAAGTGACACGGAAAACAAAATTTAGTATGAATAAGTTCAGTTATCCTTTCAAAATAAGTGCAGTATTAGACATCAAATCTCTATGTGCTTATGTCTCTGTCTGCCCTGCTCTCACAGCTCCCCGCATGGATGACTGAGTGACCCAGGCAGCGCTGGTCTCAGGCCACTGGAGATGCAGGCAGAGGCTGACTTCCTGTAAACACTCTGTGCCCTGGCGTCTCCCCTGAGATCCATGTTCTCTATCAGAGGGCTGTCAAGTACTGTGAAAGAGACACCTGGTCTTTATGGAGCTGAAGGTGCTCACAACTCATGTCCCTGTTACAGGGACTCAGATATACGAGGGTGAATCAAACCTTTCTACAGCCAGAGTGCGGATAATTTTTGACCCACTCTCGTATTATCTTTTCTTTTTCGAATGAAGAACTGAAAAACACGGGAGTTGAGATTTCTCAGATTTCTCTTAAGTTTGCTCCTTGTAGGTTGGCTAAAATTATGAGGTGAACACATCTATTCTTTCCTTACTCTTTTGCCTGCTTGCCTGTGGGATGGCATTTGAGGATATTCTCTGTGGGGCCCTCCTCTGGCTTTGGCCAGGCCGTCATTTTAGGTGAGAAACTTGACCGAGGTGCCCTACCTTCTCAGCTCTCCCCAAAGATCAAGAAGTCTGGTCTCTGAGATCTTTGATCTCACCCCCAAGGGGCATACTGCTCAGGGACATGGGGCTAATTACTCACTATTTTCCACCTGTCTTCCTTCCTACAGTTTACTCTCAAGCATAAACTAATAGCTGTCAGGCTATTAAATCTCATTTGAATATATAAATTCAATGCTAGGGTAAAAATTCTTGCTGAACTACTTTACAAAGTACCCAGGTAATTGCTCACCGACCTCCTGAAGGCAGCAGGGAAAACAACGGCTGATACACCTTAGTGGTCTCTTTAGAGTTATGACTTCTTGGCCCTTAAGATCATGAATCCTCATAACAAAAGGCCTATAAGATCCATAGCAAAATCGGGTACACAAAGCAGTATCCTCTGCTGCAAAGTATATCCTCTGTCCAAGACTGTTCTTAATTTCATATTTGTTATTGGTTTCATAACTTATTATGACTAAAAACATAAAAGAGGAAACCATAATTACCACTATGTTAAAAATATTTTGAATCTACATATTTTAGACTCACATATTTTTAGACATCATTTTAGATTATATTTCTCAAGTAAATAGGAAAGGAAAGGTGTTTAGAGGTGATCTAGGCAGAGAAAAAAAGGCAAAGAAAAAAAGGAAGAAACAGTACTAAGATACTGAGAAATTAAGAGTATCTTTGTAAGACATGGAAAAGAAAACAATTCATATCTTCCTAATTCCATAGACCTGTCTCAGAAAGGGAGACTGTGCTGTGAGGGATGGTGCAGTGCTGCTGACGGTCACAGTCGTGCTGAGTGTACGCAGAAGACTTCTACTCGTTCACGTATTCAGCTGTGCAGCGGAATATAGGATGATGGCTGTGTTTATACACCTTACAATACTATATTAAATACACTGGCTCGAGATTTTGTTTTATGAGCCACAGGCATGGCTTCTCTTTCTGCACTGTGTGAGGAGGTATGAGAGGGCTTACTCTCAACGCATACATGAAAAGGGAGACAGTGAAAATGGAAGGTGAGGTAGACCATCACCCTGGGCCCAGGGCACCCTTGTTTAGCTCAGCGGTGGTTGTTCAGAAGTGGGAGATGGTATTAGGCAAGGGGTAAAGGCTCTTGGCAACCAAGGCTGCAAGTCGTAGGATATCTAGACCACTGGCATCCTAAGTGAACTCTATACCTTAGAGGTGGCTAATCTCTTCACAGGGGAAACAGAGATGTGCTAAATACTGACACCCGCGTGGTCTCCTACTAAAGGGCTTCCTGTGTATTGAGCCACACTTTGGAAACCTCCCCTCGCTTAAAGCCAGGAAGGAGCAATTAATGGTCCCACTTGTCCACAGCCCTCATTCACATGGGCCATAGGATGTCAGAAGCCACCAAAATAATGTGCAATTAGAAGAAACACATGGAGGGAAAAATCACTCTCTAATACTGGTGTGGATGTATTTAGTCAAATAGAAATATCATTCACAAATTCTATCACGATGACCTCCTATAAATGTCTTTTACTCAGACAGGCCCTAGAGTTTGCCTTAAAAGAATCATCCTTGACCTCACTATCTCCCAGTCAAATGTCTAATGAGAAAAAAATTAAACTGATTCATAAGATAGAATTTATTATCTAGCTGTTTTATTCAGTGCCTTAATCTCAAAAGTCTTTAGTTTGTTCATCTCTAAAATGAGATCATTGAGTTAATACAATCTCTGTTTCCTTCTAATTACTGAAAAAAATGAAAACAAATATAAGAATTCTGTAGTTATATCTTTATGGTGTATAAAATTTTGAACTGGGGACACCTATAAATAAGTGCCTGTCATAGTCTCAGATGCTAAAAATAAATGGAATAATCTTCATCACTTTATACTACTCATAGTATTAAAATATGATACAGACTTTCTACTTGAGAAGAAAAGAAAATTAAAGACATCAATTTTAAAAACTGAAAATTAGCTAGTAAATTTGTTACTTTGTGTTTCATTGCAAATATATGTTTTCACAACACTATGTAAACATTTTAATCTAAAAATGCTGTAAAATGTATCATATCTGGTCTTGGGTTTTATAATCTCAATGAAATATACCTTAGAATAAAATGTTAAAACATTCAGAATACAAATCATCAAACATCAAAGAGCTCCTTTCCAGAGAAAACTTAGTTTCAAAAAACTAAACAAACAATAATTTTATAAATATATAATAATGTGTATTACAAGTAATTTTTAAGATGATACTTAAAATTATTTTTTATTGAGATGTAACTAACATAGAACACTGTATTGATTTTAGGTGTACATTATGATTTGATATCTGTATATATGTGAAATGAATACCACAATAAGTTTAATTAACATCCTTACCACACACACATTCAAAATTTTTTTCTGTGTGAGAAATTTTAAGATCTACTCTCTTAGCAACTTTCAAATACACTATATAGTACTGTTAAATAGTCACCATGCTGTACATTATATTCCTAAGATTTCTACATCTTATAACTGAGAGTTTGTACCTTTTCACCACCTTCACCCATTTCTCCAACCCACTACCTCCACACCTACGGCAACCACCAATCTATTCTGTCTCTCAGTTTAGTTTCTTTCAGATTCCAAATATAAATGAGATTATACAGTATTTGCCTTCTCTGTCTAACTTATGTCACTTAGCATAATGCCCTCAAGGTCCACCCATGTTGCAAATGGTAGGATGTCCCTCTTTTTTATCGCTAAATAAAATTCCAATGTATATATACCACATTTCCTTCATTCAGTCATCTGTCAACAGACACAAGTTGTTTCCATGTCTTGATGACTGTAAATATGCTGGAGCATGGAAGTGCCTATACTTCTTTTTTTTTCAGATTGTGATTTTTGTTTCCTATGGATAAATACCCAGAATTGGAATTGTTGGATCATACAGTAGTTCAGTTTTTTTTTTTAAACTGAGGTATAATTGATATATAATATTATATTTGTTTCTTTTCTTCTTAATTTTTTTGAGGAATTTCCATACTGTTTTCCATGATGGCTGCACCAATGTACATTCCCACAAACAATGCATAAGGGTTCTCTTTTCTCCATATCCTACCAACATTTTTTATCTCTTCTCTTTTTGATAATACCATTTTAAAGCGTGAGGTGATATCTCACTGTGGTTTTGATTTGTATCTTTCTGATCACTAGTGATGTTGAGCACCTTTTCATGTACCTGTTGGCCATTTGTATGATTTTTTTTAAAAACATCTATTGAGATCCTCTGCCCATTTTAAATCATTTTTTAAATGAGTTTTATAAATTCTGTATATATTTTGGATATCTACCCCTTATCAAATTTATGACTGGCAAATATTTTCTCCTCATTCATCTGTTGCTCTTTCATTTTGCTAATGGTTTCCTTTGCTGTACAGAAGATATTTAATTTAATGTAGTCCTACTTGTTTGTTTTAGTTTTAATTGTCTGTGGTTTGTGACTTATACAAAAAATCATTACCTAGAAAAATGTCAGGGAACTTACCTCCTTTACTTTCTTCTGGAAGTCCTGTGGTTTCAGGTCTTACATTCAAAATCTTTATTCCATTCTGAGTTCTTTTTTGTTGTGGTGTAAGATCATGGTCTAGCTTTATTCTTTTTCATATGGAAATCCAATTTTTCCAACACCATTTATTGAAGACACTGTCTTATCCCTTTTGTGTATTATTGCCTCCTTTGACAAATTAATTGACTGCACATGTGTGGATTTATTTCTGGGCTCTCTATTCTTTTCCATTGGTCTATGTGTTCATTTTATGCCAATATGGTACTGTTTTGATTACTATAGCTTTGTAACATAGTTTGAGATCAGAAAGCATGATGAATACAGCTTTGTTCTTTCTCAAGATTGCTTTGCCTATTTGGGGGTTTTGTGGTTCCATACAAAATTTGGGATTTTTTTTTTCTTGCAGTGAAAAATATCATTGAAGTTTTGATAGGGATTGAATTGAATCTATAGATTGCTTTGTGTAGTGCAGACATTTAAGCAATATTTATTATTCCAATCAGTGAGGACAGAATACCTCTCCATTTATTTGTGTTTTCTTCAATGTTTTTCATCAGTGTCACATAATTTTCAGAGCATAGGTTTCTCCCCTTCTTGGTTAAACATATTCCAGATATTTTCTTTTAGATATAATTATAAATGATATTTGTTTTGTTAATTTCTTTCTGATAACTTGTTGTTAGCGTATAGAAAGGCAACCAATTTTTGTATATTGATTTTGTATCCTGTACCTTTACTGTATTTGTTTATTAGTTTCATCAGTTTATTTGTGGAGTCTTTAAGGTTTTCTATATAATATGTAATTTGAAAATAGAAACAGCTTACTTCTTCCTTTCTGATTTGGATGCCTTTTATTTCTTTTTCTTTCCTAGTTGCTCTGGCTTGGACTTCAGTTCTATGTTGAATAAATGTGGCAAGAGTGGGTATCCTTGTCTTGTTCTTTAACTTGGAGCAAAAGCTTTCAGTTTTTCATAATTGAATATTATGTTAACTATAAGCTTATCACATATGGCCTTTTATGTTGAGGTGTGTTCCCTCTATACTCAGTTTGTTGAGAGTTTAGTATTATAAGTGAATGTTGAATTTTGTTAAATGCTTTTTTTGCATCTAATAAGATGATCACAATTGTTACCATTCATTTTGTTAATGTAATTTATCACATGGATTGATTTGCAAATATTGAACCATCTTTGCATCACTGAACAAATCCCACTTATGGTAAATAATTCTTTAAATGTATTGTTGAAATCAGTTGGTTAATATTTTGTTCAGAATTTTTGCATGTATGTTAATCAGGGATATTGCATATAAATTTCTTTTCTAATAGCATCCTTTTCTGGTTTGGTATTAGAGTAATGCTGTTCTCTTAAAATGAGCTTAGAAGTCTTCCCTCCTGTTATCTTTTTGGGAAGAGTTTCAGATGTTGGGCATTCATTCTTGTTAAATATTTGGTAGAATTCACCAATGAAGCCATCTGTTCCTGAACTATTGTTTGCTGTGAGGTTTTTGATCACTAATTCAATCTCCTTACTTGTAAGTGGTCTGCTCAGATTTTCTATTTGTTCGTGATTAAGTCTTGGAAGGCTGTATGTTTGTAGGAATCTACCTATTTCTTTTAGGTTTCCCAATTTGCTGGTGTATAAATGTTTACAGCAGTATGTCATAGTCCTTTGTATTTCTGCAAGATTAGTGGTAACATCTCCATTTCTTTTTACTTTATTTATTTGACTCATCTCTCTTTTTACCTTGATGAGTCTAGCCAAAGGTTTGTCTCTTTTGTTTATCTTAAAAAAAAACAAACCCTGCTCTTAGTTTCACTGATTTTTTAAAAATTGTTTTTAGTCTCTATTTCTGTTCTGATCTTTATTTCCTTCCTTCTAATAATTTTAGGCTGTTTGTTTTTTTTTATTTCCAGTTTCTTGAAGTATAAAGTTAGCTTGTTTATTTGAGATTTTTCTTATTTTTTAATGCTGCATTTTTTTTGGTATAAAGTTCCTCTTAGAATTGCTTTTGCTGCATCCCATAAGTTTTGGTTGTTATATTTCCATTTTCATTTGTCTCAAGATATTTTTTGATTTCTCTTTTGATTTCTCCATTGAACATTTGGTTGTTCAGTACTGCATTGTTTAAGTCCCATATATTTGTGAATTTTCTAGTTTTCTTCCTTTAATTATTTCTATTTTCATACAAAGGTGTTTGATATGATTTCAATCTTCTTACATGTATCAAGACTTCTTCTGTGAAGTAACATATAATCTATCCTGGAGAATGTTGCACGTATGCTTGAAAATCACGTGTATTCTGCTGCTTTGGGATGGAATTTTATGTAAATGTTTGTTCATTTCATCATAAATGTCATTTATGTGCAATGGTTTCTTACTGATTTTCTCTCTGGATGAACTATCCATTATTGAATGTGGGTGTTAAAGACCTCTACTATTATCATATTGCTGATTACTTCTCTCCTTAGATCTGTTAATATTTGTTTTATATATTTAGGTGCTCCTATGTTGGGTGCACAAATATTTACAAATGTCATATCCTCTTGTTGGATTGACCCTTTTATCATTATATAACGACACTGTCTCTTATTACAGCCTGTCTTAAAGTCTATTTTGTCAAATATAAGTATAGCTATTCCAGCTTTATCTAATTTCCATTCACTTGGGATATCTTTCTATCACTGTATGTTCAGTGAATCTTGCTTTTTGACCCAGTCAGCCACTTTGTTATTGATTAGAGAATTTTGTCCATTTACATTTAAATAATTATTCATATCTATGCACTTGCTATTTCCATTTTCTTAATAGTTTTCTGGGTGTTTTGTAATTTTTTGTTCCTCTCTCTTCACCCTGTCTCTGCCTTTGTGCTTTGATGATTTTTTGTAGTGATATGCTTAGATTTGTTTTTCTTTATATTTTATGTATATACTATAGGTTTTTTGCTTTGGAGTTACCATGAGGCTTACATAAAATATCTTATGTTTATGACAGTCTGTTTAAAGTTTAAAACAATTTAAGTTTGAATACATTCTATATGCCCATTTTTTTACTCTCCAAACTACTACATTTTATGTTTTTGATGTCACAATTTATTTTTTATTATTATTTTATTTTATTTTTTTGGGGGGTACACCAGGTTCAATCAACTGTTTTTATACACATATCCCCATATTCCCTCCCTTCCTTGACGCCCCCCCTCGGTTCCCCCCCACCCTCCCTGCCCCAGTCCTCTAAGGCATCTTCCATCCTCGAGTTGGACTCCCTTTGTTATACAACAACTTCCCACTGACTATTTTACAGTTGGTAGTATATATATGTCTGTGCTACTCTCCCGCTTCTTCTCAGTTTCCCCTTCACCCCCCACCCCCTCCCATACCTCGAGTTCTCCAGTCCATTCTCTGTATCTGCTTCCCTGTTCTTGTCACTGAGTTCATCAGTACCATTTTTAGATTCCGTATATGTGAGTTAGCATACAATATTTGTCTTTCTCTTTCTGACTTACTTCACTCTGTATGACAGATTGTAGTTCTATCCACCTCATTACATATAGCTCCATCTCATCCCTTTTTATAGCTGAGTAATATTCCATTGTATATATATGCCACATCTTCTGTATCCATTCATTTGTTGATGGGCATTTAGGTTGCTTCCATGTCCTGGCTATTGTAAAGAGTGCTGCAATAAACATTATGGTACAAGTTTCTTTTGGGATTATGGTTTTCTTTGGGTATATGCCCAGGAGTGGGATTACTGGATCATATGGTAGTTCTATTTGTAGTTTTTTAAGGAACCTCCAAATTGTTTTCCATAGTGGCTGTACCAATTTACAGTCCCACCAACAGTGCAGAAGAGTTCCCTTTTCTCCACACCCTCTCCAACATTTGTTGTTTCCAGACTTTGTGATGATGGCCATTCTGATTGGTGTGAGGTGATACCTCATTGTGGCTTTGACTTGCATTTCTCTGATGATGAGTGATGTTGAGCATCTTTTCATGTGTTTGTTGGCCATCTGTATGTCTTCTTTGGAGAAATGTCTATTTAGGTCTTCTGCCCATTTGTGGATTGGGTTATTTGCTTTTTTGGTATGAAGCTGCATGAGCTGCTTGTATATTTTGGAGGTTAATCCTTTGTCCGTTGTTTCATAGGCAATTATTTTTTCCCATTCTGAGGGTTGCCTTTTAGTCTTGTTTATGGTTTCTTTTGCTGTGCAAAAGCTTTTAAGTTTCATGAGGTCCCATTCGTTTATTCTTGATTTTATTTCCATGATTCTAGGAGGTGGGTCAAAAAGGATGTTGCTTTGATGTATGTCAAAGAGTGTTCTGCCTATGTTTTCCTCTAGGAGTTTGATAGTGTCTGGCCTTACATGTAGGTCTTTAATCCATTTGGAGTTTATTTTTGTGTATGGTGTTAGGAAGTGTTCTAATTTCATTCTTTTACATGTTGCTGTCCAATTTTCCCAGCACCACTTATTGAAGAGGCTGTCTTTTTTCCATTGTATACTCGTGCCTCCTTTGTCAAAGATAAGGTGCCCATATGTGTTTGGGCTTACTTCTGAGTTCTCTATTCTGTTCCATTGATCTTCCTTTCTATTTTTGTGCCAGTACCATACTGTCTTGATCACTATGGCCTTGTAGTATAGTTTGAAGTCAGGAAGCCTGATTCCACCAACTCCATTTTTCCTTCTCAAGATTGCTTTGGCTATTCGGGGTCTTTTGCGTTTCCATACAAATCGTAAGATTTCTTGCTCTAGTTCTGTGAAAAATGCCATTGGCAATCTGATCGGGATTGCATTGAATCTGTAAATTGCTTTGGGTAGTACAGTCATTTTCACGAGGTTGATTCTTCCAATCCAGGAACATGGTATATCCCTCCATCTGTTTATGTCATCTTTGATTTCTTTCATCAATGTCTTAAAGTTTTCTGCATACAGATCTTTTGCCTCCTTAGGCAGGTTTATTCCTAGGTATTTTATTCTTTTGGTTGCAATGGTGAATGGGAGAGTTTCCTTAATTTCTCTTTCTGCTCTTCCGTTGTTAGTGTATAGGAATGCAAGAGATTTCTGTGCATTAATTTTGTATCCTGCTACTTTACTAAACTCATCAATGAGTGCTAGCAGTTTTCTGGTAGAGTCTTTAGGGTTTTCTATATATAGTATCATGTCATCTGCAAAGAGTGATAATTTTACTTCTTCTTTTCCAATTTGGATTCCTTTAATTTCTTTTTCTTCTCTGATTGCTGTGGCTAACACTTCCAAAACTATGTTGAATAACAGTGGTGAGAGTGGACACCCTTGTCTTGTTCCTGTTCTTAGAGGGAATTCTTCCAGTTTTTCTCCATTGAGAACAATGTTGGCTTTTGGTTTGTCATATATGGCTTTTATGATGTTGAGGTAATTTCCTTCTATGCCCATTTTCTGGAGAGCTTTTATCATAAATGGATGTTGAACTTTGTCAAAAGCTATTTCTGCATCTATTGAAATGATCATATGGTTTTTATCCTTCAATTTGTTGATATGATGTATCACGTTGATTGATTTGCGTATATTGAAGAATCCTTGCATCCCAGGGATAAACCCCACTTGATCGTGGTGTATGATTTTTTTAATGTGCTGTTGCAGTCTGTTAGCTAGTATTTTGTTGAGGATTTTTGCATCTATATTCATCAGTGATATTGGTCTGTAGTTTTCTTTTTTTGTGACATCTTTGCCTGGTTTTGGTATCAGGGTGATGGTAGCCTCATAGAATGAGTTTGGGAGTGCTCCGCCTTCTGCAATATTTTGGAAGAGTTTGAGAAGGATAGGTGTTAACTCTTCTCGAAATGTTTGATAGAATTCGCCTGTGAATCCATCTGGTCCTGGGCTTTTGTGTGTTGGGAGATTTTTAATCACTGCCTCAATTTCTGTACTTGTGATTGGTCTGTTCATGGTTTCTATTTCTTCCTGGTTCAGTCTTGGAAGATTGTATTCTTCTAAGAATGTATCCATTTCTTCCAGGTTATCCAATTGATTGGCATATAGTTGCTTGTAGTAGTCTCTCATGATGTTTTGTATTTCTGAGGTGTCCGTTGTGACTTCTCCTTTTTCATTTCTAATTCTGTTGATTTGCATCTTCTCTCTTTTTTTCTTGATGAGTCTGGCTAATGGTTTATCAATTTTGTTAATCTTCTCAAAGAACCAGCTTTTAGTTTTATTTATTTTTCTTATGGTTTCTTTCCTTTCTTTTTCATTTATTTCTGCTCTGATCTTTATGATTTCTTTCCTTCTGCTCACTTTGGGGTTTCTTTGTTCTTCTTTCTCTAGTTGTTTGAGGTGTAAGGTTAGGTTGTTTATTCGATCATTTTCTTGTTTCTTAAGGTAGGACTGTATTGCTATAAACTTCCCTCTTAGAACTGCTTTTGCTGCGTCCCATAGGTTTTGGGTTGTTGTGTTTTCGTTGTCATTTGTTTCTAGATACTTTTTGATTTCCTCTTTGATTTCTGTAGTGATTCCTTGGTTGTTTAATAGTGAATTGTTTAGCCTCCATGTGTTTGTATTTTTTGCAGTTTTTTTCCTGTAATTGATATCTAGTCTCATGGCGTTGTGGTCTGAGAAGATGCTTGATATGATTTCAATTTTCTTGAATTTGCTGAGGTTTGATTTGTGACCCAAGATGTGATCTATCCTGGAAAATGTTCCGTGTGCACTTGAGAAGAAAGTGTAGTCTGTCGTTTTTGGATGGAATGTCCTATAAATATCAATTAAGTCGAGATGGTCTAATGTGTCATTTAAAGCTTGTGTGTCTTTATTTATTTTCTGTTTGGATGATCTGTCCATTGATGTAAGTGGGGTGTTCAAGTCTCCCACTATAATTGTGTTACTGTCGATGTCCCCTTTTATAGCTGTTAGCATTTGCCTTATGTATTGAGGTGCTCCTATATTGGGGGCATAGATATTTACCATTGTGATATGTTCTTCTTGGATGGATCCCTTGATCATTATGTAGTGCCCTTCCTTGTCTCTTTTAATAGTCTTTACTTTCAAGTCTAATTTGTCTGATATGAGTATTGCTACTCCAGCTTTCTTTTGACTTCCATTTGCATGGAATATCTTTTTCCATCCCTTCACTTTCAGTCTATATGTATCCCTTGGTCTGAAGTGGGTTTCTTGTAGGCAGCATATAGAAGGGTCTTGTTTTTGTATCCATTCAGCCAGTCTGTGTCTTTTGGTTGGAGCATTTAATCCATTTACATTTAAAGTGATTATTGACATGTGTGTTCCAATTACCATTTTCTTAATTGTTTTGGGTTTGTATTTGTAGGTGTTTTCCTTTTCTTGTGTTTCCTACTTAGAGAAGTTCCTTTAGCACTTGTTGTAAGGCTGGTTTGGTGGTGCTGAATTCTCTTAACTTTTGCCTGTCTGGAAAGCTTTTGATTTCTCCCTCAAATCTGAATGAGATTCTTGCTGGGTAAAGTATTCTTGGCTGTAGGTTTCTCTCTTTCAGGACTTTCAGTATATCCTGCCATTCCCTTCTGTCCTGCAGAGTTTCTGTAGAAAGGTCAGCTGTTATCCTGATGGGTTTTCCCTTATATGTTGTTTGTTGCTTTTCTCTTGCTGCTTTTAATATTTTTTCTTTGTGTTGAATTGTCGTTAGTTTGATTAATATGTGTCTTGGTGTATTTCTCCTTGGGTTTATTCTGTATGGGACTCTCTGTGCTTCTTGGACTTGGTTCATTATTTCCTTTCCCATGTTGGGGAAGTTTTCCACTAGAACCTCTTCAAATATTTTCACAGACCCTTTCTTGTTTTCTTCTTCTTCTGGGATGCCTATAATTCGAATGTTGGTACGTTTAAGGTTATCACTGAGGTCTCTGAGGCTGTCTTCTAGTCTTTTTATTTTTTTATCTTTTTCCTGCTCTGTGGCATTTATTTCTTCCATTCTATCTTCCAACTCACTTATTCGTTCTTCTGCCTCAGTCATTCTGCTGGTTAGAGCATCTAGAGTATTTTTAATTTCAGTTATTTTGTTATCCATTGCTGTTTGTTTTTCTGAGTTCTTATGAACTGTTTCTTGTACTTTCTCTAATTTGTTATCGAGATTTTGTATCATTTTTACTATCATTACTCTAAATTCTTTTTCAGGCATTTTTCCTATTTCCTCCTCATTTATTTGGTCTTGTGGGTTTTTTTCCTGCTCCTTTGCCTGCATGGTGTTTCTTTGTTTCCTCATGGTTGTCCAAGCTTTTGGGGTTGCTTGTCCTGGTGATAGAGGTGTTTATAGAAGACTGTCCAAGCCTCAGACTAATGTCCAAGTATTGGATTAGACGAATATTCAGTCGGCTATGTCGGGCTCCCCGCAGTCCCATCCGGTGTCCGAGGCCGTCTGCTGGTGTTCAGCTGGTTCTCTGTGGGAATGACTGCGTCCTTCCATGCATTCCCAATGCATCTGTGGAGAGGGATGCACTCCACGTCTCTCTACTTCGCCGCCATCTTTTTCTCTCCGATGTCACAATTTATATTTTTTTATCTTGTGTATCCACTAACAAATTACTGTAATTATAGTTTTTTCTACTTCTGTCTTTTAACCTTCATATTAGATTTATAAGTGATTAACCCATCATCCTTGTAACTTTAGATAATTCTGAATCTAACTACACCTTTACCTTTGCTAGTTATATTTGTACTATAATATGTCTTCCTGTACTAATTAGTGTCCTTTCACTTCAGCTTAAAGAAGTCTATTCAACATTTCTTGTCAGCAAGTCTAGTGGTAATGGATTTCTTCAACTTTTGTTTGTCTGGAAAACTATCTTTCTTTCAATTAAGAAGGTCAACCTTTCCAGGTAAAATATTCTTGGTTGGCAATTATATTATCCCACTCCCTTCTGGCCTATAATATTTCTAGGCTAAAATCTACTTGTGGTCATATAGGGATACCCTTGTAAGTAATAAATTGTTTTTCTCTTGCTGCTTTTAAGAGTCTCTCCTTCTATTTTAACTTCTGACAATTTAATTATAATGTATCTTGGTGTGAGACTCTTTGGATTCATCTTACTTGGAACTCTCTGGGTCCTTTCCCCAAGTTAGGAAACTTGCTTGCCACTATTTCTTCCAACGAGTTTGTGCCTTTATCTCCCTCTTTTCCCTCTTGGATCCCTAAAATGGGATTATCAGTCTGCATGATGTTGTCCCATAAGTGTCTTAAACTATCTTCAATTTTCTTCATATTTTTTTAATTTTTGATCCTCTGATTGCATGAATTCCAATTTCCCATCTTTGAGTTTGCTGATCCATTTTTCTGCTTCATCTATTCTGCTATTGAACCCCTTTTGAATTTTTCAGTTCAGTTCTTGTATTCATCAGCTCTGTATCTATGTTTGGTACTTTCTTATATTTTGTACCCCTTGCTGAAATTCTCACATTGTTTATGCATTCTTCTTCCAATCGTGGTGGGCATCTTTATGATTGTTATTCTTACCTCTATTTCATTAATGACTTTTTCTGAGCTTTTATCTTTTTTTTGTTTGTAATATATTTCTCTGTTTCTTCATTTTCCTTGGCTCCCTGTGTTGGTTTCAATGTATTGTATGAAACAGCCACCTGTCTCAGTCTTGAATGAGTGGCCTCATATAGGAGGTGGACCTTATCATTTAACACTACCCTAGCTCTTTGTTGCCTCTCCAACTTTTGTGATTGCCCAAGCAGCCTTCTTATTCTTAGTGGCTCTCAGCAGTTGAATTGTGCCAAGAGCTATCAGTCTCCCAAAGTGTCAGGTCTTAGTCAGCACCAAGATGCAATCTGATTGGAAGCTGGACGTTCAGGCAGCAGCATTTAAAGTACGCAAATATATGTCTTTCAGGGGAAGACTGGGAGATGGGCATTTCTCTCTGCTATATAGGTATTGAACCCTGGGTGGATAGCCAGTTAAGAATTGTCTTTGTTTGCTGCCATACTGTTGAAACTGAACACAGGCAATGCTACCACCAGAGCCAGGCTATCAAGGGACATTTCCTCTATGTGGCACCCACAAAAATCCAGGTGACAGATGTGTACAAGCTCCTTTCTAGGAGATATCAGCAAAGTAGGATGGGGGAGAGGAAGAGCACAAAGAAGGTACCCACAGGTCTCTGAGGACGCTGCATTGCACTGAAGTTAGCCGTAGGTATGTGTTAAATTGAAGCCTTCCCTGAAAGTCAAAGCTTTTAAGAGAAGCAACTACACTTCTTTCATGGTAACGGTGGCTTTCTTTCATAAAAAGACTGGGCTTCTTTCAGTCTGCCCTATCTGTGCTGGGCCCTGGGGAGTTAGACACACTTAGTCAACATTTAAGATTCATCTCTGAGTTTGTTATAGCCTTGTGGGTCTTATATATGTAAACTGCATAACTTTCAAAGCTAGATATTTGGGCTGCCCACCACTCTGTGGAAATATTAAGAGTTGGGGTACCAGTTGTGGTGTCAAACCCTTCACTCCTCATGGAGAAGCTGGGAGTTGTAAGCTCCCTCTTTGTGTGTTGTGCTGAGGGTACAGTTTATAGAGAGATTGTGTCTCAGCTTCTATTATCCATTTCAGTGTACATTTTTTCCCTCAATTATCCAATATGCAAAGTCACTCAGCTGGTTTCTAAATTTCTTTAAGAGGGAATTGTTCTGTAGGTAGCTGTAAATTCACTGTGTCCATGGGAGGAGGTGAGTTCAGGAGCCTGCTCTGACGCTATCTTGAACTGGTCCGTTATAAGTAATTTAAATGTAATAGGTGATAATTGTATATATTTAAAATTTTTTTATTGAAGTATAGCTGAATTATAACATTGTATTAATTACTACTGTACAGCAGAGTGACTCAGTTATACATATATATTCATTCTTTTTCATATTCCTTTCCATTATGGTTTATCACAGGATACTGAATATAGTTTCCTGTGCTATACAGTACGACCTTGTTTATCTGTTCTATATACACCAGTTTCTATCTGCTAATCCTAAACTCCCAATCCGTCCCTCTCCCACCCCCTTGGCAATCACCAGTCTATTCTCCAGATCCCTGATTCTGTTTCTGTTTTGGTGTAGATAATTGTATGTTTTAACCAAATCCATTACTCTGCTAGTAAAATTCAGGTTCTAAATCTACTACTGGAAAGGAACTGTCCAGAGATATAAAGATGGATTTACAGATATATTCTACAACTAGCAGTTTTCACTAAACTCCTTATATCTGGAAGCAAGACACTCTGGTTCATTAATCTACCCAGATTCTCTTTCCCCTCACAGCAGTCCTGAAGCATCTAGTGCCTTCCTAAGTTTATTCTTGCACATGGAAAGCACTGAAAACACCTGGTAGAGTCAAAGGCGTCATTTAGCACAAGCAGGAGTGCTCTTCTAGGAAGCCAGGCTGCTGGGCCTGCTGGTCAGCACACTCCAACATTGCAGTGTCCCTTCATCTGACCTGGTAATTCACAGTCCATGGAACAGAGCCCGTGGAACACAGATTTTATAGGGCTCATCTGAGCTCCCAGGAGAAACCGTGAGCAGGAATATGATTTTCCAAAACATCCCCATCCAAATTAAAAAAGTTCACTCTCTTTGGAAATGCACTAAGGTAACTGTTAGTTCATTGTAATAAGTTAAAATGAACCATTGCTGGTGGCTCTGTGCCACTGTCAAGGTTCAGAAACTGGGGAGAAAATAGCTGACGTTATAGAAGTCAGGTAAAGAGACAGATTCCCTGAAGAGATGTCTGGAGAGAAGAGGGAACAAAAGTAAATTCTGATTGTCTTCCTTATAAGTTACAGTCCTTATCATGAGGATAGATACCCACAGGAATAGTATTTTACCACTTGACTCCTAATTTCAAGAAATGAGCTGCTGACAATCCTCATCAATTCATTATCACAGGGACTTTTGTAAATAACCAGGTTTAATGGTCCAACATCACTGAAAGTGTTATATTTGCAGTTGTTGATATGCCTTTATCTGCATATCACCAACCCCCTTTATCTGCCTATCAACTGTCCACTCGTGCTAGAAATATAATCAACACAATGAATACATACCTTCTGTAAGTGCAATCTGCTGATGAATCTGAATCTGATCTACCTATGATAGTAAACAAATAAGTTTTAAGCATATGTTTTTATATTTTTAAGAATTCGTATAATCATCAATATATATTGTCAATATTTGATAATAGTTTATATTACTTTTCAGTGTAAAAATAAAGGTAATTTTTTTGAAAAATATCTATTGAATGTGTTCACTATTAATGTGGGCAAATTCAAGTGAAATAAAATTGACTTACACTGAAAGCCCTATAAAGATAAGAACACACTGCTCTCTCTAGATGGGGTTTAGGAAATATTAAAACCATTTTATTCATAAGAGATTTTTTTACTACAAAGCTCAAAATTTTTCTTTTTAAGTGTATATGATATTATCATTTTTAGTAGGTGATAACTTCCCCTACATATTTTGTGAGTCCTTGATTTTTAAAAATATCTTTATTTCTTGGAGAATATATGAACTAATAAAATTCTTATAATATATGATGCTCAAATACATTTTGGGATATAAAATTAGTGCAAGCAGTGCAAGAGGCACAATTCATTTCCTGTGATGTCACAGGAATATTTATTTTTGTATAGTTTGGACACATAGAACTTCCTATTCTACTTTACCTATGACATTTCTAACATCAGACAAATGTAAAATCTCATGTTGCAGAGATAATAACTCTCATGTAGTACATTAAAATGTAGGACTTTTTTTCCCTTTACGGTTGCATTTATAAAATTGAGTCTTCAAAACAATAAAAGCAACATAATGTATAATTTTATTAATTTTAATTAAAAGTTGAGTCATATTACACACAAAACATCACTCCATTTTGGTACCATTTGTTGAAATTGAACACTAAGCTTTACTTGATGTTTGTTTCTAACTGCTAGGAAATTATTCAGTGTTGGGATTAAAGGGCACAGGATCCAGAATCAAGGTTCCAGAACTAAAAAGCCATTCCCACTTTCTGTGCATTTTGACGCTGAGCAAATTATGTAACTTTCTCTAGGCCTCAGTTTCCTCTTCGATAAGATGGTGATAAGTATAGCACATATATATCATAGAGTTTTTAACGGATTAAATATGTTAATATATGTATGCTATTTAGGAACAAAGCCTGGAAAATTGTGCTTAGTAAAGGTTTGCTATTGGTTATTATTGCAGATTCTATTCAAGATCATAGGACACACAATTTCCGAGGACATGTGTATTTGCTTTACTAGTAAACCTTGCCTAGAAGAATTAGAGTAATTTGTTAGCAAGAAATGTTGTTTTACCATTTCAGACTTTTGTGAATTAGTCATTTGTTAATGTCATTAAGTAAACTGGAAGCACAGTTTTACTTTTTAAGAGTCTTTTATGTATTTGAAATTACCTGATTTAAATATTCCAAACCTGGTGGACAGTCTGATGAAGGTGGTAGTTCTGGAATCCACAGTAGTCTTGCAGGCACATTTGACTGAAGAGATAATGGCTGTAATTGGACAGGAATGCCAACCGCTCTAACCACTGAATAGCCAGGTGGTAGGATTAGATATTCAGACTGGGTTCCAGAGGAGCCAGGCTGGGAGGCAGAACAGCCAGCCTTGGCAACAGTATTCTCAGCCTGGGTTTCAGAACAGCCAGCCTTGGGGGCAAGATAGTCATGCTTGGAGTCAGGGTAGCCAGTATTTTCTGGAGATGCTGAAATATGAACAAATGAAATTATTTGTAATGGAACAGAAAAGTGAAAACTTCAGTTCTTTTAGGATTACCCCAGTTATGTACAAACTACAATTTCCCCTCAGAAATCCTGTTTCTATTAAGCTTCAAGTTTGTGTTTTTATCATTCAGCAATTTTTAATAAAATATCTAGGGTTTCATGTCTACTTTTATGTTGAGGGTTTGGGGCTGTTATAGAGTTGGCCCACAGCCTTATTCTTACTGCTCAAAATTCAGATGAAAATATGCATGAAACCTAATAATGTGAAAAAAACATCAACAATGATCTAAAGTCATGAACATAAAGATTCTAGAATGCGTTCATGGAAATAAGAGATAGCATTGGGTAAAGGGCCCAATATAATGGCTTTAAGCCAGCATTTCTAGCATAAAACTGCCTTGTAAAAAAATGATAATTCTGGAATTCTAACAAATGGCACTTCCTATAGTAAAGAATTGGCAGTGGTTTTGCTCCATCAAGGGCTATTTGCCAAGGTCTGGAGATGTTTTTTTTGTGCCAACTGCAGAAGAGAGTGATACTGGCACCTGGTAGACAGAGGTCTGGAATGCTGTTAAATACCATAAAATGCTCAGAACAGCACCCTGTAAAAACAGAATTATCCATCCCCAAACACTATAGTGCTGCTGTTGAGAACCCTGGTATAGAGGTAAAGGCATGTCATTCTGTCTAGTACTGTCCAGATACTTGTCTGGCTTAACAATTTGCCTGGGGGTTTAATCCATGGTGTATTCTATTCCTAAGAACCTGTACATTAAAAAAACTTTAGTTATGATACTTAAGTTACAAATTTAAACTTCACAGTTTTGCACCCTCAGCTCTCCAGAAAATAGAATTTGAGAACCAAGGAAGGTTAAAAAGTATAACAGGAAAAATAGTCAAGTATTTGATAAGCACAGTATGGGAAGAAATTTAATAAGTGTAATCTCTGAATTCACAAGAATTTGTAATTACAATAAACTTCCTAAGCTTGTATTTACTGTACATAAAATTGCAATTTCATAATAATGGAATGTAATTTCAAAGGACTGTATTTTAATGTAAAGGTTATGCAAAATTTAATACTTAGGCAATTTGTAAATATATTTTAATGGAACGTAGATGACAAAATACATATACCATTAAAAAGTGAGACTTAGAAGAGACTAAACCTTACACAATAATAGATATAGCTTATAAGAAATATAGCTTTATAATTCATTACTTCTACAATGAATAGATATTTACAGATATCTATAATATGACTGAATCTGTTCTTGAATTGGCAGATACAGCTATCAAAAAGGCAACCTGCTCTCTGGAAGCTTACAGGCTACTTCTGGGAAACAAATTTTTAATTTTTAAAAAAGATTTCAGATTGAACTGATGGGGAAAATGCATGGAAGAGAGGGAAAGGTGTGAACCAGTTTCTCTGGATAGGTACAATCTACGTTGAGACCTAATATATAAGAAGGAAAAATTTTGTGTGAAGATCTGATGAGAAATATTCCAGGGGAAGGAAAACCAAATGCAAAAGTCTCTGATTTTAGGAATGAATTTGGCATGTTTTGAGGACATTAGAAGGGAGAAGAAGAAGGGAAACAGCTGTCAGTAAAGACATAAAGACATAGGATCAGTTCATCTTGGGAGCTGCTAAATCAGGAGTTTGTATTTTATTCCAAATGTGATTGACAGACAGGCCTTAGAGGATTTTAAGGAGAAAAGTGAGTTCCATGGTCTGATTTATACATTACAAAGTTTTTAGGAGTACTGAGCACTGAGAATTTTTAAAAATTATTTTATATTGGAATATAGTTGATTTATAATGTTGTGTTAGTTTCAGGTATACAGCAAAGTGATTCTGTTATACATATTTATATATCTATTCTTTTTCAGATTCTTTTCCCATATACATTACTACCGAGTACTGAGTAGAGTTCCCTGTGCTATACAGTAGGTCCTTGTTGATTATCTACTTTATAAATAGTAGTGAATATGTGTTAATTCCACTCTCCTAATTTATCCCTCCTCCTACCTTTCCTGTTTGGTAACCATAAATTTGTGTTCTAAGTCTGTGAGTCTGTTTCTGTTTTGTAAATAAGTCCATTTGTATCATTTTTTTTTAAGATTCCACATATAAGTGAAATCATGATATTTCTCTTTCTCTGTCTGACTTGCTTCACTGAGTATGATAATCTCTAGGTCCATCCATGTTGCTGCAAATGGCATTATTTCATTCTTTTTTATGGCTAAGTAATATTCTGTTGTATATATGTACTACATCTTCTTTATACAATCCTCTGTCAATGGACATTTAGTTTGCTTCATGTCTTGTCTATTGTAAATAGTGCTGCAATGAACAACAGGTGTGTGTATCTTTTCAAAGTATAGTTTTCTCTGGATATATGCTCAGGAGTGGGATTGCTGGATCATAAGGTAGCTCTATTTGTTAGTTTTTTAAGGAAACTCCATACTGTTCTCCATAGTGGCTGTACCAATTTACATACCCACCAACAGCGTAGGAGGGTTCCCTTTTCTCCACACCCTCTCCAGCATTTATTGTTTGTGGACTTTTTGATGATGGCTTTTCTGACCAGTGTGATGTGATAACCTCATTGTAGTTTTGATTTGCAATTCTCTGATAATTAGCTATGTTGAGTATCTTTTCATGTACTTTTTGGCATCCATGTATCTTCTTTGGAGTAATGTCTATTTCCATCTTCTGCCCATTTTTTGATTGGGTGTTTATTTAATATGGAGCTGCATGAGCTGTTTGTATATTTTGGAGATTAATCCTTTATTGGTCATATTGTTTGCAAATTTTTCTTCCATCCTGTGAGTTGTCTTTTCGTTTTGTTTATGGTTTCCTTTGCTGTGCAAAAGCTTATAAGTTTGATTAGGTCCCATTTGTTTGTTTTTGTTTTATTTTTATTACTGTATGAGATATTGTTGTGATTTATGTCAAAGAGTGTTCTGGCTATGTTTGCCTCCAAGAGTTTTAAGGTATTCAGTCTTATATTTGGGTTTTTAATGCATTTTGAGTTTATCTTTGTGTATGGTGTTACAGAATGTTCTAATTTCATTTTTTTTAACATATGGCCGTCCAGTTTTCCCAGCACTACTTATTGAAAATAATTTTTCTCCACTGTATATTTATTCTTGACTCCTTTGTCATAGATTAGGTGCATGGGTTTTAAGCCTCGGTAAATTTAAGAAAATTGAAATTGTATCAAGCTTCTTTTCTGACCGCAATGCTATGAGGCTGGAAGTCAACTACATGGGAAAAAACCTGCAAAATCTACAAGCATGTGGAGGCTAAACAATATGCTACTAAACAACCAATGGATCACTGAAGAGATCAAAGAGGGAATATTAAAAAGCCTAGAAATAAATGGAAACAAAATCATGATTCAAAACCTATGGGATGCAGCAAAGGCAGTTCCAAGAGGGAAGTTTAGCAAAGACGCTTACCTCAGGAAACAAGAAAAATCTCAAATAAATAACCAAACTTTATACCTAAAGCAACTAGAGAAAGAAGAACAAACAAAACCCAAAGTTAGTAGAAGGAAAGAAATCAGAGCATAAATAAATAAAACAGAGATGAAGAAAACAGTAGAAAAGATAAATAAAGCTAAAAGCTGGTTCTTTGAAAAGATAAAAAGAAATCTGATAAGCCTTTAGCCAGATTTATCAAGAAAAAAAGGGAGAGGGATCAAATCAATAAAAGTAGAAATGAAGAACGAGAAGTTACAATGGATGCCACAAAAATACAGGATCATAAGAGACTATTAAAAGCAACTATATGCCAATAAAATGGACAAGCTAGAAGAAATGTAAAACTTCTTAGGAAGGTACAATCTCCCAAGACTGAACCAGGAAGAAACAGAAAATATGAACAGACCAATCACAAGTATTGAAATTGAAACTGTGATTAAAAACTCCCAGCAACAAAAGTCCAGGACCAGATGGCTTCACAGGAAAATGCTATAAAACATTTAGAGAAGAGTTAACACTTACCCTTCTGAAATTCTTCCAAAAAACTGCAGAGGAAGGAATATTCTCAAACTGAGCAATGGATTTTTTTTTTTAATATTTATTTACTAATTTGGCTGCAGTGGGTCTTAGTTTAGGCATGTAGGATCTTCGCTGAGGCATGTAAGATCTTTTTTTTTTTTTTAATGGAATTTAACTTCTCATCCAAGTGTTTTTATTTTTAAAATTTATTTGTTTATTTATTTATTTACTTATTTTATTGGCTGTGTTGGGTTTTCATTGCTGCACACCGGCTTTCTCGAGTTGTGGTGAGCGGGAGCTACTCTTTATTGTGGTGCATGGTCTCCTCATTGCAGTGGCTTCAGCATGGGCTCTAGGCATGTGGGCTTCAGTAGTTGTGGCACATAGGCTCAGCAGTTGTGGCTCACGAGCTCTAGAGTGCAGGCTCAATAGTTGTGGCGCACAGGCTTAGTTGCTCTGTGGCATGTGGGATCTTCTTGGAGCAGGGATTGAACCTGTGTCCCCTGCATTGGCAGGCAGATTCTGAACCACTGCACCACCTACAAAGCCCTGAGGCATGTAGGATCTTTTATTGAGGTGTGTAGACTCTTTGTTGTGGCGCGCAGGCTTCTCTAGATGTGATGCGTGGGCTTCTCTCTAGCTGTGGTGCAGGGGCTTAGTTGCTCCGTGGCATGTGGGATCTTAGTTCCTCAACCAGGGATGGAACCCATGTCCCTTGCATTGGAGGCAGATTCTTAACCACCGGACCACCAGGGGAGTCCCAACACTGAGATTTAAAATGAGAAATGCAAATGCAATCTCTGCCCTCATTGTGTAATGGGAGCAAGAGTTTTATACTCACCCTTATTGTAAGGAGATAGAACACCAGTATAATTAAATGATTAACTAGAATCAGAGACAAGTGCTTTGAAGGAACGGACCAGGGTTTTATGACTACAGGTGCCAAAGAAAGGTGTTTGGATGGGGAGAGAGAAAGAGAGGGAGTTGAGACAGCCTCCCTGAGGACCATCTTCAGCTGAGATCTAGGGGATACAAAGGAATTGAACAGGTGGGTGGCAGGGAATGAACATTTCAGAAAGACACCCTGGGATAGTAACAAACATAGGGCCTTTAAAAATCTGAAAAAAGGCCAGTCTTTCTGAACAGAAGAGAAGGCAGGGAAGCCTCCTAGGACCTGGTGGCCAAATTAAGCATTTTGGCTTCTATTATAAAAGTAATGGAAAGCCAGTGAAGTAGGGGCTGAATATTCTCTGTAATATGAGCCAATTGGTATTGTTAAAGATTACTGGCTACACCACAAAACCCAGACCATAGGCAAGACATTGGAAATGTTTATATTTGAGTTAATTGCTAATAGTGTCAGTAATACTGTGATCTTCTCAAACTCTTGGAAAGTAAGGATGGTATTTTTTTTTTTCTTGAATGAATGGATTAGGCATATAAAATCACTTGAAATTTGGATAATACTTCATTTATATAAAGCCCAACTTTTAAAAAATATTATTAGTATAGTAGCAAATATTTGCCATTTATTATTTGCTAGGTATTTTACACATACCTGAATTGTACTGGTATTTAATGTATACTCTCTAAACCAACCTGAATCAGAAAATTTTATCCCTAATTTATGGATAAGAAAAATGAGGCTTAAATGACTATACTACCCAAAGTAATCTACAAATTCAGTGCAATCCCTATCAAATTACCAATGGCATTCTTCACAGAATTAGAACAAAAAACTTTACAATTTGTGTAGAAACACAAAAGACCCCAAATAGCCAAAGCAATCTTGAGAAGGAAAAACAGAACCGGAGGAATCAGGCTCCCTGATTTCAGACTATACTACAAAGCTACAGTAATCAAGACAGTATGGTACTGGCACAAAAACAGAAATATAGATCAATGGTACAGGATAGAAAGTCCAGAGATAAACCCACACACATATGGTCACATAACATATGACGAAGGAGGCCAAGAACATACTATGGAGAAAAGACAGCCTCTTCAATAAGTGGTGCTGGGAAAACTGGACAGCTACATGTAAAAGAATGAAATTAGAACACTACATAACACCATACACAAAAATAAACTCAAAATGGATTAAAGACCTAACTTTAAGACCAGATACTATAAAACTTTTAGAGGAAAATATAGGCAGAATGTTCTATGACATAAATCATAGCAAGATCCTTCTTGACCCACCTCCCAGAATAATGGAAATAAAAACAAAAATAAACAAATGGGACCTAATGAAACTTAAAAGCTTTTGCACAGCAAAGGAAACCATAAACAAGACAAAAAGACAACCCTCAGAATGGGAGAAAATATTTGTAAATGAAGCAACTGACAAAGGATTAATCTCCAAAATATACAAGCAGCTCATGCAGCTCAATATCAAAAAAACAGACAACCCAATCCAAAAATGGGTGGAAGACCTAAATAGACATTTCTCCAAGGAAGACATACAGATGGCCAACAGACATATGAAAAGATGCTCAACATCACTAATCATTAAAGAAATGTAAATCAAAATCACAATAAGGTATCACCTCACACCAGTCAGAATGGCCATCATCAAAAAACCTAGAAACAATAAATGCTGGAGAGGGTGGGGAGGAAAAGGGAATCCTCCTACACTGTTAGTGGGAATGTAAATTGATAGAGCCACTGTGGAAAACAGTATGGATGTTCCTTAAAAGACTAAAAATAGAACTACCATATGACCCAGCATCCCACTACTGGGCATATACCTGGAGAAAACCATAGTTCAAAAAGATACATGTACCACAATGTTCATGGCAGCATTATTTACAATAGCCAGGACATGGAAGCAACCTAAATGTCCATCAACAGATGAATGGATAAAGAAAATGTGGCACATATATACAATGGAATACTACTCAGCAATAAAAAGGAATGTAATTGAGCTATTTGTAGTGAGATGGGTGGACTTAGAGTTTGTCATACAGAGTGAAGTAAATCAGAAAGAGAAAAACAAATACCGTATGCTTGGTATTGATGAACCTAGTGGCAGGGTAGGAATAGAGATGCTGACGTAGAGAGCAGAATTGAGGAAACTGGGGGGGAGGGGAAGCTGGGACGTAGTGAAAGAGTAGACCTATACACACTACCAAATGTAAAACAGATGGCTAGTGGGAAGCTACTACAGAGCACAGGGAGATCAGCTTGATGCTTTGTGAAGACCTAAAGGGGTGGGATAGGGAAGTTGGCAGGCAAGCTCAAGAGGCAGGGGATATGGGGATATATGCATACATGTGGATGACTTATTTTGTTGTACAGCAGAAACTGACAATACTGTAAAGCAATTATACTCCAATAAAGATTTAAAAAAAAAGAAAACTGAGGCTTGAGGGACAATAACTTGTTTAAGACTACTACACAACTATTAGGTACAGAAATCAGAACCTGTTGCCTGATCCAATTGCTCTGTGCCTTTTTTCCACCTGAATAATGGGGATAATTAATAGTATTTACTCCGTAACATTGAGAATTAAGTGAGTTAAATCTACATTAGTCACTTAGAACAATGCCTAAGACACAGTAAATTCTCAATTTTAAGCCATAATATTGTTAGGATCACCTTCCCCCTAAGACACGAGCTATATGTGCCCTTGTACTTACAGAAATAAAACTGAGACATTTTTCTCACAAACTTTCAAGTTTGAGTATAACCATTTTTAATTATGTATCACCTGCTTTAATTCTATAGGGGTAGATTAAATCATTCTCCAAGTGCCTTGGATAGATACTATAGACTTGCTGATCATTCTTCAGACAGCAACTGTGTAAGAATTTAGAGCAGTGGTTCTCAGCCCTGGCTGCACATTATAATCATGTGAGGAATTAAAAATTACTATCCCTGGGTCCCACAGCTAGGGTTTCTGATTTAATTTTTCGGGCATAATGCCCTGGTACTGGTGTTTTTAAGAGCTTCTTCTTAATACTTAAGTGAAGGCATGGTTGTGATTTACCACCTTAAAGCCTTAAAATTTTTCTACTGCACATTCTTTTAACTGCAAACATCTGGATGAGATCCAGGCCCTACTAGCAATTTTCTGGCTAGACAAACCACTTAGCTCCCAAGCAGATTTGTTTGCTCAGAGTAGTATACAAAATGCATATAGCTTTTTGCCCATGAGATTCTTTTTTTTTTTTAATTGAAATATTGTTTTACAATATTATATTTGTTTCAGGTGTACAGCATAGTGAGTCAGTATTTTTATAGATAATATTCCATTAAAAGTTATTACAAAATATTAGCTATTGAGATGATCATGTGATTTTTACCCTTCCTTCTGCTAATTTAGTGTATCACAATGATTGACTTGTGAATACTGAACCATCTTGCATCCTTGGAATAAATCTCAATAGACACAGAAAAAACATTTGACAAAATTCACCATCCATTTATGATAAAAACTCTAATAAATTTGGTATAGAGGGAACATATCTCAACATAATAAAAGCAGTTTATGACAAACCCACAGCTAACATACTGACTGGTAAAAAGTGAAAGACTTTATCCTAAATTGAGAAACGAGGCAAGGACATTTTGTTGTTGTCATTGATCCTGAGTACTTTGTATATTTTGTATATAGTCCTTTATCAGATGTGTCTTTGCAAATTTTTTCTCCTAGTATGTGTCCTGTCTTCTAATATTCTTGATATTGTCTTTTGCAGAAGTTTTTGATTTTAATAAAGTCCAGCTTATCAATTATTTCTTTCATTGGTTGTGATTTTGGTGTTGTACAAAAAAGGCATCAGTATACCCACAATTATCTAGATTTTCTCCTATGTCACCTTCCAGGAATTTTATAGTTTCGCTTTTTACATTTAGGTCTATAATGCATTTTGAGTTAATTTTTGTGAAGGGTGTAAGGTCAGTGTCTAGATTCATTTTTTTGCACGTGGATGTCCAGTTGCTCCAGCAATATTTGTTGAAGAGACTTTGTTTCATTGTATGCCTTGTTCCTTTTTCAAAGGTCAGTTGACTATATTTATGGGTATCTAACTATAGGCTCTCTGTTCCAGTGACAAATATATTTGTCTATTCTTTTGCAACTACCATACTGTCTTGATACTGTAGCTATAGTAGGACATGATTTTGGGTAGCATCAGTCCTTTGACTTTGTTTTCCTCCGGATTTTGTTCCTAACATATTCCCCTAACATATATTGTTTCACTCTTTAGAACCTTAAAATTTTAAAACGAGATGGTCTTTTATTACAAGCTTGACCAATATCCATCTCATTTAGAATTTTCTTGAGAGACATAGAGCCCAAACATAATAATGGTCATTTATTTAAACCTGTATATTTGTGTATGTTATGAAATATATACTGAGGATGTATCTGAGGATTTTAAACAATGAACTGATATATTAAATTCATTATCTGTTAATTAGTATGATTTGAATAAACATTGTGTATATAAAATATACATGAATAGGGAAAACTTATTTGGATGGAATGTTGATAATTATATAATTTATTTCCCAATAAGATTAGAATTTATTAGGTTACTCTAAGATTTTTTTAAAGGGAAAAAAGGGACTTTTGCCCACATCTTCTCTATGGTCGAACTACTGAAGTAGCCATTAGATTCTGGAGCATAAACAACACAAAGCAAATTGTGTCCTTTCAGAAACTGAATAAAACATAATGACAAAAACTTGTTAACAACAGGATTAACATTGTAGGGAAGAAAGTAAACAAAGCAAAGTACTTACTTTCATTGTCCATGATTTAAAGAATTCTGAAAAAGAAGACCTCATATTAGTACATTGTCTACAGATTTATAAATCAAATATGACAGTTGCAACAAAGTGCTCTGAAGTTATACACTCACACACATGGCATATTCCCTTATTCATCAAGTCTAGCAATATCTGGCCAGTTAAACATAATATTACAATTAGTGCTGTAAATAAAAATAATGGCGCTATAAGAAAGAGTTATGGAGACATCCGTTTAGATGGTGGTGGTAGTGGGTTTGTCAAGAAAGTCAGATCAGAGAGCCAAAGGCAGTTTAAAATCAACCAGGCTATGGAGGAGTGTGTTTGGATGGGGTGAAGCATTAGCGGCAGGGGGAGCTATATAGGTAGCAGTCCTGAGGCTGGAGGGAGGGAGCTTGGCTCATTCAAGGGAATAAAGATCTGTGGGTCACAGAGCACAGAAGGAGAAATCATTATACTTGAGGATGAAGAGGTGGACGGGGAACAGATCGTACAGGTTTCCTGTCTCTCTAAACTCTCTAAAGGCCAGAGCATGACCTGTCTTGTCAGGACAAAACACTTAATCAGTGCTCGTGGATTCAACAATGTGCACAATATTATTTCACTCCCTTCAGTCAGAAAGAACAGTTACCTTACAGATGTGAAGGCTGGCTAATCTGTGACTTAGCCGTTTCATGTGCCACTTCCATCCAACTGCAGAAACCCACTCATTTCCTGTTTCATTTATTTTTCATTTTCTTGTGTTTGTTCAGTATCAATGCCCTACAATTATCATACTCGCCAGGGTGGTATTAAGAGAAAGTTCTACTGTTAAGAAAGTTGCAGAAAGAAAAAGAGAACCCTGAATCCTCTGACACTTCACACTAAGCAAGTGATACTGGTACTGACCAAGTATTTCAAATTGCTAAACGAGGAGAATCAGTTATTGCCTTTGGGGAAGTTGCCATGCCAGAATTTCCAGGAATAACCACACAGAACCAGACAGTGAACTTGGAGAAGCAGGGACTTGGTCAAATATTTAAAGTAATAAATCTAACGTTTACTGAATACATTCTGCAGTGCCTTAAAAAGTTATACGTCATACTCTAACTCTTGTAACTTTTGATCGTTACCCAGTTTCGGAGGTGAGCCAAGGAAGGAACATGCAGGAAGAAAGTGCCTGGGAGTCCACAGATATTAAGTAGCAGATGCAGGATTCAAGGCAGGCAGGTGGACTCCTAGGCTAATGGCTTTAGCTTCTATGCCATAACCCGCCCGTCTTCCCAATTTTGGTGTTCCAGGGTGTCTAGCATAGTTCTGGCTCCAGCCACACTCCTCATTAATACTTACTGTTCAACAACAGCTAGCAGCCTCTATTAATCGCCCCTTCTAAGACCTCCAAATGCTGGCAGATAAACAAGAGGTTCTGGCTATGATCCGGCATTGCTCTGCGCTGTGAAGAGATGGATGAAGCGAAGCCCAGCCTACAGGGCGGTTTCAGGAAAGCCTTGGAAATGTCCTGGGACTGGCCAGGATGCCGCTAGGCCAGTTGGGCCCCTTGCTGAGTCCCTGCTGTGTTCTGGGGTCACTACCGGAGGCCGCTGGGACCCCAGGCCCCACTCTGTGAAGCCAACACTAAGCCCCGCCTCGCACCCGGGCGTCACCGGCCAACCAGCTCCTGCGCGTGCGCCCTGCTTCCACTGCGGTTCTGGTTCCTGGCAGCCTGAACACAGGAGGCTGAGCCTGTGGGACCCGTGGTTCTCCTCCCCAGAGGGCCAAATCGCTGCTGGGGGGTGTGAAACCTGGAGATGAGACTGCCTCCTGGGTGAGGCTAGAGGCACAGAATGGCTGTCAGCTCCTTTTTCGTGCCTCCAGAGAGTCTCCAAAAACTTTGGTTCTGAGGTTCAGGGCCTCAAGGAACTAGGAAGTGGTCACCAGCCGGAACTTGGAAAGTCAGTAATTGGGGAGTGGCCGCCCCCGGGTGGGCTCTGGGTGCTGGCTCTGGGGAACTTCCTTGATTCTGGCTTTGAACTTCATCATTTAAAATTATGTTGCTTCAAAATGGGAAAGCAGGGGGCTGTTCAGAGTACAAATGAGGACTCATGAAGTTTGTTTTTCTTTGTGGTTTCTTTCTTGCTCATGCTCTCTCCCTCTTTCTTTTTTATTTTTTATTTTGGTGAGGTGAAACTTTTGTTTATAAGTTTATAATTTCCTTTTATTCATGTATAGTCGATTGATAATATTGTGTTCGTTTCAAGTGTACAGTATAGTGATTCAGTCATATATAGGTTGTTACCAGATACTGGGTTAATTTCCTGTGCTATACCATATAACCTTGTTGCTTACCTATTTTATGTACAGTAGTTTGTATCTGTTAACCTCATACTCCTAATTTGTCACTCTCCCCCTCCCTCTCCTGTTTGGTAACCATAAATTTATTTTCTATGTCTGTGAGTCTGTTTCTGTTCTGTGTATACATTCATTTGTATTATTTTTTAGATTCCACATATAAGTGATATCGTATAGGATTTGTTTTTCTCTGTATGACTTATTTCACTAATCGTAATATTCTCTGGGTAAATCCACATTGTTGCAAATGGCAATATTTCATTCTTTTTTTATGGGTGAATAATAGTTTGTTGTATGTATGTACCACTTCTTAATCCAGTCATATGTTGTTCGGCACTTGTGTTGCTTTCATATTTTTGCTATTGTAAATAATGCCACAGTGAACATTGGGATGCATGTATCTTTTCATATTAGTGTTTTCTTTTTTTTCCCAGATAGATACCCAGGAGTGGAATTGCTGGATCATATGGTAGTTTTATTTTTAGTTTTTTTAAGGAACCTCCATACTCTTCTCCATAGTGGCTGCACCACTTTACATTCCCACCAACAGTGCAGGAGGATTTGCTTTTCTCAATGTCCTCTCCAGCATTTGTTATAGCTGTTCTGACAGGTGTGAGGTGAAACCTCATTGTGATTTTGATTTGCATTTCTCTAATAATAGGTGATGTTGAGCATCTTATCATGTGCCTGTTGGCCATCAATGTGTCTTCTTTGGAAAAATGTCTCTTCAAGTCTTCTGCCCATTTTTTGATTTGTTTGTTTTTTGGATGTAGACCTGTATGAGCTGTTTGTATATTTTAGATATTAACCCCCTTGCGGGTCATATCATTTGCAATTATTTTCTTCTGTTCCACAAGTGGTCTTTTTCTATTGTTGATGGTTTCCTTTTCTGGGCAAAGCTTTTAAGTTTGATTAGGTTCCATTTGTTTTTTTTTTTTTTTTTTTTTTTTTTTGCTTTTTTGTTGTTTGCCTTGGGAGATGGGTCTAACAAAATATTGGTAGGGTTTATGTCAAAGAGTGTTTCACCTATGTTCTCTTTTAGGAGTTTTATGGTGTCATGTCTTAAATTTAGGTCTTTAAAACAGTTTGAGTTTATTTTTGTATATGGTATGAGGGAATGTTTGAATTTTATTGTTTTACATGTAGCTGTCATGTTTTCCCAGCACTACTTGTTGAAGAGACTTTCTTTTATTCATTGTATACTTTTGCTTCCTTTGTCATAGATTAATTGACCAGGGATGTGTGGGTTTATTTCTGGAATCTCTATTTTGTTCCACTGATCTTATGGGTCTGTTTTTGTGCTAGAACCATGCTGTTTTGATTACTGAAGCTTTTTAATATAGTCTGAGGTCTGGGAGGGTGATACCTCCAGCTTTATTCTTTTTTCTCAGGATTGCTTTGGCAATTCAGGGTCTTTTGTGGTTCCTATGAATTTTAGGATTATTTGTTCTGGTTCTGTGTCTGGTAGACTAATGATCTCTGTTTTTTGTTTTTTGTATTTCAGGGTTTTCCTCCTGCCCTTTCAATTAGGAGTAGTTCCTCTTTTCATTTTAATTTTTTCTGTCTCTATGAATTTAGGAGAAACTTACCTGCTGTGGTCCTGAAGGGGTGTTTTTATGTGGAGAATTTCTATGTAAACTGCATGTGTCCAGTATCTTTGGAACAAGGGCTGGTTTTGATGTGAACACCAGCCATGTCTTCCCTCAAGGTTTGTTTTGGCCAATATCACCTTGCTAGGGAGTGTGGTTGATGTTGGAAAGTCTAAAGCCTGTGCAGGGTGTGAGGCAGGACTTCCTCTCTGCTTCCTGGCTGTTGCCTGCCAGTTAGGGGTGAGGTCTGCTCCCCAGCTGCTGGAGCAAAAGTCCTGAGGGTCAGGCTCGAGCTGGCTCTGTTCACTTTGAGTAGTGTTCTGCCCCAAAGAAGGGGAGTGCTAAAGTAAGTGAGGCTCATGTGCTTACAGAGGTTGGACCTCTGTAGGTGTCCACAGCCAGGCCATCTCTGTGTCCCTAGATCACGTTTTCTCCCAAGACCTGTCTGTGGAGCACCAGGCTGTGGTGTGGGATGAGTGGGACTGGGGTGGTTGCTGTGTTTGGATTGGAAAGTGGGGTAAGGTTGTGGGTGCCAGTGCAGAGTTCTCTCTGCCCTGTTTGTTGGCAACCCGGCACGCACACACTCTTTGCAAGTGGAGTCTAGGATTCTCCAGCCCTTCTATCTGTCCAAGTGGGTTCTCCCATCGGCCAAGGGTGCTGGTCTCCTTCGTGTAGGGCCCAAGGATGGGACACCCAGTCTGTGGCTCAAGCCACTCACTTCCTAGGGCAAGGGTCTGCCCATGCGGACCTTCTCTTCCTTTCATAGCCCTTCCAGGGGCAGAGGTCCTGACCCTATGCCTTTTTTCTGTTCTATCAAGTTATGGGAAAATCTTTCTTATAGCTTTGGTTGTGTAGGAGTTCTCCCAGTTTCCAGTTAGTTTTCCATGAGAATTTTTCCACATGTAGATGTATTTTTGCTGTGTTTGTGGGGGAGGTGAGCTCCATATCTCCCATTCTGCCATCTTTATCTGACCCCACCTCCTCTTTCTTTATGTCAAATGATATTTTTAACTGGTTGAAGAGTCAAAGTGACTGGGTATGTAGAATGTTTAATTTCCTGCCCCAGGGCTGACACATAAGCATGCAATAAAGACATCCTTGTTAAATTGAACTGAAATGTCTTCATTGATTTTTAAAAAAATTTTTTCATTTACAAAAGTAACACATGATCTTCCAAACTATAAAGCCAAATAGGGAGAAAAAAGTGAAACCTTGACCTCTCCACTTCTTGTTTTTCTTCCCATTACACTGTCAGCTGTGGTTAACAGATATTTGAAGATTGAACTAAGAGAGGCAGGTGGGAGGAGAGAAGAAGGGTCTTGCAAGGGAGGGGAAGAGAGAGAAAAATTGAGAAAATAAGATGGAAAAAGAAGGGAAAAGCCAAGGCACTTTGGTTTGAATCCCTCCTCATCCAGTCACCATCTCTATGACACTGTGAAAGTTACCTGACACTCTCTGTGCCTCGTTTTTAATGTGTAAAATGAGGATAGTAATGGTATTTACCCCATAACATTTTTATGAGGATTAAGGAAGATAAATATGTAAAGGGATTAAATTGGCTTTTGCCACAGAATAAGCATTCAGTAAATGTTATTTACATAAAATGTATATAACAAAAAAAACAGTATATATATACATATATGCAGGTTTTTTTTATATAAATAGGATTATTTTATACAGACTGTTCTCTGATGATACATCTTAGAAATCTCCAGGCCTATAATGCAGAACTGTGTCATTGATCTAATAATATAGGTATACTTTATTTTCAATTTTTCACAATAGTAAATTATTTTTATAATTTTATAAGTGATGACTATACTGTAGTCATTATACTGGCAGCTGTCTCAGCACAAACTACAGAAGAAGGTATTGTTCTGCATACATACCTCATTTTATTGGGCTGTGGAGGTACTGTGCTTTTTATTGTACAAATTGAAAGTTTCTGGCAACCCTGTGTTGTCAGATGATGCTTAGCATTTTTTTGGAGTAAATTATTTTTAAATTGATATATACATGTTTTTTAGACATAATGTTATTGCATGCTTAAGAGACTATAGTATAGTGTAAACATAACATATGAACTAAGAAACCAAAATAATTCATGTGACACCTTTTTGTGATATTCGCTTTAATGCAGTGAACTGTAACCAAACCCACAGTATCTCTGAAGTCTGCCTCTAAAGAAGGGTGTAAGAATAAGAAGATCCAATTTATCTCCACAGAACCCCAAAGAGATGAGGACTTAGTGATAGCAAATAAAGAGGAGAATAAAGTTGAAAATTAGAAATTAAAATGACTAATGCATGAAAGTTTACATTCAGAAGGCTGTTCACCCACCCTCATACAGTACCTTCGTGGAGGAAACGTGGCAGTGGTATGCATTATACTAAACAGGAGAAGGAAGATTTCTTCTGTGTAGAACTGAACAGAGAAGTCTTGAGAGTCACTGGGGATGGAGAGGTTAAAAAAATGACATTTAAATTGGAAATTACTGGATATCTACAGTTTTCCTACCCCTTCTGCTGCAGAAGGTCAGCAGTCAGGAAGCTAAACCCCAACAGAAATTTCTGCAAACCCTGGAGACTTTGGCATCTACCTTGACTACTGCATAAAAAATGCTATGAACTGAATGTTTGTGTACCCCAAATTTTATATGTTGAAGATCTCATCCCCGCCCCTCCCCCAGGGTGGTAGTTTTTGGAGATGGGGCCTTTGGGAGATATTTAAGTTTAGATGAGGTTATGAGAATGGGCCCAATGGGCTTAGAAGAGGAACAGAGACAAGAGCTAGTTCTCTCGACCGTGTGAGGACACAGTGAGAAGGCTGTTGTCTGCAAGCCAGGAAGAGGGCCCTTACCAGGAACCAAATCTGCTGACACCGTGATCTTAGACTTCCCAGCTTCCAGAACTGTAGGTGAAAACGTTTGTGGTTAAAGCCACCCAGTCTATGAATGCTGTTACAGCAGACAAGCTGAATAAAACCAATGTTAAGACCAAGGATAATTTTCAGGATCCATCAAGAATGACAAGCTAATAGAAAATGCCCACTAAAATCTGGGCTCACAAAAGTTATCACCTTATAAAATGGAAGAGAGTAACCCCACCATGCAGAAGGAAGAGAATCTTGACCCTCTTGGCGTGTGGCTGGATAAGGGAGTATCTTATCATTATCTGTATCTATCTACAGATACTGATCTGTGTGTGTATATATATATATGAATTAAGTAAGCATTGATTTTAAACAAAATAGATGTTAATGGAAAAAAGTTACTATTATAGAAGGAAAGAGAAATACTTCATAAAGTTTCAATTCACAAGCAAGATACAGCAACTTTTAGTCTTGCATAATCACATAAACTCAAAATAAATGAAAAAATCAAAGCAAGAAATAAATCCATAATTATAGTTGAGATTTTAATGTCACTCTGAATAAATGATAGAACAAGCAAACAAAATAACTGCACAGTTAGGAAACTGAGCCTATAAGTAAAACAGAACCCTGTACCCACAATTGAAGAGGACACCATTTTTCAAGTAATTATGAAATAAGTACAAAAATTGGCTGTATAGCAAAGAGCCATAATGCAATTCTCAAAAAATTTCAAAGTATTGAAACCATACATAGCATGTTCTTGGACTACAATACAATTACAAATAATAAAAATGTAACTAGAAATTTCCAGCAATCAGGAAATAAACAGGTGTCAAGGAAGAAATCATAATGTATGTCCTGGGGTACAGGAGGCTTTTTACATAAGGTTTAAAGCCCAGAAGTCAGAGTGAAAAAAAACAGTAGAAGATGATTAAAAATGAAAAATTATGTGTCATGAAAGTAACTTTAAATGAGTTGCTCTTACAGATGAGGGATTCAACTCTGCAATATAATAAAAAGCACCAACAAATCAGCAAGATGAAAAAAATTCTAATATCACAAAAAATGAATAATAAATATCAGATGAATCACAGAATAAGTGGTAAAGTATTTAAAAGTACTCAGTGTTATTAACACTTAGAAATTACAAGCAAAACAAAACATAATACTTGCCAATCAGCATAAGAGACATTTAGAGTTGATATTACAGAATTGGAAAGATGTGGGAAAACAAGCATGGTAATGCTTTGTTGGCAGAAGAGTACTCTGTACTTTGGGTCATGATTTCTTGTTTTCCAAAATCATTTACCACATCTGCCTCTTCTTTCCAGTTTTTCCAATTCATTGAACTCTTACTTTCTACTATACATTCTTCTGTGCATGTGTGTGTGTGTGTGTGTGTCTATGTGTTTGTCCTTGGAATTATTACAGCTTTGTGGGTTTTTGTCAGTGTGTTTTAATTGTCTTTAGTTTCATGTGATTGTTTCTGAAGATAAGTACCATTTTTTAATAGAAAACACCTACGTATGCTTTAAACTATTGGTTGTCCACCCCAGACTCAGTATCTGCTTGGTTAACTGGTGAGTTAACCTCCACTTTTAGTGTGCATATGAGTCACCTGGAAATCTTGTTAAACTCAATTTGCAGAGCCCCACCTCCAGGGTTTCTGGTTCAGTGGGTTTGAGATGAGGCTGAGAATTTACTTTTGTTACACGTTCCCATGTGACGTTGATGATGCTATACTATGGACCTCACTTTGAGAACCACTTGGTAAAGGAAACTTGTTTTAGTCGGGTATTAGATAGCAGTATTTTCATGGAAAGTGGTTAGGGTCCTAACCTAAAGGGTAATTTCACTCATAGATGATCATAGTGACGCTGGCCTCCTTTGCCTGTGACTGGTGGGATATTACACAGTTTTGGCTAAGGAAGAATCTTCTTGAGGACTTCTAGGAAAGAGTTTCTTGCTTACCTTTGTATATGTATGTGTGTATATATATATGTGTACGCACATGCATATGCATACAGGTATGCATATGCCTCCCTCTTTGTATATGCAGTGAGATATATACATATTTATATTATATATATGGAATTGGGACAGCTGTCTTGATACTGTGTGACAAGAAATCTTGAGGATGGTAGAACTGAATTGTGGAAAGAGCCCAAGAACTTGATGACCCTGATGAGCTGTAGCACTGACCGTGACTTACTTAGCTCCCGATGACTTGTTATAGGAAGGCTGGCTTGTGGTTATGAATACTCAAAGGATATTTATTTTTGTTCTTCACCTGATTTTATGCTCAAAACAAGCAGCTTTCTTTGTTGTCCTCTTCTGCTTGGTGGAGTTTAAGTCTTTGAATTTTGTACCATGGTTATAGCACTCATGATTTGGGGTCTTAGTTTAAGTTATTTAAGGTAACATTTAGTCAAAAGCATTGTACCACTGAAGATCGTAAATATATTCCCTCTAAAATCCTCTTTATTGTTCTTATGCCTGCTTTCTTATCTAAGCCAACTGCTGTAGCCAGGAGCTCGGAGTCCCACAGCCCGGAGGTGGAACTGGCATGATAGGGCTGCATGAGAAGCAGCAAGAGAAGGTCCTGACATCTGGGTGCCTCAGGTTCACCTGAAGTAGACATAGTCTTCTATTTTGAGAATAGGCTTAATGGAGCATTTTAATTTTCCAGTTACATTACAACAGAAATTCTTTAGTCATCAACATTGGGCCGTATAATTCTGGGGGTAACACTGGTGGCAATAGCAAAGATAAAACTTTTATAACAGAACATGTGCTTTTTTTTTGTTATTCCATGACATAACAACCAAATGGAAATGTTCTCCTTCTGTGGGCTGGGGGATCTGCTTTCCCGCATCGTTCCAGGACCAAGGTTAATGGAAGCACTGGCATTTTTAATATATGGCTTCCTGGTTTTCTGGCCTTTGACACTGAGTCTGCAGAAAGGGAAAGGGAGAAAAGAGTTGCATATGGGAGGATTTTTATGGTTCAGGCCTGGAATTGACGCACACATCACATCACACATTCTGTTGATCAGAACTAAGCTGTGTGGTAAAACTTAACTGCAAGGGAAGTCAAGTGTTGCAGCCTGGTATCTGTCCAGAAAGAGAAGATAACGTGATTATTTTTAATTATGCAAGAATTTTCATACCATATTCTAGGGTTATCACTAAGGATTTAAAAACCAATAATCCCCTTTTAAACACAATATATATTGCAAGATGTATGATGACAGTTATTTGCAGTATCCCCTAAGCCATGTTATTTTAGCAAAGTATTTTCAGAAATTTGTAGTGGGTCACTATAAATGAACCCGATTTCATTTTCAGTGCCCATGTTTTTCAGGTCCAACTGAGAAAGAGAAATGGGGCATTTTAAGTAGTAATGTGTAGAACCAAGCCTATCAAGATTTTCCAAGCACGTGTTACAACAGAAAAATATAGAACACATAGGAAGGATATTAATCCAGAAAGAAGAGTTTCATGACGGCTCTACAGGAAAAGATTTCTCAGCTAAGTTTTCAAAAATGAGTAGAAGATAGCCATGAGCAAAAGGTAGCGACTTATGCCAAGGGAGGCCATGGTGTATTTCAAGCATACAAGTGGTTAAGTATGGCTGCAGTGCAGGAGAAGCAAGTGGGAAGCCTCCTAATCTTGAGGCAAAGACAATTAACTGTTCACCATCATTTGTGTTCCTTCTTCCATGCTGTAGAATTGTTGCTGGGAATTGGATGTCTAGTTTAGGATTATGAGTTCCTTGCATCTAGTTGAGGTAGTATGACTGAATTGCAGCCAGTAGAGGTGAGAGGAATCAAATATGTCCTCTAGGCCAAGGTTCTTAAGGAGTACATGAGCCTTCACTATGCTATTTGCCCCCATTGGCTAGAAGCAGATGATGAGACTTAAAGTATGACAGGACTACGAAACAGAAGGATCTTGTGGCCTTGAAACCATGTGGATAAAAGCTGCCCACAGATCAGAAACTCCACCTTGATAGCAATTTAATGGAGAAATACAATGCTATTGGAAAAAAACCTTTAAATATTTGTTACAATAGCTACTGTTATTCAAAGTAATCCATCTTGGAAAGGTTGGGCCGGAGCCGATTGTAAAAGACCATACACTATGCTGGAGAGATTGGATTTTATTTTGGAGAATGGATTGAGGAATGATGTAATTTTTAGTGTGAGGAAGATACTATTAGACTCTTGCTTTAGAAAAATGTATTTAATGACAGGGTGGCGAATAATTTGTAAAATAGCAGCTGGGGATCAGTTAGTGAGTAAGATATTGTTTAGTAAGATTAGAAAGTGGCGGGGTTTCAGGAATTTTAAACAAAAGAAAAAGAAAAAGTGGTGTTTGGTGAGTAAACAATTGGGAGAAAGGAAGGGAAGAGGATTATTTTAAGAAGATTTCCAGGTGAGCATTTGGATGGGTAGCAGTGCACACAGGTAGAGAGAGATCACAGGATGAGATCTGGGGTAAAGTCCAGTTAGATGAATGAATTTGAGCTGCCTATGGGACATCAAAATAGAGACAGCTGGTAGGTAAAGAGCACTGGTTCTTCATCTTTTGCCTAAAGAGGATTGCAAGGGAGGACAAGAAGAGATTTGTAAAACAGAATTGTGATGGTTCTGAAACTAAGGTGGGAGAGACTTTGAATGAGAGGTGATCAAATGAGGCACAAGATAAGGAAGTAGAAGAAGTTGTGGCTGTGGTGGCCAAGTCCTGCTACTCAGGTCACAGGATCATGTCCTTTTGTTTGTAGCTAATGACAAGGAAACAGCGCTCATATATATCTTCTGGTTAAACACAATACCTATTTTATTGTGCCCTTCAGTTCCCCAATTCCAGAATGGAAGGGAGATCGCCAATCAAAAGACATATCTTACAATCTTATCCAAAATCTGAGGCTTAGGAGGTAGATGTTGTCAGAGAAAAAAAAAAAAAAAAAAAGAAGGATCTCACTCTATAGTTTCAAGTCCCTCAAATGTAGTAGTTCATTCTTCAGGTGGAGGAGGGGGGTGGGGTGGGGGGAGAAAGAGCAACAGTGGGAGTGAGACACTGAGAGCAAAGGAGGAGAGAAGGAAAAGAGAAGAAAGAGAAGGATTGGAAAAGAAGAGAATGTGTTTCAGTGAGCAGCGTGGGAGTGGCCAGGCTGCTGCATGAGGTTGCCCTGGGAGGAAGCACAGGGCTAAATCTTTTCGTGAGGTTTACCAGTTGTTAGCTTTGGTTTTATCAATCACCATCTGAGAAAGTTATTTGTTTTTAGTTCTTCGCTTTGCACAAGTCAAATATTTTTATTTACTCAAAATCCAAACAAAACAAAACAAAATGGTTTTTGGGGGGCCCTAAAGGTTAAATTAGGGGCCTAAAACTTTCTACTTATTTAGCCAATATCAAATGACCATCTAAGCAGACAATTTTTATTTGGGTTAAAAGAAAAAATCAAGAAGTCTAAGCACAAATTACTTTTTAAATATATTTCTTCTGGCTTTCGTTTAAGATGTAATAGTTTCCATTGGGTCTTTTAATAAAAGGCCATTACCAATATAGCAAGGACAATTTTATTAGAATGCTGGGTGTGGAAACCATATTGTAGTGGTTCGCAGAATAAAAGGGATGAAATTCAGACAATGCATTTTGGATTTAAAAAAAAGTAGCTGTAATTCAAGCTTACTGAAAATTAATTATAAGCATTTATCAAGATCACTAACCATGAAGATGTAATTTAAAAAAAAGGGAATCACTTCATCATAAACCTATTAAACTAAACATTTATTAATAGAAAACATAAGCTCTCCTGGAGTTATAAGGGATAACAAAAGAAGAGACACTTTAATAACACTTTAAGAAAAATTTGAAACTGTGTTAACTGAAGAACCTAATATTCAAATTTATTTGGCAAGGTAATATGTAGACTTAGTGGCATATATAAAAATAGCAAACTAAGTTTACAGATTATAGTTGAGTGTTTTTATAAATTATCTATTGTCTAATTACAAAGTAATAATAAACAATAATTTGGTGAAATATATAAGTAAAAAATATGCAAAAATACTAATAACTCTGCTGCAAATTAATGACCACTATATCCCAATGTCTTTGTCTCCAATCTTTTCTGTATGTGCAGGTGTATTTGTATTTTTAATAAAATGAGATTCAGACTATTGATACAATTTAATATTGCTTTTAATTAATATTTGGCAATTATTTTTCTGAAAAATCTATTAAAAGTATTGTATAATATTTCATCTAATAATCAGGCTATAATATATTTAAACATTCTTATATATGTAATACTGTGAACAGCTTTGTACATCAACCATGTAACCTCTAGAATGTTTTGGGTTGGCTAGAGTCCTAGGTATGAAATTATTAGGTTATTAGTGATATTTATCATTTCCAACAAGTACTTGCAAAACACAGGTCTAGTCTACATGGATAATAAATATTCAGGCATTTAGGTTTGCATTATTTGATTGTAGATAAAATGTAGGAGGAAATATGCAGCAAGCAAACTCTTTCTGTATTTCAACAGTTAGTTGGGCAGCTTTACCTTTAGCTTCAGGTAAAGCATTGCATGGCATAGAGAGCTGGTAGTTAGCAGTTACATGCCTTCATGAAAGCTGTAATGATAGGTTGGACATTTATATTAGATTTTTACTGCTGATGTAACAAATTGCTACAAATTTAGCAGCTTAAAATTATACAAGTTTGTCATCTCACAATTCTGTGTTAGCTTGACTGCCTTCTCTGGTCTGGGTCTCACAAGGCTGAATCAAAGTCTTGCCTATTGGGGCACTTATCTGGAATCTCTGGAAAGAACCCATCTCCAGACTCATTCAGGTTGTTGGCAGAATCCATTTCATTGTGGTTGAGGGGTGAGGTCCTAGTTTTCTTGTGACTGTCAGTGGGGGCCTGCACTTAATTCCATCTGGGACCCTATTATCTCAGAGCCAGGAAATGTGTGTTAAATCCTCCTCTCACTTGAAATCTTTCTGACCTTCATCTCTGCTGCATCTTTCTTACTGCCTCTTCTGTCTTCCTTTTCTGCTTTTCAAGCCTCATGTGATTGCATTGGGCCCACCTGGATAACCCAGGAGACTATCCCTAGCTTAAGGTCAGCTGGTTAGTAACATTAATAACTTTCAGAGCAGTACTTAGACAAATGTTTGAGTAACTAACCAGGAGATGGAAAACTGGGGGAGAAATCTTTAAAATTCTATCTACCCCAGCATCTATTGTGATTGCATTGGTCCTATGCCATCCTAGTTATACTTTTGATTGTCATTCCTGAGTATAATCTAATGCTAGCAGCAATGAGATGTGTCAGATCTTTGGTTGTCAGCCCTATTACTCTATTCACTATTCCTCATTGAGGTAGCACCATGTTATTCCCCTGGCATGAGTGGTGAGGTGCATCCTTGCATTTACAGCTGTTTTATCATGTGAACCAGCACTGATTCTCTCCCAGTCCTCTACCAGAAGTTCTGTGAAGGCTCACTCCCTCTCTGGGAGGCCAGCCTCTCAGGGATCATTCAAGTTAAATTTTACCATTTGTTGTGCCTGTAAAAAGTGTTTTCTATAAGTTTTGAGATTTGGAAAAATGCTGCTCCTTTTTTCAGGGCTTAACTTTGGCATCATAGATAACAAATAGATACAAATCAGCTGTAACTCCAAGTGACGCCAGAAGCTCTCAGTATGGTGTGTTATAGAGAATCCTATTTTGAATTAGAATTTATGAAAATTTGGAATCCATTCTTTGGAGAAGAATTGAGACCTTTGAATAATCATAGTATTGGTATTTGGCTCAGTGAATTGGAATACGGAGCGATCTCTCAAAATAAGAGCACCTAATATAATGAGTTGAGCCTTTCTTTGCAAAATGATATTTTGAGGACTCTCCCACAAATTATCTTCTTTGAAGAAAGAAGAGATGGACCATTTTATTTAAAAAAGAGTATTCATGAGCTGTGACACAGAGAACATAGATTCAGGAGACATGCTTCATTTATACCCTTCCCTCTACCCTCCCCTGCTTCTTGGGAACACACACACACACACACACACACACACACACACACACATATACACACACACAAACACACCCCCAAACCATCCAGGTTAGTTTCCTCTGGACCAGAGCACCCTGCTCTTTCAGTGAGTCAGATGCTGGTAGCAAATGTTCCTTCTCTCTTGCATGCCAAAGGTAAACCTGAGCTCCTCTCCTAACAGGGTGTTCAGATTCACATTTCTCTTTTATTCCCATTCTGTCCATGCACCCCTCCCCCTCTCATTCTCTTTCTTCTCTTGTTTCCACCTCTGAAATTTTTGTTTGTTTAAAATTCTGAGAGAATATCTCATTTGATGTTTTATATCTTAGTTTAAAATTTAAAATTTTACCATCCTGTTTTTAGCTCCTGTCCTCCCCAAATGTCCTTTCTTATGCATACTTTCCTATTCTTGTTTTGTAGATTGTGTTTTTAGTCTGAGGTATTTTATGGGATGGGTGCGGTTGTTCAGTTTTCTCTGCTACCAGTGATTTCTCTGTTCTTCGCATGTTTAGCATTTCTTTTGTTCATTTTTGTCTCTTTGCCTGAGGCCTCGCTTAAGTTTCTGGTGATTCCTAGATAGCTGATTTGTATATATACGAGAGGCAGTAAAATAGCAGATTTCAGCAGCAGGCGTTGTTGATTGGTTTACTCACTGTATGGTTAATGGGTAGAAAGCTGCATTATTTTTTTTCTTCTAGGTACTCCAAAATCTGGAGGTTTTGTTTTTTTTTTTCTCTCTGACTATCCAGTTTCTCCAGAGAACGATTTTCTGACCATCTGTATGGAAGTCGTTGTGAAAATATTGTCACTTTGTGCATCTCTGATGAGAGAAAGTAATTAGAAAGCTCAGTGTATTTATGAGACAGAGAGAGGAAGGGAGAGAGAGAGGCTGAGAGAGGGAAGAAAGAAAGAGAATGAAATAGAAAAGTGAACTTGAACAACCTATTAGGAGAAGTACACAGGTTTGCCTTGTTCATTAAAAAAGGAGGTAATAGTTGCAACCAAGGTTAGACTTATGGATAGACTAGTTTACCTAGTCCAGAGGGAATGGAATTGTGCATCTCAGGGTACTAACCTCTTTCTTCAGGCAGCAGTTAAAAGTGGCTAATAACTAACTTCCATGTACTGTTTAATCATTGAAATCACAGCCAATAGAGCTGCCCAGAAACACACCCTCAGTCACACAGTGCTTTGTCCTGTGTTAGCACTACTGATTGAAATCCTCTCTTTTCCTAGGATAGGTATCTCCAGTGCAAGCCTTTGTCAGCCATTTACCTGGTCTAGGATTATTTAAAAATGAAGACAGCCATAGAATCTCTCTCCAACATCTGGCTAGTGTAACAGGATTTTTAGAGACCTGTCACTCTACAAATACCCTCAACTTGTATTGCATACTCCTGCAGATACTTTCCTCTGAGTGTAAGGAAAACACGCACTTCTCCTTCAATTTAAAAGGATTTCACAGATTCTGTTTCAGGGTTTAAACTTTACTTCAGGACTAACTTGAAAGCTAATAACAGATAGCAACAGAAATAATAGGACACTATATTTTTATACTAATGTCATACTTTTATTATAAGTCTCTAGACATAGCAAATTCTTGGATCCAGCTGAGTGAACAGAGTCTTTACGAAGATTAAGAGATTAAACATGCTATTAAGAAACAAGTCTGCATATTTTTATAGATAAAACAGCAGTTCAACAATTCTTGTATGCCAGGCCTTGAGTGCTATATTGAATATAAAAGTACTTATTTAATTCCCCATGCTTTAGATTAAAATTTATCCCAACTCTGTGATGGATGTTTGCACAGAGTTAGGGGATGTGACCACAGCTGATAGAATTGAAGCCAGGCAGTCTACCTCCAGGGTTAGTATTTTTAGGCATTATGATATTTTGCTTCTTAGCTTGGATGATATCAGATTTATTCATTTAGAAACTTAGCACCTCAACTTTCCCCTTGTTTTACTAAGGAAAGTGACTGATTCCAACACATAAAATTCTTGATTTAATTGGGTTTTTGTTTGTGTTCACCTGAAAGGCTCATTCTCCAACAAAATACTAGAACTCTTCTTTATGATACCACAGTATGAGAGATAAATTTCTTTATGAGATAAATGTAATCCACCCTCTTGGCATAGCTGGTTTGTCTGTTCCTTAGCCACATGGGGTATGTCATGGAGAAAAGGAAAGGAAAGGCTGAGGGCAGATCCGTCAGTGGATCCCTTAATCTCTGTAATGGCCCCAGGAACGAGATGGCATCATTAGAGCTTCTCCACCCTCATTCTCAACAACAACAAAAAACTCCCCAAAACCTAAATACCTTTCCAATATGAAAACCCCATGCATGCATGAGTATATTCTCATGCACATATATGTTTTGATGTATGTATATTTATGGCTACATTCACTGAACTAATTGGTCTGTGGGCCATGACAACATTTTAGACTTCTTAGCATTCACTGGTTGTTCATGTACGATTAGTATGAGGTGTGAGCATTGCTGTCTCAGTGTTGACTCAATTGTAAACTCTACAACGGTGCTGTGTGCTAGCTCCACCACTCTGCACATTTTTCTTACCTGCTGTCTCATCTCTAAAGTGGAGATAATGTTATAAAAATATTATAGTCAAATTAGTTAATGTATAGTCTTGGTACATGTCTAATATGTACTAGATACTCAGCATCTGTTATGTATGGTAATTGTTATTGTCTACAGGGTATAGATAATGTGCTTTGATTTATTGCTACTTTATTTTTTTTTCACCTTAAAAAAAATTTTTTAAGCCATACTTTAGAATAAGGTTTGACAGATTAAATGAGTTTATATCAGTGGGAGGAATTATAGTTAACCAAACTAGGAGGTTAATTTATCACCTTGGAAATATGAACACTCTGCACTAACTAGCCACATTTCTTATATAGAATTTAAATTATACTACCTCCAGTCTTTATTTATGGTTGAAAAATATCATATTTACAATTGGAAGATGATTTTCATTTCCATCAGTTAAAAATCCAAAAGATTTGGGAAATTTATATGTGAAGTCAGCTTGCTCTTTGATGCTAATCTATTTCTGTTTATTTACTGCCTGTACCCTCTGGGGTTTCTTAATTTATTTATTGATTTCATTAAAACTGGCCACTGTAAAGAAAAACATGACACTATTTATTTGTCTATATTTTGCTATTACTGTGGCTTTGAACTTAGTTGCTAAGAAATAAACTAACTTTAATTAAGCAAGGCTAACAGGCTAGAAATTTTCTAAATTACCTCTATATATTAAAATAAGTCTTGAAGAATTAACTTGAGGGAATATATACATAACTCCTACAGGTACAGCTCTGTTAAATCATCAGAATTTATTCATAGGTATTCAGAATCAGATGAGGATTACAAAATGTATATATCCACTATTACATAATCCAGATAAATATATCTTTGGGATTTATTCCATATATATTCATAGTGGGTAAGTATAGTATAATGAGAAATTTGGCATATATATTCTGAGTTGGAGGTTAAGATTGACTTTCATTCAGCAAATATTTATCAGGCTTCTTCTATGATATCAAGTACTGTGCTTTGCACTAGCGAAGGAAAATTGAAAAGACTGCGTGTTTCTTTTTGAAGATTTTTTTTTTTTTTGATGTGGACCATTTTTTAAAGTCTTTATTGAATTTGTTATAGTATTGATTCTGTTTTATGTTTTGGTTTTTTGGCCACGAGGCATATGGGATCTTAGCTCTCCAACCAGGGATCAAAACCCACACACACTGTTTTGGAAGGCAAAGTCTTAACCATTGGACCACCAGGGAAGTCCCAAGACTTTGTTTTTCTGAAAGTAGTGCAGTCTAGTGGCAGGGACACCCAAGTTGTATGTCTATAATTGCTATGAAATGTATATTGTTATTTTAAACTCTTACTAACTTTTAAAAATGTGTGTAAGTTATTTTTGTTTCTTGTTTTTCAATATGCGAAATGTAGCCTTCTAAATTAGCTACATTTTTAGGATTTTGAATTTATAAATTATAAAAGCAGAATGTATAAAAGAAGTTATTTTCTTTTACATGTTTTAGCAAATCCTCATCTAAGCTTCCACCTTGGGAAATTAAAAAAGAAGAGCAAATTAAAGCAAGAGGAAGAAGAAAACAAGAATTAGAGCAGAAATCAATGAAATTGAAAACAAATCAATAGAGAAAATCAGTGAAACCAAGCTGGTTCTTTGGATACATCAATAAAATCAATATGCCTCTAGACAGGCTAACTAAGGGGAAAAAAAAGAGGACATAAATGATTAATATTAGAAATGAAAGTGGGGACACAGCATGGATGTTAAATGCATAATAAAGAACATTCTGAACTATACTATGTGCATGCTTTTGATAACATAGTTGAAATGGATTGCATCTTTGAAAGACACAATCCACCAAAATTCACACAAGAAGAAATAGCCAATATAAATAGAACTATATCAATTAAAGAAATTGAACCATAAACTAATAAGCTTTCAAAACAGGAAGCACCAGATCCAGAGGGGTTCACTAGTGATCTCTATCAACTATTTAAGGAAGAAATTATACCACTTCTCTACAGTCTCTTGCAGAGGATAAAAGCAAGGAAAATGCTTCCTAACTTATTCTATTAGGCCAGCATTACCCTAACACCAAAACCAGCCAAAGACATTATAAGAAGAGAAAACTACAGACCCATATCACTTACGAATATGTATGAGAATCCTCAACAAAATATTAATAAAATGAACCTAACAACATGTGAAAAGAATTACATACCACGCCCAAGTGGGATTTATCCCAGGTATGCAAATCTGGTTCAACATTTGAAATCAATTAACATAATTCAGCACACATGACAAAATCCATTACCCATTTATGATTAGGGGAAAAAAATCTCAATAAACTAGGAAGAGAGAGGAAATTCCTCAAGTTGATTTAAAAAATCTACAAAAAATGAGAATCACAACAAACACCTACTGGAACTAATAGGCAAGTATTAATGTTGCAGGACATAAGATTAATAAACAGAAGTCAGTCATTTTCCTGTACCAGCAATGAACAAGTGGAATTTAAAATGAAAAGCATGGTACCATTTATACTAGAACCTATCAAAATGAAGTATAGTAAAACCCGGTTTGCCAGCATAATTCGTTCCAGAAACATGCTTGTAATCCAAAGCACTTGTATATCAAAGTGAATTTCCCCATAAGAAATAATGGAAACTCAGATGATTCGTTCCACAACCCAAAAATATTCATATAAAAATGATTACAATACTATAATACAAAATAATGAAGAAAATACAAAATATAAAGAAAAATAAACAAATTAACCTGCACTTACCTTTTAAAACCTTCACGTCTTGTGTGAGGGAGACAAGAGAGAGAAGCGTTATTGTGTAGGACGACTTTCACTATTACTAACAGAATCACTGCTATCTATTGGCTCAATGGAATCTTTTTCTTTTCATGCAACTTTAGCAAGGAACCTATCCAATGATACTTGCTTTTGCCTCCTTTTTAGGATTTCGCGGAAATGTGACATTGCATTGTTGTTAAACAGATTCATCACTTGCACTGCTATAGCCTTATTCGGGTGTGGTGCTTTTCTACAAAATTTTGCACTGTTTCCCACATTTTACACATCTCCCTAATCTCATTTGAAGTGAGGGATTCCTCTGCCTTTTTCTCCTCCTCCTCTACAGATGAGATCTCCTCCATAACCTCTTGCTGTTGCTTGTGATGCAGATCCATCTGTTCATCGGTGGTCAGCTCCATTGGCTCAGTTGTGATCATGTGATATTCGGCGTCATGTACTACTGTTCTACTCGTATTGCAAGACATCACCCATTGATCAAGTTAAATTTTATTGGAAATATTTGCTCGTCTTGCGGAACACTCGCAGAATGAGTTACTTGCAGAACGAGTTACTCGCAATCCAAGGTGTTACTGTATTTAGATATAAATCTAACAAAGTATGTACAATGTCTAAGTCTATTATCAGAAAAATTGCAACAGAACTCTGGTGAATGAAATCAAGGAACTAAATAAATGGATGGATAATACATGTTCATGGACAGGAATACTTACTATTGTCATGATGCCAGTTCTTCCAAATTTGATCTATAGATTCAACTCAATCCCAATTAAAATCCCAGGAAGGTATTTTATAGGTACAGACAAACTGATATTAAAGTTTATATGGGGAGACAAAGACCCAGAATAGATAACACATTGGAGGAGAAGAACAAAGTTGAAATACTGGCAGTACTTGATATCAAGACTTGCTGTAAAGCTACAGTAATCAAGGCAGTATAATATTGGTGAAAGAATAGACAAATAGATCAATAAAGAGGATAGAGAGCCCAGAAATCGACCCACATACACATAATCTGTCATTTTGTCTGCTTTTTGTATGCCTGTTTTTCTGTTACCTCTCTCCCTATCGGAGTAGGTGGGAGCTCATGTATGACGAATACTTGCCACCTTTAGGGTGAGTAGCGGGGAAACCACTCCTTGGATGCTAAAACGGGGAGAGCTTTACTCTGTGTCACTGGAAGCCATTTCAGCAACTATAGAAATCTTAATTATACACATGCAGTTAACTGAAATTATTTAAGAGTGCTATTTTTGGGTGCTTAGAGCTAGTGCTGGGCTGTTTATGCTTAATGTGCATGGGGTAAAGGAAGGGGTTAGAAGTGGGGTGAGTGTGGGGCAATCTGACTGGCACAGTATTTCAGTAGACAGATTTTCAATTAACTCTGTCTTTAAACATTCTTCCTGCTCCCACTTTGCATGACACTGCTATCTTTGAGCCAGTTACCACCAAAGGATAAAGGCTTTTCTCCATTTTAGACTGTTCAAGTGTGTTCTGGACTGCCTTTGCTGGTTCTAATTTTTCCATCAATATCTTCACTTACTATGATTTTATTATAGACTTAGCAGATAGGGGAACTATATTCTTTCTATTTGTTTTGAACTGGAAGAGACATGTGAGACACTTGTTTTAAAAAGTCAGTCTATTGAAAAAATGTAGACATTTTTCCAAAGGAGATGTAGAGATGGCCAACAGGCACATGACATGATGCTCCACATTACTAACACCAAGGAAATGTAAATCAAAACCACGGTGAGATACCACCTCACACCTGTCAGAATGCCTGTTATCAAAAAGATAATAGGTGTTGGTGAGGAAGTGGAGAAAACGGAACCTTTGTGCACTGTTGATGGAAATGTAAATTGGTGCAGTTATTATGGAAAACAGTATGGGGTTCCTCAAAAAATTAAAAATAGAGCTACCACATGATCCAGCAATTCCAGTCCTGGGTATTTACCCAAAGAAAATGAAAACATTACTTTGAAAATAAAGCACTAATCTGAATATGAACCCCCTGTGTTCATTGCATCATTATTTATAGTAGTCAAGATATGGAAGGAACCTCAGTGCCCATCAATAGATAAATGGATAAAGAAGATATGTGTGTGTTTGTGTGGGTGTGTGTACGCATATATATGATGCAATATTACCCAGCCATAAAAAAAGAATGAAATCTTGCCATTTGTGACAAGATTATTATGCTAAGTGAAAGAAGTCAGAGAAAGGAAGATATCATATGATCTCTCTTATATGTGGAATCTAAAAAAAAAAAAAATCATTGATAAGAGAACAGATTGGTGATTACCAGAGGCAGTGGTTAGGGGTTTGTCAAAATGGATGAAGGTCGTGAAAAGGTACAAACTTCCAGTTATAAGACAAATGAGTTCTGTATATGTAATGTATAGCATGGAGAGTATAGTTAACAATACTGTATTGTGTATTCAAAAGTTCATAGAGTAGATCTTAAAAGTTATCATCACAAGTGAAAAATTCTAATTATATGAGGTAGTGAATATTGACTAAATTATTGTGGTAGTCATTCTGCAATATATACATATTTCAAATCATTATATTGTACACCTAAAGCTAATACAATGTTATTTGTCAATTGTATCTCAATAAAACCTGGAAAATTGTTACTTCACTATGTGCTGTTCTAGACAACGTCAGGATCCCTGGGATGCTGCATCTTACTGCACTCGATCAGGCAATACTGAGTTGCACTTTGTTCGCTTACTGAGGGTGATCACTTCAATCACTTGATTATGGTGGTGGCTGCTAGGCTCTGCTAGGAAAGTTACTTTCTCCCTCTAAAAGTTAAAGGATTTCATGTGAAAGTATACTGAAACTATATATATCTTTTTATTCATCAAACTTAATTTTCGGGTTTATTATATCTGTAGGGATGCATAGTGTTCTATTTTATTTAATGGTAATAATCTCATATAAAATATGTTGATGCTCAAATTATCCTTAATTTTGCTGGTTGGAGCTGTTTCAGTTTTATCCTTTCACACGCCACCATCATTCCTTGAGCACCTGCTTGCTATTCCATAAGTTGTTCGAGGCTCATCTTATACTTTTCCCTGCTTTAACTCTGGGATCAACCATTTCTCAAAGAGCTCAGTTTGGGTAGAGAATGGTATTTAGAAGCCAAGAGCTGAAGATTGGTGGGCAGAATAATGACCTGAAATGTGATGCTTTTCCTTTGTTCTTTTCAGGGTGAGAAAGACAGGCAAAGGGAGACCCTGTTCTGAATGAGTCCATGACCCCATATCTCTAAGTCACATCCTGAGGGAAAGAATCTCTGAAAGGGTAAGGTCTCTACTTAAAGGCAGGTGTGGGAAATAGGGTACAAAGCCACAATACCTTTATAGGATTTCTTTTTGTTCCACATATTTTGATCCTTTAAATGTGTGTAATTAAACAGTGCTGAATTGATTGAACCTTTTTGATAAAATAATAAAAAATGAACTGGACTGTGGAAATATCATGGAATCTAGGCCATAGAGACCATTTTACTAAAACCTAATGTCTGTAACATCGTTTTGTTGATAAATAATCATAATAGGTATTATTATAAAATAATATAAAATACCTATTATAAATAGGTATTTTCCTGAATTTTTGTGTTATATGGTAAATTCTTTCACCTGAAAGAATACAGTCTGACCTGATTGCAAATAAGATTTCTTACTTTTTTTTATTATTCTCTTGGCTCCATCTGAATTTTCCCTTTGGATTTTATGTTGTGCATAAATGTAAGTTGTTCCTTAGGAATCTTTTCTCTTTATACTTTGTGTTTATCTGAATTCCAGAAGAATTTTTTAAATCTTTTCCCTTATTGTGTTATCTTTCTGCTATGCAATCTACTCTTCCATTGTCTCCATCATACTTTAAAATGTAATCACCATATTTTACAATTTTATTAAAATTTTGCTGCATCAGAATATTCCTTTTTCTCGGCCTGTCCACAAATGAATATGCAACAGTCCCTCAAATCTCACTGAGATTACAAATTAAGACATTTGTTGCAATTCCTGGTATTTTTCTTATTTAAATTTGTATTTTTTTATGTGTGATCACTTTTCTCTTTGTAAATGTTTAAAGAGAAGATATTTGTCTAATATTTGAACTTAAATGGGTTTCAGCTCAAATCTTCCCTGTACAGTTGAAGAAGGAAGGAACTGTTTTTAATCGGTTGCTGTTTTACTTTGCTTAACCAGAGATCCTGTGTCTTATAGCAAATAAGTGGAAGAACGGAGGCAGGGAAGCTGAGGAGGAAAATGAAAGCAAGATGCAGTTGTCACCAGAGATAATGTCAGTCTTTTAGCCTCATTTTGGGTTGGCTGTGGTACCTGACAGCTGGCTTGGAAAGCCCTCCCCTTCTCTAACTGGCATAATTAATGCCCTTAGGATCCAGCTGTGCAGGTACCTCACTTTACCGGCATGCTGTATGGTCCAACTGTAAACTGAACGTGAATACCTCTGTTACATCTTATCATTGTAATCTGGCATCTGCTGAATTATGTAGGCTAATGAAAGGCAGTCTAGACGTTACTTTTCCTGAAGCTCCTCTGCCCTCCCAATGTTCTCAACATGAGGTGCTAGTGGTGTTGGAGTTCTGCTGAGGATGACAAGTCTCTTCCCCAAGCTCTTATTTCCTAAGCACACTTTTCCTTTCCATGAAGTAAACTGTGAGTTGGACATCTCCTCTCACTTGATTCAAGTTTCTTTACAAAACAGGGTTATAAAAATTCCTCTTTCTGACAGATAGAAATCCTAGTTTCTAGTACCAGTATCAATATTACTCATGGTATCACGTGCTTTTGCTCCTTTTAAAAGTAATTTAAAAGGGAATGAGAGGTAAATGTACAGGGTTCAGAGTACCACCTGAATTAATTAATCATAGTTTTTTTAAAACTAGCAAATATGCAAAGAAATATATCAAGGATTTTTCAGTTATTTGATTATTGGTATTGATATAAATAATAATAGACCATTATTGAAGTTTATGCTCTGTGAAGGAATATGTCTATTAACACCTAGAGTGATCTCATAGGTGTTACTAGATATATTAACTACTATGTTCTATGAATGATAGAATATATGAGGTAATAATTCCATATTAAAAACTACTCCAAAAATTGTAACAATATCCTAGTTTTAGAGTGAGTGAGACTTTAAAATGTATCCTTCTTTGGAATAGAGTCATATCTCTCTTGGTTTACTGAAGACAATCAAAAATTGGTAATTTATATTCCTGTTAATAAGTCTTATTTGTAGTAACAGGTTAGATTATAGATGAAGTTTATATAGAGTGGATGCCTGCATATAAGGCAAATACAGATTTTAGTTTTCCTTGATAATATGTATATTAAGTATTATTTAAACATAATTATAAAGGATATTTAATATATGGTAGTGTTAACTTTTGAGTATACAGTATTTGCAGAATAACATTAGTTGTTACATGTGAAAAAAACTAGATATAATTAAGTATATTTTATATTGTAATTACTCTAATAGTCTTTAATTTTTGCTATAAAATGGAAAAAAACAGACTATAATTCAAAACAGTTTTTCATAAGAAGATTCACGTCTAAAGGTAAAAAGTCAAAATAATTTCTTTCAAATGAACGTTCAAAGAAAAAGTGTAAAAACATTTATAAGCCAGTGAACAGAAAATAAACTATATAGTTTTGAAGTGAAATCACATACCTGGACTACAGGCATCTCAGATTATTTCACATATAGTATAATGACTTTCAAGGAAGAAACACTGAGTTTTCCTTTTTATAGTCCCCATCAGTATAGACAGCAAATTTTCTGAGACTTTTGTGAGATTGCTACCACAATCCTAGTGTCAAAAGCTTAGTGCATCCAGTGTTTTCATAAAACATGAAATCCTAAATTAAAAAAAATACAGATATGAATTTTCAGCAGTAAAACATGGAGAATTCTCTGATGCAGAAATGCTAAGGGGTCTGATGAAACATAGTGATACATCTGTTAAACAAGAAAAATTAACTGTAAAAAATAAATCTCGGTCAAGTCTATAGCCACATAAGTTCTACCTTCAGCTTTCCATTTGAATAGCAATTAAATCCTATTTTTCATTCATTTGTTGATACCTGCATGAATTTAATTACTCTTTGGTAATTTCTCTATATTTTACTTTTTCTAGTCTCCCTTGGAATCTTCTTTGAGTTTTCCTTCCTCAACTTTTTGTAGTCTTTGTCTAGCAATATAGCTTGTGACTAGAGTTGTGTGTACAATTTTTAGATTTTTTTCCATAAGAATGATAGCCATCTCAAGAGTCAGAATGCACCTTAGAAATTTTTGTGTCACTTTCATGGTTTGTCTTCCAAATTTGCTCACTGTGTTTTCCAGCTTGTTCCAGTCCATCAGTGTCTATTCAGATCCCATCCCCTATGACCTTAGCCAAATCCTATGGAATTTATTTCTCTCACATCTATTATTTTCCTCTGTCCCTTCAATAGAAATAATTTCATCCTTAGTGCAAGTCACCTGTAATTACACTGGTATTTATTTATTTATTTGTTTATTTATTTAATTTTTGGCTGTGTTGGGTCTTTGTTGCTGCATGTGGGCTTTCTCTAGTTGTGGCAAATGGAGGCTACTCTTCATTGTGGTGCACGGACTTATTGCAGTGGCTCCTCTTGTTGCAGAGCACAGGCTCTAGGTGCATGGGCTTCAGTAGTTGCAGCCCACGGGCTCAGTAGTTGTGGCTCTTGGGCTCTAGAGCACAGGCTCAGTAGCTGTGGTACACAGGCTTAGTTGCTCTGCAGCATATAGGATCTTCCCGGACCAGGGCTCAAACCCATGTCCCCTGCATTGGCAGGTGGATTCTTAACCACTGTACCACCATGGAAGCCCTGTAAATACACTATTGTAGTTTTACCTCTCAAATTCATTTTTCACATAGACACCAGGATTTATATTTCTCAACTTTGGATTTATAACTATTCTATTTATATCTAATTTAAAACTAACCAATTAACAAAACAATTTTCAATGAATTACCAATCTTTACAAAATGTTGCTTAGTCTTTAATGGAAGATTTTTTTCCATAAGAATGACAGCCATCTCACAAGTCGGAATGCACCTCAGAAATCCTTTAGAGGAAGGCTGAAGTCATTTCCTAATAATCCCACCACCACCCTAAGTCTCATTAACCATTTAGCCAAACACCACAGATTGCCTCTCTTCCCTAAAACATAGCATCTTTCAATTATCCTGCCTCTGGTTGAACCATTTCCTCAAGGTGAAGGTTAGATTTTGCATTTTATGTGACATGAACCTTATTGGAAACACAATTTTTACATAGAACTCTGGTTATATTAAAATTTAATATAGACAATATTAAGCATATCCCAAATTAGACAGAATTGCATAACAAAGCCCTAAAGACCCCTTACCCAGCTTCAGTAATTATTAACATGACCAGTCTTGGTTCAGCAATTATTCCATCTCTTAGATCCCCCTGCCCTCACCTTTATTATTTATAAGCAAACCCTGATATCATACCATTTTATACTGAAGTACTTCAGGATTTGCCTATAAAAGATGTGTTTTCTTTGATATAACCAGTATGTCATCATCAGAGATTTTAAAAAGCTGTAATAATTCATTAATATCATCATTTCCCTGAATGCTTTGTTAATGTGTTTTTACATTGATCTGTCCAAATCAATATCCAAACATGGTCTACAAGCTAGGTAAGATTGATGTCTCTCTCCTTTTTTCATTTTATTTTTATCTTTTTATCTTCCTTGACATTTATTTGTTGAAAGAACTGGGTCCTCTTTGCTATATATCCTCTTGCCTTTTAGTTTTTTCTGATTGCACCCCCAAATGAATGAATCCCCATAAGATATTTATCTAATGATTCCAAATCTTGTTTGTAAATTGGAATCACCTGGGAGCCCTAATCAGCTTAAAGACTTGGTCCCACTTCCAGAGATTTTGGTTTACTAGATCTGGTTGCAGTCTTGACATAGGGAGTGTGAAAGCTACCCAGGTGTTTCTACTGTGCAGGTAAGATTGAAAATCGTTGCCCTGTCCCAGATGTCTTTGACCCTGGCTACATGTGGAATCATCTGGGGAGTTTTACAAAGCTCTGATGCTGAGCTTCTGACTTAATTGAACTGGTACTTGGGGTTTCTGAAATCTCCTTGGGTGATTTAATGTGAAGACAAGTTCAGGATCATTGCTCTATCCTATGTATTTCCTCTAAATTGGCAATTCTATCTAATGGCTTGATATATATACTCTTATTGCAGATTACACTCTTGTAATTAATCATCTAATGCAAGAGTGTATTAATTTCCTAGTGAATTCAGAGGAAATCTCTGTGTTTCACTGAGTTTTATGCCATGTTAAACCCATATTCAAACTATTCCCCAAAGCACCAATCTGATTTTTTAATACAAGCCCCAGAGACCAGGGCCTTTCCTTAACACATAAGGTCCATATACTGACATGTGAAATTGAGTTGACTTTCCAGAAATAACTAGTCACCTGTGAATTCACAGTATCAGGAGAAAATCGAATTTCAGAGTGAAGATTAAATGAGACCCCGTTGAATAAAACCTATGAATTTAAGGTCATTTTTAAAATGTGAAATTTAATAAATCATTTCAGAATGATACTAGAGAAACCACTTATACCCAAAATTAGCAAGAATAAACTTACAATGAGGAAACATGCGCCAAGCACCACAGCTTTCGTTTTCACATCAACGTCTGAAGGGAACTGGATGCCAAAGTTACTGTAATTTGTACATATCTCTCTCACGATCCCAGTAAACTGCTTGGAAATCTTGCCAAGCACATTTTTTCCATCAAGAGAGTTAATCTAAATTGACATAAAGGAGACAGTCTTAAAGAATTCTAGAAAACTAATAATAAAACTACCTCCAAAACTGGAATAAAATGAACACTATTAAAATTATGTGCCATAACAAACTTTGAAAATTATATCACTCATTAGATGCATATAGATTCCCATATGTATTTCTACATAAATGAGGAAACTTTCTTTGCTATAGAGAACTTATATGAAAGTAGCTTTGCTAAAATATTTAATATTTTTTATTTTACATTAAGATAGACAATAATAAATGAGTTGAATTGATCACAAATAAAAGTTAAGCAGGAAAAGATACAGCCATGAAATGAATGAAATGTTTCTTTGATGAAATTTCCAGAAGCCATCAGGAAGGTAGTAGATGAAACTCCCATCTGAGTTGTGCTTTAATACAAGAGCAAAGAGTTGACGTAGACCAAATGTTTAAAGGTGATGGGAGGCCCCATTATAACCCGCTGTCAGTAGGAAAATGTGAAATGCCAAGAGCCTGGAAAAGAGGACTGGCAGTTTTGAGTGAAGTAACGTAACCAATAAGTAACTTGATGGGATGCTCCAGCTCAAAGCTTGGGATAAGAATAGACAACAGGAGGGGATGGGGGACAACAAAAGAGGAAGTATATGAAACAAAAAAGCTCCAATAAAAATTTTCTAGTTTTATAGTTCTGCCTGAGGAAAGCCAAGGGCCATGATGAAGAGTTGAACAGCTTATAGCCAGAGAAATGTACCTCGCCAAGTGGGCATGTGGGGGCTGAATGTAGCCCAAACTTGCCAGGGTATGTATAGCCAGAGTTGTGTCAAATCAGGAAGGGAAGTGTCCTTTTCAGATGTGCACAAGGTGCCACACGTGCTGGCAACAACCTTTGAAGACCTAGCTCAGGTTGGCACCAGCTACACAAATGTGGGGAAACTAGAAAGAGTTGACTCATTTTATTTAGATGTGGGTGGTTAAGTTCTTTAAAAACCTGAAGTAAACTTCTAATATGAACACTGTGATAGCATGGGTTACTGTTCATCAGACAGTCATTTCAATCCCCTCTCTTTGTAAGCCCAGTATACTTTCCTGCACATTGAAATTAGGCTTGGCCATGTGCCTTGTTTGACCAATGGAGTATTAGTGGATGTGACACAAACAGAGATCTTAAACATGGCTGAGTGGTTTGGGCTTGGTCTTGCTCTCCAGTGATCACCACTAGTAAAGCATGATCCAGGCAGCTGCTTTTGCTACAGCTCCAGGACAAACATACCTGGAGCAGATGTGAGACCAAATGGCAGCCTAAATCAGAGCCATCTGTCTGAGCCTAGGTATATCCCCTAGACTGTGCTCACTTGCAGACCCATAAGCATGAGAATAAATGCCTATTTTTTAAGCCACTGAGCTTTAGGGGTTACATGTTATGTAATTCTATTGTGGCAAAACAGATTTATACAAATCTCTTGCATACCTTCATTTTTTATATGCTGATAGCTGTCATTTAAGCATATGCAGCTAGTAAAGAAATCTTTTAAAAATTTATTTTAAATTTTTGAAATATTTGAAAGCTTAAAAAATACAGAAGATTACTTACCTGCCACCATAATCTTACTATTAGATATTAACATTTCCCCTTCTTGATTCCTATAGCAGGAAATTTTAAACTGTATCAAAATTCATGTAAGAAATAAAAATTATAATATTTTTTAATGAAAAGCATCAAAAATATGAGTAATGACTTCCAACTGAAAACTTACTAGGACCAGGTAATTTTTAGCTAAATTCTAGATAAACTTTTAAAAAGAGAAATTTTTATAATAAAGTTATCTCAACCCTGAAGTAATTAATTAGTACTTGTGACACAAGAAGAAATACATATTTAGTTTTTTTGTCCCTGGTTCCTGACATAGAGCACTAAAACTCTTGTAGCTTTCTGACTGATAGGGATAACAGGAGAGTCTTTTGTGATAATATGTGGTCTTTATCCTAGGTTCCTGGCACACAGATGCTTAAACTTTTGGAATCTCCTAAGTGATAAAAGTTTTGTAGGCTAATGAGATGACTGGTGGCTGTGGACCCCTGATAGCTTCAGGATGGGGGCTGGTCACCACAAAGTTCAAGCAATAATTAGAAACTTGGCACCCTGAGCCCCTGTCTTGATCTCTGGGGAGGAGACAGGAGCTAGAGATTGACTTAATCGCCAATGGCCAGTGATATAATAAATCATGCCTATGCAGTGAAATCTCCATAAATACTCTAAACAATGGTGTTTGGAGACCTTCCAGGTTGGTGAACACATCTATGTGCTGGGAGGGTGGTATAGCATAACTCCATGGACACAAAAGCTGTATTCAGGGCCCTTCCAGGCCTTGCCCTATATACTTCTTCATCTTCTTGTTCATCTGTGTCTTTTAAAATCCCTTATAAAACCCTGTAAACATGAGTAAAGTATGTTTCTGAGTGGTGTGATTATCCTAGCAAATTGTTCAACCTGAGGAAGGGGTTGTGGGTATCCCTGATATATAGCCAGTAGGTCAGAAACAGGAGGTTTGAGGCCTGTGATTAGTATCTGAAGTAGGGGCAGTTTAGTGAAACTGAGCCCTTAAGCTGTGGGGTCTGTATCAATTCCAATTAGCTAGTGTCAGAATTGAGTTGATTTGCACATGCAGTTAGTGTCCAGAGAATAGGATAACTGTTTCATATGAGGAAAAAAAAAATACCACATACATTTTGTATCAGAATTATGCATAAAAAATAGCATTTTTGTATACTATATTTGAATTAAATTTATAAATCCATAAATTTAATGCCAATATTTTATAAATATCTTCTAAAAAGAAAACTATAAATCACAATGTATATTTAAATGAAAAAAAAATCCAAATGGAACACTAGCGCATAAACCTAGGTAAGTATCAAAAGAAGATACCGTAATAAAGTGTAAAATACTTTAAAAATGATAAATTGGAACTTCCAGGTCAGTGAACACGTGGAGATGTGGGCAGAATTTGGGGAATGGAGAGGGCATGGCTGCTCTGTGCCCCTCCCCCATACCTTGCCCTATGCATCTCTTCCACTGGGTGTTCATCTGTATCCTTTATCATAACCTTTCACAAACTGCTAAACCAGCTGAAATACCATAGAGGCTTTCTGACTGAACAGTTTCTAGACTCAGTCCTTTATTATTATTAAAAGGAAGGCTGGAGTTAAGACTGCACTTCCAGGAAAGATGACTGCGAAGTAGAAGGACGTGGAATGCATCCCTCTCCACAGATGCGTCAGGAATACATGAAAAGACGCAATAATTCCCACAGAGAACCTGCGGAACACCAGCAAATGACCTTGGACACCAGAAAGGACTGCAAAGATCCCGACATAACCAGGACAAGCAACCTCTGAAGTTTGGACTACTATGAGAAAACAGAGAAACACCATGCAGGCAAAGGAGGAGGAAAAAAACCCACAAGACCAAATAAATGAAGAGGAAATAGGAAAATTGCCTGAAAAGGAATTCAGAGTACTGATAGAAAAGATGATACAAAATCTCGATAAGAAAATACAGAAAATACAAGAAACAGTTAATAAGGACGCAAAAGAAACAAAGAACAAATGAACAGTAATGGACAACAAAATAACTGAAATTAAAAATAATCTAGATGCTATAAACAGCAGAACAACTGAGGCAGAAGAATGAATAAGTAAGTTGGAAGATAGAATGGGGGAAATAACTGCCACAGAGCAGGAAAAAGAAAAAAGAAAAAAAAGAATGGAAGACAGTCTCAGAGATCTTGGTGACAACATTAAGTGCACCAACATTCGAACCATAGGCATCCCAGAAGAAGAAGAAAAAAAGAAACGGTCTGGGAAAATATTTGAAGAGGTTATAGTGGAAAACTTCCCCAACATGGGAAAGGAAATAACCATGTCCAAGAAGCACAGAGAATCCCATACAGAATAAACCCAAGGAGAAATACACCAAGGCACATATTAATCAAATTAATGACAATTAAACACAAAGAAAAGCTATTAAAAACAGCAAGAGAAAAGCAACAAATAACATATAGGGGAAAACCCATAAGGATAACAGCTGACTTTTCTGCAGAAACTCTGCAGGCCAGAAGGGAAGGGGAGGATATACTGAAAGTCCTGAAAGAGAAAAACCTACAGCCAAGAATACTCTACCCAACAAGAATCTCATTCAGATTTGAGGGAGAAATCAAAAGCTTTCCAGACAAGCAAAAGTTAAGAGAATTCAGCACCACCAAACCAGCCTTACAACAAGTGCTAAAGTAACTTTTCTAAGTAGAAAATACAAGAGAAGGAAAAGACCTACAAAAACAAACCCAAAACAATTAAGACAAAGGTAATAAGAACACACATGTCAATAATCACCTTAAATGTAAGTGGATTAAATGCTCCAACCAAAAGACACAGACTGGCTGAATGGATACAACAACAAGACCCTTCTTTATGCTGCCTACAAGAAACCCACTTCAGACCAAGGGATACTTATAGACTGAAAGGAAAGGGATGGAAAAAGATATTCCATGCAAATGGAAGTCAAAAGAAAGCTGGAGTAGCAATACTCATATCAGACAAATTAGACTTTAAAGACTATTACAGGAGACAAGGAAGGACACTACATAACAATCAAGGAACCCATCCAAGAAGAACATATAACAATTGTAAATATCTATGCCCTCAACATAGGAGCACCTCAATACATAAGGCAAATGCTAACAGCCATAAAAGGGGACATCGACAGTAACACAATAATAGTAGGAGACTTGAACACCCCACTTACATCAATGGACAGATCATCCAAACAGAAAATAAATAAGGACACACAAGCTTTAAATGACACATTAGACCATCTTCACTTAACAGATATTTATAGGACATTCCATCCAAAAACGACAGAATACACTTTCTTCTCAAGTGCACACAGAACATTTTCCAGGATAGATCACATCTTGGGTCACAAATCAAGCCTTGGTAAATTCAAGAAAATTGAAATCATATCAAGCATCTTCTCTGACCACAATGCTATGAGACTAGATATGAATTACAGGAAAAAAACTAAAAAGTACAAACACATGGAGGCTAAACAATATGATATTAAACAACCAAGAAATCATTAAAGAAATCAAAGAGGAAATCAAAAAATATCTAGAAACAAATGACAATGAAAACACAACAACCCAAAGCCTTTGGGATGCAGCAAAAGCAGTTCTAAGAGGGAAGTTTATAGCAATACAGTCCTATCTCAAGAAACAAGAAAAATCTTGAATAAACAACCTATCCTTACACCTAAAACAATTAGAGAAAGAAGAACGAAGAAACCCCAAAGCGAGCAGAAGGAAAGAAATCATAAAGATCAGATCAGAAACAAATGAAAAAGAAAGGAAGGAAACAATAGCAAAGATTAATGAAACTAAAAGCTGGTTCTTTGAGAAGATAAACAAAATTGACAAACCATTAGCCAGACTCATCAGGAAAAAAAGGGAGAAGATGCAAATCAACAAAATTAGAAATGAAAAAGGAGAAGTAACAATGGACACCTCAGAAATACAACTCATCATGAGAGACTACTACAAGCAACTGTATGCAAATAAATTGGATAACCTAGAAGAAATGAATAAATTCTTAGAAAACTACAATCTTCCAAGACTGAACCAGGGAGAAATAGAAACTATGAACAGACCAATCACAAGTACAGAAATTAAGACTGTGATTAAAAATCTCCCAACACACAAAAGCCCAGGGCCAGATGGATTCACAGGTGAATTCTGTCAAACATTTAGAGAAGAGATAACACCTATGCTTCTCAAACTCTTCCAAAATATAGCAGAAGGAGGAACACTCTCAAACTCATTCTACAAGGCCACCATCACCCTGATAGCAAAACCAGGCAAAGATGTCACAAAAAAAGAAAATTACAGGCCAATATCACTGATGAATATAGATGCAAAATCCTCAACAAAATACTAGCTAACAGAATCCAACAGCACATTAAAAAAATCATACACCATGATCAACTGGGGTTTATCCCTGGGATGCAAGGATTCTTCAATGTATGCAAATCAATCAACGTGATATATCATATCAACAAAGTGAAGGATAAAAACCGTGTGATAATCTCAATAGATGCAGGAAAATCTTTTGACAAAATTCAACATCCATTTATGACAAAAACTCTCCAAAAAATGGGCATAGAAGGAAATTACCTCAAGATAATAAAAGCCATATATGAGAAACCAAAAGCCAACATCATTTTAAATGGTGAAAAACTGAAAGAATTCCCTCTAAGAACAGGAACAAGACAAGGGTGTCCACTCTCACCACTATTATTCAACATAGTGTTGGAAGTTTTAGCCACAGCAATCAGAGAAGAAAATAAAAGGAATCCAAATTGGAAAAGAAGAAGTAAAATTGTCAGTCTTTGCAGATGACATGATGTTATACATAGAAAACCCTAAAGCCTCTACCAGAAAACTGCTAGCACTAATTGATGAATTTAGTAAAGTAGCAGGATACAAAATTAATGCACAGAAATCTCTTGCATTCCTATACACTAACAACAAAAGAGCAGAAAGAGAAATTAAGGAAACTCTCCCATTTACCATTGCAACAAAAAGAATAAAATACCTAGGAATAAACCTTCCTAAGGAGGCAAAAGACCTGTATGCAGAAAACTTTAAGACACAGATGAAAGAAATCAAAGATGACATAAACAGATGGAGGGACATACCATGTTCTTGGATTGGAAGAATCAACATTGTGAAAATGAGTATACTATCCAAAGCAATTTACAGATTCAGCACACTACCTATCAAATTACCAATGGCATTTTTCACAAAACTAGAACAAGAAACCATAACGATTTGTATGGAAATGCAAAAGACCCTGAATAGCCAAAGCAATCTTGAGAAGGAAAGAAGGAGCTGGTGGAATTAGGCCTCCTGACTTCAAACTATACTACAAGGCCATAGTGATCAAGACTGTATGGTACTGGCACAAAAGTAGAAAGGAAGTTCAATAGAACAGAATAGAGAACTCAGAGGTAAGCCCAAGCACATATGGGCCCCTTATCTTTGACAAAGGAGGCAAGAATATACAATGGAAAAAAGACAGCCTCTTCAATAAGTGGTGCTGGGAAAGTTGGACAGCTACATGTAAAAGAATGAAATTAGAACACTTCCTAACACCATACACAAAAATAAACTCAAACTAAATGTAAGGCCAGACACTATAAAACTCCTAGAGGAAAACAGGCAGAACACTCTATGACATACACCAAAGCAAGATCCTTTTTGACCCACCTCCTAGAATGATGGAAATAAAGTCAAGAATAAACAAATGGGACCTAATCAAACTTAAAAGCTTTTGCACAGCGAAAGAAACCATAAACAAGACAAGAAGGCAACCCTCAGAATGGGAAAAAATACTTCCCAGTGAAGCAACGGACAAAGGATTAATCTCTAAAATATACAAGCAACTCATGAAGCTTAATACCAAAAAAGCAAATAACCCAATCCACAAATGGGGAGAAGACCTAAATAGACATTTCTCCAAAGAAGACATACAGGTGGCCAACAAACACATGAAAAGATGCTCAACATCACTAATCATGAGAGAAATGCAAGTTAAAGCCACAATGAGGTATCATCTCACACCAGTCAGAATTGCCATCATCAAAAAATCTAGAAACAACAAATGTTGGAGAGGATGTGGAGTAAAGGGAACTCTCCTGCACTGTTGGTGGGAATGTAAGTTGGTACAGCCACTATGGAAAACAATTTGGAGATTCCTTAAAAAACTAAAAATAGAGCTACCATATGATCCAGCAATCCCACTCCTGCCCATATACCCAGAGAAGACCATAATCTGAAAAGAAACATGTACCATAATGTTTATTGCAGCACTATTTACAATAGCCAGGACATGGAAGCAACCAAAATGCCCATCAACAAATGAATGGATCTGGAAGATGTGGCATATATGTACAATGGAATATTACTCAGCCATAAAAAGAATGAAATGGAGCTATATGTAATGAGGTGGATAGAACTTGAATCTGTCATACAGAGTGAAGTAAGCCAGAAAGAGAAAAACAAATACTGTATGCTAACTCATATATACAGAATCTAAAAAAAAAAAAAAGGGTACTGATGAACCCAGTGACAGGACAAGAGTAAGGATCCAGATGCAGAGAATGGACTGGAGGACATGGGATTTGGGGGGTGGGAGGTGAAGGGGAAGCTGGGATGAATTGAGAGAGTAGCATAAACATATATATACTACCAAGTGTAAAATAGCCAGTGGGAAGTTGCTGTATAACAAAGGGAGATCAAGTCGATGGGTGATGCCTTAGAGGCCTGGGTCGGGGAGGGTGGGGGGGAGTCACAGGAGGGAGGGGATGTGGGGATATGTGTATAAATACAGCTGATTGACTTTGGTGTACCTCATAAGCTGGTACAAGAGTGTAAATCAATTATATTCCAATAAAGAGCTTAAGAATGATAAATTATAAACAAATGACCACATCAATGATTGCTGAAAAGATATTTTATTACTGACTAATAAATTATATAACATTTGGTACGATCATGGTGTACAAATTCTTTACATTTCTTATGTAGTTTAATGCCAACAACAACCTTACATAATACGTACTATTAGTATATGCAATGTTTATATGAAAAAATTGAAATAAAGAAAGATAAGGTAATTTGTCCACATTACACAGATAAGAAATCATGGAGATGGGTTTCAAACCAAGCATTCTGGCTCCAGAGTCTATACTCTTGATCATTACGATGTTCTGACTTTTAAGAAGCTAAGTAATTTCTGATAAAAATCTCAGTCAGGAGTTAGGAAATAATGATCATTGAATCCATCTGTCTGCCTTCTGTTTTTTAAATAAAGGTTTATTAGCACACAAATATATTGTTTCACTTATGTATTGTCTATGGCTACTTTCATGCTATAATAGCAGAACTGAGTAGTTGTGACAATGACCATATAGCTCACAAAACCTTAAATATATTCTTTCTGCCCCTCTACCCAAAAAAAAAAAAATGCCGATTCCTGTGCTAGGCAACATAGGAATAGAAAAATGGTATGAAAGACAATAGCAGTACATTTCTAAAGTATAATATTTGCTACTGTTTCAACTGAAATAATCAAATTGGTAGTTATTCTCACTATTGTCATCATTATAATTTTTGATCTGTAGGAATGCTGGAAAAAAAATGAGCCAACTGATATAGAAATATTAGAAGAGTTACCATAATATCATTTGAATTGTGATTTTACACCTAGGAAAATTAAGTAAATAAAGCAGAAACACCTAAATTTAATATTATAATAATATTGTCATATGACTGGATTAAAAAAAGAAGAAAAATAAACAGCTTTTCTCACAATTAATAATAAGCACTTCAAAATATAAATATTAGTTTTTAACAGTGTTGTGGCATAAATTACAGATAAACAATAAAAACTCAAAGTTTCTATGTGAAGAAACCTATATGGTCTTATGAAGAATATAACACAAGATATGAGTAAATTAAAAGACATACTACTTCTTGGATGGATCTGATTTAGCACCATAAATATATTAATTTAAAAATTGATAAGCAGATCTCACATGATGCTGATTAGATTCTAACTTATGAAAAATTAAAAGACTTTAATATTCATGTGGGGGAAACATTAGATAATAGCAAGAAAATATGATAAAAGAATATTGAGTGATCATTTTGGTATGACTTGGCAGAGGACATATCATTAAGTCACCATAATCATATCATAAGGCACTGTTGTAAAAAGAGATTGTTAGGTCCATTCAACAGAGCAGAGACTCTAGAAATAGATTTCATTATTTGTGGGAATTTAATGTATGGTAAGGGTGGTATTTTAATTTAGCAAGGAATGAATAGTTTATAAATTCTGATGACATACTGTTTAGCCATTGAAAGAAAGTTTACTCCTATCTTGTACTAATACATTTCCAAGTGAGTTAAAGATTTAAAAAATAGTAGATAAAATATAAGGTTTGGAGAGCACCTTCAAAATTAGGGCAAAAGAATCAGAAGCTATGAAAATAGACATAACTGACCATATAGATTTAAAATTTCTGTATGGCAAACACACAGACACAGGCAGACACATACACGCACGCGTGCGCGCACGCACACACACACACACACACACACACACACGTGAGTCAAAAATTATCCGCACTCTGATTATATTAAACTTCTATAAATTCTACAGCCAGAGTGAGGTTAATTTTTGACTCACCCTCATAAGGCTCTCTTGCTCTGTGTGTGTGTGTGTGTGTGTGTGTGTGTGTAAACATAAAGTGGAATACTTGTTGAAAATACTTGTAAATCAGAGGATAGATGGAGAATAAATGTTTCTAATACAGAAATTATTTGTATGAACTGACAGAAAAACCCACTCAGATAAATAGACGTTAATAAACAAAGTGATACAAGCAAATGCAAGTAGCCAGTAAACCTAGAGTAAAATGCTAAAAATCTCTAATGAATAAGGAATTACATATTAAAATAGAGATAATTTCTCCCCTCCCACTCGCTGATTTTAGATTTCTCTTTTTAGTTTGCAATTGGCAATTTATCCAAGCTGTTCTGGTTGTCATTTCTTTTTCTTATCAGAACTCCTGAAAGTTTCTAAATCTAAGTATTTCTGGCATCAAATCTGCAAGACTCTTAGCTATTTATCTCTTTGAATATTATTTCAGCACATTCTCTGTCTTGTCTTTCTATCTCCTCTTTGGTATATGGAAAAACAGTTTATTTTAGCTCCATGTCTCTTCAATTATTTTTGTCTCTTTAAATTTATGTCTTTTTCTCACCTCCTCTTTATTTTCCTCATATAGATCATCCAGTTCAATTCTCTCTTTACCTATATTGAATTTTCAGCTTAACCTTTCTAGTGAGGTTTTTTTGTTTTGTTTTTTGTTTGCTTTTTTTAAATCAATAACTGTTCCTTATTTCTAGAGATTCTTTGGCTTGTTTTCAAATCCTTCTGTCTCAGTCTTCTCTTGTGACCTTCTTTGTTTCTCCTTTACCCTCTTTAATGTTATTTAGGTATTTCTTACATGATTGATTACAGACTGTTCTAAAATGCAACTTGTTGCTGGTGGATTAGTTCCTAGAGCCGAATGTAATTTTTGAATCTGCCAATATGAAGTTAGGCTTGTTCTGTAGGAACAGAGGTGCCCTTGCTGAAAATCTTCTAGTATGCTCTTGCATTCAATTGTGCCATCTGTATTGCCACTTAAGATCAATTTCTGTGTTTTTAAATTCCTGAGCCAAAACATTGGTATGAAATCAGATTTCAAAGTCATAGACAGGGGATGTATTGGGTATCAGTTTCATGTAGGCATATTTTCCCCCCACCAAGAGTCCTGGAAGAAGACAGATTTCGCTATCATCTCCATGGGATAGAAAGTCTACTTGGCTTTCTTCTACTCACCACTGGGATAATCTTCTCATGGCTTTAACTACCATGTGTATGCTGAAAACTCCCCAACCTTTTCCTATACATACCTAAAATCCAGCATGACACAAATACAAATCATTAGCTTTCCACAGATCAACTATTTCTCCTCCAATGTTCTTAATTTGGCCAGTGGAACATTATTCATTCAGTTTCTCAAACATCAGACATCAGAATCATCTCCAGACTTTCTTCCCTCTTAACACAGATCAAATCCATGAATCAGGTCCACTCAATGCACTTATAACATATCTGAATTATTTTCTCCTTCAGAATGACATCTGCTCCTTCAAGTTCAGGGTATATCTCTTTTCTACTCCAAGGTCCCATGACAGCTGAAACCGTGATGGAGTCCATGTTCCACAGTGTCCCTCATACTGATAAATTCTGCTTTAAGGTATCAAACTTTCCATAAGAAATTGATCCAAGTGAGTATTTCTCATTCTTTGAAAGATGGTACCTAGTTAGTGTCATTTTAGAAGTATAGGGGAGAAGTTTACTCCTTACATATAATGGATTCTGTAAAGTGTTTTAACCAGCTTCCCCAAACAGAATATATGTTGCCTAAACTTTTGTTAATATTATTCCATAAGTGAATAACTGTCTTTCCATTCCTCTGTATCTTCGATATGCCATCCTCTACATGGAGAGTTATTATTATTTATATACCTTTATATAAATTTATTATACATACATATTATACACACATTATATATATATATATATATGTATATTCCTATAAAAGAGCTTTATAAAATCTCTTTACATTACATGTGTTTTCTTAGAATTACCCCTTCTCTTTTATTAGACTCTGAAGTCTATGAGGGGAGTGATTCATCTTCATAGCCAGTCTAACAGAGGAATTAAAAACTATGTGACTAGGGAAGCCAGGTGGATAATGTAAAAGAAAGATGCTCGTTAATGGAAAACCTTTGGAAGTCAGGGGACAGTGGCAGAGTTCCCACATCTTATCATAAAGGGGCAGCCCTGCTCAGTGTTAGGAGAATTTGGCCCCTTCTATGGAAATGAAAGAGTCTAGTTTATGATTTTCCAAGAGAATGATGATATCAAGATTAAGTTATAAAATGTCTCAACCTTTAAACATTTGCAACTAAATACTTTGGACTGTGGGGCTAGGCCTCATCTGTTTGGAAAATTGCTGTGATGAAATTCCTCTATATAGTAAATACATTGATATATTATGGTTTATAGAGATCAATTTAACGCAAAGACAAAGGAGAGACCATAAAGAAGCATAATTGGGTAGTACCTCTTACATTATCTTTGTTAAAATTCTCTTTGCATAATTGGGCTTTTTATAGGAACCCAAAGATATCAGAGCTTTTGAAGAGGGCCTAGAGCACTGGCAGCCTGTGTTTCAGACTAAGGACGGAACATATGCTTTGGCAATCAGACTCTGATGACAATGTTAGCATTCTAACTTAAATGAATAATATATAGTACCTCCATACAGAAAACACTATGCTTAAATTTTAGATGTTTTGCTTATTATATTTATTTGACTATGTTTTTTCTTTTTTCACATTTATAATTAACCTTGATGTTTAATAAGAGCAAAAACCACCTCTCTAACCCAAGTTAAATATATAAGCACATTACTTTCCTCTTGAGATTAGTATACAAATGTTTATTAATATATTTGTAACATCTTACAAAATTATACTTACATTAGAAGAGCCAATCTTATCTTATAAAAATTATCACATCTCATACCTCAAAATCAACATCTCCAAAACAGCTGCACATACAACATGGACCAATAATTCTTAGTATATCCTTTCTATTTTCATTTTGAATTCTAAACTTTGGCAGAAACGGATGCCTGATCTCAGTAACATAGCCTATTGGTATGCCAGGAGGAGCATGGATTTCTATCTGAAAAAGCAAAAGAATAAATGTAATATATCATCATCATCATCATCATCACTGTCATCACATGTTTAATAAGAGCTCTCATCGGTATATTCTGTTTTACCAAGTCTGCTGAGCTCCAGTTAACAAATACATTGTAATATATTTAAGGTGTACTGTGTGATGATTTGATATACACATACATTGTGAAATGATTACCACGATCAAGTTCACACATCCATTACCTCATATAGTCACTATTTTGTCTGTGAATAATTGAAGTCTACTCTTAGCAAATTTCAAGTATACAGTATACAGTTGACTCTTGAACAATGCAGGGGTTAGGAGCACTGACTCCCCTGACCCTCCCCCGCAACCTCCCCACCCCACCCCGTACAGTCAAAAATCTGCCTTTTCAGCTGGCCCTCCATATCCAAGGTTCTACATCTGCAGATTCAACCAACCACAGATTGGGTAGTACTGTAGTACTGTAGCAGGTATTTATTGAAAGAGATCCATGTGTAAGTAGACCTGTGAAGTTTAAACCCATGTTGTTCAAGAGTCAGCTGTAATACTGTTAACTATAGTCATCATTATATACATCAGATCCCTAGAACTTACTTCATAACTGAAATTTTGCACTGATGACCCAAATCTCTCCCCATTTTCCCCACCCCTCAGTCTCTTGTAACGACCATTCTAATCTCTGTTTCTAAGAGTTAGGTTTTTTTTTAATCTTCACATTTAAGTGATACCATACTGTATTTGTATTTCTCTGTCTGGCCTATTTTGAATAGCATAACATGCTCGAGGTATATGCGTATTATCACAATGGCAGGATTTTTTCCCTTTTTTTGGCTGAATAATATTCAATTGTGTGTGTATTTATAGATATGTATGTAAATGTGATCCATCTATCTATCTAGATCTTATATATTTATTCTTTATCCATTCATCTTTCAACAGACACTTAGGTTGTCTCCATATCATGACAGTTGTGAATAATGCTGTAATTAACATGGAATACAGAATCTTCGAAAGCCTGATTTGATATCTGTTGGATATTTACACAAAAGTAGTATTACTAGATCATATAGTTGTCCTCTTTTCAATTATCTGAGGAAACTCCATACTGTTTTCTATAATGGTTGTACCAATTTACATTCCTAACAAGAGTGTTTCTTTTAAAAAGAGCCATTCTAACAGGTGCGATGTGATGTGTCAATGTGGTTTTGATTTGCAGTTCTGATGATTAGTGATGTTGAGTACCTTTTCATATATGTGTTGGCCATTTGTATATCTTCCTTGGAAAAACGTCTATTCAGGTCCTTTGCTCACTTTGTAAGGGCAAGATATTGTTTTATGCACCACTTAATTCACAGTACATTCTTAGAAGGTTGGTTCTATTCCCATTTATAGAGGACATAACTAAGGAACAGAGAGGTTAATTAACTTGTATCAGATTCCCGAGCTACAAAGTGGAAGAGATGAGACACAAATGAGGGGAGGCTGCATGCACAGTATCCACTCTGAAACACTGCTCTTTTGGTCTCGTACATTTTAAAATTTTCACACTTAAGAAAAATGTCTAAATTATTAAGAGCTCTTTCCTTAAACTTCTTAAAAAACAGTGGTTTAGATGTATAGACAGAGCTCTGATCACTGGGGCAATTTTCAAATGTGAGTGGCAATAGTGCTAGGACGGAAAGAAAATGGGGCCTAGAATCTTTGTTCTGTTGTATAGTTGGGCCATGTTGAGAGCATCCCAGTATGCTCATTGTAACTGAAGACTTCCTAGGACTAAGATCAATAATATAATGTAGGTTAACGTGCTCTGTAAATTGTAGAGAATATTCCATCAAATTCTGGTTTTCCTCAGATACTCTTGTGATAGATATTATACCTAACCTACTGACATGGAAAACAAAATAATTCAGTATGAACAACTTCAGTTATCCTTTCAAAATAAGTGCAGTATTAGACATCAGATCTCTATGTGCTTGTGTCTCTGTCTGCCCTGCTCTCACAGCTCCCCGCATGGATGACTGAGTGACCCAGGCAGCGCTGGTCTCAGGCCACTGGAGATGCAGGCAGAGGCTGACTTCCTGTAAACACTCTGTGCCCTGGCGTCTCCCCTGAGATCCATGTTCTCTATCAGAGGGCTGTCAAGTACTGTGAAAGAGACACCTGGTCTTTATGGAACTGAAGGTGCTCACAACTCGCATGTCCCTATTACAGGGACTCACATATACGAGGGTGAATCAAAACTTTCTACAGCCAGAGTGCGGATAATTTTTGACTCACCCTCGTGGTACCTTTTTTTTCGAATGGAGGATTGAAAAACACGGGAGTTGAGATTTCTCAGAGGGAGCCTCTCCTAGGTTTGCTCCTTGTAGGTTGGCTAAAATTATGAGGTGAACACATCTGTTCTTTTCCTCACTCTTTTGCCCACTTGCCTCTGGGCTGGCACTTGAGGATATTCTCTGTGGGACTCTCCTCTAGCTTTGGCCAGGCCGTCATTTTAGGTGAGGGAATTGACCTAGGTGCCCTACCTTCTCAGCTCTCCCCAAAGATCAAGAAGTCTAGTCTCTGATATCTGTGATCTCACCCCCAAGGGGCACACTGCTCAGGGACATGGGACTTACTCCTCAGTCTTTTCCACCTGCCTTCCTTCCTACAGTTTACTCTCAAGCATGAAACTGTAGCTTGTGGACCACTTTTCCTTTAAATCTCATTTGGATCTGTAGGTTCACTGAAAGGGTAAAAATTCTTGCTGAACTACTTTACAAAGTACACAGGTAATTGCTCACTGACCTCCTGAAGGCAACAGGGAATACAACACCAGTTAAACCTTAGTGGTCTCTCCAGAGTTATGACTTCTCGGCCTATAAGATCAAGAATCCTCATGGTAAAAGGCCTAAAACCCCCACAGTAATATCGGGTACAGCAATCAGTATCCTCTGCTGCAAAGTAAATTCTCTGTCCAAGTTGGTTCTTAATTTCATATTTGTTATTTGTTTCAATATGTATTATCACTGAAAACATAGAAAATAAAATCATAATCATAATTATGTTAAAATATACATTAGATTGAAATATTTTTATTTAGATGATACTTCATATTACATAGGGCAAGGTGTTTAGAGATGAATTAGTGTTAGAAAAAAGGGAAAAGAGAGGAGGAGGAGAAGGTATTAAGGAACTGAGAAATTAAGAACATCTATGTGAGATATGGAAGAGAAAACAGTATCCTCTGCTGCAGAGTATATCCTCTGTCCAAGACAGTTCTTAATTTCATATTTGTTATTGGTTTCATAACTTATTATAGCTAAAAACATAGAAGAGGAAACCATAATCACCACTATATTAAAACTATTTTGAATCTAAATATTTTAGACTCATATTTTCAGACATTAGATTATATTTGTCAAATAGAAAGAAAAGGAAAGGTGATTAGAGATGGATCTGAAGAGACAAAAAAAAGGCAAAGAAAAAAAGGAGGAAATGGTATTAAGAAACTGAGAAATTAAGAGTATCTTTGTAAGACACGGAAGAGAAAACAACTCGTATCTTCCTAATTCCACAGACCCGTGTCAGAAAGGGAGACTGTGCTGTGAGGGATGGTGCAGTGCTGCTGATGCTCACAGTCGTGCTGGGTGTATGCAGAAGACGTCTACTTGTTCACGTATTCAACTGTGGAGGGGAATATAGGATGATGGCTGTGTTTATGCACCTTACAATACTATATTAAATACACTGGCTTGAGATTTTGTTTTATGAGCCACAGGCATGGCTTTTCTTTCTGCACTGTGTGAGGAGGTATGAGAGGGCTTACTCTCAATGCACACGTGAAAAGGGAGATGGTGAAAATGAAAATAGTATGTCACCCTGGGCCCAGGGCACCATTGTTTAGCTCAGCAGTGGTTGTTCAGAAGTGGGAGTTGGGTATTAGACAAGGGGTAAAGGCTCTTGGCAACCAAGGCTGCAAGTCGTAGGATATCTAGACCACTGGCATCCTAAGTGAACTCTGTACCTTAGAGGGGGCTAATCTCTCCACGGAGGAAGCAGACGTGCTAAATACTGACACCCACGTGGTCTCCTACTAAAGGGCTTTCTGTGTATTGAGCCACACTTTGGAAACCTCCCCTTGCTTAAAGCCAGGAAGGAGCAATTAATGGTCCCACTTGTCCACAGCCTTCATTCACATGGGCCATAGGATGTCAGAAGCCACCAAAAGTGGCTAAAAGTGATTAAAAGATATGTATGGAGACAAAAACCACTGTCTAATATCTGTGTGGATATACTTTTAGTGAGATAGAGATGTTCTTCACAGATTTTATCTCCATGACCTCCCTTAAGTGTCTTTGCTATGATTCAGACAGGACTTGAGTCTGCCTTAAAAGAACCATTAATGACATTTCCATCTCCCCATCAAAGTCTGATGAGAAAAAAATTAAACTGATTCATGAAATGGAATCTGTTTCATTAAGTAGCTTAATCTCAAAAATCTTCAGTTTTTTATCTGTAAAATGAGATCAGTGGGCTTACATACTCTCTTAAGTTTCCTTCTAGTTACTTGAAAAATGAAAACGAATCTATGGTTATGTCTTTATGATGTATTAAATTTTGAACTAGGGAAAGGATTAATGGCCAGTCATAGCCTCAGATGCTAAAAATAAACTGAGTAATCCTCACTTTATGCTATTTTTAAGGTTACAATGTAGTCTTCCGTTTAGAAACAAAAAGAAAAGAAGAAAATTAAAGACATTCGTTTAAAAAAACTGAAGAATTATCAAGCAGCATATTTGTTAATTTATATTTAATGATAAAGACATTTATATTTTACAGATACATATAAAGTTTTTAAACCTAAACTATAAACGGAGTGCTGTATAACATATCTTTTTTGGGATTTTATAATCTCAGTAATGTTTACTTTAAAATAACACATTTTAAAATAATCAGAATACAGATTATCAAACATCAAAGAGCTGCTTTCGAAAGAAAACTTTGTTTCAAGAAACTAAACAAAACCAAGAACATTATAAATATATAATATTATGTATTATAAATAATGTTTATTGAAAATACTTTTAATTTTTTTATTGAGAAGCTATTGACATATAACATTGTATTTATTAGTTTTAGGTGTACCTCATAATGATTGATGCAACTACATACAGTGTAATGATTACCACAGTAAGTTAGTTAACATCTATCACTACACATAGGTAAAAATTTCTTTTCCTTATGAACTGATCATTTAAGATTTACTCTCTTAGTAACTTTCAAATGTATAATACATTGTTAATTATAGTCACCATACCGTAAATTACATCCCCAGGACTTATTTTACTTAAAACTGGAAGTTTGTACCTTTTCACCACCTTCACTCACTTCAGCAACCCACTACGCCCAAACCTCTGGCAACCACCAATCTGTTCTCTGTATCTATGAATTCAGGTTTTTTTTTTTAATTCCACATATATTGAGGTAAGACATTATTTACCTTCTTTCTCTAACTTATTTCATTTAGCATAATGTCCTTAAGGTCCATCATATTGTTGCAAATGGTAGAGTTTCCTTATTTTTCTGACTGAATAACGTGCCATTGTGTGTGTGTGCATGCGTGTGTGCGTGTGTGTGTGGGTGTGTGTGTATAACTATATCATATTTTCTTTACCCATCTATCTGTCAGTCTGTCAATGGACATTTAGGTTGTTACTAAGTCTTGGCTATTATAAATATGCTGCAGTGAATATGGGGGTGCAGGTATCTTTTGGAGATAGTGATTTTGTTTCCTTTGGTTAAATACCAAGAGTGGAAAATGGAACTAATCATATAGTAGTTCTATTTAATTTTTTGAGAAATCTCCATACAGTTTACCATCGCAGCCACTTCAGTTTACATTCCCATCAATGGTATGCTAGTGTTCCCTTTTCTCCACATCCTCACAAACACTTATCTCCTCTCTTTTTGATAATGACCATTCTAACAGGTGTGAGGTTGCATTTCCCTGATGATTAGTGCTGTTGAGTGCTTTTTCATGTAACTATTGGCCATTTGTGTGTCTTCTTTGGAAGATATCTATTAGATCCTCATTTTAAAATAATTTTTAATTGATTTTCCTTTCTACCAAGTTGTATGAGATCTTTACATATTTCAGTTATTAGCCCCCTATCAGAGATGATTTGCAAATATTTTTCCCATTCCATATATTGAGTTTTCATTTTGTTCATGGTTTCCTGTGCTGTAAATAATCTCTTTAATTTAATGTAGTCCTTCTTGTTTATCTTAGTTTTTGTTATCTGTCCTTTTGTAATTTATCCAAGAAAACATTGCCTAGACCAATGTCAAGGAGCTTATTCCCTGTTTTCTTCTAGGAATTTTTTGTCTTACAATGCCTCCAGATGTTCTTTCTCAACATTGCTTTGGTTATTATGTCTTTTGTGGTCCTGTACAAATTTTAGGATTGCTTTTTCTCTTTTGGTGAAAATTGCCATTGGAATTTTGATAGGGTTTTCATTGAATCTGTAGATTGTTTTGGTTAGTAAGGACATTTGAACAATATTAATTTCTTCCAATCCATGAGAGTATCTTTCCATTCATTTGTGTCTTCTTCAGTTTCTTTCACCAATATCTTACAGTTTTCAGTGTACAAATCTTTCACATTCTTCGTTAAACTTATTCCCAAATATTTGATTCTTTTTGATGCAATTGTAAATAGGATTGTTTTCTTAATTTACTTTTTTAGATACTTCATTGTTAGTGTATAGAAATGCAACTGATTTTTTATATTGATTATGTATCCTGCAACTATACTGAATTTGTTTATTAGTTCTAACAGTTTATTGGAGCAGTCTTTAAAGTTTTCCATATAATAGTCACCTGCAAATAGAATTTTACTTCTTCTTTGTAATTTGGATGCCTTTTATTTCCTTTTATTGCCAATTGCTCTCTTGTGGACTTCAATTGAATAAAAGTGGCTAGAGGGGGCATTCTTTTTTTCTTCTTGATGTTAGATGAAAACCTTTCAGATTTTCAGTGTTGAATATAATGTTAACTGTGGGCTTGTTATATGTGGTCTTTACTATGTTGAGGTACATTCCTTCTTAACCACTGCGCCACCTAGGAAGCCCGAGGTACATTCCTTCTATAGCCAGTCTTTTGAGAGTTTTTATCATGAATGTATGTTAAATGCTTTGGGGCATCTTTTCAGAAGATCATATGATTATCATCCCTCATTTTATTAAGTGGTATATCACATGGCTTGATTTGCAGATTTGACTATCCTTGCATCATTGGAATAAAACCTACTAGACCATGTGTATGATTCTTTGAATGTATTGTTGGATTCCATTAGCTTATATTTGTCGACAATTTTTTCATCAAAGTTTTTCAGGGATATTGGACTATAATTTTCTCTTCTTGTACTGTCCTTATCTGGTTTTGGTATTACAGTAATTCCATCTTTGTAAAAAGAGATTGGAAGTGGTATCTCTTCTTCTATTGTTTGGAAGAGTTTGAGAAGGATGAATATTTTTAAAATTAATTTTTATTGGATTATAGTTGATTTTCAATGTTGTATTAGTTTCTGCTGTACAGCAGAGTGAATCAGCTACACATATACATATATCCACTCTTTTTTTAGGTTCTTTTCCTATATAGGTCATTACAGAGTATTGAGTAGAGTTTGCTCTGCTATACAGTAGTTTCCTATTAGTTATCTATTTTATATACAGTAGTGAATATATGTCAATCCCAGTCTTGTAGTTTATCCCTCCCACCCCCCCTTCCCTGTTGGTAACCATAAGTTTGTTTTCTACATCTGGGACTCTATTTCTGTTTTGTAAATAAGTTCATTTGTACCATTTTTTTAGATTCCACATGTAAGCAATATGATATGCTATTTGTCTTTCTCTGTCTGACTTAATTCACTCAGTATGACAATCTCTAGGTCCATCCATGTTGCTATAAATGACATTATCTTGTTCTCTTTTATGGCTGAGTAATATTCCATTGTATAGATGTACCACATCTTCTTTATACATTTCTCTGTTGATGGACATTTAGATTGCTTCCATGTCCTGGCTTTTGTAAATAGTGCTGCAATGAACATTGGGGTTCATGTATTTTTTTGAACTATGGTTTTCTCTGAGTATATGCCCAGGAGTGGGATTGGTGGGTCATATGGTAGCTCCATTTTTAGTTTTTAAGGAACCGCCAAACTGTTTTCCATAGTGGCTGTACCAATTTACATTCCCAGCAACAGTGTAGAAGGGTTCCCTTTTCTCTACACGCTCTCCAGCATTTATTATTTGTAGATTTCCTGATGATGGCCATTCTGACCAGTATGAGATGATACCTCATTGTAGTTTGGATTTGCATTTCTCTAATAATTAGTGATGTTGAGCATGTTTTCCTGTTCTTTTTGGCCATCTGTATGTCTTCTTTGGAGAAATGTCTATTTAGATCTTCTGCCCATTTTTAATTGTGTTATTTGCTTTTTGATACTGAGCTGCAGGAGCTGTTTGCATATTTCAGAGATTAATCCCTTGTTAGTTGCTTTTTTGAAAATATTTTCTCCCATTCTCAGGGTTGTTTTTTTTGTTTTGTTTATGATTTCTTTGCTGTACAAAAGCTTTTAAGTTTAATTAGGTCATTTATTTATTTTTATTTTTATTTTCATTACTCTAGGAGGTGGATCACAAAAGATCTTGTTGTGATTTATGTCAAAGAGTGCTCTGCCTATGTTTTGCTCTAAGAGTTTTATAGTGTCTGGCCTTACATTTAGGTCTTCCATCCATTTTGAGTTTATTTTTGTGTACGGTGTTAGGGGGTGTTCTAATTTCATTCTTTTACATGTAGCTGTCCAGTTTTTCCAGCACCACTTTTTAAAAAAAAAAAATTTTAAGCTCTTTATTGGAATATAATTGCTTTATACTGCTGTGCCAGTTTTTGAGGTATACCAAAATGAATCAGCTGTATTTATACACATATCCCCACCCTTCTGCGACTCCCTCCCACCCTCCCTATCCTGGACCTCTGTCATCACCCATCATCGAGTTTGTCTCCTTATGTTATGCAGGAACTTCCCACGAGCTATCTATTTTACATTTGGTGGTGTATATATGTCAAAGTTACTCTCTCACTTCATCCCAGCATCCCCATTGTCTCCCCCCGCCAACCCTGTGTCCTCAAGTCTCTTCTCTACATCTGCATCTTTATTCTTGCCCTGTCACTGGGGTCATCAGTACCATTATAGATATATTTTTTAGATTCCATATATATGAGTTAGCATATGGTATTTGTTTTTCTCTTTCTGACTTACTTCGCTCTGTATGACAGACTCTAGGTCTGTCCACCTCATTACAAATAACTCAATTTCATTCTTTCTTATGGCTAATATTCCATTGTATATATGTGCCACATCTTCTTTATCCATTCATTTGTTGATGGGCATTTAGGTTGCTTCCACATCCTGGCTATTGTAAACAGTGCTGCAATGAACATTATGGTACATGTTTCTTTTTGGATTATGGTTTTCCAGCACCACTTATTGAAGAGACTCTCTTTTCTTTGTTGTATATTATTGCCTCCTTTGTCATAGATTAGGTGACCATAGGTGCGTGAGTTCATCCCTGGGCTTTCTATCCTATTCCATTGATCTATATTTCTGTTTTTGTGCCAGTACCACACTGCTTTGATTACTGTAAGTTTGTAGGGTAGTCTGAAGTCAGGGAGCCTGATTCCTCCAATTCCATTTTTCTTTCTCAAGATTGCTTTGGCTATTCAAGGTTTTTGTGTTTCCATACAAATTGTAAGATTTTTTGTTCTAAATCTGTGAAAAATGCCACTGGTAATTGATAGGGTTTGCATTGAATCTGTAGATTGCCTTGGGTAGTATGGTCATTTTCACAATATTGAGTCTTTCAATCCAAGAACATGGTATATCTCTCCATCTGTTTGTTTCATCTTTGATTTCTTTCATCAGTACCTTATAGTTTTCTGATTATAGGTCTTTTGCCTCCTTAGCTAGGTTTTTTATTCCCAGGTATTTTATTCTTTGTGATGTGATAGTAAATGTGATTTTTTAAAATTTATCTTTCTGATATTTCATTGTTAATGTATAGGAATGCAAGAGATTTCTGTGTGTTAATTTTGTACCCTGCAACTTGACCAAATTAATTGATGAGCTCTAGTAGTTTTCTGATAGCATCTTTAGGATTTTCTATGTATAATATCACTGCAAACAGTGACAATTTTAGTTCTTTTCCAGTTTGTTTTCCTTTTATTTCTCTGATTGCTGTAGCTAGGACTTCCATAACTATGTTGAATAAAAGTGGCAAGAGTGGACATCCTTGTCTTATTCTTGATCTTAGAGAAAATGCTTTGTTTTTCATCATTGAGAATGATGTTTGCTGTCGGCTTGTTGTATATTGCCTTTATTATATTGAGGTAGGTTCCCTCTATGCTCATTTTCTGGAGAGTTTTTATCATAGATGGGTATTGAATTTTGTCAAAAGCTTTTTCTGCATCTATTGAGATGATCATATGTTTTTTATTCTTCAGTTTGTCAATATGGTGTATCATGTTGATTGATTTGTGTATATTGAATTATCTTTTTATCCTTGGGATAAATCCTACATGATCATGTTGTATGATCCTTTTAATGTGTTGTTAGATTTGGTTTGCTACTATTTTGTTGAGGATTTTTGCATCTATGTTCATCAATGATACTATCCTGTAATTTTCTTTTTTTGTGATATCTTTGTCTGGTTTTGGTATCAGGGTGATGTTGGCTTTGTATACTGAGCTTTGGAGTATTCCTTCCTCTGCAATTTTTCGGAGGAGTTTGAAAAGGAGAGGTGTTAGCGCTTCTCTAAATGTTTGATAGAATTCACCTGTGAAGCCCTCTGATCCTGGACTTTTGTTTGTTGGAATATTTTTAATCACAGTTTCAATTTTATTACTTGTGATTGATCTGTTCATATTTTCTATTTCTCCCTTGTTCAGACTTGGAAGGTTGTACCATTCTACGAATTTGTCCATTTCTTCTAGGTTGTCCATTTTATTGGCATGTAGTTGCTTGTAGCAGTCTCTTATGATTCTTTGTATTTATGTAGTGTCAGTTGTTACTTCTTTCTTATTTATAATTTTATTGATTTGAGTCCTCTCTCTTTTTTTCTTGATGAGTCTGGTCAAAGGTTTATCCATTTTATTTTCGCAAAGAACCAGCTTTTAGTTTGGTATTGTTTTCTTGATCTCTACTTCACTGATTTTTGCTCTGATCTGTATGATTTCTTTACTTTTACTAAATTTGGGTTTTGTTTGTCCTTCTTTGTCTAGTTGCTTTAGGTGTAACATTAAGTTGTTTATTTAAGATTTCTCTTGTTTCCTGAGGCAAGCTTGTATCACTATAAACTTTGCTCTTAGAACTGCTTTTGCTGCATCCCATAGGTTTTGAGTCATGTTTTTGTTTTCGTCTCTCAGTATTTTTTGATTTCTTCTTTGATTTCTTCAGTGATCCACTCATTATTTAGTAACATATTGTTTAGCCTCTACATGTTGTTTGTTTTGCAGTTTTTTCCCTGTAATTGATTTCTAATCTTACAGCACTGTGGTTGGTAAAGATACTTGTTGTGATTTCAGTTTTATTAAATTTACCAAGGCTTGCATTGTGGCCCAGCATGTGATCTATCCCGGAGAATTTTCCATGTGCACTTGAAAAGAATGTGTATTCTGCTGTTTTCAGCTGGAGTGTTCTATAAATTTCACTTAAGGCCGTATGGTCTAATGTGTCATTTAAGGCCTGTGTTTCTTTATTGATTATCTGTCTGGATGATCCATTCATTGATGTAAGTGGGGTGTTAAAGTCCCTCACTATTATTGTGCTATAGTCGATTTCTCCTCTTATGGCCGTTAGCATTCATCTTATATATTGAGATGCTCCTATGTTGGTTGCATATATATTTATAATTGTTATATCTTGTTCTTGAATTGATCCTTTGATTATTATGTAGTGTCCTTCTCTGTGTCTTGTAACAGTCTTTATTTTAAAGTCTATTTTTTTCTGATATAAGCTTTGCTACTCCAGCTGTCTTTTGATTTCCATTTGCATGGAATATCGTTTTCCATCTCCTTACTTTCAGTCTGTATGTCTCTCTAGAGCTGAATGGGGTCTCTTGTAGACAACAGATACATGGGTCTTGTTTTGTATCCGTTCAACCAATGTATGTCTTTTGGTTGGAGAATTTAATCCATTTACATTTAAGGAAAGTATCAATACAGATGTTCTTATTGCCATTTTGTTAATTATTTTGGATTTGTTTTGTAGGTGTTTTTTTTCTTCCTCTTTTGTTCTCTTCTCTTGTGTTTCTGCCTAGAGGAGTTCCTTTAGCATTTGTTGTAAAGCTGGTTTTGTCATGCTGAATTCTCTTAGCTTTTGCTTGTCTGTAAAGCTTTTGATTTCTTCGTCGAATCTGAATGAGAGCCTTCCTGGGTAGAATATTCTTGGTTGTAGGTTTTTCCCTTTCATCACTTTGAATGTATGCTGCCACTCCCTTCTGGTCTGCAGAGTTTCTGGTGAAAAATCTACTAATAACCTTATGGGGATTCCCTTGTATGTTATTTGTTGCTTTTCCCTTGTTGCTTTGAATATTTTTTTCTTTGTACTTAATTTTTGTTAGTTTTATTAATATGTGTCTCTGTCTGTTCCTCCTTGGGTTTATTTTGTATGGGACTCTCTGCACTTCCTAGACCTGGGTGCCTATTTCCTATCCCACATTAGGGAAGTTTTTGACTATAATCTCTTCAGATATTTTCTCAGGTCCTTTCTCTTTTTCTTCTTCTTCTTCTGGGACCCTTATAATTTGAATGTTGGTGTGTTTAATGTTGTCCCAGATGTTTTTGAGACTCCCCTCATTTATTTTCATTCTTTTTTCTTTATTCTGTTCCACAGCACAGATTTCCACCATTCTTTTTGCCAGGTCGCTTATCTGTTCTTTTGCCTCAGTTATTCTGCTATTGATTCTTTCTAGTGTATTTTTCATTTCAGTTATTGTTTCGTTCATGGCTGTTTGTTTGTTCTTTAGTTCTTCTAGGTCTCTGTTAAAGTTTTCTTGTATCTTCTTGATCTCTGCCTTTATTTTTTTCCTGAGGTCTTGGATCATCTGAACTATCATTACTCTGAATTCTTTTTCATATAGATTGCTTATCTCCTCTTCATTTAGTTCCTGTAGGTTTTTATCTTGCTGCTTTATCTGCAACATATTTCTTTGTTGTCTCATTTTGTCTTACTGTATTTCCGGTCTCCTTTCTGCAGGCTGCAGGATCATAGTTCCTCTTGCTTCTGGTGTCTGCCCCCCTGGTGGGTGAGGGTGGTCCAGAGGCTTGTGCCATTATCCCCTTGATGGGGGTTTGATTGGTGTTGTAGTGATCACAGCTGCCCTAGATATTGAGTGGGGCCTCCCCTTTGCTCTGTGGTTTTCAGTGCTCTGTCAGGGGCAGGGTCTGCTCCCCACTTGTTGGAGTAGAGGCCCCCAGATCTGTTTCTTAGCTGTGATTCTGATCTGTGGTGTGAGGTAGGTGGGATTGGAGCACTCCCACTAGGAGAAAATCCACTGAGTATTCCTTTTCTGAAGCAGTTCACCTGTAAATATGCTCTGTTGTGTCCCCTTTCACCCACTGTGTGGGCTCACAAAGTATATTGTTGTTGGCACTGCTCTCAGTCTAACCGTAACTGTGTGTAGCTGGCAGTTGGCCCTGGTGACTCTCATGCATTGTTTTCACACAGCCACTGGTACAGGTCCACCGAGGTCAGGTCCTAGGATTGCATTAGTCACACAGTAGTTGTACACCTATAGGGGCTAAGGAGGCAGCTTGGACTCTGATCTCACGCAACCCCTGCATGTATGTGCCCACAGAGCCCACAGCCACTAAAGCCAGACCTGTCTCAGCTGCAAGAGCACTTGTTCTTTTGGATGTTTCGTAGGCACAGAATTTAGGAGGCCGTCAGCGGAGGTGTAACTCCTCAGTTTGCACAGCTGTGAGGAGAGATTTCAACTCTTCTTCTTTAGTCACACAGCCCGTGGGGCTCCTCTGTGGTTTCAGCCACTTCTCTGGGCAGATTTCCTAGTGGGAAGAGTTATTTGCACCCTCCTGGGACACTGGGGCAGGTCCCAGGACATACTGGTGGATTTCCTAGTAGTGAGAGCTATCTGTACCCTCCCAGGACATCATGGGCAGGTCCTAGGGCCCATGGGTGGAATTCCTAGTGGCTGGATCTGTCCGTGCCCTTCCAGGTTAGCAGGGGCAGGTTCTGGGCTTGCTGCCAGAATTCCTAGTGGCCAGAGCTGTCCGTGTCCTTCTGGGTCAGTGGGGGTGGGTCCTGTGGCCCACTGGTGGATTTTCTAGTCGGGATACCTCTCTGCACCCTTCTTGGTCAGCAAGGGCAGGTCCTGGGGCCCGCTGTAGAATTGCTAGTGGCTGGAGCTGCCCACACACTTCTGGCATCTGCCTGCTGGTCTGGAAGAGGTGGCCAGTGCCAGCCTCTGAAGCCCAAGATGGCGGTGGTGACTTGCACCCACCCCTTGAGCTCCTGTAGGCAGTATCCTGTTGCCTGGGAGTGCTCACAGGGATAGAAGTTCTTATGGTGATCCTGCTCCTCTCCTCGTTTGCCCAATAATGGTGCCTTGCCTCTCTGGCAGGCCCAGGTTTCTTTCTAGTACACCCTCAGTTGCCACGGCCCAACCTCTTCAGGCTGTTTTGACACCTAACCCTGGTCCTCTCTCAGGACTGAGCTTCGGAGTCTGAGTGCCTGATCCCCACCCTCACCAAGAGAGGAGTATCTCAGGTGGGGGTGCACAGGGTGGCAGTGCCGACCCTCTGTGCACATTCCTTTCTGCTTTGCCTTCCACAAATTGATTGCTGCTCTCCCCTCTTAGGCTCTGAATCTCCCTGTCCACCCGGTCTAATTTCTCTGCTGGTGAGGAACCTTCCCAAGGTGAGGGAACCTTTCCTCCTTCACAGCTTCCTCCCTGGGGCACAGGCCCTGTCCTCATTGGTTCTTTTTCTTTTTCCTTTTGTCCTACCAATTATGAGGAGGATTTCTTTCTTTTTGGGCATCTGAGGTCTTCTGTCGGCACTCAGTAGCTGTTCTGTGTGAACTGTTCCACTTGTAGATATATTTTTAATATTTCTGTGGAGGGAGGTAAACTCTGCCTCCTACTCCTCCACCATCTTGGTCCTGACTCCTCAGAATCCAGTATTTGTTATCGATGGTTTTTCAGCCATTTGTTATGATTTCAGCTGTGTGTACTTAGGAAAGGAGGTGAGCTCCAGATCCTCCTACTCTGCCATCTTGTCTCCTCCCTAGAGACTATCTTCTAAAAAACAAATCTGTGGCCCCAACTCTCCTCATTAAACAAAATTAAGACATGTAAGACAAGTCTAAAAATGAGAAATGAAATAAGCATAGTTTTTAATTAACATTGAATATGTAAGAAAAAGATGTATATAAATTTTTGGTATAAATTCAAATATACTTTAAAAAGTTAACTTTTTAAAAAATAATGCATTTGGGGGAATGTCAGCTAATTTTCTAAAGGAACTAGTACCAATACTGTACTGGATAAAAGTCAGTCAATGTAGCTAGTTTATAAGAACAGGAGCAATTTGCCTTTTACTTAGTTGTGTGGTGGCAGGCAACAAGCTTTGACTATGCCCAAACATGCTGAAATCTAATGTCATCACATTGTATTACAGTGGTAATATAAGTTTGCTTCCTCCCTTCCTGCATTGTCTGTGAATTTCTGAGAGACAGGACCACATTTTAGTTACCATCAGAACCGCCTTCTTGGTCAGGATCTGCCAAGAAGCCTCTTTCATGAAGCAGAAAGTGGGTTTGGCCGACATCTTAGCAAGCCTGAGGACCACGGTATGGGCTGAGATGTGTGGGCAAGCTTGTGGGCCTGAATGCCAGCCTGCAGAACCTCTCCTGAGAGAGGGAGTCGGAGGAGGATCTGGAGCTCACCTCCTTTCATGAGTACACCAATCACAACAAACAGCTGAAAAACCATTGATAAAAAATACCGGCGCTGGTTGGTCCTTGGGCCGAGTGACTCCCTCACTCTGCTACAGTGCCAACAGCCAGGCTTATTGTTCCCAGGTTGCATATTAGGGGCTCATTCTCTCGATAAACTAAATTGATACAGAGAAAATAATTACACACACTGACATGTGGGGGACCACACCCATACCTTAAACCCACAGGGTAGCTGATGACATCTTTCTGAGAAGGATGAATGTTAATTCATCTTTAAATGTTTGGTATAAGTCAGTATTGAAGCCATCTGGTCATGAACTTTTGTTTGTTGAGGGGTTATCCATTACAGATTCAATATCCTTACTAGTAACTGGTCTACTGAAATTTGCTACTTCTTCATGATTCATTCTTGGTTTGTTGGATGTTTCTAGGAATGTATCTGTTTAGGTAGTCCAATTTGTTGGCATGTAATTGTTCATAGTTGTCTCTTATGATCCTTTGTATTTCTGTGGTGTCAGTTGTAACATATTTTCTTTCCATTTTTATTTATTTGAGTCACTTTTTTTTTTGTAAGTGTAGCTGTTTGCCTATTTTGTTTATGTTTTCAAAAAACCAGCTTATAGTTCTCTTGATAGTTTCTATTGTCTTTTTAGTCTCTATTTCATTTATTTTTGCTCTGAGCTTTCTCCTCCTATTTTTTTTCTTCTACTTGTTTCATCTTAGTTCTTTTTCTAATTCTTTTATCTTAGTTTGTTCTTTTTCTAATTCTTTGATATGTAAAGTCAGGTTGTTTATTTGAGATCTTTCTTATCTTTTAATGTTGTGTTTGTCAATACAAACTGCCCTCTTATAACTGCTTTTCCTCCATCACATAATTTTGGTATGTTGTATTTCTGTTTTTATTTGTCTCATGATATTTTCTGAGTTCTCTTCTGATTTCTTCTTTGACCCTTTCTTCAATTTTCCACTCATTTGTGAAGTTCCTAGTTTTCTTCTTGTACTTGATTTCTAACTTCGGACTATTATGTTTGAAAAAAAAATGCTTTGTGTGATTTCAGTTTTCTTAGATTTATTAAGGCTTGTTTTGTAATATAATATATGATGTATCCTGAAAATATTCCTTTTGCACTTAAGAAAAATGTGTATTCTGCTTCTTTTGGATGGAATGTTCTATAAGTGTCTTTTAAGTCCACCTGGTCTAAAGTGTTAAGTCCAGTGTTTCCTTATTGATTTCCTGTCTGGATGATCTATCTGTTGATGAAAGATAGGTATTGAAGTCCCCTACTATTATTTGATTGTTGTTTATTTCTCTCTTTATGTCTGTTAATATCTGCTTTATATATACAGGGGCTCCTATGTTGGGTGCACAAATATTTACAAATTTATATCCTCTCAGTGGATTGTCACTAATGGCATTATTGCCTCCTATTACAGTCCTTGTCTTAATGTCTATTTTGTCTTATATGAGTATAGCTATTCCAACTTTTTTGGTTAAAATTTTCTTGGAATATTTTTCCCATCCCTTGACTTTCACTTGTGTGTGTTCTTTAAGCTGAAGTGTGTTTCTTGTGCCAACATGTAGTTGGATCATGTTTTTTAAAATCCATTCAGCCACTCTTTTTTTTCTTTTTTTTTTTGAGAATTTAGATCATTTAAAGTAATTACTGATAGTTATGGATTTAATATTGTCATTTTCTTAATTGTTTTCTTGCTGTTTTGTAATTACTTTGTTCCTCTCTTCTATTTGATCTTCATTTGTGCTTTTATAATTTTTGTAGTAATATTCTTATATTCCTTTCTTTTTATCTTTTGTGTATCTATTATATATGTTTGTTTCGTGGTCACCATTAGAGTTACATAAAACACCTTATAACAGTTCCCTTGAGTTGAAAAGAACTGGAGTTTAAACAAATCCTAGAGATGCACATTTTTACTCTCTCCGTTGACCATGTTTTATATATTTGATACAACAATTTACATCTTTTGTCCCTTTCCTCTTTCTTGGATCCGTATAATATGAACATTAGTGCACTTGATGTTGCTTAAATGCCTTAAGCTATCTTCACTCTTCTTCATTTTTCTTTTTTGATCCTTTATTTGAATGAATTCCACTGCCTGCCTGTCTTCAGATTTGCTGATCCACTTTTCTGCTTCATCTATTTTGCTGTTGAACCCCTTTTGAAATTTCCACTTCATTTCCTTTATTCTTCAGCTCTGTATCTATGTTTGGTACTTTCTTATATTTCTCTACCTTGTTTAAATTCTCACTTGATTATTCTCCTAACCATGGTGAGCATCTTTATAATCATTGTATTGAATTATTTTATCAGGTAAATCACTTATCTCCACTTAATGTCTTCTTCTGAGTTTTTATCTTGTTCTTTTGTTTGTAATATATTCCTCTTTTTCTTTACTTTCTTGACTCCCCATGTTGATTTCTATGCATTAAATAAAACACTCACCTCTCTCAGTCTTGAGTGGCCTTTTCTAGGAGGTGAAACTTCTTGTTCAACCCCGTCCTAGCTCTTGGTTGTCTCAAACTTTTGTGATTGTATAAGCAGCCTTCTTTATTCTTAGTGGTTAACAGTGGTTGAGGGTGTGCTAAGATCTGTCAGTGTCCTAAAGAAGAGGATTTCAGTCAACACCTAGATGAAGGCTGATTGGAAGCTGGACTTTCAGGCTATAGCTTTTGTAAAGTATACAAATATATATTTTTCAGGAGAAGACTGAGAGATGGATATTTCTCTCTTTTCCTATGCACTGAGCCATGGTGTTGGGGTGGGTAGCCAGTTAAGATTATTTGTTTCTTTGTTACCATCCTGCTGAACCCATGGAAACAAGCCCTGCTGGCTCCCAGAGGCAAGGCTATCAAGGTATTTGTCCTGTGGGTGGCAGCCAAAAAAGCTGGGGATGCCAGATGTGTATAAACTCCTTTTTGAAGATATCAGTGACCTCAGAGTGTAAAGTAGGTAAGTAGTTTCCACTGGCCTCCATGGTCTCCGAAGAGTATTGTAGTAGGTCCCTACATGTGTGTTAAATTAGAACCTGCACCCAAATATAAAATTTTTTAAAGGTGTTTTTTTATTTAACCAAATAGCATACTTGCACAGAAAGATGGTGCTTGTTTCAGTCTGTTGCCTATGTACTGGGCCTGGAGGGATTAGCTATGATGACTCAAATGAGACCCTAAAAAGTGTCTCTGAGCTCTCTGTAGCATTGTGGGTCTCATGGATGTAGGTCCCATTGGCTTTCAAAGTTAGAGGTTTTGGTGGCCCCATTTCTCTGGTAGAAATATTGAAAGTTGGGGCACCAAGTGTGAGGTCAAACCCTTCATTCCTCAGTAAGAAGCTGGGAGATGTGAGTTCCCTTTTGGTCTGTGTTCTTATTCCAGGAGTAGGGTTTATGGCAAGACAGTGTGTCATAGCGTCTCCTACCCATTTCAGTGTTTTATTTTACTTTTTTTCCACTTAGTCAATGTGTAGAGTCATTCCGCTAGTTTCTGAATTTCTGTCAGAGGGGATTGTTCTGTAGGTAGCTATAGATTCATTGTGTTCATGGGAGGAGGTGAGTTCAGGAGCCTGTTCTGACACTATCTTGAACTGGTCCATTATAAGTAATTTAAATGTAATAGGTGATAAGTGTATATTTTAACCAAATCCATTACTCTGCTAGTAAAATTCAGGTTCTAAATCTACTACTGGAAAGGAACTGTCCAGAGATATAAAGATGGAATTACAGATATATTCTACAACTAGAAGTTTTCACTAAATTCCTTATTTCTGGAAGCAAGACACTCTGGTTCATTAATCTACGCAGGTTCTCTTTCCCCTGGCAACAGTCCTGAAGCATCTAGTGGCTTCCTAAGTTTATTCTTGCACATGGAAAGCACTGAAAACACCTGGTAGAGTCAAAGGAGTCATTTAGCACAAGCAGGAGTGCTCTTCTAGGAAGCCAGGCTGCTGGGCCTGCTGGTCAGCACACTCCAACATTGCAGTGTCCCTTCATCTGACCTGGTAATTCACAGTCCATGGAACAGAGCCCATGGAACACAGATTTTATAGGGTTCATCTGAGCTCCTAGGAGAAACCGTGAGCAGGAATATGATTTTCCAAAACATCCCCATCCAAATTAAAAAAGTTCACTCTCTTTGGAAATGCACTAAGGTAACTGTTAGTTCATGGTAATAAGTTAACATGAACCATTGCTGGTGGCTCTGTGCCAATGTCAAGGTTCAGAAACTGGAGAGAAAATAGCTGACGTTATAGAAGTCAGGTAAAGAGACAGATTCCCTGAAGAGATGTCTGGAGAGAAGAGGGAACAAAAATAAATTTTGATTATTTTCTTTCTAAGAGTCCTTATCATGAGGACAGATACCCATAGGAATAGTATTTTACCACTTGACTCCTAATTTCAAGAAATGAGCTAATGATAATCCTCATCAATTCATTCTCATGAAGAGAGACATTTGTAAATAACCATCACTAAAAGTGTTATGCTTGTGGTTGTTGATATGCCTTTATCTATGTGAATGTCCCCTCTTTCTAAAACAAATGTAAGCAATACAATGAATACATACCTTCTGTAAGTTCAATTTGCTGATGAACCTGGACTTGATCTAGCTATTAGAGTAAACAAAAAAATTAAGCTATAAGCATGCATATAAATGATTATCAATATTTATCAATATTGTAAATATTTAATAATGGTTTATATTACTTATCAGTATAAAACTAAAAAGTAATATAAACTATTTATATATACTTATAAATGAAAAAATACCTATTGAATGTGTTCACTATTAATGTGGGCAGATTCAAGTGGAATAAAATGCCTTACACTAAAACCCCTTTAAAAATAAAAACACACTGATCTTTTAGAATGAGTTTAGGAAATATGAAGACCATTTTATCCATTTAAAGAGATTTTTTAGTACAAAGCTCAAAATTTTTCTTTTTAAGTGTATATGATTTCTAGTAGGTGATAACTTCCTCTACATATTTTGTGAGTCTTTGATTTAAAAAAAAACTTTATTTCTTGGAGAATATATGAACTAATAAAGTTATTATAATATATGATGCCCAAGTGCATTTTGGGATATAAAATTAGTACAGACAGTGCAAGAGACACAGCTCATTTTTTGAAAATGGTTGTGATGTCACAGGTTTATTTTTGTATAGTTTGGACACATAGAACTTCCCATTCTGCTTTACCTATGAGATTTCTAACATCAAACAAATGTAAAACATCACATTGCTGAGATAGGCTATCATGTAGTACATTAAAATGTAGGACGTGTTTTCCCTTTATGGTTGCATTTATAAAATTGGGTCTTCAAAACAATAAAAGCAACATAATGTGTAATTTTATTAATTATAATTAAAAGTTGTGTCATATATTCAAAAGTTAAGTCATATTTTGTTACCACTTGTTGAAACTGAGCACTAAGCTTTACTTGATGTTTGTTTCTAACTGCTAGGAAATTATTCAGTGTTGGGATTAAAGGGCACAGGATCCAGAACCAAGGTTCCAGAACTAAAAAGCCATTCCCACTTCCTGTGCATTTTGATGCTGAGCAAATTATGTAACTTTCTCTAGGCCTCAGTTTCCTCTTTGAGAAGATGGTGATAAGTATAGCACATATATATCACAGAGTTTCTAACAGATTAAATGTGTTAATATATGCATGCTATTTAGGAACAAAGCCTGGAAAATAGTGCTTAGTAAAGGTTTGTTATTGGTTATTATTGCAGATTCTATTCAAGATCATAGGACACACAATTTCCTAAGGCAGTTGTGTTTGCTTTACTAGTAAAACTTGTCTAGAATTAGAGTAATTTGTTAGCAAGAAAATGTCGTTAAGTAAACTGGAAACACAGTTTTACTTTTTAAGAGTCTTTTATGTATTTGAAGTTACCTGATTTAAATGTTCCAACCCTGGTGGACAGTCTGATGAAAGTGTTAGTTCTGGAATCCATAGTAGTCTTGCAGGCACACTTGGCTGAAGAGACACTGGCTGGTATTGGACAGGAATGCCAACTAGGCCAGCTCCTGTATCGCCAGCTGGTAGGATTAGATATTCAGTCTGGGTTCCAGGGTAACTAGGCTGGGGATCAGGATATTCAGCCTGGGTTTCAGGTTTGCTATCCTGGACGTGATTTTCAGCCTGGGTTTCACTATTGCCAGCTTGGGGGGCAGGACAGCCATTATATCCTGGAGATGCTAAAATATGAACAAGTGAGATTATTTGTAACTGCACAGAAAAGTGAAAATATCAATTCTTTTAGTTATCTACAAACTAAAAATTTCTGCTTAGACATCCTTTTTCTATGGAGCTTAAGGTTTGTGTTTTTATCTTTCAATAGTTTTTCAGTAAAATATCTGTTGTTTCATATCCACTTCTATTTTGAGGGTTTTGGACTGTATATAAAGTTGGTCTACATCCTTACACTTATTCTTTAAAATTCAGATGAAAATATGCTTGAAACCTAAGAAAGTGAAAAAAAAAAAAAATCAACAGTGTCACATACATGTTCTGGAATGCCTTCATGGAAATGAGATATGGCATTGGGTAGAGGGCCCACAATAAAGGTGTTAAGTCAGCATTTCAAGAACCAAATGACCCTGCAAAAAATGATAATTCTGGAATTCTTACAAATGGAACTTCCCATATGTATAGATCTGGCACTGGTTTTGCCTGCTTAAGGAATATTTGTCAAGGTCTAGAGATGTTTTTGTTGTTCCAAATGCAGAAGAGAGTGATATAGTTGATAGAGGCCAGAAATGCTGTTAAATATCCCAAAGTGCTCAGAACAGCACCCCGAAATAAAGAATTATCCATTCCCAAATATTACAGTGTTGCTATTAAGAACCTTGGTATAGAGGTAAAGGTATGTCAGTTCCACCTAGTACTGTCCAGATACTCTTCTGGGTTAACAACTTGCCTGGGGTTTTAATCCATGGTTTATCCCTTTCCTAAGATCCTGTCATCAAAAAAAAAGTTGACTATGACACTTAAGTTACAAATTAAATTTCACAATTTTGTACCCTCAGCTCTCTAGAAAATACAATTTGAAAACAAAAGAATATGAAAAGTTTAAGAGGCAAAATTGCCTTAAGTTTTAAACATAGTATGGGAAGAATTTAGTAAGTGTATACTCTGTATTCCATGAAAATTTGTAAACAGTGAAGCTTCATAAGCTTATATGTACAGTACACAGAATAGCAATTCCATAAAAATGTAATACAATTTGAAAGGACTGTGTCTCAAAATATTTTAACAGCAGAGGCTATGAAAAATTTAATACTAAGAATATAAATTATAAAATGTATTTATAAATACATTTAAATGGAAGATAGATGACAAAACACATACCTCATTAAAGAGTAAGTCTGAAAAGACTTTTTCAGAGGGTGATCAATGGCGGAGAAAGAGGACATAGCTCGCCTCTCACCACAAACACATCAAAAATACATCTACATGTGGAACAATTCTCATGGAAAACTAACTGGAAACTGGTAGAAAGACTCCTGTACAACCAAGGCTGTAACAAAGATACACATGTAATCAGGAGAATGTGAAGAAGAGTGATTGGATCAGGACTGTGCCCCTGGGAGGTTAGTCAGAGGAAAAGGGAGAACACATGGGTGGACACTTGCCCTGTGGAGTGAACAGGTTGAGCCACAGACTGGGTGTCCTAGTTCTGGGGGTCCTATGTGTGGGAAGCAGGCCTCCTTGGCTACTTGGAGAAATGCTGGAGCAGATAGAAAGGGTAGAGAAGTTTAGACTTCACTCACAAGGAGTGTGTAGGTGCTGGCTCGCCCTGAGGAAGGGTGAACAGTGGTATGCCCTAGTGGCTGCCACCTCACCACACTCTCCAGTCTGAGGCAAGTGAACACCCCAGCCTCACTCACTCCACACCACAGCTTGGCACAAGATCTTGGGTGGGCAGGACTAGGGGAAATACTTGACCTGGGGATAGAGACTACCTGGGTCCCCAGATGATAGCTCAGGTGGGATGGTGGCAGCCACTGTGTTTACTCGAGTGGTGCCCCAGAAGCAGCCCAGACTTCTGGTGGCAGCTGCAATTCCCGTGACCTTCACATTGTGTGTCTCAGCCTTAGCTGAGCAAACACTACAACCTAGCCCACTCTATGCAACAGTGCAGGTCTAGATCAGGGTGGGGGGAGCAAAGCCAGGGAAAAAGCCACTGTGGGCTTTATCTGAGCCACAGGTGCCTAAACAGGCAGAGCACTGAACCTCTGTCAGCACATGAGTCCTACTTGCTCCACCAGTCCCCACCTTTAGAGCAAAGAACCTGGTGCAAGGAGAAGGAAAAACACACACATAAAGAGAACAAAGCCAGCTTGAGCCTGACCATCAGGGCTATTGCTCCAGCAACATGGTAGCAGACCTCACCACTGACAGGGTGGTGATGGCCAATGAGCAAAGAGAAAGTTCTGCTTCATAGCCTGCTCAGGCTCTAGCTCCTTTATCACCAGCCACACCCCCTACCAAGGTGATAACTGCCAGCACACACTGAGGAAACATGTGACTGGTGTTCATCATATCCAGCCCTCCCATCTGCAGAGGGACACTCTCATACAAGAACACCCTTTCAAGACCACAATAGGCAACTGTTTCATCTAAGTTAACAGAGACAGAGAAAGTTAAGAAAAATGAAAGACAGAGGAACTACTCTCAATTGAAAGAGCAAAAGTAAACCCATGGAAAATAAGTAATAAAACAGAAGTAATTTACCAAATAAAATTTCAGAACATTGTTAATAAATATGCTAACTGATTTAGGGGAGAGAATTGACCTAAATACAGATCATCCTAACTAGGAATTAGAAAATATAAAATCCCCAATCAAAACTAATTCAATATATAAAATGAAAAAAACACTCTAGAAGCAATGAGTAGCAAACTAAATGAAACAGAGATGCATAAGTTATCTGGAAGGTAAAATAATGGAAGTCATTCAGTCAGCACAGCAGACAGAAAGACAAATGAAAAAAATGAACACAACATATGAGATGTCTGAGATAACATTAAATGTGCCAACATTTGCATTATAGGGGTTGCAGGATAAGAGAGAAAGAAGGGTATCAAAAATGTCTCTGAAGAAATTATAGCTGAAACTTCCCAAACCTAAAGAAGAAAACAGGTATTCAGATATAGGAAGCAAAGAGGGTCCCCAATAAGATGACCCACACAAAGACATATCAAATTAAAATGCCAAAAGTTAAATATAAAGAGGGAATTCTAAAGGCAGCAAAAGAAAAAAAAAAAAAAAGAGTCATATACAAGGAAATCCCCATAAGGTATTCAGTTGATTTCTCTGCAGAAACTTTGAAGGCCAGAAGAGAGTGGAATGATATTCAGAGTGCTGAAAGGGAAAATCCTGCAACCTAGGATACTCTACTCAGCAAGATTACCATTTAGAATAAAGAGATAACTTCTCAGACAAGCAAAAACTAGAAGAATTCAGCAATAATAAGTCTACCCTAAAAGAGATGTCAAAGGGTCTACTCTAAATGGAAAATAAGTAAGAGTCTATAGAAAAGGGTAAATTCCACTAGGAAAGGCAGTGTTACAATAAGGATAGAAAATAACTTAAATAAGCCAGTAGGCAGATTTAAAAGACAAAACATTGTAAAAGTAACTAGAACTACAATAAACAGTTAAGGGATATGCCTGAAAATGTAAAATATGACATCAAAAACACAAAATGTGATGGATAGGAGTAAAAAAAAAATGTAGATTTTTAAAATGTGTGTGAATTATAATGCCTACCAGTTTAAATCAAGTAGATACAAGTATAGGTCAATATATATGAACCCAATGGTAACCACAAATCAAAAACCTACAGTAGATTTGCAAAAACCCAAAGGAAAGTAGCCCAAGCATATTACTAAAAAGAAAATCATCAAACCACAACTTGAGAAAAAGAAGAGGAAGAAGAGGAATTAGAAGAGGAGGAGGAGGAGGAAGAAGGAGAGGAAGAAGGAGAGGAAGAAGGAGAGGAAGAAGGAGAGGAAGAAGGAGAGGAAGAAGGAGAGGAAGAAGGAGAGGAAGAAGAAGAAGTGAATAGAGAACTACAAAAACAATTGGAAAACAAGTGATAAAATCACAATAAGTACATATCTACCAATAATTACTTTAAATGTCAATAGACTAAATACTCCTATCAAAATACATAGGGTGGCTGATTGGATTAAAAAACAAGACCCTTCCCTTCAATATGCTCCCTACAGGACACTCACTCCAGGGGTAAATACACACAGAGACTGAAACTGAGTGGATGGAAGGTGTTATTTCTTGCCAACAAAAATGATAGGAAAGTGGGGGGAGCAATACTCATATAAGACAAAGTGGACTTTAAAACAAAGCCTATAACAAAAGACAAAGAAGGGCATTATATAATGATAAAGGGGTCAATACAAGAAGAGGATATTAGACTCATTAACATATATGTATCCAGTACAGGAACACCTAAATATATAAAGCAAATACTAACAGACATAAAGAGAGAAATGGACTATAATACAACAATAGTAGGGGATTTTAACACCCCACTGACATCGATGGACAGATCATCCAGACAGAAAATCAACAGGGGTCTTAAATGACAAAATAGCCAGTTGGATTTAATAGATATCTACAGTACCTTTACATGAAAAACCAGCAGAAAACACATTATTTTCAAGTGCACATGGAATGTTCTCCAATATAGATCACATAGTAGGCCACAAAATATGCCTCAACAGATTTAAGAGGATAGAAATTATATCAAGCATTTTTTCTGACCAGAACAGTATGATATGTTAAATCAACTACAGAAGGAAAAATGTGAAAAGAACAAACACGTGGAGACTAAACAACTAAAAAGCCAATGGATCTAAAAAGCTACAAAAAGCCAGTGGATCAATTATGAAATCAAAGAGGAAATCAGAAAATATTTTGAGACAAATGAAACTGAAAACACAACTTTCCAAAATCTCTGAGATGCAGCAAAAGCAGTTTTAAGAGTGAAGTTTATAGCGATACAGGCCTTCCTCAAGAAACAAACAAAATCTCAAATAAACAACCTATCCTACCACCTAAAAGAATTAGAAAAAGAATAACAGACAAAGCTCAAAGTCAGCAGAAGGAAGGAAATAGTAAAGATCAGAGAGGAGGTAAATAAAATAGAGTTTAAAAAATAGAAAAGATCCATGAAATCAAGAGCTGTTTTTTGAAAAAGTAAATAAAATTGATAAATCTTTACCCAAGTTTCACTAAGAAGAAAAAAGGACCCAAATAAACTAAGAAATGAAAGAGGAAAAATAACAACCAATACCATATAGATAAAAAAATCATAAGAGAATACTATGAACAACAAATTGGAACCTAGAAAAAATGGACAAATTTCTTGAAACATACAGCCTGCCAACACTAAATAAAGAATAAAAATTGACAATTTGAATAGCTCAATGACAAGAAGTCCTTGAATTTGTAGTTTAAAAAAACTAAAAAAACTAATATATTGAATTTGTAGGTAAAAAAAAAACAAAAACTCCCAGAAAACTAATGTCCAGGACTGGACAGCTTCACAGGGGGTAATTCTATCAAACATATAAAAAAGAACCAATACATGTCTTTCTCAAACCATTCCAAAAAGTTGAAGAGGAGGGAACACTCCCAAATTCATTCTATGAGTCCACCATTACCCTGATATGAAAGATACTAGAGACACTATAAAAAAAAGAAAATTACAGGTCAATATCTTTGATGAATACAGATGTAAAAATCCTCAACAAAATATTAGCAAACCAAATCCAACAGTATATGAAAAGAATCATACCCCATGATCGAGTTGGATTTATTCTAGGGTCACAAGGATGGTTCAACATTTGCAAATCAATCAATGTGATATACCATATGAACAAAAGGAAGAATAAAAATTACATGATCATCTCAATAGACACAGAAAAGGCATTTAAGAAAATTCAACATCCATTCATTATAAAAACTCTCATCAAAGTGGATATAGTAGTAACATATCTCAATATAATAACAGCCATTTATAACAAACTACAGACATTATACAAAAGGGTGAAAAGTCGAGAGCCTTCCTTCTAAATTCATGAACAAGACTAGGATGTGCACACTCCCTGCTTTTATTTAACATAGTATTGGAAGTCCCAGCCACAGGAGTCAGACAAGAAAAAGAAATAAAAGGTATCCAAATTGGAAGGGAAGAGGTAAAACTGTCACTATTTGCAGATGATGCAATACTTTATATAGAAAATTTTGAAGTCTTTACCTAAAAACTGTTGAAACTAATAAATGAATTAGGCAAGGTTGCAGGATATAGGATTCATATACACAAATCTGTTGCATTTCTACACACTAATGAAATTTCAGAAATAGAAAGTTAAAATCCTCTTTAAGATCACACCCAAAAGAATAAAATACCTAGGAACAAACTAAACAAAGGAGCCAAAAGACCTATAGTCTGAAAACGATAAAACACTGATGAAGGAAACTGAAGATGATACAAAGAAATGGAAAGATATCCTGTGAGCTTGGATTGAAGAATTAATATTGTAAAAAGGCTATACTACCCAAAGCAATCTACAGATTTAATGCAATCCCTATCAAAATACCCACGACATTTTTCACAGTGGAACAAATAATTGTAAAATTTATATAGAACCACAAAAGACCCTGAATTCCAAAGGCAATTTTGAAAAAGAAGAACAAAGCTTGTGGTATAACCATTTCAGACATCAGACTGTACTACAAAGCTACAGTAGTCAAAACACATGGTACTAGCACAAAAACAGTCACATAGATTGATGGAACAGAATTAAGAGCCCCCAAATAAACCCACATATCTATGGTCAATCTACAACAAAGGAGTAAAGAATATACAATGGAGAAAAGACAGTGTCTTCAACAAGAGGTACTGGGAAAACTAGATAGCAACATGTAAAACCATGAGATTAGAATATTCCTTCACATAACATATAAAAATAAACTCAAAATGGTTTAAAGACCTAAGTGTAAGAACGGACGCCATAAAACTCTTAGAAGAGAATGTTGGCAGAACACTCTTTGACAGAAATTGAAAAAATACATTTTTGGATCAGTTTCCTAAGGCAAAAGAAAGAAAAGCAAAAATAAGCAAATGGGACTTAATTAAACTTAAAAGCTTTTGCACAGCAAAAGAAACCATCAAGGAAACGAAAAGACAACCTACAGAAAGGGTGAAAATATTTTCAAATGATGTGACTGACAAGGGGTTAATATCCAGAATATCAAATAGCTCATACAACTCAATATCAAAAACCAAACAACCAAATCAAAAAGTGGGCAGAAGGTCTGAATAGCTGTTTTTCTAAAGAAGACATATGGATGGCTGACAGGCACATGAAAAAGTGCTCAACATTGTTAATTATTAGAAAAATGTAAATCAAAAGAAAAATGAGGTAACACCTCACACCTATCATAATGGCTATCATCAAAAAGTCTACTAACAACGAATGTTGGAAGGGATGTGGAGAGAAGGGAACCCTTGTACAGTGCTGGTGGGAATGTAAATTCAGGCATTCACAATGGAAAACAGTATGGCGGTTCTCAAAAATACTAAAAATAGAACTACCATATGATCCAGCAATCCCACTCCCAGGCACTCCTGGTATATATCTGGAAAAAAAGGAAAACTCTAATTCAAAAAGGTACATACACCCCAATGTTCACAACTGCACTATTTACAACAGGCAAGACATGGAAGCAACCCAAGTGCCCATCAACAGATGAATGGATTAAGAAAAATTGGTATGTGCATATATATATATACACATATACACATACACACACATATGTATAAAGTTGAATACTGAATATTTCAGCCATGAAATAGAATTAAATAATGCCAATTGCAGTAATATGGATGGACCTAGAGAATATTATGCTTAGTGAAATAAATCAGAAATACAAATACTGTATGATATCATTCATATGTAGAGTCTAAAAAATGATACAAATTAATGTATATGCAAAACATAAACTCACAGATACAGAAAACAAACTTGTGGTTACCAAAGGGGAGAGAGAAGGGTCAAGGGACAAATTAGGGTTATGGGATTAACAAATATAAACTGTATAACATAGTCAGCTAAAGAATATACTGTATAGCAGAAGGAATTATAGGCATTATCTTATACTCCTATAATGGAGTATAATCTGCAAAAATACTGAATCACTATGCTGTACACCTGAAACTAATATAATATTATAAGTCAACTACATTTCAATTAAAACAAAAGTAAGACTTAGAAGACTAAACCTCACACTAATGCCTTTTTAAATATACCCTTTTAATTCATTTGTTGAAGAAACTGTCTTTGTTCCATTGTATTGCCTTGTTCCTTTTTAAAAGATCAGTTGATTTTGTTTATGGGTATCTAACGATGGGTTCTCTATCCTGTTCCAGTGACCAATATTTTTTTGTTCTTTTGCAACTTCCACACTGTCTTGATACTGTAGCTGTAGTAAGTCTTCTAGATTTTGGGTAACATCAGTCCTCTAACTTTGTTCTTAGGATTTTGTTCTTGATATTTTCCCCAAATATATAGTGTTTTTCTCTTTAGAACTTTAAAATTTTAAAAAGAGGTCTTTTATTACATGCTTGATCAATATCCATCTTTTGCAGAAGTTTCTTGAGAGATAGAGAACCCAAACATAATATTGGCATTTATTTAAACCTATACACTTGTGTATGTTATGAAATATATATCAAGGGATACAGCTGAGGATTTTACACTATGAACTGACATCTTAAATTTATTATTTGTTAGTATGATTTGAATATATATATAATGTACACAGAAAAGGGGAAACTGATCTGGATGTGTATCTAGAATGTAGTATAAATTATGTATTTCTCAGTAGAATTTCTTAGGTTTCTCTAAAGTATCTTTTTGTTTTTTGAGGGGAAAACAGGCAGTATTGGATATTTGTCTACATCTTCTCTGTAGTACAAATACTGAACAACGCACTGAATTGTGAAACATAAAGAACACAAAGCAAATTGTGTCCTTTCTGAAACTGAATAAAACATTATAACAAATAACCTGTTAACAAGAGAATTAACATTATAGGGTGGAAAGTAAACAAAGCAAATCACTTACTTTGGTTGTCCATGATTTAGAGAGTTCTGAAAAAAGAAGACTCATATTAATATACTGTCTACAAATTTATAAGTCAAATATGACTGTTGAAGCAAGACACTCTAAAGCTATATAGTCATACACATGGAATATTCCTCTTTGCTCATCTGGTCTAGCCACATCTGGCCATTTAAACCCTTTGAGCTTGACCCCTTCCCCACTGCTGTGTAGGACTTTAGAAGTGGTTGGTCAGTCCAGGATAGTGGACAATTTCTAAAACCCTGAGGGTCCAATGAGGCAGAAAGCCATGAAGAAAAGCTGTGAACCTAAGACCTCACATGGTAACCAAGTTAAAAATCAGAGCCTTCACAATGTACACAGCCTGAGGGGAACATGTGATCTACATCCAGCCTCAGGGCTGGGCTCCAGACATGAGAAGGAGAAGGGTTAGTTATCTGGTCACACTATTACAAATATCTCTGGAAATTCCAGGTCCCGAAGACATGTTCTGTCCAGCGTGAACAGCAAATTTGAGAAAACCTTGACCTCATTTTATATATCAAAACATGCTTTTACTAAAAAACGTACACCCAGGGCTTATAGGAGCTGTAATACCATGATAATCCAACTGAAATTTTGTATTGGTCATTTCTACAGAAAACAAACAACAAACAAACAAACACTTTGTACTCAGAACCTCCCTTTTCTAGTGCCTTGATAACATTCTAGTTTTCTCCACTACTATCCAGTTACTATTTTTGCTATCTCTCCACTTTAAATCCCAACTCTCTATATGCCTGTTAATTACAATTAGCGTATGTGACAAAACTCTATCTGATTGGTTTATCTTGAACTATACATGAATATGAATCAGTCCTTCCCAAGCCCTCTCCAGCCATTCCTGCCCTTTGCTAAAGCTTCCTACTGTGTCATCATAAATGGTAAATAAAAAACAAATAATTCCTCCAATAAGTGTCTGATATCCAAATTATATAAAAAAATCATACAACTCAATATGAAAGAAAAACAAATAATCAGATTAAATAATGAGCAGAGGACCTGGAAAACATTTCTCCAAAAAAGACATACTAATGGCCAATAGACACATGAAAAGGTGCTCAATATCATCAATTATCAAGTAAATGGAAATCAAACCCATGAGATATCTCCTCACCTTTGTTAGAATGGCTATTATCAAGAAGACAAGGGATAACAAGTGGTAGTGAGGATGTGAAGAAAAGGGACTTTGGTGCAAATACAAATTAGTGCAGTGACTATGGGAAACAGCATGGAGGTTCCTCAAAAAATTAAAAATAGAACTACCATAGGAACAAGCAAGTCCACTTCAGACTGCTTACCTAAAGTTAACAAAAACACTAATTCAAAAAGATATATGCACTACTATGTTCACTGCAGCATTATTTACAATAACCAAGATATGGAAGCAACCTAAATGTTCATCAATAGGTGAATGGATAAAGAAGATGTACATTCACACTTATACACACACACACACACAATTATATTAGCCATAAAAAGAATGAAATCTTGCCATTTGTGACAAGACAATATGGATGGGCCTAAAGGTTTTTATGCTAAGTGAAATAAATCAGAAAAAGAACACAAACACCCTGTGATCTAACGTATATATGGAATCTTTAAAAGACAAATGAACAAATAGAATAGCAGAAGACTTACAGATATAGAGAACAAACTGCTGGTTGCCAGAGGGGACAGGAGTATGGGGTTGGGCAAAATGGGTGAAGGGGATTAAGAAGTATAAACTTACAGTTATAAAATACAGAAGTGGATGAAATATACAGCATAAGGAATATAGTCAATAACTAATAATTTTGTATGGTTATATTGGTTACTAGACATTATGGTAAGCATTTTGTAATGTTTTTGACTGTCAAATCACTATGCTGTACACTAGAAAGTGACATAATATTATTTGTCAAGTCTATTTCAATTAAAAAAAAAAGTCAACGAATCCCTCATATCCTTAACTAAAATCTGGTGTTCCCAAGAAGATCCTCCTTTTCGTTTAAAAATTGTAAGCATGCAATGCCATCTATCAGGCAGTAGAACAAAAATGGAGAAATGGACAATTAAACAAAATTAAGTACAATATTATAAGTACTTTTAAGTGCGGTAATTAAAAGTGATGGTTCTATAAGAGAGATGGAGGCACCATATTAGATGATGGTGGTGGTAGGGCTGTCAAGAAACTCAGATCAGAGAGCCAAAGGAAGTCTAAAATCAACCAGGCCATGCAGGCGGAGGTGTGGGGTGGGATGGGGTGAGGCGTTAGAGGCAGGGGAAACTGTGTAGGTAGCAGTCCTGAGGCTGAATAGGGAGGGAGCTTGGCTCATTTAAGGGAATAAACATCTGTGAGTTACAGAACGAAATGGAGAGACACACAAGGAGCAGTTTTTACAGGTTTACTGTCTCTCTACCTGCTCCCCAAGCTCTCAAAGGCCAGAGCATGTTTGTCTTGTCCAAGACAATTAATTGGTGCTTGTTGATTCAATAGTGTGTACAGTATTATTTCACTCTCTTCAGTCAGAAAGAACAGTTACTTTACAGATGTGAAGGCTGGCTAATCTGTGACTTAGCCCTTTTATGTGCCACTTCTATCTAACTTCAGAAACCCACTCGTTTCCCTTTTCATTTATTTTTCATTTCCTTGTGCTCGTTCAGTGTTCAAGGGCCTACAATTGTCATACTTGCCAGGGTTGTATTAAGGGAAAGTTCTATTGTTAAGAAAGTTCCAGGAAGAACAGTGGGACCCTGAATTGCCTGACACTTGACAGTAAGCAAATCACGCTTGGACTAATCATGTATCTCAAGTTGCTAAACTAGAGAGGAAACACTGACTGCCTGTTGCTGGAACTGGGAAGTGGCCCTGCCAGGACTTGCAGGAATAACTGTCTAAATAACTTGAACGTTGAAGGCAGGTTCAAGTCAGGCAGATGGACTCCTGAGTTAATGGCTTTAGACTCTATGTGATAACCCACCTGTCTTCCCAATTCTTCTGGTGTTCCAGGGTGCCTAGCATAATTTTGGCTGCAGCCACAATCCTCATTAATACTTACTGTTCAACAACAGCTATCAGGCTCTACTAAATGTCCCTTCTAAGACCCCCAAATGCTGGCAGATAACCCTGAGCCCAGGTTCTGGCTATGATCCAGCGCTGCTCTGTGTCGTGAAGAGATGGACTAAGCAAAGCCCAGCCTACAGGGTGGTTTCAGGCAGGAGACCCCTTGGCATTGCAAAGGTCTGGGCCTGGCCGGGATAGGAGGGGGCCAGCTGGGCTGCTCGCTAAGTCCTGGCTCGGCTTCTGGGGTCCATTCGATTCCCAAGGCCGCTGATACCCCACCCCCACCCTGTGAAGCCAGCACTAAGCTCTGCCTCCCCCTCCCTCCCAGCCCACTGCCTCCCCACTCCTGCGCGTGCGCCTTGCCTTTGGCGTGGTCCTGGACAGTCAGGATACAGCAAGCTGAGGTCAGGGGTCCTGGGCGCTTGAGGTGGTTCTTGCCTCCTGCGGCCCCGCGTCGCTGCTGCAGGGCCTGAGACTTGGAGGTGAGACCCCCACCCAGGTGAGGCTCAAGGAGCGAAGAGGCTGCCCGCTCCCTATCTTGCCCCTGGCGACGCTCCAAAAACGTTGGTTCTGAGGGTCAGGGTCTCGAGGAACTAGGACGTGGCCACCAGCTGGAACTTGGAAGTCGTTAATAGCGGAGTAACCGCCTCCAAAGTGGGCTCTCCGTGCTGACTCAAGGGAAATTCCTTGACTCTGGCCTTGACCTCCAACTTTTACGTTCCTGCTGCTTTTAAGCCAGGGGGGTGGGGGGTGGGGGTTGGGGACACGGGGGACGGATAAAGAATACAAATGAGGATGGGTCACGCTCGTTTTCTTTATGGTCTCTTTTCTCTCTAGTGCATGCTTTCTGCCTCTTTCTACCAGATGAGGTTTTAAAGTAGTTGAAGAGTCAAAGCGACCAGGTGTGTGGAATGTTTAATTTTCTGACCCCACATTGGTACACAACCATGCATAAATACTTACTGGTTACATTGGACTGAAATGTGTTCATTGATTTTATTTTTCCTTTAACAATTTTTATTTACAAAGGTAATACATGATCTTCCAAACAATAAGGCTGAATATGGAGAAAAGAGTGAAACCTTACCCTCTCCACTCCGTGTTTTTCTTCCTACTCCACTGTTAACCATGGTTAACAGACATTTGAAGACTTAAGAGGGGCAGGTGGGAGGAGAGAAGGGGATTGGAAGGAAGGGGAATAGAGAGAGAAATTGAGAAAATAAGATGGAAAAAGGAAGAGAGGAGACCAAGGCACTTTGGTTTGAATCCCTTTCTCGTTCACTTACTGTCTCTGTGACATTGTGAAAGTTACCTGACCATCTCTGTGCCTCATTTTTAATGTGTAGAATGAAGGTAATAATAGTACCTATCCATAGGGTTTTTAGTGAAAATTAAGGAAGTTAAATATGTAAAGGGTTTAGAATGGTGCCTGCCACAGAGTGAGCACTCAGTACATGCGACACATACAAATATGTATACATATGTATACACAGTGCTTTTTATTATTTTTTTGTATAAACAGAATTATTTTTATACAAACTGTCCCCAGATGATGCATCTTAGAAATCTCCAGGACTTTAATACAACTGTCATGGATCTAATAATCTTGGTGTGCTTTATTTTCAACTTTTCACCCTTAGAAATTTTGTTGTTGCCATCTTTGTACATATCTTTCTGTACAAACTACAGGAAAACATCCTATTCTTCTGCCAATCAAGTCTGAGAATGCTTGTTTTTTCACATCTCTCCAGTGCTGTAATTTCAGTTATGTTTGCTTCTCTGATTGGCAGTTTTTGTCCTTTTCTCATTTTTTTTGTAATATCTAATTGTTAATAGGGCTGAGTACTTTTTAATATGATTAGTGGTCATTTACCATTTTATTATGTGATGTATCTGATATTAATATCCATTTTTCTGTGGGATTAGCATTTTTTCCTTTTGCTGATTTATTGGCGCTTTCTTTTATATTGTTGTCACATCCCTCATCTATTAAATAAGATACCGTTCTTTTGCTCAGTGAATCTCTGGTTTATAACTTATTTAAACTTTCATGCTTTCAGGAGTCATAAGGTTTTGTTTTTAATAATTTTTAATGTTTTTTTATTTTGACTTCTGGGTTCTGTGCCTGATTTTCAAAAGCCTATTGTGCCCCAGGATATTTATTACGGCTTCCTCCTTCACACCTGTTTATTTCCTAATTTCCAAGGGGTGTGAATTTCCAGTTTTATTTTTTATTATTTGTAATTATAGTCCAAGAACATGCTATGAATGATTTCAGTCATTTGAAATGTTTTGAGACTTGCATTATGGCCCTTTGGTACACAAAACAATTTTTGCACTTATAATTACTTGAAAAATAGTGCTAGTCTTCAGTTGTGGCACAGTGTTCTGTTTTTTAAATTTGCTCATTTTGTTAATTGTACAGTCATTTTATTTTGTTTACTTGCTCTATCATTTATTCAGAAGGATTTTAAAATCTCAACTGTGATTATGGGTTTATTTCTTCTTGCTTTGATATTTTCTCATTCATTTTGAGGTTATGTGATTAGGAAAAAACTGAAAGTTGTAAATTCCTGATGAATTGAACATTTATCATTATGAAGTGGTTCTCTTTCCATTTAGTATGCTTTTCCTTTATATCTATTTTGTGTGAAATTAATGTCTAATTAATTCATAAATATATTCATATATATATTTACATATACACACGCACATGCATATATATAGACATAGACATGTTCCATTATCCGGAAACATGCTAAGAGGGTCAGGTTTCTTCTGTGCATTCCCTTCTGCATGGTGGAGTTACTCTCTTCCATTTTACAAGGTAGTAACTTTTGTGAACCCAGATTTTAGTGGGCATCTTCTATTAGCTTTTCCTGCTTGATGGATCCTGAAATTTATCTTTGGTCTTAACATTGGTTTTATTCAGCTTGTCTGTTGTAACAGAATTCATAAACTGGGTGGCTTTAACAATAGACCTTTTTTCCTACAGTTCTGGAAGCTGAGAAGTCCAAGATCAGGGTGTCAGCAGATTTGGTTCCTGGTTAGGGCCCTCTTCCTTGCTTGCAGACAGCGGACTTCTCACTGTGTCCTCACATGGTCGAGAGAACTAGCTCTTGTCTCTCTTCCTCTTTTTTTTTTTTTTGCCACGTTGCATGTGGGATCTTAGTTCCCCGACCAGGAATTGAACCTGCACCCCTTGCACTGGAAGCATGGAGTTGTAACCACTGTACCACCAGGAAAGTCCCTGTCTTCCTCCTCTTATAAGGATTCTAAGCCCATCATGGGGCCCCACCCTTATGACCTCACCTAAATCTAAATATCTCCCAAAGGCCCCATCTTCAAATACTATCACATTAGGGGGGCAAGGCTTCAACATATGAAATTTGGGGGACACAAACATTCAGTTCATAGCATTTTTATGTATTAGTCAAGGTAGATGCCAAGGTCTCCAGTGTTTGCAGAAACTTCTGCTGGGGTTTAGCTTCCTGACTGCTGAGCTTCTGCTGCAGAAGGGATAGGAAAATGGTAGAGATCCAGTAATTTCCAATTTAAATGTTATTTTTTAACCTCTCCTTCCCCAGTGAATCCCAAGACTTCTCTGTTTAGTTTTACAGAGAAGAAATCTTCCATCTCTTGTTTAATGTAATGCACACCATTGCCACCTTTCCTCCATGGAGGCAGTGAGTGAGGGTGGGTGAACAGCCTTTTGAATATAGACTTTCATGCATTATTCATTTTAATTTCTAATTTTCAACTTTATCCTCCTCTTTATTTAGCATCACTGAGTACTCATCGCCTTGGGGTTCTGTGGAATTAAATTGGATCTTCTTCTTCTTACATTCCTCTTTATTCGCTTTAAGTTGTGGTTTCCTCTGTTTTCCAGAATCATTTACCACATCTGTTTCTACTTTCCATTTTCTCCCTATTATACATTCTCGTGTTTTTATTGTCCTTGGAGTTATGACAGCTTTTGATTTTTTGTCTGTTTTAACTGTTTTCATTTTCATTTCATTATGATCTCTGAAGAAAATTACCATCTTTAATTAGAAAACATCTCGAAGTGGCATAATCTATTGGTTGCCTACCCAAAACTCAGTAGAGTTGTCCCTTGGTATTTGCTTAGGCCTAATTCCAGGATCCTCCAGGATAAAAATGTTCTGATGCTCAAGTCCTTTATATACAGTCATGTAGTGTTTGCATATAATCAACACATATTTTCCTTTATACTTTAATCTCTAGATTACTTTATAATACCTAGTACAATAGAAATGCTATATAAACTGTTGTAAATATAATGTAAATGCTGTGTAAGTAATTGTTGGTCCACAGCAAATTCTAATTTGCTCTTAGAAGCTTTCTGGAAAATTTTTTTGGGGGAGTATATTTGATCAGAGTTTCATAGAAACTATGGATGCTGGAGGGCCAACGGTATCTGCTTTTACATGGTAAATTATGACCTCAAATTTTAGAGTGCAGCTGAATTACCTGGAAATCTTGTTAAACTCATTTTGCAGGGCCCCACCTAGGCTAGGGTTTCTCATTCAGTAGGTCTTAGATGGGGTCTAATAATTTGCTTTTCTAACAAGTTCCCATGTGATGTTGATGATGCCATACTATGGACCTCACTTTGAGAACCACTTGGTAAAGGAATCTTGTTTTGGTCAGGTATTGGGGAGCAATGTGTTCGTAGAAGGAGGGTCCTAACCCTAAGGATGAATTTTCATTAGTAGACAACCATAGTGACAACAGCTTCCTGTTCCTGTAATTGGTGTACATATGGGCATATTATCCAGATTTGGCTAAGGAAAAATCTTCTTGAGGACTTTAGGAAAGTGTTTCCTGCTTACTTTTACGTGTGTGTGTGTGTGTGTGTGTATGCACACACACATATACATACATAGATGCTTGGATATGTCTCCTCCTTTATATATGCAGTGATAGGTGGAATTGTGACAATATCTTGAGACATTGTGAAAAGTCTTGAGAATGGTAGGACTGAATTGTGGAAAGAGCCCAAGAACATGATGACACTGATGAGCTGCAGCACTGACCGTGACGTCTGGTTCCCCATGACTCATCATGTGAAGCCTGGCTTGTGGTTATGAATACTTAGGGGATATTTATTTTTGTTCTTCGTCTAATTTCATACTTAAAGCAGATTTCTTTGTTCTCCTGTCTGAATGGTGGGGTTTAAGTATTTTTAATTTTGTACTATGGTTGTAGCTCTCCTGATTTTGGCTCTGTTTTAGTTGTTTAGGTTATTTTTAGTCAAAAGCATTGTGTCACTGAAGATCTTAAATATATTCCTTCTAAAATTCTCTTTATTGCTCTTACGTCTTTTTGTTTTTTTTGTTTTTTCCCGTCTTGGCCAACTGCTTTAGTCAGTAGCTCCAAGAGTCCCTTAGCCCCGAGGTGGAACTGGCATAACAGGGCTTTACGAGAAGCAGCAGGAGAAGGTCGTGACATCTGGGTGCCTCAGGTTCACCTGAAGTAGGGCAGAGTTTTCTATTTTGATAAAATTGGCTTAGTAGAGCATTTTAATTTTCAATTAGGTTACTAACACTAATTCTTTAATCATGAAGGTTGGGCTATAATTCTGGGGGTAATACTGGTAGCATTAGCAAAAGCGTAAAGCTTCTATAGCACAGTACAGGCTTTTTATTATTGTTGTTATTTCATGACATAACAACCAAATGGAAATGTTACCCTTTGGTGCACTGAGGCTCTGCTTTCCAGCATTATTCTGGGACCCAAGTTAATGGAAGCACTGGCATCTTTAATATGTGATTTCCAAAGTTTTCTGGGCTTTGACATTGAGTCTGCAGAAAGGAGAAATGAGAAGAGCATTGCATATGGAAGGTTTTTATGGGCCAGGCCTGGAATTGGCACACACATCACTGCTTTTCACATTCTGTTAGTCAAATCTAAATTATGTGATAACTAACATCATTTGTGTTCCTTCTTCTATGATATAAAATTGTTGTTAAGAATCGGATGTCTAGCTTAGAAATACAATTCCTTGCATCTAGTTGAGACCATGTGACTGAATTTCTGGCAACAGATGTGAGATGAATCAAACATGTTACCTCCAGGCCAAGGTTCTTAAGAAGTAGGTGAGCCTTCACCATGCTGTCCCCCATCCTCCCCGCCACTGTTGGCTTGATGCAGAAGATGATGAGATGTAGAGAAAGAAAGAACTACAAAACAAGATTATTGTGGTCCTGAAACCATGTGGATAAAAGCTGTGTACAGAACAGAAATTCCACCTTGATAGTTTTTAGTAGAGAAATACAATGCTATGGGGAAAAGCCTTTGAAATTTTCTTACTGTAGCTACCACTATCCTATGTAATCAGTCTTGGAAAAGTTGAGTAGGCAACATTTATAAAAGGTCATACACTATGCTGGAGAGATTGCATTTTATTTTGGAGGGTGGATTGAAGAATGATATACTTTTTAGTGTGAGAAAGACACTATTAGGCTCTTGCTTTAGAAAAACTAAATTAGTGACAGGGTGAAGAATGATTTGTAAAATGGGAGATCATTTAGTGACAATTCCAGACACAAAATAATGTAACCCTAAAAAGATATTATTTAGTAAAATTAGAAGGAGAGGATGGGTTTCAGAGATGAAGAAGGAGGAAGAGGAGGAGGAGGGAGAGAAATAGGCGTAGAAGAAATGTGGTGTTTGGTGAGTAGACAGAATTAGGAGAAAGGAAGGAAAGAGGATTATTTTAAGAAGATTTCCAGGTGAGCATTTGGATGGGTGGCAGTGCACACATATAGAGAGGGACCACAGGATGAGATCTGGGGTAAAGTCCAGTTAATTTAATGAATTTGAGCTGCCTGTGGGACATCAAAGTAGAGACAACTGATAGGTAAAGAGCACTGGTTCTTCACCTTTTGCCTAAAGAGGATTGCAAGGGAGGACAAGAAGAGATTTGTAAAACAGAATTGTGATGGTTCTGAAACTAAGGTGGGAGAGACTTTGAATGAGAGGTGATCAAATGAGGCACAAGATAAGGAAGTAGAAGAAGTTGTGGCTGTGGTGGCCAAGTCCTGCTACTCAGGTCACAGGATCATGTCCTTTTGTTTGTAGCTAATGACAAAGAAACAGCGCTCATACATAGCTTCTGGTTAAACACAATACCTATTTTATTGTGCCCTTCACTTCCCCAATTCCAGAATGGAAGGGAGATCTCCAGTCAAAAGACATATCTTACATTCTTATTTACAGTCTGAAGCTTGGTAGGTAGATGTTATCAGTGTGAAGAAAACAGGATCTCACTCTTTAGAATTCTAACTACCCCAGTATTTATTCTGATCACTTTGGTCCCATGACATACCAGTTATGTTTTGATTGTCATTCCTATATATAATCTGATGCTGATAGCAGTGAAGCGTGTCGCATCCTTAGTTCTCAGCCTTATTACTCTATTCACTACTCCTGGTTGAGGTAGCACTGGTTATTCCCCCGGCGTGAGTGGTGAGGTGCATCCTTGCATTTATACTGGTTTCCTGATTCTCTCTCAGTCCTGATTCTCTCTCAGTCCTCTACCAGAAGTTCTACAAGACCTGGCCTCTCTGGATCATTCAAGTTAACCATCTGTTGTGCTATGAAAAATGTTTACTTTAGGCTTTGAGATTTGGGAAAATGCTGCTGCTTTTTTCAGGGCTTAACTTTAGCATCATAGATAGTAAATAGATACAAATCTGCTGTAACTGCAAATGACACCAGAAGCTCTCAGTATGGTGTGTTAATGAGAGTCCTATTTTGAATTACAGTTTATGAAAATTTAGAATCCATCCTTTGTAGAAGAATTGAGGCCTTGAATAACCATAGTGTTGCTATTTAGCTCAGTGAATTGGGATATGGAGTGATCTCTCAAAATAAGAGCACTGTCTCCTAATATACCGAGTTGAGCCCTTCTTTGCAGAACGAGATTTTGAGCGCTCTCTTACACATTACCTGCAAGCCTTCATAGAAGAGATGGACCACTTCATTTAAAAAAGTGTTCCCATGAACTGTAACAGAACACATCGATTTAGGAGACGTGCTTCAGTTAACGCTTCTTGACCACTTTAAAAGTCTTGCCTCAGACTCCAGTGTTTGACATAGCTAACTGGAGAGTAAGAGAGTTAATAATCCATATTTGTAGATTTGGAAATGGCAACAATTAAATTACTTCTTCTGTTAAGGCTACAGTTTCCATGACTACTCGTATTATCATGACTATTTCTCCTAAAGACTCGGTTTGATAGGAGTTCAGAGGGCCCATCTTAACTACATAACAATGAAATTAGAAATGTCATCGTTTTTCTCACACTTTTGGAACAAAAAATGTTTGGATTCTAATCTAGAGAAGAACTCTAATGAAATTAAAATGGACCTTTTTGAAAAATTAGAAACTGCGAAATGGATAATTCGTGAGGTGCTTTGGTGCACATATTAGTAAGATCAGACTTCAGTAAATAAGAGCAAAGCCTCTTCAGTTGGTCTCCAGCATATAAAAAGCTTTTTCAGGTCTCTACAAAATAAATGCTGGGCTGCTTGAATATTATTTGAGGGTTATTTAGTTAAAATATAGATCACTCTTTGTCCTTTATAAGCTTAATGACAAAATAATAAAAAATAAAATGTTTTAATAAAGTCAGTAATTTAAAAAATCCCCAAACCACTATTTTGGGAGTATGTCTGAAAGTTTTTTATAATTCAGCAAGAACAAAGGTGCTTATATTTATCTTTCACTCTTTCATAATAAGTCTGGGATTGAAAAATGTAAGTAGCAGTTCTGTAGTTTAGTCTCTCACTTTACCATCTTGGCCCTCAAGAATAAAAAGTGACATGATCAAGTCTTCATGTAAATATACTAAAGACCGATCTCCTGGATAAGGAACTAATGGCATTTGCTAGTGGGAAAGATTTTATCCATTTATGCTTACAATAGGATGGAGCCGGCTTGTCTAGAATTTATACTGTGAGCAAATCTAGAATCTGTGGATTTAGGAAGCACTTCTCCCTGGAAAATGTCAAATCAGCTGTTTAACTATGTGGCTATAAAATGGAAATGTTTCAGACCAAAATAACTCCCTTCTGTTAAGTATTGTAGGTGCATAAATTATTTAGCAATCTATTAATTTTGGCCAGTGTGTGTCCTGAAATGGCAAGATAGGACCTAAGAAGTTCTTTCAGTGTTCCTGGGCCTCTTCCTGCTTGACCTCTGTGTGGCAGCTAGACTATTTATATCTTGAAAAATTCTAGTAAAGCTTGATACTGGATAAGATCTCATTTGTTTGAGTTCAGTTTTACATTTGGATTCCTTGTGTTATGTAACTTATAATTAATAACTATATATTTGTAGTTTACATAAATATAGTCTGTCATCTGACTACTCATAGTCCCACTTTTACCACTTACAAGTAGCAATTCAGTGAGTTTTTCTTTATCAGTATGTCAATTAATGGACATTTAGGTGCTAACATGCCTTGACTATAATGTTACAATAAACATGTGAGTACATATACCTTTCAAGATCCTGATTTCAGTTGCTATGGATATACAGCCGGGAGTGGAATTGCTGGGTCATATGATAGTTCTATTTTTAGTATTTTGAGGAGCCTCCATACTGTTGTTTATAAGTGGCTGCACCAGTTTACATTCCATGAACAGTGTACAGGTGTTCCCTTTTCTCCACATCCTTACCAACACTTGTTATCTTTTGCTTTGTTGATTATAGCCTTCCTAACTTGTGTGAGATGATAGCTCATTGTGGTTTTGATTTGTGTTTCCCTGATAATAGTGATATTGAGCATCTTTTTATGTGTCTTTTGGCCATTTGTATGTCTTTTTTAGAGAAGTGGCTATTCAGTTCCTTTGCACATTTTTGGGGGGCTATTGAGGTGTTCCTTGTATATTTTGGATATCAACCCTTTCAGATACATAGCTTACAAATATTTTATTCCTAGGTTTTTTCATTTTTTAATGGTTTCCTTTGCTGTGCAGTAGCTTTTTAGTTTGACATAGTCCAACGTCTGTATTTTTGCTTTTCTTGCCTATCCTTTTGGTGTCATAGCCAAGAAGTCTTTGCCAGGACCAACCTCAAGAAGCTTTTCCCCTATATTTTCTTTAGGAGTTTATAGTTTCAGATTTTGTGTTTAAGTCTTTAATCCATTTTGAGTTGAATTTTGTGTATGGTATAATATGAGAGTCCAGTTTCATCCTTTTGCATATGGATATCCAATTTGCCTAACATTTATTGAAGAGACTATCCTTTGCCCTGGGTTCAGATTCCATGGCCAGACCTAAAATATCTTAAAGTTACAAATTAACATCACATTTTAATATTGCTCATGCCCATTTTGTTCTACCAAATGTGTTATACTTGTTTATATGTTCTAAAACTAAAGTTTATATATTTTCTATTGAACTAAAACTTTCTTTGAAAAAATCTGACATGTCATTTGAGTATTGAAAATTCCCTGCCCCTGACACATTTTAAGCCAGGTAAGGAAAATTATTTTTGCTGAAAAGTCTTTTAAGCATTAGAAATTAATGCTACCTTATAAAATCAAAGGTAATCTACATGATATTTTTTTTCCTACAGGTTTCAAAAGTATCACTCTATATGGGTCATCATAAGTTGATCATTTTTAATAGGTATAATAGCTGGTAACTTCTCATAGATGTACCTTGATAAATGTTGAACCATTTGTCTTTTTCAGAATCTTCCTTGGATAACGAGAAATTGAACAAACAGGCCTTCTTTCTGGAATGCTGAGACTGTTCAAGGGCATTTGACTCCTGATGCTGGGTTACCTTCATTACCCAAGATATGGCCTTGTAAGTGTTGACTTTGTTAAAAAAAATTGGAGAAGCTTAATATAAAAGAGTTTCTTAAATATAAATACCTAAATTTTTACAGTGAGGTCTTCCTCAGTAGCAATGTAAGCACATATGTAAAAAGGTATTGACAAAGCATGAATCTGGTATTCTTTTAACCTTATGTGAATGGAGAAACTTACAGTAAAGTGCTAAGAATCAAGGCAGAAGAAAACATGAGATAGACGTGTCTTTATTTCTTAGGAATGTCTTTTATTTTCAAAACATTTTTATAACTTTTTGTCCGTGTATTTTGTTGTGTGTTCATGGTTTTGTTCTGTTTTGTTCTTTTTCATTATTTTTATGTGAAATTAACTTTAAAAATATTTGTTAAAAATCCTCTGTTGTAGATTTTGGTGAATGTTTCATGTGTGCTTCAAAACAATATTCTTTGTTCATTGCAGATAGGGTAGGAGTTCGCAAAGTGTGGTCACAACTATTTACTATATCACTGAGATGTTATTTGCTTTTTTCACTCTTTCTCCTATGAGTGTACGGTGGAAGTTTCCAGAGGTTTGTGATATGTGGTGATGATGTCACTGTTCTGACAGCTAATGGAGTGTGAATCTGTGCTTTAACAATATCTCAGTTTTAATTTCTAATTCTGGTAAATATCACTAGATATAATGCATTTAACAAAAGCGTTTTGGGGTCTTAACATAATCTGCCTTCTACTATTACATTTTCAGATTCCTTAAATAGCAGCTCAATGTCCAATCCAGGCTTTGGCTACATTAAGTGGAAGAGACAGGGAGCAGTGTGCTTATTCTCTCTCTCTCCTGGATCTGGAATCTCTGGAGTTTTTTTGTTTTTTTCTGTTTTTTTTTTTGAACTCTTCTCTTCTTTTTTGATTTTACTGAATATTGTATATATATGTTCATATTTGTATGAACATTATGATTAGCACATCATGTGATGTATTTAATCTGGATTAATTATAATTAGTTATGTTAAATATTTGACATTTGTAGACAGTTGTACTTTGATAATCCTTTTTTGGTATGCAGATTACATGCAGAGAGAATAGATACAGGGAAACTACTGGACTGTTGAAAAATTATTTCAAATTGGTTTCCCAATAAACCTCACATTTCTTAGATAGTATTTCTAAAAAGTTTCTTGACGTAAATGTTAATTTAAGTCCATATGTGAAAGATGTCATCTGTGAGCTCCAAAATGAAAAAAAATGCAATGCAATTATTTTATTAAAAAAGTAAATTGTAAATATATGATATTTAATTTTAGGTATCAACTAGATATCAAAGTAAATGAATTCACAGATTCTCTTTCAGGTTTTAGACTTTATTTCAGGATAACTGTGGAATGCTAATAACAGACACAAATAGAAATATGAAAGTCATAGTTTTCTGCTAATGTCTCACTCTTGTAAATCTTATAAGTTGGTTCTTGGAACCAGCTTAGTAAACATTCAGTGCCCTTACAAAGGCTAAGAGATCAGAAATGCTGTAAAGGGAAGAGTTTGAATATTTTTATAAATAAAATAGCAGTTGAGCACTTACTGCATGCCAAAACTTGATTTGAGTGCTATATTGGTTATAAAAATGTAATTCTCTGCGTTTTAGTGAAATTTTATCACGATTTGGCAGGTAATGGAGGTTTGTAGAGGGTTAAGGAATGTGACCACAGCTGATAGAATTGAAGCCAGGCACTCTGCCTTCTAGGGCCAACATTCTTAAACATTGTATGTTCCTTCTTGGCTCAAATGACATCAAATATATCCATTTATGAGACTTACCAGTTCAACATTTCCCTTGTTTTACTAAGAAAAGTAGCCATGATTTCAGCATATAAAATTCTTGATTTAATTGGGTTTTGGCATGTGCTTATTTGAAAAGCTCATGTGCAACAAAATATAAAAGAAATCCTCTTTCATAAAATCAGTCAGGGAAAATAATTTCAACATGAGATAAGTGTCCACCATCTCAGCACAGCTGCTTTGCCTTTTCCTTAGCCACATGCGGCCCGTCACACAGGAAAGGAAGGGAAAGGATGAGGGCAGATCAGTCAGTGGATGCCTTAATCTCTGCTCTGGCCCCAGCAACTAGATGGCATCATCAGTGCTTCCCCACCCTCATTCTCAAAAAAAACCTTTCTAAGTGGAAGATCCCATGCATACATGAGTACACACTCATGCACATATATGTATAGATATATGTATTGCAGCTACATCTACTAAACCAGTTGGTCAGTGGGCCATGACAACGTTTCAAACTTCTTAACGTTCACTGGTTGTTCATATACAACTAGTATGAGATGTGAGCATTACTGACTCAGTACTGGCTCAATTGTAAACTCTGCAAAGATGCTGTGTGCTAGCTCCACCACTGTGCATACTTTCCTCAACTGCTCTCTCATCTCTAAAGTGGAGATAATATTATAAAAATAATAGAGTCAAATAAGTTAATATATAGTCTTAGTACATGTCTAATGCGTACTCAATGCTCAATACCTGTTACATACTTTCATAGTTATTTATCTACCAGGCATAGATAATGTGCTTGGGTTTATTGCTGATACATTCTTTCTTTCTCACCCTTTTTCATTTTTCAATGTAATGTTTGTAGAATAAGGTTTGCCAGGTTAAATAAACAGTTTTTATTAGTGAGAGGAAGTACAGCTGACTACACAAAGTAGGCAGTGAATTTATCACCTTGAAAAGATGAACACAGTGCACTCACCAGCCACATTCCTTATCTGTAATTTGAATTATAGCACCTGCAATCTTTATTTATGGTTGAAAATATCACATTTATAATTGGGAGATGCTTTTCATTTCCACCAGTTAAAAACCTGAAAGATTTGGGAAATTTATATGTGAAATCAGCTTGCTTTTAATGGTAATCTGTTTCTGTTTAGTTACTTGCCTGTACCCTCTGGGTTTTTTAAATTTGTTTATTGAGTTCATTAAAACTGGCCAATGTAGAAAATAAACATGAACACATTTCCTCCATTTATTTACTTATTAATTTATATTTTGTTGTTCCTGTGGTTTAGAAATCAGTTGATAGCAAACATACTCGCTTCAGTTAAGCTGGGATAAGGGTCTAGAAATTTTCCAAATTGCCTTTCTGTATTAGATTGAGTCCTGAAGATTTAACTTGAGATAATACATACGTAACTACTAATAGGTGTAGCTCTGTCATACTATCAGAATTTATTCATAGGTATTCACAATCAGATGAGGATTATAAAATATATATATCCACTATTAAATAATCCAAATAAATCTATCTGTGGGATTTATTCCATTTATATTTATAGAGAGTAAATATGATGGAAACTTGGCACATATATTCTGAGCCAGAGGCTAAGATTGACTTTCATTTGGCAAATATTGATATTTATTAGGCTTCTTCTATCATATCAGGTACCGTGCTTTGCACTAGGGAATAAAAATTGAAAGAGACTCTGTTCTTGACTGATAGTACAGAGTCTAGTGGCAGGGACTCACAAGTTGTATGTCTATAATGACTATATGTAATATATATTACCATTTTAAACTCAGTAGTTGAAAAATGTGTGCAAGTTAGTATTTTTGTTTCTTGTTTTTCAATATGAGTAGTTTAGCTTTCTAAAATAGCTACATCTTTAGGGTTTGAAATTGTTAATGTATTGTAATTTAATAAAGCTTTTAATATTGTTTGAAAATTTCAGGTTTTCAAAAGTTGTAATTTTGGAAAAGCAGACAGTTAAAATACTTTAAAAGTATTTTAAAACAACCATTGCTGACACATGTAAAAGAAAACAACTTCTTTTACAGCTTGTGCTTGAAATAATATGTACAGGATTTTCTTTGAAGAATCAAAATTCACGGTCTTTATGATTCTGATTGCTAGTGAGATTGAATGTTTATTTGTAAATACACTGGATACTTATGATTGTTATGTACTTCCTGTTTATTTTGACTTATTGTATTTAATTTTTATAGATTTATAGGAAATTTAAAAAGCTCATTGATATCAATATTTTCTTTAAACGTTTTGCTTTTAATTTAGGGCATTTTTCTTCAACAATATCAGATTCTAAACATACAATTAAAAATTTTCAGTGTCTTCCTGAGTTTTTTGTTGGGACATTTTCGTCAAAAGAGTGATTATAAAAAGTAATCTCTTTTTGGTTTTTGTACTCTATTTTTTATAAAGTTTTTTTTTTTGCATTTTGTTTTTCATCTGATATTTACTTTTCTGTGTGACACACAAGGATTTTAACTTTTTCTTTCTTTTTCAAATATTTTCTAATTATCCTAATGTCATTTTAAAAGTAGTTAATGTCTCTCCACTGCTTTAAGGTGGCATTTTTATCATATATTTAATGCTCGTATTAAATATTACTTGATTCTTTTTTTCATTATGGTGTTTGCCAAGTGTAGATGGAAGAGAACTTATTTGACATCTTTCCATGTGCAAATAACTGAATGGTTTGAGACAGTAGACTTTAGGGTAACATAAGTGGAATTAATGACTTCAGTGTAATTACTGAGCCTATGACATGAACTATTTCCTTTATGAACAATTAGAGCTCACTTTCTTAGTGCTGAATTGAATCCCAGTGTCTCCCATGTCATCCTTTTTAACTACAGAATAAGGTATATGGAAAAAGAACATATTCTTTTCATAGTTCTTCTCAGTAACCCCAATACACACACACACACACACACACACACACACACACACACACACACGATGTACAGTAGCGCATAGCCTGTCCTCTACTTGACTTGGTGGAGTTTCTAAGTAGAAATAAAACACTGTTAGGTAATCTAGATGGCTATCTCCTGTGGATGATCAGAGCATTCCAGGCAGATTAGGGACATTATGCCTTCAATGACATATTCTCCAACTAATGCCTTTGCTTAGTGTCTATAAAAAAAGTTGTATATTTTAGAGTGTTTTAGAGTCATGAAGTGGATACTTTGTCAGTGCCTGACTTTTTCCCTCTTTCTCCTAAATCCACACTTTCATTGTTTGTTATGTCTAAAGAATCCTAATTTTAGTGTTCTGTACATATGGTCATATATCCCACCATGAAAACATACTCACCAACATGAAGACATTGCTGACTGGAAGCATAAGTAATTGCAGCTCAGTGCCAGGAGGGGAACATGAAGTGCTCCTGACCATCTTTCAGACATGTGCAGAGTGCTCACTAGTGACTTTCTGGGGTATGTGTCATTCGTGGTTACAGCTGCGTTCAGCTCATTAGTAATCCCTCCACAGAGTCTGGGTATGCAAGAATTCAGATTTCTTGCATAAGAAATTCTTCCCAAGACTGAAACTCTAAGTTTCTAACCTAGAAACATCTAAGTTGAAAGTTGAACTGTTTCAGTATTTTGAGAGGTTGGAAAATTCCAATTACGATGAAGCTCTTTTATATACAAAGAAAAATATGTCTGTCTGTGTGTTTCATTGGTCCTTGTCCAACACTTTGGAGGAATAATGATAATAATAGCTAACATTTTTATAGTGCTTAAAATGTGCTAGGAACTATTTTAAGAGTTTAACATGTAGTAGTGACTTAACTCTCACAACAACTCTATGGGAATTATACAATTATTGTATCTGTTTTATAGCTGAGAAATCTGGGGCTTAACAGAACAATTAAGAATAAATTTATCCCACTTCCATAGTTCAGTACCCACATTTTCCCTTCTTGAGACTATATACCATTAGTCATTCTTCGTAGAACATGTTTTCCACACTCTTCATCCTTTTAATCATGTTTTCTCAGATGTCCTCTAGTTTGCCAGTGTTCTAAGAGCTTGGAGTCTATGAAGTATTTATAACACCCAGGATGAGGATTATAGACAGATACAACGCCATAGCTACCACTCTTGTTATGGACATTGTATTTCTGTCAATTCATCTTTAAAAACTCTAGCTTTTTTTGCAGACTTCTTGGGTTTGTCATGAAATAAACTCCTGTTTTCCTTTTACATGAAATGTTGATACATTCTCAATTTCGAAATTTTGATGATGATTTTTAGTTGTCTGTTTACGTGTCTGCTTAAAATTTTCATTTGTTCCACAAGAAAAGAAATATTTATTGAAATTAACTATACACAAGGCACAGTGTTTTGGGCATCATTGGGGATAGATACAAAAATGATTTTGAGGCAGAGCCTGCCCAGAAGGAGCACACACTATAGTAAAGAAGGTGAATTATAAACAGAACATAGATATAATATAGGGTAAAATGTGCTCATATTCATAATAAAGTTACCATTTTATTTTATGGTATGAAAAGAAGAAATACAGACTGAATGAATATTAGAAAATAATTTTGATGTGGTGACAATTTTGACATTAAAAAAGTGAAGAGCCACTTCTGATTTCTGATTCTATATGAAGGAGCTTAGAAGCTGTCCCTCCATCCTAACGAGTAAAAAGCTGAACTGACTGAAAAGTTAACAACTCTTCTAGGATCTGTAAAAGAATTGAGGACACAAGGCCAAATTCTGCCCCCAAGACTAGAGAGACAGGTGAATACAAGGAGTCAAGGCTTACTGGAGTTAAGACTCAGGAGTGGAAACCACCACAGGAACCAGTGTCAGGAAAGGAAAATGTATTGATGTACTGACACTCAGTATGGACAAGTCAGAGAGTTAGAAACTCCGCAGGGACCCTGTCATTGATGGGTGTGGCGGGACACAATTTTGTGAGATTCTCCCTCAGGAGCTCAATCAGTTCTCACAGTTAATTAAAAAAATAAAATCCCCTTGTGCTTCTTGCAGCGGAAGGGGGAAAGGTATCATTTTGAAACACACCAGAGTACTCTGTTCTTTTTTTTTTCTTTCAGATCTTTATTGGAGTATAATTGCTTTACACTGTTGTGCCAGTTTCCACTGTATAACAAAATCATTCAGCTGAATTTATACATATATCCCCATATCCCCTCCTCTTGAGCCTCCCTCCCACCCACCCCCACCCCTCTAGATCATCACAGAGCATAGAGTTGATCTCCCTGTGCTATGTAGCAGCTTCCATTTTACATTTGGTAGTATATATGTCAGTGCTATTCTCTCATTTCGTCCCACCCTCCCCTTCACCTGTGCCCTCAAGTCCATTCTCTACAACTACGTCTTTATTCCTGCCCTGCTGCTAGGTTCATCAGTATCGTTTTTTTTAGAGTGTGTATATATGCGTTAGCATACAGTATTTGTTTTTCTCTTTCTGACTTACTTCACTCTGTATGACAGACTCTAGGTCCATCCACCTCACTACACATAACTCAGTTTCGTTCCTTTTCATGGCTGAGTAATATTCTATTGTGTATATGTGCCACATCTTTATCCATTTGTCTGTCGATGGACATTTTGGTTGCCTCCATGTCCTGGCTATTGTAAACAGTGCTGCAGTGAACATTGCGGTACATGTGTCTTTTTGAGTTATGGTTTCCTCAGGGTATATGCCCAGTAGTGGGATTGCTGGGTCATATGGTAGTTCTATTTTTAGTTTTTTAAGGAGTATCCATACTGTTTTCCATAGTGGCTGTATCGATTTACATTCCCAACAATGGTGCAAGAGGGTTCCCTTTTCTCCACACCCTCTCCAGCATTTATTGTTTCTATATTTTCTGACGATGGCCATTCTGGCCAGTGTGAGGTGATACCTCAATGTGGTTTTGATTTACGTTTCTCTAATGATTAATGATGTTGAGCATCTTTACATGTGTCTGTTGGCAATCTGTATGTCTTCTCTGGAGAAATGTCTATTTAGGTCTTCCACCCATTTGTGGATTGGATTGTTTTGTTTATTTGTTATTGAGCTGCATGAGCTGCTTGTATATTTTGGAGATTAATCCTTTGTCCGTTGCTCTGTTGCCAAGTATTTTCTCCCATTCTGAGGGTTGTCTTCTTGTCTTGTTTATGGTTTCTTTTGCTGTGCAAAAGCTTTTAAGTTTCATTAGGTCCCATTTGTTTATTCTTGATTTTATTTCCATGATTCTAGGAGGTGGGTCAAAAAGGATCTTGCTTTGATGTATATCAGAGTGTTCTGCCTATGTTTTCCTCTAGGAGTTTTATAATGTATGGCCTTACATTTAGGTCTTTAATTCATTTTGAGTTTTTTTGTGTATGGTGTTAGGAAGTATTCTAATTTCATTTTTTTTACATGTAGCTGTCCAATTTTCCCAGCACCACTTATTGAAGAAGCTGTATTTTCTCCATTGTATATTCTTGCCTTCTTTGTCAAAGATAAGGTGACCATATATGCATGGATTTATCTCTGGGTTTTCTGTCCTGTTCCATTGATCTATATTTCTGTTTTTTGAGAGCACTCTGTTGTTAACAAGGTCTGCCCTCAGGAAGTACCTAACCACCTAAATGACCTGGTGGGAAGGAAATGCCCAACTCCAGTCAGCTCTAGCCTTACATGTGATAGAAAAGAAATACCAACTCCAGTCCACTATAGCCATCCTGTTCCATCAAAAAGGGGAGATAAAATACTGAAAAAACACTTGTGAAGTTGCTAGTCCAGAGGAGAAAGCTCAGTAGAAGACTGAGATGTAACCATCAGAGTGTAGAACACCTCCAATTCCCCCACATCTCACTACTACATTATGAAAAACCCTATTTACAGTATTCCTTTTTATCAAGTATCATGCCCAGCTATCAGGAAAAAATTACAAGGTATACCAAAAGTCAGAAAACACAATTTGAAGAGACAGGCATCAGAAATAGATATGGAAGGGATGCTGGAATTACCAGGCTGGGAATTTAAAACAACCATGATTAATATGCTAAGGTCTTTAATGGATAAAGTAGACAGCATGCAAAAATAGATGGAAATAAAGTGATGGAAATCCTAAGAAAGAACCAAAAGAAAATGGTATAGATCAAAAACTGTGACAGAAATGAAGAATGCCTTTGATGCGCTTATTAGTAGGCTAGACACAGCTGAAGAATCTGTGAGGATGTCTCAATAGAAACCTCCAAAACTGAAAAGCAAATAGAACAAAGACTGAAAAAAACAGAACAGAATATTCAGGGACTATGGGACAAATACAAAAGTTTAACATAAATGTAATGTGCATACCAGAAGGAAGAGAGTGAGAGGAACAAAGAGAAGAAATGTTTGAAACAATAATGATGGAGAATTTCCTCATGTTGTCAGATACCTGCCCATAGGTTCAGAAAACTCAGTGAACATGAGGTAGGAAAAAAATAAAAAGACAAAACAAAACAAAACCCTACACTGGTGTATTATTTTCAAGCTACATAAAATCAAAGAAAATAAAAATCGTGAAAGGAGAAAGAGGAAAAAGCACCATACCTATAGAAGAACAAAAATAAGATTAACATCTTATTTCTGTTTGGAAACCAGGCAAGCAAGAGGAGAGGTGGAGTGAAATATTTAGAGAGAAAGAAACCAACAACGCAGAATTCTGTATATGGTGAAATTCTTCTTTAAAAGTGACAAAGAAATGGGTCATTTTCATTAATTTTGTCTGGTGTGTGATAAATCCATTCACCTAGAGACAGCAGTCTGTTTTGATTGGAAATAAAGTATTCTCTTGAACTCATCTAATTTCTGCTTCTGGAATTTCATGCAGTGGATGTATCTGTTCCTCAGAAATCACCTTTTCTCTCTATACTCTGTGTTTATCAGACTTATGGGAGAATTTTTTAAAAATCTCTTATCTTACTGTACCGTTCTACCTAATGCAATCAACTGTTCCAGTGTCTCCATCATACTTTAAAATGTGGTTATCATAGTTTTCAACTTTATTAAAATTTTGTCTCACCAGAACGTTCCGTTTTCTCTACTGCCTGTTCCAGAAATAAACATGCAACAGTTCCTCAAATCTCATTGAGATTACAAATGAAGACATTTGTTGCAAGTCCTGGTATTTTTCTCACTGAAATTTCTAATTTTCCATGTATGATGAGTCTTCTCTTTGTAAATATTTAATGAGAGCACATTTTTCTAGTATTTGAACTTAAACGGATTCTGCTGAGAGTGTATGGGTTTCTGTTCAATTCTTCCTTGCGTAGTTGAAGAAGGAAGGAACTGTTCACTTAAGCTGCAGTTTTACTTTCTTATCCAGAGATCTTGAGTCCTACGCAAAGGAGTAGGGGTAGGGGAGATTTGGAGAAGGGGGAAAGTGAAAGCAAGTGTTGCTGTCACAGGGATAATGTCAGTCTTTTAGCCTCATTTTGGGTTGGTTGTGGTACCTGACAGCTGGCTTGGAAAACCCTCCCCTTCTCTAACTGCATAACTAATGCCACTAGGGTCCAGCTGCACAACTACCTCACTGTACCTGGCATGCTGTCTGTACCAACTACAAACTGAATGTGAGTGCCTTGGTTACACCTCATTATAGGAATCTAGCATCTGGTGAATTATGTAGGCTAATGAAAGGTAGTCTGGACATCACTTTTCCTGAAGCTCCCCTGCCATCCCAATGTTCTCAACATTAGGAGCTAGCGGTGTTGGAGTTCTGCTGAGGATGAAAGGGATTCTCTCCCCTAAGTTCTTATTTTCCTAAACACACTTTTCCTTTCCATGAGGTAAACTGTGGGTTGGACATCTCCCCTCACTTGATTCAGTTTTCCCTACGAAAAAATTCCTTTAACCCTCTGACAGAAAAAAAACAGCACAGGTATATATTTTACTAAAGATTATCATACGCTTTTGCTCTTTTAAAGGAGATTTGAAAGGGAAGGGGAGGTAAATGTGTAAAGTTCAGAATATCATGTGAATTGACTGTTCACTGTTTAATAACAAAAATCAAATATGCAGAGAAATATATCAGCAGCTTTTTATTTTAGTTATTTGATTGTTGGTAAAAATAATCTTATAGACCACTATAGACTTTTATACTCAGACAGAATATATATGTTCTATTTAATTAACACCTGAGTGATCTGAAAACTATCATGTTCCATGAATGATACAATACAGGACAGGAGCTAACCATCCCATATATAAATAATTACTTCAAAAATTACAATATCATCCCAGTTTTAGAGTGAATGAGTCTTTAATGTGTCCTTCTTTGGGACAGAATCATTCTTGTTTCATGAAAAATCATCAAAAATTGGTAATTTATAGTCTTGTCAATATGAAAATGTTGTTTATAGTTGATGGTTAGCTTATAGGAGAAGTTAAATGTAGTGTAATTTTCTGAACAAAAAGAAAATACATTTTACTTCCCTTGACAATAAAATATTGAGTTATTATTTGAACATAATTGTAAAATATGAAATTTTTTTGTAAAAAAAATTTGTAAATTGTAAAAACTGAAATTATATTCATTTTGAACTTTTTTGAATATACGGTATTTGCAAAATAACATTAGTTGTTATATATGAAATAAATTGTAACGATTTAATAAAATAATGTATGTTTATATTAAAATTTTCAAAAGGCTTTAATTAATTTTGCTGTATACAAATAGAAAATAAAGCAGAGACTGTAGTTCAAAGCAATTCATCATAGGAAGTTAGGTTTAAATGTAAAAATTTCCATATCCTTTCTCCAAAATACACAATGAAAAAGAAAATGTATAAAAGAAAATGTATAAAAACATTTGTAAGTAAGTGATACAGAAAATAAACTTTAATTTGAAAAGTAAAATCATATACCTGGAGCTTCAGGCATCACAGTGTAATTCACATATGCTACAATAAGTCATTTACATAAAGAAAAAATATCCACGCAGTTTTTCCTTTATATAGTCCCAATCAATATATGGACTTCAGATTTTCTGAGATTTCAATGAATCCATTACCACACTCCTGCTCTCTGCTCATTTCTAGTCATTTCAAAAAACATGAAGTCCTAGATAAAAACAAAGTACAGAAATGGATTTTCAGCAACAAAACAGAGATCAACTCTCAGATGCATAAATGCTTAAGAGATCTGATGAAACACAATAACATATCTGCTAAACAAGAAAAATCAACTGTAATAGGTAGACTGGGAAAGTTGACAGCTTCAGCTTTCCATTTTAATGGCAATTAAATCCTGTAGTTCTATTCACTTACTGATTCCTGCATGACCTTAATTAATCCTCTGGTAATTTCTGTAAATTTCGCTTTTTCTCATGCCTCTTAGAATGTTCCTCTTTCAATCTTTCTTCCTCAACTTTTTGTATTCCTTCTCTAATAATGTAACTTGTGTTGCAACTGGAGTTCCATGTACTATTTTTAGATTGTTTCCAGAGAAATACAGCCACCTTAGAGTTAAAATAACATCTTAGCATTTTCTGGCCCAGTTTTATGATTTCTCTTCCAAACTTGTTGTCCACTGTGTTCCTCAGCTTGTCTTCCTCCATCAATTTCTAACCAGACCCTCTCCCCTATAACTTCTCTCAGATCCTGTGGATTTTACCTCTCTCACATCGATCATTTTCCTTTTCTCCTTACAAAGAACTAATTGAATCTTTATCACCATTCACCTGCAATTGCACTATTACAATTTTACCTCTCTTCAATCCATTTTACACACAGACACCAGGATTTGGATTTATAACTTATTTATACCTAGCTTAAAACTAACCAGTTAACTAAACAATTTTCAGTATCTTCCCAAGGTCTGTAAGAAGTTGTCCAATCTACCCCATATTCACTTCCTAATAACCATACCCCCCGCCCCTGCAATCCCATTTCTCATCTATCCAAACACCCCAGACTACTCTCTCTGCCCTACATATACCATATCTTTGTTTATGGTGTGTAAACTTTTGGTTAAGCAGTTCCCCAAGGTTAAGGTTAAAATTTTCTTTTCATGTGAAATAATCACTTATTGAAAACATAATTTTTAAATAGAGCTACGGTTATATTTAAAACTTTATATAGAAAATATTAAGCCTGTCCCAAATTAGATAGAATAGTATAATAAAGTCCCAATGACAACTCACCCAGCTTGGTTCACTCCATCCCCTATGTCCACCTTCCCTCACCCCCACTATTTAAAAGCAAATCTGTGATACCATATCATTTTATACAGAAATACTTTCAGTGCCCTTAAAGAATATGGACTGTTTTGTTTTTGCACAACCACAATAACAACATCAAATCTTTAAAAAAAAGCCTTAATAATTCATTAATATTATCAAATAGCCAATGTTCACATTTCCCTGCATGTCTTGTAAATGTCTTTTTATATTGGTTTGTTTAAATCAGTATCCAAACATGGCCTACGAACTACATTAAGCTGATGTTTCTCTCTCTTTTTATTTTGTGTTTTATCTTTTATTTTCCTGATATGTGTTGAAGTAACTGGATCCTTTTTCTGTATGTTGTTTCACTTTTTAGTTTTTTTTCCTGATTGCATCTACATGTCAATGTTTAAGATATTAATCTAGTGGCTCCAAACCTTGCTTGCACTGGAATCACGTGACAGCTCGAACAGCTTGAAGGCTTGGATCCACCTCCAGATTTGGTTTACTAGATCTGGTACAGTCTTGACATAGCGAGAGTGAAAGCTACCCAGGTGTTTCTACTATGCAGATAAGGTCGAAAACCACTGCTCTGTCCCAGAAGTCTTTGAGAGTGGCTGTATATGGAATCATCTGGGGAGCTACACAAACTTTTAATTCTGAGCTTCTGATTTAGTTAAACTGGGGTACGGCCTACTACTAAAAGCTCCCTAGGTAATTTAATGTGAAGACAAGTTCAAAATCATTGCTCTATCCCATATATATCCTCTCAATTGGTAGTTCTATCTAAGGCTTGATTTAATGTAGACTCTTGTTACAATCTGTATTTCTGTATTAGATGATTTAATTTATAATGAATCAGGCAGAAATCTCCTTCTTTCACTGAGACTTATTCTTTTAAACACATTGGAAGATTCAGACTCTTCGCTAAAGCACCGATTTTGTTTTGTTTTTTTTAAAAAACCCACTAAAACCAGAGCCTCTCCTTAACATATAAGACCCTCTTGTTATGATGTGAAACTGCATAGACCCTCCAGAGAGAAGCTAGTCACCTGTGAACTCCAAAATGGAATTTCAGAGCTAAAATTAAATAGGACCACTTTGAATAAAACCTATAAATTTAAGGCCATTTAAAAATGTAAAATTTACCAAATCATTTCAGAATGATACTAAAGAAACCATCTGTACCCTAGATTAGCAAGAACAAACTTACAATGAGGAAACATGCACCGAGCATCACAGCTTTCATTTTCACATCAAGGTCTAAAGGGAACTGGATGCCAAAGTTATCGACATCTGTAAATAACTCTCTCACAAGGCCAGACCACTGCTTGGAAATCTTGCCAACCACATATTTATCATCAAGAGATTTAATCTAAATTAAAAAAAAAGACAAAGAATTGTAGAAAACTAATAGTAAAGCTACTTTCCAAGCAGGAGTAAAATGAAACAAATATCATATTAAAATTATATGCCATTCATAACTATGAACATTATATGACTCATTACATGCATGTAGAATCCTATATCCATTTATAGATTCATTTAAAAAAACTGCTTCTTTGGTACAGAGAACAAATAGGAAAGTAGTTTAGCTGAAATATTTTAACATTTTCTATTCTCCATTAAGACATATGGTACTCGATTAATTGAATAGATCTAAAATAAAATTTAAGCAGGAAAAGATACAACTATGAAATATTTCTTTGATGACATTTCTAGACGCCATCAGGAAGGCAGTAAATGAAACTCCTATCTGACTTCTGCTTTAATACAAGCACAGAGAGTTGATATAGGCAGAGTTTTAAAGACGATGGGAGGCCCTATTATCACCCACTGTCAGTAGGAAGATGTGCAATGACAAGAGCCTGGAAAAGAGGACTGACAGTTTTGAGTGAAGTAAAGTAACCAGTAAGTAACCCGATGAGATATCCCAGGTCAAAGACTGGGGTAAGACTCGACAACAGGAGGAGGATGAAAAACAAAAGAGGAAATCTCTATGAAAAAAAAAATAGCTCCAAAGTAAAGTTTTTCTAACTTTACAGCTCTGCCTGAGGAAAGCTCAGGGCCATGATAAAGAGCTAAACAGATTGTAGCCAGGGGAAGTGCACCTCGCCAACTGGGCATGTGGGGGCTGGGCAGGGTTGTGTCAAATCAGGAAGGGAAGTGTCTTTTCAAATGTGCACAAGGTACCACAGGTGCTGGCAACAACCTTTGAAGACCTAGCTCAGGTTGGCACCAGCTACATAAATGTAGGGAAACTAGAAAGGGTTGACTCATTTTATTTGGATGTTGGTGGTTAAGTTCTTTAAAACCTGAAGTAAACTTCTAATATGAACACTGTGATAGCATGGATTACTATTCATCAGGCTGTCATTTCAATCCCCTCCCTCTGTAAGCCCAATATACTTCCCTGCACATTGAAATTAGGCTTGGCCACGTGCCTTTTTGACCAGTGGAGTGTTAGTGGATGTGACACGAACAGAGATCTTAAACATGGCTGAGTGGTTTGGCCTTGGTCTTGCTCTCCAGTGATCACCACTAGAAAAGCATGAGCCAGGCAGCTGCTGTTGCTGCAGCTCCAGGATGAACATACCTGGAGCAGACATGAGACCAAATGGCAGCCTAAATCAGAGCCATCTGTCTGCGCCTAGATATATCAGTTGACCTTCAGACCCACAAGCATGAGAATAAATTCCTGTTTTCTTAAGTCACTGAGCTTTAGGGATTATTTCTTACGCTACTGTGGCAAAACAGACTAATACGAATTCCCTATTGCATACCTTCACGTTTTATCTGCTAATAGCTATCATCTAAGCATTTGGAGCTAGTAATAAAACCTTACATTTTATTTTTTAATTCAAGTATTTTTAATTTTTGAAAAAAAATTTTAAGTGAAATATACAAAAGATAATTTAGCAGCCATCATAGTCCTACTACTAGACTTACCAGATATTAACATTTCCCCTTTTTTATTACTATAGCAAGAAATTCAAAAACTCACCAAAAATTCATGTACGAAGTAGAACATATAATTTTTTAAAGGAAAGGAACAGAAAAGTGAATAATGGGGTCCATGTTCCACAGTGGTCCCTCATACTAATAATTCCTGCATTCAAAATTTCTATTATCTAACATACAGAAAATGATTCAAGGTACTATTTTCTCAATTCCCTCAAAGGTGTTATCTAGTTAGTACCATTCTAGATGCACAAGAGAGAAGTTAATTCATTGCATATAACAGATGCTTTAAGGTATCCATTGAGAAGGGTTACTGAATGATTTCTAACTTGCTTATCATTAGATATGTTTCACACTCCAGTATGACTTACTGCACCAATATTTTTACTTATTTTACATAGGAGGGTGAGTCAAAAATTATCTGCACTCTAGTTCTATTAAAATTTCTGTTGGCTGCACTGTTGTATCAGCACTTTCTCTTCAAGGCTACTGTCTCCCCAGTCACTGCTGTGCAGGTGTGAATGTGTTACATCAGTTCATTTGTAACTGCGGTGCAAGCAAAAATGGATGCCCCACTTGTGATCTGCACAAAAGAAGAGCAGTGTGCAGTGATTCTTTTTCTGTGGTCTGAGGGTGTACCTGGTACCATTATTTATCGAAGACTTTGTGTGCAGTATGGAGAAAGTGTTAGGTTATGAAGAAGTGTATATGAATGGATAGAGAAGTTCAAGGAAGGTCACACAAGTATTAGCCATCAAGAAGGAGCCGGACACCTCATCCACGTCCACAGATTAAATGCAGAGGACTGCTATCCAAGGACATTCTTACATGGCAATGTAGGTCCGCACACTTCTGCCCACACTGTCAACACTCTGCAAAAACTTCAGTTTTGAGGTGTTAAAGCATCCTCCCTATAGTCCTGATCTTGCTCCATCGGACTTTCACTTGTTTGGTCCCCTGAAAGCAGCCCTACGAGGATGAAGATTCACTTCTGATGAAGAACTGAAGACAGTGGTGCATTCATGGCTCACAGCTCAGCCTAAAACACTTTTTAATGAGGGAATATGAAAGCTTGTTGACAGATGGACAAAGTGTATTGGAAAGCAAGATTATGTTGATAAATGATGTATTTGTCTTTTCTAAAAGTTAATTTAAATTCTACAGCTAGAGTGTGGGTAATTTTTGACTCACCCTCGTAGATAAAATATATGTCAGCAAAACTTCCATTAATATTCCCTGAAACAACAATTACCTTTTAATCCTCTGGATGTTTTATGGGAATGATAACCCCTACATAGAGAACTATTATTATATATAAACCTATAAAATCTTTAAACATACATAGTTTATATCCCTCCCACACACTACTGCATCCTTTATAAGAGTCTTTATAAAGTCTCCATTACATCACATGTACTTTTCTTAGAAATGCCTGTCTGCCTTATTAGACACTGGAGTCAACGAGGTGAGCGATCCATCTTTATGTAACAGAGGAATTAGAAATTACATGACTAGCAAAGCCAGGCAGATAATACAAAAGAATGAAGCTCCATTGTGAAGTGGAAAACCTTGGGAAGTTAAGGGACAGTGGCAGAGTTCCCACATCTCATTTATCATAATGGGGCATCCCTGCTCAGTTTTAGATTTTTGTCCTTTTGTGGAAATTGTCCAGTTTAATAGATTTTATGCTTATACAAGAGAATCATGGTATAAAGATTAAGTTTTATAATCTCTCGACTTCTAAGCATTGGCAACTAAATAATTTGGGCCATAAGTCTGGGCCTCATTTGTTGAAAAACTGCTGGGATGAAATTCCTCCAGGTAGTAAATACACAGATATATCGTGATTTCTAATGAATGAATTTAATACAAGGATAAAGGAGAGATCATAAAGAAGCATGATTGTGTAGTACATCTTATATTATCTTTGTTAAAATTCTCTTTCAAAATCAGGCTTTTTGTACAAACTCAAAGATGTCAGAGATTTTGAAGAGGGCTTAGAGAACTGGCAGCCTGTGTTTCAGACTAAGGAAGGACCATATGCTTTGGCAATCAGGTTTGACTACAAGGTTAATGTTCCACTTAAAATGGATAATATACAGTGCCTCTGTATGAAAACCACCACGTTTAAATGTTAGATGCTTTGTTTATATTTATTTGACTACAAATCTCTGCTTCTCTTTTTTCCATTTAACATAGTCAACACTGACGCTTAATCAGAGCAATAACCATCTCTCAGACTAAAGATAAATATATGAGCACATGGAGTCCCTCTTGAGATATCAGAAGATACATATTCACTTAATATAACATCCTCCCAGCTTGTATTATTCTTATACTAGGAAAGCAAAACCTACAAACATTATCACATCTCTTACCTCAAAATCAATATCTGCACAACATCTGCAGACAACACATGGACCAGTAATTCTTAGTACATCCTCTCTCCTCTCATTTTGAACTGTAAACTTTGGCAGGCATGGGTGCCAGGTCTGAGTAACATAACCTACTGGTACACCAGGAGGAGCTTGGATTTCTATCTACAAAAGCAAAAGGATATATAAATTTTAATCATAACAATGTCTAATAAGAACACTCATTTACCGAATACTTTCTAAGTGTCAGACACTGTTCTAAGCACCACTTAACTCACTCCACATCCTTACCAGGTTGGTACTATTATCCCTTTTTATAGAGAAAGTAACTAAGGAACAGAGAACTTAATTAACTAGTATCAGATTCCCCAGCTATAAAGTGGAAGAGAAGAGACACAAATGAGGGGAGGCTGCATGCACTCCACTGTGAAACACTGCTTTACTGGTGTCACATATTTGTAAATTTCCATACTTAAGAAAAATATCTAAATTATTAAGAGCTCTTTCCTTAAACTACTTAAAAAACAGTGGTTTAGATGTATGGACAGAGCTCTGATCACTGGGGCGATTTTCAAATATGAGTAGCAATAGTGCTAGGACGGAAAGAAACTGGGGCCTATAGTCTTCGTTCTGCTGTACAGTTGGGCCACTTTGAGAGCATCCCAGTATGCTCATCGTAACTGAGGACTTCCTAGGGCTGTTGAAGATCAATAATATATGTTAATGTGCTCTGTAAATTGCAGAGCGTATTCCATCAAATTCGGTTTTCCTCAGATACTCTCATGATAGATATTATACCTAACCTATCGACATGGAAAACAAAATAATTCAGTATGAACAACTGCAATTATCTTTTCAAAATAAGTGCAGTATTAGACATCAGATCTCTACGTGCTTGTGTCTCTGTCTGCCCTGTTCTCACGGCTTCCCATATGGACGACTGAGTGACCCAGGCAGCACTAGTCTCAGGCCAGTGGAGATGCAGGCAGAGGCTGACTTCCCATAAACACTCTGTGCCCTGGCATCTCCCCTGAAATCTGTGTTCCCTATCAGAGGGGTGTCAAGTACTATGAACGAGACACCTGGTCTTTATGGAGTTGAAGGTGCTCACAGCTCGCATGTCCCTATTACAGAGACTCAGATATACGAGGGTGAATCAAAACTTTCTACAGCCAGAGTGCGGATAATTTTTGACTCACCCTCGTGGTACCTTTTTTTTCAAATGGAGAACTGAAAAACACAGGGGCTGCAATTTCTCAGAGGGAGCCTCTCCTAGGTTTGCTCCTTGTAGGTTGGCTAAAATTATGAGGTGAACCCATCTGTTCTTTTCCTCACTCTTCTGCCCACTTGACTCTGGGAAGACATGTGAGGGTATTCTCTATGGGGCCCTCCTCTGGCTTTGGCCAGGCCCTCATGGTCATTTCAAGTGACCAAGGGACTTGACCAAGGTGCCCTACCTTCTCAGCTCTCTCTGAAGATCAAGAAGTCTGGTCTCTGAGATCTGTGATCTCACCCCCAGGGGGCACACTGCTCAGGGACATGGGACTTACTCCTCAGTCGTTTCCACCTGCCTTCCTTCCTGCAGTTTACTTTCAAGCATGAAACTAATATCTTGTGAACCACTTTTCCTTTAAATCTCTTTTGACTATATAAATTCACTAATAAGGTGAAAATTCTTACAGAACTACTTTGCAAACTATTTGTAAAAATTTCCCTGGTAATTGCTCACCAACCTCCTGCAGGCAGCAGGGAAAATAACAGCTGGTACACCTCAGTGGTCTCTCCAGAGTTATGACTTCTCGGCCCATATTATCAAGAATCCTCATGGTAAAAGGCCTAGAAGGCCCACAGCAATTTCGGGTACAGCAATCAGTATCCTCTGCTGCAAAGTAAATCCTCTGTCCTAGGCTGTTCTTAATTTCATATTTGTTATTAGTTTCAAAACCTGTTAAGACTAAAAACATAAAAGAGGGAATCATTAAGACTACTGTGTTAAAAGAATAATCAGTCTATCCTAAGTTACTACAATATCTAGTTATACCATTTTTAGATGATACGTCATGTAACACAGGAGGATGAAAAAGAAAGGTGTTTAGAGATGATCTAAATAGAGAAAAAAAGGCAAAGGGAATGGAGGAGAGGGTACAGAGAAATTAGGAATTCCTATATGAGACATGGAAAAGAAAACAACTCTTATCTTCCTAATTCCACAGACCCATGTCAGAAAGGGAGACTGTGCTGTGAGGGATGGTGCAGTGCTGCTGACGGTCACAGTCGTGCTGGGTGTATGCAGAAGACATCTACTTGTTCACATATTCAGCTGTGGAGGGGAATATAGGATGATGGCTGTGTTTATGCACCTTACAATACTATATTAAATACACTGGCTTGAGATTTTGTTTTCTAAGCTACGGTCACGGCTTCTCTTTCTGCACTGTGTGAGGAGGTATGAGAGGGCTTACTCTCAATGCACGTGTGAAAAGGGAGACAGTGAAAATGGAAGGTGAGGTAGAACGTCACCCTGGGCCCAGGGCACCCTTGCTTAGCTCAGCGGTGGTTGTTCAGAAGTGGGAGATGGTATTAGACAAGGGGTAAAGGCTCTTGGCAACCAAGGCTGCAAGTCGCAGGATATCTAGACCACTGGCATCCTAAGTGAACTCTGTACCTTAGAGGGGGCTAATCTCTCCACGGAGGAAACCGACGTGCTAAATACTGACACCCGCGTGGTCTCCTACTAAAGGGCTTCCTGTGTATTGAGCCACACTTTGGAAACCTCCCCTCGCTTAAAGCCAGGAAGGAGCAATTAATGGTCCCACTTGTCCACAGCCCTCATTCACATGGGCCATAGGATGTCAGAAGCCACCAAAATAATGTGCAATTAGAAGAAACACATGGAGGGAAAAATCACTCTCTAATCCTGGTGTGGATGGACTTTTAGTGAGATAGAGATGTTCTTCACAAATTTTATCACCATGACATCCCTTAAGTGTCTTTGCTATGACTCAGGCCCTGACTCTGACTTTAAAAGAACCACCGTTTACCTCAATGTCTGCCAGTCAAATATTTCATGTGAAAAAAATTAAACTGATTCATGAAATGAGATCTGTTACCTAAGAGTTTCATTAAGTAGCTTAATCTCAAAATTCTTCAGCTTGTTTATCTGTAAAATGAGATCAGTGGGCTTACACAAGCAATCATTTTCCTTCTAGTTACTTAAAAAATGAAATCAAATAAAACAAAATAATTCTATGGTTACATCTTTATTGTCTATTAAGTTTTAAACTGGGAAATGTATAAGTGCCTGGCGTAGTCTCAGGTGCTAAAAATAAACTGAGTAATCTTCATTTCTTTATGCTGTTCATAATGTTAAATATAAACTTTCAATTTGAGACAAAAAGGAAACAAAAGAATTAGACATCCTTTTTCAAAAACTGAAGAATTTATAGCTACTAAATTTGAAGTTTATCTTTCATGGTCAATACATATATTTTTCCAACTATATATATATATAAAACTTATAAATCTAACAACTATAAATGGAGTGCTATATAATGTAAAGTGTCTGTTTTTTTGGTTTTCATAATATCAAAAATAAATTCCCTAATATGAATCATTAAAAAAACTGAGAATACAAATTATCATACTATAAAGAGCTCCTTTCCAGAGAAAACATAGTATAAACAAACTAATAAAAATGAGAACATTATAAAATCTAACAGTGTACGTAAGTAATTTACATGTAACAAACAACAAGTATATATTCTAACCAAATATTAACCATATTACTATAGTAGTACAATTCAGGTCACAATTTCTATCAGTGGAAAAGAACTTTGTGGAGATATGAAGAGAGATTTAATAGATATATTCTAAAATCTATTTGAGTTTTCACTGAACTCTTTATACCTATAAGGAGGACACTGTAGTTCTTGAATCTACCCAGGTTCTCTTTCCTGTGGCAGCAGTCCTGAAACATCTAGTGGCTTCTTAAGTTTGCTTTGTACCTGAGGAGCGCTGGACCTAAGGAAACATCTGTAGGAGTCAAGCCCCTGTCACAGGAGCAGCAGTGATGTTCTAGGAGGTCAGGCCTCTCAGCCAGCTGGTCAGTACCATCCAGTGCAGTGTCCCTGTGTGCAAGGTGATGATCCACAGTCCGTGGAACAAAGGTTTTATAGGATTCATCTGAGCTCTCAAGAGAAACTGTGGGCACTAATGCAATTTTCCAAAACATCCCTGTCTATCCAAACTCAAAGAGTTCACTTGCTTTGGAAATGTACTGAGGTAACGAAGTATGGCATGTGGCTCTGTGACAATCTCAAGGATGTCACAAACCGGGGAAAAAACAGTTGAAGGGATAGAGGTTAGGCAAAGTGATAGAATCACTGAAGTGATTTCTAGAGAGAAGGGAGAACAAAAGTAAGGTTTGATTGGTTTCCTTCTAAGCTAGGGTCTGTATCATGAGGAGAGATGTCCAGCATAATAGTATCTTACCACTTGACTCCTAATTTCAAGAAATGAGCTGCTGATAATCCTTATCAACTCATTATCATGAAGACAGACATTTGTGAATATCCAGGTTTAATTTCCAGCATCACTGAAGGTGTTATATCTGTGGTTGGTGATATGCCTTTATCTGCATAAATGTCCTCTCTTCCTAGAAATATGATAAATAAATGAATACATACCTTCCAGAAGTTCAATTTGCTGATGAATCAATAGTTGATCTATCTATTATAGTAAAAGAAAAAAAAACATTAGGCTGTAACCATGTATCATATGTTATTAAGCCAAACACATTAACATTAGTATTTTTATATTTGAAAAGAATGTATATAATCAATTATCAACATTTATCAATATTATCAATATTTAATAATTCTTTATATTAATTCCAGGTATAAAATTAAAGTTAATAAATATATTTTTAACTGAAAAAAAAAAAAAAAACCTATTGAACATGTTCACTATTAATGTGAGCAAATTCAGGTCAAAATTGACTTACACTGGGGGGACTTCCTGGTGGCACAGTGGTTTAGAATCGGCCTGACAATGCAGGGGACAGGGGTTTGAGCCCTGGTCTGGGAAGATTCCACGTTCCATGGAGCAACTAAGCCCATGTGCCACAACTACTGAGCCTGTGCTCTAGAGCCCTCGAGCCACAACTACTGAGCCCATGTGCCACAACTAGTGAAGTCCGTGTGTCTAGAGCCAGTGCTCCACAACAAGAGAAGCCACTGCAATGAGAAGCCTATGCACTGCAACGAAGAGTGGCCCCCACTCGCTGCAACTAAAGTCCACACACATCAATGAAGCCCCAACACAGCCAATCAATTAATAAATAAACTGAAAAATTTTTTTTAAAAATTGACTTACACTGGAATCCCCATAAAAAGTAGAAAAAAATGTTCCTTCCAGAAAGGGCCTAAGAAATATTGACCTTTTCATCCATTTAAAGAACTTTTTTCTGCAAATCTAAACATTTTTCTTTCTAAGTATACTTGATATTATTATTTGTAGTAGGTGATAACTTCCCCCAAATATTTTGTAAGGGCCTAATTTTTAAAAAAATCTACTTAGGGTATTTCTTAGAAAATTTAGGAACTACCAAAATTCTTATATTATTATGCTGCCCAAGTACATTGTGGAAAACTGGTGTGGAGTACAAGAGAGACACTTCATTTACATTAGTGCAGAGTGCAAGAGAGATGCTTCAATTATTGAAAACTAACATACCAGATTTCTAATGGCAAACAAATACTAAACCTCACACTGCTGAGATAAGCTATCATGTAGTACATTAAAATCCAGGAATTTTCTTTTCTTATTGGTAGCATTAATAAAATTGGGTCTTTTGAAGAACAAAAGCAAGATAAAAATGTAATTTTCTTAATTATAATAAAAGGTAGGTCATAGTATACACATTATTAACTCCTTTCTTGGTACCACTTATGGAGAATCAACACTAAATAGAGTTTGATGTTTCTTTCCAACTCCTAGGAAATTATTCAGTTTTGGGATTTAAAGGGTACAGGATCCAGAACCAAGATTCCAGATGTAAAAAGCCATTCCCACTGCCTCTGCATTTTGATGTTAAGTGAATTATGTAACTTTTCTGGACCTCAGTTTCTTCTTCTGTAAAATGGTGATAATTATAGCACTTATATGTCACAGAATTTTTTTAAAAGAATTAAATGAGCCAATACATGTATTATACTTAGGAACAAAGCCTGGACAATAGTGCTTAATAAAGGTTTGCCATTGGCTATTATTGCAGATTATATTCAAGATCACATACAATACAGTTTCTAAGACATCTGCAGTTTGCTTTAAAAGTAAACCTGACCGAGAAGTTAAAGTAATCTGTTAGCAAAAAATGATGTTTTACCATTTCAGACTTTTGTGAACTGGTCAATTATTAATCTCATTAAGTAAACTGGAAGCACAGTTTTGTTTTTAATGAGTCTTCTATGTATTGAATTACCTGAGTTAAATATTCCAATCCAGGTGGACAGTTTAATGGTGGTGGTGGTGCTGGCATCCATGGTACTCCTGCAGGCGCACCTGGCTGACTGGTCACTGCCTGGTGTTGGACAGGAAAGCCGACTGGGCCAGCGCCTGAATAGCCGACTGGTGGGACTGGATAGCCAGGCTGGGGGCCAGGGTAGCCAGGCTGGGGGCCAGGGTAGCCAGGCTGGGGGCCAGGATAGCCAGCCTGGGGGCCAGGATAGCCAGTATATTCGGGAGGTCCTGAAATATGAACACGTGAAATAATTTGTAACTGCACAAAAAAAATGCAAACTTCAAGTCTTTTAGGATTACCCTAGTTATCTACAAACTACAATTTCCACTCAGAAATCCTGTTTCTAAGAAGCTTAAGCTTAAGGTTTGTATTTTTATCCTTCAGTGATGTTTCAATGAAATACCTATGGTTTCATGTCCACTTCTATTTTGAGGGTTTTAGGCTGTGTACAGAGTTGCCTCACAGCCTTACCCTCCTCATTCAAAAACTCAGATGAAAATATGCTTGACATCTAAGAAAGTGAAAGAAAGTCAACAATGATCTAGAGTCAGGCACATAAAAATTCTGGAATGGCTTCCTGGAAAAGAGGGATGGCATTGAGTAGAAAGCCCAAAATAAGCTTTGAGTCAGCATTTCTAGGACCAAACCACCCTGTAAAAAATGATAATTCTAGAATTCTAACAAGTGACGTATGTCACACAGTTCTATATGGATAGAACTGACAGTAGTTTTGTCCCTTCAAGGCATATTTGGCAATGTCTGGAGACCCTCCTGGCTGTCACAACTGGAGAGTAGAATTGGCACCTGGTGGGTAGAAGCCAGGGATGCTGCTAAATATCCTACAAGGACAAGAACAGTGCCGTAAAAAAAAAAAAGAATTATCCATCCTCAAATAGTACAGTGCCTTTGTTGAGAAACCATAGTATAGAGGTAAAGGCATGTCATTCCTTCCAGTATGGTCCAGAAACTCCTCTGGGTTAACAATTTGCCTGAACTTTTAACCCATGGTGTTTTCCATGCCTAAAAGCCTCCACGTGAAAAAAAAAAGTTCAATTATGATACTTAGGTTACAAATTTAAATTTCACAATTTACCACCCTTAGCTCTCTGGAAAATACAATTTGAGAACCAAGGAAGGTAAAAACGTATAAAAGGCAAAACTGTCTCAAGTATTTATTAAGCACAGTAGAAGAAATTCAGTAAGTACAGTAGATACTCTATTCCACATGAATTTGTGATTACAAATATGAAGCTTCATAACTTTATAACTTAAATGAATAGTCTGCAGAGTAGCTGTTCCATAGGAATGGAATGGAATTTCAAAGAACTGTGTCCCACAATATTTTAACAGCTAAGGCTATGCAAAATTTAATACTTAAAATAGGAAAATTGTAAATACTTTTAAGTGGAATGCTGATGACAAAATACATACACCATTAAAAGGTAAGACTCAGAAGACAGACCAAACTTCATAGTAATGTCTTTTAAATATAGCTTTATAATTCATTCCTTCCTAAATGGATATTTACAGATGATCTATAATGTGATTGGGTCTGTTTTAGAATCAGAGGATACAGCTATCAACAAGGCAACCTGCTTTCAGGGAGCTTAGAGGCAACTTCTGGGAGACAGAAAATAATTTTTTTAAAAAAGATTTCAGATTTATCTGATGGAGGAAATACATGGGGAGAAAGTGCAAGGCATCAATCAGTTACTTTAGACAGATAAAAATTTATGGTTGACACCTAAAAGTTGAGAAGGCAAGGAGTATGTGTGAAGATGTGGTAAGAAATGTTTCAGGAGGAAGGGATACCAAATACAAAATCTCTGACATTATGAATAAATTTGACATATTTGAGAAAGAGGGACATTATAAGGGAGAAGAATAGAAACAGCTGTCAGTAAAGAAATAGGATTGATTCATCTTGGGAGCCCCTTAAGGAGTTTGGATTTTATTCCAAGTGTGATTGATAGGATTTAGGAATTTTAAACAGCAGACTGAGTTCCATGATCTGTGTTATATCTTGCAAAAAGTTTTTAGGAGTACCTAGCACTGGGATTTAAAATGGGAAATGCAAATGCAGTCTCTGCCCTTGTTGCCTAATGGGAGAGAAAACTTTATACTCACCCTTTACTCTACGGATCTACAACACCAGTGTGATTAATTGATTAACTAAAATCAGAGACAAGCGCTTTGATAGAAGGGACAGGGTTTTATGACTACACGTGCCAAAGGAAGGTGTCTGGATGGGGAGAAAGGGAGGGAGTTGGGACAGCCTCCCTGAGAACCACCTTCAGCTGAAATCTAAGGGATACAAAGGAGTTGAGTAGGTGGGCAGCAGGGAATGAACATTTCAGAAAGAAGCCCTGATATAATAAACACAGGGCCTTTAAAAATCTGAAAAGAGGCCAGTCTCTATGAATAGAAGAGAGACAGTCTTAAGAGACAGTTAAAGAGCAGGCAGGGGAGCCCCTTGGGTTTGGTGGACCAAACTAAGCATTTTGGTCTTTATCTTGAAAGCAAAAGGAAGCCAATGATGTACCCATTGGGTACTGTCTGTAATATTAACAGATATCTATTTTTAAACATCACTGACTACAGTGCAAAGATCAAACCATTAGCAAACCAGTGAGGGGGAGGAAATGTGAATTAATTGGTTACGTTATTAGCAGTATTAAATCTTCACAAGATTCTTGGAGAGGATAATTATTTCCCAAATCAATGGATTAAGCATATAGAATAACCTGAAATTTGGGTACCTTTTCATTTACCTAAAGCCAATTGATTTAATATATTATTAATCTCATAGTCAGCAAATATTTGTCATTTATTAATTGTAAAGCATTTGTGCAAGGTGTTTTACACATACTCTTATTAAACCTCCAAACTGCCTGAATTAGAAAATATTATGCCCATTTTACAGATAAGAACTGAGGCTTGAAGGTACAGCAACTTGCTTAAAACCACCACATAACTATTAAGTACAGAAGCCAGAATTTGAAGACTGATCCAGCCTCTCTGTGCCTGTTTTCCCACTTGCATAACGGGGATAATTAAGAGTATTTACCCTATAATACTGTCTGAGAATTAAATGAGTTAATCCACATTAGGCACAATAAACTCTCAATTTTAATCTATCACTATTGTTACCATCATTGTCCTAAAAGACCTGTGTTTTGTATTGGCCTTGGACTTGAGAAATAAAATTGAGCTCTTTTTCTCACAAACTTTCAAGTCTGATTATAACCTAACTTAATGATGTATCATCTCCTATTATTTAGCTATGAGTGGATTAAAATATCCTCCAGGCACCTTGGGTGCACACTATACACTTGCTAATTATTCTCTAAACACCAACCAAATAAAAATTTAAAGCAGCAGTTCTCAGCCCTGGCTGCACATTAGAATCACCTGGGAAATTTAAAAATTACCAATTCCGGGGTCCCACAACCAGAGCTTCTGCTTCAGTTTTCCTAGGATAGTGCCCTGACACTAGTGTTTTCAGCAGTTTACAAGTAATACTTAAGTATAGGCACCTTTGAGAACTATCATCTTAGTCTTGGGAGTCTTTCTACTTCACATTCTCTTAAATGCAAACATCTGGATGAGATCCAGGCTCCACTGAGAGGTTTCTGGCTAGACAGCAAAACAAGCCATTCAGCTCCCAAGCAGATTTGTTTGCTCCAAGTAGAATACAAAATGCATACACCCTTGTGGCCAAACCAGATTCCTTTTGATCCTAAGTCCTCAGGACAGTCTCTCAAGATGTGGGTAGCCTGCCTGCTTGCAAATATGGGTGTGCACCATGGACTCTACCGTCTGGTAAAGTTCTGATGATGCTGATAACTGCACTTGTCTAAATGAAAACCTGTGAAGTCTTCTATGCAGTGGTTCAAAAGAAATAATATATTCCTTGGTATATAACGATATGACTCAGTTACTTTTCTTAGAAAGGCAAGGCATGATTGAGCATGTATATAAAAGCAAAGCTTTCACATTTTTGCATGTTACAAAATAAAAATGAGAATTATTCCAGGTAGCTATGCTGCTATTGCTTGAGGCTTCCAGACTTAAGCAGTCATCTCTTTTGCAAGACAATCACTAAACACAATTAACCCCAAATAATAACTGACTCAAAATTACCCAGAGACAAATCTACTAAATGTGATTGCATTACCAAAATTTTCAGAATGAATGGAGAATTGATAAAATCTGTTACTTAATATGTGTATTTTGGGGTTTAATTTATGTGCAACCTTCTATTTTATTTGCTAAATGTCAACTCACTACTATTTTTATTAACACTATTCTTTTAGTATCCTGTATAAATAAAAAATATTTTAATGATCTTTATGATAACATATGGTCAAAAAAAAATAAAGAACTAGGCTGCCAATTTCATTATTGCACTTTTAATAAAAGACATGACTAAAATACACACAGAGACAAACAGACACACAGACCCTTTGGGGAATATCAATAATTGATAAATTCTGTTTTTTTATTCTTTAAGCCAGTGTTTTACCTGGGACTGCTGCGGAGGATATTCAGGGGGATACCCACCTGGTAAATGTGTTCCTGGGTGAGGAGCATTCATCTTCACATCTGCAATTCAAGGAGCGGAAAACATATATCTTCTTAAAAAATACATATCAGAAAAAAAATGCATTGTTCTTAGATAATTTCATTTATATGCTCTTGTGTCATATTGAAACAAAGTGGCTTCTTCACTTAACAAAAGCTGTGCCTGTTATAAGTTAATTTGCAGTAGAATCCTGTTTCAGACAAATTCCCTTTGGATAAAATAGGTAGCTAAGTTACTGGGGCTGAATTTCTAGTTTTCACATATGCCTGATGAGTGGTCTCTTCCATACTTAGATTTTGTTGTCACTAGGAAAAATAGATTGTTTTAAAACTACATTTAGACTGTGAAGAAACAGGTAAATGAAACTAGTTGGATGTGGGTTTGGTAATGGAAAGATTATAGGTGATTTTAAAGATATCTATAATTGTTGCTATAAGAATTATGTTTTAACTATTTAAAATAATACATATAATTCAGTATTTAAATATCCTTTTTATGCTTACTCTGGAACTACCCCATTCAGTTTGAACCATAGGAGATTCCCAGTATTTGACTGATTTTGACCTACAAAAATCATAACAGACTTAATTACAATAAGCAAACATAGTAACTTTTGTTATCTGCTAATCAGCGTGGTTTGAATAATCTTAATATATGTACACATAGTTTGGTTTCCTAGTTCTTCACATTTGTGCTTCTCAGCTCATTCCTTTGGCAGCCACCCCAGCCGGAAAGTATTTACTGTCATCTCCTGTGTCACCCCTCAGTCAGGCTCTATGGCCACACTGGCCCTGCCTTCATGGAATTTATGGTCCAGTGGACACTCCATTTACGCCAGATTCTCCTTTCTTTCCTATGGATTACTAACTGTAAATTCAAAATAGTTTATTTTTAAACAATGGGGACATGGCATCAATGTAGAAGAAAAAGTTGACCAGACTTTCAGTCTGACACATTTCCTCTCTGTTTCTCTATCCTGGGCCTTGAAAGACCACTCAAGTCCTATGATTTCTGCAGGAAGGCAGGGTTGTGTCCCACCCCCACCCCCCACCCACTTTCTCCTCCATCACTGGCTTTGTAATAACTTCAGTAGAATGGAGTCTATGGACACTGTGCAAATTCAGGCAACAGAGAATCCTCTACTTGAGTCAGGGCTTTTCCCCGTACAGACACCACAGCATGCCCCAAATTATCACACATCTCTGCAATATCACAAGTCAGTCCACCCCAACCATCCCTTCTGTGTCTTGGCTTCAGGAAGGTGGCTGAGCTCTTTGTTCTCTAGTTCTCAAGGCTCTGCCCACAGCCCCAACTCCCAACCTGAGGTGAAAGCAACAGGATCAGACTCAACAGATCTTAAGGAAACACACTGCAAGTGTGACTTAAAGGCCCATCTTTAAATGATATGTCAGATTTTGGCACATCTTAACAGGTACCACTGTTGAAACAATAGTAAATACACACACATATAAAGGAGGTCACAGATTCAAGAAATGAGGAGCTCATAATCTCTGGGGTTTTGGTACCAGAGCAATGATCCCACTTTCAGGAATTCCAGGGGGAATTTATACAAGGAGAAAATAAGTGAATGGGCAACTGCTCAAGTAGATCAAAGAGCATATGAATTATGGATGGATTTCTGCATTTGTGAAATGCAACTGAGAATAACTTACAAACTCATAGGACTTTCATATTGTTGACAAGTTAGTTATTTCTCTATATATGCATATTTATATGTATTACATATTCTATTTCTACTTATTTACACGTTTATGCACACATATACATACAAAGACATACATTTGTGTATATGAAGCTGAAGAGTTAAAAGGTAATTGTGAACATGACCCAATGAATTTTAAGTGATCTGAAGCATCCTAAAGCTTACAGCAAAGAAAATAGCTAATATTATATAAATTTACCTTTTAAAAGTTTTGAGTTTTGTTAATAAAATTAAATTAGTATAGCAAACATTAAGAAAAATCATGAAACTTCATGAAGGAAAGTGAAGGTTTCTGGTCCTAAAGAGTATCTAATATATGTAGCAAGGCTGGCACTGTGGGAGAGATAAACATCTCTTTGGCTATCTAAACAAAGATAGAGAAGAGAGATCCTTTAGAAAACAGAATTTTGTTTTCCATATTTTTCCCATGTGATTTTTTTTTTTCTCTTCAAAAACTTAAAATTTTTAAAAGACAAAGTCTTTTATTACATGTTTGGGGACTTAAAATTTTTAAAAGACAAAGTCTTTTATTACATGTTTGGTCAATACTCATCTTATTTAGAATTTTCTTGAGAAAAAAATAGCAAGAAAATAAAGATTTGTATTTATTTAAACCTATCCACATGTGAATTTTTGAGATATATAGTGGGGATGTATCTGAGCATTTTATTACAGTGTCCTGGCATCTTAAATTCATTGTTTGTTAAATATGATTTGGATAGTCTTTTTGTATATAAAATGCACACAGAAAAGGAAATGATTCAGATGAAATGTAATATAAATTATACAACATATTTCCCAGTAACCCTAACATTTCTTAGGTTTATCTAAGGCTTTTTTATTTTTAAAGGGAAAATTAGTGGTAGTGGATGTTTGTGTATATCTTCTCTATGGTCTAAACACTGGCCCAGACTTAGGATTCTGGAACATAACACAAAGCAAATTTTATCCTTTCAGAAACTGAATAAAACATTATGACAAATAACACATTAACAAGAGATTTAATATTATAGGAGGAAAGTAAACACTTAAATTACTTATTTTGTCCATGATTTAAACAGTTCTGAAAAAGAAGACCTGATAATAAATACATTGGTCAAATATGATGGTTGAAACAAGATAATCTAATACATGAGCTATTCCTCTATTCATCTAGTCTTCCAGAATCTGGCCATTTAAACTCTTCAATCTTGACTCTATTCCGCACTGCTATGTTTCTGAGTGGGATTTACAAGTTGTAGGTCAGTCCAGGATATTTAGAACCGTTTATAAAAATCTCGGGAGGAGAGGGTCCAGTGAGGCAGAAAGACAGAAACACTGTGAGCTCAAGGCCCTCTAGTTGAAAACTGGAGCCTTCCAAACTACACAATCTACAGAGAGCAAAGCACTCCAGCATCCAGCCTCAGGGGTGGGCTCCAGGCATGGTCCAGCACGGGAAAGAGAAAGGTTAGCTATCAGGTCACACTACTGCAAATATCTCTGGAAATTCCAGGTCCTGAGGACATGTTCCACCTAGCTTCAACAGCAAATCTGAGAAGGCCTGACTCCGTTAGTGTATCACTACATGCTTTTAGCCTAAAAACAAGCACTCAGGGGTTGTAGTAGCTGTAACACCATATTCAACTGAAACTTTGTGTTGCTTATTTCTACAAAGAATAATAAAAAACATTATACTCACTTCTGCCTTCTAGTGCCTTGATACTGTCCTAGTCTTTCCCACTATTATCCAGTCGCTACTTTTCCTATCTCTCCACTTTAAATCCCAACCCCTATATGCCTGTTAATTACAATTAACACATTAGGCAAAAATTTGCTACTCAGCGGTTTTATCTGGGACCCACACACTAATACGAATCAGCTGTGCCCCTCCCAGGCCCTCTCTAGTCTTTGCTGCCCCTTTTCTAACCCCTTCTGCTGTTATCGTAAATGGTAAATAAAAGCCATCTGATCTTCCATATCCTTAACTAAAATCTGGCGTTCCCAAGAAGAACCCCCCCCATCCCTCCTCTCCTCTTCTAAATTATTGATTTATCGTTGCATGTTAGGAGCATACAATTTAATAATATAGTAAAACTCTTAAGAATATTCCAATTATAGTCACCTCTTAATTATATATATTCAGGAAGTTCAGTACTGGGTTTTCTTGGCCCTGGAATAAATTTAAAAATATGTTTTTTTTCACAGATTTGACTTCCTGGATTTTCTTAGAATAATAACCCCTGTTAGCATTAAATGGTCAGAAACGAACTGCTATGGACCTCCTCAGGCCAAAAGAACAAAAAGATTAAAATTTACGTTTTTCTGCATTTATTCAAGAAGGTGAACTGTAAGCTAATAAACACATGTAACACAAGCATACCAAAAGTTTTCAAAGGCCATTATTGTGTTTTATGTTCTATCATATGAAGAACAACTAAAAAAAGCAAACTAAATTCTTATATATAATAGACCACGATTACTTTTGTCAACATGCAGTTCTGTGATCAAAGACTGTATATTAAAATTTACACCCGTTATCTTCAAATATGCTGAGTACCTTAACATATATAAAAATTTAAAACCTAATAAATTCTGGAGAAGAAATGGGTAGTATCCCTTAATCAACACACTGGACTAAACAGCTTAAGTTTTTATTTAACTACTGTTTCTCATAGGATCACTTTATAATATGATTAGTTTTCCTAAAATGTCATATGGCCCTTTAACCAACTTAGCAATTTTAAGGGACTACTGTTTGAGTCATTCTTGCCTTGCCTACAATGTCAAAAGGGCACTCAGTTCAAGGAAAAATCCTAAATAATACCTGGAGGTCTAATTTTTAGAATTAAACTATTTTTGTGCACAAATTGCTGAATTGGCAAAAAAAATCCATAGTTCCTGGAGGGCAAGTCTGTACATCTGAGATGGAAAAGAAATTAGTTTTAATAGAAAAATATATCTCTTCTTAGCATTTAGCTGTTCAAGCCTGGGAAATTCAGTGCCAGTCAGAAATAAAGAATGTGCTAGAAAGAGAGGGAATTTATACATGAATGCTATGCATCATATTAGGAACAGGTGGAGGCTCTTAAGCAACAGAGCAATAAGTTCCCAAGTCCTTGCAGAATAAGTACCGACTGTGAATATGAGTATTTACTTTTCATGAAGCCAGAGATAATTCCCTCCTTGCACAGAAATCCAAGGAAGGGAAACAAAACAGACTCAAACAGCTCATCTGTTCATATTTACTCTTTTCCTTCCTACTTGGTCACATTATTTTGAGTCTTAAAACTATAAGCTTTGTGAGGATGAGTACCTGTTGGCAAAACTACTGCAGAATAAAATCTGGGTCCTCAATATCCTGTAGGTTTTAGAATTTTCACAATTTCATAACATCTCAAGCATGAAAAATGGTATATCACAAGCTCTGGTGCAAAATGTGATGTGACAGCTGAACCTGTATGTGCGCCAGGTAGAATAAAGCACTTGTGGACTAAAGATATCTCCCATGTTCATCCCCGTCCACTCTACTTTGCTGTTTTAAGGATGTTTTGGTTTTCTCAAACTTAATGGGTGTATTACAAGACATAACATTACTCAGTTTTGGGAATGACTGGCCTGTGTGTCCTGATTGAATTAATTAGTTAATTAATTTAATATGGTAACTTTTAAGTACTGTCTTCCACCACTCCTAGTAAGAAACAAATCACAGAATGACTTCCAAGAAAATCATATTTATCCTGTACTAAAACAAAAAGGTCTCTAATGAAGTCATATTATATATTTATTGTACCACTGGAATCATAATTACTTCAGGACAAATACAGAACTTCAAATTATAATCTGATTACTACACACTTATCCTGATCTGTTAAATGAGAGCTTCTGAGGAAATTAAGCCACCATATACCATATACAAATAAGTATATCTCTCTTAAATTTATTCTATCAGACATCATAAGACCCATTCTATTGGTGCTATGGGATATTAGACAATCATAAACCTCTACCACCAAGGAGAAGGAGAAATAGCGCAGGTGATAGCCAGTTATGGCTCCACAATTCATATTACAGGAAACCCTTTGACCCATCTCTTGGGGTCCTGAAATTTCTATCTTACTGTGTCAAAAATATTAAAGTATAATCAAACATCCCTAATTTTGAGAGATCCTAAAACTACTAAGCGTATAAACTAGGCATAAACTAGATTTGGATTACTTATTCAAATTTACTTCTTAATTGCCTAAAACCAAGGCCACTTAACATTTTCCTCAGAGTCCCAAGATAGGGATGTGTTCTTAATTACTTTAGCACAACATTACTGCTCTAAACACAATCCCAGAATTCTATATCCCTAACTCCCTACAAATAAGTAAAAATGAGATACTAGACTAGGGGGAGAGAGGAATTAGACAGAGGTGGAGAACACAACACTTGCTGAGGTAAGTCACAAATAAGCAATTTCCATGTTGTTCAGCTTTATGTTTACAGGTAAATTTTATGCATTTAAAAAGGTTAACATCTAACGGCAAAAGCATTTCACCTGTTGAACTGTGGTTCTGGTAAAAGACAAGCAGAGCAACAACAGATGGGTTCACACAAATAGGTGGCAAAGATGTTGGTGAGGATTTGAGTACACCAGTATACGTACATCCAAGACGGGACTGAAAGGGGTGGCTGAGGCCATTATCAGTGCAAGAAACCTAGCAATAGGAGTCTGCCTATAAAAATTCACTCCTGTATTTTAGATTCAAGAAATCAAAACAAATATGCTCAGAACCACATTGGGACAGCATTTTATCCCAAGTAAACCTTGAAGAACAACACAGATATTACATCAACTGGGATCAACAGAACTAGCAACTAAACCAAAGAGACCAAAGACACATAAACTAATCTTTATGTCAGTTATCCTAGTTTGTTTGCTTTATTACTCCTAGAAAACCTTTCCTTACAACTCAGAGCTCCCTCACAAATTTGTGTTGGTTCCTTTCCTCCTTATAATTGAGGACCCTAAGCCCAGAGAGGTTAATGGTTAGTTAATGTTATACAGCTCACTAACTAGCTCATATGAATGATTCATGATTCAGTTCCTTCGCAGTCATGTCCTTGAGTCACTGGGGGGAAAAAGACATTCTTACAAATTGCCAAGTTTCAGTGAAATTTGTTAAAAGACTATCTTTATGGTATCTTTCTTATGTAAGGCAGACAGCATGGATTTCAAATTTACTCCTGGCTGTTTGTTTTTTACTAGGCCAGGCAAGAGTTTTTATAAGTACTTATTATTTTCAAAATTTGAAAAATGTAAAGCACAGTAGTTAGCACAGCTTAACTACAATGCTTTGGTTTTTTGAAATTTAGCACTATTAAAGAAAATGCAATAACGTATACACACACATGCACACATATAAATGCACATATACACATAAAAATGTCTGTAAATATTTACTAAGTATAAAGTTTATGCCTCTTTTCAAGGAATATTGCTTGAAGGCATAGGGCATGTAAGAAACTGTAACAATCACTAGAACAAAATGAGAGTTAATACGTTGTTACAAATACTACTGCTATGAATAAAAATAGTGGTTCTATAAAAAGACTATAGAGGCACTAATTTAGATGGTGGTGGTGGGCTTGTCAGAAAGTCAGATCTGAGAGCCAAAGGCAGTTTAAAATCAACCAGGTTATGGAAGTGTGGGTTTGGGTGGGGTGAGGCATTAGAGGCAGGGGGGAACTACAGAGGTAGCAGTCCTGTGGCTGCAGGGAGGGAGCTTGGATCATTCAACGGAATGAAGATATGCGGGTCACAGAGCACAGAAGGAGAGAGAGATCACCGGGCAAGAGGATGGAGAGGTGGACATGGAACAGTTCTTATAGGTTTCCTGTCTCTCTAAGCTCTCAAAGGCCAGAGCATAGCCTGTGGTCAAGACACTTAATTGGTGCTTGTTGATTCAACAGTGTGTACAGTATTATTTCATTCCCTTCAGTCAGAAAGAACAGTAACCTTACAGATGTGAAGGCTGGCTAACCTGTTACTCAGCCCTTTTACATGACACTACTAACCAAATGCAGAAACCCACTCATTTCCCTTTCCATTTAGTTTTCATTTCCTTTTGTTTGTTCAGTATTCAAAGCCCTACAATTGTCATACTTGCTAGGGTGGTATTAAGAGAAGGTTCTGTTGTTAAGAAAGTTCCAGGAAGAACAAGGAGACCCTGAATCGCCTGACATGTCACACTAAGCAAGTGACACTTGTACTAACCATGTATCTCAAATTGCTAAACTGGGAGAAACACTGACTGCCTGTTCTTGGAACTGGGAAGTGGCCATGCCAGTACTTGCTGGAATAACTGTCTAAATAAAACCACACAGGAACCAGACAGGGAGCCTGGAGAAGCAGGGACTTGATCAAATATTTAAAGTAATAACTTTAACGTTTACTGAGTACTTTCTGCAGTGCCAGACGCAGTTACACGTCATACTCTAACTGCTGTAAATTTTGATCGTTACCCAGTTTCAGAGATGAGGCAAGGAAGGAACATGAAGGAAGAAACTTTCTGGGAGTCCACAGATGTTAAGTAGCACAGGCAGGATTCAACTCAGGCAGGTGGACTCCTAAGCTAATGGCTTTAGCGTCTATTGCCACAAACCACCTGTCTTCCCAATTCTTCTGGTGTCCCAGGTTGCCTAGCATAGTTCTGGCTCCAGCCACACTCATTAAGACTTACTGTTTGACGACAGCAAGCAGGCTCTATTAATCGTCCCTTCTAAGACCCCCAAATGCTGGCAGATACCCCAGAGCCCAAGTTCTGGCCATGATCCAGGGCTGCTCCGCGCTATTGAGAGATGAACTAAGCGAATTCGAAGCTACAAGGCGAATTCAGGCAGGAAGCATCTCGGCCTTGGAAAGGTGCTGGGTCTGGCCGGGATAGGACTAGGGTCAGCCGGGCCCCGCGCTGAGTCTCCGCTAAGCTTCTGTGGTCGCTTCCCGAGGCGGCTGGAGCCCCAGCCCCCACCCTCCATTCCCAACTTCAGCTCAAACGCAGCCCGCCGGCCCTCATTCCCCCGTAACCGCAGAGCCCCTCGCCGGGCCTGGGAACCCGCGCCAGCCCCGCGCCCGGTGCCCCCGGGGAGGAGGCCGAGCAAGCCGCCCGCCCACCTGTGGCCGCCGCAGCCCCGGTGAGACGAGCGCGGGGCCGATGCTCTGCGTCCGAGCCTAGGCGGGCAAGTGTGCTCCTTACACAATCTTCCCTTAAGTGACCCGAAGAGAGGCCTCCGAGAGACTCCGGTGAGGAAGCTGGTGGCTTCTGGTTTCGTTTCCTAGATCCCGGGTTACAACGGGGCTTCCCGCGCTCGTTCCGGGGCGGGCGCGTCCGCGCTGCTACTGGAGGCTTGAGACCTGGAGGCGGTGCCGCCGCGCCGGTGCGGCGCCGAGACGCTGTCAGCCTCCTCTTGACCTGGAGAGGCGCCAGAAACGTTGGTTCTAAGGTTCGGGGCCGCGAGGAACTGGGAAGTTGAAACCAGCTGGAACTTAGGAAGTCATTAACGGGGGAGTGGCCCCCTCGGGGGTGGACTCTGGTGCCTGACTCAGGAGAATTTCCTTTGCCCTGACCTCGACCGACCTCTGTCCCTTAGATTCCCGTTGCTTTCAAGCCAGGGAGCAGGGGGCGATAAAGAGTACACGTGAGGGCGAGTCAAGCTTGTTTTTGTTTATGGTGTCTTTTCTGTTGTGCGCCCGCGCGCTGTCTTTCCACTAAATGATGTTAACTGCTTTGAAGAGGGCAACCAGATGTGTTTAGAATGTTGACTATTTTCGGCCCCCCTCCTGGCAAACAGGCACAGTAAAAAAACAAATATTTGTTGAACTGAAGGATTCGTTTTTGTTGTTTTTCTATTAAAGTTTTTATTTACAAAAATAACACATGATCTTCCAAACAATTGTAGTCGAATATGGAGAAAAGTGATATGTACCTTGCCGCCGTTTAGCTTTCTGACTGCTGATTATCTGCTGCAAAAGAAGTAGGAAAACTGTAGAGATTCAGTACCTTCCATTTTCAATGTTATTTTTCAACCTCTCCTCCTCCTCCATGAATATTGTTTTTGAATCTCTAGACGTTTCTGTTCTCTTTTAAACAGAAGAAATCTCCTACACCTTGCTTAGGGTCTTAGGGTGGTATATACCATTGCCACATTCTCTCCATGGTGATAATGAATAACGGTTGGTGAATAGGCCTCTGGATATAGACTTTCAAGCTTTTCTCATTCTGATCTCTAATTTTCAACTTTATTCTCCCTTTTATTGGAAGTCGCTATGTCCTTAGTCTCCCTGCGATTCTGTGGTGGTAAGATGGATCTCTTTATTCTTACATCCCTCTTTACACACTTTATAACTTCCTGTTATAAAATAGTTACTGTCGTGGTGCGACTGCGGGTTGAAAAAGAACTTCCAGACACAAGGTAGAATGCAAGGAAAATAAGAGTTTATTAGAGAGAAGGTCGCTGATTAGAACAGTGGGCCGACTTCCTGGTAGCCTGGGAAAGCCGACCCTGAGCATTGGTCGCTTGCCTGTTTTTATAGGCAGGGAACCTGCAGCTATCTGCTGACTGGGCAGAGAATGTATACTTTTAGTGTGCTGAGCCGGAGAAAAATGGGGCAAATGTTTTTCCTTATATGGGTTGGGCAAGGGACATGGCATGCTGCTTGAGAAAGTTTGGGACGTTGCAATTGTTGCATCGTACAGAGTGATAGGAGTCCTGTAGCTCTTTGTTCTGGCAATATTGGCCCTTTGAATCTAGCTTGTTCTTTGTCCTTGGCGCACTCCGCAGTTACCACATCTGCCACTTCCGATTTTCTCAAACGTGTTAAGATTTTATTCCCTTCTGTACGTTGACATTTTCTTGTTGTTCTTGTGCTTTTTATAGCTTTTTGTTTGTTTTGTTTTAACTATATTTGCTTTAATTTTATTATGATCTCTAAAGAAAAGTATTTTTAATTAGAAAATATCTTTAAGTAGAAAATATCTAGGCATAGCATAAACTATTAGTTGCCTACCCAAAACTCAGGATCTGCTTTTACATGGTAAAGCAGTGGATCTCAAATTTTAATGTGTGCCAGAACCACCTGTTAAAACTTGTTAAAACTGAATTTGTGAAGCCCTATCTTCAGTTTTTCTGAATCAGTAGGTTTGGGAGGGAGCCTGAGAATGTGCTTTTCTGATAACTTCACATGTGACGCTGATAATGTTACTTTATGGACCTCACTTTGAGAACCACTTGGTAAGGGAATCCGATTGTGGTCAGGTATTAGGGAGCAATGTGTTCATGGAAAAAGGGTCCTAACCCGAAATATGAATTTTTGTTGGTAGACAATCATGTTGACATCGGCCTATCTCTTTTGCCTGTGATTGGTGCACAGGTGAGCATTTTTCTCAGATTTGGCTGAGGAAAAATCTTCATGAGGACTTTTAGAAAAGCCTTCCTGCCTAATTTTATATACGAGGGTGAGTCAAAGATTATCTGCATTCCAATTATATTAAAACTTCTATAAATTTTACTGCCAGAGTGTGGATAATTTTTGACTTACCCTTATATGTATGTGTATATATGTATATGTGTATATATATATTTCTGTATATACACACATACAAACGTACCTACATACACACACACACACACACATACATATAGGAATTATGGAACAGTCTCAAGAACATGATGATCCCTTTGAGCCATAGTGAAGAGGAAAGTTAGAAACTTACTCTCAGCTAGAAATAACTCCATGTTTGTTTTGCTTTTGTGAAATATGCTTGCTGCCTGGAGAAAAACAGAAAAACAGGATGACCTAGCAATCCAATGTAACTTTAAGATGTTTTGCTAAAAATGGAATGTTCTGCACCTCCTCTTGTAAGTTTCTGTTTGGAAACTTTTTTATGCTCTGTAAACATGTGCACTATAAAAGTAAAGCTCACCCTGCGTTCGGGGCCCAGAACTTTGGAGCGTTAGCTCATCTGGGGCTGCTGGCTTAATAAACCTGAGTTCTCCAACCCTCCAAGTGTGGTGCTTGGTTTCTTGACAGACCGATTTCTGCAACAATAGCACTGACCCTGACTTACATAGTTCCAGATGACTGGTTATGTGAAGACTGGCTTGTGGTTATGGACTGACCAAGAGTATTTATTTTTGTTTTTTCATCTGATTTCATACTTAAAATAAGCAGGATTCTGTATTGCTGTCTTCTTCTGCTTGGTGGGGTTTATGTCTTTATAATTTTACACCATAGTTATAACTCTTCATGATTCTTGGTTATTGTTTAAACTATTTAAGGTTATTTTAAAAATAATCTTAGCATTGTACCACTGAGAATCTTAAATATATTCTTCCTAAAATCCTCTTATTTGCTCTTTGTTTTCTTGTTTAGGCCAATTGCTATAGCCAGTAGCTCCAAGAGAGTCCCACAGCCCCAAGGTGAATCAATGTAATAGGGTTTCATGGGAAGCAGCAGGAGAAGGTCCTAACATCTGAGTGCCTCAGGCTCACCATTATTCAGACAAATTTTTCTGTTTTGAAATATTAATGTTAGCAAAGGTTTTTAATTTGCCAAAAGATCACCAAACATTAATTCTTTAGTCATCAACACTGGGCCATATAATTTGGGATAATGCTGGTGGCATTATCAACCTCAAAACTTCAGTGGCATAATAAAAGGTTTTTTCTTTTTTTTCCACAACGTAACAGCCAAATGGAAGTGTTCCCTTTTGGTGGGCTGGGGTCTCTGCTTTACAGCATCACTCAAGGACCCAGGCTCATGGAAACACTGGCGTCTTTAATATATGGCTTTTGAGATTTTTTCCGGGCTTTGGCACTGAGTTTGCAGGAGAAAGGAGAAGTTGGTTGCATATGAGAGGTTTTTATCTGAAATTGACACACATCATTTCTGTTCACATTTCCTTGGTCGGCACTCAATTATATGGCCACACTTAAGCACAAAGGAAGTTGAGAGATGCTGTCTGGTGTTTCTTCAGAAAAATAAGGAAATTAGTTTGTTATTAAGCAAGAGGTTTTTATATCATCTTCTGCAGGTTTTCACTTAAGATTAAAAACAAAAAACTCCTGTTTAACAAACTGTATGTTACCTGATGTATAATAACAGCTACTTATAAAATCATAAATCCTTTTACTTTACCAAAAACATTTTCATAAATTTATAATAATTGCTCCAAATGGGTCAGGTTTCATTTTCAGTACTCGTATTTTTCAGTTCCCACTGAGAAGAGAGATGGACATTTTTGAAGTTATAATGTACATAACTGAGTCTGTCAAGATTTTCCAAGCACCTATTGCAACAACAACAAAATATATATAGAAGACATTGGGAGGATATTAATCCAGAAATAAGAGTTCTGTAATGGATTTCTACACAAAAAGATTTCTCAGCTACATTTTTAAAGATGAGCAGAAGATAGCCATGAGCAAAAGGCAGCAATACATGCCATGGGATGCCACGGTGTATTTCAGAAGTAGGAGGGTTAAGTATGGCTGCCGTGCAAGAGGGAGCAAGATAGGGAACAGCAAGAAACTTTTGATGTCGACACAGAGAAAATGAACTGTTCACCAAAATTTGTGTTCCTTCTTCCTTGGTGTATAGAACTATTGCTGAGAAGTGGCCAGATAACATGTGGCCAGACGACTGAATTTCAGCCAACAGAGTGTGAGAAGAAACAAATGTGTTACTTCCAAGTTAAGACTCTTAAGCACTAGGTCAGCCTTCACCATACTGTTTCCTTCCCATTGGCTTGATGCAGAAGATGCTGAGACCCTAAGGGATGACAGAACTACAAAACAGAGGCTTCTGTGGCCCTGAAACCCTGTGTGAATGAAAGCTGCCCAGAGACTAGAAGCTCTCACCTTGATAGTTATGGGAAAGAGAAAGAAAGTTGTATTGAGAAAAGCCATTAAAATTTGTTATAGGAGCTCTCATCATCCAATTCTGGAAAGGTTGGGCAGAAACCTCAAGTGAAAGGTCATATACTGTGCTGAAGACATTGGGTTTGATCTTGGAGACTGGATTGAAGTATGATATCATTTTAAGTATGAAAAAGACACTGTTAAGCTCTTGTTTTAGCAAGACAATTGTGACAGGGAGAAGAATGATTTGTAGAGTAGGAGAAGAAAGGAGATCATTTTAGTGACAAAAATACTATCCTGAAAAAAATAGTGAGATGGTATTTAGTGAAATTAGAAAGGAGGAGATGCATTCCAGGGTTAGGAAACAAAAGGATAGGTGCTGCTTGGGGACAACAGATTTTGGAGAGGGAAAGGGAAGATGATTATTTTCAGAATGTCTCCATTTTGAATAATTGGATAGCTATTAGTGACTGCACAGAATGAGATTAGGAGTAGAGTCTAGCTAGATTTGTTGAGTGTGAGATGCCTGTGGGACATCAAAGTGGTGACAATGGGTAGTTAAGATATTCCTGTCTACCTGTTGAGAGAACTTGAAATATGCCCAGTAACTGAAGCTATCGAAACAGACCCATACCATTGAATTTGTAGCATGAGGAGTGGGTCAGGCATGGAAATGAGAGACACCAGTATTTAATGAGCATGGGCTCTGTATTCTTACTTAAAGAAACTGAGAGGAAAAAAAAAACGAGAGGAACTGAAAGGGAGGAAGAACACATAAAACAGAAGTGTAATGTTTGTGAAACTAAGCAGCGAGAAACTTTTAATGAGGAAATGATCAGTGGTATCACAGCTGCAGGAAATAAGAGAAATTGTGGTGGCTGAGTCTTGCACTTATGTCATAAGATCATGTCCTTTTTTTGCAACTAATGACAAGGAAAAGAGACCTTCTGATTAAACGTAATGCCTAATTTATTGTGCCCTCCACTTCCTGGGTTCTAGAAGGGAAGGGAAGTCACTAAACAGAAAATATATCCCACGATCTTATCCACAATCTTATCCCTAGTAGGTGGATGTGAGCACGGTGGAAAGAAAGTAGGATTTCGTTCTATAGTTTCAGATCCCTGTGATGTACTAGTTCTTTATTTTTTATTTATTTGGTTTCTTTTTCTTGGTAGACAGGAGAGAGACAGACAGACAGAGAGAGAGAGAGCCCGTGTTTCAGTGAGCAGGGTGGGAGTGGCCAGGCTGTTGCATCCTGTTGCCCTGGGAGGAGGCACAGGCAACTCCTAAGGTTTAGAATTGTAGGTATAGCTTTATCAGTTACCATCAGATGAGCTTATCTCTTTTGATTCTTCACTTTGCACAAGTCAAACCATTTTCACCTCCCCCAAATCCAAACCAACAAAACAAAATAGTTAAATTTGAGGCCTAAATTTTCTACTTATTTAGCCAATATCAAATAACCATCAAAAGAGATAATTATTAGGTTAAAAAAAAATCCAGGAAATCTGAGCACAAAAAAGATAGTATACATTTGTCCTGGTTGTCAGTTAAAGATTTAACAGTTTCCAGAGGGTCTAACAAGTAAAAAGGCCATTACCAATCTTAGCAAGGACAATTTTATTGGAATGGTGGGAATGGAAACCATAGTTCAGTTGGTTTACGGAATGAAAAGGAAGACAACAAAATATAGATGACTTTAGGATTTATTTTTAAAGTAAATAAAATGACTGCTAATCAAGCTTACTTAAAAGTAATTATAAGCAATTATAAGATTACTAACCATGAAGATGTAATGAAAAACCCTAAAGGGGATCAAGTTCATTGGACTAACCCTTTGTTAACTGAAAACATTAACTTTCTTGGATGTATCACAAGCAAAAACAAGAGAAGAGACACTTTAATAAAACTCTAAGAACAATTTGAAACCCTGTTAACTGAGGAATTCATATTCAGATTAAGGGCTCCTGTGTATAAAGTACAAATATTTGGTTACTGAGTCAGAGGGTGAGCTTGAGTGACATACTCCTTTATGAATGCCAAATTTAAACAAAACAACTCATTACAAACAAAACCCCATCAAAGACCAATCATGCATTCATCTCTTCAATAAGTCATTATATTAAGAATGTCAGTCAACACTGGTGATATTCTGATTTCAGACTTCTACCTTCCAAAACTGTGAGAAAGTAAATTTCTATTGTTTTAAGCCATTCTTTTTGTGATACTTGATGGCATCCCAAGGAAACTAATATGCTACTTACATGCAGATATTCAGGGTTCTGGCCATTTTATTCTAGGTGCTAGATTGAATTGGTACTTATATAAACTACACTTACTGGAACAATGTATGAGATGTTAGGTTAATATATCATTTAAATGTGTGATTTCAACTGTGAGGTTTCATTAGGCTCTAGACTATAATAAATGAGATTCATTCCTCTCAAAAAAAAAAAAAAAAGTCATATGTCAATCTGAGCTCAGTATAGATAGTATACTGTATAAGGTCAATAGATAAAAAAATCTCAGTTAACTTAATTACACTTTATCATGTTTGCCCTTTGCTTGCTTTCTCCTCTGATCAAGGGTTATTGCTTGTTTGTATCGCCTACAATCAAGTCACCAGTGGAATCAACATTGAAAACAAACCATAATATACAGCAACAACTTATCATGGTTTTGTTAGATATTGGCTCTACTTTCACCAGTTTAGTACTGGTGGTAATTCAACATTTTATCTACTTTTTTTAAAAAAGAAAACTTTAGTCTTGATCTTTCCAGTAATAATGTGGTTATGTTTGTTTTGTTCTGTTTGGTTTTGTTTGTTTTGTGGCACAAGGAAGAAACTGCTTGGTATTGATAGTCAGCACATATTTGCAAACTCAGATGGTGAACTGAATTCATTTGCAAAGTAATATCATTTAAATTCATGCCAAAGCAGGAATTGCATGTATTTATTTGGCCTTATATTCATCTGTAAAGAGATAATAGCGAAGTAAAAAAGTTTCATAGTTGTGTGCAATAACTTAAATATGGTGATATTTCAAGGAATGTTATTTGCACTTATTAGCCTGGTAAATAGATTCCAAACCATTCCTTCACTGAGTACTGAATTTCTAATCCATTCTTTAGGCTCATAGGGTTAATGCAAATTAGTGCATTAAGAAATTAGGTTTAATCTGGGTTGAGATGCGAAATTCAAAGAATTCGGGATAGATGCTAATAGATTTTTTAGGCTCAAAATTGAGTGAAAGTTTTTAAAATGTAAGCAAATATCCATCATTGATCTTTTATTTCTTTTGAGTCATTGCATAAGGATAAATTTCCAGGTGGATTTTGAGGTCAGAATACTTGATCATTTTAATTCTCTTTGTATATCTTGCTAAAATGCTTTCCAAAAGAATATTACCAAATTTGCTTCCACCTCAAGATTTATTTATACTCCTACTTATAGAATGAAATATATGAAATATAGAAACAAGATTTTTAAAAAATGAAAACTATGCATAGTGTTTATTAAGTTTTAAACCAGTGGCTAAAATATAATTTTAATGATACAAAGTAGTTTTGATGTAATCTCTATATAATTTTTAAAATAATGAATTCAATTAAAAGCTCTTACAAACATATATACAAACCTTATTTTAGTATGCATAATGTTAATATAAGGCAACAATAAGAGCATAAATATTTTGAGAAGGAAATTCACAAACAATTCTATGTAGTTGTCATTTACATAAGAATATTATTTAAAATAATATAAAGAAAAATTAAGATAGCAATTTCCCAATAGTTTGTGCTCTTGTTTGTACTTTCTTAACTGTCTTCAAAACTCATGTAGTGATAGGATGGAAAATAAGAAGATCATTTATTGCTATTTAAGAGGTGACTCATATTCAGAGTTCAAATAAATGCTCATAAAAAGACCTATGCAACAATGACATGAAGGAGAAAAATAGCAAAGTGCCAAGTCCAAGTGATGAGTCTACAGCTATACATTATAAACCTAGGGTTTTCGTGACAGTTCTATATTTAGACATTCTTAGAGGTTTTGTGTTCAAAGAGATGTTAGGTCCTTTGGGTCAATTTATTTTTTAAGATAAGGAAACCAATGTGCTAAAAGGTCAATTTGGCAAAGTAATATATAGAATTATTGCCATATGTATAAGTAGCAAACTAATTCTACAGATTCAGTGTTTTTAAAAAAATATCAAATTGCAAAGTAAAAATATATATTTTGATAAAAAAAGAATAAAACTATGTAAAAATTAATAACATACCACACATTAATGACCACTATAACATAATGTTTCTTTCCAGTCTTCATTGTATGTACAATTGTGTTTGTATTTTTAATAAAATTAGTCAGACAGTTGATACAATTTAGTATCCTGCTTTCACTTAGTATCTAGAGATTATTTCCTTCAAAAATCTATTCGAGGGTTACATAATACTTCATGTAATAACTGTGCCATGATGTATTTTATTTATTCTTTATTGTTATATAAAATGCTGTGAACAGTCTCCTACATGAAACATGTGAGCCTCTAGAATGTTTTAGGTGGATTTGAATCCTAGGTATGAAATTATTAGGTATCAGTACTATTTGCTCTTGCCACTAAATCCTTGTACAAAATGAGACTAGTCTATGTGGATAATGAATATTCAGGTATTTAATTTATGCATTATTTGATCGTAAATAGAATGTAGGAGGAAATGTGAAGCAACACACACTCTGTATTTCTGTAGTTAGATGCGGCAACACTAGTTTTGGGTAAAACATTACATGGCATAGCCAGAGCTGGTAGTTAGCAGTTATTGTGTGTAGCCTGTGTGCAGGTTCTACTGATAGGCTGGGCATTTGTATTAGATTTGTATTGCTGCTGGGAAAAATTACCACAAATTTAGCAGCTTAAAATAACACAAGTTTGTCATGTCACAGTTCTGTAGGTCACAAGTCTGGGTTGGCTTGACTGGATTCTCTGATCTGGGTCTCAAAGGCTGAATCAAGGGCTCTTATCTGGAAGCTCTGGAAAGAACCCGCTTCCAAACTCATTCAGGTTGTTGGCAAAATCCATTTTGTTATGGTTGTAGACCAAGGTCCTCATTTCCTTATTGGCTATCAGCTTATGGCCTACCCTTAGCGCCACATGGGTCCCTACATCACAGAACCAGTAGTTGTGTGTTGAATCCTCCTCACACTTGAAATCTGTCTGACTTCCATCTCTGCTGCATCTTTCTTACTGTGTCTTCTATCTTCCTCTTCTGCTTTTTAGGCCTTATGTGATTGCATTGGGTCCACCTGGATAATTCAGGAGACTATCCCTAGTTTAAGGTCATCTGATTAGTAACCTTAATAACTTTCACAGCAGTACCTAGACAAGTGTTTGATTAACTAACCAGGGGATGGAAAACTGGGGGAGAAATCTTTATAATTCTATCTATCCCAGCACCTATTCTGACTCGTTTGGCCTTATACCATCCCAGTTACACTTTTGATTGTCATTCCCGAATATAATTCTAATGCCAACAGCAGTGAGACGTGTTATAACCTTGGCAGTCAGCCCTATTCCTTTTCTCACTAATCTTGGTTGAGGAAGCACCACTTACTCCTCTGTCATGCTTGGGTATTGTAAGGGGGTCCAAACTAAGTAGTTGCAGCTGGTTTACCATGTGGACTAGTCTTGACCCCCCCCACCCCCACTCCCAGCACTCTCCCAGAAGTTCTGCAAGGTTCACTCCCTTGCTGAGAGGCCAAATTCTCAGAGATCTATCAAATTAAACTTTATCATCTGTTGTGCCTATAAAAAATACTTTAAGCTTTGAGATTTGGAAGAAAGCTACTTGTTTATTTGGTATTATCCTTGGGCTCATAGAAAATTAAAAAATACAGGTCTGCTATAGTGCCAAATGATATTAGTAGGTCTCAGTATGATGTGTTATGGAGAGACCTGTTTTGGATTAGAGTTTGTAAAAATTTAGAATCCATTCTTGAGAGAAATTTTGAGGCCTGGAATAACCATAGAGTTGGTTCAGTTAATTTGGAATACAAAGAGATCTCTCAAACTAAGAGCATTATCTCCGTTTATAATTACAGCTGAGCCATACTTTGCAAATAATACTTCCAGAACTCTCTCACAAATTGTAATTATTCATAGCAGAGATGGACCATTTTATCTACAGAAGAGTACTCATGAGCTGTGAAACTGAACGTAGAGATTCAAAAGACATGCTTAAATTATCCCCTTCCCTCTATCCTTCCTCCATTCTTGGAAAATATCAAACAACCTCCTAGGTTAGTTTCTTCTGCACCAGAGAAGCCTGGTGTTTCAAGCAGTCCAACACTGGTTGCACATGTAATTTCTCTTTTTAATGGTGTTAAAGTCAAGCACAAATGGACAAGCAGCCTTGAAAATGCCCTGAACAGACAAAATCAGTTTAGTCATACAAAGCTTAATTTAGCTTGTTTCATGATATTAACTTGGCTTGGGTCGTTTCTTGCTTTTGATAGGAGGTAGCTACTAACCAATTCTCTATTATTTAAAAAAATTCTAAGATTACAACCAATCACTGTGAAGAAAACATAGTCATTGCTTTTATTTATTTATTTATTTATTTATTTATTAATTATTTTTTGGGGGGTACACCAAGTTCAATCATCTGTTTTTATACACATATCCCTGTATTCGCTCCCTTCCTTGACTCCCCCCTCCCTCGAGTCCCCCCCCCCCCCCGCCCCAGTCCTCTAAGGCATCTTCCACCCTTGAGTTGGACTCCCTTTGTTATACAACAACTTCCCACTGACTATCTATTTTACAGTTGGTAGTATATATATGTCTGTGCTACTCTCTCGCTTCGTCTCAGCTTCCCCTTCACCCCCCGCCCCCTCCCAAACCTCGAGTTCTCCAGTCCATTCTCTGTATCTGCGTCCTTGTTCTTGTCACTGAGTTCATCAGTACCATTTTTAGCTTTTAATAATTTATCCAGAGCTCCATTCAGTATTTAATTTGGGTGTTCCCAGTTCTCAAACTGTCTTTTTGGTGTGTGCACAGAAAACTTACTACTTTGGTGATTAATTGGTTTTACTTCTGTTATTTCAGAAAACTTTTCACAATATACAAAGTAAACCTGGATTCCCTTCCTAATAGGGTGTTCAAACTCACCTTTCTTTTTCATTCTATCCCTTTTCCCTCCCCTTTACTCGCTCATACCTTTTCTTCCCTATTTTCCTTCTTGGTATTTTTTGTTTGTTAAGAGAGATTTTTCTCAATTTGTCTTTCATACCCAAACTTAATTTAAAGGTTTTGCTATTATGTTTTCAGCTCCTGCCCACCACTCCAAATACCCTTTGTTGTAGTTTTGTATTCTTGTTTTATAATTGTTTTTATGTTGCAGAGGATATTAATTATGGGTTTGGGTTTTTTTTGCTGTTTTTTCAGCAATATGTCTGTTTTTCCAAGTTTTGCTTTTCTTTTGTTTGTTTTTGTCTCCCTTGTCTGAGACCTGCCTTAGGTGTATGGTGATTCTTAGATAGCCTATTTATATATATGTCAGAGGCAGTAAAATAGCACATTTCAGCAACAGGCCTTGTTGATTAATGTGCCTCACGGTAGGGTTAATGTGTTGAATATATACAATAGGATAAGTTTGGACATAAGTATACATTTGTGAAAGGACCACCACAATCAGTATCATAAACATATCCTTTACCTCCAATATCTCACTCTTGCCCTCTTTATTTATCATCATTATTATTTTTTTGATAAGAATGTTTAAGTACTCCTCTCAGTGAATTTTTAAATATACACTACAGTATTGTTTATTATAGGCACTATATTTTACAGTAGTTCTCTAGGAGTTATTCATCTTTCATAACTGAAACTTGTACTCCTTGACTAATACCCCCCCATTTCCCCTCTCCCCAGCACCTGGCAACCATCATTTCTACTCTCTGCTTTTATCAGTTTGACTATTTAGATTTCTCATATAAGTGCCATCACATGGTATTCATCCACCTGTATGTGTATGAACATTATGAACTGTGCATCAGGTGAGATATTTAATCAGGATTAATTACAATTACAACTGTGTTAAATATTTGACATTTAAAGGCAATTTGATAATCACTTTTGGTATGCACATTATATTTGAAGCAAGAGGAGATACAGGGAACCTACTGGATCAAATTTGTTTCCCAATAAACTTCTGATTTCCTAGGTAGTATTTATGAGGAGCTCCTTGATGAAATATTAATTAAAATTCATATATGAAGATATCCTTTATATAAGCCCCAAAATGGAAAAAAAATGCAATGCAATTATATTATTTTAGTAAAAATTAAATTGTAAATATATGATATTCAATCTTAGGTATCAACTAGATATCAAATTATATGAATTCACAGATTCTCTTTTAAGGCTAAACTTTACTTTAGGATATACTTGGAATGTTAATAACAGACACAAATAGAAATAATATGCCACTGCATATTTTTCTACTAATGTTTTACTCATAAATCTCCAGATATAGTAGGTAATTGGATCCAGAACACTCAGAGCCCTTACAAGGGTTAAAAGATTAAAAATGCCATAAGTGAACAAGTCTGCATATTTTTATAAATAAAACAGTAGTTGATCACTTATTATATACCAGGCCTTGATTTGAGTACTATATTGGGAATAAAAAATATACATATGTATATATATGTGTATATACACACAGAGATGCAGACACACACATGCATATATACAAACACACATCTAATTCTCTATATTTAAGGTTAAATTTTGCCCAATTTTACAGATGATCGGTGTTTGTAGAGAGTTAAGGAATGTGACCACAGCTGGTAGAATTAAAGCCAGGCACTCTGCCTCCAGGGTCAGTACTCTTAAATGTTATATGTTGCTTCTTGGTTCAAATGACATCAAATGTATTCATTTATGAGACTTAGCAGTTGAACTTTCCCCTTGTTTTAGTAAGGAATGCAGCCATGATTCCAATATATAAATTTCTTGTTAATTGAGTTTCAGGATGTATTCCTTTGAAAGGCTCATTCTGAAACAAAATATAAGAAGTCCTCTTTCGTGATGCCACTCAGGGAGAATAATTTCTACATGAGATAAATGTCCACCACCTCAGCACAGCTGCTTTGCCTTTTCCTTAGCCACATGGGGCCCGTCACACAGGACAGGAAAGAAGGAAAGGGAAGGGAAGGGAAGGGAGGGGAGGGGAGGGGAGGGGAGGGGAGGGGAGGGAAGGGAAGGGAAGGGAAGGGAAGAGAAGGATGAGGGCAGATCAGTCAGTGGATGCCTTATTCTGTGCTCTGGGCCCAGCAACTAGATGGCATCATCAGTGCTTCTCATTCTCAAAAAGGAAAACCTAAGTTGACGGCCTCATGTGTTTATAGGTATAGGTACACACACACACACACACACACACACACAGAGTCAAACATATGTATGTATGTGTGTATATGTAGGTCAGATATATGTTTGGATGTATGTATATTTACAGCTACATTCACTGAGCTAATTGGCCAGTGGGCCATGACAAAATTTCAAACTCCTTAACATTCACTACTAGTTGTTCACGTACATCTAAATATGATACATGAGCCTGATAGACTCAGTGCAGACTCAAGTGTAAACCTCAAAAAAGAAACTGTATACCCGCACACCTCTCTGCCTCAGTTTCCTCTTCTTGTGTTCCATCTCTTAAGTGGAGATAATAATATTTTAAAGATATTAGAGTCAAATTAGTTGATATATAGTACTTGGCATATTGCCTAATATATAGGAGCAACTAAATATCAAACTAACCCAATACATGTTAGCTACCATCATCATTATTACCCGCTAGTGGTAGTGGTACTTTATTTTATTGCTAACCTACTCTTTGTTTCTAACTCTTTCTCATTTTCCTTTGGCCCTATTTTGGAATAAATGAGCAGTGTGTATTAGCGGGAGACAGTACAGCTAACTAGACAAACTAGGAGGTGAATTTATTACCTTGGAACAATGAACATAATACACTAACCAGCCACAATCCTTACATATAACTTGAATTATACTCCCTGCAATCTTTATTTATGGTTAAAAGTTCATATTTATAATTGTAAAATGCTTATTCATTTCTACCAGCTAGAAATCTAAAAGATTTGAAAAACTTATGTATGAAGTCAGCTTGTTCTTGGAGATCTGTTTCTGTTTAGTTATTGCCTATTCCTCTGGGGTTTTTTTTGTTGTTGTTGATTTATTGGGTGTATTAAATCTTGCCAATGTAGAAGACAAACATGAACATGCTCCATTCATTCATTCATTCATTCATTCATGTTGTTATTGTGCTGTAGAAATCAACTGCTAGGAAATGTACTAACTTTAATCAAGCTAGTCTAACAGCCTAAAATCTTCCAAACTGCCTCTTTCTATCCAATAAAATCCTGAAGAATCAACTTGAGATAATATATCCACAACGCCTAATAGGTGCAGCTCTGTTAAATCATGATATCATAATTTATTTACAAGTATTCAGAAACATGAAGATTACAGAGTATATATATGTATACTATATACATATATGTATAAACTATATATATACACACACTATATATATTCACTATTAGATAATTTAAATACATCTATGTGTGGGACATATTCCATTTATATTCATGGGGGTAAATACAAGGAAAAACTTGTCATACATATATCCTGGGAAGGAGGTAAAGATTGATTTTCATTCAGAAAATATTTATTAGGCTTCTTCTACGATATAAAACACTGTGCTATGCATTAGAAAATAAAAATTGAAGACGACTCTGTGCTTGCTTAAAAGTATGCCAACTCTAGTGGCAGGGATTCACAGGTTGCATAGCTATGCTGACAATATGTGTATTACTATTTTAAACTCAGTAACTTTTAAAAACTGTGTATACATTATTCTTTTTGTTTCGTGCATGTTTTTAAATATGAGAAATTTAGCATTCTAAAATGCCTGTATCTTTAGAGGTTTAAAATTGTGTAAATGCATTGTGGTTTGCATTTTTAATGCTGTTTAAAACTTACAAGTTTTCAAAGATGATTGCATTTTTGCAAAAGTGGACATTAAGGCACTTGAATAAGTATATAAACTTTCATTGCTTAAATATCTAAAAGAAACGACCTCTTTTAACACTACTTTTTGAAATGAGTATGCATGAGTGTTGACTTCAAAGAGGCAAAATTCATAATCTGTATAATTTTGATTGCTAATGAGAGTGAATGTCTATTTTTAGATACACTGGATCCTTGTGAGTATTTATACTATATTTCCTGTTTATTTACTTTGACTTACTGAATTTAATTTTTATAGATTTATAGAAACTTTAAATAGCTCACTGATGTTAATAATTTTTGAGACTTTTTATTTTAAGATTTTTACCCCCAACAATATAAAGATTCTAAATTTTTAAATGGTTAAAGTTTGAAAATATTTTCCTGAGTTTTTCATTGGGACACCTTCCTCAAACAATGATTATGAAAGTAATCTCTTCAGGATTTTCTAATCTTTTTATAGTTTTGGTTTTTGCGTTTTGTTTTTCATTTTCACCTGATAATTACTTTTGTATATGACATATAAAAGGGTCCTAACCTTTTCTTCCTTTTTCTAAATATTATCAAATTATCCTAATGCCATTTTAAAAATAGTTAATTCTTCTCCATTGCTTTAAAGGTGCCAGTTTTATCATATGTATAATTCCATATGTACATGGCTTCTCTAGTTTAACCCATTGATTTTTATTTACCTTTTTCCTCAAGCACTATGCACAGTACTACTCTATTTTAATGATTTAGCTTTATAGTATATTTTGATATCTAGAATAGTTCTCCCTCACTGTTCTTTCTTAATGTTGTATATTGAATATTTTTTCACATACATTCCTTCAGATAAACTTTAGGATCAGATTATCAAGTAGACAATACATTAAAACATCACTCCATTTACCCACGTCTTCTTTTATGACCCTCAGCAAAGCTTTATAAGTTTTGAAGTTTAGCTTTTGCACATTTATTTTTGTATATATTCTTGGACATTTTACAGTATTTGTGGTTAATTTTAAATGGGATATTTTGCCACTGCCCTTTCAAATTTGTTATTGTTGGTTTACAGGAAAATAGCTAATACTTTATTAAATGCCTTATTGTTTTTCAGTTGATTGTTTAGTATTTTCTAAAAATAAAATAATATACTCTTAAAATTCTGGCAGTTTTTTTCTCTCTAATATTCATAAGTTTACTTTTTTCATGCCTATTCATTGGTTAGAACTTTAAAGACATTGTTGCATAGTATCAGTAATTGAAGGCATATCCATATTTTATCCTTAACTTTAAAAGACATTCATGTTTCCAGTGTTGTACAGTCATGTATGATAATTTTCTATAGATTTTTTTTAATATTCTAAAATTTCTTCCTGGGAAACATTACCAGGTGAGAGGATCTAAGTTATAATTCTCTTAAATGGTAACATGTTACTTGATTATTTATATTATCAACAGAAAATTCAAATTATTTGCAAATGTAGGACTCCTATTTTTTTCTCACGTAATAAAGTTTGGCTTCAGCAGACACTATTGTGTACTAAGGAAACTGGGTGGTGAACAATAGGACTTTCCTTTTTCCCATAGATTTCTTGGCACTTAGCCTATAAGGTAAACTTTTTTCCTATTCTAATAAATACTTTCTCCATCCACATAACTACTTTCATTAAAGAATATTTTAACTAAAACATACAAAGTCACCAGTTACCACCAATGCTGTTTTTTTTAAATAGATAAGCAACAAGGATATATTTTACAGCATAGGGAAATATAGCCACTGTTTTGTAATAATGTTAAATGGAGTATAATATATAAGAATATTGAATCATTTTGTTGTACACCTGAAACTAATACAATATTGCAAAACAACTATACTTCAAAAAGAAAAAAAAAGAAAAGAAACATAGGTACTGTAGAGGTCAGTGGCCCAACAACACAGGCCCCAACCCTCCTACATAGAAGCAGCAAATGGATTTTCTCTCCCCAGCCCAGGCCAGCCATGTGACCAGATCTAGGCCCAGGAAGAAGAGCCTCTGCCCTTCCCCAGTAGCACTGCCTACCTACCGCTCCAGCTGTTTCTTTCTGACTCTTCCTGATCTAATGGGGGTTGAAATTTCCACTAATTAAGAATATAAATAAAGAAATGGGTAGGAAAGGGAGAGAGAGGGTGGCCTGGTGCCCAGAAGGCTGGAGGAAAGGCAGCCAGTTCACGCTTCATTAGCATCTTTGTTCTCTCTCCAAACCTGCGAATGGAGCCTTTCTCCTGAGATGCCCTCAGGGAACTCCAGTTTGCAGGGGATGGTTTGGTTTCAACCTTTGAAGATTCTGAGCATTTCTGATTGGCCTTTCATGCCTTTAAAGGGCCAGCTTGTCTCAAACCCAGGGTACCTCCTCAGGTCACTTACCCTCCTTCACACAGTGGTTCAAAAATAAAGATTATTTCTGCAGGTCCCCCAACAGGAGCCCTCATGCTGTCACAGTGTAATGCTGTGTGATGTGGCTCAGCTGGTCATTAACATTTTCTTGGTCACATTTTCCCCTCAGGTAGGTCTTTATGTTCCTCAGGTCAAACCTCTCCAACCTGGGTTGAAACAGCATTACTAGAAGTGAGCATTTTGCCAGCAGGCTTCTGTTGTAGCCCAGAAGCAAGTGGGGAGAGGGAGAAATGGAGAAGATGGGGCACTGGTAGGAAGTCTGTTCCACCAGCAAACATGGTGGCTTACCTACTGCACTGGGCTCTGGGTCAGATGCAAGTGTTGATAGCAAGTCCCCCACCCTCCATGTGCAGTCATTTAGGGGAGAAGACATCATACCACAGCAAGAAGCATTTATAAGAACAAAACTGCATGCTGTGGACTTTGTACGGTAGAGTTCGTGAGTGAGAAAATGGGGTGGGAGAGAGAGGCAAAAGTTGCAGAATGTCCTATGGTAGGGGCTTGGAGGGAGGAACTAGGCTGTGACTTGTTTCAAAGCTGCATTGCCAGACTGCACACTGCCTTCCTTCATTGCAGCTTAGAGTTAATGGAGATGAGGGTGCTGTTCACACCTCCCAACAAGCTGTCCTTCGTGCTGCTACTCTCTTTGAGGGATATACAATTTATAACTTGAGCCTTGTGCTTGGCCAAGAAAGGGTGGTGGACATGCTTTTCTGCTTCCTCATGAAGAAATACACTCACCAGCTAAAAATGGGTAAGTGGAGCTGTGCCTTTGTTGTCCTGCAGGACATTAGCAGGAGCTTCGGATCCCATTCCTCATCTACAAAAATTCTCTCTGGGCTTCTATTTCGACGGAGACACTGTGGCTCCATAGGGCTTGGGCCACTCACCTGTAACTCAAGTTGGCCAAGGAGAAGCCCAGCATCTCCTGAAAATGCAAAACCAGCGTGGAAGCCACACCCACTTCTGGGACATGCAGAAGCCATCCCATGGTAAGTGAGCTAAAGCCCTGGACATCGTGGAAGCCACAGCAGCCCTGGAAAAGAACCTGAACCAGGCCTAGGTTTTGCCTGCAGAGACGCCTATCTCTGTGACTTCCTGGAGAGCCACGTCCTGGATGAGCAGGTGAAACTCATCAAGAAGATGGCGATCACCTGACTGCCCTCCGCGGGCTGGCAGCCCCATGCGGGGCTGGACGAGCGTCTCTTCTTCCAAACGCTCACCCTCAAGCACGACTGGAGCCTCGGGAGCACAGCAGCTTTTTAGGGGCTCCTCTGCCTCCCCCTTTGAGTCAGGGCTTCTGTCTGAGCCTCTCTCTGCAGCCACTAGGCAGCTTTTCTAACACCCAGGAGCCCTCCCACAAGCTGTGGACCAAATGGAAACAAAGCTTTTGCAGAAAAAAAAAAAAGGTAAGAATAGCATTTTCTGCAGTCTGCCTGCTTCACAGGTTAGCCTTGTCAAAAGAGCTGCAGAGTATGGTTGTTACAAATATTGTCCTATTTCAGATTGTTTGAGGTTAGGGTTAAACTTCAGAGTCATTAACTTAGTAGTTTGGAGGGTGTTGGCTGGGAATAAGGACAGGGACCTATTTTAGGACATTAGAAAGAGCTTTTCAGCATTTTCAGCTTTCTTCCAAATTAAAGTGCAAATTACGTTCTATTTCATTCCTCTTCCCTCTCAGTCTCTGCCTAGTCTGCTCAAAGTTGAGAGCCGATGCTACTTTTTGAAACAATGTCATTTTCTCTCTATAAAAGTGAATTTATCTCTATTTTCAACAAATATCACATGACAAATAAGACTCATGGTTTCTGGTGGAACAAAACAGAACGCTAGGATTTTAACTTTATCCTAAAATTGATTTATCTTTTGCTTTAAATAGCTTCTGTAGAAAATTGGGAAACTGATAATGGAAGGTAATCATGAAAAGACTTCCCTCATCTTTGTTCTTATATGACAACATCCATATTACTTATCCGTATTACTAGCACATTTACTCAGCCTAGTCCTAAACATCTCAAGCCCCATGCTCTGAGTTCACAGTAGGCTTTGTCAGTCTCTCAGTCACAATGACAGCAATTCTGCAGTCTCTGTGTAGCTTGGATCATTTGAACGCCAATAAAAACTGTAATTTGTTTTATGGACCCTGTGTTCACAGCCATTTCTTTCTCTCGCTCTCTCTCTTTTTTAAGCTCTTTATTGGAATATAGTTGCTTTACATTGTTGTGCCAGTTTTTGCTGTACAACAAAGTAAATCAGCTGTATTTATACCAATATCCCTGTATCCCCTCCCTCCCACGACTCCTTCCCACCCTCCCTGTCCCAGCCAAGTCATCATCCATCATCAAGTTGATCTCCCTGTGTTATGCAGCAGCTTCCCACTAGCTATCTGTTTTACATTTGGTAGTGTATATATGTCAGTGCTACTCTCTCACTTTGTCCTGGCTTCCCCTTCACCCCCCACCTCGTGTCCTCAAATACTTTCTCTACATCTGCATCTTTATTCTTGCCCTGTCACTGAGTTCATCAGTATCATTTTTTTTTAGATTCCATATATATGAGTTAGCATACAGTATTTGTTTTTCTCTTTCTGGCTTACTTCACTCTGTATGACAGACTCTAGGTCCATCCGCCTCACTACAAATAACTCAATTTCATTCCTTTTTATAGCGCAGCCATTTCTAATTAACTTGATTGAATTAAAACTTGTAGTTTTCAGATACTCTTATAGTGTTGCTGTATCTGCATTCTTGGAGCTGTGGCTTCTCTTTACATTTTGCTTTCACTGTTGTGTGCTCACATTTTATTTTCAACTTAATTTTATTCCCAAAGGCACCAATCCTATCAGTTCAGTTTATGAATGAAAAGTGTGGAAGAAGAATATATTGTAAGAGCTTGCATTTTCCACTCATTGGTACTTTAGTCTCCTCTCTAACAAATCTGCTACACCCTTTCATCTTTTTCATGAATTCCTGATTTCTTCATTCCTACTTTTCTCCTACAGTTCCACACAAGTCCAGCATTCTGGAGAATTCCTCGAAGGGTTTGGGCATTGTTTCTTACTGCATGCCAGACTCTCCAACCCTCCCCAAGAACCTGCAAACTAATATCCTTTAACACATTTATTTTATGCTTCAACTATCCAGAGTGGGTTTTGTTTCTTTGAAATCAAGAATTCTGCTACATCGCTCAACATATAGTAGATGCTGTTTAATCAGGTGAAAATTTACAGGTGTTACACATAGCGACTAACAATTGGGTTAAGAGGTTGTGGTGTTTGCCCAAGGTAGGATGAGAGAGAACTTGTTTGACATCTTTCCATGTGCAAGGGATTTATTAGTTTGAGACAGTAGGGTTTATGAAAACTTAACTTCGAATTAATAGCTTTAGTGTAACTAATGAGTTTATGACATGGACTTTTCCTTTATGAAGAATTATTCAGGCTCACTTTCTTATTGCTACGTAAAACCTAGTGTCTCTGATGTCATTTCTTTTAATATGAGATAATTATTTTAATATGAAAATCAACATATTCTCTGCATAGTTCTTCTTGCTTACCCAAATATATACACACAAAATGAAGTATAACAGCACATAGCCAGTCCTGTATAAGCCTTTGTGGATTTTCTAGGTGGAAATAAAACATCATTGTTTACTCTTGTTGGCTTTCTCCTGTAGATGATGAGAACACTATAGTCAGATTAGGGACATTAGGCTTTCAATGACATATTCACCAACTAGCATCTTTGCTTAGCCACTATTAAAAAAGGTGTACTTTAGACACAGTTGTGAAGTGGGCACTTTGTCTATGCCTGACTTTTTCTCTCTGGCTTTCTCATAAACCGATACCCTCATTGTTCTTTATGTCTAAAGAATACTAATTTTAGAGTTCTGTATGTATGGTCGTAAATCTCACCATGCACATATACTGGCTGTGAATGCATGAATAATTTCATCCAAATGCCACGAGAAGAGAACTCAGAAGGTTCCTTAACGTCTTGCAAACGTGCAGAGTGCCTTTCCATAGCACTTGTCATTTATGGCCAAAGACTGGTTCCGCTCATCAGTAGTCCCTACATAGAGTCTGAGAGGTTATGCAGTCTGACTTCTTCCCAAGACTGAAATATTCTGAGTTTCTGACTTCAAGGCATTTAAGTTGAGTGTTGAACTATTTTGCTGTTTTGAGAGGTTGGAAAATTCTAATGATCATGGAGCTCTTTCTTCTACAGAGAAAAATTTGTCCAGGTGTATCATTGGTCCTTGTTCAACTCTTGGGGGAATAATAACAACAGTAGTAAGTAACATTTTTACAGTGCTTACTGTTTGCCAGGAACTATTGTAAGTGTTTAACATGCAGTGACTTACTTAATCTTCACAACAACCCTATGAGAAATATACAGTCATTATTTAAGTTTTGCAGGTGAGAAACCCAGACTATTACAGAGCTATTCAGAGTATCTGCGCTTATTCCCACATCCGTAGTTCAGCACCCACATTTTCCCTTCCCGAGGCTATATCCCACTGATCATTCTTCACAGAGCATGGTCTCCACAGTCTTCATCTTTTTTTATTGGGGTATAACTGACATATAACATTGTATTAGTTTAGGCATACAACATGTTGATTTGATGTATGTATATAGTGCAAAATGGGTACCACAAGTTTAGTAACATCATCACTACACAGTTACAAACTTTTTTTTCTTGTGATGAGAACTCTGAACATATAGTCTCTTAGTAACTTTCCAATATACAGGACAGTATTTTCAACTATAGTCACCATGCTGTGCATTACATCCCAAGGACTTATTTATCTTATAACCAGAAATTTGTGCTTTTCACCACTATTTTGCTGTCCCCTTCATCCCCTACTTCTGGCAACCACCAATCTTCTCTCTGTATCTATGAATTTAGAGGTTTTGTTTTTGTTTTAGATTCCACATATGAGATCATACAGTGTTTATCTTTCCAGTCTGACTTATTTCACTTAGCATAATGCCCTCAAGGTCCATCCATGTTGTTGCAAATGATAGGAAATCCTTCATTTTTATGGCTAAATAATATTCCATTGCATATAAATACCACATTTTCTTTATCCATCCATCTGTGGACACTTAGGTTCCTTCCATGTCTTGGCTATTATAAATAATACTGCAGTGAACATGGGAGTGCAGTTATCTTTTTGAGACAATAATTTTCTTTAGGATAAATGCCCAGAAGTGGAATTGATGGATTATATGGTAGTTCTCTTTTTCATTTTTTGAAAATCTCCATACTGTTTCCATAATAGCTGCACCAATTTATATTTTCATCAACAGTGCACAAGGGTTTCGTTTTCTCCATATTCTTGCCAACACTTGTTATCTCTTTTCTTTTTGATAATAACCATTCTAACAGATGTTAAGTGATAGCTCATTGTAGTTTTGATTTAGATTTCCTGATGATTAGTGATGTTCAAAACCTTTTCATTTACTTGTTGACCATTTGTAATTCTTCTTTGGAACAATGTCTGTTCCAGTCCTCTGCACTTTTTTAAATTGGATTATTTGGGGGTTTTTTTGCTATTGAGTTGTAAGTGTTCTTTATATATAGGCCATTAACCCCTTACTAGATATATGATTTGCAAATATTTTCTCCCATTCTGTAGATTGCCTTTTCATTTTATCAATAGTTTCTTTTCCTGTACAGAAACTTTTTTAGTTTGATGTAGTTCCACTTGTTGGATTTTGCTCTTGTTGTCTTGTTGGTGTCAAATCTAAAAAAATCACCACCAAGACTAATGTTAGGGAGCTTATTGTCTATGTTTTCTTCTAGAAGTTTTATGGTTTCAGGTCTTACATTCAGGCATTTAACTTATTGTGAGTTGGTTTTTGTGAGTTGTGTAACACAGAGGTCCAATTTCATTCTTTTGCAGGTGGCTGTCCAGTTTTTTCAGCATCATTTATTGAAAAGACTATCCTTTTCCCTTTCTGTAATGTTGGCTCCTTTGTTGTGAATGAATAGATCATCCATGAGTTTATTTCTGGGCTCTTTTTTCTGCTTCACTGATCCATGTGTCTATTTTTATGCCAGTACCACCTTATTTTGATTATTATAGATTTGTAATACAGTTTGAAGCGTGATACCGCTCATAAAGCCTTGAGAAATCTTTAGACATCTTTCTCAAGATTGCTTTGCCTGCTCAGGGTCTTTTTCGTTCCATACAAATTATAGGATTGTTTGTTCTATTTCTGTGAAAAATGGCATTGGAATTTTGCAACCGTAGATTCCTTTGGGTAGTATAAACTTTCTAATAATATTAATTTGTCCAGTCCATGAGCATGGGATATTGTTCCATTTATCTGTGTTCTCTTCACTTTCTTTTGTCACTGTCCTGTAGTTTCAGTGTACAGATCTTTCACCTCCTTGGTTAAATTTATTCTTTTCTAAATATATTATTTTGACACAATTGTGAATGAGACTGCCTTTTTAATTTCTCCTCCTGCTAGTTTAATATCAGTGTATAAAAACACAGCTGATTTTTGTATATTGATTTTGTAACCTGCAATTCTAACGCATTGATTTATGGGTTTTAAAAGTTTTTTGATGAAGTCTCTAGGGTTTTTTTCTGTGTATATCATATCACCTGCAAATAGAGACAGTTTTATTCTTCTTTTCTGGTTTGGATGCCTTTTATTTCTTTTGCTTGCCTACTTATTCTGGCTAACTTCCAATACTGTGTTGAATAAAAGTAGTGAGAGTGGGCATCCTTCTATTTTTCTAGATCTTAGAGGAAAAGCTTTCAGTTTTTCACCTTTAAGTATGATGTTACCTGTAGGTTTGTCATAAATATCCTTTATTGAGTTGAAGTAAGTTCCTGCTATACCTAATTTGTTGAAAGTTTTAATCATCAAAAGATGTTGAGATATATACATTAGCCTGTACTTTTTTATCTTGTAGCATCATCATCTGGCTTTGGTATCAGGATGATGCTGGCCTCATAAAATGAGTTTGGAAGTGTATCCTTCTATTCTTTTTTTGGGGTGAAGAATTTGAGAAGGATTGTTATTAATTCTTTAAATTTTTGCAGATTTAATCAGTGAAGCCATCTGGTCCGGGGCTTTTGTTTGTTAGGAAGTTTTGGTCACTGATTCGAATCTACTTTCTTGTTATTGATCTGTTCAGATTTTGTGTTTCTTCATGATTCTCTCTTGTTAGGCTGTATGTTTCTAGGATTTTTCCAGTTCTTCTAGGTTATACAATTTTTTGACATATAAATATTCATAGTATCTTCTTATAATACATGATTTTACATATTTGAGTCCTCTCTTGTTTTTTGGTGAGTCTAACTAAAGGTGTGTCTATTTTGTATCTTTTCAAAAGCCAGCTGTTAGTTCCATTAATCATTTTGATTTTTTTTTACTCTCTATTTCATTTATTTCCACTCTGATCTTTCTTCCTTCCTTCTTTATAACTTCGTACTTAGTTTTTGCTGCTTTTCCTATTTCCTTGAGGTGTAAAGTTGTGTTATTTATTTCAGATCTTTCTTGTTTCTTAATGTAGGCTAAACTTTTCTTTTAGAACTGCTTTTGCTGCGTCCAATAAGCTTTGGAACACTGTATTTCCTTTTTAATTTGTCTCAAGATATTTTTTTATTTCTTTCTTGATTTCTTCTTTGACGCGTTGGTTGTTTAGTAACATGTTTAATCTAACATATTTGTGAATTTTCCAGTTTTCTTCTTGTAATTCATTTCTAGTTTCATATCATTGTAGTTGGAAAAGTTGCTTGATATGACTTCAGTCTTCTTAAATTTATTAAGACTTATTTCATGGCCTGACGTGATGTATTGTGGAGAATGCTCCTTGTGCATTTGAGAAAAATGTATATTCTGCTGCTTTTGGATGGAATATTCTGTAAATGTTAAGTCCTGCTGGTCTAGCATGTCATTTAAGTCCAGTGTTTCCTCATTGGTTTTCTATCTGGATGATCTATCCATTGATGAAAGCAGGGTATTGAAGTCTCCTACTATTATTGTATTCCTATCTACTTTTCCCTTTAGGTCTGCTAATATTTGCTTTACATATATAGCTATGACTATGTTAGGTGCACAAATATTTGTAAATGTTACTTCCTCTTGTTGGATTGACCCTTTTACCATTATATAATGACCTTCTTTGTCTCTTATTACAGTCTTTGGATTAAAGTCTATTTTGTCTGATGTAAGTATAGACAGAAACCAGGGCTTCAGACACATACATGAGCTTCTCTGAGACATATTATCAATCTGGAGCAAGGTGGAGAGAGAGCATGAAGAAGGCCCTGCGTTCCTCCTGGTCTCTGGAGAGTATTGCAGTCAGCCTGTTTATATGTGCTAAAATAGAAGTCTGCTCCTCAGGCTACAGCTATTAAGATAGGAAAATAGGCCTGTTTTCTGAAAAGAGTGGTTGTGTCTTAGTCTGCTGCCTCTGTGGGGAGCTGCCCTGAAAAAGGGGTCCTGTTCTCAGGACATAGCTCTGGGAGCTGCCTTAACTTAAGGATTTGTCTAAGACAAATATAGCTCTCTGTCCCGCCACCCCTGACCTTTGAGTACGTCCTTAAGCAAAAAACATCTGATCCCCTGGAATGCACTACTTGCGCACACAGGTCTATTATCTTGCAAGTCTATCTAGAAGTAAATAACAGTATGTATGGTATGTGTGACTATAAAAGTTTATGATTACCCTGAAGCAAAACATGCATTCACTAAGAAATAATTTTTTCCACTTGCCTGTTTTTCCTTTAGAACCATATATAAAGTCTTGCTTGAATAAAGAAAGTCATCAGCTGCTTTTGGATGCATCTGCATTCTGGGCTCCTGATCCTCTCGACCCCAATCTTTGTGTGTCTGTCTTTCTTTCTTTCTTAGCCATGTCGTGTTTGCCTAAGGACCTGATCAATTTTGCCGGCAGGCTCCGGCATGCCTCTGCTCTGGGCTTCAGGGGTTTAGCCTCAGTGAACACTTACTAATATTTTAAGATCTTTCTCTGAGTTTGCTATAGCCTTGTGGGTAACATGCATGCATGCCCCATTGGCTTTCAAAGCTGGATATTTTGGGGACCTATCTCTGGTGAAGGTATTAAAAGGTGGGGGGGTCAAATGTGTGGTCAAACCCTTTGTTACTCAAGAAGATTCAGGGAGTTGTGAGTTTCCTCCTGGTTGTGTGTAGCCATGATGGGGGTGGGGTTTATGGACAGATTGTGTCTCAGTGTCTCCTGCCTCTTTTGATGTGGGTGTTTTCTTGTTTACCTGATATGTAGGAGTCACTCAGCCAGTTTCTGTATTTCTTTCAGAGGGAATTTTCCCATTTATAGCTGTAGATTTGGTATGTGGGTAGGAGAACATGAGTTCACTGGAACCCCTCATCTTCATGATTTTAATCATTCTATTTCAAATGTCCTCCAGTGTTGTTGAAGTTTGAAATCTATTACTATAGTGTTTATAAAACCAAAGAGTGGACTATTGACATATACAATGCCATAGCTACCACCTTTGTTATAGACATTATACTTCTGTCAAATCACCTTAATAAGATTCTGACTTTCTAGTAGTTACTTGAGCATGTAGTTAAATAAAACTCTTGTTCTTCATTTACATGAAATGTTGGCACATTCTCCATTCTGAAAATTTGAAGATGATTTGTCATCAGGTCTGAGAAAGTAGATGTAGCTATATAAAATTTTCATTTATTCCACTGCAAGAAAAGAAACCCTAATTGAAATTAACTATATGCAAGGCAGTATTCTTGGCACTATTGAGGATAGATACAAAAATGGTTCAGAGGCAGACCTTTCAAGAAGGAGCTCATAGTCTAGGAAATAAGATGAATCACAGAGGATCCAAACCAAGATGGTGGAGTAGGAAAATACTGCGTTCATCTCCTCCCATGGACACACCAAAACTACAACTACATATAGAGAAACTATCTCTGAGAACATCGAGAAGATTAGTAGAACAGATTTTCTACAACAAAGGATATTTTAAAAAGGCCACATCAAGAAGGATAGGAGAGGCAGAAACACAGTCTACTTAGAACCCATACCAGCAGTGACCCATACGTGGGAGAGATATCACAACTGTGGAGGTACCTTCTGTGGAGCAAGGGGTCCAGGCCCCATGTTGGGCTCCCCAGTCCAGGGGACCTGCACCAGAAGATGAACCCCCATAACATCTCACTTTGAAAATCAGTGGTGATTGTATTCAGGAAAGCCAGAGGGCTGTGGGAAAATAAGGCTTCACTAGAAAAACACACACACAAACTCACTCTGAGTCCTAGTGCAGAGGCAGGAGCTTGAAAATTGCTGGGTCATACGAAAAGGAGGGTGTGTGTGGGAAGATCAGAGATCTGATGGGAATTTTCTCCCGGGATGAAAGCACTGGTAGTTTCCTCCTTCCTTTTTTTTTTTTTTTTTTTTCTTTTTTTAAAAAAACTCTCCTTTCATCTAGCTGTCCTAGTGCTGACAGGAGCCATTTATGTAATTCTTTATGAACATAGATAACACTGCGCACCCCGCCCTGGCATTCCCTTGAGGATCAGCCCTGCCCAACCTGCCTGCCCTGGCTGGCCTCTCTGAAATGGCTCACTTCCTGCCCCACCCAGCAGGAAGCAGGGCCCCTCCAGAGTGCCTCTGATACTGGGCAGGTAGCCTCACCACCTCTGTAGCTGACCTTAGCCTGTACTGGCACCCACTAAAGAGGCTTCTGCTCTGGGGAGCCAGCCCTACACACCAGCATGCCCACAACAGTCACAACTAGGTCCCACAGACAGCTAAGCCGGAGGTCAACGCTGCCTATCAGTGTGCCTGCAGCAATTGCAACCCAACTACAAGAGGGCCATACAGCCTTCATGTGGGATACCCCTGGGGCACCTGGATCTGGTGACCAGGGGGAAGTGTATCATTGGGTCCCATAGAACTCCTTCGTAAGACCACTCTTCCAAGATGTAGCTGATATACCTAATATATAGAAATGAAGGCAGGCAAAATGAGACAAAGGAATAGCTTCTAAACAGAATGATAAAACCTCAGAAAAAGAGCTAAATGAAATGAAGACAAGCAAGTTACCAGATAAAGGGTTCAAATAATCATAAAAATGTCACCAAACTCAGGGGGAAAATGGATAAACTCAGTGAAAACTTCAATGAAGAGGTAGAAATTATAAAAAAAGAACCAATTGTAATGGGAAAATACAATAACTGTAAAGAAAAATACACTCTAGGCAATCAAAAGCACATTGGACAGTGCAGAAAAACAGATCAGTGATCCAGACGACAAGGTAGGAAATTACTAATCAAAACTGCAAAAAGGAAAAACATTTAAAAATAAGGGTAGTTTAAGGGACCTGTGGAACAACATCAAGAGTACTAACATATGCATAACAGAGCTCCCAAAGGAGAAGCAAGAGAGAAAATGACAGAAAAACTATTTGAAGAAATCTTTTTGTTGAAAACTTCACTAACTGGTTGAAGGAAGCAGACATCCAAGTCCAGGAAGCACAGAATATCTCAAACAAGATGAACCCAAAGAGACCCACACCAAGATACATTATGATTAAAATGTCAAAAGTTAAAAAGAGAATCTTAAAAGCAGCAAGAGAAAAACAATTAGTTATATACAAGGGAACCTTCATAAGACTATCAGCTGATTTTTTAGCAGAAACTTTTCAGGTCAGAAGGAAGTGAGATGATATATTCAAAGTACTGAAAGGAAAAACTTACAGCCAATAATACTCTACCCAGCAAGGTTATTATTTAGAATCAAAGGAGAGATAAAGTGTTTCCTAGACAAGCAGAGGCTAAAGGAGTTCATCATCACTAAACTGGCCTTAAAAGAAATGTTAAAGGGATTTCTTTAAATGGGAAAGAAAAGGCCATAACTAGAAATGAGTAAACTATAAAAAGAAAAAACATATAGTAGTTAATCAACTGCCTATAAAGCTCGCATGAAGATTAAAAGACAAAAGTAGTAAAATCATCTATATTTAAAATAGTTAAGGAATACACAAAATAAAAAGATGTCAACTATGACATAAGCATAAAACATGGGGAGAGCAGTAAAAATGTAGTGCTTTGGGAATATGCTTAAACTTAAGCAACCATCAACTTAAAGTAGATATATGTATGCTGTATACATAGGTTGTTATATATAAACCTCATGATAACAACAAACCAAATCTATGACAGATACACAAAAAAAGAAAGAAATACAAACATAGCACTAAAGAAAGATATTAAATCACAAGAGAACAAAGAGAATAACATAACACTTGTAAATATATATGCGGCCAACATAGACGCTCCTAAATATATAGAGCCAATGTTAACAGACAGAAAGGGAGAAATTGACAGTAATACAGTAATGTTAGTGGACTCTAACTCCATGATTACATAAAATCATGGATCATACAGAGAGAAAATCAGTAAGGTAACATTGTCCTTAAAGGACGTATTAAACCAGATTGACTTAGTAGATAAAAGGATCATACTATATGTAGGAAAACCTAAAGATGCTACCAAAACACTGTTAGAACTAATAAATGAATTAGTAGAGCTTTAGGATACAAAATCAATATACAGAAATCTGCTGTGTTTCTATACACTAATAACAAACTATGAGAAAGAGAAATTAAGAAAACAATCCCATTCACAATTTCATCCAAAAGTATAAAATATTGGAAATAAATTTAACCAGGGAGCTGAAAGACCTATACTCTGAAAATTACAAGAAATTGATGAAAACATTGAAGATGATACAAAAAATGCAGTGGATTGGAAGAATTAATATTGTTAAAATGTCTGTCCTACCCAAAGCATTCTACAGATTCAATATGATCTCTATCAAAATAGTAATGGCATTTTTCACAGAAGTGGATCAAATAATACCAAAATTTGTGTGAAACCACAAAAGACCCCAAGTAGCCAAAGCGTTCTTAAGAAAGAACAAAGCTGGAGTCACCCAGCCCGCTGATTTCAAAGTATACTACTTTCAAAGTTGTTAGTAATCAAAGACCCTTTGGTACTGACACAGTAAACAGACACATAGATCAATGGAACAGAATAGAGAGCCCAGAAATAAACCCATATTTATATGATCAATTGATTTATGACCAAGGATTGAAGAATGTACAGTGGGGAAAAGACAGTCTCTTCAATGAACAATGTTGGGAAAACTGGATAGCTACATGCAAAAGAATGAAAGTGAACTACTTTCTTGTACCATATACAAAAATACACTCAAAATGTATATTGAGTCAAATGTAAGCCCTGAAACCATAAAATTCTTGGAAGAAAATATAGGCAGTATGTTCTTTGACAACAGTCTTTTCTTATCTGTCTCCTCAGACAAGGGCAAGTGGGGCTACATCAAACTAGAAAGCTTTTGCAGAGAGGAGGAAACCTTCAACTAAACGAAAAGGCAACCTATTAAATGGGAAAAGATACTTGCAAATGATATCTGATCAGGGGTTAATATCCAAAATATATAAAGAACTCACACATTTTAATATTAAAAAAAAACCCAATCTTGATTAAAAAACAAGCAGAGGACTTGAATTTCCAAGGAGTACATACAGATGACCAACAGACACATGAAAAGATGCTCAACGTCACAAATCATCAGGGAAATGTGAATCAAAACCACAGTGAGATATCACCTCACACCTGTTAGAATGGTTATTATCAAGAATAAAAGACAATACAAAGTGAATATGTGGAGAAAAGGAATCCCTCGTGCACTTTTGGTGGGATTGTAAATTGGTGTAGCCACTATGGAAAGCGTATACAGATTCTTCAAAAAATGAAAGATAGAACTTCTGTACAGTCTAGCAATTCTGCTTCTGGATATTTATCTGAATAAAATGAAAACACTAATTCAAAACGCATAGATACAGAGAATAAGCTGGTAGTTGCCAGAGAGGAGCGGGTTGGGGGGAGAGAAAAAGAGGTTAAGGGGATTAATAGGTACAAACGTACAGTTATAAAATAAGTCACAGGGATATAATGTAGAGGATAAGGAATATAGTCAATAATACTGCAATAACTTTGTATTGTGACAGTTACTAGACTTATAAGCGTGATAAATTGGTTATGTATATAAATGTCAAATCACTGTGTAGCACTCCTGAAGCTAATGTAATCTTGTATGTCAATGATACTTCAATAAAACAGAGAAATGAAAAAAATTAAAAAATGAAAAAGATGACTCATAAAGAGAAGATAAATCGCTGTAACATACAGTAGTACTTGCTAATTTCCAAAATAATGTATTTTGACACAAAGAGAATGGAGAAAGTAATATAGACTGAACAAAAATCACAAGAATTTTGAGGCAGAGGCAATTTTGGCATTAAAAATGACAGGCCTGTTTGGATAGGCAGGAAATGTGCTAGGGTGGGGACAAGCATAAATAAATGTAGGGAAATAGAAATGCTTACTGCATAGCTGAATTTGAATGAGGCATATCACCTAAGATTATGTAAAATCTAGATATTTTCATGCTTTTTACCTCAAAATTCAGCTTGAAAAGTTTTAACTTTTTAGCAGTGAGATTTCACTGCTTCCTGCCCTTGTGAGGCTAATAGATGTGCAGGTTTGTTTGGTTTTGTTTTTATGTTTTTGTAATTGTCCACAAGTTTATGAAGGGCAGAAACTAAAATCTGCCACCAATGTGGTGGTCCTTGATGCCTCCTCAGCCCTCACCGCTGTCCCATTTGCTGTTTGAATTGCTGAAGTAGTCCATCCTGCTAAAGGGTTTACATTTTGGCATTCTCTGGACGCTACAACTGACCTAAAGCATTGAGTGATAAACCCAAGTAAAAAATTTTGCATTCAGAAGTGTACACAATGAACCCTATTTTATTAGAATGAACGGGTACTCTAACATGCATCTCTAATTTACTTCAGTGTACATATCAAGGATAAAATTGCTTTACTTCCCACAATAGTCATAAGACATTGTGGTATAGCATTTATTTGAGAGTCAATCACCATATCTCTTTTTATAATTATTTAATACATGACTTTTATCTATTATACTTTATTCCTGGTATATGTTAACTATAATATAAAGAAGTACAATAATGCTTTTGTACATTTGACTCATGTAATAGCTGCATACTTCATTCATAATGGTTATTAAAAGACTAGGGTAAGGAGAGAACATATTAATTTCCTGTAGGCTAAAAATTTTTTTATAATATACTTATTTGTTAGAATTTGGTCTTTGTTTCAGAAATAGTAACATTAAAATTTAAGAGAAGAACTAGCAGTTTGCCAGTTATTTATGTGGATTATTTATGTGGATTATGCATTTATAATTTTATTCTTTTATGTTCTACGAAATGACACAGATAAATGTTAAACTTTTTATTTTTATTTTTTGCAAATATTGCTCCTAATTTTTGTGCCAAAGTGCACGTGAATGATACATTCATTAAGGACACATAAACAAAAATTTTTGGCAAGTGATTGTATGCTTTGTTTATGTATAAGTTATATGTCTTTGCACACTTTTTCTCCTTTTGGTTAATGATATCTTTATTGCTGTTGTTTTCCTTCATCTGAGGCTGAAAAGATTTACTATTTAAGTTTTGCTTATTATGCTACTTATTAGTAGTTCTAATAAATATTTCCTGTAAAGGGAGCTAAAACTCTTAAATAGAAAATTCAGAGTTTTTTTCAGATTGTGATACTAAATCACAGAGGTCCCAGGAATGTAGTAATATGTTATTTTCTAGGAGTTCTTACTTTTGTTTTTCATAGCCTGCTGTTCTTTTTCAGTGGATGTATTAATTTTTCAAATTCCTCAGTATACACTGGAGTTTTGTTTTTAAGAGTTCCCTTCTGTTTCTTGGCTTATATTTGTTTCTTTTTGGTCAGTATTTTTTTATTTATTTGGTTTATGGTTTCTCTGTATATTTGGTGGTCCTTATTAATTAATTCATTCATATTTAAGAATACAAGGCTGGTGACTGTTATTTCCTTCTGTTCTTTTATGCCTGTTTCTCTGCTAGCTCTCTCCCAGCTATAGGACTAGGATTGGGAGCTCAGGTATGAACAGTGCTTGTTGTCTTTAGGGTGAGTAGATGGGGAACCCACTCTTTGGATGCTAAAATGGGGAGATCTTAAGATCTTTACTCTGTGACACTGGAAGCCATTCCCACAACATTAGAAACCATATGCTCATACAGTTAATTAAATTCTTTAAGAGTACTATTTTGGATGCCTGGGAGTATAATGTTGGACTGCCATGCCCAGTGTGTGTGGAGAAAAGGGAGGGGTTACGGTGAGGTCAGTGTGGGGCACTTGACTAGCACTGCATTTCAGTAGACAGATTTTCAGTTAACTCTGGTTTAAAACATTCTTCCTACTCCCACCTTGCGTGACACTGAGGTCTGTGAGCCAGGTGCCTCCCTGGGGTAAGGGCTTTTCTCCTTTTTAGACCTTTCACGTGTACTGGGCTGTCTTTTAAGCTGGTTCTGTTTTATCCATTAGTATCTTCATTTACTATAATTTTATTAGAGATTTAGGAGAAAGGGGAGATAAGTTCTTATTTTTAGTTGTTTTTAACTGGAAGAGGCATTTTGAGATACTTGCTTTAAGAAGTCAATTTATCAGTCATATGGAGAATGGATTGTAGGAAGGAGAGGTTTGTGCCAAGGGATGTAAGTGAGCAGGTTCAGAAATAAGATAGCAACAGTAGAAAGGAGATGAAGAGAGAGAAGTAAGGTAAAAAGAAGACAGGTTTTGTAACATTTGGTGACTAATTAGTTTGTCATTGGCATTTGTGAATACACAGGAAGAAATATTTTTTTTTTCCTTCTGCATGACCAATTAACATAATTTTAATGTAAAAACAATATATAAAACTCCAGGACACATGTCTCTTCAGGACTGCTTTCTAACTGTGTAATTAGTTTCTAAGTAACTAAAATTTGATCTGCTGACTTTAATTGATATATTATATTTTCTGAAGTCTAATATGGAGCCATGATGTCTGGATTTATACATAAAGAGTATGGAGCAATTCACTGAAAAGCTCCAAAAGCTTCCAAAAGAATTTGGAAGCCATAGTTCTTCATCGTTCCTTGTCTTTTGCTAGCACTCCATAAAATAATATTTGAGGCTCAGCCATTTAACTCAGACTAATCAAATGTTTATGCTTTTGATTCTGGAAGAACTACCTCACTCTTATCAGAATAACAGATTTACCCACCTGCTTTTGGTGTGTTATTTTTGGTGTGTTATTCTCTGGGCTCCGCTTATGTAATTTCCCATAATGATTCTACAGCGTAATAAAATACTCCCTGCCCAAGTAAGACCTGACATTTGCCATCCTCTTTCAGACCTGTGATTGCTGATATTTGTTCTCTATATTAATTCCAAGTTATTTTTGTTACATTAAAAAAATTCTTCATTCACTTTCTCTATATCTTTCTTTTCATCATGCCCAAATGCACTAAATTAGGACCCTTAACAAAATCCATTTAATACTATTTCTCTAAGGCCTAATAATATTTAAAAGCTTGAATCCAAAGAAAATAGCTAAACTCACTGTAGCATTTTAACTCACTGTAGCACTGAGCGTGGTTAATTACTGCACACCTCATAGAAACGCCTTCTCTCTTAATTGCTATATCATCATACTCTGCTGTCTGTCCTCTCAGTGTCTCGGCAGTTCTGCTCTGTCCTTTGTGGACAGTTCTTCCTCTCCACAGTTTTAAAGTGTAGTGTCCGAAGGCTTCCTTCCACTTTTGACACTTTTCTCTTTTCATGCAATATATTTTTAGTGAGTTAAGTCATGGCTTCATTTCCTAAATTTAAATGTTTGAGCTAAAGCTCTCCCCTGATAGTACCTGCCAAATTTCTTCACTTTGATAATGTCATAAGCACCTCAAAACCAATCCAGTAAGAGATGAACTTCCATTCCCAGTTTGTCTTTTGACCCCATTTTTTTACGTGGGTGGAAAATAAACTAGTAATAAAAAAAGATTGTAATGCGTATTAATGATAAAGTAGATACCAAATAATTTCAGAGTATAAATTTTGTCCTATTTAGTATTTTGACAGAAGGATATTTATGCTTTCCCATGTTGATTACTCGTGACCATTGATGGTGTGTGAAATCTGACTGCTACTGAATTATGCGAAGGGGAATATTAACAGGCTGAGATTTTAAAATGTTGGATAGTATCATAGAGCCCAGGAAACCTGGTATATGTTTTATAGGGACATTGTGACAAACAAATCAGGAATAGATATGCATAAAGGTGGACTCATTTAGAACACAATTGAAAAGATTGGAAGTAGTCAAAAAGAAAAAACATTCATTATTTTTCTTAATTTTATCCTTAATACTTGTTTCTACCAATTCTAAAAAGAAAATGTCACGAATGTTCCCTTATGAGACAAATCTGGATAATTGTTTTTAAAGACAATTGCTCTTTAACCATTGTATGTGGGGATGCTGTGTGTGTGTGTGTGTGTGTGTGTCTGTGTGTGTATGTAGGTATAGAATGGGTTTACTGTTCAAACATTTCAGAAATATATAAAATAGTAATTTAGTCCCTCCTTATGCCTGTCCCAACTCTGAAGTAATCACTCTTAAAATTTGGAACGTATTTTTCCAGATGTTCAAATTTAAGAATATACTGTATAGTGTATGTGTATTTACAATATTTTTTTTTACCAAAAAGTGAATCATAGTTCTGCATACTTCTGTAAAGTAACTTTTCCTCTACTTTCTATATTATAGATATTTTCCGTCCTCCTTCCCTGTCTCCTGTCCCTGTCTCCTGTCCCCCATGTAAATGGCTATCAATCTTTGTAATTTTAAGAAAGAAAGGTTCCCTTCTATTTGTGAACAATTATTTACTAACTAATCTACCATTGGTGAATGTTTAGAATGTCTCCACTCATTTTATTGTGAATATTAAAATAATTTTGCAACTGGCACCATGGTACATGTATCTTTGAAAGCTTTTGCAGTTATTTAGCATATCTATAGAATAAATTCCAAGAAAAAAAAGTTGTTTGCTCAACTACTATGTACATTTAAAATTTTTTACACTTGATACCAAATTTTCCTCCTGATTAATATCAATTTACTCTTTCACAAAGACTGTATAAAAAGTGCTGCTTTCTTGAGCATTTGATAACTGGCTAATTTAAAACAAGGAATATTTTCTAATCTGATTCCTTTGTTTAATAGACTATTTGAACATGATTGTATTTTTACTGGCCACTAATATTTCCCTTTTAATGAATTTTATATTCACTGTTATGCCTGTTTTCTTTTCAAATATTTGTCTCATATATTGGTAGAAGCTCTTACCTCATTATAAATAGGCACTATATGTGTCTTACGTTACAACTTTTTCCCCTTTGTCTTAATTCATGTTGTATTTTGCAAAAGAGAAAATCTTAATCTTTTAAAATTTTATGGTTTTATTTTTATATCTAAATTTCTGTTTGCGTGTGACCTTAAATCATATTTTGATTTTTCTAAATGGACATATCATATAGCAATATTTTCAGCTTCATGTTACTGTCTACCTAACTAGTAGTGGCTTAAGCAATAAATGATCTCTTAAGCACAATAATAATCTCACTTAAGAATTTTGGAGATAGTACCAAAACTACATCATATCATCAGAGACCTATATTCCTCTATTATTTGAGTTGCCATCCTTAGACTATTGGCTTGCTGACTCATTAATATTGCTGCTTATTTCTAGGCATTACATCGTGTTCCAGAGAAGAAGTGGGCAGAAAAATAGCCAGACACATTTACACTTGTTAACAGAAGAGCAGATAATTTACTGGAAGCCCTAATAGACTTTAGTTATGTTTCACTGAAAAGATCTGAGTTACATGGGGACCCCTAGATACAAAGAAGCTGAGAAAACAATTAGTTTTAGAACAGACATGAGTCTACAGAATAGACCTATATTCTGCCTGTCATGCTTTTAAACATATATTTTAAAACATTTTATAAGGCTTTTATAATTGCATGCTTCTGCTTCTACTAAAGCAAATAAAAAATTTAACCTTTTGTCCTTACTTCTCTCTTTTTACCACAACCCACTTGTAATTATTTTTGATTTTACAAAAAGTGATCATAGTTTTGCGAAGTTGCTTTCTTTTCCTTTACCTACCATAATATAGGTATTTTCTATCTTGTCTGTCCATATATATATGTATTCTTCTATCTACTGTGTATCTAAATTACAATCTAATGTTAAGAAGAGAGAATATCATTCTATGTGTGAACCATATTTTATGTATCTATTCACCATCATTGAGCATTTTATATATGTATTAATAGTCTCTTATGTAAACTCTGTTATGATAAAAAGACCTGTAGACATGAAGTAGAAAAAAGTCATTTTTCCATGTCTCATTTTCTATAATTTCAATGTATGGAAGTTGTACCTGGTCATCTACAAATTGTGCACGATTGAAACTCTCTTTTCTTTTGAGGCTCTGCTGAGGTCATTCATATATGTGGAAGTGCTTTAAAATACTCTAAAGAATTCTACCAGTATATAGATGACACTATTGTTGTGATTTTGTAGTCAGTCAGTACGTTGGAAACATGAGTTAAAGGCAGTTGGCTGGGGACCTGCACAGGGATCCCAGAGGGACATGCGTACGCTATATATAAAGGGCTTAGGCTACCGGGAAGTAAGTAAATCAGAGCCAAGTTACTGAAGTTTTTGAATGCCAAATTTGGGATCTGGACTTAAAAATAAATCTTACACTATTTTGTCAGCACTGAATAGGAAATTGTTTGCAACACGAATTGAGCATTTGTATTACTGGGAATATTTTTAACAAAGAATACAGTGGCCCCGGGGGATACTTCTAGGGATTTTGATCTGGAATGAGGCCTGGGCATTGATGTTTTTTAAAAAAATCTGTCCACGTTGAACATCCAGCCTGGATTAAAAATGACCCATACAAGAGGAAGTTGATTTCTCTGCATTTTGCATTGCATTTCTCCTACTATTTCTCCTCCTCCTCTCACCATTCTGGATAAAATATTAATTATGGTTTTTAAATTCCTATCACTTTATTGTCTTAAAAGCCTATTTTAAAATGGTGGGATGTTCCCATCCACGATCAGACCTACTCACCCTTGCTTGATGACCTCGAATCACCAGTTCTGGAAGAGGTTTGACTCCACGTATGTGCCGCAGCTTTGCCTGTACATTACCTGTGAAGATGATCAAGATGCAACAAACAAATGACCAAAGTGAAGAGATTTCCTGCATGATTCTAAATAATTTTAAATCTCTTAAGTGAGAAATAGTAAATCAGATTTGGGAATCAATTTTTAATTATATGCTTAATCTTTAAATGGTTGCCTATAATTAACTATTTGATAGCACAGTGTGACTCAGTTTCCTTGGAAAAATAAGAATATATACATTCACTAAATTGATTGCAATTGTGAAATTGTATTTGGTATGGTCATCAAAAATAGTAATTATTGAACTTTTATGTTGTGCATAATGCAACCACAATGGTCTGTTTCTTGTTTGATAGGAAAAACAACATCAAATTTCACCCTCCTATATACAAAATCAGCACATTTTCTTTTACAGATTACAGAAAGAACAAAGTGAATATTCAGTAGACATTTGTATTTCCATGAGTCTGCTGGTGTAGCTGAGCAGAGCTGATAATGTGAAGTGCTGCTTCCATCTGCAGCCTGCGAGACATTAAAAGTGTGTGTTACCTGTACGTCCATAAACGGGTTTTGAACAACTTGCTTAGTTAAGGAAGAGTCGTTTAATTTCTCTATTAGTCTTTCTGTGTATTTTTGACTGCTAGCTTTCAACATTACTTAAAAATGCAATATATTTTACATTTTACATCACAAAGTACTTGTGAATATAGTATAGGTACCAAAATGAATCCTGAGATTATATTTATTGATTATTTAATTAGGCTAAAATTAATTTTTAAGAAGCAATTAAATGGTAGACTAAAATAGCCTTTATGATTTATTGATACTGGGAAATATTTTCTAAATCTATTATGTTTGACAAAATTTTTTAAAAAATTATTCCAATAAAATTTAAACTTTTTCTCAAAGAGATTTTTTTTCAGGTTTACCCGTTACCAACTTAATCTGTTATATAGGCTAGTAACCACAGAGGCATCCACAAAAATGACACCAGAGATATATTGTCAATGGATGAAAGATTTTAGGTTATTGTTTATATGTTGTTTTCCAAATAGAGATAGCTCGTGTGTTGTTGAGAATATTATTTATTCAGGTCTTAAAGGGATGAGAATGTTTCTGTCCTAGGTTTCTGAATTCTCAGTCTCTGTATTTTATTTTTTATTTTATTTTGCTTTATTTTATCTTATTTTATTTTATTTTATATATTTCTCCAGCAAAAATGTGGGTTTATTCAGGGTCAGCAGAGAATTCCAACTTCATGTCTGCCACCGAGGTGAGCCATGTGCCAGTCCCCACACAGCAAAGGAAGGAGAGCACTGTAATACCTCATTCTGCATATTTTAAAAGTTTTTCTCCTCTTACTGTTTCTTTGCTGCTCATATTCTCATCATAGAAGGTAGACAAAAAGCTACCAGCTCTGTAAAATTTGGCAAGTTACTTAACTTTCCTGAGCATTGTTTTCTTCATCTGTGCTTTTGGGCTTATAAAAATCACTTTGTTGTGTTGCATTGAAATTAAATGAGAATTGCATGTGGTGAGTATAGCACAATATCTAAAACAGGCCCATTGATATTAGATTTTATACATTCATGAAACAAGTTATTTCATCATGTTTAGTTTCAGGCAAAAGGCCATATTTTCATATTTGAAATCTCATATTTCTATCATAACTGCTCCTTAAAAACCAGATATTTATAATTAAATGGAAAATGCCCAGAAAATACATTTTCAATTATTTTGATAATAATATTTAGTAGATAGTCATAAAATACTGGCTCAGCAAGAACTAATGTGGTTTTTCTCCTTTTCTTTATTTTTTTTAATAAATTTATTTATTTATGTATTTATTTTTGGCTGTGTTGAGTCTTGGTTGCTGCACATGGGCTTTTTTTCTCTAGTTGCAGCGAGTGGGGGCTACTCTTTGTTGCGTGCCTTCTCATTGCAGTGGCTTCTCTTGTTGCGGAGCTCGGACTCTAGATGTGTGGGCTTCAGTAATTGTGGCACTTGGGCTCAGTAGTTGTGACTTGCAGGCTCTAGCATGCAGGCTCAGTAGCTGTGGCTCACGGACTTAGTTGCTCTGTGGCATATGGAATCTTCCCAGACCAGGGATTGAACCCGTGTCCCCTGCATTGATAGGCAGATTCTTAACCACTGTACCACCAGGGAAGTCCCTCTCCTTTTCTTTAACAAGGTTTTAATTATTTTATTTTTTCTCATAAAAATAAATCATGGATTCCTTAATTTAATTTAATTTAATTTAATTATTTAAATCTGTGGTGTCTAAATTTAACACCTGGGCAGTTGGATGAACTATCATACGTGTCACTAAGGACAATGCTCACTTGTTTTCAATGGCAAAAAATGTCATAGTATAAGAAATAGACAAACTCCATTTGCATTTAGAGAATTTTTATTTAAAAAAAAACTTTTTAAGATAATCTGCAGATTCCAAAACAAAATGTTAGGATAAAGGACAAAAAACACAGTTTATAGAAAGGGAAAATTGCTGAACTCAAATTATTATAAACAAGAATTACTTTCCTGTAATTTTGACAATTAAAGATTATGACAGAACTGAAAAACATAAGTAAATTTTGAAGTATTAAAAATTTTTATTTTCTAGGTTTATTCTCTTTCTGATGGAAAACAACAAATCTAAAATAAATGTATATAAACCTCTAATTAAGGTTCCAGTGAATCAGAATTTCAGTGAACTGCTACACATGCTGTCTCGGCTATACTCTGATTCTTCAGAACATCTATCAGAACCTCTCTTTTGTAGGGAAATATAAGTGATTGATCTGATGAGTTTTAATTTATTTCCTCCAGGATATTTTGGATAGGGAAGAATATTCAAGGTTTTTGTTTGTTTTGTTTTTCCCTGACCTGTTAGTTCACTCAGACTCAGTTTCTGAGTTCAGTCTAGTGTCTAAATAATTTTTCACAGCCCTTAGAGGATGACTTTTGTTAAGTATAGACATAGAACATACATCCAGGAGAAGAAGCTATTCTTTGAATCATAATCTAGTGCTACAATTTGGAGGACAGCTGAGTGGGAAAGTATGGCCTCGTTGTCCAAGAAAACTGTGAACTTACTAGGGGCATCCTGAATTCCTGAGTGTTTTTCATTCTTGGTGCTGAGAATGTTTCCCACTTTTGTGTCTTCATACTGTGTTCTTCTTGCCTTGGAACGTTCTCCCAGCCATATACTTCCTGGCTGTGACCCGACCTGGCCTGGAGGACACACATTCATCGCAGGTGTTGTTATCTACTTTCTAGGGGTTCTGACCTCTCACCCTAAATATATTTAATTTTCTCTTTTTTGTGCCTTCATGCATATTCTTTTATCACAGCACCTGTAAAATTGAATTGCACCTGTTTTGGTGAGTGGCATGGCCGCAGTAGAAACTGGGGCTTTATCTTTGAGTTCTTAATATTTCTTACATCCCACATGCAATTGAATTTTGGGGTTTGTGAATTACTCTTCCATATCTTGCTAAGCAAGACTCTATATGATCTAGCCCCTGGCCACTTTTCCTTTTGCAGTTCAAACCTTTCTCCTTTTGCTTTACTATACTCCAGCTGCCTTGGCTTCCTGAGTTTCTCAAACTTGTCCAGCAGTGTCTTGACTCAAAGCACTTGCACTTACTTTTCCATCTGCCTGGAACTCTCTTTCCCCAATATTCTTATGAATTGTTGCCTTATTTCCTTTTGCTGCTCACATGTAACAGCATGTACAAATGTAATTTTTCCCTATTTCTTTATCTGGAATTATTTTCTTCATGGTGTTGGGAATATAAAGTTTTCACCCTGGCAAAAAATAACTGATTGTACTTTATAACAAAGAATCATAATCAAGCAGGGCAGGAATACCTTGGAGATATTGTGGGTTCAGTTCCTAACCACTGCAATAAAGCAAATATTGATGCAGTTAAAGTCAGTCACAGAAATTTTTTGGTTTCTCAGTACATGTAAAACATATGTTTATACTCTACTGTAGTCTAATAAGTGTGCAACAGGATTATGTCTAATAAAACAATGTGTATACCTTGATTTTAAAATGCATAAATGCTAAAAAAAAATGCTAACCATCATCTGAGCCTTCAACAAGTTGTAATCTTTTTGCTGGTTGGTCTTGCTTTGATGTCAAGGGTTGCTGACTGATCAGGGTGGTGGCTGCTAAAGGCTGGGGTGGCTGTGACAATTTCTTAAAATAAGACAGTGATGAAGTTTGCCACATCTGTTGGCTTTTCCTTTTATACGCGATTTCTCTGTAGCATACCAGGCTGTCTGATAGCATTTTACCCATAGTAGAAGTGGTTTCAGAATTGGAGTCAGTCTTCTCAAACTCTGTTGCTGCAGCTCCTTTATCAACTAAGTTGATGTAATATTCTAAATCCCTTGTTGTCATTTTAACAATCTTCACAGCATCTTCACAAAGAATAGATTTCATCTCAAGAAACTTTCTTTGCTCACCCATAAGCATCCTTATGCTCCTCATCCCTTAAAGTTTGATTATGAGATTGGATCAGTGCAATCACATCTTCAGGCTCCACTTCTGTTTCCAGTTCTCTTGATATTCCCACCACATCTGCAGTTAATGACTTCACTGAAGTCTTCAGCCCCTCAAAGTCGTCCATGAGGGTAGGAATCAGCTTCTTCTAAATTCCTATTAATGTTGATATTTTGACCTCTTCCCGTGAATCGTGAATGTTCTTAATGGCTTCTAGAATGGTGAATTCTCTCTGGAAGATTTTCAATTTACTTTGCCCAGATCCATCAGAGGAATGCACTCTCTGTGGTAGCTATAGCCTGACGAAATGTATTTCTTAAAGAGTAAGACCTGAAAATTGAAATGCCTCCTTGATCCATGGGCTGCAGAATGGCTATTGTGTTAGCAGGCCTGAAAACAACATTACTCTCATTGTTTATCTCCATCAGAGCTCTTGGGTGACCGTGTACATTGTCAATGAGCAGTAATATATTGAAAAGAATCCTTATTTCTGAGCAGTAGGTCTCAACTCTGGGCTTAAGATATTCAGTAAACCATGTTGTAAAGAGATGTGCTGTCATCCAGGCTTCATTGTTCTACTTATGGAGCACAGGGTGAGTCAATTTAGCATAAGTCTTAAAGGCTGTAGAATTTTCAGAATGGTAACTGAGCTTTGGTTTCAACTTAAAGTCATCAGTTGCCTTAGCCCCTAACAAGAGAGTCAGCCTGCCCTTTGAAGCTTTGAGCCGGGCATTGACTTCTCTTCTTTAGCTGTGAAAGTTCTAGATGGCATCTTCTTCCAATATAAGACTGTTTTGCCTACCTTGAAAAATCTGCTGTTTAGTGGAGCCACCTTCTTGATTGATCTTAGCGAGATCTGGATAACCTGCTGCAGCTTCCACATCAGTGCTTGCTGCTTCACCTTGTACTTCTATGTTATGGAGGTAGTTTCTTCCTTTAAACTTCATGAACCAACCTCTGCTAGCTTCAAACTTTTCTTCTGCATCTCCCTCACCTCTCTCAGCCTTCACAGAATTAAAAATTTAAGGCCTTGCTCTGGATTAGGCTTTGGCCTAAGGGAATGCTGTGGGGGGTTTGATCCTCCATCCAGATTACTAAAACCTTCTCCACATCAGCAATAAGGCTGTTTTGCTTTCTTATCATTCATGTGTTCACTGGAGCAGCACTTTTAATTTCCTTGAAGCACTTTTCCTTTGCATTCACAACTTCGCTAACTGGTATAAGCAGCCTAGCTTTCAACCTAGCTGGGCTTTCCACATGCCTTCCTTGCTAAGCTTAACCATTTCTAGCTTTTGATTTAAAGTGAGAGATATGAAATTCTTCCTTTCACTTGAACACTTAGAGGCCATTGTAGAGTTATTAATTGGCATAATTTCAATATTGTTGTGTTTCAGGGAAAAGGGAAGCCTGAGGAGAGGAAGAGAGATGGGAGAACAGCCGGTTGGTAGATCAGTCAGAACACAGACAACATTTATTAGTTACATTTGTCATCTTATACGGACCCTGTTCGTGGTGCTCCAAAACAGCTGACAATAGTAACGTCAAAGATCACTAGTCACAGATCACCACAACAAACATAATGATAATGAAAACGTTTAGAATATTGTGAGAACTACCAACTTATGACACAGACATAATTGAGCATAAACTGAGCAAGTGCTGTTGGAAAAATAACATCAATAGACTTGCTTAACACAGGGTTGCCACAGACCTTCAATTTGTAAAATATGCAATAAAGTGAAGTGCAGGATAATGAGGTATGCCTGTATTAAACACCACACTTTTCCAAAACCTTTTATAAGTCCTCTGCTTATAAATCGTGTCTTATAAGCTCAGCCCTCCCTTGCCTGAGCAAGCAATACATTCAATTTATTGTTTTAGGTATTGAGTGATAGACTTTTTATCAGTATTTATGATCACCTATAATTACATGGTATTTTTGTTACCTGTTGGATTCTTATCTATCTGTATTAGGATGTAAGCTCTAAGAGGGCAGGTACTTTGTTGCTTTGTTCACTGCTGCGACTTATTGCTGACACAGGGTCCTAGCAGACAATATGAACTTTACGAGTATTTGTTGAACGCATCTTTAGAGTAGGAATAATGGCCACTTAGCATAATATCCCCACTGCCTAATACAGTGCCTAGTACACAGAAGTAATTCCATAAAATGTTATTTAGATGAATGATTTCATTGTCTCTCTAGGTTTTAAAATATTTGTTAGCCGTATCTTTGAAGTAAAGCAGAGATTATTCAGATCTCTGTGAGTCCATATAGTTCTCATAAACTCAGCTCTCTCTTCAGAAATGCAGTAGATGAAAAGATGCCCACTTGCCTATTTGACATCTCCTTTTGGAAGACTTAGAGGCATTACAGTTTTAATGTGCTTAAAACTGAACCCACGCACTTTCTTTACCACCAAACCAGATCCTCTTCTAATGTTCTCTCTGCCACTAAATGTTATAGGCCAGAAATCCCCTTTCTCCTTTGAATCTCCATTTGCAACGCAGCATCAAGTAAGGGTGATTTCACCTCCTAAATACATCTTGAATCTGCTGATGTCTCTCCCTTTACATGAGCACCACATTAATCCAAGCTACCGCTAGCTGTAATCTCAACTACTTTAGTAACACTAACTGGTCCACCAGGATCCTCTCCAGGCCTCTTGCCAATCTAATCTTTCATCAGTCAACTCTCTCCTTGTAAACTTTTATCAGATGCTTTGCTAATAGGACAGAGTCTAAAATCTTCAACATGGCCTCCAGACCCCATTCATCCTCTTCTTGTACCACTCTGAACTTCAGTCACTGGCTTTCTTCAAGTCACTTGAGATTTCCATGTCCTCCTCTACCTCCATCAGAGAACTTTGGCAAATGTTAGTACCTCAGCCTAAAACATTCTTCCTCCTGCTCTGATTTATACTTCACATATTAAATCCACAATCATTCCCTCACTCCCTGACCAAGTCACATACCCCTGCCTTACTTAGAACCTTGTCTATCTCCTGGAAACACTTCTCATGTTGGAAATCTAAGCTTTGTTTGTGTCATTATTGGATTAATAGCCATCTCTTTAAATTGTAAGTTTTGTAAGGCCGGGGCCGGGGGTGGGGTGGGGGGGCTCTATTTTTAGCATATAGGAGGGAGTAAATCAGTAATTACTAAAGTAATGAAAGAATGAATGAATGGGAGGCATTTGAATCTGCTGAAGACTTTCCCAGCATATTTCAGGGTAAACAGAGTTGGAACCTGTGTTCTGGGAGCGTAGTGGGCCAAGGAAAAGCAGTGATGTGCAGGAGAACAATCTCCTTCTAGAGCTGCATTCTTTTTGTTAAAATTTTCACTGAAAGGCAAGAGCCTCCCTAGTCTTTCGTGGGCTCATGTGTGGTGGTACAGGGAAAAGTGCTGCATAGAAGACATTTAAAGATCAATTTCATCTTTAAGAAGGAGAGAAAGGATGGATACTAATTTGTCGGAGTGCACCAATTCAGGAGCAAATACTGTAGCAGGTTTTCATTTAATAAGGCCAGTTTTAAAATAAGTGTTATATTCTAAGAAGGATTTTTGTGCTTGGGGAATCTCCATTAAATATAGGTGTTAAGTTGCTCTTTTCACTAGTTTTAGAGTTCACTTAAATATTTAAAAATCCAAAACAGCTTGTCATATTAAAAGGCAGTATTTACAAATGGTGTTTTGTTTCTCCCATTCTTGCCCCACTGTGAAAGTCTCAACCTCTGCTGTTGTGAAATCAGTTACAAAAATCTTTCATTTTGGAAATCAAAGTAAGGACAAGAATAAGCTATGAAAACAGGATCATCTTTACAGAGAACATTTGCGACATGGAGTGCAAGGTAGGAGGGGAAAAGAGAGGTTTCCAGACAGTCTTCCACATACTGCCTGATTTTCCTTTGTTTCACTTTGTTTTGTTACCCCATGAGGAATTCATAGCAAGCATCGTGTCTGGCATGTAATCAGCCCACAGAAAATGTTAGCCATCTTCTCCATTTTACTGGTTAATAAGCAGCAGTTTAAAAACTGCCATTGCCTTTAGCTGGTTGGTGAATGGCCATTAATCACAAACACATTAGTTAAACACGTAAAGGGGAACTGGAGAAAACGCTGTGCTCCCCTAAACCATTACCACAGCTCTGCAAAGTCACAAAAGGGAAACCTGAGGAGGTTCAGAGAGACCAGGTTCATGGATGCACGGCTAGCACACAGCAGAGCTAGACTCAAGGTGCTGTCTATCATAGCACATGGGACTTCTCTTCCCTCCATGACCGCAGTGCTCCCAACATGAAGGTGATACCAGTTCCGCTGAAGGAGTGGTTGGGATGACTCGGGGAAAGGCTGCATGTGATTTGAAGCATGGTTATTTTTTGGTGGTTATTTTTCTGCTTTAACTCTTCTGTCCCACCAGTAGGTCACTGATGGTTGCTTCAGGCAATGTGTAGTCCCTGCATGCCAGGGAGGGGGCTCTCAGCAAAGGTTTTCACCTAGAAGTTTCCTGCTAAAGGAAACTGAACCAGAAAATGGAGGAGAGACTCTTTTCCTTTCCATCTTACACAACCTAAAGCGCTTAACCCAAAACTACACAGATATTTGTGGACTATTTAGGGAACTTAACCATCACATACAGTGTTATCTCTAGATGATAGATTCCTAATTCCAAACAACTAATTTAGTAGCAGATGCTTGGAACACATTCCCTTTACTAAGTGGGATATTATCTAGAGTTTCTCTAAACACCTTTATATGTGGATAGAAATGTGGTAGTATTTGTATAATTCTAAAGTAGAGCCTACATGGTGCTTTGCTTAAAACAGATCTGTTTCCTCATTTTCAAAAGGGGAGAAGGACTACTTCATTCATAAAAATTTTCGTTTTACATGGACTTTGGAAATGTGTGTAAAACTAGACATACTAATCTGGAGGACTCTAAAAACATTAAAATGGAAGGCCTTAATTGAGTTGATTGAATTGGCTGTGCTTCCTGACTTCTGCATTTGCCTCATGTATTAAGGCTTTATTTATATGTTTGTTTGGTTTTTTTTTTTTGCTTGTTTTTAAGGCCTGGAGATGTCTATTTTTCAGAGCCTCAGATCCCTTTTTTTGACTGAACTTTGGCTGCAAATAGATGAAGTTCCTGTTCTATACCACTGCTTTTATTGATACTAACTTCGAAGTCTATTAATATGTTTATTTAAATCCCTAGCACAAGTATGTATTTAAAGCATGCTTTGCTTTGTAAATATTATCTTTTCTATGGAATGTAACTATGCCTTCTGCCACTAAAACAAATTGATTTCATCTATCTTCCGTTTCATCTTTAAACATATTATTTACCCAACTTTTAGCTTTTCCAGTATAACATAAAAATGTCTCACTACAATAAGAAGGTTAATAAAAAAAAGCAAAAAAGACTACTTATGAAAAAATACTTTAGAAATCCAGTCCTTTTGATTAGTAACCAGCCCTAGTACCAGAAAAACTTCAAAGTGCTCTCTAAACATTGAATTTTCATCAGTGATGCTGCAAGCCTTAGCTCTCATCTTTCATGCTTACCATGCAATAACTTCAAAAGGGTAAAAAGAAAGAATGGTAATCTCTCAAAGCAACACTGTGCTAGGGCCAGTCGTCTTGTCTTTCACTCTCATGAATTGACAACCAGATAATTGCTTCATTACATTATGCTTTAACAAATGTAATAATTAACATTTTGTAACAAAAAAAGCCAATACTCAAACCACTCAGAAATGAAATCCAGAGCCCAGGGGATTTCTAGAAGAAAATGAAAAAGAATTAGACAGCGTCAAATATAGACCTCTTCAAAGGGAAAGAGATCATTTAAACTTGCCTTTTACTTACTGAAATGTGTTCTGCATATTTTATTGTTTTTGTCATCTTGCTTGTTATAATCCAGCCAGTGAATGTTCAAAGAACATAAAATCCTACAAGTAAATAAATGGAATATGAGTGAATTTACAAAAAGGCAACAATTAAGATCAAGAGTCCCGCATGTGAGCTTTGATTACATAAAGCAATTATGTCTCCCAGTGGGGCTCCAGGAACATGTGATTTATCAGGAGGAGAAACATCAAAAAGTTTTTAGCTTCATGACACTTAGATGTGTAATTTGCAGAGTGCAAGTAACTTGGAAACCTTATCTACATCAGTGTGGTATCACCAGTCAAATCTGGAGTGATCAAGACTTTTTAGAATTAGATTGTAGGGCAGTCTGGGTCAGCGTGGAAAGTTGTAATAGACTCTGACCTTTAAACAGGAAGAGACAGACGCATCATCATGGACTTTGTAGTCAGTAACTCGGCAGTCATCTGAGGAAGTACTGAAAACTATTCCAGAGTGAAGTGGGGGAGCGGGTCAGAGCTATGGGCTGTTCAGTGGTCGCCTCAAACAAGAAGAGACCAATAATTAGGTTATACTTGTGACTTTTGCTGTTTGGATCAGGGAGTATCCTCACACCAACAGCTTTCTACAGATCACTCACCACAAGATAATACAATGGAGACAGCATTTAAAAATTAAAGACATAATTCTTGGTGACCGTTTATCTTAAAAGCTATATTGGCCAAAAAAGGGCAACTATTTTATAAGATTATGGTAAAAAGGAGGGGAAAAGCAATGGATAGGAGCTGTCTGATAGTCTCAGTGAGTATGTTTCTCCCTCAGACCCTGGAGTTAAAAAGTTATCTTTTCAGATGACTGGGGTGTTATCTAGATCAGTGCTTCTTCAGTTTACAGGCATCAGGAACTGTTGACAGTGCATTTTTGCCATCAGCTTGTTACATAAAATAGGTCAGTAGGGCAGATAAAAGATAATCTATTTTTAATATAAACATTAAGGAGGGGGCTTAACCAGAAAGGCCAAATTAAGGTTTTGGGGAAAGGGCATGCATGCGTGTGTGCACACGTGCGCTTGTGTGCATGCCTGCCCGTGATTGCTGGCATGTTTGGTGTCGAAATGCTGAATGGTCAAAAAGTAGAAGCGGTGAGCAGGAAGTGGCAAATTAAAAGCCTTACCAAACCAATAAGGAGATTGACAGAGTGTTAGGTGACAGGCAAGACTGACTGGACTTTGTTAGAAAATGGGAATTGAGGGTAAGTGACGACTTAGTAAGTATAAAAACCTAGCACTCTAGGTATTAATTCTCCCTCTACCAATGATAGGGAACCAGTAAATTAAAATAGTTTCTCTAAAGCTGCTGGAGAAAAAAATCCCAATATATATTTTCAATTAAACTGTAAGTATCCATCAGTGATGTCAGCAGGGAAGTATTTTTAGTTTATAATTCTCAAGTGTCTCTAGAAGAGACTAAGTAAATAGGACCACTTTTTTTTACCCCCACAGCAGCACACATTAATATAACCATAAGATTTAGGATCCTAAAACCTTGAAAAATAAAAAAATACGAGAGTAAGAATGTAGGTTTATTTTAAAATTCCGTGAGCTTTTGTTAGTGCACTGAAAATGGTAAGCAGTGAGGGAGATATTAGGAGGAAAGTCAGGAACAGGGAAAGCCAGCCCAAAGGCCAGTACCTTTGGCACAGGTATTACTTGACTTCTGTTCTCCTGTCACCAATCTAGAAGAAAGTGTGTTTAATGAAATTGTAAGTTGGGAAGAAAGGACAAAGATACCATACATTTGTAATAATGGAAACTGATGCATATTAACCCATGCCTGTCTTACTGATGTATCTATGTACATATTAGAAGGGCAAGAAAACTGCAGTCTTCACATTCTGAATATCACCTAACTCCTTGGTAAGCAATTAAACAGTCCTGAACTTTACCTGGGATAAAGAATGTGATATTTATGTTTACATGTTTTTCAGTGCATGTGAAAATAAGCCAAGAGTCTAAATTAAAATTGAAAGAGAAGGGTAACTCAGGTTTTGAGAAATGATGAATAGGATGTGGACGGGGCATTAATCCTTGAGGAAGACGGGATACGAGGGCCATTGGAGGAGGCCTGCCTAATAGAAGTAGAAGCTGCTTCATTCTGACTTCTAAAGAATGTTGGCCCCAAACTAGCCTTCCATGTATAAAGCTTACTCTTTGGAGTAAATGCTGTGTAAAACAGGATTGGCTCTACAGTAACTGACAAGTGAAATGGAAAGAAATAAATCACCTTTACTTTTTAAGACCACACTTACAAAGAGAAAGCAGGCACCAATCATGGCTGCTTTGACTGTCACATCTAGATCTGCAGGAACCTGAATTCCAAAGTTGTCAGCATTGGTGAAGACATCATTTACAAATCCTGACCAGTACTTTGAAATCTTTCCAATGGTAAGCTTTTCGTTAATGGTCTTCACCTTTGAAAAGAAAATCACATGTTGTAAATCTGAAGCTAAAACAGATGGTTTTACATTTCTTCATGTGCTTAACTTCATGAGAGAGGGGAATTATTTTAGTCACCATCTTTAAATGACAATTGGGTGGTACTCATTCCTTTATATAAGCGTAGGTTTGCAGGTTCAACTTTCCAGTTTACTCTTCAGGAATTTTACTTTCTTGACAGTTTTGTTTAATCCATCATGATTCCTTTTTTTTCCTTTTTGTATGCAGATTGAGGATTTAATAGCAATAAGTAACTAAGGCCAGGCTGCCACAAGATGGCAGCAGGTGCATAGTCTAACTATGGGTGGTAATTCCTTTACCTAAAGTTCAGATATTAAACCTGAATTCTTCATCTGAAAAAAAAAAAAAAAAGAAAAGAAAAAGAAAAAAGAAAGAAAAAGGAAAAACAAGTATTTTTGAGAAAGATTTTAGAGGACATTTTTTAGAAAAAATCAATTTCTAAATATAATTTATAACCTTTTAAATTTTTATTGTTGATTTTATAGTTACTAATATGTGTTTAAATATTATCAATCATTGCTTAATTTCATTTATATTATACTCAGAAATTTACTAGGTCATTCCTTTATAACTAACCCTAAGTCCTGTTTTTTATTTGAAAAATTCTCTGGGCTAATGTACCACACAGGAAATCCAGACTAACTTGGCATTAAAATGTATAGTTCTTTTCAGCAAGAAGGAATCTACAGTTAAACTTTATCCACTGTTCACTTGCTTGCCCTGTTTCTCATTCAAAGGCTGAAAGTGATTCAATATAAACTTTCATTTTCTGTATGGGAGTAGAAGATAGAAAACAGAGAAAGTTACTTAGGCCATCTCTAGACCATGAATACTAAAACTCTTAAGTTCTCCTCAATCACAGGGCATATTTTTATCCTTTACTCTTAGGAAAGTTATGCCAAGTCTTTTTGGAGTGCGATGGGGTTATAATAGCTCATTTTGCAAAATGTACATTGTATTCTAGGTGAATAGTGTTCCCTGAAATCCTGCAAACTTAATAACTTATGTGGGATATACATGAATGAATGAAGTGAATAAATGAAAAAGAAATACATCAAATATAAGATATATTTCTAGGAAAATCTGTTAAGATAGTTCATATTTTTACACATTGAATTTGCCAGTACTTATTGTTTTTTAACATTCAATTTACACAAATATGTTTATATGATAATAGATTGTTTTACAAAATGAAGTTAGCAAGTCTTACAAACATAGCTTTAAAGTAATGATATTTTAATGGAGTGTGCTCTTGAGATCAGAACTGGGATATGTTACCACTAGGGATATAGGAAAGAAGATGTAATTTCGGTGAGTTTAAACTAAATATATTTGCTTTATACCATAGGTACTGTAATTCCACATAAATCACATTTTTGTAGTATGTTTTAAAAATTCTTGAACTGACTGTCTCTGGAATTATGAGTTATTATTGGCATGTACAGTGTTACTTATTACATTATTTTACAAATATATCATTTTCTAAATTTATTTCAGAGATATTTCATGATTTGAACTTTTTAAAAATTGAATTATGTTGCAAAAAATCAGGACCTAAGTGAAAAGGTTCTTCATTTTGTTAATTCATACCTCAAAATCCACATCGCCGAAACAGCCACAAGTTGCACAAGGACCAACAATTTTCAAAATATCTTCTTTGTTTGCATTTTGGATTGTGAATTTAGGCAGAAAGGGGTCCCACTTCTGTGCAATATAACCAACTATAGTACCAGGAGGGGCTTGGATTTCTAACTGTAAGAAGAAATAATAATAAAACAAGATTTCCTTTGGTTATTGTATTTTGTTTCCTATAATGTCAGCTTACTTCTACACAATATATAAAAGATTCTAAATATCTGCTTCTATGTTATATTTTTTTTTATAATTTATAGAAACAAAGAAATTCACTCTGTAGGTATGTGTTCTGCACTAAAAGTCTCTGTCTTTGACCTTCCTTCTTGGAGGAGAACCTATCCCAGAGCTGTTTTCTGGCCCTGGGACTCTGACTTCTTTGCCATTTTTGTTCCAAGTACAATAGTTGGTCAAGCATTGAAGCTGTTTCCTAGGAGTTTCTTCATATTTATTCTCTCTCAGTTGTTGTCACAGCACATATCTATTTTTAAGCCTCATACTGATTATTACGAATTTTTTTCTCTTTGGATTGTCAGCTTCTGTCTTCTCTGTGATCAATTACAAACAAATACTTCTTGCAGAGTTACAGTTGTTACACACCAATTTGATTTCTGTTTCATTTTGTCCAAAGCTTTAAAGAATAGCATTTAAATTTTCAGGGCTGACTTTAGTATTTTACCCCATTATCCTCCATTCCCCTAATTTCTTTATTGTCCATAATATTGTATTTCAACATATTTATGTAGTCAAATACTTTGTAAAATAAGCTGGAAGTGGGTGAAAATGGTGAACATTGTTTGCTTTTATTTTTTTTCAGATCTTTATTAGAGTATAATTGCTTTACACTGTTGTGCCAGCTTCTGCTGTATAACAGTGAATCAGCTGAATTTATACATATATCCCCATATCCTCTCCCTCTTGAGCCTCTCTTCTACTCTCCCTATCCCACCCTTCTAGGTCATCACCAATAATCGAATTGATCTCTCTGTACTATGCAGCAGCTTCCCACTAGCCATCTGTTTTACATTTGGTAGTGGGTATATGTCAGTGCTACACTCTCACTTTGTCCCAGCTTCCCCTCCTCCCTCTCCCCATGTCCACAAGTCTGTTCTCTACATCTGCATCTTTATTCTTCCCCTACCACTGGGTTCATCAGTACCGTTTTTTAGATTCCATATATATGCATTAGCATACAGTATTTGTTTTTCTCTTTCTGGCTTACTTCGCTCTGTATGACAGACTCTAGGTCTCTCCACCTCATTACATATAGTTCCATTTCATTCCTTTTTATGGCTGAGTAATATTCTCTTGTATATATGTGCCACATCTTCTTTATCCATTCATCTGTTGATGGACATTTAGGTTGCTTCCATGTCCTGGTTATTGTAAATAGTGCTGCAGTAAACATTGGGGTACATGTGTCTTTTTTTTGAATTATGGTTTTCTCTGGGTATATGCCCAGTAGTGGGATTGCTGGGTCATATGGTAATTCCACTTTTAGTTTTTTAAGGAATCTCCATACTGTTTCCCATAGTGGCTGTACCAACTTACATTCCCACCAACAGTGCAAGAGGGTTCCCTATTCTCCACACCCTCTCTAGCATTTATTGTTCCTAGATTTCTTGACGATGGCTATTCTGACTGGTGTGAGGTGATACTCACTGTGGTTTTGATTTGCATTTCTCTACTTATTAGTGATGTTGAGCATCTTTTCATGTGTTTGTTGGAGAAAATCAAACCAACTCTCCATCATCTGATCTCCTTTTGTCTTTTCTTATTTGTTAAGTTCATAGTCTTATGTGCATGTCCGTAATGTTTCTTTATACACAACGGTGGTTTCAACAAGACTTCTTAGAATTATATAGATTGGTTCTAGGATCTTTTTTAAAGAAATTGATTTGATTTTAACCAAATTAAAACCTATATTAATTGGTATTAGGATGCATTTTATGTTTGATTTATCTGACATGGGGCTACTTTGAAATAAAACATCAATTATCAGAAATTTTCAAATGGGCATATATATTTTGGATTATTCTAAGTTTAGCATCTTAGGGCATATTAGATCTTGAATAGCCCCAGTAAAAGGATAAAAATTCCTGGGCTCCTTATATGAGTACCTTAGCAATCCTATCACTTAGCTAAGTAATTGCCTATAAACAGTTGGAGAATTAGCTTCAATATATGTTGTTAGAAACTTCTCTAATTAAGGAGAGTTCCATGTTAATATTTATTTCCCATTGCGCTAAGTAGACTATTTATACATAGGTCCTCAAGAGAGAAACTTGGGCTTGAATAGACACCTGGATCAAGTCCCATTTATGGTATTTTCTAGATGTGTGGTCATAGATAAGGCACCTCCACTCTCTAAGCCCCAGTTTTCTGAATTGCAAAATATAGAGTGAAATCTATTCCTTCTAACTTATATAGAGGTGTCATTATATTAGACATCAATGTAATCATATGTTCTGTATCAACTTAACTCATGTCAATGAAAGTTATTACTATAGATCTATTAAATAGTAATGAAAATCTATTATATATTGAAACATAATAATCAAATGATTCCCTCTAGAACATAGTCTTTTCTAAACCTTGAGCTTTGTCATAAATAGGTGAATAGAATGTGAGATTCTGTACTAAAAATGATACCTACCCAAGAGAATACTTTGGAAGAGTTTAGTATCTCTCAGCACTCCCTGAATTTTGCACCAATAATAGAAGACAAAGGGTAGATTTGCTTAATGGTGGAACTTATAGGTATTATAATTATGTGGCTAATGCAGACATTCAGGAGGATGTGTCTCATTTACATGATGCATGAGCCATCTCCACCAATTAACATTGTGGAAGCCACTACAGTTTTTGATTGGAAAGGAAAAAAAAAATTAGTGAGTCACCAAATCTTCAAGCTGTTTTGATCCTAGAGGAGCAACATTCTAATTCAACTATTTGAAAGGTTAGTTGCCCCATATCTCCAGATGAATGCCATTTATGAAGGAAATAATTGCTAATCTTTTCAAACATGGAAAAATACAAGCACACCCAGATCAATGACTGACCTCTTGTAGGTAGCAAGGGCACCAACAGCTGTTACATCTCAAGGGCCTGTTGACTGTAATCACCTCTCGACCTGAGTTATCAGTGATCTTCAGAGTGCAGGATCTCAGTGTGGAACAGAAAGTACGATTGAAGCAGATGCTTTCTTCCACTGCAAAGTAAATTCTTTGTCCCAAGCTGTTTTTAATCTCATATTTGTTAGAGGTCTCAGTGCCAAGTATCACTAATGGAGCAAAAAATAAAATTATCAAAATCATGCTGTTGCTTACTCTTAAACCTTTATAGAAGTAAAAAGGGTGGTGTTATTAAAAGATAACAGAGTGATCAGTTATTAAATATATAGAATCTTCTTCAGACAAATCTACTTCCATGCTTGAAATTTTGAGGATTTAGCCAAAATAAACTCTGAGAACAAAGCTGCGCAATTAATAAATTTTGATTCTAGATATATGATCTACTTGGACATATGCAGTACCACTTTTCAACTAGGAAAGCAATGCTGTAAAGAAGAACCAAATACGCAAATAATAATTCTATCATTATGGAATTTACTGGGACAACGCACAGTGATAGTAATGATTTTGTCTAAAATCACTATCTGGTACTATATCTACAGCTGCATGCTATCTATTTATTACAATTTTGACCTTGTTCAGGAGTAATATAGAATATTAAGGACAAAAAATATTCACGTAATTTGAGAAGTCATCATTGTAAATTTGTGTATTGTTAAGTGATTTGGCTATTTGATGAATCATTGACAATATGATAAAACAGTAGAATTTTGTTTTGATAGTTTTTTGTTATTAGTCTCAACCTTGATTTCCATGTCTGAAATAGTTAAGAAAATTTAAATTATTAGTGCCCATGGAAATGACCAAATAGCTTTATTACTTTAAGGTTAAAAATAATGTTAGAGGGGGCTTCCTAGGTGGCGCAGTGGTTAAGAATCTGCCTGCCAATGCAGGGGACACAGGTTCGATCCCTGCTCCAGGAAGATCCCACATGCCGCGGAGCAACTAAGCCCATGTGCCACAACTACTGAGCCTGCGTTTAGAGCCCATGAGCCACAACTATTGAGCCCATGTGCTGCAACTACTGAAGCCCATGCGCCTAGAGCCCGTGCTCTGCAACAAGAGAAGCCACGGCAATGAGGAGCCCACGCACCACAATGAAGAATAGCCCCCACTCACCGCAACTAAAGAAAGCCCGTCCACAGCAAAAAAAGACCCAACACAGCCAATAAAATAAATAAATAAATAAATAAATTTATTAAAAAGATAATAATAATGTTAGATTCTTAATGACAATATCATCAAAGACTTAGGGAGTTTTATGCTTTTAGGTTTATCTGTATTTATATCAGACTAATGATTTTACTTTCAATATTTTTTTAAAAAATAGACCTAGTGCTCTTTTTAACCTAATTCTATCCTAAGCATTTAACTTTATCATTTATAAAATATTTAGATGTAAAGAAACTTCTGAAACTTAAAACAGTTCAACAGTTTTAATAATTATAGAATATAATATACTTACTTCCAAGAAGCTCCACCTGCTGATGTATAATTATCAGGTCTAACTGTTAAAAGATGACATAAAGGAAATAAAAAGTATTACATCACAGGTCTTTGAAAAGCTTTGCAGCTATTACTATTAACCTGTTTACTAGACTACATGAAATTAGGTGATTTTCATGTTCTCTATGGGGGAAATGGTTGAAAACAGCTCACATTTTAAAAAGAAGACAACATGGTTTTTATTCAAGTAAAAATAAAAAATTACAAGAACCCTGAAAATTTCAAGGCAGAATTACCCAGAATAAGAATAGGAACTGTGATTAGCTCTGTGTTTTTTCTGTGGTAATCAGATGAAAGTGTAGCTCTTGGAAACAATACTTTTGAGAATATTTTTAAACAGTCTCTGAATAAGAATGTATAAGATTTTATGCACCCCCCCCAAAAGAAGTGAACCAAAATGAAACAAAAAATAATGATCTGCGTGCCTGGCCTCTCCGCTCTGTCTTAACTCTCCTTTCACTCTGTCATGCAGTAACTCAGTCCTCACAGTGACGAAATGCCTTTGTTAAAACCGCAAAAGGCTATTCTTTAAAATTTTCTCGTTCACATTTTCCTTTGGACTAGGGGAAAAGAAACCAGGACTCCTGCCGATGCCAACAAAATACCAATTTAAGCAGAAAAGAGTTAAGCCACTAAATGCGTGACATAGTAAAACTTGCCTGTGTAATTAGAAATGAAGTTAATTTATAGAGATAAAGTAGCCACAGTTGAGAAGTGACTTATTAAACAGAATACGATACTAATTGTTTTTTAATGGAAATATTTAATAGGTTCTTAGAAGGAATTTTATTTGTGTATATTTAAATTTTGATATTCAGTACTTGAAGATTCACTAAGGTAAAATCATGAACACTGGACACAATGCTGTTTGTTGCTATTGTGCTTCATTTGAATGCTTCATTTTCTATTTTGTCCTAACATTTTCTTTACTTTATTCTTCCTTCACATTAGTAAGCTGACTGATAACTTTTAAGTGAAAGTAATCATTACTAACATTTGGAATTGATTGGGCATCACAAATGCAGAAAATATGAAGTTACCTTATTTCCTTCACTCTGCTTGTACATTCTGAGGTGGAGGTAAAAACTAATTTCACTTTCTTCTCTTTAATCTAATTATTGATAAAAATGCACATGGCCCCCTTTTCAAGATTCACAAAAATATTTTTTCCAAAATTTATGATTTAAGATATTCTAAGATATTTTAACAACTATGACAAAAAACTTAAAAAAAATATTCAAATTGGTCTTTGTTGTGTAGTATTGTTAGTTCTCTTCTCTTTTGAGGAAAATGGAGTGTTGAGGAAAAAGAAGAGGTAAGCTTCAAAAAGGATGTGTACGATTATTTAGCAGTGGATCTATGTAGGAGTAATTTAGAGAGGAAGAAGTGGGGCAGAAGTAAAGTTTGAGTTTAGGAACTTTGGCTAATTGTGTCATAGGTCAAGTTTCAGCCTTGAAATTTAGGGACTATTAATTGAAAAGGGAAGTTGTGCCTCTCTAATATCTAATAATAGCAATTGTTTACTTAATGACTACCATGAGGTAGTCACTGTGCCAGATACTTTGACATAGTGTCTGATTTAGTCCTCACATCAGAAAGCTAGATATCATTACATTTTACATGTGAGGAAACAATCCCAAAGAGAGAAAGTAGTTTGCTCAAGATCACAGAGCGTTTACCAATAAGTGCTTAGACTGGGATTTGAACCCAGGCAGTAATGCCGCTGATTTTGACGTGCTCTCTACTCTGCTCTACTAGCTTCGCTAAACTAATCTTGGCAACTGGGAGAAACAGTTCTTAAGTGATGCTATGGGACTTCTGAGTACCTTTCCTCCCTGTTTACTCTTTTACTCACCCATCCTCTGTAATAACATTTGACTGGATCTGTCGCTGTGGGCAAACCTCCCGGATTTGAGGGTCTTAGTTTTGGTTGTTCTTGTAGTTTCCTTTAAGTAGCCCCAGGCCACTTATAAACCATGGTCCAAAAGAGTCCATTTCATCTTTTGCTATTAATTGATGAACTAGGAATTGTTGGGAAGTCTAAGCAGATTGTGTCACATATTCAGGTGTCAGGGCAAGTAAAGGACTCCTGAAGTATGAAAGCTATAGAATGGAAACCTAATTACAGCCTTGGGTGTGTAGCTAAGAATCAATTCTCATGTATAACTTATCAGGTTTACAAGTATCATTGATGCATTTAATATATGTACTTCAAAATAAATGGGATCTTTACATGTATCTTTGTAGACTTTAACTCACTACTCTCACCTATAGGTGACTAAATTATAATAATCTTTTGATGCTTATAGAATAAAATGTTATTGACTATTATGAACATGTTACTCCAATCTGGAAAGAGAATGTATTGGTTTTATTCTTAGGTTTAACCTACATGAACAACATATATGTATATACATACATGTACACACATAAATGTATATATACGCTCCATTGGGGAATTTATTTTCAAATTGTTAATGGAAACATTATTTTCAGTAGCCATTGGATAGTCTTGATTAAAGGAGAATAGACGATTTTTAAAAATTTTACATTGTTTTTTAATTTAGAAGGATTTTTATCGAATGTTTTCCTGTTTGTTTATTGAAGCATGTACTGTTTTCAAATGTTCATAATTTTATTTAATCTTGTGGTTTTAGATGAAAGTTAACTCACAAGATTCTTTGTATATATGTTTCTTACAAACTAGTAGCATTACACTTTTAAAATGTGCATTCATCCTGTCCTATAGGCACCACTTTAAAGCAAATAAGTGTTCTTTTAATAAAAGATTGTAAATTTTCTTTCCCTTTGAAGTAAAACATCCCCCAATTTGTGGCATATTTTTGTTTTCTGAAAAAGATTACCAAAGGTATACGTTTGGAAAATTGACTTCATTTTAGAACTGAGGCCAATGGGTTCATTTCTCTATCAAATACGAAAAAAGCGTATTCATGTCAAGCATCTGGCTGCGGGTGTGTCATCATTCATGGATGGAAGAAGAATATGTGATGACCATATGTGATCATCAAACCTCAGCCCTCTGGCACTGCTATATCATGTTTATACTTGGCGAAACCTTGTCTGACAACATTCCCAAACAGCTTGCAGCAGTTAATCAACTCTAGTCAGCTATTACAGCTGATCCTTTCTGCAGATGGAAGATGGTAGGTTAGCTTTTCCAGCTCTTTTACATATCTCCCTGAGCTCTCCAGTCTCTGAAGTACATTTGTCTGCCAGTGGGTTTCTGGAGAAGGCATCTGCAATTATAAACATTTTCCCAGGAACATATGCTGCGTGCAGCTTAAACCCTATCAGGCATAACAGAAATCTCTTGCACCTTAAGGGAATTAACACAGAGATTTGATTTTGATAAAGGAGATAGACTTTATAGTTTGAAAGAGTGCCAAATAAGCTGAAAATTGCAGCAGATGTGCTGACATCTCAATATTAGTGTAAGTGTATTTCTAATCTTTTGTAGGATGAATACAAAGCAACAATAATATACGTAAATATCAATTGCTATTTACATGCCATAGAATTCAGATGATGATATTTCTTGATTGATTTGTTATAAGGCTTGAATCGTTGCTTACCCTCCAATGACTAAAACAGTGACTATACCTGATAATAATATGACCTTTCAAGCAAATTGGCCCAGAGATGCAACAGCATCAGAAGACAATGATGCTAACTTGATAGCTTGACTTCTCTTGGATTTCTGTCCCCCTTTTGAGATTGAGTTGAAGATATTGAACTCTCAGCTCACTGCAGAAATCTTTCCTGAGTACTCTGATCTTTAGCAACCTTTCTCTTCTCTGTACACCTGCACAAATTAAAATTGTGTGCTTATCTGGCTGTAGTACCCAGTCTTGCATTTTTTGTCAACATTTTTTGTCTTTGCCAGTGCGGCTGCAGAACGTTTCGGTGAGAGGGACTAGGTTTTATACCATTTATGTGCCTTGATTATAACAGGTACTCAATAGCGTTTAATTAAATAGCTGTAGGTGACTAAACATGTTAGTTCCTCCAAAATAAATTTGCTGACACTGAGCAATGAGCAGAAAAAGGATAAATGTGCTAAACAGCTCAATCAAAAATGTTTAGTCTTTTCCCTCTGTCAAATAAATAAGGAAATTAGAAGTGGTCATAAAACATAAGTTTCTTCCCAAATAATAGAAATAAATAAAAGACAGATTTTATAATTTCATGCTTTTCTCAGTAAGTTTTCTGTTAAAGTTCTTCAACCTTGATTGCAAGGCAAGAAACCAAGTGTAAATTCATTTTAAGGGGAAAAACTTCATAGAGATAGAGAGATAAAAGCACCTGGCTTAAATATTCTAGACCAGGAGGGAGACTCCCTGGTGGAGGGGGACCCCGCTGCCATACTTGGTTCCCTTGATTGGAAGGTGAGATGTGAAGGCCACGGTCTGGGTCTGAAGCTCCTGGAAGAAAATCAAGCAGCCCTCTGCTTCTTTGGTTCTGTGCATCTGCAAGAGAAGGACAATCCCAGCCTATATTTAAATGTAGGCCACTTTATTTAGTTTGTCTTATAATACTTGCTTCTTCTTAATTCTGAGGGTAGAGTATCTCCTACAGTGGGCTGTCATTTTAGTGCTCTCTCCTTCATTTTCCCTACGTCACTGTCACCACCACTGGACCCTGAAGGCAGAGACAGAGGAATGGGGAAGACTGCCAGAGGTAGTTGTGAGAAAAGTTGGATAATTTGGGCAAAATAAATGATTTTAGAAAATCTATTTCTTGAAGGCAAGTGAAACTTCTGTTCAAAGAGCTGAAAGATTATACACTACAAAAGGAAAATCAATGGCAAAAGGAACTAGATATACTCTGCTCATAAAAGGATAACCTTAGACATAGGTTTTGAGTCATAATTATGACTTTCAAGCATATTCTCCCTTCCTCAAGTATTATGAAGGTGCCTCATAATTTCCAAAGATTGTTGTCTCTTTTTATCAATCATACTGTATGGCTAGATTTAATTCAGTGGTCCTTGTACTTTAGCTTGCATCAGAACCACCTTGGGGGCTTATTAAAACACACATTGCTGGGCCACACTCCAGACTTTCTGATTCAGTTGTTGGAGTGGGGGTGGAGCTTGAGAATTTGCATTTCTAATTATTTCCCAGGTAAACTAATGCTGCTGATCTGATGATATATACTTTGAGAACTAATGGGTTAATTCTATATACTATGAGAATATTTGTAACTAATTTATGAGCTTCTTAAGGGCAGTAATATGTAATTTAGCTTTGATTTCTCAGTGTTTGGTATAAAATCATCCAAAAAATTTTTGACAGTGTGAATCCCTTTGTAGGTCACCCAGCACTACAAAGGATAAAACAATTACAGAATTCTAAAATGTTTGGCTTTAATTATTTACATAATCACCTGTTTTCTATATTATTGCTGGGTAAAATTGTTCCTATTTCAATTATCTCTTAGGTTAAAATTTGGACACTTACTGTTTACACTGAATTAGTCTGGAGCCTCTGTGATATTATGCATAAGACCTGTAAGTGGTGCATGCAAAACTCTTTGTTAAAAATATACTTTATTACCTTTCTACTATTATTTGTCCCTTCTCACAGGACTGCCATTTGTCCATCTCTCTCAGTAGATACCATTATTTTTTTCAAAGACTATCAGTGTTTTCATTTCTCATCTTTATTAAGCCAAATTGTCATAGAGTTCTCACATGTGCATTCATTTGGTTTACACTTTGCTGTTTTAGATTCAGTGTGGGTGTGGAGCAAGGTTCATAATAGGTGTTTTCACATATCAGAGGGGACATTATGAAGATAAGTAATTTAGACTATTTTAAAGACCTATGAATGGTAAGGACAAGGAAACTGATTCTGGATTAGTATGAGGAAGAAATTTATAACAACAGCACAAAGATTTGCATAAGCACTCTTCATCCATCGCCTCCCAAGCATCGCCTGGATGAGCCCTGAGAGGAATTAAAAAAAAACACACACACAAAAAAACAAACACTGGTGAAGGAAAACAGGCACCTAAGGAGTGGTCCTTTGGACACTGGCATGAACTGTTTCTAGTAATGATTGGCTCTTTAAGGTCCTGTGTACGTTTGGTGTTAATGAGGGACATTAATTGCCACATGATTCATTTATTTATTTAACCGTAAGGTTGTGGGACTAGACTGAGATGGATCTCTTAAGATTATATGGGTCTGTGACATTCAGAATTTGGACGTACTTCAGGGGTAGAACCAAATGGAAACAAACATTTTTTGGGCCCATGCAATTAGAACTCCATACTGATAATATGCTAGCAATTTGCTTCCCCAAAGGCCCCCATCCTGAACTACTCTCACATTTGGGGCAGAACCAAAGGATACAGGCTTTAGAATGCCTCTTGTTCTTGAGAACCCCTTCTCAAAAGCGAGTAACTGAGTAAACTGAGAGGAAGACTTTGTAACGCCATGTCGGATTTGGAAGAGGAGCAAATGGCCACTGTAGCAATCACAACCAGAAAATAGTAAAAGGCAACAAACACCTTTCTTTGGCATTCGTGCCAAAAGCACTGCTATCATTGACTTTCAGACAAAATCGTGATCTGGGGAAAACGAGTTCATAATGATAAAATTCAGAATAGTGGTTCATCTTGGGAGTGGAGGTGTGTGGCTATTGAGAGAAAGGGAACTTTATGAGGTGCCAGAAATGGTCTATATCTTGACCTTGGTTACACAAGTTCATCCTGATGTTAAAAATCATAGAGCTTAAGTTTGGTGCCTTTTATGCTCTTAACTATACAGACTTTATCCTTCAATGAAAAAAAAACATGTAGGGATTAATTTCTAATAATAACTGATAGAATGTTATTAGATTCTTATTGCCAATTTTATTGTTGAAAAGATTAGCAGATTAGTCCAATTTTATCTTGTAAACTCTTTTGCTGTGAAAAATGTGGTAGATTACCGAGTGTCTGACAAGTGGCTCTACGTTTCTGACCCAGGTCTTTAGGTCCTTAGATTTCACGGCAGGTGCAGAGGCATTAATGCACTGGGGCCCAGAGCATATCATGTCCAAGCCCAAAGTCTTTATTTGGGGAGTAGAGGCTCGGTCAGAGACTGCTGGGATCACCATTCTGAGGTTACTTGCTTGCTCTCCTGGGATTTAAGCTCACATTGGAGCAGCACAGCCTTTGAAGATCTAAACTGAAGCTTCTGCTTAGTTTAAATCATCCTGGCAACTCCTATTTTTTTTTTCTCAAACTTAAAAGAAAGTTTGAGACCAACCTGTTCTTAAATTGTGTTTATTTATACTAAACCAGGGGACTCCAAACCACACAAATATTTCCTCAGTTCTAATGGCATCTGGTATCTGGACTGTCCTTTGATTTAGTGGTGTTGATTGAACTGGCTACGAAATGTGTGAAATGTCCAATTAGCCTGTATTCCCTGGGAAAATGCTAATTGCAAATACAGATTCATGGCCAGAGAACATCATGACATTATAATGTTTATAAATAATGTCTTTAAATATATTCAAATAGTAGTAATAAAGACACAAAATAATAATAAAGACATAAAATTAGGTTAGGTAAATAATGATGATAAACTGACTTGCCCCCTAAAACCAGATTTCTAAATCAAAAGGAAACTTCATTTTTTAGTATAGGACCGCTCACAGATATTTAACCCACTTCACCTGTTAAATATTTTGAGTGGGTTGCAGAAAGAATGTTAGTTTCCTACCTGAAGTTTTACCTCTAAGTTTAGTCTTGAGCCCTTATCATTACTGAACATCACTGCTTTTTTGGTAGATTAATCATATTTTGATCATAATATTGCTTTCTAGTCACAAGTTTCTTCAAAGACTCAGACTACCAGATGAAGAAGGAACTCCTTTGAATTCCTACCCCGCTTTGAATTTCTATCTACTCTTTTAAAAATGTATAACTAGCTTATAAATATTTCACGTACTCTGCAACTCTTTACCTTACCAGCTACAGTTGTTGCTGTAACTCTTATTTGATATAGTGATGAAGTGTTTTGGACTAAGTCGTAGTGTCAGTCTTAAATGAAAGAAAGAACTTGCCAAGATTTTGTTTGTTTGTTTTCAAATATAAAAATGAAGCACACATATATTAAAATTCATGATTTTGATGTTGTATGTCTATATTTTACAGTTTGAGCTTCCCCAGTGGTACTCAGGGACTGGTATACACTACATGTTGACAAAAAAGTGAAAAAATTACTTCCTTTGTTCCAAATTAAATAGCATCTGAGTCTATTTTGATGCAGGAAGCAAATAAGCACACGTTTCTCTGAATGGATCATTAGTTTCATTTAGGATATTTTAAATTGTGGACTCTATTATCCTATTTATAATTAGTTAAAAGATTTCCACCAATTATACTAATCATAATTCTTCGTGGTAAAACTTTTCATTAGAGCCTAGAGTTTAATGGTTTCTTCTGATAATGGAAAGAAAATACATTATCATTTCATTTTTATATCATTTCACAAGTATTTCTTGTGAGATTGCAACCCATTACCTAAAAGAAGCACATCCCTTGTCTTCTGAGAAGTTCTTTAAGTGACGCAACACTAATGATATGTATACCGTTTTAGGGATTTGAGGACAACTTATCAGTTACCCCTCCCAAAGTCTTTAATTAATCTGCTTGCTTAGTTAGTTTCTGTTGGCTTTTTAGATATAACTTACCATCAAAGAAATTTTGAAAGATTTTTGCCTCATAGTTCAGAAATGTTTACTTCTAGTGAATTAAAATTTACTAGGATTACCCAAAAACACATTTAATTCTCTATAATAAATGGCTGTGTCACATATTTTAAACAACAATGGGACATTTAAAAATATTGAACTGTACTTTAACACTTTTTAACGTAATGTGTGAAAAGTTTTCTACAAATCCCTTTAAACTGGAAATATCAACTTGTCTTTTATGTTTGGCATTAAATATTCCCACTTTAAATTTTGCTCTGCAGCTTTTCTCATTGTCACCAGGTTTATATGTATGATAACGAAAACATTGTTTACATCTTAACTTTTACATTCTATCAGATAGAGTTTTTTTTTTTTTAATTTAATGCAACATGCTCCTTGGAGTTCAAAGTTAAAAATTTCAACGTTCAGAAGCTCTAAATGACAGTCTTACCAACTGAAACACCCTTACAACTGTATATTTTCAGTAATAATGTAAGGAAAAAATTAATAGCTGCCTATATTTACTCTTACCTTTAGAGGCCATGAATATGTCTGAGTCACTTCTTCAAAGACAGCGAGGTTAAAAGAAAAAGCTCTTCTTGTTGCAGCAAGGAGGAAAACACAGCAGGCATAAAACTTCAGAGGGTGTCTGTCTACTTGTCAGCTTACAAATACCAGAGAAAGGGAGAGCCTTGCTGTTTCCAGAGTGCAGTATTTTATTATTTTGAACAACAGGGGGAGACAAAGCTGTCATCAAAAGTAAAAGTAAACACTACTCAGAAACCATCATCCCACTTGGTGGCTGAAGGACCAATTTCAAAATAATAAAAACCAGGAAGGAAAATGTGCAATACTCATTTTTATGGGTTTTATTTCTACTTAGTGTTTAAAAATTCTTGGAATATATATTTTTGCCTTCACTACTACATCAGAAATATTCTATTTTTCTAACTTCTAGAAATCTCCTGTACCAGAGTCTGTGATAAAACATTCTATCACATGTAAATTTCTGATAGTTCTAAATAATTTTTTTTAAATTTTGAAAATGAACAGCAAAAGTCATTTTTTCTCAGAATTTCTCCCCACTCTCTCTTCCTGTAACAAAACGAAACAAAACAAAAAGGATTATTTCTTAGTATTTACATACATAGATAAACCTTTATTTTCATTTTTATTTGAATTTGATCAGTCAGAGGAATTTGAAAATACAAACTTTCAATAATCTCACAAAGTTACGTGAAACATACAGGTAATATTTAACTGCATTGTGTACTGAGGGGGAAAAAATTCTTTGTAACCTTGACTAGACAGGTCATATTTCTAAATGACCATGGAGAGTTTGCTCACCAAGTCAGCTGCCCTGGATGGCATGATTTGCAAAGGTTGAACTTGTAGGATATAATGCATTATCAGCAACACTGTCTACTTCTAAAAATAGTTAAGTGGCCTGAGAAGGCATGGATAGTGATGAAGAATTGTAAAGTCAGCTCACAGGTTGTAGAGAGCCAAAAGTTTGGGTTCTTCTTACTTTGCGAAAAGATGTTTCTTTTTGTTGTTGTTTTGAAGTGTTTGAGGCTGAAATGAGCTGCCATTATTTGAGTTAACATTTTGCAGAAAAGGTATACAGATATGATTAGTATTTTAAAATTAAATTATATGTTTCCTAAATTTCTTAATGTTTGCCATGGGGATTTGGAAAATCTTTGATCCAAAGAAACTAAGTTGTTCTCAGCGCTATCAAACATGGTGTTTTAAATTATGGTTATAATGGACCAGTTAATTTTGACTTTCAGTGGAGCACCAATTTTGAAACAAGATAGAAAAACCTAAGTGAATTAAACATATATTTTGGCCTATATAAGGCCAACCATCTATGCATTTGGACATGGCCATTTGACTCACTTTCAATATTTGACCTGCAACAAAGATTTCCAGGTCATCTAACTTGATGAAGTGTAGGCATTGCCCGTTTCTTCCTTTACACTTTCTTCCTCTGTCCTGCCAAAGACAGCACCAATATTATGTTTTCTTTTGAACGCCCAGCAGATACAAACCTGAGGTCTCCCATTTCCTCCATTCCTTTCTGTTTCCCAGCCTTTCTCAAGGAGAGGCTCGTAAACCCTCCTTAAGGTAACCTCCCAGAGATTCAAGTGTCCTGTTGCTGAGTGCTCCTGCAGACAGGAGATGTTGCTCCACGAGCTGGCTTCACATCCACTCCTGCTGCTTTCCTGCTGCCATTCACCTTCACAGTGCTCTCATTCCACCTCCCCTAACACCTACCACCTCTATGGAAGAACCGGGACCGCGCTCAATACTCAAAATGGTTACACCAACTTCTTAGCTCTGTGCTATGAAGCCCTGGGCTTTTTCAAGCAGTATCAATTTTATTTTGCCATCAGGCTGCAGTATTTTCAGTTTCCTCCCTCGAGTCCATGAAATATAGATAATACAAGGTGGACATGTCCAACAGACATAACCCAAGACTTGACGATAACAGTGGGATTGCAGTACAAAAAAAAGGAGGTGTGAAAATGAATATCAGAAAACCTAGGGTCGTTGGGCCTGCCCCCTTCCCAGGAAACTCCCTACGAGCCTCCCTCTCCTGAGCCTCAGCTCTGCTGCTCTGCTGCTCGTTCATGCTCATCCACTCAGCATGTCCTGCCTTGCCTGTCCTTGTCTCCCCTGAAGGAAAAGACTGTATCCCCCATCTTCAGTTTCAGCCAAAAGGAAATGGAAACAAATTCTATCATAATCTTGACACAATCAACCCTGCTCATGGCCTTTTCACAGGACCTATCACAGCTATTTCGGAAGGTCCATCTATTGACTGTTACATCATTGTTCAGAACTTCCCCAACTATTTAATTATTTAGCTGTTAGATGTTTGACTTAAATTTTCATGACTGAAAGGGCTCCCCAAAATAGTCTCTCTCAGTACAAAGGGAGAGACTGCCAATTTATTTAAGCCTTTATAGTGACAAAAGAAGCTACCTGTTACACAATAAAACAAAATCAGCGGTATGCTCCAGATGACATCCTTTGGGGAAAGAATGTGGAATGGATTAAGATGTAAGCCTACAGGTCTGGGGCAGGACCAAGGACTGTGATGAACTGACTTGGAGGCTGTTTCATTAGCTTAATGGCTGTTCTGCCTCTGGTTTTACTATAAAAGTATGTGTTCCTAGAAATTATATACATACATACATAAATATATATATGTACATATATAACTAAATATACATATATATATGAAATGAGAGAGAATTATTTGTTTTTCTTAATTTATAAATATTATTTTAGGTATAATTCTAAAACACATTTTGTCACTGAAAATTACATTTTAAACAATTTGTGATAATGCATAACATTCATTGTTTTCAGTCACTGCATGTTATTACATTTTATGAGTGTAATGAATACAGTTTTTGCTTATTGCCGTTTTAATATACATTTAGTTACTTCCATTACCTAAGGCAGTGGTTCTTATACACATAGCAGTCCTTTTGAAGATATATATCCGGAAATAAAAATGCTGGCTCATGAGATATGAAGATCTTCATCTTTACTAGGTATCACTGAATTGATCTTCAATGGTCTTGTACCAATTTATGTTCCTAACAGTAAGGAATAAGAGTTCCCATTTCCACGTATCCCTTTCAACATTGCTTGGTCATCATAGTGGGGATATCTTGGGGACTCCTAAGTATTAGTTTATGAGAAGGCACCATCTAAAAGTTTTAAGTACATTATAATCTGAGAAATGTAAATATGATTGTGTGTATTTATGTTTTCAGCTCTTCCTATCATGCTATATCATACAAGAATAAATAATAACAAGTTTTAAGAATAGCTGGTCATAAAAGCCCTGCTACAGGTGGGAAATCCCATGTAAATGGACTGTAATTTAGTGATAAAATAACTCCTTTCATTCAGTGAGTCTCATAGTATGGTCTGCTAAAATGTGAATCCACTTTTAGCAACCTTGCAGCACTTAAGGGATGCATTTCTATGCATAAGTCTAATCTCTGGACTTGTAATTTTCCATACTAAAATGTGAAACTATGCAGGGTGTGTATTCATTAATTAAAACAAATATGGAAAGAAATATCATTGTATAAATGTTTTTTCCAGAGTTATTTGATTTGCAGCTACACCGTTAAATGTGAGATATCGACCCCTTAATGTAAACTTGGATGTTTCTTCCCTGGGAATGTGCAACTCCTATTTCAGCAGCCATCTATCCACACGTTGCAAACCTTCTATCAAAGTGCATTTCTTTACTGTCTTATCCAACCTGCCCTTTTGATACAATGCTTCATTCGTTCTTTCAATAATCATTTATTAACTTTTTACTAGGTGCATATCATTACGGAGCCTACTGAGATGCAATGATATGGCCTCCACTCTATGGAGGATCACAACATAGAGAGGCAATACTCCTTTTATTTTTTTAAAGAGTCAGTTACCACCTCCTGAAAATAAAATGATGTAACTCATTCTCTGTCTGAAAAGCAAAGCTAATCAGGATCAGTAAAGCATCATTCAAATGAGCAATTCTTTATTTCACATGTACATGTCTAATTTTCCTTTCTTCCATGACTTTAAAATAGAAAAAAAACTGTTAAGATATTTTTTCTTAAATAATGAAAGAATAGTATACTGGGTCATGCTTCTTGGTTGCTAATAAGAGATTTCTTACACTCTCTGTTTCTGCCTACTTAAAAAGATATTGATTTAAAGGACTAGGAAAAAATGGAAAAGAATTCTAGTTACAGAGAAGAATCTGTGTAAAACTAAGAGAAGCTGGTTCTGGAGCAAATATATCTAGAAGGGTCCCCACTCACCAAGATGACATAAAAAAAGACTTTTAATTTAGAGTCCTGTGCACAGACTCCCTGGGACAAAGGTTGTCCTGTAATCAGTAGATTATAAAGCCTGAGGCAGAAGCAAAAGTTTAGTTTGTCATAGAAGTTCTTTTTAAAATTTTCTGCCTTATACCTTTTCTTCAGGTAAGATGAAGTTAAGTTGAATGGAGTTCTTTGAAGTAATGTCTTTATTGTACTTTGACTTCTGGCATTTGCCTGACCTGTTATGCATAATGTAAACTTTTAACAGTTCATCATGGCATTTTTTTTCTTTAAAAGGTGTAAAAGTAATGGGAATATTCTCAGGAGTTCTGGCTCATTCTAGGCTACGTTAATAGAAAAAGAGCACAACAAGCAGAAAACTGTACTCTACAGACATGTGACATATCAACAATTATTTATTTAGATGTCCTTCAAGGTGTGTGTTTCTGTGTGTCTCTGAGAGAGAGAGAAGAGAAGAGAGAGAGAGAAAGGAAGGAAATTGGAGCTACCAAGTAGATTGACAGGGAGAATTAAGAAGACATTTAAAATCTTCAGAAACCCCTATGGTCCCCGCCAAGAACTGCTTTACCATTTTTAAAATCTCTTTGTTCCTACCGTTATTTTAAATATACTTACCTCGTGCCTGGATTCTTATGCCTTGCTCAGTGTGGTCATTTTGTCCTCCCAACATCTGCCTGCATCTTCAGACATTACCAAAATACTGCAGCCAGCCCTTCGCTTGCTGCAGCTGACAGCCCAGCAGTGCTCTGCATACAACTGCCTTCATTGACAGCAGCCATATCACGCACAGCCAGTGCAGCTGCAACTCAGTGCCCGCCAGAGGACACCAGTTGTTTTCTGCAGCACCTTTCCTTCATATTTCCAGCCTCAAAAATAAGCTTCCCCAAGCTTGGATCCCCCCAAGAGCAAAGTTTCCAAGAAATTGAGATAATTATTATAAACAAATATACATTAAACACATAGACAACACACGTTAGAGTTAATTTATGCTTAACAGTGCATGTTTGGTGTTTTCTTCTGGTGCTGTTTATAGGCTAGGTCATCCTGAAAATGTGACTGGATTTAAATGCATGCTTTGCAAAGTGGTGGCTGAAAGAGTGGGATGTGTCCTATAAGCTGTGGAGAATGTTGCTTCTCTGAATGGGGATGGAAAAGGAAGGCCTGTGTTTGTTATTAGTAAACATCCTTTTTCTTGTTGTTGTTGTCTAATGCAAGGTCCTGACCCATTGTAGGCATTCGTGAAATATTAACTCCAAGCATGAGGGAATAGATGTTACCAAAAGCATTGTTTGTGGTTTGGGACATCTTCCTTTCCTTATTTTGTCTACGAGCAAATGTATGAACTGTGAAAATTGATGAGAATTATGATCTTGCTCCTGACTTCAAATTATAGTCAGTCATGATTTGAATAAGATATATACAAGTATGCTTAGTGTTTCTGACATATCTAGAAATAATTCTGTGTTGACTTAAAGCGAAGTATATTTATGTTTTGTATAGTTGTATTTTTTCTTTGGAAATCTCCTTAGTCATGTTTTTCTATGCTTACTAAATAGATTCTAGTGCAGTGTTGTCAATAGAAATATATTTTGAGGCACATATGTAACAAATTTTTCTAGGAGCCACATTAAAAACAAAAGAAACAGGTGAAATTAATTTATTTTACCAACTATTTCAAACATAATTTCAACATGTGTCATTAATCAGTTTTCATGTGCCCAATAACCACATGTGGATAACAGCTACTGTATTGGACATAGAAATTCTGGCATATTTATCCAGAGAAAGGCTTGGGTGGTGACAGATTAAAAGTTGTGTGTTAATCTTATGTGTTTGTTTAAATATATATGTGCTTTATACTGAAAATGATAAATGAAAAGTAAAATATTATCTTCTCCTCCCACACCAGCTCCTTTCCTCCCCAGATCATTACTATTAACTTTTATGTGTGTATTTTTAGGTTAAAAAATGCTTATAATATGGGACTATATATTAATGATTTCTAAACATATGAAATATTATACAAACAGACCTGTACTGTGTTCAGCTTCAGTAGTAAACAGAGAAAATTAAGCGAGATACTATTACACACTGAAATGGCAGAAATTAAAAGGACCGACAATACTAAGTGTTGGCAGGACATGGACCAGTGTTAGTTCCTATGCAATGTTGGTGAATGTGTGTATTGCCACAATAATGTAGAAAACAGTTTGGCATCATTTAGTATAGTCATCCTTTGGTAGCAGAGGGGATTGGCTCTGGGAGGCCCCAAGTAAACCAAAATCCTCAGATGCTCAAGTCCCTTTTATAACCTGGTATGGTACAGTGAGTACAGTTGGCCCTCCATATCCATGGGTTCTGCATTCAGGGATTCAATGAACAGCAGATGGAAATTTTAACCTATGGTTGCTTGAATCAGTGGATGCGAAATCTTCAAATACAGAGCGGTGACTGTATAGTATTGAAAAAATATCCATGTGTAAGTGGCCCCATACAATTCAAACCTGTGTTGGTCAAGGGTCAACTGTATATTGGAAGAGACACAAACTTCATACCCTAGTGATTCCATGTCCAGGTATATACAAAGAAACCCTTGCACATCATGAGTGGTAAAAGTGTTCATTAAAAAAAGAGAAACAGAACAGAGTTTACTCCCTTGTTGGTATCTGCTGATAATTGCTTTTCGTTTCTCAACGATTTTAGACCCTGACTCTCTGTCACCTGTTTCAATACTAGTTTTATCTCAACACTTGGAAAATATAATATACAATAAATGATCCCAACAGTGCCTGCCCTTTTACTTTCCTCTGGTGAGTTTGTTTCCTATTCAACCTCAGCTTACTTTTTAAAAAGATATACCCTTTATAGGTGTATAAAGTAGATACTTTTTGTGACTAGTGAATGCAATCCTTCCATAATATCAAATTCATGTGTCTTATCCTCTATTTCCTTCCTCTGTTTCTGGGCTGCTCTCTCTGATACTTCCAATGAAACAACCTTTTGATGCACCAAGGCCTCCCATCCTGCCTATCATTTGCCCCCCTTGACATCCTCATTTGCTTGTTTACTCAGCCTAAATTCTATGGAGAGTTGTTATAATCACACCCCTGAATATACATATTTCCTATTTCATAGCACTTAGCAAAAACCAACCAACCGACTAACAAAAAAACCTGGTTAATTCCAACACTTTTACTAAAGGTCTGTACCTTACCATAAACAAAGCACACAAAACAATGCATATTATTCTCAGTTTTATTCATGACCTCAAAATCAAGTGGTTTCTCAGTGCTGCCAGATTACCCTTTCATCCACTGTCCTAGATGACAGTTTCATGCTTCTCTCTAAACAAGCATCGACACCTCCTATCCTGTCCTTCTTCGCAGCTTATGACTTTGCATCCTTCTTCACTGCATCGTTTTCTCAATGAAGCAATCCAAAGATGACCTTCAGAATCTCCTATCACCATATCATCCACCTGTCAACAACTATACACACATATAGCCTGCCTTCCCCTGTGTATTCCTACATGGTTTTTCCATGCTGCTCACTTCTCGTGTGTACTGCATCTTCTCCTCTCAGGCACACTTAAGGACACTGCACCAGTACTTCTCTCCTTTCTCTCTCTCCTACAGGATCAAGTTTCACTCTCTGCAGGATCATGTCCATCAGGGTACAGACTGCTGTTATAACTTCCATGTGAACTTTTTTTTTGACCAAATCCCCTGTCAGCTATAGACCATTTCTTTGCTCTTCTTAGTAGCAAGACTCCTCAAAAGAGATTTCTGTACTCACAGCCTCTGGCTTCTCTCTTTCCGTGTTCTCTTCACTTGCTCCACTTGGGCTTTTGCCTTAACCATTCCACGAAAAACTACTTTTGTTAAGGTTAATAATTTCCATGTTCTGAAATCCAGTGGTCAATTTTTAGCTTCCTTTTGCTTGATCTACTGATAACACTTGAAACTGTTGATTATGTGTGCCTCCTGACATACTTTTCTTTTTTTAAATTTTATTCAAGTTTACTTGATGTACAATGTGTTAATTTCTGCTGTGCAGCAAAGTGACTCAGTTATACATATATATTCATTCTTTTTCATATTCTTTTGCATTATCATTTATCCCAGAATTTGAGTATAGTTCCCTGTGCTATACAGTAGGACCTTGTTGTTTATTCTATATGAAATAGTTTTCATCTGCTTATCCCAAACTCCCAATCCATCCTTCCCCCATTACCCCTCCCCCTTGGCAACCACAAGTCTGTTCTCTATGTCTGTGAGTCTATTGTATAGATAGGTTCATTTGCTGATACACTTTTCTTAATAGGCTTTAGCATATCCCATTTCTTTTGGTTTTTACTGATCATTCATTCTCAGTCTGTTTTGCTGGTGACACTTCTTTCAGATGTTTACTTTGGAGTACCCCAATGTTCAGTCCTTAGTCATTTTTTCCTATACATTCACCTCCTTGGTGATCTTGTCTAGTTTCATGGTTTTAAATACAATAGAAATGTTGACTACCCCAAAATATATCTCTAGCTTAGGCTACTGTTCTGAACTCTTTACTTATATGACAACATCTCAAACTCAATTACCTGTCTAGTCCTTGATAACCCTATCTTCCCAGTCAGGCCAAATTTTGTGGGTCATTCTTGATTCCTCTCTTTATCTCACACCTTATATTTCACACGGGAAATTCTTTCTTCAAAATATATCAAGACTTCCACCAGTTCTTATTACTTTCACTGCTTCCATCTTAGTCCAGCCATGATAATTCGATGCCTGGATTATTGCAGTAGTTTCATAAATAGACTCTCTGTTTCTACCCTTGAGCCGTACAGTTAATTCTCAATGCAATAGCAAGAATTATCCTTTGAAAATATATGTTAGATGATATCATCCTGTTCCTCAAACTTTGGAATGAATTCGACAGACCCTGTAGTCTATTTTCGTCATACTGGCCTCCTTGCTATTCCTGGAACATGCCAGAGAGTCTTCCACTTTAGGACTTGCTTAAACTGTTCCCTCCATGAAGTAGCATTATCTTAAACTGTTTTTGCCTGCTTAAATAGGTTGTTGATAAATCAAACCTTGAGTTGTTTTACATAGACAGCACTGCGTAGGTGCAGGACAGGAAACCCTGTCTCCAGCATGACCCCAGAGCCAGGAATCTTCAGTCTATGGAACTCAGTGAATAGAAATGTTGCCACTGGAACCCTTTACAAAGTGAGAAGTCCTTCCATAAGGAAAATCTAGCTTCCAGCAGCATGACTAGCTTATACATACTAATTCCATATTAGCCAATCAGCTTCCAAGTTTGAGAGTGCCCCTAACCCCTTAAATTTCACCCCTAACCTTGGATCAGCACACAGATTTGAGAGGCTTGCCTCCTGTCTCTTTGCTGGTCAACCTCAAAATAAAGTTTTCTTTTCTGAAAAGCTGGTGCCATAGTGCTGGCTTCTTTGCAGATCAGGCAGTGAGCCCTTGCTCATAACATCTATCTGGAATGTTCTTCTGAAAGATATCTGCAGGTAAACTCCCTCATCTCATTTACATTTTTACCTAAATATCACCTTTTTATATGAAGTCTATCTTAACCACCCCCTTTAATATTCCTATGCAACCCCCCTTTCTTCTCCTTCTTGGCTTGGAATTTATAGATTCTTTTTCTATTCTATAAAGCCTAAACTTATATATTGGTCATGTGTATGTAATAAAGTCTAAAGTTATTTTCTATACCATATCTTAATGTTTGGTCTTAGTTCTATATATAAAATTTTCAATGTTTACCGTTAGCTTTTTACCACAGGTTCCCTGTATTATTGAGGGCTGTATTTGTCATGATGTTGTGTCTTAAAAAAGGCCTTGTGTGCTCATGTTTCCTGAAATCATGCATATCTGAAAATTTCTTTCTGTTATCTTTACACTTGCTTGACAGATTGGCTGTGCATAACATTCCTAGATCATACTTGATTTCCTCTTGGATCTCTGTAGACTCCGCTCTATGGTTTTTTCAATATTTGTGTGGTTGTCCAAGGACAGTGACATTTCCTGCCTTATAAGTGACTTGCTTTCTTTACCTAGGTGAATGAAGAATATTTTCTTTAGCCTTGAAGTTCAAGGAGTTAACTGTCATGTTAGAAGCTAATTGTATTGTAACACTTCTTTTAGAAACACATAATCTTGGGAATCCCCTGGCTGTCCAGTGGTTAGGACTCTGTGCTTTCACTGCCAGGGGACTGGGTGGGGGAACTAAGATCCTGCAAGCCACGTGGTTCACATTCATTTATTCTTTTATGTGAGAAAATTTTTCTTTTAAAAGTATTTTTCTCTGTTCCATTCATTGTGCTCTTTACTTCAGATTCAAGGGTTATCCTAGGTTTCATTGTTATTACCTGCTCTGTATCTAGTCTTCTTTCCAATAGCTTTCATCACTTTGTTCTGTTCCTCTGCATTCACCTTATCATCTCAAGACTCTCTGTATTATCTTTTATGTTATCTATTTTACCTATATTACCTAGTGTAATCTAGTTATTGGAATTACCTGTTATTTTCAAATTCTTTCTTAGTTCCGTAATGCTGTTTTTGCCCCTTCAGTTTGGTCCTTAACCCTGCATTTACATTTTATTCAGCTATTTTATCACTGTAAACTTAGTATCTTGATATCTTGGGTCTGTGTTTTCTTTATATTACTTTTGGGCAAGGAAAAGGAAGAAATTTTTATTTCTTTAGATAATTTTTCCTTCAAGAGTTAATTTTTTACTTCACTTTTGCATGGTTATCATTTCTTCCAATTTTCCTTTCAGCCAGATTCTTTCTTCCTCTTTCTCTTTCTTTCATTTCTCTCTTCTCTCATTCCTTCCTTCCTTTTTCCTTCCAATAGCATCTTTGCAGTGTTAAAATGCTTTTATCTTTTATCCAGCTCTACCAAGATTTTCTAATCTATTAGATGTAGTGTGGATAAATCCTCCATGACTTTATTTTCTGACCAGATATAAAATTCACAGAGCTCCAGTTTTACATTTTGTTTCTTCACAATCTATTACTATTATGTAGTCCGAGACCATGAAGTTCAAGAGTAGAATTTAACCTGGACTCTGTGATACCTTATCTACAGGATTTGGTCTCGTATTTCTTTCTCCATTTTTGTCAGATATTTTGTATCCATTTCAATGTCCTGAGTTGGCTGTGTATCCTGTTTCTGTTTTGTGGTGGATACCCTTGTATCCAAAGTCAATCGGGATCCTAGAGCCCTTCTCTGCTTCTGAGAAGGTTTGGCTGGGTCGTTCTCTTGTCATTTCTTCCAGCTGCCATTTCCACATTTTCGCCAAGCACAGGAAGAGAAACACAATTGGAAACTGTTGCTTTTGCCCACAGAATTTCTAGAATGACTAGTCTATGAACTGAGCGGTTGGAGTTTGAGGGGTTGGGGCATTGCCTGGTAAAGGGGACCAGGAGACTGCCATCAAGGTGTCTAGACCCATGGCCTTTAGTGCATCCATTTTGCTGGGCCTCACTCCTGTCTCTCAGAGGATCTGCCTTGCTCTTTAAGTTCTTTGTCTTTGACTGCTTTCCCTTCCAGCTGGAGACAGTTAACTCTGGGAAAGATTGTTCATTCCATCTTTCCTTTAAACACCCTTCCTGCTGGGAAAATCTAAATGAAGAGTCTTAGACATCTTTCCTGCTTCCTATGAGGCTCTGACACAGTAGGGAGGGGCTAAACGTCTAGAGCTTTTGTCCACATTTTTACTAGGCTGCTCACACATCTCTTCAGTGGGCTTTTCAAATTGGGAGGAAATATTTTAGAATCAAAGGATTCAAGCCACAGAAAGAGATCTTAAAATCATGTATTATAGTATTTTCCAACAAGTAGCTTAGGTAGTTATTCAGTTTCTATGTTATTTTTGATAGCAAGTACTGATAATTGCAAATAAAATGCTATGCCTAAGTACATGCAACTAGCTACAGAGATATCCCTGACTCTGAATTCTTAATACCCTTATCACTCACCATACTTCTATTACACCATATTACTTTTTCCTACTCAAACCCAGAAAACAATAAAGAGAAATCAAAAATATGTATTTTAGTCTTTTGAATTATTTACATTTTTAAGTCAATTAGTAAATTTTTAAACTAATTTTTCAAAAATTCTTCATAAACCATCTAACATATTTTGGCCAGTTAATCGGGGCAGGAATTTTGGTTTGCAGATTCATGCTGTTATAAATTGAGATAGTCTGTCCAATTCTTTTTATGAAAAGGCGAAGGGAGGTTTCATTAAATTTCAAAGCCCTGTCTTGTGTCTGACCATCAGTGTGCTATTATTACACTTAATGTCTCTTTCCTCATGAGGGAAATCTTTTTCTTTCTTTTTTTTTTAATCCCCTGTCACTTTCCAAATCATCATTTTTTAGAGTCTACCAATCAAAGGAAATTGTGATTCTTTGAGCCTCTCAGCTGTACTCTTTGTAACCATGGAAACCAAGCCAAACTGTTACCAAGGTAACCTTCCTGAAGCTATAATTTCACTCTCATTAACAATTTTTCTCAGGATTAATAAATACATTGAAAGTTGAGCAGAAATAATACTGTATTTGTGTATAACTTATGGATTAGAGTATGATTTTTTAAATTCTCATTTAAAATTACATATAACTGAATTTATGATTCAAGATGGAGGAACAAGCACAGTCATGTGGTAGTGTTTTGAGCTATTCATTGAGTACCTAAAAGGAAAATTAATTTGACCTTGATGCTGAGAATATTTTCCCTTTGGCATATATTTAGCAGCTTAAGGTTATTTGTTTCCTTTTTTCCCCTATATAACTTGATTCTGCAGTATTGTATGCCATATGATAAATGCTATTATTGGTCAGTTTTTATAATCAACTTATGGATAAAACACAGAGGACATGGTTATAGATAAATGACAGAAGGTAAATTTTAGAAACCTTGAAAGCATAAAAGCAATTGTATGTATTTATCCATATAATGTTTGCTGAAAGCAAGTGTGATTTTATTAAATAGCTAATGTAATATTGTTGACTCAAGAGGTACTATTTAAATTGATGAATCAGGCAGCTAAAGCATAAGCATATTTTAGAATAATTGTATAAATATTTTTACATATATATATTTAGATATTTGAATGTTTTTAGAATATTCTTAAGCATAACTTCTGATATCCATCTTGAAAAAAATGTAAATGTTAAAAAGAGCATGGAACCAGGGATTGGAAGTTAGTATATAAGACTCCTATTTTGAAACTTTTGTATGGTTTGATATTTATGGTTTAAGCACTAAGCATTTGAAATAAATAGCAAATCGAGATTTTTGTTGTTCTGGATTTTGGAAAGGTGTTTTTCACAGTAAAAAGGAATGTGTAAGAATTTTTATTTCTCTCCAAATTCTATTTCTCTCCAATGAACATAAACACATGTACTAGATTTTCTAGGAGGGTCCTATTCCCTGTAACCATTTCTCTTCTTTTCAGATTGTCCCTTTATTTCCTTTTTTCTCTTAGGGAGGAAGTACAGAGGCATGTATCAGTGGACCTGAGGCCCTGAATTTGGAGCATGAGCACAAAGAAGGGCCATCACGTGCCCTGCTTGTATATGAATGAGGAAGGGACCCCCAGCGATCAGGGTACCAAGAGGAAACAGAAGCACCTTCAAAATAGAACAAGGTCAGAAATATTTCTTTATTTACAAAGCCATTATTTCTAAATTTGGAGGTGTAGGGACCTAGGACGAATACCCCTTAGTCTACTAGTCAGCCCCAAAGGGACAAGTGTGTGACTTACAACAAGAACTGAGAGAGAGAGACGTGGGTGGGGTTGGCTGACATGAGGGGGTTGTAAAAAGGAAACAGCTGCTCTGACCTCTCCCTTCCTTGACCTTCCCATCTCCTGGCTCCTCTCTGGCTAAATTCCAACAAGAAGACAGGGGTTTCTGTTTTGTAGAACAAAGAAATCCGTTTTTCTGAGTAGGCAGCAAGATAGGGAAAGGTGGAGATGGACAGAAAATGGATTTTTAGGGGCAAAAGGAAAATATCTGCCATAAAACTCCCACCTTAAGACCCTTTTGTGATTTTGATAGAATGAGGATTTTTTTTTATTTTTTATTTTTTTATTTTTATTTTTTTGGGGGTACACCAGGTTCAATCATCTGTTTTTATACACATATCCCCGTATTCCCTCCCTTCCTTGACTCCCCCCCCTCGAGTCCCCCCCACCCTCCCTGCCCCAGTCCTCTAATAGAATGAGGATTTTACTCTCATCTGTCAGAAAAATTGTTGTAATCAATATACAAATCTACCATGTCTATAATATGTATGGCCTTTGTTAGATATGGTGACATCATACACATGCGTTGCTGCCTTATGTTAGAGTAAAAAGAAAGACTCCATTATTGGTATCTTTTATTAATAATACAACACTAACCAGTAAAAGCTACTATGTATTTAAATTTCCTTGCATCACCAAGGTCACACTGATAGAATTTAGAACATAGAAGCTATCAAGATACTTCAGGTCCCAAAACTCTATCAGAGAATTCCTTTGAATTCCATTTTCTATAGCCCTTATTTAGAATACTTATTCCTATGGTTGGAGAAACACACAAAAAATGATTCTTACTGCAGAAATCATGACTTTAAATAAAGATTTCTTCTTTTAAAAAATCTGGGGCATCACTGGAGTCCTTGGTTCACTTGAAAAAAGGGAGTACTTGATGGAGGAAAAGGGGAAGGAAGAGAATTCACATGGTCTTGCTAACATAAAACAAAGGGACCGCCGGTTATTTTTCTGCCAAAAAAGAGTTTATTCAGGATCAGCGAAGAATTGCAATTTGGGGTCTGCAACCATGCTGAGCCGTGTGGAAGTTCCCAGCATGAATGGAGAGGACAGCTCTTTTACAGGGGGAAAAGGAAGTTGAAGGGCTATAGTAAACAAAATGTCCAGGCTTTTCATCCGCTGAGTTGTGACTGTCTCTCAGCGGCTGCGAATCTTGCCGGGCAAGAAGGGGGAGTCTTTCTTCTTCCTCTTAGGCTCTGCTGTCATGGCAGAGCATGAGGGCTGCCCCTCCATTTAACTGAGGTTTTTGTTTATTAATTTTTTATACTCATCATCTTTGTATGTGATGCTATGAGAGAAATTAATTTAATTTCATCACAGGAAATTGATAAGGCAAGTGATCTTCTCTGTTTTACAAGTGCTGTGTATGTTTTCTACAAAATTTGGTTCCAGTAATGTTCTTTGATTGCTACACAGTTGAAGGTGATAATGAGTTAGGAGAGGAGAGGAATGTGAGAAGGTGATAGGCTAGATCAGTGAATTTCTGAATGTGTCCTGGGAAATCCTCACATTCCAAGAGTAGGCTTCAGGGGCTTCTGAGTGTGAGGGGCAGGGTGGGGGGTGCACAGTGGGGCCAGGGGTATACGTGAGGCTGGGCAGGGAGACTTTGGACTCCTTCTTCTCTCCTTTCAAACAGAGCAGCTTTGCTTTGATCTGCTTTCAGAATTTTCTTAACAGCTGGTATAGAAATTCTAAAAATTGTGTAATCAGTTTCTTAATATTCCCTCAAAATCACCTCTAATGTATTAGTGGCATAAAGCTTTCAAACGGTGTTAAAATTAAGGAGAAATGAAGCAGTGATCAGCTTGCTATTCACATAAAAACCAGCATTGCCTATTTTGCTCCACAAACAAAGGTTCATTAACTCATTTAAAGCCAGACACTTCATTAAACAAACATGTGATCAGATACAAACAGTTCTTTTGGAAAGTGAAAGTGAGAAACAGAGTAGAACGTGACCTCCCAGACTAGAGATTCTTTTCACATTCCTTCTTAAGATTTGGCATTCATCGATTCTCTTGGGTCTCTTTGATCACCCTCTTACATTTACCGAGAGAACAGTTTTGAGATATTTACTGCATTAATAAGCAACCATATCCTGTCCAGTTATTGTATGAATATTGCTTTTCTATGCCTCTGCTGAGTCAAGAAGGGATCTGTAATTTTCCCTGGGCAGGTGGAGTTGTGAAGCCTGCCTATCCAGTTACACAGAAGCCTTAAGTCACCCTGTCACCAAGAGCATAAAGAAAGGGAAAAATAATTCCAAGCAGTTTTATTTCCTCATATAACCATCTTTATTAAAATCTTTTTAATTGACATATAATTGACATATAACATTGTGCAAGTAGGTTTAAGGTGTACACAGTGATGATTTGATACATGTATATATTGCAATCTGATGTGTACCACCGTAGCCTTAGTTAACACCTCTTTCACATCACACAATGATTTCTTTTTAGTTGTCTCTTAGCAGCTTTGAAGATTATAGTACAGTATGGTTAACTATAATCACTATATGGTGCATTAGCTTCCCAGGACTTATTTATCTACTGTTTCCAAGTTTGTACCCTTAAACAGCATCTCTCCAGTACCTCCCCCCCCCCCACCTCCACTCCACCCTGTCCCTTGGTAACCAGCCATGATACTATCTGTTTTTCTGAGTTCAGCTTTGTAAGATTCCATATCTAGGTGATATCATACAGTATTTCTCTTTCTCTGTCTGAGTTATTTCACTTAGCATAATGCCCTCAAGCTCCATTCATGTTGTCCCAAATGGCAGGATTTCCAAAACAGCGTTTTCTTGTGTTTGTAACTAAAATAGGATTACAAAGTAGGAGACCATAGGGGATCTCACAGAGGCCCACATTGTCCCTTTGGTTAGTGTGCCAGAGGAAAGGAGAGGTTTAGATCCTCTACTAGTTTAAGGTAAACAAAGGGGGGAAAGCTAAATTTGAGAGTCTTCAGTTTTAAAAGTTGTCCTATTTAGCCAAAAAAAGGAGGGGGAAGGAATCACATGTTTTCATCTAATTTTATTCTTTGGCTGATTTAATTCATTTTTATTTGCATGCATTAGTGTACAAGAGAAGTCACAGAATAAAACCAATTATTTAAGTGAAGTAGAAATAAAACAATGGCAAGGAAGGAATGTGAACACTGTAGTAGTATTTGGTGCAAGTATTTGTAGATTAGGAAATTGAGGTTAAGGACTTCTATGTCATACGTGTTTAATTTTTCCCCTCATATTTTATATTCTTTATAACCAGGACTTATCTGAGAAATGGTACATTGACCTTTCTAAGTTGCTCCTCAGAAGGCTAATTAAAGTTAAAAAATAATAATAATAATAGTGCTACAGAGTTGTAAAAGGTCTCCAGGGCTTAGGTGCTGCATTTCCTAACCCTCAGGCACATTCTACAAGCAATTTGGACAGATAAACCTGGAGGAAAGGTGACTCCAGAAACCATTTCTAGTCTTTCACTGTAATGCTTATTTGACCTCCCCTTCCTGGCAGAGGGTTCTTAAATCTGTGTGAAATCCTTTGTGCGGCAATTTACGTGTCACACGAAGGAAAATCTGGAGCAATATTTCTCTCTTTGGTGTCTGTGTCAGTTGCAGTGCCAGAGTCTTTGTCTCCTTTGTTTGAATGGAAGCTTCCTGAAACATACCTCACTATTTGCCTCCTCAGCTTGCTCGCCCCACCCACTACCCACCATTCTCTACCTAGACAAGCACAATCTGGCTTCTGCTTTATGAGTCAGACTCCTATCACGTCTCTGAAATAGCCGTCTCCAAGGTAACATATGGCCCTCTTGTTTCCAAACCTAAATATGCTTTGAAATTCTCATTCACTTGACCTCTGTTGGCACTTGACAGGGTTGACAACTCCCTTGTTTCAAAACACTTTCCTTCTTTGACTTATTTGATATTATTTCTTCCTGGTTTTGCTTTTATGACTCTAAGGGCATTCTTGCATTTCCCTAACTTTTAATTTTGGTGTTAACCTATGCTGCATCCTTGGTCCTCTTTTTCATTTTTTCATTCTATACTCTCTCCCTGAACAATCTGATCTACATGTGGACTCTAATTTCTATTAACTCCCAAATTCATAATATTAGTCCATACCTCTCTTTTGATCTCTTGATTTGTATAACACATTTTGCAAAAATTGTATAAATAATTATACATATTGATTATTCAAAGAACTTTGACGTTTTCTAAGTTGTATAAACACACTACCACCACCATCATCAACTCCATGACAAATTGAATTTTCAACACAAAATCTCTATTATGTGCCTTTCTATTGGCCAGTCATCATATTGGACATAAGAATTAGAATGAAACAAAACACACACATGGCTCTCCAGGAGTTCTAGGTCCGGAGATCCTGAGCACTCACTCAGGCTTACCTCTGAAGGGCTACTGGGCCATCTTGTTCCTCCCCACCACGGCTTATCCGGTGCTGTGCTATCTCTGCCTGTTTCCTCATGTTCATCTCTCACTCATTGTGTCAAAGGACAGCAACTCCTTCTATCCTGTTTTTGTCTCTTTTTAACTCAACATAGATTTGTTGACTTAAATAAGCGGACTTTTTTTCAAGCATAGAATACCCACCTAAATATAATATAAATTTGATGTTCAAAGAAAATTCTTGTTTTCTCTCCTGAGTTGCATTTTCAAACTTATATAATTATTCGGCTTGCAGGTCAAAGACATTCCATTTGGTCTTTTAGAGCAGGTACTTGATATTTATAAACAAAATGGAAGGGCTCATGTAAAATGCAGTGACTTTTGCTGGACGTATAGCCTATAGCAGGGGTCCCCCACCCCTGGGCCATGGACCAGTACTGGTCCTCGGCCTGGTAAGAACCAGGCCACACAGCAGGAGGTGAGCAGAGGGCCAGTGAGCGAAGCTTCATCTGCTGCTCCCCATCACTCGCATTACCACCTGAACCATCCTCCCCCACCCTGGTCCGTGGAAAAATTGCCTTCCACGAAACCGGTCCCTGGTGCCAAAAAGGTTGGAGACCTCTGGCCTATAGGACCAAATAAATATATTTATAGAAATGTAGCCTCAGACATTAGAGACCTACCAACCTAAGAAAGTGTTGGAATTTTGTGGCTACCATCCCACTACCATATGAAAGAAGTTTTTTTGAATCTTTTTATTTAAAAATTTTATTGAATCTTTTTATTTAAAAATTCTTACCATGTATTTTTATTGGGACTATTATTGTAATGACAGAACTTCTTTATTGATATTATTCTACACGTAACAGTGAAAATCTTTATCATAGTTTCTAAGATCGTTTACTTGTTTTAGGGTGATGGTAATCTGTAAAGTCTTTGACATTGTTTATAAATGTTGGTATATATACATCAGTTAATTTTATGGGGTAAGCTCTTGTAGCTTTTGTCAGATTCTCAGAGGAGTCTGTTTTCTCCAAAATGTTAAGAACCAAAATGACATATGCTTTACTCTGTATTTTATAAAAAAATTACTAGTGAGAAAGAAGAATTTTTCAGAGAAAATGTCAAATGAATACCTAAAGCCAAAAAAAAAAATCTTTTTGTTTTTGAAATTTACACTACACAGAAATGTAAGCTCTCTTGATGCTGACCCTACAAGGGCATTTCTATTTGTATCTGAATAGATTCATTTCCAAATTTGGAGAGTAGCCCATGTTCCATTACCGTGCAGCCCACAACATGCTAATTAGGGTGCAAATTGTGGTGGTATTTCTGGTGACCTGGACATGTGTTCAATGGAAACAGAAATGAGCCCCTCAACTCATTTCACATAGGCCAGAAAACATCTGCCAGATGGTTATAGCTTTCAGTAACTATTAAACTGGATCGCATTTGAACAAACGACTTAGATATATAGTGTTTGAAAGCTTATTCTGAAATTTCTAACATATCCATGGAGATTAGTCTTAATGAAAAACTACATTAATCTACCTCATGCATTGTGATTAGCCTAAAATGGATCATTCCCTCTCACTTTCGCCAAAGTCAAGCTAAGAATGCCTTCATCCACTTTCATATAATGCTAACAAAACATCTGGGAGATTTATTGATATCAGAGTATCTATTAGGACTTCAAAATTAATTTCAATTCCCCGAGGTTTCTTATTTTAATTAACAAAACCATGATCCTGTTCTGTTAATTAGCATGCTGAAGGAATAAGTTTGAGATGAATGAATTCTAACAAAGCATTTATCTTCTAAAATAGTAAAAAAAAAAAATTTTTTAAAGCATTAACAGGCTGGGTTTAATTTGTTTTATAATTTTAGTAACACTTTAAATTCCATCCTGAAGAGTAATATAACTAATCGTCATTATTTTTCATTTAAAGCTTTATCTTGGGTGTGCATATGTTTTTAAAACTTCATTAGTAGTGGTACCATAGTTTTAACATTGTATGTTTTAAAGATTATTAATGTGAGCAAGAGTTCATTTAATATTTTATATTACATGTTCTGTTGAGTATAAATTGCATATTTATCTCACTCCCATTGTTTTTCTTGCCAACTTATGGAAGTTTCTGGGTATGCCACAAGGGATGACCATGCAGCAAGGCAGGTAGAATCTGTGAAGAGCTTCCTGCTCTGCCCAAACATAGAATTTCTCCATAGTCATATATTTTACCCTAGATACCTGTTATTGGTATCTTCTTGTATTTTGAAACTTATCTTAAATACAACTAAAACATTTTAGGCACCAATAAAATCTACCGATTAGATTAATAGTGCATCCGATGTCATTAAGAGTACTACTATAAGGGAGCATGTTGAACAATTTCAAATAATTTTGTCTTATGTCAAACCACAAATGATGGCTTCAGGCTGTGTAAGATTAAGGGAACTGGGTTGTGAAAATCTAAATGGCATCATTTGAAACTCCTCATAGAACTTTTCCCCTCACGTATCTGCTTTGCTGCAAATGTGTTTGTATTTGAAGACATCATAGAATTGTTCTCAAGCAGCATCCTGGAAAGTAGAGTATATTTAGTTAATATCAAAATACAAGGAAGAACAATCATGACTTCGCATATGGTTTCTGTTTTTGAATCTTTCATACTGAAAACCTGCACTGGAAAGGGTCAGATAATATTTTAGGCTTTGTGGGCCAAGAGGCAAAAGTGAGAGGATTGTAGAGGTCAGTAAACAACAAGTGAGAAATCAGGATTCCACAAATCTTATTGATGACATTCAAAACATAATAATTGAAGACAATTTTTGGTAATGCTAGCATATTAATGAGAAAAATGGAATTCTCCTTTAAGAATAATTTTCATTAATTGAGTTCAAAGTCAGTGTTTCCTGTCATCAAAATCAATTGCAAGTGTTCATCTGTCAATGATGATCTGTAATGAGATTTTATTATTTCATCTTTGAAAATATCTTTTCACAGAGATATGTTGTGCCAAACACTGATATTAATCCATGAGCACATAAAAGGCACTCAGAATTCTGTTAGATTCTTCTCTAGATATTTGCCTGTTAGTATATGTCATTACATTTCAGATTATTCCCTTTCAATTGAAGGTTAGGTGGAAGCTCCTCACTTACATAGTTAAATGAATTTTGAAACATGGAAATTTCCTTTGAACTTGGAACTGTTAGTATTAGAACTTAGGTTGAGCTTGAAAAGTATAGCTCCTTCAAAATTGTGTGGTAACGGAGGTATTTCTTTTTATCTTAACTTTTGACAACCTAGACAGTTTATAAACCAACTTGACGTTACTTATGATTCAAACAATATTAATTGTCATCAAACTGACACTCCTGCAGTGTAATTTTTGTGTGTAAGTACTGATGTCCGTACTTATAGTTTTGCCTTGTAATTTAGGTCAAATTAATTAAGAAATATTATCAAGTCTACAGCAAAAGGTAATCTCCAAATTCATTCAACATTCAAAAAGAGTGTTTGAGGGCAGTTCTTCTTGATCACAAAAAGTTTAATCTTGGCTCTGACCGCAAGAAAATTGCCGTACAGTATCACAGTTGAGTTATAGAATTGCTGTGAGATAGAGTACTCAGCTTCTATTTCTGACACAGATTCACAGAATTCCTAACGAGTACATCCAGGAGAGCTAATGGAAGATCACTGTTGGTAGTGCTGACTTAACAAAGTCTTTTATTCTTGATGTACTTATTAATGACGCCTCTGTGTTAGTTTGGGTCCTCTAAGAGGCAGACAGCAAGATGGGGTTAGATGTGTGACAGATATATTGAAGGAAACATCTGTGAGGGACAAATGAAAAGGGGCTGGAGGAGTGGGGAAAGCCTTCTGATTCTAATGTAGTTCTGACTCCTGTGAAGGAGAGAAGGAAGGAAGGAGGGTCTTACACTGCAGTTTGAAGAAAATTTCAGCTAAGCCAGTAGAGAGTATTTGAGCCAAAGTTGCCCATCAGAGGAGTCCCTTCTGTGTTCAGTCTTTGGCTGGAAGCAGCACATGGGAAGTGTGGCATCAGCACAGTTATTTTGGTGGATTCCAAATGCAACAGCTTGGGCCACCAATCAATTACACTTCGTCCAGCAACAGATCTGAGTGGTCCGTTTGGATGGCTGCCACACTCTGCACAGATTTACTGCTCCACACTTCTTTGGGGAGGAGCTCCTCCATGGTTCACATGCATCTGTCTTCCTGAGGGGAAACTGAAAAGAGAGAAATTTATACGATGAACTACAGCCTCAGTCACTGCAGTTGATCTCATTGGTACTCATCCTCCTCCACCTACAGTATCCATTCTAAATCTTCCTTGCCCTCAGCTATCACCTCAGCATATCTTGATTACTTACTTGGTGGTGTGACGTGAACCTTCATTCCTGAGGGTCTGAACTCTTGATGATCATGCCCTTATCAGGCCTGAGTCGCTGCATGTATCTGTTCAATGGAGCAAGGGAAGTACCAGGAGGTACCCAAGTGGATAAGTTGGGTTCCACACGTGTTCCTTCTTGTCCCCATTGTGTAAAAGCAGCCTGACCATTTCTTGCCACTCAGAGTCAATTACCCTTGTTAGTATGGTGATTTCTATCTTTGTCTGCTGGCTGGTCTCTGGACACAAGGAGTCCTGGTGGACAAGGTGCCTTGGTGGCAGCTGTAGCTTATAATGTAATGGAGTTTTTGATGATTACCTTGATAATAGTATATTCTTTTTGGCTTTCAGGGCCTCCATTTCTGCACAGAATTGTAGGATGGGAAACACAAAATCCCCACTGGGTCATTGGGAGTGATGGTATATATATGGTCACTCTTACTTCTTCCTTTCAGTTCTCTAATCTGTGTACTTTTCTGTTGGAGACATAATGCCGTATTGATGCTTCTGATTTAATGCATCTAATACTTACCAAAGAGTGGTGTTCCATGCTTTCAGAGAATTGCCTCTGAACCCATGCTGAAATTGAGCCTTTAAAGCTGTTCCAGCATTCTGTGAGGTTGGCTGCTTCTGGATGGTTTGGTACGTGATATAATTGTTGGATTCCACGGTCATGGGCCCACGTTTGTAGGTTGCCTTATCTGATGCATGCCATATGAAACCCACAAACCCCTAGATAGTCGTGCTCACTGAAACTATGCAGGTCAGAATGGCAAATCCATACTCAGAATAGGTATTTATTCCTCTGGGAGGGAAGGACTGTTGGCCTTTCTAGTATGGAAGGGGCCAGTGTAGCCAACATGTTCCAAGTGGTCCATTGGTCTCCTCAAGTAACAGTGACATATTGTTGTCAAGAACTGTGAAAGAGCTGAGATTTTACTCTATTTGCAAGCTGCGTTAGCCTGCCATGGTTTCATGGATTTTGCCAGAAAATGCGAGACTCTTGAATCAGACCAAACAGGCCGTTTGTTATGTACAGCAACAGCAGTAGTCAGAGTATCATCACCTTTGCCCCAGCCCAGTTCCCAAAGGGGGTTTGTGAAGAGGAATACCTATGCAGTGAGTTGGGCAGGACAGGAACCCCAACCTTAGGGAACCCACATATTTTATAATGGGAAGTAAGTTTGTGTCTTTTCCCCAGAAAGAGGTGCTCCCACTATAGTAGTGGATAGTAAGCAAACCTGTCCTTACTCCAGTGGAAGACACGATCTCTGTCTTCCAAGGCTATTCACTACAAAATATCCTTGAAAAGATAGTCCTGAACAAAAGTGGCCAGTGCCTCTGCTGGCAAAGCCTTCAAGCATATGCGAAACACGCGAAGACTTGTTTTCAACAATCAGATGCACAGAGTTGGTCTCTGTTACTGAACAAGTTACAGGTTCAGAAGCAGAAGTAGCTACATGGGACTTGGCGAGTGGGAGTCCATGCGCTTGTGCCATCCATAGCTTCCATCTCTGCCACTGTGACCATTCCTTTAATGCACCCTTTATGCTAAATCTGAAGTTGCTGGTGAGATTTGCTAATATCAGTGGGTCAACTAATTTTGTGTACTTAATTGTCCATGCCCTTTTCCATGGTGCATGTTTTTTGGTGGGCATTAAAATTGCTACAAAGTGTTTATACTTTTTGTCCACTCCATGTGTCCAAATATGTACCTCTACCCCATACCTTTTTATTTTTGAACTTTCAGTCCTTTCCAGTGTCCTGACCAGAAGGTCAGCTGATTGGCTACTGCTTGGGAATCTATACAGTCTCACTTTTGGCTACTTCTCACACAAAGTAGATGAGCAGATGCATTCCTTGCTGATCTGCCCCTTAAGATTTTCATCCAAAATATCTTCCAAGACTACCCATGAATATGGCTGCAACATAGCCACTGACCATTTTCAGTTTACAGTGACATAGAAAGCTAACCCATTAACAAATCAAGATCTGGATTTTTCCTCCTCTTTCAGCTGGTCGTGTAGAACCTCTCTGTACAGGCATAGTACAGGTACAGGTGTTGTGGACCATGCAACTAGCCACGTGGCTGGTGGAAATAAGTGTCCTGAAGATAAAGCCTTACCTGAGTGTCAGAGGCTAAGAAGGCAACAGCGGGCATTCGGCAAGCAGGGTGGGAGTCAGGTGATCCCAGGCCTGTCTGCCTTTCCATGCGCTACAACATAGTGCTTTCTCTTCAGGATGCAACAGAAAAAGATAAAACTGCCAAGGCTCGTACCTTCTGGCCCAGATGTCTTTTTGAACTGAACCCATTGCAATCTGTCAAATGAAGACGTTGCACTAACCCAGAGAAGTGAGGTGAAAGGAAAAGGAGTAACTGTTAAGCCTCACCATATCTGCTAACTAGTATTCATGAGTGTGTATGTCAACAACAAAAAGAACTGCTTGCCTTACAATTGTTTTGTTCAGCTCCAAGTGCTTGGATGTTGGAATTATTGTCTTCGCCATCTTTAGAGAAGGAAGAATGGATGAAAGTATTGACAGCACACTGAGTTGGCTAACAGCACTGATATTAGAGCAGGAGACAGACAGGAAGGTACATACAGGGGCGTGGCAGGGACAATGAATGTGTGAGTTGGGTTGAAGGTAAGAAAACCATGGTGCCCACAGGAGAAGCAAAAGACATGAACCCTCAGTTTCAGTGTCACAGAGGCTAGCAGGAGAGGTAAAGTGCACATCCTCTGTCTCGGGGGACATCACTATTTAGCTCCAGCTGTTTGTAGCCATGGGGGAAGAGGACTTGAATTTGCTAATCTTCTGATCTTTAAGAGAAGGTAGAAATACATTTAAAAATAATAATCCCAGCTTTTCAGTATTGGAAAGTAATTTATTTTATATGTTATGCAACAAAAGAAGTTATACCTGGCTCCTAGATACTGCCCCAGGCTGCTGGTTTGTAACTTTCTCTCTAGAGTCAACCATACCTGGGTGCACATCTTCGTTTATAAGTAGCTGTGTGATTCTTGGGCAAGTTCCTTAACTTTGTTTTCACACCTTTAAAACAGTAATAGTGATAGATATATCACAAAAGTGTTTTAAGCGTAAAACATGATTATTAAAATCCCTTAGTACCGTGACAGCACAGCACCTGGCATATGATAAGGGCTCAGATAGATTCCTCTTCTCCTTCTTCTTCTTTTTCCCCTCCCCCTCCTCTCCCTCCTCTCCCCCGTCCTCCCAATCTCCTCCTCCCTGCCTCCTCCTCCTTCCCTCCTCTTCCCTCCCTTTTCCTCCTCCTCCTCTTGCCTCCTCCGTCCTTCCTCCTCCTCTTCCCTCCTCCTCCTCTGTAGTATAAAGGTTTACTTCATTTACCAGGAATCCCATAAGATTTATTATTTGTAGCTAGAATATTAAAATGTAACTATTTCGAGTTTTAGAGAAAGAGAATTTACACGTATTCCACAAGGCAAAAGATGAGAGAACTAACAAGAAAAGAACAAAAGGAAACAACAACAAAAAATTCTTTATAGGTTTTCTTTAAGCCACTTGGAAAACAAAAAGAACCTGAGTGTTTGCCTGGAAATACTATATGTTCTTTTAAAATAGGTTAGAGCCTTAATGAAATTCAGTACTTGGTTAATTGACAGAAAATCTGGCGTTGAGTAAAATAGAGAACTTATATTGATAATTTTACTTCAGCTGCTGCAATGTGACTCTATACACCTGCACAATGAAGATGACTGTATGTCTAAAAAGAAGACCTTCTGGGGGAAAAAGCAATATCAGTGTTTAACTACATGAGCCATAAGTGTGTTATTAGCTCTAATGTGCAGTACCACAGGAGAGCTGATGGCATGGTTTTGGTAAAGCTTTACAGATTCTGAAAAACTAAATGATCTTCAGGACTCTCATTGAACACAAAGCTATTTCAGATTTCAGTCTTTGTGAACATATAGAAATTACTCTGTATTTTCTTAATTTATAATCTGTATGGGATTTTTTATATACTCTAAAATGCTATGTAAACATATGCCCTGAGACCAGGCAATATAAATTTAAAATCTTAATCTTGGAAACCTATTTAGAAGTATCTTGCAGACTCTAGTTGGCTCTAGCAACCTGCTTCCCTAGGAAATTATTTAAAATTGTAGGCTTCAGGGTAAGCAAAGTACATATTTCATAAATAGTAATGATCTTCCAAACAGAGAACTGCTTTTGCAATTCATGCAGTAGTCACCTTCTTGAGCCTCCTTTCTTCAGTTCGCACAGTCCTAGGCAAAACAAACAGCATGTCAGTCCTCCGCTTGAGACTTTTCAATGACTGTGGATGTTCTTAGAATGAAGTCCAAAATTCTTACTATGGCTTTCGAAGCCTTACGTATTCCTTTTTTTTGCCTAGTTCCCAGACTCATCCCTCTCCCTTCTCTGAGTATTACCTTAAGTCCAGCTACTATTTGTAATGGGGGAAAAAAAAGGACATAACCAAATATCTATCCATCAGGAATGGTTGAATAAACTATGATATATCCATACAATGGAGTACTACGTAGCTATAAAATGTGTGTGTGTGTGTAAGTGCATATGTGTGTGTATTATGTGGGTGGGTATATATGATATATACAACATAAATGTGCATTTATATATATAGAGATGTATTTATATCTATAGCTCTATCTATTATCCCAATCTATTTATCCATCCGTCTACCTGGATGTAGGAGCAGGCCATAAAATAAAAAGATCAGATGACAACTAGACTTCACTGAATATACTTTGCTCCATAGATTTGACTTTTCAACTATTTATATATTTCAATAACTAAGAAACTAATTTAAATTTGAAAATGGAATCCTTAAAAGTCAAACCCAAAATGCAATAAATGAATCTGTGTATTTATCAGTGGCATAACCGCACAGAGAATGGAAAGGCCATTCTTTCCTGATAATTTAGACTCCTCTTTAGCTTCTATATCACAGAACATACCAAACTTTTCTGCTGCATCCTTCTGAAAACAATTCATATTCCACCACTTGGGGATCTCCCTGGGTCATTGTGGCCTACAGGGAGTACATAGGTGCTTCCCACACCCAGCATTCATGTGTCAAAATACTTCCTGATAGATTTTTAACATGAACACATCTCTAGCTGAGAATTAGGCACCAGCTCCAGCATGCCATGAACTCTGCAAATCCGAGATCAAGTTCTCCAGCTTGCTGGGTTACATCCTTCCTACTTGTTTTGAAATCGGTAGGAAACACATTTTTCCCTACCTCATAGGACTGGAAGATTTCCTGGACCTCTGAAAATTCTCTCCCCAAATCTGTTCTCTTTGTCATCCTTGAATCATTCTCCTCACTACCTTTTATCTACCCCTGTATGGGTGCTGGGCTAAGGTGTCTGTGTTTAGATCATCACTTATCAAGTTCAGCACAGCTTCTCTGATGCCTCTTTTAAAATTGGGAAGAATTATCCTCTTAGTTTTCAGCTTCAGAGCTTCAACTGAAAGAAAAAGTCCAGGTATTACAAGCATAATTGTTGAATGTCCCTGAGCAAATTTCTACAAGGGTCACAGCAGACTAGGACCATGGACCTTAGACAAACCACCATACAGCCAGCATTGGGCTACTCAGTTACCTTTAAAAATAAATGCCTAATAGAGCTGAATGGTGATAAAGCCAAATGTTCCCTTTATGGAGTACCAATGAGAGATAAATACGGATTTTAGCAGAATGACATGGAGAATTTCCTCATTGCTTGTGAAGCTCCCATGCATCCTACAATCAAGAAACAGAAAGAGATGAATAATGCCTGATCCTCAGTTGAAACATTATGGGAAATATATGCATAATGTCTATAACATTAACAAAAAGTCAAGAAGTCGATGTAAAAGCATGCAAATTAGAGATACAAAATAAATTCCCAAAAAGAAAAAAGGAGGTAAAAATTAAAGATGATTCTCGCTGGGGATTAGGAAGTGGGAGTAGGGGATTCTTTGATAACACAGAGTAAAAAGGTAGTAATTTAACTTATGTGTAGGTTTCCTCCTCTCTCTCAAATCTGTATAGTTTTTTTTTCATCATGAGTGCTAAACATTAGCATCATCTTGCTCTTAAATATGCATAAAGAAATAAACCTAAAATAATTGGGAAAAATAAAAATTGTGAATCTGCCCCAAGTGTAATCATGACTTTGAAAAAGAAAATGTTTGGGTGAAAAATTTTAGTTAACTATTTATGAGCAAATATTAAATGATGAAATAGTAGATGCAATAAAGGAATAAAAAGGAAATTTTTAAAAAATGTGATGAGTGTTCATTATGTGCAAATGTTTGAACCAGCTGAAGCTCAAAATGTTGCCCCTCCAAACTCAGAATAGGCTGTTTATTATCTTAATGACTGATCTTGTTTGATGCAGTTTAGGGTGATGCACAAGAAAGTTACCTAGAAAGGATAATTAATTTAACAGCTAAATATTTGGGAAAAAATTTGTATGCAAATAAATACATGATGTATGTGTAGAATAGAATTAAATGTCTACTACTTTGAAAGTTAAATATTTTCTTCATGTCTGTTCATCAAATTGGATGTATATTTTATTTATCTCTATATTATAAAAGGATATGCTCAGGCGGCCACTTTTTATTGAGAAGAAAATCCTTCAAAGGAAAGTCCTTTTCTAAACAAAAACATATTAAAAGATAGTGACTCAGTTTTGAGATGGTAAATATTGAGTATGAATGGTAGGCAATTTAAGCTTAGCTGGTGTCTTTATTCAGTGGGGGAATCAAGATTGCTGTCAACTTCCAAACACCTGTGCATCCCTCACGCCCAGTGTAGCCGTCATACACTTTATCAAATTGTCTAAATTCAAGAGGAAAGCTTTCGAAGTCCAAGGCAGTCGTGAAAATCCTGCTCCTCTTCTGAGTGTCAGGAACGCAGGCCTAAGCCAGCTAGTGCGTTGCATTCCCATGGTGACAGGGATTGGCTTAGGAATGGGCATGTAATCTCTTAGTCCAATAGAGTGGAATGACGCTGTGCGGTTAGGGCAGAGGTGTTTTCTTTCTCTTGAGCTTGTCATGAGCAAGGAAACATGTGGTTCGATCAGTACCGGTGACCACCTTAAAACCAGAAGGTTGGAAGCCAGTTTAGGTTTAAACTGTTGATAGCAGAATGAAGAGACTGAGAGAGCAGGTCTTTAATGACATAACAGAAGCAAGAGATTTTTCAACTCTGGACTACCTTTTACGCAGGCCAGCACACATCCTTTTTGTTTGGATTGACAAGAATTGGCTTCCATGTAATGTGTAGCCCAAATTATCCTAACAGATGTGTAATTAGGTAAAAGATTGGTTCTCTAGTAGTTGCTACAAAACAGTTGAATTAATTATCCTGTATAAACTTTCCTGTGCATCACCCTAAACTTCATCAAACAAGATGAGTCATTAAGAGTGTATTTAAGATAATAAACAGCCTACTCCAGGTAAACATGAGTTTGAGGAACATCACACAGTGTTTGAGGTCCAGCTGGTTTAGACTTTTCACGTAATGAGCACCGGTCATACATTTTTGAAATTTTCCTTTTATTCCTTCATTGCATCTACTATTTCATCATTTAATGGTTGCTTATAAATAGTTAACTAAAATTTCTCACCCAAATATTTTCTTGCTACAAAGTCATGATTACACTTAGGGCAGATTCATAGACTATGTTTATTTTTCCCAATTATTTTAGGTTTATTTCTTTATGTAAATTTAAGAGCAAGGTGATGCTACTGTTGAGCAGTTCACAATAGGGAAATAAAACTATATAGAATATTTGAAAGAGAAGAGGAAACCCCTACTACAAGTTAAATTACTACCGTTTTACTCTGTGTTATCAAAGAATCCCCACTCCCACTTCCTAATTCCCAGTGAGGATCATCTTTAATTTTTTCTCTTTTTTTCTTTTTGGGAATTTATTTTGTATCTCTAATTTACATGCTTTTACATTGACTGCTTGACTTTTTATAGACATTATGCATTTATTTCCCATAATGTTTCAACTGAGGATCAGGCATTATTCATCTCTTTCTGTTTCTTGATTGTAGGATATGTGGGAGCTCCACAAGCAATAAAGAAATTCTCCATGTCATTCTGATAAAATCTATATTGATTATATTAAAATAAATAATTTTTATTTATTATTTATTTTTGCTATTTCATAGGATACACTGAAAATAACAATAAATATACATAATTAAGGGGGGGACTTTCAGAATAGAGCTACCTAGTAGTGAGAAGCATGCGCTATGGAGACAAAAATTACTATTTTGAGATTTCAGAGCAATTTTGTGAAATCATATTTAAGAGGTAAGTGATAATTTTATTTTTATAAAATACAAATTATAATTTAATTATAATTATTTGGCAATACATATATAATATTAGTAAGTGATGAGAATACCAATGTTTATATGTGTGTGCTTCTTAGTGCCAACAAAATTTTCCTGTACAAAACTTTTATGTCCTTTCCCCATCTTCTCCCTACAGCAGGCCAGCAGTGCAAAACTTGACCTTAGCTTCCTTACATCTTATTTGTCCAGCAAGTAGATTAAGGTTATTGATATTTCCATAGACCACTATCTATAGAACAAGGCTGGCCAAGCATCTTAAAATTTTTGTTTGTCTACAAATTAAAAATAAATTACTAATAACACAAATTTTCCTCAGGGCTTACTTTTTAGGAATATTTTGCAACATCAGTGGCAACCAGAAAATAGACCATCACTTCATATGTGTGTGTGTGTGTGTGTGTCCTCTATAATGTTTGAATCACTGTACTATACCTGCTCCATCAGTTTCTCTGGGAGTACTGGTATTAAAATCTTGTGAAAAAGTAGGGTCGGAGTACACAGATTTTTATGAATAAAAAATTTTATGAATAATTCAGTATGTTTTCTTTAATCTTTGCTCTGTAATTTCAGATATATGTATGGGTTTATGTATTATAAATAGATAATTATGCATATATATATTTAATTGACTGTGATGTTCACATATCCTAAGTTACTTGTTATGTGGCAATTCATAATTTTTTCATGTCTAAGTATTTCCCAGGAATGCATACTTGGAAGCGTTACTGACATCCTCTTGAGCCATTATTAACTTGTCATGCAAACTGTAATTTAGTCTCCATTACATACTTTTTTACACCTATTGTTTTTTATAATTCATGTTTGTGTGATAAGATACAGATATTTTTGCAGCCAGAATGTTGCTGTTGGTCAGTTTTTAAGAATGTGGCAGTTGGATTGCTCTTCCAGTAGCAGTGTTGAGTTTGTAAAAAAAGATATTGCTATTTTTCCTACCTTTCTAATAACTTAGGGTACCCATTTGTGAGAGGGTTGGAGCCCTACTCTCTGACCGTAGAATAATACAAGGGTGGCAGTTACTTTCTAAGAGTACTGGGTCTTTGATCTGGTCTACAAGCTGATAAATAGGTTATCACTCATTATTGTCTTTTAGATGTGCATGAATGACTAGTACACATTTTAGGAGACTTCAGAAAATGACTTAACTTCCACTGTAGATAAACATGTGACCTGAAGGTATCTACTTAGTAAACAAGTACGTCACTTGGTTTTATCTTTATCACCATTTTAAATCAAATATTACCTCTTGCTTCTTTTAAATGCTGTGCACTTAATTGTTTAATTGTCAATAATAAAAACAATTGAGATTTTCTTAGAAAACCACTTTGGGCCCAGCTGTCAAGAGAACTGGAATGTCTTATTTCCCCACTCTAGGTGTTTCCACTAAAGCATAATCAGATTTCCTCCAACCCTAGGGCTGTTTGCAGCTTGGATGCCAGGAACAGCTGTGGAGTCCACACGGCTTCTGTAGTATTCTCCCACCAGGGAGGGGTTGCAGGAGTAGTTGAGCAGGGGCATAGATTTGGAATAGATTACGGAGACAGCCCTACTCCACAACAGGCTTCAATAATACATAACTATTCCAAGGGGAAAAATCAAGAAATCCCTCACACATTGAAATTTACATTTAATGGAATACTTTAAAAAGTTGAAATAAAGTATAAATTGCATGTAAACCAGATTAAACGTGGGAAATGACATACTCAACCACAAAATAAAATTAGTATCTGCATACTGGTAGGGTTCTAGGTAATATTTACTTTACTATAGAGAAAGTAACGTAGTATTATAAAAGGAGTAAAGAAAGTGAGCCTTTACTCCCTATTTTAAGTTTTTTCTTTAAATCCAGGGGATTTCCAGTTTGAATGCTGGTTTATTTTCATTTGTGTGGTGAAATGTTGCCACCATGTGGCCAGTCCATCTATTACACCTTTCTCTTTCCTCTGAGGTAGCTTGTATTTTGGGCTATTTTTATGTGATGCTTAAGAATTTGGGGGCAGATATGGTGTCTATTGGGGTCATTATTTTAATGAAATAAATATAAAGCACATTAATTTAATATAGACATGAAAATAAGTTTACTGTTATTGTCACAGTTAGATTTTAATTTGTATCTTCTGGAGCTCTTAGGATTTCCCTTTTTGTGGGCAGATTATTCAAGTTACAAATCTTAAACTATTTGGAAGTGCTCTCGTAAGAGACTAGGAGATTCATTTATTTATTTTTTAACATTTGTTGTTGCTCTGAAAGTCACCACAAGTTACCAGTATGTTCACTTATTTGTATATAATGTGGAAACAATTTAGAATGCATACCCTGTTTTAAACAATAGGGGGCATTATGATGTCATGTTTTTGATTTTCTCTAGGAAGGCAAGTATTTTATTTCATAGTAAAAACCCTGGGTTTTCTTCTTAATAAGAATATTTCTCTAAATTCAAAAGCATATTTGTTTTATTTTGACAGTACTGGCAATGAATATGAGCCTCATTATATATCTGTGGTGGATCTAATTTCATAAGAGAAAATATGATATCGTTTATCACTATTTCAATATATGCACACAATTCTAAATTGGTACAAAAATGGAAACCAATTTATATTTAATCCAGATATAATCGTTGTAAAACCTAACTTGGCTTGCTTCCTCACTAAACTGAGAATGTTGCCATTTTCAAGTGTTTTTCAACCACTCTTTTTCATTATGTATTGCCACGGGCACAAATATTTTTAAAGTTACACTTAATTTAAGGTTAAAAATCATGAAACTATTTTCTTAATGTAAATTTGGACATCTTTAGACAACTAGCATGTAAATTGTTAAAACAAAAACTAATTGCAAAGTTATTGATTTTCTGAAGTTATTTAGGTAGTTCTCAGTATATGACTTTTGAGTATTTTATCTTTTTCAAGGTTTACGTGGGATTTAAGTTTCAGACCTAATATAGTGTAAAACAGGAATTAGTAGATTAAATATGCAGGTTCAAAATTTGAAGGTTTTGTATGGAAGAAAATGTACTTTTTAATAGAAACCTCATTTTCATGTTTCTTCAAGCAAATATAAGGAAACTGAAGAGAAGAAAACTTTCAGGACCACAATTTTTGTCTCCATCCAAAATATTATGAGTTGTCAATGCTTTCTTTTGTTTTATATACATATACATACACACATACACAAAAGTATTACATTACTACATTCTGTTCATAAAAATTAAAACATTAAATTGTAGTCCAAAGTCAACTTTATGCTTCCCAAGCTCAGTGCTTTTCTTTAGATGAACGTAATCATCATTGTGAATTTGTTGTATATACTGAATTTTTAATGATTCAGGTAAAAGTGACCATGATATATCTTTTTTTTCATATTTCTAGGCATTAGGAGCCATATTTAACAGATAATTTTTATATCCGTTTGTTTAAAAATTTCATGTTGGCAGCTTGAAATCAGCCATGGTGGGAATGTTTACACCATGGAAATCAGTTAACTCTACAAATCTGGATGGTTTTTATTGTTTATTTATTTTTCCTAGAGAGCTTTTTTTTCCCAATAGACCAGTGGTATTTTTTTCCTGGGTGCACTATTGGCACTTTGGGTAGAGCAAGTCTTCTTGTACAAGGCTTTCTTATCCATTGCAGAATGTTTAGTATCCTTGGCCCCTGCCCATTAAATACCACAATCACAAATCCTAGTCACCAAAACCACTAATGTGCCCCCAACATGTTTCCAAATGTTCCCTAGGACATTTTATCCCTTGCAAATGACACCCACTCCTAGAAGGATGAGTAAGCATGTACAGTAATGAAAACCCAGGCTAGGGCAGAACTTAGACCCAGAAATAGTGAATGTAGCAAGTTAGGTTTAGGAAAAATCAGGATTGACTGATAAAAGGATGTAAATTATAGTCTACATTGTTTAACTTCTTGGCCATATTGTTGATCTGCTTATCGATAGGACAAGAATATGGACAGACAGAAAACAAGGAACCCAATCAGGATGCTATAGTATGTATCTGCTGTTTTGCTAACCAATAGCATTCATTTTTCTTTGGATAATGTTACACTTCAAGTGCCCTCTAGATTCTGGACCTGTACTGCCCATAAAACAGAGTTGCGGCACCAAGTGAAATGCTCATCTTTAACAGAAAAAATGTAATACATTCTCAAAAAAGAAAGAGTTTATGGAGTGGCACAGTGCCTTCAGCACTCGAAATGAGGGTAGAGCAATTGAGGAACTGAAGTTTTAATTGAATTGAGCTATGCTGAGGGTATAAAATATGCACTGGATTTTGAAAAGTTACTCCAACTTTTTTTTAAAAGCAAAGTATTAATACTTTTTTAGTTTGATAACATACTAAAATGACAATATTTTGGATATATTGGGTTAAATAAATCTTAATATACCAATTTCACCAATTTCCTTTTACCTTTTAAAATGTTGCTACTGGAACATTAAAATTACATAAGTAACTCTCATTACATTTCTATTAGTGCTGCCCTAGAAAGAATCATCTCTTTTTCATTCTGAGCCCATGTGGTTTTGATGTTCTTGATTCTATTCCAACCCTGGATGTGGGCAGTGATTCAGGGCTGGCCGATCAGAACAGAATCTCATCTTTTTAGGAAAGAATAACCCAATTTTAACCAAAGACAATGAGGCACATCTTTTTTTTGATGGACTTTTTGATGAAGCTGTGTGTTAGAAGCCTAGAACTGGTAGCAGCCATGTGAGCACTTGAAGGACACTGCCAGGCTGAAAACAAAGCCAACACAGATCATCTTCCTGACTTTTTTGTTTCTTTAAGCAGTAGAGACCTTTTTGGATCCAGCCTGTTTGGGTTAAGATTTTCGGTTATTTTTAAAACAAAAATTCCTTATGGTACACAGAGGCTATGGTACTAATACAGGCAGGAGATATTTGAGGGCTGGGGTTTATGCAGTGGCAGTGGAAATGCAGAGCTTCAAATTAAAGACATTGCAGTGAACATGGCCCTGTTTTGATGTAATGAACACAAGAAGTAGAGATAGGAAAAAAGCTAAGAATATCAAAAAGCAGTCTGATCATTAACTGATCGTGTTAAGTGATGAATACATTTTATTAGCATGTAATATTGTACTTGTTATGAAATTTATTTTTTTCTAAAGATATGCTAAGTTCAAATCTTCAGTAACCTGATTGTCAGTATTTGAAAGTGACTCTCCTTAATTTGCTATGTGACCTTTCTAGCTAGTCTTTATTTGAAATGCTAGTGTCTATATATTGACTCATGTTGTACACCTGAAAATAATGTTATATGTCAATTATACCCCATTAAAAAAAACGCTGTAAAGATGTTTCTAACTATTCACTAGTTCACTGCATTCAGCACAGTTGAATTTGAGTGAATGAAAGCAACATGCATTCAGTAATGCATGAGGTGAAGTGTTTAACAAGACTTGTGATAAAGATGTTTCTAACAAGCTAAAAACATCTCTTTTAAATGCTAGTGTGTACTTAGTGAGACTAGAAATGATGACATACATTTTAGGCTCTTAACTAGAAATAGATTGATAGCAATTAATATTTATGCAAGTGTTACAGTCTTATCTGATTGGCTCTCTGTGATCAACCAACCACCCAGCTCTGCTCCTCTTATAAAAGAGACCCATAAATTTGTGGCTCAGTCACTATGCGCAAATATTGCTGATTAGCTCTGAGTCAAGTGAAAGCATTTATCTTTTTAGTCAAGTGCCTTCTGATAGCCGTAAACATTTACAAAGTGTCATGTTTTAATTTTTGGCAAGTGAATTTATTTTTTGATATATTCTAAGTTTCAATTAAATTTCCATTCCTCAGTGATCTTGAAATATTTCACCTTTTAAAGGTTTATTAACCTCTAGATTTTTAAAATCTATTTACTGAATTATAACAGTGACATGAAAAAATATTTAATAGCTGTGCTTTAGCTTTTACTTTGGTTCGCTCATCTACTTATGATACTGAAAGACTTTTTCAACATGTTTGATCTTTCCTAACTCCCACCTTGATAGGTTCCAGCTGAGCTGATCACTGGGCAAAAGATAGAAAAAGTTGAATTTTTTTTTTTATTTAATAAAAGTTAACTGGAATAATACAGGCTTTTTTTATTATGATAGAAATTTCTCAGAGGGCCCAAGAAATGATATTGAAAAAATGTCCCCAGTAATGTTGTCCTGATTATATTCAACTCAGATGCAAGTAGAGATAGTTTGGAGCTCTTGACACCAACAAAAACATTACCTAGTGGAAGAAAGAAAGATAGGTCTTTCTAATTATATAATAGTGGAAGGATACTTGCATAATTACAGGGCTACAGTGACAGCTGCTTACTATGGCCGCTATCATGCGCTGCAGGCGGTCATTTACCCATGTGCTTCCCATTCATTTGAATGGGAAACAGTAGGGGGTGGCCCTTATGAATCCCATATAATTGCAGACATTTTAAGCGACTATCATTGAAGATTTCTTGTTTTAATATTGTGTAAAAATATGGCTTTTTTTTTTATACTGGACATCTCTACTCAATAGAACCTTTCAGGTACTATGCTTAAAGTTTTTGTCTCCTTACTTTTTCTCTATAATTATTACTTTAATATTTTTATATTCTAAGTCATATTTGAAAGGCAACAACAATAGAAGCAAAATCTCATTGGGTAAGATATGGGTCTAATGGAAATACTGGATAAAATCTTGTCATTAACATTTCTAAATGTGGTAGTAAGTACAATAGCATAAAAAAGCTAGATATCAAATACACTTTGAGTTCAGAAGGCTTGTATTTCATAAAATTGCCTTTAGTAGTCATTTTACTTGCAAATATTTTCAAAAGGCGTTTAGTATCCACTTACAAGGAAGTTCCTGGCTCTCTAATCTCAACCATCCAGAAAACACCTGAGGGCCAGGAAATAAAATGGTTTCTGCACAACTGAAGCTGCTGGCTTGTGTGGTCTTCAGGAGGTTCCCTCTGCTTTTGATCAGAAGCTCCTTTCTCTTACTTGGCACACTATTCTTACAAACAAACAAGCAAAATATGCAAACCAATGGCTTTATTTCCTGATATAGAGGCAATTAGAAACATCAAGGGAGAAAAGGCTAGACAGGAGATGCAAGGTTTATGTTGGTCACTTATGGACTCAACTCACATTTCATCTGCTTTCAATAAGCTTCCTATTTCTCCATGGTTGGAATTAATCGCCTCCTCCTCTGGGCTCCAACAAGAGTCTTTAAAAATAGACATTATGGTCAGGGTTGGTGTTAAAAATGTCTAATAACTGGTACAGATGCTGGCCAAGTGCAGCAGTGAGGGCTTGGAGCTCATCTGTGTTTGCCATTAACCCTTTAGTTGCTGGATCCCAGGGAATTACAGGGTGTCCCAGAGCCCTGGCTGACTGGGACGCACTAAGAGAACAATAGCAGTGATTATTTTCCAGGCAGTAGGGAAGTATGTATTACTTTGAAAACAACCAATAAGGACATATGGGTGCAGGGCCTATTTCTTATTCATCTAACACCTCCAGCTGGCAGAGAGCAGGACAAGATGTTAGTAAGTCAAATAAGTAGCCTTTGGATTTAATGTGTTGTGTTGTTTTGTTTTGTTTTTTACCAGAAAATGTAGCAACAATTTAGATTCATATCAACGTATATCCTACTTAAAGTTCTGTCCCTATAATTGCCCTAAGGTAGGAGAGAGCAAATGTTTACCACATACATAGAGTGCAGAGAAGAGAGTATTATAGCCAGAGGACTTGGCTTGGCCAAGTAAACTTTGCAAATCCCATTTACTAGGCACTTGTTCTTACAGTTAAACAGAGATGCCAAAGAGATGGAAATGAGCTGATAAAAGTAAAAAAAAAAAAATTTAACAGGTGTGGTGTCTTGTTAGGAATTAAATAAAACAAGGACATTTTGGGATGTTTGGGCTTTATTCTTTGCTATTTGGATAATGCTCATGTTTTCTTTCAGTGAAAATTCAGTTTTCGTTTACCTCTTGTCTTCCTGCCTGTTGATGTCCTGTTTAGCCAAAGAGGTAGATGAAGAGTATGTGAAAGAAATTAGGATTTGAGTAAGAAAAAATTCCAATTACAACAAAGCCTATAGAATACCAAAAGCTATCTCTTTATTTTAACCTATACTTTTATGATTATGACAGATAATAGTTTCCAAATAATAACAGGCCACATATAATATCATTCTACACAGATTATTTTGCATAGTTTTGCAAGTAGCTGAATTATACCATAAGGTGTGTTTTAGATGTTTAGAGTTGGGGGTGAGATGGATATACTGAACATTTACATTTTAATTATAATCATGGTAGATAAGGTTCTTTTCACTGTATATTACATTAAGTTAATGAACTTGGTGAACAAACTTGAACAAATCATCAGTTTCACTCCAATTCATTATAAAATGTAGGGCTCATTAATGTGGATTTCTATTCTACTTTATTTAAAAGAAGGGCAAACAAAGCTTACTTCTGCTATCAACGCAGCTAGTTTCTTCATCATGTAAATGGTCATCTCTAAGTTTCAAACTTCAGTGAATACGCAATTTGGCATTTTATTGTTTTCATTCCTAATCTAATTCAGAACTGATTGCCCTTTAGGAAATTATGAAAGGTTTCTTCCCTCCCTCCCTCCTTCCTTTCTCCCTCTCTCTCCCCCCTTTCCTTCTTTCTGTGGTTTTGTTGAGTCATAATTGACATACAGTAAATTGCATATATTCAATTGTACAATTTGATGTTTTGACATGTATATGTATGTATATATCCCCCATAAAACTATGAGCAAAGTCAAGGTAGTGAACATATCCATCCGCCCCCCCAGTTTTCTCTCATCCCCTTGTAGTCCTTCCCTCACACCCTTCCCCATGTCCCATCCCCAACCACTGAACTATTATGAAAGTTTTCTTATTTCAGTCATTTAGTATTATAGATTCTCATTTTTATAAAGAAATTTGAATGTCTGTTTGCACATGTTTAGTGTGCAGGTGGATTGGCTTTATACCATAAACATAACAGCATGAATACACTTCAACCAAACTCATGTAAGCTAAACGAGGTCAAAATTAAAAAATATATATATAGGCTCCTTTCATAATGGTAGTGGCCATTCTATAACTACAGAAAATGAATGATTTATACTGGATGTTTTTAAGGAACTCCTCAGAAATACAGATTCTGGCACATTGTATTTTCCCAAGATAAATGGGCTATTCAGAAAACCAACATTTCCAACCTTACATTCAAACATGTAGATCAGGGCATAATGGATAATAAAAACTAAAGTAAATATGGACCTGCTGAAATCTGTTGTTATTAAATATTAAAGAATTCCCATCAGGTGGTATGAACTACCCTTTATTTTCTTAACATTCTTTTTTTTTTCGCCTTTCCCTTACTCTGAATTTGGCCAAAAGGTGAAAGAGGAGTCCTGGATGGTGTATGTTATAGTCACTGTGCTAAACATTGCCTGTTGTCTAGTGAAGAGACAAAGGGCTGGGCAGCCTGTGTCTGTCTGAGGCGTGGAAGTGAGAATAAAGGTTTGTGTGTGTCTGTGTGTGTATGCGTTTGTAAAGAAATATAATTAGGATAGAAATAGAAATAGAATTTCATTGCTGGTAGTCTTCTGTTTCTATATCTATAAACTAAGAATAATAGCTACAAAGTTGTAAGGGTAGAAGACATGGGTAGGACAAACCTGGTGCATACATGGTATGTAGTACTCGAAGAAGGTAAGTTATTATTATTAGTTAAAAACTTTTCAATTGTAATGCTTTTTGAATCAAAATGTACACCTATCTCCCATCTCCAATCTACTTGTGCTTTAGAAAAGGGTTATTGATTTTTTTTAACTCTGGCAGCTATAGCCGTATCTGGTCAAGAAAAGCTCCTGGCTTGGCAAGCGATTGAGTTAGCTGCCTGGAAACAGCCAGAAGAGGGTCACTTCTGATTAGAACTGACATCTAAGACTTTGTAAAATGAGTTCCTCCTCAGCCTGCTCATGTACTCCACTTCATTGTTTATAGTATTGCAAACCCTGTTACTTAAAATAGCATGGACACTACATTTCCTTTCTGCTGACAGTTAATACAATTAAGCATAGTTAAAAGTTTGGGCACCACTAATTCCCTTATAAAGTGTCCTCGATGCTGATACAGCTACAAGGAATTAAAATGATGTTAATCCTACATGGTGTGGGGTCTGGTGCCTGGTCCTTGAATTGTTTTTTACACTTTCGTGAGGAGAGAGGTACAGAAATTGAGAGTGCCAAGACAGGCAAGTGCATGATTTAGCATTTAACAAAAGTGTTGTTCTGGTGGGAATTGGGAGGGAGGAACCCCTGGTCCTTCAATACAGTAATTCATAAAGCACTGATTTTAGATGAAATCTTTGTGCTAAGCGGGTAGCAATTTATGTGGTCTGACTTGTGGAGAACTGGGCTGCCGCCAAATCTCTCCCCAAGACCTGTCGTGACATCTGATTTTATAGTAAGGATTTCATTTGTTAAGATCCTAGACTTAAAGATCAGAGTTTAAGATCCTTTTTATAATATCTCTGAGAAGAGGAGGTAGAAACTGACATCAACAGAACAACTCTGAATTTTCACATTTATTATTATAATTTTGATAAATGCGGGCCTCATGCCCTAAAAGAGTTTCGTTACCCTAAGGCCACTCAGAGGTATGATGAGTATATGTTAGCAGAGAATAGAAAGGCCGTGTGTATGTGTTTGGGGGGTGGGGGGGAGGGGGGCAGTGCAGGGAATTCTAAATCAAAATTTGAGTGACTTCCTGGTTTGCCCTGTGTGTAACTTCTCAGAAGCTCTGTTTATTTGAGCACTTTGAGGTCACGAGCGGTAGCATAACTTTGGATTTATTCTTGCTGATACTGTGCATCCACAAGGCCAATGACGAAGGTGAGAAATGAAGTGAAGCTGTGCATCTAATCTGTTGCTTATGTAGAGGGAGGAGAGCCTTCTCCCCCATGGATCTTCACCAGTCAATCATCCTGTAAAGCTTCCCATCACGGTTTACCCTGCAATGTTCTCATTCCATGGATGTTTCACGGACTAAGTTCTGTGCGGAAATGTACTGAGATATCAGCATAGCAAAGGAAGTCATGTATTCTGGACCAGCTATTTTAGTTCAAATATTACATCTTTCCTATTTTCTCTTGAGAATGTTTTCTTGATGTTTCAGGCAGAATTTGAAGATGAATAGAGAAAACAAACAAACCCTCAAGTTTCTCTTAACAAGCATTTTTCCTAGGAGGATTTTGAAATACTTTTGCTTTTCTCATCTATTTTATAGACTTTCTAGCTGGGTCAAACATTTTTTTAAACTTTTTTTCCCATTGACATGGATTACAATATTCACTAATGGGTTGGCTTTGCTAGAATTTTTTAAAATAATTTAATATTGAATGCTGAGAGAATCTCTGGTACAAAGGTCAAAGCATCTTACCCTGAGGGTCAGAATGAAGATTACCTGGTCGTGAGTTCTGACACGGATGCTGGGAGAGGGTGTCAGGTGCACTGTGAGCTGAGATGTTCAGTGACCAGCACATGCCAAGTGTCATGTTCTCAGTAAGAGGACTGAATGCTCTGTTCATTCTCTTCTAATTAACATAGAATTAAACTAAAATATCATGCTCAATTTGGAAAAGTGCCCTTTAATTGAAGATTTCTTCTCTTGAAGAAAAATATATTAAAGGATAGTAAGTTACTGGATTGCATAAGGCATAATAGCTTCTGAAAAATAGCTTTCTCATGAAAATATTAGACCCAGCATTGATATTGGTGCAAGTGCCTCCTAAGCTCATTCCCATTTGGAAATGAGGGAATCAAGCACTCTCTGGGATACAAGACTTTCCATCATGGACTTATGGGCTCTGAAGCCATACATAACTTCTAAACTAAAGAAATTGTAACTGTTTGCATTAAGTTGAAATGGAATTTTCTCTAGTTAAAACACTAATAGGCTTTAATGACACGAAGTAACTTAAGAAAGAAAAACAAGTTCAGAATTAAAATAAAAAATAATTTAAAAAATTCTCTCTTTTCTTTCTAAAAGAGACAGCTAAAAGTTTGTGTGAAGCTTTGTTTAGGAAAACCAAGATATAGATATTATAGAGAGAAAGGTTTTCCAGTTCTTATTTTTCATATCATTTTCCATTTTTTCAACTTGAAATATATTATGCATACAAAAGAACACACAAAATACATATTTAAAGATTACTCAGAAAGTTGAATATAACCAATGCCTTAGAAGGCCCCTGGTTTTGATGGTTATGACAGCCCCTCTTTGCCCCAGAGATAACCTCTCTCCTGCCATTTGTGATAATCTCCTGGTTAAAATGTCTCCTTTCTATGTATTTATCCCTAAACACTACATTGTATATCCTTGTCTGTTTTGAGCTTTATATTAATGGAAGCATGCTGCTTGGATTCTTCTGTGAGTTGCATCTTTTGCTACTATTATGTCTTTAATGTTTGATGAGCCTGGCTTTAGTTCATTCCTTTTCAATGCTAAATAGTATTCTGTGTATGAAATGATTACTGGTGAAATTTCTGGTCTCCTGCTGTTGAATATTAAGCCCAAATCCTTTTTCTTTCTTCTGTCTTTTCTTTCTTCTTATGAAAAATTCTGATAAATATTAAAATCCCCCAAATTGTTTTCGCTTTAAGTGCTTGAACTCAGACACTGTTTGCTTGACTTCCATTTTCTTTCCTATCTCCAACTTTGAGATATACACATGTAAAATGTGTTGATCCCTTACTGTGCAGATACTAGGCCAAAATAAAATAGTTTGTATTCTCATTTAATCCTCACAATATCTCTGTGAGGTACTGGAGAGATTTTCTTCTCATTTTACTGAATGAAGCATTTTTCTTTAATTTTTGTTGGGGAGTAGTTGACTCACAATGTGTGTTAGCTTCAGGTGTACAGCAAAGTGAATCTATTATACATATACATATATCCACTCTTTTTTATATTCTTTTCCTATAAAGGCCATTACAAAGTATTGAGTAGAGTTTCCTGTGCTGTACAGTAGGTCCTTATTAGTTATCTATTTTATATATAGTAATGTATATGTGTGAGCCCCAATCTCCCAATTTATCCCTCCCCCCTTTACCCCCAGTAACCATAAGCTTATTTTCTACATCTGTAACTCTATTTCTGTTTTGTAGATAAGTTCATTTGTACCCTTTTTTTTAGATTCCATATATAAGCAATATCATATGATATTTGTCTTTGTCTGACTTACTTCACTTAGTATGACAATCTCTAGGTCCATCCATGTTGCTGCAAATGACATTATTTCATTCTTTTTTATGGCTGAGTAATATTCCATTGTATATAGGTATCACATCTTCTTTTATCCATTCCTCTGTTGTTGGACGTTTAGGCTGCTTCCATGTCCTGGCTATTGTAAATAGTGCTGCAGTGAACACTGGGATGCCTGTATCTTTTCAAACTATGGTTTTCTCCAGATATATGCCCAGTGGATGAAGCATTTTAAGCATGATGTTCTAATTACCTCTACCAATGAGGAACAAAAAGTTCAAATTGTCATATCTAAATGTATCATTTACCTATCACCTCTCTGACAGTACCTTTGGCATCAGAGAAGTAAATGTAGTGTGGCGGGCTGCAGAGAGTGCACAGCTGAGCCGTATCCCCATCTCCCTGCTGTCAGCTGTAACCGGATAACTGAGTTCTGGTGGGGGGAATGTGAGGGGACCAAGGGCCTCCATTTCTAGGATAAAGCTTTTAAGAAGTGGATGTACCCACTCCACGTTCTTTTTCTACTTTTTCCAACAGGCTGAAGATTACAAGACCTTTGGAGATAGCAGAGCCACAAGGTAGAAGAAGCCTTTGTTGCTAAGGTGGAAATCTGCCCACAGACCAGCAACTCCAGCAGTGGGTGATTACAAGACTAGAAATGCACTTCCTATTGTGTTTGAGCTATTGTACCATTTTAAATGTATTTGTTAAAGCAGCTAGTATTATACTTATGCATGCTTATTTTTATTGTGTCCTTGCTTCTATTCCCTAAATTTCATAACATTTTTTTAGGGGCACTTAACTCTCTTTCTGTTGATGTAACTTAGAAGATATAGGTTTTTATTTTCTATCACAGTAGTTGTTTATCTTATCATCTTCCTTCCACTAACCATCACATAATTTTTGGGACATACTGCTTATACTGATTATGAAATAACACAAATTTATGGTTATCATTGTCTTAAGAAAAGAGATGAAAAGCTTATTATTTCTTAATCGTTTTGTTGTAAGGTTGCTGATAGCCTTTTCATTGCATGTCATTGAAAATGCAAAATGAAGATTCATACCAAGACATAATATATTGTAAAAAATACCTTATGTGTATGTGGTTAGTCTACTAGGTTGTTTAGAGAAAATTTGGCGACTTTCAACAATTCCCAGCTGTGAAAAAAAAATGCATATGAGTAGAGAAAGCTGGGTGGGTGTTATTCTTTAAGTGACACTAGCTGTATGACCTTGACCAAGTTATTTACTTTCAATGGAAGTTGGCTTCAAATATATAAGGACAATTGATAACGTGTATTGAGTGTTGTCTCTGTATCCAGAAATGGCCTTGGTTCTCTCCACGTATTAATTCATTTAATCTTCACTACAATAGTATGAGATAATGCTACCTTGGCCCCATTTTACGAAAGGGAAACAGAAGAACAATATGTTAGATTTGAACAAAAGTCACTCAGCTAAGTGGTAGCAAATTTGAAATCAGAACTATCAGTCTGGTTCCAGAGTAAACACTGTTAACCAGTTTACTAGTGCTTTTCAAATTGGAGTACATCAAGATTACCTGAAGAGCTGTTAAAACACAAATTTCTAGGTCCCACCCCCAGAGCTTCTGGTGCAGTAGGTCTGGGGTAGTGCCTGAGAATTTGCATTTCTAACCAGAACTCCCAAGGGATGCTCATGTTGCTGGCCTGCAGACCACGCGATGAGAAGCACTGTGGTATATTCTGTTGCTTTCCTTCTTCAGAATTTTGATCATCTATGATTTTATTCTACAAAAGTGTTCATTAAAATTAGTTAAATCACATTGTAAGAAAATATTTTCAACACTAAGACTTCATAGTTGAAAAACAATTTAAGTTCTATCAAAATGAGTTTTTCTTATCTTTTCTTTAGATTCTTGAAACACTTTGAGTGAATTATAAATGAGAGAATTGTCTTCTTTGAGCCAAAAGTTACAGTAATTATGCGATAATTCATTTTCTTAGCTGATTACCATTATTTGAATCACACTGGCTCTCTTCAGTTTATGTTGCTCTTTGGAAATACTTTCATTCTATTTTATATGCTAATTTATGTGGTCGGATTTTAATACTTCCCACCTTTTTCCTATTTTTAAAAGTTTTCTTGGGGAAAAAAAAATCAGTTTTTTTTCCACAGCCTATTCTGCATAGCTCTCTGACAAGAAATTCTATATATAGTCTTTGAATTACATTTTGAATATTGGGTTTAATTTTGCTTGGACATTCATTATAAAATCGAAGATGTACTTTTGAATCATTTGAAAGGAAATAGATAATATAGGTAGAAAGCAATACCACAAATGTGTGAGAAAAAAAACAAAAATATTAATTAAGAGGACCTATAGAGTATAGAGGGAAAATACTCTAAAAATACAAATTTATTATAAATTTTAAAATTCTGTGTCATGTATACATACATGTCATATCCATCTGTGTCATGTATAGATACGTCACATCTATCTACCTGTCTATGCATATAATATACACATATATACAATGATTTACTGTGTAACATGCTTTCATGTGTACAAGCTGTCATATAAAAGTGTAGAACATCTTATGTTAAGGGTATTTTTCATAAATTCCATGATAAATTTTAGTTTTATTTTCAACTAAGAAACTTTGATCCATATAGACTTAGATTATAAATAAAATAAGGAACTTTGAATAGAAGTTGATGAAATTGGGACAATCAGCCCTGTTGATCTTTCTGATGTTGAGGGTTTCTGTCTAAATGATCCAGGAAGAATGCCTTCCTCCAGATTGTTTGCCTTCTAAGGCATCTGGGGCTTTGGAATCATGAGCCAGGAGACAGATTCTGAAATAGGAGAAGGATGTGGATTGGAATGGTCAAGTAAGAAAAAAGAATTAAGAAGTAAAATAAGTGAAGGGAACATGTCCTAATTAAAACCACTGCTCTATCTTTTAGAAGCCCCAAAATGCCAGAGATAAAAGCAAGGCTGCTTGTTTTATTAGTTGCCTAACCAATCAATACCATCCTGGAAGCAACAACTGTATAAACATGAAGCCTCCAGCAAACGCTTTGTAGAGCCACCTGCACTCTGATCTAAACTGAACCAGAGTGACATTTCAAACATTCTCATGAGAAGTTTTCTACTTTCTCAGGATACAGCATTCCACGCTGCCCATAAGACTACTAGAATATATTCAGCAGAATTTTCTTATTCCAGTATGTGCAGTACAGTATTTCCAGATCAGCACTGGAAAATATATTCATCCTTGATACGGAACATCTAATGTTCAGAAACAGTGCTGAATAACATTTAAGGAATTACAATCTGCTCCTGATAAATACTAGCGCATGTGTTACTAGTCAATATTATTATTTATTTATTTCCAATTAGAATAGTGACTAACACAGCTGTGTTTTGTTCGAAAGTTTATTTTCTAGGGTACTATCAGAGTTTTGCTAAATAGACAGGTCTTTGTATGAACCCCAATAAAAATGTGCTTAAAAAATTAATCCAAACTTCTAAATAGTGTTTTTTTAATAAATCAAAGATATTATCTACTTGATATTGCCAAATAGCATAGCGTGATTAGAACTTTAAGTTAAAATTTATTTATAGTTTTAAAAATAAAGACAGCTAACAATTTGCAAAGAATTTCTCTTTGCTCAATACTGTGGTAAGATTTTATTCATTGACTGACAGTGTTTGCCACAACAGTGTGAGGTGAGGTGTGTAGTATCAGGACATCATGAGAAAACTGAAAGTTAGAAAAATTAAGCAACTTTCTTCAAATCCTACAACCACTAGGTGTCTGAGCTAGAACTTCAGCCCAGTTGTCACTGAAATATAGCACGAGTTTGGAGAGGAATTTTTTTCCCACTCTTATTCTCAATACCTACATACTAACAGTTGAGTTGATGGCCTATTTACTGAATTTGGCTTTTTTTGCATAAGGTAAATTGTGTGGTAAATGTCTGTCTGTAGTAATAAAAGAAAATCCACATCCATTAATTAAAATAAAACCCACAAATGAAAATATATGGTAATAATTGCATAAATTTGTTTTTTTCACACCCATATATAGACTTCCATATGAGGCTTCTAAGATTTTGTCAGATACAAAATAAAATACCTCAATTTGAAAATACATTTTAGTCATCTTAGTATTACTGATTACAATTTTACTTGTAAATTAATGAAGTGCTTGTACATTAATGAAAATAATTATTCATTTGCACTTGGTGCCAGATATTAATTCGTTGATTATTAATCCATTAATGATGGTGAATCAGTTTATCTATTTATTAACTCATTTATAGGCATAGGGGCTATCATATCATGATAAACATGATAGATATAGACCTCTCATTTATAGAGTTTACATTCTAGCAAGAGGACACACACACACACAAGCAACCAGCAATAGAAATAATCATTTAATTATCATTCATTGTCAACAAGTACAAGTGAGAGTGCTTGGAGAGGACTGAACCCTGGACCTGACGTAGAGTGGAGGAGGGGTCTGGAAAGCTTCTCTGAGGGAGTATGTTAAGCTAAAATACAGATGACAACAAGAAATTAGTTGGTAAAGGGAGAAGGATACGAGAGAGCAGAAGTTTCATCCTATTTAACCTCTTCACAAACATACACATTTATTATTACCATTGTGGAAGGACCACCATATCTTTTGTGGGAGAGACATGAAACTTTAAGAAGATGACAAAATATCTAATTTTTATAAAATTTTACAGATATAAAAAGCTTTTTGAACACATTGTAAGGGCCCTCACGGGGCTTCCAAAGGAGTTCCTCAGTGAGGGGTCCTGAAGCCTAAGCCTTATTGCCTTTTGGTAAGTTTGCCTCAGGTGATCAGCTTCATCTTACAGATGAGGAAACTTAAGACAGTAAGTGATGAAATCAATATTCAAATATAGGTCTTTCTGATTCCATAAATAATGTGTCTAACAACTCGATTATACTTTGTCAGACACTTCATTAGCAAAACCAGAAATTATGTGAGAAATGTAAGGCATGGCATTAGCCATATTTTATTTACTTTTGTGTTCACCTCAGGAGAGCTCAAACAATTGAAATGAAATACTTGTGTTAAACTCAATAACTTTCTAAAAGTTTGTGTCATAAAAATAACAAATGTTTATCTATGAGTGAGAAGCAAAACAAAAGGGCTTAGGATGAGGGACACATGGGGGAAAGAATGGGGATTCAAGGAGGCTTCTGGAGAGAGGAATCCTGACAGCTGAACATGCCCTAGGGCAGCACAGATCCTTTGAATTCACAGAAACAGAAACACCTTCCTTCATCTTTACCAATTCTTTGGTAATGTGGATTCAGGAAGAATGACTAGAAAATTCCCCTAGTCATCTTTTCTTGGAAAGCTAGTGATGATTAGAAATGACAGCTCATGGACCAGGTGTAAACACAGTTCCCCGTTATCAGTCTACCTTAAAGACCAAATAGGAATCATCTCATACTTACATATATTATAGGTAGTGATATACGCGATTTACACAAGGGGACTTAAGGAAATTTCTTTAGACATTAATACAGTCTACTTGTCACTTCTTCCATCCAGTCCTTAATTCTTTTTACCTGTTTGCTGATAACTGAAATTCTTTTTCTAGTGGCAAAATTTTCATCCCACTGAGAGAAAAGGCTCAAAAGGTAAAAGGCAGAATGCTATCTCATGAAATACTTTAGCTGAAACTCATTTAGTTTAGAAATATAGTTGATTCTTTCTGAATTTAGTGAACACGGAAGAATCTTGCAGAGAATAGGACCAAAGTTGGCTGACCCTGAAGCTTGAGGCGAAACAGGGGTCCAGAAAGATGGATGAGATATAAACAAATCTCCCATTCCTTGATCCACAAGTGTACCTGGAGTTTTCCATGTTAATTTATACGTGTGACTACAAACATGTTGTGTGTAGTGATATTTTTGGCAAGCATGGTGATAGATGTGAGTTAGGCTGAAATGCTTTTGAGTCTCATGAATATAGCGCAGTTACTTCAGGTTCACTATGGAGTCTCCCCTCTCCTCGCTTTTAAAGCAGTCAGTCATGTTTAGAGGAAAATTTATCCCCAGAAACAATAGTCTCCATATTTAGGATGATCAACAAATTCAATATAGAATAAATAAAAGTGAGTCCATACTTACACACATACTAGGAAATTTACAGAACATCAAAGAAAAAGAAAAGATTATTTTAAAACGCCAGAGAGAAAAGACAGCTCTCCTATAAAGGAAGAGCAATTAGAGTGAAGAATGTTTTATCACTGAAGAATGATTCTAGCAACTCTGGAAGCTAGAAGACAGAAGAATAATATCTTTAAAGAGCTGAGAGAAAATAACTGCCTACCTAGATTTCCATCAAAAATAGCTTTCAAGAAAAAGAACAAAATCAACATATTTTCAGCAAAATAAAAACTGAAAGTTTAATACCATTAGATTCTCATTTTAAAAAAAATTCTTAAAAGATATTTGTAGAAAGAAGAGATTGACTTTAAATTCAAAAAGGCATAGTGAATAACGCATATTTACTGATAAAACAATAGTAATGATTTTTATATATAATATATATTTATAATGTGTAATTAATACTCTGATTCCGAAGAATTTCTCGGTCCCTTTGGGACTTTCAGTCCATTGATCCTGATACTTTTCACTGTCCTCTTCTCTTCAGTTCCACAGCTTAAACATGGTAAATACTATTATGTAAATACCCTCCTCTCTTGACGTTACTGACTTCTTTGCATTTTCTTAGCAAAGCCAGTACATAATTTAATTCTAATTCACCACCTGCTCAATACCTGCATCTCTGCATCTAAATTGTAGGAGAAAAACAAATAACATGTTGATTAATTTTGCTTTTAAATTGAAGACCACAAAACAAGGAGATTTAAATAGTGCCTAGCAATTACTCTTTATTTCTCTATTGTATTCCCTCTACTACTGTCTTAGCTTGCTTTTCTCTATCTCTTCACATCTTTATCACCTCCTCATTAGCCTCATTCTCTGTTGTTGACATTGTTTTCTATTTCACTGGAAAAGTCAAAGCATTTTGAAGAAAATTTTGTACACATCTCTATCATCCACAAACTGCCTTCTCCCTTATTACCATCCATGGGCTATCCACGCTCTTATATGAGTCCACCCTCTCCTCTGTGTGCTGGATGTCCTCTCCCACCTACACAAGGACATCACTCCAACTAATTCTTTTCTCTCTCTCCTACATGATCAGCTTCTTTCTCCCTAACTGTAGTTATTGCCCCAGTTGTGTACAAACATACTCTTTCTCCCACCAAACAGAAAAGAAAGAAAAACAGCAAAAACACATCTGGACTTCATTTCCCCTACCAGCTACAACCTCATTTCTTTGCTTCCATTCATGACTAGTTTCTCTAAAGGATTTTCCATATTTCCATCTCCAGTTCTTGTGCACACCTACTTTTTGCTTTTAAAAACAGAAAAATGCACGTATTGTAAGTGTATGCTTGGTTATTTTTCACAAGTTGAACACGCTTGTGAAATTAACACCCAGAACATCACATTACCAGCACCCCAGAGGCCCCCTTTATGCTTGCTTCCAAAAACTTGTCCCCCAAACTGTCAAGTTTCCTGACTTCTAACATAGTGGTTTAGTTATGTCTATTTTTGCTTTTATAAGTGGAATTACAGGGCATGTACTTCTTTGTATCTGACTTCTCTTGCTTAATATTATATTTGTAATGTGTATGTATGTGAATATATATGTGTGTGTGTACATATGTGTACATATATATGTATGTGTGTGTGTGTATATATATATATATATATATATATATATAAATCTATCCATTCTCTTTTACATATGCTCCAATTAAGCCTTTCTTTCCAGCCCTCCACCAGCACTATTCTCATCATCATAAATAACCCCATATTGCTCAGCTCACTAGTCAAATACCATCTTATTTGATCCACTTAGTCTCTTTTATTTTATACATGTTCTTCATTTCACTGCTAGAACCCTTCAGTCCTGTGGTTTTCTTCTCTCCTGACTCAGTCTTTCTCTGTTTCTTTTGCTGGTTCCTCCTCTTCTTCTCAATTTTCTTTTAATGTTGAAGTGTCTCAGGGCTCAATTTTTGGTCTTTTTTTTTCTTTACTGTAACATCACACACTTCTTGGTTGATTTCATGGTTCCAGGTAAAGTTAGAAGGTTGATGACTTCCAGATTTATATCGCAGGCCCAGATTTCTTCCCTGATCCAGATTCATAGATGCAGTGATGTACTCAACAGCTCTACCTGGCTGTCTAATAGATATCCTAAACCTAAGAGCTGCAAAATTGAGTTCCTTAATTTTATTCCTCAGAACTTGAGGAATAAAACCTTTTCCATCTTATTTGATAGCAACTTCGTTTTTCTAGGTGCTCAAAGTCAGATACTTGGAATTATCCTTGAATCTTCACTTTCTGTCACAGCACATCCAACCTATCAGCAAATCTATTCACTCTTTCTATAACGTATATGCACTAACAGAATATTTCTTATCCCCACACCTCCACGTTGGAACCAAAGTCATTCAGTACTTAGGTTACTGCAAAAACCTCCTCTACATCTTTCCTACCCTTGACCTCATCCCTAGTCTGTTCTCAAAAAAGCCGTCATAGTAAGTGTTTAAGTAAACGTTTATCAAATCATAACATATATTTGTATACTTTTCAGAAAATAAACACATCCATATTCAGAAAAAGAGATTTATTGTGAGATTCCATCATATTATTGCATGTAACAATGTTTTTTTTTTGTCCTTATTGCAGAATAGTATTCCATCACATGGATGTGCCCAATTTATTTATCCTTTCTATTATCAATGTATATGATTATTCTTTTCAGATGTTGATTGTTTGCGGTGGTGCTACTATGAATATTCGTGTGCATTTTTGTGCACGAACGTATTCATTTCTCACAAATTTACAAATGAAATTGATAAATTGCTAGAGAAGTGATATGTTCAGTTTTAGTACATATTGCCAAAACATTTTAAAAGTGTCTCTACTAATTTACATTTCCACCAGAATGTGTAAAAATTCAAAGAATGTTCCACACTCTCTTGCCAATACTGGGTATTGTCCAACTTCTTCATTTTAGCCATCCAGAGTTTTCATTTTTATTTCTCTGTTTACATGTTTGTTAGTTGTGTAATATCCACTCTTATGAAGTACATGTTTAAATCTTTTGCTCATTGTTTTATTATGTTGTCTCTTTCTCTTATCAATTTGTAAGATCTTTATAGATTCTAGAAAAGAGCTCTTGTCATATATAACTGTTAAAAATATCTTATCCAACTCTGAGGCTCACCTCTTTACACCCTTAATGGGAGTTTTGATAAACAAGTTTTAATTTTAAGGAAGTCCAGTTAATCCATTTTTATTAATCTTATTTATGGCCTACTTGAAAAATCTTTCCCTATCAGCAGAGATAAAGTTTTTCTCCAAGAAGCTTTTTGTTTAAAAACCATTTGGATTCTGTTTTTATGTATAATGTGAAGTGGGGATCAGGATTCTTTTTTTCAATGCAATGCCCAACAATAGAACTTTCTCATGATTCAAGTAATATAAATTTGTGGTTCTGTACTCTTTTATTCCAATGGTTACTTTTTTTAAAATCCTTCCCCCCCCCCCCAAATATCTAGCTATTTAAATTTTTTGTAGCTTTTTATTAAGTCTTTATTTCTAGAAGTGTGTATCTTCAATTTGTTCTTCATGTTTAAGACTATCCTGGATTTTTTGGACTTTTAATTTCCATGTATAATATTATAGAACTCATTTATCAATTTTCTCATACACAGACAGACACAGACACACACACTCCTGATGGTATTTTGATTGGGATTTTGGTAAATATTCCATGTGCACTTGAAAAGAATATGTATTTCTATATTTACTGTCTTTATTAGCCAGTTAGTTCAGTTTGGTTAATCTTATTTAAATCTTCTGTAGCTCCTTGTTCTATCAGGTACTATCAAATATTATTGTATTTTTATCTATTTTTTTTATAATTTTGTTAATTTTTGCTTCATGTGTTTGAAGGCCATCATATTAGGTATATGCAAACTTGGGATTTTATATCTTTCTGTTGAATTGACTCATTATAAAATTTCCCTCTTAATCTTCCATAATACTTAAAGCCTTAAAGCCTTTTTCTGATATTTTATAGTTTTTTTTGGCTATTGTGAGTATATGAGTGGAATATATATATATTTAAGCTCTTTATTGGGGTATAATTGCTTTACACTCTTGTACCAGCTTTTGAGGTACACCAAAGTCAATTCTCTGTATTTATACATATATCCCCATATCCCCTCCCTTCTGTGCCTCCCTCCCACCCTCCCTGTCCTGGCCCTCTAAGGCATCACCCATTATCAACTTGATCTCCCTTTGTTATACAGCAACTTCCCACTAGCTACCTATTTTACAGTTGGTAGTGTAAATATGTCTATGTTACTCTTTCACTTTGTCCCAGCTTCCCCTTCGCCCCCCGCCCCAACCCCATGTCCTCCAGTCCATTCTCTACATCTGCATCTTTATTCTTGCCCTGTCACTGGGTTCATCAGTACCATTTTTTTTTTTTTTCAGATTCGTATATGTGAGTTACATACAGTATTTTTTTTTTCCTCTTTCTGGCTTACTTCACTCTGTATGTCTCTAGGTCTATCCGCCTCATTACATATAGCTCCATTTCATTCCTTTTTATGGCTGAGTAATATTCCATTGTATATACGTGCCACATCTTCTTTATCCATTCATCTGTTGATGGGCATATAGGTTGCTTCCAGATGCATGGAATATATTTTTATATTCTTTACTTTCATCATTTCTGTAATTTCATATTTAAGGTAATTTATTTTTAAGGAATTTGCTTCTCCCTCCTAGAAGTAAAATATGCATTTTTTAATTTACTGGTCTGACAGTCATAGACTTTTCTTGGAGTATTCCCTTCATCTACATGTGATGTAATTTCCTACCTATTTGGGTTAAATCTACTACCTTACTATTTTAAGTGTTTTTTGTTGGTGGTGGTGGTAGTGGTGATGGTTTTCATTTGTTCTTTGTTATTTTTTTCTCCTTTCTTATCTCATTTTAGATAAAGCATGTTTAAAAAAATTCTTATCCTCCTTTTTCATTAATTTGTTAATCATATATTCTTTTACACTTTTTTAGTGATTTTTCAAGAGCTATACTGTTCAATACAGTGACTATTAACCACATGTGGCTATTTAAGTTTAAATTAAATGAAGTTTAAAATTCAGTTCTTCCAGCCCACTAGCCTCATTTTATGTGCTCAGTAGCCACGTGTGGCTAAAGGTTGTAGTGTAGAGCAGCACAGATTATGGAATATGTCCATTATTGCAGCAGTTCTGTTCAAAAGTGCTACACTAAAGATTTCAGCCAGCATTCTAGACTCATTACAGTTACCTTCCGTTAGTACTATTTCTGTTTCCTAGACAATGCAAGAATGTTACAACACTTTACTCTATTTAACCCCTTCCTGCCTTACGAAATGCTGTTTCATAAAATTTAATTATTTCAATATTTTATCCCCATGTAGCACGGTTATTATAGTTTTAAACAGTCAATGTTTATTTAGAGTTCTTCAAATGTTTATTCTTTCTGGTGTTCTTCATTCCTTCCTATATGATTGAACTTCTTTCTGGGATAATTATTTTTTTATCTGAAGAATTCCCATTAGTATTTCATTTATTGCAGGACTGATGATGATAACCTTTTTAAGTTTATTTTTGTCCAAAAATATGTTTATGTGAAGTTTATTTCTGACTGTTGGTGAGGTATAAAATCTAACTTGCAGTTATTTTCTTGCAGCACTTTAATGATGTTGCTACATTGTATTTTGGTTTCCATTGTTTCTGTTGGAAAATTGGTTGTCATTATTATTGTTGCTTTTTTTGGTCTGTTTTTACAGTTTTTTTTTAAAAAATTCACTTTAGTTTTTAGCACTTTTACCATATATACCTAGGTGGATTTTCTTTGTAGATATTTTCTTGGTGCTTACAGATGACTTGCATCTCTGGCATAATGTCTGTTTTCACACTTGGGTAATTCTCAGCCATGTTTTTTCAAATATAACTTTGTCCATTCTTTCTTTCCTCTCCTTCTATGACTCCAATGAAGTAAAATTCTATTTGCTATTTCCCATATATGTTTTCTTCTCTTCTCTAAATTTCCACCCTCTTTTTCTTTCTGTGCTTCATTCTACATATTTTCTATTGCTATACCTCTAAAATAAGTAATCCGATATTCAGTCTATTCATGTAAAATTTAATATCAGTCTTTGTCTTATAGTATCAGTTTAATACTTTTAATAGTATTCTGTGTTGTGTTGAAATTCTGCATCATTTCCTGAATTTTTGGAATGTATCTATGATAGTTCTTTTAAAGTCTGGTAATTCCAAAAAATGGATCTCCTGAGGTCTCCTTGTAATGCCTATTTTTTCTCCTGGTTTGTGGTTGTGTATACTTTCTTGGCATGACTAGTGATTTTTGACCAAATGCTGAGTGTTCTGCATAAAAAATTTTAAAAGTTCTTTATGATTTTATTTTATTTCAAAGAGGATTTAATTTTCTTCTTAAAGGCTGACAGATTCTAGACAGATCATTTTGATCTAATCAGATGGGTATTTTAGGCTATATTTGGTCCTGAACTTTTTCTAGTTCATTTTTTTTCTTCTATTGTTTAATCGTAAATAAAGTGAGTGGCCTGATAATGCCTCACTGTAGTGATGTTTGAACAAAGACTCTAAGGAGGTGAGAGAGCTTTGCCGATAATTGGGAAGAGGATTCTAGGCATCGAAATCAGTAAGTGGAAAGACCCCGAGATGGGAGATACCTCAGCATTCATGTTCCAGATAAACCTGAGAGGTTGTTTTGCTTGAGCACATGGGGGAGGGCCAGAGCTTCAAGTGGAAGCTGGGGAAGCAGTGAGAGGATGCTCACAGGTGCATTGTGTTGAGCCTTCTAGGCCATCGTAAGGACCTTAGCTTTTTTTTTTTTTTTTAATTTTATTTATTATTTTTTGGGGGTATACCAAGTTCAATCATCTGTTTTTATACACATATCCCCATATTCCCTCCCTTCCTTGACTCCCCCCCACCACGAGTTTTTAATCCTAGGGAATAACTATCACTTCTGTGTTGCAGCTCTTTTGGTCTCAACTGAAGTACTCCAGAGTTACTGGAAATATTTCAGCTTGTTGGGCCATAAACCTTGCAAGACTGCTTATATCTTTGCTCAGTTCTTTAGGGTCCCAACTTCAGTACTATATTTAGTTTCTGAGAATTAACAGGAACATAACAGGGCTGAGGATTCAGAAAATAACTTACAGAGAAATCACACATAAAATTTAGGGCACGCAATACTAAGGTTTTCTTCACCTCTCAAAGACTAGTCCTCCAGAAAACGCCAAATCCTGAAAGCAGTAAGGCTTTCTAAGCCCTGGTTACTACTTAGTGCAAGGCCTCTGTTCCTCACAATTAAATCAACCAATCCCTGAGAAAAAAAAAGAAATGGCACATGTGGAGCTCATTTTATAGTGTATCTGTCCTTTCTTTTTAGTATTCTTGGTAGGCCTCAAATATCTTCATATACTTACATTGTAAATTTTATCTAGCTTTTATAGTTGTTCTTGGCAGGAGGGTTAGTCTGATAAAGCTATTCTATCATAATGGGAGTATAATGTAAGATTGGTGTTGTTTCTTAAGTGATTGATAAAATTTAAGTGATTCTTTTTTTGAAGAGGATTTTGGTTAAGTCTCTTTTGTGGATGATGTTTTAGTTAAGTCAACTTATTTAATAGATATAGGACTTTTTATGTGTTTTATCTTTTCTGGAATCTATTTCAATAAATGGTGTTTTTCTGGTAGTGGGTCTTTTTCACCCAAATATTTAAATTTATTGACATAAATTTGTTCATAACCTCTATATCTGTTGATGTTTAACATATTACCTGAAATTCTAGTGGGTTTGTTATGATAAAACGACAACAAATTTTTACATATATTATGCTGCAGTTTGGGCTGGACCCATTGGGCCAGCTTCTTTCTGTACATGTGAATAGCTAGGGTGGATCAGCTGGGGCTTGAGGATTAACTTTCATGAAGACTCATTCATATGGCTGGCAAATTGGTGCTTCCTGGGAGCTCAGTCAGAGCTATGTGCAAGGGAATCCTGGTTCTTCTGAATGTGCTTCTCTCCAAAGTCTGTTCAGACTTACCCTAACTAATGGTTGGGTTACATGTTATTATGACTTTGTTAAATTACATTTGTTAAGTGAGGCACAGGGTGCTGGATGGTGAGCCATAGGTTCAATAGTAATAGATCTCAGCAGAAATTGAAATGGAGCAGTCTGTTACTCACAGGTCCTAGAGAAAGTATATGGCACACCTCGAGGGCCCACATGAGAAGGTCAGAGCAGGGTGCAGGCAGAGGGACAGACTGGACTTGGGGCACACACCTTTGTTAGGATCCATGGCCTCTGTCCCTGGAGTACCTCAGGGTTCCCAGACTAAGGCCCAGTTGTCAATTCAAACAAACAAACAAACAAACAAAAAGCCCAATTGGTCAATTCAAACCAAATTTTAGGGTTTTGGTAAACTCCAAGAAGGTCTTATCTAAGGGATGCACAAGGGGAAGGCCCTGGGAGGTGGGAAAGATTGTTTATCACAAGGGCTGTTGCAGAAGTCATATCAAGAACTTGTATTTGCTTGTGACTCTGCAGGCTATTAATTGAGGGCATGTGCTTACAATGAGAGGACTAGTGTAGGTCCCTGTAGTCCCTGGAGGCCACTTAGCCAAATAAAATAGGTCCCAAGGCAGAAATACCATGGAATAGCTTACCTAAACTCTCATCATTACTGTTGAAATACTTGGGAGACAGCTAGTATCCCAAGAAAACCAGCTAGAAAGTTATGACTTTTTGTGACCTAGCCTTAAAAGTCACATAAAATCATATCTTTTATAGTCACACATCCACCTAGATTCAAGGGAGAGAACAAAGATCATATCTCTGAATGGGAGGAATGTCAAAATTACATTGGAAAAAGGGGCATGTGGGATGGAAATGTTTGAGCCATTTCTAGAAAATGTGATCTTCCCCAGAACCCTCATTATTTTTTACATTTAATTAGGATCTGTGGTGATTTCTCTCTCTTTTAAAATTCTTGATGTTAATAATTTGTACCATCTAACTACATTTTTCTTTTTTCTTTTTTGGCTCTGTGTTCTCAGATGTTTATCATTGGCTTACTGCCTATGTTTTCATCCGGATGGATTTATGGTTTCAAGTATTACATTCAGATTTTTAAGCCATTTTGAGTTAATTCTTGTGTACAGTGTAAAATAGTGATTCGGTTTCATTCTTTTGCATGTAGCCATCCCATTTTCCCAACAACATTCATTTATTGAAGAGATCGTCCTTTCTCCATTGTAAATTCTTGGCTTCTTCATCATAAATTAGTTAACTGTATATGCATGGGTTTATTTCTGGGCTTTCTATTCTGTTTCATTGATCTGTGTGTCTGTTTTAATGCCATACTGTACTGTTCTGATTACTGCAGCTTTGTGATTTGAAATTAGGAAATGGGATGCCTCCAGCTTTGTTCTTCTTTCTCAATTGCTTTGTCTATTTGAAGACTTTTGTGGTTCAATGCAAATTTTAGGGTTGTTGTTCTAGTTGTTCTTAAAAATCCATTGGAATTTTGATAGAGATTACCTTGAATCTGCAGATTGCTTTGGGTAGTATGGACATTTTCAGGATATTCTTCTAATCCATATCTTTCCATTTATTTGTGTCTACTTTCTTTTATTAATGTCTTATAGTTTTTAGTGTACAGGTCTTTCACTACGTTAGTTAAGTGCATTCCTAAGTATTTTTTTTTTTTGTTGTTGCAATTGTAAATGGAATTGTTTTCTTTATTCCTCTTTCTGATATTTCATTACTAGCACATAAAACACAACAGAATTTTATATATTGATTTTGTATCCTGCAACTTTACTGAATTTGTTTATTAGTTCTAACAGTTTTTTTGTTGTTGTTGTTGGAGTCTACGGTTTTCTGTATTTTTATAATATCATGTCATCTGCTAATAGTGAGAGTTTTACTTCTTTCTTTCCAATTTGGTTGCATTTTATTTCTTTTTCTTCCCTAACTGCTCTGGCTAGGGTTTCCAATACTTTGTTGAATAAAAGTGCCTGAGTGAGCCTCATTGTCTGGTTCCTGAACTTAAAGAAAAACTTTTAGCTTTTCATCATTGAGTATGATGTTAGCTATGGGCTTATCATATATGGCATTTGTTATGTTGAGGTGTGCTCCTTCTATACCTACTTTGTTGAGAGTTTTTATCATAAATGGATTTGAATTTTGTCAAATGCCTTTTGTGCATCTATTGAGTTGATCAGTTAACTTTTATCCTTCATTTTGTTAGTATGGTATGTCACATTGACTGATTTGTGGATGTTTAACCATCTTTGCATCCATGGAATGAATGCCACTTGATCATGGTATATGACACTTTTAATGTATTACTGAACTTGATTTGATATTATTTCGTTGAGGATTTTATATCTATGTTCATCAGGTATATTGGCCTGTAATTTTCTTTCTTGTGGTGTCCTTGTATGCTTTTGGTATCAAGATAATGCTGACCTCATAAAAGGAGTTTGGAAGTGTTTCCTTCTTTTCTATTTTTTGGAAGAGTTTGAGAAGGATTGTTCATTCTTCTTTAAATATTTGGTAGAATTCACCAGTGATTTGATCCTGAACTTTTATTTGCTGTTTTGTTTTTTAGAATTGATTCAATATCCTTACTAGTAATCAGTCTGCTCAGATTTTTTTCTTCATAATTGAGTCTTGAGAGGTTGTATGTTTTAGGAATTTATCCATTTCTTTTACGTTGTCTTATCTGTTGGCATATAAATGTTCATAGTAGTCTCTTATGATCCTTTTTATTTCTGTGGTGTCCATTGTAACATCTTCTCTTTCATTTAAAATTTTCTTTTTTTGAGTCCTCTCTTTTTTCTTGGTGAATCTAGTTAAAAGTTTATCAATTTTGTTTCTTTTCAAAGAACCAGCTTTTAGATTTATTAATTTTAATTGTCTTCTAGCCTCTGTGTAATTATTTTTCTGTTCTGGTCCTTGTTATTTCCATTTTTCCACCAACTTTGGGGTTTATTTGTTCTTTTTTGTCTAGTTCCTTTAAGTAATATAATGTTAGCTTGTTTATTGGAGATGTTTCTTATTTCTTAATATTGGTATCATTTTCTATCACATCATATAATTTGTTTATTATGTTTATTTCTTCTTTTATGATAATTCTTTGCTCTAACCTAAACTTCTTAACTGAGACAAACTTTGCATGTTTTGGTCACTCACATAGTCCAAGTACCTAGACAGTGCCTGTCTCAAAGTAACTGCTTAATGAGGACTTACTTGTTGAATAACTGAATAAATTATGTCTTGTATGTCCTTGAAACTTTTGACAATTTTAGACATGGCAGACATCGTTTCCCATTTGTTATCACCATGGGAGTTTTGGGAGCTGCTGGGTCAGGAAGAGGTACGATACATGGAGTCCTGATGTGATGTAATGCCACAAAGACTTTACACAGTACTCAAGGCTAGAATTTCTTCCTTCTCCCCTGAACCTCTGCAACATTCATTGTCTATTTATTTACTTTTTATTGAAGTATAATTGATTTACAATGTTGTGTTAGTTTCTGGTATATAGCAAACTGATTCAGTTTACACACACACACACATACACACATAGCCTCTTTTTCATATTCTTTTCCATTACGGTTTGTTACAGGATATTGAATATAGTTCACTGTGTTATATAGTAGGAACTTGTTTATCTGTTTTACATACAGGAGATAGTATCTGCTAATCCCAAACTCCTCATTTATCCCTCCCCAGCCCCTTCCCCCTTTGGTAACCATAAGTTTGTTTTCTATGTCCATGAGTCTGTTTCTGTTTCATAAATAATGAGTTCCTTTGTGTCATATTTTAAATTCCACATGTAAGTGAAATCGTATGGTATTTGTCTTTGTCTGGAGTAAGCTTTGTCTGAAGTAACCTTCACTTAGTATGATAATCTCTAGGTCTCTCCATGTTGCTGTAAATGACATTATTTCATTCTTTTTTATGGCTCAGTAATATTCCATTCTGTATATGTACTGCATCTTCTTTATCCATTCATCTGTCCGTGGACATTTAGATTGCTTCCATGTTTTGGGTATCGTAAGTAGTGCTGCTTTAAACATTGGAGTGCTTGCATCTTTTTGAATTGTGATTTGCTCTAGATATATGCCCAGGAGCGTGATTGATGGATCGTATGGCAACTCTATTTTTAGTTTTTTAAGGAACCTGCATTCTGTTTTCCATAGTGGCTGCACCAATTTACATTCCCACCAATAGGGTAGGAGGGTTTCCTTTTCTCCACATCCTCTCCAGCATTTGTTATTTGTAGACTTTTTAATGATGGCCATTCTGACTGGTGTGAGGTGGTACCTCATTGTAGTTTTGATTTTCATTTCTCTAATAATTAGCAATGTTGAGCATCTTTTCATGTGCCTGTTGGCCATCTGTATGTCTTCTTTGGGGGAATGTCTATTTGGGTCTTCTGCCCATTTTTTGATTGGATTTGTTTCTTTTTTTGTTATTGAGTTGTATGAACTGTTTGTATATTTTGGAAATTAAGCCCTTGTTTGTCTCATTATTTGCAAATATTTTCTCCCAGTCTGTAGGTTGTCTATTCATTTTGTTTATGGTTTTCTTTGATGTGCAAAAGCTTGTAAGTTTGATTAGATATCTATAATCATAGTCTAAACCACGTGATTTAACACAAAGTTTTTACAGTTTTGTATTACACGGTATTTATATTAGTTGGAGTTTGATCAGGAAAACAGAATTCACTGTATTTTGGAGTATAAACATTTTCAATATTAGAAATTAGGGGTTTATGTAAGTTTTTCAAGAGTTTCTCAGCATGCAGTCCTGAAGTGAGCAGCTTTTTAAAAAGCTCCTATAGAAGCTGGTTAGCCTTTCAAAACTCTCTGCATAGTTCCCGTAGACCATCTCAGCCAGCAGGACCAATATCCGTGTTTTTCAAGAAGCTTATCTAGGTGGTTCTTTGAGACTTAAATCTGCCCAAGTATCTGGCCACAACTGCATCCAAAGAAAAATGGCTTCCCCTTTGCTTCCTCTTTCCAAATTTCATGTGAGTGTTTCTCATCAGAGGCCCCTACTCAGAACAGATGGGCAAGGTGATTCTGGAAATGTAGTTCCTGGTTTCTTCTCTGCTGAGGAGACCTTAACAGGGAGAGCTGGTGATATCTAGGTGACCACAGGTAATATAGCAAATATTTATTTTCTTATATCTGCATAAAAAATCATTTAGGAGCAGGTATTTTTTGAAAGACAATAATATTCAGATAATATTGATTTGTTGGAGATGTAATAATGCATGTGCTAAATGGATTACAATGAGTATATATCTAAAAGTGTTTCACAAAAATATTATAAAATTATTTTATAATAATAGATTGTACTAGATCTTTGCATCTATAAATTATAAGCTGACCTGTTTGGAGAGCACTCTAAATGATTTACAAATCAGGAAAGAGAATTTAATAAATCAGAGAGAAATTTGTTAAGAATATGAGTAATAATAAATGATGGGTAATGAATAATAAATTTGTGTCTATAAAATCAAGAGTTTATTATCTATTACTCCTAGAGACTTGGAAGGAAATAATTTGAGAAACTAACATACCTTGAAGCAGAATTTATTAATTCTGTTTAAAGTTCAGCCCAGGAGAGAAAAGATGGCAGCGAAGTAGAGGGACGTGGAATGCATCCCTCTCCACAGATGCATTGGGAATGCACCAAAAGACGCAATAATTCCCACAGAGAACCAGCTGAACACCAGCAGACGACCTCGGATGCCAGAAAGGACTGAAACGATCCCGACATAACCGGTAGGGAGGCATCTATGATGGCTAAAGAGGGTGAAGCGGCTGAGCTATGGCAGACGGGAGGGAGTGAGAAACACACGAAGGGTCCGCACCACAGCTCAGCGTTCCCGGACCGAGACGACAATTTACAGCTGAGCAGAGGGTCCGGGAGTGGGAGCATGGGAACAGGAGAGCTGGTTCAGGGTGAGAAAAATTGTTGCCAGTAAAGAGACAGACCGAGAGGACAGGAGGGAAGAGGCCCGCACCGAGAAGTGCCTGCCCCTGAGAGCTGTCCACCCATGATGGCAGCTGGATGCTGCTGGCTCACGGGCAGTGGGGAGGAGTCGCGGGCATAGCCTCTCTCTCTCTTTTGGTGCCTGCAGCGGGCAGTGGAGGGACCCCTGTGGGCCACCTAAGGCACTCAGGGATAACAGGGACCCTCAGGCCCTCGGGTGGGGCTAGCTTAAAGCCCCTCGGAACGCCGGCAGCAAGGAGGCTGCTGAGAACAAAGAAGCCCAGAGAGAGGCCCAACTCTGAGACATGCTGTTTACACCTGAGCCGCTGGCATCCCTCTGCAGCGGGCACCGCCATGGCCGACTGAGCCACCGTGACCTAGGCAGGGCACCCCGGCAGAGGCATAGCTGGGGGGAGGAGATGCAGTTGGAGTTGCTCTCTTGGCCTGAGCCGCCGGTGTCCCTCTGCAACATGCACCTCCCGAGCTGCCTGAGCCACTGCGACCCAGACAGGGTGCCACTGAGACCCAGACAGGGTGCCACTGCTCACTCACTCCCAGGGGAAGGAGCCACTGTTGCACCCTCCCCCTCCCCACACACCAGCGATTACAGACGAACAATAAAGGAAGCTCTGCTGGTCACAGAATAATACAAAAAACCTAAGGCGAGTAGAAGGACACTTACAGCTGAGACTCTAAGGAAACAGAAATATTAGTATCAATTCTATTGAACTGGTCCATTCTGGGATCAGTTCTAGTTTTTTTTGTTCGTTTGTTTTGTTTTGTTTTTTCTTTTTTTTCTTTATCAATTATGATCTTAGTCCTAAGGGATCTACAAGTTTTATAACATATTTTTAATTCTATTTTTATTTTTAGCCTTTTTATATACTTCTATTTCTAGCTAAGTTTTTTGTAGTACAGACTATATATCTCTCCTTCCTTCTTTTCATCTCTATCTTTTATACATTTCTATTCCTTTGTTTTTATTTGCATATTTCCAGTCACACTATGCTCTTCTGCTCCCCTGTCTTCCATCCATTTTTAGTTTATTTTATCTTAACATACTTATAAGCAACACTATCGATCTGCTCAGACTCCTTGCTCTATTCTCCAGATGACACACCACCTTGGTATTTAATATTAGGTTTTTGTCTTTATCTTGGGTCTTAGTACATTTCTCTGATTTCATTCTGAGAATCTCCATTCTGTCTGGTGGTACTCTAGCTCTTTTTTATATTTGATCCTAGCTTTCAATATCTCCCTGGATCTGTGTTTGTATGTGTAAGGTGTTATTTGTTTGTTTGTTTGATTTGCTTTAATTTCTGTTTTGTCTGTCATATAGAGTGAAGTAAGCCAGAAAGAGAAAAACAAATACCGTATGCTAACTCATATATACGAATCTAAAAAAAAAAAAAAAATGGTACTGATAAACCCAGTGACAAGACAAGAAAAAGGATGCAGATGCATAGAATGGACTGGAGGATATGAGGTTGGGGGGGCGGGGGGCAAAGGGGAAGCTGGGACGAAGTGAGAGAGTAGCATAGACATATTTACACTACCAACTATAAAACAGATAGCTAGTGGGAAGTTGCTGTACAACAAAGGGAGATCCACTCAATGATGGGTGATGCCTTAGAAGGCTGGGACGGGGAGGGTGGCGGGGGGAGTTGTAGGAGGGAGGGAATATGGGGATATGTGTATAAATACAGAGGATTGACTTTGGTGTACCTCAAAAGCTGGTACAAGAGTGTAAAGCAATTATATTCCAATAAAGAGCTTTAAAAGAAAAAAGAAAAAAAAATAAATGGAAATGATTTTGTCATATTCTGGTCATATGAGTGATGTATTACATTTTAATTGAGAAGTTATATTTCCTAAATCATTAATTTGATTATTTTTTAGTTCACATCAATATTTAGTGTATTTACTTTCTCAGGGGATGTTCTGTTTTCTCTTTCATGCTCTACAGGCCTCCATTAAAACTAAAATACACCAATAGGTCACTAAAGAGTCATTTATCAAAGCATCCCTTTGCTCTTAATATTTGTGAATAGTGCCCTTTAATGTAAAGAGAGTATATATTATCCAAGTTGTAGTTCTTCATTCAGTGGCTATATAACACAGGCATGAATATTTTTAAAGGTATACTAAAATACATGAAATCCATACATGTAATATTTTCATTCTCATATTATGTAACTTTCATCCTAATGTCAATCTGAAACCATATGTTTCTAAATATTATGTAAGGATTCAAAGGTTAGTTTAAACTTACTTCTTTCCCTATTCTGACAAAGAAACCCAAAAAACAAAAAACTGGGGGAAAAAAGGCTTAGCATTCATCACTAGCGTTAAATAAACATAACAAGGTAAATGAATAGAACCAAATGTGAAGAAAATGGCCAAATTAAAATGTGACATATTGTTTAGAATCCCTTAAGACCTAGTCATTAATGCATATTATGGCACATTTTCATAATTGACTAACAAAAATTATTGATTCCCCCAAGAACTTGAAAAGAAGTAAGATTTTCACCCAAGAATTAAGCTTCAAGTTTTACAGAATGTATGGCTTGTATTCACCTTATTTGATTACAAATTTGCTTGGAAGTAAATTTTCCCTCTGTGGAGTTTCTCTGCTTTTATGTATTTAGATTTATATACATAATTTTAATGATTATTATTTCACATAATAGCTCAAATTGTTTTTCTTTTATCTTTTCAATGGCTGATAATTTTCCATTTGTTCTTTTTTATTAATCTAAATAATTGGGAAGTTTTTATTTTTTCTACTTTTATGTCTCAGTTCTGGCTATACTCCAAACTGGGTAATAACTTTCAGAGTACCAAAAAAATATATCTGCAGTTTTATTGAAAAGCATTGCTCTTTATTTTCTCTACTAAAACCCTTTTCTTGAGGATTACTGGGACATAGTGGCAATTCTATCACATCTAAGAGATGACATTTCATTTCTATGTTTGCACCATGTAGTGTATTCACTGCTGTAAAAGTGAGACCTGCCTCTTGTTGCCATGTTAAAGAAAGATGTAGATTAGTTAATTAACATTAGCATTGTAGTTAATAATGTCATTGGGTCTAAGGCATAAAAGTGGAAAGCAAATCAAGAAAAGGGGAAGGAATTAGTGTACTTAACAGAACTGCATTTTCTCTTTTCACATTGAAGGCCATAACCTATGTCTCTGGTGAAGTGCACTTTTCAAAGTTATTTGTTTGTTTGTTCTAATTGAAGTATAGTTCATGTACAATATTATGTTAGTTTCAGGTGTACAGAATAGTGTTTTGACATTTAAATCCATGACAAAATAATCACAGTAGTAAGACTAGTAACCATCTGTCACCACACAAAGTTATTGCAGTATTATTAACTATATTCCCTATGCTGTATATTACATCCCATGACTTACTTATTTTATAACTGAAAGCTTGTACCTCTTAATTCCCTTTTACCTATTTCTTGTGAAATGTGTTAACTAACATATTGGAGTTTTGCTTTTGCTTAATGCTGCATGAGGGAGACATTAAAGTAGCAATGAGTATTTTTAGTCTATTCTCACTCTTCCTAACATTCAACACTGGGAGTTGTATCACTACAGGCAATTACAAAAAAGTGTTTCTAACTGCCCAGTTTTAAAGATATGACTGTCATTTTTGCTACTTTTCCCAGACTAAATGACCCCAATTTAGATTATTTTGATGACATTGCTAAGCCTTGAGGTTTTTTTTTTTTTTAAGTAAGGTTTATTGAGGTATAATTTATGTACAGTATAATTCACTCATTTTACTGTACAGTTCTATGCGTTTTGACAAATGCACATCATTGTGTAACTGTCATTAAAATTAGGGTATAGAATAGCTCCATTACACCAAAAAGTTCTTTGTGCTTATTTGTAGTCAACTTTTTCTCCCACCTCCAACTCTTGACAACCATTGATCTGCTTTTTTGTCCTTATAGTTTTGTTTTTTAGATAATTTCATATAAATGGGATCATACATTATGTAGCCTTTTGAGTCTGGCTTTATTCATTTTGCATAATGCATTTGATATTCATCTATGTTGTTGGGGTGTTAGTAATTTGCTTCTTTTAGCCTAAAGTTTAAATGATAGATTCAGCAACTATGTCTTGTTCAAATTCTTTTAAAGCTGATATATATATATATAATGTGTGTGTGTATACATATATATATATATATATATATATACACATGTTGGGAGTGTATAAATATCTACTCTCAAATCCTTGAGCATAACTTCTGTCTGTTTCACTGGAAAATCACAAGAATAAAAATTGTGGAAAAGCAATAAAATTAAACTAATTAAGCAAACTATAGTTTAAGAATGTAAATATATACACTTATACTCTTCCAGTTAAAATAAGGCCTTTATAGGTTAGACTGGTGAATATACAGTCTATGAAATATTTGAGTCTACCAGTGATCACCATATTCTTTTCATGCCTTCAAGAAAAGTTTAGGCTGCAGGATTGAAGGTTAAACATTTATCAGAGTAATTGCTACTCTAGTAAATATCAAAGGAATTAATCATTCACAATTCTTTACAAAGTGTTGCTGTAATTTATTCCTCAATACCATGTCATCGTTCTGCTTTTGTTGAGCCCATCAAGTATGTGATACTGAAGTATATTTTATCCCTACGAATTGTAGTGAGGTTATTCAAATACATTAAGCAGAAAGTTTTTGCATATCGTCTTTAAACCAAAAGAGAGCATTGTCTTACATTTTAATGGAATTTGAGAATTTCTTATGCTTTCTGTGTTGTGGGATTAATTATAGGAATATAAAGGTCTTTTTTTTTTTTTCCTTTCCTTAGCAGCAAGACCTTACCATTTAATTGAAGAGCTCAAAGAGCTCAAGTGGAGAAAGATGGATATTTTAAAAGGAAATCCATATAAAAGAATTTTCCTGCCATGATGAGATAGAATGAAAAGCAAAACCCTTTCACAGTGGTCCCATCCCACTGTAGTATCAAACCACTTTGCAAAAGCATCTTTCCTTTTTTGTCCCCTTGCCTGACAAGTCTTGTGTATTTTATTTGTATGCAAGTGAATGGCAATTTATTGTATCCCAGAGGACAGGGTATTAATGATCATTTGCTTCCTGCTGTGGGGCCTGTCATAATTTTGTAGTCAGAAGAGTGACAGAAGTAACAGCCAATCAGTATGCTAATACTGCCTGAGAATGGGTAGTTAGTTCATTTTAACCAAGGGTTTTTTTTTTTTTTTTGCCAAATCCTTAGATAATTTTTATTAAAAAATGCAATTTTTGATAGCATTGCAAATTGCTAGATGGAACCCGTTGAAGAAGCCATATATTTCTTTTGTGTGGCAGTCAGACTTATGTCTCAGCAGGTGCCTTCTTGGGAAAAAAGAGAGTCTTCTAATTTGAAAGTCCATTTTGGTCAGTGAGAATCAGTCACTAAAACATTCAGCAATTTTTTTATATCAATATCTTAACATGGAGAATTCTATCCAGCATATGAAAATTAAATCCTAGTCTCTGACAAGTAAATAGAAGGCAGAATCTTTAAAAATGATAGTTGAAAGCCAAATGTAACAAATCCTGCAGATTTATACAATGTGATGTCATTCATTTTCCTCTTTAGAATTCTATTTGTTTCTTCAGTTTTCATGACATTTGTTTTTTGTGTTTTTTTTTTGAAAAATGGAAAATATATACCCCAAAGCAATAGCTTTCAATGCTGATATATACATATTCAAATATTTTATTAGCCATTTTATAACATACAGCCTATAGTGAGTATACTCTTGACTGGGGAAAAAAAAAAGAGTTTCTTAAAATGATTTCTGAGTGTTTTTGCACAGCACATGAACACATGATTACAGAGGGGATTAGTGGATTAAGGTATCGACAGTTGGCGGCCTTAAGGCTACAGATAAAAAGAGCTCCACTTTCTTTCCATAAAATCACGTTTTATTCTTACCCACATACAAACAACGCCAGCTATAAACAGAATTACTTTGAGAACACTATTGTCACTTAAATATGTTCATCATGGAGAGCAAAACAATAATAAAACCAGTAACAACAAATTTCATATATGTATATATCTGCATGAAATATAAGGTAATATCATTAAACATCACAGATATGTTTGAGGAGTTCTGATTCACCCCTGGGGCTGGAGAAAGAGTTCTTATATATATTAAGATTTGAGCTTAGTTATTTCAGAATGTAAGCCTGTTAGACTATAGTGACAATCAATCCTATTGCCAGAAAAATATTTAATATATTTTAATAAAAATTAAGTAGACATTATATCAAATGCAGTTTTACTTTTTGTAAAACAGGGAAACAAACCTTGTTTGCTGCCTGCTGGTTTTTTTATATATGCAAATCTTTTATACATTACAGAACAACCTAGCTGCCTTTCACGATCCCATAAACATTTTGCTGTTTTATGAGATGTTTGTAATAAATGTGATTGATGATTTTTTTTACAATTGCCTATTAGAAATACACAATTTTGTGATTAAATACTTAGGGATAACTCAATTCCAAGTCACAAGATTATAAGCTAAGATTGACATTGATGACAAAATACATATTTAATCTATTTAAATTTATTTGGATATTTTAGAGAATATTTTTTCTAGTTTACAGAGATTTTTGCATATCAATCAATTGTAGACCTGTCTAAAAATACTGCTAGTGTGGCTTGGGGCAGGGAAATAGCTTTAGGCTGCACACACATATAGTCACAAGGGTGAATAGCTATAATTATATTGGAGTGCATCCAAGAAATCAGCTATTCTGTTTACACTTACTGCCTCTTCAAATTTATGTGCACCTCAAGCAAACATCCTGTAAATTGATTTTAATACTAAGAATTGTTGACCTTAATAGTGCAGTTTATTGACTATTTTTCATGTTGCTATTATCTTCCAAAAATCTAAAGTTAAGGTAAACATTGATAATCATTTACTATAATTTCAAACTATAGCTTTCCTCTTTAAGATTTAAAAAGGCTTAATGTGGTCAAAGACAATTCACGAAAATATGAAAATAAATTCTTATTCTAAGGTCCTTTAAAATTGGAGTGGTTGACCACAGATTACAATGGTCAAGTACAGACTGAGGTGTCCTTTGAATTAGCCTGGAAACAGAGTTTGCTTATGTCCAAGCATCCATCCTAGGTTGGATTTCAAAGAGAAGGAGCGAGGGCAAATTTTAAACTACTCTAGTTTTAGGTTATGCAGAAAGGAATGTCATATTTATCTACTTAGTTGTGAAAGATTAATTTTACTGTTTAGGCCCATAAGGTATTTTAAAGTTCTCTCTTTCTTCAATTTACCTTTATAAAGATATATATTGATCTGAGCCATGGGTAAAACCCGGCAGCAACCTTTGGACTTTCCTTCATGTTATACTTCTTTGGAATTTCATCCACTTGGTGTAATAAGGTAGGTTGAGAAATACCTTCCTTTTTAGGTTTGTGTTCCAACCTAGAAGCCAAATTGGGAGCCTGAGAAAAGGAGGCCCGGGTAAGATACAGGTCAGATGGCAGTCTATGGGGAAAGACTTCTGTGGCTGATTCTGATCAGAGCAGGGGCCAATGGATTTGGAATCCGTTGCCATAGGTAATAATACTTCTTTTCCGGCTTTATTCAGATATAATTGACATATAACATTATGTAAGTTTAAGATGTACGATGTGATGATTTGATACACATGTGTACTGTGAAATGTTTATCACAATAAGGTTACTTAGCACACCCTCCAACTTATGTAATTACCATTTTGTTGTCGTTACAGTGAGAACATTAAAGCTCTACTGTCATAGCCATTTTCAAGTATACAATGCAGTATGGCAGTAATAAGTTTTATTTCCCCATGGGTTGAGCCGTTTTGCATAAATCTTTTAAGTTGCTAATCAGGAAGGTCAGTAGCAACAACAGATATTTGAAAGAGATTTCACATTAAATACTTTTCCATTTCTTTTTAAGTAACAGAAGATTATGCCTTTCATTTCTATATTTACTAAGAGGATGCCCTTATACACTATCACGGAAGTAGAGCTACTGGTCAGGTAATATGTGCTTTGCACACCATAATCATTAATTCAAGATAATTTAATGCTAAAGGGCATTGATTCTGCTTGGTTTCGAAGCCTCTTCTGTCGTTAACTAGCTGTGTGACTAGGTTAAGTTACTTAACTTCTCTAGACACCAGTATCTTCATTCATAATTCACTAAAATAGTAGAACCTGCATTATAGGGTTGTTCTGAAGATTAAAGTGACAATGCATATCTAGAATTTAAGACAATATCTCTTAAGTATTATGTGCTATGTAAGCATTTGCCCTTAATGCTTAATAGTATTTCATTTATTCAGTCACTGATTCGTTCACTGAATCTATGCAACTTTCTACCATTTCATCCATCCATTCATTCTGGGACTAAGGTAAACACTGTGGAGAATTCTGCAATGTATAAATAGGGTGGTTTATGTCTCTGCAATGTATAAATGTATAAAGAGGATGGTTTAAGTCACTGAAGAATCAAGTGTCTGATAGGAGAATTAGATAGTATTGTTGTAGATACTTAGATCATATTGTGGGTGTTCAGAGGAATAAAAATAAAAAGAATAAGTACAAATTTATTATGTCATAATGTTGGGCACTGTGCTAGATACCTTATGTACATTATCTCATTAATATAGCACTTAGATGAGAGGAAGAAGATTTTGTGCAGTAAGTGATGAGTGATACAAGTAATAAAGGACTGGTTGGATTTGAACTTAAAGACAAGGGAGAAAAATCCATTCCATTCAGAGAGGAGTGAGTTAGCTGTAGCACAAAGGCTGGGCCAGGAGAAAAGCCAAACAACTCTTCAGACAACCACTATGGAAAACAGTATGGAGGTTCCTTAAAAAACTAAAAATAGAACTACCATATGACCCCACAATCCCACTACTGGGCATATATCCTGAGAAAACCATGATCCAAAAATATACATGTACTACAGTGTTCATTGCAGCACTATTTACAATAGCCAGGACATGAAGGCAACCTAAATGCCCCTCAACAGATGAATGGATAAAGAAGATGTGGCACATATATACAGTGGAATATTACTCAGCCATAAAAAGGAATGAAATTGAGGCGAATGGACCTAGAGTCTGTCATACAGAGTGAAGCAAGCCAGAAAGAGAAAAACAAATACCGTATGCTAACTCATATATATGGAATCTAAAAAAATGGTGCTGATGAACCCAGTGACAGGGCAAGAATAAAGATACAGTTGTAGAGAATGGAATTGAGGACACGGGGTAGGAGGCGAAGGGGAAGGTGGGACAAAGTGAAAGAGTAGCATTGACATATATACACTACCAAATGTAAGATAGATAGCTATTGGGAAGCTGCTGCATAACACAGGGAGACCAACTCAATGATGGGTGATGACTTAGAGGGGTGGGATAGGGAGGATGGGAAGGAGTTGTGGGAGGGAGGGGATATGGGGACATATGTATAAATACAGCTGATTCACTTTGTTGTACAGCAGAAACTGGCACAACAGTATAAAGCAATTATATTCCGATAAAGAGCTTTAAAAAAAAAGCCAAAACCTCCGTTCTTACCTCTGTTTGGTAAGAACAGAGGTTACATGGAGAACAACAAAAAAAGCTGATATGCCATCACCTAGGGGGTTATAGAATAATGTAAAGGAGAGATACCAATGTATCAGTAATTGTAACTGGATTAACATAACAGAAAATGTGACAGTTATTAGATATACAAAGCATAGTGATATAGATTTTTTTACTATAATGCACTTGATTATAAATATTTCCTGTCAAACTAGATGCTGGGAAGGCAGTTAATAAACGTGATCATTTTTATAAAAGACTGATTTTTAACAAGTTTTTGTTTGGTTCTTGTCGGGAGAAAATTCTCCATGAATTTTTCATATTTCTGCATTGTCTTGGTCTTCTGAACAAAGGCATTTACAGTTAATTTAAGAATATTTGAACAAGGAGATATTCCAGGAGAGTAAAGGTTTGAGACATCTGCCTTCCCAGACATGGTCCAGGTTATTAAAGATAGAGACATCTCCTCATCTCCAAAGTATATTGGCTTATATATATATATGTGAGTAAAGATAAGTTTTTTCTTTCTCCAGAGAGGAAGTTAGGCAAATCACTAGCAGCTTTACATAAGGTCAGTTTCCTAACTTAGGGTTCCTCTTGTATAATGCACCCCATTGCGTGTGCAATTGCATCTGACCCCTAATACACTGTCTAATGGAGTTTGGGGTTTGGGGAATAGACACAAATTGTTGCTCTAGCTGCTGCTTTTGCATCCAGTATATACTGTTTTTGCGTCTGACCCACAGGCCTCATGTTTTCTGTGTGTGTGTTGTAAATATATATACGCACACACATATACACAATATAAGCATATATATTGTATATCACCGACAGTGTGTATGTATATACTGTATATAATATATATATTATATTATATTATATTATATTATATTATATTATATTATATATATATATATATAGTTATGTGCTTACATGTACGGTACATTTTGAGACCCTACACATTTTCTGACCCTAGTAGTCTTTGTACAGAGACTACTATATTATATATTCTCTAAATCCAGCCCCTTCCCTCCCCAGAACTCAGCTACTCTTCATTGTCTATTCCCTTGAATATAGATGTGGCCGTGTAATGAAGTATTAGTGATGGAAGATGAGCAGAAATGCTAAGAAAGATAAGAGCATATATGTTTTAACTATCTACTTTTTCTTCTTTGATGCAGACCCAGGAAGCTTTGTTGAAAATGGTAGCATCTCGAGATGGAAGGAACCTGTGTCCTGACTGACTATGTGCAGTGGACCATACCCCCTTTGACAACCATGTTGGACTCTGTTATGATCAAGCAGTAAGTGTTAGCACACTAACATCTTGAGATTTTTTTGTTGTTGTTATAGAAGTTAACCTCCTCTGACTTTAGAGATCTGAATTTAAAAATCTCATTGGTCTCCTTTGCAGAAGAGTAGGGAATAAATTCATTTTTCTGTCAATTGGTAATTCAAAAAAAAAGAGTCATCATATTTGTTACTTTCATGCACCCAGTGTGTTATAAGGTAACTAAATAATTAATGAAGAAGAGTTTCTCTTTTTAGATGGAATTTATTAATCATAGATTCAGAATATGTAATGACTATTGAATTATAGTTAAGTAAGGATACTGTAATGTTTTAAAGAAACAGTCCTTATGCTTAGCAATAAATATTGAAGTATTTATGGATGGAAAAGAAACAGCTTATTTTAGTGAGCTTATTTTTCTAACAAGTAGAAATGAATACTAAAGAAGCGTTCTTCCAATTGGACATGAAAGCACTCTACTAAGCAAATTTTCTTTCTAAAGGTATATAAAAAGCAAACCTGAAGAATTTATGAATCTGTATTTCATTATATAAGCACTACAGAAGGTATGAAAAGATACACAGCAGGTTTTTAGAATTGGTTGGTCTGATGGTCTTGGAAAATGACATATAGAAAAGAGAGTAAAGGAACATCATCATTATCAATAATAGTAGTAAAGGCTGCCTGATATATGTGATGGTTAGAAATGCATGAATCAATCATTAAAGTGTTAGTAGTGATTGTCCTACAGTAGTGAGTATTCAACCGATTTTTACTTTCTTCTTTAAATCTTTGAAAAGTTTTTTACTTTTTATAATGTGGTTATGTTTTCTCATAATCAGGGAGAACTTTCATCTCTTTTATTTATGGGGGGAGGGGAAGTACAAAAAAATCCTGACTGAGAAAAGTCTAGGAGCAAAAAGTTTATGTTAGTATGAAGAACAGAAACTAAGAACTCAAAGAACCAGAATTGGGTAACTTCCTCTGAACAATGGCTAGAGCAAAGGTAACAATGTCCAAAGACTCACAGGACATATAGCTAGGTATTTCCAGGAGAAAGGGCATAAGATTGTCAAATCTTGATGCCTTTACACTTTACATAATTAAGATCTTATTATCATTAACCATCATTTGTAACTAAGCTTTCCATGTTCATCATTCTGCAGAGAAAGAGTCAGCTGCTATGTCCACATGAGTCTGCCTTCAACGGGAATGTTCCTTCTCTGGCATTTTAGTAGTAATTAAGTGTCTTGTGACCTAAACCAAGGTGAAACTGAAAAAATCCTGTGTCTTAAATCATAGAGCCGAAGTCCATATTCTGATATGGAATCATGAAGATAAATTGTATATTTTGAGACTGTGAAGGACACAGATTGTCCAGCAACATTTTTACCCCTGAATTCATTGCCTTCCACGCTACAACTCACGCATTCCTTCCTCCTTTTCTTCGTTCGTTCTTCAACTAAACGTTGGAGAAGGCTAGTGAGTCTCCTTAATCAAATCGCTAGGCCAGATCTCTCCTCTGAGCTCCATAATTCTTTATCCAAATTTTTACACAACATCTTTTCTTGGACACTTCAAAATCCAGTATACCAAAAACCCAAACTGTGATCTCTCACTCCATCATCCACTCCCAAATCTTGTCTTTCTTTAGGATCCCCACTTCCAGTAAGTGACCTCACTAGTTGAACAAGCCAGAAAAGTAGGAGTTATCTTTGACACAATTTTTGTCACCCTCCCCTACGTTCAGTTAAATGACAGTTCTTTTGATTTCTTCACTTAGACATTTCTCAAATTAATCTTTTTCCACTCCATCTGCACTTCCAGCACAGCATGTTAACCCACATTACCACAGCCTCATGCCTGAACTACTGTAATAGCCTCCTAGCTGGTGCCCCCTTCATTTTGGAACCATTCCGACACAATCTCCATCCTCCAACTTGAATAATCCTTTAAAAAAATCACCTCTGTATAGGTTTCAGCAATTTTCTCTTATACTTGGAATAAAGATCCAAATGCTTCAGTGGCCCAACAGGACTGCACATATACTGACCATCAACTATATCTCTGGTCTCAACTTACAATACTCTCTGCCCCCACTCTCAGTATTTCAGACACATGTTTTTGTCTCTTCTTCAGATGTGCTTTGCTGTCTCCTGCTTCAAGGCCTCTTTCCATTCCAGTTTTCCCCTTTCCTGGGAATACTCCCAGCCTCTTCCTCCATCCAAATACACGCAGCAACTTCTGTTCATGCTACAGATCTCGGCTGAAATGAGACTTCTCTGGGCTTACAACCCAGCAGTTTTCATGATTTGTATCCCCGTCTGGAATGATTACTTGGTTAATATCATCACCTTCACTCCCAGAAGCTATAAGTTTTACAAAGACAGAGTCTATGTCTCATTTATTTTTTATTTTTTAAAGCTCTTTATTGGAATATAATTGCTTTACACTTTTGTACCAGTTTTTGAGGTACACCAAAGTGAATCAGCTGTATTTACACATATATCCCCATATCCCCTCCCTCCTGCGACTCCCTCCCACCCTCCCTGTCCTGGCCCTCTAAGGCATCACCCATCATCGACTTCATCTCCCTTTGTTATACAGCAACTTCCCACTAGCTACCTGTTTTACAGTTGGTAGTGTAAATATGTCTATGCTACTCTCTCACTTCGTCCCAGCTTCCCCTTCACCCCCCACCCACACCAACCCTGTGTCTTCCAGTCCATTCTCTGCATCTGCATCCTTATTCTTGCCCTGTCACTGGGTTTATCAGTACCATTTTTTTTTTTTTTTTAGATTCGTATATGTGAGTTAGCATACAATATTTGTCTTTCTCTTTCTGGCTTACTTCACTCTGTATGATAGACTCTACGTCTATCCACCTCATTACATATAGCTCCATTTCATTCCTTTTTATGGCTGAGTAATATTCCATTGTATATATGTGCCACATCTTCCTTATCCATTCATCTGTTGATGGGCATTTAGGTTGCTTCCATGTCCTGGCTATTGTAAATAGTGTTGCAATGAACATTATGGTACATGTTTCTTTTTGGATTATGGTTTTTTCTGGGTATATGCCCAGGAGTGGGATTACTGGATCATATGGTAGTTCTATTTGTAGTTTTTTAAGGAACCTCCAAACTGTTTTCCATAGTGGCTGTACCAACGTACATTCCCACCAACAGTGCAGGAGAGTTCCCTTTTCTCCACACCCTCTCCAATATTTATTGTTTCCAGATGTTTTGATGATGGCCATTCTGACCAGTGTGAGCTGATATCTCATTGTGACTTTGTCTATGTCCCCTTTAAATCACCACTATGTCCTTTATACCCCATACAGGGCTCAACCCAAAGATTGAGCTCAGTACATATTTGCTGCATAAATAATTGGCTGTGATCTACCTAAATGTGACATCCCATAATTCTCTTCTATTTATATCCTTGGGTACTTAACCCTGGACCTGTTCATCTTGATAATTTGTTGTTTCCTATCTATTATCAATATTTATACTTTGGTCTTTATTTATACATCTCTATTTTGTGGTTTTATGATTTTGTGACATTATAGTTTAAGATTATGAATGTAAACCTCTTTTTTTTCTGTAAACATGGGTTATATTTATGTTTTCTATAAATGGTATGTTGTATAGTCTCTACTACAAAACAGATATAAAAGGTAAGCAAATGCAATAGCATATATACGACCCATAAAATAAATAGAAAATTATATTGAAAAAAACATATGCAAATGAATGGAAGCCATTTTCACGGGTTTCAAGTTCCTGGGCGAAATTTTGTAACTTAACTATGGCTGTATGTTTCACAGCACCTAGGTTAGGAGCTTGCACTCAGTGGGCAGTCAGTCATATATAATGAATGTCTCATCTTTAAAAACGTTTGCAAGAAATTAGCATTTGCTATACAAGCATTACAGTTGAGCTAATTATTTCTGTCTGCTTTAAAAAAGTATCAAATGAATGAAATCAAGTAAGGACCCTCATAGATGAGGACTATAAATAACACATTTCTATAGTAATACGTATTTCTTCAAGATTAATTTAAATGTGAACAAATTTGTCCCTATAAAAAAAATAAGTCAGTTTAGACTTACCGTATTAATTTGGGAAGGCATCAGATCAAATTTACGAGGTTCATTAAGCTTAGGGAATTAAATTTCAGAAATTGGTATTTCTTACTAATAGATTCCAAGAGTAATATTTAGCAGCCTGTCAAATATGTGCTTATTTATCATGTAAATTGACATTAGAGATCAGAACAATTAACTAGTTTTATATAGTTTTATTTGCAGACTCACTAAGTGTTACTAATTTAAAATTTTAATTAAGTAGTATATTACTAAGCATGAGTCCTCTCTAGCCCCAACTATACAAAATTCTCAGACTATCATTGCTCTATTACCATTCTTGATGCACCAGCTGTGTCTTGACTGGGTGGATTGCTAATGGATGGTATTACTTACCAGGAAGCTACAAATATTTGTATAATATTGGTTTCTCACATAAGAATACACAGAATTATTTGTGAGTTTGTCTTTTGTTGCCTGGGTTTTGTGACATATGCAATGAATGCAGAGGAAATTATTCTCATTTGTGTGTTTTCCAGGAGTATTTTGATGCATATTAAAGTAACTCTGAGATTGCAAGAAATTAAAGTAGCATGCAAGTGAAAATTACATTTATGTTTAAAAATAAAGAGACATAGGTAATATCATTACAAAGGCTCTACTGTCTGTCATAATAACTAAAAAGCACAGGTAGTTAATAGGATTCAATGACAACACTCAGATTTGTAGCCCTAGCTCTTTCAGTTTTTTCCTTCATAGGAAGCTATAAATTGTATTGTGAAATGCTGAGTCTAGTATGACTCCCTTATCTTCCTAAGAAGCAGTTGTTTTGTCTTTACACTGACATTGCCTCCTTTTCACTCACTTTGTCTTTCCTTCTTTGATTAGTCATTGCCTCTATCTAAAATAATTAGAATTTACTGCCTACTAAATATAGGCATCTTTTCATTTGATCATGTCTGAATCAATGCATTTCAAACAACAATCAGTCTGAAGACAACACAATTTTAAAAACAACAACACATTTCATAAAAATCTGGCCAATCAAGCTATATAAGTTAGGACTGATAAGTGTAACTGCACCTAAAATTAACAAAACTTAGTCATGGGTGTTTTCAAGTATCCATTTTCATCCAAGATTTTATGGTTTCAGAGAGAATCTGATGATTATTTTTCATCATTCACTATTTTTTATCTTTTTAAAAAAAATTTAATTAATTAATTAATTAATTAATTGGCTGCGTTGGGTCTTCGTTGCTGTGCGCAGGACTTTCTCTAGTTGTGGGGAGCAGGGGCTACTCTTCACTGCAGTACGCGGGTTTCTCATTGCTGTGGCTTCTCTTGTTGCGGAGCGTGGGCTCTAGGCGCACAGGCTTCAGTAGTTGTGGCACATGGGCTCAATAGTTGTGACTCACGGGCTCTAGAGCACAGGCTCAGTAGTTGTGGCACACAGGCTTAGTTGCTCTGAGGCATGTGGGATCTTCCCGGTCCAGGGCTCAAACCTGTGTCCCCTGCATTGGCAGACGGATTCTCAACCACTGCACCACCAGGGAAGCCCACACACATATATTTCTTATAAATCATAATATCACAGCTGGAGTTCTAGCATTTGTCCTGGGCCCTCTTCTGGTTTCAGGACTTAATGAAGCTCACATTCTTGATGTCTCATCGAAGATTCAGCGAGAGAGGAAGTGGATTTATTTAGAGAGGAACATACTCTACAGATAGAGTGTGGGCCATCTCAAAAGGTGAGAAAGGCCTCATCATTTACTATTTAGATGAAAGCCATGAAATATGATGGAGGAAACTGGTGTAAAACGTTTAAGAAATGAAGTGCATGTGAAATGAAATAGAAAGACAGACCTTCTCAGTATTTAATATATTCCGCTGAATAGTAAGACTTTATCTTTTCTTAAAATCAAATTGTTTAGAAATTACTCTTCCCAATAGCATTTGATTAAGCATTATCAGACTTTGAAGGCAAATAAAAAAAATGAGACAGTGGAAATTGTTCAGTTTCAGTAGATGTGTAGGTTATCAGTTGTCAACCATATCTTTTCTTACTGCTTTGATAGATGCCCAAGATTGCAGTGAGATTGTCCATTTCCACCCTTGGGAGTTAACAAGGAGTATGTGTGTGTGTGTGTGTGTGTTTTGAGGAAGGGGAGTGGATTTTAAAAGTTTGGGAATATATACTTTATGCTTTTAATGTAATGTGTCATATCTTGCTCAGTGGAAATGTTTTACAGTAGGAAAAAATTCAGAATTTAGGTATCACCTAAATTATTTTCCATGGTGACTTGTTCTTGTCAGTTATATGAATATTCTAGGACATGCCTTGCATCTGGTTTGGGACAGATGCATACACAGGTGTCCTCTTGTGAAACAGTTTTGTACACATAGTCACCTCTTGAACACTCAAATTATTTCAGACTTTTTTGGAGATAATGTAGCATAGTGGAAAAAGCACAACAAGGGACTAAGAAAGACCTGAGTTTGGATCCAAGCTCTACCACTTAGTAGTTGTGTGAATTTAGATTTGTCATTTATCTCCCTGAGTCCAAGTTACCTCCTCTATAAAATGTGAACTAATGATGCTTCTCCTCAGTCTTATGCTGAGGTTTAGTAATAATACATGTAAAGAACGAAGCATACACTGAGGTATTAGTTATTTAACTGCTACATTTATCACTCAAAGAAAGGTCAGTTTTTGTAGGGATCTTAAATAATTGTCACATTGATTACAGAAGTATTCCTACATATTACCATAACCTCCTTCTCATGGACTACTAGGAATCTTTACTAATTTGTGCCCATCTATTGGCACTTTGGATTTCATTTATTATGTCTGTGTATGGGTGTGAGTATGTGTGTGTATTTAACAGCCACCCATCTCTTATTTATCCCTCAACTAGAGAAAGGATAGTACAAATATCTGGCCAGATATTGATAGAACAGGTTTTCTGCTGTTGTTTCTTGGACTGATGAAGTAACCTATGAGAATGCTAAAGGAACCTATTTTAGATCTTAGTATTTATTTATTTTTTTAACTTTTTTAAAAAAAATAATGTTTTTAAAAATTTATTGGCTGTATTGGGTCTTTGTTGCTGCACACAGGCTTTCTCTAGTTGCAGCAAGCGGGGGCTACTCTTCATTGTAGTGCACAGGCTCCTTATTGTGGTGGCTTCTTCTGTTGCAGAGCACAGGCTCTAGGGGCATGCACACGGGCTCAATAGTAGTTGCAGCACACGGGCTCAATAGTCGTGGCTCACAGGCTCTAGAGCGCAGGCTCAATTGTTGTGGCGCACGGGCTTAGCTGCTTCGTGGCACGTGAGATCTTCCTGGAGCAGGGATTGAACCCATTTCCTCTGCATTGGCAGGCGGATTCTTAACCATTGTGCTGCCTAGGAAGTCCCTCGATCTTGGTATTTAAATTTTGAGAATATTTGTGAATTCAAATACATCTTTTAAATCAGTTATTATCAAACATTTTCTTGTTTGGACCCAACATACTATTCCTACTGCTCTATAATTACCTAAATACATTACTAATTTTGAGGGGAAAATATATATGAATTGATGTAGACAAACAGTTGTTTGGGTTCCTGTTATGTCAATCTTCCAGCCTACATCAGGATCAATCTAAAGATTTTAGAAATAGGGAGTTTGTAGGAAATAGCAAAGGTCAACCAATTCTAGTTGCATGCATGTTAATTAATTCCTATGGAAGGTTAATCTTTTTGGTCAGTTGATTAGAATTTCACAGACTTACAGTCAGGCATTGGAATATGTGGATAATCAAGTAAACTTTTCCTCTGTCTTCCACAGTGTGGAGCATTGCACCCTCCACCTCTACCTGGTGCCTTATGCAGTAATTCATTAAGACAATCTTAGATGATTTAAGTCATCTTATAGGAATAACTTGATGAAACAACGTCCATCAAAATATTTTTCCAACAACCTGCATGTAAAACGACTTTCTTGGTCTTCTTTCATATTACTCTGGAACAAGTGGGCTTCCATCCCCCCACCCCCCAACCTCACTGAAACCGCTTTGGTAAGGTGACCAATAACTACCATATCACTAAATCCAATGGTTGCTTCTTTCTGTCCTCATCTTTATATGAACTTTCATAATCTTCAACATACTTTCTTCTCTTGAGTCTCCTTTTTAAAGTTGTCCTACCTTATTCAGTCTCTAGATTTTGAAGCACCCTGATACTCCATTCTGAGTATTGCTTTTATTTTTCTAAATACCCCTTTTCTTTAGAAATATCATGTAGTTCTGTTACTTTAAAAATACTGTCCATACTCTGATCATTCCAAGTATGTGTCCTTCATTTGTATAGACATGGATAGACCTAGAGACTGTCATATAGAGTGAAGTGAGTCAGAAAGAGAAAAACAAATATCGTATGTTAATACATGAGGAATATAGAAAAATGGTACAAATCAACTGGTTTGCAAGGCAGAAATAGAGACACAGATGTAGAGAACAAACATATGGACACTAAGTGGGGAAGCAGGGGAGGGGGGTTGGGGTGGGATGAATTGGGAGATTGGGATTGCCATGTATATATTACTAATAAAAAAAATCAAATTGTACACTTTAAATACATGCAGTTTATTGTATGTCAATTGTATCTCAATAAAAGTTCTTAAAGGAAAAAAAGTGAAAAAACAAAAAACAAACAAAAAAACAAATATGTGTGCTTGGCTCTTATACCATTCCTGAGCTCCAGACTCATATATACAGCAGTCCACTTGACATTTTCACTGGGATGTCAGAGGACAGCCTAAACCTAACTGATCCACAGAGGATTCCTCAACTAATCTTCCTTATAGCAGTTGATGGAACCACATCCACCAGTAGTTCATATTAAAATCCTGAGTCAATGTTCATTCCCCTCTTTCACCCCACACAAAGTCTGCAGGGCACCTGATACTCTTGTCTCCAAATATATCATGATATTCATGTCTACTTTCTATTTTCAATGATATAATCAATTATAATCCCCCATATCCCTGCTTCTACTTACTCCCATCCCCAGTTCATTGTTTACAGAACATCCAGGGTTATCTTTTTAAAACATGCAGCAAATCATTAACTGTACTTCATAATGCCTTCCAGTGGCTTCCCATTTCCCATTAAAAAGTGAAAACCTTTTACTATGCCCTATTTCTCTAAACTCATTTATTCTCTCCTGTCTTAAAGATAGGCCAAGCAACTTGCTTTTCTTTTTGTCCCAAGAAAAAGACAAATGGGTCCTAATATCAGATCACTTGGCCTAGAGGATCTATCTTTCCACTCTTTGCATGACTGATTCATCTAATCACTGAAGACTGAGTTCAAAAATAACTTCCTTCCTATAGAGAGAATGAATGACCATTCATTTAAAATGTTTTCCTCCACATATATATATCACCATATATCATATGGTTCTTGTTTATTTTTCTGAGTAAAACTTAGTAACAACTGAGATTAATTTAAAAATGTTAATTTATTTGTGAGAAACACAGTGAGGGAAATGGTGAAGGCATGGCCTAATTAAGGTGGAGACCTCAATAGAAGGCACTAGTAGCTACCTCATAAATCACAGAATTTCTCAAGAAGCCCATAAAGCCCATGAAGAAACAAACTGGCCTCCCCTGACAACTGTTTAAGTCTGTGTAAGGACAAACAGACATCTTGGTAGCTTTCAGCCAGTCAGCTTGCCCGAGGTGTAGAAAAACAAGACTTATCAAGATTCTCTAGACTACACACTTGTCTGTGGTTTTGCTTTTATAAATACTGTCTTTGCATTTGTTGAGAGACAATCTATACAAGACTGATCTCCCTCAGATACAAATTATTGACTATACTATAACTAAATGTCTTGGAGTTATTCTTTGACATTTTTTTCTGGATGTCCCACCAAGATTTGCATACCTAAGTCCATTCTTTGGGGCTGACCAAGGCACATAACTTGAGTGGTACTTCTCTGATGAGTCTCATGTACAATGACCTCTTTGGATCTAATGTGCAGAATCTGAGTTTTAGTCAAGTCTGATTCAGTTTTTTGTTTTTTTGTTTTTTTTTTTGATGCAGCTATTTTATTCCTTCTGTTAGTAGCAGTAACCTTGGTAAACTTAACGTGTGTCTTTTGACCATTAGGTCATTGTCATTAAGGGGTTCTGGTTTCTGATGAGGAAACTGTCTGTTTTCTGTATTTGCTTTTGACTGACACCTGTGAAGATAGGAGGAGAGAAATGGGATTTGGTAGGCAGACTCTCAGATGGCAATGCAATTCTAGGAAGGTTTTATCATGCTGATGGCTGGAGTCATCAGTTAGAAAAGCTGTGCAACCTGTAGTAATGGACCAGCACTAATAGCCCTGCTGTGCTTAGACAGGCTGTAAGCAGCCTGTGGGAAGCTTGGCATCTATAAATGCAGCAGTAGACTCGAAGGGGCACCCAGATGGTATTGAAAAATTCTCAGTCACCTGGGTTACAACCTATGAAAATCTTTTGTTTTCTTACTTCCTACAAACTTAATAAAAATAAAGAGCTACATGCTTTCTTTTCGTAAGTTAATTTTTTGACCACTTAACAGCTGTTCAATATCTAAGTGTGTCCCATCCTGACCTGACTAATATTTCCCTGGACAACCCTGATATGGTATTATTTGTTGATATTTCTAGGAGTGAACTTGCTGGGTCATAAGAAAGCTATATGCTTAGCTCTCATAGATCATGTTAAATAGTTTTCTGAAGTAGTTGAACTAAATTCCGCTCTCACCAGCAATGTATGAAACTTCCATTTAACCCAATTTTTAGCAACACTTGGTGTATTCTGTCTTTGAGATTTAAGTATTAAAGAGGATGTGTGGTGATATTTCATTGATCTTTTAAGAATTGTTGACTTCCCTGATGTTTAATGAAGCTGAGTACCTTTTCATACATTTATTGGCCACTTGAACATCTTATTTTGTGAAATGGCTATTCAACTATTTTGAAAAGTTTTCATTGATTTGTCTTTTTCCTATTGATTTCTAAGAGTTCTTTATATACTCTGGCTATGAATTCTTTGTTGGATATATGTATTGGGAATATCTTTCACTCTCTGTATGTTGCCTTTTAAAAATTATGATGTTTTTAGAGCAGTTTTAGGTTAACAGCAAAATTTAGGGGAAAATATAGAGATTTTCCACATATTCCCTACCCCCACACATGCATAGCCTCTCTCATTATCAATGTCACCCACCAGAATGGTATACTTGTTACACTTGACATACTACATTGGTACATCATAATTGCTCAATATCCATAGTTTACATTATGGTTCGCTCTTGGTGCTATAAGTTCTATGGGTTTGGACAAATGTATATGATGTGTTTCCATCATTAAAGTATCATACAGAGTATTTTTGATGCCCTAAAAATTTCCTATACTCTATATCTCTTGGTGTGATGGATTACAATAATTGATTTCCAAATGTTTAAGCAGACTTGAATATCTGGGATACAATCTGCTTGGTTATGGTGTATAACTTTTTTATGTATTATTGGATTCAATTTGCTAATATTTTGTTGAGGAGCTTAGCATCTCTATTTATGAGAGATTGGTCAAATGTTTCTTTTTCTTTTTTTTGTCTTGTCTTTAGTTTTGGTATTGGGGTAATGTTGACCTCTTCAAGTGAATTGGAAGTATTCCTTCTGATTCTATCCTCTGAAAGAGGATGTAGAGAACTGGTATAATTTCTTCATTACATTTTTGGTAGAATTCACGAGTTTACCAATCTCTGTACCAATCTGCTTTGTGTTTTGAGAGGTTACTAATTATTGATTCAATTTCTTTAATAGCTTTAGATCTTAAGTTGTCGTTTTACAATCTACAGGTTTCTTTTGATGAATAGAAGTGTTTAACGTTAATATTGTCTTATGTGTCATTTTAAAATTATAGTTAGTAATTTTGGTCCTGTTTAAGGAATTTTTAACGCTTCGGTGTCGTAACTATGCTTTCCTATGTTTTACTCTTTAAAACCCTGTTTCTTTGACCTCTAGGTCAGCAATTTATAAAGAATCAATTTTCATATTATAGAATGAGATGGGGGTCAAGATATATATTTTTCTATATGGGTATTCTTTTGACTTATTACCACTTATTGAGATTATTCTTTTCTGCATAGCATTGCGACTGAGCCTTTGTTATAATTTTTTTAAGTAATTTTTTGTTTATTTAGGGTGCATTGTGTCTTCATTGCTGCACATGGGTTTTCTCTAGTTGTGGCGAGTGGGGGCTACTCTTCATTGCGGTATGTGGGCTTCTCATTGTGGTGGCTTCTCTTGTTGCACAGCGTGGGCTCTAGGTGCACAGGCTTCAGTAGTTGCTGGCATACAGGCTCAATAGTTGTGGCTCACAGGCTCTAGAGTGCAGGCTCATTAGTTGTGGTGCACGGGCTTAGTTGCTCCCACATGCACAGGCATGTGGGATCTTCCTGGACCAGAGATCGAACCTGTGTACCCTGCACTGGCAGGTGGATTCTTAACCACTGTGCCACCAGGGAAGTGCCTGTTGTAAATTAAGTGATATGTGTGAATCTATTTTTAAACACTATTGTCTTCCATTGATGCGTTTGTAACTTTTTGGTCTAAATACTTCATCTGCCTAAATTACAATAGCTTTATTATGGATGTAGATATCTTGTATGTATGTCCATCAGCTTTGTTCATCTTTTTTGATTTTCCCATTGTTATTCTAAGGCATTTCTAGGCCTGTTGTATTTTCACATAAAACTTAGAATTACCATGGCAATTTCTGCAAAAAACGAACAAAAATTCCCAACTTGGTAGGATTTTTATTGCTTTTACATTGAATTAATAGATTGACAGAGAGAATGGCATTTTTGTAATATTGTCTTACTACATGAAAACATGCATTTTGTTCCACTAATTTATGCCCTTTTTATTTCTCTCAATAATGTTTTATAATTTCAGAATAGAGATCTTACACATCTTTGTTAGATACATTCCCAAACATTTGATATTTTTATGCTATTTTAAGTGGCACATGTTTTAAACTTATTTTTATTTGTTATTAGTGTGTAAAGATTATTTTGTTTTTACCATTTTGACATTGTATACAGTAACAATGCTTAACTTATTTATAAATTCTAATAGTCTTATGGATTCCTTTAATTTTCTAAGTATATAATCATATCATTTACTAATAATGACAGCTTTATTTTTTCTTTTCCAATATTTAAGCTGCCTCCTTTCTTTTTCCTTCCCTTCCTCCTTCCCTCCCTTCCTTCCTTCCTTTCTTTTTTCACTGGCTAGGCCCTACAGTACACTGGTGATACCATAAGAAAAATACAATATTTTCTATAAGATTTTTGTAGATACTTCTTATTCATTTTTCTATAGTTTACTAAGAATTTTCTCTATCAAAATGGGTTTTAGATATTGGTTTTTTATGCGTTTATGGAGTTGATCACATGGTTTTTCTTTTTTTCAGTAACTTTATGGTGAATCTTCTTGCTTTTGAATAATGTATGTCTAGTCATAATCCCCACTAATATGATGTATTATCCTATTTATTAATCATGGGTCCAATTTTTGAATATTTTTGTTAAATATTAAACACTCTTCCAGATATATTTCTTTTTTTTTTAAGTTCTTTATTGGAATATAATTGCTTTACACTGTTGTGCCAGTTTTTGGTGTATAATAAAGTGAATCAGCTGTATTTATACATATATCTCCATATCCCCTCCCTCCCAGGACTCCCTCCCACCTTCCCTATCCCTGCCCTCTAAGTCATCACCTATCATCGAGTTGATCTCCCTGTGTTATGCAGCAGCTTCCCACTAGCTATCTACTTTACATTTGGTAGTGTATATATGTCACTGCTACTCTCACTTCCTCCAAGCTTCCCCTTCGCCCCCCCCACCTCCCAGGTCCTCAAGTCCATTCTCTATATCTGCATCTTTATTCTTATCCTGTCACTGGGTTCATCAGTACCATTCCAGGTATATTTCTTAGAGGAATGAAACTTTATTCTTTCTTATAATGTCCTTTGAGGTTTTGGCATTAAGGTTATGTTCACCTTATAAAAAGAATTAGGAAGTGTTCTCCTTTTTCTATTCTCTGGAAGGGTGTATGTGAGATTGATAAGATTTCTTCCTTTAATATTTTGAAGATATCAATTTTGAAGATATCTTTCTTTAATATTTTAAAGATATCACTAGTGATGTGTGCTTTCTTCTGGTAGGAACATTTTTAATAATTATTGTTTAATACATTTGAGGCTATTATTATTTTCCATTCTGTCATTTTAATAAATCATATTTTGAAATTAATTATGTTAATATCAAGTTTTTCAAAATATGCTTTTATTATATTTATCAGAACTCTAGGATCTGTAGTGATGTTTCCCTTTTAATTCCTAACATTGGTGAATTGTGTTTTTTTAATCTTATGTTTTGGTCCATCTTTCTATGAGATATCAATTTTATCAATCTTTTTAAATAGACAACTTTTGATTTTCTCTGTTGTACATCTGTTTTCTATTAATTGATATCTTTAGTATTTTTTCTTTCTAATTTTCTTAAATTTGATTTGAGCTTGAATTTCTAATTTCTTGAGTTAAAAGTTTATAGCATTACTATTTCTAATTGAAAAAAATTGACATTTAAGCCTATACATTTCCTTCTAAGCATGCTTTAGTGTCACAACACAATTTTGGCATACGATACTATAACTCATTTCAAAATATTTTCTAATTTTCATGTTGAATTTTTTCACTCATGGATTTATTAGATGTTTTTCATTTCTGTGCAGTTTTGTTTTATTTAAGGTATATATATTTTATTATTGTTTCCAAACATAATTCCAGTTTTCAACTTTTGAGTGCAAAGGGTTTTGTGTATTTATATCTTCCTGTTTGGATGGCTTGTTAGGTTATTATTAGGAATTGCCCTACTTTATCTCCAATAAATAAGGGCAATATCTGACCTTAAAATTGACTTTGATATTACAATAGTTACATCTTTGGGTGTATATGGTCTCTTTTTTCATCTCTTTATTTATAACCTTTTTGTGTCATTAACGTGTCTCTTGTAGCAACACACAGGTTCCTTTTTTGTTGCTGTTGTTATGCTCGCCTAATCTGACAACCTTAATCTTTTACTTAGTGTTTACATTTAATGTAATTACTTATTTGTATCTACTATTTTATTCTGTCTGATTGTTTTTTACTTGGCTTATATGTTTAACATATATATATATTTGCTTTCCTTCTTTGGGGTAATGAATTTTTTTTTATCATTTCATTTTCACCTTTCTATTAAATTTGCAGTTATATATTATCTTTCTACTCTTTACGTAGTTACTCTAGGTTTCACCATGTGTCCTTATCTCATGAGCATGTAAAACAAATTAATATTTTTACTATTTCCTGATACTGCTAGCGTCTAAGAACCTTTTAACATATTTCTCCTCTTCCTGCTTTTTTTTGTTTTTGTTGCCAAGCATTATTATTTTACACGTATTTAAACCCCACAATATATTGTACTTTTTTTTAGATAGCAAATATTCATATATATTTACCCTTTCTGATGAGTTTAGAACATTTCCTTCTCTATCTCTACCTTTCTGAGATTATGTTCTGTTGGTCTGAGTAACTTCCCAAATGATTTATTTTAGTGCAGGTTTTTGGGCAGCAAATTTCCTCAGTATTTGTTTTTCTATAACGTCTTTTTTTTACCTGCATTTTGAATTATACTTTCATTGAGAATAGAGGGACTTTTTCCTTTTGCTCTTTAAAATGTAATTTTATTGTTTTTTGGCTTACATAATTTCTTATAGGAAGCTAGCCATCTATTTTATTCTTGCCCCTTCAAGGTAGTAATTACAATTCTTTCCTCTATGCTTTAACATTTTCCCCATTGTTTCACAATGGTATGATGATGAGTCTGATTATGATTTTCTTGTGTTTATCCAGCTTTGCAGAAATACACTGTCATTTCTGTCTGACTTTTTTGCTTTTTCATTTCTCTAAAAATGTTTCTATATGTACCAATCTTTCTTCTACCATTTGCTTTAGTTTCAGTGCTCATGTAATAGAAGAGTTCATGTCATAAAAGAAGTAAAAAACAGTCTTGAATAAGCAGAACCCTTCTGCCAGATTGTCTAATGTCAGTTTGTTTTCTGGAACTGCTTCTCCTATGTCTTCCTCCCCATCATCTGGCACTGGTTCGGAAGCACTCATCTCCATCAAGTCATGTTCTGTTAATTTCTCTGGTGTGGTATCTATTAGCCGTTGAATTTCTCCAAGATCCATATCTTGAAACACTTCACCCTCTACATTTTTTGTTGTATCCACAATCTCTTTCATGATTTTCCTGATTGGCACTGTTGTAAATCCTGTGAAGTCATGCACAACATCTGGACACAGTTTTCTCCAGCAGAAATTTGCTGTTTCAGGCTTGATGGCTTTCACCCCTTTTTCTGTAACAAGGATGGCATCTTCAATAGTGTAATCCTTCCATACTTTCATGATGTTCTCTCTATTGCGGTTCTCTTCCGTAGTGTTGACAATCCTTTCCATAGTGTACTGTGTGTAATGAACCTTGAGGGTCCTTATTATCCCCAGATCTAGAGGCTGAATTAGAGACCTTGTGTTTAGGGGCAAGCCAGACCACTTTGATGTCTTCATTGTTGAACCCATAAAGTTCTGGGTGGCCAGGGGCACTGTCCAATATCAAAAGAACTTTAGAATGCAGTCACTTACTGGCAGCGTATGTCCTGACTTCAGGAACAAACCAAACCATCAAAGGAACCAATTGAGAAAAAGCATTCTCCTTGTCTAGGTCTTCTTGTACAACCAAAAGACTGGCAACTGGTATTTATCTTTCCCCTTCAAGTCTTGGGGCTTAGCAGCATTTTATGTAAGAGCAGTCCTGATCATAAACCTGACTGCATTTGTACAAAACAGTAGCATTAGCCTATCCCTTCCTGCCTTAAATCCTGGTGTTTGCTTTTCTTCTTTACTAATAAATGTTTTGTATGGCATTTTTTTTTTTCCAGACTGGGGCACTGCGTTAAAACCTGTTCAAGCAGGTAGCCCTTCTTTTCAGTGATTTTCTTCATGGAGTCTGGAAATTTGTCTGCTGCCACTTGGTTGGCAGAATCTGCTTCTCCTGTTATCTTGACATTTTTAAAGCCAAACCTCTTTCTAAAATTTTCAAACCATCCTTTGCTGGTGTTAAATTCTCCATATTTAGATCCTTCACCTTACTTTTGCTTTAAGTTGTCATATAATGACTTCCTTTTTCCTTGGATCATATTAGAGTCTACAAGTATGCCTTTCTTATAGAAATCCTCCACCCACATAAAAGCTGCATTTTCAGTAAGATGATAAAAACGTATTTCACAAAAAGTGCAAGGTTTTTGTGCCTGCTGGTGTAGCTGCAGCAATGGCTTCATGAAACTCCTTTTTTTTTTTTTTTTAACAGTAGTCCCTATGCTGGATTCATTTATCTTGAAATGGAGGGCAGCTGCAGCTGCGGACCTCAATCTATGGTACATATCAAGCAATTCAACTTTTTCTTATTATGTCATGACTTTTCTCTCCTTCTTGGGAGCACTTCGAGCATCTCTAGTGGTATGTCATATATGTCCCATGGTGTTATTCAAGGTATACGGTATCGCACTAAACACTATGAGAAATACACAAGAACTACAAGAGATCACTTTTTACTGAGATAAGCAATTTGTTGGAGACACGAACTGCTAGCGTGGAGATGATTAGCGTCATGCAGCATTTTAAGTGGCTACTTGGCAATACTTGAGCTCACCCCAATAGGAACAGAAGGTGACTCTGAAATTATTGCAGTAGTGCAGTATGTACTACAGTTAATTTTATACGCACATGATTTAATACTGCCTCGTTACATTTTTTACACGTCTCTTGACTGTGAATAGAGCCATATATGGTCTGTAAATGTTTGTGTGTGTGAGTTTTGTTAAGTTTTAACTTTTCACAATAGATTTGTGTCTATTTTATGGTTATAAATGATAAAATGGATCAGAATCTACCTATATTTTATGCATTCATGATATTTTCTACTGTCTCTTAGTTTTTTTGATATGTGTAGGCTATGTGGTTTGTTGTAAATCTCCAGAAATTTCCCAGTATTTATTGAAAAAAGTCTGTGTAAAAGTGAACTCACGCAGTTCGCACTTGTATTATTCAAGGGCCAACTGTATTACAATATACATTACAATGGGGAAATACATAGCACCCAGAGTGTGTTGGTTGTTCTAACACAAAATTATGAAAGCTGTATTTATGCATTCATATAACAGACAAGACTGATAGAATTGCTTGAACATAACCAGTTCAGGAAAGCAAATCTACTATTAGTTGGTAACTTTGTAAACATAAATGCAGGCAGTTAGAGTTGAATCCACTGTGTGGTTTGGTAAAGCACAACTGTCAGACTTGAAAGATTTCTAATATTCTATGAATGATACACACAGCAATCAACAATATAAACACAGCTTCAGTGAAGAGAACAAAAGAAACCCTCTTGGTTGGGCTGATTAGAGATTATACTAATAATTCTTGTTCAGCGATGATGAGAATTAGAAGACAACATCAGAGAAACAAGCTGGCATTTCTGCTGGTTTTCTAATGTACTATGACAAAAATCATTCTGAAACCATATGAATTCAAATTAACAGTTTAATTGAACTCTGCAATGCATTCCCCAGTCTTATGCAGCTACGAGATTTAGACTTTAGATTTAGACTTCTTATGCAACTAGGAGATTTATATAGAAGATGATATATTAATGTATAAATCTATATTATAGATCTATGTAAAAAAACAATATCCAACTCATTTTTTCACATATTCTTAGCTGTTAGCTAGGAAAAATACATATAAAATCAGAATCAAATATATCTCACATTTGTTTCATATAATTTTTAATTAACAAAATTCTAGTGGATATATTTATGGTAGCTTAGCATCCTTAGGTTTGAAATAAATGCCCTCACAATCAGCATCTATAGTAACATATTGCCATGAATGATAGTCTAACTCTTATGACTGCATTTTTTTTTTATTAGTAAGAGACCAAATATAGTTGTCCTTATAAAAATCTTTACCTAGCCTATGTTGGCCACAAAACATCTTCTCTTTTTTCTCTTTGGCTCATGCTTCATCAAAAAATTTTTAATTCATGGAATGAAACTGATTTATTCATCTTTAGAATGTATAAGGATAAAATTTGTGGAAAGACTGGCTTTATCAAATAATGATGAAGGAAATAGTAAAGGATACAGTCTGTGGTAATAGAAGTGTCTACTTATTTTTCCTGCCTGTGGAAATCCATGAAAACTATACTGACTAACAAAATTCTGCTTCTCTATGAAGATGCCAGCTATGGCCAGGGATGTAGGTGCAATGGACACCATCATGGTATTCCAAGGACAGTTTGACATCACAAGGATTTCCACACTAATCATGCATTAACCATATATTTGACAATTTTTATTGACTGCCTAATCTGAGGTCCTTTTCAGGCTAGGCATTTTTTGGGGGGATAGAATGAAATAAAGCACCACTCCTATTCTTAAGCACAGGACTTACACATGCAAACACAAACTTTAGTAGATGATAGAATTATGAGTGAAATCTCTTCAGATTTTGGGCAGTATTCAGAGTTCCCTGCAAGTGGTCTGCACATAACAAATTGACAGATAAAGGGATCCCTTGTTTGGAAATTGGGTTTTGGGCTTGAATAACTGGATAAATGATGGTGTCAATTACTAAGATGATAAAAGGAAAAATATCATGAATAAATTTTTGAACATGTAGTGTTTGTAGTGCATTCGATTCCATGAAATGTCAAGGAGGGAACTAAACATGTGTGTTTGAAATACAGCTGTGAGATGTACATTGAAGATAACAGTTTGCCTTTATATAGATCATAACTGAAGTCATGGACATGGTTGAAAGATGTCTAGGCAATGATAACAGAGGAAAAAAGAAAAGAGAGCATTGTGGAATTCCATCATTTAAAGATGTTGTAGAGAAAGATGAATAAGGAGACAGAAAAAGCCAGCATGGAGATGTAAAAAAACTAGGGGTGTACAGTGCCAGAGAAATTTAGAGAGTGTTTCAAAGCAGAAAAGAGAGGTCAATAGTGCATGATGCTTCCAGGAGTTTAAATTAGATAAATAATGAATTATGTCCATTGGGTATAAAAATGGCAGTCTTAGTCAATGGATATATAGGAATAGAAGCAAAACTTGAGGGGGTTGGGAAGTAGACTATGTGGAAACTGAGGCAATAAATTTAGGAAAACTCTTAAAAAGTTTTGCAAGAGAGTTTGGGGTTGGGCCTGGAATAGTTTGAGAGGTTTAATGAGTGATTTTTAAGTTGGGATCTTGAGTAGATGAAAATAAGCAGTGTGTATGTGAGAGAAAGGATTTTTAATAGACTTGAGAGACAGAATCATCAATAATGAATGTTTCCTTAGAAAAGGCAAAAGAAGATGGAATAAAAGAAGAAATGGAAGGCTTGCCTTTAGGACAAGAAATATTTGGTTTTTAGTAACTAGAGAAAGAAATATTAAATGCATATAGACTAGTAGTTCCCAATTTTGCCTGTAATATTAAGTGACATTTTCTCTCTCAAATAATTGTAAAATGACCAAGACTTAAACTATAGTCTGGGGTGTAGAAGAGGGAGTGGACTAATGAGATAGTAGAAGGTAGAAAAAGTAGAACTTGATGATTAGGGAGATTAGTGTTCATGATATAATGAGCAGGAAGAGTTCATTTTGGCAAACCCTGTACTCTGGCCTAGATGAGCACAAGTTTTCAAATCGATTCTGAAGTTGAAACCTCGTGGCATGAAATGCAAGGTCGTTTATACCAGTTTCCCTTTTATTCTCCTTCATTCCTAAACTCTGTGTTCTAGTTATGCAGACTTATTTGCTGTCCCTTGCATACACCATGCTTTACCATGGTTTAGTATCTTCTCCTTCGTAAATCACCTTTGATTCCTTACCTTTATTCATTTTGACTTAGGGCAAGTTACTGAGTCTCTCCACGTCTTTATTTATAAAATAATAAACTTCTTTCATAAAGATTTTTGAGGATTAAACAAGAGAGCATATGTAAAACATTTTTGGAAGAGACCCTAGCATGTAAGTGTTCAATAAGTCATGGTTTTTAGCTCTGCTTTAAACATCCGACTTAAGTTTACCAAAGTCAGTACCACTTTTGACCTCAGAGCACTGTTAGCATCATATACATACATGCTCTACTGTAGAGACTCCTCACTGACTGGACAGAATTCATTCACAGCCCTGACAATCCAGCGCCCAGTAGGGCTTCATAAATATCCTTCTCCTTCTTCTTTTACTTTTTTTCATAGTTTCTCCTTCTCTTTCTCATTAATTTTTCTGTTTCTATCTCTATGTATCTGTCTATAAAGGTGATATATAATGGGTACATGTACAAATTTTATTATTAAAAGCCTAATATCCATGTTGTTTTAATGCTTCTGAAGGCATGTCTTTTCTCATTTAAAGGTAGACTTTTGGCCTAAGAAATTGGAAGTTAGATAGGAAAGATCACAGTGTTAATGCCCACTTAGAAAGTTATGTTTGCTGCACTCAGTAAGTCAACATTCTGAAGCTTTAAAGCAAATTTCCAAAAAAAAGCTCATTTTCCTTTATACCTGGAAATTCTCACCTCTTAACATATGCTTTCTCCTTCTGTCCCAGCCTTCCCCATTCATTCCAGTCAAAATACTCTCTGACCAGCCCATTTATCTCTTTCCCCAAAATGTTAGGTACTTTTTACTGATTTTTCATAGACCCTATAACATTGTTTTATAACAATATCTACAATATTGTCACATAGCAATATTTACAATATTGTTGTATAATAATATTTATATTTATTCTCTTCTGTTGGACTAAACACGTTGAAGGCAGCTATCATGTCATATTCACTTTCTTATCTCAGCTCCTCGCACAAAGCCTGGCACATCGTAGAAACTCAAACAAAAGGTGTTAATAAGTAACGAAAACTTTTGCAAAATAAGGAGCATTTCAAGAGAAAAGTCCCTACTCTAACCAGGAGCTGCGAAGGCAGTGTTAATTCTTCATTCCTCCATTCTTTCTGTTCCTTAAATTATATTCCTACTTTTAGAAGAAAACTGTACCTTTCAAAGTAATGTATCTCATTCTTCGTTAAAGGAACTGGCTCGGATTCTGTGAAAATTTCATTGCCCTATATAAATGTTTTACAGACTCAGAAACAAAAAGATCCAGGCCTATGAAAAGTGTAATGAGTCCCAGTTTGGCCATTTGTGATGGGGATTTAACTGCTTTGTTTGTGAGCTTCAGCTAAGGAAACAGATTACCTTCATCATGTGCTAATACCCCAGAGTCGATCTAAACTCTGCTGCACTCTGGAAAGGCATCCTGGGGATGCCAGCAAACACTCTAAAAGCTGAATCCTGTAAACCTGTCAGCTGGGGTACAAAAAAATTATTACTGGAGACAAACTTCCCCTCAATACTCTTTTTTTCTTACATAGGACTTAAAACTAATCAATAAATCATCACAGATGCATTTCAAAGTTGAAATCTAATTCCATAATAATTGAAATACTTGCATAGAAAATATTGCCTACTGAATATTTTAGAATGTAGGGAATAGCAGAGATATAATTAAAGAGAATATCTTTAAAAGACATAACTCCTTAGATTAAATCATTATAATATCATGAATGTCAAAACATTATTTAATTCATGTTACTTTATCACCAAAACTTTCAGTGTATCTTTGTATTTCTCATAAATTGTCACTTTGCTTGTTTTTGAAATTTACTTGCCAGTGTTGCGTGGTGTTATCTTTCCACTACAAGCTTTAAAATTTTGAGACCTCTATTTAAATATTTGGTAAATATATTTCTTCCTTTCCTCCCACCACCAACACACAATACCAAGATATTATGAAGACAGAAGTTGGGATATATAAGAAATTAAAGGAAATGCATATGAGTGTCACACGTAAAAATATAAGCTAAATATCAACTGTGTAAGAAAACATTTTAAAAGTTTCTTTCATGTTTACTCAACAAACGTTTCCTAAAAGATTTTCCTTAAAGCAAAGCAATTTAATTTTCCTTTTCATATTTTTCTCAGTGGTTATAAACTTAATTAGCTTTATACGTTTCACATTTATTTGCATTTATGATAAATTTAATCTTTTCATAGCATAAGTTTTTGAAATCAAAATATGAACTAAAAAGATGTAAGTTTGGTGCAACAAAAACAAGTAATCATAGCAATGAGATGTTAATTGGTATCTGGGTAGTTCTGTTCATAGTAACAATGGGATATGATATCTCTATGTTCTATACTGTTCCACAACACTTTGCCAGATCATTTATTATAAAGCCAATTATACTGCACTTGAAATTCATAGGTATTTTACCAGTATAATGGGACATAGATGTAATTAAAAACATTTTTTTCATCAGAGAAAGTGTTTATTTTGCCCAAACTTGTTTGTTTTGCCAAAACTTTCTTAAATTTTAAAGTTCTAAATGAGAAAGATTTGAGGATTTTAATTTCTCAAAAATCCTGTTTAGGGTTATTTGCATATAGCGATTGATCAATTTTCTGAACAAGAAGCACATAATTGCACATACATTTTCTTTTTAAAGAAATTATCTTCAATAATTTTCACATGGAGCAGCAGTATTTTAGATATAGATGTTGAGAGGGAATCTTGATTTGTTGCTTTGTGTGCCAGTATACTTAGTGGATCCTTCAGCTCTATGAATTCATCCAAAAGTAAAACAGATTTGGCCATTATTTAGTGATTTATATTTACCTATAGCAAATTTAGACAATTTCAGTGTGGATGGGAATGAAAATTTTGCAGTCAGAATTCTTCAGTTTAACTGCTTGTATAAGTTCAGTTCCCCAGGTAATGGCAAATTATTTAAAAATTTAATGATTTTATAAAGACTGCTTTAAATCTGTTAAGAATATGGAGAAAAGTCCATTAGAAATAAATAAGCTTAGTTGAGAAACTATCTGATAAATGGTAGTACTAGTACTGTTTATTTTCTCAAAATATTAATGGCAATTATAATTTGGGTTCCGCTGTTCATGAATTTACTTATAACAAACTTGAAATAATATTATTACCCTTAGATTTTATAACAGCATCATAGAGTTGATGATAATACTATAATAAATAAAGCATTTTTGAATACTTTCTGTTTCAGGCTCTAGGATAAGCACTTTAAGTACATTATCACATTTCATCCTCCCCCAAACTCCAAAGAAGCAGTTTATAGATTTACAGATGAAAAACCTGAAGCTTACAGATAAGTAACTTGTCCAAGATTTCATAGTTAATCTGTGTAGGAAATAGGATGTGAATAAAGTCCAGTGTGTTGCCAGAACTTATATTCTTTATAAAAAAAAATTTAAAGAATTTTTAAAGTTAAAGTACACTCAAGTTTTATAAACAAATGTAAGTCATAAAATAAGGTCATGAATAAAGTAAAAAAATTGATCTCCCACAGGTAACTACTGTTAACAATACCTATATATAAACCTATTTCTACTAACATGGATCATGTGATATTAAGCATTTGTGCTTTTGTCTTATTTCCACCTAAATTATTTTAGTGACCTTTTTTGAAAATACATGTAAGATTACTTTGTTCTTTCTCTTGGCAACCGAATGAAATATAGCACTGATTTATTATGACTTATTTAACTAGTACCCAGTTCTTTGACACTTAGGTTTCTTTCATGTTCCCTTTCTCAAATAACAATTGTGTGTGTGTGTGTGTGTGTGTGCGTGGGCATGTGTGCGTGGGCACGTGTGCATGTGTATGGATTTGAGTATATCTCTTAGAAAATTTTAAAAGTGGGAAAAGCTGGGTCAAGGATTGTATGCATTTAAAATTTTAATAAACATGTCCGAATTGCCCTCCAAAGTGATTATCACTTTCCAAAAGTTTTTAAAAATATCTAATCCTCCACACATTTCCAATACTGCCTCTGTTTAATCTTGTCATGACAAAAGAAGAATTATTTGAAATCTAATATTGTAAATTACTAATAATTTTCTAATATAATTATGGTTAATTTTAGTTCCTCCATTTCTTTTTTTATTTTTTTTACACCAGGTTATTTGTATTTATAATCTTATTTGATTTTGATTAGCAAATGTTATTTTTATTTGAATATTAATCCAAACATTTACTAAATTTTCTTCTCTGGATGTAGCATTTTATTTCTCTTTATGTAGAAATTTTAGGTAGTCAAACTTGTTGATTTTTTCTTTTATAGTTTCTGTAGTCTGTGATAAACTTAGAATGGCCTTATCTAGCCTTAAGATTGTAAATAAGATTTATCATCCTTTCCTCTGGTACATTTATGGATTCAGTTCTTCATACTAGAAGCATTTATTCATCTGGATTTTAGTAAGCCATAAGCAATATTTAGTTTCTCTGTTTTATTAAAAAAAAAAAGACTAATCAGTTGCCCCAACAGTACAGATTGAATAGTTCATCTAGCCACATGGTTATATTTATTTATTTTTTTCTTTCCATCTTTATTGGATTATAATAGCCTTACACCATTGCGCCAATTTCTGCTGTACAGCAAAGCGAATCAGCTGTATTTATACATATATCCCCATATCCCCTCCCTCTTGAGCCTCCCTCTCACCCTCCCTATCCCACCCCTCTAGGTCATCACCAAGCATCGAGTTGACGTCCCTGTGTTATGCAGTTGCTTCCCACTAGATATCTATTTTACATTTGGTAGTGTATAAATGTCAATACTACTCTTTCACTTTACTATTTTCAAAATTCCTGTATGAACTCTGAATTATTTCTATTGTTTATTTTAAGCTTCATTAATATGCCTAAATATCTGGGCAAAGACCACTTTAAAAATAACTAACAGCAATGTGGTACAGGTACTGACCACTCCAGGCTAAGAACTGACCAATTAGAAAAGATGCCAGCCATCTCCAACTGCTACAGATATATGGAAGCATCCTTTGCTTATTTGCTTATTAAACAATACACTATATTTGAGAATAATTAGCTCCAAACACAACACAAAGTAAGTGTATATCATTTGCTAAAAAAAAAGATAATATGTACATTATCTTTAACAATAATAGTATGGGGCTAATAATAATATAGTAACAAACAATATGAGGCTATGGTTCTCAGTGAGGATGGGGAAGAAGCTCTCTCTTCTCCGGTTTCCTCCCACTGCCTCAGAGAAGGGACACTAAGACAACCTTAAGTACAAGCTGTGTTTTAAAGAGCATATTCAAATTAACTGGCTAGGTTTATTAACATGCCATTTACCTTGAGATTATTTACAAATTGGTAGCACAATAGGCTTGATTTCAAAGTCAATTAAGGAAAGGCTGTGCTCCGTTATTCAGAGTGTATAGATTTGATACACTTCTGTCAAGGAAACCAGCCAGTTTAAGTTGTCCACATTCAAAATTAAAGATGTGCCTTGTTACTTTTGAAAATTATATTTGCATTGACTTTGGTACTGATTTGTGAAAAATCCAGATAACATTAAAAGTATGAGTTTTTTATTTTTATTCAAAGCAGACCTGAATTTAAAAATGTGAGAAGTTCTGATTTGAATTCATGTTTCTTCCTCACTGAGGAATAAGAATCACTTCTTAGCTAAAAGTTTACATGAGGAAACCTGTGCTCCATTACATCTGCTGATGGGCCTTTTGTCAGATCTCCAGATTCTGTCTGTGTCCATCTTGTACTGTACCTTTGAAGAAGCACTGAGTTTTCACACAGATCAGGGGTAAAATGAGGCCATGTTTTTAGGGATGCAGCTATAGTGAAAGAATTAGAAATAAACCTGTCTTTAGGCATATATCTTTTATCCCTCTCTGTGATATGCTTTTCCAGAGGTTTGAGTACACTTGTCCTTTATAGCCATCCACGTGGTGGTATAAGTGTGTGAGCCTTTGGGAAAAGGGCCAAGGGTCACAGCAGCTTGCATTAGGCCCGAGATCTACAACCAACCTGAGTGAAAGCAGTCCTTTCCACATGTTGATTGCCTATCTCACCAGTCCTTCACATAGCACATGAGACCAAAGTCCACATGTAGTGAAATGTAGCCTTTATCTGGCATGACCTTTGTATATCTCCCTCCAAAACCGGTGGAAGGCTACAAGGGCCAGTTGTGGGCTTGGAGCTGTAGTCAACTCAACTGTGTTTGTCTAATACATTTCCCCTTCATTTGCTCATGGTATCTAGTATTTTCCTGAGGAAACACCCCTTCTCCATACCAGCTTTTGTGTTTTGGGTGGTTTAGACTTAGCCAATTAGAACACCAAATTTCTCTCGCCTAATAATTGATTTGGAGATGAGCAAGTAACCCCCACTCACCCAAAGAAGACGTTGAAATGTTTATGATGCTGTTGGAAGACAGACTCAGCCTAATATTCAGATGGATATGAATCTATAAGACATGGAAACACATGAGTTTGGAATTAACAAAAGCCATTTCATGGAGCCTGGATACGAATCCAACTTAGCTGAGGAATGAACCAAGAAACCTAAACAAATGAGATTCTGGTAGTTTCATTGAATTTCCAAATCAATCCATATATAAAGCCTGACAGAATTGAACTTTTCTAATGCATTAACATTTCTTTTTAAATTCCCAGTTTGAATGGGAATTTATGTGCCTTTTAAAAAATCCTAATGTAGGAGATACAAAATTATTGCCAAATATATTGCCATCTCAATGTGACTAAAGGGTGCATTTTCTTTTTTTGTCATCTTACTATTTTCATAGATTAGGGATACTTTATTTAGGCTTTTCCTCATTCCCATGCTAGTTTATGGTGGATTCAGTGTGTCTTGGGGCCAGATTGTTTACACTAATTTTTGAAGTTTTTAGAGTGCAGTAGACTAAAATTATGACTATTTCCTTTAAGGCATTTCTAGATTTGATGAACACAGTATTTATAATTTCATACAAAAGCTGTAAGTATTAATTCTTGCTCTATAGAATATCTGTTCCCTGCTTTTCTGGGAATGGCTGGTCTCTTCTCATTAAAGCCTCAGGCTATGTTCTTTCTCTTCTCAGTTTTTATACATTTTCTATCTCTCTGCTTCAATGACTGGAGGAATTTGGTAACTCCTATAGGTTATATCTCAGTTTTATTCTAGGTGGAAAGGGTAAAAACTCCCTCCCGTGAAGTTAGATGTCTAGATGCAGATTAGATTCTGGTCATGATTTAACCTTATATGAGAGATGGAAGATGGAAATAAAGTGGAGGGTATAGTTTTGCTGCTGTTGTAGTTGGTGAACCAAGATAGGGGAGGTATGAATACTTAGAAAGGAAGGCAGTGGCCTAAGTTTGCATTCAGCATCTAATGTTCAGTTTGGTGCGGATGAAAGGAGATTTCAGCAGCGAGTGTCTTTAGTAGTAACAGTAGCAGCCTCCTGCCTGCTCAAATACCATGGAGAGAGTGTGATTTCTGATCCTCCCATCCTTCCAATAATTTTACCAACTTCTCTACACTAAATGGCTTTCTACTTGAAATAACTACAGTGGTTTTTATTTTCTGCCTTCTTGTGCAAAAGATTTTTGGGATTATTGATTCTGACTTTTGGGAAGGGAGGTTGAGAGATAAGAAAATTATAAATTGTTTGTTAAATATGATCTGAAAAAAATAAACTGCCACACTGTGAAGTTACTGACAGGTTTATATTTCCTGAATTGATCTTCCCTGGTATTTCTGTAAACATATAATGTTTTGCATTGTATATATTATTTCTCTAAGTATATGATATAAAAATGTGCAAAGATTATATCTATCTGGGAATACTATAATCATGCAATATAACAAAACAATAAGTGGTTTTACTTTCTATGCAAAATTCTAAATGACTTATTGAGATATAGTCTTGGTTATAAGTAAGTATTATTACTGGAGTGCAATCAAGTTATCCTACTTATTTTTCTTAAACTCATTTGTTCATGCAATGTATTCTATCTGGAAGATAGATTAAGCCAAAGTACCAGTATTTTTGTCAGGGAATAGTTTTAGGAATAGTTCTGTGCTGCAGAAAATTTACTTCCTTCAAGCTGCATTTTCCTTTGTAAAATATCAAGCACATTGCTAGAGTCCATAGCAGTCCCTGCAAATAATTTACTTGACACTTGGATTTTTAAACTATCAATAACACTGAATCTTGGGGGAAGGGAATACATTTTATTTAACCCGTATCCTCCAATGTTTAAAATGGTTTGTCAATAAGCATGCTGTGGTAAGCTGAATAATGACTCTCTAAAGATATCTACTCCCTAATCCCTGGAATTTATGAATGTTACCTTATATGGCAAAGAGATTTTGCAAATATGATTAAGTTAAGGATCTTGAAATAGGAAACTGTCGTTGTATTAATTTGCTAAGGCTGATGTAGCAAGGTACCACAAACGGGGTGGCTTAAGCACAGAAATTCACTGTCTCATAGTTCTGAAGTCTGGAAGTTGGAGATCAAGGTGCTGGCAGAGTTGGTTCCTTCTGTGGGCTGGGAGGGAGAATCTGTTCCCAGCCTCTCTCCTAGCTTCTGGCCGTTTGCTGGCAATCTTAGGTGTTCCTTGACTTGAAGAAGCATCACCCCACTCATTGCCGCCACCTCCACATGGTGTTCTCCCTGTGTGCCTGGTGTTCGTCTCTGTGTCCAGATTTCCCAGTTTTATAATATGTCATCAATAATCTTGCATTAGGGCCCACCTTAGTGATCTCATCTTTATGAATTACATATGCCCTGGCCTGATTTCTAAATAAAGTCACATTGTAAGGTATGGGGATTTAGAACTCAACTGACATATGAATCTAGGGGGACACAATTCAGTACCTAACTATCCTGGATAATCCCGATAGGCCATAAGTATCATCATATGAGTCCTTATAAGAGGGATGCAAGAAGGTCAGAGGTAGGAAGTGGGTGATGTAATGGTGGAAGCAAGAACTTATAGCAATGTGAGGAAAGAGTCACCAGCCAAGGAATGCAGACAACTTCCAGAAGCCAAAAAGACAAAAGAAATGGATTGTCCCTTAGAGCCTCCAGAATGAAATGCAATTATGTCAACACCTCGACTCTGGTCCAGTAAAGCTGACTTCAGACTTCTGGCCTCCAGAACTGTAACAGAAAATATCGGTGTTGTTTTAAGCTGTTAAATTTGTGGCAGTTTGTTCCATTGTAGCAACATGACACTAGTATGCTTAATGAATTTTTGTTTTGAAAATTATTTTATTAATAGTTGATAATTTTAAAATTCATTTCAGTTGTTTGATTAAATGAGGATTAGTGCAGCCACCTAAGGAGAACTTTACTTCCTGGGCAATATATCTAGTAAATTGTGTTCTTCTCAAAGGAAATGCTTACATTCTTAATATGATTTATTCTAATCTGTTTTTCCCAAGACTGCAAATCAGTTACTCTATTCTAATATGAATGTGTTATTTTATAGTTATTCAAAGACTTCCTATTTAGAAGCCCCATGCATCTTGGATTTAATATCTGTCTTTGACATTGTGCATTTATTTCATAAAATCATTGTCCTTTGATTAGAGCTTTATTTATCCAGAATCATGTTGCATTACTTATGTCTATTTCTGTTATTTAAAATATATATTTTTGAAAGAATTTATAATTTAGAGGTAGATATGGATAGAATTATGGGTTCAAGGAACCTGAGAAATAGATTTGTATATAGTTTATTTCTTCTTGAGTGAGCTTTGCTAGATTATCTTTGAATGTATTTGCATACAGCTGTGTATAATATTCTCATATTATCCTTTACTATCTGTAGGATTTGTAGCAACCTCCCTGCTTTTACTCCTGAAAAAGTAATTTTGTCTTCTCTTTTTTTCTTGGTTAGTCTGACTAGAGATTTATCAATTTTATTGATCTCTTCAAAGAGCCAGTTTTGGATTTCTTTGAGTTTTCTCTGTTTTTTTCTCCTGTTTACTATTTCATTTTGATTTCTGCTTGTACCTTCATTTTTCCTCTTCTTTCTCTTGCTAGGTTTATTTGCTTTCCTTTTTTTTTTTTTCTTTTTAAGGAGGAAACTGAATTCATTGATTTGAAAACTTTCTTATTTTCTAATATAAACACTTATCTCTAAATTTCCTTCTAGGCCTGCTGGAGAGAGCTCCTCGGCCGCCCCCAGTGACAGCACACGTGCTTTGTATTAGCTCAGTGCGGGATTCCCTGCTCAATCAGGTTTCCCGCCCTACCTCCAGGGGCTGGGGGCTTCTGCTTTACTGCTCTGTAGCAGTATACCTTGGCCTGGGACTGCTGGTGGGAGGGATTATTGTTTCTGTGTTCAAGGCTCTTCAGCGTGGGCAGATGGATATTCCTGTTTCCCACTTAAGTGCGGGCAGTTTTTATCTCTCAGCCTCCCACCAGCAGCAGTTTCTCCTTCCCCCAAACAGGGGCAAGGGTGTTACCTTTCCACCCCTTCATCAGAGTGAGTAGATCTTTTGCTGAACCCTACGGGAGAGTCTTCTGTCTGCACAGCTGAAGGCTTTCGCTTGCTGAGAGCAGGTTCCCGGAAGTGGGCGGTGCTTCAGGCTGGCTGGAGAGGAGGGTTTGCTGAGGTCTCCAGCTCCGCGCCCAGGAGCACGGGGTTTAGAGGCTGGGAAAAGTGACTCAGGTGAGTTCAGGCTTCGCTTTTGTCTGGGGCTCCCGTGGATTCTAAAGTGTTACACTATGCCGGCTACTATGGATTTGTGAAATTGTTACTTTTCTTCTTACTCCTGTATGGTGGCCGCCTCTTCCTCCAGTGCTCTGTAAAAGGTAAAACAGTTCGCGTCTGTATCTCCTCAGAGGCCTTGATAACCCTTTGCAGTTCAGTTCACCTGGTTGCCTTTTGACCTCAGCTGTCTTACTGCCTAAAAAAAAAGTTATAGTTTGGAGATTTTCTGGGTTTTTCTCACTGTGTGAAAGTAATGTTCTCGTGGTTTTCTGCATCTAAGCAGAAACAGAATGATGTAGTTGGTACATCTATTAGACAAAAATAAAGACAAAATCAATTTCTAAATATATCTCAATAAGTTAGAAGCAAAACATAAATTTAATCTAAAAATAGGCAAAAGAATAAAACAAGAAAAGATAGTAAAATAGAAAATAAATGTACAATTGAGATAATCAACCTACTCAAGATGACCATCCTTGAAATCTCTAATAAAACGTATCAACAGCTGTCCAGGGAAAGAGAAAAAATAAAATTTTACAATGTCAGAAATTAAAAAGGGAACAGTGGTACACTTTCTGCAGCAATTTAAAAAGATAATAAAACTGAAGTTATGAACAAATCCTTGCTAGTGAATTTGACAATATAAGTTAAACGGACAATGTCCTTTAAAAGCAGAAGTCACCAAGACCGATACAGGAGGAAACAGAAAATCTGAATAGGCCTATACCTATCAAAGATACTGGATCTGTAGTTAGTCCTTCACATGCATATACTTACCCTGCATTAAAAAAAAAATAACAGGTTTAGATGATTTACTATTGAATATATGAAGCTTTTATAATCGAAATAACATTAAAGATAAAAAAAGGGAAAGTTCCCTACCTGGGTTTATGCAAAATTTTGATGAAAAAAACCTGAACAGAAATCTTAAAAATAGCTCTTATGAACAAGGATATGATGATTCAAAGCAAACTATTATCAGATTCATCAAGTAGTGTATAAAAAGATTAGACTTGAGGAAGAAGTTGAGTTATTCTAAGAAATTTGTGGTTGGATTTAATATTTTAAAATTACCTAGTATAATTCCCTACCATAACAAAATAAGGGAGAAAATCATGTAGTCTTTTCAGTACATGCAGAAATAGCATTTGATAAAATATAACACCTTTTTATGGTAAAAAAAAATGTTTGGAAGCTAAGAATAAGCTTAAACTACTTTAAAGATATCTACCCCAAATATAGCAAATAGCATGCTAATTGGTTGTAAATATTAAAGTTTCCCTCAGAGACTGGGACTAAGGCAAGGACACCCACAGTTACCATGTTTATTTGTCATTGCCTTAGATGTCATAGCTGTTACAATGAGGCAAGAAGAAAAACGCGAAGCCTGGAGTACAAGAAATAAAACTCTGTTATTATTCACACATAGCATGGTGTGTAGGATAGAAAAATTCCAAAAATTATAAACATAAACGACTAGATTTAGATAGTGAATTTAGCAAGGGAATGAAGTCATTAAAAACTAAACTGGAATGTAGAATTTTAAAAAACAATACATTTACGATAGCATCCATACAAAACAAACATGGAAATAAATCTAAGAGTAAAGAAATGGAGGGTATGTAGTTTGAATGAATTAGAAAACTCAGTAGTCAGTTTTCCCCAAATTGTTTTATAGACCTCATGGGTAAATGCAAGGTAGTTATGAAGTTGGGTGCTCATTTTATTCATATATTTTATAACTATCTTTTCATAAATTTATGTTATGTGTATTATATATTATCAAATAGTAATAAAACTATCAAAAAAACTAGGGATATATAAATGTGTCAAATGAGTAATAAAGTATTTTTAAAATAAAAAAATACTTTTATGAAATGAGTTCACATATATCAGTAAATAAGAGAGAAATAGAAAAGTATTTTTTAAAATCTTAAAAGAAACAGGCATCCTACTGGAAAAATATTCAAATGGCTTAAACACATACAAAAAAAGTGGCCAATCTCACATCTCATTGAGAATATGCAAAATACTTAATTGAAAAATATACAGAATAAAAGATTCGTGCAAAAACCAATTTTCTTCTAAGAAATTAGTCAACGTTTTATACTATCTAGTAGATGTGAACATAGAATCTCCCATAAAGTAGTCGTAAAGGGAATTCCCTGGCGGTTTAGAGGTTAGGACTTGGCGCTTTCACTGCCAGTCCCTGGTTGGGGAACTAAGATCCTGAAAGTTGTGTGGCTGCCCCCACTCCCCCCAAAAAAAGAGAAAAAAAAATAGTGGTAAAATTGTAAGGTGGTGGAACATTCTTGAGAATAACAGGACAATATGTTTTCTATAATGTAAAGATATGTACCCTTTGACCTAGGAATTTATTAGCCAGAACATTATTATAAAACCTAGAAACAATGTTATATAATTTGTGATGCATCTGTTTTTTGATTAAAGTTTTAGACAGAGGAAGACTAGAAATATGTCTAGTCCTAGACTAGAGATATAAGTCTCATTTACATATACATCTACAAAGTCAGTATTGTGCTAAATGGTGACAATGTAGATTTTACACTAAAATTAGGAACAAATTTTAACTTAGCTTAATACCCTCTAGTTCCATCCATGTTGCCATAAAGGCAAGATTTCATTCTTTTTTTATTGCTGAATAATAGTCCATTATTGTATATATATACCACACCTTGTGTGTGTGTGTGTGTATGTATATATGTATATGTATACACCACATCTTCTTTATCCATTCATCTGTTAATGGACACTTAGATTGCTTCCATACCTTGGCCATTGTAAACAGTGGTGCAGTGAAGGTAGAGGAACATATATCTTTTCAAATTACATGGATGGACTTGGAGGGTATTAAGCTAAGTGAAAGAAGTCAAACAGATAAATATCGTATGAGTTCATTTATAAGTGGAATCTAAAGGACGAAACAAGTGAACAAAACAAAGCCGACTCATAGACACAGACAACTAACTGGTAATTGCCAGAGGGGAAGGCGGTCCTGGGACAGATAAAACAGGTGAAGGGGATTAAGAGGTATAAATTTCCAGCTATAAAACAAATAAGTCATGGGTATGTAATGTACACATAGGGAATGTAGTCAGTACTGTAACCACATTTTTGATGATGGATAGTAACTGGTTATTTTATGGTGATCATTTCATTATGTGTGAAAATATTGAATCGCTATGTTGTACACCTGAAACTAATATAATATTGTATGTTAATTATAACAATTAGAAAATTAGGAACAAGTCAAAAATTCACCACTTTAACCAAATTAGGTACATATGTATGTGTGAATATGGAATGGTCTTTAGGCCATGTTAGTATGTCTTACTGCTGATACAAATTGATATAGATTATGTGGCTGGAAGTTAAGAGATCTTCTCTTGAAAATTCACATTTTAATGGTGAACTAGGAGTTAAGTCATTTACTAATAGGAGGTGTTTCACTTTTAGATATATGAGGAAATTAAGAAAGATATACAATGGCTTCTGTGAGGAATAAGGGAGAGAACTGAGTAGTGAAACACATAAGAATGTTTGAGTAATATTTAAGCTTATGTTCATTTGATGAAAATTTACTGAATACCTACTGTACCCGGCATAGGATATATCAGTGAATGAACAGAACAGAATCCCTCTCCTCATGGAGCTTCTGTGGTATGAAATGTGACTGTGGACTGAAATCAATTCCCACTTGATTTCAGAGATAGGGAATTTCTTCCGTCATGTTGCTACTAAGCAGTGAGGTACTCTCACAAAGAAATGTTGATTTTAAGGGAAGGATTATGGTGTATCCTCCTAAGAAGATAGCACTTTCGTAAATACACTGAGTTTTGTGCACTGATGATCTGGCTCTGTTCTTTTAGGCTCGGAATCCTAAGTTTCACAGCCCATCAAAAGCAGACTCTCTCAGCAGCAAATTCATAGTAACTAGTCTCTCAACATAAACGTCTAAAACCAGATTTCCAATTTAATTTAGAAGGGAGAACAGCTTTCCCAGTGATCTGAATACTCATGCCAGCATGATCAGTCCAGTTTCTCTTTGTAGTCAGATTTCTTGGAAAGTTAAATCAGTCAGAGGGTTGCTTAGTGAATACTAAGCCAGGAAAAGAGGAATTATATTGATGAATTGCTTAATGGCAGTCTAAATTGCATGATACATGTAAAACACATGGAGTCATTCATGTCAAACATGTCTTGGAGGTTATTGGTAGAAAGTCTTCCCATTTGTATACATTTAAGGCAAAATCTTTATTAGTGAGTCTGAAAATAAAAATTTAGTGCTCACTGGTCTCTCTCTGCTGCTGTGCTTAGATGTTGTGTTACTTATCTATAACTGCATAACAAATCAGCCTAAAACACAGCAGCTTGAACAATGAACATTTATTATCTCACACAATTTCTGAAGGTCAAGAATCTGGAATTAGCTTTGCTGTATGGTTCTGATTTAGAGTTTCATGAGTCAGGCTACCGGCCACAGATGCAATCACCACATGTACCTCCCCATAGATCTGATTGGAACATGACTTACCCAAATCCAAGGAAGAGAGAGACAGGTAGCAACCAAGACAGAAGCCTTACTCTTTTATAAACCAATCTTGGAGGAAACATACTATCATTTCAGCCATTTTTAAAAAAAATTATTTTATTGAAGTATAGTTGATTTACAGTATGTTAATTTCTGCTGTACAGTAAAGTGATACAGTTTTTTATATATATGTGTGTATATACTTATATACACACATTCTTTTTCATATTCTTTTCCATTATGGTTTATCACAGGATATTGAATATAGTTTCCTTTGCTGTACAGTAAGGCCTTATTGTTTATCCATTCTATATATACTAGTTTGCATCTGTTAACCCCAAACTCCCAATCCATCCCTCCCCTCAGCCTCCATCCCTTGTCAACAACAAGTCTGTTCTCTATGTCTGTGAGTCTGTTTGTATTTTGTAGAGAAGTCCATTTGTGTCATATTTTAGATTCCACGTATGTGATATCATATGGTCTTTCTCTGTCTAATTTACTTCACTTAGTTATGATAATCTCTAGGTCCATTCATGTTGCTGCAAATGGCATTCTTTCATTCCTTTCTATGTCTGAGTAGTATTCCATTATATATATCTACCTACCACATCTTTATTCATTCATCTGTGGATGGACATTTGTGCCATTTTTTACTGGTCATTCTGACTAATGCTTTTACAGTATGGGAGGGATCACGTGGGATTTGAATATCAAGAGGCAGGAATTATTTTAGCCTTCTTAGAAGCTGCCTACCTCACTTAGGCATAACTTCTGATTTTCTCTTTGCTTTCAAATTAGCCAAACTGGCTTTCACACACTCTTCTTCACGCTGTAGTAAAACTGTCAATTAGAGTATCATATAGTCATGTATTCTTGGCCTGAGACTCACCCTACCTTTTTGAGAAGATTTAATATGCATTGTTTTTGAAGCTTAATTCTTGGATGAAAATCTTACTTCTTTTAAGTTCTTGGGGGAAATCAATAATTTTTGTTAGCCAATTATGAAAATGTACCATAATATGCATTAATGACTAAGTCTTAAGGGATTCTAATCAATATGTCACATTTTAATTTGGCCATTTTCTTCACATTTGGTTCTATTCATTTATCTTGTTATGTTTATTTAATGCTAGTGATGAATGCTAAGCCTTTTTTCCCCCAGTTTTTTGTTTTTTGGGTTTCTTTGTCAGAATAGGGAAAGAAGTAAGTTTAAACTAACCTTTGAATCTTTACATAATACTTAGAAATATATGATTTCAGATTGACATTAGGATGAAAGTTACATAATATGAGAATGAAAATATTACATGTATGGATTTCATGTATTTTAGTATACCTTTAAAAATATTCATGCCTGTATTATGTAGCCACTGAATGAAGAACTACAACTTGGATAATATATACTCTTTACATTAAAGGGCACTACTCACAAATATTAAGAGCAAAGGGATGCTTTGATAAATGACTCTTTAGTGATCTATTGGTGTATTTTAGTTTTAATGGAGGCCTGTAGAGCATGAAAGAGAAAACAGAACATCCCCTGAGAAAGTAAATACACTAAATATTGATGTGAACTAAAAAATAAGCAAATTAATGATTTAAGAAATATAACTTCTCAATTAAAATGTAATACATTATTCATGTGACCAGAATATGACAAAATAATTTCCATTTCTTTTTTTTTCTTTTTTTTTTAAGCTCTTTATTGGAATATAATTGCTTTACACTCTTGTACCAGCTGTTGAGGTACACCAAAGTCAATCCTCTGTATTTATACACATATCCCCATATTCCCTCCCTCCTACAACTCCCCTCCACCCTCCCTGTCCCAGCCCTCTAAGGCATCACCCATCATTGAGTGGATCTCCCTTTGTTGTACAGCAACTTCCCACTAGCTATCTGTTTTATAGTTGGTAGTGTAAATATGTCTATGCTACTCTCTCACTTCGTCCCAGCTTCCCCTTTGCTCCCTGCCCCCCCCCCCCCAACCTCATGTCCTCCAGTCCATTCTATGCATCTGCATCCTTTTTCTTGTCTTGTCACTGGGTTTATCAGTACCATTTTTTTTTTTTTAGATTCATATATATGAGTTAGCATATGGTATTTGTTTTTCTCTTTCTGACTTCACTCTGTATGACAGACAATAGGTCTATCCACCTCATTACATATAGCTCCATTTCATTCCTTTTTATGGCTGAGTAATATTCCATTGTATATATGTGCCACATCTTCTTTATCCATTCATCTGTTGATGGGCATTTAGGTTGCTTCCATGTCCTGGCTATTGTAAATAGTGCTGCAGTAAACATTATGGTACATGTTTCTTTTTGGATTATGGTTTTCTCTGGGTATCTGCCCAGGAGTGGGATTACTGGATCATATGGTAGTTCTAGTTGTAGTTTTTTAAGGAACCTCCAAACTGTTTTCCATAGTGGCTGTACCAACTTACATTCCCACCAACAGTGCAGGAGAGTTCCTTTTCTCCACACCCTCTCCAACATTTATTGTTTCTAGATTTTGTGATGATGGCCATTCTGACTAGTGTGAGGTGATACCTCATTGTGGCTTTGACTTGCATTTCTCTGATGATTAGTGATGTTGAGCATCTTTGCATGTGTTTGTTGGCCATCTGTATGTCTTCTTTGGAGAAATGTCTATTTAGGTCTTCTGCCCATTTGTGGATTGGGTTATTTGCTGTTTTGGTATTAAGCTTCATGAGCTGCTTGTATATTTTGGAGGTTAATCCTTTGTCCATTGTTTCATAGGCAACTATTTTTTCCCATTCTCAGGGTTGCCTTTTAGTCTTGTTTATGGTTTCTTTCCCTGTGCAAAAGCTTTTAAGTTTCATGAGGTCCCATTTGTTTATTCTTGATTTTATTTCCATGATTCTAGGAGGTGGGTCAATAAGGATGTTGCTTTGATGTATGTCATAGAGTGTTCTGCCTATGTTTTCCTCTATGAGTTTTATAGTGTCTGGCCTTACATTTAGATCTTGAATCCATTTTGAGTTTATTTTTGTGTATGGTGTTAGGATGTGTTCTAATTTCATTCTTTTACATGTAGCTGTCCAATTTTCCCAGCACCACTTATTGAAAGAGGCTGTCTTTTTTCCATTGTATATTCTTGCCTCCTTTGTCAAAGATAAGGTGCCCATATGTGTTTCGGCTTACCTCTGAGTTCTCTATTCTATTCCATTGATCTTCCTTTCTATTTTTGTGCCAGTACCATACTGTCTTGATCACTATGGCCTTGTAGTATAGTTTGAAGTCAGGAAGCCTGATTCTACCAACTCCATTTTTCCTTCTCAAGATTGCTTTGGCTATTCGGGGTCTTTTGCATTTCCATACATATCATGAGATTTCTTGCTCTAGTTCTGTGAAAAATGCCATTGGTAATTTGATAGGGGTTGCATTGAATCTGTAAATTGCTTTGGGTAGTACAGTCATTTTCACGATGTTGATTCTTCCAATCCAGGAACATGGTATGTCCCTCCATCTGTTTGTGTCGTCTTTGATTTCTTTCATCAGTGTCTTAAAGATTTCTGCATACAGATCTTTTGCCTCCTTAGGCAGGTTTATTCCTAGGTATTTTATTCTTTTTGTTGCAATGGTAGATTGGAGACTTTCCTTAATTTCTCTTTCTGCTCTTCCGTTGTTAGTGTATAGGAATGCAAGAGATTTCTGTGCATTAATTTTGTATCCTGCTACTTTACTAAACTCTTCAATTAGTGCTAGCAGTTTTCTGGTAGAGTCTTTAGGGTTTTCTATGTATAACATCATGTCATCTGCAAAGAGTGACAATTTTACTTCTTCTTTTCCAATTTGGATTCCTTTGATTTCATTTTCTTCTCTGATTGCTGTGGCTAAAACTTCCAAAACTATGTTGAATAATAATGGTGAGAGTGGACACCCTTGTCTTGTTCCTCTTCTTAGAGGGAATGCTTTCAGTTTTTCCCCATTTAGAATGATGTTGGCTTTTGGTTTGTCATATATGGCTTTTATGATGTTGAGGTAATTTCCTTCTATGCCCATTTTCTGGAGAGTTTTTATCATAAATGGACGTTGAATTTTGTCAAAAGCTTTTTCTGCATGTATTGAGATGATCATATGGTTTTTATCCTTCACTTTGTTGATATGATGTATCACATTGATTGATTTGCATATATTGAAGAATCCTTGCATCCCAGGGATAAACCCCACTTGATCATTGTGTATGATTTTTTTTTAATGTGCTGTTGGAGTCTGTTAGCTAGTATTTTGTTGAGGATTTTTGCATCTATATTCATCAGTGATATTGGCCTGTAATTTTCTTTTTTTGTAACATCTTTGCCTGGTTTTGGTATCAGGGTGATGGTGGCCTCGTAGAATGAGTTTGGGAGTGTTCCTCCTTCTGCTATATTTTGGAAGAGTTTGAGAAGGATAGGTGGTAGCTCTTCTCTAAATGCTTGATAGAATTCATCTGTGAAGCCATCTGGCCCTGGGATTTTGTTTATTGGGAGATTTTTAATCACAGTCTCAATTTCCGTGCTTGTGATTGGTCTGTTCATAGTTTCTATTTCTTCCTGGTTCAGTCTTGGAAGATTGTACTTTTCTAAGAATGTACCCATTTCTTCCAGCTTATCCAGTTTATTGGCATATAGTTGCTTGTAGTAGTCTCTCATGATCTTTTGTATTTCTGTGGTGTGCATTGTTACATCTCCTTTTTCATTTCTAATTCTGTTGATTTGTGTCTTCTCCCTTTTTTTCCTGATGAGTCTGGCTAATGGTTTATCAATTTAGTTTATCTTCTCAAAGAACCACCTTTTAGTTTCATTGATCTTTGCTATTGTTTCCTTCCTTTCTTTTTCCTTTATTTCTGATCTGATCTTTATGATTTCTTTCCTTCTGGTAGCTTTGGGGTTTCTTTGTTCTTTTTTCTCTAATTGTTTTAGGTGTAAGTTTAGGTTGTTTATTTGATATTATTCTTATTTCTTAAGGTAGGAGTGTATTGCTATAAACTTCCCTCTTAGAACTGCTTTTGCTGCATCCCATAGGTTTTGGGTTGTTGTGTTTCATTGTCATTTGTTTCTAGATATTTTTTTATTTCCTCTTTGATTTCTTATTGATTTCTTGGTTGTTTAATAGTGTATTGTTTAGCCTCCATGTTCCATTTGTTTTCTATAATGTAATTTATTTTTTTACCATATTGAATACACTAGAAGAAATTATGTGTGAACACATATATGCATATATATCTATATGTATATACACACATATATATGTATCCATTGCTTATATTATGGTTGAAGTATATGCAATTTCTGAAATCATGAGAAATTACACAGAAGCTGAAATGAAAAAATAGAAGAAAAACAACCCTTAAACTTAAGAAAAATTTAAGTAACAATTTGCATGTGGCAGATTTATTATGAAACATCAAGCTTTTTTTTTTTTACCCCACCTCTTCAGAATGATAAAACCAGAAAGCGAAACTCATAGAGAGGGAGTAAGAAATGCCAATGAAACTCTCTCTAGTCAAACCAGTAATTTGTCACATTATACTCCTGAATTTGTTAGTTTTTCTGAAAGAATGGAATCACTTTCCTTAAAGATGACTTCAGTGACATAGTGATTGCTGCATCAAAACATTCACAAATACTTTTCAGAGAAAATATTTTTTGTGTATAATTTTCAAAATAATATGACTTGTTAATGACGAAAGCATGAATACACAGAGTATATATTTATTCCATAATTATATATTCTCTGCATATTTGCTTATTGATACTGATTTTCTTTTTTAGGGCCAGGAAATTTAGGGCAGTGTTTGCCTCCTTGATTAGAAGCCAGTTTTCTATTCTGAGTCTATTGAGATATAATTGACATATAACATTGTACAAGTTTAATGTGTACATTGTGATAATTTGATACACTTATACACTGCAGAATGTTTACCACAGTAGTTTTAGTTAACACCTCCATCACATCACATAATTACCAGTTCGTTTTTATGCTGAGAACATTTAAGACCCACTCTGTTAGCAACTTTCAAGTATATAATGCAGTATTGTTAACTATAGTTACCATACTGTACATTAGATCCCCAGAACTTATTCGTCTTATAACTGGAAGTTTGGATCCTTTGACCAACATCTCTCATTTTCCCCATCTCCTAGCCCCTGGTAACCACCATTCTACTCTGTTTTCATGAGTACAACTTTTTAAGATTCCACATATAAGTGATATCATACAGTGTTTGTTTTTTATTGCACCTGGCATAATGCTCTGGAGGGCTATCCATGTTGTCACAAGTGGCAGGGTTTCCTTCTTTCTCATGGCTAAATAATGTTCACACACACACACCAACACCATATCTTCTTTATCCATTCATCTATAGACAGACACTTACATTGTTTCTACAGTGGCTGCTGTGACTAATGCTACAAGAACATGGGGTGGGGTGAAGGGTACAGATTTCTCTTCAGTATCCTGATTTTGTTTACTTTGGATGCCTACACAGAAGTAGGGTTGCTAGATTATATGGCAGTTCTATTTTTAATTGTTAAGAATCTCCATACTGTTTTCCAGGGTGGCTGTACCAATTTACATTGCTGCTAGCAGTGCATAAAGATTCCCTTTTCTTTACATCCTTGCTTGTTATCTCTCTTCTTTTGATAAAATCCATTCTAATAGATGTGAAGTGACATGTTGTTTTGATTTCCATTTCCCTCATAATTAGTGATGTTGAGTATCTTTTCATGTACCTGTTGGCCATTTGTGTATCTTCTTTGGAAACATGTCTATTCAGTTCCTCTGTCCTTTTTTTAAGTGGATTTTTGTTTGTTTGTTTATTATTGAGTAAATAGTTTTGTATGAGTTCTTTATATATTTTGATTATTAACCCTTTATTAGATATATTTGTGAATGTTTTTCCCATTCATTGGTTTGCCTTTTTATTTTGTTGATTTTCTTTTGCTGTGCAGAAGCTTATTAGTTTGATATAGTTCCATTAATTTATTTTTGCTTTTGTTATCTGTGCTTTTAGTGTCATATCCAAAAAGCATTGTCAGGATGTCAAGGAGCTTCTCCATATGTTTTATTCTAGGAGTTTTAGGTCTTATGTTTAAGTTTTTAATCCATACTGAGTTAATTTTTGTGAATGGTGTAAGATAGAGGTCCAGTATCAATCTTCTGCATGTAATTATCCAGTTTTCTCAACGTTGTTTATTGAAGAGAGACTCTTTTCTCCATTAAGTATTCTTGACTCCCTTGTCATATAATGGTTAAGGGTTTATTTCTGGGCTCTTGATCCTGTTCCATTGGTTGATGTGCTTATTTTTATGCCAGTGTCATGCTGCTTTGATTACTATAGCTTTGTAATATGGTTTGAAATCAGAAAACATGATGCTTCCAGTTCTGTTCTTCATTATCAGGATTGCTTTGCCCATCTGGGGTCTTCAGTGGCTCCGTAAACATTTTAGGGTTTAGTTGGGTCTTTTTTTACCCATCCAGCTACTCAGTGCCTTTTAATTGGATAGTTTAATCAGTTTACATTCAGAGTAATCACTGATTGGTAGGAACTTACTAATGCCACCCTATTAATTATTCTGGCTGTTTTATAGTTCCCTTGTTTCATTCATCCTCTCTTGCCGTCTTCCTTTGAAAATTAATGATTTTTCACAGTGGCATGCTTGATTTTCTTCTCTTTATCTTTTGTGTATCTAGTGTAGGCTTTTGCTTTGTGGTTAGCAGGAAGCTTACATAAAACAATCTATTTTACACTGATAATAATTTAACTTCAATCACATACAAAAACTCTACCTTTTTACTACCCCTTTTATGTTTTTGATGTCATAATTTCTCTCTTTTATATTGTATATTCATTAAGAAGTTATTGTAGCTATAGTTAATTTTAATACTTTTGTTCTTTAACCCTTATACTAGAGTAAGTGGTTAATATACAACCATATTATAGTATTAGAGTATTCTGAATTTGACTAAATACTTCCCTTTGTTAGTGTGTTTATATTTTCATATGTTTTTGTGTTATTAGTGTCCTTTTATTTGAACCTGAAGAACTCCTTTCAGGATTTCTTATAAGGCAGGTCTAGTGGTGGTGAACTCTGTCAGCATTGTTTGTATACGGAATTCTTTTTCTCTCTTTCATTTCTGAAAGACAACTCTGCCAGATAGAGTGTTCTTGGTTGGCAGGTTTTTCTTTCTTTCAGTACTCTGAATATATCATATTTACTTTCTCCTAGCCTATGAGGTTTCTGCTGAGAAATCTGCTAGTAACCTTACAGGAGTTCCATTGTGAGTTACAACCTTTTTTTTTCCTTTGTTACTTTTAAGATTTTTTTTTCTGTCTTTGATTTTTGGCAGTTTTATTATAATGTGTCTTGAAGACTTTTTTTTTGTTGAGTTTGTTTGATGAGCTTCATGAACTTGAATGTCCAAACATTTTCTGACATTTGGGAAGTTTCAGCCATTTTTTAAAAATAAGCTTTCTGTCCCCCTTTCCCCCCTCTTCTACTTCTGAGACTCAAATAATTGGCAAATTGTTTCTTTTGCTGATATCCCATAGATCATGTAGACTTTCTTCACTCTTTTTTTTTGTTATTGTTCTCCTCTGCCTGAATAATTTAGAAGGTCCTGCCTTCTAATTCACAGATCCTTTCTTTGCTTGATCCATTCATCTGTCAGTTTTTCATTTCACTCGTATTCTTCAGCCCTAGAATTTTTGTTTGCTTCTTTCTTATTCTTATTTCTATTTCTTTGTTAAACTTCTTGTTTTGTTCGTATGTTGTTTTCCTGATTTCATTGGATTATCTTCCTGTGTTGTCTTGTCACTCATTGGTTTTCCTTAAAACAGTTGTTTTGAATTCTTTATGGGGTAAATTGCAGATACCCATGCTTTTGGGTTTGGTTACCAGGAAGAGCGTTATGATCCTCAGTGGTATCATGTTTCCTTGATTTTTCATGTTCCCTGAAGTCTTGTGTTGCTATCTTTGCATTTGAAATAGCAGTAACCTTTTCTAGTCTCCACTCACTGACTAGAGAGAAATGCCTCTGTCAACCCTCCTAATAATCTGTGGCATTCTCAGACCTTCTGTTGATACCCCTGCTCCACATTTCTTGCTCCCTCTTGGGGCAGAATTTTTGAACTTGTATGTCTTTCTCTCAATCTTGCAATGCACTCAGCCAGGTTCTGACAGTGTCTCTTTTGCTTTCCCAAGGGAGGAGCTAAAGCTGAGAGACATAAGGTCTCTTCCTGTCGTGTAGATTTGGGTGAGCTTTCTTCAAGCGCTCACTAGCCATTTTCCAAAACTCAGTGTCACCACCATAGGAAGTGCACTCAGGGAGCCAGCCATAGGGTTGGGGGTATGTGAGTTAGGTACATGGAGTGCCAGAGGTACCCATGGGCCACCTGGGGGAATCTGTAGGGGAAGCATCCCCAGTGTTTGTGGGTGCATTTCTTGATGGAGTCTGTGACACAGTTAGAAGGATCTGATTCCCTTTAATGCCTTCCAAGAGTCTTATCTGCTGCTCTATCAGCTTCTTCCCACTTTGCAGTCATATAGTTCATGACTCAGTACTCTGGATGGGGTGAGAGAGAAATGGGCCTCTCTGGTAGCTTCTTGCATAGTTGGGGAAGCTGAGCACTCACTCATATGCTCTTACTTCTCCCTGTGGGAGAAATCATGGGCCAAGAAGGTCTTTCCTGGCCGTGAGCTGTTCTGCCTCGGGGAGAGGTGATGTAGGTAAAGTCTGTTTCCTCTTACTCTTCAGTGCATCCAAACTCATATTTTTTTGCTCCAACAGTGTGCTGAAACTTCTTTGCTAAAAACCTGCACTCCCACAAAGGCTCTCTCATTTGTGTGTGATTGTCTAAGATTGTCTTTCTCCATGGGCTCCTGGACTGTGGCCAAGAGCGGCTGGAGCCATGACTAAGTTCTTTATACCCATTACCCAGTGCAGGGTTAGGCATGACTCCTTCTGGATCCTTTGGCATATGGTGCTGGATCCCACAGCTCCCACAAGGCACTTTTGTCTGTGGATGGTGCCAAATTGTTGTTGTTGAGGGGGATTATGAGCAAAGGATGCCTTATTTGGCTGTGTTGCTGCTGTCACTCCTGAAGTAGTTTTCAGTTACCTAAATATTTATAAAATGTTTAGTTTATCTTCACCAGGTTTTCATTCTGTGATGAGGTAGAGATTAGGTAGGCTTAAGTGTCATGGAAGTTGCAATTTGCAAAACCATAACAAAATCAGAGAACATTTATTCTTGACTCCATTACAGAATAGAAATGTGGACCCCAAAAGGGCTATTTGTAAATGTCTCTTCTGTCAGCATTGTTTGATATATGGAGAATTGGTTCCATATGTATTAAAATATTAGGACCAGTCCAAGTCAAAAGGTGTATCTAAGTATCCTTCCTCCTTATGCTTATTACAGGAAGGAGCAAACCATAAAATGGGGGTAGTAAAACCCTGCCCACCCAAACCAGCCAGTTGGTATCACAGACAATGATAAAATCTATATATGTATGCTTGTCTTTTTGGACTCACTGTGCAAGGGCATTCTGGGGTATATGACAATGGCAGAATGCTAGCATCTTCAGCTTTACTAAATATCACCAAATTGCTCTCAAAATTGTTGTACTGATTTACACTCTCACCAGCAATATAAGGAGCTGTCATTTTCTTACATCTTTGCAAATGTTTGATATTATCCAACCTTTTTATTTCTGCCAGTCTGAAGATGTGAAATAATATCTCGTTGTAATTCGCATTTCCTGATTACAAACGAGTTTGTACGTCTTTTGTTTTCTATTGGCTATTCTGGGCAAATCTCGTATCTCTTGATCCTTTTTTCTATTAGGATATTTGTCTTTTTATTAATGATTTAGAATAATTCTTTATGAATGAAACTTCTGTAGAAATTACATTAATAGTATTGTAAGACCACATGAAGACTGGGAGAATTTTTATGGAGAAAACATTCTCCTTTTCTCACTGTTGCCAACAGTGTTGGTTGATAACCTGATATCCACTACCTTCTTGTAGGGACAGTGATGGATTATGTATTAGTTCTCTTCTCATTATTCATTGTTTATTTCTTTCTTACCAGCAAAACCTGATTTAAATGGAGGTGGAAATGCATTCCTCTAAAAAGCTACACTTTTTTGGGCTCTCTTTGAAGTATGGGCAATCATGTGATACAGTGCTCCCCAGTGGGCTATAAGTAGGAGTTGATGGGTAGAATTCTGGAGGATTTTTTTAAGAGGGGTCCGACTTTACTGGAATGTATGTTTGACCCTCACCACACTTATTCTTCCTGCCTAAAACATGACCTCAGTGATAGAGGATGATGGGGAATGCACTATGTTATGACCATGAGGGTGAAAGCTATACCTGAGAATGAGGAGAAGAAAAATAAAAGTAACTGAAGTGCTGAAGGTGTTGCAGATGGGCTGCATTTGTCCTAGACTGTCAACTTCAAAATTTCTTGCTAGATTAAAAAATAGTTCCTGATATATTAAAGACTCATTTCATAATGGTGCTGTTACCTGTAGCCTAAGAGATTTCCTCGCTGATGCAGAGGTGATAAGAACCTTGATTTTTTTTTTAATAAGTTTATTTATTTATCTAATTTATTTATTGGCTGCTTTGGGTCTTTGTTGCTGCACACAGGCTTTCTCTAGTTGCTGAGAGCGGGGCCTACTCTTCATTGTGGTGCGCGAGCTCCTCATTGTAGTGGTTTCTCTTGTTGCGCAGCACAGGCTGTAGATGCATGGGCTTCAGTAGTTGTGGTACATGGGCTCAATAGTTGTGGCTCACGAGCTCTAGAGAATAGCCTCAATAGTTGTGGTGCACACGGGCTTAGTTGCTCCGGGGCATATGGGATCTTCCTGGGGCAGGGATCGAACCCATGTCCCCTGCATTAGCAGGCGGATCCTTACCCACTGCGCCACCTAGGAAGTCCAGAACCTTGATTTTTGAGGGGGGCAGAAATAAACTCCTGTATCACCATAATTACTTTCTAAGGAAATTTTTCATGTTTTACATAATATATTCAAGTAAGGTTTCTTCAGAAAAGAATACATTACTTAAATCTCTTAATTTTGATTAAATGATAAAAGTGGGGTTCCATCTAGTACATGTTGACTATTATTTGGTTTATCTGGAGTAGAGATGAAACCCTAGAGCAAGACTACCCAGATGGGCTGATGATAGATTAGGTCACAAGTGACATCCCAGAGTTGGCAGAGGTAGGAATGATGCAAAAAGCAAAACAAGCAAAAACTCCTGCTTTCCTGAAACTTAGGTTCTAGTTTGGGGAGGCAGATGATAAGTAGACCACTGCTTAAATACATAATATAGGTAGGGAATGGTAAGTTAAATGAAGAAAACGTAGGACACATAAGGGGACCGCTAGTCCAAAGTGCTTGGGAGTTGGCAGAGAGGTGGCTTCCTCATAGATAGACATGCCAGCAGAGCTTTCCTGATAAGGGGATGGTTGAGCAGCTGCACAGAGCGAGGAGATGAACCACAGGACTGCCATGTGGAGGCAGTGTTCCAGGCAGAGGCACTAGCAAGTGCAAAGTGCCCTGGAAACTCTGAGGAGCAGAGGAGGCACAAAGGAAAGTGAAGGGAGATGAGGGGTGAGAACAAGCTTGGGAACCACACCATGTTGGTCCTGATAAAGACTTTTCATCCTTCTGAGGACTAACATAAAAATGATGTCTATATACAGTGCCTGGCAGATAACTTGCCTCTTCCATGGAAAAGTAAGTATCCAATAGAGTTTTTGGGCCTGACATCCCAGTCAATATTATTTGAGCTACACTGAGGCTAGAGAGCATTTGCGGTATGACAGTGTGTAAGGTTAAAAATGTGTCGCCTTTTTGTATGTGAATTTATTTTAAAAATGTATCCCCATCCCATCGCCACTGGGCAAGCAGCACCCTGTGAGTCTGTGGCTTGGTGAGCAGAGTGTGGCCTTATTACAGCCCCACTTCTGTCCTCTGCTTGGGCATCTCAGGGCCATTCACAAGCAGCAGCATCACACATGGTGACCCTGGCAAACTTTGCTTTAATCATTTTCCTTCTGGCCCTTAGCATAATTTGCAGTTCCAAAATGACGAACATAGATTGAATGTATAGCAGTCTCAAGTTATTGTGCAAGTCCAGTCACTTGAAGATCCTGTCAACTATGTATCATCATTCTTGTCCTTACTCTTTCTTGAGAGTATTTTTAAGAATGATGTTGGGGCATTAGCAAAGCAGTCGTATAATTTTTTCCATTCAATTGTTTTTCTCTCGAGAACATGAATGAGGTTTTACACACCTCCCTGGCTTCTTTGTCAGCGAAATAATAGATGGAAGAAAGCCAGGTGACAAAGCTCTCTTCCTTTCCTGCCCTTTCTTCCCTTTAGTTCCTGGATATCTTTCTTTTTCTTCCGTCAGGTAGTTATTATCAGACACTGGTAATAGTTCCAGGCGACCCTTCTTGAAACATCATTGAAATTTTAGTGCCACTTCTGAATTATACAAGCATTTTAAACTCAAGGAAGATGGCGAGATTGTAAATTCCCATGATGTGAGGTTCTTCCTTTCGCCGTGATTAATACCTATGGCAGGAAGGATGGAATAAAGAAGGTTGTGCATGCCAGAATTTTACAGTCACTCAGTGAACCCTGGGGGGTGGAAGTTGCAAGGAAGCTCAGATTCCTGGTCTCTTTATACATACATCAATTTTTTTTTTGGAAAAAAAAAAAAGTTCAATAGGTCCAGGGAAGAGATTACTGAGTCTGCTTAGTCCTGCTGGTCTGTGCCTGCTGAGATGGGGTAGAGGGTCACACAGCTATCCTTGCCATGCTCCAAGGAGGCGGCCTGCTGTGGCTAAAGTATGTGTTCTTATTAAATATATATCATAATGTACTTCTGTTGATATTGTTAAACTCCTACCATAAAAAAGTTGCACATAAACAACACAGCTAAGTTAATGTTTCCATAGAAACCTTAGCATTTAAAACTTGCTGAATGTGACGTTAACCTAAGGGATAGTTGTTTTTTTGGCCCAGACACAAACACGCACTGTGTGTACATGTGCAATTTTTAGTGTTTGTAAAATCATAATAAACTACACTGAGAACATAGAATTTAATGCTGTCAATTGCGTGGGCCATACCTTGGTTTACCATTAAGAACAATACAACTGAAGTTCTCACATCCTGCCAATTTGTAGGAATGACTTGATTCTTACCCAGTGGCTCAATTTTCTTTGAAGGGAAAACCGCAAGAACAATCTAACTGGTTATATGCTGCCCATGTAAGAGGCTCTGACGGATGGTACGTTGTAAATTCTGCTGCCTTAAGTAAGATTGTCAATTTGCAGTGGTTTATATTGAAAGGTTGTTCCTAATATATGCAGGCGAACACTGTGGTGGCAAATGTCTAAAATATTTTAAATGGAGCCACTATGTAACCCAGAGCATAGCATTGACTTACTACAGCAAATATTTTTGATTTTAGATTCAGATTCAATATATTCTAATGTAACTTACAAAAGTTTAAAGAACTATAAATGCCAATCACTGATATATAAATAGGTGATACCCATCTTTATATATTTTAATGCCTTCAGAGAAAAGTACTGAAACCATAAAAAGTCAAAATTGTCAGTAGAACAATGTGGATGAGTTAATGTTATCTGCATATTCTGTGACTTGTTTATAATACTAATATCCAAGTCAGTCTTTAAAATAAAGATCACCATTTCTAATTACCATAGTTAAGGTTAAATCTTGTTTAGACGGTGGGTTTTCCCTCCCTAGCATATAAGCCATTTATTTCTAAAATGAAGCTATTTTATCCCTTGTCATCACACAGCCATAAAAATTGCAGGCAGTCAGAAGTTAGCAATGGCTTGCTTCACAGACCCACAGCAATACTTAGTAACAGATTTTCAAAGCAGTTCAAAGAGTCCAGTTTCCATCTGTGTTTGGTGAAGGGTGCACAAACCTTGAGGCCATCTGAAAACTCAGCTTCATCTCTAACACTTGGAATAACAAAGGTGTTATTTTTCAAAGCTGCATTCTCCCCTCCTGGGGTGGCTGTGCAGATTCAGTTCAGGGAAGGTGGGAAACTTCAGAGCAGGTATTCTCCTTCTAGACTCCCTCCTTTAGGGAGTTCCTTTGAGGGTGTCACAATGGTGGCCTCCCGAATATGGGTTATTGGCAATAGAGGCCAAGAGGTAATGAACCTTATAGACAAATCCCTTCTGATTTCCTGAGAAAGATATCCGCAGAGAACCAGTACCTCCTTTCTTCCTGGCTAGGGGTGCTATTTAATCAGGAGAAAGTAGAGGGTGCTCTCTGCCCACGTTACACTGAGGAATGCAGCCTGACCATCAAACTCCATTTCACTCAGCTGCATTTCTAAAACTAAGTTGTTGGGAAAGAGATTGTTCAATGCCTCAATCTTTGGTTGCTACAAATGTGTGTAAGCTTTCAATGGAATATATATTTTTTCTACTTATTTTGTTTAATATCTCCTGTATTAATTTTGGCACAATATTTGATATAGTGTCTTTGTAAAGACTAACAACTTACATAAATGCACAAGTGGGATACTAATGGAAATATAGATATTTGCTATTTGCTGTCTCTTTGTGATACGTTTCTATCATTCTAACTAACAGAAAAGTCAAGACCCATGTGAGCAGTTCATTCAGATAGGTTCTTTATTTTATTTTTGATTTTCTGAGTTATTCTGATGTCTCAAAACTTACCCAGAATTTTTTCTAAATTCCTTTTAGATAATTCAGAGCAACATCAAATTATACTTCCATTTACTCCAAATTCTGCCATTTACTATCCGTAACTATATGGGTAGTTTCATTTGAGAATAAGCTACCTGAAAAATATGTATCTTTCATTAAAATCACTGATTAATGTCATAAAATATCTTTATAAGAACCAAATTTTTTATTTTAAAGGGTTGATTAAAAAACACACTTTAATATGAGAAAAGTGAGGTTTTGTGATAGAGGTAGTCGAATTTATGTATAAAGATTATGTCCTTATTATATCAAGATTTTCTTATTTTTTGAAAGCCCTCATACATAACCCATAGTAAATAAAACTTCTCTTATGTAATAATCAAAATTTATTCTACACAGGAACATAAAATAAATAACAAAAGTCCTTAGTAAGTAAAAAAAAAAATGTGCTTCTGACCTCAAGATGAAAAAAATTATTTTGGTATGACAAAGCATTATGTCTAAAGTTTAAAAAGGGATCATGGTAACATTTTAAGTTTAATTAAAATAGATAAAAACAAAGGTATTAGCATCAAGCTGTGAATTTCTTTTTTGTGGAGGGTAGAGTAGAGAAGGATTCAGCAAGACTGTACTGCTCTCAGTTTCCAGTCACATCCCCTTCAGCCTGAAGGCAGGGTAGAAGCAGCAATAGTCCTACATGTGGAATGGCACAGAACAGGTCTGCCCTATGTAGAGAACCAGCGTGAATGAGGAAATCATGGCCAACACATTGCTACTGTTTTTACATATGAGACTTGCTTCCCAGTCTTAGCAGTTCTTCACTATCAATGCCTGTACAAAGAATCCTAAAATAAAGTGGAAAGCAAGAGGAGGTCGTAAACAGATTATACATAAAAAAGTGAGCCACAATGAAACAATCAAAATTTTTGGCGAGAAGTACCTAAGAGCTGTTGAAATACTGAATATATAATTATCTTGCATACAGATCCAAGCTTCCCTCTCAGCATTTGCAGTTTAGTGAGGAAGGAAACCATGTAAAAAATAATAGTGTTGAATATAGTAATAGAAATACTAAGGGCACATTTGGCAAGGGTACAAATCTAAAGACATCTGGGACAATGTAGATATTGAAGACTCCAGATTTTGGAAGTTCAGTTCATGCTAAAGCAATTTATTTGAATGTTCCTTGATTTTTCTGTCTTCTGGATCTTATTTTTTTTTTCTCCCACATCTTTGAGTCCAATTTTCTTAAAACTATGATCTCTGCTCATCAGCCATTCTTTATGTAATCATTCTGATGTTAACGGCAGAAAGGCAGTTAAGAACTGACTTTATGAACCCTCTTAGATAAGCTAAATTCATAACCTCTTATGTGACCTTGATGAGAGTACAGGTTGTTGCTTATTTTGCTTCTGTATGTGTAGCTCCTAGTAAAAATTATGAATATATTCATGAATGAGTCTATAAATCAATTAACATTGGAATTTTAGAGCTAGAATTTTCATTAGCCTAATTTTGAAAAGATTCAGCAAAGTAAAATGATGTCAGGCGAGTGAAGCAAAGTGACATTCAAAGTCACAGAGGGAGTTGGGGGAAGTGATTTATTTAAAACCTAAGGCTCAGAACTAACTGCGAGTTAGGGTAATAGGCTGTATAAGTTTTCTTGGAATGGTGCTTTAACCCAAGGACACTGGACGTAAGAAAGATCGGTTGGGAGGTATTTGTGATCTTTGTACCTACTACCACGTTATGCAGGCAGCTTACCGGTAGACCCATTCATAAATATGGCCAGTTGGCTGTCTTTCATTGATACAGTCATCTTCTAGCCATGGTTCTTAACCCTTGAGCATTTAGAAGTAGTGAGGGCATTTTATTTATTCTCAATGATTGGAATCTGCTACTGGCATTGGGTGAATGGAAGCCAGGAATGCTACGTGTCCTACAATTCCTGGGATAGTTCAGCCCCTGGAAGAATCATACCATCCAAGGTGCCAATAGTATTTATTTCGATAAATCTTTTAAGAGATTCTTTTTGCCACTTTTCTAGCATTAATCAATAATTTTTATTTAGTTGCTGTATTTTTTACATTATAATGCATATTTTATGTCACAGTTCTATAAATATTACCCCAACATTAAATCTATAGTATATGCTTTGTAAAGCTCCATTTTTATGTTTATGAGTTAGTTTTTTTCAATTGCAGATGTACTGCATATTTCTAATATAAATGTACAAAAAACAAAATTAAAAGTAAATGTAATCTCTCATCCAGAAATTCACACTATTAAAGTTTTGATGTTTCTCTTTTCAGGCATGTATGTCTTTGTATATTTTTAAAATGTTATTGTGTATATTCTTATTTACAAAACAGAAACAGACTCACAGACTTAGAGAATGAACTTATGGTTACTAGGGGGGAAGAGTGGGCAAAGGAGGGGATAGTTATGGAGTTTGGGATTGCCTTATACACTGCTGTATTTAAAATAAATAACCAAAATTTTTTTAATTGCATATATTGCTTATAATATTAATATGTTTTTGTTAACTACAAAACAGATCAAAAATACTTAGCCATAAAATAGTTTTAATGAAATTATTTTAGATGGCTGAATAGAATTCCATCATGTAAATATACCACATTTTTCACGTTATAAATGAAGTTTAGAAGTATATCATTGTATCTAAGTCACTGAGCTTGCCCCATGTTATAACCTAAGGGTAAATTCTAGAAGTAAAATTTTCCACATCAGGTGATATTTCACAATGATTTAATGGAAATTCTAAATTATTTTGCTTTTTCATGGTCTTTTTTACAAATTAAAGTCCAGATACTTTCAAGAACACACCTGATATCAGTAGTGAAATGACATGAAGAACAAATGATAGAGGGAAAGAGAGATAGGGAGAGAGGGAAAGGGGAAGAAGACAGGGAGGGAGAGAGGGAAGGAAAGACGGAGGGAAGGAAAAAGGGAAGGAAGGAAGGAGAGAGAAGTTAGCTTTTATGATATTTTGCTAATTTTTTTCTATTTTTTCTTTGTAGGAGACCATTAAAATCAAACGTCTTTTATTTCTATTTGTGTAAAAATCTCTGATTTGTAATGTATAAACATTTATAGAGTTAACTCAAGCAAAAAGAGAGTGGTGTTTTAAAGATGTGGCAGAATATCATGACTAAGAATTGAGAATGAGAGTTGCAGGGTGAGTTGCTGAGGCTATTGGTTCAGGCTGGGGGGTCTCTAGGTCCGCTCATCTCTCCTTCTGTGGAGGAATCCGACTCAAGGCAGATCGTGGAATTTGATTGAAGGTCAGTGACAGAAACAAAGGTAGATTGCGAGTCTCCTGGTTTCATGGTACAGGTTCTTCTCTCAGCATATTATTGGCTCCAACTCATCATCCTAAAGTGAGATTCTCGGGGAGCAACCACTATCTATCTTATTCATTCTTAGGGATTAAAATATTGAAGACACACAGACATGCACACAAATGATTGCTACATGAATCATTAAATGCATAAATAAATAGTTGAATTTTTATGTGTCAGAGGAAGTATCTAGAGACCGAATGTTCAAGTCCAATCTGTGAACACTGACTGGACTATCAAAGTTGATCACCTGCATGTTAGAGTAATTGGGTTATTTAATTCTTTAAGTCTTCTTCCTAGATAAATGTTTCAGAAAATGACCATGAATGCCAAGCCAACTCTAACAATAATTATATAAAAAGGAAAATTTTTATGTATTGTGATTCCAGATAGTCTTGCCTATAATTCCCACTAATGCTAGAATCTTGTGTATTTCCAGATAGAGAATGATTCTTCTAAGGGTATACTGCACAGTGAAAAAGATCACTGGATTGGAAATCAAGAGTTGGGTGCTAATTTCATCTCTACCACTAAATGACTTTGTGACACAGGGTAAGTTCTTCATTTTTTCATGTGTGAATTAAAGACAAATAATGCTCATTAAATATCCACGTTCTGCTTTATATTTTCCGCCACCTGTTGTAGTTGGGTCATAACCATGTGATCTTGTTCTTGCAACAGGAAGGTGGGTAGAAGTGATGAGTTACTTCTGCTCTGTACCTGTTACAGTGTTTCTCCTTGATCTTTCTTTTTCCTGCCAAGGGAAAGTAGAAGGCTATATACATATTGAGATGGCAAATTTCAGATTAAGGCAAGGGTTGGCCTGGATTTTTATGTCCTCAAAGGGAGGACAATCCCTATTTACCCAAAATGAACTTTGTATGAGTGAGAAAATAACTTTTGCTGTGCTTAAGCAACTAAGATTTAAGAATACTCTATGTTACCACAATGTAACTTAGCTTATTTTAGCTCATAGAACCTCTATATTAAGGCTTTCCTGTCGTATTACCCTTATGAAGATTGACATAAATTTAGCAAAGGAGTAAAATGTAGTTAGCTTGACTAGTATGGAAAATGTTAATGATTTTTTATAGTTGCTTAGGGTTATCCTATTAATCTTACATTTAGGGTAAACTGATCAAAATTTTTGGGACTTTTACTTGATTCAAGATAATTAGTCGCCTAACTACTTACTGATTGCCCTGGACACTCATAAAGTTACCACTGATCTATGGAACAAGACTTTAGAAAATATAATGCCCTTTTAAGGAAAGAGCAACTCTAGTTAAATATAAACTTTTCAGATATTTTTCTGTTTGAAATTGTATAGCAACAGTTTGTCATAAATAACTTACACATTCTGATTTATGGAGAGTATTTTATATGGGAAACATCTATAAGTGAGCATTTAAATACAACTCAGTATTTTTTCTAATATCTGTATTGCACAGTATTGAAAATAACTCCATGATATCATTCCAACTGTGTACTGGATATATATCTTTACCTGGATGTCTTAAAAGTTGAAGTTTTTCAAAATCCATCTCTTCATCTTACCTCTTTCATTTCCTCCCCACGCAGCCTTGTTCTCCTCCTTAATCAGGAAACTAAAGTATCATTTACAGGGTCTCCCTCACTAGAAACCTTTGAGTCATCCTAAATTTATTTATTTTTCTCATTCCCTCAGTAAAATTGGTTCTAAAGTTCTGTTGATCCTGTTCCATAATCTCTCCACTGATTAGTAAAAGCGGTTAATGTCTCTTACTTGGATTATAGAAAGAGGTCGTCTTTTCTCTCCTACTGGATTCATCCTGCACATTTCTTCCAGAATACTCACATCATTAGATTTTTTTTTTTCTGTTTAAAAACCACTCAGATATCACTGCCTTTGGGATAAGGACTCTACAGTCTTAGGTGATCTGTATCTTGCGATCTGTGTAGTCAGCATTGATTCCTGCCACTATTCTGTCTCTCATACTCAGGTTTCAGTCTCACCCTGCTTTGTGCTAATCTCATATACATGCCTCTGCCCTCTGCATAGATGCTCTTTACTCCTTGTTTGGCAGAAGTCATCCTCCTGCTTTCTGTATCTCTGCTAAGTTACTACAAATTCCTTTAGACACTGTAGGTTCCATTCTTGTCTAGACTCCCAGGGTACTTTCCCATACCTCCATTATATCACTCGAATGTTTAAAATTAACTTTTATAATCTGCTTTACTCTTTTCTATTATGACTTTTGGAGAGCAGGGTGTAAATATCATTCATCCTTGTACCCTCAGGACCAATCAATAAGAAGCCTTCAAAAAAGAAATAAAATATTGTATTCTCTTACACATGTTTTTCATAAGTATCTTTTGCTGGTTGCTGTAATAGGAGACTGACAAGTGAGGAAGAAGAGATTTCCTTTGGGGGACAGGTACTTTCATGTATTTTGACTGGATGTTGTAAAAAGAATTCTGGAAAGTCTGCTGGAATTTAAGGATGAATACTTACTAGTTGGATATAGTTCAGATAATTTTCAGTGATGCAGAAGCCATGTGGAATTTGGGGCTCAGCTAATACATTTCATGTAAGAATATATTCTGTATTGCAAAAATGAGTTTCCATATTAGCTTCTTGGCAGGTACAGGAGATCTTGAAGCCATAAAATTTCTGACAATAATCTAAAGAGTATAGATGGAATGGGAGATTCTGGCTAAGAGAATATTAGAATACTAGAAGCACCAAACAGCCATGATTTCTCATGTGAACTAATCTAAAACAGAGGATAAAATAATGAAAGCTCCATGAATATATGACATCACAAGAGTTCATTGTGATAGGATGAACTTGGAGGAGACAATGAAATTCATATTTAAATTGTGTCAACTATAGTGGTAGTGCATCTCTGGAGGATTTTGTTACGAGTATTGCTAAATGAGCATTGTGATCAAAAGTAACCTTGAAAATCCCTTATAAAGATGGTGCTCAACATGCAATCTCTCAGTATTTTCAGCCAAGATGATATTCTCACATTAGGCTATATTGCTGTTTCTTCACTAGAACACTGGATAAAGAATTTGATCTTCATTAGGGGTCATTTTGCATGAAAACAAATGTATCCTAACTCCGTGAGAAAAAAATGTTAATTTAATATGGATCAGGAGAAGAGCTGAGTTATGCCTTCAATTTTACGCTCCTAATGGCACAAATACTCATTGAATAGAATGGTGGGCAGGATTTACTTTACCACTTAAATTGTTTTTCTTTCCATCTCTAAGTAAAATATGCATTTTATGACATTCATTATATATAATATTTAATGACTTTATTATTCAAGTTCATAATATAATCCCTTTGCTGCTATAGTGAAGGCCATGATGTCAAACCTTTGTAAATGCATTCTCCCCTTTAGCAAGAGCTTGTTGTTTCAAAAAACTCTTGATCATGAGGGAGCAAGGGAAGGGACGAATCCCCTAATTCAAGCCAAGAGCCAATATGTAAACACTAGTTCAATCACATCATCTTGGAATAGAAAAAGGACGCTTTAATTATTTAAATATTTTTAGTGAGTACCTTTTTGCTATCTGGAAATCACAAATTTTTTGTATCAAATTAACCAATGGCATTCAATTTTTAAAAAGAGATTAGCCTGCTACTTCAAAGAAAATCACAGCTGGCATTTAATAATAATCTTGTGTGTAATATGATCCATGCTTGAGGCCAACTTATTACCCTCTTTTCTCCAATTTAATTTTAATTCACATTCAGAGGATTTTTACCTAGTACCACTTTCAGTAAATTATTTAATTCTTCTTATTTCCACTAGGCAATTATTTTTGTTCTTTTAATAATGCACTAGAAGAGAAGCAGATGAAAGAAAAATGGAGAATCATTATTCTTTTAATACTTTATAATTTTAAAGCATGAATATATTCCAAATTTATGGATTTAAAGCAGGAACCATATGTGGAAAGCTCGGTGATGCATCATTATATATAATATCACTGTTGCTCATACTTTTATTAAAAATATTAATTATTTGAATTCAGTGTGTTCTTTGTTGACAATATGCTGATAATATGACTGATGCATTTAGAAAGAATTTCATATGAACAAATCAGATAATCCTTGAGAATTGATGACACGTGAAATCATCAAAAAGAGGTGACTGTCAGTTCTAGTTCAATCTTCATGGTTATTTGAAAGAGCAAAAGTCTAAGGTTATGAGGTCATATAAGTCACAATGAAACAGAAGGAAATGATCATGATTTAGCCTGGACAGTTGTTGACAGGGATCTTTCTGAAGCAACAATGTATTTCAGAAAATTTTGAGAGAGTGATAATGTTAGGAGCGCTATAAAATCAAAAGCATTTTGAAAAGATTTAGGGGAGGAACTGGAGCTTGTTTTTAATGTGTTATCTAATGTAGATGTGATGCAGTGATGTGTAATAGTAATATGAATGTGTAATTACATTTGTTTGCTGCTTTAAGTCATAAATCCTAGGTAGATTTTGGAGATTTTGTTCTGCATTCTTCTGTTTATCCTCATTACCTATACCAGTAATCACTGCATGAGGTCAAAAAGAGAATAAGGGGATGGGTGGGGAAAGATGAGATGGAAGGTGTGGAGAAGAAGATCCACAGTGCATTTGTTTGGCTTCATAGGATTTCAGTGTGATATCCTATGTATCTAATCAAATAAGGAAATTTATTGATAATTTGATTTAATTGGAGCTAACCTAGCCCCAACAAAATTAACAAATGACATAAAATGACTCTCATAATGAAAGATGACATAAATAAACACAAGCAACCAAGAAAATGGCAGAGGAACAGTGCTCTCACTCCCTGAACAGATCTTTCCGCTACAGTGCATCAGTGCATGCTGAAACAGTGACAATGACAAGAAGTAAGCAAAAACAAGTTAAAAGTATCAAGACTCTTTGAAATATGGATTTATATCCACTATTATAAACACTGAGCCTCATCACTTGTGTATATTTTATATTGTACATATTGTACAATGATAGATGTATCATTTTCATCTATTACCATCATTACTACCAAACACAGAAATAAACTAGATTTAAAACCTGATGTTGAAATTTATTTATCCAAAAATATTAAACAATATTTTTGAAAAACCTGAAACATATATAATTAAAATGTTCAAAAGGAAATATATAGAGCTCATAATATTATTTTCATTTAAAAAAAGAAGTGTTGTTAATTAGCAAATAGAAATAAAATAATTAATATTTTAGCAATATATTATATTAATATAATATTAATATATTAATTATAACTAATAATGTAGTATAATAATATATTAATAAATAATTATTTCATTTTTTAGATTGCTTTAATTTTTATATATTTTTGTAATATATATTTATAAAGTGATATATAATCCATAGATGAATAAAATAATAAAATCTGTATATTAGGATGGTGTTCAAAAATTTTTTTATTGCTAAGCATTTAAATATGTTTGGAATCTTCTCTTAAAAGATAAATATCATAATGTATGGGTCCATTGGTAGAAGAAATAAAAATGGTCAAGAAAATAAGTAATAATGCCAAGGTAAATGGTGAAACCAGAGTTCAAATTCAAGGCTCTGAATTTTCAGATTAGACTCTTGGTCATTTAATGTACAACATTGTCTAAAGTCCAAACTCTTAGATTGCATTTCAGGACTATGCATGCGTTCCTGCCTGCCTCTCAAGCCTTATTTCTTGTGAGGCAAGAAACCGTACTGCCATCCAACCCCACGGAATTTCTGTAAACCCTGGACCAGGTTACTTTCTGTACCATATGAGAAGTACTGAATTGTATGGCAATCACTCACATTTTTTAGCTCCACTCCCAGTGCTTTAGGATTGTAAATCTTTTTTTGCATTATGCCATTCTCCTGACATAGCACAGTGCCTGTTATATAGTATTATCTTCAGTAAATTCATATTGAATGAAGAAACAGGAGGCACTGCAAGACCGCTCTACTGGATTTCCACAAGCCAGCCAGACCCTTACCACCACCCACTACTTTGACTTTATTGAAGGTACGTTAAGGTACATTAACTGCTATGGAAATAATCTACCACTGATGCACTGAAAGAAAAGACAGCTATTAAATTAGTAAGTAAACAGAGCACAGCTACTGGTATAAGACCTTGCACACAAATATGATTTCCTCCTAGCTCAAATTAGACAGGAAACAGTGCTAGGAAGTAGTAGAACTTGGAGGAAATCTAGTTAGAGGAAATGTGATGTTTAGACACTTTCTCTGTTGCACCCTTTAAGCCAGGAAAAGTGGGATGAGAAACAGAGGTTTTAGAAGAGTGAAAATCATGTGCTCTGTTTTCCACCTATAGGAGCAGACTCAGAATTGCATCCTAAAGGAAGGCAGGGCACCAGAAGTGATCCTGTCATGTTTCTGTGTTTGCTATGAATTTAGAAGAAATGTTAGTATTCCCCCAAACCCAGGGCAGACACAGAGGTGAGCTAGAGATAGGATCTGCTCAGCAGGGCAAGGAGGCGTGCAACAGATGGATGGGATGGATGCTAAGGATACATTTATATGGACTTGCTATACCAGCTTCCTGACACAACTGACTTTGGGACTTCCATCTAGAGATTGGAAGCTGGACCAGGAAAAAGATAAAGGAAACACACACAAGTAGAAGAAATTTGAATCTTGGAAGAGATTGACCGATTAATGAACTTTACATTGAATCCAAAAATCATTGAATTGGACTGAATGCCTGATGTGACCCAGATTATATATTTGAAACCAAGGTGAAATGGGGATTTGTAAATACATGCTACATGCCTGACTGTTGAAAATTTACTTGTCAATTGTAATGTGAAGCTTTTGTCAGTGAGAAAACCCAGCTAGCTCTGACATGGAACAATTATCACCATATCATTTTGAAGAAACCTGAGTCAGTATTAGATAACTCAGTTGTGTAAGTTCTTGGATTCGAAAACAGCAGATAATTTAGAATTCCTCAATGCTCACACACACACATACATTATCCCAGCCTTTTAAGACACTGTCATATATAGTTGATAATATACTTTCTGGGGAAAAAGTTATGACTTCAAATAATGTTGCTTTTAATGTTTTTGGTTGGAGGGAAGATCTGGTTCTCAATTTACACATAATTCTATTCATATCAAAGATGTTTAAGGGAGAAAAACTCTTTTAAACTGGAAAATTGGTGCGTAGGTTACCTGCGAGTCAAAATAGCGTACAAATTAGAAAGCCTGGTGTACTTCCATCTTCAACCAGCTGTTTCTATTGAAGCAATGTGGAAATAATAAAATGCACATTAAAAGTATGCAAAGAGCTCCTTAAAGATTTTATTGCATTTTGATTATCAAATGTAGGAGTCTAATATTCAGCCTTTTGAAGCCTGTAAGTGAAGATTAAAGCATTCTCACATGCTATCTACAGGTGTGCCACAGTGAATTATGATCCTGGCATAATCCATGGAATGAAAAAGCTACAGTAAGTAACAAACTGTTAATCAGTGCAGTGGCACAGAAGATCAATCTTTGATTCTTATATTCACAAACCCTGTTTATTTGGTCACATTAGAGAACAGGCTGGGTGTTGGAATGGATTCCTAGAAATGATGGATGTAATTGTCAAAACTGCCAAGGTCAATGTATAATGTTCGTAAAAGAACCAACCCAATTCAAGCACCTTCCATTTATCATTCATGCAATTTGACCCCCAGTTCTCTTTATAATAACATACAAAGGAGGAACAACTGCTGTGTTCATTTCAATGGAATCTTGTGCACTTTTCACTATCATTCAGATCACAGCTTTTCTCAGACTGGGATCATTTGTACATAACTTTCCCTTCTCTGAGGGTGTTGGAACTATTAGTTGAAATATGGATTTAATAAAGAAAAAAATTGATTAATGAATCTGTGTGATTGTTATGTTGCGATGTAGAATGTTTTGATTTTCTAAATCAGAATCTGATTCATCATCTACTTACTCTTAGAATACATTTCTCAACTTTGACATTGACAGAATTTTGTTGAAATTTATTCCAATACCAGTATTTTATAGATAGGGTTTTCTTATGGAATTTACAAATGCTGTGGTATCGGGTATTTTTAAACTGAAAAAATACTCAAATGTGTATTATAGATATTGTCAATTAAGAAAAAATAAGGAAGTTTTACTTATTTTGCTCAAGCAACTGGTCTTCACTTATTAATTCATGAACACTCTTTCATAGATGCTGTCAGTTAAAATTATACATATTATTAATTCTATAATCTTATCAAAGCAACGATTGAAATTCCTGACTCTTTCTTGGTCTTTAGATTTGTGTATTTGTAACACTTTTCTAAAAGTGGGTTCACACTTGATATTAGGACTAGAATGTAAGCTTCAGGCAGGTAAGGTCTGTTCTTCTTTCTGTCTGAGATTTCTAGAAGAATGAGTATATTGTAAAGGCTCAGTAACCATTTACTTAAAAAAAGAAGGAGGGAGCGGGGGAGGGAAAAAGAAAGAGAAAAATTTTTTAAAGATAAACGAGAAAAGTAAAATATATATTTATATTCAAATATGTAGTTATTAAAGCTATTTTAGGGGTATTACCAAAATTACAAATAATTCATTATGAGATTATTATCAATGAGACTACATTACTCAGTGTTTCTAAAAGTAAAACACTTTATTGCCTAAATTAAAATACATATTTATCACTTAAAAAGAAATGAAATATTAGAAAAAATGCAGCTACCAAATTAAAAAAGAGGCAATCACAACTAAAATGGCATCAGATAACACTGAAGAAATACCTTAGTGGTTCTCTTTTTAACCTGAGAAAAAACATATTCTTAAAAAATACTTTTAAAAATTCAAATAAGGAAAAGAGCTCTCCAAACCCAAATTCTAGATAAAATTATTTTCAGGTGACTTAGGGTGTATACTTAATGCAAACATGACAGATATTCAACAGATAGCCTCAATGCCAAGGTAGGTGTTGCACTCTGTGAGACAAGCAGAGTGCAAGGCCCATCCTTACTGAACACAGTTCCAGCAGATAGAGAGAAAATGAGAAATAGCAATCATCTGTGATAACTTCTGTCCTGAGCCAATACAGGAAACATGTAACCGAAGGCAACAGCAACAGTTTTCATAAATTTAACATTAATTTAAACTATTGAAACTGGAAAATAAGGGATTCACGATTCTACTGGATTTTTCCTTCTTCCTTCTTCCAGAAGAGAACAAATGCCCTGCATCACCGGCTGACATGATCATAAGATGTAACAGCTCTGCTCTGTATCCCTGACTCTCGTTTCTCTCATTTATGAAACAGGGGTTTAAAATCCCTTTGAAGGTCAAATGAGAATATTTGATATCTCTGTGTATACTGTCAAGTGCTACACAAAGGTTAGTCATTACTCTTACAATTATCTGTGGCATGTGCTTGTCACATGGTTAATGTGGAATTCTCATAAAAGAAACCTTGAAAATATCTGTACAGCACAATTTTTACTTTGCACTGGTTTTAGTCATTATTATTTTGAGGGACATTTGCATTTTAAAAAGAAATAAACATTAAAAAGAGGACAATTAAATTATGACTACAGTAATAATAAAGTAATTTATTCAAAAACCTAAATTATATCAATCCCAAAAATTTTTTTAGAAATTCTGCAGTGCTGCAGGTCCATTTGAAATGGCTGTACAACCATTGCCAAGTTAATTTCTATCATAAAGCCTGAAGATACAGTGATATTTCCACATGATAAAATAATGAAATAGAATTTTCAGTGCCACTTGCTTGTAGTAGAATTAATCATAAATTCTTAAAATGTGTTTTACATTAAATTTTTTTAAACCCTCATGTTTGGAATGAGATATTTATCAACATCTATGTATCTGTCTATGTATTTATCTACCTGCCTATTTAGTTATTTTCATGCTCCAGATCTCCTCTATGATATCCCTGACTTACACTCATAGCACAATTATCTTTTAGTTTTATTTTGTCTGTTCTGAAAGAGTCAGAAAATAGAGTCATATTCGTGCTTGTATTTTTCACCCACCTTATGTCAGATGGTGATGCATGCATTACTGTAGAAAACAGGTATACAAACACAAAGAGAGGCGGAGACCAGGGAGAAGAAAGTAAGTTTGAAAGTCTGTTTCCTAACACTGCATGAAGAACTCAGCACTCGTTGCGAAATCAGAATGATCACACTCAGCTCCATGTCAGATCTCTACCGCAGTATTAAGCGTCAAGAAAAAGAAAGTTAACCACTTCAAGCAAATACAAAGTTCCCAATATATTTAACATTATTGGTGACTTTAAGTCACTAAGAAACATAAAATTGAAGTTTAACATATATAAATAAAAATTTTTCAGCCAGCAATAACACCCAAAGAACCAAAAAGAAGTACCATAAAATGAAATACAGAAATTTGTCAGTCTCAAGAAATAATACCACTGAGAGTATTAATTTTGTGAACCCCAAAAAGAATTCTTCTTGTAACTCTATTATACATATATTATATAATTTTTAATGTGTTACTTACATTTGGAATGAGTAACAAATTACATTGGTTTTGCCAATAGTGTTATTCTACTTGAAATCTCTTTAGATTATGTATTTTTATTAAAATGTTAGAAATATATTTCATGGACTAAATTATGCTTTAGACGAGACCATTCTCTTCACAATGTTGAACTTCTGTAACACAAGTTTTATCCTTTTCCCTGCCACAAACTCTATGATATAGTTTTGCTGTATTCATATATTATGTGCCTCCAAAGAGTAGAGTTCAAATAGATGGGGAAATAATATGTTTGACAAAATTTTAGGAAAGGGAACAGTGAAGTGGAAGAATGATTTCTTTTTCTTACTCTGAGTCAATGGATTTGGATGTATTTAAATATATACATATTGTTGCAGACTGTAAGTTTGCACAAGTATATATATTTATATGGTTTTACCCAAAACATATATATTGTATAATCATTTTATTAATCCACAATTTTGCATTTATGCAAAATTTGGAATCTGATGAGGGGCTAACTTATCTGTACTCTATTTGATGTAAAGTCAACAAAATCTCTGTCATTATTCATTTTAATTAACCCAATAGTAATAACTGCTGATGGTTTTATTTTCTTCATTCCCTGTTGGCAACCTGAAAGGCAATTCTCACTCTAACTCAGCTCCCAGGGTGCCATCCACAAGAGATTGTCACCTTGCTGTGGATTGTGACCTCTGACCTTACCACTTTTTTCCTGTAACTGTACTACCTTTGCACATTTAATGAACTTTGTACACAGTTAAAAGATGTCAGCATAGGGAAATGTTAGGTCCTGCTGTGAAAAGTTCCATTGTTTCTGTACATCTAATTGACCTTCCATATTACAGAAGATAAGGAGAAAAAAATCAATAAAATTACTTAGTCCAATACAGTCTTTATTATTAATATGCTAAACACATTGCATTTAAAGCATTGACACCTAAACACCACTAAAAGTATCAAAATGACTTCTTATGAATAACCATTATATTAATCACTGTTGCCCAGAACTAGAATCAGACTGCGAAATCCCCTGGTGGAAATTGCTATAATCGTTCAAACTACAGGAATGAATATTTTTCAGCATAATTACTACTGTCGTCTTATTGAAAAATATCCCATTAGATGGCAGCTTTTAGTTACGTAAATCGTGTTGATTAACTTTTAATTTCCAGCATTTATATGACATTGCACAAGTAAAGATCGTTGATAATTTAAATGGTTAGCTGAGCAATTATTAAAATAACTTACAGCAATTCAAACATTCATTTACTTACTAGAAGTGCCATACATCATTAACTCCTGATTAAAATAAAGTTTGGGAAATTGCAAGTGCTGAATTGATCACTAAGATATGTATTTCAGGGTGTTTTATAAAAATATTCATGTCATGTGGGATGCCTCAGCTGTAATGATAAAGCGCCAGCATAAATGTTTCAAAGCAAGGGAGTCTAAATTATGCCAGCAATATGGCATCTCAGCCGTGTGCTCAAGTACACATTTGTGCCTCTCGGCAGACAATTTAAATGGTCTGTAACATTATAATTTTTAGCCACCCCAGTACCTCTTTTATCTAAAACAAACAAAAAGTTTCAGTGCTTATGAGTGAATGAGTTCTTAGTCTGGGCTGTTCATTTTATGTTTTTTATTGACTTGTTTGAATCTTCATATTAACCATGACTTCTTAGGTGGCCTTTAGTTTTTTTATCTGTAATTGGGAAAATAATTTACTTAGCTCATAAAGCTGTACTGTGGGTAACATGATGCAAGGAATATAGAGTGGCTAAATAGTGTGTGGGGTATATTAAGGAATAATGTTCCCCATATTATAATGTTTCATATTATAATCCCTTGATGTGTTGCCAGTGTACAGATAAATTTTTTATATATAAAAATAAATGTCCTTTTGTTTCTTAATACCTCTCTACTTTAGTCTTTGCAAATTAAAAACAAAACAGCCCTGTAGTTTGTTTTCAGCTAAGTTACCTGTCATTTCTTATGGTTTAAGTAAACAGAATAAAGATTCAAAAGGGGGCAATTAGATGTAAGAAACCACATGTCACCATTAATAAGTAATTACTCCCAAGCCCCATTGGAACTACTGACAAACTTGAAAGACAAATTGAGTCCAATGTATTGCAATATTACAAAATCAGAATTTTCAACTTTGAGATGTTTTTCTGGAACTTTGTGTAATTGCTTCAAAAACACTGACAGTTTTTGTAGTCAAGCAGTTCAGAGAGAACTGGCAGGAGACGATTGTTTAGCACATTTTATTTTCCAAAAGTCAGTATAACTTCACTAAAACTTATTTTCCAAAAGTCAGTATAACTTCACTAAAACTTATTTTCCAAAAGTCAGTATAACTTCACTAAAACTTATTTTCCAAAAGTCAGTATAACTTCACTAAAACTTATATACAACTATTTAATAAGCTTTTGTAAAATAAACTCTGACAAAGGTCAAAAAGTGGTCTTCATAGTCTTTCCCCTCAAAATATTTATAGCTCAGTTGGAGAATAAAGATAAGACCAATAATTGCAACATGCTGTGACAAGTGCTAAAATACAAAGTTAGTGTCTGAAGTAGGTAGGAAGGAAGTCCTAACTGGGTTTAGAGGGGTTTTAGAAACATTAGGGCGGGGACTGTTGACTGGGTCTTGAAGGATAAGAATTTACCAGAGGAGCGTTTGGGAGAAGAGCAGTCCAGGAAAAAGAAACATGGTGTGTAAATGAATAGAATAATGAGTGCATATGATCATGTGCCTAGTCCCTGGGAAATTGTAGGTGCTCAATAAATATTTGTTGAGTAAATCAGTCAATGAATAAATAACCAAATGAAAGAAAGTGGAAGAAAGGTCCTGGAAGGGATAAAAAGGCATCCTAAGAAGGGGAGGTAAACACCTTTCTCTTTATAGTTTTGCCTGTTTTTGTCTACATTTTAGTGATTTTTTTTTTTCTATTTCACAAGCTCTGTTTCTCTTTTTTGATTCTTTCACAAATGATATATATCCATAAGTGCTTCCTGAGTCCATCCCTCTTTTAATCCCTGATGTTAAATTTATTTCTGATGTTCGTTTGTATGTGGTCCTGTGTGTCCAGACCTACCCATCAGCCCTCCCTGGCCCTGCTCTTAGAGCTGTGTGGTGTGGTTCCTAGGCCCTCATATAAATAACTTCCTGGTTGAGTTCAGCCATGGGGGGACACTGGGGGAGATCAAAGGGCAAGAAGATGAGAGAAGCCAGTGTGTGTCTCCCCCTTGCCTTTGCAGGGGTTATACCTTCACATGATTCCGTATCCTGCCAGGTAGGCTCATCATGCTTCTGTCTTCCATGTGGTGATTCTAACTGGGACTCCTATATACCATTTCCAACAGTTGTGTCCTTGGGAAGATTTTGATATTATTTTTTGAGGTTTAAAAATAAAATCCTTATCTAGTTCAGTTTTCATACATAAGATGAAACTGAAGGTAAGAAATATTAAATTACTTTCCCAAAGTTTTGTGACTTAGTAGATATTAAAACTGAGTAAATCCAGCTCTTTGATTTCCTGGGCAGTATTCTTTCGACAATACTACAGTGTTACCTCATTGAATGTATTTGACAAAGAAACTGTGTATTACAAACAGCTAGTATCAGAAGACAAAAAAAAATGTTGGGGAATAAAATACAAAAGAAACATTGTGCCAGAAAGGAATGTTTTTGACTTCACATATCAGAAAACTAACTGTGGATTAAACAGAGGTTTTTTTTTTTTTTTTCTCACATGTGAACCAATCAGAGTAGGCAATTACTGCCTCTGGCTCAGTTGCTCCGCTGCATGATGGTAGCATCTCAGCAATTTTCTTGTTGCTTTCTCCATGGAACATGTAATTTTAGGTATTACTGTCCTTGTTCAAAGAGGGAAGGCGGCGGTAAGGGCCTCCCAAGTCAACTGAATCCATTTTTATCTTGAAAGCAAAGGCTTTCCTAGAATTCTCAGTGGACTTCAGTTAAATCTTATTAAATCTTGTTAACTAAAAGTATGCCACGTGACCATACAGTTACAATGGAAACTGAGAAAATCAATACTTAAGATTTTCCTGCCTCATTAGTGGAGGCTGCAGCTGAGAAGTAGGTTGAGTGTCGGTGATGAATTAGCTAGCCAGTGGAAGAAAAGGGCACCATTTTACCTGCAGACAGGTAGCAGATGCCAGCTTTGAGAGGGGTAAATGGTGGTGTTGACAAAAAGTTGATCTTAAGAAAATAACTGGGCTAGTGTCCTTTGGGATAAATGAAGTTGAAAAGTGTTGGACAAAACACAAGTTAGCAGAGATATTTTCATATGTGGCAACTGAGGCTCAGAGAAGATGAAAAAATAGTCCAAGTTAATGCACCTGGTAAATGGCATTGCCAACTTTGGTTTAACTTCAGTGCCTTCAAACTTTCTACTATCCTGTGTAGCCATGATATGATATGTTAGCTGCTACTAAGGAATTTCTGAGGCTGAAATACACATACAACCATTTCGTAGACTTTTTATCATTCTCCCACCCCTACAGGCATCACAATGATGTTTGTGCCTCAGAGCTGTTCTCTACATTTAAAAAAATATTATTTCATTTCTATGAAGTGCTTATAGAAAACAAAATAAGAGTTTACTTTTCCTTTAGACCCAGATCTTTTAGGAATGATACTGAATTGTACGTACCACAGAAAATAGATTTTAATCATAGGGCAAATCTCAAGATAGTTTAATAATAACATAGTCTGTGTTCATACTTTGGGTCACGTTACCTTTTAGAGATAGTTTTGCACTGAATTGGTATAGTTTATGCCACGTGCACTCTACATAAAAGAATTTCTGCAATGAAACAGCTTAGTAGATATAACTAATATTTTGCTCATCCTGCTTAAAGTTACATAAATATCCCATTTTTATTCAACTTTGTATCCTCTGCTGCAGCAGTTCCCAACCTTTTGGCACCAGGGACCAGTTTCATGGAAGACAATTTTCCCACGGGGGGTGGGGGGGTGGGGATGGTTTCGGGTGGCAGTGTGAGTGATGGGGAGCAGCAGATGAAGCTTCATGTGCTTACCCCCTTCTCACCTCCTGCTGTGTAACCCGGTTCCTAACTGGCTGAGGACTAGTAGTGATCTGCGGCCAGGGGATCGGGGACCCCTGCTCTGTAGCATTCAGTCTGATATCTAACAGAAGAGAGGCTCCCTTATCCTTCCTTAAATGGATTCTTTCTTAGTCTGGTTAGTATTTTGTTTCCCACACACCTCCCTGGTGACCACCAGTGCATGCGTCCTATGTACTTCTCTCCCATTGACGCATTACATTTTTAGAGGCAAGTTAAAGTTTAAAAGCATTAAAAGTTTAAATTGTAAGAAATTATAGTCTATATCGATCTATCATTCTTTGATTAATATTGTCTACTGCATTTATTATGGAAAGTTGACTCTCCCTTTTTTGCCTGAATGCCTGAAGTGAGACGTACATTGGCTTTTCTATCTGTAGGTTTTTAATTCTAAATTAAAAATAGAATTACCATGTGACCAAATCAACTGTTAAACTGAGATTGTTCTAAATGAAAGAGGGTATAGGACTTACCTCTTAGAAGTGGGCGGAGGTTGGATACAGGTGCAGGCATTTAATTGAATAGACTAGAACCATTCTGTTATTTGCTTTGGGGGAGGTTGGGGAAGACACACTTGACTGCAGATGTTCTCCCAGAGTCAGGGGAAAGGTAGAGGGCTCACCTGTTCAATGCATGAATCATCCAGACCTTACTCCTGTTCTCAGGCAAATCCTGTTTCCTTGTCTAGAGAATCCTGGGGATTCTGCAGGTTTGAACTTCCTCCTTGGCTGAATTCCCTTCAGACATTCCCTAGGCTGTGGTCTTAACTGTCCTTTAGGTGGCTTTCTCCATGTGCTTTATGACATCTAGGTTGTTTGTCATTAGAAGTATGTGTGTTTTCTTTCTCTTTTTACTATTAACTATCACTTATGGTATTAATATGGGTATCAGAAGGGAGAGTGGAGAAAAAAACATGTGGCAGATCTGTCACTTTTATAGGTAGTTTTCATGACATTTTTCTGATATGGCTCAGTTTTCTGGTTTTCATGCCACTGTGGAGCTGCCATTGTAAGAGACTATACTCCCAAACCTCAGCTTATGTTCACTTCAATCTCTAATAAGGAGGGAGGCACTACAGTTCTTTAGAGGACTATCTCAAACAATATAAAATAAAAGGTGGTGAACAATTAGCAGCTGCATTTCTAGCGCTTAAATTGCAAGGCAGAGAAGCCAGAAAGAAGCAGGATCATGAAGGATTATTTCTGCCAATTCAAGGAACTGATTCTTTACACAGAAGGCCTCCAGGCATCATTGAAGATCAGAAAAAGAAGCTGACCAATTTGAACAAGATCTCATTTTACCATTCCATTAAATGGATAAACCAAAAAAAAAAGCAATGAAAAATAAAACGGGAATGTGAAAGTATGGTCTCAGATTATAGAGACATAGTATATTATACAACATATTTCTTCTTATTCCCTAGATGATTCTAAAATAAAAAGGACTTTAGCTGCTTCAAAAAAGATGATCTGTAATAAAACTACAGAAAGTAAGTAAAGACCATGGAATGGAGTAAATAAAAATGCTGTTCTCTGTGGTATTATTTGGGTAGAGAATAGATTGGGTTCTCAGCAATTAGTAAACAGAAGAAGGCACAGTAAATTTCATAGCCTTCCCAATCAGAGAGAAAGCAACATGCTAGTTACCTAGGGAAGCTAGTGTATATTTTAAGTTTTTTTCCTTAATCGTAATTTTAAATTACTCCAGTCAGCAAATTTCTCATCTGTGAACTGATAATTCTGGAAGAAATGTCGTAGGGTTTGGAGGAAAGAAAAGGGATTTTGGAGTAAGATAAACATGGTCTTGGCACTGCCACGTGTGAACTCCACTATTCTTAGGAGACTCTCAAAGTCTTCATTTTTCATCTTTACCCTGAAGTTGTTTAATTGTATATTGTGCATCAGACACATACAGGTTAATGGCTATGTTTTTAAAAGCTGAACTACCCCCCGCCCCCACCATCACTCCCCTACCCTGCTCCACAACATCAGACTGACTTATAGTTTTTTCTGTTTCAGTCAAAATCTATATTCTGTTTCCTTGACTGTAGATTGTAGGTGGGTTAAGAATGCAGAGAAGGACTCCTTGAGTCTTCTTGCTGAGCAGTGGGGTAGCCATAATTCTTGTGTTGGTGTTCACAAATGCTAGCATGGTAGCATATCATTCCTATGTGCCATATATAAAAATCTTGCTGTAAATTAAGACAATAGTAAAACAGAAAGAAAAGTATCAATAGAAATTCCCCATTTTTATGAACACATGTATCTTAAGCATACTGCCTTGATTTATATGCACAGATATTGCTTCTCTAGAATACAGAAAGAAGGACTAATGACTTTTTCAAGGCACCCTTGAAAATAGTTATTCCCATGTCCTCTTTCTGCCCTTTTTCTCCTTGGTGGTCCTCAGACATTCTTTTTCTTTAATAGCACTAGAAATAGTAGGGGGTAAGAAGAAGGGGTAGACAAGGCAATTTTATGTACAGTTATAGATATGGCCTTTTGTAGTTTAATTTTTGAAACTGCAGCCTTTGGTTCTTTGAGTCTATTTACACAGATGTTGGGGAAGACAGCTTGTAACCATCTACCACTGGCCTTGTGGTCACCTTTGCTTAAAGCAATCTCTGGGAGGTACATTAAAAACGATTGTATTCGACACCCATTTCTAAGATAGCATGTTTTTATTCAACGTTGTCCTTTTGGAATGTAACCTAACCTATATTCTTTAGACAAAGCATGTTTACTTAGTATTATATGATTAGTTCATTTGGAAACCTATGGTTTTCTCATGCTAATATCAGTAGTCTATATAACATATATAGGGCAAGCTAACACATACCCTATTATGCTACTTAAACGAATATCTCAAAAATGTTGGAATTGAGTTTTGACATAATGTCAACAATTAGCAGTAAAGAGAAAATAAATCTTACCTGATTTTTACATTTCAGACTTTGATATTAAGGAAAATATTTTCAGGAGGTCATATTGCATAAAATACAAACTAAAATATACAAATATATGAAAACAATCACTCAGCAATATCATTAAAATTAACAGCAGATTTTGTTCTACCTTTTTCATCATTTTGCTATATTAACTACTATAAGGGATATTATGAGGATGCAATAAACACTTTAATCTTGTGTTTAAAATATTGCTATCTCGTGTTTGGTGGTTGTTGTTAATATAGAACTAAATAGGTTGGTCCTTCCTGGTTCTTCCTTTAAGGGCTGTTTTCTGTTCCTTCAGATTTTGCAGGTGCACATGTCCTGCTGCTATGCCAAATGCTTCATCCCACCAGGAGTTTTTACCTGGCCGGGTGTTATGGCTGCCAAGCTGAGGGAAGGACGCTGTGTCGAACTGTCAGGGAGATGTGTGCTGTATGGTTTCAACCCACCAAGTCAGAGATATTACATATATGATGGCACAGAGGAGCCTGCATGGAGACTAGACAGTTTCTCTACTTTAGCAAACTCTGATTGTGCTCACTAACTGGTCATATGGACCTCCTGCTGCAGTGCCTAATAACTGCAGCTCAGATGCCGACATCTTTTCTCACCTTTTTACCAGGAAGGAAGTATTGTCTTTGATTGTCCATCAGGACTAATCCTTTCTCAGCATGATACTTGTTAGCATAATTGCAAAGAAAGAACCAAAAAAGTGCATTAGGAACTGTTCCTTTTTAAAAGATGCACAGTTGCTCCTCAGTTTCTGTGGGGGATGGGTTCCAGGACCCCCCTTCAAATACCCAAATTTGCCAGTATTCAAGTCTCTTATTTAACATGGCATAGTATTTGCATATAGCCCACGTACAGCTTCCTGTATACTTGAAATCATCTGTAAATTACTTATAATACCTAATACAATGTAACTGTATTGTAAATAATTGCTAGGCATGGCAAATTCAAATTTTGCTTTTTGGAACTTTCTGGAATTTTTAAAAATACGTTTTCAATCTGCAGTTGGCTGAATCTGCAGATGTGAACCAACAGATATGGAGGGCTGACTTTTTATGTAATTTGCATGAAAAAGCCACTGTATATATTTCACTAATTCTTGTAGTTAAGATTTCTTCCTTTATATTTTCAACCTTTTCAACCTTTATATTTTCATTATTTTTATGTATTTAGAAGCCCTACTAAACTCCAAGAAACCTTTGTAATAATCTCTATTAACATTATAATCCAGAGAAGCTTCTGGCTAATATTTTTCAAGACTCTTAACACCAGGAGAACATGAATTATGAACAATTGCAGTTACTTTTGGAACACATTTGGTCATACAATTGAGTTGAAAATGAAGACTGGAAGAATGGAAGAACTTAGTTTGAGATCTCTTTCCAAAAGAATTATGAAGTCACTAAAATACTTTTTATTCAATCTTCAGAGAATAAACTGAGAGAGAAAAATATATTTGTCCATAAAGGGATTATGCTGCCAGCATAGAGAGTAAGATGAAATGAACAGCGAATATATGCTTGAATAACTATAATTTCTGTTTACTAGAATAATGATATACTTGAACTTTTAAAAAACAGAAAAGATTCAAAATTGCTTTTTCAACGAAAGTGAAAGAAAACATAATTGGTATCCCTGTTTAAAAAAAAAGTACCTGAAAAAATTTAACGTTAATGTTCATGGTAAAAAAAAAACAAATAACTGATCAAGAAGACGTGGAAATGGAGAATCAACATAGATTATTCATTTATCCATATATATATATTATGTCAACCTATAATGCTATTTAGTTTTTATGTTTCTGCATAAAGTTCAGAAGCAGATACAATGTCAGGACAGTGGTTGAAGTTGTAGGGGCTTTGACCCAACTTATAAGTAAAGTTAAAAAAAAAAATTTAAAAAAAAAGGATTTTAAAAGCTGGAATTAGTGCCTGGGATACATCTTGACAAGTGTCAGAAATATGTTGAAGAGTCTCAGAATATTACTGAAGTGAGAAATTTCTACTTCTTTTCACATGCCGGTAAAAATGTGGTAGTATCTTTTGGTAATATTACTCTTGCCAAAGTTTTATTGTTGTCATTATTAAATAGTATTGCTTGAGTCTCGATGTTGGAAGACACATTTCATGGGCATAATTTAAAACAACCTTATTCTGAAGAGAGGAAATCTTGATACAAACATTCTGTTGTTAATTTTGCACAGTGTTTATCATTTAGCATGGGGACCATGACACCAGACAGTAAAAATCCCAAGGAGGTTTAATCCTATCATTTTAACATCAAAAAACAAGAAAAATCACATTTGTTTATCCCAAGTTAAGTATGTTTTATTGAAGTTAAAATAATCTTACAATTTAAGGTAAGATTTCATGAGATTTACCTTTCCTTTAATAATGAAAAACAATTAGAAATCAAATGGTTTTTATATAACCCATTTCAAGCATGTTTTATGATGTAACATTGATTTAGGATATTGGGGGATTTACCTAAAACCCAAATTGAATTGCTGTGTGTAGTCTAACTTTTCTGCTCAGTACACTGTAGTCTGTGATGTCCTTTTTGCTTAATTTTATAAGGGCATTATTAACCAGTTTCATTTCCCCCAATATTCCCAGGAATCCCTGATAGGATTATGTATGCCTCAGTCAGGAAATCTGGCCCTGGAGCACTGCCCACTTATCTGCATGTCATTTATTTCAATGTTTAGACCAAACCTCCCCAGGAAGCTACTGCATGAGTCCTCCCCATTTAGGTATGCAAGACCAGGATCTAATGTTAGTCTTTGAGATGGCATGAGGGATTTGCAGGAGAGAGAACAACAAATTGGACACTAGAGACTGTGTTCTTTGTTTAGACCTATTTGTAAACATTTTGTAGTTGGTCTTCTTATAAATGAGAGACTCAGAGAGGAGAAAAATGTCCCCTCTCACTTGAGGCTAAGTCATCCCACAAGACCCAGATTCCTGTCTCATTACTGGCCTTGTAGTATAGGTTCTCCATGTGTGACCTTTCATAAGCAAATGTTGCAGGACTCATACATGCATATAGTCATGAAAACAATAATAATTTGTAAAGATGAATCCACACTCAAAAGTGAGACAGTTTGTGGAAATGTTGTCTTGTTTATAATTTGTGGAAACAGGAGACAATTTGTGGAAATGCAACCTTGTTTATAATTCTGACAAACTTTGATATTAGCATAGCAAGTACTTTTTCTTGATGTCTGATGAACTGGCTGTCTACAGTCCAGATTCTTTTGTTTAAAAAAAAACAAAATTTGTTTTGTTTGTTTTTTATCATCTTGTAACCAAATGTTCTATTAGGTTAAATTTTTCTAAGAGTATTGAAGAGTACTTCTCTTGCAAAAGAGAACTACTTTTAGACTTTGAAATTAGTTCAGCTAAGGTCAGAGGTCCCAAGGCTAATCACTAGGGTTCAAACTCAAATTCTGATGATGTCTCCTCCAGACCTGTGGCTCTATGTAGGCAGATATTCTCAAGTTTGTGATCTATTGGTAGAGAGACCGCTCATAAAGTATGAGCAGCAGATGTGTTTCTCCTTTCCATGACAATCCTGGGACTGCGTTAGGAAGGTCATGACCTTGTCTCTTATGAGAATAAATGCTTCTCCATCTTTCCTCTGGTCTGTGTCCAGATGGAATCAGACTAAATATATGAAGGATATTTCAATGCATATTAGATCTTACAAAATTTGTTTCTCTGCTGTAATGGTTAATTTTATGTGTCAATTTGACTAGATCACAGTACCTAGATATTTGGTCAAATATTATTCTAGAGGTTTCTGTGAAAGTATTTTTTTTTTTTTTAAGATGAGGTTAACATTTAAATAAATAAACTTTGAGTTAAGCAGGCTACTTTTCATAATGATGGGTAGGCCTCATCCAATCTGTTGAAGGCCTTCACAGAAAAAGACTGACCTCTCTAGAAGAGGAGGGAATTCTATCAGAATTCTGCCTTTGGACTTGAACTGCAAAACTTCTCTGGGTTTCCAGACTGCTGGCCCACCCTGCAGATTTTGAACTTGTCAGATCTCCACAATCATGTGAGCCAATTCTTTAAAATAAATCTTTCTCTTTTCGCATGTATATATACACACATCCTGTTGGATCTGTTTCTCTGGAGAACCCTGATTAATATAACTGCCAAAGCTTTTATCATTCCTACTCTTTTTAAAAATCCCTTGATATTCTTCCCCTCCAACTTTTTATTGGGATATAGTTGAAATGTAACATTGTACAATTTAAGGTATATAATGTGATGATTTAATACTTGCATATATTACAAAATGGTTACCAAAGTAAGGTTACTTAACACATTCATCACGTCACATAACTACCATCTTTTTCTGAGGGGGTGGGTACAGTGAGAACATTTAAGATCTATTTTCTCAGCAGATTTCAAGTATAAATACAGTATTGTTAGCTATAGTCACTGTGCTGTATATTAGATCCTCAGAACTTATTCGTTTTAAGACTGAAAATTTGTATCCTTTGACCAAATCTTCCCATATCCCCAAACCCCCAGCTTCTGGAAACCATTCTACTCTTTATTTCTATGAGTGATTTTTTTTAGATTCTACATGTAAATGAGAAAATACAGGATTTGTTCTTTCTCTGACTTTTTTCACTTAGTGTAGTACCCTCAAGTTTCATCCATATTGTTACAAATGGCTGGAATTTCCTCTTTATGGCTGAATAGTATTCCATTCCTAACTTTTTTACATCTCTATTAAGATAGAGAAGAAGAGGGAAGGAGAAGAAGAAAGAAATGGTAAATTTGATTGTAACTGGAAAGAATTTGAGCTTAGTGTTTGTAAACGTCTCAATTGTTTTAAGGTAGATTCATGTAAAAACCCTTAACTTATTCCCCTTGCTATGAATTAAGTCTTATTGTCTCTAGAGACTCAAATAATAAATCAATATGGCATATTAGCTCTTTCACTAATCCTATGTAATTAATTAAGGAAAAACTGAAATAACTCTGTATTATTTACACTAAGAAATCAAATATTTTCAGCTTACCTTTTTTCATTGCATTTAAATGTTCAACAGTCTATTGTAGATCACCTTAAATGGAAAAATGCTTGGACCTTGAAAATAAAAAGAATATTTAAAAAATTAAAGGTTAGGCAGTATCTGTCTTTGACAATAAAGCTGATCATTTTAACTATATAAGTTTAGTTACAAATAAAGTATGTGCAGATAGAAATCTTATCGCTTACATTATATATACTTACTTCAGTGATGTCCTTGGGATGTTGTTAAAATAGATCATCCGTTGAATAATAACTACAACCTTAATGCAAATAGTACATGAGAGAATTTTAAAAACAGAGCCCATGGACACATTGGATGGTCATCCCGTTGTACTATTTCTTTTGTGTATGTGTACGTCGATGTAATTTTAGATATTTATAGAGATTAGATAAGGGCCAAACAATTTGAAGGTAAGCAGAATTTCTTTGAAGTGAGAAAGAAGAGGATTAATTTTTAAATGAACTTTGATTTAAAAAGGAAAACTGGAAAAGGATTTCCCCTATTTCAGCAAAAAGATGTAGAGCCCTTTGCAGACAGAAAGTGCTCTCTCCTGAGTGACCCAGTGTTGGCCTTTGCTGCAGGAATAGATTTGTTTTGGTAGACTGCTGTAGCCAGCTACCTGCAGAGAGAAGGGAATCCTAGTAGAGAGAATTCTTAATACAGTAGTTAAATATTCTTTCATTTGGGTGAAGCTTTCCCATATGGTATTCTCTTATATTCAGCATAATTTATAGGTTTTTAATTTTAAAACCCTTTACTTCAGAACAAATAAAAATAATTTAAACATTAACAAGAGAATCGTATATCTTCTATGGAAGAGTTTTAGCTTATTCAAATCAAGTCCACTCTCGAATGGCTGAGAACAAGATGTAAAATGAATGAGAAAAGAAAATACAGCAGAATGTCCCAGATGTTTTTCATGTGTTGCCTGTACATATATCTTTCTTTGTTAGCTTTTAGTTGCAGATTGAGTGCAGCGTACATCATTTTATACACAATAGACGGCCATGCATCATGTATTCACATATGGATATCATCTCTCAAGATTTATTGAAATAGAAAGATAGGAAAACACAACATGACATATGCTGAATTCTATATAGGCAAGTGTGAATTATATAGTTAGATGCCCTCTTCAAGAGATTTCTTATCACTATCTCACTGGGTAGTGTAAGGATTAATTAGTTAAAGTTTGTAGGCTCTTTGAAGCTAGAAAACACTCTGTAAGTGCTGAACATTATCGAGGTAACTCGAGAGTGAGGCATAAGTGATTTGCAACCTCATCAGCTCTTTGAAATGTGTGTCTAGCCTGATTCACAGTTTTCTCTTACAGTGTTTTATGGATTGGAAAGTTCTTATCAGATTTTGAAGATGATACATGTTCCACTCATATCATACTAATCTGCACAACCAATCTTGTTTTCTGTGTATTTGGTAATGTTTCTCAAAATAGATATGATTCTATTTAAGTTAAATAAAGATTTTGACATCCACTATAACTAATCTACTACCATTTGATTGACTAAGCTGTAGTTCTCTTAATTAGTGAAACTAAAATCTAGTTAATTTGCGTGAAGGTAGCTGTTCCCATCTTTTACACATTAAAAGACAGACAAGTATTCATTGTTTCCATAAAGCTTATATAGATTTTATTAGCATGTTTCAATCATTTCTCATTGTAATAATGTCAATTCTGAAATGTTATTTACCTCTTTTAAGAATATGTATTGTAGATAAACATGAGCATGATTTCCTTTATTCAGAAGTCAGATCCTGCGTATGTTCTTCTCTGTCCTCTTACTCTGTGATCATATATGGATAATGTGTCAAGAATAGTGATGTATATATTTTATTCCATGTTTATAAAATTTTTTAAAATAGAGTACCACATTTTCCATACTTCCTTTTTTGAATCGCTTAGAGGTGGCAATGGGGGCAGGGAATTTTGTAGGCAAAGTAAATATGTAACAAGGTGATTCCCAGTTAAACCAAATATTGTTCCTGATGATATTATTTTGTGTTTGAGTGAAATTTAAAAAAATAAAATACTAAATAAGAAGTACTTATTTAACTCTACCCAGAAATGATCACTGTTAATAGCCTATTCCATTTATATTACATTCAATTATAATTGGAGTATACCTCAGGTTCATTTCCTTTTCTCCCTGTCAAGAGGTGCAATTATTATGAACCTGATGTTTAACTATACCTTCATGATTTATAGTTTCATTGAGATATATATGTTTATATATAACAGTAGTGTACAGTGAGTTTTTAATGTGTATGTGAATATTATTTTTTCCCACTTATTCGTGTTGAGAGCTACCCGCACTGATACTATAGATCTCAGTCTGCTGTATTCCATCATGTTCCATAATGTATTTATCCAAATGCTATAACGAAAACCCTTCTCTATACTTCAGGTACACAAGTGTAAGAGGTTCTAATGAATGTAAAGAAGAGGAATAGCTGGGTTGCATGGTGTGCAGAGCTTCAATTGTGGGGTGATCATGCAGGCTCATTTGTTCCCATGACTGCCACTCTAATATTCTTGTCCATACATCCTGATCGATTTAGCATCTGTCCTGAGTATTTCTTTTTAATGAAGTATTATTATCAATTGCATTGATTAAAAACTAGCATGGGTTTATTAAATGTCCATTTTGTCTAACACTTCCAGCTTTTGTCATAGCTGTACAAAAATGTGAGACAAATGAAAAGGTAAGAGTTGTAATCTCAATAGGGAATTAAATCTGAAAATTGACTTTATTTTCCTGACCCACTTCAAACAAAACATGGCTAGTGCCTTCCTTTCAAGGACAGCATACAGAGTGTTGATGATAAAACAGTGTGCACTGGGTCAGCCATGGCTAAGGACAGCTAACTCCTTCCCATCTTGCATGATGGTGAGGTAAGCATTGGACATGATTTTTCATGCTGTCCACTTAAATGAAACTGGAAGGGCCCCATATGTTGAGTTTGGGGAAAACAAAGGAAATAAGAGCTTAGGTACATGTGAATAATGTGCAGAGAATAGAAGCTAAGCACATAGAAAGTGCTTACTTGGTCTTGCTAGAGTGACTTTGTCATCTCTCAGACACCTCCAGCCATTTATTTATTGAGTTATTTGGCCATGATTACTTATTTTGAAATAATGTTTCAGTAGTGAGTTTTAAAAAATGTGTTTAATTAAAAAGTAAGTACTGAATTTCCCTTTCAAGAACAGTTTATGGAAACCATAAAACCTGTACAATATATCCATTAGCGTTTACTATCCACTATTGGGGTCATAAAGGTTAACACTGATCTCCTGAAACCCAGAAGATACAAATCTGAGGACAAATATTAGCTGGTGTTTCAAAAGTTAATAGTTACATTAAGAAAACTGCCTGAGGATGTCCTTTTCATATGTTTAACTTGTGAATTTGGAGTGTGCAAACAAACCACTCTGAGAAGCATGGCTTTCACTTAGAGCAAATTACTGCTTTCTTAAATAAATAGTATTCATTTTTTAACCCAAATCTCTTCAGTATGTGTGAAATATGAAGCAGGAGCTGATAATCCAGCTCCATTAGCAGCAGAGAAAAATCACAAACAGTTGAATAATGCCATTCAGATGTTTCATATAGAAAATTAGATCTGAAAATGGTTCAATTGAGCATCCAATTAATGGAACCAAAATAAAGCTTTGGGAAGTTTATTCTGCTAGAAATTGAATACTTGACAATGTTATGAATGCTTTAGAAAATTCAGTCAAAAAGCTAAACACTGATGGTAACTCAGTGGTAGAGACAACTTTGGAAAAGATTGCAGATAATTTTATTAAAAACCAATAATCAACTTTAATATAAGAGAAATACATTTTTCAGAAAATAACCAGAGATAATTATGACTAGCAAACTGCTTTAAGTATATAAATAGTTTCCAGAATAATTATTTTGCTTGCTATTTTTAATGTTTAAATAAGAAATATAAAGTTATTTTTCCATTTTGCTTCAATTATAGTTTAAAATTTTTGAAGAATTTCATTTTCAAGAACAGTTTTGAATAAAACTATTTATGGGTCCATCAATGTAATAAAAACAATTTGTTAGTAAGTAAGTATATTATATATTACATAATCTTATATGTTTTAAAAAGTCACAGTTTGATAATACCATTTATAGTTACCCTAAACTTACTAGATATTATTTAATTACTTTGTGGCTTGGTACAACAAATTTATTCCTTGTCAACAAGTTGGTATCATTACTTTAAAAGCTGCCAAGCTAATGAATGGAAATTGGAACATCATGTGGTTTTAAGTTGCATCTCTAATTATTAATACTAATGTGTTAGAACTTTTTTTTTGTTTTTAGCGGTCATTAGAGTTTCTTCTTTTTATCTTTATATCCTCTTTTTTCTGTTAGGTTAGGTTATCTTTTTTTCTTGTTTATTTGTAAGAGTTACTTTGATACTTTTTGGATATTATTACTTTTTCCATGTATATTTCAACAGTGCTTATCTGAAGTTTGATAGACATCCAAGATAAATTTTGGATCACATGATCTGAAAATTTCTATAAAGCCAACTCAGAAGTCATTCTGAGGCGATAATGCTAACTTTAAATAAAGTATTTTGCCATTTCAGCAAAATATACTTAAAGATGTTCATTAAAAAGCTCTAAAGCACTAAATTCTATCCTCTTAATAAAGGATAGATTTAAGTACCTATTTCAACAAAATCCCATACCCTTACAGGAAGAACCTACTTATTAATGTTAATTACGTAGCTCCTGAATGGTCTACTAAATATTTCACAATTGTCTTTTTGGTAATACATAACCTCTCAACATACTGGTTAAAAATATAGGTTCTCTAAGTGCCATTTCAGATCATAGAGTCAGAATTTCCAAGGAAAATACCTAGTACTCTGGATTTTTAAAAAGACCCAAGTCATTCTTTGCGAAAGTTTGAGACATTCTGCTCTGACACACTAGCAAAAACAACAAAAGCAGTGGAAAGCAAGTTAGCATCAGAAAAGAACACCTTATCTTCTTCCCAACCTCCCACCTTCCCAAGTCTTCTGCCTTCATTTTCTTTCTCCATCTTGGTAAATAATGCTCCATCCATCCAGCATTTCATAGGAGTCAAAAATCTGTAGGTTTGCAATTTAGCAAAGAATATGAAACCTATTTCTGAACGTTTTCCTTGGGTACATAAAATTTCTGGCTACATACTCATGTGTCAGTTAATGCTTATTTCTTGCTGTACAATAGCAGTATTTAACAAAAATGTTTCACTACTGTGGCAAAATAACCTCTGTAAATGTTCCACTGCCACTAAAATTATATTGAAAACTTGGAGACTGACATTTTGAGTTTCAGATATTCATGAACTATGGGAAAGCAGCTTGAGGCGTCAGAGACTATGATGAGAAGAGTTCTTATTTTTTTTAACTTCTAAATTGTTTTGTGTTAAGGTAGATGTGCAGGAATTGAATCAACAGGTAGGTCATTAATGCAGTAGTTAAAGACATAAAAGCTTTGGAGAGATTGCACAGGAAATTTAGACCTTGACTCAGCTGGGAGATTGTGAAGAAAGGATATTTCTGATTCTTCATTGATTCTTGAGTAGGCTCTTAAGGGGAGACAGCCCAGCACTGTGGAAAGAGGCCAATTTTGTAGTCAGACAACAGACTTTGAGAAGTTAGCTAACTGTTTTAAGTCTCAAATTTCAGGTTTGTGAAATGGAGTAAAAATATCTACTATCTGAGAGAGTGGTTATAAAAGTTATATAATAAAATAATGGCAATTGATTATATCTGTGCTATACTTTTCCTAAAACAAAGACCCCATTTAACTTAGTTACTCTGTATAGCTTGGCATGGGTATTTTTAAGAAATACCTTCCTGGTGATGAGGAAAAGAAAGTTATTCTCCCAAAGTAGGGTACTTAGTTCAACATTGACTTTTCAGAGCTCTAGTTGTCATGTGAAGAATTTATATGACGTGTTAAAAAAAAAAGTGGATAATTGTAGATTATTTAGGAGAGAGTCATTATTTACTGTGTCTGTATAAGTGTCAGGTAGGGCACAGAGCTTGAACAGAAGGGTTCAATAAGAAGCAGTAAGAGCCTTTGGGAAAAGGTTACCTCAAGGAAGAGTCCTCTCAATTTCTAGCTTGAAGTACTGGGTGTATTGTGCTGCTAACTTCTGAGCTAGAGGAATAGTGTAGGAGGAACCATGTTTTGAACCATATTTTGTGGGCAAAATAAAGGGTTTCATTTTGATATGTAGAGATGTAAAGTAGAAAGTTGGCTGCGTCCCATCTGACAGTCAAAGGTCTGTCCTGGAGATGTGAATTTGTCAGTGGTCAGCACAGAAGTGGTGTTTAAAGCCCTAAAAATGCTTATACCTAGAAAGCAAAGCAAAGAGGATCCACAGTTAAGACATGAACAACTCCAATATCTGGAAATTTGACAGAGGAGCCGAAAATATATACATAAAGTTTATGTTAAAGTTATTGGGAAAAGACAAATTACTTAGAGGTATTGAGACAACTAGCTATTAGCTAGCAAATTGGAAAAATAATAAAATTTATAGAGTATCTTTGATCAGGTATTCAAAGTAAAACAATGAAGCCACTCACATGCTAGACATAAATGGGAAAAAACAACTATTTTAATGGCAATATTTTATAAACAAACATTAAATAATTATTCTAAATTCTATTAACTGATGTTTTCTCTTTCTCCCTTGCTTTTTTCTGTGTTTGTAGGTCATTTTAACTCATCTGAGACTGACTTCTCTTAACCCAATTATTTTTCTTTATTGAACACTCTCACTCTTTTTAATATGTGCAACATCAGATATCTCAGTAGAGAGGAAATGCAGAATTTGGGTTGTTGTGTTGAAAACTCCTTGTTTTTTAGAGTTGGGCTTCTGCAACATGTTTATTTAGGGATTCTCATCAGAACTTAATTTTTCAGGTTTCTATGATTGCTTCTCTAAAATAATCAGTGTCTGAAGTTGATGACTACAATAAAAGTGAAATTATGTAGGCTTTTAAGAAAATTATGTGTAAGAGAATTCAGAGTTCTTAAGTTTGAGGTCTTAATAGCATTGCTTTCATCTAAGTGACTCCTTTACCCACTTTCCCCAGAATTTAAGTCCTTTCTCCCCCCTCAGACCAGATACTACAACTAAGAGCATTGTTGAGCTTGAGACTCTTATCCATAGAAATAGAGGTTGCAGAAGAACTTTCAAAAATTAAAATCATTCTGTGAATTATCAACATGGAATTTTGTCAGAACAAAATGATGAAGTAGGTAAGTTTTACTTTGGTGTCCTCAGTCCACCTTCTTCCAGGTGTCCCCTTCTTTCCCTGGGCTTTGAGTGCCTGTGTGTGAACCATCGTGAATGTATAAAATAAGTTCACTAGTGAGGTTATTTCTGTCTTACAAAGTTTTTTTTATCATTACATGATATATATCTCCATATGTATTATGTCTTTTTATTAATTGAAGTATAGCTGATTTACAATGTTGTATCAGATTCTGGTGGATAGCAAAGTGATTGTTATACATATATATATTCTTTTTCATTATAGGTTAAGATGCTGAATATAGTTGCCTGTACTATACAGGAGAAACTTGTTTATTTTATATACAGTAGTTTTTATCTGCTAATCCCATTATTATTGTCTTTTAAAAAAGTTTAGTGATTTTCCTTGAAAGTAATGTATGTTTTTTTTGTTAGATTTATTCCTATGTGCCTGATAATTTTGTTTGTTCTTGGAAATACTATCAAAGTTTACATTTTCTAATTATTTCTTGATAGTGTAATTACAATCACTATTTTATTAATTTTGTTTAACTTCCCTGAACTCTTATTCATACTAATAATTTATCTTCACTCATTTTTCTATGTAAATTATATCTTCTGCAAATAATGTTTCTTTATTTTCTTTCTTATAACTTTTTACAAAATCTTTTTATGTAGTATTTATTAGGAGCTTCAAAACAATGTTGAATAGAAATATGATACTAGGAATCTTCATTTTTTTCAGTTTTTCACAGAAAATTCTTAAAGCTTCATCATTAAGGTGATATTTGATATTTTCTATGAGATTGTGGTAGATATATTAATCTAGTTAAGGAAATGCTCATCTAATCCTAGTTTGCTAAGGTTATTTTGTTTTTTTTGTTACAGTTATTCATTTGTTTTATTTTTTAGATTCCACATTAAGTGATAACATACAGAATTTGTCTTTCTCTGGTCTGACTTATTTCACTAGGCATAACACCCTCCAGGTCCATCCATGTTGTTGCAAATGGCAAAAGTATTCCATTGTATATATGTACCATTTCTTCTTTATCCATTTATCTGTTAATGGTGATGTAGGTTGCTTCCATATCTTGGCTATTGTAAATAATGCTGCTATGAACATCAGGGTGTGTGTATCTTTTTGAATTAGGGTTTTTGTTTTCTTCTAATGTATACCCAGAAACTCCATACTATTTCCCACAGTGGCTGCACCAGTTTACATTCCCACCAACAGTGTACAAGGGTTCCCTTTTCTCCCCATCTGGACAACATTTGTTATGTGTGATCTTTTTGATGATAGTCATTCTGACAAGTGTGAGGTGATATATCATTGTGATCTTGATTTGCATTTCTGTGATAATAGGTGATGTTGAGCATCTTTTCATGTGCCTGTTGGCCATCTGTATGTCTTCTTTGGAAAAAAAATGTCTAATTCAGGTCTTCACCCATTTTTAATTGGGTTGTTTGGTGTTTTTGGTATTGAGTTGTATGAGCTGTTTATATATTTTGGATATTAGCCGCTTATTGGTTATATCATTAATTTGCAAATATTTTCTCACATTCAGTAGGTTCTTTCTGTTTTGTTGATGGTTTCCTTTGCTGTGCAAAAGCTTTTAAGTTTAATTAGGTCCCATTTGTTTATTTCTGCTTTTGTTTCTTTGCCTTAGGACACAGATCCAAAAAATTATTTCTACGACTTGTGGCAAAGAATATTCTACCTATAATTTCTTCTAGGAGTTCTTGGTTTCTCGTCTTAAATTTAGGTATTTAATCCATTTTGAGTTTGTTTTTGTATATGGTGTGAGAAGATGTTCTAATTTTATATGTTGTTGCCCAATTTTCACAGCACCACTTACTAAAGAAACTGTCTTTGCTCCATTGTATATTCTTGTCTCATTGGCATAAATTAATTGACTGTGAATGCATGGTTTTATTTCTGAGCTGTTTATTCTATTCCATTGATCTGTGTGTCTGTTTTTGTGCCAGTATCTTACCGTTTTGATTACTGTGACTTTGCAGTATAGTCAAAAGTTAGGGACTGTTATACCTCAACTCCAGCTCTGCTTTTCTTTCTCAAGATTTTTTTGGCTATTCAGGGTCTTTTGTGGTTCCATGCAAATTTTCAAATTATTTGTCCTAGTTCTGTGAAAAATGCTATCTTTTTTTGATAGGGATTGCATTGAATCTGTAGATTGCCTTGGGTAGTATGGTCATTTTAACAATATTAATTCTTCCTATCCATGAATGTGGTTTATCTTTCTATTTATTTGTGTCATCTCCATTTTCTTTCATTAGTGTCCTATGGTTTTTCAAGTGCAAGTCTTTTACCTCCTTTGGTAGATCTATTGCTGTGTATATTATTTTTATGTTTTTAATGTAATTGTAAATGGGATTGTTTCCTTCATTTCTCTTTCTGATAGTTTGTTGTTAGTGTATAGAAATGAGACAGATTTCTGTGTATTAATTTTGCATACTGCAGCTTTACTGAATTCATTGATGAGCTCTAGTAGATTTTGGTGGCATCTTTAGTATTTTCTCTGTATAGTATCATGTTATCTACAAACAGTGACAGTTTTACTTCTTCCCTTGCACTTTTGTTTCCTTTTTCTTGTCTGATTTCTGTGGCTGGAACTTTCAACACTATGTTTAATAAAAATTATGAGAGTGGATATCCTGTCTTGTACCTGATCTTAGGAAAAATGCTTTCAGCTTTTCAACATTAAGTGTGATGTTACTTGTGGGCATATATGGTCTTTTTTATGTCGAGATATGCTCAGTCTGTACACAGTTTTTGGTGAGTTTTTATCACAAATGGATGATGAATTTTATCAAAAACTTTTTCTGCATCTATTGAGATGATCGTATGGCTTTGACTCTTCACTTTGTTAATATGGTGTAGTGTATTGATTGATGTGCAGATATTGAACCACCCTTGCATTCCTGGGTTAAATCAACTTGATTGCAGTGTATGATCCTTCTAATGTATTGCTGGATTTGGTTTGCAAATATTTTGTTTAGGATTTTTGCATCTATATTCATCAGTGATATTGGCCTGTAATTTTGCTTTTTTGTGATATCATTGTTTCATTTTGGAATCATGGTACTGCTGGCCCCATAGAATGAGCTTAAAAGTGTTTCCCCTGCCGGTTTTTGAACAGGTTGAGAAGGATGTGTGTTAACTCTTCTTTAAATACTTGGTAGAATTCACCCTGAAGCCATCTGGTCCTAGATTTTTGTTTGGTTTTGTTTTGTTTTCTGATTCAATTTTGTTACTGGTAATTATTCTCTTTGTGTATTTTTTTCTTTCTCATGCAGTCTTGGGAGACTGTACATTTCTGGGATTTGTCCATTTCTTCTGGGTTGTCCATTTTATCGGCATATAGCTGTTCATAGTCATCTTTTATGATTGTATTTCTGTGGTGTCAGTTGTAATTTCTCCTTTTTCATTTCTGATTTTATTGATTTGGGCCCTCCTTTTTTTCTTAATGAATCTGGGTAAAAGTTTATCAATTTTGTTTGTCTTTTCAAAGAACCAGCTCTTAGTTTTATTTATCTGTTCTATTGTTTTTTTCTTTTTTTGGTTTTGTTTTTGTTTTATTTTTTTGTCTCTGTTTTATTTCTTTCTGCTCTGATCTTTTATGATTTCTTTCCTTCTACTAACTCTGGGTTTTGTTTGTTCTTCTTTTCTAGTTCCTTTAGGTGTAAGGTTGGGTTATTTATTTGGGATTTTTCTTGCTAGTGTTGCTATAAACGTCCCTCTTAGAACTGCTTTTGCTGAGTTCCATAGATTTTGGATTATTGTGTTTTCTTCTTTATTTGTCTCCAGGCATTTTTGACTTTTTTGATTTCTTCTGTTATCCATTTTTTGTTTAGTAGCATATTGTTTAATCTCCACGTGTTGGTGGTTTTTTTGCAGTTTTTTCCCCCTATAGTTGATTTCTAGTCTCATGACATTGTGGTTGGAAAAGATGCTTGATATGATTTCAGTTTTCTTGAATTTACTTGAGCTGGTTTTGTGGCCTAGCATGTGATCTATCCTGGAGAATATTACATATGCACTTGAAAAGAATGTGTTCTGTTACTTTTGGATGGAATGTTTAATATATATATATGTAATAATATAATAATGTTTTATATATACACACACATATATGAATAGAACAGATGAACTTATATGTATGTATAAGTTCATACATATAAGTATGCGTATATATACTTACATTGTATACATGCATATAAGTTCATCCGTTCTAATGTCATTTAAAGCCAGTGTTTCCTTATTGATTTTCTGTGTACATGATCTGTACACTGATGTAATTGGGATGTTAAAGTCCCTTATTATTGTATTACTGTCAATTTCTCCCATTATGCCTGTTAATATTTGCCTTATATATTCAGGTGATCCTATGTTGGGTGCATGTATATTTACAATTGTTATATTTTCTTTTAGGATTGATCCCTTAATTATTATGTAATGTCCTTCTTTGTTTCTTGTAACAGTCTTTGTTTTAAAGCCTATTTTGTCTGATATGAGTATTGCCACTCCAGCTGTCTGTCCACTTCCATTTTCATTGAAGACCTTTTTCTATGCCCTCATTTTCAATCTGTGTATGTTTTTAGATATAAAGTGAGTCTCTTATAGGCAGTATATGTATATACACACACACAGAGTAAGTCCCATACATGTGAATGAGTTCCATCCCAAGAGTCCATTCATAAGCCCAATTTGTTCTTAAGTCCAACAAAATTAGCCTAAGTACCCAACTAACACAATCAGCTATATAGCACTGTACTGTAATAGGTTTATAATACTTTTTACACAAATACTACATAAACAAACAAATAAAAAATAGAGAAAACATTTTAAATCTTATAGTATACTACCTTGAAAAGTACAGCAGTACCAGCTACATCACTGCTGCTTTTATGGTTTCTTCTGGACATCCTGGGCTTGAAACAAAGATACTGTACTACTGTACTCTATACAGTACAGTACAATACAGTAAAGTACACAAAAGCACAACCACTTGTAGAGGATGCACCCACTTGACAATGTACATCAGACATGTGAACTAACTTACGTGTTTGGACACGTGAATGCACGTTCACATCTTCAAAAGTTCACAACTTGAAGGTTTGAATGTAGGGGACTTACTCTGTGTGTGTGTGTGTGTGTGTGTGTGTATGTGCGTATATACATATATGTATATATCTTTTTTTAATAGTTACTGATTGATTTATTTGGCTGCTCTGAGTCTTAGTTGCCTCATGCAGGATCTTTAGTTATGGCATGTGAGATCTTTTAGTTGGGGCATGCGGGCACCTAGTTGCCTCATGTGTGCTCTTAGTTGAGGCATGTGGGCTCTTAGTTGCAGCATACATGTGGGATCTAGTTCCCTGACTAGGGATCAAACCCCAGCCCCATGCACTGGGAGCACAGAGTCTTAAGCACTGGACCACCAGGGAAATCCCTATGTCTTGTATTTTATCCATTCAGCAACTCTGTATCTTTTGATTAGGGCATTTAGTCCATTTATATTTAAAGCAATTGTTGATAGGTATATATTTATTGCCATTTTGTTAATAATTCTTGGTTTGTTTTTATAGTTCTTTTTGTTCTTTTATTCTTTTGTTCTCTTCCCTTGTGATTTGAAAACTATCTTTAGTGTTGTTATATTTGGGGATTCCTTTCTCTTTTGTGTGTGTGTGTCTAGTATAAATTTTTGGTTTGTGGTTAGTAAGAGGTTTATACAATATATAGCAATATATGTATGTGTATTTGTGTGTGTGTGTATGTGATTGTTTTAAGTTGCTGATCTCTTTCAAATGCTGATCAACTTCAAATGCTTTTTAACAACCCTGCATTTTTATTCCACTCTCCTCACAATTACTGTTTTTGACATATTTTACATCTCTCTGTTTTGTGTATCCCTTAACTACTTTTTGTGGATATATATGATTTTACTACTATTTTTTTTTTAACCTTCCTACCAACAGTACTGGTTAGTTTACTACCTGTACTGATATTTGCCTTTACTGATGAGCTTTTTTCCTTTTATAATTTTCATGTTTTTGACTGTGGACATTTTTATTTTGCTTACATAAGTTCCTTTAACATTTTCTTATAAAGCTGTTTTTCTGGTGCTGAACTCTTTTAGCTTTACTTGTCTGAAAAACTTTTGATCTCTCCATCAGATCTGAATGAGAGCCTTGCCACGTAGAGTATTTTTGGTTGTAGGTTTTTCCCTTTCATCACTTTAAATATATCATGCCACTCCCTTCTGGGCTGCAGAGTTTCTGCTGAAAAGTCAGTTGATAGCATTATGTGAATTTCTATGTAAAACGCTGCTTTTAATATTCTCTCTTTATCTTTAATTTTTGCATTTAAATTAGAGTGTGTCTTGGTGTGGTCTTCTTTGTCTTGATCCTTTTCGAGACTCTCTGTGCTTCCTGGACTTGGAAATGTTTCTTTTCCCAGGTTAGGGAAGTTTTCAGCTATATGTCTTCAAATATATTCTCTGTCTGTTTCTCTCCCTGTTTTCCTTCTGGGACTTCTATAATGAGAATGCTAATATGATTTTGTCCGAGAGGTCTCTTAAACTGCCCTCATTTATTTTAATCCTTTTTCTTTTTTCTCTTCTGCTTCAGTGATTTCCACTGCTTCGTCTTCCAGCTTGCTGATCCATTCCACTGTATCATTTAGTCTACTGTTGATTTCTTCTAGTGTGTTTTTCATTTCAGTTATTGTAGTTTTTATATCTGTTTTTGCTAAAAACTTCTAAGTTCTCACTCTGTTCATCCATTCTTTCGAGTTATTTGATTGTCTTTATGATTATTACCGTGGATACTTTATCTGGTAGATTGCCTGTCTCTACTTCACTTAGTTCTTCTTCTGGGGTTTTATCTTGTTCATTCGTTTAAACGTATTCCTCTGTCACCTCATTTTGTCTAATTTGCTGTTTTTATTTCTATGTACCTGATAGGTTGGTTGTGTTTCCTGACCTTGGAGAAGTGGCTGCTCATAGGAAATGTCCTATATGTTCCAGGAGCACACTCCCCTCTGGTCATCAGAGCTGTATACTCTAGGGGTGCCCCCTATGTGGGCTGCATGTATCCTTCTGTTGTGGTGGACTGACTCCTGTGAGCATTCTGGTAGATGGGTCTGGCTCCCAGTCTGATTGGTTGCCAGGTTCTGCCTTGTGCAGAGGCTGCTAGTTGCTGGTTGGCAGGGTGGGTCATGAGGAGGCTGGCTGTGAAACCTTCAGGTGCCCAGGGTCTAGTGCTGGCTCACTGGTGGGCAGAGTCAGGCTCCTTTCAAATTACTGCCTCTGTGGTGGGTCTCAGTGCATGTGAAAATTTGAGTGAATCTTTTATGAATGGAGTGTCTGTCTCTTCGAGCCCTTCAGCTCTTCTATACACACTCCCACTGGCCTTCAAAGCCACACATTCTTGGGGTTTGTCTTCCCTGTGAAAGTCTCCTGGGCTGGGGAGCCTAATGTGGAGCTTGGACCCTTCACTTCGGGGAGAATCTCTGTAATTGTGATCATCCTTCTTTTTGTGGGTCACCTACTAAGGGGTATGGGTCTTGACTATACTATGTTTCAACCCCTCCTACCTATCTTGTCATGATTCCTGCTTTATACCTTTAGCTGTGGAAGATATTTTTTGCTTGTCTTAAGATTGTTCTCATTGATAGTTTCTCTGTGAATAGTTGTAAAGTTGGTGTATCCATGGGGGGAGGGTCTTCCCCATGAGCACAGGGTCTTCCTACTCTGTTGTCTTGTCCACACTCCTCAATCTTGTTCTATCTAGTCTTAAAAATGGTTAGTGAAGTCACTATTATTATAGAACTATCAATTTCTGTCTCCAGTTCTGTCAACTTTTGATTATATATTGTGAGAGTCTTTTATTATTTTCTGGGTGTCTGACCACCAGTAGGTGGAGCTGATTCCTGGGGTCTCTGACTACAGGGCCCTGAGGGTCCTGGGTCTAGTGGCTGTGCACTGGGGTGTGAGACCATGTCCTGGGCCCTCTGGTGGGTAGGGCCATGGCCAAGGGCAGCTGTGGGATCATGGGGTCTTAAAATGGCCTGTTTGCTGGTAGGTGGGGCTTTGTCCCTACCCAGTTAGTTGCTTGATCTGAGGTGTCCCAGTACTGGAGCCTACTGGCTAATGGGCAGGGGCAGAGCTAGGTCCTGATGCTAGTAAGTTAGAGAGAGGATTCCAACATGGCACTTGCTAGCTCCAGTGTCCATATGGTAGATGCAGCTCCCCAAAATGACTGATACCAGTGTCTGTATCTCCAGGATGAGCTCCAGTTGCCTCCTGCCTCTCTGAGAGACTCTCCAAGATCAGTGGGTAGGTCTGACCCAGGCTCCTTTCAAATTAATGCTTCTGCTCTGGGTCCTGGATTGTGTTAAATTTTACTATTCCTACAACCCTCTGGCTCTCCTGAAAGTAAGCCCACTGGCCTTCAAAGCCAAACATTCTGGGGGGTTCATCTTCCTGGTGCAAGACCCCCAGGCTGGGGAACCCAATGTGGGTCTCAGATCCCATGCTCATTTGGGAGAACCCTTGTTGTTGTAATTATTCTCCCATTTGTGGGTTGCCCACCCAGGGGTGTGGGTCTTAACTATACCTTGACTGTGCTCCTCCTATCTGTCTTGTTATGGTTCTTTCTATATGTCTTGAGTTGCAGAAGAATTTTTCTCATAGGTTCTGGCCTTTCTCATAATAGTTGTTCTGTAAGTAGTTGTAGTTTAGGTGTGCCCATGAGAGGAAGTGAGCTCAGGGTCTTCCTACTCTGCCACCTTGGGAACTCTCTTCTCCAGTGTTTCTTGATTTTCCTAAAAACCAATAGCCATTCCTGTAATATTGCAGTTTTCCACTGTTCCTTTCAGTCCCACATTCTCTGCTACTCTACAAAGTCCCACAAGACCAAGGACTGTAACGCACTCCAAACAGGCTATTCCAGGGAAGGAGGTGTTCTTTATATGACTCAAAGAATGCTGCTTCCTTGAGAAGAAATTTGCACTCCCCCTGATATCTACAAGTATGTAACTGAGTACCCACTCTGAATGTTCTGAGGGTCTAATTTTACCCCCTGGCAGCCTTATCTCAGCATATGGTACATGATTAGTGTTGGGGGCAAGTGGTGGCTTAGCTAGCACTCCTCATCTGTGTATCACATGTAAACTAAATAAAAGAGTGCTTGCTTGTCAGATACAGCTTTAAGACACATTCCTCAGCATCTTATGCATATTTAAGTTTAGCTCTTATAGACTTCCCAGTCAGCCTTAGCCCTTATTTCTTTTGAAAACTGGTTTCCTTTTCTTCTGTTTGTTCATGTTCTGCCTTTTTATTTTTATTTTTCATAGAACAAATGGAAATATTTTTGTGCAGTCTTTATACAGAAGTAACTCTCTAAGTCACTTAAAATATGTATGTGTGTTTATGTAAAAATTTGGTTAGTTCCTTTTTATATTTTGCCACTAAATCAATAGGTAGTATATGTGTTCTTTTCATTAACTAACAAAACTACATGTAGATGTGGAATATTACTATGTTAAAAATTAAAACAAATTGCTTTTTTTGAAAAGTATCAATTTATTGATAAGTAATTTTGTTTTTTGTCACATTAAAGATAATTTCAGAATATCTTAAATCAATGCTAAGATACCTAACTTCTTTTTTCAATTGAGCAGCTCTTTCTTTCATCATATTCATAAATCCTGCTCCCTGTCATTTCTCAGAGAAAATTAGTAATAGAATATCAGCTTTAGCATCTCAAAATTTTCAATGTGTTACCTCTGCTTGGTATCAAAGTTTTAACTCATTTTATTGGTAGACTTTGCTGTCTTTGTTTCAACTAAGTTCTTCAAGATTTCAAAACAGAGTGGCTAACTTCCAGCTTCCAGGCCAGCATGCTAGAAGCTTAGAAGTTGCTACTCTGTCCTGACAACTAGTAAAAAACTATATAAACTGAAAAATCAACTCTTCTTAGAACCATCAGAGAACTGATGTCACAGGGCAAACCATTGCCCTAAAAATGGGAGAGGCGGACAGGTACATACAGAAAAGTACAATTTACCAGAGCAGAAATCCATGAGAAGAACCTTCTGTAAGAACCAGTGCCTAGATAGGAAGACCTGAACTGTGATTGACAAATTTCTAGAGGCTCATTATGAACAAGTCTGAGGGTTAAATACTCCAGGGGAATCCAGTCATAGGGGGATCCTCAAGCTTTTGTAAGTTTTACTTCTAGGAGCTGAACCACATGCTCAGAGTGAATACCAGAGAAAAATCCCCATGTGCTTCCAGCAGGGAGAAGGGAAAAGGAAACGTTTTGAAATACACAAGAGCATTCTGTTCTTCTTAATAAAACCTGTCCTCAGGAGAAACTGTTTTACCAGAGCCTAATCAGCTTCAGGGATTTTATCAGAGCCTAGTCTACCTGGGGGAAGGGAAACACCTGTCTTCCTCTAGTGTTCCTGTCCCACCTGGAGGAAGCTGGGGAGTGAGAAGTACTGGTGAAGTTTCAGGAGCACAGATTCACCAAAAGGCTGAGACCTAAGCATAGGACTACAGAATGCTTCCCCTCCCCACACCTCACCCCTGCATTACTAAAGGCCTATTTACTGCAGTTCGTTTTACCCAATACATCATGTCTGTCTTTCAGTAAACAATGTATAGCACATACTAAAAGGCATTTCAATTTGAACAGTTTGAAAAGACTCAAGAAGCATCAGAATCAGAGTTGGGTATAGCAAGAATGTTGTAATTATCAGACCATGACTTTAAAGAAAAAACAACTATGATTAATATGCTAATAGCTTTAATGGAAAAAGTTGACAATATTCAAGAACAGATAATGTAAGCAGAGAGATGGAAATTCTAAAAAAGAATTATAAAGAAATGCTAGAGATAAAAACACTAACAAAATGACGAATACCTTTGATGGGCTCAGTAGCAGACTACTCAGCTGAGGAAAGAATCTCTAAGCTTGAGGATATGACAATAGAAACTCCCAAAGCTGAAAAGCAAAGAGAAAAAAGATTTTAAAAAGAAGAACAGAAAATCCAAGAGCTGCAGGACAATTGCAGAAGGTTGAACATACACATAATGGAAATAACAGAAGGAGAAAAAAGAGGGAAAGACACAGAAAGAATGTTTGAAGCAATAATGACTGAGAATTTCTCAAATTACCATCAGACACCAACCCACAGATCCAGGAAGCTCAGAGAACACTAAGCAGGATAAATGCCAAACAAAACAGGGTGCTTGCGTAGTTTTAACAAATACACCATTGTGGTGCAGATATTGATGGTAGGGAAGTGTATGTGGAGCTCTGTTCTTTTTTGTTCAGTTTTGCTGTGAACCTAAAACCACTCTAAAAATTAAAATTTGTTATTTAATGAAGAATGATCTAATATGCTAATTATCTAGTTCTTCAGCAGAATTACTCCCACTCAGGGTGCTGTAGATGATCTTATTTCAATACCTTAAGTTTCAAATCAAATAGAAACTTAACCAGACAGAATCTCACTGCTTCCTCTTGACCACTTGACATGTTGGTCCAGTCAGGAACACTATAAAGCCAGTACTTTGTGTCAGAATAAGCACAAGGCATGGTACAATTGGACTGCTCTTTTAAACCAAAAAAAGGAGCCAAGGGGTTACAAAAATCTGAGATAACTGAAAGCCTGGCCATCAGCATCGCCTCTGTTCCTGTATGACTCCATTAAACCAGAAAGCTAGCACTTGTGCCCTGAAGAAAGTGCAAAATAGAAGTGGACCTCTGCCGTCTATGCATTGCTCATAGTTTCTGGCTTCAGCCAGACCCAGCTTGCATCCTATGGCATCCCTGACCATGTTCTGTAGCTTCTAAAGTATGGCTCATTTTTCTGTTTATGACTTTATTTCTTCAATGACATCTAGTTTTATTGATTACAGTTTAATCTCAGCCTTTTAATTTATTTGCTGTTTTTTTAGAATCCAGTCTCTTTTCTCAAACTCTGTATCTTAGGAGAGACCTTTTTTTTTTTTTTTAAGTCCAGCATCAAGGTTGATCTTGGATCATCAATTCTCAGTCTCTATAATCATATGTAATCTTTGATTTGAGTCCAGTTATTTATCAAAAACTCTCAAGCACTACCATGTATTTTCATTTACCTGCTCTTCCCACTCTGCTAATTGACTTCCTCATCTTCTAAATACTTTTACATTTGGACCCTGTCAGCCACTTCCCCTTTCCTAGTGGGAAACTTCCTCTTCAACAATATATGTGCGATTTCCTCATCTGAGTAATGGGTCTAATCGGAACTTCATAAAGCTTTAGTAAATATAACTCAATTTATTACCTAGGTACCATTGAAATGACTTGAATTATTGTTAGAATAAATATCAGGGTGGGAGTGGGGGAAGGAGTACTTTCCAAAAGCGTGCCATTACTTTGCTTCATTTTTTAAAAAGTATTTTTTGGCGGTAGTGGAAGGGAATAACTGGGCCCTCAATTACAGTTGGGATAAAACAAACTAACATCACTTAAACCTGTAATTATAAGAACTCCTGGAGAACATGTACACTGATTTTAAACCACAGAATGTTCACTTTGTACCACTTTCCCATTAGCTAACATAGTCTTTGAACCCATAGAATACTCTTCTGTGAGATGGGCCCCTGTGCTTGATGTGTGGCTTTAGAGAAATTGGTGGTTTTGCATCAGCAGTTACAGTAACTAGAGAAGAATTATTGCTTCCTTAACTTTGTGTCTCTGTGTGTTGATAGAAAAAAAAATAGCTAGAAAAATCAAAGCCAGATGGCTCTGGAGGAAATGCCTCTAATATTTGGGCTGTTGTTAAGACACCCTGGGAGGAGTTCTTTTATGGCTGGTCACCATGGCCCTGCTTTACTGGCCCATCTGTTCCCTAGATCTTGTGTAAGACCACTTGTGGCCCAATTAACTTTAACTGAGTAGCAAAGTACCATGTTCTGGCGCCTTAGTGCCTACTGAGAAAAGTAACTTTGGTGGCATAAAGGAGGAAAGAACAGACAAGGCAATATGGTGAATATGCTGCTCATAGACTAGTAAGATCTCAGCTAAAACAGAAAGGAAACATTTAAGACAGCTTGATAGATCATTTTTAAATCAGCAGAACTATCTCCTGTTTCTTTCACAAGAAGTGACCTTTTTGCAATGGGAAACCTAGAAAAGCTGTGAAAATTAATTTCCTTCTCTGGTAACCTGCAGGAAATCATCCTTTATAATTTTGCTTAACCACATATAGAAATGACAAGGCATGAGGGTGACAGTTCCTATGTGATCCACAAATTCCTTAGTTTCAATAATGTTAACAGTAGCATTGTTAAGAAATGATCACATCTGGTAAACCCAGTGGTGTGTTGGTAAAACTACTCTCTAAGATGGGGAAAATCCCTAATTTTGTAGGTTTTGCAGTTTCATCATGTAACCCATGGCCCACTTAAAGCTACCAGTAGTTTAACAGGCTTGCAAAATTGCTGAATATTTAAAATTCAGCTATCAAAGCCTCAGTTTAGTGAGCCCCAGCTCAGCTCTGGACATGTTGCAAATAACCAGCACAGTTATGGCTGATAGCAGGTGTGTTTTGAAATGGAATGAGTTTCTTGCAAAGTCATGATGGGAAGGAATCTAATACATACAATAGGCATGACATTCCCTGGAATGGTTTAGCAAACACACAAAAAAAGGAGTTTGTTTCAAAGGCTTTTTATTGCTTTCCACAAACTAGTAAGAACATTGTTGGATTATGTTGCATATGTTGCATACCGTTTCAGTATTTAGAATAGCTTAAACGATTTAGATAAAGTTGAAGCAGTGTTGGTGGTCAGTTTTAGTAAACAATACAAGGTAAAAATGCACTGACTACTTCTAATATATAGTACTAAAAATTATAGTAGGTAATTTCACCATTTAAATAAATCTCTGTCCCTTTAAACTAAGCTGTTCATCTTAACTGGTGACGCTTCTAATTGCAATGGAATTTAAGAATAAATGTATAGATGGCTGTGCACGTTTGGGGCTGTTGCCATTTGATTGCCAAGAGGAACATAAGAATTGACAAGAGATGCAAACTATAAAGCACCTGAAAGGTTTCAGGTTGTTTAGAATAGAACAGAGGGGTCTGATTACAGAGTTTATTGGTGTTTCATATTCTGCTTTGCAAAGTTCCATGAAAATTATCATCCAAGTAATTAGTAAGCAAAAAAAAAAAAAAATCCAAAACCCAGTATTTTTAATTACTGTCATGTTGTGTTGACAAACCCAAGATCTGTTCTGCAAGAGTATAGTCTTTATATTAAAAATGGCTAAAAAGAGATGTGTATAGTTTTGACAAGGTGTGGGTAGACTTTACATGTTCACGCTGTTTCTCATCTTTATTTTTGTTTTAAGGATTTATTTTATTATTAGAATAGATAGCCTACAGCCAGAAATATTCCAAAAAAATATGACTTGGAATAGTTTGAGGAGTTTGATTTGAAGTCAGTGTAAAGTACAGAAATACATTTTAGCATAAATCAGTTTGAGAAAATTTTGAAGTGAGTTTTTATGTTTCAATTGAATATTGAAACATTTTGCATTTTGATAAACTTGATATATATGTTTTTTTCTTTTTATTAATGGATTAGAATTGTACTCTGATATTAGTTTGCCTGGATTGAAATCCCAGTCCCTTGGCCATTTTTTAAAAACTTCTTTGTACTTCATTTACCACATCTGTAAATAAGTATTACAATAATAGGTTTTATCCATAGGGTTGCTACAAAGATTAAATGGGCTAATGTATATATTTTAACAAAAATCATGCCATACTAAAAGTACTCTTCTGAGCTTTGCTTTTCTGACTTAGTAATATAGTTCATTCATGTCATCTGTCATCCTGATTCTTTGTGAAAACTTCCTGATATGTGTTGACATACATTTTGATGTAAAATTTTCCAAACATCTCCTGTTATTAACAATGCTGAAATGATTTTTCTGACTTAGTTTAAATATTTTGTACTTCAAGTTCTGATAGTTACTTATATAGCCAGAGCCAATAATTACTTTATAATTTTTTTTTAAAACACTGTCAATAAAGAGGGCATTTACTTAATGGTGAGTAGCATACTTGCATTTTAACTAGAAGTTTAAGGTTTAAAATGTATTTTTTGTTATTGAGAAATGAGTATTCATTTGAATGTGTTTGGGAGAGTTAAATACAGGATATTTGGAATGCAGTATGCAAGTCCTGGTTTCCCTGTTTCATGGAAAGGTAACCTACACCATTTAAAAGAGTTGTGTCACTGGCTCATGGGCATGTAAATGCAATAAGTGAAACTGGTGCCAATATTGAATAGTTCTTGCTAGAGGCAGTGCCCAGGAGGCAGGCCTGCACACACAATCATATGAATCTACTTCATTCCTAGAAAACTATGCCAGAGCTTTAGAACTGCTATAACTCCTCGAAGGACCTCTAATTTGGAGTTCTTGGATCCCCAGTTTCTGTCCTTCCTATGAATTACCGAGTCGGTTATCTGGTGAGAAGTCTTCTACTTAGTAGCGGTAACTGCTGAATAGTTCTGTAAAGTAGAACTAATAAACCTTCTAGGATGAAAAGTATTAGAAGAAGGAAGGTTGCCAAAAGGGTCTGTTTTTAACTAACGTGCATAAGTTGAAGGCCTACATACAGAACCCCTTTGTGGTTTCACAGGAAAAGGTGGCAACCCAACCTCAGCATGATAGCAATTATGTATAAAGAATAATGCATTCTCAACTTTAGTGTGATAGTGTTTATATTTTTAGGTAGAGTGTGATTTTTAAGTCTGTTGGGTGGGTAATTAAAATTAAGGTAGGTACATGAATAATTCATGATGAATGAAAGTGGCTTATATATGAAAAATGATACTACTAGTCTGGTATTTAGGAATTAGAAAATTTCTTCTTTCCTTTCAGAAATTTATTACCTCCAGTGAAAAGTGTTAGAGAGCATACATTTTAAAGCAAAAGTAAATGTCTCTTGAAACATTTCATCGTGGTTGGAATTCATTGATTCCTTTACTCCTTGGGGCTCCTGATGGAATAAGGAGCACAAGCCGGAATGAAATCCTGAAATATTTTTATTTATGTCAACGTTAAGAAAAATTGTGGACGCGTTTGTAGTTATTTCGATGTCCATTAATCAATTCTAACTTAGGGTAACTTTATATTTCTTTGTAACATTAAAGAATCTTTGGGTTAAATTTTAAATCTTAAACAACAGTGGATTTAAACATTTAGAGTAAGAACAGCTAAATTTAAGACAGTATTTTTAGTTGAAACATCACATTTCAAGCTAAAGATATACTGTCTGGTCTCATTTTATAATCACTTCGTGGCAGATCATAGAGCCTTATAGGTAAATCTAGGACTCTGCCCTCATGTTCTGATTCTACTTGCAAGTTTTCCTCCAAAACCTCAGTGCCTCTCTGCAATTCACATTTGAGTGGGGTACAGTTCTTGCTGCAAGAAACAAGAGCCTACCTGCAGCCACAACAAAATATTAATCATAAAATCTTATTTAGTGTCCTCGTACTACATTATGCTACTAATTCTACTAAGCATAGTTTAGTGTCTGAAATCCTCTTGAATGAGGCCTTTGTTAATAATTTTCCATGGTAACTTACTAGATCTCGGGTCTGGGAAATATATTCCTCTCATTTGGGATATTTAATTCTCTAAATCTATGATGTGTTGATTAATTCCAGCCTCTTTAGCTATGAGAAACTATACATAACATCTAAACAAAATTCATAAAGGCTCAAGAATATTCTCTTGCCTGCATATTATACATCATCATCTAAAAGACACTCAGCCTACTTACAAAAATAAGACTATGATAATACTATTAAATACATAAATTTAATTTTATTTTCTGGGCCATTATTAAAAGAAGTCCTAAAAAGGTAGAAAACAGATTAGGTTGCCATGTGTATCTCCATTAAAGTAGGAAGGAATTTTAGAATCAGAAGACAAATTAATGTCAAAGCTTGTCGTGTACAATTAGTGTAGTATAATATACTGGTCCTTTTGACAACTGTTTTTGGTCATTGAGAATAAAATTCCCCATAAAGAGGTCATAAATTAATTGTTGCAATTAACAGATCAGATTACCTTGCGTTTGACCAGAAATCTTACTATTTATGTTGGTAACCTCTCTAATTTTTCATAGTTTATTTAAATTATAGTACTAGATAAAAAATTAGTCATGGATAGTATTTAGTTAAGTTAAATATAATATACTTGTATATATATGCATATATATCCATAGTAATATATTTTCTCATAAAAAGTCACAAGTACAATTAACATACAAAGCAACCTTTAAAATTACATAATTGCAAGATAATAAGACCAATAAACCTTTACACCCAAGGCATGATTCACTTTGACTCTAAAATAAGTTAGGAGAGGTTGGGAGGAGTGACCACCTCTAAAATCAGAAGCAAGGGAGAGACTCTCAGGGCATAGATTTTTGGGGGAGAAGAAATATATGCAAGTCACTTGTAATCTGAGTGTTCACTGCCTGACTAGATGCTGGTGAAATTAGCGATAATTATATTGTTTAGCAAATATTCACCCTTTCCATGGCAGAATTATATTTCCCAGCTCCTTGACTCTAGGCAGGGTTCAATGAGATAATTAGCAAATGGAACACAGGCAGGGACTTGAAATGTGCTTGGCAGTTGGACTTGCCCTCTTAACCTCCCTGTCTTCATGAGAAGAAGAAAACTTGGTTAGCTGTTGGTTTAAAGAGGACGTAATGGAGCAAACTGAGATAAAACCAAGGTCAGTTTAGATTAGTCAAACTGCAGCTGATCTGTGAATACAAAGGCAAGATATAGCCTCCCTGGGTATCTGCAGGGAATTGGTTCTGGAACCTACTACAGTTACTAAAATCCATGGATGCTAAAGTCCCACAGTCCAACCTCTATATCCACGGATTCAGCCAACCTCGGATCATGTAGTACTGTATGTATTTACTGAAAAAAAAAAAAAAAAGGCAATCTGGATGGAAGTGGACCCACACAGTTCAAACCTGTGTTGTTTAAGGGTCAACTATACATGCTTTCTAAAAAATGCTACCATGTTCTGGAATGGGTGATTATGCAGCATTATTGATGTGGCAGCCTAACTGATACATTCTTTAACTCAAGCAAAACATTTGGTGCAGAAAGCATTAGACTAAACCTATACAGGGGAAACCAAAGTAAGTAATGGAGACCTTGGTAGCAGCCACAGTGAAAACATAAGTAAGTGTTTTACTTGCATTGCTTCATTTTATATAAAAGACATTATTCTCACATTTAGAATATGTAAAACTTAAGCTTTAGTAGTTTGGAAATGTAATACTTGCATATAACTTGGGCCCTCGCATTTCCCACTGGAATCAGTTTAGCCAACACTTTATTGTGATTGAACTGCTGTAGACATGGGAGTAAATCCTGTCTTCGTATGAAAAATTTTGTGTTTTGGGTGAATGACAACAAAGACAGATCTTGTCATCAATGTTGTATTGCTCTGCCTTTGTGAATCTTACCTTTGTTGATTATTTGGTTGGGCAGTCCTTCACTCTTTAAATAGGCAAATAGTCTTTGAAAATATATTGCTGCATCCTTCATTAGCATATAACTTGACTTACTTAAGTACTATAGGAAGATAGAGGTAATACAATCTATCCATTAACCATTGAGCAGGAGAGAGAGAGAAAGAAACAGAGACAGGGAAATGAAAGATTAATTTTTCTCAGCGTTAAAAAATCTTCAAAAACAAGGAATTGTTTCTGTTGTTTAAATACATTAAAATTTAATGATGTGGGGGAGAGAAGAGGTTTAGTCATGTCCTAAGCAGAGGAAAGAGAATGTTCAGAGCTGTGGTACACAGGGACCTGGAGAAGAGGAGAAAAGGTATAAGAAAAGAAAGTAGATCTGAGCACGTGTGACCCAAGCTGCACGTGGTGGGGAGTGGAGAGGGATACTGGTGGTGAAGGTTTAAAGTGGAAATGGAGATTAGGTACTTTGAAATTAGGCACTTATTTAATCAATGTGTGGTTTTTAGAAAGGGAAGTTAAATTTGATTTTATCTCTTTTTAGGAGTAAACTTTGATGTTAATGTGGAAACGAGATGGTGGTTGAGAGGACCTAGAGACAGAGAGACCAGTAAGGAAGAAAAGAGATTATTTTAGTACTTCTGGAATCCTAGTAGAGGCTGTGAGGATGGAGAAAAAGGGTGAATCTGAGACATCTCAGCAGGCAGTGGAAATTCCAGGGTTTAGTAACAATTTGGTTTAGTCTGCTTGTTTTCTGTGATCCCCACTACAATATTAATATCCAGGCCCAGAGTCCTGTCCTGTGTTTGTCAGCCGCTACCATATGCGATGAAAAGGAAAAACATGTTAGTCCAACCTGAGCAAGATAAAAGTTAATTTTTATTTTATAATCAATGCAGTCCTGGTTCTACTAGACCTTGACTTACAAACTGTTTTTAAGAATGCTAGCAGTTTAATTATTGATGAACAAATAGATGCCAGTTACACATGAATTTGATCCACTCATTGGCACGAGCTCAGAAGGAGGTCTTAGTGTGTTAGCTGGTTCATTATGGAATCTATTTGAAAGAAAAAATAAATTGCATCTTTTAAAAATGTAAAATTGACATAAGGCAGATGGTTTTCTATTCTGACTGTCTCTTAAACTAATTTTTCAGTACTATTAAAGGTATTTTAATGTACAAAGTTATGTTGATATTAGCATTCACCAATAAATAGGCATGGAAGAGATATCTCAGAAGGAAAAGGACCATATCTACCAAGTATAGTTGTGAGCGTGTTTGATTCTTGCATTGTTAATCATATGCAGATATGTATTAGAACTATTGATACATTCATCTTCATAATATCTTTCCAGCTTGTTAAAGTGAAGTTTTAAGAAGCTCCTGGAGGAGTAATAGGCTGCATATAATGGACTAGGGAGCAAAAAGTTTGGTTCTGTATGCTTAATTAGTTTCTAATTTCTCTATAATCTCATCATGAGTCTCTAACAGAAAATAATATTGACCATACATATGGTACAAGTGGGTGCTGGTATTTTAGATCATTCTCAAGGGGGCTCACTAAATTATTTACTAAGCCTAATGTATTGCTGATTCAAATTAAACTTCACCTCTAGTGTAATTTTAATTTCAATGAGTAAATAGCACCCTGTGAACATCATAGGCTTATTGTTAAATTTAAGTGAAATAAAGTGCCCAGCATAATATCTTTGAAGAAATAATCTAACTCTGCCATGCTCCCCTTAAGAATAAGGGTTCACCTCATATTCTATATTAGGGAAAGAGAAAAGGTAAGCAGAAACAAAGTAAACAACAATGACAAAAACAAAAAACAGAATCATTCTGTCTAGTTCTAGTTCCCAAATTAAACCAAATCTTGAGCTTTCTTGTAAGTGACTGACTCTCTAGCAAAAATAATTTCATCCTGATCTTTCTAATGTGATGGTGCAGAGATGTGGCCATCTTTGTTAATATGATAATCATGTAGGAAAGTTACTGATTTTCTACCATGAACACTCACTACAAATTTGATAAATGCCAGCCGATCTTCTGTTTTTAAAATTTTAACTAGTTTTGCTAAAACCTGCATTCCAGTGAAAACTTTTCTGCATGTAAACTTTTTTCCTAAGTACTTTTGTCTCTAAGTCTATCTTTGGTATCCGATTTCTAGTAAGTGCTCTATAAATTGTTGTTTTACTGTGGTTATTATTATGATAGATCTTTTCATAGTATATAAATATATAGAGATTCACGTATATACCTTTTATGTTAAACAAGTATTCTGGTGGCCTTGGCAAAACTGTGAGACATTGATTAGATGATATACTTCAGTTACCCTTGTTATATTAAGCGATGATGTGCCCCATGTTCAACTGAGTATGGTATGCTCATGGGAACACTGTGATCATGTAAAATCATACCTAGCTGAAAATGTAAGGAAACAGTGTGAGAAGTTTGTATATCTGGCTATCATTTAATGCATATTTCCTCCACCAAGTACTATGTATAAACAAAATATGTAACATATGTCCACTAGTCCTAATGGACTGACCTTACAGCAGACTGTGTACACCACCCCCAATAGAAAGGCCTAGGGCCTGAACACATTGTCTATTCCAGATACATTGACACTTAAACATTCTGATGATTCTAGACACACTTAGGCAGATGTCCCAGACTGACCACTCCAGAGAAGACACATTGGCTGACTCATTAGTGACTCTAGAAACTGCTGTTCTAAAACATGAACTGATTTAGACATAAAGACTTATCTCCCCAGCAGCCCAGGAGAACCTGGCCTGCCCATGGAGGTGACCAAGTTGCAATATTAAATAATCTCTAATAGTCCATCTTCTATCTTCTATGTATAAAAATACTTGCATATGCTTTCTCCAGGGTTTAGTTGGCCATGGTTTCAGATAATCTGTTACACTGTGTGTAAGAAATGCTTTTGTTACCAAGTCTCTCAGACAAATTTGGACAGAATCTATATATACTTTACAAATTTAGTAGCAAAAATTATTCTACTCAATAATTTTATCATTGAACTAATTATTGTATGAGATGAATGAGGTTGAGTTTGCAGTGAATTATTTGAATAAATAACATTCATTGACATTTTAATATTAATTATTTGTGAGAATGATGTGTATTACAATGCATAATATTAGTTTACTCAGTATTACAATTAGTCTTATTCATTCATCATTCTGTTATAGAAGAGTTTGTTGAACATGTACTGCACATTTGGGAATATGGAAATCAAAATGTTGATGTAAAATATATGAAAATGATAATCTCTGTCATCAAATATATAATCCATTTTGAAAAACAAGGCATACCAAAGTATGAAATGCATCATATCAGAGCATACTTTTAGTGGTTCTTTAAAATCTAAATAAGTAATAAGCTATTATTCAAATCTCTAAGTAATGGAATATTTACATAGTTTTTTATCCTATCTTTCATTATTTTCTATATTACTTTACAATCACGTATTTTATTTCACAATCTATTTAATATTGTATACTCCTCTGCATGCTTTTATTCATGCCAGAGGAAGTAAAGTCATATAAGGAAAAGATGGAGAAGATCACAGATGAAGTGGGATATAAACTGTGTCCAGGAAGGAGAACAAAACATGAACCAGCTGCAAAAAGGTCTTGACTGTCAGGCAAAGGAGCTTAGAACTGATTGCGTGGACCCCTTGGCGCCTCTGCATTTTCTCTCTCAGTATTGCTTTTTTGCGCAAAAACTTTGTCTCCATTTCTAGGCCTCTGGACCTTGGTTACCTTGTTCTTTGGTTCAGAAGACATTCTGCAATTAAAAAGGAGGTTCAGTCCAACTATTGGTAGATGGAATATGAACAAGAAAACAGCGAGGGCTGTTTCTTATTGTCCACTTTCATGAAACTAGGTAGAACACGTCAGTGTTAAGAAACTGTCTTCTTTCCTTCGGCCAGAATTAAGCTTTCAGGTTTCGTGGTAGAAAATCAAGCATCACCTCCCTTCTTGCTGAAAACAAAAGAAAACAAACCTTGTGGCCCCAACAGCAGGAACCTGGCTTTGTGAAATTGCAATCAAAGCTGCTCTGTTGATCAGCCAGCGATGGTTCTCAAGTGGTAATCTGGGAGCATGCCACCACCATGACGCTTTCAATCCTAGTTAGCAAATACCCCCTTCTAAGATGAAATCTGTCTCCTATGAGTAACCATCAGGGCCATAAGGTCGATAAAGCCAAATGAGAACATATTTTTTTTGGGTCCAAATCCCATTATAAATTAGGCACATTTTAGAAATAACTGTTGTTCCACTTTACCCATTTTTAAAACCGAATTCAGAAAGTTATAGTTTGATGACCATGGTGTTCTGAGATGTGTGCCAGTATAAAATGCATCATGATATGCTATTCATCTTTTCAAAAGTAAAATGAATATGCAATTATAGAAGCATACAATTAAACCTTTGGACATATGTAGAGATAAGGAGAGATGTACAACTAAACCTTCTGGGAAGAAAATTGAAAAATGACAAAAAATGTGAAGAAAAATCACAGACTGTAGCAATATAATAAGGCTTAATTTGTTTTCTTTTTCTTTTATCCTTGTAAAAATATCAGTAAGTTACTTTTTTGAGTATCTGAAAATGTGATACTAATACGTGTAATAGCATGTTACTTCAAATTTTCTTCTGAGGTTTTTATGGAGCTTACTTTAGCTGAGGCAAACTTTAAGTGAAAATTTATTTAGCAAATACTGCTTTCAGATTTTAGAGAATTTTTTATTATAATCCATTTTCTTTGGTAAGATTAAAAATCAGAGGAAATTTTGAGTAATGACTTAATTCCTGTGAAGGAAGCAAACATCTCAGTGCATATCACATCTAAACTATCTTTCTTTTCCCTCTTAAAGATATAAAATTAGATTATGACAAAGAATTTTAAATATACTCTTGAGAAGTACATACAAATTTAAAGAAAACTAGATTTCTATATTTAAGAGAAGTAATTAGTTTTATAATCTATATTATATACAGGAGATTCAGTGAAAAAGTAGTCTTTAGGGTTTTTACCTTTCCTTTTATGTGATGGAGTTTAAAAAGATGAAAGGCAAGCTTTTGTGTTTACATCTGGAGTATAAAAGCAGCTCAGTATGAGAAAAGGACATTCCATGAAATACCATGTCAGAAACATTCTCAGTCAGAATTCCAGAAATGGCAAGATGTTAAATAGATAATTAAAATGTCTTCAAGGTTTAAACCATGGGGACTCAGGGTTTTAATCAAGTAGTGTATATTCATCAGAAGTTTTTGCTTTTATCTTGATCAGATTTTGATGCTGTCTTTGGAGGAAGAAAGACCAAGCTCTGCGCTTCTGAAATTCTTTGGTTTGATAGGATCTTATATTAGAATGCTTAACTCAGAATAGCTATCATTTTATTAGATGGCTGGCAGAAGCCTTCAGCAATGCTGTCTTGCAGAAACATAATGGGCTCCTCCATTTCTGATGAAATTGGAAAGCTGTGGGAACTTCTGTGTCATGGCATAGGAATTATGTTACCCATGGTGTAAGATTTTTCTTTTCAAGGAAGGGAGCAAACAGAATATTGTAACTAATCACAGCTTTAATGTAAACAGTTTTTGGTCCAAGGAATTTTTAAAAATGTAATGCAAATGTGAGAGCAAAGTTTTGGCAGTAAGGTGCATATTGGATAAAGAAGTAGATATCTAAATACATCTTGGAACATTTATATCAGCAAAGATGTACAGCTTAGACATTTACTCATCCCTGTCTCTTGTTATATGTGCATTCTTTCTTTCCTACATCACTCTCTACATCTGAAAAAACACCATAAATATACTTGATAATTATTGGCATAAAAATTTAGTACACAAACATATATTTTAATGTGAAATTTATAGTATGCCATACATTGTCACATTAAAATGTTTCCTAAAGTTAGAGTTAAGAACTAATACAGTAGTGTATACCACTGAAAAGATCACAAGTTCATTAAATATTTTTCTATGCCAATTCTCATATCAGCCCTTTTATTATATCAAACAAAAGATATGGATGTGAGTTGAATATTGTATCCCTATTATCTTGAGTTAAAACCAAAGCAGATATTTCACCAAGTTATACTGAATGAACACATTGTATACATTTAAATAGTCCTTTGTATTCTTGCTAATGAAAAGGAAATTCGAATCATTTTAAAATGTTTCGAGTAATTGAAACATTTCAAAACTCTCCATATTTTACATAGAATAAAAAAATTAACTTGTCTCAGTTACTTGTTACATTGGAGGAGAAAATGATAGGCATAGATATAGAAATCATATCAATGGAAATGTTCTTATTCACAAATGAGTTTTAAGTAGTAAAACTGCAGATGCTGTTCATACTTTGGCTTAATTGCTTACACACACATGGAAGTGGAGAAAATGCTGACGTGCTTATTAGACAGGGCGATTGTCTGATGGCAAAGCAAAAGACCCTTCAGTTATAAAGAGAATCTGTAGAGTAATATGAATTAAATGAAACTATAATTCATGCTATTAAAATGTCATTCCCAAATTTCCAAAATTTAATAATGGGGGAGGTCAAATATAAAAATTTCTGAAGGTAATGTTTTATAGTGTAGAAATATATTTGTTTTTATGTGTATATAGTATATAAGTTATATAAATATATAATATATAAAATATAGCCAGGTAGAATGGAACTTTTGATGAGGATTAGTGTAAGTTTATTCAAACTTCTTAAAATGCCTGAATACACTGAGCAACTGATTTTTTTATTGACAATATTATCTTTAAGCTTAGTTTCTAATCTTATCTAAATAACGTGCCTAAGGCAGAGTGAACTTTAGATTTCCTTTACAGACATTATTAAAACTGAGATCTCTAGCTGCCACACCAAAAACATCAGTTTAGAAAGGAGGATTTAAAGAGTGGTATAATTATTAAATTTGTAAAACAAAAATCAAACCCAATAGAGAAATGGAAAATTTGAAAGAAAAATAATTTTTTTCAGTATCTACTTGTTTGATGTTTCTAGGATTAAATGTCCAGTCTCATTGTTTGTATCTGTCAAAATCACGGTGTTTTCTTTAGGTTAGTAACTTTGTGATTCCTCTACAAATCAGATATTATAATGTTATGGTTCCTAGCACACACAGAGAACATACTTCCTTTATTCTAGAAACACCAAATCTTCAAATTTCATCTAGTAACAGAAAATGCTCTTCAGTTTATCTAGTTCCATCCAAAATTCCTGAAATTATTTTAGGCTTCTTACAAAACCTTTCTCAACATGAAGTCTGCCTGGATTTTTCTAAAAAATGTTTTGGACTTAACTTGGAAATCTTTTAGAGAAACAATAACATTGTGAGGCTTTAACTGAAAGAAAAGTTAGAATTAAATGTTGTGAGGCAAAATCACTTAAATATGTCATTGTGTTTCAGTTCCATTGAATTATTGGTCTCAGATGTTCAAGAGTACCAAAACATATTTAAATCCTGGGGCTGTTTTTATACACACACACGTACGTACACTCACACACACAACTTTAAAATATTCAGATGAAGAAAAATATTGGCAAGACTTTTTAAATTATGAGCTAGATATTTATCTGAATTTGCCTTATATTTAAAATAATTACTGAACTAAACTTTTTATATTTTAGTAAAGGATCATTCATATATAAATAAATTATAAAATATATTTTTCCTAAAGCGTTATTCAAATAATATCAATTTGTAAGAGCAATTTACCAATAATATCAAACATATTATATTTTAGTTAATGTTAATGAAAAATAAAATTAGTTTATTACCCACCAACTCTTCTACCTCAAGTTGGGAATTTCAAATAACTAAGCTTGAATATTTAAAGCACAAACTCATTCATATCAATCAGACATAATTTTTATTTTGCCTTTTTGAGAAATGATCTAAATAATCATTTAGAAATGGAGATTATAATTAAATCAGTATGCAGTTTAATGTTAATCAGAAATTATATGATGTACAGTAGCAGCTAAAAAGATTCAAATGACTTCCAAGTAACAGAAGTAAAGCTGAGAATAGTCTTTTAATAAAGGCCATTTTGCCTGGTAGGAAAAGATTGTTAAATGCAAAAAAGAAACCTTTTAAACTAATATGATGAGGTGCATGTAAAAATTAATATTATGCTCTAATGTTCTCTCTAGTGAGTAGCCTAGGTTGATTTATTCATTTAGGTAATTATGTTCAGCAATATTAGTAATTCACTGTTAAATTGAATTTGGAGAACGCACAATAAATTGAAACTGTAGTCATATTTCTTTCTCACTGTGTAACAAACAGAGATGTATTGATGTAAGTTCAGAGTGTACTACATAAGTTAAATTCCCTAGACTGCAATTTGATCAAAAAGCTTTAGACATTTACTTGAGCTATATTAGGCGGCTGCCATTGGATGGCAGTAAAATTCTACATCAATCACTTTAAGCAAAGGGAAGCTGGGAAAATAATGGGAATTTTCTTTTATTTAACAGCAGAATGCTGATTTAAAAGGCAAAGCTCAGGGGGTTGTGTATATTGTAGCAATACCAACTAATTTTTTTAACAGTTTTCTTTTCTTTTCCATTCCATTTAAAAGGAGATGCAATTTTGGAAGAATCATTTACAGTATTTTATCACTCCAAGAGATTATGTCATTTCTTTTATGTAATAAAAAATTCATTTTATATTTTAAAAAGTAGTCAGCAGAAGGAAATTAATAAATATCTGTGATTTGAAGCTTTTGCACATTATCATTGCCTAAGTCCATTTTTTTTTCTCATTATAAAGCACACTTGCATGTTTGTTACATTCAGGCCTTGAAAGGCTGACTTATTTTAAAAAGCTATAAACATCATAATGTTTAAAATTTATTTAAAAATTTTTTGAAACAGAGAACAAAATTTCAAGTCACATTGTAAATATTGCTAAAGGTGATTTTTACAGAAGGAATCTTTCCTTCCAAGGAGGCTTTAAATTCTATGCTTACATACCACTGAAATTAGGCAAAACTTACCCTTGAGATTTTAAAAACAGTGTTGAATATTTCTGGCTTTCTGTTAATTTGTAGTTACCCAGGTACAACTCACAGAGAGGGCAAGTCTCAAAAGAAAACTTCTGTCATCTAAACCTGTTGTGATTATCACATGAGATTAACAGAAATAAATAGTGCAGAGAGCAAATAAAATGAGACGTCCTAGATGCTTTCTCACATAAAGACATGTATGTTCTTCTGCCCCTTCCTCATCACATAGATTTTTATTTGGTTAGAAGTTGGTAAGTTCATTTACGATTTATTTGGCCATAAAATGAACCAATTGTTTTCAGAAAATATTCAGGGTGGTCTGACACTATCAGAAAGCTATTAATCAGGATTTCCTGGAACAAATCACAGACTTCCCTGCTATTTATCCTCTCCTTCACTTTATGTTTAAAGTCTATTAAAAGTTTATAGTCTTCCAAAGATCATATTAGGCATTAAAATTCAGGCATCTCATTCTTGCCGCAAAGATTGTTAGAAGAAAAGAAAATAAATGGGTTTTCACGAATCCATTCTCATCATGAGGAGTGTAAAAAGCATGCACAGTGGAACAATATTCATTTATTTTTATGACAGTGCTTGAGAAGAGAAAAAAGGAAGTGAAATAAACCTAGGGATATGTAGTATTATTACTTCCATGCACAGGGAGTTAGGATGGCTGGAATGAAATACCTCAGTATGCAAACAAGCCTGTATTTAACTTTGTGTGTGAGTGTGTGTTGTAGGGTATGATCTTTGCAAGTGTTGGTTTATTGAGTTAATGAGTTTATTTATGATGCAAGGAAACTGAATTAAAATTTATTTAAATCAGCAATATTTTAAAAGCTGATTCTACAGAATGTCAGAATAAAGAAGACGTGTACATGTTTTTCTCCAGTTGCCATTCTCAAACAAGACATGGTTGAACACATGTATAAAAATGAATCTCAAATATTCACAGATATGGAGTTTAAAAAAGATCAGTTTTTTAAAAAATTCACATGTTCTGCATTTATATACAGGGTTAAAAACAAAAGCATTTTTTCCGGTGCAGTGCAGAATTGGTTGATGCACGAATCTTAATCTCTCTTTGGTTATTTATGCCTGTTTATTCAAAGAATAAGTGGATCTTACCGTGAAATTTAAGAAAGCATTTGTAAGTACATAAACTGGATTTCTTTATATTGAGATACTGTCTATTCAGATCTAACTGTTAGATTATTCATATTGATTTAGAAAGATAGTCATGTGGTAAAATTTACTCCCAGTAAGCAACACATGTTGCAAATTTTCTCTTTAATTTAAAATTGTTCAAAACACCTGTTTACTAGTTAACAAATATCATAGGAGAATTGCTGCAGAACTTTGAATAAATTATGTGTATTTATCCTGTTCACTTTTATAAATACAAGTTTTAATGGTAGATGTTCCTTGGAAACTATGAAATTTATTTGAGAATTCAGGGTACACTTTACACTCTTCTGATGCATATTCATCGAATCAGTGTTATCAAGCGTGTACTTAGGCCTAATATTAAGTACATACACTCTGCAACTCTGAACTCCTTGGGTTTGAATATTGGTTCTGACACTTACTAGCTGTGTGACCTTGGAGAGTTCACTTCATCTCTCTGTGCCCTCACTTTCTTTCTCTTTAAAATGTATGGAATAATAATACCCATCCCACAGGTTTGTTGTAATGAGTAGATGCATAAAAAATATATACAGTGATTACTTACAAGAGTGGTGGCATGGTATAAATATTACAATGATTGCTATTATGCCAGGAAAACAAAAGCAAGAGTCAGAGTCCCTATTCTCAAGTTGCTCACAATCTAGTTTAGAAGATAGTTGGGTGTTTGTGAGGTATTAGCACAAACTAGGCATTGGAGATACAAAGATGTGTACTTCAAGGTGCTCATAGGCCCAGGTGGGAGACCCATAATGCAGTGCAGTACATGAAGTGATAAACCTATGGTCTGGAGAGAAATACAGCACATCTAACCTGCAGGTTGCACAGTTAGGGGAGATTGGGCTATAGAGGATCCATTCTATGAGGGGGCGCACCTTTAACTGGGTCACGAAGCAGAATTGGAGACAGTCAGCAGAGGAGTATGAGAACTCTTGGCAGAGGGGTCATCCTACACGCAAGCATTGAACATGTGAAAATGTTAACTGTGATGAGCTCCAGGTAATTCACTCCTGAAATGGAAGATGCATATAAAAATTTTTAAAAGATCCTTTCCTCAAAGAGATTTAATTTTAACAAGAAAGAATGAAATAATGATACTTTTTGTATGTATGATCTTACACTGTAGTAGAATTTCAATCTTGTCATTTTGGGGGGCATGCAGATTATCAGTTATTATTGTATGTAAGGAAAATAGGGCTAGGCTTCTATCATACAAACAATATTGGAAATACTGGAAATACAAATAATAAAATGTCAAATGACATCCAATTCTTTTAGCTAAAAAGATGATTATTTTGGATTAAAAATCACCATCTGAGGCCAATAATAGTGCAACAGTACTACCCTTAGATCATCATATTATCAATACGGATATATAATTTCAAAAAATAATTATTGTGATATTATGATTTATAATAATGTATTGTTATGTATAATAAGTATGTATAATACATAAAAATATATATTTGGTCTTCATCCCCATTCCTGGCATAGAGCTCCTAAAATCTTGGTTGGTAAAAACATGGCGATTTGGAGAGCATGGTTCTCTCAGAGAGGCAAGGAGTTTTCTTGTCCTTTTCCCATATCTTGCCCTATGCATCCCTTCTATCTGGCTGTATCTGAGTTACATGCTTTTTATTATAAAAACCAGTCAGCTACTAAGTAAATGTGTTGGAGTTCTATGGGCTGCTCTAGCAAATTAATCGAACCCGAGGAGAGGGTCATTGGAACCTCCAATTTATAGCTGGTTGGTCAGAAGCACAAATGAAAACATGGACTTGTGATTCGCAATTGGCATCTGAAGGGCGGAGGGGGAGAAGTCTTGTAGGATTGAGCCTGTGAGATCTGACACTATATTCAGGTAGACAGTGTCAGAATTGACTTGAATTTTAGGACACCCAGCTTATGTTAGAATTGTTTGGCAGCATGAAAAAAAAAAAAAAAAACCCACACATGGGAATTGGGTGTCAGAACTGTATTAGTATAATGAAAAGATATAAAACTTACAGTAATGATCATAATAGCAGGTTGAAAAACAGGTAGCAACTGGGCCAAAATGGCATATTGCATACAAATTTGCCTCTTCCAAATGAAAATATGTATTTAATTTTTTTAAAAAAAAAGTGGAATTATAAAGCTAAAGAAAATATATCGTCTCTTTCTCTCTCTCTTATGATATAAATATCCAGTAAACCAGAAATTATGAGGAATTCCTGTAAAATAGAAAATAGATTGAATTGAGTTAACAGAAAAACAAGACCTGAATAGACTATAATAAAGAATATAAGCAAGATAAATCTTCTAAAAAGACAAAATAACATTTCTGTTTTGGCTTGAAGAAATGCCTGTTCAACTTAGAACCTCAACAGAAAATAAGAACAGCTAATCGAAAATCACCTACCATTTGAAAAGAAACAACACCATGAAAGAAAGGGACCAAACAAGTAAATACCGGAAATAGCTCCCAATGAACAGTTAAAAGGGAAAATAGAAGATGATAACATAAATATAAGCAGTAGCGTTCAAGGGAGGGAGGAGGGCAGTGTTCTTTAATACCATTCATTAGCAACAATGACAAGACTAAGCTAGGATAATAAAGCAGAAACAGGGACCATCAAAATATAAAATCCGATTATGGAAAATGTAACCAAATTGTCAAAGCGGAAGATAAAATTAGTGAGCTGAAAGATTATGCTAAGGAATTAAAGCTCTAATGGACAGAATATTTCTCTAAGAGCCAGACTTTAAAGAATGCCTTATTTTGGTTCCTGTTTATACAGTTAAAAACTATATTTACGTACCCAAACTGAAATACACCATTTTCAACAAAGTGGGGAAAATCTTGAATTATTTCATCAGCTGGTCAGAATCATGTGTAGACACTTTAAAGTACATACTATATCAACGAAGGGATGAGTACCTTGGTTTTCCTGGGTGTTTAAAGAAGTTACTAAAAACTAATGTCAGCCTCCAGGCTCACATTTTTATGCAGAGGGCTTTTTAAAAGAATACAATTTTGATATTAAGATGGAAGATATACCTCAATGTGTAAAACAGAAGCACAGAGAGGTGGATGAAGACATGTTGATAGACTTATAAGACCCAGTGTCTACGGCATGTGCATTCCAAAAGGCAGGAACAAGAAATGAGAGTAGTGAAATGCTTCAGAGGAAAGGAAGATGTGTCTACATGTTAAAAGTGCCACCAAGATACAATAAAAAATCAGACGAATAGACTCAATGTGCTGAAACTTCAGAACAAAGAAGATAATGGTATAATTATAAAAAAAATAATAATGCAGAAAAAAACAAGCATGCAGGCAAACACACACACACAACCTGGGTTATCTACAAAAGGGAAATAACCAAAGTGGCATCAGATTTTCCCTCAGCAAAACTGAATTGAGAAAGCAGTAAAGCACTGTCTTCAAAATTCTGAGGGAGGGAGACGCCGCAGACCCGGACCCGGAGCAGCTCGGAAGCGGTGAACAATAGCTCTTCAAGTCTGCAATAAAAAATGGCCTCCAATAAAACTACATTGCAAAAAATGGGAAAGAAACAGAATGGGAAGAGTAAAAAAGTTGAAGAGGCAGAACCTGAAGAATTTGTAGTAGAAAAAGTACTGGACCGACGTGTAGTGAATGGGAAGGTGGAGTATTTCCTGAAGTGGAAGGAATTTACAGATGCAGACAATACTTGGGAACCTGAAGAAAATTTAGATTGTCCAGAGTTAATTGAAGCATTTCTTAATTCTCAAAAAGGTGGTAAAGAAAAAGATGGAACAAAAAGAAAATCTTTATCTGACAGTGAATCTGATGATAGCAAATCAAAGAAGAAAAGAGATGCTGCTGATAAACCAAGAGGTTTTGCCAGAGGTCTTGATCCAGAACGAATAATTGGTGCCACAGACAGCAGTGGAGAATTGGTGTTTCTCATGAAATGGAAGGATTCAGATGAGGCAGACTTGGTGCTGGCAAAGGAGGCAAATATGAAGTGTCCTCAAATTGTAATTGCTTTTTATGACGAGAGACTAACTTGACATTCTTGTCCAGAAGATGAAGCTCAATAATTGTTTGCGTTGCTTTTTATATGTATTTATATATATATAAAATCTGTGTCTTGGTTTTTTGATTTATTAGTGTGAAGAAATAACTACATTCTAATGAAAATCAAGTTTGATATGTTCTTTTGAAGTAGTATTGGGGAAGTTGTTGGGGTTTTGTTTTGTTTTTTTTGCATCTGTAGCACTGGTTACTTTGAACAAATAAAAGCTTTCTGTAGTTGCTTCCTTTAGCAGAAAAGAACATTTGATACCACGGTATGTTATTTCCTCTGCATTAGAGAACAGCTTTTCTAAATGTTGGGGGAAGTCTCCATAGTCATTACTCAGTCAGAATTTAGAATTTGCATTTAACTCATATATGCCTAAGGACCATTCTGGGTTTTTTGAATGTGTATACATAAAATATATATGTAAATAGTTTGGGGTTTTTTGTTGTTTAAATACTTTCACCAAAACAAAAACAGCTTTTCACAACCATGAATAAGCCCATGTTTCTGGGATTCCATCATTTTGAGCAGTATAAGAAATCACTTCAACTTAAAATGAAAAATTTAAGTCTTAACCTTTCAAATTAAATAATTTTGTAATTAAGTAGACAAATTAATGTAAACAATTTAAATTGGGTAATTTTTTAAAGCAGTCCTATCAGAATCTGCATTAATATCTACAGTCATATAAATGTACTTTTATATGCAGAACCCCTAAAAGGAAAATTTTATCACTATCAACAACCTCCCCACCCAAATGAAAAAACTAGCAAATATCTGATATGTTTTAATTAGCCAAGCAAGACTTAGTTAACCGGACATTTAAAGGTTCCTTTTGGTGAATCGTTTTACAAGAAGTTGAAATCCCTGTGCTATATTTACTGAAAGGCTGTGATGCATGTAATGTCTCAGACTTGTTCATGGAAACCTAATCAGATGGTTAGAGATGTTGGCAATATAGGATCTGCAGGAATAAATGAGTAAACAAACTTTTCTAATCTAAACTTGATCTGCATGTTTTTCTCAAACTTTACCCCAACCCATTTCTTACGTGTACGCTCAGTCTTCTCAGTATGTGGGGTTACTGGTTCAGCAGAAGCCAGGAAAAACAATAACTTTGTAGTAATCAGAATGTTATTCTACTGTATATTGTTTACTTTATTGTAAATACTGGTGAACAGTGGTCAATAAATAGTTTTATATTCAAAAAAAAAAATTCTGAGGGAATGTTAACTTAAGTTCCCTTCCAGGATCTATCTTTATGTAACTATTTATCTGTCTACCTACGTACCTATTTATTAGAAGCAGTTTTTAAAATACAACCTGTGACAGATTGTGTTTTTGAAAAAGAATCCTAAGTAATATTTCTGGCCCCACACTTTATTGCAGAACCTCAACACCCCCCCATCAAGAGGTAGAGTTTGTTCTCCATAACATTGAACCTGGAAAGTACATTTCAACTGCAATGGTGTATAGATTGGGTCAGAGATAACAGTAACGTTGATTATATAAAACTTTTAAAATGCTAGAGGATAAACAACACCATCAACAAAAAAGCAACACATTTGGAGAGAATATTTGAAAAATACATGAGACAAATAATTGCAATATGTAATTTGTCTAAATTCCCTGAAAAGTTAATAGAAAACCTATAATCACAATTTTAAAATTGGGCAAAATTCGAGTAGGGCCAAGTGACAAAAGAAGAAGTACACAGGGGCAATGAAATGCAAAAAAAGGCATAACTTGCTAGTTGTCAGGAATATACAAACTGAAATGGCAGTGAGAGGTCAGTTTTGCTTATAATATTGGCAAAAATACATTTAAGATTCACAGTATAATATTGGCAAAAATACATTTAAGATTCACAGTATTCACAGTCAGTTTTGCTTATAATATTGGCAAAAGTACATTTAAGATTCACAATATTTAAGGGTTTGAGATATTAAAGACTTTTACACCATGACTGTCTTGTGAAAAGCAACTTACAATATCTAATTAAACTCTAAAAGATTAAAATTTCTTTCCTCAAGAGATCCACTTGCAAGAGTCAATTATACAGCAGTATTTGCCTAAGTATGTGTGTGACTGTGTGTGTGTATACATATCCACACAAGGAATTTAAATAGAGCAGTTTTGGTGGGCCCCAAAGTTAAAAATAATCTCCCCATATACTCATTCTTAAATTCTGGCACATACTTAATATAAAGTATAGCATAAAATAATACAGCAGTTAAATCAAATAAGGTAAATGTATTTATATTGATAGATTGTAAAAATGATATATAATATAAAGGAGACAAAAATAGTACTTTTTATTGGTTTATAGTACTTTGACTTATGTTACGAGTATATACATATAAATATATACATATATATGAGTTTATATGAATTCATACATATACGTAAAATCATTTGGAAGTATACACAACAATCCAGGTATAGTTAGAAATTAATTTTGGCAGGGAAGTAGTTGTGTGTGACTGGCATATGTGTAATTTCCATTTTTATGTATGTATTTCAGTGTTTGCTATTTTTAAAGTGTGAGTATATTTTTATATGAAAATAATGTTTATTTTTTTTAATGAAAATATTTAGGGGAAAATAAATTCTACAAGTTGGGGAAGGCTTTGTGGAGACAGATTATCTTTGCAGCATGTGGTGTCAGCTGGGAGAACTCTATTGGGACTTGAGGATCTACCTCCAAAATGGCCTCATTTACATGGCTGTCAAGTTAGTGCTCATTCTCAGTTGGGAGCTCAACTAGAGCTGCTGATCTGGATCTTGTTTCTCCTCCATGTTAACCTTACATCTGGCAAGGTTGGCCATATCACAGTAAGACAGTCTCAGAGTAGCTGACTTCTCATAACGTAACTGGCATCCTCCAAAGGAAGTAGAAGAATCTCGCAAGTTTTCTTAAATTCTGGACTTGGAGAGGCTAAAACAACACTTCTCCACATTCTATTGCTCCAAGCAGTCACAGGACCAGTTTAGAAAAAAGGGGAATGAACTATACAGGGGCATGAATAAAAGGGGCTATGGTTCATTGGGGGCCATCAAAGTAACAGAGTACTACAAACTGTCAAAAGATGGAGTTTGGGACTGCCAGAATAGCTGGAGAATTGAACAGGGATTGATCCAAGAAGGGAGAGAACCAAAGCAGGAAGGATGCCATCTCTACATATAAACTCCCTGCAGACCCTTAATTGTCCTCTGAACTGAGCAAGACCAAGGAATACTTGAAGAAGCCAAACAGAAAGGGACAGCTAGAAATTAGAAAAAGCAGGAAAGAGGTTTCAGCTGTTTCCCACTGCCAGGGAAAAAAGGGTTGGAATTTCAGTCTCACCAAGTTAAAGATTAGACAAAAACCTCAGGCTGTCTATTGAAATACCAGAAAGGCCCCATTTTAAGAAGAAAATCTATATGCAAGCAGTAAATAATACGGGTAAAACCCATACAGTCTTATCTTAAAGTATAAAAGTGAGGCTCCTCAAGATCAGTGTGATTGGTCTAATTTTCCTCTCTGCTAGAACACACAACAACACTCTTCGGGGGAAGATAAAAGAATCCAGAGTGTCTAAACATGTTACTCAAATTTACAACAGAATATGACTCATAGATAAGAGAAATAAGCAGTCAACTGTAAAAGGCCCCAAGGGTGATCAAGACTGGAATTATCAGACTAAACTTTAAAGCAGCTCTTAAAAATATGTTCAAGGATTTAAAGGAAAAGATAAACAGAATATTAACAGAGAAAATTCAGTATCTGAATTGAAAATATACTGGTTGGTTTTATAGATGATTAGAGAAATAGGAAAATAAGGTCAGTGGTCAAGTATGTGGTAGGCAGGACAATGGCACCAGCTTGCCCACTTCCTATTCTCCAGAACCTGTAAAAATGTTACCTTATTTCGGAAAAGGACTTGGCAGATGTGATTAAGAATCATGAGAAGGGAGGTTATCCTGGATTATCTGAATGGGCCCAATGTAATCACAGGGGTCTTAATAAGAGGAAGGGAGGGAGGGTCAAAGTTAGAGATTGGAATATGGTTAACTGCTGGCTTTGAGGGTGGAAGAAAGGGACAGGAACCAAAGAATGCAGGCAGCTTCTAGAAGCTGGAAAAAAACAAGAAAATGGACTCTGCTCAAGTCCCCAGAAGAAAGGTAGGCTTCCTGGCTCTTTGATACTAGCTCAGGGAAACCTATGTCAGACTTCTCATGTCTAGAGCCATGAGTAAGTAAATTTTATTCCAAGACCTGCAGAGTAAGAAAGTGCCAGTTATGAGAAGAGTGAAGGAAAAAGAGCTCAAGGTATGTGAAAAAGTAAAGGGGATGGCCTTGAGCTAAGAAAGAACTTGACATACTTGAGGAACTGAAATGAAACTGTATTAACTCTGGACTAATGAGTGGGTTTGAGAGATGCAACCAGAGGTTTAAGAAAGAATCAGATCATGAAGGGCTTTGTAGATGATGGTAAAGTATGCAATTTCTTCTGTGACATATTGTCCATGGAGGTCTTCTATGCACAGTGACTTGATTTGATGTACAGTTGACCCTTGAACAACATGGATTTGAACTGGGCAAATCCACTTATCTGTGGGTTTTTTTCCCAATAAATATGTACTATAGTTCTATGTGATCCGAGATTGGCTGAATTCACAGGTGCTAAGCCATGGATACAGAGGGCTGACTATAAAGTTATAGGCAGATTTTCAACTGCATGTGGGTAGGTACCCCAACCCCCATTCAAGGGTCAACCATGTATTGTAAAAGGAGGGAGTATTTCAGAGCAGGAATTTGAAAAAAAGGCAAGAATGGAAGGAGGTTAAGTTTTGGAAGGCTCTAGCAATAAACTATATATAGCAAAATATAATGATGACTTGGATTTACTGTGGTTATGGAGGGTATAGACTGATTAGAGATATTCCAAAAGTCAAATTAGCAAGACTTGATGGATTTGATGTGAAGGGTTAAGGAAGGAAGAAACTGAGAATAAACCTTAGGTTTTTGGCCTGAGAGGTTGATAGTAGTGGGAGCTTTAGAGATGTTCAATAGTAAATGTCACTTTGCTAGTAAATGACTTAGTTGGAAATTCTTGACTCCAAAGCACTTACTCTTAATCAGTGCATCATTCTGAAGAATGGTCCTCAGTGTCTGAGGTTTTCTTGACTAAAAAGGAAAGACAGCAGATGACAAAGATTCCTCTCAGCTTTGTGGTTCTCTGAGATACCTAGGATTTCACCCTATTTCTCGGTCTACACGTTCAAGAAACATGAAGTGCTTCCAGGTACATCCAGTTTAAATCATTCATTTGTACCAGTCTGAGAAATTCAACACAGAGTCAAGGAACAATGGGATACATTAAAAAGTACATGGATTTAGAGACACAAATACCTGTTTTTGAGTTATGACACGAGCATTTTCTGTTATGTGTCATTAGACAAGTCATGTAACTCTTCTGAAGCTCAAGTTTTTCATAGTTAAAATATAAATATTAATACTTCTACCCATATCAGTGTTGTAAGTGCATTATCCAAATAGTTTTGACCACTTATGAAATTAAAAACTGGAAATACTTAATGTCTTTTTTCTCAGTGATCTAAGTTGTAAAAAGAATTGGTCGCTGTGATATTTGAAAATAGAGGTATTTAAAATAAAATTAATGGTTTTCTTTTCTTTTTCCAATGTTAAATATAACCACTAGTAGCTATTTGACTTGTGAACCTTCATACATTTCCAAACATTGCATTCACATTTTATAAAAGTGAGATTGCTATGCACATACACACAGTACATTTATATTCTCTTTTTTAGTTGAAGTATACTTGATTTACAATGGTTTCAGGTGTACAACACAGTGGTTCAGTTATGCATATATATATTTTTATATATATATTCTTTTGCAGATTCTTTTCCCCTGTAGATTATTACAAAATATTGAATATAGTTCTATGTGCTATACTGTTGGTCCTTGGTTATCCATTTTATATATAGGAGTGTGTATATGTTAATGACAGACTCCTAATTTATACTCCTTTCCCTCTACCCCCCAGCCGTTTATATTCTATAACTTGCTTTTGGGACTTAACGATATATTTTAGATATCCTTCCAAAACAATCCATGTGTCAACTTCATTTGTGTTAATGTCTGCATAATAATCAATGTTGTGTACATACCAAGGTGTCAATAGATGTACCATTTAATCATTACAGTTTGGAGGAAAATTCAGATTGTTTCAAGTCTTTATTATTACTACCAATGTTGTAATAAGTATCCTGGAACATTTATCTTTTAATTCTGGTATTGTACTCCTATTTGACAAAAGCTAAGAAATGGTAGAGGTAGTTAAAATATTACATGTTTTAAGTACTAATTATTTTAAATACTGAGTTAAATGCTAAATTAAAGTAAAATTAAATATTCAATAATAATTGTTTAAATACTATATTACTTAAAAAAAACTTGTAGTCATTCACATTTCTAATAGTACCCACAACTCTACCAACATTGTATGCTACTACTATTTATTTTATTTTGCCAATCCAATGGATGTAGTATATTATTTTAATTTTATTTTCCTGAGAACTAATAATAATTTTAATATATTTTAAATCTGTACTTGTTTCAGTGAAGTACCTGTTTATTTCCTTTGCCTTTAAAACAAAACTACCTATTTTAATGATTTCTAGGAGCACTGTATATATTAGGAAGATTAATTCTTTAACATTTGTTTGCAACCATTTTCTCCTGATCTACTGATCATCTTTTTGATTTTGTTGTGATTTTTTGCCAGTCAAATTTTCATATTTATGTAATTAAATATTTACTTTTTTTCTTTCGTGGTTTTTGGAGTTTTAGTGTGAATTAATCTCGTATTTTTAATTTTTCAGTTTTCTTCAAGTATTTTTACTTTTTAACATGTATTTTAATTCATGAAGAAATTAGTTCTCTTTATAATGTACAGTAGAATTTGATCTAACTTTTCCAATGTAAATTGTGCTTAGAAAATGTTATTAAATAATGTGTCTGTACCCCATGGGCCTTATTAAGTTCCTAAGTATACTTTAACCTGTTTATAGATTTAATTCTGTTCCATTGATAAACATTTGTATTCCTGTGCCAGCTCTGTGATGTCATGACTATACTGGTTTTTTAAAAATAAGTTTTAACATCTTATAGGCTGCTTCTTTGCCTATTATTATTGTTTATCAATACCGTCTTAGAAATTCTCACATTTTTGTTCTGTAAACTTTAAGGTAATTTTATTGATTTATAAAATAGTATAATTTTCATATCAATTGGAATTTGGTGTATAAAGGTACCATAATTATAGCATTTTTACTGAAAATATTGGTAGTTAAAAACTGGAAACATGGGCACTTAAATTCTTGGATTGTGCCAAACCAAAAGCAAGCTGCACAACAGAAATAAAGGTATTTTCTGCCTGAGATTGTTCCAGGAAGTAAATATAAACCAAGAAACATAAACTTTTGAAAGGAAAAGTAAAACGGACTTAAAGGAGTCACTAGTCAAACTAAAAATAATCATAGCTACAGTTTGTTAAATGCTTATCTGTAGAACAGTTTGTTAAATGCTTATCTGTAGAGACTGTGCTGTGTTACACGGGTCGCTTCTTAGTTCTTATAAGAACACTGCAGGTACATATTAACAAGGGAGACTGGTTAGGTGTATTTGTGGTCCAGGAAACTTGCTTTGCATGTTTTTTTTTTTTAATTTTTATTATTTGTTTTATTATTTTTTTATTTTTGGCTTTATTGGGTCTTCGTTGCTGCACCCCGGCTTTCTCTAGTTGTGGTGAGCGGGGGCTGCTCTTCCTTGTGGTGTGCAGGTTTCTCATTGCAGTGGCTTGTCTTGTTGCAGAGCTCGGGCTCTAGGCGTGCGGGCTTCAGTAGTTGCAGTACATGGGCTCAGTAGTTGTGGCTCTCAGGCTCTAGAGCACAGTCTCAGTAGTTGTGGCACATGGGCTTAGTTGCTCTGCAGCATGTGGAATCTTCCTGGAGCAGGGATCAAACCCGTGGCCCCTGCATTGGCAAGTGGATTCTTAACCACTGTGCCACCAGGGAAGCCCCGCTTTGCATGTTTTTTGAGGAAAGAGGTCAGTTCTGACTTGAACTAAGAAGTTGTGATGAAATTAATTCAGAGAAATACTTAAGTAATGGGAGGAAATATCATCTAGTTGTCTAAGGGGGACTAATGCTGAAACTGAGAAATCAACAAACTGGGCTTGTTCAGTAATTGCTTCTGTAACAAAATTCCTTAGATAGTAACTTTCTTGCTAGAAACAACTGAGTAGGACTGTGCTGGATAGCTCACTTCAGAAGTCTCAAGTTTACATTCTCATGACAGAATGATTACATCACAGGCACTGAGAGAAGAAAAGCACCTTTTATCTATTCCACATTCCTGGCAATTGATCAGCAGCAAATGTGAAGAATCACCTGTGGGGGAATCCCTAGAATTTATACTTCTCTACTGAAAACCAAACGTGAGAAAATCAAAGTCACAAAAATAAAATCCATTCTTAAAAGCAGTGTTTAGTTTGTGAGACCTGAAAAATATTGAACAGATTTCCAAGAAAGGATCTGAGATACTTTTCAGATGGAAGACTAGGTTAGAAGACAGATGTCTTGCCTGAAGGCGTAGAGAAAAAAAGAAAAAAAAAATTTTGAATAACAGCACTACAACAAAAACTTCTCTTGGATCTCTTTATTTTTTTCTTTTATGTTTTTGTCCCCCTAGTGCTCCATTATATTGTGTAATTCCTAAATTTTAGATGCTACTTCTTCTAAATTACTCCTGCCGATAATTTCTAACTCTGAAATGTCATATCTATTAATAATTTTGAGACTCTTGAAGTATAAATGATTTATGTAAAATCCAGTAATATTAAGATCGTGTTTGAATTATTAGCATTTGTTTGCAAGCATGAAAAGAACATTGAGACACAATATTTATACAGCTATCTTAAGTTCAAAGATATACAGACATGACTTGAACTTTGTCACTTCTGCGCCTGGAAAAAGATGAAATGAATGGTTTTCAAAACATTTTCTTGCATATAATATCTACCTAACATAAAGTGTATAGATTTTTATTTGAACATATCTCCATTATATGTACTGTTGAGAAAAATTTGGAGAAACATGGATGGAAAACTAATTTAAAAGAATAAAATCTAAGGTTTTGTACTTAAAGTTAGGGTAAATTAGCTGTCATATATTACTATTCTTCTTTGAGACACTAAACATACATGGCTGGCTGAATGGATATTACCTTTCTTCCAGCTTCCTTTGTGGATCGCCAAAAGATATGTGTATGAAAAAATAGGAATATTCAAAATATTATATGATTACTTAAGTAGCATGTCATTTTAGAAATAGTAAACTACAAGTATGGATTATGTAGTGAACAAAAATACCCATCAGAAATTATGTCCAGTGTCCATAAAGCCTAGGAGTAATAAGAATCCTATCTGAGCCTCCTTGCCCTATATCTACCACTCTGCTGATCTTCTGTAATTCTCTGGTTCTTGATTTCCTTACTGACTACATATTGCTTGTTCTTGGAATTTGTCTTACGTTTATGTTCAGCACTGGCTGAACTGTCATCCTCCACGAGGCTTGAACTCTTGTCTTACTAATCCAAATCCAGAATAGCACCTACCTTGCTTTATCTGCTGTGCCAAACTCCTTTACCCTATTCTCTGGACCCTCTTGGCACCAAGGTATCTGTTCTAGGTACTGTTTTTAAGGGAGGCTTCAACTTAACTCAGACCTAGTGAAATCTCTTGAGAGGGCAATGTTAACTCATCCAGCATCAATAGAGTGCTTATTATGTGGCAGGCATTGGGCCCAGACCTTAATAAATTACTGTCCCTTTTCAAAAGGCTCACAGTATAGTTAGAGATACATAAGCAAAAAATTTGAAAATAAGGCAATAAGAACAGTGTCCAAGATGTTCTGAGATCAAGCAAAAGATGCTCACTTTGCCCAGAGGGAGCTGGTTAGCAAGATGCTTTTGAAAATCAGTGCAAATCAATGTGTCCAAGAAAGGAGAGATTTTTCACCATATCTTTTAGAATGGTTGAAGTCAAATGATAATCTATCCTAAAAGAGACTATAATTTATTTGAACAAAAGTTCTGACCATTTTAAAGCATAACAAAGAATGTTATATTGTAAGTGTATAGAAATGAAACAGACTTCTGTGTATTTATTTTGTATCCTGCAACTGTACTGCATTCATTGATGAGCTCTAGTAGTTTTCTGGTAGCATCTTTAGGATTTTCTATGTATAGTATCATGTCATCTGCAAACAGTGACAGTTTTACTTCTTTTCCAATTTGGATTCTCTTTATTTCTTTTTCTTCTCTGATTTCCATGGCTAGGACTTCCACAACTATGTTGAATAAAAGTGGCAAGAGTGGATATTCTTATCTTGTTCCTAATCTTAGAGGAAATGCTTTCAGCTTTTCACCATTGAGTATGATGTTAGCTGTAGGTTTGTCATATATGGCCTTTATTATGTTGAGGTTTGTTGCCTCTGCACCCATTTTCTGGGGAGTTATTATAAATCAGTGTTGAATTTTGTCAAAACCTTTTTCTGCATCTGTTGAGATAATCATATAGTTTTTATTCTTCAGTTTGTTGTTGTGGTGTATCACACTGATAGATTTGCGGATAATGAAAAATCCTTGCATCCCTGGGGTAAATCCCACTTGATCATGGTATATAATCCTTTTAATATACTGTTGGATTTGGTTTGCTATATAATTTATTATTTAAGCCCTTCTACATTGTCTTCAGATTGTATCTTTAGGAAGTCACTAATTAATATAATTTGATTAAAAGCCTTCTGGTTCATTTGTCTACATCATAACAACAAAATGTTTTAAGAGTAGGTACTTTTTGTGGGATTGCAAGTCAATAATAGCTCTCTCAAGAAGTTGCCACTGGAACTTATAATAATTTATTGTGTTCTATCTTGGGTCTCTGTACATTTCATACGTTTGAAAAGTTCTAAACCATTTCAAATGGCAAGTTCATTTTTTGTACTAAATTTTTTATCTGAAATAATGGATTTCAGGTTTTTCCTATGTGTATAGTAAAGACCAACTTTTATGCTGAAGTTTTGAGGGGGATTTTACTATCTTCTTTTAATGATAAAGCTTGTATTAAAATGGAAATAATCATTTTGGCTTACTCAACATGATGTTATCTAATTTATTAAACAGAAGAGCCCATTTGCTATTTTGGGGCCACAATTTTGATAATGAGTACACATTTTGTTAGACACTTTCATAAGGTTTATATTCAAGTTTAGTGTATTTTCTTTGTTTTTAGTTTTATTTCACAAAATCTCTGAATCTTGGAAAAGATTAAACAGTGGGCTTGACTTCAAACATGCTTGCCATACATTCAGCATATTTGTTACTGAAGCAAGGTCTTGACAGATTTTGGGGGTTAAGAATTTTCAGAGAAAATACTATATACAATATAAAACAGCGATTGGTAACATGCTCCAAAGTTTTAAGTCAAATGAGATTGCACTAATAAGGAACACTTCTCTCATTAGAAAAATATTTCATCTAATGAAATGCCAAAAGATGTCTTTTGTCCATGATCTCTGAAAGGAAAGCAAGTGACTATTTCTTTCTGTTTTGATGTGGAATTCAAGAATGGTAGAAATAAGTGTAGCAATCATTTACCTTTTTATTAAACAATGACCAAAAAAAAAAAAAAAAACAAACAAACACGTTGACTACTTTGGGCTTTCATCTGCAGAAGTGGGTTGAACTGTCCAGATGGTAGGATTGGACTGAATATTAGACAGAAGACACTGATGCTTCTTGACAGCAGTGCATGGATGGTGCCGAAATGTGATGATGTAAACAGAAGGACCTCTCTTTCCCAGTCTGCCCTTCCTCTTCTCTCCTCCAGCCTCATCCAGCCTGACATTTGACAATTGGCAGGTACCTCATCCCAAGAAATAGAGCCAGGTATTTGATTTGAATAATCACACAGAAAGTGTCTCACTTTAATGCCCATGACCAACTTGTTTTGCATTTTCTGTTTCTTGGATTATGTGAAAATGTTTATTAAAAACAGTTGGAACTTTGGATGGGTTATCACGTTCTGAGTGAAGGGAATCAAGAGTTATTTTCTTGGGCTTTCTCACAGGTATAGACTATAGCACTGCGTTTCTTTCATTTTAAAAAAAAAGTGCTTTGTTGAGAGAATTAAATTTTGAGGATTGTTGCCTTATTTATGCTTTTGGCTTTTAGACAATCTCTAAAAATTTTCAGAGATGTCAGTTTGACAGAATTTGAAAGTCAGTAGACAGGCTATAATTTTTATGCAACTCCTGTGTATTACATTCTTTTGTAGGTTTAGTATTGGAAATAATGCTTGTCTTTGGTATTGAGAGTGGAGACTTAACGATTTGTGATGAAATAATTTAACGCTATGCATTTGGGCCAAATCATCTCTATTTTATCATGAGAGGAAGCTGTTGCAAAGGTTTATTGATTAAAACCACAAGACTGAGCACCAGTAAAACCCCGGAGTGAGCTCCCCGACTACATAAGCATCTCTGCTCCTCCAAAATCTTCATTTATTCAACAGAATTTTGTTTAGCATATGCAGTGTGTTCCCTCCTGTGGATACAAGGGGGAAATAGAAGCTGGTCCATCTCCCAAGAAACAGATGGTAAATTGGAAACAATGGAGACTACCTCTGATTTCATTTCTCTATAACAGTCAAAAAATTCCAAAATGAAATAAAAAAATTAAGCACTGACATTAGTATAATGTATAGATTATACCTAGGTATAATCAATTAAAGATTTACTAGACTTCTTCAAAACCCTACTAGTTATTATTGAGTTAAATTAAAGAAAATTGATGTAATAGAGATGCAACATGTTCATGGATTGAAAGACTCAATATTTGTAATATTTATATTCTTCACAAATTTACTTATAGATTCACCCCACTCTCAGTGAAAACATCTGCATTTACCTTTATTCATAGTCACACTCTTGGATGTATACTCCAGAGACAACTGTGTATGGGTCTCAGGCGGAGGAGTGTGGAGGTATCTATGTTTGTGGTGGTGAGGATTTAGAGGTCACCTAGATGCCCATTACAGGGGAAATGAATACGTGAAAACTGGTGGATGAATTATTTAGAAAAAAGTGTGCATCATTTGGAAACAATGACTTAGAAATATACTTAACAACATGAACAAATGTGAAAACCAAATGTTGAAAGAAAAAAGTAAGAAACAGAATGAATGCTATAGATTGAATCTATAGCACAATACAATTTATATGTATTTAAAGAACATACACAAAGATAATATATATTTCTCAAAATTGCATACACATCCAAGAGCATGTACCAGATATATTAGAGTGGGGGCCTGTTGTGGCAATAAGAATAGGGATGGCTCGGTGATGAAGATGCAAATAAATACAAGTAACGCCAGAGGTGAGCTTTAATAGGTTGACGGTAATCATGTGCTGTAAGTATAAGAGTATCTTAAGTCAACTTCATTCTTTAGATAAAATATGAAAATATAGTATAAATTATTGAATAGATGGAGGGAATCATTGGTTAAGTCCACTGCTCCTGAAAATCTGAGAAATATCAGGAAAAAAATGTTACTTGGACTTGACATCATGGTCTTCTTTAAAGACCTCAACAAGAACAATTTCAATAGAGTAGCAGGAAAGTCAGATTAGATGGCCGTCAGGGGTGAACAGGAAGTGAAAAAGTAGTAATAACATGTGCAGAATCTTTCATACCTGTGAGACATTACAGGGAAATTCCTGTGAACCTCCCAGGGAAAAGGGGAATATGTAGAATTTCCCAAATATCTATGACCCCAAACTGCTTACCCCGGGGCTAATGTTCCAAAAACAGGTTTTAAAAATGTTAAATTTAGCAAAGAGGTGACTGAAGTCAATGCATTTCAGTCATGAAGAGCCAGATAAATATAGTTCTTTCCAGATTTAATTACAGAAATTACTATTTACATCTACATATATTTAATCCTCACATTTGTTTTCATAAACTGATTCAGGCCAGAAAAAATTTGAATGAAAATATAGCTCTTACCCACTTGATGAAATGAGTGACTTCAATCACATTAAGAGGCAGTTTTTGAGAGGAGAATAAACGTAATTATGAAAAAGCAGTCATGGGCTCTGTGTTAGTTTCTTATTGCTGCTTTAACAAGTCACCACAAATTTAATGGCTTAAACAATACAGAATTATTGTCCTATCATCCTAGAGGTCAAAAGTCTTAAAGCCAAGATGTTGACAGGGCTTCGTTCCTTTTGGAAGGTTTAAGAGAGAATTAGTTTTCTTGCCTTTTCTAGCACCTGTGGTCACCTGCATTTCTGCTCATAACCCCTTGCTTTCCCCATCTTCAGAGCCAGTAGCAGTATCTTCCAATCTCTTACTCTTTCATCTCTGTTTCCATATCTTGGTGCCTTTACTAATTCTGATCTTCTGCCTGCCTTTTATAAGGACCCTTGTGCTTGCATTGGGCCCACAGTCAAGATCCTTAACTTAATCATATCTCAAAAATCTCTTTTACTATGTAAGGTAACATATTCACAGGCTTTGAGGATTAAGATATGGACATCTTGGAGTCCATTATTCTGCAAATCACAGACTCTAAAGCTGTATTTCTTTTTTCAACTGATTTTTATTTTTGCCTCTCTTTAAGTTTACTAAATAGAGGGAAGCATATTTTATATTGCATTCTTTATTTAAATATTATAAAGGTGAGTTAAAATAGTATATAAAATTACTTTGAAAGAATATATTATTCCCCCAGAGGAGAGTGGAAAAAGTTTTTCTTAATCTATCATTTCTACTTACTCATATACAATCTATTTATGGTTGTTGAATTATAAAAAGAATACAAGAATTTTAAATGTCTATTTTCTTTTAATGTTAAATAATCTTTTCCTTCTCAATATCATTTTCCCACAAATTGATAACAAATGAAATATCAAATGCTAACAAATTAGTATTTTAACTAATTAGTTGGATGGGAGGAAGGGAGAGAGAAGAGGGGAATAAATAAGAAAAGAGAGAGAGAGAAGGAGGATGAAGGAGGGAGAATATACTGAGAACATATTGGCACTATTGTGCCAGGCATACCACAACCTAATTTTATTTAATCTTCACAATAATTGAACATTACCATTTCCATTTTATAGTTTAGAAAACCAGGCTTGGGAAAGTCATGTAACTTGCCCAAGATCGTAAGTAGTAAATAGTTAAAACAATACTTTCTGACTTCAAAACCCATGTCTTCCTATACCACAGTGGAACATGTTTTATATTAAATGTATTGTGTTACTTTCCTAGGGATTCCATGACAAATTACCAAAGATTTTGAAGCTTAAAATAGTAGAACTTTTTCTCACAGTTCTGGAGGCCAGAAGTCTGAAGATCAAGGTGTCAACAGGGCCGTGTTCTCTAAGAACACCTTAGGGTAGAACCCTTCCTTGCCTCTTCCAGCTTCTGGTGACCCGTGAGTTCCTTGGTTTGGAGCTGCATATCTCTAATCTTTGTTACCCTCTCACATGGCCTTCCCCCCTGCGTCTCTGTATCTTCTCTCTCTCCTCTCTTTTTAAAACCACTTCACTGAGATATGATTGACATTAAAAAGCTGTAGCTATTAAATGAACACAACTGAATGTATCTGGGGACAGTACATATCTGTGAAACAATCACTACCATCAAGGCCATAGGTATATTCATTACTTTCCAAAGTTATGATGATGATGATGATGATGATGTGTGTGTGTGTGTGTGTGTGTGTGTGTGTGTGTTAAGAAGACTTAACATACAATCTACTTGCTTAGAAAACTCTCAGTATACGATACAGTATTGTTAGCTATAGGCATTATGCTGTATAGTATGTTTCCAAAACTTACTTGTCTTGCATAACTGAAACTTTGTACCCTTTGGCCATCACTTCTCCATTTCCCCCTCCCCATTGCCTTTGGCAATCACTGTTCTATTCTCTGTTTCTATGAGTCTGACTATTTTAGATTCTACATGTAAGTGAAGTCATATACTATTTGTCTTTCTGTGTCTGGCTTATTTCATTTAGCATAATGTTTGTGTCTTCTAAGTGTTCAGTATCTTCTTAAAAGACTCCATGTCTTCTCTTATAAGGACTTGTCACTGGGTTTAGGGCCCACCCAAAGCCTGGATGATCTCATATTAAAAACCTTCATCTACAAATACTTTTTCTAAATAATGTCATAGTTATAGATTTTAGGGCATGGACATATTTTGAGGCAGAAACTCATCATTCAACATACTATACACTGTTGATCAATTAAGTACATTTAAGTTAAGGGTCATATTGAGGACAAAGACTATCTTCACTTTTATATCATTGTGTATTTTGCAGCATAGGTGCACACAATAGGTACTTAATAAATATTGCAAGAATTAGAAACACATTTGTGACCAGTAAAGGTTTTCTAGAAGTTTGTTAATTGTTGAAGTTGAAACAAATGTTTACAAATGATACATTAGTAGAATACTATGGTTTCACAATATTTACAATGTGAATCTAGATTCTACTTATATACTAATTAATTGTCCCTGATAGCAAAATTCTAACTGTATGAAAAAGAAATGGGCCTCTGTATGATGTGAAATATGTGAATATAATTTTAAAAAATTGACTCTAACTATTGGTAATCACAGATAAATATTGCTTTACAAAGCTTATGTTGAAATTAGCTCAATTTACCACCATGGTCAATTACATAGCCAAATACATTCTTGATGGGTCTTGTGTAATGGGCCATCATTCTTTCAAGAACAAAATTGTTTCCTATTCCTGTGATTTGATAATAAGTAATAAACATGTAATATATCAATTTACAAAGTCAATTACATAATCAAGAAGAGCGCCAACAGCAATAACCAAAATACTCTGTACTGTATTTACTTTCATATTCTCCACTCTCCCTAAGGCACCAGGCCTGGCAATTTTCCTACTTTCTCAATTTTCTTTGCATAATTTTCCACTTGGTGGACTGCCATTGTCAACAGCAGCACTCTTCAACTTCTGGAGGTTTGGTAAGAGCAGTTGAAGAGATGGGAACTGTGTTTAATTAAATCCTGGTTGCTGAATGTAAATGCAGAAGTGCTTAATTATTCAACATTGCTGGTGAGGAAAGTCACAGGAGAGGATCGAGAAGAAATGTGGTGTCTCATGAGCTTTGAGATACAATCCTGAAAAATATCAATTTCCTTTTTACCGCCTTTAAATAAAAAAACATTTTAAAGAATGCAGATGAAAGTAGGCATAACTCATAAAATACCTAGCTGACTAATTTCAGCTGCTGAAAAAGAAATACAGAGATAAAGTGGTCTTATAATTATGTGTCAGATATGCCTCATGAAAACATTTACAGACTTTGTGATCATGTATATTTAAGGGAAATCCTTAAATAAAAATAAAAGGAGGATATTAATTTAAATTCCAGGACAAGAGACAAGTCCACTTTAACATTTGATTTTATGTTTCTTTCAAAATCTGTTTTAGTGTTTAAAAACTGACTTAAATAAAATGTTTGCAATTAATTATTAATACTTTTATAAATTTAATGTAATTTAAAATACTACCCTAATTTCTAAAGTGTTTTGAGTAAATATGAATCAAACATCTCTCAGAAAGGATTACTGCCAATTTATTTGTTAAATGTAAGCACAGTTATATCAGGCATCTACCATAGTCTTACAGTGCTATTCCTTCAGTATTCCTTCAATTTCAGCATAGAAGAGACAGAATTCTTTGGGTAAATTTCACATTTTACACAGCATTGTATAGGAACTCTTTTTTATTAATTATTTAGTTTTTACTGACTATGTTGATAACATTTGGATAAAGTGGCATTTTAAATTTTACTGTAGAATAGCTAACCAGAAATAAATTAAATTTTATACAGATGTGGATATCCCCAGATGTGAATATAGGAAAAACTTAGTTTTGTCTCCGGCTATTTATTCACCATATAAATCTCCTAGCACATTCTTATCTGTTATGTAAATAAGATGTGGAATTCCAATAGTGTATCAGTGTTCTACAGCAGATGGTACACTGAGATTTACCACACCATTACATTTAATGGGTTTGAATTCATTTGGATTTCTTGATGTTCTCTCTGTCCTTCTCATAGCAGCAATGTGGCCAATGTTCCTGATTATATATGATTTGAGAGTGTGCTTAAAGAAGAAAAACTCCTTTATCTTAGAAATATGAGTATTTTATGTCAAAGTTTAAAGTGTATATGTATTGCGTTTCAGAGGATTCATATGCCCTGTGAGAAAAGGATAGTTAATGAATATTCAACAAAGTATTTGTAGTCATTACACTCAAAGATATTTTGTAAAATGGAAATACTCAATTAACTATTGTAGTGCTAGTAAGGAGTATTCATATGAAAAACAAAAAGAAATTTTCAGCCTACATCATCATGGATGAAGTAAAAAAAAGTTTGATATAAGAGAATAGAAAGACTCAGGAAGCGTGTATCTCAGTTGTATTAAGGAAAGATGCTCGTGGCTATTTCTGATAACAAAAATTTATATGATTTTTGGCTCATTAATTACTCTAGATTAATAAATAATATCCCTAAAGCATTTGATCTGTAAAGGGTCAGACCTCAGTGATAGTTAAAAATGGCAGCATGAGCCGTATGCACTTTTTGTGTCTGAAGTTGCTCTATTTAGGAGCAGAATGAATGCTGGTGTAGCTTTCATCAGTTAGTTACAGAAATTACTGTGGATGAACATAGAGTGGAACAAGAATACGGAATCCAATATTGTGGATATAACCAGGTACCTCTAGATCAGTGTGTCTCAAAGAGCGGCCAACAAAACAACTATCAAATCTTATTAGAAATAGAGACGCCTGGGCCCTGTCCCAGATTCACTAAGTCAAAATCTGTGAGGGTGGAAGCTGTGAACCAAAACATTAAAGAACTCTGCAATGATTTGCACATATGTGTCGGTTGCAGGTCAACATTTCAGAGCCAGAACTCTAAAGCAGACTGCCTGGGTTTAAATAGGGTTCCTTCACTCGTCATTCTGTGAGCCCAGGCTCATTACTTCACCTCTCTGTGCCTTAGTTTCATCAGTTGTTAATGGGGCTGATCTACCTATGTCCCAGGCTTGTTTTGAGTATAAATAAGTTAATATTTGTAAATCAGTTAGTACCTGGCACCTAGTAAGTGCTAAGCAAATACGAGTTTGTAAAAGGATAATAGAGAGTAACATGCATGTTTATTGGAACTGCCAGATCATGGTTAACATTTAGAAGCTTTCTATTAAAAAAGGAAAACAAAATCTCCCTAGAAAATATCCAAGTACTGAATAAAACACTATGATTCCATGTTTGAAGTTAATAGAAACCAAAGTTGCATTCCATACTGTTTTTGCTTTCTTCATTAGTACAACTTTACAATAAATATTTTTAATATTGTCAGAATCAGCTTCTAGTAATACTCTGAATAAAACATCCTTTCAGTTTTTTTCAGTTGTGCTGAATAGTAACTCTGGCGACATACACACTCATGAATGGTGAACACGTTTTTCATTAGAATAAGATGAGGCTTAAATATAGTATCTTGGTGTATATGTGTGCCGTGCTATTTCCTGCAAATCACCACAGTAATACAGCACGGCAGTCATCTTAAAGTGAGCCTGCAGACAATATACCAGGCACTTGGTTTTCAGTTCATTTGTGGGACATTGGACTCATTTGGCAGCAGTACTGAAGTCACATTCATTTATAGGCACTTCAGAGGCATCGACACAACATCCCTTAATTGCATTACAAGGGCCTGCCATTGCCATGTGTTTATTGATTTCAGTTCTTAGAAGCCTTTTCTATTATTATCTGTAAACTCCTTTGATTTACAGTCATTTGTCTATATTTAGAACAAGAAAAGCTGAGTGCTAAAGACAGATAGGAGGAGAGCTTGATTATGTTTCAGTTGACTAATAGCTGGCTTTTTACCTAATGGCAACTCATTTCAGGAATGAACCACAGTATTTGATGTATCATGATGTTGCCATCGTTTTACCCATTCTAATATCAAGATCTTGAATTTCACACTTATGCCATCAGTATCAGCAGACAAGGTCTTCTGTATTGGAAGCAATATGTCCAGGCAGTTCATAATTGTACTTGCAAGCTTCCAGTAAGACTAATTACTTCTTCAAATTGGCCCGAAAGGCATTTAGACAGTAGGGCTTTCCATTGGCCCAGAAGTCATTTGATCTCTTTATGACTTCCCTGAGCTAGCATCAGCCATTTCAGATTGGCTCTGACTGTGAAACAGGCAGTGGTGCATCTGTTTTTTGGTTTGTTTTTTAATGGGAAAAACACTTTCTAAGAAGGCAAACTTCATATCCTTACTTATGTAAGAGTTATGTGTAACCCTTTCAAATACTTAAATGAGAGCACTCATAGGGAAAAAAAAAGGTTCATCAGATTCTAATTTGGAAACTAGAAAATGTACCCAGGTCAATGTTAATATTATACAATCTGTTTATTTTGTGTGTGTGTGTCTAAAATAAGAAAAATACTGCCAAGTTGGTTCAGGCAGACTTTAATATCCTAAATATAAATTTTAATAGTAATTTGGAAAGTTTTAAAATCATATTTTTAAAATAATGATAAAACAAATTTATGCTGCGTGACATGACCTTTGCCTTCTTGGAACTTAAAAAAATACCATACTTTTTTAAAGTTACCAGATTAACATTTTAGTATCTTTAAAAATACAAATATATATGGATTGCAGTTACTTGGAAAAGATTGAAAAATCATTTATTGTATATTTTAATCTCAGACCAAATTAAGACTAACATTTTTATGAAGTTGATAAGGATTCAGTAATAAAATCCTAGTCATTTACCAAAATTATTTTTACCCACCAATCTTTTCCTAGTCTCACCATTTAAAAAATGCCAATTTATCGTAAAAATTGGGGAAAGTCGTCAAGGAAGGGTTTGCTGTCAAATCTCTTTTAATTGGGATTTGATATAATAATTTAATACTTCTTCAAGTACTTTGAAGTTATCACTGAATCAATTAATAATAAATCAATTCAGTTACTGCATATAATAATTTTTTATCTACTTATGTGGTTCACTGATGTTATAATAAAATTAGAAAATACAGAAAATTTTAGATTATGTGTTTTAGTATTACATGGATTCAGAGACGGATTCTGTTTTTATTTATGTCATAACATTTGAAGTACTTATTGATATTTAAATATTCATGACCCAGCTACTATTTGTGTATACTTACACATATATACACACAAAAGTGCTTAATTTCCATTTTAATGATTCCAAGTCCATGATAAACCTCAAAATATCTCGTATAATGCCAGTTATAACTCAGTGAAGATCAACATAAAATTATTTTAAGAATGTACCCTTTCTCCAGTATTTATAACTGGGAAAGCAAAATATTTAATATCTGATAAAGGAGCACCATGCATACAAGTCTTCTATCAATTACAATCATGTCCGATTTCATATTTTTTATATTCCAATATCACTTGATTTATTTAACAAATAAATATTTAACACCCATCATATCCAGTCACTCTAGTAGATGCTAGGACAAATAAAAATATAGTAATAAATACAGTAATAAAAACCAAATAGCTGTGGGTCCCTGCCCTCATAGGACTTATGGTACAGGAGACAGCTATCAAGGAAAAAAATTGCATAAATACAACCTCTGTTTTGTGCTGTGAAGAAAAGTTACAGTGATCTATAGAGAACCTCATCTAGTCTAATAAATTCAAGAACGGTTTCCTTGAAGAAATTCTATTTGAGTTCAGATCTGAGGAATGAGTTAGAGTGAGTCGGGAACAATGAAAGAAATCGTTCTAGTCCCTGAAACCCTGAAAAGAAGGGGCAGGGGAAAGAAAGTCAGTATGGGTCAGCACAGAGAGCGAGTAGGGAAATAGTATGAGACGAGACAGAAGTTAGGTATGGAAAGCCTCATAGAGCAGGAGGTTTTTAGACAGCACTCCAGATGCAGAATATGGAATGAATTCTTGGCAGGCCAAAAAAGTGGATGCGAGAAGAACAGGAGACTACCGCAATAATGCTGGGGGAAGGGGATGATTATTACTCAGAGCTGGATATCTAGGGCAATAGAAATGGAGACATGGATAATACTGAGAGGTACTTAAAATAAAGAATCAAAATTACTTGGTAGAGTTGGATGTAGGGAATGAAGAATAAAGAGGTGTTGAGGATGATTCCTAGATTTCTGGCATGCCTAGTTGGTGGATAGTGCTACAATGCGCTGAGCTACAGGAGTCTAGAGTAGGGCCAGAAAAGAGGGAAGAAAACAGTAGGGGGATGTGGCATAAAACAAATGAGAAAAGAGATTCTTGCTCCTTTAGGTACTGAAAATCATGGAAATAGGAAGAATAAGATCCAAAAGAGAGGGAGAGAAATAAGATTGATAGTTCCTGATCTTCTCTTTTTGGGGGTTTTAGCCTAGAGAAAGGAAGGCGTAAGAAAAAGAAGTTGAAAGAAACAAAAAGGGAAGGAGACTTTTGCTTATTAGATGAGTATAAGAGGAGTAGTAGTATTGGAGTAGTGTAAGTATTAGTATAAGATTTAGGATTTGGACACATTTCCTTTAAGGTTAGCTTGTTTTTACCCCCAATTCTTCCCCCAAACTGTGGTCTTGCATGAACTCGGAGAGCAGCTTCATGGCAAGTAAACCTAGCATCTCAGTGTAATTAAGGAAAGGAAGGATTACTTTCTAATTGTCCTAAACTGCCTCTTGTTCCTGTCTCATGTGGATGAGACTCGGAGTTTCTCCTGGGCTCCTTGGGGATGGGATGCACAGAAAGCAGTTGGAGCCTTCGAGAGGCACTGGAGAGGCTAAGGAGAGGACCTCCTGGCCAGTGTCTAGACAGAAGGTGTGGTGAAGCATTAGAGAGGATTGTCACCTATGAGTCCTGAAGGTTCTAACAAAGTCTAGAGAGGTAGGCTAGTCCCTACATGACACTGGAGCAACAAGGTGAGCACTCATCAGACAGGGCGGCTGGATAAATAGTAGGAGAGAGGTGGCTGAAGTGACCAGATGCCACAGTGATTTACAGCAACAGCAGAAACTTTTCTCCACTAGTACAATGTTCCTTTTATATGTCAGATGCCATATTGGGTAAGAAAAGGAGGAAAGAAGGGAGGAAAAGAGAAAATGAAGCATTTTGCTTAAAGTGACTGTTTCCATTATCGCATTGAGCTAAGTGTATATGATTTACTAAATAAGGTTTTTCCCCCTCTCCCATGGTTCAGGAGGTTCAAGAGGAAGATCAGATAACTTAAAGACATAATAAGGACATGTTTTTCTTTATATATCTGAACATGCTGCAAGTAAATTTAAGCCTGTATGTCTAAATATAGAATAAAATTGAATTGAAGATTCAATACTCAGGTAATGATTCAGTGACAGGTAAATACCATACCATGGACACATCTTACATCTTTCAATGTGTCTTACTTCAGTTGGACTTCATCTACAAAAGTGAAGCTAGAGGGGGAGTGACACTTATTACCACTGTCAGAGACAATTCTGAGTTGAATTAGCATTAACATGACATAAATTAGTGCATTCTTTGGTGTGTTTTCTTATAAAACCTGAGATACAAAGAAATAATAGGATTATAATCTATTTAATGCATCACTTCTTTAACGTGGTTGCTTATACCATAGACTTAGGTCCAAATTTTCAGCCCTTGGTGGATGTGCTAGACACCCGATCTTTAGAACTACATATATTTTATGATTGTTTTTTGCAAAAAATAATAGAATAATATCTTTAAATATAAGAGGGAAATTCTTTACTTGCAGTTCCACTTCTGAGAGACATGTGGGTGATCTGTTTCCACTGCTACCACATCCATCTATATGTGTGTATGTATCATATACTTAAATGCATGATTTCTCAGTGCAGAAGTGCCGCTGGAAGCAGATTCTTTTTCTCAAAATTCCTAAGCCTGTACAATGAACTCAAAGTCCATTGCTGAAACATATATAAGCTTTATCGACAGCTCCCATCTTTCTGAGACCTAGCAGAGAAGAAAAAGAAGATCCCTAGTCTTATGGACTAAATGTTTGTGTCCCTCCACCCCCAAAATTCGTATATTGAAGCCCTGACCCCTGATGTGATGGTATTTGGAGGCGGGGCTTTGGGAATTAGGTTAGATGAGGTTGTGAGGGTAGTGCCCCCATTATAGAATTAGTATCCTTATAAGAAGAGGAAGAGACTTTAGCTGCCTGTCTCTCTGCCAAGTGAGGGCATAGTGAGAAAGGGGCTGTCTACAACCCAGGAAGAGAGCCCTCACTAAGAACCTGTCCATGCTGGCACTCTAATCTTGGACTTTCCAGCCTCCAGAACTGTGAGAAATAAATGTCTGTTGTTTAAGCCACCCGGTCTGTGGTATTTGGTAACAGTAAGTTAAACTGACAAAGAGGCTAGTCAAAGAGAGTTAGTAATTGCAGTTTCCTACTATTCCAGGACACTTTACTAATGGCATAGAAGAGTGAGTAGAAGGAACCCCACAATTGTCTGTCTTGTTTGACTGAAGGAGAAACTGAATTTATATCAGCAGGTCTAGGTATGGAATGGTGTCTTGAGTCCAGTGGTCAGTGCAGATCTTTTTACTTTTGATTGTCAGAGAAAGTTGGTCACAGGGCCTTCAGTGTTATGGAGACAGCTGGGGTTAGCTCTTACACTGGCCAAGAGTGGCAAGGCAATAGGAAACAAACTTCCTGATTATATCAAAGGTGGTCCAGGAGCTATGGATTCCAGAGCAAAATAATCCCCCAGGCCTCCTAAAACATAAAACTAAAAGCCAATCACACACTTAATGTTTCTAAACTTAGGCTGGTCTTTAAATTCAACTGGTTATGGTAACCAAATTGCTTAAACCAATTTAATGCCTGAGTCTTCTGGGCTTGAATTTCTTTTGTTCCCTGGTGACCAAAACATTTTCATTATAACATGACATTTATTTGAGGAGCTCTAGGCCTCAGAGAGAAAGATTTATTATAGCCAACTATAACTGAAAAAACATATGCAGACAAAAATTTATAAATGTATTAAAAACAAGGAAATATTTATAGTTTTGTGTTTCTTTTTTCACTTAACTTTATTTCACGAACATTTTCATAAGTCAGTGAAATTTCTTCAAATCCACCATTATTGAGTGGTTGCTAAATATTTCATCATAGTCTTGTACTATAATGTCTCTATTTTAGGATATATAAACTAATTTCAACTTTTATGTACTATATATGTTAATATATAAATGTATACATAAAGCATATATATGTAAAATATTATTTTATATAATCATTTCTAGTAGGTAACTGACCTTGAACATATATCAATGTCAAAGTCTCTATTTTTTTTTTTGACAAAAAAATATATATAGTTTAATCACATATAATCAAAACTGAAAACACTGAGGTATTACAATGAGCTCCAAGGAACAAGAAAAACTCAAGTCTCCTGACAGGAGAAAGGTGCTTATTCTCATATTCTAATTATTTTTATAATATAGATTCCTAAATGTAGAGATCTTGGGTCGAATAATATCTTTTTAAAAATTTTTGAAACCTAGATCTAAATTGCTTGTAGGAAGATTGACCCATTTTTATTCCTATTTTTTCTAATAGCAGTATTCACTTAGTTTTTTTTATTCTCAGTATTTCTGTTACAAAATTTTATTAAGTATAATTTGGAATTTGAAACACTAGAATTATGTCATGTGTTCTGTTAAGATGTAACACTATTAGATAAAAAGTACACCACATAACAAACAGATTTGTTTAGCATGTTATTTTTATTTAATAATTCCAAATTGGATTAAGATTGACAGAATTTAAGAAAGAATCTTAAACTAAGATGGGAAATGTGTGACCTATTTATGAAAACATTATTGAGGTTTTAATCCTAATTAGTTTGAGATGAAAGCAAGTTACAGTCATTAATGCATGAAACTTTTAGACTTGTAACATCAAGGATTTGGAAAAATTCATGTATATCATTTAAAGCAAAATGTATAGATAAGTGAACTGACCTTCATTCTCTTTTACACTATGCAATTTTCTTTTGGGCATTTTGGCTTTATTTAGCCCATTACATGAAGTATTATTTCAGAATAAAATTTAAATATATTTATTAAAGATCTACTCTGCATTATTAAGCAGTTATATGAACATAAAGCTTGAGATAAAGATCAAATGTTACCATTTTAAATGTAATAGTCTATGGTATTGCTAGGTTCTATTTTCCAGTTAGGTGCTACTCTGGATTTGGATAAAAGAAATGTTCAAAAATAAAATATTGTCCTGTTGATTAACTGCAGTAGTCTCTTAGAGAAAAGACATTTTATTCCTTCTGTTAAGCAGGTGCATGCATGTCTTAGGCAAGTATAAGACAATTTTGCTGTGGTTGTGTTTGATTAGATTTATTTAATATGTGCTTTTTCTCTATAAAGACATTTTATGTATATTAATTTCATACCTGTTTCTAAAATTTCTGAGCGTTTCTTTAGTTTGTGCTGTCTGCTCATTAATAGTCATAGTCATGGTTTTGAATGAGGAAACAAGCTGTTTCACTGAAGATATGAACATATTTCAAAATACATGTGCTCTATCATTTACCTATGATACACAATATTTTGCACCAATAGAATCAGTGCATTGCCCTTTTCATTGTTAAAAGAAAATTATTTTTATGTGCATTTTTTGGCTGGAAAGTACCCATTTGATGACTATACGTTTGTATTTGTTCACAAACTAAGAAAACAATAGGTTCTTTTGAAATAATAATAATTGCAGGTAACACTCAGAGCCAGGCATTTTTTAAAGGCTTCACATATAATAATCCATTTAATAGTCACAGGAAATTTGTGAGACAGTTGTTATATCTACATTCTACCCTATGGAAATGAGGCCACAGAGAGGCTGTATTGCTTGGCCAAGGACACATAACTTATGAAAGAGTCAAGCTGAGATTTGACCCAGGCTTTTAACCATGTTCTCTTATGTTTCACACCCTCAGGTACCCAGGCAGGCACCTCCTGCTACATTTTCACCCTTGTCAACTCAATCAGCAGTACTTACCATTTGCACCTAGTCAATCTCTCTCTCTTCTGTACCTATGGTATATTTTGTACTCTGACTTAGGCTGTCATCATGTTTTGCCTTGATATCTGAATAACATCTTCAATATCTTCAATTTCCAATTCCTTTTAGATACAGACATCAGAAGAACCTTCTTGTTTTGCCATCATAATCAAAACACTCAACAAACTAGGAATGAAAGGAAACTTTTCAACCTGATAAACGGCATCTATGAAAAACGAACAGCTAACATCATATTTAATGGTGGAAAACATGACCAGGATGTTTTCTCTTGCTACTTTTAATATTTTGCTAGAAGTTTAGCCAGGGCAATTAGTCAAGAAAATGAAATAAAAGCATCCATGTTAGAAAGGAAGAAGTTTTTTAAAAACTCTATTTGCAGATCTTGTCTACAGAAAATCCTAAGGAAAGCACTAAAAAACTATTAACTAATAAATTAGTTCAGCAGGATTTCAAGATACAAGGTCAATACACTAAAGTCCTTTGCATTTCTATACACTTGCAATGAAAAATCTAAAAATGAAATTAAGAAAAAGAATTTCATTAACAGTACTATCAAAAAGAGTAAAATACTTAGAAAAAATTTAACAAAATTTACGAAACCTAGTCTGAAAGCTGTAAAACACTGCAGATACAAAAAAATGAATTTTACACTTTGAATTGGTAAATCGTATAATATGTGAATTATATGCCAATAAAGCCAATAATATACAAAATAATACCCTTCTTGAAGTACTCCCTTCTCAGAATCCTTCAAAGGTTACAAATTTAAGTCAAAACACCTTTGCATACACTGCAAGCTCTTGTGATCTGGACTTTCCAATTTTGTCCCTTTGTGAGTCCATTCATGCTGCATGAAAACAAAGTAGGACTGTTACTCATATATGCCACATATTTTCTCCCCTTTGCTTTGTTTTCTAGCATGGTTGAATCAACTTTACACAAAGTCCTTGAGGGCAGGGTCCTTTTGTAATTTATTTTTTCATCCCCCACAAAAACTAAGAACACAGCATGCACGTTGTTGCACAATAAACAGTTTAAATGAGTTAAGAACAGCAGAGAAAATGAATAAATGGAATAGTAAACAAATGATCCAGTGAATGAATGAATCTTTTTCTCTAAGCTTTCTAAGCACGTTTCATGGCTACATATTTAGGGTTCTTAGTTGCAAAAAATAGAATCTACTGTGATTATTTAGACAGAAAAGGAATTTTTTAAATTACATTCTCTCTCAGAATCTCCAAAAGGGCCAGAGAGCCATGTTCTTTAGCAATCTTGTCAGAAACAAAGTGCAGTCATAGTACGGAGAGTAACATAGAGGAAACACCCTCCCCACTAGCTGCTCAGCACTTAACGAGAGTCACGGCTGGATCACAAAACTCTGTTAACGTCAGCCCCTAAAGAACTGGATGAAAGTCTTGGCTAGATTTTACAGAATTAATATGTGTACTTTCCTAGCACGCACTGTGATTACTACTCCTTTCAGAATCTATTGCTTGTGAAACACCAAGTATGTTTAGCAAGGCATGAAACAGCTACAGTCATTCACAGTGGTCACCGAGTCACTTTTAAGCATAACTTTGACGGTTCCATAGAACTTACATTTATTGTTCTGGATAAGCATTAATCTTATGAAGAGTGAAGTACTGAAGGTTGAAGGACTGTAATTACTCACCAGCTAGGTACACTGTCATTAGCCAGGATGAAGTCATGTCCAGGTTTCCATGTTAGTCCACGTTGAGCACCTTACAAGGCAATACTCCACAGAAATGAGAATTCAACCTCCATGTCTTTATAGGCCCCCACATTCATGCATGCAGACCACAAGCATGCGAAGCTCTCCTTGGGTTTCATGCTGACTTTGTAAAGGGGTGGACTAGGATGGAGTGACAGCTCAAGTTAAACATGAGTGCAGTGGACGTCAAGCAGTATCTCTTGTCAGTCATTAAATGGGACAAGAATAGTGTGACAAAGATGACCTTTGAAGAAGGAACCAAGGTATTTGATTTTAATATCATCAGTTTTAGAAAAAGTCATTTCCTTTCGTGAGTATCAGGCATAATTTCATACAGTTACTCATTGTAAAAAAAAAACCTCAGGTGGATATTCTAGTCTTTTACTTAAAATGTAAAAGTCTAAAAATCCCCAAAGCTTGAAATAGTAAAGCCTGATCATGGTTGAAGTGGCGTTGGGTAAATCATCTGACCTCTCTTAAACCTTGGTTTCCTCAACTCTAAAGTAGAAAAACTTGGGAATTCTCTGGCAGTCCAGTGGTTAGGACTCCATGCTTCCACTGCAGGGGGCACAGGTTCGATCCCTGGTTGGGGAACTAAGATAGGCAAGCTGCATGGTGCAGCCAAAAAAAAAAAAAAAAAAAAGAGAAACTATGAAATGTACCACCTGATTGTTGTGAAGACTGAATTAAATGTTATATGTAAAAGATCTAAGAGCATGTCTGGCTCATAGCAGGCAATAAATAATTGGTGGCTGTAATTAATTACTTTAAGCATAACATCTATCAAATTAATATTTGTAATTGTTTATTTTTCCCTAGCTAGTAGTTTTCTATGCATTATCTACAGAAATCGCACAGGCATTGTGCTCAGCATTTAACAGGTAGGAAAACTAAGACAAAATGAAGTTATTCAACCAAGAGGAGTAGGAAAAAGAGGGCTACAATTCTATTATAATTAAACTCTTTTTACTAATGGGGGATATGGTGGCATATACAAAGGATAAAAAGAGTCAAGTTATAGTTTGCATAAGAGATAAATTGACAGGGTGAAAGAGGGTAAATTGATATTTAATACAAGAACCTCTTAGATGCATCATTTCTCTTTATAAAATCATATATTTTATGAGTATTAAAAGGTATCCATTACTAGTTACCCATGGTATCTCTTTATTAAATATGATAGTGCATTTTTTAAGAACTTTTATTGAGATATAATTGACATAAAATAAATTGCATATGTTTAAAGTATAAATTTGACTTTCTTTTCTTATTAGTAACGTATATATGGCAATTCCAATCTTCCAGTTCATCCCACCCACCCACCCCCACCCTGCTTTCCCCACTTGGTGTCCATATGTTTGTTCTCTACATCTGTGTCTCTATTTCTGCCTTGCAAACCAGTTGATGTGTACCATTTTACTAGATTCCACATATATGCGTTAATATATTTGTTTTTCTCTTTCTGACTTCACTCTGTATGACAGTCTCTAGGTCCATCCATGTCTCTTCAAATGTCCCAATTTTTTTCCTTTTTATGGCTGAGTAATATTCCATTGTATATATGTACCACACCTTCTTTATCCATTCATCTGTTGATGGACATTTAGGTTGCTTCTGTGACCTGACTATTGTAAATAGTGCTGCAGTGAACATTGTGGTGCATGTGTATTTTGAACTGCGGTTTTCTCTGAATACATGCCCAGTAGTGGGATTGCTGGGTCATATGGTGATTCTATTTTTAGTTTTTCCAGGACCTCCATACTGTTCTCCATAGTGGCGGTATCAATTTACATTCCCACCAACAGTGCGAGAGGGTTCCCTTTTCTCCACACCCTCTCCAGCATTTACTGTTTGTAGATTTTCTGATGATGCCCATTCTAACCAGTGTGAGGTGATACCTCATTGTAGCTTTGATTTGCATTTCTCTAATAATTAGTGATGTTGAGCAGCTTTCATGTGCCTCTTGGCCGTCTGTATATCTTCTTTGGAGAAATGCCTGTTTAGGTCTTCAGCCCATTTCTTAATTGGGTTGTTTGTGTTTTTGATATTGAGCTGGATGAACTGTTTATATATTTTGGAGATTAATCTTTTGTTGATTCATTTGCAAATATTTTTCTCCCATTCTGAGGGTTGTCTTTTTGTCTTATTTATAATTTTGCTATGCAAAAGCTTTGAAGTTTCATTATGTCCCACTTATTTATTTTTGTTTTTATTTCCATTACTTTAGGAGGTAGGTCAAAAAAGATCTTGCTGTGATTTATGTCGAAGAGGGTTCTTCCTATGTTTTCCTCTAGGAGTTTTATAGTGTCTGGCCTTATGTTTAGGTCTTTAATCCATTTTGAGTTTATTCTTGTGTATGGTGTTAGGGAGTGTTCTAATTTCATTCTTTTACATGTAGCTGTCCAGTTGTCCCAGCACCACTTATTGAAGAGGCTGTCTTTTCTCCACTGTATAACCTTGCCTCCTTTGTCCTTGATTAGTTGACCGTAGTTTATCTCTGGGCTTTCTATCCTGTTCCATTGATCTATATTTCTGTTTTTGTCCCAGTACCATATTGTCTTGATTACTGTAGTCTGAAGTCAGGGAGTCTGATTCCTCCAGCTCTTTTTTTTCCCTTAAGATTGCTTTGGGTATTCAGGGTCTTTTGTGTTTCCATACAAATTTTAGGATTTTTTGTTCTAGTTCTGTAAAAAAATGCCATTGGTAATTTGATAGGGATTGCATTGAATCTGTAGATTGCTTTGGGTAGTATAGTTATTTTCATGATGTTGATTCTTCCAATCCAAGAACATGGTGTATTTCTCCATCTCTTTGTATTTTCTTTGATTTCTTTCATCAGTGTCTTATACTTTTTTGAGTACAGGTCTTTTATCTCCTTAGTTGGGTTCATTCCTAGGTATTTTATTCTTTTTGGTCCAATGATGATGGGATTATTTCCTTAATTTCCCTTTCATTATTAGTGTATAGGAATGCAAGAGATTTCTGTGTGTTAATTTTGTATCCTTTAACTTTACCAAATTCATTGATTAACTCAAGTTGTTTTCTGGTGGCATCTTTAGGATTTTCTATGTATAGCATCATGTCATCTGCAAACAGTGACTGTTTTACTTCTTTTCCAATTTGGATTCCTTTTATTTCTTTTTCTTCTCTGATTGCTATGGGAAGGACTTCCAAAGCTATGTTGAATAGTAGTGGAGAGAATGGACATCTTTGTCTTGTTCCTAATCTTAGAGGGAATGCTTTCAGTTTTTCACCATTGAGAATGATGTTTGCTGAGGGTTTGTCATCTATGGCCTTTATTATGTTGAGGTAGATTCCCTCTATGCCCACTTTCTGGAGAGTTTTTATCGTAAATGGGTGTTGAATTTTCTCAAAAGCTTTTTCTGCATCTATTGAGATAATCATATAGTTTTTATTCTTCAATTTATTAATATGGTGTATCACATTGATTACATACATTGAAGAATCCTTGCATCCCTGGGGTAAATTGCACTTAATCATTGTGTATGATCCTTTTAATGTGCTTTTGGATTCTGTTAACTAGTATTTTGTTGAGGATTTTTACATCTAAATTCATCAGTGATATTGGTCTGTAATTTTCTTTGTTTGTAGTATCTTTGTCTGGTTTTGGTATCAGGGTGATGGTGGCCTCATAAAATGAGTTTGGGAGTGTTCCTTCCTCTGCAATTTTTTGGAAGGATGGTTTGAGAAGGATGGTTGTTGGCTCTTCTCTAAATGTTTGATAGAATCTGCCTGTGAAGCCATCTGCTCCTGGACTTTTGTTTGTTGGAAGGTTTTTAATCACAGTTTCAATTTCATTACTTGTAATTGGTCTGTTCATATTTTCTACTTCTTCCTGATTCAGTCTTGGAAGGTCATACCTTTCTAAGAATTTGTCCATTTCTTCCAGTTTGTCCATTTTATTGGCATAGAGTTGCTTGTAGTAGTCTCTTATGATGCTTTTTATTTCTGCGGTATCTGTCGTAACTTCTCCTGTTTCATTTCTAATTTTATTGATTTGAGTCCTCTCCCTCTTTTTCTTGATGAGTCTTGCTAGAGGTTTATCAATTTTGTTTATCTTGTCAAAGAACCCGCTTTTAGTTTTATTGATCGTTGCTATTGTTTTCTTTGTTTCTATTTCATTTATTTCTGCTCTGATCTTTATTTTCTTTCCTTCTGCTAACTTAGGGTTTTGTTTGTTCTTTCTCTAGTTTCTTTAGGTGTAAGGTTAGATTGTTCATTTGGGATTTTTCTTGTTTCTTGAGGTGGGATTGCATTGCTATAAACTTCCCTCTTAGAACTGCCTTTGCTGCATCCCATAGGTTTTGGATTGTTGTGTTTTCATTGTCGTTTTTCTCTAGGTATTTTTGATTTCCTCTTTGATTTCTTCAGTAATCTCTTGGTTATTTGCTAGCGTATGTTTAGCCTCCATGTGTATGTGCTTTTTATGGTTTTTTTCCTGTAATTGATTTCTAAGATAATGCATTTTAAAATCCTTTATAAACTGTTTATATGTGAGGGAAATGTAACTTGTCCCCCATATCTAGCCTCATTTTTTTTTTTTTATGCAATAGAATTTTTTGCTAATACAGAGCAGTGCTTCATCTTCTATCTTTGCCTGAAGATAGGTATAACCATGTAATAAAGATCTGGCTAATGGAGTAGATTAGAAATGTATGCAACTTCTGGGCAGTGCTTTTAAAGGGAGGGGGCCAGCATTCCATTTCCTCTTTTATTCACCTCACTGGCTAGAATGTGGCCATGACAACAGGAGGTGGAATAGCCTTCTTGGACCATAAGATGGAAGCTGCCTGTTGAGGATAGTAGAGCAACAAAACAGGAGCCTGGATCTCTGACAACTTTGATGATGAGAGTCACCGTACTGGCTTAGAATATTATATGAAAGACAAACTTCAGTTTTATTTAGAATACTGCTGACTTGGGTAGCAGCAGTTTATATGATATATTTAAAATAGTTTTATGTTATAGTGCGCTATAGTTGATTTACAACATTGTGTTAGTTTTAGGTTTACAGCAAAGTGAGTCAGTTATACAAATACATATATCTATTCTTTTTCAAATTCTTTTCCCATTTAGGTTATTACGGAATATTGAGCAGAGTTCCCTGTGCTATATATAGTAGGTCCTTGTTGGTTATCTGTTTTAAATATAGTAGTGTGTATATGTCAAGCCCAAACTGCCAATTTTTCTCTCCCCCAACCTTGTCCCTTTGGTAACTGCAATTTTGTTTTCTAAGTTTGTGAGTCTGTTTTGTAAATAAGTTCATTTGTATCATTTTTTTAAGATTCTACATATAAGTATTATCATATGATAGTTATCTTTCTCTGTCTGACTTACTTTACTTAGTATGATAATCTCCAGGTTCATTCATGTTGCTGCAGATGGCATTATTTCATTCTTTTTAATGGCTGAGTAATATTCCATTGTATATATGTACCACATCTTCTTTATCCATTCATCTGTTAATGGATATTTAGATTGCTTCTATGTCTTGGCTATTGTAAACATTGCTGCAGTGAACATTGGGGTGCACATATCCTTTTGAACCATTGTTTTCTCCAGATGTATGCCCAGGAGTGGGATTGTTGGATCATATAGTAGCTCTATTCTTAATTTTTTAAGGAACCTCCATACTGTTCTCAATAGTGGCTGTACCAATTACATTCCTACCAACAGTATAGGAGGGTTTCTTTTTCTCCACACTCTTTCCAGCATTTATTGTCTGTACTTTATGATGATGGCCATTCTGAATGGAGTGAGGTAATATTTCATTGTAGTTTTGATTTACATTTCTCTAATAATTAGTGATGTTGAGTAGCTTTTCATGTGCCTCTGGGCCATCTATATGTCTTCTTTGGAGAAATGTCTATTTAGGTCTTCAGCCCATTTTTTGATTGGGTTGTTTGTTTTTTTTGATATTGAGCTGCATGAGCTGTTTGTAAATTTTGGAGATTAATCCCTTGTCAGTTGCATCATTTGAAAATATTTTCTCCCATTCTGTGGATTTTCTTTTGGTTTTGTTTATGGTTTCCTTTGCTGTGCAAAAGCTTTTGAGTTTAATTAGGTCCCATTGGTTTGTTTTTGTTTTTATTTCCTTTACTCTAGAAGATGGATCAAAAAAGATGTTGCTGCAATTTATATCAAGTGTTCTGCCTATGTTTTCCTCTAAGAATTGTATAGTATCCAGTCTTACATTTATGTCTTTAATTCATTTTGAGTTTATTTTTGTGTGTGGTGTTAGAGAGTAAAAAATAGAAAATAAAAATATTTTATTAATATTTTAATAAAGTACAATACAGTTTACTTATTATACTATTGTTTTCATGACTACTGTGTGTATACTTTTTATTACAGAACTGTGAAGTACTGTTAGTACAGGTTATCAGACATTAGCTAGACCAGTATCTTCCTACCCTTATCCTATATTTGTCAAGTGAAGGAATTAAGTTGCAAAACTAACAAATTCTGGGATTTTAAATAAATTGCCTAATTGCAACTTAATGTTATTTAACAGGCTTAGGTTTCTGTCTTTGTTTTTCTTCTCCATTCTGTAGTTAAAAATAAAAACATGTAATGTCAATAGTATGAATGTCATGTCTATATTATTGCTTGACCTATATTACTTGTTCCAAGAATTTGATTTTAAAATAATTTAAGAATATAGATATCCATGAAAATTATTCATTTAAAAAACCTAGTTTTAGAACAATATGTATTCTTTGACCCAGTTTTTGCTTCAATATATATATTTTTGTGTTTATTTATATTCACATAGATGCATCTATTTATATTCAAATAAAAATTCTTGTGGAAGTATACACTTCTCAGTAATGCCCTCTGGGAGAAAAGTTAAAGATAATAAGGGCAGAACTTTGGCTTTATTTCTTTATATGCTTTTGTATTAATTGAATTTTTCAGTGGTAATGTAAAACTTTTGTAATCTATCTTTATAAAATTTGCTTACCAATTTTATATGATCCCTTCAAAAACAGCAATAAAAAATCCAAAATTTGGGACGTAAATACAACTAAATCTATTTTGTTTAAATCTGTCATTAATTTTATGTCGGTAAAATATAGCTGAATGGAGCAAACAAACAAACTCTGTATATAGAGCACTAGAGCAATAATGAGTAACCCAACAGGGATTACTCCTTACTCAAGAGACGAAGAGTAGAAGTGTAGGTGATTGTCAAGGTATATCATCAAACACTGAGTCAGAGGGTAAAGGGGTGCTGTCTTCCTCATTGTAAATGCTACAAAGAAAACGGGGGTGGGGTGGGGGGGTGGAGAAGACAAAGAGAAGGATAGGAAGAATAAAAGAAGGAGGAGAAGGAGGGAAAATATTAGAGAAGAATAAACTATAATAAGATTTTTACCAATCCCATATAGAGATTATTTGAGAATAGAAAGGTAAATCTAACCTCACTAACCAGTATCTCAATTACTCAGTTAGTGAGCAAAAATAAGTTCATGAGTTCTTGATATGATTTAAGATTTTTCTCAATTACGTGAGAACTTTTATAAAATATGGAACTTTACTAATATCATAACATGTAGCATTAGAGTTTTAGAGTTTTCAGTAATTTTAATTTGTTTTAAAGAAAATCTAAGTACAAAGCAATCTACTATGAGTTTTGCTTATTTTGTATTATGTGTCAAATTTTTACTGAAATTAAAGAAATAATGAAGAGAAAATTAGTAAAAGCTAGTTTTTCCACAATGTACCAAATTTATAATGTACAAAAGACACAAATAAAACACAGACCTAGAGAATTAGCCTATAAATACCACAGTTTATACATTCATAGAAGATAGGTAATATGACTCATCTTCTGGTTAAATTGACCATGGAGATCGTGAACAAATTAACACTCCATGTGTTATTTGTAAAATAAATAGGTTTATACATTTTGAAAGGAAATAAAGAACAAAGTTCTTTTTTTAATCAGTATGGTTTGGAAAGAAAATATAAGTTAAATCAGTGATATTTATAATAAAAAATTTAATATCTGCATATTGTGTTTTCAAACAAGGTTGTGGGAAATGAATGAGGAGCTATTAGACACCTAGCAATAAAAAGCAGAAATGATACATGTTCTTTACTGAATATATTTTGTTACAGAATAGGACAAGTCTGTCTCAATAGCATTATTTTATTCTTGGTTAAATTTCAGTTCTGTTGAGTCATATGGTAGCAAAGATTAAATTGGGATTTTTTTAAGAGGAGAAGGGAGGATATAGGCACAGAAAATATCACAGAAATTCAAACGCTGAGAAAGCTAAATTATAACCAAGTGATTAAAATCGTTAACCACCAATGCAACCCAAAACTTGTAAAATCTGTTGTTTCAAGATTCAAACTAAAAATCTAGAACCCGCATAAAACAATGGTTAATTAAAAGAAAAAAAACCCTACAGAAATAATAGTTTCTGCTATAAAGTAAAATGACTTTCTAAGTAGGTAATTGAGCTATAGGAGAAAAACAAAGGTTTAATTCTGAATAAGGGACAATTAAATGAAAATTACAATGTGAGCCTACTTACAAAATTCTATTAAATCTTGCTTTTTGTGAGTTTATATATATTTCAATTGAGTAATATAATTAGTATTTTAATAACATGTTTTCTATTTTTATCCTAGAAAAAGAAGAAAAGCAGAAAAAGGAGATAATAAAGAAACAGCTGTTATTGTCATTTTTCTGCAGCTTTACCTGAAAGGAGAACTGCTTCTATGTGATTCATTACAAGATCAGGTAGCAATTATCTTCTATTATAACACCAGTATACTTGGATAGAATAATCAGTCTCCATGCCATTTCAGTATGAATTTATTTTTTAGTAAAAATACCACAAATGTGTGTGCATATGTATGTGTTTATATAGATGAGAAACAGAACATTTTATAAACTATCATTTATTAAGAGAATGTCCAGAAAATTTGTCCAACAGAGATAACAGATGTTTTATATAAAAGAAAGTGCAAGGAAGAACAGAAATATTGCAAATTGTAGTAATCAAATGCATAATTAGATAAGGTGCTAGTTTGAAATATAGTCAAGTTCTAAAGTTTTTTCTTTCTTTTTTAATATATGTCCTATAGTTTTTTCTTGAAGACTACTATATTCATAGGTAAAAACATCACAAGACTTTTGACAGTTCTTACATATCATCATTCTATATTAATTATGGAATTTGTGATACTCTTAAAAGTATAAATAATATAGGTACATAAGGAAATGGCAACTTTATGATGATTCTCAGCACATCCACATGTATTCATTCATTTATCCTTTCCTCACTTATTGAGTACCTACTATACTCTAGACACTATTTAGTTCTAGGCATAAAATAGTGAAGAAGATAAGCACAGTCTCTGGTCCATGCATTTTCTTTTCTATTGATAAACAGGCAATGAACAAACATACTAATTAGCAAAACAGTTTCAACTTGTCTTAAGTTCTCTGAGAGAGAGAACCAAGGTGCTGTGCTAGAAATAAATGGCTGGAGTGGATGGGTGGTTATTTTCAAAATCTGTCAATAAGAAGCTCAGGGAATTCCTCTCTGGAGAGGTGCTTTTAAGCTGAGACCTACAACACAAGAATAAACTGGGTCTACCAAGATCCAGAAGAGAATGAAGGAAAAAAACCCTGGGGAATCAAACTCCTTGATTTGATCTGTGTGGTCAGGGTGCAGTAACCTAGAGGGAGAGGGTTGAAATGAGTTGGGAAGGGAGGGGGGAGACCAGGCCCTACAGGTTGTGGTAGGAGGTGTGTGTTTTAATCCAAGTGAAAAGGAAAATCATTGAAGAGTTTTAAGCAATTTTTTGACATAGATATTAATATTATTTGTCCTAATTAAATGCCAGTTCCTAGATGCCTGAGACTCCAATATCAATAACTAGGCTATCCGACTCAAGTCATAGATATTTAATATTATCCAAAGTGCAGAGAAAGCACAGGAAACTATGTTGGAAGAGGAGTTTGGGATAGACTGAAGAGGAAGGGTAATGAGAGTCCCTTATGATCCAATAAGGTCAGAAAAGAAAGATATCAAGGTGGAGAAAAACCAGAGTGAGACCTAATGGTCATAGCTTTTACCAGGTCTTCTGAAATCCCCGTCAGAGGTGTGGGGTTAATTGAGAGGAAAGCCCAATCAGGAGTTTTGCCCATTTCTCTTTCAAACTCTGAAAAGGGAACCTTGCAGTGTGGGATTTGTGGCAACATGGGACAGCCATGACACAGAAAACAAAAAAATGAAGATATAGTGGCATTAAGTAGAAAGAGGACCTGAGAGCATGCTCAGAGCTTCCATCGTTTCGTGGGACATGCATGGGACTTAGAAGTGCCCACATGCTCTGCTGAGAATGTGCAGGAAGGTAGCTGAGCCCAGAGCTAGGAGATCAGCCTGCAGATGGCTACGCTGGCAAGAGGCAAGTTGGCTGTGGTGCAAAAACCACAGCATAACTAGCCTCATCAGGCACCAGGTGCATTTGTGTTTTTGAAAACAGGTGGGGAGGACAACAAAGCTCTCAAGTGTCCAACAGAACAAGTCACAAATAGGTATTGCGCCTCAGGACACAGTGCAGTAGACCTGGGGAGGGACCATCCATTATGCAGCCGAGACCTGGGAGGACCCAGACACCACCCAGGAGCCCCAGATCTCCCCTCCACTTCTCCAGAGGTCCTTTTATGTCCCCGCCCCACATTCCCACTTGCCATTTTGAGACTTGCGGATGGCAGTCTGTAAAACAAAGCACTTTCCTGAAACAACGTTTAAGCCAGTGTCTGCGGTGCTGTTAATTAGCCGGTTAAAATCTCCACCATGAACTCCATCCCTTTTTGGCAGGGTCAGGGCTTGTGAGGAAGATTAGATTTGTTAGAGACAATTAAGAACCTTCAATTACTTCATACATTGGAATTGTCCTGAGTGTAAATGTGCAGCACGACCACAACACTTAGATTTAATAATTATTCCATTTATTTCAGTTCATTGACTGTAAGTAATTAGTATACATTTACAAATACATGTTTATGAAGATTTGTGTACTGCTGTTGAGGAAGTTGTCTTAAATGAAGAGTATTCTGAACCTGAGTAAGAAATCTCCTGTTCCATAACTGACACTGTGACTGCCACCAGCTGGTTCTGTAACCTGGGGCAAGTCATTTAATTTCTCTGGGCATTCATTTTCTCTGAAAAAATGAGGAGACTGGACGAAATCATTGCTAAGGTCAATTTTGATTTCTGATGTCTGTCGTGCGAGTGCTAAAATGAGGCCTGCTGAGATGATGGTGGTTAGATTTGCATTAATCAAGAAACAATGATAATAAGTGTAGAACCATTGAGTGAATCCAGGCCATTTGCCTGGCACAAAGTAAGTCATTTTATATGGGTTATTTCTAATCATCTGAATAAACCCATGAGGAAATAGAAGTTCAGAGAGGCTGTAATTTGTTCTGTGCTACACATCTGGTAGGTGGCAGAGCCAGGCTTGTGACCCATGCTTTCTCTCTGAAGTTTCTGAATTAGATATTATGGTACTTGTTATTCATCTGTCTATATTGTTTGATTTGAAGATTCCACCTTCCAAGCATTGTTAAAATCCTGTCCTAGAAGTTCCACACATTATGAAGCTATTTTTATAGCATCAAGGCAAGGCAGACTGTTCCCTGAGTTCCTGAAGAACTCACTGATATCATTCATTTAGCAGTTGTTTTCAAGGTATATATGTATATCTCCTGTAAATACCTCTTGTGTTCCTACAACCAAATTGTATGTACTCTGAATGAAGGCCAAGGACCTGGGCCAAGGAGTGGTAAGGAGGTGTGTGGCACCACTAGGCTGGAAATCAGAGTGAGGTGGTTGAGAGGTGTAAAAGCCTCGGAAGCCACTCACTCCCAGGGTCCTGCCAGTGCACAGGCACCTCACCCCGGTCCTAGCCTTGGACAGCACAAAGCAGCTGGTGGATAGGTAGCTCAGTGGGGCCATTTGATGTTCAGCAAGATTAGTTCTCACAGGTGATACCTATGAAAGTTTGGCTGCACAGTGAGGTGCTATGTGATGCCTAGAGAATCAAACTGGTGGAAACAAAACTGGTGTCAAGAAAGATAGAGCAGGGCAGTGTTGGTGGTATAGTGGTGAGCATAGCTGCCTTCTGAGTAATAGGTAAGCCAGGGTGGGAGGACCTTCCCTGGTAGCATATCCTTATGGTGGAATGATGGGTCACTAAAGGAGCTGAAACAAAGGCAGATGAACAGATATCCTTCCATGCAATCATTTCCTGAAGCTAAACCCTGTTTATGCAATGTTTTAAATGGAAAGGTTTCTGAAGCAGCTCCTGTGAGTTGTTTCAGGCGTTTACCCATGTGTGTTAGTCTCTAGGGCAGCAATAAAAAAAAGTAGTACAGACTGGGTGGCTTAAACAACAAGAATTTATTTTCTAACAGTTCTGGAGACAAAAAGTCCAAGGTCAAGGTGTCCCCATGGTTGGTTTCTTCTGAGGCCTCTCTCCTTGGCAGAGATGGCTGTCCCCTCACTGTGTCCTCACAGTCTTTTCTCTGTGAACCTGCATCCCTGGTGCCCCCTATGTGTCCAAATTTCCCCTTTTTATAAGGACAACCGGCAGATTGGATTAGGGCTAACTCTAATGGCCTCATTTTAACTACTTTTTAATTTCTAGTTTTATTGAGATGTAATTGACCTATAGCACTGTGTAAGTTTAAGGTGTACAGTGTAATGATTTGACTTATATACGTCATGAAATGATTATTACAGTAAGTTTAGTGAACACCTATTTCTCATATAGATAAAATTAAAGAAAAAGAAAAAAAATATTTTTTCCTTGTGATCAGAATTCTTAGGACTTATTCTCTTAACTTTCATATATAATGCACAACAGTGTCAGTTGTTTTTATTATGTTGTCCATTACATCCTAGTATTTATTTTTGTCTTCTGACTGGAAGTTTGTCCCTTTTAACTGCCTTCATCCAATTCCCCTGTCCCCACCCTCTGCCTCTGATAATGACAAATCTCACCTCTTCTTCTATGAGTTTATTTTCTTTGTTTGTTTTTGAAGTACAGTTGACCTACAACACTATGTTAGTTCCTGGTAGTAACAGTGATTGGATATTTCTATGCATTCAGCATAAGTCTAGTTACCATCTGCCACCATACAACTCTATTACGTAATTATTGATTATATTCCCCACACTGTACATTTCATGCCTTTGATTCACTTATTTTGTAACTGAGAGTTTGTCCCTCTTTTCTCCCTCACCTGTTTCTGTCCTCCACCCATTCCATCTGCCCTCTGGCAACCACCTGGATTGGATTAGGGCTCCCTCTAACAGCATCATTTTAACTTAATCACTTTCTATTAAAGGTCTCATATCCAAATAGTCACATTCTGAGGTACTGGGGGTTAAGGTTTCAACATATGAATTTTGGGGAAACATAATTCAAGCCATGACACTGTGGATTTAGGAAATTGGAAGCTTTCACATGGGCAAATACTCTTTAATTGCTACCAGAATGTCACACACATTAATAGATGATAAGTACGGTTGACCCCTGAACAATTCATGGGTTAGGGCACCAACCCTTGTGCAGCTGAAGATCTGCTTGTACCTCTGTAGTTGGCCTTCTGTATCCGAAGTTCTGTATCCACAGATTCAGCCAACCTCTCATCTTGTAATACTGTGGTATTTGTTGACAAAAAGTCTGTGTATTAGTGTTACCAAACCAAACTTAGGTCCACTCTCCCATGCACAGCAAAGCAATTTCTTGACTCCAGGTTTTGGTGAAGGAAAGAACAGAGTTTATTGCCAGGCTAAGCAAGGAGTACTGGTAGCTCCCTGATGGATTTCAGGGAAGGGTTTTTAAAGGCAAGCTGAGGAAAAGAGTTGCAGGCTGTGTGATCAGCTTATGCACAGTTCTCTGATTGGTTGATAGTGAAATAACAGGGTTATATTACAGGGATTAATGTCATCAGTCCTCAGGTTCCATCCAGTCTGGGGGCTACATGTTCATGGTCATCAGGGAGTTAGCTTCTTCCAGCTGGTGGTGGTTTTAGTATCTGTAAAACAACTCAGACACTATTATCTATGTCCTTCAGGGAGGAACTTAAGATTCTGTGACTCCACTATATGACTAATCTGTTGTTTAAATTGTTACCAGTCCTAGTGGTCCAACTGCTGTCTTTTGTTACTACATATTCACATTCTTCCAACTATTAACTCTTGAGCCTTTTGTGACTCAGGGGATGCCTGGGAAACTAAAGCTTTTCTACAAATGAGAGACTGGCAGAGGACGTTGATGGGGCAGACTGTCCTGGTAAGGCCCCATAGGGTCCTGCCCAGTTATATTAGTGGACCCACACAATTCAAACCCATGTTGTTTGAGTCAACTATATTTCATTTATTTCTTCATCTTTCAAAATTCAATTCTGACAATATAAGAATCATTATGATTTATTGAATGAATGAATAAAATGAAGTGTACTATCTTGGATGACCATTAACACACTATCTGAATAATAAAACTTGACTTAATTAGAGATGTAGCTAAGATGCAAATTAATAAATCACCTATTCTTTATTATTTCAAAGTTAATATTTTAATTAAATAATTGAACCTAAGCAATGTTACAATCTAAATAGGTAATTCTTATATAGCAAGAGCTCTTCTCTTTTTAGCAAATATCTAGAATTGAATACTTTTTGCTTCTTCTTTTTTGTTAGTTTTAGTCAGACCTAATTCATATTTCCAGGATGAATTGGATATTTATCACCCTTAATGCTATATTAATACTAAATCATCTTTGGACTGGCTTTCTAGTCTTAGGTTATCTTAAAGTAAAAATATCATTTTGTGTTTAGCTGCTGGAAACGTCTCTGCATCACGCATATGTATTTTCTTTAATTTTATTTGTTTATTTATGTATTCATTTATTTTTATTCATTGGCTGCATTGGGTCTTCATTGTTGCACTCAGGCTTTCTGTGGTTGAGAGCAGGGGATACTCTTTGTTGCAGTGCACAGGCTTCTTATTGTGATGGCTTCTCTTGTTGTGGAGCACAGGCTCTAGGCGTTCAGGCTTCAGTAGTTGCAGTGCGTGGACTCAGTAGTTGTGGCTCGCCAGCTCTAGAGCGCAGCCTCAGTAGTTGTACCACGCAGGCTTAGTTGCTCCATGACATGTGGTATCTTCCCAGACCAGGGATGGAACCCGTGTCCCCTGCATTAGCAGGCGGATTCTTAACCACTGTGCCACCAGGGAAGCCCATGCATATGTATTTTAAGTATTTATTTAAACCGCTATGCTAACAATGGATAGTCTCCCCTGAATTTTAATTTATTTGTTATTCTTTATCATTATACAGGTCCTTATCAGCTAAAAGATCAGGATGTTTTCCCTTGTATCCTCTGGGCAAATATTGCCTGATTTATCTTTATCACATAACGATGAAAGAAAAAGAAAAACTAACTGTCTGGGTTTTCTTCTTTTGCACACTGGAGTATACCACCAACATTCTTGTCAAGATGCTGTGTAATCAGATGATTATTTTCCTCTTGGCTCTTTAAAAATAAAATAGTCCATCACTCATCAGTTATTACTAGCAGAAAATCACTGACTTGTTTTAATTTGAAATTTAAGTTGAATAGTTTACCCTTAGAAACATGCCAATAGCAGTTGAGCTCACAGAACTTATGCTTAGGTCCCCGAAATATCTGTTTTTGGAAAAGTCTATATTTTTGTTTATTACATGTATTTTTATATTCTTTTTTATTTGAAAGATTTGAGGCAGATTGTAAATTATGAGATGAAGCATTATATTCTTTATATAAAATAGAATTTCTTACTGAGTCTTCATAAAATTGATTTAAAATATAATTTAGCAAATAGAGCTCGTACCAAGTTTAAAAGACCACAAAAGACATAAACTCATAGATGGAATAATTGTTCATTTTAAAATAAGGAAACTGAAGCTAAGATTGTATAGGCAAAGTTATATACAGAGGAATGATCTTGAAAGAGTTTTCATTTTTGGGTTCAGAAATTGTGTTAGAAAAGTGTTCCTGACAGTACTGTTGAGGAACAAGTAAGTGTGTCTGCAGATAGACATGCATGCACCAAAAATAATTAATTCATTAGGAAGAATGTTGAGGTACTTGGTAAATTTTATTTTTTTTATAAATTTATTTATTTATTTATTTTATTGGCTGTGTTGGGTCTTTTTTGCTGTGCGCAGGCTTTCTTTTAGTTGCGGTATGCGGGGGCTACTCTTCGTTGTGGTGCGCGGGCTCCTCATTGCTGTGGCTTCTCTTGTTGTGGAGCACGGGCTCTAGGCGTGTGGGCTTCAGTAGTTGCAGCACATGGGCTCAATAGTTGTGGCTCATGGGCTCTAAAGCGCAGGCTCAATAGTTGTGGTGCACGGGCTTAGTTGCTCTGCGGCATGTGGGATCTTCCTGGTGCAGGGATCGAACCCGTGTCCCCTGCATTGTCAGGCAGATTCTTAACCACTGTGCCACCTAGGAAACCCCTACCTTGGTAAATTTTAAAGCCAATGGGAAATTGAGTTTTGTGTATTGGAAGAAGAAAGTCAGTTGAGAAATGACGTAGAGAAAATTCAATATGACTTAATTGCATAGTTTGTAATAATGCTAGCTGACAAAGTAGACTAAGATGGTAGAGGTGAGATTAAGGACACCTGTGAGAAGATGACTGCATTTGTTCCATTTGTGAATTAACTGGGGTCTGGAGAAAGACTGAAAATGATGCTGAAGGAAAACAACAGAAATTGCCTCACATATTATATTCACATATAAAGTCCTAAGGATAGCCTCATGACACTGAAATTAGGTTAGAATTTCAAAAAGAAAAATAAGTCATTCATAAAGAAAGTAGGAAAAAGTCATCATTAAAGAGGACAAAGAGGGTTAAGGATGAGGACATCCAAAATCGGGGCTTTATTATTTTTCGTAGAATAAATGAACTAAGCTCATATTCATATTTCCTCAGGAATTGTTGCTCACAAACTATTTTAAAAATAATGAAAAGTGGTAGCTTTTTTTATAATAAACTAATATGTGTTTATATGGACCATATAAAAAGATTTTAAGTGCACCTCTTCTTTTGTACTTTGTATATTTAGCAGCTCTACTCAAAGAGTCTTATGTTTTAGACCTGAGAGCCAGTGTACATGACAGCACATATATACAGTGATGAAGGCCAGGGAAAAAAATGTCTTTGCTTTCACACTTCCTTTGTACCAAAGTCACTTGCCAACATGGAAAAACTCCCCTTTCTTTATTCCCAGTGATGTTTACAGTAGGGAGGCAGTGGCGTATTGTTTCACAGTATGCATTTGCACGTTGGTTGGATGCTAAGCATTCTACCTCTGAGGACCTTGAGCTGATGGGAGAAGCTCAGAAACGAGTCATTTGAAGTGGGAAAACAACTCTGATGTATTGCCCCTTTTCTCTGTTTTCCTTAGTTGCTCAGCCCCCTACAGTGTTTTCAACCTTAGAAGTGTGAACGGCAATGCAAAGCAAAACATCAGCAGGGCTAAGGATATGTCTACTCTAAACTCGTCCATATACATTCAGTCATTAATTGTACAACACTTTCTGAAAAGGGAGTGTATATTGCAGTTCAAAGCTGGGCAACATCATGAAAAAGAACTAGCTTAATTGGGATTGAGGAAATAACTTTTTTTGTGACTGCTCCAAGGTCATGAGATTTGGCAGTTTACCTGAATAAAAAATATCCAAGGTTTATTATGTTACCTCACGCCTTCTCTTAGTAGATGTTTTGATTTGTGGAAATTGGTGTTGAATTCCCAAGAATTATTTTATAATACTCCATAAAAAGGCTATGTTGAAATCCTAACACTTGGTACCTATGAATTTGACATTACTTGGAAATAGGGTCTTGAAGATATAATTAAGATAAGCTCATAATGAATTAAACTGGACCCTAAATCTGATAACTAGAATCTTTATAAGGAAAGGCAATTTGGAGACACAGAGGCACACACACAGAGGGAAGAGAGCCCTGTTAAGGCAGAAGTAGATGCAGCTCTAAGCCAAGAAATGCCACTGATTGCCAGCAACCACCAGAAGTTAGGAAGAGACAAGGAAGAATTCTTCTCTAGAACCTTCAGTGAGAGCATGGTCCTGACAACACCTTGATTTTAGACTCCTTCCTTCCAGAACTGTGAGAAAGTACATTTTTGTTGTTATAAGTAACCCAGTTTGTGGAAATTTTTTACAGCAGCCCTAGGAAGCTAGTACATGCTCTAATACATAACTGTATTTTTCTCTGATTATAAATTTTCTACTACTTATTATATTTTTATTTTCTCATTGCTAAAGAAATAAGTTCCCAGTTTTTTATACAGAGAATATTGAGATATCTAAAAAGATTTCTAGTAACCTTGGGAACTTGTGAGCAGAATATGCAAATTTAAAGGGAGAGAAACATTTCATCACCTTAATGAATCAATATCAATTGTGTGAACAATGAACATTCTCATTTCCATCTTCAGTCTATCCTTGGCTTCACTTGCAAGCATCCCAGAATTAAATCGTATGATCTGTTAACTTCCTGCAAGTCTCAGAAGGAGAGACTGATAGGATGGTGGTGGTGATGGTGGTGGTGGTGATTACTAGAAACAGGATAATTCATATCTTAAATCTTTTTAGTTTGATAAGAATTTGTTAGTACTTATGTACACAAATAGATATTGTGTGTGTGTGTGTGTATCTGCACACACACATATATTTACCTTTTGGATAAAAATGTATGTTTCCCTTTCCATTTATTGTAGCTTGGATTCCCCAGAAAACAAAGCCTGAAATAAAGGAGTATATGGAGACTTTACTGGGGTATGTGAGATACATGCACATATTTACTGAGGGAGCAAGGCAATGGAAGGAGGGAGATATACTATAATTTTTGTATCAAGTTGACCACTTATTTGGGAAATTCTGGAGTTAATACTTTATGATAAAGAAACTCCTGTATATCCACAACAAACTCGGTGAATATAGTCTTCCACCTCCTTGACCAAAAACCTGGGCCCTCCCTAGAGGTCACCACTTCTCTTGCAGCTCTCCAAGCTGAGGTAGCTTAATCTCTCGTGCTCCAGGTATTATATTAGGTTGCCAAAAAGTTCGATCAATATTTTCCTGTAAGATAGATCTAATAGCCTTTAGTTGTCTTTGACTTCATGTGAAACAATTTTTTAGATTGTATTGTGACAGCTGTCATATCAGCATGAATTTAAAAAAAAACTTATCAAATTTGGTGAATTTTGTGTAGTCTTTTTAATATTGAAGGTAGAAGAAAAAAGCAACATTTTTAGTATATTATGCTTTATTATTTCAAGAAACGTAAAAACTCAACTGAAACACAAAAAAAAGATTTGTGCAGTGTATGGAGAAGGTGCTGTGACTGACTGAATGTGTCAAAATTTTGCGAAGTTTCTGGCTGGAGATTTCTCGCTGGACGATGCTCCACAGTCCGGTAGACCAGTTGAAGTTGATTGCGGTCAAATCGAGACATTAATTGAGACATTAATTGAGACCAATCAACATTATGCAGGAGCTAGCCGACATACTCAAAATATCCAAATCCAAGCATTGAAAATCATTGGCACCAGCTTGGTTATGTTAATCACCTTGATGTTTGGGTTCCATATGTTAAGGTAAAAAAGCCCTCTTGACCGTATTTCCAAATGCAATTCTCTACTTAAATGTAACAAAAATGTTCCATTTTTAAAACAATTTGTGACGGGCAGTGAAAAGTGGGTACTGTACAACAATGTGTAATGGAAGAGATTGTGGGGCAAGCGAAATGAATCGCCACCAACCACACCAAAGGCTGGTCTTCATCCAGAGAATGTGATATTGTGTATATGGTGGAATTGGAAGGGAGTCCTCTATTATGAGCTCCTTCCAGAAAACCGAATGATTAATTCCAACAAGTACTGCTCCCAGTTAGACCAACTGAAAGCATTACTTGATGAAAAGCATCCAGAATTAGTAAACAGAAAACACATAATCTTCCATCAGGATAACTCAAGAGCTCCCATTTCTTTGATGACCAGGCAAAAACTGTTACAGTTTGGCACGGAAGTTCTGATTCATTTGCTGTATTCACCAGACACTGCACCTTCGGATTTCCATTTATTTTGGTCTTTAAAAAATTTTCTTAATGGAAAACGTTTCAGTTCCCTTGAAGACTGTAAAGGCACCTGGAACAGTTCTTTGCTCAAAAAGATAAAAAGTTTTGGGAAGATGGAATTATGAAGCTGCCTGAAAAATGGCAGAAGGTAGTGGAACAAAAGAGTGAATACATTGTGCAATAAAGTTTTTGCTGAAAATGAAAAGGTGTGTCTTTTATTTTTACTTAAAAACCAAAGGAACTTTTTGGTCAACCAATAGAACCCCAATGAAATTAGGGAGTCTCTTTGCTTCCCCTGTTATGTTGTTTCCCTTTCTTCAATTTCTCACCCTTTCCTTGCTGGCACTGCAACTACTGCCAGCAATTATAATGACTTCAACATTTACCTGAAGGAGTCACCAAACATGTGGACTCTCAGTTCCTGGACCTTCTGGTGTCCAAAGGCTTTCCTTACACTGGAGTTCAGCCATTATCAGCCACTGTATTTACCTTAATCTCTTATTTTACCAATACCTTCAACTACCTTGCCTCTATATCTCATGAGTGGAAGCCTAAATCTAGAAGACCCACACGTCCAAGCTACTTCCTGGAAAGCTGGCTGTCATGTTGGAGCTGCAATATGAAGAGGTCGTATGTCAAGAAACTGAAGGCAGCCTCTAGGTGATAGCCAGCAAGGAACTAGGGCTCTCAGCCCAACAGCCCGCAAAGAAGTAAATCCTGCTAATGACCATGGGAGTGAACTGAGGTGCAGATCTTTCCCCATTTGAGCCTTGAAATAACTGAAGCCCTAGCTAACACCTTGATTACAATCTCATGAGAAGCCCTGAGCTGCAGGTCCCCAGCTAAATATACCCAGATTACTGACTCACAGAAACTGTAAAATATTAAAGTTTTTTAAGTCATTAAGCTTTGGTACAGTTGGCTATTCAGCAATGGATAACTAATGGAGTATCTAAGAAAAAAAAAAAAAAGAAAATCATCCATTCCTTTGGAAACTGACATAAATGCTGAAAACCACTGTTTTGTAATTAAGTAACTGTTAAGTGGAAAGCAGTGATAGAGCCTCTAAGAAAAGTGTCAGAAAAAAGAGAAAATAGCCAAAGGGAGGAACATATACCCCATGAATGCATCCAGATTTCTGTCTTTCACATAAAAGTGCTGTTGGTGCCATTACTATTTCTGGTCAGCTCCTAAGGACTCAGTATTCTAGTCAAACAGTACGTAATGGGTAGAATGACTCTAATGCATTTCTAAGCCCTCTTTCCAGACTATATGGGCAATTTAATAACACGTTTCTTCCTATTTCCAGCCTTCTCTTGCTCAGACAGTTTATTTAATAGCATTTTTATGTTATCCTAGTCTCACCAGTAGGATGTAGTAGAGTAGATTTTCCCAAATTCTTCTTTGCACCCTTTTTTCCTGCTTTTGCTTATATGGACTCTGATAATAGTGCTAACAAAATGATGATGCCCGAAGGGTCTAATCATGTGCACTTATGGGCCATTCAGGAGCAGGTCACTATCATTAACCTTTGTCCCTGCATTGTTAGACTCCATTGTTCCCATATGGAGTCTCTATTCTAAATTTATCTTGGGGTTTGTTTGTACCGTAATTTTGTACTGCATCTCAAAATGTTATAGCTAAACCAATTTAGACACCAGTATACTGTTCTCATAGATAAGTATGGTACCAATTCAGTCAGTGGCATCCATAAAACTTCAGAATAGCGGAAGGATTAACAACCTGGATGAGCTACTTGATCGCTCAGTGTCTCAGTTTACAGACCTGTCAAATGGGGATAAAAATCATCTCTACTTCATGGTTGTTGTGAGGATTAAATGAGTTTAATACTTAAAATAGTATCTGACACACAGGAAGTTCTAAATGTCAGCTGTATATGCCATATATAAACCTTCCAAAACTAGGAAAATCTCATTTCTGTGAGCAATCTCCAAAAGATTTTCACACACATTATCTCACCCTGTTGTGACAAACAAACAAACAAACAAACACGGAGGGAGAAATGACAGAGTGTATTGTACTCCTTTTCCAGATGAAGAAACAAAGGTCAAAAAAATTATATAACAACCATCAAATCTCATTAGTGTCAGGGCTAAGATTTGAATCTAGGTTTTCTCCTGAACATTTTTCTGGAGCTTCTTCTGTCTGTTTTAGAGAGGTCAATAAGTGAAAATATGTGCTCTTATTGTATCGGATAGAGATTCAATGATTGAGATTTTTCTGCCCTTCACAGGTACATATCATGCTCATTCTTTCCACTGCAGAACAAGGTGGGGCGGGGGGGTGATGGGAATTTAACAAAGAGTTGAATGGAATATGTGTGAAAAGATAAAGTATTGCTGCAGTATATGGACACCCTTTGGGCAATCATCAATCATCATCTAGTATCTCATCAGGTTTGGGATGATGTACTCATGTTTTTGTTTGCTATTTTTGTTTTTGTCTTTTCAATATCAGACAGTAACATAGTAATTTGTGGCCAGTGTTTGAGTATTAGGATAACTATACTCCCAGTCTTTCTTGGGAGTATTGTTTTGTTGTATGTTTGTTTTAAGACTAAGAAAAGGTCCAGTCTCACCATTTGATAGAATGAAATAAAACCATTAAACAAAGCATGGTGTGCACCTAGTATTTTATGGTACTTGTATGATGTTTCTAGCTTTAACATAAACCAACACATTTTTTTCAGCTGTACAAAAATGTAATAACACACACACACACACACACACAAATGGCCACACTGGTGGACGTTAGTAAGCCATTTATTAATCCGTCCATTCAGGGAGTTAAATCTTTTCCTTTGCCTCACTCCCATTTAAATTATCATTGCCAAGAGTCCTGGATATCACACTTACGAAATATCAGAAGAATGTAATGAAAAAATATCCAAAAGCCTGTTTTTAATGTCTAGCTTTAGTGTCTTTTTATATTTTACTTTTGTATTTTTATAGGAACTCTCTGTCGGCAGAGAGCTATCAGGTCCTAGTGTTTATCTATAGCTCTGGTGAAAGCTCCGCCTGTCTACTTCTGGCTTATGAGAGTTTCTTTCCTTTGGGGTGGTGGCTGGTGCCAGAATGAGAGGAAATATCATGCCCTCTGAGAGTCAAGAGCAGCTGGCACAATTGCCCTGGTGTTTATGGGATATTATAGGCATAAAGGCACATTTGGAGCTGGTTGGGGAAAGAACTTAATGCTTCTTTCTTTTATCTTTATAATCCACTTTCCTAGCAAGGATTATCCTACCATTCATACTAAATTTAGCAAATGCAGATAAACAAAAAGAAAAAAAGAAAGCTAGGCTGCCACAATGTACTCTGAGAAGGCATTGCATGTGCTGGGTAGATAAACTGCCTTTTATCAAATGAAACAATAAAGACACAAAGAAACTTGTTCAAATTGTGGGGTTTTTTTTTGAACAATGAAAGCCATTTTTGTAAGAATTAACCAGAGGGGGTTGTACATCTGGAAAGCGGTAAACACATAGTATCTGTTTGGGAGAAAACTGGCATTATTGCCAAAAAAATTATACATCTGTAGTATGATCCAAATTTGTCAAGCTGGAGGTGTCATGGAGAGGAATTTGCTACCAGAAATTTGCATTAGATGGCGCTTTTCACTATTTATTTTCAATGACATCTTCCTTTGTTTTTGGCAGAATTTTTATAGTGTGTATTTCATGAAGAGCTACAGAAACAGTATAATAAAATAAGTAAAATATCATCATAGCAAAACGAGGTTCCTAGGCTCACAATGGTGACTTTTGTTTCCTTTCCTCATAGCAGTCAGGTCTCAGGAAGATTTTACAAATCACAGAAGTTATTCCTTAGTGCTCCGTTGTCTGCATTTTCATACTCTCACACTTCCCATAATTCCTTTCTATTATTTTTTCCCCTAATCATATAAGATAGGCCTATTCGGTGCTTATTCTCTACCCTTCCAATGAACATCAGCACTTAGGACATTAATGTCTGCTTTATCAACATATTAAATAATCAATTCAGAAGACAATTGAGAAGCAGCTATGGCCCATATACTTGAAAAGGCACTGGAAATACAATGATGAATATATATCGAGTCAATATGGCATCATGAACTTCTGCTCAAAATACATCGAAATGCTGTTAAGCTATTAAATATCATTCAGCAGAACTCAAAGAAAAAGAATGAAAAGAAAGTTGTCAGATGCTATTGATGTACCAAGAATACAAAGTCAATGCAGAGTTGAAGTCAAGGTGGGCCTAGGCTTTTCCACATAGATTTAAACTTTCTGGGGTTGTATCATGGATTTTGATGCCCAAGTAAGGTTGCAAGAAGAGGCCCTTCATGTCTTGAAAGGCATGAAGCCTCCATATAAACTCAGGAAACAGGAGACATACTCTGTTCTCCTGCAATATGGCATGGAAATTTTCCATCTGCCCACGGCTCTTGGGGGGAGAGAGTGACCTGGGAAAAATTGGAACCCAAGTCCAGCCACATACAGCCAGGAGATTAGAATTTTTATTTTCAATGTTTTGAGAGTGAAATTTGCCCCTCTCAGAGGCAAACTTAAAAATCATGTGTAGGGTTACATCTAAAAAACAGAGTCCTCCCAGGAAAGACAGTGCCCACTGGAAATAATCATACCATCAAAAATCACCAACCACATAATGAAGTAAACATCCATGAGAGTCAACAGATGCAACAAAGATAAGGTAAATGGAATTTAATTATAATAATTGATATTCAGTGTGTTATTTGGAACAATATTTTAGTGTTTGTCACACTATTTTAATTTTGAATTTTGGGCACTTGCTTACTCATGCCTTTAACAAGTATTTATTCAGAGCTATGTTGTAACAAGTATTGTGCAACATACTTAAGATACAGCACAAAAATGACACTTGTCACTGTGGTTCAGGAGATAAAGCCTAGTGAGGCAGGACACTAGTAAAAGGGTGGTTGTATTTTGGTGCAGTTGGTTAATAACATAAATAAACAGTATAGCACACAGTGCTCTTGAGTTAACCTAACTTTTTATAATCCTGAAGAAATGTTGGGTTTACCCTGGTTAAAATTTTGAATTGAATGTATTAAGAAAAACATCCTATAGACACCAAAATGAAATAAAAATTTGCCTTAATGGGAATCACAGATCAAACTGGCCTCAAATATCTACTCTAACCAAAACTCCAGAAGATTTGGCAGTATCTACACAATTCTTGGTGAAGAAAATGGTGTGCCTCAAAATTCTGTGCATTTAAGTTTTTAGTCACGTGAGAAATTAATTGAAGGATAACCTTACAAATATATGAGCTTAGAAAGTATGTCACTATGTAACTCAATGAAAAAAGTTGATGAAAAGCACATTGCAGTTGAACTAGAAATAAGCCAAAGTAAAGAATAGGAAGGTTGGGTTATAAAAGGATATAATTTCAAAGCAAATAGAGTTCCAAAATACAAATTGTGTTAGAAATTATTCTTGAAGAGTAAAATACATTCCCTGAAATGAAATTATAAGAATAATCAGGGATCTTTGGCTTTTGGAGTAGTTCCATATTGGTTAGTTAACAAAAAGCACCTTATTAAAGGTGACAGAAATAAAGGCAAACAACGTAGCTGATCTTTTCTTAAGTGAGATTGGTATAATGTGAATCTGTGTTCAACATAGGAAGTGTTATGGCAACACTAGTGAGGTGACATGGGCTCATGGAACCAAAACTTCATCAAATTTCTTTTTAGTGAGCCTTGCCAACTGGCAGGATGATGATATTACATCTACAAATTTTGATTTATTTTAGTTACTGAAGTTTTTTAGGGCACAACCTGCCTGACCAACTTTCCTGAAGCTGATCTTTTCCATGATAAAATGTATATTATTTAAAAAAAGGTAGTCTGTGATTTAACTTCCTGTTGACATCAAAACTATCAATGGTCATTTACTCCATTTGCTATCTTTTCTATGCGTTTTACTAAAAAGTACCACAAATAAACCCCAAAGACCTCTATGAGCAGTACCAACAGGTTCAGCAATTCTGAAACAAGATAATGGAAAGTATGATAAAGATAAAGACAAATGACTTGAAATAAGCAGTCAATTTTTTCACTAAGAAATACTGCGAAAAATTAGAAAATACTTGCTAGTCTATTTATGCATTATCTGTTATCATCTTTATGTTTTCTTTATTTGAAAAGTCAAAAGACTGAAGAAGGTCAAGTTTGTAATGGGATTTTAATAGAACTTTATGATAAAGGTAAAGTAGTTCTGGGAAAATAATATTTATCAGAGGAAAAAGTAATCTGGGTCAAAATACCAGTTAACATGAACCAAAATTCAAAAGTTAAAAAGGCAGCAGTGAAAAATGTCTTCATCTTATAAAGAGGAGAAATAAGCCACTACTGTAACTTGTGATAATGTAATTGGAGACTGATCTGTGTTTTCAAATTGCAAAAAAAAAGTCTAAGAGAATTAAAACAAGCTATTTACTTTTCAAATCACCATAAAAATTAAGCAGGAAAAGGAAAAAACATAAGATAAAAAATTATTAAAATAAAAATTATTAAAATGGTGGCTGGGAAATCTGACAATAATAAAAATAAACACTACCCTCTTTAACATTACAATGAAACATTAAAATAATTCCTCATCCACAATTTATTAAATTTATCCTAAATATATATATTTCTATCATAAGTGGGTTTGGGGTTCATAGAGCAGAATACTTTTTTGGCCCTTATAAATGTTATTATATAAAGGTTGTGTTTTAAAAAGTAATTAGCTTACTATATTGAAAAGAAAGAAAAAAAATGTGAAGATGTAATGGGTTATTACAATCAAATTAAACTCAAATTATTGCATTATGGTTTAGCTCGTGTTGTACAGTGATTCAATTCTTATTTTGTAGTTTTGGATTCATTACATTATTTGTCATTAATCAAATAATATTTATTCAATTTTGTAAAAGCTGTCATTATAAAAGCATATTGAATAAACTCCCTTGTTCAGACATTAAAACAGCTAGTGCAAAATATCTTTCCTGTCTATGTGTGTAGATTTCCCCTTTCAGTTAAAAATAAAAATGAGATGTGATATAAAGGAAAGATATTGACTTCCAAACCAGGATGAGAGTTCTGAAAATTGGATGTATTTTCAGTATGTGTAAAGGAAGAGTCTGCTTTCAACTGAAAGGAAACTAAATCTTGAAAATGGGTTGAAATGGGGTTGTGATGTGACCTCTCTCTTCCAAGTTAATCTTTTCTGAGTGCCATGTTCCTTCTTGTCATAGGATCTTTGCACATATTGTTCCCTCTACCTAGGACACTCTCCCTCCTCTCCACCCGCTCAACCCCTGCCCCATCTTCAGATCTTACCTCAAAGATTAATTCCTCCTTAAGAAAGTCTATTTCCCTTTTTATGCTCCCATCCCACCATTTCATCTATTTAACGATAACCTACCATATTTCATTGAAGGTATGACGCTGCTGATGGTAAGATGTATCTTATTTTATGTTATCACTTGAAAAGAAAGTGTGATGCCACTTAAGCTATGACACAATGTTTCATAAGATTTAGAGTTTTTATTTTACTTTTATCGAAAGAGCTCTTTCAGAAATAGACCTGTTTTTACCACAGTCCTCATGTATATATAAAAAAAAAGTTGAAATGAAGTAAATTAAGTTATTCCTAAAATGTTCACATTCATAATCCAACTTTCAATTCCTTTTCAACTCAGAGAGTTCAGTATCCATGTGATATTGGCCAATTCCACATGACATTGTCTTTTAAGGCATCAAAAGCATTGGTGGTGCAGTGCTTCCTAAAAATGGCTTTCTTCTACAAGTTTGTTCCAAGTTTCTTCTTCACTGGAAGATTTTCATAGGCACTTTAGTGATATTACCAGACGGTTTCAAATTAAGGTTTTCTGATACAAATAAGACTTTTATTTCTTCATCTGAAAGAGTTAAAATCAAATCTCACCAAACCCAGATTGTTTTAACTTCTATTGAAATATGACATACATACTGAAAAGTGTACCAGTCATAAGTGTACATCCTGATGGGATTTTTCACAAAGTAAACACACCTTAACCAAACACAGAACAATATCAACATCCTAGAATCCCTAGTCACTAACCCTCCAAAGAACAAAAACTTTCTGACTTCTTTCATCATTGATTAGTTTTGTCTGTTTTTTAAGCTGATATGAACAGAATGCTAAAGTATGTACTTTTTTGTGTATGGTTTCCTTCACTCAGTTTGTGCTTGTGAAATTTATTTATAATTTTATGAGTCTTTGTAGCTCATTGATTCTCATAGCTGTGTTGTATTCCACTGCATAAGCACATCATGATTTATTTACCTATTTCACTATTGATAGCTGTTGGCATATTTTCCAGTTTGGGACTATTATAAGAAATATTGCTATGAATCTTATATGTGACTTTGGTAAAAATTAATATTAATTTCTTCTGGGTATATATCTAGTAGTAGACTTTGGTGCCATGTGGTGTGTGAAATATTCACCTTTAGTAAATCCTGCCAGTGTTGCACTATCCACCTTTTCTTTTTCTTTCTTTCTTTTTCTTCCTTTTTTTTATTTGGTGGTTTGAGAGAGCAGGGCTCATCCTGGTCATCTTGACTGATCTTTTTTTTAATTAAAAAAAATTTTAATACAGTTTTAAAGGTTACTTTCCATTTACAGTTACTACAAAATATTGGCTATATTCTCCATGTAGTACAATACATCCTTGAGCCTGTCTTACACCCAATAGTTTGTACCTCCCACTTCCCCATCCTTATATTGCCCATCCATCACCTCCCCACTGCTTTGTTCTCTGTATCTGAGTCTGCTTCTTTTTTTGTTGTATTCACTAGTTTGTTGTATGTTTTAGATTCTACATATAAGTGATGTAATACAGTATTTGTCTTTCTCTGTCTGACTTATTTCACTTAGCATAATGCCCTCCAAGTCCATCCATGTTATTTGCAAATGGCAAGATTTCATTTTTTTATGGCTAATTAGTATTCCATTTTGTGTGTGTATGTGTGTGTGTGTGTGTGTGTGTGTATTTGGCCAAAATGTTTGTTCAGGTTTTTACATAAGATCTTACAGAAAACCCCAAACAAACTTTCTGGCCAACCCTATACCACATCTTCTGTGTCCACTCATCTGTTGATGGACACTTAGGTTGCTTCCATATCTTGGCAGTTGTAAATAATGCTACTATGAACACAGGGTGCAGATATCTTTCCGAATTAGTGTTTTTGTTTTTCTCAGATATATACTCAAGAGTGGAATTATTGGGTCATATGGTTGTTCTGTTTTTAGTTTATTGAGAAACCATACTGTTTTCCACAGTGGTTGCATTAATTTACATTCCCACCAACAGTGTACAAGGGTTCCTGTTTCTCCACATCCTCACCAACATTTGTTATTTGTGTTCTTTTTAATGATAGACATTCTGACAGATATGAGCTGATATCTCACTGTGCTTTTGATTTGCATTTCCCTGGTGATTAGTGACATTGAGCATCTTTTCATGTCCCTGTTGGCCATCTGCATTTCCTCTTTGGGAAAATGTCTATTCAGTTCTTCTGCCCATTTTTTAATCTTTTTTTTCTTTTTTGCTGCATTGTATGGGCTGTTTATATATGTTGGATATTAATCCCTTATCAGTCATATCAATTGCAGATATTTTCTTCCATCCAGTAGGTTGTCTTTTCCTCTTGTTGACAATTTCCTTTGTTGTGCAAAAGCTTTTAAGTTTAATTGGGTCCCATTTGTTTATTTTCACTTTTATTTCCTTTACTTTAGGAGACAGATCCAAAAAACTATGACCAGACTACCAAGGCAATCTACAGATTCATTGAAATCCCTATCAAAATATCAATGGCTGTTTCACAGAACTAGAACAAATAATTTTAAAATTTGTATAGAAACACAAGAGACCCCAAATAGCCAAAACAACTTAGAGAAAGAAGGACAGAGCTGGAAGAATCATGGTCACACTCCTTGATTTGAAACTACACTACAAATCTGCAGTCATCAAAACAGTATGGTACGGGCAGAAAACAGACACATAGGTCAGTGAAACAGGTTAGAGAGCACAGAAATAAGCCCACACTCTTACAGGTAATTAATCTATGACAAAGGAGATAAGAATATACAGTGGAGAAAAGACAGTCTCTTCAATAAATGGTGCTGGGAAACCTGACAGCTACATGTAAAAGAAAGAAATTAGAACATTCTCTAATAACACATACAAAAATAAACTCAAAATCGGTTAAAGATCTAAATGTAAGACCATGTACTATGAAACTCCTAGAGGAAAACATAGGCAGAGCACCCTTTGATATAAAGTGCAGCAGTATTTTTTTGGATCTGTCTCTTCTTGCCTGATCTATAAGGGCTTTCATGATACACTGAATCCTTTATTCAACCTGTACATATTGGGAACCTGCTGTGTACAAGGAAATACTAATAGCAAATTTTATGCCTTGGGGTTGAAAATATGCTTGCATGTCCATTTTGTATTCAATCACCATAGAATCACTATAAAATAGGTCGTAGAAGTGTTATCATTCTTTCCTGTATTTTGATTACAACACTTAGGGAGGTTAAATGATTTGCTCTTCCCAGCTGGTAAATAGCAGTGCTTGGACATGGGCCCAAGAGTTCTGACAACACATCCTATGATGATTCTCCTCAGTCAGGTCACCTCACTTTAGAGATATGATATACTTTCTCCTGTCAGTCTACTTGTCTTTTATGGGAGGGTTGAGAGCAGGATACTTAGGAAATTATTTTGGCCATCAAACCTACTCCTTTGTGACATCAGGGAAGTGACTTCAGCTTATTGCCTTCTACCATTTTACCAGAGGAGTTGCTGGGTGCAGAGTTGTGGGGCAAGGAGGTCAGTTCTCCTTCAACACACCCTGAATTTACCTAGAGGTGAAAGTAGGCTGAACTTTTCTAGACACCTCAGGCAAAAGCATGCCCTGAGCCAGAGGAGACAGGCAGGGAGGGCGAGCCAGCAGTGTCCAGCCTGCTCAGTTCTGCTGTTTCTGACAACCTCTTATTTCACAGACTCTAACTTTTTTTCCCCTTATCTAAACTTATAAATCTACAACTATTTTTTATCACCTAGATAAAATGAAGCTTTGACTAACCAAATTTAGTCTCAGTGGCAAAAGAGTCCAGTAAGATGGGTTGTAAGAGGGAAAAGGTAGAAGATAAATAGGAATAAGACATTTCAACTTGGCTATTGATACTCTAAAGAAATAGAATATATAATAACATATTATTGCACAAATAAAAAATCTCTAGTTACAAAATATTTTTCATAAGGACAAAAATCAAGCCAAATTGTACCCTTTATGATCTACCCATAAATTTATGTCAGTGCTCCTAGATTCATTCAGGGTCTGGAATGACACATTTTAATTGCACACAGAAGTCCTAGAACAATCTTTTGTTTCTTTATTTACCTCTGTTATAAAATGTCTTGGCAGACTTAGCCATTAACATTTTCTGCTTTCTCAAGGAAAAAATAATTTAGCCACTTAAAGATATTAGGCTCCTGTGTATTGTTTTCCTCCATTTGGTATCCGTGATTCCCCCTCTGAACACTTGAGTGCTTGCAATCAGGGCACAATGACACTCACTAATAACAACTGAACCACCTCACCAGCCATAATGCTGCACAGCTCCGAGATTCACCAGCGCCGAGCCCCAGCTATGTGGAACGGAGTCCCAGAGCAGAGGTTGGCTCCCCTCCACAGCTACATCTGTTCCTTCTCCCTCTGTTTCTTCTCCCTCTGGAGCATCTGCTATGAAGCATAATCCCTGCTGAGCAAGTGTAGACCCAAACTTGGGCCTCTTTCCCCTGAAATTCTCAGACCTTAAAACTCTACTGCTTGCATTCAAATAGCCTCCAACAGCCATAGCTGGGGTTCAGAAGAAATACTGTTCTTGTTTTCATCAAGGGTGTTTTTCCACTGACAGAAATAGTTAAAAGAAGTTGGTATGACTTTTCTGAAAGAAAAATAGGTATTTTAATTTTTCTGATAGGTGGTAAAGACATCATATCATTTTTTTATATAAAATAAATATCATATGAGTCCAAAGACTGTCCCCATTGAAGGAATTTTGACACTTCATCAATTGTTTTATCTTATAATGCCTTACCTTTATCCTTATGTTCAAACAGATCAGGTTTTATTTTCATTGTATATAAATTAAAAATATTTGGCCATCAAGGATCAAGAGCTGGCATGATCCCCTTGAAATAATGAAGATAATCCAATAAGTCACAAATCAGAATTTTTAACCAAATTAAATCATGAAGATAAGATGGAATTTTCTGTGAGAAACAGCAGAATCGTCAGATTTCCAGTGGCTATTTTGATTCTTCGGGGGAAGATCGTATTGCAGCCAGGGTCAGCACTCATGGAGCTGTATTCTGATGGGCTCCCTCCCTGCTGTAATCTCTCTTAGTCCTTTTAAAATCACAACAGTGTAACATAGGAGATGGGGGCAGGGAGGGATTTGGAGGGATCTATCTTTTTGTCTTTAAAAAAGAAATCCATCTTTGTTCTCTTCAGTCAGTACTCCTAATGTGTTATTAGCCCAACAACATTCACCTCTGCTTATAGTCTCCCATTTTTCTCAAACATTATCCAACAAATTTGGTCATCCTGTACATAAACCCTCTGAAAAACAGTGATCATCACTTACATAACCTGTCAGCAACTGATGTAGCAGCAAAGTGTGCAGTAAATATCTGTTTAATAAGTGAGTGATTAAAAGCATGAATTATAGGGCTTTCTATATTCTTAGACTAGACATTTACCTTGGGAATGCCTATGATTTTAATGCCCAAATGTGGTTGATGTATAATTTAAGTCATTTTTTTAAAATGTGAGTTTTCAGTTGTTCTCTCACTGTAGCCTGGACCTTGTAAAGATAGACAGGTATCTACACTGCAGTAAGAATAATCGCTGATTTACCTCTGGTCTTCTGCTCTCCTCGTCTTTGACTAGCCAGGCAGGTGAGCTAAGAGGCTCTATTTCACCGCATGCCAGGCTGAATTAGTCCTGAGCTGTTGTTGGCAGGGTTTGTTTTGTAAAAGGTATTAGTCCAAGGATGAAACAGAAGTAAAGTATTGCAGGGCCTTCCTACTCATTCTCTTTAAGCCCTTTCAAGCTTCCTTTAATTCCAGGCTATTTGTGATACCATCACCATGAGCACACCTGCTAGAAACAACCCCCTGAAGCCAGAAAAACCAGGTTCCCCACCCCTTTTCCTCTGGGTAGCTACCAAGTATCACTGAGATTTTTCTTCAGCATTACCGACCTGCCTTATGTGTTTGTTTGCCTCCCTCCTTTTTAAAAGAAGAAATTAAGTATATATAAAGCTTAGTGTTTATGTTAACTTCATCATTACCTCTCATATGAGTTGGAGGATCAGTTAACTAACATATAAAGGGACCAGGAACATCTTTGGGGAGAAGATATAATATTATTTAACGGTATGTATTTCCTGTTGCCTTTGTCATACCTATATCTGGCGCTTGACAAGCAGCTCCACCAGAGCCTGGAGGAGCTCTCACTCTGCAAGCAGAAATTCAGCTGAAATTACCATCTACATAGTCAAAACAGCCTTTGGGAAGCAGAGGTGCTCTTTCTGTGTGCAGCCTCCTGTGTGTGACAGGTTGGTATGGCCAGCCAGCTGTGGTTACCTATGGGCATTAGTAAGGCAAGGCCACATACTGGGGAGGAGACCCAAGCTCCCGCACCCTCCCCCCCCCCGCCCCCGCACAGATGGATACAGCTTGGATCTGAGACACAGAGGGTTTGAGGCATGTGGAGTGGGGCGGCATCAAGGAAAATAATGGTCCCTCACAGATAACCCAGCCCTCTTCAGGCAGCTCAAGCCAGCAACGCATTTTATATCTGTATCTTTCTTTTTTACAACGCATTGGTGAGATCTCTCTCTTTCTCTTTCTCTCTCTCTCTCTCTCTCTCTCACACACACATACACACACACACACACACACACACACACACACACACACACACACACACACACACACACGCTGCCAAATGAGAGAAGTCGCTATGCAAAGCTATAGAGCAGTGACTCGTTTTTCTCTGAAATAGGGAAGCCAAGCTTTAAATCACTGCAAAGCTTGCTACTTCCTCTTTTTTTGTTTTCAGTTTAAATTTGTCCCAAATATCCATGGCAGCAAGGGAAGTGTGATTGGAGAGTACAAGTCAGGCTCTCTCTTTTAAATCATGGCCCTACAGAAACCTCTATTTGTGTGTTCTGAAAATGGTAAGAGATACGTATTGTATATTCGAATAATACAGCAGTAAAACCAAGATTCAAGGGTTGTTAATCTCAAACATATTATGGGATTGCAGAGCAACTAAGGTACTGAGTGCCTCCATTTTAATTACCAGGGTTGGCAGAGGAATCCAATTATGTTGCTGTGTCCCCAACATAACCCTTTCTGTCTTTGTTTGCTGCTTGTCTATTCTGAGCGGGTTTTGATCACCTTTGTTTATTTGTTTGTTTGTTGTTTTCTGTTTTTTTTACTATGCAAACCTTTTGCTATACTTAGATAGATATTTTTGGAGATTTTATTTCTCATTGAAAGAGCTGCTCATCTTCCTCTTGTAAAGCATGAAATTTTTCACGTTAAGAATATTTTGTTTCTTTTATCATTCCCTAGTGGAATTGAGGCATTGAAGTTGACTAGCTTCCCATATGTGCCAGACCATTGTTTGAATGTGATGGTTACAGGAATGGGTTGCACAAATTATTCTAACTCTGAGCTTCTGACATCACTGGAAATTTCAGGCTAATAGCAAAATTTCCTTCCATATGAATTCTTAGTACAATGCAAAGGAAAAGATCCTTAGATTTTCTGCTTCTAAACATATTTTCACACCCTAGTATCCATAAGATCCCAGGACTGAGTGAAAATAAAATTTTCAGTTCAAGTGATCAATCTCATTGATAGTTGGGGTGAAATATCTGTATAGATAACACACAGCACTTTAATAATAAACATCAGATTAGTCATCAAGTTCTTTGCATTCTACCCTCTGTGATCCCTGGAATCCACACTTTCATTCTGTTCCGTATTGCCACTACCTACTGTAGCCTCATTGTTTTTCTCTAAATATTTTAATAATTACTTGACTAGTCTCTCCGTTTCCAGTCTGCCCTTGCTTTCTCCCTCACTTTGATTTTTCCCCCCAAACAGAAGCATGACCATCTCATTTTTCTACTCAAAAAATTTACAGGGTTTCAGTCAGCCTGTCATTCATTCTCCTCATCTAACATCCAAAACCTTCTCGGGCGTGGCACTAGTCTAACCTTTCTATCTACATATTTCCTCATATTCAACACATATCAAACTGCATTATTTTTTAAAAGAAGGATCTCTTTGGTAAGTAGTATTTTAATATAAAATTGTCAACTATGTCATTTTGAGGTTTCAGCATTAAATGTTATTGTAGTGCCCCTATAGATGGGATCACCTTCATAAAAATCGTGAAGTGTCTAAATAAACTATTTTAAAATACATGGCCTTAAAGTTTTTTTTTCCTTATAAAACAAGTTGTCAGTTTCCTCCCTCCTCCCTCATTTAATTTATTTTTTAATTGAGTTATACTTTACATCCAATTTAAACTAATTTATTAGTTTTAGCTGTACAATATAGCGATCTGGTATTTTTATACATTATGAAATGATCACCACAATTAGTGCAATTACCATATATCACCATGCAAAGTTGTTACAGTATAATTGACTATATTCCATATGTATACATTACTTCCCTGTGACATTTATTTTATAGCTGGAAATTTGTACCTTTTAATCCCCTTCACAGAGGTCTGTCTTCCCATCCCCCTCCTCTCTGGCAACCGCCTGTTTGTTCTCTGTAAGTCTGTTTCTGTCTTGTTTATTCACTTATTTTGTATTTTAGGTTATACTTAGAAGTGAAATCATATATTTATCTTTCTCTGTCTGACTTATTTCACTTAACATAATTCCCTCTATGTTCATCCATGTCACAAATGGCAAGATTTTATTCTTTCTTATGGCTAAGTAATATTCCATTGTGTATATACACAACATCTTCTTTGTCTGTTCATTTATAGGTGGACACTTAGGTTGCTTCCATATTTTGGCTGTTGTAAATAGTGCTGCGAAGAACACAGGGGCATACACACACACACACACACACACACACACACACACCCCCCTAAACATATATGTGTGTGTGTATATGTGTATATATACATATATACCCCCCTTTTCAAATTAGTTTTTTCATCTTCTTCAGATAAATTCTCAGAAGTGAAATTGCTGAATTATATCGTAGTTCTATTTTTAATTTTTAAAATAAATTCCATACAATTTCCATAGTGGCTGCCCCAATTTACATTCCCACTAAGAGCACACAAAGGTTCCCTCTTCTCCACATCCTTGTCAACACTTGCTATTATTTATCTTTCTGATGATAGCCATTCTGACAGGTGGTATCTCATTGTGGTTTTGATTTTCATTTCCCTAATGATTAGTGATGTTGAGAAACTTTTCATGTGCCTATTGGCCTTCCATATATCTTGTTTGGAGAAATGTCTTTTCAGTTCCTCTGCCCATTTTTTAATCAGATTGTGTGTTTTTTTTATATTGAGTTGTATGAGTTCTTTATATACTTTGAGTATTAACCCTTGATGGGATGTATCACTTGCAAATATCTTCTCCCACTCAGTAGGTTGCCTTTTCTTTTTGTTGATGGTTGATTTGCAAATGCTTGATGTAGTACCGTTTGTTTATTTTTGCTTTTGTTACCCTTGACTGAGGAAACATAGCCAAAAATATATTGCTAAGACTGATGTCAAAGAGGTCACTGCCTATGTTTCCTTTTAGGAGTGTTATGGTTTCAGGTCTTACATTTAAATCTTTAATCCATTTTGTGTTTATTTTTGTGTATGATATAAGAAGATGGTCCAATTTTATTCTTTTGCATGTACTTGTCCAGTTTTCCCAATACCATTTATTGAAGAGACTGTCTTTTCCTCCTTTGTATATTCTTGCTTCCTTTGTTATAGATTAATTGACCATATGCGTGTGGGTTTATTTGTGGGCTCTCTATTCTGTTCCATTGATCTATGTGCCTATTTTGTGCCAGTACCGTACTGTTTTGATTACTGTAGACTGGTACTGTTGTTTCAAGTCTGCAAGCATGATACCTCTGGCTTTCTTCTTCTTTCTCAAGATTGCTCTGGCTATTTGGGAACTTTTGTGGTTCCATACAAATTTTAGGATTATTTGTTCTAGTTCTGTGAAAAATACCATTGATATTTTTTTTTCTTTTTTTTTACCATTGATATTTTGATAGGGATTGTGTTGAATCTGTAGAGTGCTTTGGGTAGTATGTCATTTTAATGATATTGACCCTTCCAGTCCATGAGCACTGTATATTTTTCTATTTATTTGTACTGGTTTCAATTTCTTTCCTCAGTGTCTTTTTCAGAATACAGGTCTTTCTTCACCTCCTTGATTAGATTTATTCCTAGATATTTTTTTCTTTTTGATGCCACTGTGAATGAGATTGTTTTCTTCATTTCTCTTTCTGATAGTTTATTAGTGTATAGCAATGCAACAGATGTCTGTATATTAATTATGTATCTTAAAACTTTACTGAATTTATTTGTTATAATAGTTTTTTGGTAGGGTATTTGGGGTTCTAGATTAGTATCATGTCATTCTGCAAATAATGACAGTTTTACTTCTTCTTTTCTACTTTGGATGCTTTTTATTTCTTTCTCTTGCCTAATAGCTGTGGCCAGGACTTCCAATACAATGTTGAATAAAAATGGCAAGGTTGGACGTCCTTGTCTTGTTTCTGCTATGAGAAGACATGCTTTTAGCTTTTCACCATTGAGTATGATTTTGGCTGTGGGTTTGTCATACATGGCCATTATTATGTTGAGATATATTCCTTCTGTACCTACTTTGTTGAGAGTTTTTGATATAAATAGATATTGAATTTTGTCAAAAGCTTTTTCTGCATCTATTGAGATGATAATATGACTTTCATATTTGATTTTGCTAATGTGGTATATCACATTGATTAATTTACAGATATTAAACTCTCCCTGCATCCCTGAAATGTATCTCAGTTGATCATGGTATATAATTCTTTTAATGTATTATTGAATTCAGTTAATATTTTGTTGAAGATTTTTGTGTCTAAGTTCATCAAGGATAGTGGCCTGTAATTTTCTATTTTGTGGTGTCTTTGTCTTGTTTTGGTATCTGGATAATGCAGACCTCACAAAATGAGTTTGGCAGTGTTCCTTCCTCTTCATTTTTTTCAAATTTGGAATAATAGGTATAAACTCATCTTTAAATGTTTTGTAGAATTCACCTGTAAAGCCATGAAGACCTGGACTTTTGTAGGGTGTAGTTTTTATTACTGATTCAATTTTGTTTCTAATTATTTGTCTTTTCAGACTTCTAAATTTCTTCATGATTTAATCTTGGAAGATTGTATATTCTAGGAATTTATCCATTTTCTAGATTGTCTAATTTGTTGAATATAATTGTCCATGTATTCTCTTATGATCCTTTGTATTTCTTTCCTGTCACTTGTAACTTTTCCTCTTTCATTTCTGGTTTTGTTTACTTGGGCCCTCTTTCTTTTTTTCTTAGTAAGTCTGGCTAAAATTTTGTTGATTTTATCTTTCAAAGGACCAACTCTTGGTTTCTTTGATCTTTTCTATTATTTTTTTGGTCTCCAGTTTATTTCTACTTTGACCTTTATTATTTCCTTTCTCTAGGCTTTACCTGTTCTTTTTTTTCTAGTTTCTTTAAATGTAAATTCAGATTTTTATTTGAGCTTTTTCATTTTTATTGGTGTAGGCTTATATCACTATAAACTTTCCTCTTAGAACTGCTTTGCTGTGTCCCCTAGATTTTGGAACATTGTGTTACTTTCATTTGTCTTAAGGTATATTTTGATTTCTTTCCTAACCAATTGATTGTTTAGTACTATGTTGCTTATTCTCCACATGTTTATGTTTTTTCCAGTTTCTTCCTATACTTAATTTTTAATTTCATATTATTATACTCAGAAGAGATGCTTGATGTAATTTCAGTCTTCCTAAATTTATTGAGACTTGTTTTGTGGTACAGCATGTGATCTATGCTGGGGAATGTTCTTTGCTCACTTGAAAAGAATACGTATTCTGTTACTTTTAGATGGAATATTCTATATGTATATCTATTAAGTTTATCTGGTCTAGTGTGACATTTAAGGCCAGTGTTTCTTTATTGATTTTCTGTCTGGGTGATCCATCCATTGATGGAATTGGGATATTAAAGTCCCCTACTGTTATTGTATCATTGTCAATTTTTCCCTTTATTTCTGTTAATATTTGCTTTATGTATTTAGGTGCTTCTATGTTGGGTACATAAATGTTTACAAATGTTATATCTTCCTGTTGGATTAATCCCTTTATCATTATATCATACCCTTATTTGCTTTGTTATAATCTTAGTTATAAAGTCTATTGTGTCTGATATTATTATTCTTACCCCATTTTTTTCATTTGCTTGGAATATCTTTATTCATCCCTTCACCTTCAATCTATGTGTGACTTTACATCTAAGATGAGTATCTTGTAGGCAGCATATAGATGGGTCTTGTTTTTTATCCATTCAGCAACACTGCCTTTATTTTTCTATCTCCAACTATATTACCTGCTTACCCTCTCTATACACAGTATTTTTTAAATTTTACTTTCTATTGAAATAGAGTTGATGTACAATATTATATGTCACAGGTGTACACTATAGTGATTACAATTTTTAAAGGTTATACTCCATTTATATTTATGATAAAACATTGGCTATATTCTCTGTGTTGTACACTATATCCTTGTAGCTTATTTTATGCATAATAGTTTGTACCTCTTAATCCCTCCCCCCTGTCTTGCTCCTCCCCCTTCCCTCTCCCCACTGCTTACCACTAGTGTGTTCTCTATATCTTTGAGTCTGATTCTTTTTTGTTATATTCACTAGTTTGTCCTATTTTTTTAAATTCCACATACAAGTGATAGCATACAATTTTTGTCTTTCTTTACCTATTTCACTTAGCATAATGCCCTCCAAACCCATACATGTTGTTGCATATGGCAGAATTTCATTATTTTTATCTCTTTTGATTGGAGCATTTAAACCATTTTCATTTAAAATAATTATCCATGGGTATGTACTTAATACCATTTTGTTAATTTCTTTCCAGTTGGTTTTGTAGTTCTCTATTTCTGTTGTCTTCTCTTGGTTTTTTTTCTTGTAGTTTGATGGATTCATTTAGTGTTATGTTTGGATTTCTTTCTCTTTATTTTTTGTGTATCTATTATAGGTTTTAGTTTCTGGTTACCATGAGGTTCATAGAAGTTGACCTGTGTGTATAGCCATCTATTTTAAGCTGATATTTGCTTAATTTTTAAGGCATTCTAAAAGCATTAGGTTCTTCCTCCCCACCTCCTGCACTTTATGTTTTTGATGTCATATTTTATTTATTTTTCTTTTATGTATCCCTGAACTACTTACTGTAGTTATAGTTGATTGTACTACTTTTGTCTTTCAAACCTTCATATTAGCTTTTCAAGTGGCCAGTCCTCTACCTTTGCTATACATTTCCTATTATCAGTGAACCAATGAGGTATTTTCTTTCATATATTTTCTTAGTTCTAGTTGTGGCCTTTTCTTTTCTTCTTAAAGAAGACCCTCAAATATTTCTTGTAAGTCTGGTTTAGTGGTGATGAACTCCTTTAATTTTTACTTGTCTGGGAAACTCTAATTCTGAATGATAACCTTGTCAGATACAGTATTCTAGATTGTTTTTTTTTTCCTTTTAGCACTATATAGTAGCACTATATATCCTATGCCCTTCTTGCCTGTGATGTTTCTGCTGAAAAAAATCAGCAATAGTCTTATGGAATTTATTTCATATGTGATTAGTTGTTTTTCTCTTGCTGCTTTTAAGATTCTCTCTCTATTTTTAATTATTACCATTTTAATCACAGTATGTTTTGGTGTGGGTCTTTTTGGATTCATCTTATTTGGGACTCTATGTGCTTCCTAGACCTGGATGTCTACTTCCTTCTCCAGGTTAGGGAAGTTTTCAGCCATTATTTCTTCAAAGAATTTTTCTGTCCCTTTATCTCTCTCTCCTCATTCTGAGATCCCTGTGCTTTATGTTTTCCCAGGGGTCTTAAACTCTCCTCATTTTTTTTGTAATTCTTTCTTCTTTCTGCTGTTCTGATTGGGTGATTTTTGCAATTCTATCTTCCAGGTATTTTATCTGGTCTTTTGTATCATCTACTCTATTGTTGATTCCCTCTAGTGTATTCTTTATTTCAGTTATCATATTCTTCATCTCTGATTGGTTCTATCTTGCATTCTCTAACTCTGTTGAACTTCTCACTGAGTTCTTCCAGTCTTCTCCTTAGTTCAGTGAGTATCCTTATACCATTTCTTTGAACTTTTTATCAGACAAATTCTTATCTCCATTTTATTAGGGGTTTTTCCTGGGATTTTATTTTGTTATTTCATTTGGACTATATTCTTCTGTCTCCCAATTTAATTTGACTTTTGGGTTTTGTTTGTATGAGTTAGACAAAACCTCTCCTGGTCCTGAAAGAGTGACCTTGTGTGGGTGTGTCACACACAGGGTAGGTGTGTAGACTGTTGTGCCAGGTGGCATTGGCAGGCTGGTTACAGCTGGTGTGGTTTCAGTCCAGAGGAAATCCTTCGGTAGTGTTGTACCTTGGTGGGTTGGCTGGAGATGAAGTGGGCACAAGCCTGGAGCAGTCCTTGGGCACATTGTGCTCAAGGCTGCCTTGACAGGACAGCAGGAGCTGGAGCAGGTGTGGGCCTGGAGTGTCTTGGGGAAACTCAAAACCGTGGCTCTCCCTGGCACCTCCAACCCCAGAGAGGGCTCTAGCAGTTCCTTGCCCATTTGGCAGGAGCTCTAGTGTTAGTAATTGGATATTGGATTTTCTTCCTGTATAGCCTAGGTGCCCTTTAAACTGCTGTCATTTTGCTGTGTCCCAGGGTGGGTAAGTCTGCACTCAGGCCCCTCAGCAACATCCCTCCCTATTTCAGTTTGCTGCATTGGGGGTGTTGTTCCTGTGGACAATGTATCTCCATCTTTCTTATCCATTTTATGTGGTCCTTCTGTGTGCAGTAGCTGTTCAGTCAGCCCTCCATTCTTCTTTAGGAGGAGCTTCTTTTTATGTAGGTATAGATTCAGGGTATCTATGGGAAGAGGTGTGCTCAGGTTCTTCCTATGCTCTTGAACCCATCCCTGAAATTGCGTTATTGACTCTACCCAAATAGGCAACTTATTTTTTTACCACTACCTTTTTGCTTTTCCTGTGCTCTATTATTAGCTAGGAATTAGGTCTTACTTCCATTTTCTTATATTGAAACCTCATCTTTCAAGACTGAGCACAATGATTACTGTTGTCCCATTAAACTTCAAAGAAGTTTTTTCAGTACCTTTTTGTAGCATAGTGTTTTGTACTTGTTTAGCTTCATTATGTAAAGATTGATAGCATGTAATATACTATATATTCCTTGATCATAAGGGTTATGTTTTACACATCTTTGTGTATCCTAAGTTGCCATAGTACTCTGGTATCCATATAGGTACTCATTCATTCATCCAACAAATATTCATTGCGCTCCTACTCAGTGTCTGGTGTTATTCTAGCTTCTAGGGATGTGGCAATGAACGTAACACGAGAAGCTTTCCATGCTTGTGGAATATATATTCTATTAAAGGAAGACAGATAATAAACAAAGATATTAGTAAATATGTTGACCTGGGAGAAAAGAAAAGCTGTGAGAGAGGCATAAAATTGAGATGGTGGGATGTCATTTTAGGTAGGGTGACCAGGGAAGGTGGCATTTGAGAAAGTAAGAAAGCTGAAGAAAGTATGAGAAAAGGTCATGGCACATCTTGGGAAAGGGTATTGCAGGGTGACAGGACAGCAGGTGCAAAGGCCCTGTGGAAGGTTTGCTGAAAGTGAAAGAGAAATTTGAAGAGTAATAGGAGATCAGGTGAAATTATAGATGGGTGGGATGAACAGTGGTGAGCAATTATATAGTACCTTAGAGTTAGTTGTAAGGATGTTGGTTATAATTTGAATACTGTAGCAGATTATTATCAGAATTGGGCAGGAAAGGAAAATGATGTGAATTACATTTTTTAAAAAGTAAATTTATTTATTTATTTAATTAATTTATTGGCTGCGTTAGGTCTTCATTGCTGCACACGGGCTTTCTCTAGTTGATGCGAGCAGGGGCTACTCTTCATTGTGGTGCAAGGGTTCCTCATTGTAGTGGCTTCTCTTGTTGTGGAGCATGGGCTCTAGGTGTGTGGGCTTCAGTAGTTGCGGCACATGGGCTCAATAGTTGTGGCTCATGGGCTTAGTTGCTCTGTGGCATGTGGAATCTTCCCAGAGTAGGGCTCAAACCCATGTCCTCTGCGTTGGCAGGTGGATTCTTAACCACTGCAGCACCTAGGAAGTCCTGAATTACATTTTAAAGCATCTGCCAGTTTCAGAACTTAGACTGGATAGAATGGGGCCAAGGGAGGAGGCAGGGAGAGCAGTTACAATATTATGGAGACTTGGGTGTGGTATGTTCTGGATATAAATGTATAGGATCCCTATTAAGCCCCCTTTTCTAGCCAACTGCATAAAGGCAGAAAAAGCAGCTAGATATATACTCAATAACCTTGGAAAAGAGTGAGAGGGCTCTGCCTCTAATCTTTGCATATTATTGTAATGCCCTGAAAGGCAAAGCTAACTGGCCATTATACCGTGTGACCTAATCAAAATGAGACAGAGGAGGAGAAGAAGAAAAAGAAGAAGATCCGCTCCAGCTCTTGTTGCACTGACCCATGAGTGCCACTTACACAAGACTGGACATAGTTGATAGTAGAGAGTATGTCATGGCACACAGTTACAGCTTCTTTGATAAATTGATTTCCACAGATCTTTTTCCCTCCATGCATATGCTTTCTAAAAGAAAAAGTAAATTATTTTGCTTCTGTTCTTAAAATTCACCTGTTCTGTTTAGTCTTTGGGTATAGAAATTCTCTTTCCTTGGCTGCTCATCAATTCTGTCATAAGTTAATCAATAAAAATACAAAATTTAATAAGCACCTACAGGATGTTGCTCTATGCATCTAAGGCAAAGTCCTATAGGAGGTTACAGTACAGTTGAGAAGACAAATTATTACATGTTTTTAAATAGCATAATGGCTCAATTAAATAAGGGCAGTGACTGAAAGAAAAAACAAAGAATTAAGCAATATATAATTAAATAATTATATCTCATAAACAACAACAAAAAATACTAGCAGTTCTGAACAAGGGTCATCTATTCTGTGTTGAAGTATTTGAGAAGATTTTATTGAAGAAAGGGTTGATATATGATAGAATTAAAAAGAAAAGAGGGAGAATTCCAGACACAAAGAATGCATAAATAGATTCTTGCAGGAGTATTTGGACAATAGACTATTTAGGATAAATCAAATAATTTGGGATAGAATAAAAATAAGACTGTAAATAGCTTAAGCTCTAATAATAAGAGGCTGAAATAATGATGTGAATAAAGCTGGACTTTAGCCACTGGACGTTTAATAGCTGCTAAATGATTTTCAGGGCGTATAAGAGGGAAGGAAAATTTTGAAATTTAAAAAACTTCATTTTATAAAGATCAACCAGGAAACTATGTACAAAACTGATTAGAAAGAGCAAGTATTCTGAAATCATTGACAATTTTGAAACATCACTAAAATTCCATCTGTATCTGTCTCCTATCTTATAAAATATTCCTGTACTTGTTCTCAAACTTTTACACTGATATTTCATTGCAACAAGTATACCTCAGACCTTTACGTTAGTATATCCATTGCTGGCACTAGGTCACACATCCAGTATTTAAACTGGGCTAAATTGTTGTTTGTCATTTCAAAGCAAGTAAAGAAAAGCTAGCACAACCACATTTAGTATGAGGCTTTTCCTCTTATAATCTTGAGTAAATCCACATTGCTTATGATGTTGAGTACTAATCTAAATTCCAAAATCCAAAGAAAGGTGCTACACACATCGTGGTGGGACTAATTAAAAGAAAGCCAAACTAGTCCAGCAACCATTTCCACCTGCAAGCTATTAGATTAAGGCCAGGGGTGTATTGGTAAGAATAGGATTTCTTGTAATGAAGCAATTTGTAGGAGTAAAAAAGCTGCCAGGATTTCCCTCCCCCCCTTGCAGTGTCCTCTAAGGCAAGTTAGGAATTTATTTATTTATTTTTAAATTTTTAATTAATTAATTTATTTGGCTGCATTGGGTCTTTAATGCTGTGCACGAGTTTTCTCTAGTTGTGAGGAGCGGAGGCTACTTTTCATTGCAGTGCACAGGCTTCTCATTGCAGTGCACGGGCTTCTCACTGCGGTGGCTTCTCTTGTGGAGCACAGGCTCTAGGCACGCAGGCTTCAGTAGTTGTGGCACGTGGGCTCAGTAGCTGTGGCTTGCGGGCTCTAGAGCCCAGGCTCAGTAGTTGCGGTGCATGGGCTTAGTTGCTCTGCGGCACGTGGGATCTTCCCGGCACGTGGGATCTTCCCAGCCCAGGGATTGAACCCTTGTCCCTGGCATTGGCAGGCCGATTCTTAACCACTGCACCACCAGGGAAGTCCCCAAGTTAGAATTTTTAAAATCTTTGGAGAGTTTAGGAGATGTTGGGGTCAAGAAGGAAGAATTGACTTCTTACTCCCTGGCTGCGAGTTGCTGAGCTCAGAAACCCACATATGGGATCCATGCCACTCCCAGGGTGGAGAGTGTTGTGATGTCTTAGGAGTTTAGCCTGTTGCCCCCTAGAGTTTCAGTAGCAAAGAAACTGCAGCCTGGCTATTACACTGAAAGTTCTGGAACTGGGAGGAAGCCTGGAGCACACCTATGCTTGTGAGGTTAAGAGAAGTCACAGTAGAAGCAAATTGCTGAAATTCTACATTTGATAAGCTAGGGGATTTAACTTTCCTTTGAGTCAAGTGAATACTGTGGAAGATAGCTAGGCTGCAGTCATCTTGAAAGTACTGTCTCCCACCCCAATAAGAAAAGGCTACTAGCCATTGTGAAGACCTAGTGTGGTGTACTGCTGGAGACACTAGCAAAGAGCAAAATCAAAAGGTCAGCTCAGGCTGGCCACATACTTACCAGAGACTGTATTAGTGGAAACCACCACAGGGTGGGAAGAGAGGGGTGGTTCATAAGCAATCCAATCATATATTTTGTAAAAGTTCAAGTTCTGATGTCTGCCATAACAGAGAGCAATGACAAACCAGTACTAGCCAAGAAAGAATTCCCAATTATTCCACTTAGTAAAAAAACCTTTTCTCTTTTCTCCTCTAAAGCTTCTTCATTATGCTTTAGTTCTTGGGAGAACCAAGAGGATGAGGAGGAAGAGAGGAAATGCAAGGTGCAGGCAGGGGTGGATTTACCTTGATGCTGATGAAGCTCAAACTTCAGAGCCTCTCACTGGCACAAGCCTCCTTAGGAGGCCATGGACCAAAATTGTACTCATTATTTGTACTATTTTTTCATAAAGAGGGTTCCTCTCCCCAAATTTTAGATGCTTTAGGCTCTACAAAACCTGGATAGGAAAAAGTAAATAAAAAGATAGATAATGCATGTCATTTTATTTGTTGCTGCTTGTCTGGCCATTGGTTAGACTAGGTTGCAGTGGTGTTTAAATGGAAAGAGAAATTAATATTTTGATATAGAATGGGCTGTACTTATTAATATCTATAATTAAGACACTTCTAATACCTGAAATTTACTGGAAAACTGTGTGATATGCTTGAATTGTGGTCAAGAAACAAGAGACAGGAAATCTGAGAGAAGGTTGGAAGGCTGTGAGTGGAGGGAAAGATAAGCTGCGTCCTATTGCACCCTAAAGGTTTATCTCATTAAATATTTGTGTTTAGTTAGGAAAGAAAATACTGATGCCAGTTTTATGGTGAGACTTGAATGTGGTTTGGAAGGAAGCCAACTTAACTCCTCTCTTTCCATTCCCATGTTTCATATTTAGATTGAATTTTAATCCTTAGAGCCAAAATTTGAGAGAGGTGTGTGGGAAAATGGCTTGACTACTATACACACCCATACATGCACTCACACTAATGGATGCATGCACACAAACACACATAAATATTTATAACCAATATTTGTCTAGTAAATCTGCAGTAAATTTATGGGAAAATCAATCTAAAATATCCAGCCATGCCCAAGGAAGTCATTAAAAAGGTGAGAATTTTATATTTTTACCTCCTATTTAACATAGTATAAATGAAAATGTGTACCTAAATAAATGACATATTCTGTTACCTCAAAAATACTCATTTTGCCTATGAAACTGTCCTACTTCTGTGTAAAAATAGGTATTGTTGATGTGTTTATCATGTGACAGTATATAGCTTGATTTAGTTTATGGTCAATGAAAAGACAAGTTCTCTAAGGAAGGGAAAATAAAACAACAGATTGTGATACTACTTGTAGTAAAATTTAATATTTAATATGCAAAAAAAAGTCTGAGCTGAAATTAAATCAGATAGTGCAACTTCAGATCTACAGTGTGTAGAGTATTTTTTTAAAAAAACTTTTATCAAGATACAGGTAACATACAATAAACTGCATATATTTAGAGAGTACTATTTGGTATCCCAATCTCCCGATTCATTCCCCCCCCAATCCTCCCCACTTTCCCCACTTGGTGTCCATATATTTGTTCTCTACATCTGTGTCTCTATTTCTGCCTTGCAAACTGGTTGATTTGTACCATTTCTCTATATTGTGCATATATGTGTTAATATATGATATTGGTTTTTCTCTTTCTGACTCACTTCACTCTGTATGACAGTCTCTCGGTCCATCCATGTCTCTGCAAATGTCCCAGTTTCATTGCTTTTTACAGCTGAGTAATAGTCCATTGTATGTATGTACCACATCTTTTTTATCCATTCAGCTGTTGGTGGACACTTAGGTTGCTTCCATGTCCTGGCTATTGTAAATAGTGCTGCAATGAACAATGGAGTGCATGTGTCTTTTTGAATTATGGTGTTCTCTGGGTATACGCCCAGAAGTAGAATTGCTGGGTCATATGGTAGTTCTGTTTTTAGTTTTGCAAGGAATCTCCATACTGTTCTCCATAGTGGCTGTATCAATTTACATGCCCACCAATAGTGCAAGAGGGTTCCCTTTTCTCCATGCCCTCTCCAGCATTTACTGTTTGTAGATTTTCTGATGTTGCCCATTCTAACCTGTGTGAGGTGATACCTCATTGTAGTTTTGATTTGCATTTGTCTAAGAATTAGTGATGTGGAGCAGCTTTTCATGTTCTTCTTGGCCATTCATATGTCTTCTTTGGAGAAATGCCTATTAGGGTCTTCTGCCCATGTTTTGATTGGGTCGTTTGGTTTTTTGATATTGAGCTGGATGAACTGTTTATATATTTTGGAGATTAATCCTTTGTTGATTCATTTGCAAATATTTTCTCCCATTCTGAGGGTTGTCTTTTCGTCTTGCTTATAGTTTCCTTTGCTGTGCAGAAGTTTTGAAGTTTCATTAGGTCCCACTAATTTATTTTTGTTTTTATTTCTATTACTCTAGGGGGTGGATCAAAAAAGATCTTGCTGTTATTTACGTCGAAGAGTGTTCTTCCTATGTTTTCCTCTAGGAGTTTTATACTGACTGGCCTTACATTTAGGTCTTCAATCCATTTTGAGTTTATTTTTGTGTATAGTGTTAAGGAATGTTCTAATTTCATTCTTTTACATGTAGCTGTCCAGTTTTTCCAGCACCACTTATTGAAGAGGCTGCCTCTTCTCCATTGTATATCCTTGGCTCCTTTGTCATAGATTAGTTGACCATAATTTATCTCTGGGCTTTCCCTCCTGTTCCATTGATCTATATTTCTGTTTTTGTGCCAGTACTATACTGTCTTGATCACTGTAGCCTTGTAGTATAGCCTGAAGTCAGGAAGCCTGATTCCATGAACTTCGTCTTTCCTTCTCAAGATTGCTTTGGCAATTCGGGGTCTTTTGTGTTCCCATACAAATCACAAAATTTCTTGTTCTAGTTCTGTGAAAAATACCGTTGGTAATTTGATCGGGATTGCATTGAATCTGTAAATTGCTTTGGGTGGAATAGTCATTTTCACGTTGATTCTTCCAATCCAAGAACATGGTATGTCCCTCCTTCTGTTTGTGTTGTCTTTGATTTCTTTCATTAGTGTCTTATAGTTTTCTGAGTACAGGTCTTTTACCTTCTTGGTTAGGTTTATTCCTAGGTATTGTATTCTTTTGGTTGCAATGGTGAATGGGATTCTTTCCTTAATTTCTCTTTCTGAACTTTCATTGTTAGTGTATAGAAATGCAACAGATTTCTGTGCGTTGATTTTGTATCCTGCAACTTTACCAAATTCATTGATTAGCTCGAGTAGTTTTCTGGTGGCATCTTTAGGATTTTCTATGTATAGTATCATGTCATCTGTGAACAGTGACAGTTTTACTTCTTCTTTTCCAATTTGGATTCCTTTTATTTCTTTTTCTTCTCTGATTGCTGTGGCAAGGACTTCCAAAGCTATGTTGAATAGTAGTGGCGAGAGTGGACATCCTTGTCTTGTTCCTGATCTTAGAGGGAATGCTTGCAGTTTTTCACCATTGAGAATGATGTTTGCTGTGGGTTTGTCATCTATGGACTTTATTATGTTGAGGTAGGTTCCCTCCATGCCCACCTTCTGGAGAGTTTTTATCATAAATGGGTGTTGAATTTTGTCAAAAGCTTTTTCTGCATCTATTGAGATGATCATGTGTTTTTTATCCTTCAATTTGTTAATATGGTATATTACATTGATTGATTTGTGTATATCGAAGAATCCTTGCATCACAGGGATAAACCCCACTTGATCATGGTGTATGATCCTTTTAATGTGCTGTTGGATTCTGTTGACCAGTATTCGGTTGAGGATTTTTGCTTCTAAATTCATCAGTCATATTGGTCTGCAATTTTCTTTTTTTGTAGTATCTTTGTCTGGTTTTGGTATCAGGGTGATGGTGGCCTTGTAGAGTGAGTTTGGGAGTGTTCCTTCCTCTGCAATGTTTTGGAAAAGCTTGAGAAGTTTCGGTTTTAGCTCTTCTCTAAATGTTGGTTAAAATTCACCTGTGAATCCATCTGGTCCTGGACTTTTCTTTGTTGGGGGATTTTTAATCACAGTTTCAATTTCATTACTTATGATTGGTCTGTTCATATTTTCTATGTCTTCCTGATTCAGTCTTGGAAGGTTATACCTTTCTAAGACTCTGTCCATTTCATCCAGGTTGTCCATTTTATTGGCATATAGTTGCTTGTAGTAGTCTCTCATGGTGCTTGCTTTACCTGCCACGTCCATTGTAACTTCTCCAGTTTCATTTCTAATTTTATTGATTTGAGTCCTCTCCTCTTTCTTGATGAGTCTTGCTAGAGGTTTATCAATTTTATTTATCTTCTCAGAGAACCAGCTTCTAGTTTTATTGATTTTTGCTATTGTTTTCTTTGTTTCTATTTCATTTATTTCTGCTCTGATTTTTATGATTTCTCTCCATCTACTAACTTTGGGTGTTGTTTGCTCTTCTTTCTCTAGTTTCTTTAGGTGTAAGGTTAGATTGTTTATTTGGGATTTCCCTTATTTCTTGAGGCAGGGTTGCATTGCTATAAACTTCCCTCTTAGAACTGCCTTTGCTGCATCCCATAGGTTTTAGATCATTGTATTTTCATTGTCATTTGTCTCTAGGTATTTTTTGATTTCCTCTTTGATTTCTTCAGTGATCTCTTGGTTATTTAGTAGTGTATTGTTTAGCCTCCATGTGTTTGTGTTTTTTACAGTTTTTTTTTCCAGTAATTGGTTTGTAATCTCATAGCGTTGTGGTCAGAAAAGGTGCTTGATACGATTTCAATTTTCTTGAATTTACCAAGGCTTGATTTATAACCCAAAATGTGATCTATCCTGGAGAATGTTCCATGTGCACGTGAGAAGAACATATAATCTGCTGTTTTTGGATGTAATGTCCTATAGATATCTATTAAATCAAGCTGATTTATTGTATCATTTAAAGCTTGTGTTTCCTTATTAATTTTCTGTGTGGATGATCTGTCCATTGGTGTAAGTGGGGTGTTAAAGTCCCCCACTACGATTGTGTTACTGTCAATTTCCTCTTTCATAGTTGTTAGCATTTGCCTTATGTACTGAGGTGCTCCTATATTGGGTGCATATATATTTATAATTGTTATCTCTTCTTCTTTGATTGATCCCTTGATCTTTATGTAGTGTCCTTTCTTGTCTCTTGTAACATTTGTTATTTTGAAGTTGATTTTATCTGATATGAGTATCACTACTCCAGCTTTCTTTTGATTTCCATTTGCATGGAATATCTTTTTCCATCCCCTCACTTTCTGTCTGTATGTGTCCCTAGATCTGAAGTGGGTCTCTTGTAGACAGCATATATATGGGTCTTGTTTTTGTATCCATTCAGCCACTCTGTGTCTTTTGGTTGGGGCATTTTGTCCATTTACATTCAAGGTAATTATTGATATATATGTTCCTATTACCATTTTCTTATTTTTTTTTTTTGTAAGTCATTTTCTTCTCTTATGTTTCCCGCTTAGAGGAGTTCCTTTAGCATTTGTTGTAAGGCTGGTTTGGTGGTGCTGAATTCTCTTAGCTGTTGTTGCTTGTCTGTAAAGCTTTTGATTTCTCTGTCAAATCTGCATGAGATCCTTGCTGGATAGAGTATTCTTGGTTGTAGGTTCTTCTCGGTCATCACTTTAACTATATCATGCCACTCCCTTCTGGCTTGCAGAGTTTCTGCTGAGAAATCAGCTGTTAACCTGATGGGAGTTCCCTTGTATGTTATTTGTCATTTTTCCCTTGTTGATTTTAATAACTTTTCTCTTTTGTCAGTTTGACTGCTATATGTCTTGGCATGTTTCTCCTTGGGTTTATCCTGCCTGGGACTCTCTGTGCTTCCTGGACTTGGGTAGCTGTTTCCTTTCCCATGTTAGGGAAATTTTCAACTATAATCCCTTCCAGTATCTTCTCAGGTCCTTCCTCTCTCTCTTCTCCTTCTGGGACCCCTATAATGCGAATGTTGGTGCATTTAACATTGTCCCAGAGGCCTCTTAGGCTGTCTTCAGTTCTTTTCATTCTTTTTTCTTTATTCTTTTCTGCATCAGTGATTATCACCATTCTGTCTTCCAGGTCACTTATTTGCCCTTCTGCCTCAGTTAATCTGCTCTTGGTTCCTTCTAGTGTATTTTTCGTTTCAGTTATTGTGTTGCATATCTCTGTTTGTTTGCTCTTTAATTCTTCTAGGTCTTTGGTAAACTTTTCTTGCAACTTTTCGATCTTTGCATCCAATCTTTTTTCAAATCCTGGATCATCTTGGCCATCATTATTCTGAATTCTTTTTCTGGAAGGCTGCCTATCTCCTCTTCATTTAGTTGTTTTTCTGGGGTTATATCTTGTCCCTTCATCTGGTACAAAGTCTTTTGCATTTTCATTTTCTTTGTCCTTCTGTGGCTGTGGTTTTCAGTTCCACAGAAAGAAATACTGCTGATACTTCTTGATACTGCTGTCTACCCTCTTGTGGAGGAAGCTATCTAGGAGGCTCATGGGTGCTTCCTGATGGGAGGGACTGATGGTGGGTTGGACTGGGTGGGCGGAGCTCAGTAAAAGTTTAATTCAATTTGGTGGGCAGAGCTCAGTAAAACTTTAATCTTCTTGTCTGCCAATGGGTGGGGCTGTGTTCCCACCTTGTTTGATGTTTGGCCTGAGGCGACCCAGCACTGGTGCTTACAGGCACTTTGGTGGAGCTACTGGTGGACTCTGGGAGGACTCACGCCAATGAGCACTTCCCAGAACCCCTGCCCCCAGTGCCCCTGTCTTTTCAGTGAGCCACAGCTGCCCCCTACCTCTGCAGGCAACCCTCCAACACCAGCAGGTAGGTTTGGTTCAGTCTCCTGTGGGGTTACTGCTCCTTCCCCCTGGGTCCTGGTGAGCACACTTTTTTGTGTGCCCTCCAAGAGTGGAGTCTCTGTTTCCCCCAGTCCTGTGGAGGTCCTGCAATCAAATCCTGCTGGTTTTCAAAATCTGATTCTCTGGGGATTCTTCCTCCCGTTACTGGACCCCCAGGTTGGGAAGCCTGACGTGGGGCTCAGAACCCTCACTTTAGTGGGTGGACTTCTACAGTATAACTGTTCTCCAGTTTGTGAGTCACCCACCCAGCATTTATGCGATTTGATTTTAATGGGATTGCACCCCTCCTACGGTCTCATTACGGCTTCTCCTTTGTCTATGGATGTGGGATGTCATTTTTGGTGAGTTCCAGTGTCTTTCTGTCAATGATTGTTCAGCAGTTAGTGTAATTCTGGTGCTCTTGCAAGAGGGAGTGAGCGCACATCCTCCTACTCCACCATCTTCCCTACAATCTAGAGTATGTTATTTTATGTAGTTATAATTCTTTTGTGTTCTTATTTATCAGAATATCCATGAACATACTATAATTCACCCCCCACTAGTTATAACCCGCTCATCTTTTATGTGAGATGTGTCACTTTTTCTTCTTAGAACATTGTGCCCTCAAGTCACATTTGTTATACTTTGGTCCCATCACAAACCCTTTGAAATACAGAGTGCTATTGAATTGAGTTTCCATTTGGATTTCTTCCAGAGCTATTGCTTTGAGAGCAGCATATGAAATAACAAAATTGGCATGTGCTGATTTAACTCCATGGCTAACTCTGTTGTTTTCTGTTGATGATAAGTGTGTGGAATAGTTGAAAATGTAATCTGCAATGTCGTTTCTCTATGCAGACAGATTACATTATATATAATTTAGCATTTATCTTCAGTCACATTCTGGAAGCTTTGCACATTTCAATAACGTCTCTTTTATAGCTTATGATAGATAATTGATAACAATAGAGGATTGAAAATGAAGAAGCAGAAATGATAGCACTCCCATTCACTCACTAGCACACAATAGCCAACCTTGGGTTTTTCTCTTTTATTGTGATAGTTTTCTGGCAAAGGCAGTAATATGATTTGGGGATTTGATGTTCTCTTTATGTTGCTCTGATATCAAATAAGGGTAAGCATCTTGGAATACATGAAACTTAAAAGAAGACAGAGGACATTAACTATTAGGGTATTTTTGAGAGGAGTGTGTCAGAATACTGCTATTGAATCCTTATTCTGATTTCACTTGCTAAAGCAGCATTCTGGAGTCATGCTTCTAAAAGAAATGTCAGTATTAGGTAAAAAGCATGCCAATGAATTTTGATGTTCAAAAAAGGTATACAAAACATGTTAATTCTTATAACCTAAAAGTCAGCCTGTGTACCCTATCCATCTGGATTTAAATGAAATTGCCTCCATTCCTTTCTCACACCACATGCCCTTGAACCTCGAGCTCCTGCGTATTTTATAACTACACACAATTCTCCACTTCTTAATTATGTTACATGAAAAAACGTATCATTTCACTTCTAACCCTAAAGGAAAAACAACAGATGGCTCTCATGAGAACCTGATGAAGTGGTGGAACAGGTGAAGGGAATGCTTTCAGTTTCAACTTTGGCAAGAGATACGTATTTCATTAGTTTACATTTTTAAAATATGTGAACCCTTTTTAGTAGCTACTAAACGTTGCTTTGAAATGCTCATAATATATTAATGTTTAAAAAGGAAAAAAAATCATCTAAAAGTTAAATATAAATATCAATAATTAAGCCTCAGATGATTTGAGAGAAAAGAGGAATGCAGTGTTTTATTAAAATATGCTAGAACCTCACCTTTTTGTGAATGAGCTGATCTTCAAGTTGTAAATAACAGCTAATCCCTAGGTTTAAATGCTGACCCTGAGTTCTCTGAGATTCTGCCCAAACACTATCTCCCCATGATACCCCCAACTAGATTCCATGATGCGGGTCTATTATATTGAACCAGTATTATCATTTATTTTGTCTGTATTCTTTTCCTTTGAACAGTATTAATACTGAGAATGCCAACCATTGCTCTAAGTATTTAATAAAACCTAATATTCAAACTGGGCAAAAGACTTAAACAAGATATATGAATTTTCAGTAAGTACATAAAAATTAGTTCAGTAAGTACATTAGTTATCAGGGAAATGTTAAAACAATAATGAAATAGACACTAGACTGGCTAAATTGAAGAGTACTGGCAAGAATCTAGAGAAACTGAACCTCTTATACATTGTCATTGGAAGTAAAAAATTTTATAGTCACTTTGGAAATTGGTCAGATATTTTTTCAGAAAACTGAACATATACCTACCCTACCACTCTAAAGTTCCACTTGGAGTTCTGAGGCAAGATTTTGAAAACAGCCTCAAAACTCTTTTAAACTTATGTAATTCATGGTCAGTATACAAAATATAAATATCTCAGCAATTTTACATAGGCTCATTATATTTTTTTAGCACTTTGATTATGGTGTTCCTAGTTGGGGTTTTCTTTGTGAATGACATATACTTCAAACCAAATGTGAAAATTAACTGGAGGTAGATAGTAAGCCAACATGTAAAAGCTTTAGCTCTAAGCCTCCTGAAACAAAACATTGAAGGATATTTTTTATGAATTTGGAGTAACATTGCACGAAACTCATTAATCATAAAAGAAAAAAAAATAAAGCTATCTTCACCAAAATTAAAATTTCTACCCATCAGGAGCCACCACTAAGACTGGTAGAAGGCATCATAGAATGGCAGAATCTATTTGCAGTGCATTATCTGACAAAAGTCTTATATCAGGACTGTGTATGTATATATGTGTGTTTGTGTGTATGTATGCAAACATCAGTATTACAGAAACAAATATGGGGAAAATGCTTGACTAGGCACTTTACAAAAGAAAATGTCAGAATTTCCAATAAACATATGAAAAGGAGTTTATCTTCATCAAGGCTATATACATTAATATGGCAATGTAATGTAATTACATAAGTACCATAATGATAAATTCAAAAGACTGATAATTCCAGAGTTGGCAATGATGTGGAACAACTAATATTTTCATGCACTTCTCTGCTGGGAGTATTAATTAATGCAGCCATTTTGGAAAACTATTTTTGCTGAATCTATCATAACTAAATTTATGCAATTTAAATTCCATACAAATATCTATCAGATATATGAAAATATGTGAGCCAGTATCTTCATAGTAGCAGTATTTGTAACAATCAATGCCTGTAAAGACTCAAATGTCTGTCATCAGTGCAAAGGATAAATATACTGTGGTGTATGTATAACATGAAACACTGTACAACAGTATTACATACAACAATATAGATAAATCTCACAAAGGTTCAGTTGAACCAAAGAAGCCAAATACAAAAGAATACCTATTTATGATTCTATATTTATAAAATTCAAAAACAAAAACTAATTGATGGTGGTAGAGTTCAAAATAGTTTTCTATCTTGGAAAAAAGATAATGACTGGGAAGAGGTAGGAGAAGGCTTGCAAGTTGTAGATTACTTTTCATTTGTTGATTTGGGAGGAAGTTGCAGGGATTATATTTAATTGGTAAAATTTTATCAAGATTACAGTTGTGAATTGGGTCTTTTTCTGTACATATAAAGTAAAAGTCTATTTTTAAAAAATGTTGCAACCCAAAATATGGGTTTAGATGTCCCAAAATATTATAAATAAAGCTTGTATAATTTTCTTATACCAGTTGCCTTGACTCCCATTCAAAACCTCTTACCTTTATTTTGCATACAAGTCATACCAAATTGCCTTTTCTTGATTTCAAATCAATAGTAGATGAACAGTAGAGTGGGAGTATTGGTTATTCAAGGAATGCTACTGTCAACAGAAAGATAAGCAGTGAACTAAGGAAAGAATAGAGGAAACACGTAAGAACTCAAAATGTACAGAAACCTGGAGACATAAAAATCTTAGATTCTTGATAGCTCCTAAAGTAACTTGCCATATTACAAGAGAATAGAGTAACAAATAATTCAGCGTGACAGTCTTCAATCAACAATAAAAGCTTAAGTAATTCATTCAATAAATTAACTATTTTTTATTTTAAGTATTATATTAAATCTCTGGCATGAGAAGTTACAGTGATGACAGTAGACATATTCTCTGCTTTCGTGGAGCTTGCATTTTCATCAGGGAAATAGGATGAAAACAGATAAACACATAAGATCACTTTAGTGCTGAGTGCTGTGAAAAAAGACAAGAGTGATGGGATACAAGTGACATTTGATCTGATACATGAATGAGAGGTCATGGTTTGTGCAAAAGCTATGAAGTAGAAACAAGCTAGATGTGTTCATGAACAGAGAGAAGACAAGTGTGAATGAAACATGGTAACCATGGGTGGAGGGTGGAGGGAACCAATGATGGGGGAGAAGTGAGGTCAGAGGAGAAGGTAAGATCCAGATCAAGTGAGGTTTAAAGTCATGCATAGGGTTTGTATTTTATTTTAAGTGTGAATTTAAAACCCCTTTCATAGTTTTAAGCAGGGCTGGTATAAAATAGTCTGATGTACATTTTTTTAAATTACTCTGTAGAAAATGGACTGTAGTGAAGGGCGGGGGAGAAGGAACATGATACCAGTTATGTATCTATTGAACTATTTTGATTTGTGAAATAGAGAAATAGGAAATATCATTCATAAATATAACCAACCAAATATAAAGATTATAAGTTGTATGGATAATTGTATGTATCTTTAGCTATACTGATAACTCAAATTTTGGATTGATATGTTGCCCAAATTTCCTAAAGTTTTCAGTATATTTTGTAAGCATGTTTTTAAAACACATGAGACCAAGACAGGTAAAGGCATATTTATTTTCATAACTGTGATTTTTTTTTTTACAAACCAAATACTATTCATTTATTTTTTTTAAATAATTGGTTTTATTTATTTTAATTTTGATCATGTTTTATGTACAGCCATTTTTGCTTAGAAATATGTTTTTTTTTAAACCTACCAATAATTACTTTATTTTTAAAAAAAATTTTTAAGCTCTTTATTGGAGTATAATTGCTTTACACTGTTGTGCCAGTTTCTGCTGTACAACAAAGTTAATCAGCTGTATTTCTACATATATCCCCATATTCCCTCCCTTCTGTGACTCCTAAAAAAAAAGGTAATTGGAGAGTTGCAATAAGAAGGCAGAAGTTTGAAAATTTAATTATGAAACATGCTTAGAGCATCTTTTTGTAACTTTAAGAACTGAGTATTTACTGAACACAAGGTTTGCTGCTCTAGAGCTAAGTAAGTCACTGACTTTCTAGGTATTAAGAATCTGGTTTCTGATCATAGAGCCCCTGTTAAATGCGGAATTTAAAGAATTAAACGATCATTCAGAATATTTTTAATTTAAATATTATATGATCATCATGATGACTAAATGATCCTTGCTTATAGAACTAAGAGTACAATTAACTGAATTATCCTGTGTTTAGAAAAATTGTTATCCATTACTAAGATTCAGTAGAAACTATCTTTAAAGGTCAGTATAGTATTAACTCTTAAAACTCTTTTGGGACTTCTGGGAAGATGAAGTAGACATACCTTATTCCTCCTAGTAAGTACAGCTATTAACTCTAGAATTGTACATAAAACAATCATAAGAATACTCTGAAAGGTTAGAGAAGGAGGCAGACCAGCTAACACCTGGGGATGCAAGGAAAGAGGATGGTGAGTTCCTTGGGTTTTCTTTTAGCCTTGTATATCCCAGCTGAAGCTGGCAACCCAGAAATGCCAGGGGGTATAGACAGAAAACTCCTAACAGAAATCTGTCCTCTTTAACCAAAGGAACAGGAAAGGGGCAGCCTGGCAGGAAAGAAAAATTTCAAACAATAATAGATATACAGTTGGTAAAAAATTCATCCAGCTATTTTTAACTAATGAATGGTAGACATACAGACGTGTGTGTGTGTGTGTGTTTGTGTGTGTATTCATAGACCCATACATTCAAGCCCTCGAAATCTACAATGATGACATTTCCATACGTAACCAAATAATAATCTTCTGTTTTGAATTTGCAAGATGGCCACATCATAGAGGAAATCAACTAATCAAGGCCTTTCATTGTTTTAAATGTTGCTGTTGCCACTATTCTCAATTCAAATTAAATTCTGGTAATAGTTTGATTATAGATCAGGTACTCACTTTCCTCTGGCAAGGAATTTTCAAAACATAGTAACAGTAGCCTGCCTAACCATCTCAAACTTTTAAAAATGTGGATGGAGTAAACGTCAAACAAATAATAAACCTAGATTACAGCTATTTGCAGGAAGAAGCTATTATAGGTTTTTAGGATAAATATAGAACAAATATTTTAAAATTTAATTTAATTGAAATACTTTAATTTTGCAGTTTTAAAGGGTTCTGACTTTTTACAAAGGTAGCTATTAAAAATTGTCACGTCTTAACGTGACAGTAATCCAAAGCCTTCCTTGGCAAGATCCTGCCTTCTTAAAGGTGAGCTTTCTGAATATGTAGTCTTATTTTATTGTGGATGTGAATTATATGTCATTTTACTAGCCTTTAATATTATGCAATCTAAAGAGTTTTAGTTAATTCATTGAAATCATGTTCTGGAACAGTTATCAGTTCTTTGCAAGCAATTCTTCAATTCAGCTTGCTCTGTATTATCATCCTGGCTGAGGGAGGAAATTAAAAGGCAGAAGTCTAAAATTCAAAGAATTACTAGGTAAATAATTGTGAAAATCAGAAGGCTTTCTGAACCCAGGTTTTCTTTGCTGGTCTTCACAAATCTTTTTTTTTATTTTAAACTCTTCTATGGGTCTTCTGGAGCTACATGTAACTTCTAAAGCATTTGTGTTTCTGTCTCTGGGGTATGTTGTTTTGCTTGCTTAGTGTTGTCTTTGTTTTAAATTCTTGTGAAAGAGAGAAAGAGCCAATGAGGAACAAGTAGAAAATCTTACCCAGAATAATAAAATTATAAATCTGTAATTTTAGTCTCTATCTTTACCAAGGTAGAGAAAATTTTATCCATTTTATAGTTTAGGCAGTAGAGGCTAAGAGATGTTAAAGTGATTTCCAAGAACACTGCGTGGCACATGCTAAGGACTTAAATATTGTTTGAATGGATGTTTGAATGACTATTACTAAGAGCTGGGAATATAACATATGCTTCTCTCTGTTAACTCTATACCACCACTAACTGCATTGCTTATTACATTAAATATAAAGAACTTATAAAACTGTTAAATTCTATTTATGTTCAAGGATTGACATTTCTTATTAAAATTCTAATCTTTGCTTTTTTCTCTTCCTCAAAACGTTGCCTATTTAATGTCAAGATAGAACAATCATAACCCTGTGGGAACCAGGAAACCATTCATTAAGCCATACTATTTAGTCACTTAAATACATGATATTTAATCCAGACCTTTCCTTCAAATGTCATATTTGCATTCTTCTAGAAAATATCTATTTTTCAAACAAATATGAGATGTTTTATATGTCTACACCTTGCTATATCCATTTACATGAGCTGCTCAGCTTAAAATTATATTAGTCTTATAAAATTTTATTTTTGTTAGTTAACGTATACATTTTACACTTAGGAACAGATGTAAACTCTGACATCTGAAACATCCATCAGAAAAGAATGTCCCTGAGGCACTTACACAAGAGAACATCAATACACACTCACACAGTGACATTTCAGACACATAAGTGCCCTTATATCAGGGCACCAAATAAGAAAAATAGAAAGCATGAGCAAAGAGCACATGACATAAAATGAAATACATATGTAGAGACTGACCATCATTTGCAGGGGTTAGAGCCCTATTCCATGGTGAAACCGAAGTCCATTTTAAAATGGAAGATTTAACATTTAACAGCTAAGCACATAGAAAGGAATTTGTAACAGAAAAACCTACATCAATTGGAGTGACCTTTCTCAGAGATATCTTTTACAGATTTTCCTTCTGACTGTCTCTTTTCTTCCTTGCTCTACCCTAGACCTTTTTCAATAGAGACCTTTTTCCTTTCTTTCCTCATAGATAAACCACATTTTAACATCTTTAGTCTTGTGAATCAGCTTCCAGCCTGGAAAAGTTTGAGATGATATTTCTGTCCTGGTGTTTGATGACTTTGGGAATTCCAGAATTCTCTGATTGTATCAGCCTCCTTCTGTCAGGAAGTTGGTTCAAATTATGATAATAGAAAAAATAAACATGGAAATTTGTCACAGTTGATGTACATCAAACTCTTCAAAAATCCTTTTGTAATGTTTGCTTTATTTTATCTCATCCATAGAGAAGTCTAAGGGATCCCATTTGCCAACTTTAACCCATGAGCCCGAAGTCAGGGCATAAAAAGAAAGTCACAAATTTGATATTAGAAGATTCTTTGAATGATGGATGTAACCTCATCATTATAATAAATTTGACTAATATTCTGTTAGGAATGGATTAAATAAATACTATAGAAATATATAATCCTTATCTTTTTTAAAATTCTTGGTCGAAACCTTTATTTGCATGGCAAGTAACTCAGACCCACAGAGGAAAAGTTTTGGAAATTTACAAAACTAGTTATTCCAATACCTACATTGTAATCAAGTTGCATTTTTCTATCACTGTTTTTGGAAAAAGGTACAAGAAAATATCCTGCTTGGAAAATTTAATGAGCAAGGCTTTTGGAACCTCCTCCAGTTCCCTCATTTAGATGTATACTCAGATGATATCTGTCCAAAGTGAGGACTGAATCCTAGCCAGGATTCTGGGAGCATCAAGAAAGGGCTTAACTAACATCTTATTCCCCGTCATATCACTTAGGGACTCTAAAGTTATATGGTTTATAAACATCTTTTTGAAAGTCATGTTACTTCTAAGTTCAGGTTATAATGTCCTATAAGACCAGCATTATCCTGTGTGTGTTTTCCATAGAATATATAAAAATGACAAGGCATCACTCATGTATAATAGCTTTGAAAAATATGTGAGGGTGACCGGTATGGGCATGTGCAATTATTTATTTATTGCACATAAGGCTTAGGAGTGACTGAGCCTAAAAAACCTGACTAAGTCCTGTCAGGGCGAAAGAGTAATTTCTTAGAGAAGTGCTTCTTTAAGCAGATCGTTGCAATGAGTTAAAATGATATAGGTGGTACTTCAGTCTCCCAAGGTCCTTAGAATGGCCAACATGGTTACTCTTAGGAATAACACTGATTCATGCTAGGAAACTCAATCAGGGACTCTGGTACCATGTCATCCAACCTGATGATAAAAGTGAATGCTCTCTTTGTTCTTCTATTAGAAAAGTCCATTAGTTCCAAATGTAAACTATTGCACATCAGGGACAAATACAATAAAATAATTCACTTGAAGGCCATTGTTAAATAATAAAGAGAACAGCTTGTTCTTGAATAGAATATTATCACTGGGGTATATGTACATGTATGGCAAAGGGATCATAGCTTAAGAGACTAAGTTGAATTCACCCTAGGATTGAGATATGTTTCAGCAAGTCTAGTGAGTGTCTTTAAATGTCTACCAGGATCTGTTTGCATGCAGGACTAAGGAACCTCCTAGGAAAGAACAAGTCTCTTGGAAAAAGAGAGTCAGTGCACACAAAACTGCTTTAAGTTTTGAGAAAAGATGGAAAATTCATGTGTAGTTCAGACATCACACACTCCCTCTCTTTCCTTAAAGACATACAGCAGAGACCTGAGTATAGGGGATATACATAAAAAAGAGCTGGTTCCTTAAAAGTCTCTATAAAACACGAAGAGAATAGAGCAACCAGAGCCTAGTAGTCTACACAGCAGAGTGTAGTACTTCCTATAATTTAGATAATTATTGATCTCGGTGGTCACATTATGTGAAGCAGAAAACCAATCCAGCCTCTGTGTAGAATGAAGGGCTGGAACATCAGAGCGTTAGAAGAAAGACGTGACCTCACAGAGGCTGGAATTGGAGATGAGAAATGGAGGACTCCCTGTGGTGTCCAAGAAGAATATGCAAGAGGAAATTATACTCTTCACACATGAGCTGATGGACTGCTTTTGGGTCTCCCCATGGGGACAGCTTGAAGTCTGTTGGAGAAATCTAAGGGAAGCTGAAGCTCCTAAAATTCTATAGATAGTGGCAAAAACAGAGAAATACTATTTTATTACTCTTGTTAGGTCATTAGTTTTACTCATAGACTGGTTTACTTTGGAGAAATATGGGTTACAAATACATGGTATTTGGAGAATTTCCTTTCCTTCAGATTATTTTTATAATGATCTTACTCTAGTAAAACCTAAAGTAAAAGTCAGCCTGAATAAGTTTTTGATAGAATTCACTCTTTTGAGCAAATGACTTGGATAATTTTGTATTGTCAGTAAGAGCTGGCTGGAAATGGAAGTCTGTTTTCAGGATTCATTAGACTTTGTGTCCCTAGTCAATATATGAGTTGACTCATTAATGACTAAGTCTTGCCTGTATGAGTGGATCTTAAACAAATGAACAAACATACAAGAAATGCCTGCATCTGGTGCCCTGACTGACAGAATCAGAAGGGAGGTAGAGTAAAAGGATTTTCCCAGTGACATGCTTGTTTCCCATCTCATGCTTGTTCACATGATGCTGCAAGACTGGGTGTAAATCCTTTGACTTTTCCTCTTTCACAGGCCACCGAAGTCAGGCCCCCAGAGGTGGAGTCAAGGTCAAGTTTACCAATTAGCTAACATCACACCTTTTACCATTCACTTCCATTCCAAGGTAAAAACACTTTGGGTACAGAATTGGGAGATTGGAAACCAAGCAGGAGGTAGAGGGTAAGAGATAGATGTCTTATACCATTTGCTTTCATGCCTTCTCTTAGTGATTAGTGTTCATTTTCTTTGTTTCTTCTCTTTATTATATTAGCATATTTGATGAATACTCGAGTGATGTGGCACATATTCGTGTCCTAGAGAGGATCAACATTTGTCCAAATTCCTCTAATTCAAAAGGAGTCATCTAAAATATGTAAATATATATGCAGCTTTCTCTCTCTCTCTCTCTCTCTCTCTCTCTCTCTCTCTCTGTGTCTCTCAAACACACATAGCATAAACATACACTTTCATATCAAATTTTTATGAGGCCAAAAGCAGACATACATTTTGTCATTTTTATTCTCTACTTTGGTATATTTGTATTTTGTTTTACTCTCCTATCCTTTGGGGGGAAAACAATATGGGTAACTTAACCCACTGGACTTAGAACCAAATCAACAGTCCCTTTTAGCCAGGTTTTCTATTTTTAGGGGAATACTATTAATTCATACTCATGTTTAGAAAAAATATTGTTATTTGTAGAATTAAACTAATCCAAAATTATTGTCTCTGGTGATGTTTTTCTTGCAGGGTAATGTGTTTGATATCTGTGATATAATATTCTCAGTTAGAAAGAAACTGGGGAAAAATAAAAAGACATAAATATCCTAAAAATTTAGTTTTTGGTCTTCCCATATATATATATATATATATATATATATAAAGCTTTTTCCTCCTCACAGACATGGGATGCCAAGTATCTAATTTATATAGCATAATTTAAATATTAAGTAGAAACAGAAATAGCCAAACATGATTGAACATCATGCTAATTTTACCAAGATCAATAAAGACGCTTTCACCATTTTCTCTTTAATGATGAAGAAATCACAGCCCTACACTACCCACCAGCCATCTTCAAAAGAATACCTTAAGCTAAGCTGTTGATTAGGTAAAAATCGGGCCAACTCCAGGAAAAGTGTCTCACCAGCATCGTACTGAATTCATTCCTGTATTGAATTATTTCATTGCTTAAATGAAAAACACCATGTTCTGGAAAGAACCTTGAAGGACAACTGATGTTTTTATATAATATATCCAGCTGCTGTATTACTGCTATGCTTTAGTGAATGTTTACTTTCTTATTAGTTTTCTATCAATGAACTTGTTTTACCCTTAGCATCACACCCCTGACCTCCCTGAAAAAATTTAGCTTCAGAACATGCATTAAAAATATGAGCTAGGGAATTCCCTGGCAGTCCAGTGGTTAAGACTTCACTGGACTGCCAGGGAATTTTTCCTTCACACCCCTGACCTCCTTCACACCCTGACCTCCCCCCAAAAAGGATAAAAACAAACGAAAAATAAAAATCCTCTCAACTTTTTACAATAGAGAACATTTACAAACAGGTAAACTTAGGATAGAAATATAAAGTGATGTTAACTTAATTCAACAGAAAGAATAGTTCACTATTTTTTCTTTTTTCTTTTTCTTTTTTAATGGCCACGCAGCTCGGAATGCAGATCTTAGTTCCCCGACCAGGGATTGAACCCGTGCCCCTGCAGCAGAAGCATGAAGTCCTAACCACTGGGCCGCCAGGAAATTCCCTAGCTCACATTTTTAATGCATGTTCTGAAGTTAAATTTTTTCAGGCTCTCCTTAAATGAGTAAGGGGAGAGGTACTTGAGAGAGGGGAATATAATGGGCTAAGTGCTCATGTAAAGTACACACTGCCTCTGAGATCCTAGAAGTCTTTCCTAAAACTAAAATATCATGGGAAATATGGGTTGATAGGATTCAGTGTGTTTCATTCTCATTGTAAAATAATTGATTAAATATAGTTTTATTATCTCTTAATAAAGTTAATTATCTTTTAACGTCTCCTGCAGCGCATAGGCTTAAAGTTCATCTGAAGTAAATTCTTTGTCTTAGGAAAGGATGAATTCATTTTTTGTGAAAGATAATTTATTCACTGACAACAATCACAAACCTTTTTTTTTTTTTTTAACCCTCAATAGAAAGCATAGTCATCAGCTAACAGGTTTATTTATTTTCCAATTTTGATTAAATTCAAACAAGTTCATTGGGTGAAAATTGAATTTTGTTTCCCTTTTTTGAACTGATAATCTTCCATACCTCCCACACAAGGATAGAATGTGTGACTTCTTCTATGTGTGAATAACATCCCCAGAAGCACTTTCTTAAGTATATTTTTCACAATAAAATAACAAAAAACTGTTCTTCATATTAGATTCATGTCACTCTTCATGTAACAACAGTTGACACTGATAGTACCATGGAGAAAAATCAAATAAATATGGGGCAATTCTGTACTTGGTAGTTAGAAACTGTAATTTAATCATTTTATTTCATACTTTATTTTTAGACTTACACATATCACATATATATTTTTAAATATGAATATATGTGTATATAAACAAAAAATTAAAAAATGCGAAACGTCTTCAGTCTGTAGCAAATATGATACTATCCTAACAGTGTTATATAGAAACAAATGCAAAGAGATGGTTTTACCTAATGAATTGTGTGCATGTGCCCAGCATACAAACAGACTTCCTATTTGGCAGGAATAACAAAATAGGTAGAAAGCAGGACTCTATCTCCCATTACAGAAGACAAAGTCATATGGATGGTAGAGGATATGTCATCATCTAATCAGACACTCCCTCCTAGATTTTCAAAGCTTGAGAAAGTGAGAACAAGAGTGCAGAGTCCAGCTGAGATGATTTCTGGTAGATATGGTAAAGTGGCATATCAGCTGGTATCAGAGATGGCAGAGTCCCAAACTGTATTTTGTTCTAAGTTGGCAAGTATTAAGGTCTTGGCCTTCCTGCTTATGCCTGGTTTTCCACGCTTCTTTTCTGTTCCATGATGTGTCCTTCCAGGAAATTCCTTTTCTGCTTAGAGAGCCAAAGTGGTTTCTGTGGTTTATATCCAGGAATCCCACTCATACAGTGTCTCACCTTCATATGCACTGGCATTAATCCATAATAGTTTAGGCTTGGCGTGTCCATATATAACTCAAATATAAAACACATCTTCCCATGAGATCACTAATTTCGGAGTATGGTGTTAACTACCATATTTTCTTTAAAGAGACTCCTGGGAATATCTCATATAAAAAATATAACAACTCAAAACAAAATACCTGGAAAATAATTGTTATTAATATTCAAAATCACATTTATTGGATACCTACCATGTCCTAGGCACTACATTATGCTTTTTTTGTTTGTTTTTGTTTTTCTTTTTTTAAAAAAAAGTTTTATTGAGACGTAATTGACATACAATAAACTGCATATATTTAAAGTGTACAATTTGATATTTTTCTTATTAATCATCTACTTTATGCATATTAATGTATATATGGCAATCCCAATCTCCCAGTTCATCCCACCCCAACCCCCCCCTTCTTTACCCCTTTGGTGTCTATATGTTTGTTCTCTACATCTATGTCTCTGTTTCTGCAAACTGGTTGATCTGTATCATTTTTCTAGATTCTGCGTATATGCATTAACATACGATATTTTTCTCTTTCTGACTTACTTTACTCTGTATGTTAGTATCTGGGTTTATCCATGTCTCTACAAATGACCCAATTTCATTCCTTTTTATGGCTGAATAATATTCCATTGTATATAAGATGCAAAAGGGTTCCCTTTTCTCCACACTCTCCAGCATTTATTATTTGTAGACTTTCTGGTGATGCCCATTCTAACTAGTGTGAGGTGATACCTTATTGTAGTTTTGATTTGCATTTCTCTAATAATTAGTGATGTTGAGCAGCTTTTCATGTTTCTCTTGGCCATCTGTATGTCTTCTTTGGAGAAATGCCTATTTAGGTCTTCTGCCCATGTTTTGATTGGCTTGTTTGTTTTTTTGATATTGAGCTGCATGAACTGTTTATGTATTTTGGAGATTAATCCTTTGTTGATTCATTTGCAAATATTTTCTTCCATTCTGAGAATTGTCTTTTCATATTGTTTATAGTTTCCTTTGTTGTGCAAAAGCTTATAAGTTTCATTAGGTCCCACTTATTTGCTTCTGTTTTTGCTTCCATTACTCTAGGAGGTGGGCATTATGCTCTTTATATGTATTATCTCATTTATCCTATCAACAAGTCTGTCAGAAATATATTCTTATCATACTCAATTACCAAATGAGATATTGAATCTTAAAAAGGTCAAATAATCTCCTAAAGAACATGGAATAAAAAGTGACATGAATAGGATGACACCAGGTCTATAGGACTCTAAAACCCATGTTACTAACACTGTTTTATTAATTTGGCAGACTACCTGACTATTACTGCTAATTATCAGATAATAGGCAAACATGAAGCACATTGTATCCAATACTTTGACTTTCTTTTAATCCTTTGACAATGGATTTCCTTTCTCTTTATGAGGAAAGCCCTTGTTTCATCCTAGGCACCTGCATTTTCTCCTATACTGTTAAAGAAAAATTATTCTGACACTTGTAAAAGCTGACAGGGAAGACTTTATTCAAGGGACTACTGCAATGGGGTTTTGCAGTAGGGAAGAGGAGAAATTGCGCTCACTTCCAAATACAGCGTGGACAAGTCGGGATTTATAGCCAAGGAGCAAGTTGGGGTGGAGGGGTGGGGATTCTTGCTAAACCAACTCAACAAGATTCATGCTGAAGGCCGGCGAGAATAGTCAGATACTGTGGGTGGAGGATTCTTTTTTTTTTTAATATTTATTTATTTATCTATTTTATTTACTTATTGGCTGCATTGAGTCTTCATTGCTGTGCATGGGCTTTCTGTAGTTGCAGAGAGTGAAATCTACTCTTCATTGCAGTGTGCAGGCTTCTTATTGCGGTGGCTCCTCTTGTTGCGGAACTCAGGCTCTAGGTGCGCAAACTTCAGTAGTTGTGACATGTGGGCTCAGTAGTTGTGGCTCCCAGGCTCTAGAGAGTAGGCTCAGTAGTTGTGGCACATGGGCTTAGTTGCTCTGTGGCATATGGGGTCTTCCCAGACCAGGGATCGAACCCATGTGCCCTGCATTGGCAGGTGGATTCTTAACCACTGCGCCACCAGGGAAGCCCTGAGGGTGGAGGATTCTGACTAAACTTATTTAGCAGAATTCTTGGACAGTGCAAAGACTGACATGGAGGTTCATAAGTCAAGGTCCAGTCCAGAAAATGATTCAGAGGAGGTTGACTAAAATTTGGTCAAAGAGTCTTTGTCAGTCCCTCCTTTCGTTCAAGGAAAGAAGAGATGTTCTGCCTTACTTTGAACAATATATGTGCATTTTCTCTTACAGTTGCCTTTTATTCATTGAGAATCATCTGAACCTTCTTTTGAGAACTTGGTAGCATTACCCAACTCAGGTCAGGCTGCTCACCACTCAAAAGTCAATACTCAAGAGGCAAGTGCTGGTAGAAACAGAAAGGTTGCTTTAATCAGAAAGTTGGCATTCTGGGGAGAAAGTGAACTCTCGTCCCAAAACTAATTCTGAAGGTTCTGCTTAGCCATGAAATTTTTTAAAAGGAAAAGGGGAAGTGATCTCAGTTAATCATTGAGATAGGGGATTGGACTCGTCACCATCTCTCACTGTGTGCAGGCTTGTCAACTCCTTGTGCTCTTTCTTTAGATGCTATCTTGTTCACAAAGTTTGTTTGTAACAAGCTAGGGAAGAGATCTGGTCAACTGTTAATTATTTATTCTTTATTTCTACTTCTTTGATCTATGGAAAGCAGCAACAGGTTAGGCAAGGTGTTGTGTGATCAAAAGATTTGAAAGGTGTGCTCGGTCCAGAAATGAGTAGAGCATGGGATGCCTGCTTTAAAAGTTAGTTACTCTTTCTGACTTACTTCACTCTGTATGACAGACTCTAGTTCCATCCACCTCACTACAGATAACTCAATTTCGTTCCTTTGCATGGCTAAGTAATATTCCTTTGTGTATATGTGCCACATCTTCTTGAAAAACAAATACTGTGTGCTAATGCATATAAATGGAGTCTAGAAGAATGGTAGTGGGGAACCTAGTGGCAGGGCAGGAATAAAGATGCAGATGTAGAGAATGGACTTGAGGACACGGTAGGGATGGGGAGGCCAGGACGTACTGAGAGAGTAGCACTGACATATATATACTACAAAATGTAAAATAGATAGCTAGTGGGAAGCTGCTGCATAGCACAGGGAGATAGCTCAGTGCTTTGCAACGACCTAGAGGGGTGAGGTAGGGAGGAGGGGAGGGCGGATCAAGAGGGAAGGAATATGGGGATATATGTATACATATAGCTGATTCACTTTGCTGTATAGCAGAAACTAACACAATATTGTAAAGCAATTATACTTCAATAAAGATGTATAAAAAGTAAAAGTCAGTTACAATATAGCTTTGCTAAAGTAACAAGACTAAAGGGGTCTGCTGCTGAGGGTGGTTTCCTACAAAGAGCTGCTTGCAAATTCCTATTTGTCAGACGTCATTCCACTTCTATGGGATCACAGGTGAAGATACATCTTCTGCAACTTCTTTGTGCTGACACAGGGCACCAAATTTTTAGAATGGAAGATGTCTACATGGGTTAGTAGCATCTCTTGCTGACAGTTTTAGTTGCCTGTTTACATATATGGGCAGAGCAAGCTACAATTATTTTGATGCCCACAAAGATATAGACTATTATGAGCAACAGTGTTAATCCCATTCTCTTGAGGCCAGTTCTTGGAATCGTGCTAGCCATAGATTCAGTACTGCTCAAGATGGAGCAGCTTATGTCATGGCTACAGTCTGGTCATCTTGCAGGTAGCTTTTTTCCTCTGGTGGCAGTTATAGTATTTGTAAAACAACTCAGGAATGTGCATCAGACACTGAAAGATTCTGTGACTCTATTGTCTTAATAATTGACTGCTTGAACCTGCTTTTGTGACGAGGGAGGCCTGGGAGACTTCCGCTTTTCTACAAACAAGAGACAGGGGGCATGGAGGAGCCTTTGTGCTTGTGGGGAGGGGCCTGCAGGGTTCTGCTTCGTTTCAGCCCTCCCCCTCCTTTCTTTGATACTTCTCAGTCTTGAGGAGGAACTCGTGTATGACATGAAAGGAGTAAGTTTTGGATAGAGAGGTTAATCATAAACTTGACAAAGGAACTCGCAGGTATCTGCTCAGTTTCAGTAATAGAGAATATTTGCTGAATGGTACAAGCAGTCAGGTATTTAATGAGGGGAATTTCTATGGGAAAAAAAGGCAACAAAAACTAGTAGTTGCAAACCTGGTTTCTGAATACTGAGAGCAGCTGATTGAGAAGATTCCTAGTTACTGAGTTCAAAATATCTTTAGATGGTGGAATGAGAACAGCAGTCTTCTGGAAGTTTCATCCATGGCAGCCCACCTGTGCCACATCACCTGCATCTGCAAAATGCAGAGCCAACTACCTGTGCATTTATCCCCATTACTAATCTATATGCTTCACATTTCAGAGAGGAGGAGAGAGAGAGAAGTAGAGAGAAGTAGAGAGAAAGAGACAGAGGTGTTTTGTATAACATAAACTACTACCCTATTCTGAATAATGACATCAGTTGCTTTTGGCTCTTAAGCCTTTGGTTTCTGCCCTCCAGTCCTCACAGTCCAAAAGCTCAAGATACCAAAAACATTCCATTTACTCCTTTATTAATTAAACCAAGTGGCCACCTTGAAACAAACTACTTCAAGACCAGGTTACATTTGCTAACTTCTAACCTCGGCTACTGGTGGCTTCTAATACCTTATGATAATATGAGTTGCTTTCTGTTTACATGCTTTTTATGCCAACTGCTGGGAGACTCAGCATCCTCAGTTTCCGTCCTTGTTCTCAGCTTTGAAATCCAAATTTTCAGCCGATACAACAGTAGGCATTTGTCCTAAAAATTTTATTTTTGTCTAGTAGATTAATTACTGTCAAAAGAATTTTAACCAAAATATTTTAATATGTATATACACATGTAATTTATCACTTTTACCATGTGCAGAACATCATTGCTAATTAAGGGCTGTGGTGAGAATGCAGTGTCTCTATAATAATATATGGGCTTTAGAAATTCCAAATGTGTGCTAGCTCTTTGAGGGGGCAGGAAATGTATGGCGGAGGAGTATAAAGGAAGAATACTAAGCTGCACCATTAAACTTATTCCTGTTATTCACCTGAGTACCACAATATAACATAAGCTCTGAAAATATATTTTAAGAGTGGTTTCCAGGATACAGAATGACAATCTACTCTGATGCAAATTAGTGGTCTCATTCATTAGCTGTTGAAAGCATCTCCAAAAATAAAAATATTCTCTTTTAGGTTGATTGTTTTGGTATTGTCTTAATTTCCTTCTTTGTGTATGAGAAGAATTGAGAGTGAATAATAATGAAAGCATACTGTGCACAGCAATTCAAGTGGCTGCTTAGAACCTTATTCTGCTTCTTGTATCATCAGAAATAATCAATTTCACATAACTTCTTTTCTTTTTCCTTTTTCTTTTTTTTGTTTTGTTTTGTTTTGTTTTGTTTGGCCCTCCTGCTTGCAACATAAACCCTTTGCATTTCAGGCCATGCTTATCAGGTTTCTCCTCTTCAATGTATGTGCCTGAGCATGGCATTTTCTGAGCAGAGGAGTTACAGGACTCCTCACTAATATTTTGAAAGTAGCATTCTGCAGTATTGGGAATAATGATAGAAGGGTAGACTATCTGGGAGACTATTGCAGTTAATCAGGCGAAAGATGATGCTGGTTTGGCCATGGTGCTAGCAAAGCTTGTGGTGAAAAGTTAACAGGTTCTGAAAATGTTTTAAAAGTGGAAAAAATAGACTTTCCTAATAGATTTGATATAAAACATGAATAAAAGAGAGACATTTAAAAGGACTCTAAGCTTAAGGAAGGGTGGATTTTCCTTCAACTGAGATCAGGAAGATTGCAGGAGGGAAGCAAGTGTGAGAAGAGTTCAGAAGTTCATTTTTGGAAAGAGCAAGTTTGAGATGTCAGTTAGGTATCCAAGTGGAGATGCCCAGTGGGCGTTGGAAATATATAAATGAGTGTAAGGATGCAAATTGGAAAATTGTTGGCACAGAGATGAATGTTTATGTAAAACCTCTGAGTCTGGATGAAATCACAGAGGATGTGAATATTGATAGAACAAAATGATTTACTGAGCTCTGGGGCAACATTAAGAGGTAGGGGAGCTAGAGAGCTTCCTCCACAAGAAAGCAGACAGCAGTATCAAGCAGTATCAGCAGTATTTCATCTTGTGGAACTGAAAACCACAGCCACAGAAAGATAGAGAAAATGAAAAAGCAGAGGACTTTGTACCAGATGAAGGGACAGGATAAAACCCCAGAAAAACAACTAAATGAAGAGGAGATAGGCACCCTTCCAGAAAAAGAATTCAGAATAATAATGGCCAAGATGATCCAGGACTTTGAAAAAAGACTGGATGCAAAGACTGAAAAGTTTACCAAAGACCTAGAAGAATTAAAGAGCAAACAAACAGAGATATGCAGCACAATAACGGAAATGAACAATACACTAGAAGGAACCAATAGCAGATTAACTGAGGCAGAGAGGCGAATAAGTGACCTGGAAGACAGAATGGTGATAATCACTGATGCGGGAAAAAATAAAGAAAGAAGAATGAAAAGAACTGAAGACAGCCTAAGAGACCTCTGGGACAATGTTAAACACACCAACATTCGCACTATAGGGGTCCCAGAAGGAGACGAGAGAGAGAGAAAGGACCTGAGAAAATACTGGAAGAGGTTATAGTTGAAAACTTCCCTAACATGGGAAAGGAAACAGCTACCCAAGTCCAGGAAGCACAGAGAGTCCCAGGCAAGATAAACCCAAGGAGAAACACGCCAAGACATATAGTAGTCAAACTGACAAAAATGAAAGACAGAGAAAAGTTATTAAAAGCAACAAGGGAAAAACGACAAATAATATACAAGGGAACTCCCATAAGGTTAACAGCTGATTTCTCAGCAGAAACTCTGCAAGCCAGGAGTGGCACGATATATTTCAAGTGATGAAAGGGAAGAACCTACAACCAAGAATACTCTACCCAGCAAGGATCTCATTCAGATTTGACAGAGAAATCAAAAGCTTTACAGACAAGCAACAGCTAAAAGAATTCAGCACCACCAAACCAGCCCTACAACAAATGCTAAAGGAACTTCTCTAAGTGGGAAACATAGGAGAAGAAAAGGACCTACAAAAACAAAAACAAAACAATTAAGAAAATGGTAGTAGGAACATACATATCGATAATGACCTTGAATGTAAATGGACAAAATGCCCCAACCAAAAGACATAGAGTGGCTGAATGGATACAAAAACAAGACTCATATGTATGCTGTCTACAAGAGACCCACTTCAGACCTAGGGACACATACAGTTGGAAAGTGAGGGGATGGAAAAAGATATTCCATGCAAATGAAAATCAAAAGAAAGTTGGAGTAGCGATACTCATATCAGATAAAATAGACTTTAAAATAAAAAATATTACAAGAGACAAGAAAGGACACTACATAAAGATCAAGGGATCCATCCAAGAAGAGGAGATAACAATTATAAATATATATGCACCCAATATAGGAGCACCTCAATACATAAGGCAAATGCTAACAACTATGAAAGAGGAAATGCAAGGCAGAAATAGAGACATAGATGTAGAGAACAAACATATGGACACCAAATGGGGAAAGTGGGGAGGGTTGGGGGAGAATGAATTGGGAGATTGGGATACCAAATTGTACACTCTAAATATATGCTGTTTATTGTCTGTTAACTGTATCTCAATAAAAGTTCTTAAAAAAAGAAAGAGGTAGGGGAAAAGAAGATGAGCCAGTGTCCAGGTAGGACACTAGAAACCACTTGAGTATTTTCGAATAGAAATATAATATGGAAATGGTTTTATGTATTTTTGTGAAAGAATGGAAGAGCAAAAAAAAAGAAGAAGGCACTGTTTCCTAAAGATTAGGTCCAACGGAAGATGTTAAGGCCTCCACAACAGCAAGAGCTTGTCTGAGCCATGATGCCCTCTGTAGCTGCTACAGGAGTCCCTGTCATCTGTTGGATATTAACCCCTAAGAAGCCACCACTCACCACAATAGCTGTACCGCCAGAACCCTAGAACTGCACAAAAAACCTACAGTAACCTTTGGTGGTCCAGTTTCTCCCATCACTGCCACTAACTTGCTACCTTCGGAATTCTGGCACAATGGCTGGAACCATCTGCGCTTGTGCAGGAGCCCATAGTCACTCACCTACTGTCAACAGAAGAGAACAGTTTCTACCTGCTGACAGCCTTCTCATCTGGTGCCAGGTCGCCCTTAGAAGAAGATAACCAGAACATAGTTGACAAAAGAGTTTATGAAATGTAATTTGCAGTCTTTAGCCTGATGATGCAAAGGAGAGTATAGACGTAGAAGAGTATGATAGGGTTGAGCGTGAACTCATAGTGTGTGGTAACTCCAAACCCTTTGATTACTTAGCATCCATACATTCTCTTGCCATATTTAAACTTTTGAATAGCAACAACAATGCAACAGCATATTTCTACTCACATGATGCAACTATTCTTTATGTAAATGATGACCCTTTGTTTCCCACAAAAGTAGAAAAATAGTCCTATCACTGTACATATTTTTTGAGAATGTTAATTCCTCTTCTATTTCAGTCACAATTTCATCTTCAATATTCTTTATTTAAAATAGTGAGGAAAAGAGAAAAATATGTATATACAGACAAGGAAAGTAATTGATCACAGGATGGTGTTTGACATTTATGATTTCCTTCTTCCACTATCCATTCCTTTAACCTCACCTGGCCAGGATTTTCCAGTTTAAGACGGCTAACTACCTAAACCTTTATTTCTCAAGGTCTAACCTCTAAGTAATCCTCCCCTTATTGTTTACATGTAATCTTTTATTAACTTTTATCACTGAATATTGAAATACTAAGGCAGATCCCAGGTAATCCATTGGATCCTACACAAAAATCTCTCCTTAATAATTGGCGTCTATCGTAACAGAATATAGTACCTTCTTCTTTGCCCGTTTGCACAAAGACCCCCAAATGGTCAGGCAGCAATCATAATTTCCATTTTCAAAAATAATGTTTTGTCCTTTATTGGAATTATTTCTCCTTTTGAATTAACATCTTAAACTAACCAAGTCCAAAACTTTCAGACAGGAGGCAAAAACTTGGCACATGAGATACTGAGTTTATAAGAGAGAAAAGACATTCTTACTCCCATCTGTTAAATTCTAGACCTGTATATTCTGGTCATGGAAGACTGCTGGTTCAAAGCATGCAATGAATTTTGTAGGACGGTGCCCAAATTTGCAAGATTTTGTTCTTCAGCTGTCAGTGAACCTTCAGCAAGTTATTTCATTGTTCCATTGTTCTACAAGATCTCTTACTTCAGTAGGGTATATTGTAAGAGCAGTGAATAGCATGGGTATAAGCCCATTGCTTCTTTTGCTAAATGAGTTCCTTAGTCAAAACAACATTATCTGGAATACCGTGATAGAAAATAAGGCCTTTAGTAAGTAAGTCCATAGATGGCAGTGTTAGCAAAAGTAAAGCAGATAGGAAAAGAAAAAAATTAAATAGAATAAATATTCATCCCTGTAAGGACCCATCCATGATAGAAGTGTTCAGTGTAGTCACTTTGGTATCAAATGAACAGACAGTCCCCTGGAATTCAGGTACCGCATCTGGAATTCAGCTTTGGCCTTTGCTAATGGCAAGATGGGCACCGTTAGTGGCAATTTCCAGATAAGTTTTGTTCAATGGGAATATTTGTTGCTGAGCCCATTCATAACATCTTTTTATGAAGTCATGGTCACTTTGTACATGAATCCATTGGTCATATACTGGGAATACTGGGGAAAGAAAAGTCAGTTGACATCCACAGAGTAGATCATTGTCTCCCTTGGTAGAATCTTCCCTGCAGTGGGTGAAATCGTAAAATACAAACATCCTAATATGCTGTGCCCTTTCCAACATGCTTATCCATGTGCTTTGTACTCTAATTTTTCCATCTTGTTTTTTAAGTCTCTTACCATCTATCTAGATGAGAGAAATGAAGAGTATCATTTAAAAGAATATGCTTTATTTTTTACACAAATAATTTTTGATTACTTGTGCGTGACACTCTCCTGGGTGTTAATATTATGGTGAGCAAAGCAGCAAGGAAGTCAAAAGGCAAAAAATGCTGAGCAAAGGGGATCTTGTTCTCAAGGAGCTTATGGTTTAGAAGTGAATACACTAATCAAATAATTGCCAAAGAATATAATTTCAAACTCCCACAAGCCTATAGAGAAAAGAACATTATAGAAGTTATGAAAGTATATAGCAGATCTAGTATGGTGGGACAGGGACAATTTCTCAAAGTTGTATTAGAGTCAAGATGTAAAGCTGTGCTATACATGAGTTATTTAAGAAAAAAAATGTGGGGAAGGGAGGAATATATTTCCAGACAGAGAGTATTAAAGATCCTGATGTGTTTCAAGCACCTGAAAGAAGGCCAAGGTGCCTGGAGTGCATGGACTGAGAGAAAGTGGTTTGAGATGATACTGGAGATGTGAGATGTGGGAACCAGCTTATGTAGGACTTTGAAGAATAGATGAAGAATTGGGGTCTTCAAACACAGCAAAGGGAAACTTTGAAGAAGCAAAAAAGAGATATAATGAGATTTAAAGAAATACCTCTGACTTTAATATAGAGGAACGATTAAAAGGATGTAGGAGAGAAAAAGAGATCATCAGTGGCTGAAATATTTCACCCTCAGTGAAATTCAGCCATATTTAGGCTAAGTGGGCTTTGGGGTGTTGGCTTCGGAAGTCAGTTGCCACTTACAACATTGGATATATAGAAAAGCCAGTTCTTCATTCTAACTAACAACTCAAGTATGTAGAGATCTCTGTTTCTGAACTAGTAGTCACTGTTCTATATAGCTCTTTTCTGCCCACAACCCATTCAATATTTACATGGCAGATAAGGCTACACAAACACCTATGATATGGGAATTGGAAGTAGGGTGGCTAAGAAAGGCATGGATTTTGGAGAAAGAGTAACTTGATTTAAAATATCAGATTCATCCTTTGTTAACTATGTAACTTTATGTAAATAATCTCTCCAGGACTTGAAATATTGTCTGGCTTGGAATGTGTATAATACCACCTAGTGCAAAGGGTCATCACAAGGAATAACGGGAGATAATGGATACATAACACCTAACATAGAGTGAAGCTCATAGAAGGCAACCCAAACATGCTCACTCTCTTTGCTGAAGTAATCTGAAAGCCTAGTGGTAGAATCTTCAGGTCTATTGTATGTATTTTGCCCATCATTGTATCCCACTTTCATGTAGTTTCCATTGTTTAGGTTATATCATGAATGGAGGGAACAAAGTAAGAACTACATCTTTTCACTCTTCTAATTAAAGCTAAAACATCTAGGATATGGGAATTGTGCTGGACAAGAGTTCAGTAAATACTGGTTAATTCATACTCTGATAAAAATTGAAAACACAACCTAGAAAATGACTATTATATTTAAATTTAGAAGTCTTGAAATTGTATTTTTCTCTTCTTCAAATAGCCAGCAATGCCCTTTTTATCTTCTTCATTTGAAAAAGAAATAAAGGAAATAATAATTTAGGGTCTTATAGAAATCACTGCATAGGAAGTGTGTTATATATTTGTCCCATCTTTTCTTCTATGTATTATTATAGCCATTTTACACTGAAGGAGACTGAAGAGGGTCAAAAAGGTTTAAATCTGTAGCCCAATGGTATTCAGGCAGTAACTAAAGGAGGCAGTATTCCAGTAAGGACCAACCAGCTCACGTTCTTTCCTGTCTGCCTGGTTGCTTTCTGGGGCAGCTACTAAGAGGAAGGGGTCCTAGGTTCCCTTTGTTTCCTGTCTCTGAGGTTGGCTCAATCCTCCTGGGAAATCAGAGCATGACAGGGGACAAGATCTACTTCATAAGCCAATGGCTTTCTTAATGTCATGAAATCCACAATAGAAGTCAATACCATACACGAACACAGTGTCATAAATAGTATATATAGATTTTTAAAAAATACAAACAATAATTTTTCTTTCCCACTTCTGTCTTCTTTCATCTATTCATCTCAGGAGAAACTGCTTTCCTAAGGAACTTCTAGAAAGTATTTAAGTATGGTGTCTGAATATCTGCTAGCCAAGCAGTAGGAGTAATGTACATGATGCTTTTATGACAGGCATGTTTCCCCCTGGCTGTTGTTTAAAACCACATATAACTTAGTAATTGTGGAATGTACTAATAGCAGACTCCTTTTTTTGCCCATGAAGGTCCATTTGGGGAAAATATGACATTTTCCATATGTTTAGCCAAATCCACTCTAATTAAGCTGTATATGCTTATAGAAAAAAAGTTAAGTGGTTTAAACCAAAAATTACTAGGAATCTAGTTTGGAAGAGAGCTTGCCTTAATAATTTTGATGATATTCTGAGGCTTGATTAAAATATTCCCTGCAACTTATAAATTTTAGTGAAGATGGTAACATTTCTAAACCTTGTCTGTATATGTTACTGCATCTATGTGGATGAGTATTTTTTAAGTTGTGAAATGAAATTTATTGGCTGTGTTGGGTCTTTGTTGCTGCACACGGGCTTTCTGTAGTTGCAGAGAGCAGGGGGTACTCTTCATTGTGGTGTGCGGGCTTCTCATTGCAGTGGTTTTTCTTGTTGCAGAGCATGGGCTCTAAGTGCATGGACTTCAGTAGTTGTGGCATGTGGGCTCAATAGTTGTGGCTCACGGGCTCCGGAGCACAGGCTCAGTAGTTGTGGTGCACGGGCTTAGTTGCTCCGTGGCATGTGGGATCTTCCCAGACCAGGGATAGAGCCCATGTTTCCTGCATTGACAGGCAGATTCTTAACCACTGTGCCACCAGGGAAGTCTGAGTGAGGTGTTAATTTAAAAGTGTCCTCTGAAATCTGCCTTAAGGATACAAAACTTACAAGACCCAAGTGATGCTGGTTCATGTTTCACCATGCTCAAGGCAGTTCCCTGGTTCAGAGACCAGAGTTCAGAGAAATGACCCATGCTTCCACGAAAAATTTTCTCTCTTACCTTTAGCGACAAGCTTAATGAGTTTGTATGTCAGGAAAATCTTAAACATAGGACTTTCATACTTAGCTCAACTATTTAAAAGCATAAATACACATATGCCACACACATGTAACACGTGCACACGCGTGTGCACACACACACACACAAGAGAGTGATTACATATTAAAGTAAGTTGTTTTTTAACAATAAAACTTTCTTTCCATCTTTACTTCAACATGAAAAGAATCATCTCAGGAAAATTTACAACAATCATTGAATAAAATCTCTGTGTTAACATACACACAATTGAAAAGTTTAGAAAGTACTCTTGGTTTGCAATGGTCCGTTTGGAATTTTTCAAATAAATGTTTTATAAGAAGGAAAATGTCTATTTTTAAAATTCATGTAGTACAATAATTCTTTTTAGTAGAAAAAAATACACTATCCCAGCAAATCAGTCTCTGCTCCTTGTATGGAAGGTGATCTGTTTGTAGATGACACCTTAATGCTGTCTATTTTGATGCACAGTGGGTGGACACAGTTGCCAGGAACTATTCTCTCCCCTTGCTTTCTTTTGGTGGCCCAGCAGATGGACTGCGACATCACTGGTGAAGCAGTGAATATAATGTAAAGGTCATCTCTAGCATTAATCTAAGGTCAGGGAAGCTTCTAAGTCCTGTGAGACATTCTTAAAATGCTTTATACATACAGGGCCATAGAATCCATTTACAAATGTGTTTTCATTGTACTTCTAGTCTGTGATAGAATTAACTGGATTTGCACTTTGATGTAGAGTTAAGGGAAAATCTCAATACTGCTGACCTTTTTTAAACACACACAAAATATCTGTATTTCTTATTAGGAAAGATGCAGAATACTTTGTGTAATTTCAATTTGCTGACTTTAAAATTGACAGATATGTATATTGTTTTCACCATGAAAACAATAATCCAAATTTCCCAATTATTTTTTCTTGAATAGATGGAGAGACATAAAATTAGAAAGCGCGGAATGTTTAAGATGATTTAAGCTCCACGTTCTTCATAGGTACTACTCTTAACTCTTATCTCTATAAAAAGTACAGGACAGAATAAATTGCTTCTGAATAGAGGAGACAAATGGAGGTAAATGACAGAAAATACAATGTAAATTGGCTTTTGAAGAAAACAATGGTAAGATAAAATTGGCTACTATAATGGAAAGTCTTTGATCCAAGATTCAAACACTGTCATTGGATATTTGTGGGGGTTTTTTTCCCCATCTCTGGTCCATTTCCTCAAATAGACACTCCTCATTAGGAGTAACCCTAACCATATTCTTGCAAGTTCAAATGAAGAGTAGCACCTTTCTCTCCAGCCCAAATCCTGGATTAGTTATGACTGGCTAGGATTGAACCATGTGCTTATACATGAACTAGTTATTATGGCAGGAAAGGAATAAGAATGTGGCAAATGGTGCTTCCCCAAATTGAACTCAGGATATGTTACCAAAAGAAGAAGGAATACACACTACTATAAATAAAACAGGTAACTAATGTGGACCTACCATATAGCACAGGGAACTCTACTCAATACTCTGTAATGACCTATATGGGAAAAGAATCTTAAAAAGAGTGGATATATGTATACGCATAACTGATTCACTTTGCTGCTGTACAGCAGAAACTAACACAACATTGTAAATCAGCTATATTCCAATAAAAATGTAAAAGAAATAAAGAAGGAATTAATGGCAGGCAACCAAACATACGACAAATGTTCTTTATATTAAGAACAACTTTGATGGGTCCAAAATTAGATGCTGCTGCTGCTGCAGGTTTATCAAATTGTGAGTTCAAAGGAAAGAAGTTTCAAGTGTGTTTGAAGAATAGATAGTAGATCAGAATAGCTAGAAAACATAAAAAGGTTTATATAAAACTATAAGAATTTTTAAAATAAATTTATTTATTTTATTTATTGGCTGCATTGGGTCTTCGTTGCTGCACACGGGCTTTCTATAGTTGTGGCGAGCAGGGGCTACTCTTCATTGTGGTGTGCGGCTCCTCATTGTAGTGGCTTCTCTTGTTGCGGAGCACAGGCTCTGGGCACATGGGCTTCAATAGTTGTGGCACACGGGCTCAATAGTTGTGGCTCACAGGCTCTAGAGCACAGGCTCAATAGTTGTGGCACATGGGCTTAGTTGCTCCGTGGCATGTGGAATCGTCCCAGAGCAGGGTTCGAACCCGTGTCCCCTGCTTTGGCAGGTGGATTCTGAACCACTGTGCCACCTAGGAAGTCCAAAACTATAAGATTATTAAGACTGAGATCAGAGTGTGACAAAAATTTGATGAGGCAATAATTTTGGATTTTAGTTCTGTAATTTGTGAGTAGTCAAAACTAATGATTTGAGGGACAAGAATGTTATCTGCATCTAGCACAGTATTAAGTACCTCATATGCCCTCAATGAAAGATGCATTTTAAGAAAACTAATATGATCATAATTAAAACACTGTGGAGTGGTGGGGTAATACAGTTAGGATTCTGCTAAAATAGATCAGTAATGAAATTCAAAGAACCTGTCAAATTTTGATTTGTCAGAGTTTTGCTTTGCTAATCAATTCTAACTGTATGGAATTGTTTGAAATTGGTTCAGAATTGTTAAGAGAATTCAAAGTGAATTCCCTCTTTTTTGTTTGAATAGTGATGGCAACTGGTTCAATTGACTGCAAATAATTCAAACCAATTAAGAGCTAATTCAAAATTGTTTTCATATTGAAACTGAGTAATCATATGTATTTGGAGTCTTTGAAACTACTGTTTTCTTGAATATTCATTCTTCTTAGAATCAAATTAGAGATCTTTTAGAGCAGAGCATAAAAAAGCGATGGGAAATTTGACAATTGGATCCTACGTGGATGAAAAATTGGAGCAAGCTGTGAGAACTACAGAGCCTTCTTCATGACACTTTTTCTGCAGACAGTCTAAACACTTTTTCTGAAAAACTGTCCTTACTCTAGAGAGTGGGAGACACAACACTTTTCCTCTCATGTTAGGAAGAGTGGAGAGAAAAATTAGTCTTGCGTCTGTCTGAAGTCTGATTTACATCTTCTAGCTTGAAGTTTGTAACTTGCTTATCTTTTCCTCCACAATGGAGGACAAATGGTGCTTGTTCTCCACTCATGCTTGTGCTGCGTCCCTCGATCTGGTCACCTGACCATCAATCAAACCCATTCTTAGAATGGACCCTCTCATGGAAATAGTTCAGTCAGTATGCTAGAAGCTAATCAACCTTGCTTTTTTTGGCATTTCTAGTTTCGTGTCTAGCCACAGGGGACATAGATTTTTACTCTGAAGAAGCAGAGGTTGAGAACTAAGTCAAAAACATTAAATACAATGAGCTGAGTTATTTCATGTGGATAGTGTGGTTCTCAAAGTTGAATGACCAGAGATAATATAGCCATGGTTCAGGAATGATCTTATAGATACCTGGTACTTAGATATTTTATAGGCCTCATTTCCTTGTCTGTAACTTGAAGTCAGTGAGATTCCTACCTCCTAAGGTGGTTGTGAGGATGCTGTCATAATGCATTGTCAATGTGCCCAGCCCAATATCCTGCACATACTATTCTCAACAAAATTAGCTCCAGTAAGAAAGAGATCTAAGAAGGAACGCTAGATCTACTTGACTAGTTGTATGTGTTGTGGAGGAGGAAGATGGGAGAGTCCCAAAAGATGTGGGATTTAAAATAAAGTTTTAATCAGTGCAGGGAGCAAAGTATTTTGCAGTTTATATTTTATGATGCCATATTAGAAGAGGGATAGCAGAAGGTAGGAAAATCAAGTGTGACCCTGAGGAATGCTAACAGATTTGATGGCTTAGGAAAATTTCAGGAAAATAATGTGCCATTTAGCACATTATTAAATATATGTCCAGAGTAGAAGCTTATAATACAGGCAAAGCAATCCACTGAAGGCCACCAAAGAAAATTAGAGATACAAAATAAACAATTAGATAACAGGAGAAACGTTCATTCAATGAATATTGCCAATATTAGTTGTGAAACATACAGAAACTTAAGAGGTTGAAAGGGCTAAAAAAATCTATTTAGGAAATATCTGAGGAAGAATTTATATATATCCATATAAAAATCTCTAAGTGTAGTTTTAAGAACTAGGTTTACACTGGAACAGATATAGAAATTTCAGACACTAGAATTCAATTAATGTTTTCTTATGATCTGAAATATAAAATATTTAAAACCCTATTTTATAACTGTCAGTATATATTCAAGTTAATTCTTTTGTAGCTTATATAATCATCTCTTCTCAGTTAAAGGGAACGATCACCATTAAGACTTTTCATTAAATTAACATTTGTAATTTAAATTCTACACATATTTGTTTACCATACTTACTCCTATGTGCTTAGTAGTATGCCAGGTTAGAAGATTTAAGAGCAATGTATAAAGTGTCAGCTAAGCTCAGGGGCAGACCCCGAACCAGATCTTGCTGCTCCCACTCCCTACCCCTCTCCTCTTCTAGAGAGCACTAGCCCATGGGTGACCAGAGGCACACCACCAGGAGTACTAGTATGCAACACACAAAATTCTTATATATTTGATTTTGTTTCACTTCTGTTAAACTCTCTAAGTCAAAAGCTTAGATTAAAATAACCAGCAAACAACTTCCCCAGTGTATGACCTATTAGTTATTTTAAATGTGTTATCAGAATTTTAGAGGAAATGAGAGTTTTGAATGAAGGGTGGGAAGAAAAATAATTTCATAGTGTGATTAAATAATAATTACCACTAATTGAACCTTTACTGTGTTCTAGGTCCATGACATATTTCTGTCTTGTCAACTTTACCTAATCTTGAGATAGATATACAGATCTCACCAGGTTGCACATGAGACAGTGAGGTTCAGTGCAAGTTAATTGACTTGCCCAAAGATAAATGTAAGTTGAGGTGCCAAACTTTGATCCCAGGCATTTTTTCTTTCTTTCTTTCTTTTTTTTTTTTTTTATTTGGTATTTTTTTTTATTTTATTTTTTGGGGGGGTACACCAGGTTCAATCAACTGTTTTTATACACATATCCCCATATTCCCTCCCTTCCTTGACAACCCCCCCTCGAGTCCCCCCCACCCTCCCTGCCCCAGTCCTCTAAGGCATCTTCCATCCTCGAGTTGGACTCCCTTTGTTATACAACAACTTCCCACTGACTATTTTACAGTTGGTAGTATATATATGTCTGTGCTACTCTCTCGCTTCTTCTCAGTTTCCCCTTCACCCCCCGCCCCCTCCCATACCTCGAGTTCTCCAGTCCATTCTCTGTATCTGCTTCCTTGTTCTTGTCACTGAGTTCATCAGCACCATTTTTAGATTCCGTATATGTGAGTTAGCATACAATATTTGTCCTTCTCTTTCTGACTTACTTCACTATGTATGACAGATTGTAGTTCTATCCACCTCATTACATATAGCTCCATCTCATCCCTTTTTATAGCTGAGTAATATTCCATTGTATATATATGCCACATCTTCTGTATCCATTCATTTGTTGATGGGCATTTAGGTTGCTTCCATGTCCTGGCTAATGTAAAGAGTGCTGTAATAAACATTATGGTACAAGTTTCTTTTGGGATTATGGTTTTCTTTGGGTATATGCCCAGGAGTGGGATTACTGGATCATATGGTAGTTCTATTTGTAGTTTTTGAAGGAACCTCCAAATTGTTTTCCATAGTGGCTGTACCAACTTACAGTCCCACCAACATTGCAGGAGAGTTCCCTTTTCTCCACACCCTCTCCAACATTTGTTGTTTCCAGACTTTGTGATGATGGCCATTCTGATTGGTGTGAGGTGATACCTCATTGGCTTTGACTTGCATTTCTCTGATGATGAGTGATGTTGAGCATCTTTTCATGTGTTTGTTGGCCATCTGTATGTCTTCTTTGGAGAAATGTCTATTTAGGTCTTCTGCCCATTTGTGGATTGGGTTATTTGCTTTTTTGGTATGAAGCTTCATGAGCTGCTTGTATATTTTGGAGGTTAACCCTTTGTCCATTGTTTCATAGGCAATTATTTTTTCCCATTCTGAGGGTTGCCTTTTAGTCTTGTTTATGGTTTCTTTCACTGTGCAAAAGCTTTTAAGTTTCATGAGGTCCCATTCGTTTATTCTTGATTTTATTTCCATGATTCTAGGAGGTGGGTCAAAAAGGATGTTGCTTTGATGTATGTCAAAGAGTGTTCTGCCTATGTTTTCCTCTAGGAGTTTGATAGTGTCTGGCCTTACATGTAGGTCTTTAATCCATTTGGAGTTTATTTTTGTGTATGGTGTTAGGAAGTGTTCTAACTTCATTCTTTTACATGTTGCTGTCCAATTTTCCCAGCACCACTTATTGAAGAGGCTGTCTTTTTTCCATTGTATACTCGTGCCTCCTTTGTCAAAGATAAGGTGCCCATATGTGTTTGGGCTTCCTTCTGAGTTCTCTATTCTATTCCATTGATCTTCCTTTCTATTTTTGTGCCAGTACCATACTGTCTTGATCACTATGGCCTTGTAGTATAGTTTGAAGTCAGGAAGCCTGATTCCACCAACTCCATGTTTCCTTCTCAAGATTGCTTTGGCTATTCAGGGTCTTTTGCATTTCCATACAAATCATAAGATTTCTTGCTCTAGTTCTGTGAAAAATGCCATTGGTAATTTGATCGGGATTGCATTGAATCTGTAAATTGCTTTGGGTAGTACAGTCATTTTCACGATGTTGATGCTTCCAATCCAGGAACATGGTATGTCCCTCCATCTGTTTGTGTCGTCTTTGATTTCTTTCATCAATGTCTTAAAGTTTTCTGCATACAGATCTTTTGCCTCCTTAGGCAGGTTTATTCCTAGGTATTTTATTCTTTTGGTTGCAATGGTGAATGGGAGAGTTTCCTTAATTTCTCTTTCTGCTCTTCCGTTGTTAGTGTATAGGAATGCAAGAGATTTCTGTGCATTAATTTTGCATCCTGCTACTTTACTAAACTCATCCATTAGTGCTAGCAGTTTTCTGGTAGAGTCTTTAGGGTTTTCTATATATAATATCATGTCATCTGCAAAGAGTGACAATTTTACTTCTTCTTTTCCAATTTGGATTCCTTTAATTTCTTTTTCTTCTCTGATTGCTGTGGCTAACACTTCCAAAACTATGTTGACTAACAGTGGTGAGAGTGGACACCCTTGTCTTGTTCCTGTTCTTAGAGGGAATTCTTCCAGTTTTTCTCCATTGAGAACGATGTTGCCTTTTGGTTTGTCATATATGGCTTTTATTATTTTGAGGTAATTTCCTTCTATGCCCATTTTCTGGAGAGCTTTTATCATAAATGGATGTTGAACTTTGTCAAAAGCTTTTTATGCATCTATTGAAATGATCATATGGTTTTTATCCTTCAATTTGTTGATATGATGTATCACGTTGATTGATTTGCATATATTGAAGAATCCTTGCATCCCAGGGATAAACCCCACTTGATCGTGGTGTATGATTTTTTTAATGTGCTGTTGGAGTCTGTTAGCTAGTATTTTGTTGAGGATTTTTGCATCTATATTCATCAGTGATATTGGTCTGTAGTTTTCTGTTTTTGTGACATCTTTGCCTGGTTTTGGTATCAGGGTGATGGTAGCCTCGTAGAATGAGTTTGGGAGTGCTCTGCCTTCTGCAATATTTTGGAAGAGTTTGAGAAGGATAGGTGTTAACTCTTCTCGAAATGTTTGATAGAATTCTCCTGTGAATCCATCTGGTCCTGGGCTTTTGTGTGTTGGGAGATTTTTAATCACTGCCTCAATTTCCGTACTTGTGATTGCTCTGTTCATGGTTTCTATTTCTTCCTGGTTCAGTCTTGGAAGATTGTATTTTTCTAAGAATGTATCCATTTCTTCCAGGTTATCCAATTGATTGGCATATAGTTGCTTGTAGTAGTCTCTCATGATGTTTTGTATTTCTGAGGTGTCCGTTGTGACTTCTCCTTTTTCATTTCTAATTCTGTTGATTTGCATCTTCTCCCTTTTTTTCTTGATGAGTCTGGCTAATGGTTTATCAATTCTGTTAACCTTCTCAAAGAACCAGCTTTTAGTTTTATTTATTTTTTTTATGGTTTCTTTCCTTTCTTTTTCATTTATTTCTGCTCTGATCTTTGTGATTTCTTTCCTTCTGCTCACTTTGGGGTTTCTTTGTTCTTCTTTCTCTAGTTGTTTTAGGTGTAAGGTGAGGTTGTTTATTCGATCATTTTCTTGTTTCTTAAGGTAGGACTGTATTGCTATAAACTTCCCTCTTAGAACTGCTTTTGCTGCGTCCCATAGGTTTTGGGTTGTTGTGTTTTCGTTGTCATTTGTTTCTAGATATTTTTTGATTTCCTCTTTGATTTCTGTAGTGATTCCTTGGTTGTTTAAGAGTGAATTGTTTAGCCTCCATGTGTTTGTATTTTTTGCAGTTTTTTTCCTGTCATTGATATCTAGTCTCATAGCGTTGTGGTCTGAGAAGATGCTTGATATGATTTCAATTTTCTTGAATTTGCTGAGGTTTGATTTGTGACCCAAGATGTGATCTATCCTGGAAAATGTTCCATGTGCACTTGAGAAGAAAGTGTATTCTGTCGTTTTTGGATGGAATGTCCTATAAATATCAATGAGGTCGAGATGGTCTAATGTGTCATTTAAAGCTTGTGTGTCTTTATTTATTTTCTGTTTGGATGATCTGTCCATTGATGTAAGTGGGGTGTTCAAGTCTCCCACTATTATTGTGTTACTGTCGATGTCCCCTTTTATAGCTGTTAGCATTTGCCTTATGTATTGAGGTGCTCCTATATTGGGGGCATAGATATTTACCATTGTGATATGTTCTTCCTGGATGGATCCCTTGATCATTATGTAGTGCCCTTCCTTGTCTCTTTTAATAGTCTTTACTTTCTAGTCTAATTTGTCTGATATGAGTATTGCTACTCCAGCTTTCTTTTGACTTCCATTTGCATGGAATATCTTTTTCCATCCCTTTCCTTTCAGTCTATATGTATCCCTTGGTCTGAAGTGGGTTTCTTGTAGGCAGCATATAGAAGGGTCTTGTTTTTGTATCCATTCAGCCAGTCTGTGTCTTTTGGTTGGAGCATTTAATCCATTTACATTTAAGGTGATTATTGACATGTGTGTTCCAATGACCATTTTCTTAATTGTTTTGGGTTTGTATTTGTAGGTGTTTTCCTTTTCTTGTGTTTCCTACTTAGAGAAGTTCCTTTAGCACTTGTTGTAATGCTGGTTTGGTGGTGCTGAATTCTCTTCACTTTTGCTTGTCTGGAAAGCTTTTGATTTCTCCCTCAAATCTGAATGAGATTCTTGCTGAGTAGAGTATTCTTGGCTGTAGCTTTCTCTCTTTCAGGACTTTCAGTATATCCTGCCATTCCCTTCTGGCCTGCAGAGTTTCTGTAGAAAGGTCAGCTGTTATCCTGATGGGTTTTCCCTTATATGTTGTTTGTTGCTTTTCTCTTGCTGCTTTTAATATTTTTTCTTTGTGTTTAATTGTCGTTAGTTTGATTAATATGTGTCTTGGTGTATTTCTCCTTGGGTTTATTCTGTATGGGACTCTCTGTGCTTCTTGGACTTGGTGAATTATTTCCTTTCCCATGTTGGGGAAGTTTTCCACTGTAAGCTCTACAAATATTTTCTCAGACCCTTTCTTGTTTTCTTCTTCTTCTGGGATGCCTATAATTCGAATGTTGGTACGTTTAAGGTTATCACTGAGGTCTCTGAGGCTGTCTTCTAGTCTTTTTATTTTTTTTTCTTTTTCCTGCTCTGTGGCGTTTATTTCTCCCATTCTATTGTCCAACTCACTTATTCGTTCTTCTGCCTCAGTCATTCTGCTGGTTATAGCATCTAGAGTATTTTTAATTTCAGTTATCTTGTTATCCATTGCTGTTTGTTTTTCTGAGTTCTTATGAACTGTTTCTTGTACTTTCTCTAATTTGTTATCGAGATTTTGTATCATTTTTACTATCATTACTCTAAATTCTTTTTCAGGCATTTTTCCTATTTCCTCCTCATTTATTTGGTCTTGTGGGGTTTTTTCCTGCTCCTTTGCCTGCATGGGGTTTCTTTGTTTCCTCATCGTTGTCCAAGCTTTTGGGGTTGCTTGTCCTGGTGATAGAGGTGTTCATAGAAGACTGTCCAAGCCTCAGACTAATGTCCAAGTATTGGATTAAACGAATATTCAGTCTAGGAAACACATACATGTATAAGACACACAATTATTGAATCTGTTAGGACATAAGGTTCTAGAAAGACCTGACAGAACCCCAGTGTGCTATCAAGTATTCAAAGAGAAACCCAGCAGAAATTGACAACTGAAACAGAACAAATCAGAGACAAAAGCCAAAGCAAACAAACAACAAATAACACCCTACACATACAAACATCAATCCAGGGAGATTTTGTAAGCTAGGATCAAATATAGAAAAGAGCTGGAGTACCACCAGAGAGAATGGAGATTCTCAGAATGTAATTAGACAACTGTACTAAGAACTAAGATAAAGACAAAAGCCTAATATTAATACCAAGGCAGTGCATCATCTGGAGAATAGAGCAAGGAGTCTGAGCAGACCGATAGTGTTGCTTATAAGTATGTTAAGATAAAATAGACTTAAAAAGGCTGGAAGAAAGGGGAACAGAAGAGCGTACTGTGGTTGGAAATATGCAAATAAAAAGAAAGGAATAGAAGTGTATAAAAGAAAGGGATGAAAGGAAAGTATGAGAGATATTTTGTCCGTACTACCAAAAACTTAGCTAGATATAGAAGTATATAAAAAAGCAAAAAAAAATAAAAAAAAAATAAAAAAAAAATAAAAAATATCCTTAAAAAATTATGTTGTAAAACTTGTAGATCCCTTAGCGCTAAGATCGTATTTAATAAATCAAAAAAAAAAAAAAAAAAAGAGAGAGAAAGAGAGAAAGAAAAAAAAAAAAATCCAGAACTGATCCCAGAATGAACCAGTTCAATAGGTATTGATACTACTATTTCTGTTTCCTTAGCGTCTCAGCTGTAAGTGTCCTTCTCCTTGCCTTAGGTTTTTTTGCATTATTCTGTGACCAGCAGAGGTTCCTTTATTGTTCGTCTGTAAGCCTCGGTGTGTGGGGAGGGAGAGGGTACAATAGTGGCTCCTTCTCCTGGGAGTGAGTGAGCAGTGGCGCACTGTTGTTTCAGTCAGGCTTGGAGGTACCTGTTGCAGAGGGCCCTGGTGGCTCAGGCGTAAACAGAAAGTCTTAGAGTTGGGCCTCTCTCGGGGTTTTTCTTTTTGATGCTGGTTTTTTTTTTTTCTCTCGGCAGCCTCCCTGCTGCTGGCATTGCAAGGAGTTTTAATCTAGCCCCGCCCGAGTGCCTGAGGGTGCTTGTTATCCCTGAGCACCTTAGGTGGCCAGCAGGGCGTCTTTCCACTGCCTGTTGCAGAGGCACGGAAAGAGAGGGAGAGGCTGTGCGCACGGCTCCTCCCCCCCGCCCGGGAGCCTGCAGCCTCCAGCCGCCATCATGGCCGGGCAGCTCTCAGGGACCGGCACTCCTCTCCGCGGACCTCCTCCCTCCTGTCCTCTCGGTCCGTCACCCTACCGGCAACAATGTTTCTCACCCTGAACCAGATCTTCGGTTCCCACGCTCCCGCTCCTGGACCCTCCGTTCAGCCGCGGATCGATGTCTCGGTTCGGGAACACTGAGCTGCGCTGCGGACCCTCCGTATGTTTCTCACTCCCTCCCGTGTGCCACAGCTCCGCCGCTTCACCCTCTTTGAGCCCTCGTAGATGCCTCCCTACCAGCTATGTCAGGCTCCCCGCAGCCCTTTCTGGTGTCCGAGGCCGTCTGCTGGTGTTTAGCTGGTTCTCTGTGGGAAGGACTGCGTCCTTCAGTGCATTCCCAGTGCATCTGTGGAGAGGGATGCACTCCACGTCTCTCTACTTCACCGCCATCTCTTTCTCTCTCTTTCTTTTTTAAAGATTATTTTTGAAGACTATTTTATATGTCATAAGAATCATGTTTCAAGTGTACGATTCAATGATTTTTGTATTTTTTACTTCACTGAGTGGTACGTTGACCACCGTAAGTCGGTTTTAGAATATTTTTGCACCCTTGATAAGATTCCTCATGAACATTTACATTTAATCCTCATTCCCACCTACCCACCGCCACCCCCCCGCCCCAGCCTCTGCAAATAACAATCTACTTTATCTTTATAAACTTACCTTTAATGGTCATTTCATATTAAATTCAATCATATTTTTTATATGTTCTCTTGTATCTGACTTCTTTCACTTAGTGTGATGTTTTAGGTCCATCTGTGGGTGAAATGTTCATTCACATCTTTTGCTCATTTTTTTTGAAGATTTATTTTATTATTTATTTATTTGTTTGTTTATTTATTTCAGTTTTGGCTGCATTGGGTCTTCGTTGCTGTGTACAGGCCTTCTCTAGTTGTGGTGAGCAGGGGCTACTCTTCATTGTGGTGCCCGGGCTTCTCATTGCCATGGCTTCTCTTGTTGTGGAGCACAGGCTCTAAAGGTGTGGGCTTCAATAGTTGCAGCACATCGCTCAGTAGTTGTGGCTCATGGGCTCTAGAGCTCAGGCTCAATAGTTGTGACACGCAGGCTTAGTTGCTCCGTGGCATGTGGGATCTTCCTGGAGCAGGGATCGAACCCGTGTCCCCTGCATTGGCAGATGGATTCTTAACCACTGCACCACCAGGGAAGCCCTTTTGCTCATTTTTTATTGAGTTGTTTGTCTTTTTATTATTGATTTCTAAGAGGATTTTATACATTCTAGTTACAAATCCTTAACTGGATATGTGTTCTGCAAATATTTTCTCCCAGTCTGTTTTTTGTCTTTTCATTTTCTTAATGAACTATTTTGAAATGTGAAAGTTTTGAATTATTATGGTAGTTTATCAGTCTTTTCTTTTATAGACCACATTTTTAGTGTCATATAGAAAATTTTTTTTGCCTAATTCAAAGTCTTAAGAATTTTTTATGCTTACTTCTAAAATTCATATTTTTTTAGCTCTTATATTTAAGTCTGTCATCCACTTGAGCTAATTTTTAGGTATGATGTAAAGTGATTGTCTAATCTTTTTTGCATGTGGCTATCCAGCAGTCCCAAATCCAGGCATTTCTGATGCCAGTGCCAATGCTGTTCCAATATGCTAAACAGGGTAGATAAATCTGAGTGGAGATTGGTACTGACTGGCTTCCAATAGTGGCTTTTTAGCAGCTGGGTGGAACTGGATACCTAGAGACAAGAAGCTAAAACTTACCTGAGTCGAGAGTACTCTTCAAGTGTGATTAGTTCAATTAGTTGAGCTGACCACATAGACTTTTGCTCTTTGACCCGCTATTTAGACTAATATAATTAATTGGTTCCATACTTCAGCCAGATATGAATGTAAAGATCTAATAAATGTCTGTAAAAATTTGCACAACAAATTTCATAGAAGCCTTAACCAGAATAGTCAAAAACTAGAAACAATTCAAAGTCCAACAGGTGAAGGGATAAACAATTGTGTACATTCATGCAATGGAGTGCTACTCAGTGATTGTAAGGAGAGAATTACTGATTCACATAGCAATATGAATGAATTCCCAAAACAGTAACCTGAGTAAAAGAAACAAAAGACAAGAGTAAATCCTGTATGAATCCATTTATGTGAAATTGTAACAAAACTAGTCTTTCATGATAGAAATTATAACAATAGTCTCCTGGTAGATGGAAGGGAAATTGATTGGAAAGAGTGGTGAGAAACATTTTTAAGGTAATGAAATATTCTATATCTTGACAAGAGTGTGGATTTCATGGGTATATGTTTCTCAAAACCTGTCTGACTATAAATTGTAAGTTATAAGTTAAAAACTATAAATTATGCCCCTTTAAAAACTCATTTACTTTAAATACATTTTTAGCATAGTATTAGAAGTCCTAGCCACAGTAATCAGGCAAGAAAAAGAAATGAAAGACATCAAAATTGGAAGGGAAGAAGTAAAACTGTCACTATTTACAGATGACATGATGGTATATATAGAAAACCCTGAAGTCTCTACCAAAAACTATTAGAACTGATAAATGAATTCAGTAAAGTTTCAGAATACAAGATTAATATACAGAAATCTGTTGCTTTTCTATAAACTAATAAAGAAGGAGAGGGAGAAAGCAAGAAAACAATATCATTTAAAATTGTAGCAAAAAGAATAGAATACCTAGAAATAAACTTAACCAAGGAGATGAAAGACCTATACCCTGCAGGAATTTGAAAGTGATACAAAGAAATGGAACAATATCCCATATTCTTGGATTAGAAGAATTCATATTGTTAAAATGTCAGTACTATCCAAAGCAATATACAGATTTAATGGAATCTCTATCAAAATACCCATGATATTTTTCACAGAACTGAGACAAATAATCCTGAAATGTATATGGAACCACTGAAGACTGAATAGCCAAAGCAGTCTTGAGAAAAATGAGCAAAGTTGTAGGTATTAGGCTCCCTGTCTTCAGATTATACTGCAAAGCTACAGTAATCAAAATAGTATAATACTGGCACAAAACCGACACATAGATCAATGGAACAGAATAGAAAGCCTAGAAATAAACCCAAACACTTGTCGTCAACTAATTGAATAATTAGGGGTATTGGATTAAAAGATACAAACTACTATATATAAAATAAAGAAGCAACAAAAAGATATATGCCAAGACCAGCTCGGCGACTCAAGGTAAGTGACGGGTGCCACAAGCTTGAAGAAAACACAGACACAGACTGAAGAAAACACAGACACAGACTGAAGAGAAAGATGGGACTGGGGGACTCAAGACCTCTAGGATCAAGAGCCTTGCTGATTCATCCCAAGTTGCTTTTATTGAGTTCTTGGCTAACACTCCCAGGTTAATCCCATAAACAATCAAAGGCCTCACATGACTGGGGCAATGATCTTTGTTTGCCTCCTGGGTCCGATTTGAGCAGGTGTGGATCTGAGCAGAGTGCGGATTTGAGTTGGGCATGGAGAGCAAAGCAGCCCTGGGGGCAGGAGACCTCTCTCAGAAGGATTAAGGGTCTGTGCCCCACCCCTGTTGGCCCCTCTGCGGCTGTGCCTGTCTTAGGTTGTTCCTCCCCTGTGGAATCTTACCCGTCTCTGGCTAACCAGCCATCGTCCAGGGCCAAACAGGGTGATATGAGGAATGCAGTGAGAAAGGGGCTGCGCCCCCAGAGAGGGTCAATTTTCTGCCTATGCCCCTATAGTCTCCATGCCCAGCACCCTTAGCTCCTCCACTGCTCAAGCAGGACATTCTGCATCCAGTCACTCGGCCCACATACTTTAACATTTTCAAGGTTTCAGAAAGACTCCTGCATGTATTCCCACAGATATACTGTATAGCACAGGGAATTACAGCCATTTTCTTCTAATAACCTATAGTGAAATATAATATGCAAAAATACTGAGTCACTATGCTGTACACATGAAACTAATACAATATGTTAAATCAACTATACTTCAATTTAAAAAATAAAATTAAAGTGCATTTTTTAAAATTAGCTGAAACGACATGCTAAGGTCTGTTACCATTTTTAAATGTGAAGGATGTGGAAGGAACGTTTTAGAATGAATGTTTTTTGCTTCTTTCATTTCTTTCTGATCCAGTATAAGTCTGAGATTTCTATAATATTTAACAAATACACATATAGATAGAAAACTGTATAGAGCTAAAAATGAGTCATATTTCTGAATATCAGTGTCTTCAGGTAATTGTTTTTTTGTCCAACTCAAAATTTCTTTTGAATTCTATTATTAAAGTGTGTATGTCCTTCGAGGGAAAAATAATCTCAAGATATTAGTATAGAAAACAATTTGATTAGAAGACCTACCCCTTCTTTGATCCACAAGGTTGATTTGCCTTGTTTCCTTAGGTACATACAATGTGGGCCTTTCCTTAACCTTCACCAGGGCAACTGGGTACTTTCCTAGGTAATTGTGCATTGGGAAAGGAGAACTAACCATAATTTTCATGGACTGGCTCCAACAAAACACTATTCAGGAGCATCCAACAAAACACTAAACCAAAACTTGCAACCAGTCTTAAGGGCCTGTGAGAGTCATGTGATTGGAATTCAAACATGAGTTAATCTCACAACCAATTTTCTGTGGATATTTCTATATTTGCTTTGTTCTTGGTTTGAATGGACATCACATAGAATCACTAAAAAATCACTTGCAGAATCACTACACTGGCTTCTTGATACTTGGAATAAGGGCTATTATAGTAGGAAGTAAAAACAAAAGCCACTGGGCCTCACTTCTCCTATCACAACAATAAGTCAAACACTGTAATACACCTCTGAGAGTATTGAAGTTGTTATTGTTACCAGTTACTTGGAAGGTGAAGATTTGTTCATTCTCATCACATTTTCTATTTCTATTCTGGCTAATTAAAAAGACTAGTGGACTGGAGAAAGATGGCAGATCATTGAACTTGATCAGATTATAACTTTAATGCTACTGCTGTTCTAGTGGGGCCTTCTTACTAAAAAAAAAAAAAAAAAAAGTGTCCCTGGTACTTGATGTGCATTTACATGGCAAGTACGTTTTACTCCTTCCTATATGCAGAAAATTAGAAAAGTAATATCTTACCTCGAGGGCAGAAAAACACTCCAGCTAAAAACTTCAACCATCCTAACATTCTACAGAATATCACACTGATTCACTGCATTGATGCCGTTGTAGTGATCTGTTCTAAAGAATGGGAATTAAGTGAATGTGATGCACTGGAAATGAATGAGAAATAAATTCAGAGAAAATGGCAAGGACCACATCATAGAATTTTCTGGGGTTGAGTGGCATTGAACATGTCAAATAATCCCTTCCTCTAGAGAATGACAAATCCTTCTTCTAGTGGAGGACAAATCATTGTACTTTGTGTCCTACATCACCAAGAGGGAAGAACAATACATGGTGTGTTACCTGGATTTTGGTGGCAAACATATACCATCTATAAGTGTCCTCCTCCAGATCTTTTACAGAGTGATCCAAAATTGAGTTAGGGCTCAGAGGAAGTGCATAACTCAACTGGTTCAGACCTTGGTTTGAGCAGCTCTGCCACTAATCCTTTTGACCTAATGATCCTGTGCTGCTAAAAGCATCTTGTGAGGCCCCTCTTATCCTCCCTCTTTCCCTCTTTCTTCTAAATTATCTTACTACCTGTTTATCTATATTTTCATGTATTAAATATCAACTATATTATTCTTAATTTTTCCATTCATGTCTAGCTTGCACCAATGTCAGCTTTTTTTTTTTTTTTTTTTTATTTTATTTTTTTTGGGGGTACACCAGGTTCAATCAACTGTTTTTATACACATATCCCCATATTCCCTCCCTTCCTTGACGCCCCCCCCTCGATTCCCCCCCACCCTCCCTGCCCCAGTCCTCTAAGGCATCTTCCATCCTCGAGTTGGACTCCCTTTGTTATACAACAACTTCCCACTGACTATTTTACAGTTGGTAGTATATATATGTCTGTACTACTCTCCCGCTTCTTCTCAGTTTCCCCTTCACCCCCCGCCCCCTCCCATACCTCGAGTTCTCCAGTCCATTCCCTGTATCTGCTTCCCTGTTCTTGTCACTGAGTTCATCAGTACCATTTTTAGATTCCGTATATGTGAGTTAGCATACAATATTTGTCTTTCTCTTTCTGACTTACTTCACTCTGTATGACAGATTGTAGTTCTATCCACCTCATTACATATAGCTCCATCTCATCCCTTTTTATAGCTGAGTAATATTCCATTGTATATATATGCCACATCTTCTGTATCCATTCATTTGTTGATGGGCATTTAGGTTGCTTCCATGTCCTGGCTATTGTAAAGAGTGCTGCAATAAACATTATGGTACAAGTTTCTTTTGGGATTATGGTTTTCTTTGGGTATATGCCCAGGAGTGGGATGACTGGATCATATGGTAGATCTATTTGTAGTTTTTGAAGGAACCTCCAAATTGTTTTCCATAGTGGCTGTACCAACTTACAGTCCCACCAACAGTGCAGGAGAGTTCCCTTTTCTCCACACCCTCTCCAACATTTGTTGTTTCCAGACTTTGTGATGATGGCCATTCTGATTGGTGTGAGGTGATACCTCATTGTGGCTTTGACTTGCATTTCTCTGATGATGAGTGATGTTGAGCATCTTTTCATGTGTTTGTTGGCCATCTGTATGTCTTCTTTGGAGAAATGTCTATTTAGGTCTTCTGCCCATTTGTGGATTGGGTTATTTGCTTTTTTGGTATGAAGCTGCATGAGCTGCTTGTATATTTTGGAGGTTAATCCTTTGTCCGTTGTTTCATAGGCAATTATTTTTTCCCATTCTGAGGGTTGCCTTTTAGTCTTGTTTATGGTTTCTTTTGCTGTGCAAAAGCTTTTAAGTTTCATGAGGTCCCATTCGTTTATTCTTGATTTTATTTCCATGATTCTAGGAGGTGGGTCAAAAAGGATGTTGCTTTGATGTATGTCAAAGAGTGTTCTGCCTATGTTTTCCTCTAGGAGTTTGATAGTGTCTGGCCTTATATGTAGGTCTTTAATCCATTTGGAGTTTATTTTTGTGTATGGTGTTAGGAAGTGTTCTAATTTCATTCTTTTACATGTTGCTGTCCAATTTTCCCAGCACCACTTATTGAAGAGGCTGTCTTTTTTCCATTGTATACTCGTGCCTCCTTTGTCAAAGATAAGGTGCCCATATGTGTTTGGGCTTACTTGTGAGTTCTCTATTCTGTTCCATTGATCTTCCTTTCTATTTTTGTGCCAGTACCATACTGTCTTGATCACTATGGCCTTGTAGTATAGTTTGAAGTCAGGAAGCCTGATTCCACCAACTCCATGTTTCCTTCTCAAGATTGCTTTGGCTATTCGGGGTCTTTTGCATTTCCATACAAATCGTAAGATTTCTTGCTCTAGTTCTGTGAAAAATGCCATTGGTAATCTGATCGGGATTGCATTAAATCTGTAAATTGCTTTGGGTAGTACAGTCATTTTCACGATGTTGATTCTTCCAATCCAGGAACATGGTATATCCCTCCATCTGTTTATGTCATCTTTGATTTCTTTCATCAATGTCTTAAAGTTTTCTGCATACAGATCTTTTGCCTCCTTAGGCAGGTTTATTCCTAGGTATTTTATTCTTTTGGTTGCAATGGTGAATGGGAGAGTTTCCTTAATTTCTCTTTCTGCTCTTCCGTTGTTAGTGTATAGGAATGCAAGAGATTTCTGTGCATTAATTTTGTATCCTGCTACTTTTCTAAACTCATCAATGAGTGCTAGCACTTTTCTGGTAGAGTCTTTAGGGTTTTCTATATATAGTATCATGTCATCTGCAAAGAGTGATAATTTTACTTCTTCTTTTCCAATTTGGATTCCTTTAATTTCTTTTTCTTCTCTGATTGCTGTGGCTAACACTTCCAAAACTATGTTGAATAACAGTGGTGAGAGTGGACACCCTTGTCTTGTTCCTGTTCTTAGAGGGAATTCTTCCAGTTTTTCTCCATTGAGAACAATGTTGGCTTTTGGTTTGTCATATATGGCTTTTATGATGTTGAGGTAATTTCCTTCTATGCCCATTTTCTGGAGAGCTTTGATCATATTATTAATTCCTTAAATTTAGTTTTCATCATAGCAGGTGGGTTCTTCCTTCAGTAAAAATCTGGGCGAGGGAATTTTGGTCATTTTCCTAGAGTGCTCGATAGCTAAGAAAATTTCAGTCTGTTTCTAAAATGAGAAAAGTGTCAGGGAGATGTTGAACATATCCCTCTCTGCTTTATTCCTGTGGTTCCTCTCATGATTTCAATTCAACCATAATACCTGAAGTTGGATTCTCTTGGTGCTACAGTCACATGAGAGAGATTGCTGAAATGCACACTTAGTTCTCAAGTTCCCTTAAACCCACCCACAAAGCATTTCTCCTTTCTATTCTGTCTTCTCCATTCTACCACTATACCTTGAGTTCAAGTGGACTTTTCTCTCCATGAACAATATATCCCAGTGATCTAATCTAACTATGCATAACACTAGTCATTTTGTAATACCAATGATCTTCAACTATATAGGCTCCTTCTCTCCCCATTGACCTTCCCAACTACTGTCAAGTTATAGTCTTGAACAGACATCTAATCAACTTCCCACAGAACCATCAATAATTCTTCATTGCTTACAGAGTAAAATCCAAACTCTTAAGTCTACAAATAGTATATCTACTATAATCTGATCCTACTTCTCATCCATGCCCCATTTCTCCCTGACATGCCAGTAAAACTGGAGCACTCACTTTTGTTCTTTACACTGTGCAAGCATCCCCCTTCATTGTTTTGTCAGGCCTGAACATACTGTCTTCTCCCCACACTGATGTTCTCCAACCCCTCCAAATAGGAGCTCTTCTTTGAATATCAAAATATTTAATTTTTAATGCTCATGTGCACTGTTTACTTCTGTCTTAAATTATTTGAAGCTTAGAATTGTCACTAGTTAAATGAAGAGATTGAATTTAGGTCATCTCTAAGGATCCTGAAGACCAAAAATTCTATTCCAGGCACTCAAGATGTTATAACCAAAGGTGAATATTTCTGTTGATGAAAGTGTGACATAAAGGTTCTGTTTGAAGGATATTTGCCAATGCTTATTTTAGTTTTGCTTTAATGCTTAAAAAGGGCACTAGTTATAGATGGTTTTAATCTTCTAAGGTACCATGATTTCTTATATTCCCACCCTACCTGAGGCATGGCCCAGCTCTTATTAAACACAACTAATATTATTAATAACTCTTTAAAAAAATTCTGGTTCTCACTTGAGGAATATTTCATCCTTAAATCAATACTCTGTTTAGATCATAACAGCAAATATTTAGCAAACTATGAAATATTTAGAAAACACACAGTGGGAAATGTTGTACCAGAAAATTGTTCACACACCTTTGGAAAGCTGGGTTCTTTAGGTTTGGTTTAAAGACTTCGGACTATCCCAGAAGGGGTAATTCAGAATTTATAAGCTGATAAGCACAGTTGTTTTGAACTGAGCTTTCTGCTAATAACATATCTTTTGAACTAGAGTTCCAAATCTAAGGAAAAGAGGCCATTTATAATCAATTTTATGAAGCATTGGAGTTTTGACTGAACTCTGGTACTCTGAAGACATATTTTTTAAAACTTTGATAATATGTGATGAATTTTAGAAGAGAGATTTGAGTCATTAGAACAGGCTCCATGGGTAAGAAAAATGAAGTGAAAACAAAGTAACATCTCCAAATGAATCTCCATCATTTTTACAGCATCTAGAAGACACACAATAGTTCTGTGCCCTTTGTTCATGTACTCATTGAAACAGCAAATAGTTTTGAACACATATTGTGTACCAAGCACTGTTTGGGACAAGGTGCTACAGCAGTAAACAAGTAAGCAAAAATCCCTGCCTTGTGGAGCTTACAGCCTAGCTGGAGGACACAGACACAATTAGCAAGAAATTATACACTAGGTTAGAAGGTGATAGAGAGAGAAAAAGATGGCGGCGAAGCAGAGGGACGTGGAATGCATCCCTCTCCACAGATGCATTGGGAATGCACCGAAGGACACAATAACTCCCACAGAGAACCAGCTGAACACCAGCAGACGACCTCGGACACCAGAAAGGACCACAAGGATCCCGACATAACCAGTAGGGAGGCATCTAGGATGGCTCAAAGAGGGTGAAGCGGCAGAGCTGTGGCAGACGGGAGGGAGTGAGAAACACATGGAGGGTCTGCACTGCAGCTCAGTGTTCCCGGACTGAGACGTCGATTCACAGCTGAACAGAGGGTCCAGGAGCGGGACCGTGGGAACCAGAGAGCTGGTTCAGGGTGAGAAACATTCTTGCCACTAAGGTGACGGACCTAGAGGACAGGAGGAAAGAGGTCCATGGTGAGGAGTGCCTGCCGCTGAGAGCTGCCCAGCCATGATGGCGGCTGGATGCTGCAGGCTCGCGGCGGGTGGGGGGGGGGGGGGAGCCACGCGCATAGCCTCTCTCTCTCTTTCTGCACCTCTGCAACAGGCAGTGGAGAGATGCCCTGTGGGCCACCTAAGATGCTCAGGGATAAAAAGTACCCTCAGGCACTCGGGTGGGGCTAGATTAAAACCCCTTGGAATGCCGGCAGCAGAGAGACTGCCAAGAAAAAAGGAAAAAAAAAACAAAACCCCGAGAGAGGGCCAACTCTGAGACTTTCTGTTTACACCTGAGCCACTGGCGTCCCTCTGCAACAGGCACCTCCAAGCCCGACTGAAACAACACTGTGTCACTGCTCACTCACTCCCAGGGAAAGGAGCCACTATTGTACCCTCTCCCTCCCTACACACCGAAGCTTACAGAGGAACAATAAAGGAACCTCTGCTGGTCACAGAATAATGCAAAAAAACCCAAGGCGAGTAGAAGGACACTTACAGCTGAGACTCTAAGGAAACAGAAATATTAATATCAATCCTATTGAACTGGTCCATTCTGGGATCAGTTCTGAATTGTTTTTTTTCCTTTATTAATTACGATCTTAGTCCTAAGGGATCTACAAGTTTTATAACATAATTTTTTTAATGCTATTTTTTATTCTATTTTTATTTTTTTGCCTTTCTATATATTTCTATTTCTAGGTAAGTTTTTGGTAGCACGGACAATATATCTCTCATACTTCCCTTTCATCTCTATCTTTTATACATTTCTATTCCTTTCTTTTTATTTGCATATTTCCAATCACACTACACTCTTCTGTTCCCCTTTCTTCCATCCAATTTTAGTTTATTTTATCTTAACATACTTATAAGCAACACTATCGATCTGCTCAGACCCCTTGCTGTATTCTCCAGATGATGCACTGCCTTGGTATTTAATATTAGGTTTTTGTCTTTATCTTAGGTCTTAGTACAATTCTCTAATTTCATTCTGAGAATCTCCATTCTGTCTGGTGGTACTCTAGCTCTTTTTTATATTTGATCCTAGCTTACAAAATCTCCCTGGATTAGTGTTTTCATCTGGGAGGTGTTATTTGTTTGTTTGTTTGCTTTTGCTTTTGTCTCTGATTTGTTCTGTTTCAGTTGTCAATTTCTGTTGGGTTTCTCTTTGAATATATGATAGCATACTGGGGTTCTGTCAGGTCTTTCCAGAGCCTTATGTCCTAATGGATTCAATAATGGTGTGTCTTATACATGTGTGTGTTTCCTAGACTTAATATTTGTTTAACCCAACACTTGGACATTAGTCTGAGGCTTGACAGTCTTCTATGAACACCTCTATCTCCAGGACAAGCAACCCCAAAATTTTGGACAACCATGAGGAAACAAAGAAACCCCATGCAGGCAAAGGAGCAGGAAAAAAACCCACACGACCAAATAAATGAGGAGGAAATAGGAAAAATGCCTGAAAAAGAATTCAGATTAATGATAGTAAAAATGATACAAAATCTCGGTAACAAAATAAAGTACAAGAAACAGTTCATAAGAACTCAGAAAAACAAACAGCAATGGATCACAAAATAACCAAAATTAAAAATACTCTAGATGCTATAACCAGCAGAATGACTGAGGCAGAAGAACGAATAAGTGAGTTGGACAATAGAATGGGGGAAATAACTGCCACAGAGCAGGAAAAAGAAAAAAGAATAAAAAGACTAGAAGACAGCCTCAGAGACCTCAGTGACAACATTAAGCATACCAACATTCAAATTATAGGCATCCCAGAAGAAGAAGAAAACAAGAAAGGGTCTGAGAAAATATTTGTAGAGCTTACAGTGGAAAACTTCCCCAACATGGGAAAGGAAATAATTCACCAAGTCCAAGAAGCACAGAGAGTCCCATACAGAATAAACCCAAGGAGAAATACACCAAGACACATATTAATCAAACTAATGACAATTAAACACAAAGAAAAAATATTAAAAGCAGCAAGAGAAAAGCAACAAATAACATATAAAGGAAAACCCATAAGGATAACAGCTGACCTTTCTACAGAAACTCTGCAGGCCAGAAGGGAATGGCAGGATATACTGAAAGTCCTGAAAGAGAGAAACCTACAGCCAAGAATACTCTACCCAGCAAGAATCTCATTCAGATTTGAGGGAGAAATCAAAAGCTTTCCAGACAAGCAAAAGTGAAGAGAATTCAGCACCACCAAACCAGCCTTACAACAAGTGCTACTTCTCTAAGTAGGAAACACAAGAAAAGGAAAACACCTACAAATACAAACCCAAAACAATTAAGAAAATGGTCATTGGAACACACATGTCAATAATCACCTTAAATGTAAATGGATTAAATGCTCCAACCAAAAAACACAGATTGACTGAATGGACACAAAAACAAGACCCTTCTATATGCTGCCTACAAGAAACCCACTTCAGACCAAGGGATACATATCAACTGAAAGTAAAAGGATGGAAAAAGATATTCCATGCAAATGGAAGTCAAAAGAAAGCTGGAGTAGCAATACTCATATCAGACAAATTAGACTAGAAAGTAAAGACTATTAAAAGAGACAAGGAAGGACACTACCTAATGATCAAGGAATCCATTCAAGAAGAACATATCACAATGGTAAATAACTATGCCCCCAACATAGGAGCACCTCAATACATAAGGCAAATGCTAACAGCTATAAAAGGGGACATCGACAGTAACACAATAATAGTGGGAGACTTGAACACCCCACTTACATCAATGGACAGATCATCCAAACAGAAAATAAATAAAGACACACAAGCTTTAAATGACACATTAGACCATCTTGACTTAATTGATATTTATAGGACATTCCATCCAAAAACGACAGAATACACTTTCTTCTCAAGTGCACATGGAACATTTTCCAGGATAGATCACATCTTGGGTCACAAATCAAACCTCAGCAAATTCAAGAAAATTGAAATCATATCAAGCATCTTCTCAGACCACAACGCCATGAGACTAGATATCAATTACAGGAAGAAAACTGCAAAAAATACAACCACATGGAGGCTAAATAATTCACTGTTAAACAACCAAGGAATCACTACAGAAATCAAAGAGGAAATCAAAAAATATCTAGAAACAAATGACAACAAAAACATAACAACCCAAAACCTATGGGACGCAGCAAAAGCAGTTCTAAGAGGAAAGTTTATAGCAATACAGTCCTACCTTAAGAAACAAGAAAATTATCGAATAAACAACCTAACCTTACACCTAAATCAACTAGAGAAAGAAGGACAAAGAAACCCCAAAGTGAGCAGAAGGAAAGAAATCATAAAGATCAGAGCAGAAATAAATGAAAAAGAAAGGAAGGAAGCAATAGCAAAAATTAATAAAACTAAAAGCTGGTTCTTTGAGAAGGTTAACAGAATTGATAAACCATTAGCCAGACTCATCAAGGAAAAAAGGGAGAAGATGCAAATCAACAGAATTAGAAATGAAAAAGGAGAAGTCACAACGGACACCTCAGAAATACAAAAGATCATGAGAGACTACTACAAGCAACTATATGCCAATCAATTGGATTACCTGGAAGAAATGGATACATTCTTAGAAAAATACAATCTTCCAAGACTGAACCAGGAAGAAATAGAAACCATGAACAGACCAATCACAAGTATGGAAATTGAGGCAGTGATTAAAAATCTCCCAACACACAAAAGCCCAGGACCAGATGGATTCACAGGTGAATTCTATCAAACATTTCGAGAAGAGTTAACACCCATCCTTCTCAAACTCTTCCAAAATATTGCAGAAGGCGGAACACTCCCAAACTCATTCTACGAGGCCACCATCACCCTGATCCCCAAACCAGGCAAAGATGTCACAAAAAAAGAAAACTACAGACCAATATCACTGATGAATATAGATGCAAAAATCCTCAACAAAATACTAGCTAACAGACTCCAACAGCACATTAAAAAAATCATCCACCATGATCAAGTGGGGTTTATCCCTGGGATGCAAGGATTCTTCAATATATGCAAATCAATCAATGCGATACATCATATCAATAAATTGAAGGATAAAAACCATATGATCATTTCAATAGATGCATAAAAAGCTTTTGACAAAGTTCAACATCCATTTATGATAAAAGCTCTCCAGAAAATGGGCATAGAAGGAAATTACCTCAAAATAATAAAAGCCGTATATGAGAAACCAAAAGCCAACATCGTTCTCAATGGGGAAAAACTGAAAGAATTCCCTCTAAGAACAGGAACAAGATAAGGGTGTCCACTCTCACCATTATTATTCAACATAGTTTTGGAAGTTTTAGCCACAGCAATCAGAGAAGAAAAAGAAATCAAAGGAATCCAAATTAGAAAAGAAGAAGTAAAATTGTCACTCTTTGCAGATGACATGATATTATATATTGAAAACCCTAAAGACTCTACCAGAAAACTGCTAGCACTAATGGATGAGTTTAGTAAAGTAGCAGCATGCAAAATTAATGCACAGAAATCTCTTGCATTCCTATACACTAACAACGGAAGAGCAGAAAGAGAAATTAAGGAAACTCCCCCATTCACCATTGCAACAAAAAGAATAAAATACCTAGGAATAAACCTGCCTAAGTAGGCAAAAGATCTGTATGCAGAAAACTTTAAGACATTGATGAAAGAAATCAAAGATGACACAAACAGATGGAGGGACATACCATGTTCCTGGATTGGAAGAATCAACATCGTGAAAATGACTGTACTACCCAAAGCAATTTACAGATTCAGTGCAATCCTGATCAAATTACCAATGGCATTTTTCACAGAACTAGAGCAAGAAATCTTACGATTTGTATGGAAACTCTAAAGACCCCGAATAGCCAAAGCAATCTTGAGAAGGAAAAATGGAGTTGGTGGAATCAGGCTTCCTGACTTCAAACCATACTGCAAGGCCATAGTGATCAAGACAGTATGGTACTGGCACAAAAATAGAAAGGAAGACCAATGGAATAGAATAGAGAACTCAGAAGTAAGCCCAAACACATATGGGCACCTTATCTTTGACAAAGGAGGCAAGATTATACAATGGAAAAAAGACAGCCTCTTCAATAAGTGGTGCTGGGAAAATTGGACAGCAACATGTAAAAGAATGAAATTAGAACACTTCCTAACACCATACACAAAAATAAACTCCAAATGGATTAAAGACCTTCATGTAAGGCCAGACACGATAAAACTCCTAGAGGAAAACACAGGCAGAACACTCTGTGACATACATCAAAGCAAGATCCTTTTTGACCCACCTCCTAGAATCATGGAAATAAAATCAAGAATAAACAAATGGGACCTCATGAAACTTAAAAGCTTTTGCACAGCAAAAGAAACCATAAACAAGACTAGAAGGCAACCCTCAAAGTGGGAAAAAATAATTGCCTATTAAACAATGGACAAAGGGTTAACCTCCAAAATATACAAGCAGCTCATGCAGGTTAATCCCAAAAAAGCAAATAACCCAATCCACAAATGGGCAGTAGACCTAAATAGACATTTCTCCAAAGAAGACATGCTGATGGCCAACAAACACATGAAAAGATGCTCAACATCACTCATCATCAGAGAAATGCAAGTCAAAGCCACAATGAGGTATCACTTCTCACTGATCAGAATGGCCATCATCACAAAATCTAGAAACAACAAATGTTGGAGAGGTAGTGGAGAAAAGGGAACTCTCCTGCAATGTTGGTGGGACTGTAAGTTGGTACAGCCACTATGGAAAACAATTTGGAGGTTCCTTAAAAAACTACAAATAGAACTACCATATGATCCAGTAATCCCACTCCTGGGCATATACCCAAAGAAAACCATAATCCCAAAAGAAACTTGTACCATAATGTTTATTGCAGCACTCTTTACAATAGCCAGGACATGGAAGCAACCTAAATGCCCATCAACAAATGAATGGATACAGAAGATGTGGCATATATATACAATGGAATATTACTCAGCTATAAAAAGGGATGAGATGGAGCTATATGTAATGAAGTGGGTAGACCTAGAGTCTGTCATACAGAGTGAGGTAAGTCAGAAAGAGAAAGACAAATATTGTATGCTAACTCACATATATGGAATCTAAAAATGGTACTGATGAACTCAGTGACAAGACAAGAACAAGGATGCAGATGCAGAGAATGGACTGGAGAACCTGAGGTTTGGGGGGGCGGGGGGTGAAGGGGAAGCAGAGACGAAGCAAGAGAGTAGGACAGACATATATGTACTACCAACTGTAAAATAGATAGCCAGTGGGAAGTTGCTGTATAACAAAGGGAGTTCAACTCAAGGATGGAAGATGCCTTAGAGGACTGGGACAGGGAGGGTGGAGGGGACTCGAGGGAGAGTGGGGGGAGAGTCGAGGGAGGGAGAGAATACGGGGATATGTGTATAAAAACAGATGATTGAACTTGGTGTACCCCCAAAAAATAAATAAATAAATAAATAAAAATTAAAAGAAAAAAAAGCATAATGAGAGGGATTCCTAGGTGGCGCAGTGGTTGAGAATCCATCTGCCAATACAGGGGACACGGGTTCGATCCCTGCTCCAGGAAGATCCCACATGCCACAGAGCAACTAAGCCCATGCGCCACAACTACTGAGCCTGCACTTTAGAGCCTGTGAGCCACAACTATTGAGCCCATGTGCTGCAACTACTGAAGCCCACGCGCCTAGAGCCTGTGCTCTGAAACAAGAGAAGCCATGGCAATGAGGAGCCTGCGCACCACAATGAAGAGTAGCCCCCACTCACAGCAACTAAAAAGAAAGGCCATGTACAGCAAAAAAGACCCAACACAGCCAATAAAATTAATTAATTAATTAAAAAAAAACCCATAATGAGATATCACTACACTCCTAACTAAAATGGCTAAAATTAAAGAGTCTGAAATAGCAAATCCTGGAGAAAATTGAATTCTTAGAATCACTAATGGAAATGCAAAAGTGTACAGCTGCTTTGGAAAAGAGTTTAGCAGTTTCTTATAAATTGAAACATACCCCATATGACCAGCAACCCCTCTTAATCACCTAAAAGAAATGAAAATGTGTCCACACAAAGACCTGTATGTGAATATTTACAGCAATTTTATTCTTAATATTCAAAAACTTGAAATTAACCAAATGTCCATCAGTGGTGTGTAAATAAATTGTACATTTATGAAATGAAGTACAACTCAACAACAAAATGAAAGCAACTATTATTAAATATAACAAGATGAACATCAAAAGCATTATGTTAAGTGAAAAAAGCCTATCGCAAAAATGACATTCATATAACATTCTAGAAAAGACAAAATTATAGAACAGAAATCTGATCAGTAGTGCAAGTAGCTAGGGGTAGAGAAAAGGAAGTGACTGTTAAAGGGTATGAGGGAATTTGGGGGGGGGGGGTGATAGAAATATTCTGATTGTGATAGTGGTTGTATTATGAACATTTCTCAAAGTTAATTGAACTGTACACTAGAGGGTATATTTTACTATATAAGTTATAACTCAATAAATCTGACTTAAAAAAAAAAAAGGTGATGTGTACTATAGGAATAGGAAAGAGGGAGACCTGGGTAATAATGGTGGTGTAATTTAAATAAGATAAATGGGGAAGTCCTCAGTGTTGCTGTGACTCAGGTAAAGCAGCCTCACCTATAACATTTGCTGGCGTCCCTGGAATTGGCAGGGTGCTCCAGAAAGGGGCTGTCAGTTTCAGGTAGAGTTCCCCTTGGCTTGCCCAACTCTTTGCTTTGTGGGAGGTGGGGCTTAGCAAGAAGAGGAGCAGAACTAGCACCTCTAAATGAGCAGAGAAAGGGCAGAGGTGTCAATTTCCCATGTTTAGGAGTCATCCTGTGGCCCAACTTCAAGAAGGTGAGGGAGAGAGAGGGGCGTATCTGGGGAAAGAACATTCCAGGCTGAGAGAACTACAAAGGTTGTAACAACAAGAATGCCTGGCAAACTTGACAAACCAAGAGGTAAGACAGAGCAATTGGGGGTCAGTTGGGGGAGATGGGGTCAGAGTGTAATAATGAGGGACAAAGCAGCAGGATTCTGCAAGAACATTATAAGGACAAGCTTTTCACCTGAGTGAAATGGGTTGGGGAAATTGTTGCTACAGGATTTTAAGCAGAGGACTGTCATGATCGTTTTGTTTAAAAAGAATCATGGCAAATAATAGAAAAAGAGCTACCAGATATCTTTAACTAAATATCTTAATTTATTTGGATTCTCAAAGGATCATTTCTGCATAATAACTGTTATTTGTGTAAATAGGTCTGTGGGCTGGGAAGGAGGACATTCTGATTCTAGTGCCAAGTAGGTACATAGTTTCGAAAAAGCCTCTTGATCTTGATCTCACTGCATTTTTTTTTTTTGCCCTTTATCTGTAAAATTAACCTGTTAGACTAAGTGGCCAAATATTCTAACTTGGTAGAAAAGTTATTGAAAATGTACCCTAAGAGCCTTCTGGAATTATTCTGATTTTTTAACTCATTTTGAATATTTTCCATCGAATTTATAGGTTTTAAGTAACTCTGATAATCAGTAATTTCATTCTGGCAAGAGTTTAATGTTCATTCTGATATTAGTGAAATTATTATGCTACTTACAATAGAGCATATGCTGGTTGCCTATGGCAGATGCAGACATTTCTTTTTTGCTTTCTCTGTGCACTATAAATAAAGTTTATTAATAAACTCATAACATAAGCAGTTATTGGGAGAAAAACTGTGTAATTCACTTAAAATAAGAGTGGTATACACATCTATCACTTTTCTATTAAAAATAGATTAATTGGAGAGATCTGAATGCTTACAACTTCAGTATTCCTGAGATATTATTATGTTTGTAAACATCCTACACCAGAACATGTGAATTTGTGATCATAAAGCAACTCATAAAAGAAAATATACACAGACTTTAGCATTTGATCAATCCTGCAAATTATTCTTGGAACCATGAAAGTAGCTTCTTTCAGTAGACTAAATTGGAAAAAGAAAAAGAAAAAATTAATGCAGTGGTTTATTTAGCACACTCGTAATGAGTCACATTATTGGCACAGTCAGAAATGTAATCTAGAAGTTAGGAGTATTCCCTCCATCTTGGAAGAGACTTTTTGGAAGAGTGTATCTTTCATTTTCTCATCTGAGTGCCTACTCCAAGCCCTCTCAGTCAACTCTGTTTGGCCACCACTTTTAAGAGTGTAACTTCAGTTCCTCATGCATGAATAGCAACTTCAGAAGAGAGCTCTATTCATTGAACAAGTTGGTGAATAAAATTTGGGGAAAATTAAGGCTCTCAAGTACTGATCAGCATTTCCCTTGGCATCCTAATAGTCTCATGCTGTAACTGCTTGACAATAAGACTACACAATTATCTTACAATTACAGCTTCAAGATTTTAACCTGAATGGGTTTGTTGGGTCCCACTTCCATTATTTTTGCCATATGTCATACTAATGAATGTTTGTTGTAGTCTTTCTTAGCCAAGTCTTTCTCATGAGACCAGGAAGTCAAAACAGTAATATCTAATCTACTGTATAATGAGAAAGATATCCTAATCGGTTGATAGTTTCTTTTCTTGCTTTCTTTGTTTCTTTTTCATGATGGACTGGCTGTTAGGCCTTTCCAGTTGAAGTTAATTAGGCTAGATTTTTTAAATGAAGTAAAAGGAAAGGGGAAGGAAATCAGAAAGGAAGAGGAAAATGAGTATATATTAGAAAATATAACTCTGGTTAAAAAAAAAAAACTCAGGATATGCTGCCCATTTCATTTGTCAGGCTAATCAGTGTACTAAAAGCCTTTATATTTTGTCACAGAAAATTAATTTGCACTCGCTTCTTAAACAAAAATGCAAATTGGAAAATTATCACATATTTTTATTCCATTCTTCTCTCAAACCATATTGTTCACTAGAATTCAATGTGTTAGAGTTTCTTAGTTATATATCCACCAACGTAACTTCATCATGAAAATCTAATGTGTATCTATTTCCATACCATACTTCATTCATTTATTCATTTATTAATTCATTCATCTAAGGAAGCTAACCTACCAGAAATGTTGCATATTTTATACTATATTCATATACAAAATCTGGGATTTGGTTTGATTTAACATAAAATTCTAAAAGTTCAGTTTTTGGCCATATATTGTCAGCATTGGTGAGAGTTTATTCTGACAAGTGTAAGTTTATTCTGAGAGTTTAATGAGAATAAATGATAAATGACAGAATAGATGATAAAAAGCATTTTGTTTGTTTGTATTTAGATGGTAATGAAAATAGAAAAAATGATTCATTGGTCTACAAGAAAGCTTTTTTGACTAGATTGATTTCCTCAAACCAGCTAAATCATGTTTAAGACTTGAAATGTCTCAGTGATATGTCCTGTTACATATCAAAACATATTGTAGCATAAAAAAATTTTAAAGAGATCATTAGAAGCAGAGCCTAGTTTATGTAAAAAATAGCACAATTTAATGGGAAAGAATTGACTGTTCTAAACATATTGTTCGGAAAACTGGCTGTATATGGAGAAAATAAAATTCAGCTTAGATCCTCATCTCTGACTCTACATTAAAGAGTTCAAATGAAGAATGAGTTTTCTTTTTTTGGGGGGAGGGCGGGGGTGTGGATTAGGTAAAGAAAAGAAAAGAAAAAATACAAGAGCTTGTAGAAAAGCTACACATGAATTAAAATATCACGATAGGAAATAGCATTTCCAAAAACAAGGAAGGAAATAACAAAGGGAAACAATAACTATCTAAAGTTTAAAATAGCATGCAAATTAAAAGGCAAAATGACAAATGTATTTGCAATATATGTGACAGAATATTGCATGATCTTATATAACAAGATCTTGTGAATGAGTAAGAAGTGTTTTATGCACCTCAATAAAGGAAAAATGAGGGTAAATACAAACATGGTACCAAGAAACAAATGTAAAACTCAGTAGTAAATAAATTTTTGTGTATATTAATTATATTATTGAAAGCCAGTTAAGATTATGGTAAGACTTTTGCAGTAGCCTATCTGGAAAATAGTCTGATGCTATAGCAGGAACTTTAAAGATAATAGTACTTTTGGTCTTAAAATTTTACTACTGCTGCTACCAATGTATCTTAAAAGAGTCATTAGTTTCTCATAAAGATTTATATTGAAGGGTAATGAAAATGTCATCCCTTTTAAGAATATAAAAATAAAAACTATCTTTCTAACTGTATGACTATAGTAAAATAAGATATATATGTATATCTACAATGGAAATGTTGCCACAAATATCATAGTTTCTGTAAATATTCCGTGATATGGGTAAATGTTAATGGTGTAATTTGAGGAAAAAACAGAATCCACTTACATAGAGTATTTTTTCTAATTCTTCATAAGTAGGTAGATAGATGCATAGGTAGATAGTTAAAAGGCTGGAATAAAATAAATAAAAATATTAACAATGACCATTTCTTGATAATGGCATTATAGTTGCTTTTTAAATTTTTAATTTAAATTTAAATTTTTAGTTTTTAATTTATACTTTTCTAAACTTATTTGTGATGAATGTGTATTACAATTATAATTTTTTAAAAGACATCACCTTCTTTCTGTCCTTTCCTGTCTCCACATCCCAGAGTGACTCTGTAAAATTGACTAACACTGAGCACTGAAAGGGCAGAATTAGAAATGGGCGCAATTGACCCTGAGAGAGCTTGCTTCTCTTCTCAGACTACAGTTTCCTCCTCCTTTCTCTTCCATACCAAGAAGAGAATAATAATTTGTGAACAAGTCTGGCTCCTGAACTAGACCCAAAACCCTTTAAGAGCATGAAAGTCTCCGCTTCCACCCCTGTCCGGCTGCTCCCAGCTCCTCCTGTTGCAACTAAGGTCACCACAGTAGCCAGAGAGGTCCTTTTACAATTTAAATCAGATTAAACTGCTCAAAACCTTCAGATGATGTTTCTTCACCTCAGAGTAGAAGCTAAAATTCTTTCAGTAGCTTTCAATGCTGTCATGATCTGGCCCACGTTATTCTCTCTCAACTTCTCATACTCTCCCCTTCACTCACCCAGCTGCAGCTTCTCCAGTCTCTTTCCTGACCTTAAACCTGTCCACCATGCTCCCACCACAGAGCCTTGACCTCAGCTGTTCCTTTGGCTTTGCATCACTCACTGAAACTGCCCCCTTTAAAATTACAACTCCTAGTTCTTCCAGTCTCTTTTATTCTGCTCTATTTTTCTCACCAGCATTTACCACCTAATAAACTTTAGAGTTTACTTATATACTGTGTTTTTGCCTGACTTTTCCCAGTAAAACATCAGTTTGGTGAATCGTTTCTTCTATTATTATCTTCAGTGCCTAGAATACTGCTTGGCTGGTAAGATGGGCTCAATATAAATTTGTTGACTAAATGGAAGTTCACAGTCCCAGCTCCTAGCACAGGGCCTGGCATAAAGACACGACATGTCTTCAATAAACGTTTTTGATCAAAATTTAAAAATCATTTTATATGAGTTATTTCCCCTTATCAATTTACAACTTGTTTTCTGCTTCCTTCTCCCTGCAAAACTTTACTAAAACAAATTTGAAGGGACGAGGAGAGCTGAATCTTAGCATCCAGCTGTGTAATACCAAATCTTACATAATACAAGTCCTGTTTCCTCAGTTGAAATGCAAAATTTAGGACGTAAAGAGTAAGCTCTCATTTTTCACCATCAAAGCTAAAAATGCTTTCCTTCTTTTAAAATTATTTTGGTAGAATGTTAGCAGAGATCTCTCATCTCAGCAAGTATCTTCTTAAATGTTGTTTTGTCTTTATTTTTCATTTAATATTTATGTTTTTTATATAATGAATATATACAATACCTATATTTCCTCGGTAATTTATTTCCAGGGAAGCCTCTCTCCCCTACCCAAGATACTGTTGATAAATTAGAAAACCTGGATGACAAATGGATACAGCAAAGTTGAAAGTTGATTGTTTAATTAGGAATAGATAGTCTTTATGCAACAGGAAAAGTCTAAGCCAGTCAAGGCTCTTAATCCTTCTGCAAATCAGAGTAAATAACTCTAATACCTTCATAACTTATATACCTATAATGCTAAGCTTTAATCTAATTTCAACAAAACAGTAAAAATATGATAGGGACAGAATAAAGAAGTGCAACCAGAAACTATCTACTATATTAGTCGCTTGAGGACTGTCATGGTCCCCAGCCTAACGCTGTAAAGGGCAGCAAGTTGTACTCAGAGATACTTTAGGCTCCTGGGACCTGGTGGAATCCTCCTAACACAGAAACAGCATTAACCATCAAATTTCAGGGGACCTCTGTAAAGTACTACATGTTGGCTGAATTAGTGGTACATCAAAGGGAAATTGACTTTAAAAGGAGTCTGAATTATCTTCCTTCCAGAGCTTAAACCTGGGTCGGACCCTGTAGGTTGGCCTAGTTCATCAGCCTTGTTTTCATTCTATTCCAAAGAAGCCTGGATTTAATTTGAAGCTCAGAAAGGCATTAAAAAGGCCCCCTTATATCCCATCTAGTAGGAATGTACTCATCCCAAACCCTAAAGTCTAACTAACCAAGTTAAAGTTCTGGTCTAGTGTCCAGAAATTAAAATTCCCCAAGAATTGGCAAATGGTGAGTACAGTGACATGCCTTAATTTGCATCATATATCCACATTTTTAATTGCTCTCTTTCTCTGGAATGAGGCTTTAACATAATTGCCCTGCAGCAATAAGGAATGCCAGGAGGATAGAATTACAAGGAGACTGACTTTAATTACCTGAGAGGATTCTCCTGACATTTTTAGTTTATTCTTTTTCATAGAAAGAAACAGTCCAGTTTTTTTTATTATAACACCTGGTTTTATTTCTTTTTAATTTTTATTGGGGTGTAGTTGTTTTACAATGTTGTGTTAGTTTCTGCTGTACAGCAAAGTGAATCAGCTATACATATACATGTATCCCCTCTTTTTTAGATTTCCTTCCCATTCAGGTCACCACAAAACACTGAGTAGAGCTCCCTTTGCTATACAGTAGGTCCTCATTAGTTATCTGTTTTATGTATAGTAGTGTATATATGTCAATCCCAGCCTCCCAATTTATCCTGCTCCCCTTCCCTCCTTGGTATTCATAAATTTGTTCTCTACATCTGTGTCTCTGTGTCTGCTTTGCAAATAAGTTCATCTGTACCTTTTTTCTAGATTCCACATTATAAGCAATATTACACAATTTTTGTTTTTCTCTTTCTTATTTACTTCACTCTGTGTGACAGTCTCTAGGTCTGTCCACATCTCTGCAAATGGCAGTATTCCATTCTTTTTATGGCTGAGTGATATTCCATTGTATATATGTACCACATCTTCTTTATCCACTCTGTTGACTCTATTGATGAACATTTAGATTGCTTCTATGCCCTGGCTATTGTAAACAGCACAGCAATGAACATTGGGGTGCATGTGTATTTTTGAATTATGGTTTTCTCTGGGTATATCCCCAGCAGTGGAATTGCTGGGTCATATGGTAGTTCTATTTTTAGTTTTTTAAGGAACCTCCATACTGTTCTCCATAGTGGCTGTACCAATTTACATTCCCACCAACAGTGAAGGGAAGGGAGAACCCAGCTTCGGAGAAGTGTTCCCTCTTCTCCACACCCTCTCCAGCATTTATTGTTTGTAGATTTTTTGATTATGACCATTTGACCGGTGTGAGGTGATACCTCATTGTAGTTTTGATTTGCACTTCTCTAATAATAAGTGATGTTGAGCATCTTTTCATGTGTTTGTTGGCCATCTGTATATCTTCTTTGGAGAAATGTCTATTTAGGTCTTCCACCCATTTTTTAATTGGGTTGTTTGTTTTTTTGATATTGAGCTCTGCATGAGCTACAAGATTAATCCCTTGTCAGTTACTTCCTTTGCAAATATTTTCTTCCATTCTGAGGGTTGTCAGAAACAGTCCAGTTTTAAAGTAGGTACATCTTGAATTTGATCCTGGCTAAAACTCGTTGAAAATATATGTTGCCTGGTGATGCTGTAGATTATCTGTGAAAATAGTCTGTCTGCTGAGTTGTGCTTTCACTGCCAAATGGTAGACAAAACCAACAGATTGTTTATCTCACACTTTGGTATAACTGTGTAATTAACTTAAAGTTGTATAGTACTATCTTGGCATAAAACAGTGGACAATTTCAGAAAAAGAAATGAAGAATTCAAAATAGACTCATGGGGGACCTCTAAGTCTGGCTTGATAAAGTTTATTTACATCAGTAAATACCTTCTACCAAGGTATTGCCTGTCCTCAGAAATGCCATATTAGTTCACTTTTTAAATCTAAAATTGGAATCTTCAAAATCAACAGTAAATTTTTTTCTTTATTAACATAAAACATTTTAAAACTGTGTGTTTGCCACAGGCAAATTATGTGACCTATGATTCACTGAACTATAAAAAAAAAAAAAGAAAGCCGTGATCCCCAAGACAACAGAAAGCTAAACATCTGGAGAAAATCTAGTACCCAAAGATGGATTATACAGTGTGGTAACAGGTGGTGCTAAGAACTATTAAGCTGATTTTAATAAAAAGGGCAAATACCTCCAATAAATTTCTTTCAATAAATTCCTTTAAGCAGGTGCAAGGACAAAGCAAAATTTGTTCTCTTGTGTAAGTATGAAAGAACTTCCTCTTTTTTTTTGCTTTTCAGAATCTTTAAGATGACATTACTCTAATTAAAATATCACTGTATACTATGTTTTGTTTTTGTCATTCAAAAGAAATGTAAATAATATATTATCAAAGTAGCTAAATATCTGGAACAACTGTCTACATGCTGACAGATTAAATGGAGGAAAATAAACCAGTCTAAAAATGTAAGCCTACTTTTCTTTCCTTTAAAAGGAGTTAAAATTTTGTTTGAAACTAAGTCCAAATTATAAAGACATCTTAGAAAAACAGCCTTTAAAAATTAAAGGAAAATCCTGAATCTCAAAGGAAGTTTCCATTTTATCTCAGGTTGGCCACTTCTGTTTCCCAGGCCTCAGTTTTCTCAGCTCCAAAGTAAAAATAGGAGACAATTTGGTCTCTCCATATTAAAAAATGTGGCATAAATCTAAGACTTGGGGTAATTTTCTTAAAAACATATAAAGGCTCAGCTTTCCCATTTTGGACCCAAGATAGCCAAGTAATAAAGATTCAGACAAGAAGTGAATCCAGCTAGACAGAAAACTCAGTAAATGGAGGTCAAGTTTTAATTACCTGTAAACAATGAAAACTCTGAGGGTAATAGACCCTGAAATATTGTCTGGATACTTAAATACTGTGACCACCTAAATTTCTTTATAATTTTAGTACTTACAGAGCTGGGATCTATAAACTGATATCTTTCATTACACTTTTAATCCATGCCATGCCAGGCATAGACTCTTTATGGGCAGCACCAACAGAGGTGTGCCATGCCTAATCTGTTTTGCAGATTCACACACTGATGTGGAAATGTTTGGTGACTCATGAAGTCTGAATTTTCATTTTTAAAAAATGTTCATATTTCAATACATTTTTCCAGGATTTATGAAGTGGAGGCCAAAGGATATGTGATATAGAATAATTTAATTTCCTATCTGACACAAAACACTTCTCAAATTATTTTTAAATGATTGTTTCTTTCTTCCCAAAGTCCATGAAGCCATGTAGTCTAATCTGTACATCACATAGTTTTTGATTGTTTGACTTGCATCCTAATATTATAGCAAAGTAAAATTCTATCAATGTAGAGTTTGATTTATTTTCTTACGTCTGCATGTGGTTCCTAATATGTGCTGGTTCCTAATATGTGCTACAATTCAGGTTTCAGAAATACTGCTTTTGACACGTTACTAAATTCTCTCCATATTTATTTCTGAAACAGCACACACCTGCTTCACCACACAGCAATTTCTATTGATATATTTCCCTATGAAACCAAAAAAAAATTTTACACTTATATTTGTAAATATAGAATTCAGAAGCTCTCTGGTTCTAAGATATTTTAGGGAGACAAATTCATAGTAATGCGGGGGTTGGTTCAGCTGCTTCTCAAAAGCAAACCATAATGAATCTGATCTTTGTTCCATTCTTCTTATATAGCTTCTCACCTCACAGACTGAGAAACTCACAGTGAGAATGATAAAGTTGCCATTCAGTGAAGATGATTAGAGAAGCCCTGTGAATTTTTTAAGCGTGAATAAGACCGTGCTTAAAAGAACGCTGCTGAGATGCAAGCAAGAATGGGGCACTGAAAATATTTCCAGATGCAGCCCCTTTCCTTTAGAATTAGCATTTCTGTTTCATCCCAGTGAAGCTGTTCTATTCTATGCTAATATAACAAAATATTGTAATATCACATCCATTTTTATAACCACAAAGAATGATGGGTCTTTTTTTTTCAATATGACAGTACCATGCCAAAATAACTCGTCTATTCAGTGGAAAAAAAAAAAAAACAATACACAAGAGATTTGGCATGGCAACTTATCTTCTACCTTTTCTCCAGCCCCCACAATTATGCTCCCTTTTTTCCCTCTCCTTCGTGCTCTCTCTCTTTTTCCATTACTCCTGAGTCAAACAGGGAAAAAATATGGCTTCTACCTTCAAGGAGCTCAGAACCAGCAGAGAAAACAGAAAATTAGTTAAAATAAACTGCAGTGAGTATTATGATAGGGTAGAGGATAGACTAGAAGCAAAGTGTCATGGGAGCCTGGAGAGGAAGTCACCACCAGTTGAGACCTGTGGGGTGAGTTGGAGCTAGGTGAACAGGGAGGGGATCCTAGGTGAAGACCCAGAGGCAGAAGAGTTACAGGTGTTCTAGGTACTGATAGAAGTTAAGTATGGCTTAAGGGTAAAGATGAAGCCAGCTTTGGTAGAACTTGCTAGCCATGTACCCAAATTCATTGTGTCTTCTTCCTGGTTATTCACCAACACTGTATTTCCCAGCTTCTCGCCCTTGCATTTAGGTGTGATTGTGTGACTCTTTCCCACCAATAGAATGGAGCAGAAATGATGTATGTCAGTTCTGAGCCAAGGCCCACTCCCTCTTTCCCTTTGTTAGCTGGATATAAAAAATGCAAGTTCCCAGAGGAGGCCGAGCCACAAGTGGGAAGAACCTAGATCCTGAGACGCAGGAGCACGGCCTGCCAACAGGAACCTTTTCATGGACTGCTATCTAAACAGAAGTACACATCCATTGTGTTTGAGCCATTACACATTTGACCTGCCTCAACTAACACAGGAACTAAAAGGTGTGGGGCCTTGCAGGCCACGTTAAAGAGTTTGATCTTTATCTTAAGGGCAGTAGGGAACCACTGACTGGGAAGTGTCATGATCACAAAACCAGTTCTCTTTCATTTAGCTCTATCTGTAATGAAGGAGAAGTTGTTGCTGCTAATAACTTAGATAATTTCCCCCAGGTTTCTGCTCCTCTCCCATAAAGAATAATATATGGCATGATTTATTCATATAATTTTAGTAAATACCAGTCTTAATACAGATAATAATCACAAATGTCTGGAGCTTGCAATGACATAATAGATTATTTTCTCAAAATCCCTTATTGCATAGAAAAAGAAGGACTGTAAAGGTGGGGCGTTTACCCAAAGTCACCTGGGGATGTTAGGAGCCGAGTGGAGATCAATGGCTACAGCCAGGTTCTCTTGTTCACAGTCGAAGGCTTCTTCCACGGTGCCCAGCTGTTTTAAGTCCTTTAGCCCCAGTGCTTACAACAGATTGGATTACTCTGGGGAAATGAATTAAAGCGATTAACCATTGAAAAGTTATAATTTTGGCAACAGTTTTGTCTCAAAATTTGGAATCATCTGTATGTAATTTTAGAAATATAGAGATGCAATGAATTATTTTTTTTACATTTGTTTAATTGATGTTTTATTGAACAGAAGTAAATGAAACATTTTAACACCTTACATCTCCTTGTAAGAAACATCTCCATCAGCTAAAGAGAATCATTTTTATGATGTTCTTTGTTTTATAATTTTATGTCTTTATAATCTGAAACTCCCCATATGCTTTTTTCTGAACTCATTTTCTGGCCTTGAAAGGAATTGCCACAGTGTGTAAGCCATTAGAAGAATATCTGATGAAACTGAATTGGCTTGGATTGGCATTTTGCTTATACTGTCGAATATTAAGAGATAAAAAGCACTATGTCAAAAAAAAAAAAAAGCACTATGTAGAGGAAGTTGCTTTTTAATTTTCCTGGGGTAACTAAAAGCCCATGGCCGCTGGTGGGGAAAGATGATAGAAATGTATCCATCAGCAAATATGAGTATAAGGAGAGTTGTTGCATCTATCGAATAAAAATGAAGGAACATTAGAGTAACTGACAGAGCAGGAAATGGGAAACTATAATAAAGCACATAATAGCACATATTAAGAAAGTAGTACCCAACATGGACATTTTTCTGCATTGATATTAATTTGGTGTCAATATAGATTCAAAGAATGGAAAATCTTAGTCACTAATGGCAAATTGGAAATTAGCAGAAGTAATATAAATTAACGTAATATAAATTAAAACTAGCCAATAGTACATTTGCAATTAGCTCTGTATCCTCTATTCCTATAAAAGAGCATAATCCGTCAGTGATTGTAAATAAATAAATCTGTCTATAATAAGATAAAGCACCAGTAAGGGTGGATCTTCCACTAATACACAGAAATCATTTCAAAACAAGCTTGAAATATCATGTGAATCTAGACTTCCCACATTTATGGCTCGTGATCATAAGCCCAAGAATAGGTTATAACCATCTGTACTTTGGAAATGCTTTTACAAATGAATACTCAGATTATATCAGGGATAGTAAATGAATATCGATGATATGTAAGACAGCCAGATCTAAGACAGCAGCAAACTGACTGGAGGTAGAGGATGTGCTTATTGGAGGAAGAGATCAACCATCCAGAGTAGGTCTGACTTTGGTCAGGAAACTTGTCTGTGCTTCATTTTCCTTATCTGTGAACTGGACATGATCAGAACTACCTTACAAGCTTTATCTGGGAATCCGGAATTTTACACACACACATACTCAACACATAGTGTCTGGCATTGTATCTGACACATACTAGGCATCTGAAACAATGTCTAAAACAATAAAAGTAGTTTTATTGTCATCATTATTATTCTTGGTGTTACCTATATTGCGATGGTGATGGTCCTTATTATTACATTAAGCTTGTCAGAGTCTCCAACGACTAGATCAATACCTTGTTTCCTTTAGAATGAATTGAGCAGTGAGTGATGATATGAATATTTAACTGAATGGTCATTACTTAAAGAGAGATGAAATTTTCTAAATATATACTGTATATATAATTACTGTGTAATTTCTAGTTATATACATATATAATCATTACCATTAGGTAGAAGAATACAAAGATTTTCATTCTTCTAGGATTAAAAGAAACAATATTACGCCTCAAAGTATGGTTACCGGTTAGTTGCTTATTTCATGAGAAATAGATAATTTGCCAGCTGTTATCTGAAGTTTCAGCACCTTGTGTTAAAGCTGTATGAAAGTACTCTTCATTTAACAACAATGGGTAAAACGTGGTTAACTAAAAAAAGAAATGCTTAAAGCGTATTATTTCATGGTGGCCCTGGAGAGCACTGGACAGAAAGTTCAGGGTAATCTATAAAAAGCAGGGTGAAGGGAGGGGGTGATGAAAGGGGCCAAGAGGCTAGGGGGCCATGTGAATCCATGTGGAAAAGTGATCAGTGCTGGAGAAGGTTAAATTCTCAGTCCCTGAAGTCTTGCTGTTGTGGCTACAGCCCAAGAAAGTTAATGAAAGAAAGGAGCACTGACAACTCCTGCTGCTTCGACAGGAGCTTACCACCTCATTACTGGCCAGATTCTTACAACCAAAAGAAAAGAATACTCCTGCCAAGGAAAAGAGTAAGAGCTGGAGTGAGAGAGTCATCCAAGCAAGGCATTGCTGATATTGGATGAAGATCAAAGTAATAGCAAACAAAAGGAACTGGACAAGAAATAGCTGAGCCAAGACCTATGACCACAGACTAGACAACTATCCAAACCCTAGGCAGGAGAGATGGAAAGAACCCGTTAAATCCTTTAGTCCTCCCTACCAAACAGGAAAAAGTAAATGAAGTGACACCATCTGCTCACTTTCCCAGAAGAGAGAGTTTCAATTCCTCATGGTTAGCAATGCAAACATTTTCAAAAGCATTACTCTAATTACAAATGATTAGAAATGATCCCTAGAAGTAAAGATTTAACTCACGGTGTGCCTGACTAATGAACGTTTTCTGTGCATCCCATTGCACTTGGAGCTGACTTTGAAAGCAGTGGCTAGAGATGGTTTCTGAGGTTTTAAAATGATCCTTGTAAAGATAATAGGATGCATCACTTTTTCTCTCTGTTTCTCTAAGGGTATGATGCATGATCTTTTTTCTAAAGTACAATAAAATCACAGGGTCTTTCAGGATTAGAAAATGCAGTTTTTACTGTTTTGTTGATGTGTGTAGGTGGATTTGTGATTGTGTGTGCATGCCAAACTGAGAGGGGAAATACAGGTCAACTAAAATTAAATACTTAAATTTATAATAAAACTTCCCATGGAGAAGATTTCTTGTTATAGATTTAAATTCCAGTGTCATCTCTCTACAAGGAGTAAACCATCACTACACCCAATTAAAAATTGACAATACCAAGTGTTGGTAGAGAAGCAGAGCAACTGGAACTCTCATACATTGCTGGTGGTGTACATTTGGAAAGCTGTTTGGTACTTTCTATCCAAGCTGAACATAAGCTACCCCTATCACCCAGCAATTACATAAGTCAGGATATACACAACCAAAATACATATGTATGTGCATCAAAAGATGTGCTCTAGAAGTTTTTTAGCACCCTTAAGCAATAGTAGATTGGATAAATAAGTTGTAATATACTCTTACAGTAGACTACTCTACAGTGTGCATTGGTAAAGTATGGCCCATGGACCAAATCTGGCCACCATCAGATTTTGTAAATAAAGTTTTATTAGAACACAGACACATCTATTCATTTACACATTGTCTATGGCTGCTCTCATGCTTTAACATATTAAAATGGTAGAATTAAGTAGTTGCAACAGAAACCATTATGGCCTAAAAAACATGAAATATTTATTGTATATACTTTTTTTGGGGGGGGGGTACACCAAGTTCAATCATCTGTTTTTATACACATATCCCCGTATTCCCTCCCTTCCTCGAGTCCCCCCCGCCCCAGTCCTCTAAGGCATCTTCCATCCTCAAGTTGGACTCCCTTTGTTATACAACAACTTCCCACTGACTATCTATTTTACAGTTGGTAGTATTGTACATACTTTTGATAGAAAAAGTCTGCTGACCTCTGCTTTCTAGCAGTAAAGACAAATGCACTATGGTTATAGTTAACAACATGGATAAATCTTAAAAATAAAATGTTGAGTGAAAGCAGGCAGACACAATAAGAGAACTTACTGTTTGATTCCATTTATATAATGTTCAAAAGCAGGCAAAATTAAAATAGGATGATAAATGTCAGAAAAATGGTTACCTTTGTGAGGGGATTAAGGACTAGAAGGAAACATGGTAGAGATTTCTGGTTCCATCTCCATGTAGAAATGTTTGTTGGTAAATTCATTTACATTTGTGAACTTTTCTATATATTTCAGTGAAACTTAGCTTAGAGTCAAAAATAGCTTAACCAAAAGTAAAAAATGGAGGGCATATCGTCTTTGCTGACAATTACTTATTTTCAAGGTTTTACCTATCTCCCTATAGTGTTCTTTGTACAGAAGAGAGCAAATAAATGTTAAATGTCATTCATGGAAAATGAAACCATGGACATTAAGGATACAGCATGTTTTATTTATTTTTTATTGAAATATAGTTGATTTACAATGTTGTGTTTCTGCTGTACAGCAAAGTGATTCAGTTATACATATATGCATTTTTTTAGCACTCTTTTCCATTATGGTTTATCACAAGATATTACATATAGTTCCCTGTGCTATACAGTAGGATCTTGTTGTTTATCCATTCTCTATATATAATAGTTTGCATCTGCTAACCCCAAACTGCTATTCCATCCTTCCCCCATCCCCGGCTCCTCCTTGGCAACCACGAGTCTGTTCTCTATGCCTGTGAGCCTGTTTCTGTTTTGTAGATATGTTCATTTGTGTCATATTTTAGGTTCCACGTATAGGTGATATCATATAGTATTTGTCTTTCTCTTTCTGACTTACTTCACTTAGTATGATATACTCTAGATCCATCCATGTTGCTGCAGATGGCATTATTTCATTCTTTTTTATGGCTCAGTAATATTCCATTGTGTATATGTGCCACATCTTCTTTATTCATGCATCTGTCAGTGGACATTTAGGTTACTTCCATGTCTGGCTATTGTGAATAGTGCTACTATGAACATAAGGGTGCATGTATCTTTTTGAATTATAGTTTTGTCTGGATATATGCCCAACAGTGGGATTAGGATACAGCATATTTTAAAGTTGAGAGTCACGAACATGAAAATGAACACATTATCCTAAGTAACAATTTACCACTATACAAATATATATATGTATATATGTATGCTACTTTTTGCCTACTCATAATTCTTGACGGTTGCTACTCATTTTCCAAACAACATACAAAGTCACCCTCTAAAGTGTCCAATCACTACATTTCTACAAGAAACCCTCAAACAACAACAACAAAAAACCATGTTGTTTTGAGGTTGTTCTTTGATATTTGCACCTCCATTGTTATTTAGAATATTTAGAGTTGTTTAGAATCTTTTTTCTTTCTCAGACTTAATTAAAAGAAACCATTACATTTATTAGTATCAGTTTCCCACTTTACTTTTCAGATGGACTGAATACAGCTATAATTGAGTACATGGACACTTCTAATTTTCATTATGGCATATGAAATTGAAAGGCTACCTAGAATCACTTTTTTAAAATTATGAGATAACCCAGATGTGATTATTAATGATAGTATAGAAAATAATAATGTATTTTGGAAATCCATTACAGATGGCTTAAATTTAAGCTCTTTTGCTATCACTTCTCTTTGTTTTTTATCATTAATGTTTAGTATTACTAAGAAATGTCTCTTAAAACATAGTTTAATAAACAAGAAACCTTTTGAGGGGATAAAGAAATCAAAGGATAAATGCTTCTTTTACTAGTTCTGTTGTTAAAGAGAACGTTATATCAGAAAAGCAGCTCTCAGTTGCAGACCTGTATCTGACTTTCTGGCATTGAGTTGGTTTTGGTTTGTTTTTATTTTTTTAATGTATGTGTAATATTAATGTGATGCCTACATATAAGATATTGGAATTTTAAAGTGAATATTCAATGTTTCAAACCTTTGAAAATCTGTGATTTCTTCCAAAGTAAGCTATTTTGATGGTTAGATAATACCTATAAATTGTTTAATAAATTAATAACAAATCAGGGACAAAAATCAAGTGATTTTCTAATTTTGGTAGCCTAAATTATGGCTAGAAAAATTCAGGTTAGCTGTAAAAGCGCAATTCCTTCCATAACATGATTAAAATAAGAAAAGCATGCAGACACACACACATACACATGATGGCAGATGTTCATACAATTTCTGAATGTATAGATTATGAGCATCAAAGGTTATCCATGTTTTTTTTTTTTAACCCACCTACAGTAGGACTCATGCTTTTTAAATGGAAACCTGAGTTTTCTGTAAATTGTTGTCTTCTGCTTCTCTAAGTTCCGTGGAAGTAGAGATGTGTGTGTTTGCTCAACATTATTTTTCCAAAGGTAGTATAGTACCTGAAACATAGCAGGACGTCAATGAGTATTTACTGCATGAAAATAAATAAAGAAGGCAGATAAAATGGACCGCAAATAATAGCAACAGAGCCATCAGATAAGAGAAACTTCAAAAAATATATAATCTATTAAGTCAGATGTGAAACACACAGTCAAGGGCAGGGAAAGGGGGCATTTTGAGGCTGTGAAAGCCCTTATTTGTTCATATCAAATCACAAATCAAATTCAGTTAAGACATAAATATTAGCAGGGGCTATTTCAGAATGATAGAGTTAAAAGTGATGAATGTTCATTTTATTTTTAGGTGTTTTTCAAATATTGTACAACAAGGTTTATTGTTTTATAATTAGAAAAAATGTGACGTGAAGGAAATTAAAACACTTAATTCAACAAATTTGTACTTATAATTGTCTAGAATGCTAGGCATTATTTGGGTATCTACATGTAGATATAGTAAAAAAACAAAATTCCTACCATTCAGAGCTCAGACTTATGGGGAAGACAGACATGAAAATGAACCATTGTAATCAGTATAACGAGTACTGCAATAGGTGTATTTATTAAGCACTAGAAAGCACGCAGTCAGCTGTGTCTGTGTGTGTGTGTATGTGTACTAAGGCAGAGAGGCCTGAGAAGTTTCACGGAGTAGGTGATCTCTAAACAGTTTCCTTCAAGGTAACAGTTAAAGGAATTATTAAATGAACCATTATGTTTAGTAATAATGATCTTAAACCACTCCATTACATTTTTATTAAAATTATAACACCTAAGGGAGTTCAACTCAGTGATGGATGATGCCTTAGAGGACTGGGACGGGGAGGGTGGGGGGGAGTCGAGGGAGGGAGGGAATACGGGGATATGTGTATAAATACAGATGATTGACCTTGGTGTACCTCAAATACTGGTACAAGAGTGTAAAGCAATTATATTCCAATAAAAAATAATAATAAAATAAAATAAAATTATAAAATAATAAAATAAAATAAAATTATAACATCTTGAGAAAACAACCTGATGAATAAGCTAAACCATTTACCATTTAAGTAATAATCACCAACATGAAGTGAGAAAGGAGAAAGTAATGGGAAATATTTGTAGATGGAGAAGAAAAGGAAGTTTTCCTTTTTCATGGCATGTCAATGTTAATTGAAGATGAATGAGTTTTTATGTAAGTAGTTCCAAGATTTTGTTATTTTGGAAAATGATAAAAGTTTTTTTTCTTAGTGATCAATCCTAAGATAGAACAATCTGATGATCCCATAAATTTACCAAAATCATATGAAACTAGGAGGTAAATGTTGCATTTATTTTTTTAAAGCAAAAGAAAAACAAAAAAAGAGAGATAGAAAGAAACCTGGGAAATGAAGACCATTATGTTTCCTATTACTTGGCCTGCTTTTGTATATGCATTTTTTAAAAAACCCTGAATGGAGGATTAGTAAAAAGTATTTTCTCCTCCTCTTCTGGAAACTTGAAATTAGTGGGATATTTACACACACACACACAGACACACACACACAAAGACTGAGTGTGACAAGAATAAAAGCATCAAAGGCTTGAAGCCAAAGCTATAGTCATATCAATGCCTCATCCTTCATGAAATACAAATATTTAAAATATATTCCACCTGCTGGAGGGACCTTTTGGAATGTTTAACTGGTTAATGAGTTAAGTAACATCTGATTTCAGGCAGTTGACTTTCCACCTTTTTAGTTGCTTAAATAGGAAAAGCTTTGTTCCAAGGGTGATTTTTATTATCATTTTCTGAGTTTTGTGGAGGTTCCAAAGAGTGAAACAAATGTAATAGGATGGTATCTTCATTGCTCAACTGATTAAAAATAGTTTATTTAATATATAAAAGCTGAGGCTGTCCAATATAAAAATGCTGCTTAGTCATCTTGTCCAAGGAATCAATTACTGAAAAGTGTCAGGACTTAACCCTCAGCACATCTTGAAGGATGAAAGTTAATAAGCCATGAAATGGAGGCTTGCTCTTTACAAGCCTGGAGCTGAGAGTGAAGGATCTCCAATGGTAGTAAGTGTTTTGGAAGGCTTACCTTTTCTAGGTTTTATTTGGGAGGTATTAGGCACGTATCTTATCATCTAGGCCACCATGATTAGACATCTGCAAAAATAAACAAGAAATCATAAAAGCCATTTTGCATAAAATGGCTTGTATTTGAAGGGATGTTTTTTAGGAAAAGCTTGTTTCAGAATTAGCCCTGGTTCTATGGTGGTCTCTAGGTATAATTGCTTATTCTTTACATTCAGTGTGCCCTCAGCTGGAGCTGGCAATGATCATTTTCTAGATATAAAGGCATTTAGCAGATGGATTGGGGACAAAGTATACCACCTGCAGATGCAGTATATGTTAACTAAAACTTGAAAGCAGATATATTCTTTACCTTTCATCCAAACAATAGGTCTATATTGTTAGATACATTAGAGGGATTCTTGAAATTATTTTTCCATAATAACAAAGATGGACCTAGAGTCTGTCATACAGAGTGAAGTAAGCCAGAAAAAGATAAACACATATGCTAACTCATATATATGGAATCTAAAAAAAATGATACTGATGAACCCAGTGACAGACAGGGCAAGAATAAAGATGCAGATGTAGAGAACGGACTTGAGGACACGGCGGGGGGTGGGGGTGATGAAGGGGAAACTGGGACAAAGTGAGAGAGTAGCACTGACATATATACACTACCAAATGTAAAATAGATGGCTAGTGGGAAGCTGCTACATAACACAGGGAGATCAAATCCATGATGCGTCATGACTTGGCTGGGATAGGGAGATTGGGAGGGAGTCGTGGGTGAGAGGGGATATGGGGATATATGTATAAATACAGCTGATTCACTTTGTTGTACAGCAAAAACTGGCACAACAGTGTAAAGCAATTATTCCAATAAAGAGATAGATAAATAAATAAATAAGTAAATAAAAATAAAGGAGGTTAGAATTGGAGATAATATATAAAAGAAAAGGTTTTTAAGGGGGTATGAATTACATCCTCATTTTATAGAAAGAAAACAATATAAATATAATAAGATACGTTCTCTACCCATCATAATGATAAAAGATAGTGTAATGAAGAAATTTAGGGCCATTCTTTGAAATTCAAGTATAAATTAATCTGGCCTATCAGCTATACTACCAAAATGATTTCTATTGGGACCTTATGTGAGTTTCAGATGAACCATATTCCCCCATTCTCCTGCTAATAACAGATTTTCCAAGATGCATTTAATGTTCTGAATCCCACGGAAGAATGCCTCCATCAGGAGGGGATCACTAGGCTTCTACTCTTCAGAATTCCATGAAGAACAGATGCTTCTGTTATCTAATACAGTATTACCCTAGTTCCCTCCATCACCCTTGGAAGAGTGAACCAGAGGCCTGGATACAATTATACATCTTAAAATACACCTTAGAAAATCAAGGTTTCAAGTAAACTAGGTTTGAAAATATCTGCCGTATCTTTTCAGACTGGATTGAAAAATCAACATTCAACAAGACTGAAAATAGAAGATTTAGGAGCAAAGCATTAAGACCTGTGCCAAAATCATAATTTCTTTTGAAGAGAAAATGAATTAGCTGTCATACCCCAGATGGATGAACATAAGGCAAACTAATTTCCAGGCAGTGAGCAAGTCTTGAGGGAAGGCCCTGTCCCACTCGGTCCCATGTATCAAGAGAAGCTTCTTTCCAGCTCTACACTCTACAAGGGCTTCACCATCCCCTCTACTAGGCTCCATCAGTTCAAAGGGGAATACAAAAAGGCATTATAAGGTATGGTCATCTATTAGCTATTCCAGATTTCTAGTTCTCTTTAATTTTATCACATATGCACATAATTTTAAACATTATGTATTGTGGATTTTTTAATGTCAACTACAGAGTCAATTTTATTAGTGCTGACTTAGAATAGTAATTATATTAATAACTGTAGCCATAATCATGACATACAGCTTCTTACTCTGATTTTTCTGACCCAACCTCTTGGCTTCATAATCTCAGGTTCCATCTGTAATGTACCTACTATGTATCAGATGTGGGAGTAGACAGTGAAAATGTGGACTGTACTCTCACGAAGCTTGTATTCTAGAGGAGAAGACAGGCACACAGTGATTGGATAAAGAAAGATCTAGTAATACAAGCTGTGAAGGCAACAAAACTGGGTGATGCTGTTCTTTGTAGAGAGCAGTTAGGCTGGATCATCAGAATCCTCTGGGATGCAGAAGTGAGGTGAGTTCTGAATGATGAGGAGGAGGCAGTCATGGCTGATCTGGCTAAGGCAGGGCCAACCAGAAGGAAGATCATGACAAAACCCTGGGTCAGCTCTATGCTTAGTGTGTCCTAGGGATAGGCACGTAGCCACTGAGGGCAGAGGGCCCAGGAGAGCTTGGTATAAGATTAAATCAGAGAGCTAGGAAGATCACAGCAAGATTATGCAGGGCTTTTTAGATCTGAAATTCAAAGTGTGGTGGAGAAGCTGCTGATGGATTCCATGTTAGGGTATACTGTGATCTAACTTGTCTCCCTGACTGCATGTGTGGAATGGATTGTAAAAGGAGCCAAGCATGGAAGACGAGGGCAGTTTGGAGGCTAGGTGGCCAATATTAGATGCTTATGTTGAAGGCAGTAGTCACAGTGGGTGGGAAGTGTCCTAGAAGGGAAGCCAATATACTTACTAAGCAATGGGATGTAGAAGCTGAGATGCCTCAAGACTTCAGAGATCCTTATGTAATAACTACCTTTAAGAAGCGCAATGATGACATTTATGCACTCAACCTTCTACATACATACTTTCTGTACTTCTCTATCTAACCCCAGACAAAAGGTAATAAAGGTTAAAATTGTGTTTTCAAGGATTGAAACAAAGGAAAAGTATGAACATTCTAATTACGTGAACATCTTGTCAATTTATGGTGGGAAATTGTGTTTCGTTCGGTGTCTGGGCATCACCTCGGGAAAGACAAGAGGATCTGATTAGTAAAAACAGAGAACAGGCTATTTAAATGAAAGGAACAAAAATCTTCCATTTGCATGATATAAAGTGATAAGATAATTAGGTTGGAGAACAGAAGATTTATTTGTTCCTAATAAGCACATATATTCAAACCAACCTCAAGAAATAATCAGTAAAAACAGTACAAATAAGGTTAATGGCAATGGCTAACTTTAACAGCAGTGACGGAGCACCCCAGGAATTGCAATGATCTAGAATAAATACCATGAAGATACATTTTTCTTTATAAGCATAATTTTTTTTCAAGATTGCCTCTTAAATAATGGCTTACATAGAAAGAAGGGAAAAGGGGGTTAGCCAGTTTAAATGTGGTTGGGCATAGACCACTGGGGGTGGATGGGGTAGAAGAGAGAGAGAATCAGGGAAAGAAAATATCCTTCACAGGTTCACTGCATCTCTTGGCTCTAGAATTAAAGGAGGAAATTGCTTAGAAAGCTGGCATGAATATCTCTTTAGTCTTTTTTTGTTAATACCTCAGTAAAGTGACTAAATTCTTTACTAGGATGAACCACTTTTTCCTTAACCTTAAAAACTACTAGAAATTATAAGTTCAGGAATATTTATATTAGAACTTCCATAGATCTCAGAAAGCCTTGCCTCTTTTTTGATGTGTCTATTGGGATGATGGTGGTAAATGGGAGAGAAAAGTTTATAAAACAGGAAGGAAGTACACATGATCTGCATCTTTTTCCTTAGGAAATGATATTTATAATTAAGTGATTTGTGAATTTTTATTGTTTCTCCTTTTAGTAGTATAAAATATTAAGGGGTATTAATTTTAGAGATGGATTTTTGCACAAACAAATCATAGTATCTGTAGACGTTGTCTTGTTTTTACTTGGTTAAACACAATTTCTCCACACAGCAACAATATAAAAAAAAATTAACACCACACACACACACACACACACACACACACACACACACACAATTCTAGGCTGCATTTTTATCCCTGAACCTAAAAAGAGCCATCATGTAGCTTTTAATTTATGTTTATATGAGCTTAAAACTTAAATATTAATTCCCTTGGTGATAAAATCTAAAAATTATTATTTTGAAGGTATTGATGTTTTGAGTATTTGTCCTTTCCATATCTATTCATAATTTCAAGGAAAATATTTTAGCAAGAAAACTGAATTGAAACCTGACCATTTATCAAAATCATAGTAAGGATTCAAGGTGCAGCATGTTCCGAGACTAAACTGTAAACATACTTGTCATTAATGACTCTACTTTGCTAAACCTCAACTCTTGTTCTCTCTTTTACCAGCTGAATAAAAGAAAGACGTATTTAGTGGTATCTATAGCATCCATATTCTCATGCTTGCAAGAAAGCAAGTGTGACATGCCAAAGCAATAGAGTAATGAAAACTTGGTGTAACAAATTATATCTCTTCTGGGAAAGCTAGAATAAGAAAATAGGAAACTCTCGTGTTCAGTTTTATGGAAAGGTACAAGGGGAATAAAATGTCCCTTGGGTGAAAATTACGGGAACAAATCATTGACATGTAAAAGACAAAATAAATATGTTTCCTAAAGGAAACTTAAGTGTAACTATAAAAAGCCTTTATTTTATCTGTTCATTGTTTTTTATTACACACTCTGTTTTTATATACTCTTTTCTTACATTCTTTTTGAATTCTAACTTTGAAGTGGGAGAAAAATTATGGGAATATTTAGATATGGCAAGACACTAGAGAATTTGGAAAGTTTTTATTTGAAGAGAGGAATAATAACAAAAGATGTTTTGAGAATAAGTGATCATCTTGAAAACTCATCTTAGAGATAGTAGGCACTCATTAGTAGGATTTTTGCCACCGTCAGACCCATATTATCAGTGATGGTAAAGCTTACCAGGATTTCTAAAAGGGAACACAGTCGGGACTTGTTCCTAGCAAAATGCAGTCTGCTCTTTGAAAGGTAGGGGTTCTTCCAAAGGGGATTATATCTTGCCAAAAAGCTCATTTGTATGAGCTTTCCCTCCTCCCAGGCTCCCTAGAAACTCTCCCTTTTGCTTGGCACCACGCAGCATCAACATGTGATTTTTTTGGACTGTCTGATTGAGTTCATTGAACATAAAGCCTTGGCAGTGGCAATTATCTTGGCAGTGGTGGAAGCCAGGAAACATATACCGGTAAATGGATTTCATTTTAATCACTGTACATAGGGTGTGCTTGATTTATCCCATATCATACCAAGCTCCAATGTGGCAGCAAGAGTCTGCACTCAGTTGCCATGCTCAACAACAGCGCAAAGGTTGAACTTCGGTTACACTGCCAATGTACCATTTTCTATGAGTATCTTTTCCTTCTTAAATGTTTTTCTGTCATTTTTGTTCCTCTCTTAGGGTTCAGTGATGAGGTTGAAGAGGTTCAACTTTAATTTTTAGAAACTGTAGAACCATCCAGCTGTTTCTCTTTGAACCACAAGCTACCTTTAACAGGATTTTAAAATAGAGATTAGAAATCATTATTCAGAAGTAGATTAGTAGAATTTCTTGCTCCATTAACTTTTCAGGTAGTCTGAATCTTTTGTGTCTCCATGAATCTTTCTTTAAACATAGTACTTCATACTCTTTCTTTAATTGGGTTATTAGAGTGAAAGCACTTAAAATTGTGCTGAGAACATAATACATACTCAAGAACGGTTAGTTTTGCTACTGTTTGAACTAATTACATGTCAGTGTATTTGTTTAATATTTGTCTCACCCTTAGGCTCTGCTTCGCTTGTGGTCACTCGCTCTGTTGATTTGTACCCCCAGTGCCTGTCAGACGTGTTGCGCTCAATCATTTGTCAGCCTGTGGCAGATAGTCATCACTGTTCTCATCACTGTCATCATGAAAAATACCTCACTGTTATTGCTATGAATATGAAACTTTAATAGTTACACTTCCAAGGGAGCAAAAGAGACAGTTTCTAGTCCATAGGCTGCATACGAAGGGTAGACTAGAGATAGGAGGAACTAAGACAGGAAATAGCTTAGGAACTCTACAACTTTGCAGACTGATCAGAAATAGAGAAGCGTAAACAAATAATTGCAGTATGATGTTATAGGTCCTAATTAAATGTCCATAGCTAACTTCAGTTTGTTCTAGGAATGGTCAACAAAAAGTTTCACAGACTCTATTGTCTACTTTTGAGAAGCAAAGAGACCAGAAAACTTAACAAATATTTATTAAACAACTACTGTGTGCCTGGTACTATAGTCAATAATTTATAGTGTTCATCCTTATACTATGCCATAGACATGTTACTATTCCTCTTTAAAGGTTTCAAAATTGTGGCTAGAAATCTTTATTAAGTTCCTTTGTGTTTTAGTTAGTAAATACCTGAGCAAGGATTAAGATAAGGAAGGTCATACTGACACTTCACATATTGTGATAGTCTTTTTGATGTGTCCACTTGGCTAGGCCACCATCCATCCACAGTTATTAAATAAAACACTGATCTATGTGTTGCTATGAAGGCATTTTATAAGTGTAACTAAAGACCATAAGCAGGTAACTTTAAGATTATCCTAAATAATATGGGTGAGCTTGATTCAATCAGCTGAAAGCTCTTAAAATCAGAGCTGAAGCTTCTTTGAAGAAGAAGGAATTCCACACGTGGACAACAGCTTCAGCCCATGCCCAAGAAGTATAGCTTGTCCTTTCTTACGGTCAGCCCTGTGAATTTCAGATTTGCCTATCCAGCCCCCCAAATCACGTAAAAAGATTCCTTATTAAAAATCTCTTAATACTTATCTCCTACTCATTCTAGTTTTCTGGTTGAACCCTGACTGACACAGATTTTGGTATCTGGGGAGTACAGAACTCCTGTAACAAATACCTAAAAATGTAAAAGTGGCTTTGGAATTGGACAATGAGAAGAGGCTAGAAAATTTTGAGGAACAGAGTTTTCTCAAATGAAATAAAAAAAAAAAAAAACCCACCTAGATTGCTTGAACATACTATTAGTAGAAACATGGGTGTTAATAAGTTAACTATTAAGAACTCAGAAGGAAATGAGGACCATTAAAGAGAAAACCTAAATAATCTTTGCAAATACCTAAATTGTGATGAACAAACTCTTGTTAGATATATGGATGTTAAAGGTGCTGCTGGTGAGGATTCAGGAGGAATTGAGAAACATGATATCAGATACTAAAGAAAGGGGAGATTCTTATTTAGTGGCAGAATTATGTTTTGAAGTTATGTGGAAAGCATAAGTTGAAAGCAATGAAATTCGACATTTAGCTGAGATTTCCAAGCAAAGTGTGGAATTTGTGGCATTTTTTTTCTTGCTGCTTATGATAAAATGCAAGAGGAAAGAGATAAATTGAGAAAAGTAATATTAATCACAGAGGACGGGGGGTGAAGGGGAAGCTGAGACGAAGCGAGAGAGTAGCATAGACATATATATACTACCAACTGTAAAATAGATAGCCAGTGGGAAGTTGTTGTATAACGAAGGGAGTTCAGCTCGAGGATGGAAGACGCCTTGGAGGACTGGGACGGGGAGGGTGGGGGGGACTCGGGGGAGGGTGGGGGGGGAGTCAGGGGAGGGAGGGAATACGGGGATATGTGTATAAAAACAGATGATTGAACTTGGTGTACCCCCCCAAAAATAATAAATAAATAAATTTTTTAAAAAAATCACAGAGGAACCAGTACTTGATGATTTGGGAATTTATCAGTCTGTCCAAATTGCAAAAGATCATAAAATTATGACATTCCCCATCAGAAAAGTGGAAAAAAATTGTGTGGTTATACAATCTTTAGTTAATACCTCAAGAAGATAAAAATATGAGAGCATTCAGAAACACAAATGCTCTCTGAAGAGATAAGGTATGTGACTCATAGATCCCCTCAGTCAACTAGGTAGAAGCCAAAAAAGTAGACATGAGATTTTCTAGGAAATATTTGTGGAGGAGACCTTTATCTACTGGAATGAATCTCCATGACGTATATGAGAAACCCACAAGGTTCTTCAGATTGTTATAACGGGGGAAACATTGCCAGCTTGGACTGAAAGGAACAACATAAAGGACAAAATAAAAGAAAGCTTTCTGATCCCCAAAACTATCCAGGGAAGAAACAGGTTGATAATACTACTCAGCAGCATGCATATGCTATCATTTTATAAAAAAGAAAAGATGACTCTCGAGGTGGAGTCACAAGACAAGAGGGTGGAACCATGAGTTCAGACTGCGGAGCTTCAAGTCCAGAAGGTGGACCCACTATTCCCAGAACTTGAAACCGAATAGTGTTTGGCTGGATTTTGAAACTGTTTAGGATCAGTGATTTATTTCTGGTTTTCTTCTCCCTCTTTTTGAAACGGAATGTCTGTAACCGCTATCCTATGCCAGCCCTATTGTATTCTGGGAACAACTAATTTTCTAGTTTCACAGGTCCAAAAATGGAGAGAATTTTACACTAGGACGCATTATACTTATACCTGATTTAGATGATTTCAATGATGATTAGGTTGTGGGCTTTATGCAGATGATAGGTAGGTGAGATATTGGACTTTGAGTTGATGCTATAATGGGTCGAGATATTGTGGACCCTGGAACACAGTGAATATATTTTGTACATAGGTTGTATTTGAATCTTTGCAGTACAAAGGATAAACTGTGATACTAAAATAATAACTCTCCAAAGATGTATACATTGTAGTCTCTGGAAGCTGTGAATATGGTACCTTATGTGACAAAGTAGACTTTGCAAGTGTGACCTTAAGATTAAGGACCTTGAAATATAGAGATTACCTTGGGTTATCTGGGTGGGCCCAATATAAACACAAAGGTCCTTCAAAATGAAGAAAAGAGGGAGAAGAGAGTCAGAGGGAGACATGACTATGGAAGAGGTCAGAGTGATGCCATGTGAGGAATGTGATAAAGACTTGATTTATCTTTGCTAGCTTTGAAGATAGAGGAAGAGGTCTACAACTTAAGAATGCAAGCAATCTCCAGAACCTGGAAAGGCAAGGAAACAGATCCTATCCAGAGATTACAGAAAAGAATTCAGGCCTACTTTAAAGTCTCTATTTTAGCCTGTTGAGACAGTATCAGACTTTTGCCATACATTACTGTAGGATAATAAAGTTGTGTTGTTTGAGTGTGGTAAGAGTCCATACTGATTCACGGTGTTTGGCCAGCAGTTTGGCTGAATAATCAGGCATTTGGGAAGGAACACAATTTGAAATTTGGTGTCAAGGAGGTTTGGCGGAGAGATGTGTGAATAGACCCCTTTGAATGGGTAAAAAGAATGTGAAGATATTTGTGTACCATGTGAATGTTTGCCAAAGGGTGACTCGGCGAAGGAGGATTTTAATAATCAATTGCAAAGGATGACCTATTCTGTGAATACCAATGAGTCTCTTACCCCAGCTGCTCTTCTCATTGCCCAATGGGCTTGTGAACAAAGTGGCTATGGTTGTAGGAATGGACATTATGCATAGGTTTAGCAACATAAACTTCCTCTCACCAAAGCTGACCTGGATGCAGCTACTGTTGAGTGTGTAGTCAACTAACCTTAGACACCAACACTGAGTCCCTGATATGACATCATACCTTGGAGTGATCAGCCAGCTACCTGGTGATAGGTTGACCACATTGAATAAGTCCATCACAAAAGATGCAGCACTGTGAGTCTGCTAAAAGTGACACATTCTAAATATTGATTTGCTTCCCATGAACACAGTGCCAAAACTACCATCTGGGGACTTACAGAATGCCTTATTCATCATCATGTTATTTCACATACCATTGTTTCTGATCAAGGGATTCACTTTACTGCAAATGAAGTACATCATTAGGTCCACGCTCATGAAATTCCTTGGTCTTACCATGTTCTTCGTCACCCTGAAGCAGTTTGCTAGCCAGACAAAAATGGAATATCATTGAAGACTCAGTTATAGTGCTGCCTAGGTGGCTATATCTTGGGGACTTCAACAAGCTCCAGGATGCTGTATATACTTTTAATTAGCATCCAAAATTTGATGTTCTTTCTCCCATAGCCAGGATTCACAGGTCCAACATCAAAGGGTAGAAATGGGAGTGGCACCATTCACTGTTACACATAGTGACTCACTGGCAAAAGTGTTTGCTTCCTATATCCATGAGGTTATGCTGTGCTGGTCTAGAATTCTTAATTCCAAAGGGAAAATAGCTTTTACCTGGACACATAATGATGATTCCATTAAATTGAAAATTAAGAGTGTCAGATTGTCACTTTGGGCTCCTCATGCCTCTGAAACAGCAGACAAAGAAGTGGGTTTCTGTGTTAGCTGGGGTGCAAGGTAAATTTGTTTGCTACTACATGATGGTGTTAAGGAAGAGTATGTCTGGAATACAGAAGATCCCTTAGGGCATCTCTTAGTACTACCATATTCTGTAAAGTAAAAAGAAAACTATGACAACCCAGTTCAGGCAGGACTACTAATGGCTCAAACCCTTCAAAAATGAAATCATGAAATGGTAAAGAACTACGTAAAGAACTATGACCAGCTGAGGGCAAAGGAAATACAGAATGGGTAATGAAAGAAGGTAATTATAAACAGATGTGGCCACATGATCAATGTAGAAAAGAGATTGTAATCATTATGAATATTTCTTCGTTTTTGCTATGAATATTCTATATATCTTAACCAACATTTTTGTTTTATTCCATCTATTATCCCTTTATCATCTAACATAAAATTTATTAATAATAGTTAACTTTATCTTACAATATTTAAGATGCAGGAAATCAAAGGAAAAGAGTGAACATCACCCAAGGACTTTTCATCCTCTTTTAAGGGAAGGGTTAATTTGTTTTTGGTTTTCCCAAGATATTGTATCATGTTCAACAGAAATATGATTTTGTTATTGTCTTTATTTGGTGATTAAATAAGACTTAAGAGATATGTTCCAAGGAGATAAGTGCCTTGAAAATGGATGAACTGTGATAGTCTTTTTCATGTGTCCACTTGGCTAGCCTACAGTCCCTTGCTATTAATCAACTACTAATCTAGGTATGGCAGTGCAGGTATTTTGTAGATGTGCTTAAAGTCCATAATCAGCTAAAAGTGGACATTCTGAAAGAATTAAGTAAAGCTGCAAAACTGAGTATTTTCTGTAAATGGAGAAATACATGGGGTGTCTGGAGTACAATTTAAAGGTAATGCTAGGTGAGCCGAAATGTCTTAAGTGACTCCATTCAACCCTGATTTTGTACTTCATGCGTAGAATGTAATGCTTGCTTGAAGACAGGAAGTAGAGAATGGCTCATGTATGCTCGGGTGATAATGATAGTGACTGGTATGAAGAACAAATTAGCTGAGGTCAGAGAAAAAAGACTGACATGGATAAATCAGAAGAAGTGATTTGGGACATGAGGATAGCAGATGCATGGAACTAAAAACAAGATTTTGCTTGGCATTGATTTTGATGTACAGCATGAAGAAGAATTACTGAAGAATAGAGTACTGACGAATTATAGAAAGAAAAGCACTGGATGGATTAAAAAGCTGTACATGGAGTACCAGTACAGCAATATGGAAATTAAAGAAAATGGTGTTAAGATAAATAGCGTTCATTAAAATAACTAGTACCTATATGAATACTTGTGAACTGCAGTCACCCATAGCGAACCTATACCTTAGCATTTTATTGCTGCAGTGGAAAGAACTAGTCTCATCTTGTTATCTTTAAAATGAGGGAATAGAGGCCCAGAGCAGGTGCCATTGTCAGCATCACAGAGTTAGTGCAAAGTGGCAGAACTAATAGAATTCATCTTTGTTTTCTGTTCATTGTAGTGCCAAGCTAAATCCCCACATTCCTAGTTTAAGAGATGGCATGTCATAGTGATTAGCAGCACTGGCTTTCAAACCAGGCAACCTGGCTTCATATCCTGAATCTGATACGTATAAGTTGTGTGACCTTAGTCAAGTGGTACCTTGGTTTACTCATCTCTAAAATGAGTGTGATGGCAACTGTGTGAATCTCACAGGAATGTTGTAGAGTATAAATGAGTTTGTTCATGTAAAGTATTTAGACTAGTGCCAGACACATAGTAAGTTCTGAAATAGATGTTAGCTATTATTATTATGTGAGCTGTGCAATGAAGTTAGCGTGCCTAGATGTTGGAGTTTTAGATTTTGGACTTTTAGCGTAGAGCACCTAGTGATAAGTTTAAAGTACAGTCCTAATTTCTGCATTGCTAATGTAAGAATGGATAAACAGGAGGATAAAGGAAGGACCACCATAAGGTCTTTCTTCATTGAATTGAATTAAAGATTCTGGTAGGGCATCCATTTAAAAAGTCATATAAATGTGATTCTTTAAAAAAAAGAGAGAGATTAATGGGATGAGACCTTAAAAAGCTACCAAACAAAAGAATTTGACCAGTAGAAGTTGAAGTCACTTCTTAAAGTCTTCAATGAAATTTGGGTTGAGGAAAAATAGGAACTCCATCCGAGGAGCTCTTTTAGTGATGGGAATGGTTATGAGGAGACTCCCAAGCAGAAACTCCAGCGAAGTGGTCAGAAAAGGGGAGTAGCAAAACATCTCTATCTCTCTGGATGGCTGAAGGGATGGATACTTAATAAGCCTGTGAGCTGCTGATGATTGTAAGAATCACAGCAGGTGAACAGTTTCAGCCTCACTGTGTAGAAAGAAGTAGGGACGGGGAGCCATAGCATAATATTCAACTACTTAACTAGACCAATAGGGCCAGTGGAACTCAGATGAAACCTCTCAGTGGCACAACTGACTTTTTGAGAGCAACTAAAAGTTAAATGTATTTAAAATGCTAAGCTCTGTGACGGAATCTTTCTTGGGATACATTTCCGTGGAAATAGCTTTTTGAATGGGTGGAGCAATTGGCAAACCCTAACTGAACAAGACTCCATATGTTTTTGGTGTAGGAGTTGCATCAGTGAATCACAAAGTGCAGTTAAGGAATTAACCATTTATAGTGCTGGGTACTAAGAATTTTTGTATCTGGCTACATAACATATTTCCTTTCCACAGGAGGTAGTTATGACAAATTAGAAGTCTGAAAATTTTCTGATGGTGTAAAGGCCCAGCTGTCACTGGGGAGATAGTGATCAGATTTCATAGCTGCGTGGTCCCGTGGCGCCATGGAGAGCTCCATATGGTCACCCAAATGTTCCAGCTAAATCCACTGAAAATTTCCAGTCTGAGTTTTACTTGTAAGGAATAAAACTCTCCTTGTATAAATTTATCATTATGTGCCTACCAAGAGAAAAAGTCTTGTTAACTGGTTACATTTTAAAAAATGGAAAAAATAATCCACTTAAGAACAACTTTGTACAGCTGTTATGCTGTCTTCATGATAAACAGATAAGGATGCACTCCTGGGAATTCACAGAATTTACTTTATATCAATTGTAATATAACCTAAGGAAGGTGGACTTTTAAATTGATGGGTGGTGAATAACTAAAATCTGTGGAAATACCTGCTTCTATGATAAGTACTTTATAAACCACTGTTCTCTCATTCCACCAGAAAATCACCTCCGCTAAATTGTTAACGTTATTACTAAGTGCTGGGACACTTGTATGCATGTCAAAGATGTCAGCTTAAGTCTTATCCAATAACAAATGACAAATGCATAATTTATTGATTCGTAAATGGCTATGTCCTTGGATATATTCCATGTAATTTGCTTAGAAACACATCTGGCTTATGAAGGTAACAACTGTTTTAAAGAAGGTCAGCTCTATATTTTAAAGTTAAAGGAGGATATAGTAATCTTATTTGTTATATTTCTTTACTGAATCAAGAAAGGTTTTAGGTTTCATAATTTCATTTTGGGTTTTCTGATGTAAATAATATAGCAAAAACCTTTAACTGAAATTTCTACATATTGAAAAATATAAGCAATGAGCCAATTGTGACTTCATACAATAGTTTCATTTTTACCACAAACATCTGATGTAGCTAATTTTAGTGATACACATCAGACTACTAGATTGAATATTTGTTTTTTATGCAATGAAAATGCAAGTATTTGACATTTATTTATTGAAAATACAAAACTGAAATATTAATGAGGGTGCTTCAAATATTTAACATTTTTAATTAAAATCATTTTGCCATTAATTTCTTGTGATAGTTCTGCACTCATACAAACATTTAAAATATTACATTTTATTAATTATCTTATCCTTTATTTTCTCTGATAGAAGCAAAATATGCTCTATGAAATACACTTCAAATTTTATTCTGCTGGTGTACAAAGAAATGCAAAGTAGAGAAAAGACATTTTTAAGACCTTTTAATAAACATCCAAGCACCTTTAACTTTACATTTCACCTTGCAGCACACACAAAATGTTTAATTATTTGAGGATTAATGGAGGTAGTTTATAATTAAGCTGAAGTATGAACTGATGTCATCATCTCAGTATGATGATATACATTTTTATGCCAAAGCACCTGTTGTTTTGGAAGGAAGCAGCTGATATCATTATCTGCGCAGCCAGATAGCCCTGTTTCCTGCTGCTTAAAAAATTATCCTAAGGGTTACCTAAGTTGGAGTAATTCAGAATTTACGTTTTCATACCCAGAAGAGGACAGAATGGAGAAAATGATTTCTTCAGCAATCAAAGGAAGGGAAAGTGAGAGACACACTGGGAAACGGGAAGAAGAAGGAAAGGAAGAGCTTCAATTTAGATGACCAGAGGATACTGTTACTCATCCCAGGGATGGCCTTCTTAATACTTCTAAGAGCATGTATGGTTTGCAAAAGAACAACAATGGAAGCACTCATTTTATTAATATGAATGAAATGATGCATTTTTGGAGGACATGAAGGGGAAAACTATACAATTTTATACTTTAACACAGAATGTAACATTACCATGTTTCTAAACACTCATAAAAATGTTCCTATTTCCAGATTTTATCTGTCAGTAATCGATGAACTACAGAAAAGATTCAAGTAACCCATATTATTATTTTCTCATGGCAATTAGGTAAGCCTGCCCCTGAATGGCTTTTTGGTTTACTAGCTGGCTGGTTGTTTTTTGTTATGCATTGATTAGGGCTGAGGCTATTGACTAAGGTGAAGGCCTATGCAATATAAACACAACTGCTATGGAAACATATCTATCTGCACATTCATTTGCCCTTCCACTGGCTTCATCCCCAAACTGGGAAGAAATCACCAAATCTCCCAGCATGAGAAAATTCTGCAGTGTCCCATGCTGCCAACACAATATTCCAGATATAATTTTGCCCTTGTATATTGATCCTGCTCTCTTCTATAAAATGTTGTTGCATATTGAGTGTTCCCCTTTATTAAACATAACTCCTTCCCAACTTAGTTCCTCCTTCTTTCTCATTGGGACTCCTGGCCCTAATCAATACTGCCCATCTGCCACATTTTCTTCTGTGCTATTTTTTTTTTTCCCTCTCCCTAGGCTATCTCCATAATACCTGTAGTCACTAGTTATTATTTCCCCAGAGATCTTTGCTGTTGTTTATTAAGCTATATTTCGTTTCTACAAAAATCTCATGAGGTAGTTATTATTAATATTGGCGATGAGGAAGCTGGTTTATAGAGTTAAAGTAACTGGTTCATGGTCACGCAATTAGTTGATAACAGAGCTGATACTCACCTCTGGTCTGCCTTATTCAAAGTCCCGGATCTTAATTCTACATTGTGTCCTTTCCAGTCTAACTTTTCTTCAAGTGCTCTTTCCATTCCCTTTCTTTAACGAACCTGACTCCCAACAGAGTAAGGATCATGGTGAGCCATCAGTTTGCTACTCACTAATACTTCTCGATATGTACTCTGCCATTCTCACCCCACCACCTTTCTTTGGGTAAAGCTGAGATAAACCGTGTTTCATCTTCTGTATTTTGCATCTGTTTTCTACCATCTTCTCTGAAGCTTGTAGACTTCTTCCTGAATTTTATCTGGCAAGCCTAGTAGCCACGTAAATATTGGGTTCTCAGTTACTCAGCATCCTTAACTCCAATGACCTAGACTCCATTCCATTTCAGTCACAATTTGGGTTTCATCCTCGTTTGGCTCATAAAATTTGGACTTCTGAAATATCCCTCTGACTATAAGATATTCTCCCTAAACTTATTTTATTTCACACTCCACTTGCTTTGTTCCTCATCTTCTCATGACCTCTAGTTCCTCACCTCTTTCGTAGTACTTTATTCTATTACTCCAGTTTTTAGGTCACTTGCACCCCTACTCGACTTGAATGCATGAACCTTGAGATTATTCATTTTAACGCTTGTCTTACCACCACCCTAGAATCTTTTACTTCTGTGATCTTCCCTCTCATGTCCATCCCCAGCATGTTTGCATATTTTATGTACTTCCATTTTTGGAGAATATTTGAAAATCATGTTAATTGGGCCAATTACATTTTTAGGCTAGCTCATCTCAATGATGTAGTCATGTACCTCATAACAGAAATTACTCTTTTGCTAACTTTATCAATATCCAAACCTTTTCCATTCATGTTCGTAATATAACTACCCTCCCACTATATCATTTCTAACTCCCTACCAGAGATTATTTTGCCTACCCCTTCTCCCAAAAGATCAAAATAATGTTTAGTAGTTATTTCAGAATTTTCCCCTTTCCTCTTCATTTTGCCTTTTCTTGAGGAAAGAAAATAGTGTATATTTTCCTTCCTAGTAATGAGGAATGAGAACTTAGATTCCTATGTCTTTGATATTCTCACTTTGCCAATATTCTTTTTTTTTTCATTTTATATATTTCCATCATTATTGGTTGTATATCTTCCTTCCTTTATCCTCAGAATTCTTCAAAGTATAAATTACACTCACTGCTCTCACTTATTGTGTTAGTTGGGGTAATTACTTCCAGCTACTAACAAACAACCCAGAAAACATAGTCGGTTAATAAAAGTTTCCTGCTCACGCATGTCACAATTCAATGCAAGTGGGTTTTTGAACCCTTTATTTTAGAAAAATGTGGGGGAAATGTATAGGGGGGAGTGCTTCTCCAAGTGATAGTTCAGAGATATTGTCTCTTTCCATCTGATGGTGCAACTTGCCTAATGTGCAAGGATATTACCTGCAGCATTATTAGCAATGGTGAAATAATGGAAACAACTTAACTGCGCACCAAATATTGGGACTGTTAAATATAATAGAATATTGTGCTATTATTGGAGAAAATGATGCAGTTTTTTATGTAGTGATATAGAAAAATTTCCAGTATACTGTAGGATATAAAAAACAGGGTGCAGAAGAGTGTACATCATAAATTACTCTGTGTGTGGCTGTGTGTTTGTATGTGCATTCTCTGGAAGAAAACACAAGAAACTGATGACAATGTATGTCACCAGTGGGGGAAATGGATGAATAGGAAACTAAGGGAAAAAGTGTTTTTTTCATCATATACCCATTTGTACTACTTGAGTTTTGTACCATATGCATGTACTACCTATTTTAAAAAGCAAGTAAGAACAACTAATACAACACAAACAAAAAGCATTGAAGATAAGGAGGCTACCAGGGCTGAACTTGTATCTTACCACAAGAATATTGTCCTCAGTGTAAGAAAAGATAGTCTTTACCAAAGTCACAAGAGAAGATATATATATATATATGATATATATATATATAAGATATATATATATAATTCTCTCTCTCTCTAACAGCTGTTAGAGTCCTCAGTTCTGAAACTGGTTATGAGGGTATCATTGATATTTATCACTTCCTCTTCCCACTACTCATTCTATGTTATTCTTGCTCTCAAATCAGCTGGTCAGGAATCTTTACATCGAGAAGCATTCCAAACCTTAATTCCAGAAGTGTCTGAATTCTTAATGGTTTTGCCTTTATTGGACCAGACTTTTTTTATGAGCCAGGGAAGCAATGAACTCCAGAGAATCCTGTGGTATTTCTTGCTCTTATTTTAGAGCAGCAACCCAATTTTCTCTTGTTAATTTGGAACAGGCACTCCTAGTAATACTATATCCTTGTCGCTGCCTTTTATTTCAGACGCATGAGGCATCGTGTCTCTGAAAATAGTCAGTTGGTAGGTTCAACTTCCAGTTTAATGGGCCCATTATTGTGTCTCATAGTAGACACTTGGACAAGGTTGCAAGAATTGAAAAAAGAATATCTGTGAATGGGTTATTGTAATAGTGAGAGGGGCCCTTCTCACTTCTACTTCTTGGATTCAGGACTTGTGAATGCTAGCTGTGAAAGAACTAGCATCCTATTAAGTGTGGCTGATTCAAAGAATATACTACATGCTGTAGGAGAACATTTCAACTTCACCTGCTTTTCCATCAAATATCATAACTGTCTTCAGTAGGCTACCCACTCTTCTTTCAGGTCCACTGTGTCTGGCTGATGGGGTTCACGATTAGATCAAAGAACTCCTCAAGTGTGAGCCCACTGTTGCACTTCCTTTGCAGAAGAATATGTTCCTTGGTCAGAAGCAGTGTTCTGTAAGATAACATCATAATGCATAGGGAATTCTCTCAGTCCACGGATGGTGGTGCTGACAGAAGCATGGTGGATATGGAAGAAAATTCATATCACAAATAGATGTTTAATCCTGTAATCCCACTTCTGGGTATATAAAATAGCTGGTATCAAAATCTAAAGAGATATCTACACTTCCACATTCATTGCAGCATTATTCACAAGAGCTAAGATGTGGAAACAATCTAAATGTCCATTGATGGATAAATGACTACAGAAAATGTAGTCTATACAGTAGAATAGTATGCAGCCATAATAAAGGAAATCCTGTGACACATTATAACATGAATGAACCTTAAAGACATTATAGAAAAAAAGAGACAGAATAGAGGTTCATACCAGTAAGGAAAATTTACTTTCACAATGTAAAAGGGCCAATGTCATCTACCTGCAGCAGATGGACCAGTACCTCTAGAAAGTGGTACAGTACTAAACATTCAGTATTGGCATCTATGGTTCAGAAATTGGACACTGATCAGAGACAATAATGAGATCAACCTTGATGAGGGAAAGCCCATGTTGTTGAGACCATGCATAGCCTACATCCTGTTGATATGGCCATTTTTATCATGGGCCTATCAAAAAATAGACAAATCAACAAACTCAGAATGGATAAGAGACTAGGCTGCCAGTTCTGTAGCAGGATGTCTTGCCCACATGATTAGTGAAATCCTCCTGTGCAGTAAATGCCCTCGGGAACACACATGAGCCACGCATACCCATTTTGCAAAGTCTGTTAACTCCTCTTGACCTGCTTGCCGTCAGTTTTCAATCTTATTCTCAAGTCTCTGACCAATGAGGACAAATAATCATTGCTATGAATCAGAATAGAACTTCACCTCAAGCCATCTCTCTCATTAGACAAAAAATGAACAAGCAGGTATAATGTCCAAAGTCTTAACTACAGGAAGGTTGATCTTCACCATCCTCCAGGATCATCCCTGAGTGGGACTGTAACCTGGCAACAGTCCATGTGCAGGCTGGGCTATGATATTGTGCAAATTCTGTGTAAACTAAGACCAACCATTTCTTCCTCCAGCAGCTGGTCATAGAGAGCTCATAAGAGCCCACAGTTGTTGATTAATAGAGGAGCAGCAATGCAGCAGAAGTAGGTATCATATAAGCAAGTTTGTGTTCTCCTGCTATTGTACCTTCAGAACCTGTTCAAGCAAAACTTTATATACCAGTTCCATTTCATAATGTACTGCTGCTGCACATGTTCAACCTTAACATAAGACACTTTTCAAGTTTATATATTTCAATTCAACTATCATTATGATTCTGTGATCTCTTCCACTGGACTCTGGGTCTGATGCTCTGTCATGTCTTTTCTGCTTTTACAGAAGATTAGATATTATTCTAAGGTGCCCATAACATTTCTCTGGTTCTCTAACTATGACATGAACAAAGAACTCGAAGGCCAGAGTCTGTAATTTTCTTTCTGTAAATTCTTCAAAGCTGTCAGAAGCAGTTATTCCAAGGGCGGTACTTGAAATCATCATTACTACCAGACTAGTATGGAGCAGTTCTTACTTGCATTTCCAAAGCCTTGCCTTTGACTGGCATGTCATTCCAAGAAATCATGGGCTCATTTGAGTAATTTAAGCCACTGCATGTCAGGTATTAGGATTATCCTATTTTCCACCTTCAAGGATGTCATTTTTATAATCACACTCAAATAGGGAAGAAACCCAATCTTGCAAACCCACCTAGAAAGCCTGACACTTGGGATGACTTCTAATAAGAAGTTGTCAATGAGGGTGTAATATGAAAAATAAAGCCATTCTAAGTCATAAACAGAGAGAATTTAATGCATGAAAATGGTTGCAAAAGTGACAGAAGAGGCTGAGAATCAAATCAGGGAGTGGCGGGGCAAGCCAGTGATTAACAGCAGGAACTCTTACCTGCCCTAGATTGAAGTGACTGAGCGATCAGGAGGTATTACTGGAAACCAGGGGCCCAGAAAAATCAGAAGAATCTGAATCAGAAGGACCAGAGCCAAATATGAGACCTGACCACTGTCTCTATGCCACCTGAGGCAGAGTCAGAGGGAGAAAACACTGTAACATCTCCTTTCCACCTGTCTTTTAATATTGGACAGAACATCCCAATAGCCAAACCTCAGTGAAAAAGGGTTAACCCAGGAAGCTGGGAGATGCAGCCAGCAAAGATCAGCCTGTTTGTGACTCAGTAGAGCAGGAGAAGGGCAAGGGACAGATTGGAGGGCAGACAGATTCAGAACGAGCACAAGGCATTTTATTATTGGTCATAGGTTCTGAAGTCAACATGTAAGGTGAAAATCTAGTAGAGTAAAAATTCATCGTAGAAATTCCTTAAGTTTTCCATAAAGCAGAACAAAGTGTCTTTAAACACAGAGGCAGCTTGGAGAGATGCTCACACCACAAGGGTTCTTAGGAGAATAGAGACCAACCAATAAAAGCATATAGCTATATCCTCTCCCTTCCACACTAAGAGAGATGTGTACATGGAGTGGAATAGCAGAGACAATAGTTGAATTAGAGAAAGTTCAGTGTGCATACATTATGACTCCACTATCCTTTAAGCAACTGCATGAGTAAGACTTACAATTAATAATAAAGGTCCTGGAGTAAAAACTGATCAGTCCACCTAATAGACACTAAATTGTATGTGGCAAATCATGTGGATCTAATTATTCAACCAGTAGAATCCCAGGAGAACAGGCCAGACACATGAGTTTTACCCAGTAAGAAAGTCATTATCCTTCAGAGTTGAGAGGGGAGGGGTGGCTCTGGCTTTACAATGGAATTTATCTCTCTGGTCAGTTTCTTGCATATCAGGAACAGGAAGTTAAAGAGAAGTTTCTGCCAGTTCTATAAAACACTAAGACCACAAACTTCTTCAGTCTGATTGCCATCTTACAGACTGTAATACAGATAGGAGAGAGCTATTAAGATCAGTCAACAGTTGGGCACCATGAACTAGAAACACTGAGGGTACCAAGAAGAACATTAGCAGCGGAGAGCCGCAACTGAAAACAACAATAAGAACTCCTAGAAATATATGGGAAGAGTAAGTATATGGCAGAATGTTGGGGTTCTGTGTTTTAGAATTTACATTTTTACTAGTGTCACCTCATATGGATCCACAGGTTTTTAAGGCCTAGAGAAATTTGGGAGGAGGCCCAGATAATGATATGTAGATTGGGCAAAATTTGGGTAAGGAATTCCTTTGTAGGATTCTTCCTTAGTGAATCAGTTTCCACCTGAGTGTGTTGTAAATTGTGAAGGCAGTCTCCAAAACTCTATTTTTTACCCTCTTCTTTTCTATTTTTCTAATTTATTGCTGTGGCTTAGAACAGTGGTTCTAAACCTTATGTGAACATTTAAAAAAACATGGAGAGCTTCCTTCTAACACTAACGATTCATCAGGACATCCCTGATGTGACACACACACAGTCAAACTCAGCCATAATGTAAGATAATCTTGAAGACAACTGGCCTGTATTCCTCAGAGGATTCAGTGTAATGGAGAACAGAGAAGAGGAGAGAATCTTCTAGATTAAGACAAACTAAAGACATGAAATTCCCATTAATAATTAAATTTGATTTTATCCTGCATAGGTAAAAATAATATATAATTTCTAACATGTCATCCAATATAGTATATCTTTGAAGATAGTAAGTATACTGTAAACAATTATACCAGACAACAGGAAATAGATGGGGTTGACCCAGGCAAATTAGGATATTTTGTTTCCTAGTTATAAAGAACATTATTCAGAGAATTGGGGAAATATAAAGTTGGTGTGTACATTGAAAGATATTATTAAATTATGCTAATTTTCTGAGGGGTGATGATGATGGAGTCATGGTTATATAGGGAAATGTCCTAATTTTTGGAAGATATGTGTATACTGAAGTATTTGGAGATAAAGCAAGACGATGTATTCAGCCCTCTTTTGGATGGTTTGACAAAAGGGAATTGTGTGTGTGTGTGTGTGTCTGCATTTTGTAGAAAAAGAGATGGAACTAGTGTAATAAGTTAGTAGTCAAGGTAAGAGACTATATGTTTTCATGTACCGTTCTTTTAATTTTTCTGTGGGTTAGAAACCTCCCCCCTCCCCACAAAAAAATTGTCAACTAGTGGATAAAAGAGGAAAATAAAAACAGATAATAAACTTTATGCTTGAGAAAACCAACAGAAAAAAACACTGATTCCTAACTCCCTACTACAACCCCAGTGATTTAGATTTAATTGATGTGGGATGAAATCAGGAACAATATATGTCAATGGTTCTCAGGCTTGAGAATCATTAGCTTTGACAATTAATTATGCACTGGTAACTTTTAGGCCATACTCACTGCTCTTCTCTTGTACTACAGTTTTGCAGTTCTAAATGGTGGATATCTTCATCAGTAGAGTTGCCCCTCCCATCCAATCAGAATTAATACTGCCATCTCCTCTTCCCCACTGCCATCTTCATTACCATCATGCAAGACCCTATTCTCTCTCTCATGGAGTCATTATAAGAGTTTCATTGTTGGTCTCTCACTTCTTTTTTTGTAAATGTATTTTATTGAAGTATAGTTGATTTACAATATTGTGTTAATTTCTGTTGTACAGCAAAGTGATTCAGTTATGCAAAGATGATAGATATAGATATAGATAGACATATATTCTTTTTCATATTTTTTTCCATTATAGCTTATCACAGGATAAGCTCCAATCAATCCTATACACTACAACCGGAGTAATCTTCCAAAAGCACACCTCAAAAACAACAGCAACTTTCAGTTATTCCCTGTTACCTACGAAGTTAAATAAAAATTGAGTTTCATAAAATTTAAAAGTCTCCATTGTTTTATCCCAACCTAAAATTTCAGGTTTATTCTCCAGAACCGTATGCCTACCTTATATTTGAGTAAAAATCCAGACCTGCCTTTTCATGATCTGTTCCCATATTGAAATTGCTCCTTGCACATTAACACCTTCCTTTTATAACTTCTTCTTTAAGGACAAACGTACTTCTTCCTACTAAAAGCCCCTGTTATCCCCTTTTTATTAAATCCCCAGAGAATTTCATTTATATCAAACCTGCTTTCTAACCTCTAATATTGAAAGGCTGAGGTCTTGCATCAGGGGAACCTCAGGATAGATTCTTCACATTATGCTTTCTTGTATCTCTATCCTCACTTTCACTTACTCATTTCTGCTCAGAAAAGTGATGAGTTACATTGCTTACTTACAATTGCCCAAGTTGATCTTTAGCTTTCAGACTTGATCGGATCTTTCCAATACCAACAAGATATTAAAACTGAAAAACCTGCCAAAATGAATCTTCAGCTGAGTACATTCCTGGGCATGTAGTTCACATGTATTTCATAGGTCCAACAGTTTTGTCAAACTTGTACCTCTCTTCCAGCCATTTTCTTCCTTTCACTGTAAGTACTCAATCTCTCTATATACTATAAGCTTATTAGGGATAGGAAATGTCTTTTCCATTTCTATATCCTATGCAGTACTTAAAAATTTGCATACATGTTTTTGTTCAATAAATGTATACTGATCTGAATTGAACAAGTGTTTTTAGTGTTCTGTACAAAATAGTGCCATAAAAAATTACAAAAAGGATTATGATTATTTTAGTATTCTTTTTCAAAGTAAAGTAAAATATTTTCATTTGAAATCACACCTGTTGAGTTGCAGCTGAATTCTGTACCGATACATTAAATTCTGAATCATGGAGAGAGTAAGAATGGCAGAGATTGTTGGGAAGGCAGAATGAGAGGTTTGTAGAAACTGGCTAGTAAATAAGAAATAATACTCTTTCTTATTAGATTAAAGTAGCTTGAAACTGATATTTATTAAAATTTAAATTGACGAATGCTCCAAAGCAGTACAAATAGAGCTGTAATTCCACCTTGCCATTCTCATGACAGTGAAGAGCTGAACTAAATGTGCTCTATCATTTGTTATACTGCCATAACCTTTGGATGAAATTATAGTCTTGCACTAAAGTGCGTTTGAAGAAGAATATGCCTGCTCATATTAAATGCACTATAGGGAAAAACAGTATTTGTAGTGAATATCTGTATAATATAATTATGTGATCACCTGCTAAGTACATATGTGTTATTGTGTTTCCGTCCCTAATGTTGTGATTGTTTAAAATATTGAGGAAAAGAAAAAAGAGAAAGGTTCTGTTTAATCTTAAAAAAAAGAGAGAGAGAGATGTAGTTCTGTATAGGTTTCTGAGACTGTGAAATGCATTGTTATTTCTTTTCACAGCACAATTATTCTTAACATATGACACTTCCACTCAAAATGAGAACTATTTTTCTTCTTTATCTTCTGACCATATTTATAAATTTAATTGAACAAAATGTCAAAAAAGTAAAAAATCATATAGAACCCAAAATGCAAGGTATAAAGCTACAGAATAGAAAAAAAAAAATAGCCATGATCCGAAAATGAGACCAAAACAGAAATCAATGATTAAAACTATTCTTATCTCAATCACACCTCATGATGTAAAAGACAGTTTTAAAAATAAATGAAAATCTCTATTGTAGAAGTGAACAGAAATAAAATTATTTTATCTAAACACATTTGTCATAGGAGCAGGGTATCTAGAATAAAAGAAATTTTAACAGAAGTCATGCATTCTTCCAAAAATGAATTACTATTTCATTTTGTAAATAAAATATTAGGATGTATTTTTGTTAAATATATACTTTGCCATACAGCAAATTATTTATATTTAGTACTTAATTACTTTTCTTTGGGAGCTTTTTCTCTAATTAGCTTTATACATATTTATTTTAGAAAAATTAATTCTTGAGTTCTGTAGTATTTTTTTCCTTAACTGAAAAGTATTCTTATAATAGTTGCAGACAATATTTTTTACACTTCATGCATATAACATACAATTTCCTTAGTGACTTAGGTAAATTTTACTTCAGTTTTTTTTCTAGATAGTGATTTTTCATTTCTGTTTTCAAATTACTGTTTATTTATGCTATGAAAAATTTGAAATTGTAGAGGATTTAAATTATTTTTTTAAAATAATTCCCATCGTCTTTTCCTCCACTATTCCCTTTAATTGTAATTAGGCCCTGTTTGTACACACACTTCTATAGCATATGAAATAAAATTTTCCTTTTAATCTCTCCTAAAGACTTTAATTTTTGTCTTATTCAATATCCTACCATCTGGCCTAAAATATATCTCTGACTTCAATTTTATCATTTCTTAAAGTATCCATTTTAAATTCTGAGCTAAGTTAATAGATCCTGAAAGATGTATTTTATAGTTGCATGCCCTCCAAAGTCACGCATTTCATTTACTCATATCTTTATATCCTACTGGTCCATAATCCTGTTAGTTCTGGCAAAATATATCCAGACTCCAACCACTTCTCACCATCTCTACCATGATCATCCCCCAACCTGCACCACATTAACTCTTACCTGAATTATTACCAGGATTTCCTAACTGGTCTCCTGTTCTTGCCCACCCTCACACCCTATTTCTCACCCCTAATAGCTTATTCTCAACCAACTGTCACAATATAAATAAAAATTTTCTTCATTCTTATTTCTCTCAGGGTGAAATCAAAGTCTTCACAATCGCCTAAATGGCTGTGATTGATCTGAACTCCATTGCCTCTCAAACCTCGCTTCTTACCAATCTTCCCTTCCTCTGCTACTTCAACCACACTGGACTGCTTACTTTTACTGCCGCTTACCAGATTTACTCCCCCCTCAACACTTTTGTATGTAGAGGAGTAACCAAAATGTTTTCTTCACATCCAGTTCAACAGAACCTTCTAAGTGTCAATACAGTCAGCTTTGTCTCACGTTTGTCCACATGCGTATTGAGCTCCTACTAATTGCCAGCTACTCTGATAAACTTATGAAATACAGATATACAAAAAAGATCACTTTGCTGTAGAAGCGAATGGTCCGGTCCTTCCTGAAGGAGAAAAGGGAACCCTCTTGCACTGTTAGTGGGAATGTAATTTGATACAGCCACTATGGTGAACAGTATGGAAATTCCTTAATAAACTAAAAATAGAACTACCACATGACAAAGCAATCCCACTACTGGGCATGATGTGCCTGAGAAAACCATAATTCAAAAAGATACATGTACCAGAATGTTCATTGCAGCACTATTTACAATAGCCAGGACATGGAAGCAACCTAAATATCCAGCCACAGAGGAATGGATGAAGGAGATGTGGCACATACATACAATGGAATATTACTCAGCCATAAAAAGGAATGAAATTGAATTATTTGTAGTGAGGTGGATGGACCTAGAATCTGTCATATAGAGTGAAGTAAGTCAGAAAGAGAAAAACAAATACCATATGCTAACGCATATATATGAATCTAAAAAAACGGTACTGATGAACCTAGTGGCGGGGCAAGAATAAAGACGCAGACTTAGAGAATGGACTTGATGAGGGAGTGGGGGAAGGGAAAGCTGGGATGAAGTGAGAGAGTAGCATTGCCACATATACACTACCAAATGTAAAATAGAGGGCTAGTGGGAAGCTGCTGCATAGCACAGGAAGATCAACTCAATGCTTGGCGATGATCTAGAGAGGTGGGATAGGGAGGGCGGGAGGGAGGCTCAAGAGGGAGGGGATATGGGGATATATGTATAAATACAGCTGATGCACTTTGTTGTATGGTGGAAACTGGCACAACAGTGTAAAGCAATTATACTCCAATAAAGATCTGAAGAAAAAAAAAGGAGGTGGGTAATAGGAAGAGAATTCTAGAATGAGGCAATGTGGTATGAGTAGGTTTGGAGGTAAGTTATATCTGAGGACTACAAAGTGTTCTGTAAGCTTATAGGATGAATGGAAGAAGAAAACGTTGAGAAATGAGACTAGAACATTACTGTTTCCAGAGATAAGGCCATTGAAGACTGTGAGCTTGAAAATGAGGTTGGGCTTATGCTTAAATCAATGAGAAACCACTGAAGGGTATTCATAGAGGAGGAGGATTGGCAGGAGTAAGTTTTCATTAAGATGTGCCCTGATGGCAGAATGGACCGGGAAGGGGTGGGGTGGGGGCACAAAGCTGGGGGCAAGAACACCAATCAAAAGCCACTGCTCAATTAAGAAATGAGTGGCTTTGACTGCAATACTAGCAGTCAAGATCAAGAAAGAAAAACAGATTTAAAGGATGCTTCTCTTGGGAGAAATTGGAAGCTTTTCATCATTGATTAAAATTTGGTGGGTAGGAAGGCAGAAGAATGAGTCACAGATTATATCCAGGGTTCTGGCTCCACATGGGAGGAAGGATGTGACATTCACTGAGATGTAGGAACACAGTGAAAGATGCTGAAAAATACTGAGTTCAATCAGTTCTAAACTTTTGAGCTTGAGGGGCATAAAAGTAAGGATGCCCCATCGACTTGTGGATATATGAATCATAAACTTCAGAAAGAGATTATAGGCTAGAGCTGAGATATAGACTTGGGAGTCATCTGTAGCTGGTTTTAAAGCCATGCAAATGAAGGGAACAACAAATGATTATAAGAAAGAGAGGTCTAGGAAGGAACATGAATATTTAAAACAAAGGCAGAGGAAAATGGGCACATGAAGAAGAATAAACCACAGCCTGTGTAAGAAAACCAAGTTAGCAAGACAGAGGATAATATTTCAACAATGTCAGATGATGCAGAGAGATCAGTGGGGCAAAACTTCTTTTAGCCAGCAAGGAGCTTTTGCTGATCTTAGGTAAAGTTTATGCAGGAGTTTGGTGGACTTAGAAACCAGATTGAAATGTTTTAAATGTGTGTCTGTAAGTGATATTAATGGCAGGGAGGGGGTAAGTGATTAAAGACTGTAAATACAGACATGAAGTGTTGGGCCATAAAAAGGAGATAAGACAGAGAATTGTTGCTGGAGGCAGATGTGGGATAAAGGAAGATTTTGTTTGTTTTTTCTAAGGTGGAAGAAACATACTGTGTTCAAAGGTGAGTGAGAAGGAGCCAGAGAAGAAGAATATTCAAGATTAATAGTAAGAGAGCATTGATATCATTATATCATGTTTATTTTGTGAACATTTCTGTTTTAAGTGTTTTACTCAAAATAATTCAATACTAGGGTAAATTATTATCCCCCTTTAAAAGAAAACATAGTCACAGACATGATGAAGTTGTAATCGTCTTCCTAAAGTTGTCCATCTAGTAAGTTAAGAGAGTCAGGATTTGAAACCAGGAAATGTGCCTTCAGAAGTTACCATATCTCTGAAGGCACAACAGATAAAATGCCTTTAAGGGATCACTGAGAAACATCAGGGCATGACTGAGGTTAGAGATCATGAGTTTTGAGTGAAATAATCTGCAACAGCTACCTCTGCTCTTAGGAAAGAAACATGTAACTCCCAGAGGGAAACTGTATGAGCATGGCTTTTCTCATTTGGAAGAGTCAAGCAAAGAAGCCAGTTAATTAGTTAACTTGGAGGAGAAGTCAGGCAAGAAAAGAGCATATTTTTATATAATATTACCTGGATTATTCTTGTATAAGGGGTAGGGGGAAAGAAATATTAAAGAGCAGAATTCTGTGTTTCCAATCAACTAGGCAGTCTTTAAACTCAAAGCTCATTATTTTGGTGGCAGGTTATATTTTGAGGAAATACAGAAGAAAACTTGGCCACAATTCCATTGCATGAAAGAAGGAACCAACTGCCTCTTCTGCAAAAGAAGAAAGCTAGCACCTCCCTCCCTTAGGGTTATCAGGAGTTGGTGCAGGTGACAGCTCCGATTGGAGCTATCTTAAGCCTAAAGAAGCAAAGATTGCAAGGAACAAGAATAAATGGGGATCCAAATTCTATTGTTCTATCATGCTATTGAGTTCTAAGGAGGAGGTTTAAATAAAGGACTACAGAAAGAACAGAAGGATAGGAAAGGGGACAGAAGACTGTAAGAATTTACATTCTAAAGTTTTAACCACTAAGGCAAGAACAGGGGTTAGAGAAACAAAGACACAAATTATGTGTGGTTTAGGAACCTTTCTCTGAAATTTCACTAAGAGCTGTTTAAACATTTATTGAAGTCTGGTGCATATTTGATCTAGAGAAAAAAGGTTGGGTGGTATTTGAAAACGTGTTAGCGCTTCTTCTCCCTCCACTTTGCTGTCATCCATGGTTGTCTGAAGGACTGCTGTATGACCCATTGTGAAATTCTAGAAGAAGAGAAATATCAATCAGAAAATAACAGCCCGGGCTTATATACCATACATCTAAAACACAGGTGAAGAGAATGGAGGATGTTTGCCAATCATCCTCTACCCAAAGCCAGCTCCCCTTCATGCTGCACTACTCATTACAAATATCATGGTTTAATCATCTGGGAATTATCTTTTTACTTGACATTTTACACTCAGTTACTTAGTCTATAATCATTTATTTTTAAGATTTGTTTAGAACAGTTTTAGTTTTATTACAAAGGTGAGAGGAATGCACTGAGATTTTCATATACCCCTTGCCCCCATACATGCTTAGCCTCCCGTGTTATCAACATCAGTCACTACAATGTTACATTTTTACCTAGGATGGTCCTACAGTGACACATCAAAGCCCATAATTTATATTAGGGTTCCATGGGTTTGGACAAATATATAATATGTAATGACACATATTCATCAATATAATATTATACAGAGTATTTTCACTGTCCTAAAAATCCTCTGTGCTCTGCCATTCCTCTCTCCATCCCACATGTGCCACCTCTGGCAACCACTGATTTTTTTATTGTCCTATAAGTTTGCCTTTTCCAGACTTTTATATAGTTGAGATCATACAGTATGTAGCTCTTTCAGATTGGCCTCTTTCACTTATTAATATGCACTGAATTCTTTCTTGGCACTGAATAATTTTCCATTGTCTGTATGTACCACTGTTTATCCATTCACCTACTGAAAGACATCTTGTTTGCTCCCAAGTTTTGGCAGTAATGAATAAAGTGGCTATAAACATCTGTGTGCAGTGTTCTGTGTGGACATGAGTTTTCAACTCATTTGGGTACATACTAAAGCGTACAATTGCTGGATCATATGGTAAGAGTATGTTTAGTTTTGTAAGAAACCATCAAACTGTCTTCCAACTTAACAGTACCATTTTGCATTCACACTAGCAATGAGGATTCCTATTGCTCCAAAATCTCATAAGCATTTAGTGTTGCCAGTGTTTTGGATTTTGGCCATTCTAATAGGTGTGTATAGTATGTCACTATTGGATTGTTTTGCATTCACCTGATGACATATTATGTAGAACATCTTTTTATAAGCTTATTTGCCATCTGTATTTCCTTTGGAGCAGTGTCTGTTAAGGTCTTTGGCTCACTTTTAATCAGGTTTTTAGTTTTCATGTTGCTGGATTTTATGAGTTCTTTGTATGTTTTGGATAACAATCTTTATCAAGTACATCTTTTGCAAATATTTTTTCCCAGTATGTGACTCGTCTTCTGGTTCTTTTGATATTGTCTTTCGAGAAGTGTTTAATTTTAATGAAATCAAACTTGCCAGTTTTTTTATTGGATCATATATTTGGTGTTGTGTCTAAAGATTCATCACCATCCCCAAGGTCAGCCAAGTTTTCTCCTATATTATCATATAAGCGTTTTACAGTTTTATGTCTTACATTTAGGTCTGTGATCCATTTTAAGTTAATTGTGTCAAGGGTGGAAGGTCTGTGTCTAGATTTATTTTTCGCATGTAGATATCCAGTTGTTCCAGCACCATTTGTTGAAGAGACTGTCTTTATTCCATTGCGTTGCCTTTGCTCCTTTATCAAAGCTCCGTTGACCATATTTATGGGAGTCTATTTCTGGGCTCTATTCTGTTCCATTGGCCTATTTGTCTATTTCTTCACCAATACCACACTGTCTTAATTACTGTAACATTATAGTATGTCTTAAAATCAGGTAGTGTCATTCCTCCAACTTTGTTTTTCTCCTTCAATATTGTGTTGGCCATTCTGAGTCTTTTGCCTCTCCATGTAAACTTTAGAATCAGATTTTGATATTCATAAAGTAGCCTGCTAGGATTCTGAGTGTGATTTCATGGAATCTTTAGATCAAATTTGGGAAGAACTGACATCTAGACAATATTCAGGCTTCCTAAACATGAACATAGGATATCTCTCCATTTATTTAATTCTTCTTTGATTTTGTTCATTGGAATTCCACAGTTTTCCTCATATAGATCATGTACATATTTTGTTAGATTTTTACCAAAATATTTCATTTTGGGGGGTACTAATGTAAACAGTATTGTGGTTTTTATTTCAAACTCCATTTATCCATTAATGATATGTATATATATATCATATGAAATATATATATCATATATATATATGAAAGCAATTGACTTTTGAACTTTAACCTTGTATCCTGCAATCTTGCTGTAATCACTTATCAGTTCCCGAAGTATTTTTGTCTGTTTTTTCATATTTTCTACATAGACAGTTTCATATCTTCCTTCCCAAACCCTTTTATTTCCTTTTCTTACCTATTGCATTAGCAAGGACTTCCAGTACAATGTCAAAAAGGAGTGGTAAGAGGGGCATCCTTACCTTGTACCTTATCTTAAAGGGAAAACTTCAAGTTTCTCACCACTAAGTATGATAAAAAGCTCTAGTATTTCACAGATGTTCTCTATCAAGTTGAGGAAGTTCCCTCTATTCCTAGTTTATTGAAAGTTTTTATCATGAATGGGTGTTGAATTTTATCGCATGCTTTTTTTGCATCTATTGATATAATCATGTAATTTTCCTTTTGGTCTGTTGATGTGATGGATTGCATTAATTGACTTTTGAATGTTAAACCAGCCTTACATACCTGGAATAAATCCCAGTTGGTCGTGGAATATTATTCTCTTTATAACTCTCTTGGATTAAATTTGCTAATATTTTGTTGAGGATTTCTGCATTGTGTTCATGAAAGATATTGGTCTGTAATGTCATTGTGATGTCATTGTAATGTCTTCGTCTGGTTTTGGCATTAGAGTAATGCTGGCCTAATAGAAGGAGTTAGGAAATATTCCCTCTGCTTCTATCGTCTGAAAGAGATTGTAGAAAACTGGTATAATGTCTTCCTTAAAAGTTTGGTAGGATTCATTAATAAGCCTGTATTGTGCTTGTGCTTTCTGTTTTGGAAGGTTATTTATTAATAATTCAATTTCTTTAATAGATATAGGCCCATTCAGATGATATTTCTTCTTGTGTGATTTTTGGCAGGTTGGATCATTCAAAGAATTAGTTCCTTTCATCTAGGTTATCAATTTTGAAGGCATAGAGTTGTTCATAGTATTCCTTTAATTAAGCTTTTAATTTCCATGGAATCTGTAGTGATGACCTCTCTATTTCTGATATTAGTAATTTGTATCCTCTCTCTTTTTTTCTTAGCTAGCCTGGCTAGATAGAGGTTTATCAATTTTATTAATCTTTCAGAAATCAGCTTTTGATTTTGTTGATTTTCTCTCTTGATTTTCAGTTTTCAATTTCATTGATTTCTGCTTTAATTCTTATTATTTCTTTTATTCTGCTTACTTTGGATTTAATTTATTCTTCTCTTTCTAATTTCCTAAGGTATAAACTTAGATTATTGATTTTAGATATTCTTTTTTTAAATACATATTCAATGCTATAAATTTTTCTTTAGAGGAAGGAAAGGAAGAAAACACTGCTTTAGCTGCATCCCATAAATTTCAGTAGCTTGTGTTTTTATTTTCATTTAATCAAATTATTTTTAAAATTTCTCTTGCAATTTTTTTAACCCATGTGTTATTTAGAAACGTGTTGTTTAATCTCCATGTGGTTTTGGGATTTTTTCAGTTATTTTTCAGTTATTGATTTCTAATTTAATTCTTATAGTCTGAGAACAAATATTGTATGATTTCTATTTTTTTATATTTGTTAAGGTGAGTTTTATGGCCCAGAATGTGGTGTCTCTTGGGAAATGTTCCATGAAACCTTAAGAAAAATGTATATGCTGCTTTGGTAGAGGTAATAGTCTATAGATGTTAATTATATCCAGTTGATCAATGGTGATATTGAATTCAACTGTATCTGCTGATATTTTGCCTTGCTTGATCTATTTTTGAGAGGGGTATTGAAATCTCCAACTATGATAGTAGATTTTTCCTCTTTCCTTACACTTCTCTCAGTTTTTGCCTCATCTGTTTTGACAATATTGTTAGGCATATACATGTTAAGAACTTGACCCCTATCATTATTCAATGCCCGTCTTTATCCTTAATAAACTTTTCTTGCTATGAAATGTACTATGTCTAAATTAATATAGCTGCTCTTACTTTCTTTTGATCAATGTTAGCATGGTACATTTTTCTCCATCCATTGATTTTTTTTATTTATATGTTTCATCATATTTAACATAGGTTTTTTGTAGACAACATATGGTTGAATTGCGTTTTTTGATCTACTCTGTCAACCTCTGTTTTTATTTATTTAGTTAGTTAGCAACTACAGAATGTTCATTCTGTAGTTCCCCAGGGTCTGCATTTTTGCTGACTATGTTCTGTGGTAGTGTTTAATTTTTTAAATTATTTATTTATTTATTTATTTATTTTTGGCTGCATTGTGTCTTCATTGCTGTGCACGGGCTTTCTCTAGTTGCAGCAAGTGGGAGCTACTCTTCATTGCGGTGCATGGGCTTCTCATTGTGGTGGCTTCTCTTGTTGTGGAGCATGAGTTCTAGGCATGCAGACTTCAGTAGTTGTGGCATGTGGGCTCAGTTGTTGTGGCTCTCAGACTCTAGAGCGCAGGCTCAGTAGTTGTGGCCCACAGGCTTAGTTGCTCCACTGCATGAGGAATCTTCTTGGACCAGGGCTCGAATACATGTCCCCTGCATTGTTAGGCAGATTCCCAACCACTGTGCCACCAGGTAAGTCCAACCTCTGTTTTCAAATTGCTGCATTTATATCATTGACATTGCAAGTGATTATTGATATAGTTGAATTAATATCTACCATATTAACTACTGTGTTCTATTTGTTGCACTTGTTCTTTATTCCTATTTTTGTCTTCCACTCCTTTTGTGGTTTTAATTCTGCATTTTATATGAGTCTAATTTCTCTCCTTTTTTGCCATATTACTTATACTTCTTTTTTTAACTTTTTTTAGTGGTTGCCCCAGAATTTGCAATATCCGTTTATAACTAATCTAAGTCTGTTTTCAAATAACACTATCATTTCACTGGCAGTGTGACTTCCTTATAATAACAAAACAATCCTAATTTTTTCCTCCCATTTCTTTTATTATTGCTGTCATTCATTTCACTTATATGTCAGCATACATAATTGTATGTATATATGATGTATGATATACAAATAAGTATACATAATTGAATACATTTTGCTATGATTATTTTGAACAAACTATTATGTTAGATCAATTAAAATAAGAAAAATGAAAGTTTTTATTTTGCCTTCACTTATTCTTTCTCCAGTCCTAGTCCTTTTTTACATAGAACTGAGATTCTGATTTTTATCTCATTAAAAAATTCTTTTAACATTTCTTGCAAGGCAGATCTACTAGGACCAAATTCCCTCAAATTTTTGTTTATCTCAGAAAGTCCTTTATTTCTCCTTTATTTTTGAAGGATAATTTCACAGGGTACAGAATTCTAGGCTGGTGAGTTTTTTCTTTTAAAGCTTTAAATATTTTAATTCACTATCTCCTTGATTGCATCATTTATAAGGAGCAGTTGGATGTAACCTTTATCTTTTTTCCTCTGTAGGTAAGGGTTTTTTTCCTCTCTCTGACTTCTTTTAGGATTTTTTCTTTACCTTTGATTTTCTGTAATTTGAAAATCATAAGTACTGGGGTTTTGACATTTATTTTTCTTGGTAGTCTCTGAGATTTCTGGATTTGTGGTTTGGTGTTTGACATTAATTTGGGGAGCTTCTCAGTCATTATTGTTTCAAATATTTTAACCTGTTCCTTTCTCTCTTCTAGTATTCTCGTGTATGTTTCACTTGGATTTTCTGATTTATTTTTGTCTTCATTCTCTTTGCTTTTTGGTTTTCAAAGATTCTATTGATAGATCTTGTAGCTCAGAGATTCTTTCCTCAGCTGTGCTGTATTCTATCTACTAATAAACCCATCAAAGGCATTCTTCATTTCTGTCACAGTGTTTTTGATTTCTAGCAGTTCTTTCTTTTTATTTTCATCTCTCTGCTTACACTTCCCATCTATTCTTTCATGGTGTCTACTTTATTCATTAGAGCTCTTAGCATGTTAATTATAGTTTTTATTTAATTCTTGGTATGATAATTTTAACATCCCTGCCATGACTGGTGCTGATGCTTGCTGTGTCTCTTGAATGGTGGTTTTTTTTTGCCTTTTGCTATGCCATATAATTTTTTCTTTATATCTGGATATGATGTAAAAGTAAAAGGAACTGCTGTAAATAGGCCTTTAATAATGAGGTGGTGAGGTGTTGGGGAGGGGAAGCATTCTGTAGTCCTATGTTTAGGTCTCAGTATTTTAGTGAGTTTATGCCTCTGGACTGTAAACTTCACTTCACCGTTTCTTAAGTTTGGGGGATTTTTTTGTTTGTTTTTTTCTCCTCTCTTAGGTGGAATAGGAAGGCTAGACTGGGCTGGAATTGGGTATTTTACTTCTCCCTCATGGAAGATTGGAGCCAGCTGGAGTTGGGTATTTCCCTCCCCCAGGCCAGTTAGGCTCTAATACTGCTCCTTAAGTGTGGGATCCCATTAACTAGTTTCCACTGAGGACAGGCCTTAATAAGAAGAGCAGAGTTTTTTCTCTCATGGCTCTGGAGTATTTCAAAATGGCTCCTTTCTCTCTCCCCCTGAAGGAAGACCAAGCGGATTGCTCTCCAATATATACTGTGGGAATCTAGTCAGATTCCTGGAGTAAATCTCACAGTATTGTGGGTGCCCTCCGTGACTGAATCCCCTTGGAATTTTTAACTCTCAGTTTTCTGCACTGAGCCTCCAGCAATTCATGAATTACAGTTCTGTTTTTCCTACCTGGGCACTGGTTCCAGTGGCATTTCCAATCATGAGTCTCTGCTTTGGTAAGTTGTGACTCCCTGTATCCCCTTGTCTGTTTCTCCAGTCTTGGAGACAGTGGTTTCCTCTGTGTCCTCTCCTCTCTTATGGATTCAAGAAGAGTTGTTAATTTTTCAACCTGTTCAGCTTTTTACTTGCTAGAATGGAGTGACAACTTCTAAGCTCCTTACTTGAGGAATCAGATACTTTTAAAATAAGAATCTTCCCTAATCTTTTTAAGTAAGTGTTTTTATGGTATTAAGTACATACTTGTAAAAAGATTTGGAAGATATATAGGAGTATTAAGATAAAAATTAATTGCATAACTCCACCAAGGAGAGATAACCATGGAGATCTTGGAATATTTGAGTCACACATGTCCACATCTACAATCACATTGCACAAACATCTTTAAATCCTCTCGAATTACTTGGTCCAATGTTATTAAAAAAATCTTTGAAAACATTGTTTAATATCTATATAATATCTCACTCGAGTAATAGTCCATAATTTATTCAACCGTTTTCCTATTGTTGGTCGTTGAAGCCATTTTAAAATTTTCACTAACTAAAATAATCTAGCAATGAATAGCCGTATAATTAAGACTTCATTTCTGATTGTTTTCTTAAGATATTTTCCTAGAATCAAACTATTGGGTAAAAGAATTCAAGCTTTCAAAATCTCTTAATGAATTGTTACTAAATCTCTTTACAGAAAAGCTGTCATGTAACAATTTACCCTCTCACCTGAAGTGCATTAGAGAGAATTTCTCACCCATTGAAGGAAGAAAACACTTAAAATTAAAAGAAACTGGCTTTATTGCTTGCTTATGCATGGGTGAGATGTATTTATAAGTCACAGTGTCTCAGAGCTGATCTTATAGATACTGCTTTGAGAAGTATGGAGTTAAGGAACTGAAAGAATTTCAGAAATTAGAGGGTTAGGGAGTAGATGACTTTCAGCCGTGGAAAGTTGGTTACAGGAGTGTGGCTATTGTTGATTGCCTGTCTTTCAAATGTGTGCCACTGTCAACCAATGTCTGACTACTTAGAGGCATGGGTACCAGTGTAAAGTGTCACTGAGCAGCTATGATGAGTTTAACCTCAGTTCTGCTTTGTTACTTGCCATGTGTTAGGATTACGGCCAAAGAACTATGAGGATTTTTATATGTGGATTACTAATGAGGTTGAATTTTTTCCTATGTTTATTAATTCCTTCTCTGTGAGTTCTTTTCTCATCTGTTTTGTCCATTTTTATCCCTTGTTTTTCTAATTTGTATGAATGCTTTTGAGTTTTATGACTTTTGACTAACATATGCAAAGAAAAAATTTTCCAGCTTATTTTATCCTTTTCAAACTTTAATAAATACTAAAAAAAAATTTACTTTATAGATATACCCAGCCTTTTTATCCTTACTACCACAACACCTCAGGCCTTTGTTATCTTGCACTTAAATTATTGACCTGGCCTCCTAGCCACTCTCCCAACCCTAGTCTCCCTTCCTCCAGGCATTACTGTTGCCATGATCATCTTCCAAGTGCACTGCTTTTATTAAGTCAGTTTTCCTCCATGAAAGCCTCAGTGACTCCTTATGGTCTGCAACATAAAATCCTAAGACACTACACAATTCTTTCACATGTATATCCTATTCGTAACTTGCCTAGCACAATTCATAGACTCCAAACAGCCTGAACTATTTATTCTCCTCTAATATCCATTAGTTTATTTTTTTATAAGCCTTTAGTCAATGCCTGTCATGTGCCAGTTTCCCAAGGGATGCTAAGACAAGTGAGACCTGCAAGTGTTCACAGGACAGTTGGGAAGCCCAAGAAGTAACCAGACAACTGCTATAGAAATAGACATGTAATGAATCAAAATAAGTTAGTGGAGAGAAAGGACATACTTCTCCCAGGTGATAATATATGAGCAGAGCCCTGAAAGTCAAAAAGAATTGGCTGCTAAAGTTTGAAATGGAGAGAATGTATGAAACAAGTGGGGGCTGTAAATAGTTCTTTTTTATTATTATTATAGGAGTATAATTGCTTTACAATGTTGTGTTAGTTTCTGCTGTACAATGAAGTGAATTAGCTATATGTATGTGTGTGTGTGTGTGTGTGTGTGTGTGTGTGTATATATCTCCCCTCCCTCTTGGGCCTCCTTCTCACCCCCACCCCCCATCCCACCCCTCTAGGTGGGTGAGCTGAGCTTCCTGCAGGTTCTCACTAGCTATCTGTTTTACACATGGTAATGTATTTATGTCAAACCTAATCTCCCAATTCATCCCACCCTCCCCTTCCCCCACTGTATCCACACATCCATCCTCTACATCTGTGTCTCTCTCCCTGACCTGCAAACAGGTTCATCGGTACCATCTTTCTAGATTCCATATGTTGTGTTAATATACGATATTTATTTTTCTCTTTCTGACTTACTTCACTCTATGACAGACTCTAGGTCCATCCACATCTCTACAAATGACCCAATTTCATTCCTTTTTATGGCTGAGTAATATTCCCTTGTATATATGTACCACACCTTTATTCATCTGTCGGTGGACATTTGTTTCCATATCCTGGCTATTGTAAATAGTACTGCAATGAACATTGGGGTACATGTGACTTTTTGAATTACGGTTTTCTCAGGGTATAAGCCCAATAGTGGGATTGCTGGGTCATGTGGTAGCTCTGTCTTTAGTTTTTTAAGGAACCTCCATACTATTCTCCATAGTGACTGTATCAATTTACATTCCCACCAACAGTGCAAGAGGGTTCCCTTTTCTCCACACCCTCTCCAGCATTTATTGTTTGTAGACTTTGTGATGATGGCCATTCTGACCAGTGTGAGGTGATACCTCATTGTAGTTTTGATTTGCATTTCTCTAATCTAAACAGTTCTGTATAGAGAAGGCAGAAGACAAATAGCGAGAGAGAAGTCTGGGGAGAAAATATGGATGTATTTGTAGAGCCATGCCAAGAAAGGAAGTGTGAAGATTCTTTCAGACTATATAATTGACCTGGTTGTCTGGATAATAGAATATGGGAGGTGGAGAGAAAACAGAAATGAAATCATTTTAACTAGGATGATGTCTAGTTTCCTAACATATGACCTAGGCTCGATGTTGGATTCACAGGCATAAGAAACTGGAGGAGAAACAGGCTTGGGCCGTGTGGTAAATACCTTCAGTTTGGGGCATAACTGAATTTGTGCACCTAAGGGAAATACAAATTCAGAAGTCCAACTGGATTTTCTTCTCTCTGCCCTTCCCCACAACAGTCCCTCTACCAATAAGCACCCTCCTTGCCCCTCCTCACTCTCCAGGTCCTATTCAATCTACAGCCAAAAAGTCCCACTTACCAGTCATAAAAATCTGTCTACTTGAACTCAGCTGAAATGTTACTTGCCCAAATGTGTGTCTTGTCCTCTCAATAAAGCTGCTCCTGCTTTGTGGTATGGCCCCATATTAGATAGGATTGGCACTTTGCATAAGCGATTCCATTGGTCATTTTGATTTAAATTCCATAGCAACTAAAAATGAACAACTTGTTGAGTGAGATGGATGCTAGTTGGAGGCTGATTTGAGGGAAGAATATATGCTTTGGGGGAAATAGGCACTTATCTTGTGGATTGCTTAGCCCAGTCATAGTGACAGACAGCTGAGATGTCACTGAAGTAGTTTCCCAATAAAGAGTCATGGGTTGTGTGGAGTTTTACGCAGAGGGTATGCCAGGGCCATATTATATCTTAATAGATGCAGTCCGAGTCTGTGACCATTTTCATGTTTTGTACATGTGTGAATTATTAGCTTTTATTTGTATGTAGGGAAAGAGCACCTGCCTAGAGATTAATATTGAAATTCATAGCTCTCAGGTTTAAATAACACTAAGGCTGCCTTCTCCCACTGCCTTACAGCATAATAAAGCTTTAATTGAAATTAGGTTTTCAAAAAATTATATGCAACGATAGAAAACAACACATAAGCTGTACTGACATTCAGGATATACAGTAATTACCCAGGAGTATACATTATGCTTGTAGCTAGTGAATCATAAGCTTTGAATACTATTTAGCTATTTCCTGTATCTGACCAAAAAAAGTGTCACTAATGTCTTTAATGATACTCACGTAGTAACTGTCATTGCCTAACAAAATGAAAGACGTCCTTGAACACAGATGACAAATATAAATACCTTTTTCCTAAACCACATGGCACCTTTTCAGAGACGATTAGCAATAAAAAAGAAGTGAGAATGGATAGATTTTATGCACAGAACAGTGAGAAAAGGATTGTGCTGCATGTGTGATTTTTTTTGTGTGTGATTCTTTTAATTAAAGATCACTGTGGGATTAGGATTTAAAAGGAGCCCAGTTCATAGCAGTATGGGTTAGTAATTCGAAAATTACTGTCTGTGGATTTTAGGATTGAGCAGATGAGTAAATATATTGGGAATAATGAAAGCCATATTTTTGTGAGTTAGAAATATCAAAAGGGAGAAGACAAGAATGAACTGTTATAATGAATTAAAATTTAAGATAGTATGAATGCATAGTTTTACTATGGAGAAATAGAAATAAAGTTATAGCTAGAGATAGGAAGATGTAAATAAATGCATATTTAGTAGATCTTCTTACTGAAAGGTCCTAGAAGTAAGGCTACACTACTGCAATGAGCAAATCTAGTTCTTAGATATTAGTTACTATATCCTGTAGGCTACTTAAAGAAGCTGGGGGCACCTTAGAGGAATGGCTGAGTCCAGAGCTATGGCAGAGAGAGTACAAAATGAGCCTGGAGCATCTTGTTATGATGTAAAGCCAGGAATTGTTAAATAATATAATGAGAATATGTCAAAAGGACACTGAAGCCAGCTTGAAGTGGCTCTCACTGGGCAAATTTGGGACAATTTCATGAAAATGAATAATGAGAATAACAGAACTTTCATGAAACAATAAAAATGTATGAGTCTATACTAATGTGAATAAGTAAATATATAAATAAGTGGGGGAAAAGAATATAAAGTTAGAAAATCATAATTTTGGCATCATCATAGAAATTATTGATTTAGACAGAAATCTGTGATTGTTAAAACAAGCGAGAAAAGTTTGGTAAGGATATTTACATATCACAAAGTATTCTTCCATTAATCAGTTATTAATTAAAAAAGAAATATGGTAACTTTAGAGTAGATGAATCTCAGAAAAACAGTCAAGTGATCAAAGTTAATATCACCAATAATAGAACAAACTAACACTAGGAGCCCCCTGACATGATACACTGGGAAGAACACAGAAACACTTCAGTGGTATTTCTACAAAAAATATATAATCTGAATCTAACTATAGTGAATCATCAGACACAAATTGAGGGACTAAATGGAAAGTATGGTTATTGTTTCTTAATGGCACATATCAACTACCCACACTCAACCACATGATCACTGAAATATGTACAGATATCAGAAGAGATATGGAACAGTGGGTTTAATATTAAAATATGAAATAATGGAACAAAAATTAAAATCATAATCTTTCCCTTATTAGCAGGGCTCTCATGAAAAACTTCTCCAGTACTAACAAGATCAAGATGAGCAAGGTTGTATATTGTGGTATTATTTGAGATAGTGGTGTTCATTAGAATTGGTTACCATGTTCTTCAGAATTAAAGGGAAATATGTTTAATTTCTGAAAACTTTATAGAACAAGATATCACAAGGAAAAGAAAATCAATGGAAAAAGCAAAGTACACATAAATTTCTAAAATATACTCTTGAAAGATGTACTTCTAACTATGGGATTTCAGAATTGAATGGCTCTTTAAAGATTCTCTAATCCAAATTCATCATTTATAAATTGAATCCAGATAGAGTGACTTATCTGAGATTATCTGGCTAATTAGATGACAACCTGGAATTGAGATCATGTAGTTGAACAGTTTATTTGGAATCTTTGTTCTGCCTTTTTTTTCTAATTGTTTGAAAATTAAGTGTTTCATATTACTGGCTTTCCAATAAACAAATAAAAGACTTAAAGGTATCCAAAACCCTCAGATAGCTAGAACCAAGGCATGGCTATATCTTCAGTATTATTAAATAAATGACTTCTTAAAATTATACTCTAAAATGTTCCTTCAATAATTTCTACGATAGAAAAAAATCTAATATGTGATTTTGACAAGCTTATTGAATTATCTGTCCAGAATGATTGTGAGCTTTTTATTCATTGTTCAAATATATTTCACATATGTACGTGGAAAAGTATACTAGCCCTTTGGTTCCTATTCAATATATCTAAGAATGGTTGTCATACCATAAAATGTATAGGAACATATAAAATAAAATAGAGGGGTCGCAGTGGTAAACTATACTCAAATCTATCATTCTTAGTAAGAACTACGGAGTGTTAGATATTCCATTCAGGAAAATATCGAGTGAGTGACAGCCTCAGGCGTTTGGGGACTAATGCTCATGTCATTAACCAGAGAGGGTGTTTTAGTATGAAATCATGGAAGATCAAACGAAATCCTTAGCATCATGGTGGAAATTGCTTTACGAAAGCTTAGCAATTATTAGTGTTAAAAATATGTTTAACATATAACAAACTTTTTTTTTCACCTTTATTGTGGTATATTGACAACATTATAAGATATTGAAACTGTGCATTGTGGTGATTTGATACATATATACCTCGTGAAAGACTCTCACAATCTAGTTAATTAACACATCCATCACATATTTGTCTTTTCTTTTTTGATGAGAACATTTAAGTTCTACTTTTGAAAAAAATTTCAGTTATGTGATAGTGTTATTAACTATTCTCACCATGTTTTACATCAGATCCTCAGACCATATTCATCTGATAGCTGAAAGTTTGCACCCTTTTAGCTGCCTCTCCTTATTTCCCCTACCTCTCTGCAATAAGTTTTCTACTCTGTTTCTGAATTTGACTTTTTTTTTATGATGCTATAAGTCATATCCTGCAGTATTTGTCTTTCTCTGACTTTTTTGACTCCATAATGTACTCAAAGTCCATCCATGTTGTTGCAAATGACAGAATTTTTCTTTCTCATAGCTGAATAATATTCCATTGAGTATAGAGATGTGTATATGTATATATATACACACACACATATATCACATCATTTTTATCCATCATCTGTTGGCAGGCACTTAGGTTGTTTCCATATCTTGACTTTTGTGAATAGTACTGCAACAGACATAGATTGCAATTATCTCTTCATGATTTCATTTCCTTTGGATATATACCCAGAAGTGGAATTGCTGGGTAATATGGTAGTTCTATTTTTAACTTCTAGAAGAACCTACATATTGTTTTCCGCAGTGACTGCATCAACATTCCCACCAATAGCACACAAGTGTTCCCTTTTCCCCACATCCTCATCAACACTTGTTATCTGGTCTTTTCCATGGTAGCCATTCTAACAAGTGTTACATAATATCTCACTGTGGTTTTGATTTGCCTTTTCCTGATTATTAGTGACGTTGACCATCTTTTCATGTACATTTTGGCTATTTGTATGTCTTTGGAAAAAAGTATTTGGATCCTCTGCCCATTTTTTAATCAGATTGTTTGGTTTCTTTTGCCATTGAGTTGTATAAACTCTTTATATATATTGGATACTACCCCCTTATCAGGTGTATGATTTGCAAATATTTTCTTCTATTCCATAGGTTGCCTTTTTATTTTGTTGGTGGTTTACTTTGCAGTGCAGCAGCTGTTTAGTTTGATGCAGTCCTACTTGTATATTTTTGCTTTTGTTGCTGTAGCTTTTGGTGTCAAATCCAAAAAATCATTGCCAAAAACAATGTAAGAGAGCTTAACACCTATGTTTTCTTATAGGAGTTTTATGGTTTAAGGTCTTATGTTTAAGTCTTAATCCGTTTTGAGTTGATATTTGTGTACAGTGTAAGATAGTCCAGTTTTAGTCTTGCATGTGGCTGTCCAGTTTTCCCAAAACCATTTATTAAAGAGATGAAGTTTTTCCCATTGTATACTCTTGGCTTCTTTGTTGTAGATTAGTTGACCATATGAGCAGCGTTTATTTCTGGGTTCTCTATTCTGTTGTAATGATCTGTGTGTCTTTTTTTATGCCAATGCCATACTCCTCTGCTATAGCCTTGTAATAGTTTGAAATCAAAGTATGATGGCTCCAGCTTTATTCTTTCTTAGACTGCTTTGGCTTTCAAGGACTTTCATGGTTGCATACAAATTTTAGGATTGTTTGCTCTAGTTCTGTGAAAAATGCCATTGGAATTTTGATAGAAATTTAATTTATAGATTTCTTTGGGTAGTATGAACATTTTAACAATACTAATTCTCTCAGTCCGTGAGAACAGAATAATTTTTCATGTGTCATCTTCAATTTCTTTCGTCAGTGTCTTATAGTTTTCAGTGTACAGGTCTTTCACCTCCTTGGTTAAATTTATTCCTAGGTATTTCACTCTTTTTGAGACAATTGTAAATGAGATTGTTTTCTGATAGTTTGTTGTTAGTGTATAGAAATACAACCTTTTTTTTTTTTTCTAGAGTCAGTCCTGGTTGCTGCAGAAGTCAGTGGTGGTGACCAGCACTTCTAAGTTTCAACAGCTGGGCAGCACACACAATTGCCTCTCAGCTCTCTCATGCATTCTATTTTTTATTATTGAAGTATAGTTGATTAACTATGTTATATTAGTTTCAGGTGTATAACAGTGATTCAAAAATTTTATAGATTATCTTCCACTCATAGTTATTATAAAATATTTGCTATGTTCCCTATGCTGTACAATATATCCCTGTTGCTTTTTTACTTTATACATAATGGTTTGTACCTCAGTCCCCTACCCCTATCTTGCTCTTCCCCCTTTTTTCCTCTCCCCACTGGTAACCACCAGTTTGTTTTCTATATCTGTGAGTCTATTTCTTTTTTGTTATATTCACTTGCTTTGTTTTATTTTTTAGATTCCACATAGAAACACAACTGATTTTTGTATATTGATTTTTGTGTCCTGCACTTTTTCTGAACTCGTTGATTAGTTCTAACAATGTTTTCGTGGAGTGTTTAGGATTTTCTTTATATAATATCATGTCATCTGCAAATAGAGACAGTTTTATTCTTCCTTTCTGATTTGGATGTCTTTTATTTCTTTACCTTGCCTAATTTTCCTGGCTAGAATTTCCAGTACTATGCTGAATAAAAGTGGCAAGAGTGGGCATCTTTGTGCCTCATCTTAGGAAAAGCTTTCATTTTTCACCATTGAGTATGATGTTAGCTGTGGGCTTATATATGGCCTTTATTATGTTAAGGTATGTTCTCTCTGTAGCCACTTTGTTGAGAGTTTTTGTCATGAATGGGTGTCATGTTTTGTCATATGCTTTTTTGTGTGTCTATTGAGATGATCATATAATTTTTATCCTTAATTTTGTTAATGTGGTATATCACATTGATTATCCAGTTGTTGAACCATCCTTACATCCCTAGAATAAATCCTACTTGATCATGGTATATGATCCTCTGACTGTATTGTTAAATCTGGTTTGCTAATATTCTGTTAAGAATTTTTGCATCTGTGTTCATCAGGGATATTGGCCTGTAAATTTTCTCTTCTTGTAGTATCCTTGTCTGGTTTTGGTGTCAGAGTAATGTTGGCCTTGTAGATGAGTTTGGAAGTGTTTCCTCCTCTTTTTTTTTTTTAAATTATATTTGGAAGAGTTGAGAACAATTGATATTAATTCTTCTTGAAATGTTTGGTAGAATTCACCACTGAAAATTCATAAGGACCATCTGGTCCTGGGCTTTCCTTTGTTGGAATGTTTCAGTCTCCTTACTAGCAATTGGTCTGTCCAGGTGTTTATTTCTTCATGATCTAGTCTTTCTAAGTTGTATGTTTCTGGAATTAATTCATTTCTTCTAGGTTTTCCAATTTGTTGGTGTTTAATGTTCATAGTAGTCTCTTGATCCTTTGTATCTGTGTTGTATTAGCTGTAATGCCTCCTTTTATTTCTAATTTTATTTATTTGAGTCCTCCCTATTTTTTTGGCAAGTACAGCTAAAATTTTGTCTATTTTATTTTTCTTTAAAAAAAAACCCAGATCTTAGTTTCATTGATCTTCTCTAATGTCTTTCTATTCTTTATTTCATTTATTTCCTCTCTGACCTTTGTTATTTCCTTCCTTCTACTAACTTTGGGCTTAGTTCTTTCTTTTTTCTAGTTCCTTGATGTTTAAATTTAGGTCATTTATTTGATCTTTTTTTCTTAATGTAAGCTTTATCACTATGAACTTCCCTCTTAGAACTGCTTTTACTACATCCCATAAGTTTTGGTATGTTTTATTTCCGAATATGTTCTGCTTAGGCTATCAGTTAATACTTATTTGTAATATCTATCATTAGAAAGTCCAAAATTTAACTAGAATTTGCTTTTACAATTATATGAGATCCTGTTCTTATTACTGAATTTCATGAGGATTTAATATCATATTAATATTTGGTATTTATGTTTTTTACACTTAAAAATTTATCTTCTAAAAACTAGAAGAGGGCACAAAATTTGTCGTCACTTTATCAAAGAAGAGATCCTGGTGGCAAATAAGCACATTAAAAGATGCTGAATATTGTTAGTAATTAAGGAAATGCAAATTAAAACCACCATTACACACCCACTAAATGGCTAAAATTGAAAAGGAGGGAAAATGTTAATAAGGATGTGGAGCAACTAAAACGTTCATATATTGATGGTTGGATTGAAAAACAGAAGCGCTGCTTTCAAAACAGCTTGGCAGCTTAAAAGAGTAAACATATACTTACCGTATGACCAAACAATCACCATCTTAGATATTTACCCCAAAGAAATGAAAACATGCATCACGAAAACACTTGTATTCAGATTTTCCAAGCAGCTTTGTTCAGAATGTTAAAAACTTTAAACAATCCTACATATGTGACAACATGAATGAAACTTGAGGAGATTATGCTAAGTGAAATAAGCCAGTTACAGAAGGACAAACACTTCATGTTTTCACTTAATATGAGGAATCGAAAATAGTCAAATCATAGATGCGGAGAGTAGGATGGTGGTTTACAGGGGCTGAGGGAAGGGGGGGGCGTATGGAGTTGATATTCATTAGGTATAAATTTTCAGTATGCAAGATGAATAAGGTTTAGAGACATGCTGTATGACATTATGTCTATAGTCAACAATATTATATTATACTTTTAAAATTTTGTTAAGAGGATAGATTTCACATTAAATGTTCTTACCACAATAACAACAAAGTAGGGAACAACTCAAAAGCTCATCAGCTGGTAAATGGCTTGAAAAAAACTGTAGTGCATTACTATAAATTATTGCATTACTATAAAGTATTGAATCTTACCCAGCAATAAAAAGGAACAAATTGGTGAGACACTAAAACGTGGGTGAATCTCAAAAGCATCTTTCTAAGTGAAAGAAGCCAGACACAAAATACAAGATACTACACAATTCCATTATATGCAGTTCTTAAAAAGTGCTAGATTATTGTGATAGAAAGTATATGACTTGTCAGAGTAGTGGTCAAGGAAGAGGAGTGACTACAAGGGGGATGTGGAAACTTTTTTGGATGATGGAAATGTTCAGTATCCTAATGGGAATTACATGACTGTGTACCCTTGTTGAAACTTTTAAGATGAACCTCAATTAACCTTACCTAGTTATATATCTAAGGTATCATAGAAATAATTTAAATATTTCTGAAATTATAGGTGAAATGTCTTTATTCAATCAACATAAATTTATTATGTATCTTGCTAGCTGTTCACCAAAATCCATTCTTCCTCCTAACATAGTAATAGAGTTAAAACTGGGACATTCTGGTCCAGCTGGTAATGCTTTTCCCAGTCTTTTTGCTAGCTGTGGTCAAGTGATTAAGCTCTATCAATAGCATGTGAATGGAAAGGATATTTGTAATCTCTGTTTTATTTGATTAAGAGAAAAGCTCTGACCACTGGCTTTCACTTTTTGTCCCCTACTCTTTAGAATGGGTCTGATCAAGGTGACCTCGGAAGTCATGTATATATGATGTCATAGTTACCGCCAGCCTCTGTGGCATAGAGCTACTAATTCACTAGGATGGTTCACTTTGGACTGTTCCTGAATGAGAAACAACTTCTTTATTTTTTAGGTCAGTGATTATGGAGGGTTCCTTTGTCATCAAGTAGCCTATCCTACTTTAACTGAAGCACTTTTCTTAACCAAAATTTCTTTTTCCCCTGAGTATGCTTAAGATATATCATTAAGTGAATAAAACAATTTATGGAACAGTGTATACTGTAAGCTACCATCTGTTTAAAAGTGTGGCTAATACTTAGGGGCATATTGAATGACTGGGAGACAGGGATGGAAGGGAGAAATTTATTATATGCCGTTGTGGAATGGCATTTATGGAAAACACTTGGATTTTGAATTTTGTACCATGTCAATATGCAATCTATTAAAAAATAGAGATTAAATTAGTAAATAATAAAATATAATCTTGACCCACTGTTTCTATCTTATTCAGTTACAGAGACTCTGTAGAGGTGTTACAGAGACTCTGTAGAGGTGTTACACACATCAGGAGATACCATAGAGTCAGAGAAGGATTATAGAACAAATGTTCATTACTTTGCAGAATGTTTGACACATAATAGGACGTCGGTAAATGTTTCCTCCTCTTCTTCATCTTTGCATGTTACTTTACAGTCTTGTCAGTAGCTGCTTAATAGACCTTTTCTGAAGTGTGGGCATGCACCTTCTGTGGAATGCAAGATGATTTGAGGTTGCACAGCAGGTGCTTATATGTGGTACAAGGAATTGAAATTATAGAGCATTCGCTTACAGCATGATTCTCTTTTCAGTCTTTCTGACTAATGTCAAATTTGACCTTAGTTTATTTTTAACATATCTCTAACACTTGCTAATCTGCTTCAAACTGAGGACCTTTGAATGAAACAGTGTCTAGCTAGAACCTAGTAGATGCACTTTTTTACCATGTATGCCCATTTTGCTTTTAACTTATATTAAAAGAAGCGATACCATTCTTCCAGTCATAAAAGTGATTTTATATATGTTTACTTAAATAAAATTTTGGATCAGTTAAGGAAACGTTCTCAGTAAATAATAATACAAGTTATTCAGAGATAGGCCAAAAAAAATTACAGAAGTATATGTAAAGTTTTATAGAATTCTTATTCTTGAAAATTGTTACTTTCATGAGGGCTTTATAAACCACTCTTATTTCTCTTTTCTATGAATTATTAAACTCACTGCTTGCAGTTTTTGTTTAATCGATCCTATGTTGCCTTTTGACAGTCTTACTACGGTATTTGATTCATTTACTCATTTAATAAGTATTTGTTGAGGAACTATTAGGCACTGTGTCGAGCTAAATGCACAATGGTGAACATAGACTTCACATTGTTGAAAAATAAAATTTTAGAGTCACTTTATGATATGTAGTATACTTAAAGGGAACTAAATCTCATTAAGAAACAACACTAAAATGGCATGGCATACCCAGTTGTTACCACTCTGCTCACCATAATCGAATTCTAGCATCCATGAAACATGGAGTCACTCTGTCCACACACACTCATCACAGCACAAAGAAAAACTTCAGGAATATACATTCTAGCTGAAAAGACAGACAATATACCATAAAGTGAACTATTTTTATATTAAAAGTATAGTAGGATAACAGAAATAAGGAATGTGAGTAGAGGACGTGGGGCAGGTTGATCTAATTAATCATAAATCGGATGATCTAATTTACCTAACATTTTCAAGCTGTGTGTGAACTCAAATTCGTGGCTATCATTTTATCATCTAAATTACGTCTACCTATCCTTTTTTTCTTCCAGTTATGTGCCTAACAATGCAAAAGATGGAGCATTTTACTGAGTCTGTGGAGAAATTGCAGCATTTTCTAAAGAAAACTTACACCTAAAAGTAAGTAATAGATATCTTAAATATAGGAATGAAGTCATTGCAAAGTCACTGGTCGTTGAAGCACTTACTGAAAGTTTATTATCATAAAACAGTGATTATGTATATATTTTTATCTCCAATCCACTAGTATTAAGTGTAAAAGACATCTTCCTTTAACTACAGATATGTGGTCCCTAGAAGACCTTGCCTAAGGCCACTGCCTCACATGATGTGGGACAGTAATTGGCTGATTTCCCATACATTAACACGTTTCCTACAGACATCGATAAGTGTTAGATTAACAGTGCCATGAGATTTTTTGCCACGTATGTTTTCTACATGCTCCCTTAAGTGATCTTGAAGTAATGAAATAATTCTAACTTCCTCCCCCTCCTTTCATTTGCCTCTGATCTATCCTTTCCATTATTTCTCCCTTTCTCTTTTCTTTGTTCTATAAATCAGAGATGATTCTTCCCTGTTTAATTAATCCAGAAATTGTAGTGATGTAAAATAATGCTTATATGATATTAAGCTCAAAAGAATACAAAGAAATTTAAAAATGCAGTTATTGCACAGCTAGTTCAGATCCACTACTTGTCCAGCAATATCCCTTTAAAATATTTTTTAAGGACTAAAAAAGTATTCTTTTCTTGAGCTGTATATTCAAATCCAGATATGTTTCTGTAGCCCCTCTGTTCTCTCTGAAATCAAGACTGTAATAACGTGATGATTACATACCCTGGAATAGCACGTCACAGGCAAATGGGCAGTGTAGTCTTCATCCCCAGCAGATAGCACTATGGCATTGACCCCTTTCCATTGTATGTTGATTGACAGCTCTGTGCTGTTCCATGGCTATTTGGGATAATCATGTGGAAAATCATTACAAATGGTGTATGTTTAATCGAGGGACTACCAGAATTCCTGTGTCTTTTAGGTTAGTTTGGAGGAAACCTGAACCCATTCTGAAAACAACCAGCAATCAGTACTAAAATAGCATATAAGTCTCCTTTGAAAACGTTTTGAACAACTATCATGAATACAAAACAATCTAAAAGATTTGAATTTCAACACAATCACTGTTTATAAATGTGTATCCTAAATCATATGTTAATAAAAAGTTTCTTCTAATATCAATAAAGAGTAGACCATTTAATTTTGGCTTTTGAGTGCAGTGAAAAAATAGAGGACATATAGCTCAGTTTTACAAATCTTGCCTTTAGGACATTAAATAGAATAGATTCTATGAAGCAACATAGAAGTTCATGGCAAAGTTTTCAAATGTAATAAACTCTATTGGATTTTTCTATCGTCAGTACGATACATCACCTAAAAATCATTGACTATTCCTGTTCTTTTGATTTTCAATATTGATGAAAGTTAAATGAAAGCTTTTTGTCTGGTATGACAGATTTTTCCCTCAGCAGGGCAAAACTTCGAGAAATCCGGGAGCATGATTAGACACCATAATTTTTCCCACACATCAAGTGCAAATCATTAAATTATCTTCATGAATATGAAATGTATGCATGCAGAATAAACAAATTTAAATGTGTATACAATTACCTTTAATCTGGAAATGAAGGACATGTTCATGAACTGTAATTATTTGCTCTCACACATGGAGGTTTTTTTGTGGGATAACTTTGACTCCTATTAAAAACAGTTCATGAATTGCCGCAACTCAAACTAGCCAGTTTTTGTGGCAACATGGCAAAAGATCTTTTTCTGTTCTTCTTTAAAAAAAAAAAAAAAAGTCAAGGTTTTTAAATCTGTTTGCTTTCACCATAACTTTCAGAGACTTGATTTTATGAGCAATTAAGAGAAATTTTACTCCGTTATAGAAATTATATGAACCTAGAAGGCAGGATGAGTTTTTCATAATTCTCTGTCATTCTTTGCCTCTCCAATAATAAAGACTTCCAGCCAACTAGTAATGGTTTTCTCTGTAACACTAATATTTCAACTTTTTGGCTGTTCTAAGTTTCTCTAGTGATAATATCATTTAAAATGTAATTTTTGCACTCAAATATTTTATTTCCTTGAACTATTAAGTTTTCATGAGAAGCTCATAGAATCTTTTATTTCATGGACCATAAATAAACCCCCAGTCCACCATTTCAGCACATTTCTAATTGTAATGCACCGTGTAATGTTATAGGCCATTATACAGATGTTTTCTGTTATTGTAAGGTGGCAGACAGTGACATTGAAATGTGTGCTTGCTTTAGAGACATAGTGTGAACTCAATCATGAGTCTTAATGTAATAGTTTTTTTAATTCTAGAAACCCAAATTTATTCAGCCGTGTTTGTCTTTCAAGTAAGCTCTTACATTTGAATTCTTGGGACTAACAACCTAGTGAAAGACATGCCCTGTTTTCTCTGTATGACATACAAATAAATAGGTAAGAATGTTTCTCTGATTCAAGACTTTACTGTGTATCTTTTTTGTAAGAGATTTGATCATTGACATTAAGCATACTGTTGATATGGAAAGTCTTTAAGTTACATTCCTTGAGTTTATGATAAAACAGTACCATCCTCCCTGTCATTGTAATAAAAGTAGAATCTGAGGGGTTTTGTTTTGTTTTTCCAGTATATGGTTGTAGGTTGTAGTCATCTTTATGAAGAATCAATGAACCCCAATTCCAGATGGCGATATCCCCACTCAAAATGCATGATGCACAATCTTGTTTCCAAATTAACCTTTTCCTTGGAGAAGAAAGTTGCTAATATCTGAGTTTCCTGCTTATAGACTCAAGTGTTGCATGTTACTAACCCATCCTTTGGTGGCTTGAAAAAAAAAAAACAAACGGGCTCACTTTAAGACCATGAAACACTGGCTATTAACTTTCAGTCAAAATTAAAAGGTTTCAAATGAAAGAATACAGGGAATGCTAAGTTGTCTAAGGAGAGTCCATGTCAAGTTTTTTCATCTCTAATAATAATAAACTGATAACATTGTTATGTGGTTACTAGGTACCAGGCACTATGCTGATGATTTTTTATGTACCACTTCGTTGAATCCTCAAAATAACACAATAAGGTAGCAATTAACATTCATGGAACACTCAACTAAATGCTTTATTTTAATTATTTTATTTAATCCTCAACACAAATGCAATATTATTACTCATTCTACTGCTGAGAAAACAGAATGATTATGTTGTAATTTATCAAAGATCTTTGTAGCAGTTTTCTATTGCTACATAACAAATTACTGCAAACAATGGCTTATACCAACACTCGTTTATTAGCTCAGGCTCTGTAAGTCAGAAGTCTGAGCACCATATGACTGGGTTTTCTGCTCAGGGGCTCACTAAAGGCTAAAAATCAAGGTGTCAGACTGAAAGCTGGTCTGGAAGTTTGGAGTAGGATCTGCTTCTAAGCTTATTCAGGTTGCTGTCAGAGTTCAGTTCTTTGTGACAGTAGGACCAAGGTCCTCATTAACTTGCTGACTATCAGCTGGGAGATAATATTTCCTAGGGATTACTCACATTGCGTGTCATTTGTCCCCTACCCCTATTTTCAAAATCAACAATGGAGAACCTCTCTTGTCAAATCCCTCTCACACTTCAAACTTCTTTCACTAGGAAGAGCTTTGTCTCTCATAAGGCTCACCTGATTAGATCAGACCCACTTCCTTTCTTAAAATCAATTTTGCATATAATGTAATCTAATCACAGGAGTAATATCTCATCATATTTATACTCTTAGGGATTATATACAGTGTGTACACAGTAAGCAGTAATCTTGAGGGACATTTTAGAATTCTGCCTAAAACAGTCTCATAGTGAGTGGGGAACAGATTTCAAACAAAAATCTCAATTGCCAAAGCCCTAGTTTAGTCATTTTTCAATTTTACATGGGGATAGTTTAGGAACCTACAGATTCTTTAGAGTTGTCTCAAAGGGTGAGTGAAAAAGAGATATTTATTTGCTCGGTTATAATTGACATGTAACAATATATTAGTTTCAGGTATGTGACATAATGACTTTACATATGCCTATGCCTTTACATATGCCTTTACCACACATACTTAGAAATTTTTTTCTTATGATGGGAATATTTAATATCTATACTATTAGCAAGTTTCAAGTATATGATACCATATTATTGACTATGGTCACCATGCTGTATATTACATACCCATGACTTACTCATTTTATAACTGGAAGTTTGTAGCATTTGACCACAATCAACAATTTTGCCCACTCCCATCCTCAACCTCTGGCAATCACCAATCTGTTCTCTTTATCTATAGGTATGGGTTTTTGGAGTCTGAATATAAGTGAAATCATATACTATTTGTCTTTCTCTGTTTGAATTATTTCACTTAGCATATGCCCCCAAGGTCCATCCCTGTTACCTCAAATAGCAGGATTTCCTTCTTTCTTATGGTGGAATAATATTGCACTGTTTGTGCATATGTGTATATATACCACATTTTCTTTATCCATTCATCTGTTGATGAACACTTAGGTTACTTCCATGTCTTGGGTATTTTAAATAATGTTGCAGTGAACAAAGGGTGCAGATGTCTTTCTGTGTGAAAGGGTTTTTTTACTTCAGTGAATACCAAGAATTGGAATTGCTAGATGATAGGGTTGTTCTAGTTTTAATTTTTTGAGGAACAGCCATGCTCTTTTCCATACCGGCTACACCAGTTTACATTTCCCCAACAGTACATGAGAGTTCCCTTTTCTCCACATTCTTGCCAACATTTATTATTTTGTGTCTTTTTTTCTAATAGCCATTATAAGCTGTGAGGTGATACATCATTGCAGTTTCAATTTGCATTTCCCTGATGAATAGTGATGTTGAGCATCTTTTCATGTACCTGTTGGCTGTTTTGTGTGTTCTCTGGAAAAAAAGTCTATTGAGATCCTCTGCCCACTTTTTTTTTCCTGCCCACTTTTTAACTGAAATGTTTGTGGGGTTTTTTTTTCTATTTTATTTTGTTTGTTGTCTTTGGCTATTGAGTTGTATGAGTGTATATATATATAGGACGTTAACCCCTTATCAGATATATGCTTTGCAAACATTTTGTCCCATTACATCTTTTCATTTTGTTGATGGTTTCCTTTACTGTACAGAGCTTTATAGTTTGATGTAGCCCCACTTAAATAAATAAGTGCCCCATGTTTTCTTAAGAGTCTTATGGTTCCGGGTCTTATATTCAAGTCTTTAGTCCACATTGAGTTGATTTTTGTGTATAGTGTAAGATAGGGGTCCAGTTTTCCCATCATTTTTTAAACAGACTCTCCTTTTCCCGTTATATATTCTTGGCTCCTCTGTTGTAAATTAACTGACCATATATGCATGGGCTCCCTATTCTATTCCATTGATCTATGTGTCTGTTTTTACAGCAAAACCATACTGTTTTTATTACTATGTCTTTTTAATATAGTTTGAAATCAGGAAGTATGATGCCTCCAGCTTTGTTCTTCTTTCTCACATTTCTTTGGCTATTGGTATCTTTTGTGATTCCATTCAAATTTTAGGATTATTTTATTGCTACAAAAATTGCTATTGGAATTTTGAAAGGAATTTCATTGAATCTGTAGATTGCTTTAGGTAGTTTGGATATTTTACCAATGTTAATTGTACCAACCCACAAACACAGAATATCTTTCCATTCATTTGTGTCTTCTTTAATTTCTTTCATCTATGTGTTATAGTTTTTGGTGTATAGGTCTTTCATCTCCTTAGTTAAATTTATTCCTAGAAATTTTATTCTTTTTGATACAATTTTAAATGAGATTGTTTTCTTAATTTCTTTTTCTGATAGTTTGTCATTAGTATATAAAAACACAATAGAATTTTATATATTGATTTTATATCCTACAACTCCTGAATTCGTTTATTACTTCTAAAAGTTTTTGTTGGAATGTTTAGGGTTTTCTATACATAATATCATGTTTTCTGTAAATACAGATAGTTTTACTACTTTTTTTTTCTGACTTGAATGCCTTTTCTTTTCCTTGCCTGATTGCTCTGGCTAGGACTTCCCATACTATGTTGAATAAAAGTGACAAAGTTGGGCATCCTTGTCTTATTCCTGATGTTAGAGCAAAAGCTTTCAGCTTTTCACCATTAAGTATGATGTTAGCTGTGGGCTTGTCTTTTTTATGTTGAGACATATTCCCTCTCCACCCATTTTGTTGAGAGTTTTTATCATAAATGGATATGAATTTTTCCAAGTGCTTGTTCTGCATCTACTGAATGATAATGATTTTTATCCTTCATTTTGCTAGTGTGGCTTATGATGTTGATTTATTTGCAGATATTGAACCATTCTTGCATCCCTGGAATAAATCCCACTTCATCATGGCATTTGATCCTTTCAGTGTATTGTTGAATTCAGTTTGCTAATATTGTGTTGTGGATGTTTGCATCTGTGTTCATCAGGGACACTGGCCTATGATTTTTTCTTCTGGTGTCTTTGTCTGGTTTTGGCATCTAGGTAATAATAGCCTCGTAAAATGAGTTTGGAAGTATTCCATTTCCTATTTTTTGTAAAAGTTTGAGAAAGATTGGTATTAATTCCCCCTTGTTTGGTAGAATTCACCAGTGAAGCCATCTTGTCCTGGACTTCTGCTTAATTGGAGGTTTTTGATTACTGATTCAAAATCCTTAGTAATCAGGCTACAGGCATAACTTATTTTATTGTTTTGCTTTATTGTGCTTTGCAGATTTTGCACTTTTTTTTTTAACAAATTGAAGATTTTTGGCAATCCTACATCAAGCAATCTATCAGTGCCATTTTTCCTACAATATTTTCTCACTTCGTGTCTCTGTGTCACATTTTGTTAATTTTCAAACATTTCAAAGTTTTTCATCATTATATTTGTTATCATACTTTGTGACTAGTGAGTTTTGATGTTACTGTCTTGACTTGCTAAAGGATCAAATGATGGCTAGCAGTTTTTAACATTAACATATTTGTAATTTAAGTAAATTATTTTATTAGACATAATTCTATTGCACATTTAATAGACTACAATATAGTGTAAACATAACTTTTATGTGCACTGGAAAACAAAAATGTGTGATTTGCTTTATTGTAATTTTGCTTTATTGTGCTGGTCTAAAACTGAAATGGCAGTATCTCCAAAGTATGCCTGTATTCAGATTTTCTGTTTCATCATGACACAGTCTTAAAAGTTTGTTTATAAGAACTTATCCATTTCTTTGAAACTTATCCATTTCAATTTGTTGGTTTATGATTGTTTATAGTTGTCCCTTATGAACCGTTGTATTTCATTGGTATCACTTGTATCATGTCCTCTTTCATTTCTGATTTTATTTATTTGAGCCCTCTATTTTTTTTCTTGATGAATCTAGGTAAATGTTTGTCAGGTTTTTTTAAAAAATATTTTCAAAGGATCAGCTCTTGTTTCATTAATCTTTTGTCTTCTTGGTCTCTGTTTCATTTATTTCTTCTCTGATCTTTGTTATTTTCTTTCTTCTGCTAACTTTAGGATTCACTTGTTCTTTTTCTAGATTTTTAGGTATTAAGTTAAATTGTTTGAGATTTTTCTTGTTTCTTGAAGTAGGCCTATATTGCTATGAACTTACCTCTTAGAATTTATTTTGCTGCATCACATACATTTTGGTATGTTGTATTTCCATTTTCATTTGTCTCAAAGCATTTTAAAATTTGTCTTTTGAGTTCTTCATTGACTCATTGGCTGTTTAGTAGCATACTGTTTAAGCTTCCATATTTGTGAATTTTTCCATTTTCTTCTTGCAATTGATTTCTAGTTTCATTCCATTGTGGTTGGAAAAGAGGTTGGTTTAATTTAACTCTTAAATTTATTAAGACTTGTTTTGTGGCCTAACCTATGATCTCTCTTGGAGAATGTTCCATTTGCACCTGAGAAGAATGTGTATTATGGTGCTTTTGGATGGAATGTTCTGTATATATCTAAGTTCATCTGGTCTAGCATGTCATTTAAGGATGATATTTCCTTATTCATTTTCTGTCTGGATGATCTATCCAATGATGTTAAGTGGGGTATTAAAGTCCTCTATAATTATTGTAATGCTGTCTATTTCTCCCATGAGGTCTGTTAACATTTGCTTTATATATTTAGGTGCTCCTTTTTGAGTACATGAATATTTACAAATGTTATATCTGTTTGTTGGATTGATCCCTTTATTGTTATGTAATGCCATTCTTTGTCACTTATCATGGTCTTTGTCTTAAAGTCTATTTTATCTGATGTAAGTATAGGTGCTCTAGCTTCTTTTTGATTTCCATTTCCATGAAACATCTATTTTCATCTCTTCACTTTCAATCTATGTATGTCCTTATATCTGAAGTAGGTCTCTCATATGCAGCATATAGATGGTTTTTGTTTTTTTTTAATCCACTTAGCCACTCTGTGCCTTTCAATGGGAGAATTGAGTCCATTTATATTTGAAGTAATTATTGATATGTTTGTTCTCATTATCATTTTGTTAATTGTTTTCTGTTCTGAAGTTCCTCTCTGTTTCTTTCTTCATTTGCTATCTTCCTTTGTTTTTTGATGCCTTTCTTTAGTGGTGCACTTAAATTTCTTTCTCATTATCTTTGTGTATCTACTATAGGTTTTTGCTTTGTGGTTACCATGAGCCTTCATTATAACAACCTATATTTGTAACAGTCTATTTTAAGTCATTGACAGCTTAAGGTTGAACACATTTTAAAGCTCTACATTTTTACTCTCTTCTGCAGTGTTTTATTTTTTTTGATAGCACATTTTATATCTTTAATCTTGTAATTATTAAACTAATTATTATAGTTATATAACAACTAATTTTTTTAGTTATAGTTTTTACTGCTTTTGTCTTTTATCCTTCATACTAGCTTTATAAGTGATTAATCTACTACCTTTACTGTATATTCACCTTTACCAGTAAGATTTATATTTTCATATGTTTTCTTGATTCTAATTAGCATGCTTTCCTTTCAGCTTAAAAAAGTCCCTTTAACATTTTTGTAAGACTTGTTCTGTAATGGTGAAGTGATTTAGTTTTGCTTGTCTGAAAAACTCTTTATTGCTCCTTTAATTCTGAATGATAACTTTGCCAAGTAGAGTATTCTCAGTTGGAAGTGTTTTTCTTTCCGGACTTTGAACATATGGTGCCACTTCCTTCTGGCCTGCAAAGTTTCTGTTAAAAATCTGCTAATGGTCTCATGAAGACTTCTTTACATGTAACAAGTCTTTCTTTTCTTTCTGCTTTTACAGTTCTTTCTTTGTCTTTAACTTTTGGCTTTTTACATCTTGGTGTTTGTCTCTTTGGGTTCGTCTTCTTTGGCACTGTCTGAGCTTCCTGGATCTCTATATCTGTTTTCTTCCACAGGCCAGGAAAGTTTTCAGCTATTATTTCTTCAGATAAATTTTCTGCCCCTTTCTCCCTGTCTTCTTTTTCTGGAGCTCCTATAATGTGATGTGTCCCATAGGTCCCTTAAGCTAGCTTTACTTTTTAAAATTCTTTTATCTTTTTTGCTGCTCTGATTGAGTGAGTTCCAATTCCCTGACTTCAAGTTCACTGATCCTTCCTTTCACTTCACCTAGTCTGCTACTAAATGGGTTCCTTTAGTATATTTTTCAGTTCAATTATTTTATTCTTCAGCACTATGACTTCTCTTTGGTATTTTCTTATATTTGTTATCTCTTTGTTGAGTTTCTCACTATGTTCATCCATTCTTTTCCCAAGTTCTGTGAGCATCTTTGTGACCATTCCCTTAACTCTTTATCAGGTAAATTACTTATCTCCATTTCATTAGTTTTTTTCTGAGGTTTTATCTTGTTCTTTTGTTTGGAACATAATCCTTTCTTTCCTCATGTTTCTTGACTCTCTGTGTTTGTTTCTATGTATCAGATGAAACAGCCACCTCTCCCAGACTTGAAAGAGTAGCTTTGTTATACATGAAGCTTATCATTTAACCTTGCTCTAGTTCTTTGCTGTCTCTCAAACCTTTGTGATTGTGCAAGTGGCCTATTTTATTTTTAATATCTCCCAGTTGTTGAAGCTGTGCCAAGACCTGTCAGTGTCTCAAAAGAAGGGAGAGATCTCATTCAACTCCTATATTCAGCCTTATTGAAAGCCAGACCCTCAGGAAACAACTTTTAAAATATGCAAATATATACAGTCCTGTGGGACTGCAAGCATAAGCCCTGCTGGCCACCAGACCAAGTGATCTGGAGGTGTCTCATGGTAACAGTTACAAAAATCAGGGCACAGAGGAGGGTATGCATTCCAGTCTGGCAGATACTTTCAAGCTGTAATGAGATAGAGGGAGAACATGAAGATGATGTTCCCCAGCCATTGTTTCCTGAGAGCACCTCTATGGGCCTCTAGAGGTGTGCCATCCAAGAAGCCTGCCCCTCAGGCCAAAGATCCATAACAAGCAAATAGGCCTCTCTCACAGAAAGACAGGGTTTTTTCCATGTGCTGTCTGTGCCGTGTCCTTGGAGTAGTAGTCTGCCAAGAACTGCCTCTCTGATTGTTACAGTCCTGTGGGACCCAGAAATGAAAGCCCCCTGGCCACAAAAGCCAGGTGTTCTCTTGAGTGGCAGCCATAATACTAAGGCCCCAGATAGAAAAACCAAGGCACCAGACATGTGTAAGAGCTCCCCTCTGAGAGATGCTGGCACTCTAGAGCACAGCAGAGGGAAAGCGCAAAGACAACACCCACCTTCCAAGGTCTCTGGAAAGGTTTACAGTCAGCCCTTAGATATGTGTTTAATTAGAAGCTTGCCAGGGGCTGCAGCTATAATGAGAAGCTTATAGGCTTCTTCATAGAAAGGCTGAGCTTCTGGGCCTGTTGCCTCTTGCTATGCCCAAGAGTCTTAGCTGCTTAAGAATCCTTTCTCCATGCATTATGGTCCTGTGAGACCTGCAAGTATAAACCCCACTGGCCACTAGAGCCAGGCAATGCAGAGGTGTCCCCTGGAAGCAGCTACAAAAACTGGGGCACCAGACAGGGTATAAGTTCCTTTTGGAGAGACATCGTTGAGCCTGGAGCAAGGCAGAGGGAAAGTGCAAAGATTGATTGAGACCGAGTATGCCACACCAAAAACCTGCCCCTCAGGCCAAAAATCTTGCACAAAAAAACAGGTCTCTTTCTCAGGAAGACTGTTTTAGTCGACTATCTGTGCCATGTCTTGGAGGTGGTAATCTGCCAAGAACTGCCTCTCTGATTATTACAGTCCATTGGACACACATCCAGATCTTAAAAGTTGGGGTGCCTGATGTGGGGTATGAACCTTTCCTCCTCAGGGAGAAACTATGGGTTTGTGAACTCTCTCCTGAATGTGGATCATTGAGCCAGGGATGGGATTTATGGAGAGACCACACCTCTGCCTCTTCTACTTTGCTTTGTGTGACCCTTTTCTTGTTTGCCCATTGGGGGAGCTGCTCAGTTGGTTTTCAAGTTCTTTTCAGAGGAAATTGTTCCATATGTAGCTGTAGATTCAATGTCCATGGGAGGAGGTGAGTTCAGGATCGTCCTGTATCACCATTTGGGACCACCTCTCCTCCATGAGGTTTTTTTTTTTAAGAATTGTTGTGTCAGAAAGCCGGTTTACTGGTGTATCAGTATTTTGTCCAATTTTGTTTTAAGTTTTGTTTAAGGAAGGTCTAGAATAATTGCTACTCTTGGGCTAGAGTAGCCCTAATTTTAGTGCATGGCCTTTCTGGGAAATCAGTTGTACTTTCAGGATGTTCAGTAAGGTCTCTTCACTCTGGCTTGTCAGAACTTCAGCACTTTGCCGCACAGGATGACCTGTGGAATCTCTACTCAGTTCAAAATTCACCAGTGGCTACTCTCTTCACTTTTTAGCCAAACACTCAATGGGACTTTAATAAGGACTGAGGAGTTTCTTCTCTACACAGCTTCACCCAGTCTGGAATCTTATACCTAATCCTCAAATTCCTGACACCTCTGCAGCCCTAAATCCAATCACTGTATCTTCTACCAGGGGGAATTGAAGATTTGTGTTTGAGTCTACTTTCCTGTACCATAGTATGGAGAAAGCCCCTGGCAGAAGGGCAGCATAAATGTGGAGTTCACTTCATGTACTTCCCTTTCTCAAGGATCTCTGTTCTATGGTGGTGTCTGTCCACTGCCTAAAAACAATTACTTCATGTATATTGGCCAGAATATATGTATTATCTAGTTTTATAATTGTTTTAAACAGGTGTATAAGTCTAATACCTGTCACTTCCTCATGGCCAGAATCCAGATTTTTTTCCTGTGGTGTTCTTAATGTTATCTCCAATCTAATCTCACTAGGAAACAAATGGCTAAGAATAATTTATCTATATTGGTTAAATGCATGGACTTTGGAAATAGCATTCCTAGGCTCAAATTCTGTTGTGGCCACTTCTGAGTTGTAATACTTGAGCAAGGTACCTAGACTTTCTGTGCCTCAGTTTCCTCATTTATAAAATGTGAATCATGATAGTTCTTAACTCAAATTCTAGTGGAAGTTACACAGATTAATATATGATGGAAGAACTAAAGTGTTAGAATTACCCATACCTAACACAGGCATCTATGGCCAAATTAAAAAAAAAACACACCCATATATGTATAACTGAATCACTTTGTACACCTGAAACTATCACAACATTGTTAGTCAACTACACTCCAATATAAAATAAAAAGTTAAAAATAAAAATATATAGTGAAATTAAAAAAAAATCATACCTAGGCAAATTGTTACTACCATGACTTTATGACACATGTAACCAAGTCTTAGTATTCTATTCCCCAAGGAGAATTTTCCAGTAGGGAAGAAAATTAAATAATTGATTTTTAAGGTACTTGGGGTAGGCAACAATTTATTGGTTGGTATTTCTCTTCTCCTGGTTTTCCACAATGTAGAATAAGTATACTCCAGAGAATCATGGTTAAGGTAGGGAAGTGGGGATACCAACTATTGTACTTAATGTTACCTCAGCTGTCTTCTACAGAACGAATAAATGCTAGAAATAAATGAAGACTTAACTCCCACAGCAGTTTGTAACATAAGCAAGTGGATTAGAAAAACAAATGCACATTTCTTAAACAAAAGCACAAACTGTATTGAATGGGGGCTAAGCCTTTAGAAAGTAATTCTTTGTGAATGCTTCTTCAACATTTAACTCTCCCTCAACCCAGATTATTTCATTTCTGCAGTTCTGTAAATTTTCCTTCCCAATCAGGACAATGTATCTCCTTGAAGGAAACTGGAATATAAGTCTCTCTCGTTTCTTGGGTATCACAAACTTTTGCATCAATTTCAAGTGGTTGCAAATAGAATCTTCAGCTACACCAACTTCTTCTTTCCCCTTACAAGGGAGAGAGTGACTTCTGTTCCTCTTGGACATAGGGAAATAGATATCATTGCTCATATACCGCTGTTGTGGCCATGTTACTTCTTAAAGTACTTGATGACTATTATAACTTCATACAATAAGTGAAACTTTCTTTTCCAGAGACCATCTAGATCAGTGTACATGAGGCCAATGGAGAAAATAATTTTCCACTTATTAACATGACATTTACACCACTATTTATCAAATAATTCTATTCCAAAATGTACCCATCTTCTAGCCAGTCTCCCACCCAGTTAAACTGAGACACATTACCTCTGCTTGAACCTTCCAAATGGGAGGGACCACACTCACATAGTTTCTCTCTGTGAGCCTCTCATTTCCGTTCTAATAACAGGCATATGTGTTTCACTTCACTAGGCTTCACATCTCTCTTCTCCAACAGCAACCACACCCATAGAGGTCAACCCTTGATCTTCAGCTTTTTCTTCTCTACTGGCTCCTTCCCATCAATATTTAACATGTTTAAGCCACTCTCATAAAAAACAAACAAACAAAAAAAACACAACCCACTAATTCTAAAATGTTTTTTACTGATATGGAACACCTCTTTCCCCCTTTTTGTAGCGCAGCTTTTTGAAAGTTTTCTTTGTAGTCTTCAGTCACTCCGCACACACTCATCAACTTACTGCTCTCTGGGTATTGTCCCAGGTTGACTGTTCAAGTGATCTCCTCCACTCATCCTGTAAGAATTTCAGTTTCCCAAGCATGTACTATGTTTGCTTGCTCCAAGCCTTTTCATGCACTGTTCCTTTTCTAGAACACTCTCCCCACTGTTGGTCCACATTCTTTATATAATAGAAACTATTTTTACCAAGATCATCACTGGTAATTCCAGTGTTCCTTTTCAGTCTTCTCTGTAGCATTTGATGCTGTTGACAGAGACTGTCCACTTGATCCTCATCCTCCCTCTGGCTGTAACTGTGTTCCCTTCACAGGCACCTCTGCTTCCTCTAATTGTATATTCGTGTTTGTTCAGCTTTGAACCTAATCCAGTTCCATGAACAATGTTGTTCTCTTTCAGCTTCAGTTGTCATCACCATCATGCTTTCAACTCTCTTCCCAGTTTATGTCTCTCCAAAATTTCAGATTCATATATCCAAATGCCTCCTGGACATTTATACTTATTTATAAGTTTACAGCCACCTCAAGCTTACCAAATCAGAAACTAAACTCCTTGCTCGTCCGTGGCTGCAACTTCTCGTTTGTCACCTATCCAAGTGAATGTCGCAATCATTTTCCTGGTTACCTAAATCAGAATCCTGAGTATAATCCATCACTCATTTTTATCCTTCTCCATATATAATCAATGACTAAAATCAGCCAATTCTTCATCTACTCTAAAGATTGTTTATTTTTCTTCATTTCCATCATTATTCCTGTAATCAAAGTTATTGTCACCTCTTAACTAGATAATACTAGTGTAGGTATCAATTGCTCTTTCTGCCTCATTTGGCCCTTGCAATACGTAATGCTGCCTCAGAGAGCTTTCATAAGTGCAAACTGACATCCACCATTCCGCAGCCTAAAAGCTTTCTACAGCTCCTCCCTCTACGAAGGAAAAGTCCAAACTCCGTATCACCCTAACATGATATGGGTATAGCCTAATCCCTGCTTATTGTTCCAGCTTTATTTCTCACATTGGTCTCTTCCACTCATCTTCTAAGCATCAGCCATACAGAATTTATTTCAGTTCCCTGAGCTTGTACTATGATGCCTGCTTGCCTCCAAGCCTTCTCATGTGCTGTTCCCTCTCCCTAGAAAACTCTTTTCAGTATTCACCCCCATTCATCAGGCTAATCCTCATGTAGACTTCAGATCTCTCTTTATATGTTAATTTTCTATGGAAATTTTCTGTAATCGCCTGAGCGATCTGGGATGTCCATCCCCTGTATTCCTATTACAGCCTGCAATTTTCCTATAAAGGTACATATATTGTCTGCCTTTCCTATAAATAACAAACTATGAATATGGTACCTGTATCTTTCTTGTTTGCCATTGTGTCTCCAGTGGCAGGCACAATGCATGGCATATAAATATATGTTGAAATATGAATTCATGAATGTATGCATTAAAAATTCCATAGCAAAAACATTTTTAAATTCCTTCATATTCTTCACCTTGCCTGTCTTTTTGGCCTTATCTCCACATGGCTCACTATAGTATGTTACCCAAGCACTTCTGGTTTTCCAAGGGGATTATATTCTCTGCTACCTCTATGCCTTTGCATATCCCAATACCCCTCTCTAGAATGTCCTCACATACTCTCTTCTCCTAGATCACTCATCTGAGCCTTCAACTCTTCCACAAACCAATTTTTCCAGAATTCACTGACATATCATGCTCTGGGCTCCCACCACCTTTGGGAGCATTTATGTATTATAGTACTTTTCACTGGTGCACCAATAGGATTTTTCTCCTCAAAGCTAAAGGAAGTTTTTTGTATATCTTTTAATCAAACATTTATCAGAGAAGCTAGCAAATTATTAGCAAAAGAACCAAGTACTGCTTATTAAATGAAACAGGGAAAGAAAAATCATAGTCACTTGTATGCTGTTCTAGTAGCCTGATGAGAACAGATAAATTTGGCCATTAACCTAAAATGCCTGAAAGTCAATTCTCAGGGAACAGTCAATCAAATAAAAATTATATATTAGTGTCTCTTACATTCCATGTTCATTAAGGGCAAATTTTGTTGAGCCATTTCTTCATAGTCAATTTAAAAAACTATTTGTATTTTAGAAATGAGTGGTAAATCATAACCCCTGAGAAATCTTGCCTGATTTGAATAAACCAAATAGCTTTGCTAACTTCATTCTCTAAATAGAAATTCTGCTGCCAACTCTATTCACATTAGATGAAATGGAAGACCAAAGGCTTCGTTTATTCAGCTATTCACCTGTTCCTCAGCATGACCTTGATGTTAGCCAGATTTTTCAGGAAGAAACAACTATCTTATTTTCGTTTTAATATTTTAACATTTCTGCTTTTTCAAAACATATTTTAACAACATTTTAATGCCCTAAAAAGAGAAGCAAAATGTATACAACAGCAGATGCATGAAATAAGATTTTTATATTCTTAATATAAAAACTAAGGAGATTTAACAATTCAGATAATTATTACATGAGTTCTTAGAGGAACAGAAGAGAACTAAGGCTGTGATAACATCTAGACTTTCATGTGAAAGTCGTTTATTTGCTGTTTTGTTGAAGCAGTCGATGCATCTTTGCCGTGATTAATTTTTCTTAAGATCTAGATCATGTTTTAAAATTACTTCACAATCCAGTTTTAAGCTTATGTTACAAAATTGAAGAGAGAAAAATAACATATGAAGTGCTTGTGATATCTTTATGTATAAGTTTGATAATCATTAAGTAGCTGTCACTCTCTCTTTCCCAGCATCAATTACTCTACTCTGGATTTACTTACTCCACTCTGTATAATGAGCCCCCAGAGCACGTTTCATTGCAGGGGAAAGCACACATTCTTCACTTGCGGTCAGTGGGATGTGGTTAATTTGAAATCACTTAAACTATTATATCTGTCAAGTGCAGTTATTTTATTTTCAATTCACATCAGTGTTTTAGTATGCATGTCGGTTACTGGGTCAAACTGGCAGATTAATTTTAGGAGGATCCTGTTGCAATGCTCTTTATCACTGCCATCAAATGCAGGCCACTGTTGAAAGTTAATACCTGGCCATTAAAATTGATTGCCAAAGATATCACGCTTAATATAAACAATAATGTATAGATAAGAAAATAGTGCTAAATTAGGGATTATGGTTCACAGTTCCTAAGGTATGGCAGCATTCACTGATAGAAACTGTTTCAGGAAAATCAGACTTGGAAAGCAACAAGATGCAGAAAGAAACCTGGAAATAGCCTGGTGGGGCTTTTTGTCTTATTTTGCCCTGTTATTTTTGCTGCAGGCATGATTTTAAATAGCGTGCATGTATATAAATATATGTGTGTGTGTGTGTATAAATATTGAGAGAATATAAAGCTATTTCAAGGCATAATTATTTAAAGGTGAATATTGCATTGATATAAACAATCTAGGTTGGACTTAGAAAAAGCAGAAGTAAGGATGCTGCAACACCAGCTTAGTGTATCCCATTAATAAATAGCCAGGCATTAACAAAAAGTAATAGCATTGAAATGAATATTTGGGAAATATGCTACCACAATACCATACATACTGCATTAGTAACTAGTATTTTTACCAGATGTAGCCATGCTTTCATCATTTTATAATACTGCTAACAATACTAAGCATTTGAAGGTTTGTGACTTTCTTGGAAGTTTGGTAAATAAGGAAAAGCCCTGATTAATAATACCTTGGTTGCAAAGGTACAAAATTCAAAAAACAATAATAAAAACTGATCAGCTACCAAAAAATTTCATTTCCTCAAAAAGGAAGAACTATATACTCTGGAAACAGTGCTTTGAAGTTGTACCTCTTTTATGGAAGTTGTAGGACAGCAGGAAAGAGAGCATTGCCTTTATTCACAGGCACCCAGAAAACTGTAACCTTCAAACATCTGTGTGAAACTAGAAGTCACCAAAAAAAAAAAAAAAAAAAAAAAAAAAAAAACAAGCACAGCCCAAGAAGACCCAGAGATGTACATATAGAAGCAACCCACATGAAACCTTCTGACCGTGGCAGAAACTTCAAAAGCTCTTGCTTTGAAACACTACGTAATACTGCATCAAGGATGAGAGAGCAAGGAAGTATTTGCTGGTAGAAAGAAGTGAGATCTTTGCTATCTGAGGAGTGTCACAATCTAACCGATTTTTATATCACTTTCTTGGCACTTTAGAACCATGAGTTTTGATCCTTTACAATACATGTCTCTTAATAAGTCATGTATTTCTAATCTAGTAAGTAAATCACAAGCTGTGGTACAACAAAAATGGTAGTTGTAAATTAAAACTATTAACAACAAAAAAAAGCTTACCCTTCTCATTAAGTTCTGAAACACATGAGTTCTACCTGTGTGTTCTTGGGGAATATGTTTTTCATACCATAAATTATTAGCTTAGCTAAAAGATGGGAAAGGCAACTGTAACTTTGCTTTTTTTTTTTTAAGCTCTTTATTGGAATATAATTGCTTTATACTCTTGTACCAGCTTTTGAGGTACACCAAAGTGAATCAGCTGTATTTATATGTAACTTTGCTTTTCTTGAATGTCTTTCTAGCCATTTTGACACCGAAGATTACATTCTAGTGACTAGAGCAAAAGTATATACTTATGGAAAACAAAGGCATTTAAAAGTAAATATCTTTCAAACTACCTTGACCCTATAGTTAATGATCAGGTTGTTAGGTTAAAAGTGGTTAATGGAAAGTATCTTAATTTTGAAGTCAGCACAGTTATATTTGAGAGCCCCTAGCTTGAGTTTCTCTTCACATGTGTTTCTGTGGAAACTAGTTATTAGTCAGTAGGATAATAATTGGTATATAACATTACTAAAGGGTTTCATAGTCAGGTTTGAAAAGCACAGAATTAAGCTATTAAACTGTTTTTTATGTTTGATATGGCTTTACTGTGCTAACATGCATATATATGATCATAGGACACTCTTTTGCAGGTCCCACATAAAGGATATTTTGGGGCTTTATACATACACATCAAGTACTAGTGCTGAATATAAGGGTTAACCTAAGTTAAGTTGCTGAGTTATCTGTAGCCCAGCTATTCTTAAAGAATGTTATTCATTAGAATCATCTGTGAGGCTTTACATAAAAATGCCTGGAACACATCCCAGATCTGTTGAAGAGGAGCCCTGGAGGTAGGGTCTTTAGTTGCATGTTTATAAAAAGCTTCATGGATGGTTCTAAAGTGAACCCCTATTTAAGAAACACTGCTGTAAATATTTTTACTTTTTTCTCCAATTTTTATCTCTAATATCTCTATATCTCCTATATCTAATCATGCTCTCTTATAGTTTGTAACTCAATGGTCTTCCCTTTCAAGCCAAATTAACAGACCACTATTCTAGAAAGTCTTTTTTTTTAATTGAAGTATAGCTGATTTACAATGTGTTAATTTCTGCTGTACAGCAGTGATTCAGTGATACATATATACACATCCTTTTTTTGTATTCTTTTCCATTATGGTTTATGATAGGACATAGAATATAGTTCCCTGTGCTATACAGTAGGACCTTGTTGTTTTCCCATTCTATATATAATAGCTTACGTCTGCTATTTTTTAAATAAATTTATTTATTTTCTTTTTGGCTGCGTTGGGTCTTTGTTGCTATGTGCAGGCTTTCTCTAGTTGTGGCAAGCACGGGCTACTCTTTGTCACGGTGTGCAGGCTTCTCATTACGGTGGCTTCTCTTCTAGAGCACAAGCTCTAGGTGTGTGGGCTTCAGCAGTTGTGGCACGTAGGCTCAGTAGTTATGGCTTGCGGGCTCTAGAGCGCAGGCTTAGTAGTTGTGGCGCACGGGCTTAGCTGCTCCGCAGCATGTGGAATCTTCCCAGACCAGGGCTTGAACCTTTGTCCCCTGCATTGGCAGGCAGATTCTTAACCACTGCGCCACCAGGGAAGCCCACATCTTTTATTGAAAGATGTAGAAAAGTCTTTAGAAAGTCTTAGATGAAAGTATACATCAACTATTTAACAAGAATATTTGTGATATTACATACTATGATCATATTAATTCATGAAAGTTGATGCTATAATAAGGTAATTAAACTTAAAATAAAAATATTATGGAAGAAATATACAATTTCTCTAGTAACTTGACACCCTCCCTCCTTCAAAATCCAACTGAATGCTTATCATCTTTTATACTCTCTTCTATGTTCACAAAGCTCTGATCGCTTACCTCACTTAAATTTACTTATTTTAACATAATTGTATTTGTCTACCATTTTAGAATTAAAAAAAATCACAGACCCTCATATTTAAGGGGGATCTTAGTGATCATTTACTGTATTTTCCAAGCCCCTGTGGAATATTTTCTAAAATACTTTTTAATCTTGGCTGTATGAATCTCATTGTATATATTTTGTTTGTCTCTATTAGCATTATAAGAACGGCCTATTTCTTTTCTATCTTTATCAGTTGCAATTAAGGAATGTTGTTGACTGGAAAGCAAATGAATTAGCCTTCTATAGCATTCACTATAGCATTGCTCTTCATTCAGTTTTTTTCCCATTATCAAAATGTATTAATGGACTTTAATTTTTGATTGCTTAATTTAAAAATAAATAATAAGATGACCAGGCAATAAGTCATGATTTTATCATCTACTTGTTAACAACCAGGATTTTTTGTTGCCAGTGACAGCAACCCAGCTCAAAGTACTTTAATCAAATGTGGAAGGCATTGCTTCTTAAATGAAAAACCAAGGCTAAGGCAGCCATTGGTAGGATTTTATCCAAGTGTCCAAAAAAGGCATCAGTAATCTTGCTCTCCTTCTCTCAGCCAACTTTTTCTGGGGTTGTCATTTTTCTTATACTGGATCTCCCCAGTTAGTAACAAAGATGGCCAACCAGCAACTCTAAGCTTTAAGCTTCCTTGGCCACTCCAGATGCAAAAGAAAACCTTGTGACCAAAGTTGCCAGCAGAAATTCTGGCATTGGCTCTTACTGGCTTAGCTTCAATTACAGACCCATCCCTGAACCAATTATTATAGGTGGTGTTGGTAGAATATTCTGATTGGCCAGATGATTAGGCCCAGATCTGTCCCCAAATCCCATTGACTAAAGGCGATCAATGATTGACAGATCGTTTCTCAGAGGAAATCAGGTGTACTATTATCAAAAACAATTTAAAAAAAGGAAGGGTGCTGAGTAGATGAAAGTAAGGAAAGGCTTTCAAAATTTCTGGCAGTTTTGACTTTTTTATTCGCTATGAAATACCTTATTTAATTAATGACAGTAGAAGTCATTGGTAGCAGTTAATATTTTGAAAAAAATGTTATTTTCACTGCTAGTGGGAAATATAAATTGACAAATTATTTGTCAATTAATTATATTTTAACAGTTAATAACTTTAATTCCAAAAGACTTTGATTAATAGCTAAAGTTTCATTATAAAGTAAAGGTATGAATTCACTGGTCATACGTGTTTGTTGCAAAAAATGAATTCCAATTATATAAACATTAAATTGTAAATTGTCATCTTTCTGTGGCTCCCTTTATTTCTCTCTGAGACTTAGCATGTGAACTTCTTGTTTTTTCCTAAAATAATCAGTTAAGGCAAAAAAATTTAATTAGAACCAATTATGTCAATATTGCCTTTTTAAAAAGTACTAGAATATTGTATCTATGTATAATGAATCAAAACCAAAACTGAACAAAATATAAATACTTCAAGAAAGTTAATTTCAAAATAGATAATGCCCTTCATGGTATTCAACATGACAGATTTTACTGATTCCATTAACTTTTCCATTATCTTAAAATATGAAACTCCCTTTTGGGAAGAGCCTTCAAGACTAGTTTGTAAGGCACTTGAGAAAAGTAGTTTGTTATTTTTTATCACGTCACATATCGTATCCACAGTTAATTAAAACAACTTAAACCTGCACTGTACTGAACAGATTTGACTTGAAATGACTCCCAGCTAATTCCTATAATTATATATATCCAAAAAGGTGACTTGTCATAGTGGAAGACATTCAAGGACTGGACCATATGAAGTCAGAGTTTCAAATAAGAAAACATTTTCTTATCCAAAATTATCCAAACAATATTTTATGTAATCTTCAGAATAATTGGATAAGTTGCAGGAATACAAAACTGAAGGGAAAGACTTCCATCTGAGGCATGTCATTACTTTATAGTCTCTCAATATTTGCATATTTACTGTATGTTATGAAAATTGGCAATAAATATAGCTGTGTAGATAAAATATACTTTATTTTTTTAAATTGAAAGACCATATTAAAGGTGAAGCCTAAAAAGATGATATGAACTCAGGCTAGATGCCCTTATTTTATAAGATTTTTTAAAATACATAAATATCATTTTAGTTATTTTTCACTAAATCTTAAATTTTATATTTTTAACTCAAAAGAATATTCACCTTTATTCACCTCTAACACAGTGTTTCTTTAGCTGATAAGCAGAATAATTTCAGAATCATAACTTTCAGTGAAATCAATCAGCCTATAAAGTGGCAGGTTCATGTCTGTGCTAAGATTACTGTGCTGATGAAGCCAAGTTCACAGGTTTGATCCCTAAGTGGGCCAATTTACTTTGCTACAGGCAGTCCCTCAGACCCTGGCCTGACATCCTGCAAATGGGAGCCATCAGTCATAAGGAGAAGCTGGGGAAAATGTGTGTGAAGTAGAGCCAACTCTTCTCCGCTGTAGGAAAAGAGCTCCACGTCCAAGCCAGCCGATGGTTATGGTGTGGCATTTCTCTTGTAAATAAAAGAGGGAACTATCTTCCAAATGATAGTGAATTGGCACAGGTAACAGTGTAAATCTGATTTCCAGAAATGTACTTCAGTATCAAGTATGTCAATAATTACTAAACTATGGCTTCCTAGGTGGCGCAGTGGTTAAGAATCCGCCTGCCAATGCAGAGAACACGGGTTCAATCCCTGCTCTAGGAAGATCCCACATGCCGCAGAGCAACTAAGCCCGTGTGCCAAAAAAAAAAATATATAATAATAATTACTAAACTAGCAATGAATTGTTAGTTTGATTAGTGTAGTACCAAGAATGGTAGAAAGTGTAGGGAGACCCCAAAATAACATGTGAATTTATAATGTATTCATTACCAACTTCCAAAAAAAGATTGGCTGCTGCTCAAGCAAAAGAGAAAATGTAGCTACTAGCTGAGAAATTGATAATAGATTGGATAAAACATACGAAAACCATCAAAGCATTATATGTCAGTTTTATTTAACTCATTAATAAGGGAATTAGTAAGATGACAAAATAAAATTTGAGAAATTGGAATTTTTTTAGTCAGTAGGAAAAAAAAGCTGAAATAAAGTACCAAATTAAATACAAAATTAGTTAAAGTCCTACAGGGCAATAAAACCATAACAGCTTAGCAGTTTTACATAACTGTAAAATGGCCCTAATCAGTGGTGTAAACAAAGTTATTTTCCCTTAGAGCATACTAGAAACAGCTATGGAGTTTTAAAATATACTAATAACTAGGTCTTACCCTGAATATTCCCATCTACTTGGAAACTGAGTAAGGCCTGAGCAGCAGGATTTTTAACACCTCCCAAAGCGATTCTAATGTCCACCCAAGTTTGAGAACCACCGCCCTTGAAAGTGATACGGCCTTTTACAAGGGCTTTCAACAATTTGCCCTTGAACCTTGCTATTCAAAATGTGTAGCTTCGTCTAGTAGCATTGCAGAATCTGGGTCCCCACTCCAGATGCACTGAGTAAGAATCTGCATTTAAAAAATATCACCAGGTCATTCGGGTGCATATTAAGGTTGGAGAAGCACTTTTTTTTCTTTACTGTTAAGATTTTTTTTTCTTTGATGTGAACCATTTTTAAAGTCTTCATTGAATTAGTTACAATATTGCTTCTGTTTTATGTTTTGGTTTTTTGACCACAAGGCATGTGGGATCATAGCTCCCCGAACAGGGATCAAACTGGCACCCCCTGCATGGGAAGGTGAAATCTTAACCACTGGACTGCCAGGGAAGTCCCTGGAGAAGCACTTTTGTAACATGATATTGAAAGGACTTGCATTCATTTTTTTCTCCTTATTTCCAAGTTTTAGAAAAATTTTCCTAAGATAACACTAACAAGAAATTGCCAAATATTTCTAAAAAGGCCACAAATAGCACTTTAACAATGGGAATGTTGGCGGAGGAGGAATCAACTCCAGAGCATGGTAGAAGACATGCTCTAGATCAGGCAGTGGTCCCACTTCCCACGATCCTCAGCCATCAGGGGCACCTGGGGCAGTAGGACTGTGAGTATCTCAGATGAGAGGATGTGTGTTTAAGGGATCTTGAGGATAAACACCGTGCTCCATGCATCACCTTTACCAAGGGCTGCTGGGAGCTGGGCCGGTGAGGGGTGAGGCTGCCCATATGTGCCAATCATTTTTAACCACTAGCCAATCATCTAACAAGCACAGCGTCGTAGCTGTGAAGAAAAAAAAATAGTATTTGATTGCTAATTAGGGCAAAATACAAAGTTTTCCTTGAAAGTATTTTCTTTATTTTTTAATTGAAGTACAGTTGATTTACAGTGTTGTGCCAATCTCTGTTGTACAGCAAAGCAACTCAGTTTTACACATATATACATTCTTTTTTAAATATTTTTCCATTATGGTTTATCCCAGGAGATTGAATATAATTACCTGTGCTATACAGTAGGACCTTGTTGTTTATCAATTCTAAATGTAATAGTTTGCATCTACAAATCCCAAATCCCCAGTTCGTCTCTCTCCCTCCCTCCCTCCGCCTTGGCAACCATAAGTCTAATCTCTATGTCTGTGAGTCTGTTTCTGTTTTGTGGATAGGTTCATTTGTGCCATATTTTAGAGATTCTGCATACAAGTGATATCATATGATATTTGTCTTTCTCTTTTTGACTTACTTCATTTAGTATGATAATCTCTAGTTGCATCCATGTTGCTGCAAGTGGCATTATTTTGTTCTTTTTTTATGGCTATTTAATAGTATTCCATTGTATATATGTACCACATCTTATTTATCCATTCATCTGCCAGTGGACATTTAGGTTGTTTCCATGTTTTGGCTATTATAAGCAGTGCGACTATGAACATAGGGGTGTATGTATCTTCTTGAATTATAGTTTTGTCCAGGTATATGCCCAGGAGTGAGATTGCTGGGTCATGTGGTAATTCTATTTTTAGTTTTCTGAGGAACCTCCATACTGTTTTCCAGTGTGGCTGCACCAACTTACATTCCCATCAACAATGTAATAGGGTTCCCTTTTCTCCATACCCTCTCCAGCATTTATTATTTAGTGAACAGTATTTTAAACAACTTACCTAGCATCAAGTTGCTAAAATTTTGAGGGTGAATGTGTCAACCCAGACTTAGTGTTAACTGCATTTTGTGAAAGGTTGACTGGGGAGTTTACTGCCTTTTGAGTATGACACTTTACAGCATCGTTATTAGGCAACAAGACCTTTGATATGGCAGTTGACACCTCAGGAAACATAAACAGTGTTTTACATGGAACTTTCCAGAAGTATTAAATGAATTTCACTTTTGCATGTAAGAATGATAATTATACATCCTGGATTTTCACTCATTGCCAATTTTCAATGCTTTAAATTCATAAATTCATTAGATATTAAGAACTCGGTACTTCCCTACGTTTACAATGATAAACTAAAAAACATTGCTCCTGCCTTCATGGAGCTTACAGTCTAGTAAGAAACAAGGATATTAAACAATGAATACAGATTACATATGTTATTGTTATAACAAAGCTTGGTAAGTGTAATAAAAGATCAGGGTGATTTCAATGAAAATGACTTATTCGATATGTAACTAAATGTGATTATAACTTTACAAGGCTTTATCAATATGTTCCTAAAGTCATAAAACAATTTCAATCATAAAATATATGAATTTCATGAAGGCTGCCAAATGCACTTGACTCTGCTTAACTCCTCAAATGGTAAGAAATATCCAAAAGCTCTGACAATGCTTTTCTGACACTCTTTTTTCACAATAGCAAGTATGGGTGTTTTAACTCTGATCGGCCGAATTGTGACGTGTCTTCCGAAGACCTAAAAATCACAGAGACTTTAGTTAGAGTGACAGAAATGACTCACAAATATTGATTCAGGTACCTTAAATCCTCTCTGGAATATGAATGGAAATCATAGAATCATATGTATATACACATATATCATACTGACATATATATACTTATATCACACTGATGTATATGAATAATACTATATATATGGTGTGATATTAGAGATTATGTGTGTATGTATGTATATTCATACACACACAATAACATGCATATATATATTCACTTCCATATATGTTTAGATAATCTCCAATTTCAAGGATGCTTAGTTGGTATCATACTGTTTATTAAATGTGGTACAGAACTACAAATATCATTACAAATGGAAAGACTTGGAGCCTCTGTGTGATAAGATTACCTGAGGTGTTTTCTTGGTTTTGTATTTGTTTTGTCTGTTTCCTTCATGGCTATATAAATGTTTGTCCTCTCTAGATAATATACTTGATCTCACCATATTTAAGTTCAGCCTCGATAGTAACTATTATCTTTTGCATGATTTGTCCAGAATGCCTCCTCTCCCCTTAACTCATTCATTGCTTTCATTACTCCTGGTTCCCCGGATCCCTTACCTCCAAGCTTCAGCTCCCGATGTCCATTACACTCCTTACTCTGTGATAGTCAGTTTGAAGCGTGCTTCTCATGTTGTAATCCTCAGAACACATAATCTAAAACTCAAATTCTCCTTCCAAAGAGCCCGGGAAGAGGAAATTTGCCATATTATTTAACAATAAAAGAAATGTACACATAATTAATAAAGCACTGAATAAAGTGGTCCTTCTACACTGTCAACTCCTAAATGATTTTTTCCCACTTTTTCCAGTTTTAGTGAGATACAGTTGACACATAACATTGTATGAGTTGCTGGTGAACAATATGGTGATTTGATACGTGTATATATAGTGAAATATATACCACAATAATTCTAGTTAATTTATCACCGCTCATAGTTAAAATTTTTTTCTTAAGACAAGTTTAAGATCCACTCTCTTAGCAACTTCCAAATTATAATATAGTGTTATTTAATCATCATGCTATGATGACCCATTTCGCCCACATCCCCCTTCTGGCACCCACCAATGTGTCTGAGTTTTTTTTTAACTGAGTATATAAACGATATAAAATTTTTTTATGCTACTGTGAATTTGTTATTTTTATTTTTAATTGAAGTATAGTTGAATTACAATGTTAATTTCTGCTGTATAATAATGTGATTCAGTGATATATATATATACATTTTTTATATTCCTTTCCATTATGGTTTATCACAGGATATTGAATATAGTTCCCTGTGCTATACAGTTAAATGATATAAATTTGACATATAAATACAGTACTTCATTCAGTCTAACTTATTTTAGTATGTTGTTGCAAATGGCAGGATTTCCTTTTTTATGACTGAATATTCCATTGTGTGTATATGGATATTTTCTTATTTATTTTTTTTTATTTTTACTTTTTTGGGGGGGGGTACACCAGGTTCAATCATCTGTTTTTATACACATATCCCCGTATTCCCTCCCTTCCTTGACTCCCCCCTGCCTCGAGTCCCCCCCACCCTCCCCGCCCCAGTCCTCTAAGGCATCTTCCATCCTCGAGTTGGACTCCCTTTGTTATACAACAACTTCCCACTGACTAACTATTTTACACTTGGTAGTATATATATGTCTGTGCTACTCTCTCACTTCGTCTGTTTCCCCTTCAACCCCCGCCCCCTCCCATACCTCGAGTTCTCCAGTCCATTCTCTGTATCTGCGTCCTTGTTCTTGTCACTGAGTTCATCAGTACCATTTTTAGATTCCGTATATGTGAGTTAGCATACAATATTTGTCCTTCTCTTTCTGACTTACTTCACTCTGTATGACAGATTGTAGTTCTATCCACCTCATTACATACAGCTCCATCTCATCCCTTTTTATAGCTGAGTAATATTCCATTGTGTATATATGCCACATCTTCTTTATCCATTCATTTGTTGATGGGCATTTAGGTTGCTTCCATGTCCTGGCTATTGTAAATAGTGCTGCAATAAACATTATGGTACAAGTTTCTTTTGGGATTATGGTTTTCTTTGGGTATATGCCCAGGAGTGGGATGACTGGATCATATGGTAGTTCTATTTGTAGTTTTTTAAGGAACCTCCAAATTGTTTTCCATAGTGGCTGTACCAACTTACAGTCCCACCAACAGTGCAGGAGAGTTCCCTATCCTCCACACCCTCTCCAGCATTTGTTGTTTCCAGACTTTGTGATGATGGCCATTCTGATTGGTGTGAGGTGATACCTCATTGTGGCTTTGACTTGCATTTCTCTGATGATGAGTGATGTTGAGCATCTTTTCATGTGTTTGTTGGCCATCTGTATGTCTTCTTTGCAGAAATGTCTGTTGAGGTCTTCTGCCCATTTGTGGATTGGGTTATTTGCTTTTTTGGGATTAAGCTTCATGAGCTGCTTGTATATTTTGGAGGTTAATCCTTTGTCCGTTGTTTCATAGGCAATTATTTTCTCCCATTCTGAGGGTTGCCTTTTAGTCTTGTTTATGGTTTCTTTCACTGTGCAAAAGCTTTTAAGTTTCATGAGGTCCCATTTGTTTATTCTTGATTTTATTTCCATGATTCTAGGAAGTGGGACAAAAAGGATCTTGCTTTGATGGATGTCATAGTGTTCTGCCTGTGTTTTCCTCTATGAATTTTATAGTGTCTGGCCTTACATGTAGGTCTTTAATCCATTTGGAGTTTATTTTTGTGTATGGTGTTAGGAAGTGTTCTAATTTCATTCTTTTACATGTAGGTGTCCAATTTTCCCAGCACCACTTATTGAAGAGGCTGTCTTTTTTCCATTGTATACTTGTGCCTCCTTTGTCAAAGATAAGGTGCCCATATGTGTTTGGGCTTACTTCTGAGTTCTCTATTCTATTCCATTGATCTTCCTTTCTATTTTTGTGCCAGTACCATACTGTCTTGATCACTATGGCCTTGTAGTACAGTTTGAAGTCAGGAAGCCTGATTCCACCAACTCCATTTTTCCTTCTCAAGATAGCTTTGGCTATTCGGGGTCTTTTGCGTTTCCATACAAATCATAAGATTTCTTGCTCTAGTTCTGTGAAAAATGCCATTGGTAATTTGATCAGGATTGCACTGAATCTGTAAATTGCTTTGGGTAGTACAGACATTTTCACGATGTTGATTCTTCCAATCCAGGAACATGGTATGTCCCTCCATCTGTTTGTGTCGTCTTTGATTTCTTTCATCAATGTCTTAAAGTTTTATGCATACAAATCTTTTGCCTCCTTAGGCAGGTTTATTCCTAGGTATTTTATTCTTTTTGTTGCAATGGTGAATGGGACAGTTTCCTTAATTTCTCTTTCTGCTCTTCCATTGTTAGTGTATAGGAATGCAAGAGATTTCTGTGCATTAATTTGTATCCTGCTACTTGACTAAACTCATCAGTGAGTGCTAGCAGTTTTCTGGTAGAGTCTTTAGGGTTTTCTATATATAATATCATGTCATCTGCAAAGAGTGACAATTTTACTTCTTCTTTTCCAATTTGTATTCCTTTTATTTCTTTTTCTTCTCTGATTGCTGTGGCTAAAACTTCCAAAACTATGTTGAATAATAGTGGTGAGAGTGGACACCCTTGTCTTGTTCCTGTTCTTAGAGGGAATTCTTCCAGTTTTGCCCCATTGAGAACGATGTTGGCTTTTCGTTTTTCATATATGTCTTTTATTATGTTGAGGTCATTTCCTTCTATGCCCATTTTCTGGAGAGCTTTTATCATAAATGGATGTTGAACTTTGTCAAAAGCTTTTTCTGCATCTATTGAATTGATCATATGGTTTTTATCCTTCAATTTGTTGATATGATGTATCACATTTATTGATTTGCGTATATTGAAGAATCCTTGCATCCCAGGGATAAACCCCACTTGATCATGGTGGATGATTTTTTTAATGTGCTCTTGGAGTCTGTTAGCTAGTATTTTGTTGAGGATTTTTGCATCTATATTCATCAGTGATATTGGTCTGTAGTTTTCTTTTTTTGTGACATCTTTGCCTGGTTTGGGGATCAGGGTGATGGTAGCCTCGTAGAATGAGTTTGGGAGTGTTCCGCCTTCTGCAATATTTTGGAAGAGTTTGAGAAGGATAGGTGTTAACTCTTCTTGAAATGTTTGATAGAATTCGCCCGTGAACCCATCTGGTCCTGGGCTTTTGTGTGTTGGGAGATTTTTAATCACTGCCTCAATTTCTGTACTTGTGATTGGTCTGTTCATGGTTTCTATTTCTTCCTGGTTCAGTCTTGGAAGATTGTATTTTTCTAAGAATGTATCCATTTCCTCCAGGTTATCCAATTGATTGGCATATAGTTGCTTGTAGTAGTCTCTCATGATCTTTTGTATTTCTGAGGTGTCCGTTGTGACTTCTCCTTTTTCATTTCTAATTGTTGATTTGCATCTTCTCCCTTTTTTTCTTGATGAGTCTGGCTAATGGTTTATCAATTTTGTTAATCTTCTCAAAGAACCAGCTTTTAGTTTTATTTATTTTTCTTATGGTTTCTTTCCTTTCTTTTTCATTTATTTCTGCTCTGATCTTTATGATTTCTTTCCTTCTGCTCACTTTGGGGTTTCTTTGTTCTTCTTTCTCTAGTTGTTTTAGGTGTAAGGTTAGGTTGTTTATTCGATCATTTTCTTGTTTCTTAAGGTAGGACTGTATTGCTATAAACTTCCCTCTTAGAACTGCTTTTGCTGCGTCCCATAGGTTTTGGGTTGTTGTGTTTTCGTTGTCATTTGTTTCTAGGTATTTTTTGATTTCCTCTTTGATTTCTTTAGTGATTCCTTGGTTGTTTAGGAGTGAATTGTTTAGCCTCCATGTGTTTGTATTTTTTGCAGTTTTTTTCCTTTAATTGATATCTAGTCTCATGGCATTGTGGTCTGAGAAGATGCTTGATATGATTTCAATTTTCTTGAATTTGCTGAGGTTTGATTTGTGACCCAAGATGTGATCTATCCTGGAAAATGTTCCATGTGCACTTGAGAAGAAAGTGTAGTCTGTCATTTTTGGATGGAATGTCCTATAAATATCAATTAAGTCGAGATGGTCTAATGTGTCATTTAAAGCTTGTGTGTCTTTATTTATTTTCTGTTTGGATGATTTGTACATTGATGTAAGTGGGGTGCTCAAGTCTCCCACTATTATTGTGTTACTGTCGATGTCCCCTTTTATGGCTGTTAGTATTTGCCTTATGTATTGAGGTGCTCCTATGTTGGGTGCATAGATATTTACCATTGTGATATGTTCTTCTTGGATGGATCCCTTGCTCACTATGTAGTGTCCTTCCTTTTCTCTTGTAATAGTCTTTACTTTCAAGTCTAATTTGTCTGATATGAGTATTGCTACTCCAGCTTTCTTTTGACTTCCATTTGCATGGAATATCTTTTTCCATCCCTTTCCTTTCAGTCTATATGTATCCCTTGGTCTGAAGTGGGTTTCTTGTAGGCAGCATATAGAAGGGTCTTGTTTTTGTATCCATTCAGCCAGTCTGTGTCTTTTGGTTGGAGCATTTACTCCATTTACATTTAAGGTGATTATTGACATGTGTGTTCCAATTACCATTTTCTTCATTGTTTTGGGTTTGTATTTGTAGGTGTTTTCCTTTTCTTGTGTTTCCTACTTAGAGAAGTTCCTTTAGCACTTGTTGTAAGGCTGGTTTGGTGGTGCTGAATTCTCTTCACCTCTGCTTGTCTGGAAAGCTTTTGCTTTCTCCCTCAAATCTGAGTGAGATTCTTGCTGGGTAGAGTATTCTTGGCTGTAGGTTTCTCTCTTTCAGGACTTTCAGTATATCCTGCCATTCCCTTCTGGCCTGCAGAGTTTCTGCAGAAAGGTCAGCTGTTATCCTTATGGGTTTTCCCTTATATGTTGTTTGTTGCTTTTCTCTTGCTGCTTTGAATATTTTTTCTTTGTGTTTAATTGTCGTTAGTTTGATTAATATGTGTCTTGGTGTATTTCTCCTTGGGTTTATTCTGTATGGGACTCTCTGTGCTTCTTGGACTTGGTTAATGATTTCCTTTCCCATGTTGGGGAAGTTTTCCACTATAAGCTCTAGAAATATTTTCTCAGACCCTTTCTTGTTTTCTTCTTCTTCTGGGATGCCTATAATTCGAATGTTGGTACGCTTAATGTTATCACTGAGGTCTCTGAGACTGTCTTCTAATCTTTTTATTCTTTTTTCTTTTTCCTGCTCTGTGGCAGTTATTTCCCCCATTCTATCTTCCAACTCACTTATTTGTTCTTCTGCCTCAGTCATTCTGCTGGTTATAGCATCTAGAGTATTTTTAATTTCAGTTATTTTGTTATCCATTGCTGTTTGTTTTTCTGAGTGCTTATGAACTGTTTCTTGTACTTTCTCTATTTTGTTATCGAGATTTTGTATCATTTTTAGTATCATTACTCTAAATTCTGTTTCAGGCATTTTTCCTATTTCCTCCTCATTTATTTGGTCTTGTGGGGTTTTTTCCTGCTCCTTTGCCTGCATGGTGTTTCTTTGTTTCCTCATGGTTGTCCAAACTTTTGGGGTTGCTTGTCCTGGAGATAGAGGTGTTTATAGAAGACTGTCCAAGCCTCAGACTAATGTCCAAGTATTGGATTAAATGAATATTAAGTCTAGGAAACACATACATGTATAAGACACACAATTACTGAATCCGTTAGGACATAAGGCTCTAGAAAGACCTGACAGAACCCCACTGTGCTATCAGATATTCAAAGAGAAACCCAACAGAAATTGACAACTGAAACAGAACAAATCAGAGACAAAAGCAAAAGCAAACAAACAAACAAATAACACCTTACACCTACAAACATTAATCCAGGGAGATTTTGTAAGCTAGGATCAAATATAGAAAAGAGCCAGAGTACCACCAGAGAGAATGGAGATTCTCAGAATGTAATTAGACAACTGTACTAAGAACTAAGATAAAGACAAAAGCCTAATATTAAATACCAAGGCAGTGCATCCTCTGGAGAATAGAGCAAGGAGTCTGAGCAGACCGATAGTGTTGCTTATAAGTATGTTAAGATAAAATAAACTTAGAATGGCTGGAAGAAAGGGGAACAGAAGAGTGTACTGTGGTTGGAAATATGCAAATAAAAAGAAAGGAATAGAAATGTATAAAAGGTAGGGATGAATTGAAATTATGAGATATATATTGTCCGTACTACCAAAAACTTAGCTAGATATAGAAGTATATAAAAAGGCAAAAAAGAATAAAAAATATTATTAAAAAATTATGTTATAAAACTTGTAGATCCCTTAGGGCTAAGATCGTATTTAATAAAGAAAAAAAAAAAGAGAGAGAGAGAGAAAAAGAAAAAAAAAAAAATCCAGAACTGATCCCAGAATGGACCAGTTCAATAGGTATTAATACTACTATTTCTGTTTCCTTAGCATCTCAGCTGTAAGTGTCCTTCTCCTTGCCTTGGGTTTTTTTGCGTTATTCTGTGATCAGCAGAGCTTCCTTTATTGTTCGTCTGTAAGCGTTGGTGTGTGGGGAGGGATAGGATACAATAGTGGCTCCTTCTCCTGGGAGTGAGTGAGCAGTGGCACACTGTTGTTTCAGTCAGGCTTGGAGGTGCCTGTTGCAGAGGGATGCTGGTGGCTCAGGCGTAAACAGAAAGTCTTAGAGGTTTTTTTTTGTTGTTGCTGTTGTTTTTTTTTTTTTTTTTTCTCTTGGCAGCCTCCCTGCTGCTGGCATTGCAAGGGGTTTTAATCTAGCTCCGCCCGAGTGCCTGAGGGTGCTTGTTATCCCTGAGCGCCTTAGGTGGCCCAGGGGCTTCTCTCCACTGCAGAGGTGCCGAAAGAGAGAGAGAGGCTATGCGCGCGGCTCCTCCCCCCCTCCCGTGAGCCTGCAGCCTCCAGCCGCCATCATGGCCGGGCAGCTCTCAGGGATGTGCACTCCTCTCCACAGACCTCCTCCCCTCCCGTCCTCTCGGTCCATCACCCTACCGGCAACAATGTTTCTCACCCTGAACCAGCTCTCCGGTTCCCACGCTCCCGCTCCCGGACCCTCCGTTCAGCCGCGGATCGATGTCTCGGTCCAGGAATGCTGAGCTGCACTACGGACCCTCCGCATGTTTTTCACTCCCTCCCATCTGCCACAGCTCCGCCGCTTCACCCTCTTTGAGCCCTCGTAGATGCCTCCCTACCGGCTATGTCGGGCTCCCCGCGGTCCTTTCTGGTGTCCGAGGCCGTCTGCTGGTGTTCAGCTGGTTCTCTGTGGGAATTACGGCGTCCTTCCGTGCATTCCCAATGCATCTGTGGAGAGGGATCCACTCCACGTCTCTCTACTTTGCCGCCATCTTTTTTTTCTGGATATTTTCTTTATGCATTAATCGTTCAATGGATACTTAGGTTGTATCCATGTTTGGCTATTGTAAGTAATGCTACAATAAACATGCAGATATCTTTTCAAAATACTGATTTTATTTCCTTTATATGTATTTAAAGGTAAGATTGCTGGATCATTAGGTAGTCTTTTTAATTTTTTGGAAGAACCTCCATGCTGTTTTCCATGTACACCAATTTATGTTCCCAGCAACAGTGCACAAGGGTCCCCTTTTCTCCACAGCCTAGCCAACACTTGTTATCTCTTGTCTTTTTTACCATTGCAACAGGCGTGAGGTGGTATCTCGTGGTTTTGATTTACATTTTCCTGATGACTAGTCATGTTGAGTACCTTTTCATGTACTTGTATGCTATTTGTATCACTTTGGAAAAATGTGTATTCACTTTTTAGCCCCCTTTTCAATGGATTGTTTGGGGGTTTTTTTTGCTATTGAGTTGCATATATTCTTTATATATTTTGGATATTAACCCTTGTCAGATAAGATTTGCAAATATTTTCTCCTATTTTGTAGGTTGTCTTTTCATTTTGTTTATGGTTTCTTTGGCTGCACAGAAGCTTTTTAGTTTGACATAGTCTCACTTGTTTATTTTTACTTTTATTGCTTTTGCTGTAGGTATCAAATCCAAAAAAATCATTGCAAAAATAGACGTCAAGGAGTTTAGTCCCTATGTTTTCTTCGAGAAGTTTTATGGTTTAAGATCTTATATTCAAGTCTTTAATCCATATTGGGTTCATTTTTTTTTCATTTTTTTTATGTATAGTATAAGATAGTGGTCCAGTTTTCCCAGCACCATTTTTATTAGCCTGTTAGTTCCTCATGTATGTTCTTGGCTCCTTTGTCATAAATTAGTGGATTATATGTATAGGTTAATTTCTGAGTTATCTATTCCATTGATCCATGTGTCTTATTTTAATGCCAATATCATACTGTTATAACTACTATACCTTTGTAATATAGTTTGAAATTAGGAACTGTGATACCTCTAACCTTGTTCTTTCTCAAGATTGCTTTGTCTATTCAGAGTCATTTGTGGTTCCATACAAATTTTAGGATTGTTTTCTCTATTTTTGTGGAAAAAATGCCATTGCAATTTTGATAGGGATTGCATTGAATCTGTAGATTCATGAGCACAGAACATCTTTCTATTCATTTGTGTCTTCTTTAGTTTCTTTCACCAGTGTCTTATAGTTTTCAGTGTGCAGGTCTTTCACCTCTGTGGTTAAATTTATTTCTAGATATTTTATTCTTTTTGTTGTAAGTGGAATTATTTTCTTAATTTCTCTTCTCATTCATTATTAATGTTATAGAAATGCATCTAATTTTTGTATATATATTTTATATCCTGCAATTTACTGAACTTGCCCATGAGCAAGTTTTGTTTTGGCAGAGTCTTTAGTGTTTTCTACATATAATATCATATTATCTACAAATAGAGAGTTTTACTTCTTCCTTTCCAAGTTGGATAACTTTTATTTCTTGCCTAATTGCTCTAATTAGGACTTCCAGTGCTATGTTAAATAAAAGTGACAAGAGTGAGCATCCTTTTCTTGTTCCTGATTTTAGAGCAAAGGCTTTCAGTTTTTCACTGTTGAGTATTACGTTTGCTGTGGATTTGTCATATATAGCATTTATTATGTTGAAGTTTATTTCCTCTACTTTGTTGAGAGTTTTTATTATGAATGGATGTTGAATTTTGTCAAATGGTTGTTGTGCATCTATTCAGATGACACATGATTTTTATCCTTTATTTTGTCAATGTGATGTATCACATTGATTGATTTGCAGATGTTAAACATCCTTGCATCTCTGAAGTGAATCCAACTTGATCATGGTATATTATCTTTGACTGCATAGTTGAACTTTGTTTGCTAATATTTTGTTGAGAATTTTTGCATTCATGTTCCTTAGAGATAATAGCCTATATATATATATAGGCTATATATATATATACACACACATATATATATATATATATATATTTTTGCAGTGGCCTTGTCTAGTTTTAGTATCAGAGTAAAACTGGCCTTATGAAATTAGTTTAGAAATGTTCACTCCTGTTTTTTGGAAGAGTTGAAAAGGATTGAAAATCTTTAATTTTTTGATAGAATTCACCAGTGAAGCCATCAGGTTCTAGACTTTTGTTTGTTGGGGAGGTTTGGATTACTGATTTCCATCTCCTTACTAGTACTTGGTCTGTTCAGATTTTCTATTTTTCCATAAATTAGTCTTAGTAGGTTGCATCTTTCTAGGAATTTATTCATTTCTTCTAGGTTGTCTAGTTTATTGGTATATGTTAATCTCTTATAATCCTTTTTCTTTCTGTGGTATTGTCTCCTCTTATTATTATGTCTCCTCTTTCATTTCTAAATTTATTAAAGTCCTCTTTTTTCTTGGTGACTCTAGCTAAGGGTTTTTCTATTTTATCATTTCAAAAGACCAGCTCTTAAGTTTTATTGGTCTTTTCTATTGTCTCTTTATTCTCTTTTTCATTTATTTCCTCTCTGACCTCTTTTATTTTCTTCATTCTACTAACTTTGAACTTAATTAGCTTTTCTTTTTCTAGTTTCTTGAGGTGTAAAGTTAGGTTATTTGAGGTCTTTCTTATTTTTTAACATAGTTGTTTATCACTATGAACTTCCCTCTTAGAACTGCTTTTGCTGCATTCCATATAAGTTTTGGCATGTTGTATTTTCATCTGCGTCAAGATATTTTATATTTTTTTAAATTTCTTCTTTGACATATTGATTTTATAGTAGTAAAAAGTTAATTTCCACATGTTTGTGAATTTTCCAGGTTTTTTTTCTTCTTGTAATTGATCTGGTTTTGTAACATTGCGCTCCAAAAAGATGCCTGATATGATTTCAATCTTTTTAAATTTACTAAGGCTTGTCTTGTGGTCCAATATATGATAAGTCCTAGAGAATGTTCTAAGTGCATTTGAAAAGAATGTTTATTCTGCTATTCTGGGATGGATGTTCTGTAAATGTGTGAGTCCAGTATTTTCTTATTGATTCTGTCTTGATCTATCTATTGCTGGAAATCCTTCATTATTTTTGTATTGCTGTCTGTTCCTCCCTTCATGTCTGCTAATACTTTATATTTTAGTGCCTCTATGTTTGGTGAATGAATATTTACAAATGTTATATCCTCTTGCTAGATTGATGCCTTTATAATTGTATAAAAACTCCTTTTGTCTCTTATTACAGTCTTTGGCTTAAAGCCTATTTTGTCGGACTTAAGTATAACTGCCCTGTTTTTTCCAGTTTCCTTGTGCATGGAATATATTTTTTCATCTCTTCATCTTTAATCTGTGTGTGTTCTTAAAATAGACGTGAGTCTCTTGTAGCAGCCAGTAATTGGGTTGTTTATCCATTCAGCTTTCTGTCTTTTGATTGGAGAATTCAGTCTATTTATATTTAAAGTAATTATTGATAAGTGTTGACTCACTGCTCCTATTTATAATTGTTTTTTCAGCTGTTTTGCAGCTTGTGTATTCCTCTTTGCCTCCGTGATTTGATGATTTTGTACAGTGGTATGCGTAGACTCCTTTGTCTTTATCTTTTGTGTATCTAATCTATTATAGATTTTTCCTTTGGGTTACCATGAAGCTTATATAAGACATCTTGTGTTTATAATAGCCTATTTGGGCTGGTAACAAGTTATATTTTAATGCATATTAAAGCTGTAGCTTTTTACTCTTCCCTCGCATATTTTGTTTTTGTTGTTATGATTTACTTCCTTTGGTCCTGTGTATTCATTAACAAATTATTGTAGTTATTGGTAGTTTTACTGCTTTTGTCTTATAACCCTTATAATAGGTTATAAGTGATTTAGCCACCACCATTACAACATTAGAGTATTCTGACTTAACTATATGTTTACCTTTACCATTAAGATTTATACTTTGCTATGTTTTTCTGTTACTGATTAGTGCCCTTTTGTTTCAAATTGAAGAATTCCCTGTACTATTTCTTCTAAGGTCAGTCTAGTGGTGATGAACTCCTTCACCTTTTACTTGTCTAGAAAACTCTTTATTCTTCAAATCTGAAGGACTTTTCTGGTTGGAAGATTCTTCATTGGCAGTATTCTTTTTTTAGCACTTTGAATATATTGGCCACTTCCTTCTGGTCTTCAAGTTTCTGAAAAAAATTCTGATAGTCTTGTAGGGATTCCCTTTTACATAAAAAGTTGTTTTCCTCTTGCTGCTTTTAATATACTCTCCTTGTCTTTAACTTTTGGCAGTTTAATTATTGCATGTCTTGGTGTGGGTCATTTTGGGTTTGTCTTATTTGGAACTTTTTGGTCTTCCTAGATATGGATATCTGTTTCCTTCTACAGATTAGGAAAGTTTTCAGCTATTATTCTTCAAATGAGGTTTCAGCCTCTTTCTTTGTCTTCGTCTTCTGTAACCCCTATAATGCAAATACGTGTCCACTTGACAAAGTCCCTTGAGCTAACTTCACTCTATTTAATTTTTTGGTGGGGACGGGGGGCAGCAGGGGTGGTCCTCTGATTGGATGAATTCCACTGCCCTGTCTTAAAGTTCACTGATCCCTTCTTCTACTTCACCTAGTCTGCTATTGAACCCCTCTATTTAATTTTTCAGTTCAGTTATTGTATTTTTCAGCTCTGTGCTTTCTGTTTGGTACTTTCTTATGTTTTCTGTCTCTTGAAATTTTCACTTTGTTTCTGCATTGTTCTGTTGACCTCAGTGAGCATCTTTATGGTCATTATTTTGAACTCTTTTTTATTAGGGTCTATTTCTTCAGTTTTATCTTACTTTTTTGGAAAATATTCCCATTCCTTTTTCTTTGTTTCTCTTTGTTGGTTTCTGTACATTAGATAAAACAGCCACACTTCTAGTCTTGAAGGAATGGCCTCATGTAGGAAATAAAACTTATTGTTTAGCTGGGTCCTCACTGTTGGTTGTTTCTCAAACCTCTGTATTTTTGTAAGCAACCTGCTTTGTTCTTAGGGCTCCTAGTAGTTACAAGTGTGCTAAGACCTGTAGGTGTCCTGAGGGGGAATAATCTTAGTTAGCATCTAGATGCAGACTGATTAGAAGCATGACCCTTAGGCAGCAGCTTTAAAATATGCAAATAGACCACTTTCACTGAGATCGGTGCCTGTCTGCCTCCTCCGTGCTGAGTCCTGGGGGGACAGCCAGCCAAGAACTCTCCCTTCATCTGCTACAGTCCCACTGAACTGAAACACAAGTCCTGTTGGTCATTAGAGTCAAGGTGTAAAGAGCCCGCAACAAGAGGTAAGGTGCCAGACATGTACCTGAGCTCCTTTCATGGAGACAATGTCAGTTCATTTTAATGTGAATTTTTTCTCATTCACTTCATTTTTAGGAGTTACTCAGCTGACTTCTGGATTTCTTTTAGAGGGAATTGTTGCATATGTAGATTAATGCACCTGTGGAAGTAAGTAAGTTCAGAAGTCTCGTATGTTGCCATCTTGAACAGGAAGCCATGCTCTAAGCGTCATTGAAGACAATAATCTTATTAGTTGGCATTTGGCAGGTACAATAAGTAATATCCCACTTTCTTCTTACATGTCACTATAGGTAAACCATCTGTGCTGCTCTCCAAAGGCAACACTATTCCTTATTCACAAGGGCCCCATCTTTCCTATCCTGCATAAAAACAATGGTAGGAGCAGTGCCTCTGAGGTGAATTTTTCTTAATATGAACAGAACAAAAGAGAAATAATGTATAAGCTTTCTCAGGCAAAGTTCCCTTTAGATAGTAGAAGAAATGGAATTTCTCTGCTGTTAAATATAGGTGGATTATGGTGAGAATTCAAATTATAGAAATGTTAAATTCATTCATATAATTCAAAAATATCAATATTGATGCCTGATACAATGGCAGGCTAGATACTGGGCATACAGCTTTGAATGACACAATATAATTCCTGCTTTTACAGACCTTACAGTCCAATGGGATGAACAGGTAGTAAACAATAATAACAATTCATTTTATTTTATTTTTTAAATTTTTATCTTTTATTGGAGTATAGTTGATTTACAATGTTGTTAGTTTCAGGTGTACAGCAAAGTGATTCAGTTATATATATAACTGAATATATATATGTGTGTGTATATATACATATATATATGTATGTAGAAGAACTTATTCTTTTTCAGATTCTTTTCCCATATAGGTTATTACAAAGTATTGAGTACAGTACCCTGTGCTATACAGTAGGTCCTTGTTATCTATTTTACATACAGTAGTGTGTATATGTTAATCCCAACCTCCTAATTTATCCCTTCCCCCTACCTCCTCCTCGCACCTATCTCCCCTTTGGTAACCATAAGTTTGTTTTCTACTCTGTAAGTCTATTTCAGTTTTGTAAATAAGTTCATTGGTATCATCTTTTTAGATTCCACATGTAAATGATATCATATGATATGTCTTTCTTTGTATGATTTCACTTAGTATGATAATCTCTAGGTCCATCCATGTTGCTACAAATGGCATTATTCATTCTCTTTTAAGACTGAGCAGTATTCCATTGTATATATGAAGTCATCTTCTTTATCCTTTCATCTGTTGATGGACATTTAGGTTGCTTCCATGTCTTGGCTGTTGTAAATAGTGCTGCAATGAACGTTGGGGTGCATGTATCTTTTCAAATTATGGTCTTCTCTGGATATATGTGCAGGAGTGGGATTGCTGGATTATGTGGTAGATCTGTTTTTAGTTTTTAAGGAACCTGCATACTGTTCTCCATAGCAGCTGTACCCATTTACATTCCCACCAACAGTGTAAGAGGGTTCCCTTTTCTCCATACCCTCTCCAGCATTTATTGTTTGTGGACTTTTTGATGATGGCCATTCTGACCAGTGTGAGGTGATAGCTCATTGTAGTTTTGATTTGCATTTATCTAATAATTTACAGTGTTGAGCATCTTTTCATATGCCTCTTGGCCATCTGTATGTCTTCATTGGAGAAATGTCTGTTTAGGTTTTCTGCCCATTTTTTGATTGGATTGTTTTCTTTTTTGGGTTTTTTTTTGTTTGTTTTTTGATATTTAGCTTCGTGAGCTGTTTGTATAGTTGCTTCATTTGCAAATATTTTCTCCCCATTCTTTGAGTTGTCTCTTCATTTTGTTTATGGCTCCCTTTGCTGTGCAAAAGCTTTTAAATTTAATTAGGTCTCATTTTTTGTTTGTTTTTATTTTCATTATTCTAGCAGGTGGATTCAAAAAGATATTGCTGTGATTTATGTCAAACACTTTTCTGTGTTTTCCTCTAAGAGTCTTATAGTATCTGATCTTACATTTAAGTCTTTAATCCATTTTGAGTTCATTTTTGTGCATGGTGTTAGAGAATGTTCTAATTTCATCCTTTTACATGTAGCTGTCCAGTTTTCCCAGCACCACTTAAAGAGACTGTATTTTCTCCATTGTATATTCTTACCTCCTTTTTCATAGATAAACTTATGCACCTACAGTCAATTAATTTCTGGGGTTTCTGTCATATTCCATTGATCTGTAAGTCTGTTTTTGTACCAGTACCATACTGTTTTGATTATTGTGGGTTTATAGTATAGTCTGAAGTCAGGGAGCCTGATTTCTCCAGCTGTGTTTTTCTTTCTCAAGATTGCTTTGGCTATTCAGACTTTTTCGTGTTTCCATGAAAATTTTAAGATTTTTTGTTCTACATCTGCAAAAAAAAAAAAAAAATGCCATTAGTAATTTGATAGGGGTTGCATTGAATCTAGGTTGCCTTGGGTAGTATAATCATTTTGACAATACTGATTCTTCCAATCCAAGAACATGGTATATCTTTCAATCTGTTTGTATCATCTTCAGTTTCTTTCATCAGCATCTTGTAGTTTTCAGAGTACAGTTCTTTTCCCTCCTCAGGTAGGTTTATTCCTAGGTATTTTATTCTTTTTGATGAGATGGTAAATGGGATTGTTTCCTTATCTCTCTTTCTGATGTTAGTGTATAGATATGCAAGAGATTTCTGGGTATTAATTTTACATCCTACAACTTTGCCAGATTCATTGATGAGCTGTAGTAGTTTTTCAGTAGTGTCTTTAGGAGTTTCTGTGTATAGTATCATGTCATCTGCAAATAGTGACCGTTTTACTTCTTCTTTTCCAATTGGATTCCTTTTATTTCTTTTTCTTCTGATTGCTGTGTCTAGGACTTCCAAAACTATGTTGAATAAAAGTGGTGAAAGTGGACATCCTTGCCTTGTTCCTGATATTAGAGGAAATGCTTTCAGCTTTTTATCATTCAGTATGATGTTAGCTCTAGGTTTGTCATATATGGTGTTTGTTATGTTGAGGTAGGGTCCCTCTGTGCCCAATTTCTGAAGAGTTTTTTTAAATCATAAATTGCTGTCAAATTTTGTCAAAAGCTTTTTCTGCATCTATTGAGATGATTAAATGGTTTTTATTCTTCAATTTGTTGATATGGTGTATCACACTGTTTGATTTGTGGCTATTGAAAGAAAACCTTTCATCCCTAAAATAAATCCCACTTGATCATGGTGTATGATCCTTTTTATGTATTGTTTAATTTGGTTTGCTAGTATTTTGTTGAGGATTTTTGCATCTATGTTCATCAGTGATATCGGCCTGTAATTTCTTTTCTGGTATCTTTGTCTGGTTTTGGTATCAGGGTGATGGAATTAGTTTGGGAGTGTTCCTTCCTCTGCAATTTTTTGGAATAGTTTCAGAAAGATAGATGTTAACTCTTCTCTAAATGTTTAACAGAATTCACCTGTGAAGCCCTCTGGTCCTGGACTTTTGTTTGTTGGGAGTTTTTTTGTAATCACGGATTCAAATTTAATACTTGTGATTGGTCTTTTCATATTTTCCATTTCTTCCTGGTTCTGTGTTGGGAGATTGCACCTTTCTAAGAATTTGTCTGTTTCATCTAGGTTGTCCATTTTATTGGCATATACTTGCCTGCAATAGTCTTATATGATCCTTTGTATTTCTGTGATGTTGGTTGTACCTTCTACTTTTTCATTTCTAATTGTACTGATATGAGCCCTCTCCCTTTTCTCCTTAATGAATCTGGCTAGAGGTTTATCATTTTTATTTTTTCAAAGAACCAGCTATTCCACTGATCTTTTCTAGTGTTTTCTTCATCTCTATTTCATTTATTTCTTCTCCGATCTTTATGATTTCTTTTCTTCTACTTTGTTTTTTTTTAACTTTTTATTTATTTTTTACAATAAACTGCATATGTTTAGAGTGTACTATTTGGTATCCCAGTCTCCCAATTCGTTCTCCCCCCAACCCTCCCTGCTTTCTCCACTTGGTGTCCATATATTTCTCTATGTCTGTGTCTCTATTTCTGCCTTACAAACCGGTTGATTTCTACCATTTTTCTATAGTCCACAAATATGTGTTAATATACAATATTTGTTTTTCTCTTTCTGACTCACTTCACTCTGTATGACAGTCTCTAGGTCCATCCATGTCTCTACAAATGTCCCAGTTTCATTGCTTTTTACAGCCGAGTAATATTCCATTGTATGTATGTTTCACATCTTCTTTATCCATTCATCTGTTGATGGATATTTAGGTTGCTTCCATGTCCTGGCTACTGTAAATAGTGCTGCAATGAACACTGGAGTGCATGTGTCTTTTTGAATTATGGTGTTCTCTGGGTATATGCCCAGTAGTAGGATTGCTGGGTCATATGGTAATTCTATTTTTAGTTTTGCAAGGGACCTCCATACTGTTGATTATAGTTGAAAATTACCCTAACATGGGAAAGGAAACAGCTACCCAAGTCCAGGAAGCACAGAGAGTCCCAGGCAGGATAAACCCAAGGAGAAACATGCCAAGACATATAGCAGTCAAACTGACAAAAGAGAAAAGTTATTAAAATCAACAAGGGAAAAATGACAAATAACATACAAGGGAACTCCCATCAGGTTAACAGCTGATTTCTCAGCAGAAACTCTGCAAGCCAGAAGGGAGTGGCATGATATATTTAAAGTGATGAAAGGGAAGAACCTGCAACCAAGAATACTCTACCCAGCAAGGATCTCCTTCAGATTTGACAGAGAAATCAAAAGCTTTACAGACAAGCAACAGCTAAGAGAATTCAGCACCACCAAACCAGCCCTACAAGAAATGCTAAAGGAACTTCTCTAAGCAGGAAACATAAGAGAAGGACCTACAAAAACAAAAACAAAACAATTAAGAAAATGGTAATAGGAACATACATATTGATAATGACCTTGAATGTAAATGGACTAAATACACCAACCAAAAGACAAAGACTGGCTGAATGGATACAAAAACAAGACCCATATATATGCTGTCTACAAGAGACCCACTTCAGACCTAGGGACACATACAGACTGAAAGTGAGGGGATGGGAAAAGATATTCCATGCAAATGGAAATCAAAAAAAGCTGAAGTAGCAATAGTCATATCAGATAAAATCAACTTTAAAATAAAAAATGTTACAAGAGACAAGAAAGGATATTACATAAAGATCAAGGGATCCATCCAAGAAGAGGAGATGACAATTATAAATATATATGCACCCAAGATAGGAGCCCCTCAATACATGAGGCAAATGCTAACAACTATGAAAGAGGAAATGCAAGGCAGAAATAGAGACACAGATGTAGAGAACAAACACATGGACACCAAGTGGGGAAAGAGGGGAGGGTTGGAGGGGGATGAATTGGGAGATTGGGATACTAATTGTACACTCTAAATATGTGCTGTTTATGGTCTGTTAACTGTATCTCAATAAAAGTTCTTTAAAAAAAAGTGCTCTGGGGGCTCCTCCTGATTCCAGACCCCCAGATTTGGAAGCTTGACATAGGGCTCAGAAGTCTCACTCCTGTGGGAGAGCCTCTGAGATGTAAATATTTTCCAGTTTGTGGGTCACCCACTGAGCGGGTATGGACTTGATTGTATTACTAATGCACCCTTCCTACTGTCTCACTGTGGCTTCTTTTTTGTCTTTGAAAGTAGTATGTCTTTTTTGTATGTTCCAGTCTTTTTTGTCAATGGTTGTTCAGCAGTTAGTTGTGATTTGGGTGTTTTCATGAGAGGAGGTGAGCTCAGGTCCTTCTCTGCCATCCTGTCCTGGAATCTTGAGTGCATTTTTATAAATCAATGTAAATTATTTGGCAATGATCTTTGGTTTATGTTATCAAATCCCCTGTTTTCTCCCACTAGAGTAAATGTCTTTTATACTCTGAAAATATCTGTTTGCTAAAGGTCTTAAATGGGCCTATCCATTTATGGAGTCAAACTCAAAAGTGGGTTAGAGGGATACACTATCATTAGAGCAAAAGTGCATGTACTCTTTCTAAACAAACCTCCGCATGGGTTTTTTTTCAGTTTAAAACCATCCATGACAAAGAGTAAAGTTAGCTTAAAAAATGGCAAATCTTTCCGTATTTGAAGGACCTAAAGCTTCTTCATCATTTGAAGAAAGCTTATTATTACCCATTTGTGAGGTATATATGAAGTATTATGGACATAGTTATTGGGTATCTCTTAAGTGGAAATCAAATAATTTGGTAGTAGGAGGGCAGAGACATTATGAGATGGCGAGGGAAGGAGGAAAGATCCCAAATCCATTCCTGGCCCTGCCTTAATTTCTCCTGAGTTCCCACCCAAGTGTATCCCCAAACTCACCCAGTTGCTTCCAACACAACACCTGCCCACTAGGGCACACTTTTATTTCACCTATAAAAAGAGTATGGAAATGCCTAATTCTTCTACTTTAGCATTACTACAGGTAGTTCAGAAATTCAAAATTAATACATAAAAACAGAAAATTTAAATCATAAGGTAAATAAAGGTGAAAAACAGAGAACACATTAACTTGTAAAATGGAAAACTCAGTGTTGGCATGTTAAAAAACAATCAGTAATGTTATGTTAAAATGGGAAGTGTGAAAAGATACCACCTAAATGTTTAATTCATAAGCCTACAATAATGAATTGCACCACTCTCCACCTTGATGCTCAAGACAGAAAGAGGAGGTATCCTAGATTCTATTTTCTCCTTCACTTTCTATTACTGATTTACTTTCACCTACACACTGCTCATCAGTTAGGCACTGTTTAAGTCTTTCTGAAGCCATCCTTTCTTCTCCATTTCCACTGTTACTTCTGTGTGTGTGCATGTGTTTGTGAATGTTTCAAGCTCCCATCATGTCTTATCTAACCTAAAGCAGTAGCCTGCTTCCAGTCTCATCCCACTCACTCCTCTTGCTGGTATATTGCCAGAGTGAACTTTCTAAAGGGCAAATCTGATCTTGTTACTCTCACACTGAAATTCTTCAGGAGTCCCTCTACAGCTTTAAGGTTAAAGTAAACAAGTTTTTAACCTGCCCTCAAGGCCCTTCACAATGTTTGTCCTTTTTAGCTCTCCAGCATTTCCCAATTCACTACTCACTTATAAATATTTACATTGGGGGAGTTTTTATAAAAGCCTGTGCAGAGTATGGGAAGAATACACAGAAGGTGGTCAGGAAGTTTCATAGAAGAAGCTCCTGGGGATGAGGGGGAATTAGATGCTTCCCATACAGGTGATGGGAAGAAGAGCAATCCTGGGGAAGGAAGAAAGGGAAGATGCTCATGCATATGAGCAGGGACAGATGCATGAGTCACAAGGCCTGGTGAGACCAGGACATGGTTCAGTAGCGTGAGGTTCATAGTACAGTGTGTTGGTCATGGGAGGAAAAAAACCCTGAAGTAAGGAAAGAGGTTCAAGGGTAAAATCCCAGAAATCTTTGTAACTCAAGGCAACAAATTTGAATTTGAAATATGGAGAGGTCATCACCATTCTACTAAAAATGCTACAGGCTGGTTAAGAGGAGAGAGAGAAAAACACAAGAGTTAGCAAAGTCTTCTTTGAAAATACATCACTTTATGGTTGACCACAATCATATTAAGGTTGTTAATTTAAAAAATCATGACAGGAATTCTAACTCAGGCAAGATGGTTCACTATCTTCTTGGTCTGCTGGCTTTCTGAATATTTATTGGCCTGCTGTGTGGCGAGCAGTACCAGCCTAGACTTGGTAACAAACTTTGGCACAGCCAGCCAGAAGCCTTGCTCCTCATGGCTAGCTGGCCCACTTTGGAGAATTTTCAGATAAGGCCCTAGCAGCTGTCGGGACCACTTGTCTTGAGGATCTTCCCTTCAAAATTCCCCCAGCGCTTGGCAGCTGGAGCAAGGAATCAACGTTTGGGAGCTGACGGGCTTCTTACAGTAGGGAGAAAAAGATGGCGGCGAAGTAGAGAGACGTGGAGTGCATCCCTCTCCACAGATGCATTGGGAATGCACGGAAGGACACAGTCATTCCCACAGAGAACCAGCTGAACACCAGCAGACGGCCTCGGACACCGGAAAGGGCTGCGGAGAACCTGACATAGCCGACTGAATATTCGTCTAATCCAATACTTGGACATTAGTCTGAGGCTTGGACAGTCTTCTATAAACACCTCTATCACCAGGACAAGCAACCCCAAAAGCTTGGACAACCATGAGGAAACAAAGAAACACCATGCAGGCAAAGGAGCAGGAAAAAAACCCACAAGACCAAATAAATGAGGAGGAAATAGGAAAAATGCCTGAAAAAGAATTTAGAGTAATGATAGTAAAAATGATACAAAAATCTCGATAACAAATTAGAGAAAGTACAAGAAACAGTTCATAAGAACTCAGAAAAACAAACAGCAATGGATAACAAAATAACTGAAATTAAAAATACTCTAGATGCTCTAACCAGCAGAATGACTGAGGCAGAAGAACGAATAAGTGAGTTGGAAGAAAGAATGGAAGAAATAAACGCCACAGAGCAGGAAAAAGATAAAAAAATAAAAAGACTAGAAGACAGCCTCAGAGACCTCAGTGATAACCTTAAACGTACCAACATTCGAATTATAGGCATCCCAGAAGAAGAAGAAAACAAGAAAGGGTCTGTGAAAATATTTGAAGAGGTTCTAGTGGAAAACTTCCCCAACATGGGAAAGGAAATAATGAACCAAGTCCAAGAAGCACAGAGAGTCCCATACAGTATAAACCCAAGGAGAAATACACCAAGACACATATTAATCAAACTAACGACAATTCAACACAAAGAAAAAATATTAAAAGCAGCAAGAGAAAAGCAACAAATAACATATAAGGGAAAACCCATCAGGATAACAGCTGACCTTTCCACAGAAACTCTGCAGGCCAGAAGGGAATGGCAGGATATACTGAAAGTCCTGAAAGAGAGAAACCTACAGCCAAGAATACTTTACCCAGCAAGAATCTCATTCAGATTTGAGGGAGAAATCAAAAGCTTTCCAGACAAGCAAAAGTTAAGAGAATTCAGCACCACCAAACCAGCCTTACAACAAGTGCTAAAGGAACTTCTCTAAGTAGGAAACACAAGAAAAGGAAAACACCTACAAATACAAACCCAAAACAATTCAGAAAATGGTAATTGGAACACACATGTCAATAATCACTTTAAATGTAAATGGATTAAATGCTCCAACCAAAAGACACAGACTGGCTGAATGGATACAAAAACAAGACCCTTCTATATGCTGCCTACAAGAAACCCACTTCAGACCAAGGGATACATATAGACTGAAAGTGAAAGGATGGAAAAAGATATTCCATGCAAATGGAAGTCAAAAGAAAGCTGGAGTAGCAATACTCATATCAGACAAATTAGACTTGAAAGTAAAGACTATTAAAAGAGACAAGGAAGGGCACTACATAATGATCAAGGGATCCATCCAAGAAGAACATATCACAATGGTAAATATCTATGCCCCCAATATAGGAGCACCTCAATACATAAGGCAAATGCTAACAGCTATAAAAAAGGACATCGACAGTAACACAATTATAGTGGGAGACTTGAACACCCCACTTACATCAATGGACAGATCATCCAAACAGAAAATAAATAAAGACACACAAGCTTTAAATGACACATTAGACCATCTCGACTTAATTGATATTTATAGGACATTCCATCCAAAAACGACAGACTACACTTTCTTCTCAAGTGCACACGGAACATTTTCCAGGATAGATCACATCTTGGGTCACAAATCAAACCTCAGCAAATTCAAGAAAATTGAAATCATATCAAGCATCTTCTCAGACCACAACGCCATGAGACTAGATATCAATTACAGGAAAAAAACTGCAAAAAATACAAACACATGGAGGCTAAACAATTCACTCTTAAACAACCAAGGAATCACTACAGAAATCAAAGAGGAAATCAAAAAGTATCTAGAAACAAATGACAACGAAAACACAACAACCCAAAACCTATGGGACGCAGCAAAAGCAGTTCTAAGAGGGAAGTTTATAGCAATACAGTCCTACCTTAAGAAACAAGAAAATGATCGAATAAACAACCTAACCTTACACCTAAAACAACTAGAGAAAGAAGAACAAAGAAACCCCAAAGTGAGCAGAAGGAAAGAAATCGTAAAGATCAGAGCAGAAATAAATGAAAAAGAAAGGAAAGAAACCATAAGAAAAATAAATAAAACTAAAAGCTGGTTCTTTGAGAAGATTAACAAAATTGATAAACCATTAGCCAGACTCATCAAGAAAAAAAAGGGAGAAGATGCAAATCAACAGAATTAGAAATGAAAAAGTAGAAGTAACAACGGACACCTCAGAAATACAAAACATCATGAGAGACTACTACAAGCAACTATATGCCAATCAATTGGATAACCTGGAAGAAATGGATACATTCTTAGAAAAATACAATCTTCCAAGACTGAACCAGGAAGAAATAGAAACCATGAACAGACCAATCACAAGTACAGAAATTGAGGCAGTCATTAAAAATCTCCCAACACACAAAAGCCCAGGACCAGATGGATTCACAGGCGAATTCTATCAAACATTTCGAGAAGAGTTAACACCTATCCTTCTCAAACTCTTCCAAAATATTGCAGAAGGCGGAGCACTCCCAAACTCATTCTATGAGGCTACCATCACCCTGATCCCAAAACCAGGCAAAGATGTCACAAAAAAAGAAAACTACAGACCAATATCACTGATGAATATAGATGCAAAAATCCTCAACAAAATACTAGCTAACAGACTGCAACAGCACATTAAAAAAATCATACACCACGATCAAGTGGGGTTTATCCCTGGGATGCAAGGATTCTTCAATATACGCAAATCAATCAACGTGATACATCATATCAACAAATTGAAGGATAAAAACCATATGATCATTTCAATAGATGCAGAAAAAGCTTTTGACAAAGTTCAACATCCATTTATGATAAAAGCTCTCCAGAAAATGGGCATAGAAGGAAATTACCTCAACATCATAAAAGCCATATATGACAAACCAAAAGCCAACATTGTTCTCAATGGAGAAAAACTGGAAGAATTCCCTCTAAGAACAGGAACAAGACAAGGGTGTCCACTCTCACCACTGTTATTCAACATAGTTTTGGAAGTGTTAGCCACAGCAATCAGAGAAGAAAAAGAAATTAAAGGAATCCAAATTGGAAAAGAAGAAGTAAAATTATCACTCTTTGCAGATGACATGATACTATATATAGAAAACCCTAAAGACTCTACCAGAAAACTGCTAGCACTCATTGATGAGTTTAGTAAAGTAGCAGGATACAAAATTAATGCACAGAAATCTCTTGCATTCCTATACACTAACAACGGAAGAGCAGAAAGAGAAATTAAGGAAACTCTCCCATTCACCATTGCAACCAAAAGAATAAAATACCTAGGAATAAACCTGCCTAAGGAGGCAAAAGATCTGTATGCAGAAAACTTTAAGACATTGACGAAAGAAATCAAAGATGACATAAACAGATGGAGGGATATACCATGTTCCTGGATTGGAAGAATCAACATCGTGAAAATGACTGTACTACCCAAAGCAATTTACAGATTTAATGCAATCCCGATCAAATTACCAATGGCATTTTTCACAGAACTAGAGCAAGAAATCTTACGATTTGTATGGAAACGCAAAAGACCCCGAATAGCCAAAGCAATCTTGAGAAGGAAAAATGGAGTTGGTGGAATCAGGCTTCCTGACTTCAAACTATACTACAAGGCCATAGTGATCAAGACAGTATGGTACTGGCACAAAAATAGAAAGGAAGATCAATGGAACAAAATAGAGAACTCAGAAGTAAGCCCAAACACATATGGGCACCTTATCTTTGACAAAGGAGGCACGAGTATACAATGGAAAAAAGACAGCCTCTTCAATAAGTGGTGCTGGGAAAATTGGACAGCAACATGTAAAAGAATGAAATTAGAACACTTCCTAACACCATACACAAAAATAAACTCCAAATGGATTAAAGACCTACATATAAGGCCAGACACTATCAAACTCCTAGAGGAAAACATAGGCAGAACACTCTTTGACATACATCAAAGCAACATCCTTTTTGACCCACCTCCTAGAATCATGGAAATAAAATCAAGAATAAACGAATGGGACCTCATGAAACTTAAAAGCTTTTGCACAGCAAAAGAAACCATAAACAAGACTAAAAGGCAACCCTCAGAATGGGAGAAAATAATTGCCTATGAAACAACGGACAAAGGATTAACCTCCAAAATATACAAGCAGCTCATGCAACTTCATACCAAAAAAGCAAATAACCCAATCCACAAATGGGCAGAAGACCTAAATAGACATTTCTCCAAAGAAGACATACAGATGGCCAACAAACACATGAAAAGATGCTCAACATCACTCATCATCAGAGAAATGCAAGTCAAAGCCACAACGAGGTATCACCTCACACCAGTCAGAATGGCCATCATCACAAAGTCTGGAAACAACAAATGTTGGAGAGGGTGTGGAGAAAAGGGAACTCTCCTGCACTGTTGGTGGGACTGTAAGTTGGTACAGCCACTATGGAAAACAATTTGGAGGTTCCTTAAAAAACTACAAATAGAACTACCATATGATCCAGTCATCCCACTCCTGGGCATATACCCAAAGAAAACCATAATCCCAAAAGAAACTTGTACCATAATGTTTATTGCAGCACTATTTACAATAGCCAGGACATGGAAGCAACCGAAATGCCCATCAACAAATGAATGGATACAGAAGATGTGGCATATATATACAATGGAATATTACTCAGCTATAAAAAGGGATGAGATGGAGCTATATGTAATGAGGTGGATAGAACTACAATCTGTCATACAGAGTGAAGTAAGTCAGAAAGAGAAAGACAAATATTGTATGCTAACTCACATATACGGAATCTAAAAATGGTACTGATGAACTCAGTGACAAGAACAGGGAAGCAGATACAGGGAATGGACTGGAGAACTCGAGGTATGGGAGGGGGCGGGGGGTGAAGGGGAAACTGAGAAGAAGCGGGAGAGTAGTACAGACATATATATACTACCAACTGTAAAATAGTCAGTGGGAAGTTGTTGTATAACAAAGGGAGTCCAACTCGAGGATGGAAGATGCCTTAGAGGACTGGGGCAGGGAGGGTGGGGGGGAATCGAGGGGGGGGCGTCAAGGAAGGGAGGAAATATGGGGATATGTGTATAAAAACAGTTGATTGAACCTGGTGTACCCCCAAAAAAAAAAAATAAAATAAAAAAAAAATAATAATAAAAAAAAAAAAAAAATCATGACATTCAGACAATGGAATCTTATTCAGTGATAGAAAGAAATGATCTATCAAGCCATGAAAAGACATGGAGGAATCTTAAATGCATAATTATTAAGTGAAAGAAGCCAATCTGAAAAGGCTACATACCATAGGATTCCAACTATATGACATTCTGAAAAAGGCAAAATTATGGAGACAGTAAAAAGATCAGTGGTCTTTGGTGGAATGAGGGGAAGGAGTAAACAGGTGAAGCATAGAGGAGTTTTGGGTGGTGAAGATTCTGATATTAAAATGATGGATACATGTCATTATATGTTTGTCCAAACCCATAGGATGTACAACACCAACAGTGACCCCTAAGGTAAACTATGGGCTCTGGGTAATTTTGATGTGTCAATGTAGATTCATCAATTGTACCACTCTGGTGAGTGATATTGGTAGTGGGGGAGACTATGCCTGTGTGGGGGTAGGGGGTATGTGGGAAATCTCTAGTACCTCCCTTTCAGTTTTTTTTTATGGATGTATAAATCTAAAACTGCATTAAAAAATAATGTCTTTAAAAATAAGAGCACTGTAAGAAATTATCACAGTTGCCAAAGTGATGTTTCAAAAATGTAAGTCACATTATGTTGTTTCCTGGTTTAAAAGCCTCCATGGCTTCTCAGGGCATTTAGGAGAAAATTGAGAATCTTTACTTTGCCTTCAGATGCCCTAAATGACCTGGCCTCAGGCTTCCTGCTCCAATAGTGTGTCTTCTCCTCTCCACCATGCTCATTATGATATGTCAGTCACCGTGACATCTCTTCTGTTCCTAAACGATGCCCACATCAGTCCTCTGTGGGGACTCTGCACTTGTTCCTCCCCACCGCCCCAGAATTCTCATTATCATGATTTTTGCATCTACACTTCTGTTTATCATTTGGATTCTCAGCTCAGTCATCATCCTCTCATAATTATCTTAATTCTATGTGTGCTTGTTCATTAGCTGTCTCGCACACTAGAATATAAAGTCCTTGTGAAGGGAGACCTTTTCTGCTTTCTTTAGTACCCTAATGCTGGCACCCAGAGGACTTTCTGGCACATAGTACCTCCTCAACAAATACCTGTTGAAAAAGTGAAAGAAACTGAGCTGCCTCTTTTACAAAAGAAAACAAAAATTGATATTAAAATATCTGTATAAATACATACAAAACATAAGATGACACAATATTACATTTATGTGCATATATTTGTGGCGTCCTTTGTAATGAGCTAACACAAAAATGGAAAAATAATTAAACATAGCAGCTACCAAATGTAAGTAAGTAAAACATGAAAAACCCTCAAAAGGAAACAAATGAGAAAAATACAGGTGGCCCCACATGTGAAATATTTAAGATGTGTAGTTTGCCTCTTTTTTTTCCTGCAAACCAAACAGTCCTAAGGAGAATAAAATGAGGAGCGGGAAGAGCTCATCCTTGATCCCATCTGGAGAGCTAGTACAAAGACAGACTTAGAAGAAAGGGGACGAAAACATGCTGGGGTCACAGAAGGAAACTGAGTTGAAAGGAGGGAAAAAATCTGCATTCCAAGTCATTTGGAACAGAGAAGGAAGGGAGACATTATCTGAAGACAGTGTTCACCAGAGGCAAACAGTCTGAAAAAGAAATCGACATCTGTGAAAGTCTGGTGCGCCCCAGATCTGAGGGGGCAGATGAAGATTGTTTATGTAGCACAAGGAGGTGTTGGAAGAAGGAAGGAACAAGCTCACATGGAAACATATGCTCTCCGAAGCTACTTGAAAAATAAAACATGCAGCGGAGAGTGAAACATCTGTGTTGCACACGGGCAGACCACCAGTAGTGAAGCGGGCTTGAGGTAGAAGGGAAAGGCATACACAAACAAGAATCGGACATTATGTCCTGTCAAAATGACATGTAAAGGCACTGGGTCTGCATCTCATTCTCTGGTGAGTTAATGGGAACCCAGCCATCTGGGGAAATCAAGGATGAGTAAACTAGCTGCATTGGTGTGTTTTCACAGTTTTGCAGAAATGACAAAGCATTCACAAGTTTTTCCAGGGCTACTTTTTTTTCCTACTGGGGGTGGGGAATGGAAGCCTTTAGAATAGTTTATTTTTTTTTCTTTGAGAAACATTAGAGCTTTTATTCCAAATCTGCTGCAGAAATAGAAGCAGCTGGATTTCTCATCCTTTGACCACAGATTTTCAGCACATAATAGCCTTAGAAAGCACTACTTCACGTTAATGATTGTAGCAATTTTTGTAAAACATTAAACAGATATATTTAAGGATATTAAGAATTTTGAAATCTGAAATATTCATCTTAATTACTAAAACTGGTTATAATATTTAATAATTTCCTAAAGTATAAAAATAAATTTTAAAATCTTATCCTCTGTATACTACCTCTATTTTGTTGGTAAAATGAAGTTAAAAATTAGAAATCAAGAAAATGTAGATTACATAGAGCTTAAGCTAGAATTTTACCATAATTTATTATAACTGATACCTATCTGTGTAAGTTTATATAAAACATGTAGTCATATTCATTTTACATGGATATAAATAGGATGAGTTTATATACAGAATCTATTTAATTATAAATACCAACTCATTTCTAAAAGGTAGGGTCACAGATGAATGATGATGCCAAAAGTAACAAAGGCAAATAAAAAAATAAAACGCCAAGCCTGTGGCATCTGATATCCACTATGAGATTCCTGAAACTATGTAGAAAATTTACATAAAATGTGTAGAAAACACAAGTGACTAAGGAAAGAAAACTATTAAAATTATAGCAACATATTTTGCAGTATCTTGATAAGAATGTCAAAGACCTAAGCATATACAACAGTGAGAAAAGAGTAAGTGTGGGGTTAACATAGACACCGTAGAGCAACTTTAGAGTAAATGTGGGATAAGTGTAGACTAAGTGTGGTTGCAAAAATGAAACTAAAAAAAAATTTTAGTCTATAGTGTAGAGATAAGCCAGGTCCAGGTAGAATCACAAATGTTAAATCAGTGATGTTTTATTTGGCTTTTGCAAAATCTTGGAATCCTTTTTGCTCCTCTCCCTAAACAAGTGCCCACCATCCAGCCACAATGAGGCTGTTCTGCATGTAATTCACATAACTTTTCCTGCCACCACTGTGTACTACTCCAGCATTCCTTGATTTCTTCTATGGAAGGAGCTATGACCTAACATTTTTTGAGAATTCACTAAGTGCTCACTTTTTAGTGTATTATCTTATTTAATTCTTACAACAACCCTGTATAATTTGATTATTCCTATTTTTAAAGACATGGGAACTAACACTCATAGAAATCATATAAAATACTGAGTTAAGAATTAAGATAAAGATATTATTCCAAAAACTAAGTCATTTCTTGTAAACCATATTTCCTCTCAAATAATTACTGACAGGGTTAGTACTAATCTGATAATGGCATTATGCCATGACTAAATTGTCACTGTCAGTTGTCATCCACTTTAAAGGGACAGAGATTTATTTTTTCATCGCTCTGATTATTCAAACAATACATGTTTATTATATAAATTTATAAAATATAGAATAATATGAAGACAAACAATAATGTCACTTTAACCAAATCACCCAGAGGAGAAAACCATTATTAACATTTTGGATTAATACCTTTTAGCTTTGTGTGTCTCTTCTCGCAATGATGTCTACTGACACATTTGAAAAAGTCCATGCAGCATGATAGTCCTTTGAGAAAGATCACTTTGATCAAATCTTTGGTGAGCCTTTCATCAGCCAAAGACCGAATTCTAATGTTCAAATCATGGAAAACTGAACACTGACTTCCAGAATGGCAGAGTGAGAACCTCTGTGTGTGTGTCACTCTCTCACAAAAATGACAAAAATATTGACACAACAACTAAAAGTAACCATTTCTAGAACTCTAGAAATTAACCAAAGCTAAGAGTTGTATTGCAAGGCTTGAAATTCCACGTGCTGCTGTGATATCTTTGAGCCTGATAGGGCCCCAAAGGCCCAGCCAGGACTTCCTCTGCCCTTGACAGATATGCCTCTCACTACCCCAATCAGGAAGGCTGCCTGCCCAGGTAGTTCCCCCATCAGCTGTGCAAGCTGCAGTCTACCTTTCCCTCCACCTAACTGGTTTCAGCACTCTGCCAGCCATCAAAATTACTCAAACAAGTCACATTTTCCTGAGACAAAAAAGGGTACCCCACTCTTCTGTTATTACAAAGCCTATCCCCCACAGCCTTTTCTGGCCCACTCTGTTCCCAAGTGCAACCTCTGTGTGGCCTTGCATAGCATTTGGTGTCCTCTTCCCACAGGCTGTGTGTATATGTGACTAAGAAACTGCTGACAGTTTCATCTGTCCAGTGGTGGATGTCCTGTGTGCAGCCAGCTTCTGCTGTTTAGGTTAATGGAATGAATAGAAATGATCAGAACGAGAACAAAGTCATCTGTGCAGGAGAAACTATTGGATGTCTTTAGAGAGTGGGGTCTATGATATTTTAAGTTGGGGCAGTTCCCATCTCTGCTTTCCATACCCCAATGGTGCAATAGCCATGAAAGGCTAACAGTCTTGTGGTCAATGGACAGGACTGTACTCTTTTGGAGCTCTGTAAGAAATACCATCTCCAGAGCACAGTCAATAAAATGTCCAAACATCCAGCTCCATGGAAAATCTCTGTTACTGACATATTACAGCTTTTTTTAATGTAACTAAGATTTCAGCTTAGCCAAGGGGGAAAAAGCAGTACTACCCCCAGGTCATTACTGAAACAATTCCAGTCTGCTAGCAACATTGCAGCTGCCTAAAGCTATTATTTCAATGGGGCGGTGGGGGGGGGGATTGGGAGGGGGGGGAGCCTGTCCAGGAATTTAAAAGGAGACCTTGGAGAATGAAATGGCTACAGGGGAATTTGAAAAGTTCCAACATAGCTCTGGACATCTAAAAAGCTGCAAAAGCATGCATACAGCCCAGGAAAGACATGGTTAAAAAGAAAGCTCTTTTAATTTCTGGCTGAACTTGCGGCCCTGAGCAAGTAGAAAATAAAAGCTATGGTTGTCTAATAAATGGCCTGAAGTTTGAAGGCATGCTAATGCAGATCCTCTTGGCAATAGGGAGAATATATACAGACAACATATTTAAGGATATTTCCTCATTAGAAATCAAACTGGCTGACCACTTATCCTGAATCAGAGGTGACCCATAGGAAGGCAGGTTTAAAATTTTATGTAAGAATTGTTTTAAATTAAATTTAAAATATTTTTTGAACTTAATTTAAAAAATCCAGGGAATTAAGTAGTTATACAGTGCAGGAAATACAGAATCTACAGAATTAGTCCAGTAAGTCTCTGAACAATACACAGCAATAATTAAAAAAAAGAGGACAACAAAATTGCAACAACAGCAGTGAAATCTGAGCAGTGGGGAGAGACCTGACTCCAAAGTTGTTACAATATATTATCTAAAATGTCCAGTTTTCAACAAAAACTTATGAGACATGCAAAAACAAACCAAGAAGGGCATCACATAAAAAGGCAAAAAGGAGCTAAAACAATGTCCCTGAGGAGGCTCAGATTTTAGACTTAGTACATAAAGATGTTAAAACATCTATTATAAATATGTTTAAAGAGCTAAAGGAAATCATATCCAAAGAAATAGAGAAATATCACAATGTCTCACCAAAAATATTTTTACAAATTTAAGAATCCAAATAGTTCTGCAATTGAAATGTATGATAACTGAAAAAAAAATTCATCAGAGGGACTCAAAAACAGAGTCCAGCCAGCAGAAGAAAGAATCATCAAACTTCATACTTCAAGAGAGATTATCCAGTCTGAGGAAAGGAGAAAAGGAATAAAAAAATGAACAGGGCCTCAGAGACTTGAGAGACACCAACAACCACTTCAGCATGTACAGAACAGCAATTTCATAAAGAGAAGAGAAAGAACAGAAAAGATATTTGAGGAAATATTTGTCAAGAATGTCCCAAATTTCATGAAAAATATTAATGTACTCATCCAAGAATCTCAATGAACTCCAGGTAAAATAAAAGTAATCACACCTATACATATCATAGTCCAATCGAGAGGAGTCAAAGATGAAGAGAAAATCTTAAAACCAACAAAAGAAAAACAACTTATATACAGGCATTTCTTAATAAGATTTGAAAGCTGACATCTTATCAGAAAACAGAGTCCAAAAAACAGTGCAATGATGTATTCAAAGTGTTGAAAAAAGAAGTCTATAAACTTTTATTTTAAAGTTCATGTATTTGAGATTGCCATATATACATTACTAATAAAAAAAAATCAAATTGTACACTTTAAATATATGCAGTTTAAAGTTCATGTATTTGGGGGCTCTGTTGTTAGGTACATATGTTTACATTTGTTCCATCTTCCTGATGGATTCATCATTTTATCATTATAAAACATCTCTTTTTCTCTAGAATCAATTTGTCTTAAAGTCTATTTTGCCTGCTATTAATATAGCCTCCTAAGCTATAAAGATATAAATTCTATATATGGCAAAACTATTCTTCAAAAAATGAAGGATAAATTAAGACAACATTGCTGGGGAGCAGTGGCAGGGGGAACTGAGAGACCTGTGTGTAGCTATTCCACCCTACAATAATTACTAAAGAGAGTTCTTCAGGCTGAAATGAAAGGACACTAGACAGTAAATTGAATCCACATGAAGAAGTAAAGAGCATCAGTAAACGTAACTACATAAGTAAATATAAAAGAATAAATGTCTTTTTGTAACTCTTTCTACTGTTTTATTCAAAAGCAAATGCATAAAGTAATAATAAACTTTGTTGATGAACTTATAATATATAAAATGTAATTTGTATGACAATTACAGAACAAAGGAAGAGCGAGAGAGACAATGGATCTCTATTGGAACAAAGTATATATGTATGCTATTGAAATTAAGTTGGTATCAATCTAAACTGAATTAAGATATTAATAATAATTCCCAGGACAGCCACAAAACCAAAAAAACCCTCATAACTATAGTTAAAAATAAAAAAATTAAAATGGTATACAAAAAAATATCTAACAAAGAAGGCAGTAATGAGGGAACAAAAACAAAGATGCTCAACATCACTAATCATCAAAGAAATAAAAATCACAATCACAATGAGATCTCACCTCACACAGGTTGGAATGGCTATCATCAAAAACAACACAAATAACAAATGTTGGCAAGGAAGTGGAGAAAAGGGAACCTTTGTACACTATGGGTGGGAATGTAAATTGGTGCAGCCACTGTAGAAAACAGTATGGAGGTTTCTCAAAAAACTAAAAGGAGAACTACCATATGACATAACAATTCCACTCCTGGGTATATATATCCAAAAACAAACAAACAAAAAACCCACTAATTGCATATACCCAAAGAAAACCATAATCCCAAAAGAAACTTGTACCATAATGTTTATTGCAGCACTCTTTACAATAGCCAGGACATGGAAGCAACCTAAATGCCCATCAACAAATGAATGGATACAGAAGATGTGGCATATATATACAATGGAATATTACTCAGCTATAAAAAGGGATGAGATGGAGCTATATGTAATGAGGTGGATAGAACTACAATCTGTCATGCATAGTGAAGTAAGTCAGAAAGAGAAGGACAAATATTGTATGCTAACTCACATATACGGAATCTAAAAATGGTACTGATGAACTCAGTGACAAGAACAAGGAAGCAGATACAGAGAATGGACTGGAGAACTCGAGGTATGGGAGGGGGCGGGGGGTGAAGGGGAAACTGAGAAGAAGTGAGAGAGTAGCACAGACATATATATACTACCAACTGTAAAATAGTCAGTGGGAAGTTGTTGTATAACAAAGGGAGTCCAACTCAAGGATGGAAGATGCCTTAGAGGACTGGGGCAGGGAGGGTGGGGGGGACTCGAGGGGGGGGCATCAAGGAAGGGAGGGAATATGGGGATATGTGTACAAAAACAGTTGATTGAACCTGGTGTACCCCCAAAAAAATAAAATAAAATAAAATAAAATAAAAAAAAATAAAAGATATATGCACTCCAATGTTCATAGCAGCATTATTTACAAATTATTTACAATTGCCAAGTTATGGAAGCAACCTAAGTGTCCATCAACAGATGAATGGATAAAGAAGATGTGATACACACACAGACACATACTGGAATACAACTGAGCCATAAAAAAAAAAAATGAAATTTGCCATTTGCAGCAAAATGGATGGACTTGGAGGGCATTATGCTAAATGAAATAAAGACAAATACAATGTAACTTATATGTGCAACTTAAAAAATACAACAAACTAGTGAATATAACAAAAAAGAAGCAGATTCACAGATATAGAGAACAAACTAGTGGTTACCTGAGGGGAGAGGGAAGGGGTAGGAGATTAAAAGGCACAAACTATTAGGCATAAAATAAAATAAACTACAATAATCTACATTGTCTCCAATATGGGAAATATAGCCAATATTTTATAACTATAAATGGAGTATAATCTTTTAAAATTATGAATCACTATATTGTACACCCATAACTTATATAATATTGTACATCAACTATACATCATTAAACAAAGAGACATAAAACAGAAAACAGCAAAAGAGCAGATGTAAATCCTATTTTATTCATAATTACATTAACTGTAAATGGAGAAATTACTCCAATCAAAAGCCAGAGATTAAAAGATGGATTTTAAAAATTACCTATTTACTGTTTACAAAAGACAGATTCAAAAATACAAGTAGATTGAAAGGAAAAAGTGGGAAAATATAACAAAGACACTAAACCAAAGAAAGTGTTAGGGACTATATTAATATCAGACAAAACAGACTTTCAGAACAAAATTGTCTAGAGAGAGGAACATATAGTGATAAAATGATCAATCCATTAGGAAGATAGAATACATATAAACATATGTACCTAGGATTGGAGATGAGACAGTGGAGTAAAAGGACCTTCAGCCACCTTCTTTCATGAGCACACCAAAATCACAGCTAACTGCTGAACAACCATCAACAAAAAAGACTAGAATCTACTAGAAGAGACACTCGACATCCAAAGACATAAAGAAGAAACCACAAGACACTCAGAAGGGTGCACTTGCTATATAATCAAATCCCATTCAACCCAGGTGGAAGACTTACATACTGGAGAATAATTATATCACAGAGATTCTCCCACAGGAGAGAATTCTGAGCTCCACATCAGGCTCCACAGCCTATGGATCCAACATCATGAGGAGGAGCCCCCAGAGCATTTGGCTTTGAAGGCCATCAGGGCTTGACTGCAGCAGCTCCACAGGCCTGGGAGAAACAGAGACTCTACTCTTGGAGGGTGCACACAAGGTCTCAAGCACACTGGAAACCACAGCAAAGGCAGTGACTCCATAGGAGCTAGGGCCAGACCTACTTGCTGGTTGTGGAGGGTCTCCTGGGGAGTCAGGGGTGGCTGTGGCTCCTTCTGGAGTCATAAAATCTGATGGCATAGGGGAAATCTATGTGAACTCTAGCTAGAGGCAGACATTTTGGGTCCATGGCACCAAGACCTGGCCCCACCCAATAGCCTATAAGCATTAGTGCTGGGACACCCCAGGCCAAACAACCAGTGGGCTGGGAACACAGCCCCACCCATCAGCAGACAGGCCACCTAAAGACTTCCTGAGCTCACATCCACCTCCAGACAAGCCACTTGACACCTCCCTGCCCACCAGAGGGCCAAGACACAGCTCCGCCCACCATCCCCTCCCACCAGGAAGCCTGCACAAGCTTCCAGACCAAACCTCACCCACCAGGAGGCAGACACCAAAAGCAAGAAAACTACGATCATGCAGCCTGCAGAACTGAGTCTGTAAGCACAGGTCAGAACCTACTATGGAACCAGCTGGTCCTAGCCCTTGGGTGATGAGAGGGAAGTGTACTGCTGGGACACACGGGACATCCTCTACAGAGGGCCACTTCTCCAAGTTCAAGAAACATAACTAAGCTACTACATATATAAACATACAACAGAAATTTAAACAAAATGAGGTGGAAAAAGAATACATTCCAGATGAAGGAACAAAATAAAACCCCAGAACAACAAGTAAGTGAAGTGGAGATAGGCAACCTACATGAGAAAGAGTTCAAAGTAATGATTGTAAAGATGATCCAAGAACTTGGGAAAAGAATGGATGCACAGAGCAAGAAGTTAGTTTTTAGCAAAGAGATAGAAAATATAAAGAACAACCAAACAGAGTTGAAGAATACAATAATTAAAATGTAAGATACACTAGAAGGAATTACTAGCAGAATAAATGAAGCAGAAGAATGAATCACTGAGCTGGAAGACAGTGGTAGAAATCACTGCCATGGAACAGAATAAAGAAGAATGAAAAGAAATTAGGATAGTTTAAGAGACTTCTGGGACAACATCAAATGCATCAACATTCACATCATAGGGGTCCCAGAAGGAAAAGAGAGAGAGAAAGGGCCTGAGAAAATATTTGAAGAGATAAGAGCTGAAAGCTTCCCTTACATGGGAAAAGATAATCAGTCATCCAAGTCCAGGAAGCACAGTGTCCAATACAAAATTAACCCAAGGAGGAACATGCCAAGATACACAGTAATCAAATTGACAAAAATTAAAGACAGAGAAAATATTAAGAGCAACAAGGCAAAAGTAAAAAATAACATACAACAGAATCCCCAAAAGGCTATCAGCTGGTTTTTCAGCAGAAACTCTGAAGGCCAGAAAGGAGTGGCATTGTATATTTAAAGTGATGAAAAGGAAAAAACCTATAACCAAGAGTACTCTACCCAGTAAAACACTCATTCAGATTTGACAGAGAAGTGAAAAGCATTAAAGACAGACAAAAGCTAAAAGAATTCAGCACCACCAAACTAGTGTTACAACAAATGCTAAAGGAACTTCTCTAAGTAGAAAAGGAAAAGTTACAACTAAAAACAAAGTTACAAATGGAAAAGCTCACCAGTAAATGTAGGAAATCATCCACACACAAATATGATATCAAAACCAGTATTTGTGAGAGGAGGAGGCTACAGATCCAGGATATTTGAAATTAAGAGATCAGCAACTTGAAACAATCATGTATACATATAGCCATATCAAAACCTCATAGTAACCACAAACCAAAAATCTATAAAAGATATACACACAGAAAAGAAAAAAGAATCCAAATACAACATTAAAAATAGTCATCAAATCTCAAAAAAAGAGAACAAAGAGGAAAGGAAGAAAAAAAAGACCTACAAAAACAAATCCAAAACAATTAAGAAAATAGCAATAAGAACATACATATATAGACAATTACCTTAAATGTAAATGGATTAAATGCTCCAATCAAAAGACACAGACTGGCTGAACTGATATGAAAACAAGACCCATATATATGTTGTCTACAAGAGACCCACTTCAGATCTAGAGATACATACAGACTGAAAGTGAGGGATGGAAAAAGGTATTCCATGCAAATGGAAATCAAAAGAAAGCTGAAATAGCAATACTCATATCAGACAAAATAGAGTTTAAAATAAAGACTGGTATGAGAGACAAAGGACACTACATAGTGATCAAGGGATCAATCCAAGAAGAAGATATAACAATTGTAAATATATATATGCACCCAATACAGGAACACTTCAATATATAAGGCAAATGCTAACAGCCATAAAAGGAAAAATTGACAGTAACACAATAATAGTGAGAGACTTTAACACCCCACTTACATCAATGAACAGATCATCTAGACAGAAAATCAATAAGAAAACAGAGGCCTTAAATGCCACATTAGATCAGATGGATGTAATTGATATTCATAGGGCATTCCATCCAAAAGCAGAAAACACATTCTTTTCAAGTGCCTATGGAACATCCTCCAAGATAGATCACATGCTGGGCCACAAAGGAAGTCTTGGTAAATTTGAGAAAATTGAAATCATATCAAGCATGTTTTCCAACCACAGCACTATAAGAATTGAAATCAACTACAAGAAAAAAACTGCAAAAAACACAAACACATGGAGGCTAAACAATATGCTACTAAATAATCAATAGATCACTGAAGAAATCAAAGAGGAAATCAAAAATACCTAGAGACAAATGAAATGAAAACATGATAATCCAAAACCTATGGGACACAGCAAAAATAGTTCTAAGAGAGAAGTTTATAATTACCTCAGGAAACAAGAAAAATCTCAGATAAACAACCTAACCTTGCACCTAAAGCAACTAATGAAAGAACAAACAAAACCCAAAGTTAGTAAAAGAAATCATAACAATCAGAGGAGAAATAAACAAAACAGAGTCAAAGAAAACAATAGAAAAGATAAATGAAACTAAAAGCTGGTTCTTTGAAAAGATAAACAAAATTAATAAATGTTTAGCCAGACTCATCAATAAAAAAAGGGAGAGGACACAAATCAATATAATTAGAAATGAAAGAGGAGAAGTTATAACTGACACCACAGAAATACGGTGGACCATAAGAGACTATTACAGGCAACTATATGCCAATAAAATGGACAACCTAGAAGAAATGGACAAATTCTTAGAAAGGTACAATCTCCCAACACAGAACCAGAAAGAAATAGAAAATATGAACAGATCAGTCACAAGGACTGTAATTGCATCTGTGATTACAAAACTCCCAACCAACAAAAGTCCAGGACCAGAGGGCTTCACAGGTGAATTCTGTTAAACATTTAGAGAAGAGTTAACATCTTTCCTTCTGAAACTATTCCAAAAAATTGCAGAGGAAGGAACACTTTCAAACTCATTCTGTGAGGCCACCATGATGCTGATACCAAAACCAGACAAAGATACACAAAAAAAGAAAATTACAGGCCAGTAGCACTGATGAACATTGATGTGAAAATCCTCAACAAAATACTAATGAACTGAACCCAACAATACATTAAAAGGATTATGCACCATGATCAAGTGGGATTTATCCCTAGAATGCAAGGGTTTTTCACAAATCAATCAGTGTGATATACCACATTAAAAAATTGACGAATAAAAACCATATGATCATATCAGTAGATGTAGGAAAAGCTTTTGACAAAATTCAACATCCATTTATGATTAAAAACTCCAGAAAGTGGGCACAGAGAGAACCTACCTCAACATAATAAAAGTCATATATGACAAACCTACAGCTAACATCACACTCAGTGGTGCAAAGCCTGAAACCATTTCCTCTAAGATCAGAAACAAGGCAAGGATATCCACTTTTACCACATTTATTCAACATTGTTTTGGAAGTCCTAGCCCTAGCAATCAGAGAAGAAAAAGAAATAAATGGAATCCAAATTGGAAAAGAAGTAAAACTGTCACTGTTTATAGATGACATGATACTATACATGGAAAATTCTAAAGATGTTACCAGAAAACTACTAGAGCTCATCAATTAATTTGGTAAAGTTGCAGAAAACAAAATTAATACACAGAAATCTCTTGCATTTCTATACACTAACAATGAAAGATCAGAAAGAGAAATTAAGGAAACAATCCCATTTACCATCACATTAAAAAAACAAAATATCTAGGAATAAACCGCCATAAGGAGACAAAAGACCTGTAAATCCAAAAAATATAAGACACTGATGAAAGAAATCAAAGATGATACAAACAGATGGAAAGTTATACTATGCTCTTCGATTGGAAGAATCAATATTGTCAAAATGACTATACTACCTAAGGCAGTCTACAGATTCATTGCAATCTGTATCAGATTACCAATGGCATTTTTCACAGAACTAGAACAAAAAAATCTTAAAATTTGCATGGAAGTACAAAAAACCCCAAATAGCCACAGCAATCTTGATAAAGAAAACCAGAGCTAGAGGAATCAGGGTCCCTGACTTCAGACTATACTATAAGCACACAGTAATCAAAACAGTATGGTACTGGCACAAAAACAGACTTACAGATAAATGGAAAAGGATAGAAAGCCCAGAAATAAACCCACACACCTATGACGAATTAATCTATGGCAAAGGAGGCAAGAATATACAATGGAGAAAAGACAGTCTCTTCAATAAGTGGTGTTGAGAAAACTGGACAGCCACATGTAAAAGAATGAAATTAGAACATTCTCTAACTCCATACACAAGAATAAATTCAACATGCATTAAAGACTTAAATGTAAGACTGGATACTATAAAACTCCTAGGGGAAAACATAGGCAGGATACTCTTTGACATAAATACCAGCAAAATCTTTTTTGATTCATCTCCTAGAGCAATAGAAATAAAAACAAAAATAAACAAATGGGACCTAATTAAACCTAAAATTTTTTCACATCAAAGGAAACCATAAATATAATGAAAATACAACCTATTGAATGGGAGAAAGTATTTGCAAACAATGCAACTGACAAGGGATCAATCTCCAGAATATACAAACAGTTCATATAACTCAATATCAAAAACTAACCCAAACAAAAAAAGGGCAGAAGATCTAAGTAGACGTTTCTTCAAAAAAGACATATAGATGGCCAAAAGCACATGAAGAGATGCTCAACATTGCAAATTATTAGAGAAATGCAAATCAAAACTACAATGAGGTGTCACCTCACACTGGTTAGAATATCCATCACCAAAAAGTCTATGAATAATAAATGCTGGGGAGAGTGTGGAGAAAAAAACTACACTGTTGGTGTTCATGTAAATTGGTGCAGCACTATGGAAAACAGTAGGGAGTTTTCCTTAAAAATTAAAGATAGAGCTACCATACAATCCTGCAGTCCCACTTTTGGGCATATATTCAGAGAAAACCATAATTCAAAAACATACATGCACCCCAATGTTCACAGCAGTACTATTTACTATATCTAAGACATGGAAGCAATGTAAATGTCCATCGACAGATGAATGGATAAAGAAGATGTGGTGTGTATGCATATATATATATATATACACACACACACAATGGAATATTACTCAGCCATAAAAAAAAAGAGTGAAATAATGCCATTTTCAGCAACATGGATGGACCTAGAGAGTATCATATTACATGAAGTAAGCCAGACAGAGAAAGATAAATATGTGATATCACTTATATGTAGAGTTCAAAACAGGAAGAGACTCACAAAGAAAATAAAATTATGGTTACCAAAGGGAAAAGGGGGATGGGGAGAGGGATAAATTAAGAGGTTGGGATTAACATATACACACTATTATATATAAAAAGATACCCAACAAGGACTTACTGTATAGCATAGGTAACTATACTCAATATTTTGTAGTAACCTATAAGGGAAGAGAATCTAACTGTGCTGTACACTTGAAACCATAATGATATTTTAAATCAACCATACTTCAATAAAAAATTTTAAAAATAAAAAAAACCAACAAAAAAAAGTATGTACCTAACAGCAAAGCCCCAAAATACATGAAGCAAAAACTGACAAAATTGAAGGAAGGGGACTTCCTAGGTGGCGCGGTGGTTAAGAATCCGCCTGCCAATGCAGGGGACACAGGTTCGAGCCCTGCTCTGGGAAGATTCCACATGCCACAGATCAGCTTGGCCCGTGTGCCACAACTGTTGAGCCTGTGTGCCACAACTATTGAAGCCCATGCACCTAGAGCCTGTGCTCCACAACAAGAGAAGCCACTACAATGAGGAGCCAGCGCACCACAATGAAGAGTGGCCCCCACTTGCAGCAACTGGAGAAAGCCCGTGTGCAGCAACAAAGACCCAACACAGCCAATAAATAAATAAATTTATTTTTTAAAAAATCGAAGGAAGAAATAGACAATACAGCACTAATAGTTGGAGACAACACCACCCCAGTTTCAATAATTGATATGGGTCACGTGAAGGGTAATTTCATTTCTTAATTAAAGGCACCTAGATTCATGCACTTTCCCACACCAGAAACCAAGCATTTTTGACACATCCTCTTCTTTACCTTCAATATCAAATCATAACCAAATCTCTACATTTACTGCAAATACAGACTTATTCTCTCCATTACCTGCACCACCACCTTAGTCAAAACCACTACCATCTCTTATTAGACAAATCTAATAGTCTTCCATACTAATCTCTCATTTGCCTCTTTCCCCATTTTAGTTCACTTTTCACATAACTGCAAGTGCCATGATTTTTAATGTTTGTTAGATCATGTCACTGCCCTTAAAGCAACATTTATAAGTTTTCATTATATTTAAAATAAAATCCATATTCTTGTCCATGGCCTACAGAGCTCTCTATTATCCAGACCTGCCTGATTCTCCAGTTTTGCACTCCTGAAATCTCCATTCTCTTGCCACATGGTTTTTTTCTGTTTATCAAGCCCACCAAGTTTTCTTCCAATTTTGCTTTCAAGCCTGCTATTTCTTCCACCTTGAATTTTCCAGGTCTCAGCTTAAGTATGTTCTTCCCTATAAAGGACTTCCTTGATCCTTCAATCCCAACCACATCTCCTTATCACTTTCTTTCACTGGGCACAATCTATTTTTCTTCTTAGGGTTCATCACTTTTTGATTACATATATATTCATGGTGTTACTTAAAAGATTCTTAGAAAGCTGAAACAAATCTTTACCAGTATTTATCTGATTTTTTTTTAACTAATTTAACAGTAGGAAAAATACAGAGAGCAAACTTTAATTTGATATTCAAAGTAATTACAAAAGGGGAAATGTTCCCTGTTAGTTCTTCAGACTATACTTATCTTCTGTGAATGATTTCTCTTCTTAGATGGACTGTGAGGAGAGAGGGAAAGATTTATAAGCCTCTTTAGTTTTAAGTAGCTGCAAAAGTATGTTTTATGGCTAAATTCTGGATTGATGTCTTTTTCCTTTGGATCAAAAATTCTTTTTATCTCTGGTTATTCCATTTCACTCACTGTCAATGTGCATAATCCTTGGTATTCTAAAATTTTATAAAGGTCATTCAAATATGCTTTAATCAGGCTTTCAACACAAACTCTTTCATGGTCTTCGTCCAGTGGCATCACAGTTTATGGTTATTTCAGACAAACTTTGAGACATGTTCAGGAATACGAGGTTAAGAGATACTGAGTGGGTGCAACTTCTTAGAATTAAAATATATAAAATTGGCTAACATTTTTTGATAGCGTATTTCCTTTGCTTAAAATGTTGCTAATATTAAGAACACTGCTTTTCACTTTTCAGAAAAAGCAAAATAAAACTTTTTCACGTAGTTTATTTCAGTAAAATTTTAACAGTCTTCTAAATTCCTGCCATTTGGAGATTATGGTAACCTCCCTGTAAAGTCCTTTTCTACTAAAAGTGATTGATCAAATTTAGAAAGTTTGGCTAAGAGGAAGTATATTACTCTCATTCCCACTCCTTCAACATTTGGTGACATTATTGTAACAAATGTTTCTGACTGACAAATACATGACACTGTGCCCCGAAGCTACCTGTGAGAAATTAATCATGTGCCTCAAATTATTTGGGGAAATGTAGATTCTGATTAATTTTCACTTGCAGTGTAAAAGGGCATACATACATTTTTACTTTTAAAACTATATACCGTTTATATTGTATAAGATTTTAGTTTACATCATATAACTTACTGCCATAACACAGTCAGTGGTCTCTGTCTGCCTTGGACAGAAAATGCCTTTCTATATACACATATAAATATACATGTATCACGTCTTATGACTTCACAAGGTATTTTGGTGGAAAAGTTTTATTAAAATGAGTACGTGACTAGCAGCTGAATAACCAGAAAGCCATCTTTTAACAATTCTGTTCCTCTGTTCTGTTATTCCTGAGTCCTATGTTTCAACAGCCTCCTTACTAATAAAAATCAGTTGTTGGGACAAAGTTTAACTCCTAAGTGTACTATTTTTCCAAGAAAAAAACATTAAAATTGGTCTCAAATGTGTGCTCCCTCATAATGTAAAGATCTCAAATAAATCTCATAAAGTAAGATTAAGACCATCCAACCACTCTCAGACATAGCATAAACTTTAAAATTTTCAAATTCTAGTTGACTGGAGGGAAATGAGTGATTCCATTGCCTGGTGACAACTGAAAACATCAAAACATCCAGATGCCCACTTCACTAGGATAGGAAAGAAACAATTTTAAAAAATTGTGGAGGGAGAAAACTCCCTAAAAACCAACTTTAAAATTTTAAAAGGTCTTTAATGGGAGTTACATATTTCAGTGCAATACACTACTCTGAAGAAGGTGTCTGAGGCACAGTTTCTTTGCTACTTTGTGTTAGTCTGAGCCTCCATGAGGGCTGACCCTGAGCTATTACACTTCCCAAAATGCTTGTATAGCTGGTATTTTTACATCATTATTTTGAAGAGTTTGAAGCATTGTTATTGCCCCTTTGAACCTCCCTTTGCGCAATAAAAAAGCGGAGAACATATATGTTTGGCACATATGTATAATATTGAGACATGATGCAAGCAACTGGTAATTAACCTGTAAGAGACTTAGAGCAGATTGGACGGGAATCCTCTAAGGGGCAAGATTCTTTTGGACAGTGGCAACTCTAGAATTTCATGTAGAGGGACCTAAGGGGCAATCGTCTAATTTAAACAGGAGGATAGAGGGACTGTCTAGAAGTGACCAAAAAAAAAAAAGCACTATTTTTAATTGGGTTGCACATTGAGTTGGGGTGGCTTGAATCTAATTTTCTTAGCAAGCACTGCTTTTAACTTAGATTGTATTTGATTACTTAGTGGAGGAAAAAGACACAATGAAGGACTCTGATGTTTTCATTGTATGTAAAGAATCAAGAAAACCAGAGTAGTCCCCAGGCAATTAAGGTAGGCCAAAAATTATGTGCTTTACTTGTTAAATCAGAATAAATATCTACACAGAAATAGTACTGGAAGAACTTGCATGTGATTGAGAACTTGGATCTTAAAGATATCCTTGAATTTAGCTCCCACCATCCATAACTATACTTATAGCATCACCTATATGACATACATAAAGGCACATAGAAACCACTTATATACTATCAATCATATACTTAACCATGGTCCTTATGCCAGTCCTAGCGCATTAATATATTTTCATGGTCAACAAGTCTTTCATCTTGAGTAATCATTATTCAGGACCTGCTATCTGCTTACCTCATTACATGTTTGCTGAGTTGAACAGGAAAACTAAAAAAGGCTCTGTTGCTTCAAGGGAGATGACTAATCTAGGCTAGTTTAAAAGGCATTCTGAAAATATTCAAGCTCTGCCTTAAACAGAGTATCATACCAATTTTTCCCATGTGGAATATAGGCCAAGTTCACATCTGGTGACCCTTAAAATGCTCTTCTCTGTTTCTTAGACCTCTTCCAAGTTTCCTTCCTATATTCTTCTATATGTTACTTACCTAACAGCACAGCCAAGCAGGACCTCTTGGTGAGTCCAGAGATACCTCACAGTGTCCTACCTTTGTACCTATGTTCTAAGAATTTCTTCAATCCAGAATGCTCCTTTTATTATTCCTATGGTTCCTACTATATTAATCATATTGTTCCTCTTGAAATTCTACTTCCAAAGAGCTCTCAAATGTCATATTCTTCTGCTTTTTTTTTGCTTTCTCCTCAGACATAATTGGCACAACACATCACTTCCCAATTTGTGCCTCTCTGTTGACATGACATTATGATATATTTCTACTCTGCATTATAGTTTTTTATCCTTGGCATTTGTTTATCTATTTATATCCTCCTTATTACACTATTAACTTTTGAGGACAAAGGATAGATACTGTTCAACTCTGTGCCCCTTTTAGCCACAGATGCTCCATAAATATTTATTGAACTGAAAGCCTATTTGCCAAAGTAGTAGTTCTCTGGGTTTCATATACATAGACAATCATACAGTAGTACTCAAGCAGCCAATATAATGGTGCAGTATAAAGCACGACCACCACCTGAAAACTTGTTAGAAATATAGACTCTCAGGACCTACTCCAGACCCACTGAATCAAAATCTGCATTTAAAAAAAAATCCCAGCTGATTTATATGCACCTTAAAATTTGAGAAATACTGCATAAGTGTCATATATTTTAGAATGAAAAACTTTGTGTATCCAGACTTCACAATATACTAGCTAACACTCATTAGACAAGGCTCAATGGTTTCAGTCCAGGGTGACTGATAGAAACTAGAGAATCCAGGAGGCACGCAGTAATCAGGAAAGGGAAATTCATTTATGCAAAGATATCGGCATTACAATGAAGCAAAAATAATCATTTAATATCAGATGCTATATTCTAACTCATGTTTAGAATCATTATGTCCTTTAACTGCAATGAAAAAAGATTGATATCAGGATATTCTACTCAAAATTGTACATAGAACTCATGGAAGTCTATAAGATGTCTATAATTGAGAAAGATGATTTTCATAGAAAGAGATGAATTGTAGGGAATCATTGTCAAATGAAAGAAGAATGAAAAGATTAATGCAATAGTAGAATGAGAATTGATACTGGTTTGAACAAAGGAAGTATCAGCAGGAGTGGAATCAGGGAATGGATTGGTAATACTTTGCAGAATGAATGTCAATGAATTGTGGAGATTTGTTGGGTATAAGAGGAAGAGAGTTGTGAAGAATTTGAAAATGACTGAACTACGGAATCTTAGTATTAAATGAGAGAACACATACAAAAGAAAAAACAGGGAGAGGGAGAAGTGCAGGGAGACAGGGGCCCAACCTAAGAAATGAGGCAGGGCATGGATTTCAACTCCCCAACCCCCTCTGCCCACCAATGCCTGGTGCCCTTCTGCACAACATTTGGCCATCAAAAGAGAAGATGCTGAGGGTTACTTCAGGGTACTAGTGAATATCCATTTGATGACCAACAAAAGGGGATAACAGCGTTAAGCATTTGAAAGTCATGTGCATGAAATGTTGATAGGAAAGACAACATAATTAATATTTCTTCAACCTTTCCCTAAAAATGTTATCATTAACTACTCATACCTGTGCATGCAGAAGTGTTGAAATCATCTCAAATTCTGTATCTTTCCTACTTGTTATTGTTAAATCCACTTTAACAAAATGAAACTGAAGTATGCAGGATGAGAACTTTTTCTTCTTTCTGTTTACCTATTTGGAGGAGATGTAGTTGGGAAAATATTTGTAAGGAAAAAAGTCCATGCTCAGGGTCTGTTGGAACCCAAGAAAATGAATATATAAATGAATTTCTGGCAAGGAAAGACTTATTGGGGAGAATATTATTTTAGATGCTTATATACATATAAGGTTGTGAAGAATCAAAAGAATAGCATATTGTAAATTAATCTTTTTCTACCAATTTCCTCAACATATTCATAATTTTTGTATTTTATGTTATAATTTGGTTGGTGTTGCATTAAAGGTTTTAAAAATCTGAAACCATAAAGATTTTAGACATAAGATTTTAAAAAATAATAATCTAGGTAGCTCATTTACTCCTAAAAAGCAACCTTTTCTGTGGTGTCATTTGTAAAATGAACTTCATGGTCCATTTAAATTTGGTAGGATAGATGGGTTCAGTTAATTGGAGAGTGAAGTAACAATTTTCAAAAGCCATATTGTCAAATATGTGAATAATTTCACACATGTTCTTGACTATATCATGGAAGCAATTTAAACGAGGCTTTGGGAAAAATGTATTTTAGGAGCTACAGCACTCTAACTTTCTGCTATATTTTATCACTGTGAAAATCATTTCTATAATTGTGCAGTCTTGCTTGCATTACTTGTTAATTAGCTTTAATTATACTTTCAGCCAATTACTCAAAATTTGACCTTTTCTAACAAAAGTCAGGCAAGAAGAATGTGGGTGAGGCACAGGAACTAAACTGTTTGAAATAAACAAATTGGTGATAGTAATTTTTTATTTTTTGCTGACCTACTCAACACTTAGGCAACCCATCACTAGTTATATCTTCTCCTATCAATTTTTATGAAATCTATTACCTTTTCCACAGAATTCCCTAAAAAACTAGAATATGAAAATGTTTTTAACCTTTACAGAGTAAGTAGCTTAAATGGACTTTTGATTACCTAGAATGAATTTAGCTGATAACTGTCATGGACTCACATCTTTATGTGTTACCATGTATTTTAAAAAAATATATCCTATGAATAAAACTTTGAGTTATATTATCTATAAGGAAATATATCTTTCATTTAATTTTAATCTGCAAGTGCTATTCCTTTTCAGAAAAAAAATTTTACAAGCTTAACTTACTTTCTAAGGTATATAAATTTAGTACAAGCCATTTAATAAGACATGGGAAGTTGACAATGCCAATGCTTTGCCCTTGTCTTTTTCTGTGGGTGAAGCACCCAAATCCTATAGCTGCTTGCACCTGAAATTTATCCTCACCAAGACTGGAGAACGATTAAAAACTCTCTGACTTTGTAAATTGTTGGGGATATTTTAAAAACATATCACCTGTTAAATGATACATTAGGGAATTGAAAGGCATGTAATACTTATTTAAAGTGACATTTATTTTAACTGGTGACAAATATCTATAAAGGAAAAATTTTAATTACCAATAAACTCTACAGTATGTGTCCTTTCAGAGTTTTACCTGACTCTTTTTTACACAAAACTCTGTGGTTAAACTCTACTACCAGTTTTATTTCATGGTTTTACACCAAAAATTATACCCAGAAGTTTTCAATATTATTTTTAAATCTTCCATAAAATTATTTTTAATGGTTTCCTAATAGTCCATGTTATGTGTATTTTTTAACTATTAAAATAATAATGATAGGTGATTCTGAGGTTTTTAAGAGATACGTTTGCATCTTTAGAGTCCACAAGTTCTACTTCAGTATAATATTTTTCTGATAGAGTCAACTTGATTCTAGGCAGGAGACATAGAGGGGAGATTCTCAAGCTCTTAATGACATATGGTTGAATACTTAATTTGCTTTCAATGCTGTGAAAATCATTTATAAATAAAATTTTGTCTGCATTTTAGATAGTTTTAGTACATGTTTAGTACCTTAATAAATTTAGTTACTTTGTTGATATAGGAAATCAACAGCATTATGTAGACTGTGGTACTTTTAATAAAATTAGCATAATGGCTTTTCTTAGAAGGCCTGAAAGAATATAGAAAAGAATGGGAAAAACTTTGCCTAGCCCCAAATTCTCCTTGATTTTACTCCAGGCTTTTCAGAACTATGTCTCTGATGTTCTCTCCTCCCAGCTAAATTTCAAGTCTATTGAGATTACAGACTGTATCTTAAAATTTTAAGATTGCACAATTTTTAGCAAAGTGTGCTCTGTATTAGGATCTTAATTACTAATGGTGATGAATATGATAATATGGATAATAAAAACAAAGGGGAAGGAATAGTAAACTTTAAAATTTGAGCAGTCAACATGGATTAATTTTGGATGCACATTTAAGAAGCTCTCTTCAAAGGTCTCCATTCCCTCTGTATAATGTACTTATTGATGCATCCAGCAAGTAGCTCACTGAGCTCGTAAACAACTCTTTAGAACACGTTCCCATGTCTGCTTCATTTGCTGAGTTGCATGTTTAATAAAAGTCAGTTATGTTTGAACACAAAATGTTTATTTCAGTTGGGCTTGGAACTGAATTTACATAGTTTAATTAAATATTTCATAGCCCAGTGGAATATGAGTGTCAAGAGAAAGACAATTCTTGTTTCCATGAAACTTGAATACTTTAGAAAGACTAGATAAAAGCCAAGGGCTGGGAAAAAATGTTGTAGATTTAGATCTATGCAAGATAATCATAAAAGGCTAGAGAAAAAAAGTTTTAATCCAGAAGAACTCTTAATTTAGATTACTTCAAACATGTTTTAAAGTTCTTGCTCTATTTCAAAGACATTAAAATCAGAAATTATAGATAATTCAGTGGGTTGAGATTCATTTAAGACAGGTGTTGAGGACTTCCAGTCAGCCTATCCATTTTATAAACAAAAACAGTTTTTTCCACACATATATTTCAAGATTAAATTTTTTAATGTTTAGAGTATAAATTTGTCTTGCAATGATTTCATTTTTGACCTACCTCCTAGAATAATGGAAATAAAAACAAACAAAAAAAACAAATGGGACCTAATATAACTTAAAAGCTTTTGCACAGCAAAAGAAACCATAAACAAGACAAGACAACCCTCAGAATGGGAGAAAATATTTGCCAACGAAGCAACTGACAAAGAATTAATCTCCAGAATATACAAGCAGCTCATGCAGCTCAATATCAAAAAAGCAAACAACCCAATCCAAAAATGGGTGGAAGACCTAAATAGACATTTCTCCGAAGGAGACATGCAGATGGCTAACAAACACATGAAAAGATGCTCAACATCACTCATCATTAGAGAAATGCAAGTCAAAGCCACAATGAGGTCTCACCTCACACCAGTTAGAATGGCCATCATCAAAAAATCTAGAAACAATAAATGCTGGAGAGGGTGTGGAGAAAAGGGAACCCTCCTGCACTGTTAGTGGGAATGTAAATTCATACAGCCACTATGGAAAACAGTATGGAGCTTCCTTAAAAGACTAAAAATAGAACTATCATATGACCCAGCAATCCCACTACTGGGCATATACCCTGAAAAAAACCATAATTCAAAAAAGATACATGTACCACAATGTTCATTGTAGCACTATTTACAATAGCCAGGACATGGAGGCAACCTAAATGCCCATCAACAGATGAATGGATAAAGAAGATGTGGCACATATATACAATGGAATATTACACAGCCATCAAAAGGAATGAAATTGAGTTGTTTGTAGTGAGGTGGATGGACCTAGAGTCTGTCGTACAGAGTGAAGTAAGCCAGAAAGAGAAAAACAAATACTGTATGCTAATGCAGATATATGGAATCTAAAAAAAAAATGGTGCTAATGAACCCAGTGACAGGGCAAGAATAAAGATGCAGATGTAGAGAATGGACTTGATGACATGGGGAGGGGTAGGGAAGCTGGGACAGAGTGAAAGAGTAACATTGACATATATACACTACCAAATGTAAAATAGTGGGAGGCTGCGGCATAACACAGGGAGATCAACTCAATGATGGGTGATGACTTAGAGGCGTGGGATAGGGAGGGTGGGAAAGAGTCACAGGAGGGAGAGGATATGGGGATATATGTATAAATACAGCTGATTCACTTTGTTGTATAGCAGAAACTGGCACAACAGTGTAAAGCAATTATACTCCAATGGAGAGCTAAAACAATTTAAAATGAAGTTAGTTAACAGCAAAAAAATAAAAAAATAAATAAAATTTGATGAAGATAGCCTTTAAAAAGCAAAAAAATGAATAAAAATAAAAATAAATTTTAAAAATAAACTGAAAGGAATTAGTGTGTCTAAATTTTAGATTTAAGGCAGGGTTTAAATTGATGTCTCAGTTCTGACACTAACTAGCAGAAGAAATTTGAGCTAACACTATCCTATAAGCTGAATTCCTCTCACCAATAAGACATGAGAATTGAGGTAGATTACCTCGATGGTCACTGCCAGCTCTAAAGGGGAGGAAACATCTATGATGACACAGGCATTAAAATCATTGGGGAAATGAGCAATCAGTAGGTTTAGTGAAGTATTAACACCCCCTCCACTATCCAATTTTTCCTTTGTTCTTTTTATTAGTGAAAAATATCTACTCCACCAAGTTTGAGCAGGGAACATGGCTGCCCAGGCAGAGACTATGTTTCCCAGGCTCCCTTGCAACTAGGTGTAGCTAAGTTTCTTATTAATACATGTGAGCAAAAGTGACATATGCAATTTATGAGGCAAGGGAAGTAAACCCTTAAAACAGTTGGGCACAGCTTTTCTCCCGCACTGGAAAGTACATGTGCTGCCCATGAGCCAACACTGACCATACAGGTCACAGAAATGCACTAGAAGGTGGTGAAGCACCAATATGGAAGAAACTTGATTCTTTGGATAACTTCATGTGCCAGAGAGTCCCCTCTCAGACTACCCAAATACCTCAGGAGTGTTATACAAATATTAAGCATAGAACTTTTTTGAGCCATAGTATTTTGTAGAGTAGCTTAGCCCTTAGCTGTGTATTCATCTCAGGTTCTTTCTTTCATCAAAAGAAGCAATTACTATGTATTTTATGGAGGATTAATTCATATTTATGATCTGCATTTTAAGCTTTGGCCAATATAACAAAAATAGTGTAATTTAAATATCTTTCTGTATAGCTCTGCCCAAATGTATTGTAACCTTCTTGAGGTCAGACTCTTACTCCTTGAAGCTCCACTACCAAGCATACATCCTAGTAATGACAACAATATACATACTCATGGTGTATAAGAAGTATTTTGATACAAGGATAGAATGTGGACTTGGTGTAATTCAAAGCTCAGCTCTTGTGCTTATTAACTAGTTGACTTTGAATCTAATTTTTACACATAAAGTGCTTACTGCATTCTAACTACTTAATAAATGCTACTTCCTAGAGTACTCTATAAAATTTACAGACAGTTGCAAAACAAGGTGAACATTGTTTTGTAATTCATCACAACTTTATTTTACCCTTGTGTGTTTGTTTTGTTGTTTTGTTAATGGTGTTTTAGTTAGTTGAGATCCATCATAAGCTATTTTGGAAGTCTTTTAATGGTGTAACAGAATTTTTGCCCTTACATGTTGTCTGTATACTTTTGCCTTAATTAGGTAAAGTCAACTTAAAAGGACAATTTGGATAAATAATCACAGATACATCAGATCTATTTCTCAGTATCTTTTGTTTCCTTAATACTCTTCAAAATAAGTTCTAAAATTTTCCATAGTTTTATATTTCACTTCTAAAAACTCCAGATCAGTTTCATATTACTTTCCAAAGGTATAGGAATCAAAACAGTATGGTACTAACAAAAACATGGATACTTAAACCAATGGAATAGAAAGCCCAGAAATAAATCCATGCATATATGGCCAATTAATCTTTGAAAAAGGTGCCAAAAATACACAATGGGGAAAGGATAGCCCCATCAGTAAATGGTATTGAGAAAACTGGATATTCACATGCAAAAGAAAGAAATTGGATCCTTTTTTTTTACACATTACAAAAATTCAACTCAAAATGGATTAAAGACTTAAATGTAACAATTGAAACTATAAACTGTTTTCTTCTCCTAGAAAAAAAATAGGGAAAAAAGATCCTTAACATTAGTCTTGGCAATGATTTTTTTGGATTTGACACCAAAAGCACAGGCAACAGAAGCAAAAATGAACAAATGAATCTACATAAAGCTAAAAGTTTCTGCATAGCAAAGGAAACAATCAACAAAATGAAAAGGCAACTTACACAATGGGAGAAAATATTTTCAAACTATACATCAGCTAAAGGGTTAATATTCAGAGGAACATGTACAAGTCAATAGCAAAAACTAGCAGCAAATAACCTGATTTAAAAATGGTCAAAGTCCAGAAAGAGAAAAACAAATATTGTATGTTAACTCATATATACGGAATCTAAAAAAAAAAAAAAAAAAAAAAAATGGTACTGATGAACCCAGTGACAAGACAAGAATAAGGATGTAGATGCAGAGAATGGACTGGAGGACATGAGGTTGGGGGCGCGGGGGGTGAAGGGGAAGCTGGGACGAAGTGAGAGAGTAGCATAGACATATATATACTACCAACTGTAAAATAGATAGCCAGTGGGAAGTTGCTGTATAACAAAGGGAGATCAACTCGATGATGGATGATTCCTTAGAGGGCCGGGACGGGGAGGTTGGGGGGAAGTCGAGGGAGGGAGGGAATACGGGGATATGTGTATAAATACAGCTGATTGACTTTGGTGTACCTCAAAAACTGGTACAAGAGTGTATAGCAATTATATTCCAATAAAAATAATAAAATAAATAAAAAATAAAAATGGTCAATTTAGTTGAATAGACATTTTTCCAAAGATGATACACAGATGGCCAACGTGTATTTAAAAATATGCTTAACATCACTAATCACCAGGGAAGAGCAAATCAAAACTACCATATCACCTCATGCCTGTTAGGATGGCTCATTATGAAAAAGACAAAAGATAACAAGTGTTGACAAGGATGTAGAGAAGAGGGAATTCTTGTACACTGTTGGTGGGAATGCAATTTAGTACAACCATTTATGAAAAACAGTATGGAGGAGTCCTCCTAAAATTAAACATTGAACTACCATATGACTCAGAAATCTCACTTCTGGGTATGTATCTAAAGGAAATCAGTATTTCAAAGAGATATCTGCGACCCCATCTTCATTGCAGCATTATTCACAGTAATACACAGAAACAGGAGATGAATAAAGAAATTTTGATACACATACATACACAGAGCAGTATTATTCAGTCTTTAAAAAGGAGGAAAATCTGCCATTTGTCACAACGTGGCCAAACCTAAAGGACATTATTAAGTGAAACTAGCCAGATACAGAAAGACAAATACTGCATGATCTCACTTACTTGTGGAATCTGAAAAAAAAGATAAAAGTGGGGTTGGGTGGGTGAAAAATGGAGCTGTTGGTCAGAGGAAACAAACTTGCTTATAAGATGAATAAATTCTGGAGACAATGTATTACATGGTAACTCTGGTTAATAATAATGGTGTAGGGACTTCCTAGGTGGCGCAATGGTTAAGAATACGCCTGCCAATGCAGGGGACCGAGGTTCAAGCCCTCCTCTTCACGTGGAAGATCCCACATGCCGCAGGGCAACTAAGCCCCTGCGCCACAACTATTGAGCCTGCACTCTAGAGCCCATGAGCTGCAACTACTGAAGCCCACGCACCTAGAGCCCGAGCGCCGCAACAAGAGAAGCCACTGCAATGAGGAGCCCCCACTCTCCGCAATTAGAGAAAGCGCATGTGCAGGAATGAAGACCCAATGCAGCCAATAAACAAATAAAATAAATTTATATATAAAAATATGGTGTACTGTATACTTGAAATTTGCTGAGAGTAGATTTCGAGTGCTCTCATCACACATACACACACAAAAGATAACTATGAGATGATGTATATGTTAATTAGCTTGATTGTGGTAATCATTTTACAAAGCATATGTATATCAAAACATCACATTTTACAACCTAAATGTATACAACTTTTACTTGTCACTCATACCTCCAGAAAGTTGAGGGGTAAAAAAGAGATAATACTATACCACAATGATATTGTTTACCTGATATGTGTTTCATACTTTTTGGAAATGTAGATTAATATATAGGAAAGGAAATTGTTTCCATTTCCCTATGCTAGTTAATATGTTATCCTTTGATGAATTAAAATTTAGTATATAATGCTATTTAAATGTGTATTTTAAAATGAATTTTGATAGCATCTTCTTTGGAATTTATTATCACAAATGAATACAAGCTTATATTGAATAATTTCCAACTTTAGCAATACCACTCCTTTATTTACCATTCTATTAAGAAAGTATTAGGAAACAGATATTCATAATCAGTTAGTGGGAATGTACATTATCACACATTTTTGTATAGAAATTTATCAATAAGAAGCAAGATTTTACTCTAGAATCTAGTAATTCTACTCTTAGAAATGTATCCTAAAGAAGTAATGACAGATGTAAACAAGGATTCAAGCCAATAAACTGTTTATAGCAGCATTATTTAAATAACAAAATTCAAAATAATCTAAATATTCCAAAGTGATAGATCAATTAGATTCTACACATAGTGAAATAATTGAAATTCATTTATGAAGACTTTTAAATTATTTTGATAAAGTGCTTATGATATAATGCTAAGCAAGAATTTCAGAGTAAAACACTGATAAAATTAACTATATCTTAATTATGCTATTTAATAACCTAGTGAAAATATAATGAAGACTTTTTACTTTTTTATGCTTTTCTATTTTCCTATAATTTTTATATTGGGAATTATTACATTTATGATTTAAAGAAAAATTTTTTAAATATGACTCTGATCTCTACTTTGATCTTAAATTTCACTCTGTACAATACTCAGCACAAGTACTCTTAGGAAAAGATCTTCACTGTGCTATAAAAGATTATACATAATGCCATAAAAGATGGTTGCCATATTTATGTCATTGTTTTATTATTCTTTCCTTAAAGCAGTATTTTCATAGTGGGATTTATCTTCTCTCTTATCCTCTTCTGATTAAGGAAGCTCCTCCTTTCACCTTTCATTTTAAGTGGCTGGTAGCCTCCAGGTTTTTCCCACACTTTCTATTTGCACAAGACTCTGTGCCCTATTGCTCGTGTTAAAGTAGAAAAAAGAAACATCTAGGTTTTGAAAAAAGCAAACATTGTAGGAACAAAGGCATGAAAGATGGATTTTATTTTAGTACAGACTATTGTTCAATCATACAACTTTCTTTTGTCACATAAACACACATGGCAAACAAGACAGTCTTTTTTCCTCTCTCTCCCTCAAACTTGCCTTCATGTAATGGCAAAATTAAAAAAGAATTTGAGATAGTCATCTAGAAATTTGCTTCTCTAAACATGCTATAAGGGATAAAATGAAAAGCAGAGCACTAATTATCTAGAATTGTGTCTTTCCAATACAACTTTTGGTGATGATAGAAATGTTCTACACCCATCATCCAATACCATGGCCACTAACCACACGTTAGCACTATTTAGTACTTGAAATGGGGCTGGTGTGACTGATGAACTGAATTTTTAATTTTATGTAGTTTTAATTAATTTAAATTTAACTAGTCACGTGTTTTCTGGCTACCCTATTGAACAATGCAGGCCTATTTAAATTTAGCCTGAATTCAGGATAAACTTGTATCCTTCAGTATCACTACTTAGCTATAATTTCTTATTATCTGTTATTTAAAAGAACTTTATAATAATAAATTCATAATAATAAAGAATTTATAATAATAAATATTTTTTCAGGAAGCTCAAAGGATCATAACTTTATTGTCAAATTCAGTCATACTCAGAAAATCCAACACATTTTTTTAAATATAAGAAAATGAAATGAAGTCGTATTACAATATTTCCATATAGTACCAAAATACTTGGCATAATCAAAAATGTGAAGGTTAAAATTCTATGTTTGGAAATATGCCCAAAAATAGTAAAAAGTAAAGAAGAATCTTTTATGCCGATGCTAAATCTAAGGAATTAAATGGAATTGAATTTAATTTTTTTAAAGTAAAAAGACAGCTAGTAAACAAATTCCATTTACATAAATCCAGTACATTGTGTATAATGGGACATTTATAGATATTTTAAATAATTCTATATTACGTTATAAAAGTTATAAATCATTGCTCTACATAAATGTTTCTAATATTACAGAAAGAAAACCCCTATATTCCAAATAACCAAAGACAGCCACTATTATCATTGTATTGCCTTCATTATTTCATCTAAGTTTGCTATGCTATTTTCCTATAGAGTTGGACAATATTATTAAAGACCCTTGATAAACATTTTAAATGACATCATAGTATTCCACTGAATGGCTGTGAAGCATTTGCTTAACCAGTTCTCATTTAGGACATTTAGATTATTTCCAGTGTTTTACATTAAAATAAGGCTAGGATAAACATTCACCAAATTTAAAAATTTGGTTCATTATTAGCAACAATAAAATGGTTTTTGCTCTCTTAAAAATTAATCATGGCCATATTCTGAGAGAACTTTCCCTAGCATATGCTATAATAACAGATTCTAGACAGAAGGGAAAAAAGGAGGGATCTTCACAAAATTTGTTCAGGTACCTAGAATTTAAACTTTCCTTATGGCCGAAAACCACAGTAAAGTCCCTGTTAGCTTTTCTCTTTAAGTTTAGGTGAAATTAAATCATACAAAGATATGTCTGTATTTTCTCTTCTTGCTCACAGACAGTAGCAATTTTCCCCTTTTCATCCTGTTAAAAACAACAAACCTGCATACACATAGGCAGGTGTTCTGAGATACTTGATGATAAATGTCTTTTGTCAACAGGGAAAGCATAGAAAGGAATCCTCCATGCCTTTCTGGTCTTGCGTCAGCTGAGGAAACCTACACCTATGGTCCTATAGGTTCACCAGCATCTAACTCCCAAATCTCCACCTCTTTTAGGCTTTAAACCTATACTTCATATCAAGTCACAGATGGAGATGTTGAAGTTATTTCCAAGTGAGAAAGCCACTAGATTTACAGTTTCTCAGACTTAGGGTTTTTGATTAACGAAAATAAAGATAATGGGTCCATTATTGGTCTTGTCCCCAAAGGATTTGGTAGGTTTCCTGCTAAGGTAAAGCATACAGTTCAACAACAGCAAAATAATAATTCATACAAAATGCTTTAATGATGAGTCAGACAAATCTCTGGAAGGTAAACCTTTGTGCCACATTGATTAGATGTAGATGGAATTAGATAAAGAAACAAAAGCCTGCTTTACATTTCACATATTTTATCCATCAATGTTTATCAGATATTGAGCAAATTTGATTAAATTAATACCAAGAGCACTACACATTCTTTGTTCATACCTTTCTTTCAACTAATAAAATACGTAATTCCATGTATTTTTGCACAACATTTTTTGATCCTTTAGAAGTGTTGAAATTCAATTTAATGGCTAAAACAAAAGCTTAAATGGTGTGCTTTCTGTTTTGTGAATCGCAGACACTGCTTTACTGATACAACACCCAAGATTCTAAGCTGACATCAAAGCAAAAAAAAAAAAATCATCTGAAATGACAGCAGCAGCTGCAGCATCCGCCTCTAAATTAGGCTGTGTTTCAAAGTCTGGACTCAACTGCTAAGCCGTATAAAGACCCAGGAGGAAGGCTGCCCAGAAAAGAGTGAGCCTTCCGACCTAACACATCAAAGTAACACATGCTAGGAAGAGCAATAAACGCATGTGGCCCACATTCACGTGCTGCCTAATTGCATTGGGCTCATGAAACCAAGACAAACCTTCAGCTGATTCCTGGTTTAAGAGAGGATTTGAGATCTTTTCTATGTAGAAAGCTGACACAAATTGGTTGCAGATTAGAGTCTGACTCTGCAACGAAGCATCCCATAATTTCAAAAGATGGCCATTTCAGTGTCATATGGCATCTTCAAAACACTGACTTCTTAATGGAGTAACATATAAACTAACCATTAGGTATAAATAAAAGTTAAAAATAAGCTTCATAAATGAAGCAAGGCTTAATTTGTATATTCAGGGATAGATGCTTTGAGGAAAAGCTTTTTCATTTGTTTTGCATATAAATTACCAATTTTGAGGGCATTTATCTTCTAAAGCATAAGCTATTTAACGAGAATTTAGAATACTAATATCTATTAAGAGAGGAGAGAAATAGATGGTTTAGAGGTAATTTTTAGTAGAAATGTCTACTGTCATAAGGTTTGCATTAAGGGATCATTACTATATATAGACGATGCAATATATTTAGTAGCACAATTTGCAATTAGATATATAGCAACACACATAAGAAAAGCTTAATATATTAAAGCTCTGAATTATTTTATTCTGTGTTCTTAACGTTTATGCTCTTTACTGTATTTTGCAGCACAATGCCCTATTTTTCTACTAAATACTCTTCTGTATGTGTGAATTGCCAAAGTTAACTTACACAATTACCTGAGGAGACTAATTATAATTAATGGAAGGCTGATAATTAATCCTATTATGTGAAATATGCATGAGTTATCACTGAACATATGCACTGAAAAAAAAAACCTCAGAAATATTCAGGGTGATTATAAATAGATAAGAATGGAAAAAGAAAATGCTAAAATTTAAAAATTTTTGGCTATAAGTTTTGAGTAAATAAATATGATTGCAAGGCTTTGAGAGTCAGAAAAATTGAAGATTATCACTTGAGCACTAAAGAGATTAAACATCATAAAAGAAATTCTACAAGAATATATTTTATCATATATTAAAAGCCTACCCCCAGAATTCTGATGAAGGCCCAATTCCATTGACATTAATCAACTTTGAATTTATGTCTAGGATATATAAATAAGTTGAGTCACATTATCTTACTTCTTGGAAAATATAAGCATTAAGTAACTTTGCAGAAGGGCGGATCCTGTAAGGGATCATTCTTCATTATGATGGAGTAAAAAATCATTGCAGCTTTTTATGAAGATGGCACTGAAGGCGGAGGAAGCCCCCGCCCCTCCCAAGGCTTTGAAGGCCAAAAAAGCAGTTTTGAAAGGCGTCCACAGGCTCACACACACACAAAGAATCCAGATGTCACCCACCTTCCGATGGTCCAAAAACACTGTGGCTCAGGAGCCAGCCCAGATATCCTCAGAAGAGCACCCCTAGGGGGAACAAGCTTAACCACTATGCCATTGTCAAATTCGCCTTCACCACCGAGTCAGCCACGAAGAAAATAGAAGACAACAACACACTGGTGTTCACTGTGGATGTCAAGGCCAACAAACACCAAATTAAACAGGCTGTGAAGAAGCTCTATGACATTGATATGACTAAGGTCAACACCCTGATCAGGCCTGATGGAGAGAAGAAGGCATATGTTCGACTGGCTCCTGACTACGATGCTTTGGATGTTGCCAGCAAAACTGGGATCATCTAAACTGAGTCCAGCTGGCTAATTCTAAATATAAAAGTTTTCACTATTAAAAAAATAAATCATTGCAACCAATTCATGCAGAGGTCTCTGTTAATCAATATCTGGTGCTAATATGGCCCTTAGGAGGAAGGAAGAAAAATTCTTTACCTTTGTGATAATTCTGGTTGCTGTGCCTCTCCTCTCTGGACATTCTTGCATTCCCTAATATCACAAGACTATTCCATTACATCATATATGAAATGACATCAGTGAATGCCCTTTGTCAGGGTATAAAACTGGCAGTATGGCCAAACCACAAAGGGACCATAGCTCATGCCCTGGAAGGTTGGAATGCATTTGTCCCCTTGGGATATCTCCCTGATCTACAGTACATCCATTGCAAGGTACTTGAGACTAGCAAAGGTGGTCTCCTTGAAAGCTACCAAGGAGAATGTCAGAAAGAACCCAACCTAATAAGAACTTTGGATTTCCCTGGATGTATAACAGATCCCAATCCTACTTCTGAACTGTCTTTCTTTTTGAGAGGTATTGACTTTCTCGAAATCTTAACTGACCAATAACTATAACCATCTAAACAACCATATATTATTACAAGCCATTTGGTGTCATTGCCATAGCCATAAATAGCCAGGGTTATAGCATCAGGGGGAAGACAGTGGCACATAGATGTATGTGCATTGGTATGCACGTGTAGAGTCCAAGTTTGGAGAAGGGTCCACAGACTTGAGTTTTCATGGATGCACAAGTCAGTGACACTCTCCCTTTACTTGTAACACAGCATTTTATCCTTTATAGGAGCAGTTCTTTGCTCAAGGCTAAAGGTTACTCTGATTACATTTATGAAGTCTCAGTGTCTATAAATGACTTCATCCTTAGCACAGTTTCTTCCGACTAGATGGAGACCTTTGAGGTGAAACTGAAAACATTTTCAAAATAATGTGACTACCATTTGTCTACACTTTACAGTTTACAAAATTTGTTTAACATACATTATCTTGTTAATACTCACCAGCAACCCATAGGCATTTTATCATGCCCAATTATAGGTGAGGAAACAAGCTCAGAAAGAGAAAGAGAAATATGCCTTAAACCATACAGCTAGCAAAGTGGTACAGCCAGGACTCTCCCAAGACCTTCTGCCTCTAAGTCCTTTGCAGTTTCTACATCACCCACAGCCATCTTCTATCCATTCACTGTCTCAGAGAGCCTGTCATCAGAGGGTTAAACAGGAAAGCAATAACTTTTCCAATGCTTCATCCTTAAAGCTATCCTGAAAATCATTTTTAAAAAGTCCTTGGTATAGGCTTGAGATCTTTCGTTAATTTATGTCTTAACTGGTTCATAATGGCATCTTGCTATATCAGTTCTTAATTATTTCAAAAATGTATCATGTTTGCTTGGCTTGACATAAAATGAGATAAGACACTGGAAAGTTAATAAGGTATAAAACTGTAAGCCTGGCTAGTTAAATTATTTTCATTTCTATTCTACGAAAATATCAATACATTGTTGATCTTTTTTTACAGCATGGGAAATACTCTGATTCACTATATTCTTAAATTAGGCAATGTTTTCAATACCATTATTTATTAATGGTATTTTTGTAAGATTAATTCCCAGAAAGTGAAATCACATCTACCTCAGACTGGGTGACTGGATAATCTGGTTTATTCAGGGCAATTGCATAAGAAGAAAAAATCCTAAATTCCTTCATCAGCACCTCAATATGTTTTCCCCCTAAGAATTTACATAATAAGTATTCACAGCATACCTCTTATAGATACATACACACACCTGTATGTGTGTGTATGACTCTTTGAAGCAGTCTAGAAACAAATATAAATTTTGATAAGTGCTATGAAGCAAAGTAAAGGGTATAGTGAAAGACTGTAAAAGTCAGATTGGGCCTCCCTAAGGAAATGCATTAAAAATTAGTAGGAGTTAGCCAAGTGAAAAGCTGGCAGAAGGCTTTCCATAGTAAGGAATCAGAATCAGTTTGCATGAATTCCTATTCAAAGAGGATCTTTATTTATTCAAGATTCAAAAACAATAATTAAGCACCTATTATATGCCAAGCTCCATTCTAGGTATTGGGGCAATAACAGAGGTATCTCTTTTGAAGCTCACACTCCAGTAGGGAAAATGATAAAGAAAAAAAAAAAAAGAAAGAAGAAGGGGCAAGAAGCGGGGGGGGGAGATTATGATTTTAGGATAGGGACAAGTATTTAAAAAAAAAAAGAAAAGAAGCAATACTGTAATATGTCATGAAGAGTAACTGGGATTAGGAAAAGAATGACTTTAGATTTTCTGGCAGAAAAAGCTCCTTTAAAGAGGTGGTATTTGAACTGTGTTTTGACTGACAAGAGTGGGCCAGCCAAGTCAAGATCTGAGGGGAGAAGATTCCAGGCAGAGAAAAGAGCAAGTTAATCACCCTAAGGTGAAAATGAGCTTGCTGTATTTAGGCAACAAATGATCAAAAGCCAGTATGGTGGAAATATAGTGAGTGGAGAGAAGAGGAACACTAGAAGGGCTTAAGAAAGTGAGGCTTCCGGCCATAACACAAGGTTTATCTGTTATAACTGGGGGACTCAAGAACCCTCCTAAGAAAGAGTGAGAGAAACTGGAGAGGTGGATAAATCATGAGGCTCACGGTAGACTGGATGAAAGATTTTGAATTTTAGTCAGTGCTGTGAGAAATCATTGAAGGTTTTCAATAAAATTAGTGACATGCTCAGTTCTATGTCTTATCTGTTGGAGGATGCCAATAAAAAAATGTTGCCTGCCATGTATCAGTAAACAAAGGATGTTGCAACCGTCAAGCCACTACAGCTACCCCAGATGGTGAGCCCTGAGGGAACTCAGGATGAGAAAGCACAGGATACTGTCCCCAGATAGCTGAGGTGCATATCAAATGAATGATTTCACTGAGCCCAGGCTCTTGCATCTTCCCATACTTAGAAAAGTGCTAAATTCCTTAACTTGAGATATCTCATTTTCTTTAATTAACAGTAATCTTTTGAAGTTCTGACTACCTCATCTTTGTTGCAAAAACTCCTATATTTCCTGGCTGCTCCTCTACCTCTTTGGGGCAGTCTCTCAGAGCTATCTGAGATACTGTGTCCCAGGCTTAAGTCCTCAGTTTTGTCCACCAAATAAAACATAATTCTCAACTTTTAGGTTGTGTATTTTTTTCAGTCGACAAGAACTTTTATGAAGAAAAAGAATGGAGGAATCATGAGCAGTAGAAGACTATTCCAGGAGCTCTAGAGGAAGTGAGTGCCATAAGCAAAATTATAATGGTGGAGATGGAGAAAAGGGAACTGATTTAAGATGTGGCACATATATACAATGGAATATTACTCAGCCATAAAAAGGAATGAAATTGAGTTATCTGTAGTGAGGTGGATGGATCTAGAGTCTGTCATAGAGAGGGAAGTAAGCCAGAAAGAGAAAAACAAAAATTGTATGCTGACTCATATATATGGAATCTAAAAAAATGGTACTGATGAACCCAGTGACAGGGCAAGAATAAAGATGCAGATGTAGAGAACGGACTTGAGGACATGGGGTGGGGGGCAAAGGGGAAGCTGGGACAAAGTGAGAGAGTAGCATTGACATATATACACTACCAACTGTAAAATAGATAGCTAATGGGAAGCTGCTGCATAACACAGGGAGATCAACTCGATGATGGTTGATAACTTAGAGGGCTGGGATAGGGAGGGTAGGAAGGAGTCACAGGAGGGAGGGGGTATGGGGATATGTGTATAAATACAGCTGATTCACTTTGTTGTACAGCAGAAACTGGCACAACAGTGTAAAGCAATTACACTCCAATGGAGAGCTAAAAAAAAAAAAAAAAAATCCTTACGAAAGCCAGTAGTATTTGACCTAAAGATTCTAAAATGCATTCTTTCAAAGAGTATTATGTTAAGTGCATCACACACAGAAAAAGCAATTTTAAATAGTGCACTAAAAATAAATTTTATGTATACTTCCTCTCTCTTAACATTATTATTTTCTCTCAGGAATGAGCTAAATTGTTTTGTCTTTATTAAAACTTTCTGCCTAAGAAGACTTTATCATCATCTTACAGACCCCTGAACACAGAATTTACATTGAAGAGCTCATATGAATCTCTAACTACATCACCTTAATTAAATTGAGATTTCTTTATTTTTCCCCTGCTGTTTTAATGAGAATATATTCTGCTTTCTGATATACAATAAAAATTATGTGAATACAAATCCATTATGAACCCTCTGGTTTTGAAAGGAAACATACACTTTGATATTATTAATTGTTTTCAAACATAAAGCTCCTATGAAAGAGCATGAAACATGGGTATTTACATTCTTATCAGATAAATCTCAAATCAAAATGCTGTTTTCATTACTTCAACAAAGAACAGCAATTGATTTCCTTCAGTATGTAATTGATGCACCTACTGCATGTCAAAGTATTTTTTTCCCCTCCTACTAATTGGTAAGTAAAGCACCAAAGTAAAATAAAGCTAAATTTGGCAAAATTCCAATTTTCTTATAGAATTCTTACAGGTTAACACTTTAGTATTGATTTTTGTGAACATTTCTTCTGTTTTGCCCTTTCTCACTAAGAGTATACACAAAACACGAAAGACACGTTCCATCAGTAGAAGAAGACTGACATCCAGGATGTTTTCATGATGGTAGTGGCTATCATGCCCCATGTGCTAAACACAGAAGGCTCAACATGGGTAGAAGCCATTTGGAGAGTATTGGTGGAAAGTCCAGAGCAGGTCTAGAATTAGGCTCACGTTCATGTTTTATGTCGGGTTCCAGGTCCCAAAGCCAGACTGCTGGAACTTCAGGAACTCCCCAGATATTTAGGTCACAAGCAGATAAATTTAGGGATGTGATCCCCTTCTTCACTGGTCGGTCACTTATTGCTCACATACTATTTGGCATGCATGCTGCTTCTTGATGGACCTTTTGACATGAAAAGGATATAATTCCTACCATCTTAAGATATTACACTCTAGAGAAAACTTTGGAAAAGTAAACAATAATCAAAATTCAAGGGATAAGTGTAGTAATATGAAGTAGTACCCATTTTAGAAGCATAGGAAGTATGCAGTCCAGGCAGGGGAAAGTATCAATAATTGGGAAGAGGGGACCATATTCAGAGAAGATGTCCTATATAAAGTCCTGTCTGTACAGAGAAGACAAGCTCATGGTTACTTAAGGGAAAAGGGGGTGGGAGAGGGACAACTTAGGAGTTTAGGATTAATAGATACAAACTATTATATATAAAATAAACAATAAGGTCCTACTGTATAGCACAGGGAACTATATTCAGTATTCTGTAATAAACCATAATTGGAAAAAGAATATGAATCACTTTGCTGTATACCAGAAGCTAACACAGCATTGTGAATCAACTATACTTCAATAAAATTTAAAACAATACTGTCTATAGAATACATGTGAGTTGGACAACTGGTGAAGAACATACAGAGAACAACGCAGGTTGGGCATAGTGGACACTGTTGGTTACAAATCCAACATTCTTCCCATTCTTATTCCTTCTTAACTCTAGTTTTGCTGAGACATCCACCCCTCCCATAAACAACCATATTCTTCAGAAGAAGCAAACTCTATCCCCAGATTTATGAATGGTTCTGACTGTTCTAAGGTAGAGTTTCTCAACCATGACCCTCTTGATATTTGGTCCTGGATAATTTTTTGTCCCCCCTCACTTGTAACAACCAAGATTATCTACAGACATTGCTAAATACCTGCTGGGGAACAAAATTACCCTCTGTTGAGAACCATAGGTCTAAAGATTATTCCAGTGGTCTTCGAATAAGCACACGATCAAATTCTGACTCTCTTCTGTTATTTACATTTTTGTGCTGGAACCTTGTCCTGGAACTGCCACAACCATCTTGTTTCCAGCCTGAACAAAAAGAGTAATGACCTAAGATAATAGAGGGGAGGTAAAGAAAACCTGAGTCTTTGATGATATTGCCAAGTGAATTCTTTGTTTTAGGGAGTTGTCCTGATATATGAAGTAGTATATTTATTGTCTAGGATAGTTTGTATTGAGATCCCTACAAATTACAGCCCAGAGATCTTTGGTCCCCAGAGGAAGCCCCATGTGCACCACCTGAGGAGTCTACACCTGGGGAACTGCAGGTATCCAGAATGGCTACCATAAAAATTGAGGTAGTAAAATGAAGAAAGATGGAGTAAGTGACAGTGATTGGAGATGACAGTACTGTGTTCAATGATAAGTAGGGATTGGGAGATGCTGAAAATGTAAGCAGGGTCAAAATTGGGTCTTTGAATGCACGTTGGAGAATGGATGAGGAGAACAAGACCAAAGCCAGAGTTTAGAGTAAGGAGGAAGCTGCAGTGGTACAGGTGGAAGTGGACAGTGGTACTTTTACCTCCACTTTCCAAAATTAGTTTGCTCTTTAGTTTTTCTTTTGAGTATTTGAACCCAAAAGACCAAGTTTCCACTTTCTAGTCATTCTATGACCTTCCTAACAATGTCTGGCTTCTCATTTGAGGGACAGATCTTATCAACATTTACCTGACACAACTCTAGTTATAGACATAACCAACAAAGACACTTCTACTTTTATACTTTCAAGTAAAACAGTGTTCTGCATTCAGAAATCTAACTTTAAGCCTTACACCCCTACCAACACAATAACTTCCTAATCACACAATGAATATACCACCAAGACTTTCACAAAGCTAGAGTGACATACATGGACTTCTCATGAATAGTGACTGAAGGTAGTGAACGAACTCTCAGAAACAGAAAAGGGTACAAACACTAGGTGTTGTTCTAGATACTGGAGCATGCTTAGATCTACCCACTATTTAAAGATATCCCGCCTATATGGTCTATTCCCCTAGTTACTTGTGGAGTCATATGCAACATCTTTAAATGGTTCACATCAGAACTTCTTGTCATGAAGTTAAATTAGGAGTGTACGGAAGTTTCCACTTTAAGGGTTTGATTATACAACTTTTGATAGTAAATTGTTAAAGGTAAAATCAACCATACTACATTAGACCATTTGAAATATACTGCTTTAAAATTCTTTTTATTTTCTAGCCAACGTACCTCTGATACTCTTTTACATGGCATATTTGTGCAGGCACTTTTCCCTGCTGAAATTTGCTATTTTAGTTTCTCTCTCTCATGACACTGATAATACTAAAATTCTACACACACCAAATAATCTTAATGATTCGGGAAGCAATATCACTCTGGCAAAAAGAAAATTATCTTTGGAAATGTTAAATACATAGCCTTTTTTCTGTTTTTAATAAAGAATGAAACAGATCAATTTACCATGTTAAAGGGGAAGTACTATAGAAAATCTATAATCAATGTCTCTGATATTTAAGTAGTTTCTGTTTTGAAAACAGTATCTACTCTTTGCAGCCCTTTCCTAATGGCCTAATTGACTTGTAAATTTGCTTTTATATTTTTAAAAATTAAACTGTTGCATTAACTGATGTTATTCATTTTTATTGTCTGCTGCAATAGGTAACTGATATGTTCATGCCCAGACCCCATGGGAATGGCTAGAAAGAATGACCATAAAGCTTTGGAGGTAGTTATATCAGAGATGGATACTCACATCAGAAGCAGTTGTAAGGAATGTATGATGCTCACGTAGATATGCACGTTTATGAGGATTTTAATCTTTCACCAATGAGCAGGTGATGGGAATGAGTAATGTCTCTAAATCCTTATACGCCACAATGGAAAAATGAATTATCATTTTATCATAGTGTCCCAGAAAGCAAAGAACTTCTTAGATCATCTGTTACATCCCTTAGTAAAATTAGGATTAGTTCCAAGAGAATGTCTTCCAGGGCTTGTTCAAAGTTTGGGTTTCTTTGGCAGTGAACATTTCTCCATTTTCCATAATGCTACTGTCTTTGGTTAAGTAGCGTTTCTAAAAATCGTTACATTCTCATTTGATCATTTTTATCTTATTAGTTCTAGGTATTCACGAGTTAAACCCACGTCCTTTAACTCCTTTTTTATGAACTAAAGGTATATTTTTAATTAAGAGCTCTTAAACACAATAGTTAATGTAAATAATTCAAACAAATTATTTATACAAATCCCAAACATGGCTATAAAATGTCTCTATCTCCATCTTAAATCTTACCAGCCAAACAGTGGCATAGTTTTTATCATTTTGCTGGAGCAAATGATCATTTTGATGTCAAAACACTAAAGTATGTAACTGTATATTAAGAGCCCATTACCCCCCCCCCAAAAATGTTCATGTATTTGAGAAGCAATTCTGTCTCTGGTAATTTATCGTAAGGAATTAATACAAAAGAAGGGAGGGAGGGAGGAAGAAGGAAGGAAGGCAGGTAGATATGAAAGAGATTTCCTTATGGGGAAACTGGAAACAACCTAAATGCCTATTGTGGGAATAGTTAATTAAGCTAGTCTTCCACTTAAAGCTTTATGCAAATTTTGGTCTGCTTTATTCAGTACTAATAGCAAACCCTAGTATATAGTAGGCACTCAAAATATATCTGTTTAATGAATAAATGTGCAGCCATTAGCATTATAATTTGAAACACTATGAAATTAAATAGCAAAAAGGCTTCTGATGCAAAGTTTAACAGAAAAGTAAATACAGAAATAAATTTATGATTTCTCTACTATGAAAAAATATGTGGGCAGATGGAAAAGAATTAATGAATATAAACATAGTTATCAAGATTATTTGTGCTTGCAAACTTTCTGTCATGTTTTTCTTTTGTATATAGGACCAAAACCAGATGTGTACATGGGCAACCATGCTAGTGCCTGTGGCCCTACATTGTTAGCTCGGCCTGAGGGCCGGTTCTTTCTTTTCTCCACTCACAAAGTGTGAGCGCCCAGTGCTCCACTCAGCTGTCGCTTTTTCTATACTTTTCCTTCCACTGCCCTCTTTTCTCTCCCTGAGGTCCATCTAGTCTGACTCGCCCAGCATTTTCAATAACAAGAGAAAGACATTTTGATTATGTCAGGCAGAGGGGCTCTACCTGTAACTGGCATGGAACGCTTGCTTGGGCTATGGTTCCCAAGGAAGAGAAAAGTATAATTTTACATCCGTCCTCCTGATGCAGCACATTTCATTTCTGATACAAGTCCACAGTGAAAAACCCTGAGGCTGAAATCATGATTTTATTTTAAAAAATTACAGAAATGTTATAGGGTGATAATTATTTATAGATTGAGACAATAAATAGCATAAATTGTGCACATTTTTAAAGGGTCAGATGGGGATTAAATTGGTCCATAAAATGAACACTAAATTTGGGGCAGAAGCAGGAAAATTGGTATTCAGTTATTGGCAAATATTCTTATAAAGAAAGTGCACCCAATTCTTTCCTCATTCAGGCCACATGAGCACCTCATCAATATAGAATATTATCCTAGAAATAATATATTAAAATTATTCGGTTGTCTGGAAGTACACGCAATTGAGCAAAGAAATTATGATGTGGAGGGAACATTCTAAGTGTAGAAGGGCTGATGGTGCAAGTGAGGCTGGTGGTGGATGAGGACACATTGTGATGTGATCTCACAGCACATGTAACACTGTTGCAGTTTTAACACTTGTCATGTGCTATATGTTTAGAATAGAAGCTTTATCCTTATAGGGACCAGGTATCCTCAGCACACAGCATGTCACCTGACATATTCTGAATTTCATCAACCTTAAGACTCCACAGAGAATAAATCGAGTCCCTATTTTATGCAGCTGTAAGGAAAAAATGCTCTTAAAGATTGAATTACAGCATGGTATCACATGTAAAACTAATCTTAATTTCATAAACGTTAAAATATGGTGAAAAGGTGTCCCTTAGAAGTGCACTCTGGCAATACGAATCCCATAAATATGTGTTCAATGAACCACACACCATAAATGTCCTTAGAAACTCTGAAACTTCTGTTTTGCTTTGTGTTCCTTAGTGGTTACAGCAAAGCCAAAATATACGATGTGCTCTATGTTCTCAAAGACCATTGGAATTGTTGAAGTTCATAGGTGAGAAGAAACTCACAGATAAACTAGTCCAAACCCTCATTTAATAAAAGTGAAAAATGAGGCTTATGGAGTTGAGGTGACTTGTTCAGAGATCCAGTTCTGTGACATCATGTGGCAATCATAAAATGTCTAAGACTAAAGCTTGTTTTTAATAATTAACCTGTTAGTTCCAGCGATTGAAATAACCCATATCAAAATGACATTTTACATCAGGTATTACAACTAAAACAAATCTCTAATATGCTATTAAACAATAGTACTATGAATTCTTAAGCTCATTGATTTAACTCTAATTCTGTTCCATAATCACTTGATTGTCGCCCTTCTCTACTGGCACGCCCTTTGTAAAATTTTTCTGTAAATATGAGACACAATAGGATAGTATTGCTATTATTCTAGTAGTGGCCATAAATAAAGAATTGTTTTGTAAAGAATGTATTTTCTCAGTATCCCTCTCTCTAAATATGTGTTAAACTTAGCATCATCACACATTTATATTCTGTTTTTAAAAATCAGCCTTCAAAACAACCATTTTGATTTATTGTCATGTAACGATAGTCTAATAGGTTTATCTTAATTCTTTTCTCTGCTGACAGAACTGACCATAGCAGTCAATTAAGCAGATGTGTTCACTAAGCTGTCTGCAGTGACGTAAAGATCTTGCCATGGGAAGTTTCAGGCACAGCTGTGGGAAACCCAAGTTTCACCTAAATAAGTTTCATGAGTCTAAAACCACAGATTCCATTGAGATGAGACTTCAGCCTTTGGATTTCATTTGGTATATCATGTTCACACAGTTTTAAAAGAAATAGCAAACTCTGGGGAACTCACTAGTTTAAAGTCCCTCTAGAACAGAATTTGTTCCACCTGTGGTTTATTCTACCTGAGGAAGAATTTACCTGTAGGGCCATCTCTAAAATAATGTGGATCTGTGAGCAAGTCATTCCATGCCATCATAACATCTTCATACAAACGAAGAGCGTTTGAAATGAATATCAAGAGCTGTGTGAAAGGGAACATCCCAAATATAGAGTGGCTGAGCAACTGGGTCACTTGGATAATGGTGGAAGTAAAGAGAGGGGTAATAAGGGGTGACACTTTGCTTCCATACTCATCTTCCTTATACCCTGAGATAAGGCATATATTGAGGCATTTGCACCCCTGCACTAAAGCATGCAGCTTTGGATGAATTGTCACCCCATATGTCATAACCTGGAGTTAGCTCTTTTGCCCAAAAATATAATTCAAACTTGGCAGCTGCCTCTCTGCACACCCTACAAACCTTCCGAAACATACTGCTCCATAGCCAAGATCTTTGAGCTTGAGCTTTCCTTTTCCCCTCTCCTCCCCTCCCCCTCCCCCGCTCTCCCTTCCCCTCTTTTTGCCTCCTCTCCCCTTTAAGTGCTTGCCCAGCTCTCAATGTGTGCACACGCGGGCGATCTCACTCTCTCAAGTTTATTGTGCCATTGACTCTTTCTAATGAGAAATATGCAACTTCTCTAAAAAGGGATGGCAGATTAAATTGGGCTGACAATTACAAGATCCTCTTTGATGATCTAGAAAAGCTAGGATGCCTGAACTAAACATACTCTCAGATTAATCACATTTGTCCTGTTCTGTTCCATAATCAAATCTGTTACTCTTTTACAATGTGATTTTCTGTAAAGATCGCCTATTTATAAATATTTCCCATTACAAGATTTATTTGATTATTCACTAATTTGTGTTTTAATATCTAAAATATGATAATCTGCACTGTTTGTTATGGTGGTAAGTAGGGACCTAATTTTGTCCTATATGATTAGCCAGCTATCACAAAACTATTTTCTAAATGATCTAGCCTTTCTAATTTGAAATGCTATCTATAACATAATATCACACATACACATTTGTTTTAGGAGTCTCCTTTCCATCCCATCTTTATCTATTGTACCAGAACCATATTTGTTTACTATCATTATACTACTTATTAATATCTGGTAATACAAGTATCCCTCTTAAGTCTTATAAGCAGAATTGGTTCCTCCATATATTTATTTTCTCATATAACCTTTTAAATCATTTTTGTCAAATTACAAAAATAATCCCATTGAAAATTTGCTTGGAAATACCTTAAACTTATATATTAATTTAGTGAGGGCTAGAGTCTTAATTTTACTGAACTTTCTTAACTAGGAATTTCTTATAGTCTATAAAAGTTTATTTTTAGATACACTTTATTTGCAGATGCTTTTGCTAATAATATAAATGGGATTTTTTATCATATTTTATAATTGGTTGTTGATGATCTATAGGAAAGCTAAATAAAGAATCTACTACAGACTAAGAATTATATTAGCCATCAGAGATGGAAGATGGAGAAGGATGAAGGGATGGAGGGGAAAGAGGGAGAGAGGGAAAGAGGAGGAGGAGGAAGAAGTGCTGATTTAAGTTGCTTGCAGTCTAGATGGGCGAAGCTGTCAGGTAAATCAGTGATAACACCACAGTGTGATAAGGTATGAGACAGAGGGCAAACGGTGAGCTTCATCTGTCATGGCCATCTATCCACCATCTTTGCTGTCTACACAGATTTTTATTCCCTGAAACAATTCATCTAAATCATCCATATGATAGAATGGACTTATTCTCGCTTGTAGATAAATACCATTTTTCTTGCCATAGAGAGGCTAATTACTTGCCCAGTATTACTTCATTGAATTACTGTGAATCTATGTGCCTGACTTTTCAGTAGGCAACAGTGGAGAATAAAATTGATATAATCCATTCACACAATTCAATTATTCACATAGTTTGTAGTATATGTGGTCAGATGTAAAACACTTTTTTTGAAAACAACATTGCCTGGGCTTGGGCATATGCACATGAGTGATTTTATACACACACACACAACTACACAACTATAAAGGAATAAAATATCATAAATGAGAAACAAAATCATATCCTATTCAAGACCTATAACTGGTGTGATAGGGTAAATGATACCCTCCTCCAACGATGTCCACATCCTATTCCCCATAACTTCTAAATATGTTACTTTAGTGACAAAAGGAACTTTGCAGTGATTAAGTTATGGATTTGGGGAGCTTCTCCTGGATTATCTGTGTTGACCGAATGTAGTCACACAGGAGGGTCCTAGCCAGAGAGAGGGCAATGTGATGACACAAGCAGAGGCCTGAGTGAGGCACAGAAGGGATCATGAGTTCAGGACTGCAAGTGGCATCTAGAAGCTTTAAAAAGCAAAGGAATGGATTCTCCCCTGGAGAATCTCTGCTCTTCCTCCAGAAGGAACGCAATTCAGTCAACCCATTTTAGACTGCGCACGTCCAAAATTATAACATATGTGAATTGTTTTAAGCCACTAAATTTGTTACAGCAACAATAGGAAATTAATGCAGTTGATAAATCTGAACTCTTCAGTATAACAGTCACAGCTATCATTCAAATGATCACAATGCAACTCTTTAGCCTTATGTCTCATGGCAGCCTAACTCGGTCCATTTAAAACAGCATTATAATCAGCACCATCTTCTTACCTTCTGCATTTCTTCTTAACCTATCCCGAACTCTGGCCATGAGGCATCCCCTTCTCTGTGTAATTCATGTCCAAGGCCTGCTTTGAAGCTGAATCTCAATTCATTTTATTCCACTAATTCAAATATTCCCCATTACAGTGGTGTCCAAACAGTACTTTTTAAACTCAACACTGTACTTTGTAATTGTTCTTAAGTCATCTGAACTGTCTACTATGCTGCTCTATCAGATTATCACCTTCAAAGAAACAGGGGATATATGTGCTTTGGTTTTTAATCATCCTGGTAGAGCCTCCCAACTTTCTCACATCATAGTATACACAGAAAATTATAGAATTTGCACAGCACACTTGAGTAGGTATACGTGGTTGCTCAGGGCCAGGTTTCTGGCTACCCTCGGAACTGCCTGAAGGCCAGGTCAAAACATGAAAGTTACTCCAAACATGGAAATTGGGAAGTTCTTGACAGTATTAAGCAGCATGCTACTCATTTAACATGGGGTTTGGTGCCCATTTGTAAACACATCTTGTTAACCAGGAATAATAAAGCCACTGGGATTTCTAAAATCAGATATATATTTAGTTATCAGAAAAAATAGAAATATTTTATACTTTTATAGAACTGTGATTTTATAAAGTGTTTTCACATACTATTTCATGTGACTATCACAAGAACCTGTGCGATAAGAAAGTAGATATTATTTTTGATATTTTATAAATGAAGTTAAGACTTGAGGGGGTGGGGGCAAGTAGCTTCCCAAAGCTATCAAATAGGAGGACTAGGACTGGAAACTAGCGCTTCTAACTCTGCGTTCTTTCTTTTCTGCCATGATTCCTTAAGCCCCCCACCCCCACCCCATGCCCCCAAGGTAATAATGATGTTTCTAAAACCCTGGGTAAAAGATCAATGAGCTCATTCTTTAAGTTTCAAATGAAAGTTTAAATCTTATATGCTAAAATCTGGGCTTTTTTTATTTTTAAGACTTATTTTCTATTCTAATCAACAGACCATTAGAGAGTACCAGAAATTAACAAAGTGCCATGTTTTATCATATTCATCACTTAGGAGAAAGACCCAAGTGGCCTTACACTATTAAACATAAAAGTTTTAAGTTTTACAGTTAACTTGCCAAGGCAAGAAACTGCAGCCCCAAAGGGGAAGTGCTACAAGGTATTTGGAGATAAGAGAATGTCTCAAATAGAGAAACCAGATGCATTATGAAAAATGTGTAGAGGTCTGCATAGCTGGAGGATAGAGAAGACATATACTTCTCTGCCCTTGAGGAATATGAACAGCTACATTCCTTTATTCTTACATCACCTATTGAAGTCAGCAAGTTCCTCCAGGAGGAATCAAAAAGACGGCTGCATACCTAGAAGGGATGGCAGTAAGCTATCCATTACTCTTCTTTTCAAACATAACGTGAAGAAAGTGTAATTTATGCAAATCGGGGGGAATAATATACTAACCTACCATAAGCAACATGCAAGCCTATTTAAAATAATAACATTATCATCCTGGGTACCCCCAGGATCCAGCAAAAAGAAAACAATTCACCATGCAGTTTGTTAATTCTCTGTCACTCAATGATTGTTAACAGGACAATTCTTTCAAAGGAATGATTTTTCAGGAAGCAAGTGTTTGGAAAGGAGATTAGCGTGTTCCAAATATTAAAAAGTTTCATTTTCGGTATTCTTCCTTTGTTTACTCCAGTGAACCTCGTTGAAGCAGTATTCTGTGTCTCCTCTGTGTCATGCTGGTTGTGAGTGGTTACTTTTAAAATGGAAAAGATTCGATGAGGCAGTAAGAAGGACATGGGGAAGCCATTTACGATTGGCTCTGGTGGTAGACATCTAGCTGTGTCTTTTATTAGCTGTGTGACAGACAAGTAATTTAGCTTGCAAATCTCCGATTCTTATTTGTAAGATGGGATGATAAAAAAAAGTCCTACCTACCTAACAGGCATAGTTGCTTCTCATAAGATGATACATTCAAAGTACCCAGCACAGTACCTAGCGTCCCTCCATCTTCTTCAGTCAGGATTTCTCTCCCAATTTCAGCAAACACTTCCGTCTCTCCCCATGTTCCAAACCAGTAAAAAACCTTGGAGTTGCAGGTGAAGAAACTTCATTTTAGGTCCAGAGATTCAGTTGCATTAAAAAAAATTATTGTTAGGTGAGCAGTAGCTTATTGGAATTTTACATTTTGAAAATAATAGTAATTCACTAAACATCATGAATCAAAATAAGAACCTCGGGTTTCATTTAACATAGAACAAAACTTGTTTCTGTGTTCTCACTTATTCAGTGGTTGAAATAGAATAAAATGTTGCCATATGGCAATGACTACAGCTACAAAGAGATATCTAGACAATCATATTCATATACAGTACGCATTTTTATTCCCTGCTTTTAAAGCTGAATAATTCTTAATATAAGACAACAGAATTCAAAAATATCAACAAAAGTAGTTATTTATAAAGAATTTTTATGCACTAGGCAGTATAAATTATTTAATCCTCACCAAGCTCCTCTTGAAATGGTTACAATTATTATGGTTTTTTTACAACTGAAATGAACAGATCAATGAATCATCACATCTCACGTACCTACAACCCAGGCCACCAATTAGAACACCAGTGGCACCCCGGAAGCCACCCTCGGGCCCCTTTCAATAACCACGCTCTTGCTCCTCCCCAGAGTTAACTTTCCTGACACTGTATGTCTATAGTTTTGCTATTATCTTTCTCAATAGATGGAAAGCGATTACCTAATTCACTGGATATCTCACACTTAGGAAGTAGCCTAGCCCAAATTTGAAGCCCAGTCAAACAGAAAAGCACTGATTCATTAAACTATGTTGCAACGCTTGTCTATCATCCCAGACACAAGTACACATTTAAAGCTGAAGATGACGATTATTCAAAAGTCATGAAGCACAGTGGGGGGGGGGGAATGAAAAATCAAACTCAAATCTCTATTCTGGCCCCTTCTATAACCTTTTCACTAAGATCCCAGGGGAGTCAGAAACCCAGTTCTGCCTCTTGGTATCACTGTGACCCTGAGCAAGTCATTCCAGCTTCTCGAGTCTCAGTTTTCTCATGAGTCAAATGAGAACAGCGACTTCTTTTTGTAGAATTGAGGTGAAGACTAGAGGTGAGCTGTGTCGCGCCTGGCACGTTGCAAGGTTCAATGAACGGAAGCTGTTAAAATTAGCATTATCCTCCGTGGCTCAAAGAATTTTTGTGTGTTCAGCCTATTTTATATCTCTACTTAATTCTGGAGAATACTCCAATATTTGGTATAATATCATCGTATCACAGAACTTCTAAATTTTACAAGGAGACAAAATTTTATGACTATCTTTTTTAGAATATGTTAATGATATTTAGTGATATCAGTGCTTGTAAGTATTATTCCGAGTTAACACTATAGGCAAGAAAAACTTCTAACAGCATTTTGAGAATAGAGTGTAATTCTTTTGGCCCAACCAAGACACACAGAGTGTTTTCCAACCAGTTGGTAGATGACTCCATCCTGTTTCCTGCTATCATGAAGAATGAAAGCTATATTTCTAGAATGGTACTGAAGTAGAACAACTCCAGTAAGATCTAAGGCTACAGTCTTGAGCTGGGAAGAAAGCAAGATGAAAGAACAGCAAAAATGGGGAGCAAAAGAGAAATTAATTTTTTTTAAAAACCTGCTTGTAATGCATAGCTAGAACCAGTTGATACAAGCACATTTTTAATATGCAGAAAAATTTTCCTTGGGGTTTTAACCTTGAAAGTGAATCTCCTGTGAGGGCCACTAATGATGTTTGAGACTCAAGCCAACTTCATCAGGTGTTCTCTAAACATATAGGACTACAACAGTTAAAAAAAAAAAAAAAAGAGAGAAAGATGGTATTTTAGTACCATAGTCCACATTTATTCTGTAACACCATTGAAGGAAATGCCGTAAGGCTCTGAAGAAACAAGTTTGAATTTTCCCATTCCTTACTGCCATTCATACAAAACCAATTTGTAAAGATGTTGTAGCTATCTATGTATGAATATGCATACCTATATATTTACTAATTCCAAAGCAAATAAACCCTTTGGGAAAATATCTATTACCCTAATAGAATCACATAAGAATTTTAACTGCAACTGGAAATAGAGTTTTAAAATAATCATCCAAATAAAGAAATTCTTTAAAAATTATGGCTAATCAACCAGGCAATCTATTTTCCAAAGTTTAGTAAATGAACATATGGTCTTTTTCCCACAGCAAGAATGCCTGGTGTGTGAAAGTTATTTATATTAAAATCTTTGAGTGATCTCTTGTTTATTTTTGTAAGTTTATTTTCTTGAAATTGTGTCCAATAGGCGTTTCCTCAGGCTGCCATTAGAGGGCATAAAAGAATAATTGTGGAGGCCAAAATCACATAGCCCCAAAATGAACCCTGAAGGAAAAAGCTACCATTTAATTTTGGTTTCAAAAGAAGAATATACAAAAAATGAATAGCAGAAAAAATGTATATGTAAGGAGCTTTGATGAAAGCAGCCATCTATAAAGAAATTAAGGAATTAATAGTCATTTTATGCGTAAAAGACAAAAAGCAAATAACTAAAGGTTTAAGAAGTTTAGTTTAATAATTTCAAAATCAGTTCCTATGCGTTAGCAGTCACTAGGGTACATGATAAAAAAAATAAGAGAAAGAAAAAGGGGGTGATCAGGAAGGGAAAGAGAAGCACACAGAGAATGACAGCGGTAAAATCTCATCTCAAATTTTTACTCATGACGTAAAAAAGTATTAAAGAAAAAAATCAGGAATATATCGTTCTTTGAAAAGCATAGGGTCAATTTCATGCCTTCTCCCCTCAACTGTCCTCTCTCTGGTTTACTTACTTCTTACCTAAAGGCAGTGACAGCAAAAACTCAGTCAAAAGAAAAACAGATCTCAAACACAGGAAAATACAAAGGATTGGAAGATTTGGTTTATCACTCACTGTTTTAAAGGGTTTTAAATGTATACTGTATTCCTAAATGCCACACTTAAAACTTGCAAAATTAATGGATTCATATACAATTATGAACATAATTCCTCCCCCAATAAATACTAGTGAAGTTGGTACCAACCTATTCAATATATTTTTAACTCAGGGTAAAAAACAGACAACCTATATTTCAGATTAATATAAAACCCTCTTTTATATTGGCTGTCTCCTTTGTAGCAATCACTCTCACCTTTATTGAATTCTAGGGTAAATTTACGATATCAATCCCTTTCTTTAATTTATAAAACAGTAAAATCCCAAGATCGCCTTCAAACAGAAGGAACACAGCCTCAATATGTTTCTATCACACTATGAAGACTGTTAAGACTCCCAATAGGGCACTTTGACTTAAATCCTATAAATTTCCTGCTTAAATTTTCAAACAGGGGAAACCAGGGATACATATGAGAACATAAACCCACTTTTTGGTGATGGTTCTGTGCTAGTCTGTATTGCTAAAGGGTATAAAAAGGGCCATAAAGGAATTGGAATTACACTGAATAGGATCTCAGACTCCACAATCTATTTGTAAACACAGACCTCTGGAAAGTGCACAGTGTCAGATGGGAAAAATGTTTTTAACTATCTGGGATGGAGGGAGGCACTTAGCAAGCCATTTACCCCATAAGACCCACTTTGAATGACCAACAAATCCATCTGACAGTTATAAATGAAGCAGGTAGCAAACAGTATCTACATATGTTAGAAATACATCTCATTATTTTAATTGTTTCATTTTCATTTCCTACAACATTTAGTATGTAGATAAAACTCATATAAAAGTTAAAAAAAAAAAAAACCTAAATTTTGCAATTGATCCTTCATCTTCAGTTCCATCACAGAAGACTTAAGGTCTATCTTTGTTGATATTCCCTGTCTTTAAGAAGTACAGAAAAGAGGAATATGTAGCTAAGAGAAGTTGAAGGTTTCCTTTATCTGGATTGAGAAAAACTATTGTGGCTTCCTTTCTGATTATTCAAGAACAATCTCACATTAAGGTCTCAAACTCCTCTGCTCTTTTGTCTCATAGCTATTGTCATCAAGTATTACAACTGTATTTTTATTGATTTGTCTCCTCCTCCAGACTCAAGTTATTTAACGGTAGAAACTGTATTTTAAAAACAGAAGCTGGTAAAGGAAAAGCCTTTGATATATATTTGGTGTATTAATCTGACTGAGGAAAGGCTCAGCACCAAATGAAAATATCTTCAGGTCTATAATTCATAACTATATTTACTAGTTCTCTTTGACAAAATTTACTGAGCATTCATTATATGCCAGAGACCCATCATAGGCACAGGAACACAGCAATAAATAATTAAAAAGGTCCCTTGGCTTTACAGAGCTTACCTTCTTTGGGGGTAGCCAATAAGAAAAAAGCATCTGCAAATAAATAAGAAAATGATAAGAAGAGAATAAGTGCCAGGAATATAAAAGGAGTCTAACATAGGAATAGTGAGGAGTTCCTACCTTCACAAGAACAAACAAACAAAACAAACAAAAACCCCTTCTTCTTGAGGAATATGAAAAACTTAGAAAGATAAAATAGCCAACAGTCTCATAAGGGTGTGATAAAAGGCCTTCAATTAATATTATGTGCTACCTTGACATCCTAAATCAGGAAAGTCTCAAAACAGCCTAACCTCAAATTCCTCTCCCCACTCTGCTCTTGTGTATAACATCCCCTAGCTGAACACTCCTTATCAAATGGACCAAAAAACAGTTCGTGCTTATCCCTGAATAGCAGCTTTCAGTTCCCTGCCAGCCTTTGGAATTGTTCAAAGTAGCCAATCACAGCTTTCCATAGGAACCAGGGGACACATCACCTTCTTACTACTACAGAGCCTGCTTCCCACAACACCTGCTTGCTTTGTTCACTCTGTTCCTGAGTGCAGGCCCTGTGTAGCCACGCGTGGTGTCGAGTGTCCTCCTCCCCCTGATTGGGAGTTTATGTGACTAATAAACTGCTGTCAATTTCATCTGTCTGGTGTCGAGTGTGGTGTGCTCAGCCATCCCCATAACACGAGGGTGGGAATCCTTCACCACCACCATTGTGAGTAGGAGACAATCAAAACAAAGGGTCCTACATTTCCAGCCCGATGTCCCACAAAGAAGGACAGTGTTCTTTGTATTTCCATGCAAAGAATACTAGCCTTGGACCCAGAAACTCCAAGACAAACCTTTTCACCTCCCTTGAGCCTCACTCAGTTTCCTGAATCAATAAGATGAGGTTGTCCTAATTACTAACTTTGAAGTTTATTTCAAGTAAAAGAATGTTTGAAAAGTTCCCAGGAATATGGTAGATTCCCAAAACATGTTTGCCTTTCTTACACAATGCCTTTAAGTGGTTCATTAGACTCTGGATAAAGAGAGATTGTCCCATATCCCTGACACCTCAAATGGCTTCCCATTGTTATGCCTTTGAAGGTACCTTTTCCCCTTTTCCCCCCAATCTTTCCCCTTATCTAAAACCTTCCTAGCTTTTGCAAGGATGTGTTAATACCCGTAACTCCATGGCACACATTTGACATTTCTGATTCATGAGTATTTATTGCTGTTTTTTTCTGTGAGTTCATGTCATCTCCCCCACCAAGAGTCCACTTTTTAACTCCTTTAACATACTGCTTTGCACCTCCAAAGTCTTGTACATAAGTAATGTCAGTAAATTCACTAAACATCTATCGTACCTCTTCCCTCCGCCCTTTTTGCTTATTCTGGAATAAAAGCACTGGTGAAAAGCTATTTTGACTTTGAATCAACACAGAGGTTATATGTTATAATAAGAACATGACAGTGAAAATAGATTTAAACAGATTCTAAAGTTTTGACGTGAGGATTAAATATTTTCAGGGTTGGTTTTGAATATTGGACTCTGGACTCTTCAAGTATTTATATTTGCATAGGAAAGCCAATTTATAAAAGTAGCTAGCAAAACATATACAAAGCCAATATTTACTTTCTGTAGTCAGGTTCTCAACCATTAAAGCTTTGTTTTTTATAACATCGAAAAACAGGAAGCTTCCCGTCTCCTCAAGACACCACATAGCCCTACAGCAAAGTGATCAATTCTTGAGGCTCCTGATTGACTGGATGGATTAAACAGACTTCTTAAAATGCCTCCAAGGCTATCAGTCAAAGAAAGAAAGAAAGAAATCCTACCAGTGATGGGTACACTGTCATCTACTCAGTGCTCTTTATAAAACTTTTTATTTACAATTTATTCCGCAGCAAAAAAGTTTCTAACCTCTAATTGAAATTGTATTCCTGTTTATAAACACATCTATATGAACCCATTTTAGATACTGAATATATCTAAGCAGCTAAAAAATGAAACCCCTAGAATATCAAAAAGGCAACTGGCTGGCCTGTAGGCATATTTTAGTTGAATGTCATAATGCTTTAAATAGTTGAAACTTCATGCTTTCAAAGAGGGCAAGTACTGTCACATTTCCTGAGGACTTTGCTAGTCCCTCCTGTCTTACACCTGGCTTGATTCCCACCTGTGCCTACATCCACCTGTCTCACCCACAAGGTTTTGAGTCTGCAGAAACATCTTTAAGAGGCAGACAGGTCCTAGAAAAATAGCCCTGAAAGGGAAAGTCAGATATCATGGTTGCTAGTCATGTCTCTAACTACCTGTGTGACCTTGGGGAAGTCACCAAGTTTTCCTGGACCTCATTTATGTCAGTTGAGAAATGAAAGGCTCGGCTAATTGCTGATGTCACATCCAAGTCCCCACAACATTCCTTATACTTTATGATAACTAGAAATTTTTATCACAAAAACCAAAAAGATGAAAGAAATTAGGCTTTTCCACACTAATCAATCACTACTTACACTGCATTTTTATGCATCCTTGATAAGGTCTGCTCACTACCAAGCAGTTGTTGGCATACCTCCCAATAACTCTTTTTTAATTATATTTTAAGCATCTCAAATACATCACCAAAGTTTTTGAAGTCACTGTGGTATTTAAACATTCCTTTTATCTTTCATTTACCAGTGTTTCCTTTTAAAATAATGTAACTATGAGGGTTTTTTTTTTTTTCACTGAACAGCCATGGAATTCCCTTATTTTTTATTGTTTTAAACTATTAAAAAAAACTGAAGTATAGTTAATTTACAATGTTGTGTTCGTTTCAGGTGTACAGCAAAGTGATTCAGTGTATGTATATATATATATATACACACTGAATATATATAAAAATATATAATATATATATAAAACTGAAATATCTATATATATATTATTCTTCAGATTCCCTTCCATTATAGGTTACAACAAGATATTGATTATAGTTCACTGTGCTACACTTGGCTACTTTTAAATTTCTCTCCAGAGCAAGGGTGTGTACCAAATTTCTTTTCTTTCTTAATTGTAAAATACACTCAACATAGTTTACCATTTCAAAAGGAACAATTAAATGTCACTTAGTATATTCATAATGTTGTGCAACCATTGCTTCTATCTAGTTCCAGAATTTTCTCTTCACTTCAAAGGGAAACGCTCTTCGGATGAAGGAGTTATTCTCATTCATGCAGGTTTTCTTTTAAAAAGAAAGAGAGAAATAATGTGTCCTGTTGTAATATTATAGGAGAGTTTATTGAATTGTAATGTTACTTCGACACCAGCAGTATATATTTTATGGAATGATTAGTTTTTAATACAGAAAGCCTTTAAACAAGAAGAAACATATTAGACTTGCCTTAAACTTTTAAAAACTTTTTAAAAGTTTTTTTTTAACCTGCTTTTACATTTTTGAGACCTCAAAGAGCAGGTCACAGACACTTAAGGTAGCATCCTTACTGTTTAGGGCTGACTGTCCTGCTGGTGCTCAGTGGATGTCAAGTCCCTGTAAAAGAGTGCATTGTTGGAAGGTGGCATGAATCACTGGGAGGGACAGATTCAGGACACCTCCTCAAAAGGCCCCTGATACACTTTTCTACATTTTTTCTTAGGCACATGTTATTATTCAAAACAAATTTCTACACTAATTGCAAGTACAATCCCAGTCACTCTCTATTTGATATAATAAAAATGTTTAACATTTTAGGATTAAAACTCATTCTTATATGCCTAATTTAAAGACTTAGCCAAAGATCTAGAAACAACTTCAAGATATATCTACATCAAAATGTACAGTCTTCTGACAGCTTCAAACACAATTTTATTTTAAATTCAGAACAGAAAGTTCAACTTAAAAATACTGAAGATCTAAATTGCAAAATAGTCCTCAGTCCAGAGTTAATTGTCAAAGTGATCTTAATTGGATTTTTATGAAGAAAAGCAGTCATATTAGAAAATGGAAATAATCTCTTTGTCTCTATAGAAGTCAATTGGTCACAATTGTTATGTAGAACTTTTATGATGGGAATGCTTCAGGATTATTTTAATAACAAATGTAAAGATACTATTACTTTCATTGTTTCTCTTTATTTTGTGAATACAACCAAGCCATGTCAGTTAAAATATTAAATAAAATATGTTGAAACACAAAGATTTAGGAAAGCCCACCATTGCAGGGGAAAAAGGGTATCCCAATAGTGTTTTCCTCAATGACAATTCTATTCTTTATCAACTAATAGGAATCTCTCCTTCCTGAGTTAAAAGAAAGCCACTAATTATGCTATAACAAAGAATTTTATTTCACAATCATTTAATTCTTCTACTTGCTTAACACCTGCTGGTCACTGTGACAGAACTCACTTCTAATGAATTTATTTGACTATCTGGTAGTTAGCAAAGCATACAACATTACAATGTTTTAAATAAATACAATATTTATTTGGGAAACAGACCCTAAAGTGACGACATTCTAAAGGAAATGCTTCTTATAGGATTATCGAAAATCCTCTCTGGGCTAACACACTGAAGAAACTGAAGATTGAGAAGACCAAAGAAGAAGGTGCTATCTGGGAAGATGGCAAAGTTTGCCTTGAGCTAAAATATAAATAACTCAAAAAATAAAATTATAGGAACTTGGCCAAGAAACATAGGACAAATTTAATGCCGTTCTTTCCTAGAACATTCATAAGTGGTAACATACCCAAGGAGAGATCATTATTTTGGTTGTTCCCAAAAGAATGCATATCAAAGGCAAAAGGTAATTATAGGTTATTCTAATTCTATCATATCTTGTGTCTTTGACAAAGAGGATTCTCAGTTTGGAGTAAGAATGTAAAACATAAAGGAGGTTACATATAAAAAAATCTATAATCCTAAATTTGAATAGGAAATGTCAATATGAATTCATATGCAGTACTATAGAATGTATGTGTGTGAGAGAGAGTGTGTGAGTGTAAAATATACTAGCTTTCTCTACTGAAGAAGACTAAGTTTCTCTAGTGCCCAGATAATGATCTTAAAATATTATTTACTTCTAAGAGATACTTGTACTTCTTAGAGAAATGAGTCCTTCCAGGTCTGGGGAAGATGAACCTGGAATATCGCTATGCTGGATAAAGAAGAAATTACCAAAGACTATTAGGACCATGTGCCAACTTCAAGAGGCTCCCACTGGCCAACAATGCAATAACTTGAGCTTCAAAAAGAATAATTTCAATTAAAATAAAGATGTTTTAAACTATGAGTTGAAAATAATATTTAAAAAATATTTATAGGCCATTTTCTGAGGATAATAGGGAGTCGACTCATCATCTTGAAAACTGGCAACTGAAGGAAAAGAATCAAGCATTTATCCTGACTTTCCTGTATGAACTGTTTTACTAGGTAACCAAATAGATGAGGGAAAGTATCTATTGTAAACACCTAATATTTGAAAAAAGAATGATAGAACTAGAATATTACTGTTTGCAACCCCCAGTAAATGAATAGATCTAGGCACTGAGCATCAATAGCAGCAAGCATCAGAAAAAGAGGGAAAAACAGCATTAAGTGCCTCTTGATGACAGAAAACACAAAAGTCACAAATCTGAGTCTGATCAAGCTTCCAAATCCAGCTGCCAAGTTTCAGGGAATATGCAGAGCAGAAGAATGTACAGAATTGCAGTCAACGTTTCCCCAAGTTATTCAACAAATTGTAAAGAAAAGAAAAAGATGAGAGAAGAACATGTAGATTAAAGGAGACTTTATTAAAAACTTAATTTTATAATTGTGCAAGATTATAATGTGAAGGATTGTGGGAAGACATTCCGGAACCTTTCTGAAACCTTGAAAATGTTAAAGTATGTGGGCCGAGCGATGGGATTCAGAATGTCCTGCTTGAGCAGTGGAGGAACTGAGGGTGCGGGGCGTGGAGACTAATATCAGGTGATCCCTGTTTGGCCCTGAAGGACGGCTGGTTAGCCAAAGACGGGTAAGATTCCTCAGAGGAGGAACAACCTAAGACAGGCACAGACGCAGAGGGGCCAACAGGGTGGTGCATAGAGCCTTCCTTATATCACCCTGTTTGGCCCTAGAGGATGACTGGTTAGCCAGAGATGGGTAAGATTCCTCAAGGGAGGAACAACCTAAGACAGGCACAGTTGCAGAGGGGCCAACAGGGGTGGGGCACAGACCCCCAATATCTGAGAGAGGTCTCCTGCCCCCAGGGCTGTTTTGCTCTCCACCCCCAGCTCAGATCCACACCTGCTCAACTGGGACCCAGGAAGCAAACAAAGATAATTGCCTCAGTCCTGTGAGGCCTTTGATTGTTTATGAGTGTAACCTGAGAATGTTAGCCCATGAACTCAATAAAAGCAACCTGGGATGAGTCAGCAGGGCTCTTGATCCGAGAGGTCTTGAGCTCCCCCGTCCCACTTTTCTCTTCAGTCTGTGTCTGTGTCTTCTTCAAGCTTGTGGCACCTGTCACTCACCTCGAGTCGCCGAGCTGGTCTCGGCAAAGGATGGACACTTCAGTGGTAAAACTGTAAGGAAATGGTGACTATAAAACTCACAAGAGTGGTTACTTTGGGGAGAGGGAAGGGATTATGACTAGGAGTTGGCAACTGAGGAGCTTCTGCAGTGAGTGGTAAAATTCTAGTTCTTCTAGTTGTTAAAATGATATAGGCCTTAAAAGAATCCATTAAGCCATCCATTTGTGTGTTTTTCTTTATCTGTGCTTTAAAACAAAAGGGTTTTAAGAAAAGTTCTTGTGGAGTAATTCAATAGCAAGTGTATAGTTTAACAATATGATACTAACAATATTCAGAGGAATATTACTTCTCTTCAAAGAAGAAAATAATTCATCATGATGTAATAGGTAAAACAAGGTTCAAATTCTTATTGGCCTTTGAGAGTAATGTAGACATTGTTTATAAAATAAAGTGGTAACCACAAAATCCAACATCACTGTAAAGATTGGTTAGTCAAAATCATTAACAAGGCTGTTGTGTTCATTGCCTACTAGGGAACTCTTTTGGGATTATGTGAGACTGTTAATGCTTTTTATTGCTTACTGAACTAAATAATCAGCCTGCAGATAGAATATGGGCCATTTAAAAAATCTTAATAGTTTTATATGGATTAAGAAGGAGGGAAAGCACTTTAACAGTTGAAAAGCAAAATACGTGCATTAATATACAAGAAGCTTCTTTTGCTTAAGTTAAATCTGTTTTTTAAAAATCACATGCTAGAACATCCCTAACTAAAAGATAAAAAATAGCTTCTAAACTAACCAGTGAGAATCTGAGAGTGATAGACAATACCTATTGTTTTCTACTGGCACAAATACAGGTAAAAAAAATTTTTGTGGTACTTGTTTAATTTAGAACAGTAAAATCCAGAGTTTTTGAAATATTTAAAATTGAAGCATAATAGACCTTGAAAATAAATATCATATTGTTCAAATTTACAAATTTATACCTGCAACAACATGGCATATTACACTTCTAGGCCGTTTAAAGAAAATAAATACTAGTGTTCTGAACTTGACTTCATAAGGAGTTTAATTATTCTAAGCTTTCTATTGATATGAACTCAATAAGCAAAGTGTTTAATTTTAAAAGCACAATTGTGGCAGCATTTGGCAAGCACATATGAAGAAAATACAGCTTAGACCACAGATAAAACAGGCAACTTCTAGCCCTTCAGCTAGAAGACCCAATAGGGAAAAATTAAAACATAAAAGAAAGAAGCTTGTTTTAAACAAATTACAACTACAAAAGACTTATACCAGCTTAAGTATAATTGGTTTTCTTTGCATCCCAATGTTAATTATGATGTATATTAAAATATATGGAATTCATGATATAAAAATTATATATATATGTATACATATGTTTACATGTATGTGTACATATATGAAATTTGGTATACATACTGCTTTGAGAATATGGCACTGATTCTGTAATCTTTTCTGAGCCCAATAACAATGCATTCTAGGGCTTTAATAACGTAAGTTTAAAAGGAATTATCTGTTATTTTGCATATCACCCAACCTACCATTTTAGAACTTTTTGACATCATACCTGTTACAAAAAAGCCTTGTGGTTATCAGTTTTCTCGCCATCTCTACATACTTCCAGATGTTCTCACCTTATCTGTTCATCTAATATTCTTCAGGGATTTTCTTGCCATTTCTCTCCCAATAACTTAAATTCTTCAATTTGGATTTCAGAATTTTTCACTCATTCTTTCATACATGCATTCAGTAAACATCCCAGTGTTCCAGGGACCATGTCCAGCATGGACATAGCGATATAAAGATTAATTGGACATAGGCCTTATTTAAATGGCAACAATAATAGCTAATGGCAATACCATGTGATGAGGGCTGTGACGGCACAGAGAGTTATACTGTAGGATTGTAACATATAAGCACCTAGTCCATATGGGGGTGAGACAGGGAGGGGAGTTGCTAAGGATGAAGGCAAATCAAAGGAGGCTTCCTAAAGAAAGTGGTAGGAATTAGATCAGGGGAGGCCTTGTATATTACACTAAGAAACCATAATTTTATTCTGAATGTTTGAGGAGATCATTGCAAGGTTTTAAACAAGGGTATTACGTGACCCAATTTTACATTTGGAAAAATCGCTAAGGCTGCAATGTGGCCAATGGACTGAAGAAGATCAAGACTGGAGAGTGGAAGGCCAGAAAGGAGACTAATGCTGTAATTTAAAGAAGAAATTGTAGAGCCCCAGGCAAAGAAAATAGCTGTGGGGTTAAGAAAAAAAGAAAAGAGTCAAAAGGTAATTAGAAATAGAATTGTTACGGCTTTGGTTGCAGATTAACCACGGAGGTATGAGAGAATGCAGATTTTGTACAACATGCGGTTGTAAAGGCTCACTGAGATTGTGACTAGAGGAGGAAATGCATACTGTTGGAATGAGCATGAGCTCAGTTTTGAGAACACTGAATTTGAAGTGCCCATGGACTAGCCAAAGGGTAATGTCCAGTAGAAGACCAGATGTCTCCCTCTTTCCCTCCCCTTCCCCATTATGAACCACAGATACAGATTTGAGAGTCATTCATATATAGTACCTGAAGCCATGAGCCTAGAATAAGCTATTATTAAAGTGGGAAAAAGAGTCCAAAATGTATACAAAGAGTAATCAGAAAGACCAAGGGAAAACCAAGACTATGGTATCATATAAGTTCTTAGAAATGAGTTTATAATACTAAGGAGTGACCAACCAAGCTTTAGAATATAAAAATTGAAAAAAAAAAGTGACTATTGATTATCGGTGATTTTGCTAAGAGCCATTTCTAATTACCTGGCTATAAAGGAAGCCAGGTGGCAATGGATTTTAAAATGTATAGAAAATTACAATGTAAAACAGCAAATGTCAACATTCTCAAAGAAAGAAACAGCAGTAACTGAAGGAATACCAGTAACTGTGTGTAAGGAAGATATTTTTAAAGCAGGAGCTAAAACTGGGCATGTAGAGCCAATGGAGAGACAGAGAGGGAGAGAGAGATTAAGAGTATAGGAGAAAGGCAGCAAATGATTAAGTTTCCTGATGAGTTAAGAGGAAATGGAATTCATAGCTAATGTTGAGGAAGTAGGCTTGGAAAGGATGAGTATTATCTCTTTCACTAAAATTGGAGGAAGAGAAGCAAAAATGAATGTGTATATTAATATGATGGTGACAAGTTCCTCCTCCCAATACTGTCTCACCAGGGGATGGAAAGAAATTCAAAGGCATGTAATAAATATTCAGATATGAATTTGGAAAATGCAAAAAGTCATATCTGTTGGCATCTGTGTGCTTTGAAGTAGGAAAGTTAACCATCAGAGATATTTCTAGGTTTGCCAATAAATTAAATGAAGCTATTCACATAAATGGATGAAAATTACATGAAAAAGTTTGGTGTTACTTATGGTCACTCTACTTAATAAGTAAACTATACTTAAAATACTAATTTTAATAGGATAATCTCTTTAAAGAATCAGGTTGTTGCTAAGTCAGTGTATGAGATAGCAAAAGACATAAAGCAAGACTGAAAAGTCCTCTGAGAAGGACTATAAGAGGTGAGAGAAATGAACCTGGTAACAAGAGTTAAGAAACGGCTTCAATATCTCGTCAAAGAGATGTAGGGAGCCACTGTAAGCTCTGCAATAAGAGAGAAACATGAAGACACATGAAGACATTCTTGTGCAAGAATACATAGCAAGCTTGGAGTCTATCTCAACATAACTTTACATACTGGTTTAATTCTGGTGCTTGAAGAGTGAGGCTGTGTGATTTTTGAGCATTTATTACATGGCATAATCTCATGGTTAGAACTTTGGACATATATTTCCCATGCCAGGATCAGAGAAGCATTCTGATTATTTCTAGCAGGACCTGGGCTTAGGTTCTGACAGTACATTATCTTAGTTCAGTCACACTCTAGAGCAAAGCCATCTGGAGCTTTCTACCAATAGAAGACAAGAGGTAGCAGATAAATACGGAATGGCTATGTTTAAGTTTCCTCCTTGAAATGTATCCCGTGTGACTTGACCTCCTTCCCTGAAACACACTAAAACTGAAACATTCACAATGGCCTGAGACTGGTTGACTGAATAGGTTGTACTCAATTTTAAAATGGTCACAATGCATCTTTTCTTGGACGATTTTTTTCATTCTTAACTCACTATGTAAATAGGATAGAGACTTTCAGTTCCAGTTAAGATGGAATAAACACACTTCATTCTGTTGCTTTCTCTGAGAGCAGCTAGAAAACTTAAACAGAATGCACGGAACATCTATTTTAAGGCTCTGAAAAGTAAATAGTGCCAGGCACTTTGGGGAAGAATATCAAATCAGAAGTACCTTCAAACTGGCAGCGAATTTACCTTATTCTCCCCTAATAGTAACTACACAACTCAACACAATTTGAAACACAAAGTGGACACTGGCACAGACAGGGAAGAAGCTAAAAGCAGCTCTCCAATTTCGGTACAAAGAGCAGAAAAGGAGTCTCTTAATTCTCAAAGAGGGTAGGAAATTCTCCCATATTTTTATTTTTCCCTCTTTTCCCCATTCTCTGGAACTTAAGAAGTGGTAGCAATGACAGTAGTACATATGGAGGTTTGCAGTAGCCTAAAACTCTTGATGGAAAATTACCTTCCTCTAGTATCTGAGGAATGTGAATGGGGAGAACTTCTTTTCTTTTTTTCTTTTCTATCATTGCAAGGAATGGACACAGTCATGAAAAGTGCAGAGCAGAGTAAATCAAGTACCAGGTTTCTAGTGACAAAAAGAGAAGTCTCAGAGAACCAGAAGAGACTGTGGAAAGGGTGGAGTTAGGGAAAGGGGAGCCCAAGGGGAGAGAAATCCAAAAAGCTCTTTATGAATGTGGCTTACCCCTGAGCTTTACACATCTGGATCTGATGCTATTCAGAACACCAAAAACTTTGAAAACTGAACATATAGACCATTGCTCAGATCAGCCACACACCAAAGACCAATCCAAATAACACTGAAAAATCTTTAAGAACAGAACTTCTGTTGAAACTACCATCCACAGAGACTGGGGAGAACTTTGGCATAAACTGAACTAGGTCAATAGTCTGCAAAACAAAAATGTCAACATTTTATGTAGGATTACAATAAGACCTAAAATCTAGGAGCAATATTCAAAATGTCCAAGATACAATCAAAAATACTTGGCACATAAAGAACAGGAAAATCTCAACTTGCTTGAGAAAACTGAATCAACAGACAACAACACAGGGATGAGACAAATGTTGAAATAATATAACAAACACTTTAAATCACCTATTATAATCATACTCCAAGAGGTAAAGATTAACTCTTTAAGCAAATGGAAAGAGACAGTTTCAGCAAAGAAATAAAAGATATAAAGAAGAAACAAAGGGAAATTTCAGAACTGAAAAATATAGTAACGTATAAAACACCCATTTGATAGGCTCAATAGCAGATGGATGTGACAGAGGAAAGAATCACTTAATTTTGAAAATAGATCAGTAGAAAGTATTAAATCTGAAAAACAAACATAAAAAGATTAGAAGAAAGAAACAGTCTCAGGGACTGTTGGACCTTACCAAAAACTAAAACATTGCACTATTGAAATCTGATAAGGAGACAAAATAGAGTATAATGTAAAAATAATTTTGGGTGAAATAATGATTGAAAATTTCCTAATTTTAGCAAAAGACATAAAGCTACAGATCCCAGAATCTTAGTGCACCCCAACAATATAAAAACAAATCCATGCTTATATACATTGTAATTATTGAAGACAAAGAAAAATATCTTGAATGCAATCAAAGAAAAGTGACAGAATAATTATAGGAGAATGAGGATTCAAGTGGCTTCAGAGTTTATGTCAGAAATGGTGATCAGAAGGAAGTGAAACAATGTTCTTAAAGTGCTGAAAAAGATGAACTATCAACCCAGAGTTCTATATACAGCAAAAATATCCTGCAGGAGTAAATGGGAAGTAAAGGAAAACTAATATTTTGTTGCTGTATGACCTGCTTTTTGGACTTGCTAAAGAATTTATTTCAGGCCTAACAGATAAGATACAAGAAATGTACTTGTAACATCAAAAATGAAGTGAGAACAAATGGTATATATCTGAGTAAACAGACTATCCTTCTATTGAATTGTTTCAAATATGAATAGAAGTTGAAAGCAAAAAAAAAAAAAAAAAAAATATATATATATATATATATGTATATGTATATAATGGTTTGAAGAGGTTTTTAATATGTAGGTGTAATACAAAAAACAGTTCCAATATGGGGAGGGGGGAGATAAACTCTTTATCTTTTTTTTTTCTTAATCTTTACTACAGTAAGGTTTCTACCACGTTAAATAGAAAAATATTTATTTTAAGTAGACAGTAAAAAGTTATTATACTGTCATCACTACAGCACCCACTAAAGAAAATATAAAAAGAAAAATAGTTAAAATATAATAGACACATTTAAGTGGAATAGTAACAAAATGTTCAGAATAACCCTAAAGGAGGTAAAGAAAGGAAAACAGAGGCATTGAATAAAAGAAAGTGACAGACAAAATTCCAAATAAATAAAATTATGTAAAATGTACATAGCCAGAGTACATGTAAATGTAAAAGACAGATATTGAAAGAATGATTTTTTTTAAATGATCCAACTATATGCTATCTACAAGAAATGTACTTCAACTGTAATGATAGAGGTAAGTTAAAAGCACAAGAATGGGGAAAGAGATATATGCATGCAATTCACACTCAAAGGAAAGAGTGTTTACGATAATATCAGACAGAGTTCGGACTTCTTAGGTGGCACAGTGGTTAAGGATCCACCTGCCAATGTAGGGGATATGAGTTCTATCCCTGCTCCAGGCAGATCCAACATGCCATGGAGCCACCAAGCCCGAGCACCACAACTATTGAGCCTGCGCTCTAGAGCCACAACTATTGAGCCCATGTGCTGCAACTACTGAAGCCCATGTGCCTAGAGCCCATGCTCCACAACAAGAGAAGCCACTACAATGAGGAGCCTGTGCACAACAATGAAGAGTAGCCCCCACTCGCCACAACTAGAAAAAGCCTATGTGCAGCAGTGAAGACCCAATGAAGTCAATAAATAAATAAATAAATTCATTAAAAAAAAAAAGAGTTCACCTTACAACAAAGAAAATTACAAAGGATAAAGATGAACATTACAAAATGAAAAAGAGTCAGTTCACCAAGACAATATGATAATCTTAAAGTGAGTATATGTAAAAACAGAGCTTCAAAATACATGAAGCATCCATTGTTGCCACTTTTATTCAACATAGTTTTGGAAGCCCTAGCCATGGCAATCAAAGAAGAAAAAGAAACAAAAGGAATCCAAATTGGAAAAGAAGTAAAACTGTCACTATTTGCAGATGACATGATACTATACACAGAAAATCCTAAAGATGCTACCAGAAAACTACTAGAGCTCATCAATGAATCTGGTAAATTTGCAGGATACAAAATTAATACACAGAAATCTCTTGCCTTCCTATACACTAACAATGAAATAGCAGAAAGAGAAATTAAAGAAACAATCCCATTTACCATTGCATCAAAAAGAATAAAATACCTAGGAATAAGCCTACCTAAGGAGACTAAAGACCTGTACTCTGAAAACTATAAGATTCTGATGAAAGAAATCAAAGATGACAGAAGCAGATGGAGAGATATACCATGATCTTGGATTGGAAGAATCAGTATTGTCAAAATGACTGTACTACCCAAAACAATCTACAGATTCAATGCAATCCCTATCAAATGACTGATAGCATTTTGCACAGAATTAGAACAAAAAATTTTACAATTTGTATTGAAGCACAAAACACCCTGAATAACCAAAGAAATCTTGAGAAAAAAAAAGGAGCTAGAGAAATCAGGCTTCCTGACTTTAGACTATACTACAAAGCTACAGTCATCAAAATAGTATGGTACTTGTACAGAAACAGAAATATAGATCAATGGAACACGATAGAAAGTCCAGAGATAAACTCAAGCACTTATGGTCACCTAATTTATGACAAAGGAGGCAAGAATATACAATGGAGAAAAGACAGTCTCTTCAATAAGTGGTGCTGGGAAAATTGGACAGCTACATGTAACAGAATGAAATTAGAACACTACCTAACACCATACACAAAAATAAACTCAAAATGGATTAAAGACCTTAAGGTAAGGCCAGATACTCTAAAACTCTTAGAGGAAAATATAGGCAGAACACTCTCTAACATAAATTACAAGATATTTTTTGATCTACCTCCTAGAGTAATGAAAACAAAAACAAAAATAAACAAGTGGGACCTGATGAAACAAAAGCTTTTGCACAGCAAAGGAAACAATAAACAAAATGAAAAGACAACACTCAGAATAGGAGAAAATATTTGCAAATGAAGCAACCAACAAGGTATTAATCTCCAAAATATATAAGGAGCTCATGAAGCTGAATATCGAAAAGAAAACAACCCAGTCAAAAAATGTGCAGAAGATCTAAATAGACATTTCTCCAAAGAAGACATACAGATGGCTAAAAAGCACATGAAGCGATGCTCAACATAGCTAATCATTAGAGAATTGCAAATCAAAACTACAATGAGGTATCACCTCACACTGGTCAAAATGACCATCATCAAAAAAATCTATAAAAAATAAATGTTGAGAGGGTGAGGAGAAAAGGGAACCCTCCTACACTGTTGATGGGAATGTAAATTGGTATAACCACTATGGAGAACAGTATGGAAGTTCCTTAAAAAACTAAAAATAGAGCTACCATATGATCCAGGAATGCCACTCCTGAGCATATATCTGGAGAAAACCATAACTGAAAAATGCATGCGCCCCAGTGTTCACTGCAGCACTATTTACAATAGCCAAGACATGGAAACAACCTAAATGTCCACCAGCAGATGAATGGATAAAGAAGATGTAGTACATATATACAATGGAATATTACTCAGCTATAAAAAAGAATGAAATAATGCCATTTGCAGCAACATGGATGGACCTGGAGATTAGCATTTTAAGTGAAGTAAGTCAGAGAAAGACAAATATCATATGATATCACTTATATGTTGAATCCAAAAAGATGATACAAATGAACTCATTTACAAAACAGAAACAGACCCACAGACATAGAAAACAAACCTATGGTAACCAAAGGGGAAACGTTCGATAAATCAGGATCTTGGGATAAACACACACACTACTGTATATAAGGTAGATAATCAACAAGGACATACTGTATAGCCCAGGGAAATTTACTCAATATTTTGTGATAAGCTATAAGGGAAAAGAGTCTAGAAAAGAATGATTATATGTATATCTCTAACTGAATCACTTTGCTATACAGCAGAAACTAACACAACATTGAAAATCAACTATATGTCAGTAAAGTTAAAAAAGAAAAAAAAAGAAGCAAAAAGTGCCAGAACTAAAAAGAGAAATAAATACACAATTAGAGTTGGAGACTTCAAGACTCCTTTGTCAGCAATTGATTAGCAAGGATATAGAAGAACTAAATGACACCATCAGTCAACTGGATCTAAGTTATATTTATAGAACACTCCACCCAACAACAGCAGATCATTTGTTTCAACTGTCCACTGAATATTTACCAAGATAGACAATATCCTGTGTGATAAAATAAATCTTAATGAATTTAAAAAAATCTATGGATCAAAGAGGAGGTCTGTAGAGAAATTAGAAAATATTTGAACTGAACAAAGAGGGAAATGTAACATAAAAATTTGTGAGATGCCACTAAAGCAGGCCTTAGAGGGAAATTTATACCATCAAATGCTTACATTAGCAACAAGGGCCAGTGTTGGAGAGATGATCAAGATGGCGGAGTAGGAGGACGTGCACTCACTCCCTCTTGCAAGAGCACCAGAATTGCAAATAACTGCTGAACAATTATCAAAAGAAAGACACTGGAACTCACCAAAAAAGACACCACACATCCAGAGACAAAAGAGAAGCCACAGTGAAATGGTAGGAGGGGTGCAATCGCATTAAAGTCAAATTCCATAAATGCTGGGTGAGTGACTCACAAACTGGAGAACAGTTATACTGCACAAGTCCACCCACTAAAGTGAGGGTTCTGAGCCCCACGACAGGCTTCCCAACCTGGGAGTCCAGCAATGGGAGGAGGAATCCCCAGAGAATCAGACTTTGAAAGCCAGTGGAATTTGATTGCAGGACCTCCACAGGACTGGGGGAAACAGAGACTCCACTCTTGGAGGGCACACAAAAAAGTGTGCTCACCAAGACCCAGGGGAAGGAGCAGTGACCCCATAGGAGACTGAACCAGACCTACCTGCTGGTGTTGGAGGGTTGCCTGCAGAGGTGGGGGGCAGCTGTGGCTCACCAAGGAGACAGGGGCACTGGCAGAAGGGGTTCTGGGAAGTGCTCATTGGCATGAGCCCTCCCAGAGTCTTCCATTAGACCCACCTAAGAGCCTGTAAGCTCCAGTGCTGGGTAGCATCAGGCAAAACAACCAACTAGGTGGGAGCACAGCCCCACCCATTGGCTGACAAGCAGATTAAAGTTTTACTGAGCTCCACCCACCAAATCAGATTAAAGTCTTACTGAGCTCAGCCCACACAGCCCTACCCAGCATCAGCCCCTCCCAAAAGGAAGCACCCACGAGCCTCCTAGATAGCTTCCTCCACAAGAGGGCAGACAGCAGTATAAAGCAGTATCAGCAGTATTTTGTCTTGTGGAACTGAAAACCACAGCCACACAAAGAGAAAATGAAAAGTCAAAAGACTTTATACCAGATGAAGGGACAAGCTAAAACCCCAGAAAAACAACTAAATGAAGAAGAGATAGGCACCCTTCCAGAAAAAGAATTCAAAATAATGATAATGAAGATGATCCAGGACTTTGAAAAAAGACTGGATGCAAAGATCAAAAAGTTTACCAAAGACCTAGAAGAATTAAAGAGCAAACAAACAGATATGCAACACAATAACTGAAATGAAAAATACACTAGAAGGAACCAAGAGCAGATTAACTGAAGCAGAATGGCGAATAAGTGACCTGGAAGACAGAATGGTGATCATCACTGATGCAGAAAAGAATAAAGAAAAAAGAATGAAAAGAACTGAAGACAGCCTAAGAGACCGCTGGGACAATGTTAAACGCACCAACATTCACATTATAGGGGTCCCAGAAGGGGAAGAGAGAGAGAAAGGACCCAAGAAAATCCTGGAAGAGATTGTAGCTGAAAACTTCCCTAACATGGGAAAGGAAATAGCTACCCAAGTCCAGGAAGCGCAGAGAGTCCCAGGCAGGAGAAACCCAAGGAGAAACATGCCAAGACATATAGTAATCAAATTGACAAAAATTAAAGACAGAGAAAAGTTATTAAAAGCAACAAGGGAAAAATGATCAATAACATACAAGGGAACTCCCATAAGGGTAACAGCTGGTTTCTCAGCAGAAACTCTGCAAGCAAGAAGGTAGTGGCATGATGTATTTAAAGTGATGAAAGGGAAGAACCTACAGCCAAGAATACTCTACCCAGCAAGGATCTCTTTCAGATTCGATGGAGAAATCAAAAGCTTTACAGACAAGCAACAGCTAAGAGAATTCAACACCACCAAACCAGCCCTGCAACAAATTCTAAAGGAACTTCTCTAAGTGGGAAGCATAAAAGAAGAAAAGGACCTACAAAAACAACAACAAAACAATTAAGAAAATGGTAATAGGAACATAGATATCGATAATTACTTTGAATGTAAATATACTAAATGCACCAACCAAAAGACACAGACTGGCTGAATGGATCCAAAAACAAGACCCATATATATGCTGTCTACAAGAGACCCACTTCAGACCTAGGGACACATACAGACTGAAAGTGAGGGGATGGAAAAAGATATTCCATGCAAATGAAAATCAAAAGAAAGCTGGAGTAGCAATACTCAGATAAAAAAAGACTTAAAAATAAAAAATGTTACAAGAGACAAGAAAGGACATTACATAAAGATCAAGGGATCCATCCAAGAAGAGGAGATAACAATTATAAATATATATGCACCCAAGATAGGAGCACCTCAATACATAAGGCAAATGCTAACAACTATGAAAGAGGAAATTGACAGTAACACAATCATAGTGGGAGACTTTAACACCCCACTTACACCAATGGACAGATCATCCACACAGAAAATTAATAAGGAAACACAAGCTTTAAATGACACAATAAATCAGCTTGATTTAATAGATATCTATAGGACATTACATCAAAAGAAAAAACCGATTACACATTCTTCTCCAGTGCACATGGACCATTCTCCAGGACAGATCACATTTTGGGTCATAAATCAAGCCTTGGTAAATTCAAGAAAATTGAAATCATATCAAGCAGCTTTTCTGACGACAGCACTATGAGATTAGAAATCAATTACTGGAAAAAACTGTAAAAAACACAAACACATGGAGGCTAAACAATATGCTACTAAATAACCAAGAGATTACTGAAGAAATCAAAGAGGAAATCCAAAAATACCTAGAGACAAATGACAATGAAAACACAATGATCCAAAACCTATGGGATGTAGCAAAGGCAGTTCTAAGAGGGAAGTTTATAGTGATACAATCCTATCTCAAGAAACAAGAGAAATCCCAAATAAACAATCTAACCTTACATCTAAAGAAACTAGAGAAAGAAAAGCAAACAAAACCCAAAGTTAGTAGATGGAGAGAAATCATAAAGATCAGAGCAGAAATAAATGAAATAGAAACAAAGAAAACAATAGCAACAATCAATACAACTAAAAGCTGGTTCTTTGAGAAGATAAATAAAATTGATAAAGCTCTAGAAAGACTCATCAAGAAAAAGAGGGATAGGACTCAAATCAAAATTGGAAATGAAACAGGAGAAGTTATAACAGACACTGCAAAATAAAAGGCACTGTAAGAGACTACTACAAGCAACTATATGCCAATAAAATGGACAACCTGGATGAAATGGACAGAGTCTTAGAAAGGTATAACCTTCCAAGACTGAATCAGGAAGACATAGAAAATATGAACAGACCAATCACAAGTATGGAAATTGAAACTGTGATTAAAAATCTCCCAACAAACAAAAGTCCAGGACCAGATGGATTCACAGGTGAATTTTATCAAACATTTAGAGAAGAGCTAACACCCATCCTTCTCAAGCTCTTCCAGAACATTGCAGAGGAAGGAACACTCCCAAATTCATTTTATGAGGCCACCATCACCCTAATGCCAAAACCAGACAAAGATACTACAAAAAAAGAACATTACAGACCAATATCACTGATGAATTTAGATGCAAAAATCCTCAACAAAATACTAGCCAACAGAATTCAACAGCACATTAAAAGGATCATACACCATGATCAAGTGGGGTTTATCCCTGGAATGCAAGGATTCTTCAATATATGCAAATCAATCAATGTGATACACCATATTAACAAATTGAAGGAAAAAACCACATGATCATCTCAAGAGATGCATAAAAAGCTTTTGACAAAATTCAACACCCATTTATGATAAAAACTCTCCAGAAGGTGGGCATGGAGGGAACCTACCTCAACATAATAAAGGCCATATATGACAAACCCACAGCAAACATCATTCTCAATGGTTAAAAACTGCAAGCATTCCCTCTAAGATCAGGAACAAGACAAGGATGTCCACTCTCACCACTACTATTCAACGTAGTTTTAAAAGAAATAAAAGGAATCCAAATTGGAAAAGAAGAAGTAAAACTGTCACTGTTCACAGATGACATGATACTATACATAGAAAATCCTAAAGATGCCACCAGAAAACTACTTGAGCTAATCAATGAATTCGATAAAGTTGCAGGATACAAAATTAACACACAGAAATCTCTTGCATTTCTATACACTAACAATGAAAGATCAGAAAGAGAAATTAAGGAAACAATCCCATTCACCATTGCAACCAAAAGAATAAAATACCTAGCAATAATCCTAACCAAGGAGGTAAAAGACCTGTACTCAGAAAACTATAAGACACTAATGAAAGAAATCAAAGATGACACAAACAGATGGAGGGACATACCATGTTCTTGGATTGAAAGAATCAACACTGTGAAAATGACTATACTACCCAAAGCAATTTACAGATTCAATGCAATCCCTATCAAATTACCAATGGCATTTTTCACAGCACTAGAACAAGAAATTTTACCATTTGTATGGAAACACAAAAGACCCCGAATAGCCAAAGCAATCTTGAGAAGGAAAGATGGAGTTGATAGAATCAGGCTTCCTGATTTCAGGCTATACTACAAGGCTACAGTGATCAAGACAGTATGGTACTGGCACAAAAACAGAAATATAGATCAATGGAACAGGATAGAAAGCCCAGAGATAAACTGTGGTCAACTAATCTGTGACAAAGGAGCCAAGGATATACAATGGAGAAAAGGCAGCCTCTTCAATAAGTGGTGCTGGGTAAACTGGACAGCTACATGTAAAAGAATGAAATTAGAACATTCCTTAACTCCATACACAAAAATAAATTCCAAATGGATTAAAGACATAAACGTAAGGCCAGTCACTATAAAACTCCTAGAGGAAAACATAGGAAGAACACTCTTCGACGTAAATAACAACAAGATCTTTTTTGATCCACCCCCTAGAGTAACGGAAATAAAAACAAAAATAAATAAGTGGGACCTAATGAAACTTCAAAGCTTCTGCACAGCAAAGGAAACTATAAGCAAGACGAAAAGACAGCCCTCAGAATGGGAGAAAATATTTGCAAACGAATCAACAGACAAAGGATTAATCTCCAAAATATATAAACAGTTCATCCAGCTCAATATCAAAAAAAACAAACAACCCAATCAAAAAATGGGCAGAAGACCTAAATAGGCATTTCTCCAAAATGACATATGGATGACTAAGAGGCAAGTGAAAAGCTGCTCAACATCACTAATTATTAGAGAAATGCAAATCAAAACTACAATGAGGTGTCACCTCACACCAGTTAGAGTGGGCATCATCTGAAAATCTACAAACAGTAAATGCTGGAGAGGGTGTGGAGAAAAGGGAACTCTTTTGCACTGTTGGTAGGAATGTAAATTGCTACCACCACTATGGAGAACAGTATGGAGATTCCTTGAAAAACTAAAAATAGAATTACCATATGACCCAGCAATCCCACTGCTGGGCATATACCCAGAGAAAACCATAGTTCAAAGAGACACATGCACCCCAATGTTCATTGCAGCACTATTTACAATAGCCAGGACATGGAAGCAACCTAAATGTCCATCGGCAGATGAATGAAAAAGGAAAATGTGGTACATATATACAATGGAATATTAGCCATAAAAAGGAATGAAATTGGGACAATTGTAGAGACATGGATGGACCTAAAGACTGTCATACAAAGTGAAGTAAGTCAGAAAGAGAAAAACAAATATCATATATTAACGCATATATGCACAATCTAGAAAGATGGTACAGATTGACTGGTCGGCAAGGCAGAAATAGAGACACAAATGTAAAATACAAACGTATGGACACCAAGTGGGGAAAACGGGGGATTGGGGTGGGATGAATTGAGAGATTGGGATTGCCATATATACATTACTAATAAGAAAAAAATATCAAATTGTACACTTTAAATATATGCCATTTATTGTATATCAATTATATCTCAATAATAGTTCTTTAAAAATAAATAAAAAATTAATTAATTAAAGAGAAATGACTTTTTTATACTCAAACCTTACATGATCTGGCCTCCATTTTCTCTCTGCATGTACTAGGGTGAGTCAAAAATTATCCGCACTCCAGTTATAGTAAAACTTCTGTTGGCTGCACTGTCTTATCAGTGCTTTCCATTCAAGGCTACTGTCTCCCCAGTGACTGCTGTGCAGGTGTGAACGTGTTACATTAGTTCATTTGTAACTGCAGTGCGAGCAACAAATGGATGCCCTACTTGTGATTTGCATGAAAGAAGAGCAGTGTGCAGTGATTCTTTTTTTGTGGTCTGAGGGTGTGCATGTCTGCACACTTCTGCCCACACTGTCGACACTCTGCAAAAACCTCATTTTGAGGTGTTAAAGCATCCTCCCTATAGTCCTGGGCTTGCTCCATCAGATTTTCACCTGTTTGGTTCCCTCAAAGCAGCCCTATGAGGACAAAGGTTCACTTCTGATGAAGTGAAGACAGCAGTACATTCAATGCTCACAGCTCAGCCTAAAACATTTTTAATGAGGAAATTCAAACCTTGTTGACCGATGGACAATGTATATTGAAAAGCAAGGAGATTATGTTGAAAAATGATGTATTTGTCTTTTCTAAAAGTTAGTTAAAATAAATTCTACAGCCAGAGTCCGGATAATTTTTGACTCACCCTCGTATATCCTATTATACCAACAATTGCTCACTCTGCTTCAGCCATACTGGCCTCCTTGCTGTTCCTCAAACATAAGGGGCACAATTCAAACTCAGGACCTTAGAACTTGTTGCTCCTTCTTCCAGGAAAGTTCCTCCCCCAAGATCTTAATGGCTCACCCTCTCATCTCCTTCAGATCTTTCCTCAAATTCATTTTTTCAGTGCAAATTTCCTTGGTAATCCAATCCAGAAATTGGATTGAAACCTTCCTTCCATTGCAAATGCTACTCATCCCCCATTCTAGACAGGCCCTATCTTCCTTCCTTGATTTATTTTTCTCTTTACACTTATCCTCTTACAGCACCAAGATATATTTCATTTATATGTTTTTTTTCATTGCATGTCTCCCACCATTAAAATATAAGCTTCTTGAGGGCAGTGATTTTTATCTGTTTTGTTCACTGTAATATCCCCAACATAATGTTCACAAAGCACTCTCTGTCAAACTCTAAAATTTAAAATTTATATTTTATATACTAAATATGTGTTTATTTTCCTCTCTAGAAACATTGTGGCTGTGCAGTGTTGTGGCCCCTGAGGTTTCAGGTTTTCAAAATCTGAAATATTATAAATCTAAGATTGATCATTGTTAAACCACTATCTTTTTGATACCACTAGTTGTTCAAAGCCCAGAGACTTGCAGGAGAGTGCAGCCAATTGTTTCCCGTGCACTTGGGTGCACTGTGGTAGAAGTTCAAAGACAACTGAACTATGACAGGCCCTAAGGTCCAGAGCACAGAGAAATACCACTGGGACCAAGGATCAGGTGGAGTGATGACCATGTCAGTGGTCTGCAGCAAGGATAATAATGTTACTACTAATAGTTAACATCTGCTGAGTATCTGCTATTTGTCAAGCACAGTTCAAAACCCTTTACCTATATTAACTTAAGGCACAGAATTGTCCTAAATGGTAGGTACAATTATTAGCCCCGTTTTACAGACAAAAACTGTAACAGACAAAGAAGTTAAATAACTTGCCCCAAAGTCAGACATCTAGTGCAAAACAGAGCCGGGTTTGAAAATCAGCAAATCAGAGCCTATGTTCTTAATCAATATGCTGTACTTTTCAAACAGATGAGGATAATCCAGAAAAATACCTTTGAACACTTTTATCCTCCTATGAGAAATGTCTGATCAATTTAGGCTTTAAGGTAAAGAGCCCTAACATTAAATAAAAGTTGGTGACATTAGACCTGGAAGCAGGGAAGTCACTCAGGTTATAAAGTAGAAGAGTGAGTACAAACTCAACATAATATTTCAAAGGGACAAGTCATTGGACTGTGTGCTTGTTGCCCAGGAGGACTGGCTATTTTGTGTTCTTGTTTCTTTCCTACAGGCAAAATAAAGGCAACGTCAATCAACTCAGAAAACAAAACTGATACACTTCTTTGGCCTTCTTTGTGCCATTCTGATTTTAGATTTCTTATAATGTTTATGGATTCTTAAAAACTATCTTTTACTAACTGGTTGAAAAATTCTGTAGGAAAAGTTTTATTGATTTAAAAAATCTAGGTTTACATTTATCCATTTACTTCATTCCTATTATAGATAACACTTGCCTGTGAAAGCATAAAATCTTGTTACTCAAACCGTAAAGTGTTTGTCTGATCTTTGTACTTTATTAGTTTTCCTGTCAGGCAAAAAAATTGTGTTATCTTTCTACTAGCTTTCTATCAAATAGAACTCAAAAAGAACATCATATAAGTATTTTTACCTTTTTAATTTTTCCCTATGTTTCTTATACATTTGTTTTTCTCCTTAATCATTTGATCCTAACTCCTTTGTTTCTCATTTCATCTTACAATTATGTCTCTATAGATTTTTTCTCTTGCACTGAAAATAAAAAAGAATAACCATTATTGAACATCCATTTATGTAAAACCAACTCAGTACTAAAACCAACTAATTTGTACATAGATATTTACTAAACTCAAAAATTTAGAAATTTTAGAAAAATAATGACATTTTCTGAGGGTGACAGAAACAGCTGATATATTGCTTTTGAATATTTGCAAATGTAACATTAAATAAGCTATTATAAAATAATAAATGGGACAATGCTGGCAATAATTTGAAATAAATTGTATGACCAGGAAACAACCTTCATATAACTTTCACTCATAAGGTTTTGAGATTCCTTTTTTAAACAAGTTAAGTAGCTTACTGATTTTGACTTGAAAGATGGAAGAAAAATATTCTGAAAGTTAAACTGAGTCAGAACTATGGAAATCAAGCTAAGAGTTGGCTGTCTTCTGTACATGGAAGTGTACTGCAGATCCATCAGGGAGAGCTCTTACATTTTAGGACATGTTACCTTTAGTAGCAAAGATGAAATTACACTAGCTTAATGTTCATCCTCTACTTTGCTCTTACTTTGTGTCCAAACACATGCTTTCTGGAAATCCTGATTTGGGGTAGAGTACACACTGGGGTTATGAACTAAGCCAAAGCTAATTGATCCATACAGGGCTTGATCTTATGACCCTGGCCTCATTAGCACCCTGCACTTAACAACTGAGCTAATCAGGCAGAGACAAGTGATTCATCAATCAAACAAACAGCACCTTATTGAATAGCAACACATGTCCAGTACTCAGCCAGAAGTTGTAGAGAATACAAAGAAGGATACACGTAGTCTCTGCCCTACAGGTGCTTACAATCGATTTGGTGAAATTGATTACAGGTACACAGCAACAGAAACTTAAAAATAACAACAATAATAAAAACAACTAAGGCAACTGATTAGGGAAGAAACCTGCTGGAGGAAGTCAGAGCAAAAGTATTAACCTATATGTGATAGAGTCCTTGAATTTAATGAATAAAGATGTGACATGGTAGTTTGGGGTTTTTCAGAGACTAATCCTGTAATGGCTTATATGTTGGAGTCAAATGTGGGCAATGATTTGAAGTGAATGCAGCAACTCAGGGATGAAATTAACTGTATTGAGGAGAAAAATAATGATACATTTAAAAACCATTACTAAGAAAAAAATCAACCACATGTGAAAACAAATCAAACTAAGAGGGTGGTAAGAAAGAAGGTTCTAGGTTTTAAAATATCCCTAGATAGGTATCACAGGCAGAAATAAAGAAGTTCATGAGTATCAGCTTTTGGAAAGAAGATACAATGATAATTGAGTTTTAAACTTGAGAGCTAGGGATGATGACCCACCACACAGTAAAAAAAAAAAAAAAAAAAAAAGATCTGCTTATAACTTATAGTCAGCTCTCCACATATGCAGCTCCTCCATATCTACAGTTCCTCTGTATCCCGGGGTCCACATCCTCAGATTCAACCAACTGTGGATCATGTACTACCATGGTATTTACCATTGGAAAGAATCCATGTATAAGTGGGCCTGCACAGTTCAAAGCTATGTTGTTCAAGGGTCAACTGTGTAACCTTAACAATTCTGGGAAATGACAGTAAAAGAAGGAAAATTCACAGACTAATCTCACTTATTATAAATGCAAAAATCTTAAATATTAATAAATCTAGCAATGACTTAAAACATATGTACATCATTGTGCTAGGAATATTTATTCCAGGCAAGCAAAGATGATTTACATTAGAAAGCTTGTTTAATATAGTCTACCACATTACAAAATTACAAAAGAAAAATTACATGCATATCATAATAAATACAGAAAAATGTTCTATATCATCCAACATATATTCATAACTAAAACAGGGGGAAAATTGCATAACCTAATAAATAATACCTACCAAAATTCTATAGCAAATATTATACTTAATGGTGAAAAACTAGAAGCAATCTTTCACAAACAGAAAAGGCAAGAGTGCCTACTATATCCACTTTGATTTGATATTTGAGTGGACATTTCATCCAATACAATAAGAAATGAGATATAAGAATTAGCAAGAAAAAATAGCAATTATGTACACAGAAATTAATTACATGAAATACCCTAATGTATACCCATGTATATGATTCATTTATTTATACTATTATGTACAATAACACCTAACATATATTAGGCAGCCACTAAATATATGTTGGATCAATGAATGAATGAAATCTATAATCAAATATCACAACTGATAAGACAACTCAGCAAGTTTGTTGGACTTACTACATAAAATTCAAGAGGATTGTTACATGCCAACAACAGCCATGAAAAAAATATAATTTAACCATAGGAAAAGTATATATGATTATTCAGTAATAAATATTTTAAAATGTATTTGTACTAAGAAAACTTATTGAAGAACACAAAATAAAACCTAAGTAAGAGATATACATGGCATTGATAATAAGAAATTATCAATGTTATAGTTATATATTATATCATGGAGATATGCCTACTTCCTCAAAACAAATTATAAATTAAATTCAATTTCAGTCAATATAAGATTTTGACTTACAAAGGTGGTCCTACCACTTAAATGAAAGATTAAGTAGTGTTTTTATAAAAATCCAGCTTTGGCCAGTCTGCCTGTGTTCAAAAAGTGGCTTAACTGCCTATTAGCTGTGTTACGGTAATATAACAGTCAGTTCCTAGGTCTCCTTACATGGCAATAAAAATCCTGCCCTGTCTTCTACATAGACTGGTGAGGGCCATTCTTGGCCCTTTATCATTGCTCAGAAAAACTAACTTTATTAAGTGTTTTTGTGCTCTAACCACTGAGGGATGGAGGGAACAGTAACAATCATTAACAAATAGTAAAGTAAACATGATAATAAGTCCTAACCTGATTTATACTTTAGAAAGATCACTGTGACTACTGCTTGTCCCCAGAAGAAAGGCAAGTATACAGAAAAAGAGACCACTTAGAAGGCCGTTGCAGTGATTCGGCCAAGGGTTTGAAGCATTTGAATTATAGTCACAAAAATAGTGAAAACTGGTCACATTCACTGAGTGTGTATGTGTGCATGTGGGCATGCGTATGGTTAACCAACAGGGATTACTAATTGATTGGATGTGTGGTGTTTGAGAAAAAGAGAGTGGTACATCAAATATTTTGACCTGAATAACTAAATAGATGATGTTGCCACTGGCTAAAATGAGGAACACTGGGTTAGAAGACAGAAGACAGAGAGGATGAAGAAGAGATGGAGTGTACTGTTTTGGCTAATTCGAGACATCTATTAGAAATCCAACGGACATGGTGGGTATGGTGTTGGAGATACGTTTGGAACTCAGAACTGAAGTTACAGCTGAAAACAAAAATTAGGAGCCATTTCATATTGATGTTATAGTAGGTGCTATTGGTTGGATTCCTTGGAATCCCTTTTACTAGCTTAGTTAGGAGTTCCCATCCCCCAGCTGCTTCAGGCACTACAACTAATGGCCCACATCTGCAATACTTTTCAGAGGATTTCCCTTGGGTGACTTTAGCCTCCTCACACTCAGATTCCTGGGGTATATACTGAGTCCTCTGATTTAAGACAGATGGGATCACATAGAAGAATCATGAATACAAAAAGAAAATAACAGAGATGGTATCCTGGCACATCAAGGTGGTAGCGTTCTGATAGATAAGAAACAGCTAGCAAAGGAGATGAAGAAGGATCAGTCAGTGAGTTAAGGGAAAAAACAAATTGGTACAGCTATCTGAAAGCCTGAAAAATAAAGTGTTCTAAGAAGGAGGCTGTGATCAGCCATATTAAATGTTACTGAGAGGTTAAGACAATAACAGAAAGGTTATCATTGTTTTTGTCAAAAGTTGATTATGACCTTAAAAAGAGTAGTTTCAATGTAGTGGTAGTAGATTAAGAGACTAGTTAGAGTGGGTTAGTGAGAAAATGGGAGTTGAAGAAGCAGAAATTATGAGTATAGAAAATATTCTCAAGTAGTTTGCTGTGAATATGGAAAACTGGGATGGGACACGTAGAGGAAGACTTGGGGATCAGAGAAGGGGTTTTGTTTAATAGGTGTCAAGGCATGACTATATGTCCATGGGAATGATGCAGTAGAGATTCAAATTCTTTCACTTCAAGTGTTTTCAGGGTTCATCCATGTTGTAATAGGTGTCTGGACATAATTCTTCTTATAGCTGAATAATATTTCATGGTACAAATACACCACGTTTTGTTTATCCATTCAGCACTTGAGGGACATTTGAGTTCTTTCCACTTTTGGCTATTATGAATAATGCTGCTATGAAAATTCATGCATAAATATTTGTGTGAATGTATGTTTCCATTTTTGTTGGTTATAAACCTAGCAGTAGAATTAATGGGTCATATGGTAGCTCTCTATATCTAATCATTTGAGAAACTGCCAAATGTTTTTCAGAGTGTCTGCAACATTTTATACTTCCAACAGCAATGTATAAGAATTCCAATTGTCCATATCCTTGTCAACACTTGTTATTAACTGGCTATTTTTAAATCTTAGTCATCCTACAGGTATAAAGTGATGTTTTATTGTGATTTTTATTTGCATTTCCCTCAAGTCTAATGATGTTGAGCCATCTTTCACATAGCCTTCTGGGCATTTGTATATCTTCTTTGGATAAATGTCTATTCAAATCCTTTCCTCATTTTTAATTGCTTGTTTGACATTGTTGAATTATAAGGGTTCTTTGTAAACTTTGGATACAAATCACTTATCAGTAACATGATTTGAAACATTTTTTTCCATTCCGTGGGCTGTCTCTTGACTTTCTTGATGGTGTCCTTTGAAGACCAAAGTTTTTCATTTTGATGAAGTTCAAGTTGTGTATTTTTTTGCCTTTTGTTTTATGCACTTTTTGGTGTCATATTTAAGAAACCATTGCCTAATTAAAGGTCACAGAGATTTGCTCCTATAATTTCTTCTAAGTGCCTTATAGTTTTAAAATTCTCACATTGGGTCTATAATCCATTTTTAGTTCATTTTATATACAGTGTGAGAAAAGATTCCCACTTCATTTTTTTTAGCATTGGATATCCAGTTTTCTCAAAACAAAAACACCATTATTTCTCCATTGAAAGGTCTTGGCACCCATGTCAAAAATCAATTGATCATATAAATAAGAGTTTATTTCTGGATTTTCAGTTATATTCTAATTCATATGCTAATACCACACTGTTTTGATTTCTATAGTTTTGCATTAAATTTTAAAAGTAAGAAGTGTGAGTCTTCCAACTTTATTCTTTTTCAAAATCCTTTTGGCTATTCTGGGATCACAGACAATCCATATGGCCACCTCAACAGATGCAGAAAAAAAGCATTTGAAAAAATCTAACACTATTTCATGAAAGCACTCAACAAACTAGGAATAGAAAGGAACTTTATCAACCAGACAAAGCCCATCTATGAAAAACCAACAGCTAACATCATACTTAATGGTAAAAGAGTAAATGTTTTCCCCTTAGATCAAGAACAAGACAAGTATGTCCACTTTCACTACTTCTGTTCAAGACTGTACTGGAGTTTCTAGTGAGGGAAATTAGCCAAGAAAAAGAAGTGAAAGGCATTCAGATTTGAAAGGAAGAAATAAAACTATCTCTTTTTGAAGGTGACAAGATCTTGTACATAGAAAATCCTAAATAATCCAGTAAAATTTTTTAAAAACTATTAGAACAAATGAGCTCAGCAGGTTTACAGGATATGAGATCAATACACAAAAATCAATTGCCTTTCTATACACTAGTAATGAACAATCCAAAAATGAAATTAAGAAAATAATTCCACTTACTAAAGCATCAAAAGTAATAAGACACTTAGGGACAAATTTAACAATAAAAGTGCAAGATCTATATACTAAAACTACAAAACATTGTTGGAAGAAATTAAAGATGGCCTAAATAAAAACATATCCTATGATCATGGATGGAAAGGCTTAATATTGTTACAATGGTAATATTCCTAAAACCATAGAAGAATCTAAATCAAATCAGCCTTTGGCTAATTTATGTCATAAGAGCAGTACCTAATGGCTCTGACAGTTTCATTTGGATTTGTCAGAATAGAGACAATCTGCCATGTGCTAATTCAACAGATTTTTAACTAAAAAGGAAATGTGGGAGGTAAAAATTAAATGTTTCCTATTCCCAGGGGCCTTGATGATTTGTTACAAAGAAAATATTGTATTTTATCAAATTAAGATGCCTTTGACCATTAATTACATATTAATTTCAGGGACATTAAATTAGGATAAAAATCTGCTTGTATAACAATCATATATTATACATATATTAAACAACAATCATAATGTAGGATTCCACATATATTATGTTATCATACATCATAAGAGTAGTGAAAAAAAAAGTTTTAGGAGATAAAGATGTCAACTGATTGAGAAAAATAAGGATTGAATAAATATTACCCAAATTATGAAAACACAAGATTTTCACAAGAAATTAAAAATATGATTACAGGACCTAGAATAAGGCAAAGCATAAAGGAGGGAAAGTCCTGCTCATGTTAAGGGAAAGCAAGATGGCATTAAGAAACCATTGGTAGTTTTGGAGAAGAGAAGTTACATTAGAAGGATTAACCTGGCAGTAGATAAGAATGGGTTCTAAGAAATTAGATACTAGGAAATAAGTTATTTTCAAATATTCTGGCCTTAAGATGCCAGTATAACATCAATGGAGAAATATGTCACAAGCCATGAGATATATAATTAGAAGAGCCTTCAAGAATGATGATATCAATTTAGGAAAACACTATATATAGTGATGAAAGTAGATAAAACAGTCAAGGAAAAAATGTAGATAAAAGAAATAAAGGCAAGAATAAAACCTTGAGAAATTCCTACACTAAGTGGTAGGAGACAGAAGAGAATCAAAAAGATAATAGAGAAGGATTAAGAACAGGAGAAGATGGGGCAGGGAGGGTGGGGGGGACTCGAGGGGGGGCATCAAGGAAGGGAGGGAATATGGGGATATGTGTATAAAAACAGTTGATTGAACCTGGTGTACCCCCCAAAAAAATAATTAAAAAAAAAATTAAAAAAAAAAAAAAAAAGAACAGGAGAAGAAGAGGAAAAGGAAAGTTGGAGAGACTTTCAACATGAGCAACAAGATCAATGTCAGCGTTGGTCTGGTTAATGACCAAGGGAGAAGCTATTCACTTTGTAAAGGACACCAGTAACTTCTGCTGGGGCAATTTCAGTAAAAGAAGAAAAGTTGCTTTTCTAGAAAAGCAATATGAGCTTAGAAAGTTTCACTGAATAAAGGGTGATACCAGAGCCTAAGACAGCACATTTGACTCCTAATGGCTTTCTGGCTTTTGGATCACAGATCCCCCAGGATGTGTGGTAAAAAAATTTTTAACTGAAAAGCATGCACAGGACAATGCAATGTCTTCTAATAAGCTAGGCATTTATCTACTTCATGCAAGACTGAAAATGGAGACCATAAACACAAGAAAATAAGATGGTCTCATCTCTAAGCAGAATTAACACCTTCAACATATTTTACAGGGAGAAAAACTCATTTAGTTTTATTTAACATTACTCTGACTAGCATTATCCAAGGTATAAGTGAATAACTTTGAAGTGTGGAAGGAAAATGGAAATATCAATATGAAAGATAGAATGACAAATGTGTGAGAGAATGCTACAGACTGCAATGCTTATGGACTAGGAGGAAGAACAAAGGTCTGTGGTCTTGGAAGCTGAGAGGTAGTAAGGTATGGAGAGCAGATGTAAGCTGTGTATCATTTCACATTCCTTTGCAGCTTCAGAGGGAAAGAGGAGGAGATATGAAAGGATTGGTGTGTCACGCGACTACACATCCCCCTAAACGCCAATGGTTAAGAGCAGAAAAATCCACATAATGCTTTGGAATGAGAAGAAAGCACTTTAATAGCAGATTCTAGTTCAGAGGATACATATTAATTCTGAGAGACTGTATAAGAAAGAGAAGACTTGACAGGACCCGACATTGGTTTTGTGAGTTGAAAATTACCTGGAAGACAAGATACAGAAAAGCTTTGTAAATCAGAACTAGAATTCTTCTGCTCTTGAAATTATAGGTCACAGAAATATTTGATTTAACTAGTCTCTAATGGTGCCAGCCTGTCAGGCTGAAGATTACTTACATGAGTTGCTTACAATGCAAAATAATAACCCTATTAAATTTAAGAAGGTTTAAAATGCATTTCCTTTTGATGGGATTAAGAAAGTCCTAATATTTAGAAAAAGGAAATTAATATTAATTTTCTGAGGGACTGACTTGCTTTAAATGTATTTAAATAACAAAAGAACTACTTTTATCTTTACCTAAGAATTTAGAAAAGTTAATGGTTTTTAAAAAAATGATTTTCTTTAATATTTGCAAGCATTTGATAAATTTTAAACGATTGTTGTTCCCTGTCCTTTATTAACGTACTTAGAATATAATAGCAGATGCTACAAAAAAAAAAAAGATAAATCAACAGAGTGCCTACTGCTTTTCAAAATCTAAATTTGTCTGTTTCATACATCACTATCATTTTCTTTTGGAAATTCCAGTGAAATTTTTTGTTGTTTATACTGTACCTGTGTACAGTGAAATAAAAAGATATTGGAAAATTGTATGTACTATAAGGATTAAAAACGTGAACACTACTTAACCACATTTCCTATCTCCCTGTTCAGACATGTCTGAGTCAGCTGGTAATAAGAGTAAAGATGACAAATATTGAGGAATTGGATTCAGAGTAATCAATATGAATAGTGCTGTTAACTCAAGACGTCTCTGTTATGATACCTTGCCTGGATTAATTATGTTAGGTAAAGCAAAGATACTTTTGGTTCTCTAAGTCTACTCATCTGAGTAATCAATTGCAAACTTTTTCAGTTTGGGAAATGTTTGTCCCTGAATAAGGACAACTCTTTCAGAGTATCAGAGCATAATTTAGTTACCTAGAAAGGACTCAAAAATTACAATTATTAGACCCTGTATTTGTGTTTATCTTACAGAGGAGAGTCAATAAATGTCTGACAGAGGAGAGTCAATAAATGTCTGACAACCTTAAAATTTCTTTGAAGTCTCATATAGTATATTTTAAAAATACAGGCTAGTTTTTTTTACTGTTCCCATAACACATTTAAATTTATTTTAATACAATCAATGTTTTAAACCACTTTCCACAGAGTAACATAAATGATCCTTAAAAACATACCACTTTTATACTACAGTTTCCAGCACCCAGGGCTATGCCAAGCGGTAAAGAAAAAAAAGAGTACACATTTCAATTTGCAAATAGACCCCTATAAGACCTAACTTATTTTTTAAATAATTAGATATCTATAGCAAAATATATCCAAGTGTGATATTTTACTGCATCTTTATGGACTTTTCTACAATGAAACGTGTTTGAAGGTGATTACACCAAGTAAAAGAAACCTCATCCAAGGAGAATATGCAGGTCAGAGAGAAAGAAGGCATTCTCTAAATTAAATGGTAAATGACATTTCTGTTACAGGATAACATCTACTAAATCATTAAACTGTCTAAACTAAAAGAAGACAATGGAAGCATTAGCAAATGAGAATAACGTGCTGCAATCAAATCTATTCCTAATCTCTGGCAACAAAATAATCACACAGGGATCCCTCTGTTGGCTCCTCTGTGGTCTACATGCATTTCATAATGGAGGCTATGCACCCTTCCAGTATTAAAGATGGGCAAAGATTTGTTAGTAAAAGTTTTAAGTTATCCAAGCAGATTTACCTCCCAAAACGATAGCTAACCTCATGGATCAAATGAGGCTTTCACTATAAATCTACTAAATAGATATATCTGGAAGTAAATGGGCATTGTTTTTAAGAAGAAAAAATAAACGTATTCCTAGATAATGAAAACAAGGTGTTTTCTTTACACCTTAGGCATTTATTTTACCAGAAGGAGGAATTTTTAAGTTATACCACATTAAATTTTAACAAACTCTTCTTTCCTGCTTTGAGGTAGTTACAGATCTTGTAATTAAAGTTCGTTTAAACAAAGTTGACAGCCCGAGCATGGATGAATTTCTCCACAGCATTCCCTTCTCAGTTTCCTTGTCTTTCTCTACCTGCTTTCCTTCCCCCATCACTTTCCATTGAACTAGGAATGCTAAGTCCCTGCCTCCTACTGCTGCTCGAAGTCATTTCATTTTCTCCCTCCCTAAGTCTTAACCTCCTCATCCTGCAGGAAAAAGATGCCACAAGCAATATTCATTTAAAATTTTCCTATCAGTTCACAAATCTCCCCTTAAACAGTTCCTGTTTCCTTAATCATCGTGTAGAATATTCAGTTCTCACCCGAGCAGTTACTTTTTCTCTTCTCTAAAATCTGGAAGAAACTATGGACCAACACACAGCCTGGCCAATGATAGAGTCACTACTCTATTCCAAGTGCAGCTTGGGTGAGTGGAAACTCATAGCACCTGGCCTCAGGAGTGGAGCGTGACTCTCCAGAGACCTGGAAAAAATTAAAGAACCTAATAAGGGATGTCATGTGACACCTTCCTGCTATTTTAGTCTCTGCAGTTGGCTTTCCCAGTTTAATTAGGCAAAAGTAATGAGCCCTTTGTTCTGCAGAATTGCTCTAAAAACTTCTTCAACAGAAGTCCTTCTGGCAAAGTAGCATATGTTAATTCTACATATTCCAAATTCAACCTGCTATCACTAGAAATGGGGACGCAAGTGGGGCTTTATCTCCTATTAAGTATTCAATGCCTGTTCCCTATCACCTACAGTAATTCGTAAGCAATCCTGACGGCCTTCTGTGGTAAAAATCCTATTCTGAAATAATCATGTTGAGAATAGGAAAATGAAATCTAAATCTCTTTATTCCCACATAATCTTTAGTATTGTTTGAGGATCACATTGTGAGTTAAGGAACAGGAGATCTTAACATCCTCCAGAGCTCTATTTTTGTGAAACCCCAGGTTAAACGAACCCCCATCTTAAATTCCAAACTTACACACCAGACTCAGTTAAAACAGCTTAGAAACCTTATTATGTGGTATCCAATGGCTCAAGACAGAGCATTTAAATCTCACTGTCATTTTCTTTTTGTGTTCCACAGTGTTTAGCTAAGGCACATGACACTTGGAGCCATTTAAAATAGTGAAATCTCACAGTTATTTTATTTTAAATTCTTTTCCCTCCCTTATTCATTTGTAGCCCAAGGATTACAATGCTTTTAATGATAGATTGCTATTCTGATTTATGTCATTGGGTGCTTTGGACTTAAACTATGTGATTCCACACATTTTACTTTGTACTCTTCTGACTGCTGTTATTAAGAAGTAATGTTTTCAGGAAATCTCCCATTGTAGCTCAGAGCCAATCATTACAGTTGAAAGCATCCAAGGCTTCAAATGATAATGTCAAAAGTGAATTACAGCTTTCAAAATAAATTATCGTTGGGCTACACTACATTGTGGAAGTAGTATACTTTTCAATCAAGGGTTTAAAGTCACTTTCAATCGCATCTTTTTGAAAGATTTTTAAGATATTAACTTTCTAAATATTGTCAGGAATTTCAGAGCTTCTGGAATTTCAACATCTCTTCTCAAATATCAACTGAACCACCTAGAAAACCAATAAAAGTAAAAGTAGCCTAAGAACTGCACTGCCAGTACCTGGATTATGGTTATAGCTTTTTATTCAATATTCATTAGTCCCTTGGTTATTTTCTCTTAAGCTTTGACTATTGGGTATTACTGTATTAACACTATATTAATAGGTACAAACTGGATCATTGAGAGCTCAATGAATGGGAATAGAAGAACTAGAACAAAAATACTAACGATTCTTCTCCATTTTACCTTGGTGACTGTAGAATCTTTCACTTGTGTTGTTTTAGAGAACCAGGATGCCTCAAGATAATCACCAATAAAAGGGAAGCAAAGTATTTATCGGATTAAACATAAAGAGACATATGCAATAGACATCAGACTCTCAAAAATCTCTTTAAATCTTGGGTTATGATTCCCAGCTGGGCATGTTGATTTCACTATCAACTCATGACCACTGTCCTCAAATCAATACTGCATACTGCTGAGCAATCTTACCAGTTTGATTTTTCTCTCTACCTACAATTTCATACCTTCTTTACTTTTCTGGAATATCCAACTATTCTTTAACCCCTTATACTCAACATGTGATCTTGTAACACTTTTAATCAAGAAGATAAAAGCTGTTAGATGACATCCTTCATCTCTCCACCATACAAGTCCAGCTGATTTTGCACACTTTCTGTTTCTCTTTCTGATTACAATGGAGAGTGTGTATACAACCTGAACCCCACCCCTTACTGTCTTGGCAGAGTCCTCCTTTTGTCAGTCATCCCTCTCTGAAGCTCTTCAATTTGTACGGCTTTACTATATCTTTGTCCTTGCCAATAGCCATCCACACATATCTGAGTGTATCTCATTAAACCTCTTGATCACTTGCCAGCTATTTTCCTATCATACTTCTCATCCCCCTTTGTTCATTTTTTAGGCCCCGCAAATATGGATTCCACCCCATGAGACTATTCTGCTTTTGATAGAGATGAAAGATATCTTTCTGTTGCCGAACCCCTAGATCCTCATCTTATTATCAGACTTCTGTGTTAGTTTCTTAGGGCTGCTGTAACAAATTACCGCATGCTATGTGAATAAGAAGACAAATTTATTCTCCCACAGTTCAGGAGGTCAATATAGACCAAAATCAAAGCGTTGGCACCAGGTGGCTTCCTTCTGGACACTCTGAGGGAGAAACCATCCCATGTCTCCCTCCTAGCTTCTGGTGGCTCCCAGCAATCCTTGACATTCCTTGGCTTATAGCTGCACCCCTGCAATCTCTGCCTCTGTCTTCCTATGAATTCTGTGCTCTTGTGTCCCCTTTCTTCTTCTTATAAGGATGCCAGTCATTGGATTTAAGGCCCACCCAAATCCTGTAAAACTTCATCTTAACTTGATTACATTTATACAAACCCCATTTCTAAATAAGGTCACATTCATGGGTACAGGAAAGTTGGGACTTGAACATATCTTTTTGGAGAGCACAATTCAACTCACTGCAACTTCTCAACAGCATTCAAAAAGTTTGAAGTTGTTCTTGAATCATACTTCTCTTTTTTGGCTTTGGAACACCAATTCACCTGGTTTCCTTCCATGCTACTCGTTAGTCTCATTTAGGGGCTGATTTTTCTCTAACTCCCCCCTATGGCTTTTTCTCTTGTTCCTCTACATTCATTTCCTAGGCAGTCACATCTATCCCAACATTTGAAAGATCTTAAATTTGTACCTCTATCCAGATATCTCTTCTGAGCTTCAGGCTACTCTTTCCAACTACCTACATGGCATCTCTATTCAGTAATTCATGCTGTTTCTAAGACAGTGTATCTAATACTGAAGAGGAAAATTAGAAGTTTGTGCTCAGCTAGAAATAACTTCACGCTTGCTCTGCTTCTGTAAAATCTGCTTGCAGTGCTGAGATAAGAACAAGATGACCTAGCAATCAACTGTAACCTTAAGATGTTCTGATAAGTATGGAATGTTCTGCTCCTGCAAGTTTGTGTTTGGAAACCACCTGCACGTAACCCATAGCAACTCCCGTGCTCTGTAACTGCCTGTAACCAGGTAACCAATCAACCAATGCTAACTGTAACCATGTGCACTGACCCCTATAAAAGTAAAGCTCACCCTGAGCTCAGGGCCCCAGAACTCTAGAGTGTTAGCTTATCTGGGACCGCCAGCTTAACAAACGTGAGTTCTCCAACCCTCTGATGTGGTGCTTGGTTTCTCGACAGACGGATTTGATTTCTGCAACAGTGCTAGTCCCTGATCTTCTACCCATTTTTTTCTTTAGCATATCTTTGATTTCACAATAAATTAAACTTTCATTCACTCAAGTTTTTTTTTTTTTTTTTTAAAGCCAGAAATCTTGGAGTAATTAACTTTTCCTTTTTCCTTAGCACATTTCCCAATCTATTACAACTAATTACCAATATACTTTGCTTCAACTTTTGAAACTGAGGAGGACCCTGTGGGGCTCCTGGGCACAAAAGCCTTTTTGTGTCCCCCAATTACTTGATTACAGGAAATTCAGCCTCCATGACCTTCATTCAGCCTCCATGACCTTCCCTGAGTTCCAAGGAGCAGGTTCAAACAGTTGCTAATTAGGGAAGGAAGGGGATGTGGAGACAAGGAGGAACAGTCAAAAAAAAAAAAAAAAAAAGACAACAGTGCAGTCTTGGGGCAGGGTTCTAGTTCCCACTCAAGGGATATACACAACAATATCTTTGATCTGTATTGCAGATACTGAAACCCCCACCAGGTGGGAGAAGTTAAGTGTATGCTGCCCACAGGTACTTAGACCCTAGGCAGTTGAAACCTGAAGGTTGCTGATGCTGACTCCCACTTACATCACCACCAACCAGTCAGAAGGTTGTCCATGAGCTGATCGTGCCCTCTTTGAACCATTACTATAAAATTCCTCACTCCCTCCTCTAGGACGGGACACAGTTTCAAGGGCATTAGCTCACTGTGGTCCCCTTTGCCTGGCAAAGCAATAAAGCTATTCTTTCCTACTTCATCCAAAACTCTGTCTCTGAGATTTAATTCAGTGTCAGGGTACAGAGGCCAGATTTGGCATTTACTTTTAATATATATATTTCAATTCCATTCATTTCCCTACATTTCCCCTGCAACAATTTAGTCCAAACCACAAGCATTTCTTATTTGAAGGACTGGAAAGCCCTGCTAAATGATTTTCCTTTCTGCATTCTTATGACCTTCCAATCCATCTTTCTATAACAGTGAGATTAAACTTTGAAAAATATATCAGAACACTTAAGAAGCCTAGTTCATATCTTTCAATAGCTTTCCAACCAATGTACTTAGAATAAAATTCCAGTTCTTTTTCATGATCTCCTTCAGTTGCCTGACAGTTTCTCCATCTCATTTCTCATCAATTTCCAAGACCTGTTCAGTATACTATGAAGTCTGTTTCTCAAAAAAGTAATTCATATCAGATCCTTAAACATGGCATTTCCACACACGGGAACATTCTTTTCCCTCATTCTTCGTCTGCTGACCTTCTATTACATCTTCAAATTTGACTTAAATATCTCTTCCTTAGTAAGGTTTTTTTCTAATCATGGAACCATTCGCTTATAGAATTAGTCTGTTATATTCTCTCCTCATGTAATCCAATATTTCCTCAGACCATGTACTGTAGTTTGTAATTATACATTTGTATATATTCAACTTCTAGCTTTGTTCTAAAATTATGGGGGTTAAATATTAAGGGCAAAGCTTAGATCGGATTAGAAATCAGAATAACTTAACCCTAATCTAGAGTCTACCATTCATTAACTTGAGCAGAATGCTTAACTTCTTAGGGTCTTACTGTTCTCTCCTGAGAAAATGACTTATTTGGACAAAGTAGCTTCCCAGATTCTGTCGTGACTCAACAATTCTGCTACTCTATGATCCTGTTAATACTCTGAAACTTTAAGAGATAATGGACCATTTTTTTACTTCATTTGGGATACTAATGTAAACTTGAGATATGGACATTTTCAAAACAGTTGCTTTCCATGACTATGGGGATAGGGGTATGAATGTATTAATGTCTGGCCTTCATTCATAAGGCTGAACCTAGGAAAAGTTGAAATCTGTGCCTCACAAAAATTGCCCTATTCTTCCCCATTTTGTCTTCTCCATTTTTAACCACAAACCCCAGACACCCTATACCCTCTGCTCATCCTCAGACTATTCGGGATCACTCATACACTTTCATGAAGACTGCATCTTTCTAAGAAGCACATCACTGTCAGACTTCTCTCACCCCAAAAACACTTTCTGTTTAGAATCCTATTCTCCTAAGATCTCACTCCATCGTAAATAGAATTTTCTAAGTAAGCAATCGCCACACATATTAACCTGTGCAGGGTTGATAGATTCTAAAGGTAATGTATTATTCTTTTCAAAGAGCGTTTCTGTTAGATGAATATATTTATCTGTCTATATTCAATTTTAACAAGTTATGTTAAACTCTAAAAATATGTCATACCATTACTTTGAGATTTTTTTTGTTACTCATTTATAAATGTATTATTTTGTTTATATTTTATACATAAATATGCAGTGTTTTAGTTATATGTATTTCATAATTCTTTACAAACATTTATTCATACTGGAAAAAATTAAACTCTATGAGTGATATAAACTCTAAATTAAATGTTTAGAGATGTGAATGGAAAACCTTTTCCTTCCATTTTGGTTTAAAAAACAAAATTTTGCTTTTAGTAATAAGTAAAATCAACATGTAACATATGTTTCTAACAGCATAGATTTAAAAAGCAGAGATTGTTGATAAGTAAAAAGATACAGTATTATATTATCATCTCTCTTTCAAGAGGACATTTCTAAAACACTCTAAAACATGCTACAATTTAAAATAAATACATTGTATCCTAATTTTAAATCTGTGTTTTCTTTTAAATTCTAGTTGTGACCAGCCACACCATACTATTATGCAAACCTTTTCTTTAAAAAAATATTTTTCATGTACCATGTCCACTGGTGTCACTGTGATTAAGATATAGATTACAAAAAAAAAAAAAAAATCAATTTGGTTGATATATGTGAGCAAAGAAATTGATTAGGCATTCCTCTTTATTTAAGAGAGATATCAGTACATAGAGTTACAGTCTGCCTTCATTTAGTCTTTTCATTTGTGGTACTCCATATTACATGAGAGCACATCTATTTGAATCTCTTTAATATTCATGATCCTCTCACCAGCCTGAGCAAAAGAGCTAAAGCATTTGATAGCAATCTGAAGAACTTGATTAACAATGTACTAATCATCAGTACCATTGACCTGATTCAAAAATGTTTTCAATTCATCCATCACTTTTATAACCAAAGATGATTGCATTACTTTACCATTTTTTATTTAAATAAAACCCCACGAGCTGAAAATATGAAGCTATTTCTACTAAATGCACCTTGCAACAATTTAATTTATTTTTAAACTAAGTTCTAAAGTGACCTATAATAACCAATTAGTACTTGAACATAGGAAACCAGGGCACAAGTGGTCTGTGGCAAAATCAATTCACTTTGACTTCACGTCACTAAATGTTAAATTGTGCCAAGGAATTAATTTTGCAATAAATTGTTATTGTGGTTACAAAAATCCAACTGAAGGATATTACCAGGAGTAATTACCCATATATCCAAATGCATTGAATGTAGAGTGTGAACTATAATTACCTCCCAAATTGCTTATCATTCAAATGTTAATTTTAAAGATTTCATTTTTATAGCCATAACTTATTTTTTAATTTTTAAGAACTTATTTTTAATGTATCCTAAAAATGTACTGCTGGCATAGTAAATTTAATAATAATTTAAAAGTATAAACATTCACTAGTGCATCACCTTTGGACTCAACTATCAATTATCAGTGTTATGTTAAAATAAGATGATATAGTGATCTAGAAGTAGGACAAATTGCCTTTTGTGCCAAAATGTCACTGAGAACCAGGTTTACTATCAAGCTTGTGCAATATTATACTTTTAGGGAAAAAAAAAACACAATGCAATTGAATACATCTGAGGAAGAATAGCAATATCATCCTTCAAACAGACTGAAACCCATCTCCACAGTAAAAGTTCTGAAGTGATAAACAATTTGGTTATTTCCTATGCTCGTGCTCTTCTACATTTTTAAATACCAAACTATATTTAATATCACATGCAGTGGTAGCACACCTGTTGCAAAGTGTTTTAAATCATGCTTTTGCATTAGATCATTTTTATTCTCCATTTTCTTCCTGGAATTTGATCATAAGAACAATTTAGACATCATTTAATGTACTTAGGATAACATATATTTTTAAATCATTATTTAGGGTGGCAAACCATTGAGAACAGTAATATAATAGATTCCAATTTGTTTAAATGTATAATCTAGCTTTCAATGTGAGAATTTAATATTTCAAATATTGTTACTTTTTTGATTCTTTGGCAAAGTCTACATGTAATTGCATGAAAGTAAATAGAACCAAATACTTAGTGAAGCAGTTAATGTCTCCATACTAGCCTGGCATTTCTGGGAATCATGCCATTTGAGTCTATGTGGACTGACCTTAAGAAATCAAATATGTCAGATTTAAATAATGACTGTTAAGCTTATTTTCTCTCCTATTTCCAATCCAGTTATTTAAAATAAAAAATCTCCTGAGAAATTTTTTCTATTCAACTGATTTTAGCTTACAAATAATATCACATATTTTCTATTTATAATAAGGGGGAGTCATTAATTCTAAGGGTGTTTTTAATTACAATATTTTAATAATTCTGAAATTCAGTATTCAGTGTTTATAAAGCAACATATCTTAAATTCCTGGAAGCATAAAAATTTTATGGAAAAGAGTTAATCTATATGAGGGTTAAATTTCTGATATAAATGGATCTGTCATATACAAAAAATTTTTAAATATTCATATTTAAAAGTGTGAGTTCTAGCCTGGAAGGGAATTTCCCAGACAAAACCACCCATCTGTAAACAAAAAATGAAGGTAATGAAAGACTATATTCTGTTATATATATCAGGACTATATTCTTTCCGTAAATATTAAAGGTGGGTGACTGGGCATCTCAGATACGACAGTAGATTATTTTCTTATTCCTTTTCCACATTGTTTTATCTCTACTAGTTAAAGAACTATTAAAGAAATACATACAAAACTATACAAATAACTCAAAGTTTCAATATTTCCCTATGAGTAGGCTACACTATTTTTGCTATGTGTAAATGGTGATACTGAATCAAATGTTTTGATAAAAACTCTTTATACATGAGTGGATTTGGAAAATGAAGATAAACAATCTTGTGAAAAATGCTTCTAAATAATGAAAATGGTTCAGCAATCTAAGCCTCCTTAGTTTGTCCAAAACTGTTTTTCTGTGATAGATAACTGCCTTGTGGATGATGAACTGAAGTATAAATTTGGGATAAGTGCATAGTATAATAAGCCCCCAAATGCTATTTGCACAGTTCTCTGCAAAGGGCTGCTGCTGAATTGCCCCCTTGGTCCAATGATTTATTGTACCAACCATGTGGAATAGAAAACTAAAAATCTAGATGAACTTTAAAAAGAAAAAGAATCTTCAAATAGTTTCAGCAGAATCTTCCATTCTTAATGAAAAAGAAGTTGATCAAGTCTAAAATGGAAAGTTGGGTTGCAACAAGTAAACCATTATTCCTCCTTCTTTTGTTTTCATGTTTGGAAAAACAAATACATACAAGGCATGCACATATATGTAAATGAGCATTCCTGAAAAGACGAACATTCTTTTTATGTAAAAGTATGAAAACTATGCAGCCTAATGCTGGACATGAACTGATATCACATGCATATTGATTGAACTGATATCATATGCCTTAAAAGTTTTATATGGTCCCAGAAGTAAAAAACAGACAAAAATAAGGTTTTTGAGTAAAACCAAACCAAAAAACAAAAAGATTCAAAGGTAAATTATGTGGAACTAAGAGCAAATATTGGTATAGAATGAAATATAAGTCTATGGGGAGGGAGGGGGAAGTATATATAGCAATGTCTTGGAACTTTTTTATATGAGCCTCTTAGACCATAATACAAATTATTCTGACAAGGTGTACGCTCTTGGAGCTCACTGACCAGATAATCCAGAAGCTGTCTAAACCAGAAGAACATGTTTTTCTTGGGAGGTTGTACAGTTTTCTGACTTGCACCTATATTTGTGTAGGTGATATCTGAATTCCCCTGAAAGATATAATTAAAAGAGTCCATTTCTGATAACGAAAACAACCTTCTATAAGCTGAAATTTTTAGTTTTAAGCAGGGCATTTGGGGGCATTCAGGTAAATACAGCCGAAGAGTTTATAATTAGTCTGACATTTCTAGACACAATTAACTTGCAGATTCAAATACTTGATTTACATATATAAATATCATCATGTGCTGACACTTCATAATCTTCCTTTGGAAAATGAAACTCCATCAGAAGTTATTCTCTGGTGGGTATTCACTGAATTCTCCTTATGGCTACACACACAGACACACACACACACACACACACACACACACACACACACAGTGACATTCGGGATATCTTTTCTTAATCACTAAAAAATAATGCTAAGCAATAGGTTTTCTGTCCTGGCATACTTAGAGGTCTTATGTGACTTTCAAATATATACTCTTCATATCTGATTACAAAGAAAATTTATCAAATTAAATTTTACAGATTCCTTTGCCACATTTTCTAATATCTTTTTATTTTTCTTCACAAAATACATATTTTTCGTTAGTTTAGGTGCTAGGTCTTTTAAAATCTGAGTGTTAGGAAGTCACTTGGGAATGAATATAGAGAAGTTATTTTCCTAATAGCACTAAAAAAAATGAAGGTACTGAATCAAACTTCATGCTCATTCTTCAAATCCTAGAATATAAATTTATTTAATGAAGTAACTATTTGTCAGAGAAATAGATATGGTGCTCTGCGTGTCATTTTACCAACTGTCTGATCTTATTTCCAGTCGTATTTGCACGTACCTCTTTTTAAACAGTCCAAAATATATATGGCAACATCCTACCTGAAAAGTAAAGGAGTCAGAGAAAAGGAGTGAAGAGAACTATCAAATAAAGTATAAAAATAATACTCCAAATTATATTGGATGGGGTTAGAAATATACACACAGTCACTGATATCCAAAAAGAAAAAGAAACGTAACTCTTTAGAGACCTATTGTGGATTAACCATTTATTTTCCATTATTTTAAGAAAGTGTTGCCTAAATGGGGGGGTATTTTTGTTTTTGTGCCATAAAATGTTTAAATTGAATAGATTTAATTTAGGTCCAGTCAAATGTGTAGTTGTCAAGCATTTAATGCTGAAATACATTGCCTTAAGAAATGTTATTTTAGAGCTGTTTGCCTTTTAAATTCTAACACGCTGTATGTCTATTTGTCTAGCCTCCATCAAAGAGACTATTGTAGCTGGAGGCGTTGGTAGGAAGAGGACGGCAGGGCTACATCCTGTCAAACCCTCAAGTAGGAATTATTGCCTTTTTTGCCTCAGTTCCCAGCTGTATTATGTCACCAAATCACATCACAGTGTAATCAAAGATGAATAAAATGTTCTTTTTTCTTTACCTTAAATGCTTTTTCTGTCAATTACAATCAAAGGACATGATTTCAGGTCTGTCAGTTTGTGAGGCTCTTTCCTACTGATGACTAAAGCTGTAATCTGCTAAATATAAAATGAATCAGAAAAGTCTTAAAATGATTTTGCTATTAAGAATGTTTTTTTTTTCCCTCCCACAGGGGACAGAAAGTAATTGGTCTTTAAAGAATGAAATCAAAGATTTTTTTTTAAATGACCCCTTTGGTTTTCTCCCTTTTATGCTTTCCTCTTCCTGCCTTAATTCTAAATCTTCAATTGTAACACTGGTTTGTTTTTCTGAGAAAACATACATAGTACTCTAATCAAAACTATACAGCTCTTTGTAAATATTAGCCCAGCATTTTTATAAGTCCAGAACTTTCTTGCCATATTACTGCCGATTAGGTACCCTGTAATATTAGCAGTAATTCTGCTATAATTCCAACTTCTAGGCAGGTTTCTGGCTTGATTACATTATTAACGATAATCAAAAACATTTTCCCAGAATGATTTTAGCTTGGTCGTAGGGATTGCCTCCTTTGATCTTCTTAGCGTTATTTTACGATAGGTTGCTCCTCATTTACACTACAAATGCTGGCAAAAATGAAAGCGGTATCTCCGCTAGCAATGCCTGATACAAGAACTGGTTCAGCAGTCTTTGCCAGCTGCTTTCATTGATGAAAATCAGGTTGTTTATAATGGGGGAGAAAGGCTCAGAATGTAAATGTTTGCCCTCATGAGAAGCTTGATAGAACTTGTCATGAACTTCTGCCTTGTTCCTCAGTTAAATTTTTCTTATTTCTATATTTAATATTTAAGCAAATATTTGTACAGTTGAGACACCCTTCTTGTGTTTCACTACAAATATCATTCTTGGGTTCTCATATCCAGAACTACTCTTAGGAAAAGTAAGAATATAAATGCAATATATACAATCTTAATTTATTACCCCAGAATTTCTCACAAACACCTGCTACCTGACTCTGTCCTTCTTTATCTTCCATTACTATTTATTTGCCAAAGTGAGAAATACATAGTTGTTTTAAGATGTTTTTAAGATGTTGTTTTCAGATGTTTCTACTTCTTTAAGGTGGGAGAGAGGAAGTCACAGACACCTTTTAGCCAGTATTTCTCTGTTTTTCAGTGCCTGTGTGTGCACACACAGGCACGCACACACACACATACAGAAATACTAGGCTGAGAAAAAAGTATAGAATAAAGCACTGCATATAATCTGGTAATAAAAATAAATATTTAGTGTCCTATCTCATTCCAGATGCCAGTAAACTCAAATCACTTGAAACAATATATCATACACAGAAATAAACCCAAATGTCTTCCAAGTACTTTGGCAAATGAGAGACTGCCCAAAATGCATTACGAAAGAAACCTCTGAAGGAGCCGAAAGACAGAATTCTGCCTGTGATTTTGTCACTGGCTATGTGATCTTGAAATTAACTAAGAAAATTCATTTTCTATGCATCCATCCTTTTAAAACATGATGAGAATCAGACCAGTTAGCACTCAGTTCCAAAAGCTAAAGAAATCATATATTAGAGCCCCCAAAACCTTACATGTAATGTGGTACAACCCCTGCTCTCATTTTACAGATGTTTTACAAATGAAGAAATAAAGGACAAAGACTCAAAACGCAAGGCAGAAGAAAAGTGCTGCTGAGCAGGCCAAGATCAAGGACTCTTGAAACAAAATGACAGAAAAAGTAGCGCATCAAGCCTCACACCTAAATAAAAGTATGTAGAAAATTTTAATAAAGTGTAAGGATGTGCTTAATACCTAAATATGTTATTGAAAAACAAAATGTTGGGAGATTGGGATTGCCATATATACATTACTAATAAGAAAAAAATATCAAATTGTACACTTTAAATATATGCAGTTTATTTTATGTCAATTATATCTCAATGAAAGTTCTTAATAAACAAACAACAAAATGTTTCACACAAGGCTAAACTCCCTTTAACTACCAACTCAAATTTCAATCTCCCTAACTCCATCCCATCCTATAACAAAGAAAAAAATACTACACCAGAATAGTTTGTTTCCTTCCAGATTGTGTGTATGTCCACTGGGTAAAAAAAATTTACTCTTTGGGTGGGGACCTGAATATGATCTCAAACTCAGAGAATCCTGAGGATGAATTAAAATCCAATATTATGCCTAAGCCTAATGACAAGCAAAGGACAGACCATCTTGGCAGGAACCCTTTGGTAATTGTATAAACAAACGTAGTCTTTATCCACGTGCACATAATTTTCTCTACATTTCTGGATTCAAGTCCATTTTTCCTTTTTTTCTTTTTTTTTGTGGCACACGGGCTTATTTGCTCTGCAGCATGTGGATCTTCCTGGAGCAGGGATCGAACCCGTGTCCCCTGCACTGGCAGGTGGATTCTCAACCACTGCGCCACCTAGGAAGCCCAAATCCATTTTTCAATACATTTTAGTAGTGGGACTTTGAAAAAAATGATTTAAGTTCTCTGAGAACCAGTATCCTTATCTACATACAGTGAAGGGAATATTATCTACCCCACTGAGTTCCTTTGAAGATTCAAGAAAATTAAATACATAGGAGAGTGCTTGGAACATAGTATTTACTTGTAGCCTCACATATTATGTTTTATTGTAATTATCTTCCTTTCCGGTGAAAATATTAGTTAGTGGAGGGATGAAGACACAGTTCATTTCTTTATCCTTAGTATTTTGCAGTCCCTGTAACATACAGTAGGCACTCAAAATTTTTTGATTGGTTGGCTGCCTGGATGAATAGATGGGTTAGCAAATCTGTACACAAGCCAAGTAAAACCGGAGAACTAACAATTATTTGGTAAATTTGATCACTTTAAAGATAACAAGGCCTAAATATTATTTTACTTTCTCCTCAGATGTGGTTTATCAATATTTCAAAAATTTTTGTTCTTCACCCACACCATTGGCATGATTTATGTATACATAGATAGATATAGATATCACATATATCCTAGCACTTCCCAAACTTTATTCCATCATGTGAAAACAGTAATATTTGTTTGACTCACTTGGAGTCACCCAACAGGACACTCAAGAGCAGAAGTGACAGAAGAGAGAATTATCACTGTCCCGCTGCACTCAGACCCTCAGTGAGCCGAGGAGGTCTCTGGGAACCCATCCTGATGCACCAGCCTCGCAAATGGGGCAGGAGACTCCAAACACTCTGATTTTCCTAATATTATTTTTTTAAATGACTTTAAATATTATGTTTATAGTTAATCTTGTCCCAAGTGCTAATATCTATGAAATCCCCAGTATTATCATCTATTTTTTTTTATCATTGTCAATAACAAACAATGAACAACCTTAAGAATCCCAGTGGCTTCAAAAACATGGATATATTCCTGCCTTGGGATGCACTGTCCATCAAGGGCTAGAATGTTCCCAGAACCTCTGTTTCATGTTGTCCTCACTCAGAGAGTAAGGCAGAAGGGGCTTTTCCCATCTGGAATGTCTCTGATCATCCTCTTGGTGGGAAGACACCATGGTGAGTTGCATGTTGGTTAGTAAAGACTTCTGCCCCAAGTTTCATTGGACAGAGAGGCTCTTGGCCATGATGAATGTCAAGACTGTGAGGAAACGCAATCCTCCTGTGCATTTGACAGGAGGAGACTGAAATACAAACTGCCTTAATGACTATTCTTAATTTCCTTTTCTTTTTCTTCTTTGAACATGATGGAAGCCTTAGCATAAGGGAGTCCATGTAAGTGATTATGTATCAAAAATAAGAATCAGTTTTTATAAAAGAGATATTCAGAAAGTGATAATGCTATTTCAGCCTTGAAGTACAGAGGCGGAGAAACAGTGGCATAACTTTACAATAAGATCATGGATATTATCTGTAATGTCAATACTGTACCTGGAATAGCTTTAATTCTTCAGTGTTTTTACCCAACTGTCATGTAAAAACTCTAAATTAAACTTTCAAAATTCTAAGATGTCTTTAAAATAATCATGCATGAAAGCGTACAACTGTATTTTAAAGACACTGTAATCCCTTTCGCTGAGAGTAGGCTGCTGCAAGCAAAAGTATGCTGTTGCTCCAGTGCATTTCATTGAGCTATGACATCTCTCAGTGGCGGATGCAGCTGCCCTGCAGTCCCATGGTGGGCGTAGTGCAATCACAGGCTGTTCACCGCTTTAACCATGATGTTGCCACCAGTCCTCTAATCCCACCTTGCAGAACCAGCCTACTACGTCTAACTATCTAGGGTAGGCCAGAGTAGTCTAAATGGTTAATAAAGTGTGAGTCACCTGACAAAGCCATGTAAGTTGGAGGTAAACAGAAGAAGGTGATACAAATTTATTTAGAGGGAAAATTACTATAAATAGAAATGAGTCATAATAATGTCTACAGTCGAAAAAAACAAGTATCTGAATAGGCACTGGCCCAGCATCACATAGCAAAATATCCAGATATTTTACTGACTATTTTTGCTTTTCATTTGGATGTCTTCATGCTCCCCTGTCTCATTCCATGGAAATTACATAAAAATAGCACATTCTCTATCCCCCATACAGTGTGTCTGCACTGACAGGTGGCAGGTGGGAAGGCAACTCTGAAAGGAACGTGTCCCTATATTTCTAAATGCCCTGTGGCATACCTTGATGATGCACAGTATGATACAAGAGATGTGCCCTAAATCTTCAACATGGCAGCCGATTTCCATTCCAGACACAAAGCAGATAGGAAGTGTGGAGACATAATAGACATGCATCTTTCAACCTGGTAAATGCAGCTAGATTAACAAAAATATTTTAAAACAGCCAATAATTATAAAAACATTGCTTGCCATTGCATAATTATTTAATAAACCATATAACATACAACTGTTATTCCGTCGCAGACGCCCTCTTCACACTGCACCATATGGCTAATGGCTTCGATCGCACATCACACCATACTGAGAATTCCTTCTCATCATCCTGTATTGGCTACAGACTCAGTTTGTGGCTAATGTGTGTGTTACCCTTTCACTGCATGTTTATTTTATGAGATGGTGGCGTCTGTTTTAGTGTTGATTCTGAAATGATAAACTACTTTTTAAAACATAACTAGAAAATGACCTCAATATTAATTTTCCAAGGTGGATCTTAAATACAATTTCTGTTATCTTTTCCCCAGTTGTAACACCAAATTCTGGCCTTTTGCATTTTGATCAGCGTCAACAATGGGAGTCCATATTTGTTATAGTGTCACTGGTACATATAAAACGTTAAGTTATCTACAGGCATCATTTGAAAACGTTTAACTGGTAGATTTCTTTTCTGTATCTACTGCAGGGTGATAGCAAGGCTCCAGGACTCCCAAATAACTTAGTTTCAGAAACTCTTGTCTTCCAAATTCAGTCTCCAAGAGCACCTCAGTGAGCCTCTCAGAGCAGCTTCTTACTGAACATCAGTATATGTTGGGGGTATTCCAGGTACGTGTCTTCAACATACTGTTTTCTAAATGAACACTAATTATGTAATACTTATTTTGGGGTTTGAGGATAAAAAAAGGAAAAACATCAGACTGGAAAGTTGCAAAACTAACTCAATTTTCAAAAATAAAATCAAATATTATGTTAGTTTATTCAGATTTGTCAGGCATCTACACTGACTGTTTTTTTGTTTTTTTTTTTTAACTTTCCAGACCAGATGTTTTGGCAAAGGTCTTCGATTCTAAAATGATTTCGATGGGAGGGATAAAATTACCCCTGAGGCTAAAAAGACTTATCTGAACAGCAAAAAAATAAAATAAAATAAAATAGTAAAATAAAGCAAAGGAAAGCACATGATCAACAACACACTCTCTTTGCCTGGAAGTGAAAGGAAATGTGAGAAATACATTTTGTTTCATTTGGGTTTTTAAAAAATATATAGTTTCAGTTTCATATTAGGAAAGCCAGATTCTGGTTGACAAATTTTCTGTTTCTAAACATGAAGAATGTTGCAAGTTAGGGAAAAAAAAATGTTTACCCTCTTTGAATTTAATCAAATTTGTTGATGGCAGAAATTAGCATGACTAGTGCTTAGCAGAAAATCAAGATGATTACTCCTAACATGTCCCAGCTTTAAAGAACCCAACGTGTTCATTTTGTATTTCAGCCAAAATAATTTTATACCAGTTCGGCTTCCGCTATATTTCAAGGATAAGCAGAATAAGTGAATACATTTTCCTTGTTCAAAGAGGAATCATTTAACCATGAGACAAATTTGTATAGTACTTTATTTTAGGTATAATCTCCATATTCATAAAAATTCGCATATAAAACCATGGAATTAGACGGACAAAGGCCTCTCAGATTGGAAGTCAAAATAATGCTAGTATAATTTTCCCAGATTCAACAGAGCATTCCTACTTTCGTTGGGCCATCAAACTGCTAGATAAAATTACATGTGTTTGTGTATTTCTTTATAGTCAATCCTAAAACTCAAATAGATCCAGCTTTTATAAGCAGGATTCCAAATGAACCTTGGTTCACTCCAAAGACATTTCACAAAGTCTTTGAAATTAATAGCTGAGTGAGTTTTAAACTCTAGTTTAAAAAAGAATGGGACTTCCCTCATGGCGCAGTGGTTGGGAATCCACCTGCCAGTGCAGGGGACGTGGATTTGAGCCCTGGTCCGGGAGGATCCCACATGCCACGGAACAGCTTCTCCCGTGCGCCACAACTACTGTGCCTGTGCTCTAGAGCCCGCAAGCCACAACTAACGAAGCCCACACGCCTAGAGCCCATGCTCCACAACAAGAGAAGCCATTGCAAAGAGAAGCCTGCGCACTGCAGTGAAGAGTAGTCCCCACTCGCCACAACTAGAGAAAGCCGGTGCACAGTAATGAAGACCCAACACGGCCAATAAATAAATAAATTTATAAAAAACAAAAAAAAGAATGAAAATCACAATGGCATCAATATTATCAATTTAATCTGTACTACCAATTAAAGAAGCACTTCTTTCACAACTAATATAGCTTATTTCCACATGACTCCTACTACCAAAAGAAGTGCTTATATCTCTGTTCTAAATTATTTTTCAATACGATCAGCTTTGTTAGAACATGTTCTGCTTAATTTGTAGGTGGGCAGTAGGGACATGATTTGTTTTAAGACTAGGATCCTCCATTTTTATGAAGCTTTGCTGCTTCCTTTTCACTTAGCTATTAATCTGGCTACAGTAATTTTCTTTAGGTAGCCTAAAATGAGAAACAAACTGCATAAGGATTGCCTTTATTAGGTGTCAACTTCCTCCCTGGTTCTTTGCTTAAAGGAATAAAGAAAATCTTTGGTTTGTTTTCCTTTTTTCTTCCCAGTGAGCAAGAATAGAGCTTGCAAAAATCCCATGATAACAAATAAAAGAAAGGTTTGGGTGACTTGTCATCAGCGATGATTTGGTTGCTCCAATTTCTTTGCTTTACAGGACTAAAGATAAAATTTCTGCTACGGCTAGAGGAGCACCCCAGCTGATTTAACTGCCATGAGTCCCTACCACTTCACTGGGCTATTGCCTAAAATTTGTAAGGTCTGGCTTCTTGGCACCATATAATTTCATTATGCCTGATCCTATAGAGATGCTGGGTGTGCAAGGGCACCAGGATGCCCATAGTAAATCAGCTGTTTCAATGCACCTAATAGTACCCTAGCGCCCTGGAAGGGCTCATTCACTTCACATGAGTGAACAGTCTACTTCCAGATAGCGGTTTACCCACCCAGGCTCACCATAGGATCGGCCCATTATTAATAAGACTTCAGCCTTTGTTCACTTTCACAATGGGTCTTGCCTTGGATACGCCATTTTCAGAGGCACTGCTTTCTGGTTTGGTACATTGATATCAAGATCTATTTTCTTTTAACTAACTATAGAAGAAGAACTCATTTCAATAAGAAAATTCTTTCATTTATATAACACAAGGCAAATTTACAGTAATTTCTTTGGTTGCTTCTGATTCTTCTCCAAGATTCCTCAGGCATTTACAGTAAATGACACCTGGGGAAAGAATAGGCCCAACATGCTAAACTCTCCACTGAATACTGTACACAAACTCATACAAAGAAAAAGCTACTGAGCTTTAATTGCTTGTTAATAAGTTTTTTTTAATTGACCTACTCTAGTTTAGTGTATTTCGTGTTATCTTTTGCTTGTTTTATTCAGAGGCCATGCTGTGATATTGCCTCAATGAACCAAAGACAGGGAAATACACAGCCTGGATATGTGTAAACTAAAACAGTTGGCATTTCCCTCTCTTGATAATTTTTGTTCTTTGTAAAGCTACTAAGAGATTTTTGAAAAAGATGCTGGGGAAACCAAAATTAAAATAGGAAAACTTTTATTACTATAGATTACCTCACATTTTGGTAAACATACCCCATTTCCTCACTTAATCGTGTAAATAAAATATTTTATTTCTACATTTTAACAAGGATACTTATATTCAATACACTTCCCAAGGATACTTACACTTTCCTATGATATTTTGAGTCATCAGTAAGTTCTTAGTCTTTTTTTGTTAATGTTTTAGAGAAAAGTAGATTTTCTCAAGAGCAGACATCCAAGTCAACAGGTTACAACGGTGTTAAGACACAAATTCTTCCATGGGTTTTAAACTTAGAAAAATGGCATTTTCTGTCCACCTCAATTAGAGAAGCTATTTTGTATAATAGAGTACTTTGCCAGGTAATGTACCGTATTTTCTATTTGAGTGTGCACCATATTTTATCTACTTGCATATAGCTGTGAATATATCTATAGCAAACATGCATTCGTTGGGAGATGTATTTGCAAGGACACTATGAAATGGGGAAAATGCAAAATCTGTTTGAGATGGGGAAGATGCCCAACTGTGAGGAACGTGAGAATGGAAATATATGAGGTGTGACAATAAAGTAATAAAACTAATTTCCTTGTGTGGTCCATAAACGAGCTCTCAAGTCAGTCCCATGAATGGAGTTCCAAAAATGCTCTGAGCAGTGGCAACCCTATGAAATCAGCTCATCAGATTCCCAATTCCAGTGCTAACAGGTGCAGCACACTTTGGGGTGTTAACTTTTCTGGATTTTGTAAAAATATATATCCCCTTAAAATTCTCACTTTGTAAAGTTTTTTTGGACCTAATCCTTTTGAAATTCCATGACAAACTTCCTATGAAGTTTTTTGAAACACCTGATAAAGCTTTAAAGCTCCAAATATTTCCCACATATTTTAAGCTCTTTATTGGCGTATAATTTCTTTACACTGTTGTGCCAGTTTCTGCTGTATAACAAAGTGAATCAGCTGTATTTATACATGTATCCTCATATCCCCTGCCTCCTGCAACTCCTTCCACCCTCCCTATCCCACGCCTCCAAGTCATCACCCATCATCGAGTTAATCTCTGTGTTATGCAGCAGCTTCCCACTAGCTATTTTACATTTGATGGTGTATATATGTCAGTGCTACTCTCTCACTTCGTCCCAGCTTCCCCTTTGCCCCTCACCCTGCATCCTCAAGTCCATTCTCGACATCTGTGTCTTTATTCTTGCCCTGTTCCTGGGTTCATCAGTACCATTTTTTTTAGATTCCATATACATGAGTTAGCATACAGTATTTGTTTTTCTCTTTCTGGCTTACTTCGCTCTGTATGACAGACTCTAGGTCCATCCACCTCACTACAAACAATTCAATTTCATTCCTTTTTATGGCTGAGTAATATTCCATTATATATATGTGCCACATCTTCTTTATCCATTCATCTGTTGGTGGGCATTTAGGTTGCTTTCATGTCCTGGCTATTGTAAATAGTACTGCAATGAACATTGTGGTACATATTTCTTTTTGGATTATGCTTTTCTTAGGGTATATGCTCAGTAAGGAACCTCCATACTGTTTCCCATAGTGGCTGTACCAATTTATATTCCCACGAACAGTGCAGGAGGGTTCCCTTTTCTCTGCACCCTCTCCAGCATTTATTGTTTCTAGATTTTTTGATGATGGCCATTCTGACTGGTGTGAGGTGATACCTCATTATGGCTTTGACTTGCATTTCTCTAATGATTAGTGATGTTGAGCATCTTTTCATGTGTTTGTTAGTCATCTGCATGTCTTCTTTGGAGAAATGTCTATTTAGGTTTTCCACCCATTTTTGGATTGGGTTATTTGCTTTTTTGATATTGAGCTGCATGAGCTGCTTGTATATTTTGGAGATTAATCCTTTGTCCATTGCTTTGTGGGCAAATATTTTCTCCCATTCTAAGGGTTGTCTTCTTGTCATCTTGTTTGTGGTTTCTTTCGCTGTGCAAAAGCTTTTAAGTTTCATTAGATCCCATTTGTTTATTTTTTATTTTATTTCCATTATTCTAGGAGGTGGGTCAAAAAGGATCTTGCTTTGATTTATGTCATAGAGTACTCTGCATATGTTTTTCTCTAAGAGTTTTATAGTGCCTGGCCTTACTTTCTACATAATCACATTGTGTATAGCATGTTGTAGCATATTCTAGTGAGATGAGTTTGCATATAAGGGTATACTTATTTTGTTTATCTAACCTGAATATCAGGAGTATGAATAGTTATTTTCTATGAAAATTTTAAGCAGTTTGGGAGGGAAATGTAAGAGGACCCATCAAGAAAGTGTCAGTGGTCCAAGGAGAATCCCAACACGCAAGAATGTCTCCCAAAGAGAAGGACACGTGATTACTATTTACATTCTGAAGTGACTTTAAATAGACTGTATATTAAAATTTTAAAGCATTATTTCATCATTCCTCTGAATTTGTGAAACTAAACCTTAAAACTTAATTGATACTGATCTAACTAGGGAGGGAGGTGTATATTATACTTTTTGTCAAGCCGAAGATGAACCTCATGTAAGTCTTTTGCATTTATGAGGGACTTCGCTTGTAGTGCAGTGGTTAAGACTCCATGCTCCCAATGCAGGGGGCCCAGGTTCGACCCCTGGTGAGGGAAATAGATCCCACATGCATACCACAACTTAGGAGTCTGCCTGCCACAGCTAAGTAGCCCACCTGCCGCAACTGAGACCCAGTGCAAACAAATAAATAAAAAATATTTTTTAAAGATTACTTTATGAAATTGCTTCTCCTGAAGGTGAATTTTTCTCCCAAATTTTTCACATTAACTGCTGATAGTTTCATTGTGTTAGTTCTCCTTTAAATAAAGAAGAGCATCAAATGATTTAGAAATCAGCTGAGAAAATAGGCTTTTGCTTATATCCAATTTCAATAAAAGAATCATTTCCTAGTCATTGGCCATGTTATTGAAGGACAAAACCGATTATGTTAAGGCTGATATGCTTGATGCATCATGTCAGAAATGGGACTTTTCGAATTATATACCTGTGGTTTTTCAAAGAAGAAAACCCAGGCCCAGAAAAGTGAAGTGATTTATCCAACAACCCATAGCAAGTCAGTGGCAGAACCAGAATTAAATTTCAGTATTATAAGCACCATATCATCTATTCTTTTTTTTAAAAAAATTTATTTATTTTATTGGCTGTGTTGGGTCTTTTTTTTGCTGTGCGTGGGCTTTCTTTTAGTTGTGGCGAGTGGGGGCTACTCTTCGTTGTGGTGCGTGGGCTCCTCATTGCCGTGGAGCATGGGCTCTAGGTGCATGGGCTTCAGTAGTTGCAGCACATGGGCTCAATAGCTGTGGCTCATGGGCTTAGTTGCTCCGCGGCATGTGGGATCTTCCTGGAGCAGGGATCAAACCCATGTCCCCTGCATTGGCAGGCGGATTCTTAACCACTCCGCCACCTAGGAAGCTCCATATCATCTATTCTGCTTGTGTGAACTAGTTACCTGTTTTTTTAATCAAAGTCCAGCTCCTCCTCTCTGGAAGGGAAAGTTGGTCACCGCCAGTTGCAGAGGCCCCTGGCCACTAATTCGTCTACTGGTTACAAAATGAGCTGGCTGTGGTCCCCACCCGTACTAGCATATGGCCTGAAATTGTGCTACCAAAACCCAACCGACTGTGGAGAGTTGCGCTGTTTTCTCTACACCTGGGCACCCTACGAAAGGGGTGAAGGTGAGCTGAAATCCAGGCTGTGCTCTGTGTGATGGTTCATTTTATGCATCAAGTTGGCTGAGCCTTGGTGCCCTGTTATTTGGTCAAACATTATTCTGGATATTTCTGTGGGTGTGTTTTCTTGGATAAGATTAATATTTGAGTCAGTGGATTTTGAGTAAAGCAGATTACCCTCCGTTGTGTGGCTGAACCTCATCCAATTAGTTGGGACCTTAACAGAACAAACACTGACCACCCAGAGAAGAAACTCTTCCACCAGACTCACTTTGGACTTGAATGGCAACACTTCCCCAAGTCTCCAGCCCACCAGCTGGACACATCAGATTCTTGACTCACCAGACCTCTACAATTGTGTGAGCCAGTTCCTTAAAGTAAATATGTCTCTCTCTATATATCCCCAAAGTCTTAATTCTTTGGAAAATCTTGATTAATACACTCTGTTCACCAGTTTAGGTAGAAAGGGCATTTATTTCTAACCCTCATAAAGATGCACCGTGGGCTAGCAAAACGTGTGTTTTTCTTTCATTGTCACTTCTTTTTCACCCCATAACTAATAAGAAACTAAACCTTGAGAGTTTGAGTTAGTACCTTGGAATAAATCCTGAAAATATTAAACAAAACTTGAAACATGCCCTTGAAAGATGCCTGGGGTCTCAGAATCACCTGTGTTGCAACTATGTTGCAAAAGAAGAAACCAGAAAGTACCATCCGGTGGTAAAGGCTTCCTTCAGTCCCCAATTCCCTTCTCCATCCTGTGGCTTTGACCTATGGCTTCCTCCGCTCCTTGTGACCATGGCCTCTCTTATGACTGACTGCTCTGCTCCCTGTGGTCCTGATACCTATGTGACCCCTACTCAAATGATTATGTTTGTTGTTCTGTCTCTGGACCGGACTCTAACTCTACACAACGCAGTTGTGACATAGAAGAAAAGTCCTGGTGACGTCTCTTGACAAATGTAGGCTTTGAGGCAGTGGAATTTGATGTGTATTAACTCTTATTGCCCTAGCCTACTTCCTATAACTGTTCCTCAATAAATTAATAACGTTAATTAGTAACTGTATCATGTTCCTATTCCCTAAAATATTATAACTAGAGTTAAGTGGAATCTTGAACCATTTGCTTTCTCTATTTTGTAGCATATTTGATATAAAGTATTTTTCTATCAAAAGTGATGCATAACAGGGACTTCCCTGGTGGCCCAGTGGTTAAGAATCTGCCTGCCAATGCAGGGAACATGAGTTCGATCCCTGGTCTGAGAAGATCCCACATGCCTCAGAGCAACTAAGCCCATATACCACAACTACTGAAGCCAATGCGCCTAAAGCCTGTGCTCCACAACATGAGAAGTCACTGCACCACAACAAAGAGTAGCCTCCACTAGCCACAACTAGAGAAAGCACGTGTACAGCAACGAAGATCCAGAGTCAATAAATAAATTAATTAATTATTTAATAAGTGATACATAAAGTTATTTTAACTCATTGAGGTAGCTACATGCTGCTAATGAGTGTGATAAAAAGGGGAACTTCACAAGCATAACTATGATAAAAATTCTAATGAACAATTCCATGGCAAAAGGTCACAGATGAAGGCATACACTGCATATTCCAGAAAACTGACTGGAATATGCAATACTGTACATGGCTTTGGGAGGAAAAAAAAAAAAAAGGTAAACTTTAGCCAAGAAAACAAACAACATGCAATTTTTGGTAACTTTTTGGTTTTCTATACCATGATTATGAAATAGTCTCACAAATATGTATATTTTTGTTTTAAAGTTTCTTGCAGGATATTATATGTACTATGATTTGGGTGTGGATTGGTTTATTTACTGGTGGAGGGATGATTGAAGCTTGAGAGCGATTTTTTTTCAACAAAGTCTTCTCTAGTTAAAGATGAAATTATCCACATTTAATGAAACGCCACCAGCTCCTCCTCCTTTCTAAAGCCTTTCTTGATCTCATGGACCCCAGACTTTGGACTTCAGGACAACTCAAGCCTATCTACAAGGGTGAGTCAAAAATTATCCGCACTCCAGTTATAGTAAAACTTCTGTTGGTCACACTGTCTTATCAGCACTTTCCATTCAAGGCTACTGTCTCCCCAGTCACTGCTGTGTAGGTGTGAATGTGTTACATCAGTTCATTTGTAACTGTGGTGTGAGCAAAAATGGATGCCCCACTTGTGATTTGCATGAAAGAAGAGCAGCATGCAGTAATTCATTTTTTGTGGTCTGAGGGTGTACCTGGTACCTGGAATTCTCAGGGGTCAGTATTGGAAGATTATCAGGAAAAACATTCAACAATCAACTGTACTCTTTACAGTGAGATGCTTATTGAAGAGCTGAAGCCTAAAGTTCAGATTAAACACAGAGGACTGCTATCCAAGGACACTGTGATCTTGCATGACAGTGCACATCCACACACTCCTGCCCACACTGTCGACACACTGCAAAAACTTCATTTTGAGGTGTTAAAGCATCCTCCCTATAAGATAGTCCTGATCTTACTCCATCGGACTTTCACCTGTTTAGTCCCCTGAAAGCAGCCCTACGAAGACAAAGATTCACTTCTGATGAAGAAGTGAAGACAGTGGTGCATTCGTGGCTCACAGCTCAGCCTAAAATACTTTTTAATGAGGAAATATGAAAGTTTGTCGACAGATGGACAAAGTATATTGAAAAGCAAGGAAGTTATGTTGGGAAATGATGTATTAGTCTTTTCTGAAAATTAAAATAAATTCTACAGCCAGAGTGTGGATAATTTTTGACTCAATCTTGTACTATCTCTGTTTAGTATTGATCCCTTCACCTTACTATTATATCTCTATGCACATAACCTTACCATATTACTAGATTCTAAACTTTTTAAAAGCAGAATGTGTTTCTAAGAGTTTTTGTATCTTGCACGTGGCACCTTCTAGTCAAATGGTCAATGGGTAAGGAGCACTATTTCTTCCTTGGGCAACGTTGGACCTATTAGATTAGACTGGCTTTCTGTTTTGAAAGGTGATGAAGACAATGAATAATTTACATTGAATTTGGTTAAATTAACAAAGAATCCATACTTAGTATTCCAGGACCACTAATACTTGCTACATGAGGGATCACAGTTGACATAACCTGTATTCACCTTTCTTGTTGCTCTTTGGTAGCAAGAAACTAGAGCTGTTACAGAGGAAACTTACAAGAAACTAGCAAGAGTAAACAGCTTTCAGCATAGCCAGCAAGCAATGCATATTGTTTGTCCTACTGTCTTAATGGCCTGCAGTCTAAGTTTGTAGCACCCATTCTCTATGGAGCATTCCAAAAGTAGCTCTCTGCATTTAGCCTCCAACTGCCCTCCTCAGACCATGGGCTTGTGTTCAAGTTAGCTCTTCAACATCTTTGTTATGTAAGTAAGAAAGCAGCCATAAAAGGAACAAAATTGGGACATTTGTAGAGACATGAATGGATCTAGAGACTGTCATACAGAGAGAAGTCAGTCAGAAAGAGAAAAACAAATATTGTATATTAACATGTATATGTGGAATCTAGAAAAATGATACAGATCAACCTGTTTTCAAGGCAGAAATAGAGACACAGACGTAGAGAACAAACATATGGACACCGCAAGGAAAGTGGGGGCAGCGGGGGGAGTGAATTGGGAGATTGGGATTGCCATATATACATTACTAATAAGGAAAAAATATCAAATTGTACATTTTAAATAGATTCAGTTTATTGTATGTCAATTTTATCTCAATAAAAGTTCTTCAAAATTAAAATAAATAAAATTAAAAAATAAAAATAAATTTTAAAAAATGCAATTGGCCATAAAGAGACTCATTCACATTCAAAAATGTTTTAATACAAGCTTTTGAAATTTAAGTTGCTTTTTGGTTACCAGCTTCCCATAGGTTTTGTTAGATTTATATTCCTTATCTAAAAGTCTTAAGCAGAGTAGAAAGAAGGAGCATTCTCCAGATTCACATATGATTCATTCACTTATTTCTTTAAAGAAATAGTTATTGAACATAGATTATGTTCCAGACATGGTGCTACTTCTGGAGAGGTAACTGCAAACAAGGCAGTTATGGCCCCAGTCCTCACAGGGCTACCAACAAAAGTAAAATTTTTAAAGAGCAGACATATCTCAGCCTTGGAGACATAAAAATACATCTTCTGAGGCTGTAACACATGCAAAACAAATAAGATACTGTGAATTAAATTAACTAGAGTAGACAATTCTAATGAACAGGCAAGCTGAATAGAATTGACATGAGACTATATTATAAAGTTTAGCTGAGAAAAAAATACATAGTCATAGTACTCATTGCAGAACCAGTACTAAATGTTTGTTTTCTGATAGACTGTGTTACTTGATGAAATGGGACAAGAACAAGGCCAAGGCCCAGAATAATATCGACTCAAATCCATTTCAGTCATACACACATTTCATTTCTCCCTTTTCTACCTCCTTTTCTGAATCACTCCAGCTCTCTGCCTTTACTGAAAAGAATAAATCACAGATAAGACAAAGAAACTAAGAACAGTACTATTACCAGTGGCACAAATCAAAGAGGGCTTGCCCCATGAATTCTGCCAGACTTCAAGCTTTCTTTTATTTGATTTTTTTTTCCTTTATATTTGTTGAAAGAGAGAATATATGATAGCACCTCTCAAAGAAAAAATTCCAACCTTAAGAAACAAAGAGTTTTTGAAGAGAAGAAAAGAGTTACATTTTCCTCTCTAAATCATAAATTTGAAACAATTCTGGGAAATAACTAGTCTCCTCAGCATTACTCAAGAAAATTATTAACCAACTTCAAATAAAGCCGGCTGCTGTCCACAGAGTCATGCCTCACAAATCACGCACGAGTTCACATCTGTAGAAAGACATTGGAGGGGTCCCAATTGCCTCTCAGAAAAAGTTTTCTGTACATCTATATTTTAAGTCAGAGCATTCCAGCCACACACCCAACTTAAGGCAAATATGTTACCCAGCTTCCCGTGAGGCAATAAGATAAAGCAGAACCAGAACACTGATTTGATGTGTACAGATTTACAAATTATAGCTTATCCCACAAGAATCTAAATGCATACCTCCCTAAAATTTCATTAAGTGTAACCCATACCTAGGTCAGAAAACGTTTTTAAAGGGTGTAATTACATTCACAACTTAAAAAGAAGTTGTCAACTTAATAATCTTGTTGACAAAATTTCATGAGTGTTTCTTCCCTTTTTATGGGTACTTTTTTGTGGTGAAAATACATAACATAAATTTTGCCATCTTAACAATTTTAAGTATAACTATATGCATATTGTTGTGCAACAGATCCCTAGACTTTTTCATCTTGCAAAACTGAAAACACGCTATTCATTGAACAACTTCCTTTATCCCCTCCCCTTGAGCCCTGGAAATTGTCATTCTACTTTCTGTTTCTAAGAGTTTGACTACTTTGGGTACCTCCTATAAGTGTAATCATGTAGTTTTTATCTTTTTGTGTCTGGCTTATTTCACTTAGGACAATGTCCTCAAGGTTTATTTTTGTTGTAGCATATGACAGTATTTCTTTTTTCAAGGCTGATTACACACATATACACACCCACACACATAATCATATTTTCTTTATCCATTCATCTGTAATGGACATTTAGTTTGCTTCCATCCCTCGGCTATTGTGAATAATGACACAATGAACATAGTTGTGTAAATATCTCTTCGAGATCTTCTCTTCTATTATTTTGACATATACCCAGAACAGGGATTGCTGGATCATATGGTAATGCTATTTTTAAGTTCTTCGGGAACCTCGATCAGTTTTAAACAGTGGCTGCACCATTTTACATTCCCACAAGCAGTGCACAAGAGTTCAAATTTCTCCACATCCATCACATTTTTTTCATAGTGGTCATCCTAACAGTTATGAGGTAACATTTCAGCATGGTTTTGATTTGCATTTCCCTGATTATTAGTTTTGTTGAGTCTCTTTTCAAATGCTGGTTGACCATTCGTATATATCTATTTTGAAAATATCTAAAAATATTTGCCCATTTTAAAATCTGGTTGCTTTTTTTGAGTTTTAGGAGTTGTTTCTATTGGATGGGCCAAAGGGTGCCTTAGGTTTTTAAGTAAAAATAAAGGACATATTTTTCATCTTCACCAAGACCTTTATTGAACAATGTATTTCCCCTTTTGTTCCACTACTTTCTGCCATTTTTCAGGCAACTTCATAATTCCATCTTCCCAAAACTTTTTATCTTTTTAAGCAAAGAACTGTTCCAGGTGCCTTTTACAGTCTTCCAGGGAATTGAAATTTTTTCCATTAAGAGAATTTTGTAAAGTCCAAAATAAATGGAAATCCAAAGTGCAATGTCTGGTAAATATAGCAGATGAATTAGAACTTCCCAGCCAAGCTGTAACAGTCTTTGCCTGGTTATCAAAAAACCATGGGTCTTGCGTTATCCTGATGGAAGATTATGGTTTTTCTGTTGACTAATTCCAGATGCTTTTCGTTGAGTGCTGCTTTCAGTTGGTCTAATTAGGAACAGTACTTGTTGAAATTAATCGTTTGATTTTCCAGAAGGAGCTCCAGTACAGGACTCCCAATCCCACTATATACACATTACCTTCTTTGAATGAAGACTGGCCTTTGGTGTGGGTAGTGGTGGTTCATTTCACTTGCCCCACCATCTCTTCCATTCCACATTGTTGTACAATACCCACTTTTCATCGCCTGTAACAATTTGTTTTAAAAATGGAACATTTTCATTACGTTTGAGGAAAGAATCACATGTAGAAATATGGTCAAGAAGTTTTTTTTAGCTTAACTTATGTGTAACCCAAACATCAAAGCGATTCACATAATCAAGCTGATGCATATGATTTTCAGTGCTTGATTTGGATATTTTGAGTATGTCTGCTATCTTCCACGTGGTATAATGTTGATTGTTCTCAATTATTGTTTCAGTTTGATCACTATCAACTTCAACTGGTCTACCCATGGAGCATCATCCAGTGATAAATCTCCAGCATGAAACTTCACAAACTACTTTGACATATTTGATGAGTCACAGCACCTTCTCCATACACTGCACAAGTCTTTTTGTGTGTTTTAGTTGCATTTTTACCTTTCTTGAATAATAAAGAATATGGCAAAAATGTTGTTTCTTCCATTTTAAAATGGCTACACAAAAATTCACCAATTTTGATGTCTTTTTTTAATTGCACGCTGATATGACAACTGTCACATACAATCTAACAAAATTGTTTTGAATGAAGTTAAAGACAACTTAAGTGCTACTAGAGCCATCTTTCAGAAAAAAACTGAATGAACATTTTGGCCCACCCAATATATTTTGAATATTAACCCTTATCAGATATATTTTTGCTGTTTTATATCCCATTGTGTAGGTTGCATTTTCACTGTTGATTGTTACTTGCTACGTAGAATTTTTAAAATTTGAGGTAGTCCTATTTGTCAATTTTTGCCTTTGTTGTCTGTGTGTTTGGTGTCATATCCAAGAAATCATTGCAAAATCCAATAGCATGAAGATTTTCCCTTATGTTTTCTTCTTGGCATTTTGTAGTTTCAAATGTTACATGTAGGCCCTTAAACTTTGAGTTATTTTTGTATATGGCATAAGGTAAGGATCCAGCTTCATTTTTTTGGATGTGGATATTCAGTTTTCCCAACACCATCTTTAAAAGAGACTATCTATTCCCTATTGTCTAACTTTTGCACCTTTAAAAAGATTATTTGGGGACTTCCCTGGTGGTCCTGCAGTTAAGACTTTGTGCTCCCAATGCAGAGGGCCAGGTTCGATCTCTGGTCAGGGAAATATATTCCACATGCTGCAACTAAAGATTCCAAAGAGTGCAGTGAAGATACTGCATGCCACAACTAAGACCAGGTGCACCCAAATAAATAAATAAATTTTTTAAAATATTATTTGTCTAAATATGTGAAAGTTTAATACTGGGCTCTCTCTTGTGTCCCATTGCTCCATATGTCTCTCTTTATACTGTAACTTTGTATACTATAACTTTGTAGTAAGTTTTGAAATCAGGATATGTGAGGTCTCCAGCTTGCTTTTTCAGGTCAAAATTGTTTTGGCTACTAGGGTCTCTTGAGATTCCATATGCATTTCAGGGTGGATTTTTCCATTTCTATTTAAAAATGCCATTGGGATTTTGATAAAGATGTCACTGACTCCATAGATGGCTTTGGGCTGTATGGATATTTTAACAACATTGTCTTCCACTCTATGAAAATAGGATAGGTGTCTATTTTTACTATCTTCTGTAATTTCTTTCAGCAATTTTTGCAATTTTGGGGGCATAAGTTTTTCACCTTAAGTTTATTCCTAAGTATTTTATTATTTTTGATGCTATTGCAAATGTGTTGTTTTCTTAATTTTCTTTTCAGACTGTTCATTGTTGTGCAAAAAAACAACTGATTTTTGCACGTTGACTTTGTATCCTTCCATTTTACTGAAATTGTTCGTTAATTCCAACAGTTTTTTTTTTTCCCAGTTCTTTGGGATTTTCTATATACAGGATTATATCATCAGCAAATAATGGCAATCTTACACCTTCCTTTAAATGTAGATGCTTTTATTTATTTTTCTTGCCTAATTGCTCTGGCATGAACTTTAAGTAATACCTTGACTAGAAGTGGTGAGAGTAGACATCCTTGGCTTATTCTTGATTTCAGAGGAACAGATTTTTAACCATTGAGGTTGTTGTTAGCTATAGGCTTTTTATATTGATATATGATTTTTATTAGGTTGGTTCAATTTCTTCTGTTCCTAGTTTGTTGATTGCTTTTACTATGAAAGTATGTTGAATTTTGTCAAATACTTGTCTTTCACTAATTAAGATGAACATGTGGTTTTGTTCTTTATTTGTTCTTTATTCTTTAACATGGTGCATTACAGTGATGATCGTCATATGTTAAATCATTCTTACATTCCAGGAAAAATACCCACTTTATCATGGTGTGTAATACTTTTAATATGTTGTTGAATTTGGCTAGCTCATGTTTTGATGAAGATTTTTGCATCTATGTTCATCAGGGATATTGGCCTGCAATTTTCTTTTCTTATAGTATCTTTGTCTGATTTTGGTATCAGGGTAATGCTGGCCTCATAAGAGCGAGCTTGAAAGTGTTCCCTCCTCTTAAGTATTTTGGAGTAATTTGAGAAATACTTATTTAATTCTTCTTTAAATGTTTGGTAGAATACATCAGTGAAGCCATCTAGTCCTGGACTTGTCCTCGTCAGGAGGTTTTTTTGATTACTGATTCAATCTCCTTTTTAGTTATATGTCTGCTCATATTTTGTATTTCTTCATGATTCAGTTATGGTAGGATGCATACATCTAGAAGTTTATCCATTTCTTTTAGGCTATCCCATGTGTTAGCATATATACATTCATAGTGGGCTCATGATCTTTAGTATTTCTGTGGCACTGTTGTAACTTCTTCATTTCTGATTTTTTGTCATTTGAGTCTTCTTTTTTTCTTACTTATCTAGCTAAAGTTTTGTCAATTTATTGACCTTTCATTAAAAAAAAAAAAACTCTTACTTTTGTTGATATTTTTCTAGTGTTTTTTTGTTTTCTATTTCATTTATTTCTTCCCCAATCTTTATGATTTCCTTCTTTCTGCTAACTCTGGGCTTAGTTTGTTGTTCTTTTCTTAGTTCCTTGAAGTCTAACGTTAGATGTTCATTTGTGATTTGTTTTAAATGTAGGCATTTAGTGCTATAAATTCGCCTCTTAGTACTGCTTTTGTTTCATCCTGTAAGTTTCTGCATGTTGTGTTTCCATTTTAATGTGTCTCAAAATATTTTCTAATTTCCCTGGTGTTTTCCCCTTTTACTCATTAGTTTATCAAGAATGTGTTGTTTAGTTTTCCCATATTTGTGCACTTTCCATTTCTCTTTCACTATTGATTTCTAGTTTCATTCCACTGTGGTCAGAAAAGATATTCTGTGATTTAAATCTTCTTACATTTGGTAAGACTTGTTTTATGTCCTAATATGTGATCTATCCTGGAGAATGTTCTGTGCATACTTGAGAGGAGTTGTTAAGTGCAGTTTTCTATATATGCCTCTTAGGGGACAATTGGTCTACTGTTGTTTAAGCCCTCTGTTTCCTTATTGATCTTTTGTTTCTTCCATCCATAATGAAAAGATATTGAAATCTCCTATTGTTGTTTTGCTGTCTCTTTTTTTCAATTCTTTCAATGTCTACTTCATATATTTGGGTGCTCTGCTATTAGGTGCATCTATATTTATAAATATTATACTTTCCTGGTGAATTGATCCTTTATTTATTATATAATGTCCTTTGTCTCTTGTAACAGTTCTTAACTTAAAATCTATTAGGCTGATATATGTATGGCCACTCCTGCTCTCTTTTGATCACCATTTGCACAGAATATCTTTTTCTATCTTTTCACGTCCAGACTATGTGTCCTTATATCTAAAGTGAGTCTCTCTATATTAAGCAATTAATAGATCTTAAGGGAGAAATAGACAATAATACAACAATTGCAGGAACTTTAATATGTCACTATCAGCAATGGCTAGATCATTCAGACAGAAAATCAACAAGGAAATGTTGGAATTGAAACACAGTTTAGGACAAATTGACTTAATAGACATATACAGACTATTCCATCCAAGAGCAGAAGGACACACATTCTTTCCAAGTGTGCGTGGAACATTCTTTGGGATAGATCATATGATAGGCCACAAAACAAATTTTAGAAACTGTAAAGTTGAAATCATACCAACTATCTTTTCTGACCAGAATAGTATGAAACTAGAAATCAACAAGAGAAAACTAAAGAGAGGTACAAATATGTGAAAGCTAAACAACACACTTCCTAACAAACATTAGTCAAGAAGAAATAAAAGAAATAAAAAATTATCTTAAAACAAATTTTTAAAAAACAACATATAAAATATTGTAGGATGCAGCAAAAGTTTTGAGAGAAAAGTTTGTAGCAATAAACACATATTAAAAAATTATAAAGAACTCAAATAACTTTACATATCAAGGATCTAGGGAAAAATATTAAACCTAAAGTTAGAAGAAATGAAATAATAAAAATTGGAACTGAAATAAAATAGAGACCAGAAAAACATAGAAAGGGTCAACAAAACTAAGAGCTGCTTCTTCAAAAAAATAAACAAAAGTGACAAACCTTTATCTAGACTAAGAAAATAAAGGCTCAAGTAAATAAAATTAGAAATGAAAAATGAGACATTACAACTGACACTACAGAAATACATAGGATCATAAGAGACTACTATGGACAATTACATCTCAACAAATTACATAACCTAGAAGAAATGGACACATTTCTAGACACACACAACCTACCAAGATTGAATCAGGAAGAAAAAGAAAGAGCAGACCAGTAACAAGTAAGTAAACTGAATCAACAATTTAAAAACTCCCAACACAGAAAACTCCAGGACCAGATGGCTTCTCTGGAGCATGCCAAAAAAAATTAAAGAAAATTTAAGACCAATTCTCCACAAATTCTTTCAAGTTATCAAGGAGGAGGGAACACTTCCTAATTCATTCTATAAAGCCAGAATTACTTTGGTAACAAAACAAGATAAGGATACCACAAGAAAACTATAGACTGATATTACTGGTGAATATATACGCAAACATCCTCAGCAAAATATTAGCAACCAAATTAAAAAACACATTAAAAGAATTATCCACTATGACTAAGTGGGATTTATCCCTGGGGTGCAAGGAAGGCTCAAAATATGCAAATCAATAAATGTAATACATAACATCAAAAAAAGAAAGGTAAAAATCACATGATTTTATCTCAATATATAAATAAAAAACATTTGACAAAATACAACATCATTTCCTGATTAAAAAAAAAAAAAACTTAACAGACTAGGTATAGAAGGAATGTAACTCAACATCATAAAGGCCATATACCACAAACCCACAGCTAATATTATACTCAATTTAAAGAAGTGGAAAGTGTTTCCTCTAAGATCAGGAACAAGGCAAATATTCCACTCTCAGCACTCCATTCCAGCATTCCATTATACTGGATGTCCTAGCTAGAGCAATTAGGCAAGACAAAGAAGTAAAAGGCATCCAAATCAGAAAGAAAGAAGTAAAATTGTTGTTATTTGCTGGTGATATGATCTTATATATTAAAAAATTCCCAAAAAATCAGTTGAAAAACTGTTGGAATTAATCAACAATTTTAGTAAATGGCAGGATACAAAATCAACAAACAGAAATTAATTGCATTCCTTTAAGTAATGATGAAGCATCTGAAAAAGAAATAAAGCCATCCCATTCACAATAGCACCAAAAACAACACCTAGGAATAAATTTAACCAAGGAAGTGAAAAATCTGTACAATGAAAACTACAAAATTTTGCTGAGAGAAATAGAAGGCAAATAAATGGAAAGATATACTGTGTTTTTGAATCAGAAGAATTAATATTGTTAAAATTGCCATACTGCCCAAAGCCATCTACACATTCAATGCAATCCTCATCAAAATACCAAAGGCATTCTTTACAGTAATAGAAGTAATCTTAAAATTTGTGTGGAAATACAAATTACCCTTAATAGCCACAGCAATCTTGAGAAAAAAAGAACAAAGCCAGAGGTATCATACTTCCAGATTTCAAACTGTACTACATAGCCATAGTAAAAAAAAAAAAAAAATAACAAACAGTATGGTACTAGCACAAAAATAGACACATTGACCAATGGAACAGAATAGAGGCCTCAGAATTAAACCTATGCATATACAATCAACTAATATTTGATAAAGGAGCAAGAACATCCAATGGGAAAAGAATAGTCTCTTCAACAAGTGTTGCTAGAAAAACTGGAGAAACGCATGCAGAATAATGAAATTGAAGCCCTATCTCACACCACTCACAAAAATTAAGCTAAAATGGACCAAAAACTTAAACGTAAGACCTGATACCATGAAACTCCTAGAAGAAAACATGGGGGAAAAGCTCATCAACATTGGTCTTGGGAATAATTTGAGGGACACGATGCCAAAAGCACAAACAACCACAAAATCAACAAAAAAGTGATATCTAACTCAAAAGCTTCTGCACAGCAGAAAAAACAATTATCAAAATAAAAAGACAACCTTCAGAAGAGGAGAACAATCTTGAAAACTACATATTTGATTAGGTGTTAATATCAAAAAGATATAAAGAACTTAGTCAACTCAATAACAAAAACAAAAAAAAATTTATGATTGAAAAATAAGAACTAAATAGACATTTCCCCAAAGAGGACATCAAAATGGTAAACAGAAGCATACAAATATGCTCAACATCACTAATCATCAGGGAAATGCAAATCAAAACCACAATGAGATATCACCTCATACCTGGAAGACTGGCTATCATCAAGAAGACAAGAGGTGCCAGCAAGGATGTGGTGAAAAGGGAACACTTATACATTATTGGTGGAAATGTAAATTGGTTGAAACACTGTGGAAAACAACATGGAGATTCCTCAAAAAAATTAAAAATAGATCTACCATATGATCCAGCAATTCCACTTCTGGGTATATAAGCAAAGGAAGTGAAAATAGGACTTCAAGTTGATATAGGCACTCCCATGTTTATTCCAGCATTACTCACAATAGCCAAGATATGGAAACTATTTAAATGCCCATCAGTGGATGAATGTAAAAGATGTGAAACATATACACAATGTAATATTATTCAGCCATGTGAAAGGTATCCTACATTTACAACATGGGTGGACTTGAACACAGCCATAAATAAGTAAAAATTAAACTGATAACAGCTTAATTTCAATTTCATACAAAAACTCCTCTTTACAGCCTCCCTTTATCAATTTCACAAAGTACATCCTTTTACATTTTGTGTCCATTATGGTTTTTTGGTTATTGTTTATGCTTTTCTTTTAAATTCTATATTAGAATTAAGTGACATATGCACCACTATTACAGTATTTCCAGATTCTGTATTTATCTATATACGTATCTTCACCAGAGAGCTGTATATTTCATATGCCTTTGTATTCCTGTGCTGTATCATTTAGTTTCAACTTGAAGGACTCCCTTTAGCATTTTTTGTAAAGCAAGTTTAGTGGTAATGGACTCCCTCAGTGTTCGTCTGGGAAGATCTTTATTTCTCCTTCAATTTTAAAGACAGTTTTGCTTGATACAATATTCTTAGTTGGCAATTTTTCTTTCAGCAGTTTGAACATATCATTCCACTCCCTCTGGCTTACAGGTTTCTGCTGAGAAATCTGCTGATTGCTTTATGGGAGCTTCCTTGTATGTAACAAGTCACTTTTTCTTGTTGCTTCAAAATTCTCTGTTTTGACTTTCAACAATGTGAGTACATTATGTCAGCATATACTTCTTTAAATTCCTATTTGGAATATTTTAAGCTTCATGAGTCTGGAGGTCCATTTCCTCCCCCAGATTTGGGAAGTTTTCAGGCATAATTTCTTTAAACGTACTGTCTGTTCTTTTCTCTCTCTCTCCTCCTAGGATTCCTATAATGTGTATTTTGGTCTACTTGATGGAGTCCCATAAGTCCCTCAGGCTTTCTTCATCATTCTTCATTCTTTTGTCTTTTTGTTCCTCTGATTCAATAACTTTAAATGCTGATTCTTTCTTCTGCTTGATCAAGTCTACTGTAAAACCCATTCAGGAAATTTTTCAATACAGTTATTGTATTCTTCAACTCCAGAATTTGTTTGGTTCTATTTTCTCTTTGTTAATATTTTCATTTGGTTCATGCATCATTTTCCTAATTTTGTTTGGTTGCTTATTTGTGCTCCTTGTAGTACACTGAGTTTCTTTAAGAATATGATTTTGAATTCTTTGTCAGGTAATTCATAGATCTCCATTTCTTTAGGGTGAGTTTCTGGAGATTTAGTTTGATATTTTGATTGGGCCATGTTTCCCTGATTCTTTGTATGTCTTTTTGTTTGTTTGTTTGTTTGCTGGAATGTATACATTAGAAAAAACAGCCACCTCTCCCAATATTTATGAACTGGGTTCCTACAGGAGAAAACATCCACCAATCAGCTTGTCTAAAGATTTTGTGGGCCTCTCAAACCTTTTCTGGGGCTGCATCTTGATTGGGCCATGCATGTAATTTTGCAGTTAGAGAGCTTTGCAGGTTTCTCTTTCAGGAGCTTGTGATCTCTTGCTCCCTCTGGTGTCTATCTGCAGTAATGCAATTTCTCTGTCACTGCAGCAACTCAGCTTTCTTTTGTTCTCAGCGGGGGGGCCCCCCAGGCATTCAAAATATGCCAGTTTCATCAATGCTGGGAGTCAAGTGAAACAGATATCAGTCCCTTGGGGACACTCTCCAAAAAGTCAGAAATTTGGATGTACGTTCCACTTTTTTCTTTCCTTAATGGAGAAGCTGTGAGTTGGTTGTTCATTCTGGACTGTGGGGGACGGGATACAGTGGGTGAAATGAAGTAGCTTTTCTTTCTCATTTCAACATGGTTATTCTTGGCTTGGAGTTTGCCTGGAGTACAACAACTTTTCAACTAGTTTCAGGAGTTCTCATAAAGGCTTTTTGGACCACATATTTTTGCTAAATCATTGTCTCTGGTGGGAAACAAGGCCTAGGCTTCCTATTCTGGTATCTTGGTAGGCATCATCATGAGTATTTTTTAGCTTCATTTATTTGTTTGACAACTTTATTAAGCGTCTTCTACATGTTAGTTCTAGGCTAAGTGCTGGGAATGCAATGATAAATAACTTTCAAGTTTTCATTATTGAAATTCCATCATTTTCTAAATTCTCCCAGCAGCATTTTGATTCCCAAACTATAAATCTTACACATTTTTTATTTAGTTTTCATTGTTTTTCTCAGCTTTATTGAGGTATAATTTACCTTATAAATATGTTATGATATGCCTTGATTTACTACCAGTTGTTCATTGCTTATCAAAGCTGAGCTTTTTTATAAAAAATATTTATAATTTCTGTTAAAATATAAAATATAGTATATTTAAATGATTTTATGTAGTTTCTAATAATTGAAGCACTTTTATGTATTATGTATCATGTAAACAAATTCTGAATTAGACATAGGGTCACAATAGTGACCTGTAGAGAGATGTTTCATATTTTATCTGAATCTAGATCCCACCTTAAATTAATTTGTAATTATCCATGGCACTGTTAGATTTAATTCTAGTACTCTGCAATATATTAATTGCTAAATTAATATAGCAAAAATGAAAAATAATTCATATTTAAATGGCCAGACATCTCCATATCTACTACATCGTAATGATTGCAAAGAGCATACCAATTATTATTGTAATCATCATATAGCAAGATTTTAAGGAAGAGGTGTTGTTATTGTTGTTTGCTTTTGTTTTGCTAATTCCTGATTGCTATATGATTCTCATTCCTTCTAATACATACATCTTGATGAGCCTGCCTAGAGTCTCTGCTCTGAGAAATGCCTCCTTCCCAAACTTTACACAGCCACAGTGGCTCCCCTGCCAGAATTGAATGGACAAGAAGTAAACAGCTTATCTAACCTAGATCTATCAGGATCTGTGTCCTCAGAATGCGTAATTGGAACTGAGAGACATTTAGACTCTAGATTTTTAATATGTAAATTGATGAACTAGAGAAAATAATATTTAATCATATGAACTAAGAAACAGGGAATACTGGTTTTCCAAAAGTTAAGAGTAAAATAATTGCACACAAAGGAAGCTAAAGAAAGATCAAAAGAAAAAGTTCTGAGAGGTTTCTAAATCCTTTCTGAGGTTCACCTGCATTCCCACACTTGGAATCTGGGAAGTCTCCCAGTTAACATAATAATAATGCTTTCCATTTATATAAGCTAGTTCATGTTGGGCTCTGTTTAAAATAATTAAATCTTTGGATGTAAGCAATACATTGCTGCAAATAAGCATATCTCCTAAGTAAATAAGATATTCTGTACATAAAAATGGTAAGTTTCAAATGGTCAGTTTGATATAATAACTGATGAGTTCAGTCTTTCCGGAGATCTATTTCTAGAAGGAAGTTCATTTAAGGTGAAATCAATCCCAGTAAATTTTCCACAATAAAAGTAATCTATAGTAACTAATCCACTTCTCAGTGGACTCTGTCAGACCAGTGCTGTTTGTGGAATCACCAATCTTCCCTGCTGATCGTAGGCTGATCATAATATCACATGGAACAGTGTACTGTCTGGCTCAAACAGTTATATGAAGAGTTCTCACTTGATTTCTGAATACCCAGAGACATTATCTTCCCGATATTAAATCTTCCCTACCTAAATAGTTTCCCCAAATGAAGCTTCAGCTCAATTGAATACCAACAACAGTGAATAACTTTGCTCAAAATGCAAATTACCTTGACCTGTTTAGTGCCGGTCCTGTTTTTAACTACAACATTCATAGAGAGAGTATATCAGATAAGCTTGAGGGATCTTCCTTGCCAGTGACTGAAAGGATCCCCTTCAGCTGAGGGTTGGGCAGAGTGGAAAAGACGAACTATCAGGAGGTGAGAATTACTCATAATGCTAACATTAGTGGCTTTTCTTGCAAAAAAAGACCCTTTCCAAAATTAACTAATTTGGGGGTTTTAAACAAGGTGATCATTGTATGACACTTTTTATTTAGTAACTAGGTTAGATTTAGTCTTCCAAAAAAATCAAGTTCCACTTAATAACCGAATAACGGGTCACTGGCCAGTTGTCTTCAGAATGACCAGGTGTTCATTAGTGTAATCAGTCCATGCTGAATGCATCTTCGTGCTCCAACTAGATTACATAGTTTTCCACTGCACCAGACCTGGAACAGAGTGTGTCTAGATTTGTCTATCACCGGCCAAAATCATCCTGATCCACTTCACCTCCCACCTCTTCGCCTTTTTCTGTTTACCCATCTTAGACCTCCCACTTCCTGCTCCCTGAGAGTTATTAGTATTACAACAAATACTGTTTGAGTGATCTTTCTATAGTTCCTTGACTTCTTTAAGGAGAGTCAATATATAAAACTAATAAAGTTTCAAATCAAATGTACTCAGAGGTAATAAAGACTTTTATTGACTATAGACTGAAGCTAACAACCTTAACTTTATGTTTATAAATCAAATTTTGGTTGGCACGTTGGCAGTATTTCTTAAATTCTGTGAACACTTTTAATAGCTAAGTACTGTGACTAAATGGCTTTTTTTGGGTATGATTCCTAAAAAAGGTGCCAATCAAGCTGAAGGAAAATATTTAATCTATGACGTAGTCTATGGCCTGTTCAAATTGACCTCATTTATTATCTTCTTAAACTGAAGCTTTTAAATGTAGCCAAAGGACACAGTCCTAAGTTGTATAACCCATATGGTGAAAGCATGGTTCTACTGCTTTGAAGGTGTCATTGATATCTCGTTGCCAAAACAGCAGAACACGCTCAAACATAAAAGCCTCACACCGTTCTTGAGAGAATTCAGTGAGTCATTGGCTCTATAAATGTGCAATCTGTTTCTACTATATAGACCTTGAAATGAGCTACATCCCAAAGGGTGCTCAAACCATCTGGAAGATAGTACATTGGTCAAAATTTGTACTATGTGATTTCTTTTTAAATATCAGTTTATAAAGACACGTTTTAATCAGAATTTTAGGTATCTGTGTATATTTAGAAAATATTTATGTAAATCTCATAATAATTACTTCCTGGAAATCAATGGGAAATTAACACATTTTCTGCTACAGAGGGAAATTAAAGGAAATATAGTGTGCTCTCTAAATCAATGTTTCACCCAAATAGAACATTGCTTACAGTGTCCTAACAAAATGGATATGTTCACTTCGTGATAAAAGACATTCCATGCCCCAAAACCATCATGTGGAGCGGTGGTTCTCAAACTTTAACAGGTTTCAGAATCATCTGGAGGAGAATTCATAGATTGCTAACACCCCCCCTCCCCCCCCCAGAGTTTCTGATTCAGTAGGTCTTGGATAAAGCCCAAGCATTTCTTAACAGGTTCTGAAGTAATGCTGAGGTTTCTATGCTGATGCTGCTAGGGCAAGAATCATACTTTGAGGATTAAAGTTATAGGTAATACAAGGACCATCTAAGGTTAGCTAGCTATAACTATTGCTGACATTCAGCCAAATAAAATGGTCAAGTACTAGGGAAAAACAAAAACAAAAACAGGGGAAAATGCCTTTCCATTCATTTTCTTAGAAATCCATTCTAGAAAGTTCACTGAATCTGTGAAACCTATATATATGCTAGTTACTGATTCACAACAGTGGAGGATGGAGCTACTACTGGATTATTTTGCCAGAAATTCCATTTCCTAATAAGTTTTTTCTTCATATTTCACAAGAGTAACTAACATCTTCAAGCCTCCTCTCTTCAGTCTGTAAGGAATCTTCTAATTTCTAAAACCTGATATAGCTCCATAAAAGAAGGGAGAAAGTACATGAAGGACTTAGTAGGAAAATTTACTCCTATGCAGTCCACAACAGTAGGAGAGAGAAAACATTTCTATTTTTAAATTAGTTAACTTTGCTTTTCAAGGAAGAGTTAGAAATTTTTATGTACACATACAATTTGAATTTTAATTCTTCACCTGACTGCTTTAAGGTCAGGTGAAGATATCCTTACTTAATCTCCTCCTGCAGATCCTGAAAGATCTTTAAGCACTTCCCTGCTACCCAACTGGGAATATATGAGCCAGTCAATGGCCCAAGAGAGAGGCTAGTCTTGCTCAGCCTAGTATACATCAGTTGGTGTGATCATGTGGCCCATAAACAATAGGGGGAACTACTCTAAGGGGAAAAATAGGAGGAAAAAACCTCAGTAGATCTTTACAGCAAAATTTTATTTCAAGCGTTGTAAATTCTTAACTATTAGAAATGAAGCTCTCGCTAAATTAAATGATGAAGTTTCATCATTTTGTGGTCTGATTTTGTGGTCTTTTCAGCTGAAACTGGTATTATGTTTACCTTTGTGTTATCTTTGAAGCAGACGTTTTCTTAGCAAATTAATGGTACAACTAAGATGATAGGAGACAGTTTTAAACAACTTAAAGGAATAAATTTGCTTATTTGCTCCCACATAGTATCACACATGCATCCATTTATGATCAACTTATTAATCACAAATAATTCTTAGCCATTCATATAGATATGTCTTTTAAAGACGCCTACTAGGTCTTGTTAAAGTTATAAGTGCGTTAAAATTTTTTGGTTACATGAATTTTAAAAGAGTATATAATTCTGACTATTTTCTTCCAAGTGAGGCTGAACCAGCCAAGTTTCACTGTAAAAGCTATAAAGACATATATAATTTTTTTTCAATTTTCCCCTACTTTGACCTGTCCATATTGACATATTCTTTGCTAGCATGTATGTCTCAGAGATGATTGTTTTGACTATCTCATACTAGCGTTTACCTCATACTATCAGGGTTTCTTTTCTTATGACACCATGAATGTTTCTTTGCCTTTTAGTAGATATGATTCAATGTACCTTTCTTTTTCATAGAATTTTTCAAAATATTTTGTTGTAATTTATAATGTTTTTATTGAGGGTCCTCAAAAATAAGCTTCAAAGTTATGCAATATTTTAAAGAAAGACGTGAAATTCTAAATTCCTATAAAACATATGACTTAACCTACCTAAATTATCATGACAAGAAAGCAGTAGAGCTGAAAATGGTAGAAGGCAGTAGCAATACATACCTCATGTTGAGACTAAAAATATGATGGTTGTATTATGAGAATGATTAACCTGAAACAATAACACTTTGAAAACCATATTCTAAACTAGTTTAACCTTCATATAAGCACAGGTCACTTCAAAATGAATATGTGATCTTCCCAGTAAGTGTTGGTCTTACAAAGTGAAAACCCAATGGTTTGCTTGTATGATAATTCAAACTTCATTGTTACTTCAATCAGAAGGCATGCATAAATGTGCAAGTGTTCTGAAGTATTTCAGATACATGAAATCACAGGCAAATTGCATCTGCCACGCACAAGGTATCAGTCTTCACTCTGTTTTTTTCTTTTTATAAATTTATTTATTTATTATTTTATTGGCTGTGTTGGGTCTTTTTTGCTGTGCCTGGGCTTTCTTTTTAGTTGTGGTGAGTGGGGGCTACTCTTTGTTGTGGTGCGCGGGCTCCTCATTGCTGTGGCTTCTCTTGTTGTGCAGCACGGGCTCTAGGTGCATGGGCTTCAGTAGTTGCAGCACATGGGCTCAATAGTTGTGGCTCACGGGCTCTAAAGCACAGGCTCAATAGCTGTGGCGCACAGGCTTGGTTGCTCCGCTGCATGTGGGATCTTCCTGGAGCAGGGATCGAACCCGTGTCCCATAGCATTGGCAGGCAGATTCTCAACCACTGCGCCACCTAGGAAGCCCTTCACTCTGTTTTTATCTGGTTTTAATCTTAATTGCCCCCATGTCACAACAGACTGCATGTCTAAAATGTGTAAACGATGTTATCTTGAAAATTTATAAACATAAAACTTATGTGATGTTTATTAAACATATTTTCAACATTTTCCTAATATATTATAAAAATTATGGGAGGTATCAAACTTGTTGGGGGGAAAAGGTTAAAATGAAAATGCAGCCTTCTTTTACATCTGGAATAGGAGAAATTTTAATTCTACGTTCTTTACTGGCAAAAGTAGAGCTGGACATTTATTTGAACTTTTTGAAAATATAGTCTCCACAAAGCTGAATTCTGTAATCGTAAGTATCAAGGGATAGCTATAAGAGTATCATGTGTTCCCTTTAATTTGAGGAAAATAAGCCTAATAAGTATTTATAGTTTTGAGAATTGTATCATTATGTAGATATAGATAATTCATTATATTAACCTAACTATTGGTACACATATTTATCAATTATGTTATTTAATAAAAACATTAAATAAACAGGTTTTTCTTTTTTTAACTAAAATAATATAGATAAAAGATAAAGTCTCCTTCACTCTGTCTATATTAGCCACCACATGAAGAACTAAACCTGACCAGGCTAGAGAGAAAAAAAAGTCACCTTTTACCTTGGTGAAGAATTCAAAGGATCTAAGAGACCCCAAATAGCAAAATTGTTCAGACTTTAATCTTTTCAGTAGAATAAAATTTTAGTCCATTTTCATTTTCTCTCATTTTTTATTAGCTTTTACTAATTGAGTGAATATTAAGCTCTGTGAAGACAGGGTACCTCAAATCTTCTTTGCATTCCTAGTATCTAAAACAATGACATTGGGACTTTCCTGGTGGCACAGTGGTTGGGAACCTGCCTGCCAATTCAGGGGACACAGGTTCAATCCCTGGTCCAGGAAAATCCTGCATGCCACGGAGCAACTAAGCCCCTGCACCACAGTTACTGAGCCTGCACTCTAGAGCCAGTGAGCCACAGCTACTGAGCCCATGCACCGCAACTACTGAAGCCCGAGCACCTAGAGCCCATGCTCCACAACAAGAGAAGCCACCACAATGAGAAGTCAGCACACAGCAATGAAGAATAGCCCCCTCTCGCTTCAACTGGAGAAAGCCCTTGCACAGCAATGAAGGACAATGTAGCCAAAAATAAATAAAAATAAATTTAAATCTTAAAAAAAAAAATAAAAAATAAAAAACTAATGCCATTTACAAATAGATGTTCAACAAATGTTTGCCAAATTGTAATCTTCATAAAGATCCAATTTAAAAATCTTTGACATTCCACCAACAGGCAAGTCTGTCAGGCAATCGTCTCAGCCAAGTACCATACTTAGAAGTTGATATTGCTAAAATCTATGGATAAAATCCAAAGTTGACATGACACTTTTGGCAGGCTTTTGAAGCTCATGATGACCTTCTCAAACGGATGTGTATTTTTTTCACTATACGACCCTCACATTTCTTGTGATTTTTTTTGTCCCATATTCAGTTGAAACCAGTATATCCCTACAAAGATCAAAAAGTAAAACGGTGACCTTTACACAGATATTTAAATGATATTCTTTTTAAGTATCTATTAGACAAGATTTACTTCATGCCATTTTCAATCAACTGCATAGACAGGCCGTGTGTATATAAAATAAATTCCTCTATTCAAGCTAACAAAAATATTTCATCTACACTTTGTTTATCCATGGAAAGAAACTGAGCATGTCCTCTGCAGTTTTACTGCAGGTCATCTGAAGGGCAGCCCCTGGATTCCTCTGATCCATGCAGACTTCCCAAGGGCCAGAGAACAAGGCTCGTTTGATCCAGCACCTGCTGTGAGCCCATCACTTGGATACTTTTTCTGCAAATTTTTGCAGACTGTGAATAGTGTAATATGTAAAAGGCGGGGGGAACTCAAAGACCAATAGGAAAATCGGTGGCAAATCAACAAAATTACCATTAAGAACCACTGATCAATCATCTCACATTACTTTCCCCAATTTGGTTGCACGGGCAATAGGTCAACAATTGGCACCCAGGACTCATAGATGATGTCTATGTGTTTCACAGCTTAAAGTATTTTTATTGCTTCTGACATATGATTCAGGTGTGCAGCAAAAAATAACCATATTTCCTAATCATTCACTTCTAAGGAGAAAATGCCATAAGCAACTAAAACTTATACGTAGAATAGTATCAGAGACCAGAAAGCATTTAGGAAAAAATGTTTTCAACCATTAGTATAAGTAAGCAATATGGTATTCCAGAAGAGAAAAAGGAAGATCTCCATTTCTAATTGTAGTTAAGAAATGGCTTTAATGTTGAGGTTTAGAAGACAAGTCACACCTCATACGAGAGATCAACTGAAGGTAAACTAAATTCTTAGTGGGTTGCTGTTCTAATGCTCTAAATTAATAGAAATCTGTGCAAAATCTTATTTCCTACCACCTTTTATAAATGCTGTGCAAATTTAAGTGACTGCAGGTATAGAGTAATAAAAGAACAACATCCTTTGAATCATTTTAGTTTTCATTCTAATTCATAGGTTGTCTGACTCAGATACTGAAAGCCAAGGTGCACGGACTGGGTAACTAAAAGTAGCATCTAATGTAGAAGAGTAGGAAATACCTCAAAAATATTCACTGCCTTTCCAGTCTTCTCAGCACCAGTCATAAATTGGGTCTGTCAATGTTGCTTTTATGGCTCAGAAAAAAAAATTTCTATCCTCTAAGAACTCAGTCTGTGAAAGAATCATCCAAGGCATGTATGCAAGTTCAGTACAAGGAGGAATACCTGTGAACACATTACTGCTGAACAGGATAGCTTTGGGAGGAGACAGCATTTGAGCTGGACCTCAAAGGATAAGCAAGATTTCAAGAGGCAGAGATGGACCATTTGCCCATTTTATGAAGAGCAGTTATATTTAAACCACGTCTTGTATCTCTTTGCATCCCTCACACTGAGTGCAATGCCTTAACATAATAAGCATTCAACACACAATTCCTACTGAAAATATTTTCATACTGAAGAATTATACTAACGTATTCATTTATATCTTGGCCTGGTATTCATGATCATGTACAATCCCGTTCCAACATTTCTTTTAATCCTATTACACAATACTCTGGGAGATAAAAGCTTTGGTCACCATTTCTATATTTTCCAGTGCACACACGTTTGCCCGTGACATGCACAACCCAGAATTATCTTTTGCTAATTGAACATTTATGCATCCTTGAAGATTCAGTTTAATTTCACCTCCTCCTGGAAGACTAGACAGCAATCGTCATCCCCTCATTTGAACTTTCTATATGTTTTTTTCTTTAAAACTATTCATTTCTTATACTAGAGCTTTTTGAAGTTAAGGAACCATGTCTTTAGTAGTATGGGTTCTCCCTAAATGCGTCATTTGTTATACATAATAGTCATGTGATAAATATCCTTGACAGAATCTGGGCTAAAGTCCATATAATTAGAGGGTTTGGAGTTTGTGGTTGTTGTTTACATTCAGCTTGTTTATTAAGCATCTTGAAGTTTTTACTCCATTTCAAGATGCTAAAACTGGAAGTAATAGATGATGCATTTGGATATATTTTTACTTATTTACATTTAAATTTTTATTTTGAACTCATATTAGGCTTACATAAAAGCTATGAAATAGTACCGAGAGTTCCTGTACACCCATCACCTGGGTTCCCCTCCTTGTTAACTTCTTCCACAACCTTGCTACATTATTACAGTTAACACATTAACAAGGCACAATACCATTAACTACCTTAGGGACCCTATTAAATTTTACCAGTTGATCCTCTAATGATTTCAAGATCATATCCAGGATCCCCTATTGTATTTAGTTGTTATTTCTCCTTAATCTCCTCCAATCTGTAACAGTTTATCAGCTTTGTCTCTCATAATCTTGACACTTTTCAGAAGTACTAGTCAGTTATTTTTTAGAATGTCTCTTATTTTAGTTCTATCTGATATTTTCTCATAATTGGAATGAAGTTATGGTCAGACTATTTACATGACGTCTGGCTTCCAAGATGGAAGGAGAGGAAGGTCCCTGTCCTCTTAAAGCCCAGAACATCACTTTAACTGCATCCTATTGGTCAAGGCAAGGGATAAGGCCAGCCCAGATTCAAGAGGAAGGGGCCACAGATTCTACCTCAGGATGTGAGGAACATATTGACCTACAGGAGCAGAAGTGATAGCCAGTGACCACCTTTGAAGACTATCTACCACAACTGGGTTTTCAAAAATACTTAAAAAAAAAAAACCCCAAAACCAACCAAACAACAACAACAACAAAACACTTAACAAGACAACTGCAACCTAGGAATTTGCCACTTATCACACTGGACATTTTTAATTATCTGAAACTTCTTCAAACTAAGGCTGATAGTTTCCTCTCTGCCTAATTCACAGGGTGTGGCCGCCATGGAGGACTGCTGCTAAGATCTCCCCTTAAAGAAGATAACTGCCAGGAGGAGTATAGCTAGCCAGTAGCTTCTGGCTTTTGCTTTCTGAGGCTCTGCTATAGCATTCATGCCAGGGCCACACCCTCCCCAGCTTGCTTCTGGTCAGTGACTAAGTATGGCAGTGGCACTAGTCATTTCTGCTCGCCCCAGGAGTCCTCTAATGAGCATTCGTTTTGCTCAAGACCTCCGCACCAGCCCAGAGACGTATAGCCACAATGTAGTCTGAGGCTTTGCCTACCCAAGTCTCCTTCCCTGTCTTGTTCCTTCATGGGGATCAGATCTGCATTGTACTTAGTGATTTTTTAATACTTAACTTCCAAATAAAATAAGTCATATGTGCTTAAGGAAATGAAATAAAAGTAGAAAAAGATTAATCCACAATATTCTCATGAATCAAAACCAGTACCTTCATAAATATTAAAAATCTTTCATTTTCAACATTCATCCACATAGAGCAGAAACCTCTTCTTGAAAATTATATGATAAATATAATATCTCAACTGGCTTTTATATAAAACTACATCTTCAAATGAAAAATATATAGTCTTTGTAATTATCTTGTTTTAGAGAAAATTTAAAATATCCCTGAAAATACAACAAAATCCTATATAATAGAGAAAGCATTACTATGTGGCCAGGTGTAACTTAACCCAGCCAAAGAGACTGACTACCATTTGGTCAAATATACATTTTCATCAAGGTCTTATTAAACAGATTTTCTTCCCATTGATTCAAGATATTATTTGATATGATATTTAATGTCCAGAAGGCTTTTGTACATGAAAAACTATGTTTATGTAATTATAAATCTAATAACAAAAATGTTCCAAGTATATAAATAGCAGTTATAAAAACTAATAACACTAAAATGTATTAAGCGCATCAATAATTTAACATATCAACTTCTTTCAAAGACTCTAAGATGTTTTAAAGTGGAAAAAAAATAGATAAATTAACACAATTATTCTAAGACTCGTTACACTTGCATTTAACCTAGCATCAAAATCCTGACACCATCTATTGGCACACTTATCTTCAGATCTTACAATAATCAAAAGACACTCAAAAGAAAAAAGACACAATTACAGCCTATCTGGGTTATAGATTTTTTATTATGTAACAAGTGATCCTTGATTGGGACATGGATCTGGAATGAGACTTCCAACATGAGTCAACTTCGTGCCAATATTGCCAAAATTCTCCAAGCCTATTTTTTTTTTTAAGTCTAGGTTTATTTGCCAGACCCATAAAGTGTGTTTTCAGCCCTTCCTTTCACAAAATGTTCATGTTTTTATAACCTGATGCCTTTTTCTGAAATAACGTGTCCTTTAGTATCGACTTAGTATCACTTTGTTAGTAATATGTTTACTTAGTTCAATAAGTTTAGAAATTAGTAAAAAAGTTAGTTTGAAGCTTCTCTTCAAAAACAAGAAAACAAAAAACTCTGGGTACTTTTAAATGGAGAGGCCTATTAGAGACTAAAATTTGGAATAATCTGAATTTCACTTAGAAAACAAACAATTTCTGGAGGTAGAGTAGGTGAATACTTCTGGGATAGAACTTAAAAATAGATTTATTCTTTAGGACGTGAGCTCACAATGGTAGTTACAATTTAGTAACTTCATTTCCTTAAATGTATTTTCATTTATTTTCTCCACCATATATTTCAGATTTTAAACAATCACCTCTATAATTATATCCTCTTTTATAATTCTTGTATGTTTCATGGACCGTAACTCACAGTCATCCCACTAACATCACTAACTTTTTAAAGGAAGCTGATTGTATGACCAGCTTAGCAAGAAACAGGATGAACTTAATTTGGTGTCATTACTGGCACTGATTTGTGCTTTCTTTGAACTCCTCTACTCTTCAGAACTTTCTCTTGGACATCATTTTTCTTGATCAGCTTCCTGCTGACACCAAATAAAGCTGCTTGCTCCCTAATCTACTCCACTTTTCCATTGCTGTCTTTGCCTTTTAAACAAGTCTTCAACTGGTCGCTAATTCACTTCCTCTCAAGAAAAGGGCTCTGCAATTTTTTTGGTACTTAATTCTGAATTATATGACACTAATTCTATTGCTTGTAAAATACAAGTCATCCACATATAGGAAATTCTATATTTTTTCTAGTTCCAGTTTAAGAGATTAGGGTACAATTTTAAAGTTGCATTGCCACTTAGCTACAATTGACTTTTTGGTATATGGAAAGAATTATCCCAGTGCAATCTTATGGCCCTTATAATAGTAATATCCTAAGTTTTTAATATTCTTGTCCTCTCTAGGCACACACTAAATACCACCAATATGTATAAAGTATTAAAAACACACCTAACCTTCCCTCAAGATTGAAAAACATTTTTTTCCCCAATGTGAAAATAACATATTTTGCTGGCAAAAAAAAAATATACTACTAGATAATCACATGAGAAATCAACTTTCTTGCCAGGTGAAAGTGGAATTTTATTGACATTGACAATGATAAAGCAATTTATAGAATAAAAATCACATGTTGATCCAATATTCAATGTTAACTATATTAAAAAGCCATATTTCAAAAAACTGTCAAGGATAACTTACTAATTCTTCTAAATGTATGTTGCAAACATCATGGTCAACTTTATCCAACTGCTGCTTATATTTGGGTCCCATAGGAAACGATCAGATGAATTTCTTAGCTTAATCACTTATCTTTTGCATCAATATGTTTCCTATTTGTGCCAGTTATCAATTTACTGTGTCTCAGCTCTAAATCCACCCTTCACTGCCCTGCTTATGATACTGGAGCTGGACCTTATAAATATTTCTCCTTTGCCAGCAGGTAAAATGTTAAGCTTTTCCAGCAAAAGGCCCTGAAGTGCTGCTGCTGTAGGAAGGGGCTTGTATTCCTGTTCTGGTGATTTCCTTTCCTCTTCTGCAAATTTCAGCTAGGTAAAGGAGTTTCAGGGAAGTTTACCCATAGCCCGTGTCAGTGACATCCCCATGAGCAGCTTCTCAGCTAATTTGGTAATGCTCCTCACTGGCAACTTCCTGCTGAATTTTCTCAGCACCCTTCTAGCAGGTTTCCTGACCCCCAGACTTGAGTTGGTGCTCCTCAGTGAACTTCTCTACTATCCAGTGGGTCACAGCTACACTCCCTCCAATGAGGTCTAAATTTCAGTCTACAGGGGGTGGACAGGACTCTCCCAAATCTGTCCCTCCCTTCAGTGCATCAGCCCTGTGGATGGGTAGCATTTTCCCCTTATATCCACTGTTCCTCCATGCTTTAGAGTTCTCTTTTGGTATAACAATCCCTGTTATACCAGTACCCTGTTATTAATGAAAAAATCTTTATGTAAAACTTCCCTGAATAAATTTTCTGTCTGGTTTCTGTCTCCTGGCTTGACAGTGACTGATACCCTAGTCATAAGAATATTTTGAAGAATTCAACTTTACCAATCTCACTAAGTCTACAAACCCAAAGTCTTGTACTATCTGCCCACAAACTCTGTCATTTTCAGTGTCCATCTCACTAGTCCACAAAGGCTATCTGGGAAATATTTTACTGTGGCAAATAGCAAGATAATCACAAATTCATTCTCCCCTTTATTAATGTTCTTTTGCAATGTCCTCCATATTGACCATTGGCTGGTGATATAATTTGTTTTGGTCAATTGAACTTTAGCAAATATAATGTGAGGAAGGGCTTAAAAAGCACTTTTGCAATGAAGCTTGACATATCACATTGTATGCAGAACCCAGAGACTACTATGTAATAAGTCTGAACCAACAGGTCAAAGAATGAGAGACCATGTGAAAGATAACTAAGATACCCTGACAAACAGTTGTCTGTGAGGCCAAGATAGATCAGCCAGCCAGCAGCCAATTCATCAGTGGACCACAGATGCATAAGCTGAGATGCAGCAAGCTGGCCCCGACCTCCCAACAGGCCCATAAAATCATGAATTACATAAATTGGGTGATGTGTTAAAATACTTAATTTGTGCATAGTTTGTTACATAGCAAAAACTAATTGATACATTTATGAAATGCATTAGTTTATTTCCCAAAAGAAGAAAGAGGGAATAAAAGTTGAAGTCTCTAGTTAGAATCAAGGAATTATCAAAATGAACTCCATGAATGTTGTAAGTCTTTTGTGATGAAAACCTTCTCTGGAAATATAAATTTCTCTAAACTGCCTAATTTAGATCAGCAAAATCTTTCTGTAAGTCACTGAAATAGAAATATCAATCAAATATAGGAGGTATTAGATTCTCTTTTTTTCAACTATTTGACCTATGGAGGTCAGTGGAAACAGTTAATAGTGAAAAGTTTGTATGTGATCATTAATGCAATTTAGAATGTTCTCTACATTGTAAGTGAATTTAAGTGAATGTCATATAATTCCTAAACACAGTGGCTTTTATAGAACACATCTTCAATACCACTTATTATATGACAAAATTTTAACATATCATAATTAGATTTTAAAAGACTTGATAAAAGTAGTACAGAGTTCTTATCAATTTAGGGTTCTCTTCTAATGTTAAAAGTCCCACTTGCATGCTCCATAGTACTATAAACATGACAGAATAACACTGAATTTCTCCTCATAAACCTACTTCTTTTCCTATATATTATTACTTCAGTAAGTCTGCCATCTAACTAATGCACATGCTGCAAACATGGGGATCACTGTCTATACCTTTTGTCCTTTATCTTCATGTTTAAACTTTCTTGCCCAGAATCTTCCTAACCACTTTTTGAGTATGCCCTCTTTCCATTCCCACCACCAATGCCTCAATCATTTAGAACCCTCTCCACTTCTTTCTTTGATTTCTCATCTTAATTGGTTATTTTTTGATTTCTCCTAACTAGTTACCACTTCCAATGCATTCTCCACATTCTCCTCATGGCGGTGCTCTCTTCCATACATCCCACACCTACTATCCTATCTCCTGTTCTCCCATTCATCTTTAGCCACACCCTCAGGTCATTTCTTCTGTTTTCAGAACAGAAGGTAAACATGTCCTTCAGCATCTATGATACTCGGGGTTCCTGATCTTCTATCAATATTTCCATTCTCTTTCTCTGCCTTAAAATTAAATTTTGGTGATCTCTGGGGTTCTATCTTCAGATTACCATTCTCTTCACTCTAACAAACTACATATTTATCAAAGCACCTTACCAATATAAAACTATACAAAGAAAGATTTGATAGTTTTTGTTAAAAGCCCATATACTGTATACTTCTTTTAATTATATTTTGATGGCCACAACCTCAAAGAAAAAACTTTCTAAGGTCTGTAAGCCAATATGTTTTCCATGATAAATCCATAAAGTCTTCACTTTTGTGCAAAGAAAAAAAGCTTTAAATAGAGACATAGTGTTCTTAGTTCATTATAGATTTCGTGCTGTGAAAAGAAAATTTGAATGATTTTATAGTGATTAAACATACAGGTTTTAAAATCGAAAGTTCTGAGGATAAAGGGGACTTTCTATTAAGCAGCTGTGGCAGATTTCTTAATCTATATACTTTTACTTGCTTTACTTATATCTAAAATGGAAAAAAAATCTAACTTCTAGGCTTCTAGTAAGAATCGAAATGACATACTTAGTGTTGATCACAATTTCTAACAACTAATAAGCATTCAGTAAATAGTTGTTGAAGCAATAATTTGGTCTGTGTCTTCTCTTTCTTTCCTTACCCCTAGGGGTCTCAAAAAACACTCAACTCAAAAAAAAAAAAAATAACTTAAAAGTTAGGAAATACTTAATGGCATCTAGATCTCTAAGAAGACTTTGGTATTCTTTGGACATACAACAATATAAACTTTGAAATACAACTTTTAGAACGCTTTTGTGAAACCACCACTGGTCACCATGAAAGCATGTCGGGAGGAAAAGAAATGTGGATTAAGATTAGAAGGATTCTTCCCCGGTAGAGACACACAGAGCAGTAGTTTAGTTTTTTTTTTTGTTTGTTTGTTTGTTTTTTTAAGTTAGTCCCTTATATAATGGGGAACAACTGGAAATGGGAAAAAAAATCTACATTTTTCAATCCCTAAAACAGGCCCAATTCCAAAAGGGACAAACATTCCTGGAGTGACCAGGTTAGTAGTACAGAAACAGATGGAAAGGAAGGGGGAAGCTGCTCCTGAAGAGAGATTATTACACACATCTGTGTGATGACCACTCATGTATTTTTTTAAATATGCACCACAGAGTCTCCAAGCCCTCTGCTTGTCTTTTTTGCCTTCCCTTAGTTCATCTATGTTTTTAAAAGAGTCAGTACAATGAATTGCTTGACAAGAATGATCTTTAGTGATGGAGGTAGCCCCCTCAGGTATTCTGAATACGAGATTTATGGGCACTCAGGTCCCTTTTTCATTACCCTTCCAAGGTCTCACCATTTCAATTCCAGTTGTTCACATCCTGTTTCAAGAGACACCCTATGGAGCTGATCGCATGCAGGAGAGTCTGTTTCAAAGTCTTTTATTTATTAGGAAAATTCTCTTTCACAGTCCTGGAATCAGAGAGAAGACCCCAGGGTCCCATGACCACGATAAATGTGCTAATCTTCCTTGGCACTCAACCTTCCTCACTCCTGGCCTTCCTCATTCCTTTCACCAATTCATCATTCCTTCCATTTTACAAGTCAGAAAGAAATTTTAAAGCTTGACGTTTCAAAGGAATGGTGGTCACATTTCTTATTAATGCTATTTCATATGGATTTTGGAGTTCCATTTTTTTCAGTGTGGTAAATCTTACTTTATGTGCCTGATTTTACTGTTTGCAACTATTGGCTTTCCTTTTGTGTTGTAATCTTGCAAATCATTTTATACCATTTTTACCTAGCCAATAAGAAGAGGGATTAGAACAAAATTAAAAATTGACAACTCACAGGTCAGATCCAGCCTGTAAATATATTCTGTTTGACCCTCAGAATATTTTAAAATGCTTTGAGTTGATTTCCAGCATTTAAAAGTCAGAATTCTATGTTAAATCTATATTTCCTGGTTCTCATAAAATACTGGAAATTACCTCAATACTGAATTATGCTTTGTGCTTGAGAACAATTGGCTAAGACCCTTTTAGCACAGGCTTGTGTTTCACAGTCCAACACGGCCTCCACCACCCTGATGTCTTTCTCCCAGTCTACTTCATTATTTTACATTATCTTCCTGACCCTTTTCAATTCTTGCATTTGTGACCGCCTGCTATGTTAACATACACACACACACACAGAGTACATCTTATATCTCAGGTATGAAAATATTTTTCTCAAACTTTTCACATCTTATACTTTTCCTTAACAAATATTACCTGCTCTAAATCAAAATCAGTACTACATAAAGAGTGCTTCTAAATTTTTAGTTTTACTAGAACACTTCTTTTAAAGCTCCAGCTTCAGGCCAAAATGGGGTTTAGACATACCTAGATGTGCCCAGGGACCTTAACAGATAGTCAGGGAAGAAACTGGCCAGGACTCTTATTACATGGGAATCTAAGAAGAGACATCCTGAAAAAAAAAAACTCACTCTAAGGACAACCTTGGCCCCAAAACAGGATTGAAGGTACAGTGAGGAAGTGATCCTAAAAGCATAGCTAAATTAAGGCAATTCTGGCCCAGGCCCCACTCGCTTTTGTCTGAGTCCTAGGGATAGAAAGGAACAGAAGTAGAAACCTCAAGACCTAGTTGTTTAAAACTTCTGGAGGACAATAGGACATAAGTAACACTGCTCTGTTGACCCTCTGCCAGAGAGCAGCTTCAGAAAATCATCATCTCGTTTCAGTCAATATTCAAGGGTAAAATAATTAGTTTAATGTGAACTATGAAAATATAAATCCGATGAATATTTGGAGAATCTTGAGAGTGGATAAGGACATTTCTAAACACCAAACAGTGAGAAAATAGAGGAAATAGGCCTAATTGCCTATGTGAACTTTGAAACTTCTGCGTGGCAAAACATTTCAAATTAAAATGGAAATCTGTTTGCAACATAGATGAAGTGAAATTATCCTTAATATAAAAGGTGCTCTTATAAACTTGTCCAAACCAATAAGAAAATTAATAGAAAATTGGACAAAGCACATAAATAATTCATAAAAGATAGCCAAATGTCTGGAAATACATGACTATTTTGTCATTCATTACTTGAAAATATGTAAAAACTAAATATGAGACATCTATCATATTAGCAAAGATAAAGAAATGGCAATGCCCTTATAAACCACTGTATATAAAAATTGCCACAACATCTAAAAGGTATTTTGAACAAGTATCAATAAAAATGTTAATTTTCTTATCCTCAATTCAGCAACCCCTCTTCTAAAAATGTATACCTAAGAAAAAACTAAAGATTTGAGCAAAGATGTATACACAAAAATGCTATTGGAATGTTGTTACTTTTAATAGTAGAGAATTGAAACAAAAAGAAATCCCTTATAATAAAAAGATAAAGGAAATAATTTTATATCTATATAATAGAATACTATTCCAGCTCTTAAAAAAATTTGTATACGGAAATTTATGGACAGAGGGGAAAGTGCAGAATATGCTAATTAGTGTAAAATATGTGGTAGCATATATCGCATGCAGAACCTTTTTTAAAGAAAAAGAGAATCTGCGTGAGGAACATCCACCAAAATGCTGATAGTGCTCATGGGGGTTTGGGGTGTTTTGTATTTTTGTCTTCAGTTATTTCTAAAAGTCAGTTCCAAATTTTATGAGATACATTTGTCATTAAGGGTGAAAATAAAATTTTATTTTAAATTTTGATCAAATAAGGTAATGATTGAGGAAGTGTAGAGCCTAGTTCCAGATTTACATGGAAAGTGTCAATTAAAAATTGGGAGTAGAGCAGGGCAGGAGACTATAGCAGCAGTGTGGTTCGCAGCACAAGTGGTAGACTCTGGGTCATGTAGCAGACACAACGGAAATCTCCAGCAAACAGGAAAATTCTCAGCAGAAATGACCACAGCCCCTGATACAGAGAGGTGCCCTGATCAGAACGATGGCAAGAGAGGAGGACCAGCGGAAGTAGCAGAGATCAGGCGGATGCCCTTCAGTAGCACAATAAATTTAATCATGAACAAATTAGACTAATGCCCTGGACACTTCCAGAAAAGTTTAGGGCAGATCCTACAAAGAACGGGGATCTTACATTAACAGGCAGACCCCAGAGCCTTCAAATTAGAGGTAATTTCTATAAAAGTGACTTTGTGTTTTAGACCAGGGTGTTGGTGGCCTGAGGAAATATGAGTAGATCCATTTTTCATGGTTCTAACAAATACCTATATTCATATATATTGCTCTTTCATCTGTATTTTGCTGGGCCATAAAATATACTTTGCTAGTTGTCTTCTGCTGCTGCTGGATAAAAATACAGAATTTAACTATTATCTGGACCTCTAATTCTATAAACTAAGACCATTTTATGAGGCCAAATGATCAATTAACAGAATCAAAATCATTATTCTGCTCCAGGCTATAATACTGTATAAATATAGGCAAGTCACTAAAGTTTTCTTATCCTCTAAAACAAGGTAAAATAGATCTGTCTAACGTTGTTAGAGCTTTTTGTATACATAGTGCTAATAAAAGGTACGATTGAGGATAAAATTAAACAGTACCCTCAAATGCCATGATTAGTAATTCAGTAGTTCCCATGAACATCAAGGATTTAATTCAGGCAATGCATGATTATTTCAACATATAAATATACGTTTTCAGTCTCAGGATTTATCTATGCAAAGAAAATCCAAGTAAATCATTTATATCTTGCAATTTCATTTCTAAAGCCCTGTTAATTTGTTGTTGTATATCCAATTAGCTGATTAAAAAAAGGAGGGGGGTCAATCTCATGCCTTTTTTTTTTCCAACAAAGGAAAGAGAAACAAGCTAAAGAAAATACAGCAAATCTTAATCATTGCTAAAACCAGGTTATCAGTATAGGAGAGCTCACTGCTCTTTTCTACCTTTGTGTATATGTTTGAAGCTTTTCATAATGAAAATAGTTTACTGAATGTTTTAAAAGCTGATTCCAATATCATGTATTTTTAACATCTTAAGATAGATCCGTCATACATCAACATATCATTTTATGTCGTGGGGAGAAACTTTTCTTTAAGTTCCTCTTTTCACATTTGCCAAGGGCCTTACCATGTTCCATCTCTAACTCAGAGTTTCCCTAGATGCAATGGAAGATACTGTTAATTTAGGCTCCAGTCAATTTTAATAAACAAGTATAAGATGAAAACCTCCTGTGAACTCCAAAATATTCTATTCTAAAAGGGCCAAACATGTACCTCCATAGTCTCAGAAATGAAATCCCTAACCTTAGTAATAATACAATTATCACTCACCAGTGAGATGCATTTAAGAAGTTTGCCTGACATATGCTCTGGGTTTTCACAATCCCCCAAACATGGTCTAGCCGCAGCCATTGAAGAAGTATTTGCACAGAAGACAAAAGGCTCAAAGATTAGACCCTCTGGTATTCCCTAAATTATTATATTCTCTTGTTGTCATTGGCAGCTATTACACTGCATCTCAGTAGTTACCCTAACTAAATTCAAATACCTCTTATCTTTTGGTACCCCTGTGCTATGGTCCCACCACCCTTGGAGGTCTCAGCAGTATTATTCCGTTTGCCCAGAATGGTTGCAGTTTATGCCTGGTTGTAACTGTATAATTATTAACACACCTAATTTCATTCAACTCAAACCATTCAAAGTAATTAACTGCTCCTTCATTCTTTTCCATATATACCCTGTTTTTTTTTTCCTCTATACCTTTGAGCATTTTTTTTATCTGAGTAGAATGTACCCCACACCTAGAACTGACATCTTTAACAAATAATAATACAAGTAAAACTGGAAGTGCTGTATCTCAGATAAATAATGGGTACTTTTTTTGTGTACATGTCCCCAATAATTCATGAGACAAACTTAAAAAAAAATTATTTGTTGTTTAACTGAAATTCAGATTTAACTAAACATCCTATATTTTATCTGGTAACACAATCACACCCCAATCTACATTTTCAAGGCATAACTCAAATGCTTTTTCACTTTAAAACCTTGATTAAAGCCTTCTTTCTTTCAGTGCTGCCTCCCAGAGCATTTTTGCTGTGCCTCTCATAATAGCACGTTATCCCTAGAATCAAAACCACTGAAGTAACATATTTCTTCTATTCCTCTTTATGTGACTTGAGGACAAGAACTGAACTTCACTTATTTTTTTCTCCCTTATATTATTAATCACATATTGATGTATACTAGCAATCAATAAGTATTTTGAATGTCTAGGAATAAGCATTATAGTGATTTTAGTTGGACTTAAATTAGTAAATTGTTTCAATTTCCCCTGGATTATTTTGAAAATTCCCTTTAATGGTTTAACAGCTGCTCACAAGGACAGTTAAATAATAAACACCTTTGTCCATTTCAGAATGAAAAATACAGCTACTAGATTCATTGATTGTAACAACAAATGTACTACCTGATGTGGGAGGCTGATGGCGGGGGGAGCAGTGGATGTGAGAGGCAGGAGGTATATGAGAACTCTCTGTATTTCCCACTCATTTTTGCTGTGAACCTGAAACTGCTTTAAAAAGTCTATTTCAAAAAATTTATGAAACAGGTCAATTTGAACTGAGCTTAAAAATATGCAGCTACTGTTGAAAATTTCCTAAAATAATGAATGTGAGCCAGGTGATGGATATAATTCATTTAAAAAACATTTTCATTGGAGCATAGTTGATTTAAAATGCTGTGTTAGTTTCAGGTATACAGCAAAGTGAATCAGTTATACATATACATATATTCACTCTTTCTTAGATTCTTTTCCCATATAGGCTACTACAGAGTATTGAGAAGAGTTCCCTGTGCTATACAGTAGGTCCTTATTAGTTATCTATTTTATATATAGTAGTGTGTATATGTCAATCCCAATCTCCCAATTTATTCCTCCCCACCTTGACATATATATGATTAAAAGTACTCTATTTTCAAAACGAACCTTGGATTGATTTGAGAAGCTATCTTGAAAATTGAACAAAAAAAATAATATCAATTTTGATTTATTTAGAGAATTTTCACACTAATACAAAGCATATTAGCCCTATCCACCTCTAGTTTTCTGGTGGATAGATCTCTTTCAATGTGCTATATTTTAAAAAATATTATCAGAATAACTCACCTGCTAAGAACTGGACTAAATATAATTTTAATCCCTGAGATATGAAGGTCAGAAAATAATTTTAGTACTACTTATTTTCTTGCATAGGTGTGGTGCACACACACAGGAGAAATATAATGAAACCAATTAATTATTGCTAACTTTCACACTTCTTCCAAAAGAGAGAAATAATCACTTTATTGGTTAAGTTATTTTCATAAAAATGTATCTTACTGCAAAAAATATTCCTCCTAGCTTTTTAGTCTAGTTCTTTGGGATCACCCAATTTAATTCACTGTTCATCAATAATTTATTGAACTTCTACTAGCTACAGTTTAGTGTTTGGATATTGTCTTACATTAAATTACAGTCTCTTCCATACAATCTAAAAAGGCAGATATTAAAGATTTTTGAAAATAGAAAATCCAGAATTAAAAGTTCAAGCTAAAATGTTTTCTCAGAGAAAACACTGTGTATGTGCAGTGCTACATCAAATTGAAAACATAATTTCAACTCACTTTTGGTTAAACAATTTTACCTTTCATTTTAAAGCAGTTTACGAGGCCTTTAGTCACAGGTTGAATCAAGACATGCTAAAAGCAAAAAATCATTTCCATTTTGACAAAAATTAAGTGTTTCTGGTCTCCCTAGGGATGTCATCATCCTCCACTGATACACAGCCTTTAGGATTGTAAATGAGGTATATGGACCCCAGCCCAGTCAACCACATCAGTTGAATCAACCCTAGTAGTCAGTGGGATGCTGATGTCACAGTCAGACCACACTCAGAGCCACAAAGATAATGTACTCTGCAGCCAACGAAAGAAGGCAAACACAACAGTGTCTTTCAGACTATAATAAGGGAATGAAACAAGATGTTTTCCCCCAATTCTATTGTTGCTACTGAAAGCCAGAATTTAGTCCTGAGCTCCACATGAAGAGAATTAGATTTAATAAAATTTTAAATAAATTCCCCCTCTAACAAAACTGTAAATAAATATATGTGCAATTGAAAAACATGACGGTAATTTTATTTTTTACTAATAGCGTAGCCTCCACAAATATTTCACCATGACAATTCGACAGCCGTGGTATTTTGCTAATTTCTAAATAAGTTGGAAGATAAAGTGATTCACGGTGAATATAATTGATCTTCCCCTCACTGCCGCATAAATAGTATTTGTTATAAAAGTTTAAAAGCCACATTTATGCATTAAATTATTAAAGCAAGTATAATGCTTCCACATTGTATTGTTTTGCAAGGGTTAGCGTGGAATCTTCACCATTTATCATACATGTACTTCTGTCTTTTTTCTACTCAGAAGCACAGCATGAAAAAACTGCATTTCACGTTGAAACATCACTATGTGGAACACTGTGATGAAATGAGACACAGGAGGAGTTATACTCCGGTAAACAGTTGGTCTACGGGAATGATAGCATTTTATGCTGAGACTGATATATCAATTTTAAGTCCTAAGAGATGACTGATCTGAAAGCCAGAATGTCACCAGTGATGAAGTATACGCATGTGAAAAATTACAGGTAACGTGACTAGGCCTGCTGAGATGCTTCTCACCCGGGCCTGTTTTACAAACCAGCACCGAACGCCAGGATCCTCCCCCAGCGACGGCTCCGGATTAATTATTCCATATCGCTGGTTGACGAAAAGCGTTCGTGTTGTCATGGGCATCTAAGATGTGTCACTAAATAATCTAAGTTCAATGGTGTTGTAAATGTGACCAGAAAACTATTTCACAGATTGCATTTTGGTACGCATTTTCTATCAAGAAAAAATGGAGATGGAGGTTTTAGGAGAAAAACTGTTTCACTCAACAGTCTAAAAATTCACCACGCTGTTTTCCTTGGCTCAAATAAAGGAGGCAGCACCTAGTTTTGTTTGATCTCACATTCTCAAAGTGCAAACTATTTCTCACTGTATATATAAACTGTGGAAAGATTTTGGAAATATTTTCTTTATTAAAATAAGAGGCTCCAGAGCTACTGCTAGAAGCTGTAGTCACCTGGATATAAACTAGCGCATAGCACACCACCCAAGGAAAAGATACATGCTGGAAATATGGACTTTATTTTTTAAATCTTATACATTTTACCTCACATAAATATATTGGGAATTGAAGATCTGTATGATTATAGAATAATGGCTTCTGGATAGGCACGGGCATGTTCTCTGTGCCTCAGTTTTCTCATCTATAAAATGGGAATAATAATAGTCTCAGAGGGTTGTGAGGATTAATAGCATATGGCAAATGCCATGTAAGGATTTTCTACTTTCCATTATTATTCAGTATTTCATGTTGTCATTGCAGGAATACAAGGAAATATATTCTCTCAAAAACAATGTTTCTACAGGTGATAACATGTTAACAAGCAAACAAAATTTCAGTGGGATGGTATAGGACAGTGGATTATGGCAGGTAACATGGCCCAAAGATGAAAAATAGATATGACAAAATGTTCTTTACTGAGCCCTGCCCTCCACCAGTCAATATCCAGGGGCATCATATATCTAGGAGCAAGAATAGGATTCAGAACCATAATTTCTGCATTTGACTTGCATTTTTTAGAATTTTTACTCATGATGGGCAAGTCACAAAAGTTCTCTGAGCCTGTTTTCTTATCTAAAATGGGAATAATACTACCTTTTTCACAAATATGTTGCAAATTTTAAATATGATGACAATTCTGAAAACAATGAGGTATAAAAATAGATTCTCTTTACTACCATTTACCAATTATATAACCTATAGTTATTATAATAAAATTTTTATTTTGCCTTAGCCTCATAAAATGTGGCTGTCTCATATGAGAGACACTACTACCAGTAATCCTATGAAGACAATGGAGGGAAAAATAAATTCAAAAGTAACCATATAGACTTTTTTGACGGCTAATTAAAATGTATGACTACAAGAAAAGCTTATAGGACAAAAAAAAAGTAAGCAATTCATTTTTTTAAAGTGGCTCTTCAATAATTTGGTTTGACTATTAAAGGTACTCAAAATATTAGGGCCCTTGCCAAAATCTTTGCAGTCAAAAATTGCATTGTTTAAAATTTTCTCACAGCTTTCACTATTGGCCTCTATCTTCAATGTCCAATCCATAGTGGCACTTATATATTTTTTCGTATATAATAGCATCCAATTTTCATATTGTCAAAACTATTATTCTTTTGATAGTTTCATCCATTATTTTATGCTTAGATACTCCATCCTCACTCAGAAATCAATTGTTCACCTATATGTTCTTCCTCTCATAATACTTTTTCATATTTTACCTAGAATTTCTCTGGAATTTATTTTGATGTATGGTAGAGGGGAAAATCTCATTTTATTCTATTATCAAACTGTCCCTACAATATTTACTGAATAAGGTTTTTAAGTCAGTGAAGAAAGAAATATACCCATAAAATTATGTAGCTGAGACTCCCTCTTGTAAGAGCACCGGAATTACAACTAACTGCTGAACAACCATCGACAGAAAGACACTGGAACTCACCAAAAAAGACACCCCACATCCAGAGACAAAGGAGAAGCCGCAATGAGATGGTAGGAGGGGCGCAATCGCATTACAATCAAATCCCATAAATGCTGGGTGGGTGACTCACAAACTGGGGAACAGTTATACCGCAGAAGTCCACCCACTAAAGTGAGGGCTCTGAGCCCCACATCAGGCTTCCCAACCTGGGAGTCCAGCAATGGGAAGAGGAATCCCCAGAGAATCAGACCCTGAAAGCCAGCAGGATTTGACTGCAGGACCTCCATGGGACTGGTGGAAACAGAGACTCCACTCTTGGAGGGCACACAAAGGAATGTGCTCACCAGGACCGAGGGGGAAGGAGCAGTGATCCCATAGGAGACTGAACCAGACCTACCTGCTGGTGTTGGGGGGTTGCCGGCAGAGGTGGGGGGTGGCTGTGGCTCACCGAGGGGATGGGGGCACTGGCAGCAGGGGTTTTGGGAAGTGCTCATTGGCATGAACCCTCCCAGAGTCTGCCATTAGCCCCACCAAAAAGCCTGTGGGCTCCAGCGCTAGGTGGCCTCAGGCCAAACAACCAACAAGGTGGGAACACAGCCCCACCCATTAGCAGACAAGCAGATTAAAGGTTTACTGAGCTCCGCCCACCCAGCCCTACCCACCATCAGTCCCTCCCATCAGGAAGCACACAGGAGCCTCCTAGATAGCTTCCTCCACAAGAGGGCAGACAGCAGTATCAGCAGTATTTCGTCTTGCAGAACTGAAAACCACAGCCACAGAAAGACAGAGAAAATGAAAAAGCAGAGGACTTTGTACCAGATGAAGGGACAGGATAAAGCCCCAGGAAAACAACTAAATGAAGAAGAGATAGGCACCCTTACAGAAAAAGAATTCAGAATAATGATGGTGAAGATGATCCAGGACTTTGAAAAAAGACTGGATGCAAAGATTGAAAAGTTTACCAAAGACCTAGAAGAATTAAAGAGCAAACAAACAGAGATATGCAACACAATAACAGAAATGAACAATACACTAGAAGGAAACAATAGCAGATTAACGGAGGCAGAAGGGCAAATAAGTGACCTGGAAGACAGAATGGTGATAATCACTGATGCAGAAAAAAATAAAGAAAAAAGGATGAAAAGAACTGAAAACAGCCTAAGAGACCTCTGGGACAATGTTAAACACACCAACATTCGCATTATAGGGGTCCCAGAAGGAGAAGAGAGAGAGAAAGGACCTGAGAAAATATTGGAAGAGATTATAGTTGAAAACTTCCCTAACATGGGAAAGGAAACAGCTACCCAAGTCCAGGAAGTGCAGAGAGTCCCAGGCAGGAGAAAACCAAGGAGAAACATGCCAAGACATATAGTAGTCAAATTGACAAAAATTAAAGACAGAGAAAAGTTATTAAAATCAACAAGGGAAACACGACAAATAACATGCAAAGGAACTCCCATCAGGTTAACAGCCGATTTCTCAGCAGAAACTCTGCAAGCCAGAAGGGAGTGGCATGATATATTTCAAGTGATGAAAGGGAAGAACCTACAACCAAGAATACTCTACCCAGCAAGGATCTCATTCAGAATCGACGGAGAAATCAAAAGCTTTACAGACAAGCAACAGCTAAGAGAATTCAGCACCACCAAATCAGCCCTACAACAAATGCTAAAGGAACTTCTCTAAGCGGGAAACATAAGAGAAGGACCTACAAAAACAAAAAGAAAACAATTAAGAAAATGGTAATAGGAACATACATATCGATAATTATCTTGAATGTAAATGGACTAAATGCACCAACCAGAAGACAAAGACTGGCTGAATGGATCCAAAAACAAGACCCAAATATATGCTGTCTACAAGAGACCCACTTCAGGCCTAGGGACCCATACAGACTGAAAGTGAGGGGATGGAAAAAGATATTCCATGCAAATGAAAATCAAAAGAAAGCTGGCGTAGCGATACTCATATCAGATAAAATAGACTTTAAAATAAAAAATGTTACAAGAGACAAGAAAGGATATTACATAAAGATCAAGGGATCCATCCAAGAAGAGGAGATAACAATTATAAATATATATGCACCCAATATAGGAGCACCTCAATACACAAGGCAAATGCTAACAACTATGAAAGAGGAAATGCAAGGCAGAAATAGAGACACAGGTGTAGAGAACAAACACATGGACACCAAGTGGGGAAAGCGGGGAGGGTTGGAGGGGAATGAATTGGGAGATTGGGACACCAAATTGTACACTCTAAATATATGCTGTTTATTGTCTGTTAACTGTATCTCAATAAAAGTTCTGGAAAAAAAATTATGTGGTTGAAAGAAGAGTTCAGAGAATCCTATTTTAGTTGAGAAGAGATTGGGAAAGGAAAAAGGTAATTTGGGAAGTGGAAATTTGGACTCAACATAAGCCTGAGTGTAGTAGCAAGAGAGAAAGAAAGAGCAGGAGCTGGCGATGAACCATTGTCAGAAACAGACACATTTCATATTACGAGATTTCACTTGGGCCAGCCCAAGGAGGGGGCCAGGAATAAGTCTTGCTACTGCTCTGATTCTCAAAAAGGTTAGGAAAAAAACCAGCTGAGCAAAGCTCTTGCCAATGGCATTGTTTCATAAAGGAGGAGGGAGGTATCATACGTCACAGTAGTCAGCCCACACCTCACCATCATCTTGGCTTGAAAGTAATCCTACATAACCCAAGCACATTTTAACACAAGAGTTATGTTTTAAAAAAAAGACAGATAAAATAAATGTGATTATTCATTTATCTATCTGTACTTGCCCACATTCCAAAAATGTAATATTTGTTCTCCTTTTCCTACAAGAAATCAAAAGAGTTAAATGAATTTGAAGTATGAAAATATAAATCACCTGTGATCTCATCTCCTGAAATACACAAAGCTAGTTATTCTTAGCATTGGGCAAGTATTCTTCCAGCCTTTTATAAATAAGATTATTTTCCCATATATAGTGTGTGAACATAAATTCACAAAAATAATACAGAGATGTATAAAATTCAATCAGAGAAAAAAGAAAGAAAAAGACCAGAACAGGATCAAGAAATTGGAATGCAGCTAAAACAAAAATATAGAGGCCGCTTACTACATGCCACAAATTTTACTCAAATCCTTCTATCAAACTGAAAGGGGAAATGTAATCTTTCATATAGTTCAAAGCACCATTCGATTAAAAATAATGAAGTTTTCAAAAAAGAGCAATGATATATCTCCCCAGTGTTTTTCTATCTGGCCACACTGCGCAGCTTGTGGGATCTTAGTTCCCCGGCCAGGGATTGAACCCCAGCCCTCAGTAGTGAGAACGCAGCATCCTAACCACTGGACCACCAGGGAATTCCCATCTTCCCAGTGTTTTTAAAGAATGAAACGTTTTATAGTTAAAAAAAAAAAAAAAGTCTCATTTTACTAATAACCCATAGAATATATCTACAACATGATGGAAGTTTTCAGTGTTTGTAAACTCAAATGCCTATACAGAGGCCAGGCAGGAATCATAAATAATCAACTCTGCACCTGGCTGAAAACAATAGAGTAGAGACTGTAGAGGAGAAAATCTCCCTAACTGTATCTATTTAAGTATATATGTAAGTATGTAGGTGTATCTGTTTAATGTTCAATCAATTTCCTGGGCACAGAAATCACACTTGCTCTTGAAGACCCTCGGTATATACAGTCCCTTTTACTTGGTTGTTGATTTTTTTTTCCCCACCAAGGTCTTTGCCTATGATTCTCATCATCAACAAACATCATTTCCTAATGCTGCTGCATGTGGAGCACTGTGCTGATTACCAAACAATGGGACTTAAAAACATACAAAACAGATGTCATATGTTCTCTAGATACATTATCACATCCTTCTTATATAAGTAACAAGTGTCAAGATACTTGAGAAATTTTGAAAAGTGAAAAACCTGTAGGGATTTCATAATGGAAAAAAAAATGACAAGTATTATTTCCATTTTAGATGTTAGGACGGATTTAAATGTTTGCCTTTAAATGGTAGGACAACAGAGACGATATAATTCAACTTCTCATTTAAATGGCAAAAGTGGTATGGAAAGACATAAAATAAGTTTTTGAAGCTCTATCTCGTTAGTAGAATTATTAGCTGGAACGCAGAATTATACTTTATCAATATTCTGTTAACCTTTTTCTAGACCATGACATTTATGGTGAATTAAAAATAAATTCTGTACAAAATGAAAGTTGATCTCCAAGTTTTCCAACAGTTGAATTGATACTACATTGATTTTTCTTAAAATGTGTTAAACCTGTGTTATATGAATTGAAGATACACTATCTGAAAGAGCAAAAATTATATCCCAAACCCCTCCTATTATTCGTTTTTTAAAAATTTACAGTAAAAAAATGGTTGCAGTTATGTGAATTTTACCACATATTTAGATTTGTATAACCACTACCACCATCAGGATACAGAACATCTCATCATCCCCCAAAACTCCCTTGTGCTACCTCTTTGCAGTCACACTCTGGCCTCACTCTCAACCCCTGACAACCACTGATTTGTTCTCTGTCACTATAATTTTGTCTTTCTGAGACCATCATATAAATGGAATCCTACAGGATGTAACCTTTTTGAGTAGATTCTTTACTCAGCGAAATTACTGTGATTCACCCAAGCTATTGTGAATATCAGTTGTGTATTCCTTTTTGTAGCCAAGTAATATTCCATAGTGTGCATGTACTATGATTTATCCATCACCCACTGAAGGATATTTGATTTGTTTCCAGATTTTGTGACTATGAATGCAGTTGATATAAATATTCATGCACAGGTTATATACGAACATAAGTTTCTACTTCTCTAAGGTAAACATCTAGGGATGGAACTGCTAGGTCATAGGGTAAATATGAGTTTAACAGTATAAAAGGACTACTGAACAATTTTCCAGAGTGGCTACACCATTTTGCATTCTCACCAGCAACATATAAATTTCTCAGAGCTCTGCATCCTTGCCAGTCCCTAAAGTTGTTTTAAGAAGCTTTTAACCATTATAACATGCATGTAGTGGTATCTTATCATGGTTTTAATTTGTATTTTTTCTAATGACGTTGAAGATTTTTCATGTGCTTATTAACTTGCCATGTCTCTTCTTTGGTGAAATGTTTGTTTAAATAACTTGCCATTTTTTATTTGGGTTGTTTGATTTCTTACTGATGAATTTTGGAAGACCTTTACATATTCTGGATCTAAGTCCTTTGTCAGATATGTGGTTTGAAAATATTTTCTCCCAGTCTGTAGCTTGTCTTTTCATTCTCTTAACAGTGTCTTTTCCGAAATAAAAGTTTATTTTGGTAAAGTTCAAGTTACCAATGTTTTTTCTCTTATAAATCATGCTCTTTGTGTCATTTCCAAGCATTCTTTACCTAACCCCATTTCATGAAGGTTTTCTATGGTTTCTTGAAGAAGTTTTACAGTTTCACATTTTATGTTTAGATCTATGACCCATTTTGAATTAATTTTTACATAAGATGAGAGGTTTAGGTCAAAGTTCATTTTATTGCATATCAAGGCCCAGTTATTTCAACATCATTTGTTGAAAATACTTGATTGGCCTATTTTCCTTTGTCAAATATCCATTGGCCATGTTTGGTTGGGCCCATTTTTGGACTCTTGTGTTCTATGGATCTATATGTCTATTCCTTTACCAGCACCACACTGTCTTAATTACTATAGCTTTACAATAAGCCTTAAAAGTTGGACAGTGTGATTCCTACAATTTTATTTTTGTTTTTCAAAATTGTTACGATGATCTAGTTCCTTTCCTTTTCTAAATAAATTTTTAGAATCAGCTTGTTTACATCTACAAAAAATCCTAATAAGATTTTGTTTGCATTCAATCTATAGATCAGCCTGAGGAGGAGTAACCTCATTACTGAGTTATCCAAGTCGCAAACACAGTATGTATTCATTTACTTAAGTCTTTTCTTTTTTTCCCATCAGCCTCTTGTAATATTCAGCATATAGGCCCAATACAAGTTTTTTTTATTATGTTTATTTCTAAGTATTTTATTTGGGGGGAGAAGGACTATTACAAATGATATCTCTTTTGTTTCCAGTCATTACAAGCCTATAAGGGTATGATTGGTTTTTAACCAGAAATCTAGATAAATACATTTAGTTGTAGGAATGTTTTCTAATGGATCACTCAGAATTTTCTACTTAGGCAATCAAAGTGTCTGCAAATAGGAATAGTTTTCTTTTTCTTTCCAGTTTGCATGCCTTTTCTTTTTTTCTCTTACCTTATTTGCACTGCTAAGACTTTTAGTACAATGTTGAATAGGATAAGTGAAAGTGGACATCCTTGCCTTCTTTCTGATCTAAAGAGGGAAGCATTTGGTTTTTCACCATTAGGCATGATATTAGATGTGAATTTCCTATGAATGCCTTTTATCATATGGAGGAAGTTCCCTTATATTCCTAATTTGATGGAAAATTATTTTCGTGAATAGATTTTCTTAAATACTTTTTGTAATCAATTGGTATAATAAGGTAATTTTACTTCATTTTACTGTTAATATGGTAGATTACGTTTTGGATACTGAACTGGGCTTGCATTCCTGGAATAAACCCTACTTAAGTATATGATTTATATATATGTATATATGACACTATACATACTTTTTTGGCTGGATTAAGGATGTTTGTCTATGTTCATAAGTGATTATTGTCTGTAATTTTCTTTTCTGTTATTGTTCAATTTTCTATCAGGATGAGACTGGCTATGTAAGATAAATAGTAAAGTGTTTCTTAACTCCTCTGTTTTCTGGAGTTTGTGTAGAATCGTTATTTCTTCCTTAAATGTTTGGTAGAATTTGCTAGTGAAATCATCTAAACCTGAAAATTTCCTTATTGGAAAGTTTTTATCTATAAATACAATTTCTTTCATTATTTTAGGACTATGTACATTACATATTTCATTTTGGGTGAGTTTTGGTAGTTGGTGGTTTTCAAGCAGTTCCATTTCATCTACCTTATCAGATTTATGTGTGTGGAGTTATTTATAGTATTCCTTTAGTATCCTTTCAATGTCTCTTGGATCTGTAGAAATACCTCTTTTCATTCTCGATATTGGTAATTTCTGTCTATATATTGGTAATATATAGTATTGAATTTCCAAGTATCTGGACATTTTCCTGTTTTCTGGTTTCTAGTATAAGTCTGTATGCCCAAAGGGCATACTTTGATTCAATTTTTAAAATTTTGTTAAAGTTTGTCTTATAACTTGGGATATGGTCTATATTAGTGAGTATCCATGCACACTGAAAAAGAATTCATATTCTCTAAAACAGTCAAACTCAGGGAAGCAGAGAATAGAACGGTGGTCGCCAGGGGCTGGTTTACTCCATATAAACCAGGGAAAGGGGAAATGGAGAGGCATTGTCCACAAGGCACAGAGTTTCAGTTATGCAAGATGAATAAGTCCCGGAGACCTCATGTACAACGTGGTGACTATAGTTAGCAATACTGTTTTGTAATGTTTGATGTTTGCTAAGATGGCAGATCTTAAGTGCTCTCACCTGCTGCTCCCCCAACAAAACAGTAACTAAGTGATATACGTTAGTTCAAATGTGCTGATCATTTTACAATGTATATCAAAACATAAGTTGTATACTTTAAATATAATTTTTATTTGTCAATTATACCTCAAAGCTGAGGAGAAGAGTTACACTGTTTAAAAAAAAAAAAAAAAGCCTTTTCCACTATGGTGAGGTGACTGTTCTTTAAATATTAACTAGATGCCATTTGCAGTTGGTTAGAAGTGCTGTTCACTTCTCCATACTTGATTTTCTAAGAGTATTGAAATTTCAAACTATAGTTGTAGATTTGTCATTTCTCCTTCCACTCCTGTGAATATTTGCTTTATGTATTTAGAAGCTCTGTTAGGTAAATTCACACTTAATATTGTTACATCTTCTTGTTGAATTGACATTTTTATGATTATGTAACATCCCTGTTTATTGCTGCTAATTTTCTTTGCTCTAAGGTTTACTTCACGTGGTATTAATAAACTACCGCAGCTTTCCTTTAACAAGTGTTTTGCACAACCGGTTTGCAAGGTAGAAATAGAGACACAGATGTAGAGAACAAATATATAGACACCAAGTGGGGAAAATGGGGAGGGTTGCGGGGAATGACTGGGAGATTGGGATGCCATAAACACATTACTAACAAGAAAAATTTATAAAATTGTACACTTTAAATATATGCAGTTTATTGTACGTCAACTGTATCTCAATAAAAGTTCTTAAAAAAAAGATCTAACTCTTGAAAGAAAACTAAAGGTGGAAACGACAAAAGATTCATCATGGTTACGACACCACAGGATAATCAGTAAGACAAATTCAGTGGAAAAACCAACAACAAATAAAAAAACCCTTTGACTTAAAAAAAAGTGTTTGCAAGTTATACTTTTTTTCCACTGCTTACTTTTAGCCCATTTAGATCATTACTTTTGTTTGCAGACCCGGAATTTCATAGTATTCCAAATATCCTGTATATCAATTAAAAATGAGCATGTGAAGAACCAGGAAGATTTCCACTCAAAGAAAAAAGGCAGTCAATAGTTGCCTCCTCTGAGATGCCACCAACACAAAGCCAATTGAATTCAATGGCTAAGACAGAATTTTTAAACAGTGAGTTTTAAATACATCAGAAATGGATTAGGTTAAATACAAGAAGGAGATCAACAATGAGCATTTTAAAGTTTTAGAAAGGTTAATGAGCATGGCCCCTTTAAGTTAGGTTTAGGAATAATAGGATTTAGAAGAGGAATAAACTAGATGGATTTTTGGAGAACTAAACTCTTCTACGTCTGGTACCAGAATTACATGATGAACGAGACAAAAATTTTACTACTGTTAGAGATAGTATACTGTTTTTTCTATGTATGTTAGAATAGAGATACATGGAATATATGACACAATGTTATTTTTCTAGATCCATCTTAAGTTTTATATATTGGAAGTTCCAGAGACATTGGAGAATTTTATGAAAATCTTGTATTCCTTTGCAGAAAAAATGGGAATAATATGTACTAATGAAAAAGGAAAGTGATAATTTTGTATATAATAATGTACAAAACAATTAAAAATTTATAGATCCACACCTGGAGTTCATAGGCCCTGTATTAAAACTTCTTGATTTAATTGCTGCCACTCAGGTTTATTTATTTTTTCCTAATTTTTTAAAACTTCCATTTTAGTTAAATAAGGAATTATACAGGTATTCACATCCATAGTACATCTTGGTTAAATTAAATAAAATTGAGTTACATGGCAAATATGTTCTACCAGAAGAGTATATTCATTAAAAAATGGCATCTTAATATAATTCTCTTTTATTACATTAATATTTATTTTTAATAGGCAAATTTTAGAATATCTATTGAATGTATTGTTTCCACAAAGACTTGACACATCTCAAAAAGTGGAAAGTCATACAAACCATGTAATAACTTTCCTTTCATTGAGAATAAAAAACTAAAATTAGAGATAAATTATATATGAATGGCAATGACAATAATATCTCTCCAATATGTTGAATTTAAAGAGCCATTGCAGGGGACTTCCCTGGTGGTGCAGTGGTTGAGAATCCACCTGCCAATGCACGGGACACGGGTTCGATCCCTGAGCTGGGACGATCCCACATGCCACGGAGCAACTAAGCCCATGCACCACAACTACTGAGCCTGCGCTCTAGAGCCCAGGAGCCACAACTATTGAGCCCACGTGCCCAGAGCCCATGCTCCCCAACAAGAGAAGCCACCACAATAAGCCCACACACCACAACAAGCCCACACAGCACAACAAAGAGTAGCCCCCACTCGCCACAACTAGAGAAAGCCCATGCACAGCAGTGAAGACCCAACACAGACAATAAATAAATTTATTTATTTTTTTTAAAAAAGAAAGAATCTGCCTGCTAGTACAAGGGACACAAGTTCAATTCCCGGTCCATGCTGCAGAGCAAATTAGACTGTGTGCCACAACTACTGAGCCTGTGCTCTAGAGCCCACAAGCCACAACTACTGAGCCCAAGTGCCTAGAGCCCATGCTCTGCAACGAGAAGCCACAGCAAGGAGAAGCCCACGCACTGCAACAAAGAGAAGCCCCCGCTCGCTGCAACTAGGGAGAGCCCACAGGCAGCAACAAAGACCCAACACAACCAAATAAATAAATAAAATTATTTTTTAAATAATAATAATAAAAAAATAAAGAGCCATTGCAGTATTCAAAGTAATTTTTATAGCCAGAATGCTTATATTATAAAGAAGAAAATAGAGAAGCTAGGGTGAAAAAATGTAAGAGAAACTATTAATAAGAGTAAAAGAAGAAAAAAAAAAATCAATGAAAATGAAAACTGACCCAGAAAAAGTAAATTGACCATTAAAACCAAGTATTTTCAAGACCTACAAAATAAATTTCACAATATGAATAAAGAAAAGGACACAAATAAATCAGTAGTTTCAGTGAAAATAAGCACAACAGAGCTGAATTTAAAATATAGAGTAGAATACAGAAAAAGGCTTTATTCCTGTAAATTTACAAATCTAAGCAGATTTAAAGTGTAATGATCTGATTCTGAAAAGAGAAACAGCAAGAGTAGGAATCAACCCACTCCCTCAGGACCCAGCAGGCAAAGCCAGAGAGGCACCTCGGGGGAGCAGAAGTGCCTGCAAAGATGACCTGATGGGGGCGGGGAGAGAATGGGGGTGGGGAAAATAAGTTAGGGAAGTCAGAGGGCAAAATGAGGACTAGGATTTTTGTCTTGGGGTGACGTGGAAAACTCTACAGAGAGGGAGAAATGTCTAAGGGATATTTTTTTTTAGGAAGTATGTCTGTTTATTTGAAGAACTGTGTACATCATTCACCTTGCTCCTTTAATAATAGAGTTCTAATATTCTTTTTTTTAAGACCATTGAAATCTTTTTTTAAATTAATTTATTTATTTTATTTTATTTTATTGGCTGTGTTGGGTCTTTTTTGCTGTGCGCCGGCTTTCTTTTAGTTGCGGTGAGTAGGGGCTACTCTTCATTGTGGTGCGTTGGCTCCTCATTGCCGTGGATTCTCTTGTTGCGGAGCACAGGCCCTAGGCGCGTGGGCTTCAGTAGTTGCAGCACATGGGCTCAATAGTTGTGGCTCATAGGCTCTAGAGCGCAGGCTCAATAGTTGTGGCACACGGGCTTAGCTGCTCCACGGCACGTGGGATCTTCCTGGAGCAGGGATCAAACCCGTGTCCCCTGCATTGGCAGGCAGATTCTTAACCACTGTGCCACCTAGGAAGCCCAAGAGTTCTAATATTCTTAGGTGATCTGGAATCTGATCATTATTTTTATGAATGTAATAGTAGGTATAAGTGAGGCCATAAGATTTAGGGGCTCTAGGTTTAGATACAAATGTAGGTAAATGGCTAGACAAAGAATTGAATAGATATTCACCTAACCTAATAGTAATTAACTCTGGAAAACAGACTTAAAGTCAGGTGGGGGTGACAGGTGAATGAGAGAAGGAAAATTTTCTATTTTTCTCTAAACACTATCTAGCAGTTTTACAATGACAGTATACACACACACACACACACACGTACATTACCTACGTTTTTAAAATAAAATTTTAGCATTTTTTTAAAAAGAAAATTGTTTCGCTCCGCATTTGAGGTTTATACAGTTAATTCTTCTATATATCATTACAAATTTTGCTTAGTGTTCACGAGTTGTTCACTCATCTATTCATACATTCCAGTATAAACTACAGTACCATTTCACAAGATAATTTCATTGAGGAAAGAAGAAATAAGGATGTCTTGATCTTGTTTTCTTTAAAAAAGAAAATAATCTAGTAACAAGTGAATGGCATAATGGTAAATGTTCATGGGAATTTAGGGAAAACTAATTTAGGTCAGGATGCTGCGGTCTGCGAACATCCTTGAGGAAGACTGAATAAGATGTTATTTTGGCCAGGATGAAGAGGGAAGAAAATTCACTTGGAGAGAAAGGTGATGGAGGTTTTTCAAAGGTAGGGAAGAAGATTATATAGAGTAAACCAGTCCAAGTGGAGTAGAAGGCCACAAGGAGGTGAGGTTAGGGAGAAAGGCTGGAGGCAGAGCAGAGAGAACCTTGAGCTGATTAGAAGCCACATAGTATAGAAATAAAGCGCCGGGACTCTGGAGTCTCAGAGACCAGAGTTTCTAATATTTTTGTGCCACCCGTTTATGTGGTCTGGAATAAGGATCTCAACCTCCCTAAGCCCCAGAAAAATGAGTATAATAGTAAAGTTATCATAAAGATTAACTTTAAAAATACTTGAAGTACTTTGTAAAGTGATTTTCAGTGACTTGACAAATGTTGCCTGTATTTCATTACAATTTTTGCCTGCATGGTATTTAGCTATTATCCAACAGGCCAGCATTTTCCAAGTGGTATTCTACAGAATGCTAATTTTTAGATATTAAATGGATTTTGCTCAAAGGAGAAAGTTCCTTGGGCAGAAAATCTAAGTGTTATTTCTAGAAGCTCTAATATGCTAGTCGGCATTGATATTCTCTTTGAGGCAGCATATCTGAAACTGTTGTTTGGGGGTTTTTTTCCTATAGAATTTCTGTTCCTCAGAGCACCTTTTGGAATTAGTATTCCACAGTGGGAATACTAAAGGCAATGAGACAGCACTGTAAGTCTTTGATCAGCAAAGCTGCATGAGGTGGAAAAGAGTGTTTAGTTTAAATCTTGGTATCTTACCTAGGTTTAAAAAAAAAAAGAAGGAAAGAGATATGTGAGAAGGATTTTGTAATAAGCTCGGCATTAAATATTGGGAGCCTGAACCAAGATTATCTACTAGGAACTGTAAAGAAAGGGACAAGTGCAATGCGACAAAGAGAAATGTCAGCAGAACGAACTTGGGAATGGCTGGGGCAAGCATGAGGGGGAAGGGGGTTAGGCAGAGGCAGAGGTTCCTACTTCAAGTAATTAGGACAGTGAGGATTTATTGACAAAAAGGAGGAACGAAGGGAAAGGAGAGAACTTCTGAAAAATGATATAAATTTAGAGCTTCAGAACTTGGATTAATGGCAGGATTTCTTGACAAAAGTATGAAGAAACACTCTTATATTCACCCTCCTACCAAAAAAAAAAAAAAAAAATTAGTACTTAACACAATGACTGCCATATAGTAGGTGCTAAATAAAACACTGTAGTCAGAAACTAGAAAAGAGTCAGCACAAGGGTGATTGACAAATCCTTGAAAGGCGTGACTATCCAAAGGATGGTGTAACCAGAAGCTCCCCTGAGCTACTTCTGTGGGAGAGGAGTCAATGAGGGAGCTGGAGAAATAGCCGAGGATAGGAGAAAGAAAAACTGATAGGTCAAGAACAGGAGCATTTTAAAAGAGAGAAAGTGGTCAGTAGGTAAAGAGGAGAGAATTCCAGGGAAAGTAAGATTTTAGGAAAAGACATTGGCAGATTGTATTTAACAGTCTCTGATTTTGTGATTTTCATGATTGTAGAGACCAGATTTCAAGGGGTTACAGAATACAAGTTTGTTGAGTAAAGTGGGACACTAAGAAAATCAAACATGCACACATTCAAAAGAAGGAAAAAAGAAACAGAAGACTAGATAGAAGTTGGCAGTGAGCTATGAGAAAAGTCATTTTTCTATGAGAGACACTTACATATTTGAAGGCAAGAGATTATGTAATTCAGAGGAAGAAACTGGAGGAAACATAGCATTTGCCAGCCAAAGTTCTAAAAGAGTTGAAATGGGAAGGAATAATAAATTAGAAAGAAGGGAAAAAGAGAAAACAGATTTTTCCATGAGATGGTTATTTAAAAAAAGAAAAGGATGAGAGGTACATGTAAAATGGAAGAGCAATAACTGCTGATTAACTAAAATATGTGAAAACTAATGTTTTTTTTAATCAATCACTATGTCCAAATAGGAGCAGATTCTTTATGTTGCCTCTGGATAGAGAAGAAAGCAAATGGCAAGGCACTTAATTTTTCAGCTTGCTAAGTTACTAGAAAGTAATGGAAAAGTGTTATGGGAAATGCACGCAAGAAATGTGAAGTGCACACAAGAAACAAATGGGAGAGCAGAAGCTGGAAAGAAAAAAAAGATAAGTGAAGAAAGCAAAAAGATTAAGATTCTTTAGCACTAGGAATCTGAATATAAGAAACATGACAGTTTTAAACCATAAGAGATTACCCAATCAAAACATGGGCAGAAGATCTAAATAAACTTTTCTCCAAAGAAGACATACAGATGGCCAAAAAGCACATGAAAAGATGTTCAACATCACTAATCATTAGAGAAATGCAAGTCAAAACTACAATGAGGTATCACCTCACACCAATCAGAATGGCCATCAACAAAAAATCTACAAACAATAAATGCTGGAGAGGGTGTGGAGAAAAGGGAACCTTCCTACACTGTTGGTGGGAATGTAAATTGGTTGGAAAACAGTATGGAATTTCCTTTAAAAACTAAAAATACAGCTATCATATGATCCAGCAATCCTGCTCCTGGGCATTTATCTGGAGAAAACCATAATCCAAAAAGATACATGTACCGAATGTTCATTGCAGCACTACTTACAACAGCCAGGACACGGAAGCAGCCTAAATGTCCGTCAACAGATGAATGGATAAAGAAGATGTGGTACATATATACAATGGAATATTACTCAGCTATAAAAAACGAAATAATGCCACTTGCAGCGAGTAAAGTAAGTCAGAGAAAGACAAATATCATATGATATTGCTTATATGTGGAATCTAAAAAAATAGTAAAAATGAACTTATTTACAAAACTAAAATAGAGTCACAGATGTAGAAAACAAACTTATGGTTACCAAGGGGGAAAGGGCCAGAGGGAGGTATAAATTGGAAGATTGGGGTTGACACATACACACTACTATATATAAAATAGATAACTAATAAGGACCTACTGTATAGTACAGGGGACACTACTCAATACTCTGTAATGATCTATAAAGGAAAAGAATCTCAAAAAGAGTGGATATATGTATATGCATAACTGATTTACTTTGCTGTACAGCAGAAACTAACATAAATCAACTATACTCCAATAAAAATTAAATAAAATTTAAAAATTAATTACAATAAAAAACAGCTTAGTATGAATTACACTTTCCTATCAAATCTATGCTTTGGCTCTCTATAGAAAAATGCATTTGAGACAAACAAAATATTACTTTAACTAAAAGTATTGACTAAAATGTACTTTGTAACTCCCTGCTCAGAAAAAAAACAGATGAAAAATACAGAGATTCAAAAACACAGTTTAGAAAAAGGACTCATAGAAATCCATTATAGATCATTAAACAAAACCAAGTACTAAAGTTTGGCATGACAACAGTCAAAAAAGTTCAGCTATCTTTCTCATAGTGTTCCCCATTATAGAAAGTAAATGGATGAACCAAAATGACTCACAATGGAAATGCTCATGTTTTTTGTGAAAGTGGTAAGAATTCTGCAGTTGTGGAAACCAATCAATACAATCACCTCCTGTTTTATAGAGCCACCAGTCTGTCCTGGGAGTCCTGACATGTTCCATAGTTAGTTGGAAGTGTCTTTTAAACACATCTGTAAAAGCACATGGCTTCCTGTTCAACTTGCAGGCATCCACAATCACAATTTCACCTGCCTTTGAGATCCTACATGTCAGAGACAGACACAAGCTCATGCACTGAAATCACGCACTGCCAACCTGGCAAGTAGAACTTGATAAAGGAAAGTCACAGTGATATCAAGTTATCAACTTTCAGGATCTAGTCTGTTCCATCCACAAGCATTTTCAAAGACGAAACGCAGTCCATCACAATAATATTTTCAATAAAATTTCTGCGAAATTAGATGATAACAAGACCATGATATTTTAAATTGAATGAATGTGAAGATAGTTAAGAATTAGACTCCCAGAGGAATACTTTATGTCACAAGCTATGAACACTACTGTTTAATGTACACTCATGCTCCATCTGCTTCCTTTTCCATTACTCGAATCTCCTAACCAGTTTCTCATGCACACTTTTCAGCTCCATGCTGTGTTTTCTATTTATTGAATACATTTCTCACTTCAACATTTTTCCACCTGAGCTGGCAGTTGTGGCTTTTATGGCTGTACACATGCAGGTCTCCCTAGATTATGAACTTCATATTTTTTCATTTGCCTCATGCTTCAGTTCTCCAGCTTAGTAGGCCCTAAAATGTGCAAATTGAGAGACGTTTTGAGGCAGCCATTGCTATTCTAGGCCATTGACTTGTCATCAATTAGATTAAAACATTGGTTTACAAAAATAATGTTTTCTCTTTACTTCATAAAAAATAAAACACTCGCAAAAGGGAATCCAGCTGTGCTAAGAAGCAAATTACTTTATGTGGGTAAGCAAACATCTTCTGGTCAGGACCGCAATGTATTATTCAGGTCCATTTTACTACATCAGTTTTCAAGTAATGTGAATGTTATGTGTTACTACTAAGTAAAATAAGGGGGCAAAGTCCAAAGAGTTGACTCGCTTTTGTTTCTTTTTTAAACACGCAGAAATCTACTTTGGGTCTCTAAAAGCACGTCATCTGAGTTCTAGAAGTGAGAATAAACAACGTGAATGGTGACTAAGGTTTTATTTTCTCAGTATCTCAAAATTCTGTGTATAAATTTTTATAGGTAGGCGAGTGAAAACCTAATTTATAATCCCAAGTCACGTGATTTTGCAAAGTAGCTAAATATGTAAAAGTTGTTCACTTTGACATATGCATGGATATTTTTTAAAAAAGGAGGGAGGTGGGAAAAGAAAAAAGAACACCGATGTATATTCTCTAGGTTATCAGTAAAAATCAGAGGACTTTACATAATTAGCAGATTTTAAAACAACCTAGTATGACAGTTACCTAGTAAAGTTTTCCACAAGCAGGAACTTTTGTGTATCAAAATCATAAGGGGTAAAGATGATCAGATTCTACTTCCAAGGGAAGGTGATTTCTTCTATTTTTCTCTTCGGCATCATATGATTTTCCTTCTAATTGTTGGTTGTCAGCATAACAACTAATTAAAAACATGTTCTTGTTTCACAATCTTTTTGATGCAAATGTAGTTCAGAATATTATCAAAAAGCCAGAAATGACAGAGCCAGTTGCCTTGGTGCAAAAGTAGCATTTATATTTCCTGCTGGCAGATGCATTTGCCAGGAAATGTCTAATGTAATAAATTTAGACAATTTAACCAGCATGGTGGATTTGTCAATTTTTGCTGTCAAGCATCAATACTGGCACTTAACCCGAGCAGAAAGGGACACATGACTAAACTCACAATGAAAGATCCCCGAATCATTAATGGTTGTCAAATAAGATGTTTTACTGGTTCATGGTAGGATCACACATACATGCGTATGTGTCATATAGCTGGTGGAATCAATATCACCATGTGATGAAAAGTCATCTTAATTCTTTGATTTCTGAAGGAAGGAAAAAGGTAATCCTAGTATAGTATGCTTTTGCTGCTAAATATGTTTTAGAAAGTTAAATAATGCACAAAATATACAGGAATCAGCCAAATGCTATCTAACCCTATCAAACACAGGTCAGTGCCATCATAGCGACCGACTGAAATTTCCTCCAGTGTAGCTGGGGAACGCTCTGGACACAGAGAAAGCCTAGAATTGAGACAGAATTACACTGGCATTGTATAAGTAATCTAACTGTGACCTGTGGGGTTAAAACCTATAATTGGAGTGATACTTCAAAGCAATGACTACTTTTTCAATGCTATTTTATGCAGCCAGATAGGAAGATGACTTATTGGGGTTTTATTGGCCAGGAACAGTACTGCAAAAGTGATATTTTCAACAGCTGCTGGTGCATTTGTGCTCTGACAAATTAGAGGCTAAATCAAAGCATTAAAGAACATCAAAGGCTTAATTTAATGCAAAAACAAGTACTCCAACTGGATCTATTTTACAGTGAATTAATAATGCAGATTTACACAGAATGTAATTGCTTTTTTCTTTAAGGTTTAGAAGATAATTCTGTGCTTACAAAATATAAGATCCATAGACTGTCATTCTTAACTATGACAAAAATGCCAACTAGTTTGGTATTCTGTGTAAATTCTAGAAGTTTACTAAGTGATTGACTATTTAAATTGAAATATGTAGTGATTACCAAAACGAAAGATATTTGCCATGAATGTGGTGGCAAAATAGACCCACAATTGAACCACTGGACTCAGGTACAATCCTTCTTAAGGGATACATGATAATTGCTCTAGATGCCAAGGTTATTTGTCTATTTAATGATACAAGAAAAATGTACATATATTTACGTATATATTACTCATGCTAGATTGAGGGTTTGTGCATAATGGGTACACTTGCTTATGTACTTACCAATGCTTCTTTTCAAAGATGAAAAATAACTTGTGAAACATGTAGTAGAAACTAAAAACGCAGGTTAAACAGCAAATTTACAAATTTAGTCAGTGTTGATAATGAAGAAAGACAAATAACTCTAAGAATTGAAGATGGTGATTTTTTAACTCCTTAGAAATGTTAACAAAGGTAAGTTGTCCTTTCTTCCCAGGTTAGAACTTAACCTAAGTTTTAAAATTGATATTCGGATATTTGAAAAGTCATCTAGTAGAAGTGTTTGACTAGATTTATTCTATTTGTTTTCACCAATTTCTAAATATTTATCTTAGTCCAGGACCACCCCAGCAATATTTTTAAGCATTATCCCCAAATACACAAGTCACAAAAAGAAATGAGTTAGGGTTTTCCACAAAATATCCCCATATAGTTATAAGACTGGCACAGAATCCTTTGGAGAAACTAAGAACAAATTTCAGATTCTTATGTTAGCATATTTAGTGATATATGCAATTAATATTTAATAGTGTAATGTTTCATTTGATTTTTTAAAATATATTTAAGACTATGCTTATTTAAAACTTTTTTTAAAATCACATTGATCACTAAATATATCATCTAAATGAATTTCTTACTTGAGCCAATAGGGGCAAAGCATTGCAAGTAATTAGTGCCTATTTTTCCTTCAGGAAGAGAACAGATTTTGCCAACACACTATGGTGAAAAGTACACAAAATATCTGAGCTCTGATGTAAGCAGAATGCCTGGTTTGGAAATAGTGAATTTGTATCTATTGTATATCACAATAAGTCTCCCTTCCTCATTAATTTTACTGAAGTCTCCAGATGGGAAACAAAATATTAATTTTGTTCAGCCTTAGGCATTGTTGACTGTTAAGGTACTCACTAAATCACTGATCTTATTCACATTAATATTAGATTTCTGCTATAAAAATTTAGGACCCTTGGGTATAGGGTTCAGTTTGTCATAAGTATCATTAATTGTTTTTAAAAATGATTAATTTGTCAAAATAGCAAAAAAAAAAATTGGGCAGACGAGGCTCCTAAGCAAGCTAGCCTACCTTAAAGTCATGGTAATACTCATGAAATTATGCAAATTAATTGACTCTTTCAATGTTGCATAAAATGCTACTTCCAGTACAGTGCATGGAACATTAGGCTGTTCATCCAGCAAAAAAAGAGGGGAAAAAAAAGTTGCATTTCAGAGGCTGGAATCTTAGAAGCGAGGGCCGTATGGTTGAGGATGTTCACAGCTACCATCTATTTTTCTACAAAGCAACTGGCTTTCAACCATTGCACACAGAACTTGTGCTGTTTATTACAAATGTTTCCCTGAGCAACTGTCAAGAAAAAGTCAGCTTTGTCTTGTGGGTTTTCCTGCCTCTTAATACAAAGAAAGGGATGAGATTTCCACTATTCAATCACGCTAAAGGAAAGTGATACTCATTCTAAAATTATTTAGCAAAACAGGTTTTTACTGAGAAAGGCTCATTTGAAGAGCCCCCCAAAACATGATATGGTATGTTAAAAATCTCAGAGATTAAGTAAATTACATCCAATTACATACTAAACAGTAAAAATCAGCAATAATAGTAAAATTAAAAAGCAATACCTTCAGAATAATTTATCCCATCCAAAAGTAAACCCAAAAGTAATTTCAAAGACTAGAATGAGAATAGCAATTTTAGAACGTCATATATTACTGAAATTTGTAATCTAAATGCATTCTTATTTTAAACCACCTCTAGCAAATGAGTGATGTATTTCAAAAATATTCAACAGTTAATTTTTTTAGATGAACAAAACTGCTCTATGAGTTATCAGACCTACTGTAAGAAATAACAGCATCTCCCACGTTAAGATTTAGGGCTGCATTACAGTGTTTCCGCCAAAGAAAGACGATATCCTCTGGTTTGTAACTGTGCTTTCCCCATTAAACAAATGAACTCGGGTAATCAATTATTATGGTTTGAGGCAAAAACTCCAGCCTTAGTCTAACAGACACATATAAATTTTCAACTCTCCTCCATCAATAATATTACATTAACATATCAAAGCAACTGTTACAGTGAAATCTGTTCCTCAGAGTTCTATTGCTTTAGCTTTATTCATTTTTTTTACACTAGTTTAAAACTGACCACTTGATTATAAAAATTAGCCTAACCATTTTTTACATTATGACCATTCTATCTTCACATAGAATTAAATGAATTCTGCAGGTGAGATTTCATGATTTGTTATGGTTCTAATGTTTCCAAAGACCATCTTGTTTGGCTTACAGTTAATAAGAAAATCAAGACAGAAGAGATAGTTCCCATAGCCTAATATACCTTCCAAAATAAAGTGTTAACCTATTTTAAGGACTTTCTGATGGTATAGACATGATGTTTCACAAAATATTATTAAATCACAGATTTTTAAAATTTGGTAACTAGCTAACATAGCTAAACTAACATGTTTCTCAGGAGGAATTGGTGTACCATGATATTGTGTTAATTAACAACACTTAAATCCATTTATTCATTTTAAATGTATATTCTTCAGGCAGTGTTTCTCAGCTTACCCCGTTCATGGTAAGGCTATGTTGCATAGTTGTTAAACAACTCTAACAAGTAGACGCTTACTTTAGAAGAAAAAAAAAAAAAAGTCAGATTCCCCAAACTACTTTTCCTACCTATACAAAGAGAAGTCAACACATTGAAAATACAGCATGTGCTGTAATTTTACTTTTTCCTATATTTATACTATAGGACTTTAAAAAATTTCTTTCAAAAATGGAAAATCAGGACAACATAAACACGCAAACACATTCACCTCCCAAAAGTACTATGATAGAAAGTAACTACTTAATAATTCAACATTCTTCTCAATGGCCACACCAGTCAGTGAAAAATCAGAAAATAAAGGAGATATGCTTATTTAAACTAATTACAGTCCATTGATATAATTATCCATTTCTGTTACTCACAGTATGTTTTAATCATACACATTTATAACTATCGCTTACGCATCGTTCCACAAAAACAACTTGGGTACACTAAGACAGTGTGTAGACTCTAGGTGACACCAACATTTGTGTTAGCTCCTGATACATTTGCTGAAACCAATATGAACCGAGTTACCGTATTTTGTTTTAAAGTGCAAGTTCCATGCTTCCATATCACCCGAGGTGGTTTCGGCCCCAGTTAGGACCCTCGAGTTTTTTTGGCCCAACTTGAGACAGACACTTAGCAAATACTGCTCCGGCCACATTCACTGCCGTGCGGAGTTCCTTGTGTGGACACCAATTTTAATGCACAGTGGAAAGATGGACCAAGATAAAATATACAAACAGGTGGCATGTTTAGCAATGTCCAAGTATGACCCTCATCATCTCTTAGATGAGCTTTAATGAGCCTTTCTGCTCATAAAGATTCCCCAGATCAGATCACTCCAAATGCTAAGAACCTATCTTTCACACGTATACAAAGGATTGCTAACACTGTATACTAAGATTATTGTAAAAATGTCATGATTTCTCAAATATACCATCTCCTTGGTTGTTTCTCTCTACAGTGGTCTCTAAACTGTAAGCAGCAAATTTGGAAATAAAGCAGGTATACTGGGAGGATTCTTAGGAAATTGGCTATTGAGATGAATGATTAAAATCATGAAAGACTAAGCAGCTACCATGAAAAGTCCATGAAACTTGGGGTTGTAAACCATCTTCACATTTGTTCATTCAAACAAAAGCATAAATGTGAACACACATTATAACAGTTGTCACGGTTACCTCTTATTACGTGCTTACCACGTGCTGGCACTGTGGCTTTGTATACATTGACATTGCATTTAAACTTCACTACCATCCTGTGAAATAGATATATTTGCCCACATTTTAAACATGAGGAAACCAAGGCATAGAGAGGTTAAACACCTTGCTTTAGGGTCTCAGCCACACAGTTGTAAGTCACACAGCTAGAACTCAATACCTCAAAACTGTCTGCCTCCAAAGCCTGTGTTCTTAACCACTGACCTTTCCTACCTCCTTTGTCATTTACACCAAGAAACCTTCCCGGCCACTGTTTCCCAAATCAGCAATAGGTCCCTGGCTCTAGTGTGACTGTAGCATTTCATCAGTGACTTCACGCTCCTTGAAAGCGGGAACCTGTTTTTCTTTGTAACACTGGCACCTACCACAGCATCTGGCAGAAAGTAAGTGCTCACCAAATGTTAAAAGGAAGGGAATCTAGAAGAGAGGTCACACCAAATAATTGTCATTGTCACTATTAACGTTCACTCTCCACAGTCCAAAAGATGTAGCCCCAAGCACAAATTTTATGGGAGCATAGGTGGCCGGCTTAGCAACCTAACAGTCATCGCCGGTATTATCACTGAGTATTCATGAGTCACCAGAAATGAAAAGTCTTCCTGCTTTTTAAGAATCCCAGAGACTGGGAATATAATATAGTTTTACCCAAACCAAAATGATTGACAGGCTCTAATTCCATAAGAGTGTTCGAGAAAGGACGGTAGGAATCCATCAATTTATGCCTCTGCCCTGGGAACTCTCACACCAGAAGGCCCAGGTTTGTTTCAGAAGCAGCAGTGTGTAGTGGATTAACAATCCGCATAGAAAAAGGACCAAAGCAACACATACTCAAAAACCTCATTTGCATTACAAATAGGTAACTTGCCATGGTATTTTGCTACCCCACTGACATGTTGCCAGGGAACAACAGAAAAATACAAACCAGTGCGTCTCCTCACAGGTGAGGAGCAGGGCTTGAATAAAGTGAAGCTGCTATTCAATCTGTTATTTGGCTCGCCATATAAACACACCCCCGCTCTCCTTCCCAGCCAAGAGTAAAAAGATGACGGGGCAGCAACCCCTGCCTACTGGAGGTCCCCGGCATGGAGGGACCCCAAGGTTCTACACATGCTGAACAGAATGTTGAGAAAACAAGAGAAAAGGAGGTAGTGGAATGGAGAAAGGGACAACGAGTCTCATCCAAAGAAAAGGCATTTTAAATCTGAGAAGTAACTGCATTCCAAAATAAAAGAGTGATAATTGGTTGTAGCAATTGCCAGCAGTAAACAGCTAGGCCAAGGGACTGTTTGGAAATGCCAAAGCAAACACATTAAGAAAACTCATCTAACAAATATTTCTTAAATGCACCATGATCTGGCTGGTTATCTTAAAGTCCATTGTCGTGGCTCTTGACGGTTTGTATTTGTTTTGTTTGACCCCTGTATCAATTTGTCCTGTAAGGCAGTAATAGTCCTTGGCTAACCGATAAGAAATAAATTGTACCTGAGAGGGCAGTGACTCACCTGGTAAGTAGAAGACTCAAGACATCCAAAACTTAAATCCAAATATATCAGACTCAACAGCCCTCCTGTGGTCTGCACCATGCCATGCTGTTGTACACCACACTGTCATTTTGAGCAATCCCAGGCTTTGAGCAGTAGGTAGAGGAGAGGAGTCAAGCAAGGCTGCAGGAACTGCTCTCTTCCTAAGTCAGTTACACCACATAGTCTGGTGTTTCCGCCATCTTATGTACCCCTCCCGCCCTCCCTCTGGTCACCATCTGAATTCTATGAGGCCACTGATTGCCTGTACCACCTCCTCTGCTCTTGTTAATCCTGGGAGGATTATTGTTGAAGGCAAAGGAAATTGCTGTGCTAGGAAAAGTCTACAGGAGACATTCTCCAAGAGCATATGGTCATCATTGCTTCACAGCACCCACCAGTTCCTCTTCGGCCAGCCAGACAATGAATCAAAAGCCAGAGGAGATCGAGGTGTCACTGAGAACCCAAGTCTCTCCCTAGTTCTTCCTAAACTAAGATGTGCTACCCTGGCTACTTAGGCCAGTAACATTGGCATCACCTGGGAGCTTGTTAGAACTGCAGCCTCTCAGCCTTCCAGATTTACTTAATCAGAATCAGACGCTTCCAGATCGTGCAGATAATACGTATGCCCATCAAAGTTTGAAAAGCAGTGCTTCCTCACTTAGGACCGTTAGGAAGAAAGGTCCTTTTGCTGTGGAAGAGGCTTGTGCAGGTGATAGCTGTCAGAGGGGTAAGCTTAGATAGGACAAAGGTCCAAAGGGGCGCAGTGCAAGGAATAATACTTGCCCTTGGTTGTTCTAATTAAATCACTGTGCTGTTGTACTCTGGCTTATGACTCAGAAAAATGAACATGCTAGATCTGAAATTTCATCCTGTACAATGGCTACTCCCTGGGTGGATATGTTGGAAGACTTCTAAGCGGTTTGCAAAGTTCCTGGATAATGCCTCCTTATAGCTGATACTGAGGAGACACCAAGTATCCCATAGCTTCTAGAATCAGCAGATGGGAATCTAGGAGAATGGAGCACCTCACGATTCTTTAACAACCATATGGGCAATGGCACTTTGCCTGGCCAAAGAACATGCTGGAGTCTGCAGATATATGTACTTTCATCTTATTGCAATGCAAAATCTTCTTTACAATAAGAAAAATATCATGAAATTGGTGGGTTTGAGTCAAGACTGGCAGAAATAAATACTAACTTTCTTAAGCAAACTGAATGAAACACACTAGGCTAGATATTATGCTAACATGGGATAATACAATTGCTATAATCATATTAAGTGCTGGTATCTTGAAATTAGAATTTAGAAAATGAGATCTAATGATACAGTCTGACACTTTTGCTAAAGTCTGACTTAGGTGGCTGCTTTGATCTTTAGTAATATATTTTTCAAATATTATGTACCATATTGTTTTCATAATTAATTTCTTGGGAAATATAGAAGTTATATGTAACTATATCTATAATTTAAGGTTAACGCAAATTATACCCTGTGCATCTTTTCGTGGATCTGTATACATTTTCTACAGTCAAACTGTTTTGGTTAGAGACATAGCAAGAATGTCTTGTAGTGGTAAACAGTGACTCCTTAACCAGCAATTTATAAACTCCAGATTGTCAGCAAGTGGGAGAAGAGGAAAATCCTATTCTGATGAAATTAATTGCTATGTAAGTTTGGATAATACCAAGGACAGAAACGCATTCTCTGAATCATAATAGCTACATCTGTGTAGTAGAGGCCCCGTATAGCAGTATTCACCCATTACACATGTGTGATGCTTATGCTGCCCTGTCTGTAGCATTCATAAATTTTTTTTCTATAATGAAATACACAAGAAGGAAATGTGATAGAAAAGGAATAAGGGGATTAAAAAGGGTAATTTTTTCAGTACTTGAACTTTTAAAAGGCTAGTATTCATGCCAAGTCCAATTTATTTAGGTGATAACTCCATGACATTCCTTTAAAACTGTTAATTTCTTGCAAGGAAAAATAAAAGTAATTAATACCCTGAGTATGTATGTACATAAGCATAAAAATATTAACTAATATTTACTTAGTGCTTAAAAATGCCAGGTACTGTCCTAAGAACTTTATATATCTTAACTCATTTAATGCTCACAACAATTCTTTGAAATAAGTACCATTATTATTACTAGCCCCGTTTATTAGATGAAGAAACAGAGGCACTTTTAACAATCAAGGTTCTTGGCCTTCTTTAATCAATAGAAATTGATAAGAGGCCAGACAAGAAACCCAGGCAAGTCTTTATTGGGGCTCCTGCTGCAGCAGGAGGGAGCAGAAACAAGTAACAGATTCCCTTGCTCACTCCTTGAGAAGGGGTGAGCTGGTTCCTTATACAGGTGATAGTGGGGTTGGGTCCAGGGGTCAAGTCAGAGGGGTGGCTTAGGTGGTTTGCCCACCCCTTTGGTGGTGTTGTGTGCAGGGTGCATGTACGGTACCCTGCTTTTGCTCCTGGCTTTTCATAAGGCGTGGTTGGGTTTTTGATCTCTTTGTATCTTGTTGTCCATAATTTGCCCCAATTGCGTATGCATGCAACTATTTTTAGTCCCACACTGCAGCAAAGAGTCCCAGGTCCCAGCCTGTCTCAGCAGGACCATGTTAGGTAATTAGCCCAAGGTCACAAAGTAACAAGTAGTAGAACCAGGATTTGAGCCAAGAAAGTCTGACTTTAGAGCCTATGCTCTTAACCTTGACACTTAACTGCCTCTCACTTTAAGGTAAAAAGTATTTAAATGGTTCTTTCTCTTCCCAGTAACTTATAGTATTCCTAAGTATTTTATTTCTAATGTACATCAATATAGATCACTTATTTATAATAAAGTTTCCAAGAGGAATATGTCCCTGTTCCGAATTCACAGCAATTTTACTTTCTTTAGAATCTCAAGAATCTATATGCACATTCACTTGCACAGATGTATACATGTATACATCCAACATATCACATAGAAATTTAAGACAAACTCAGAGAGAAAGAGAGGGAGAGCAGGAACACATTTCATGAAGTTCTTCAGTGATATTATTTTCTTCAAGAGATTAAAGTCCCTATTAATTAATTTAAAATCTATTTTATATCATTTAATAGAAAATAAAATGATTATTTGTTTCCAGAAAGTTGCCAAGAAGATGGAAGCCAAGAAAATCAACAGCCAAGTTTTATGTCTGCATGAGATTATAGAAAACAAAGTAGATACAACAGAAAACAGGTGTTAGATGGAAGAAGAGTGAGTTTAATAGTATATACATCTCCAATATAAAAGTCAGCCTTATATGTTTTACTGAGTTTATGACTGCTCACGATTAGCTCAGGATACTTGACCAAAGATCATTTTGTCAAAGACAAAGATTATTGAGATGCTACGAAAGAAGAAGATGTTGCTACCACTTGCTAAAGAGATATTATCATGAGGGCAGCTCAAGGGACACCATTAAATTTCTGAGGCCATTACTCTGGCTGTCTTTAAAGTTAGGAGCAGCAACTTCAAACAGCTAAATAGTTCACTTAGTTCATGATGTTCAACAGCAGCTATCAAATAAGATTTCAATTTTATATTAAAACATATTAATGTTTGGCTAATTCTCATGTTACTTGTAAATTGTTTAAGAAATCTAAATTAACTTTACCATTCTCAGCATCGTAATCAGCCTCTGAGTAAGCAGGGGAGATTTTATATTAAAGATTTTTAAAGGTGCTGAAGTAAATCACATTGCATTAAATGGTGTTCCCCAGCCTTGCCTAATGGTTAGAATCACCTGCATTGCTTGTTTTCCATACACGTTTGGAGTCCTATTCCAGACCTACTAAGTCCTAAAAAGGTGTCTGTAAATATAGGCTTTAAGCAGTGCCTCCAAGTGATTTTTATGATTGAAGAAGTCTGGGAAACACTGGTAAAATAATCAATTTCAACTTAAAATCCTCTTTACGCGGTCAAACTCTTTACATGAGTTTGACTGTCTACACCATTTTTGGAGGGGGTGATTTCTGGGACTATGGTGACATGTGAAAGTGAGGCTGCTAAATATTTTGACCTATGTTTTGACTGAAATAACCAAATCAGCTGAATCTCTGGAGTTCTATACTAGCACAAATACTAGCAGTTAAACCGTTTATCCAACATGAAAGCAATGATTGCAAGAAGTAACAATTTTTTCCATTTCCTTCTGTTCCCACACTACTAAAATTCAAAGACATTAAATAATTGTTACTAATATTTCATGATAAGGATTTTGTGAAGTAATTAGTAAATTTGAACGGCATTAAGTACTTTTAAATTCTATCCAAATAACAGGTTAAGATTTTTTTTTTAATCATTTTCCCCTTGTATCTGTTTTTTTAATCCTATAAAATTCTGGTTATTTCACCCCCAGAATCCCAAATACCATATTCTTTCACTTTTAAGTTAAATTGATTTTTCCATGGAAAATACTTTTTTATACTTTTTTTAATTCATCGAAAATTAGTACTACAACCAAAGCATTTTAAAGCTATATTTTACTTTATACATATAAATTGCCAATATAGTATCATGGCTGTAAACATTGTTATTAAACTCAAAATACATGAAGAATCCCACAGGTATTTGTAATTTGAGGGAGGAAAATAATTACAAATTGAATTTTTAATTATTCCATTTTCCATGTCAGGTTTTTAACGTATTTGGAATTTATAGGAAAATGTTATTACAAATGCACTCAGTGATTATAAAAGTGACATAAACATAGATGCTTCATCTGAGATATAAATGTATTTTTTCTTTATAAAGAAATACTTGGAAATAAAAGATATTATAAATCAAGCCCTCTCGTGTGCATAAACAAAAGGCACTGTCCATCATCAGTCAGCCTAGTTTAATAACTGCAAAGCAGAGGGCACCTGAAAAGGTAACAGATCAGTCTTTTTTACCTGCACGGAAGCAGCAGAACCTTGGGTTTTTACCTGACACCCAGATAAGATATTAGTACCCCACTTAAAACAGAAAGCCATCTTGTCCCTCTGTTTTATGACATTTAAATGCACTGGGTTGTAGAACTATATATATTGCATCTCCCTTCTGTGCGAATCACCAGGGCACCCATGAAAAGAAGATGTATCTCAGTAGGGTTTTCCTTGTAAAATATTTAAATGAAAAATTGAGCATTTTAAGGCTTTCACAATCATTCTTTTTCATCATGCAATAAAATATTCATACAATGCAAAAACACTGCAGTTGTTACAGCATTTTAATTTAAAAAATAAACAATACAATGGTGATTTCCAAGAATGCCATGCAATAGGATAAAGGAAATACCAAGAGAAGGAAAGGAAATTATATTTTTAATCTTCTAGAATTTAATATTTAACAAAGCAACCCTTCACTTTTATTTCAAACAAGAGCCTTTTTTATTAGAGAAATCAAGACAAATTTAGTAGACCCAGCACAGATTATTTACTTGTTTTATAGGTTCTCAGTTTGTAAAATGGCATTATCACTTTTATTACTTCATTGCTTTACCTCATCACATGACTAAGTCTGCAAACCCAGAAAGACTCCTCCATTAACTTCTTAGGAAGTAATTTGGATTGCTCATTGAGTTGGGTGCTGAACATTTGACTATAAGGAGAGTTGATGAAGATAACTCTATAAAGAGCTGAAAAAATTACATAACAAACATGTTTTAGAAGTTTCTCAAAGGAATTTCTTCTATAGATATATTTCCTTTCTATTTGGGGTCACAGTATAGTGAAAGGCAACAGACTGGGCTCATATGTAAAGGGTATGGCATATGTAAATTAAATTTAAGCATTTATATAGAGTAAATATAACAAATGTAATGAAATAATATATCATGAACATTTACATCAGCATAGAAACAATTGTCAATGTATATTTCAGTCTCCATAGGAGAAAGGCAAGCAACTCTTGGTCAAAGAAATTGGATTATGGGAAAAGTAAGTTCATAGGTCACAATATAAATCAGAGAAGACTTGGTCTTTCATTTCCTTTTTAAGAACTTATTGGCACCACCTCTGGAGCATACCTCAAGTAAAGGCTATATTCATTTTGACAAGAATTAACAATTATTTATAATGGTCAGCCCTTTCAAAGGCACTAGCATTCTTCCATCTAAACATGTATACATGTATTTATTTCTCACACACTAGGCATTTGAAGAGAACCGTCAGTTATTTAGATGTTTACATTTTTGTTTCTGGAAATAATTTTCCCAGAACACATTATATATGGGTATGGTCCTTAATGCCTCATTAGTAAAAACATACAAATAAGAGGCTACTGAAACACAGGGCATGAGGTTGCCTTTGATGTCACTCAAATTCATATTAAAATTAAATGTTAGAACTCTGCAGGAAGTAAGCACACTGGGAGTGCAGGGGTTAACCTGTGAGCCAGGGTCAAGAGGAATGGAAGCCAGCAGGGGTAACCAGATGTTAGAGAACCCCCGGGCATCACCTCCCAGTTGGTGATCCGCCTCTCTGGCCCCACCTTGGTGCAGTCTGTGTGCTTGAATCATGGTGCTTCCATTGCCCTCCTGACTCTGACCTCCAGGGTTCCTGACCTTAGTTTGCCAACCTGGCTTTTCTCTGTGGTAAGCCTGACTTTGACCTGGCAATCTGATTCTAATGTTCTGCTCTCTTTCTGATCTGGCTTCCTGTTTCCTCTGTCTATAGTATCCCAGGTTTTAATACTGTTTACGGCATCCCAGAACAACCAAATCTCTACCCTTGACCACTTGCATTTGCTGCTTTGGCATTTTTGTGACTTGACCTATACCTTAGCCAACCTATTCCACAAAAGAAGGAATGATGCCAGTCTATCCCTTCACAAATTTTAGATTCCATTGGTATATCAAGGTTTCTTTAAATGTAAACCATACACATTTATATACTAGATATATATGTGTGTGTGTCATCAGTAAACTGAAGATATCAAGAAGAGTTAAATTTTGAAGAATGTTTTATTTTCAAAATCTACTAAGCCTGACAGACCAACTGTGTGTTTCCAAAACATAAAAATAGCTTCCTTTTTTCTATCTTAGGCCACCAAACTATAAGATGTATATGAACAGACAAAGCAGAAATTTCCTTCCTAATAGACAAAAAGACATAATAATACTTCATTTCATGTGGCATCGTTTTTGGAAATATGATCTGAGATGAAGGTGTCACACTGTGAAATTTTAATTAAAGCATAGATAAAATTCCAATGCTTGGCCAACAATTATAACTAACCTGAATTTGCATCAGTCAAAGTTAGTTATATAGTGCAATTGCAAACTACAAGTTCTTGTATTTTTTAATACATATAATGAAAAAAGTCCCCTGGTGGTTAAGTAACTGAATTGGGTAACTGTTTACTTTCATCATGTGAAACTAGTACACAGAGTAAATGAACTAAGACCTGCAAGAAATGTCAGCAAGCTGTAGGTGAATTTTGCATATTCAGCACTCCAAAGAATAAAAATTATATGTAGTCATAAATCCCATGTAGGTTCATAAAACCAATTAGACATCATACATTCCAGCACTTTCTGAGAAGTATTCTATAAGTAACCGCAGTTTAAAGGAGCTGACAAAATATGAAGTCCAGAAACAATCCATGTTTCAATCATATGAGATACTGTACATCTCTTTGACAGATCATGGTTCAGAAAATTCAGGGCCCCAACTATGTACCCTGATTGTCCTACTGGTCTACAGGTACACACCTGGGAGCCCAACCATACACAGATAAACAAGGTATCAAAAGATGGAAAAACTAAGGGTGATTTCAGAACCACTCTGAAGTATATTCTGAATACTTCTTTGCAGGCTAGATAAGGACAGAAATTCTGTGAGAAAATAATATCAACCTACATCCTGATAAGATGGTGATGTTTTGAAGCACCCATCAAGAAACGAGTGGATTTCAGTGAACCTCATACCAGCCTCTAACTCTGTGAAAATCAAATTATATCTTTACCTCTTTCAACCCATTAATTCCTTCTGAAAACATAGGCTCTCACAAATCTTGGGATGTCAGTTATTTAAAGTGGGACTTCCCTGGTGGCACAGTGGTTAAGAATGTGCCCGCCAATGCAGGGGACACAGGTTCAATCCCTGGTCCAGGAAGATCCCACATGCCACGGAGAAACTAAGCCCGTGCACCACAACTACTGAAGCCTGCGCACCTAGAGCCAATGGTCTGCAACAAGAGAAGTCACTGAAACGAGAAGCCTGTGCACAGCAATGAAGACCCAATGCAGCCAATAAATAAATAAATAAATTTATTTAAAAAAAATTTTTAAAGTGTCTTCTTTAAAGGGAGCAAATCACCACACTTTATCAGCAACTGAATAGAAGATGTAGTGAAATGCCTCCCACAGGATGCAGGAGCCATTGTCAGCAAAGAAGAGGACTAGTGTATTCTCTACTTTCAACCAGGCAAACAGTTACCACGGTATCTTAACCAGAGTAGAATTTTAATTTATATTTCCTTTAATATTTTGACTTAATCCCAAACAGAACTGTAGCGTTGATGTAAGAAGAAACAAAACAGGGCTTCCTAGGTGGCGCAGTGGTTGAGAATCCGACTGCCAATGCAGGGGACACGGGTTCGATCCCTGCTGCAGGAAGATCCCACATGCCACCGAGCAACTAAGCCCGTGTGCCACAACTATTGAGCCCATGTGCTGCAACTACTGAAGCCCATGAGCCTAGAGCCCGTGCTCCGCAACAAGAGAAGCCACAGCAATGAGAAGCCTGCGCATCGCAACGAAGAGTAGCCCCCACTCACCACAACTGAAAAGAAAGCCCGTGTGCAGCAAAAAGACCCAACACAGCCAATAAAATAAATTAATTAATTAATTAAAAAAAAGAAGAAGAAGAAACAAAAGGGAAGGAACCGAAAATGCGCTTACACACCAAAAGATAATTCCCTCCTGTGGGAAATCATTTGGTGTCTTTTTCTTCTGCCTCCCTGAATCTCCTGCCTAGTTGGCCTAAGCCGCCTAGAACTGCATGTGGAATACTCAGGGGGGCACCCTAACCCTCTCTCCGGTGCAACCAAAGTAACAGAGGTCTTAGTCCCAACCTGGCTTAAGATGTACAATCTTGAAAGGATACAGGGCTGGGGCTACATTCTGCACCTGGAAACAGTCTGGCTGAAGCGGCATTTGAAAGGCTGATGGAGGAGCTGGAGGTCACAGACAGAAGCTACTGCAACATTTGTATGAACAACCACGATATAAACTTGCGAATGTGCCACTGTCCTTCGTGGGACAGCTCTCTAGCTTCTAAGAGCACCAAGGACCCGTCAGAGTCAACACTGAAGCCTTCACCTCAGACACCAAACATGCACAATCCCATGGCTAATTTTTCTAGGCTCAAAAACCTGTCTAGGAATTAGAGACTGTTTAATGGAACAAATATCTTATATTTAGTGAAAGGCAGATATAAGAGAAATGCTCCAAATTGGGGAGGGGGTGCTATGTCTATATATGAAGCTAGTGAAAAATCACAATGGTTCAATCATTCATCTAAGAAATCTCAGATTTTCTATGGATTTTTTTTCTTCTTTGCAGTTATTTTTAATATCTGAAGAAACACTCCTTGAAACCTCCATCTAGAAAAACAACAACAACGACAAAAAACCCAAAAAACAAAAACCTGGAATTGGTACCCTTTGAAAACTGAGCTAGCCTGAATAGAATGAAACTACACCGCTAGTTGCTTCCTTGGTGTCCACCAGCGCTGTTTACTTTAACCCACGCTGCCTCGGATAAGTAGCTGTTTAGAGCCTTCTAACCATTGAGAGAGAGAGAATCTCTCCGTTCCTCTAAAGCATTTCCGTTTTCTAGCAGTTGATCTGCATCAGGCAACTTCTCTAGGTTTTTCTTTCCTTCCTTTTCCAAGAAAGAAGAGAGAGAATGCTTGTTTAATATCAATACAATGTTTTAGCCGCACTTAATTTTCCTGCATATCACAATAGATTTTTATATATTTGCAGAAAATCTAAGCTACAAAAATATAGCAGTGCTTTGGTTATGGTTATGCACATTTTAAAAGAAATCTTTAATAACTTGTACATTTGGATCTGAATTTTAAATATTAATGTGTATGAATAAGTTTATAAGTACCCAATCAACAAATGACCCCTGCTTTTCCATCTATTCTTTTCATAGAATTGTATAGTTTATATTCTACCTGTGTTTACCTCAAACATTTTCACCTAATTTGATGACTAGTAATTACTATTTAAATGTAAGTCAACCTCTAAGTCTGTAAATGAATTTAAGAAGGAAAAGTATTACTTCCTTGATCGATACCTATTTAATTGCATATAGACCAACATAGGTAAAGAGAGTTTTTGATGGGAGCAGAAGCAGAAATGTTTTTGCAACAAAATAGTACAACTTATGATTGGGTATTCTGACATGTAGCTTACAAACTGCTGGTGAAGCAAATGACTATAGGGACTTTATTCTTAATTCTGGCCATCACCTGAGTGATCAACTCTGAACCTTTCAGTAAGAGCTGTGTTTTTTTTTATAAATACCTTCCTACTTAGCAGCCTAAAGGGACCCATCACATCAGTAACACCTTCTATGCACTGTCGCATCCCAGCTTGAACACACTAAACTCGGGGGCCTTTGAAATCTTTAAAGCCAATCACACATAAGACAGATTCTATATTGCAGGGCTGGCTGGCTACACTTCAGCACAAAACAATATTTCAAGCTTTCTGATATACATGTGTCACCTCTTTGTGACAAATAGCTGGTATTAATTAGGCACTAGACTTGGTGAGATTGCTGTTATTAACTGAGAGAAGATGGGTTGGATTTAATTGTGTGTGACATCAAAGTCAAGTGACTGATATTTCAAGCATCATTTAAAATGTTTGATATTGAAGTCATTGTATTCACATAAAGACTGTCTAAAAATATAAAGGAGACTGATGAGAAAAGAACTGAAATGGATTTGTACATCTATCTTATGAAGTGTATTTGATGTCATTTTACTGATATTTTCTGCCCACATATGTAATATTTATTTGTCTAGCTGCATAAAATTTTCATTTCATAATGGACTTTAAAGTTCTCAGAATTAACACTGAACTGATCATGGTCTGTTTGGTTATATTGGTAACTGCTGTTAAAAAGACAGGTTATCAATTTGTTTAAAATGTGTTCTAATGCAAACAAAAATAAAATAAGGATATGGAGCAAAATTATTTTAATAATATATTATTTGTAAAAGATAATTGGGAATAACTAAAATAAGCATTTGAAATTTTTTTAGGTAAAACTTTATCAAGAGTTTTACAGAGAAAGCAATTGTGCTACCTAAAAAATAAATTGACACACTATCACCGAAATTATTTAATGAGGACCAGCATTTCCTACCTTATGTTAATACTTGAAAGTATAGGAGAGAAACATTGTAACTCAAGATCAATCCGATAAATCCAATTACTTGAAGTAAGGATGTTCCAACATAAACGTAGTGTAATAGTTTGTTTAATTACTTTCAGAGAAAAGATTAAGATATTTATTCGACAGTTGACAAAATACACAAGACAATTACATGGAAATCTGCTTAATTGAAATGTAATATGTTGTAACAAAATACCCCTTGGGTGTTGTTTTAGGAACAGAAATACGATTCACAATAGCCAAAAGTTAATATGTTTTCTAACATATCACCAAATGCTCTAAAAAAGCCGAGAGAAGATATCCAAATATAAAAATGTTGAGAGCTGAATAAACAGTATTAAATCATTGTATTTGAATAATCTTTTCACTTTTCTTCTTGATCTTTTTTAATCATATAGATATATTCTTATGAAAATTTAGTTGAGTATGCTTACATGTTTTAACCACACTTTAGTTTTGTATTATGTAGGCAATTTCCCCACATTATTCTTAAAATAGTCTGAATTACTTGTTAAAATAATCATGACAAATCATTTGATTTTTTGACATATTTGACTAATGATCAAAAATATAACTTTAGGAAAAAATAGAGTGATTCTTAAAATAGAAGTGCTAAAGCTTGATCTTTAAAGTTACTTCTAACCCCTCAGATTTTAATGTAGTATTTTAAGGTGATCATAAGCCCTTAATTCTGTAGACAAATGGTAAGATGTGTGAGATATCTATCCATATCTATCAATTTACATACAGTAAGTTCCAAAACTAATTAGAAGGGAATCTATAACCTTTGCTTTCTATGGACCTGATTAAATAATTGTAATTTTAAAACCAACTTTACTAGGTTCATAGACCTAAGAGGTTTTTAAAATAATTTCAACTATACGCCTTCTGAAATTCAAAGCTCTTTAAGAATATTAAGATAAAAATAAGCCATATGTTTAAAATTATTCATTACCAACTATTTTTTTGATTTTCTAAATTTATCACAAAAAATTGTTTTGTTCTGTATTCTGTCTGTTACATTTGGCCTTCAAAAGAGGTGGTTTTGAGATTATATCTAACTTAGTATAGTTACTTCACATGGTATTTGTAAATTGTAAAGAAGTCTTCATTCAAGTGAAAATTATTAGCAGTATAAAATCATAGGACTAATGTCCTCTTTATAATATTGCAGTGTCTGGCTTCTCACTACAAGGACACTTTTGTTAACAAAATGAGTCCGAGGCAATAGTTATGCTCTGGGTCCACCATCGGCAACACTTTGTAGCAGATAATTACTTATCATATTATTATTTAAAAAGTATTTTTATTTCATTTTTCTAATTAATATTCATGATAAGCTTAAGACATATGAGTTTTTGTTTGTTCCTCCACACTCTACCCTCTTCCCCACCTCATTTCCTTCTTTGTTAGATGAATGATTAACTAAGTTATGCAAAAGTATTAAAGAGAAATGATTGTTTAATGTGTCAGTCCCAAGTCAACTCATTCCAAACAGGACCCTCAGAATTTAACCAGAGGCCACCTGACATCGTGATGTTTTAATGCAGCAGATATACTAGGGTTAGAGGACTTTCCCACATCCTTCCAATGTGATGGTAAATAGTCTCCTATTTCCCTGTGTGCACAGTAGTTCCAGATCTAACAGATTGGTTGTCTTCCCCTCCATCTTTCTCAATGTATGTCACTGGTTGTCCTTATCAATGGTTGATTAGAGAATATTGCTAAGGAAACTATATTCATAAGTTTGATTCGTCTATGAACATAAGCCTACACCTAGATCTGCCAGATGTTTTGTGAATTTGTGTTCCTAGTCATAAAGACAGGTAGATGGATCTGCCAACTCTATCCCACTGTTAGATAGATAGGTAGATAGTTGATAGATGATAGATAGATAGATAGATAGATAGATAGATAGATAGATAGACAGACAAACTGATTTCTGAAATAAGACATAGGCCTGTGGGGTTAGAAACTGATCAGAGAGAAGTGTCAGCCTGGTCACTCCTGGAGGCACTAGAAAACCAGGATTCTTGTTCTCAACCTTCACCTCAACCAATCATTCTACCTGGACCAGTTTCCCCTCCCTCATCCATAGAAGGCTTATAAATGCTATAGAGATAAAGACTTTGTCTTTTTCATCAGTACATTCCCAGTTTCTAGGACAGAGATTGTCAGTGGTAGATTCTCAATAATTTTTTTTTGTTTTACCATTTTTAAAGCTCTACAGATGGAAGAACAATGTTTTCAAAGGATATCACATTATTTTTTTATCCAGAATGAATTAAAAAGAATCTTGGCCAAGTTGCAGAGGAGGGGAAATTGCTGTAGTCGGTACCTCGGAATTGATTTTCAGCCAGTATGTACCTGATATATGAAAGAATGGCTGTACTGGTCAATATATTTAAATACATGTTACTTGGGGAAAAGCTGCTCATTGAGACACCCCATCTTCAGCCACTCAGGCCAACCCAGTCCTGAGAGCCACAAGTGAACGCCTAGAGGGCCCTGCCCTGGTTCCTGCCAGCCCGCCATCTTGGCTCCAGCATGCCAGTACCCATCCCAACAATTTCTTCTGATCAGAGCAGATCATAGTAGGACAGAGAGTTCTGGACAGTGGCAATGGCATTCTGACAGGAAACACCCAGTGACCATCTCTGCCCACTGTCAATAGGGTCATTGGCTCATGGTGCCCCCAAGTCATACTCACATGGCTGCTCCTGGTATCTAAGCCTCCACAGTTCACTGTATCAGTCCTTAAAAATTTGAATAGCACCCCTGTGTAACACTATGTATGTAAACACATTTATCTGTCAAAGACAAAGATAAATCATAGAATATTAGAGCTGGGAAAGACCCAAGAAATTATTCCAACTGTTTTTTTTAACATAATCAAATGATTTTCTATTAAATAAATTGTTAGAATTTGCTATCAAATCAATCAAGGTGATTTTATAGAAGGCAATGTTACTGTTTTAAAAAGCACTTACATAGTGCATTTAATTTTTAAAAATCAAGAATTTATTAGCACTCAGGCAAGTTCTTTCTGCCAGTTTTCAGATAGGTGGGTCTTTCTGGGGCAAATATTTTGTTTCAATTATTTGTTTATTTTTTTAAAATTTTTATTGGAGGATAGTTGATTTACAATGTTTTGTTAGCTATTTCAACTATTAATGTCACAAATTAAGGAAACTCGAGTCTGGAAAAGTTAAGTAATTTGCTTAAGTTTACATGGGAAGTGGCAAAAAAAGATAGTACAGAAGAATGTTTGTACGCATCTTCTATTTTAAAAAAAATTTATTTGTATCAAAATGTTTTAAAAATTAAAATTACTTATGAGAGGAATTATTAGTAAATGTGCAAATAGAAACAGCGATCCGAAAAACAACACCATCACCATGTCCTTTTAAACTCCCATAACTAGATGTAGATACGTAAAATTCAAGACAAAATATGAATCTTGTACAACTGCTTCATGTTTCTCATAAATATCTATTTCACGGCAGTAGACGTTATGAAGTATGTGAAAATGTCTAGGAAAGTCACTGGCATATAGTAAATATTCAAAATGGTAAATAAATTGCTAAGCAACTAATTAAACATTAACTAGCATAATTTCTTCTGATTTTTTTCCTAGGTTTTATGTAGATACAATGAATAAGTCAGAAAATAGTATCTTAATCCTAACCCAAGTTCTGTTCTCCTTGTGTACCCACTCCTGGTCCTAAGACAGAACATTGTCCCCATCCAGACATCCTCTGTCTTAGGAAGAATGAGATGGACAATGGAGTCAATATACCGGACCCTCAACAACCATAAGTTGGCCCAACTACATCCCTGTCAAGGCTTCAGTCGAGAGAAAGGCGTAAGAGGAAGGCAGGACTTCAGGTTCTAGTCAAAGAGGAAGGACATGGGAACCAAAAATCTCACCTCCAGTGAGCTCTCACCTCTCACCACAAGCAGAATTTATCTCTTAGATGCTTGCTTCTCCTTACATTCTACTATAAGAAACAGAGGCCCTAGTTATAACTGGCTTAACAATTTTTAACTAATATTATCAAAGTATTTGTGTGAAAACCACTACAAAACTATTAATTTATATTTTGAAATAATATATTCTGAGCTAAAATATACTGAATATATGATGTAAATATATTCAATATGACTCACTTCACAGCACACTAATTCCAATAATATTCTTTAGGAAAATTTCCCTTTAATCTATATCTTGAAAATTTTCCCCCTCCATTTCCTCTTCAATATAAAAATGATGGAAGTGGTCATTATAATAGAAAATACTTAATGTTCTGAGAATCAACATGTCAAAAACACAGTTATGTTTGGTACCTTGGGTATTGACTAAAACTTTAATGCAGGATACTTATAATTTTAAAATCTTGTGTGCATTAAAAACTACCCTTTAACATACCTCAAATTCACTTCTTTTTGGGTCATCATGAACCCCATATTCTTGAATCAAGTTTATCATTAAAATAGACTATATTTATAGCTCTTACTATGTAAAACCACTCATTCAACAATATTTATTGGGCCACGCTGCAGCAATAACAGCAAATAAGACACATAAGCATATGTTTTCATGGAGTTTATATTTTAGTGGGAGAGAGAGAAATTCAAAAGTAAGCACAGAAATATAAAAGTATAGATCATGATACAAGCCATAAAAAATAAAATAAACTATTGGGATAGAATTATAGGGCCGTGAGGGAACTAAGGTGTTTGAGAAAGCCATCTTTGAAAAGGTGATATGATATTTAACCTATGTCCAATACGACAATAAGAAATGCACTACGGAAAAATCTTGGTGAATAGAATTCCAAGCAAAGGAAATAGCAAAGGCAAAGGCCTTAAGGAACACAAAATGTTTGAAGATGCAAAGGAGGCCAGGGTGTCTGGAGAGCAGTGTTAGGGAACAAAGGGTGGAATGAAATGATACACAAGTCAATAGATGGAAGATTTACGGATGCCATTGTAAACAGTGTGAATATCATGCTAAGTTCAATGGGAAGCCAGGCCTGAAGGTGGAGGCCCCCTTTTAGCTACAGTCTTCGTCCATTCCAACACTAACCCAAATTAAAATCTCATCATGAATAACCTCTTCCAGGCTCTTCTTGCTGACCCTACCTCATGATCATCGATTAGTGGGTAGTCACCAAAGGGCTCCAGTTGCTCTGCAGGAAGGTTAGAGGAAGGTCCACTGTCTATGTATGCAAACAATGTTTCAGGCAACATACCACCAGAGGTTGATTCTGTAACCAAGCAGCAGCTTCCCTGATGGTTTCAATTACCACTACTTCTCTAATTGTCCCCTTTTCTCAACTGAATATGAGATTCTCAATCAATTTTTATTTAGTTTGGTTTCATTACTGTCTTTATTTTTATGATATTCTGTATTCTGAATATCATCTCATATATTGCTACATCTTATTTTTACATTAATTCTTGAAATTTTCAATATCTCCTCCAAGAAAAGCATGAGTTGACAAAATACGAGTAGAGAGGTTAAGCAAATGCATGTCTCCTCCATTTCATAAAATTCTTTAAAAAGTAAAAAGTGCAGGCATTTTTCTTGAAAAAAAATTCTCCATTTGCTTTTTTTTATCATCAAGAATTCAAACACTAGGACAGGTCCTCAGTATGAAATCTTTTAGACTTCTAATTGCAGAGGTAGATATTTATTATGGTGCTTTATCTCTGAAAGAACACTCCCTTAGAAGGGTTTCCACACATTTTCCATCATTGATAACACTAAAGTATCTTTCTTTAACAACTCTGGTACCTGAAAGAGTTTTTGTAGTAACAACATGCAAAGCATTTGTAGAGAGAGAGAGAAGAGAGCCAGGAAGAAGTGGTATTACCAAGATCCTCAGAAAATAGTTTTATATGGATACCAGTGGAAAATGTGATTTGAATGTTCTAATCAGGTTCTTTAAAATGCAAACTACTCTGTACTTTCTGGAAAAGCACATTTGGTGTAATAAAGATATTACAAATGTTAACAAATAACAAAAGCATGTCTATCCACCTAAGAAATCACACCTCCCAGATTAATCTTTTTTTTTTTCCAAAATCTGTGTTCTCTATTTTGGATACTGCAAGATGAGAGTATGGCTGTCACTGCAAACAGAGCTATACTCTAAACAAACCTTGCTCCAGAAGTATTTTACAGTTTTACTAAAACTCTAGTCTGCATAAAATATCAAATATATGTGAATTTTATTACACTTGGAATAAGTTTGTTTGTCAGGAAGAAATAAATGTACTTTTTAAGAAATCAGTTTCTCAGCCAAAAAGAGCCTTTCATTTTGTGAGCAGTCACCTGCTCACCCAGGTCACTCTGGAATCTAGTGGAACAGCTGCACTCTACTAACTCAGACTGGAAATTCTTTCCTCCTCACCATTAATTTTTCCTGTGACTTTGGGGAATTTGCAGACCCAGTGATTGATTGATTGATTTTTTGTCTAAATAGAGTGAAGAGGAAGGAAAGAAGCGCAGAAGGGTAGAAAAGAATCTAAGTGGAAACAGCAACTAGTATATATACCTGGTTTTCAGTTAACAAAGAGCAAGAAGATGAATTGGAAAATGTCTTTGGCAACCCAAAGTCCTCTCCATGACATCACTGATTGTGAGCATCTTTCTGCTATTCAAAACAATGCCTCAGTAGGTAAATTCCCTGAGGTCATGGATGAACTTAAGCAATAATTTCAATGTGGGGCCCTGGGATCTGGGTGAACATATTAGAACCTAATTCCTATACCTCCTACTCCTAGCTGGTCTCTAAATTTAACTATATGACTTTTGAGGATGAATATTTTTCATGGTAGTATTTTACTCTACTAAGACAAAGATTTTTTTTTTTTTTACATTTAGAAATGTTAAGGCTTGGCCATCATAATATTCTTGGTATGTAGCAAACCAAATATTGGGCACTCATTAGCTTTAGCCTTCATAGATTATTTATGTCAACCAAGCATCTGGTTATAAAATTAAGATCGCCTCCTTCTGAGAGCTTAAATCCAAAATGCACAACAGACAACTTGAAGTATAGTTCCTATGGTCAGAAAAAGAGAGACTTAAAAGTTATTAAAGGAATGTATGTTCTGCCTTGACTACCCTGAGATATAACTGGTATTCTATGAGTCAGAAAAATGAAAAATAAAGACATGTGGCTAAGAAAAGCAGGGCATAGGCCTTATTAGTTTATTGCACAGAAGGGATTCATGAGGGTTGGTGTTGTGTTTAAAGCATCTGCCTTGAAATTTTTATCACATAATTATGTAAAACAAATTATTATGCTTTGCAATATGTGTACTGGTGATAGTAACATCTTGCAATGACTGCAGCATAAGAACATCCAGACAATATATTCAGAATGAAATCTAAGGTACTAAAAGAAAAAAATCAAGTAACACATACTAAATTTTTCTGTATGAACAAAGCGAGGTTTTAGAAATGCTCCTAGATTTCAAATTCTTATTTTTGGGTTAACAAATTCACACACACACACACATCACATATGCAAACACTTATAAATCAGGCAATTTATACAAACAGACTAACTGAAGACTCTCCATAGAAAACATCTAAGTTGTGTGTCTTAGGAAGTTTACATCTGTACACATATATGTACAATACACATAAACTCTAACACACATTCAAATTAGCTTTGTTTCTTTTGGGGAGGGCATGTGAGGGAGGAGGATAGTAAAATTCATCCAAAGACTCAGATATTATGCAGTTTATTGACTTAATGCAGACAAGTGTTTACCTATCACAGCCTTAAGAGATTCCAAACAGTAGTTTTTTTCAATGCTGTTTGAAAGATGTTGGTTTCTTTTTAGTAAGCCTTTTTTTTTCTGATCTTTATTGGACTATAATAGCTTTATACTGTTGTGCCAGTTCCCCCTGTACAACAAAGTGTATTTATACATATATCCCCATATCCCCTCCCTCTTGAGCCTCCCTCCTGAGCATCCCTCCCACCCTCCCTATCCCACCCCTCTAGGTCATCAGCAATCATCAAGTTGATCTCTCTGTGTTAGGTGGTTGCTTCCCATTAGCTATCTATTTTACATTTGGTAGTATATAAATGTCAATGCTACTTTTTCACTTTGTCCCAGCTTCTCCTTCCCCACATCCCCATGTCCTCAAGTCTGTTCTCTACCTTTTGCCTCTTCATTCTTCCTCTACCAGTGAGTTCATCAATACCATTTTTTTTTAGATTTTATATGTATGTATTAGCATATGGTATTTGTTCTTCTCTTTCTGACTTACTTCACTCTATATGACAGACTCTAGGTCCATCCACTTCACTACAAATAATTCAATTCCATTCCTTTTTATTGCTGAGTAATATTCCATTGTATATATGTGCCACATCTTCTTTATCCATTCACCTGTTGATGGACACTTAGGTTGCTTCCATGTCCTGGCTATTGTAAATAATGCTACAATGAACATTGTGGTATATGTATCTTTTTGAATTATGGTTTTCTCAGGGTATATGCCCAGTAATGGAATTGCTGGGTCATGTGGTAGCTCTATTTTTAGTTTTTTAAGGAACATCCATACTGTTCTCCATAGTGGCTGTATCAATTTACATTCCCACCAACAGTGCAGGAGGACTCCCTTTTCTCCACAGCCTCTCCAGCATTTATTGTTCCTAGATTTTTTGATGATGGCCAGTCTGACTGGTGTAAGGTGATACCACACTGTAGGTCTGATTTGCATTCCTTTAATGATTAGTGATGTTGAGCATCTTTTTATGTGTTTGTTAGCCATCTATATGTCTTCTTTGGAAAAATGTCTGTTTAGATCTTCCACTATTTTTGGATTAGGTTGTTCGGTTTTTTGATATTGAGCTACATGAACTGGTTATATATTTTGGAGATTAATCTTTTGTGAGTTGCTTCATTGGCATATATTTTCTCCCACTCCGAGAGCTGTCTTTTTGTCATATTTATGGTTTCCTTTGCTGTGCAAAAGCTTTTAAGTTTAGCATGCTTTTTAAGATTTTAAATAACAGTTTTCTCTAGTCATAAAAGTAATGCTAGATGCCTTAAACTTAGAATATACAGAGAAGCACCAAAAAAAAAAAAAAAAAAACCAAAGCCACCAAAAGACATGAAAACATAAAAAAAAAATAACAGCATAAGAAGAACAGTGGATCTCAAAAAAAGCCAAAAACAATTAACAAAATGGCAATAGTAAGTCCTTACCTATCAAATATTACTATAAATGGATTAAATTTTCCAATCAAAAGACATAGACATAAAATAGTCAAAGAAACAAGATCAATGATATTCTGCCCATAACAGACTCACTTTAGCCTTAAAGACAAGCATAGATTGAGAGTGAAGTGATGGAAAAAGGTATTTCAAGTAAGTGGTAACCAAAAAAAGCAAGGGTAGCTATACTTAGATAAAATAGACTTTAAAATAAAAATGGTAAAAAAAAGAAAAAGAGACAAAGAAAGTCATTATGAATGATAAAGAGGTGAATCCATCAAGAAGATACAACAATTATAAACATTTATGCACCCAACACTAGAGTACCTAAATATAGAAAGCAAAAACTAACAGAATTAAAAGGAGAAATAAGCAGCAATTCAGTAATAGTCAGAGAATGTAATATCCCACTCTCAACAATGGATAGATTATCCAGAAAGCTAATCAATAAAGAAAGAGTATATTCAAACAACATAAAGACCAAATGAACCTAACAGACATATATAGAACATTCTATCTGACAACAGCAAAATACACATCAGTATCGAGGTCACATGAAGTATTTTCTAGAATAAACCATACGTTAGGCCACAAGTCTTAGCAAACTCAAGAAGATTGAAATAATATTACATCTTTTCTCTGATAACAACTGTATAAAACTAGAAATCAATAACAGGAGGAAAACTGGAAAACTCACAACTACTTGGAAATTAACAACACTCCCTTGAACAACCAATGGATCAAAGAAAAAATTAAATAAAAAATGAAAAGTACCTTGAGACAAACAAAAATGGAAATGCAATATACCAAAACTTATGGGATGCAGCAAAACCAGTTTTATGAGGGAAGTTCATGGCAATAAATGCCTACATTAAGAAACAAGAAAGATCTCAAATAAAAAACCTAACTCTATGCCTCAAGGAATTAGAAAAAGAAAAGCAAACTGGGCCCAAAGTTAGCATAAGGAAAGAAATAATAAAGTTAAGACCAGAAATAAATGGAAAAGAGAACAGAAAAGCAATAGAAAAACAAACCAATTTATGAGTTGATTCTTTGAAAAGATAAAGTAGACAAAACTTTAGCTAGACTAACCAAGGAAATAAGAGAGTACACCCAAATCAACAAAATTATAAATGAGATAACAAAGGATTATAAGAAGTTACTATGATCAACTATACACCAACAAAACTGGAAAGCCTAGAAAAAACAGAAAATTTTTGAAACACGTAACCTACCAACACTGAATCAGGAAGAAATAGAAAATGCAACCAGACTAATCACTAGTAACACATTTTAATCAGTAATCAAACATTTCCCAATTAAGAAAAGCCCAAGATCAGATGGCCTCACTGGTGAATTTTACCAAACTATTAAAGAAGAATTAATGTCAATTCTTCTCAAACACTTTCAAAAAATCAAAGGGAAGGCAACACCCCCAAACTCATTTTACAATGTCAGCATTTCCCAGATAACAAAGCCAGAAAAGGACACTACAACAAAAGAAAACTATAGGCCAATATCCCTGATGAATACACATGCAAAAAAATTCTCAATAAAATATTAGCAAACCAAATTTAGCAGCATATTAAAAGGATCATTTATGATGATCAAGTGAGATTTATCCTTTAGAGGCAGGGATGTTTCAACATACTCAAATAAATCAATGTGAAAGAATGAAAAAAAAAAAAGATCATCTCAATAGATACAGAAAAAGCATTTGACAAAATTCAACATCCATTCATGATAAAAATTCAACAAGTTGGGTATAGAAGGAACATACCTCAAGTTAATAAAGGCCATATATGACAAGCCCACAGCTAACATCATATTTAATGGTGAAAGTTTGAAAGCTTTTTAAAGAAAAAGATTAGGAACAAGACAAGAGTGCTCAGTCTCACCACTTCTATTCAACGTAGTACTGAAAGTCCCAGCCAAAGCAATTGGGAAAGTAAAAGAAAAAAAGGCATCAGAATTGAGAAGGAAGAAGTAAAATTGGCTCTATTCACAGATGACATGATTTTATATATAGAAAATCCTAAAGACATCACACACACCCACAAAAACTGTTAGAATCAATAAAATGAATTCAACAAATTGCAGGATACAAAAGTAATATACAAAAATCAGTAATGCTTTGATACACAGACAACAAATTATATGAAAAAAAAATTAGGCAATCCTATTTACAATAGCATAAAAAATGCTAAAATATTTGGAAATAACTTTAAGGAGGTATAAGATCTTTACACTGAGAACCACAAGACATTGATCAAAGAAATTTAAAAAGACAAATAAATGGAATGGTATATATGTTCATGGATTGGAACTACTAATATTATTAAAATATCCATACTACTCAAAGCCATATATAGAGTTGATGCAATTCCTTTCAAGATGCTAATGATATTTTTTACAGAAATGGCAAAACAATCCTAAAAATTATATGGAACCACAAAAGACCATGAACAGCCAAGTGACCCTGAGAAAGAAGAACAAAGTGGGAGGAACTACATTTCCTGATTTCAAGCTATGTTAGAAAACTATAGTGATCAAAAAAGTATGGTACTAGCATAAAAACAGACATAAAGACCAACGGAACAGAATTGAGAGCCCCCAAAATAAATCCACACATATACAGTCAGCTAATATTTCATAAGGAAGCCAAGAATATTCAGTGGGGGGAAGACAGTTTCTTCAATAAATGGTGCTGGGGAAACTGGATATTGACATGTAAAAGAGTGAAATTAGACCACTATCTTACACCACTCATAAGAATTAAATCAAAATTGATTAAAACTTAAATATAAAACCAAAAACCATAAAACTTCTAGAAGAAAACACAGGAAAAAAGCTCCTTGACATGGGTCTTGGCAATAATTTTTTTGGATATGACACCTAAAGCACAAGCAACAAATCAAATGACATCAAGCTTTTTAATCTTTAGCATAGCAAAAGAAACTATCAATAAAATGAAAAAAATCTATAGAATGAGAAAAAGGTTTTGTAAACCATGTACCTGATAAATGATTAATATCTAAAATATATGAAACTCTCATACAACTCAATAACAAAAAATCAAATAATTCCATTAAAAAATTGGCAGAGGACCGAACTAGACATTTTCCCAAAGAAGACATACAGGGACTTCCCTGGTGGCGTGGTGGTTAAGAATCTGCCTGCCAATGCAGGGGACACAGTTTCAATCCCTGGCCTGGGAAGATCCCACATGCCACAGAGCAACTAAGCCTGTGTGCCACAATTACTGAGCCCACGTGACACAACTACTGAAGCCTGCACACCTAGAGCCCGTGCTACACAACAAGAGATCTATATGAGATGATAGATGTTAAGTAAACTTACTGTGGTAATCATTTCACTATATAAGTCAAATCACTATGCTGCACACCTTAAACATATACAGTACTGTATGTCAATCATCTCTCAATAAAATTCAGAAAATTTTCAAAACTCATATATTGCTGGTGGAAATGAAAATACTTTATCACTTTTAGAAAATTATTTGGTAACTTATTAATAAGACTCAAATGTATTCATGTTCTTTGAGTCGAAAATTCTGCTTGGAGTCTATAACTACATTATAAGAAATATAGAAAAATCATATGACAAATATGTTCATCACTGTGTTATATATAAGTGCAAAAATAGTACAAGGAACATAAATGGAACATGGGAAACTGGTGAGGTAAATTATACATATCAAAATGGAGGAATACTATGTATTCATGCAAAATAATATAAAATTATGTACAAAATAAGCTACAAGGATATATTGTATAACACAGTGCATATAGTCAATGCTTTTTAGTAACTATAAATGGAGTATAACCTTTAAACATTTGTGAATTAAAGTATTGTACACCTGTAACATATAATATTGTACATCGACTATACTTCAAAAAGAATAAATACAGTTTTAAAAAATGGCATGAAAAAGCTCATGATGTAATATCACAGAAAAAAAAAACAGAATACAGAATTATATACACAAAGCAATTGCACTTTATGTTAGGGATGATTTCCTGAACACCACACAAATTTCAACACAACTCTTCAGATTGGAATAAATGTCAATGGAGTGATGAATTTATAGAATATGTACATCTATAGTCATGTTAGCATATTTTTACCATATGCTTCTCTCACATTTTCAGTATCTTACATTTCTCAGTGTTCTCTCCAAAATGTCAGCACTGAGTAAAATCATGAGTGTTTGGCCTTCATCACAGTGCTTTATCCAATTGAAATTCTATTCCAGTGTTATTGACTTTCAGGCCCATTTTTCAGCACCAGAACAACCCACCATTTGAGTAACACTTGAAAGACAGTGCTATAAGAAACTATAAATATTTTCAATTATAAAAATTGAATATAGAAAAAAGCATAGCCCAATAGTTGCCAAAATCATTTACAGAATTTCTGATATATGTAAACTACAGCGTGTTTCACATGATACTGGAAAAGATGGTGGGCATTTCCATTTAGTAGTTAAAATGACACATACAAAAGTAGCATAAACCCAGTTTATAATTCATGCCAGCTTTGATATTGAAATAATAAATTTTTACATTTATGTCAGCAAGTTATTTAACTATATGGCCAAACCTAAATGATATATGAGCCAAAACCTAAGTTTTATGAAGCAAAATTAACTTTAAATGTATCTAGCCAAGCCCCAATGAAATACTGGATAGCCATGTATAGTAGGTTGAATTGTGGGCCCCCCAAAATAGGGCCATGTCTTAACCCCCAGAACATGTAAATTTAGACTTACTTGGAGGAAGGGTTTTTGCAGATATAATTAAGTTAAGGATCTTGAGTTAAGATCATCTTGGATTATCTGGATGGCTCCTCAATCCAGTGATGTGTCCTTATAAAAGACAAAGGAGGGACATGGAGAATGGGAGAAGGCAACGTGAAGACAGGGGCAGGGACTGAAAGACTGGCTACAAGCCAAGAAACACTGAGGAACGCCTGGAGTTAATGGAAGCTGGAAGAGGCAAGGAAAAGAATATTCCCTAGAGCTTCTGGAGGGAGCGTGGCCCTGCCGACACCTGGAAATCAGACTTCTGGCCTCTAGAACGATGAGGGAATAAGTTTATGTTGTTTTAAACCACCAAGGTTGTGGTAATTTGTCAGGCAAGCAACAAGAAACTTATTCAGCCATAAAAATTAGTGAAATATTACCATTTGCAGCAACATGGATGGAACCAGAGATCATCATATTAAGTGAAGTAAGCTAGACAAAGACAAATATCATAGGATATCACTTATATGTGGAATCTAAAAAAGTAATACAAATCAACTTATTTACAAAACAGAAACAGACTCACAGACATAGAAAACAAACTTACAGTTACCAAAGGGGAAAGGGGAGGGGGAAAGATAAATTAGGAATATGGAATTAATAGATATACACCACTATATATAAAATAGATAACCAACAAGGACCTACTGTATAGTTAGGAAATTATATTCAGTATCTTGTAATAACCCATAATGGAAAAGAATCTGAAGCTGTACACCTGAAACTAATACAATATTCTAAATCAACTATAGTTAAATAAAAATAAATAAATAAATAAAAATAAATGTCTGGACCATATTAAATATCACCACATCTTCTCTGGAAAATAGTGAAAAGAGTAAGATCAAATAAAAAAAAGATCAAATCAATTTTGCAAGCAGGCTTTTGATTTTTTTTCTTAAGACCTAACTCTGTGGAATTGCTTTTCCCTGGAGAACAGTCAGCGCCTATGTGTGTGAACATTAGAATCAGTATTCCACTCCTGAGAATTTTCTCTTTGTTCTATTATCTAACTTAACATTAATGCACAGAAAACAGAAAAAACACTTTTAAAAACCAAATTAGGTCAGGACAACCAGGGAAGTCAGAATCAGAGTGTAATCAAAGAGTAAATGAAACCCGTAGGCTGTCTAGTCAGAGGAACACCCGTTTAAACCAGTCTTGACGCATCCCTTTACTAGCTGTGTGATTTTAGAGAAATCCCTTCACCCTTCTCAGTGTTGGTGCCCCTACCTGCAACAGACTATGGAGTAAACTTTCTAAGAAAACAAAAGGAAAAAACAACTTGGGGCAGAAGCAACGTACCTCAAAGTAAAAATAGAATATTTTAAATGTTCTTCACTTAAGTTAATAATGCTGCAATACAAGCACACATCTGTTTTATAGAAAACTACTTGGAGACCATATTTGCATAACATGCTTTTTTATTATGTTATTCACATATGTGTATATATATATATATGTCTGGTTGCTTAGAAGTCTACAACCTTTCATATAGTAAATGGGGAAACTTTGAGAATGCCATTTATTCGTTTCTGACATTTCATTTGTGAAAAGAGAGAATGTTAATACTACAAGCAAAATTTTAGCTCATGTTGACAAAAATGATAGCTTATTGAATCCAGACATCTTAGAAGGGACTCCCAATGTTCAATGAAATGTTCAAGGGTGGAATTCTCATTAACCTTGAACATCCTCCAGATGCTCCTTTGATAGTGTTAACTACCTTAAAACCCATGTGGTTTCAGCCCACTGACCCATACGATACATGGCGGGAATGCACATGTGAAAGTTGAAATCAAAGTTTGAGAAAGGTGAGTTGTCTGATTTCAGATGAACCTCTACAGACTCAATATTTTTGTTAGCCCTTGTTGAGTAAAATTCACAATGTGGGTTTTTTCCTCTGGTTACTTATCCAGATGATGGAATCATGTGTTCTATGTTGTCTTTAATTTTAAAGGCAGCTGAAGTGTCCGCATAGCAGGGATCTGAAACACCACATAAAGAGTTTCTGCAGCATTTTTGTTGCCAATGGTAGTCTTAATTAACACATTGCTAAGATTTTTAGCTCTAAAGTTAGAATTAAAGACAGCAATGTACTCTGAACTTTTACATTTCAAGATGCAGAAGAGCAATGGGAGATTCATGAAGAAAGGAATTTTTGTATGTTTTGTTCCCTTCCATATCTGCAGTACCCAGTACAATGCTTGACACAGAGTGGAGCTCAATAATTATTCAGAGAATGAATGAATACAGGTTCCTCACTGGCAGACAAGGAAATTAATCTACTTTGCTGAACCTTGACTTCCCCACCAGATAACTCTACGAAAGTTTGGATAGTGTGGATATTGTCTTTTCCATTTAATATTTTTCTTTCCTGTCTTTACTCTAATAACTTCTAATATTTATCCTTTGAAATAATTTTCAGACATTTCTTATACCAAGGGCCACCTTCTTATAAAATACAATGCTCAGAACTAAATTCAGTAACATAGCTGTGGTTTAATTAGAACTGGTATAGTGATTCAATTTCTTTACTTATTTCAGACACTGTACTTTTAACTTTTAATAAAAGAAATCTTCAAATTATGCCAGTCTTGGTGGTGGTGGTGAAAGTATTAAGGTGTTAGTTTATGTTGAAACTGAAGTCAACTAAATTCCTTTGATTGGATCTCATCAATGTAAAAATAGACTGATGACTTTATTAGGACCCAAATTATAGACTTCACATTGATCTCTATGATTTTAAAAACTCAGGCTTATCATTTCTAACTGTTAAAGTCTTTTACATATTATCAGTAGTCAAGGTATTAACCATCACTCTGGAGCAGTACCAGATATGCCTTCATCTAAGGCCCTTCTGTATAGCTGAATTACACTTGTTGAAAGCCATTTGTCCTCTTAGAAACAATGGAAAGTTTGGCAGTCCCTAAAACACCAGGAATTCTACAAACCAGTCCCTAAATAATTTTCACTGAGTTTAGCTAGCACTTTAGGTGCTGGGCAGGGTGCCTGCACAGTGATTGTCAAGTTCAGGGGGTAAGAGATCACATAGAAGAGCAAAAGAGAAAAAACTAAAAAAGGAAAAGGGCAACATTCAAACGGTCCTACCTGCTGGCACTGAAGCTAGAAAGAGAAGTTTTACTCACAAATGCTCGGCGTTCTCCTAGCAATTCCTTGCCCCTGTGGTCTTCTCTCTTCATGCTTGCCTTCCTGGAATCTCAGAAATAATGGAGCCCTGAGCAGACTCCTGTGGATGACCACTGATTCATCCTTATTCAAATAAGTCTTCTGTATTCAAAGAACCAGTGAAATCCTATGAAATGTTCTCCTACTAACCAAAAGATTTTCTCGAACTTCTTTTGAAATGTAAACCTCTTATGACACACTTCTTATCTTTTTACATATACACTTAACATTTGATTTGTAAGCTCTGTGTTATATATTGGCATGTACTCTTGGGGGGGTTAATATTACATTTGTCTGCTTTTTTTTGAAACATTGAGTGTTTGAGGACAAAATCTGCATCTCAGTGATACCTGAAGGTAGTAACAATGCATTGTGATGATGATGCTGGTGATGGCAATGATGAAGTGTATATACGTGGGAAGACATTCAGAAGTCTTTCTGAAACCTTGTAAATGTTACTAAAAGTAATTAAAGTATGTGGGCCGAGTGACTGGATGCAGGATGTCCTGCTTGAGCAGTGGAGGAACTAAGGGTGCTGGGCGTGGAGACCATGGGGGTATAGGCTACCGTGGAAACAGAATATTGACCCTCTCTGGGGGCGCAGCCCCTTTCTCACTTGCACACCTCATATCACCCTGTTTGGCCCTGGAGGATGGCTGGTTAGCCAGAGACGGGTAAGATTCCTCAGGGGAGGAACAACCTAAGACAGGCACAGTCACAGAGGGGCCAACAGGGGTGGGGCACAGACCCCTAATATCTGAGAGAGGTCTCCTGCCCCCAGGGCTGCTTTGCTCTCCACATCCAGCTCAAATCTGCACGCTGCTCAGATCCACACCTGCTCAAATCGGACCCAGGAGGCAAACAAAGATCATTGCCCCAGTCATGTGAGGCCTTTGTTTGTTTATTTCAAAGATAGCCTTGTTTATGGGACTAAACTGGAAGTGTTAGACCCTTAGGCTATGCCAAGAACTCAATAAAAGCAATGTGGGATAAATCAGCAAGGCTCTTGGTCCTAGAGGTCTTGAGTGCCCCGGTCCCATCTTTCTCTTAAATCTGTGTCTGTGTTTTCTTTAAGCTTGAGGCACCCGTCACTCACCTCGAGTCGCCGAGCTGGTCTCGGCATATATGTATATATATTTTATATTTATTTATTTATTGGCTGAGTTGGGTCTTTGTTGCTGCGCGTGGGCTTTCTCTAGTTGCAGCAAATCGGGGCTACTCTTTGTTGTGGTGCATGGTCTTATTGCAGTGGCTTATGTTGCAGAGAACAGGCTTTAGGCGCGTGGGCTTCAGTAGTTGTGGCTCGTGGGCTCTAGAGCGCAGGCTCAGTAGTTGTGGCACATGGGGCTTACTTGCCCCGCGGCATGTGGGATCTTTCTGGAGCAAGGATAGAACCCGTGTCCCCTGCATTGCCAGGCGGATTCTTAACCACTGCGCCACCAGGGAAGTCCCTGAAGTATATATTAATTAGCAATATGCTCACAATATTTTTCAATAAGCAATAGTTCAAGAAAAAGTGCCATATATTGAGGTATTATTTGGCATGTTAATTATCATTTCGAAAAAATGAGAATAAACACTTTTTAAAATCATTCACTAAATATGTATTAAGCACTAGTCTAGGCACTAGAGATATAGGAGGAAACACAACTTGCAACTTGTTATCCCCATAGAGCTTTCATTTCTTTCTTTCTTCTAGTTCTCTATCCTCCTCCATCCATCCTCTTTGTCCTTCACCACCACCTCCTTCTCATCCTCTTCCTTCTCTTTCTTCTCCTCTCTCTTAAATAAATGTTGTCCATGGCCCACAAGACAATTATTGCTTAGTAATTACTACTTAAAAATAGTTATAAACAACAAGGACTTACTGTATAGTGCAAGGAACTATATTCAATATCTTGTAACGACCTATAATGGAAAAGAATCTGAAAAAGAATATATATATATATATATCACTTTCAAAAGATCTCCACGGCAATATATATATATCACTGAATCATTTTGCTATACATGTACAATTAACACATTGTAAATCAATTATACATCAAAAAAATTATAGAAAAGCACCCTAAGTCCAGTGAAGAAGTGTAAAAAGTCATGACCATAATGGGTGTTTGCAATTTTCTTACCTATGACACCTTGGACAAGTGTTTTAACCACATTGAGCTAGTTTTCTTACCTAGTAAAACTGTGATAGCAAAATCCACCTTAAAAGTTTTGCTGTAATCTGTGGAGATGATGTCTATACTACATTACACTGTAACGATTATGCAGTAAATGATAACTGTAACCATTTACTTAGAGTAGAATGTTCTTTCAAAAGATCTCCATGACAATATCTCCAATCACACACATTCCTCTGCAATAAGACCCTGTTACTCTCCATCAAGAGAATTATTTTATTTCACACACCCCAAACCCATGAATCTAGGCAGCCCTAAAACAGCAAAAGTAACACTGTATCGAAACAGACTCACAGGACTTCCTAAGTGGCGCAGTGGGTAAGAATCTGCCTGCCAATGCAGGGGACACGGGTTCGATCCCTGCCCCAGGAAGATACCACATGCCGCGGAGCAACTAAGCCCATGCGCCACAACTACTGAGCCTGTGCTCTAGAGCCCATGAGCCACAACTATTGAGTCCATGTGCCGCAGCTACTGAAGCCCACATGCCTACAGCCCATGCTCTGCAACGAGAGGCCACTGCAATGTGAAGCCTGTGCACCACAATGAAGAGTAGCCCCTGCTCATCGCAACTAGAGAAAGCCCGTGTGTAGCAATGAAGACCAAACACAGCCAATAAAATAAATAAATAAATTTATATTAAAAAAAAAACAGACTCACAGACTTCAAAAACAAATTTATGGCTACCAAAGGAGAAAGTGGAGGGGAGGGCTAAATTAAGAGTTTGAGATTAACATGTACACACTGCTATATATAAAATAGATAATCAAGGAAGACCTACTGGATAGCACAGGGAACTCTACTCAGCATTCTATAATAACCTACATGGGAAAAGAATTTGAAAAAGAATGGGTATATGTATATGTATAACAGAATCACTTTGCTGTGCACCTGAAACTAACACAACATTGTAAATCAACTATATTCCAATATGAAATAAAAATTAAATTTAAAAAAAGTAACACTGTATCATATCTAGGTGTAGTTCTTATCTCTCCTGGCAGTTTCTGCTTTCTTTCTTGTAGCCTTCTCTGCTGTAGAGAGGCACCTGTCTGATCGAGGCTTCAGACAATTCCATGTTAGCAGCTATCTGATAGAGCAGCTGAGCCCAATTCACCCCTAAACCATGCAAAATAATAACAAATGACTGCTTTAAGCCACTAAGTTTTGGGGTGATTGGTTACAATGGATAACTGGAAGAGTATGGTATATTAAGTAACATGGAATCTTTTCGATCCTCATGTATCAGACCTTTATGGGTACTTATTTTAGCTGAGAATTTCCTCCTGCAAAACTTCTTTCCCTTTCTTTTCCTCTGTCCTTTTCTTGCTCTCTCGCTGCCTTTCCTTTCTTATTTACTGTTGTAATTCCTTGGGGCTCCATACTACATAGCAATGACCCCCAAGCACATATAGCCAGACCAAACCATTTTATGACCTCAAAGTCCAAACAGTTAACCACCTACCTGGTATTACCACTTGGAAGTTTCACATTGCAGGTAGGGAAAGCATTATTCCCTTTCTTTCATTACCCCCACCTTACTCCAAACTCTAGACTCCTTATTTGTAAATGCAAAACTATCATCCATTTAATTATTTAAGCAGAGAACTTGGTGTCATGCTTCAAGCCTGAGATTAGTTAAGCTTTGTCATTTATGTCTCTTCAGTATCCTTGAAATCCACTTACTTCTTTCTGCCTCCATATGCCTAACTAAAAGTTTCCTACTATTTGGTCTTGATTTAAAAGGCATTTCTTTTCTCTAATGTCTTCAGACTAGATTAGGTCTTGGCATATACTTACACAGCACGGTGTATATCTCTTTTTGTAACATTGATTACACTTGAAATTAACTCTTCCACATCTGTCTTTGCTACTAGACTGCAAGTTCCAGGAAGGAGGAACCATATATGTCTTGTTTACTTCCATTTCCATTTGCATTGTAAACACTCAAAGAATATGTGTTGAGTGAGTAAATTAACCATTGCGAAGACAAACTACAGCTGACAAAGTTTGTTGTATTGCTATAAATGACTAGCAAGGAGCAACAGGCAAGCAAAACCTAGGAAGTAATCCTGGGTCCAGTCTCCGAATATCAGTCTAAAATCTAGTATTTTATTTTAATAACATGTAGAATAGGCACACATTTTTTTCTGCTAGTGGTCAGGGTGCTATGCAAACCGTAAAGAGTGTTCATTGATTTCCAAACTTATGTTGTGTTATCCTTCAATTTCTGTGGTATTTTTTACTGTGTATTGTTTATGTTGTTTCAAAACTTTTCTTACATTTTGGCTTTATCTTCCCAACTAGATATTTAATGGAGCAAAGTTTATGGCATGTATATCTTTATCTCCCTTTGCAACTACTTCAGACCTTGGCACATAGTTGGTTTTCAGAAAGTGTTGAAGTATCAAATAACCCATAGTTGATGAAATAATAAGGAAAAGAAAATGAAATTGCCGCAAATAATATGGCCAGTTGACCTCAAATAATAGGTTTCTTTCATTCATGGTCCTGAGAACCCTTTAAAGGATACAGACAGGGGTTATATTAGCTTCATTCCAGAATATGTGACCTTTTAGTGCTTGGGCCACAATTCCTTTTTTTCCAAACTTGGGAGTACTCCAGACCTATTTCACTCTTCAAAGTTAAATCCACCTGGCTCCCTCAGGTTACCCAAGCAACAGAAACAGAGACGCTCCTCTTGGGTCTTTAGTATTACCAACAAATACCTCATGGCCTGATGGTCCCCATAGTTTCCAGAGCTTTCTCAGGTTTCAGGGTCTATACACCTTCAAGGACAGATGTCAAACTCAGTCTAACTTATAGCTGAATTCATGCTTTACTTATTTCTGCATAGCAATTGTTCACAGCCCTGCACCCTTTTCATTCCCTAGTTATTAAAACCTAAGTAATAAATTCCCATATTCATATAATCCAGGAATTCTACCATCTTCTCCAAATTGTAAGCACTAGTGTGATGTGATAGACTTCTGTGGGAAACCAAGAGCTGGCATCTCCTGGATGCCACATTCAGGACCAGTCCTGCTGAGAAGTGAACAGTGTGTCTTGTGTGCTCTGAAATAGGTTTCACAAACATCTTTTCTCTGGATGCTTCCCTTCTGCACACACCTAGCTCTAGTATGGCTTTCCCATCCCTTCACCTTTTTATTATATGAGGGTGAGTCAAAAATTATCCACACTCTGGCTGTAGAATTTATTTTACTTAACTTTTAGAAAAGACAAATACATCATTTTTGACAATCTCCTTGATTTTCAATACACTTTGTCCATCTGTCAACAAGCTTTCATTTTCCCTTATTAAGAAATGTTTTAGGCTGAGCTGAGAGCCACGAATGCCTCACTGTCTTCACTTCTTCTTCCTTGTAGGGCTGCTTTCAGGGGACCAAACAGGTGAAAGTCCGATGGAGCAAGATCAGGACTATAGGGAGGATGATTTAACACCTCAAAATGAAGTAATCCACGACAGACTCAGGTTTCGAAAAGTTTGTGTGAGATGGGTACCGAAAGAATTCACAGAAGAGCATAAACAGAAGCATTTGGATATCTGCAAACAAAATTTGGACCAATACTCTAAGGAAGGTGAAAGTTTCTTAAAGAGAATCATTACTGGTGACGAGACATGGATTTATCACTACGAGCCTGAGAGTAAACGGCAGAGTATGGAATGGAAACATCCTCAGTCGCTGACAAAGTTCAAAACTCAACCATCAGCTGGAAAATTGATGCTTACAGTTTTCTGGGATTCTCAAGGGCCAGTATTGGAACATTATCAGGAAATATGTTCAACAATCAGCAGTGCTCATTACAGTGAAATGCTCATTGAAGGGCTGAAGTCTAAACTTCAAATTAAACGCAGAGGACTGCTATCCAAGGGCATTGTGATCTTGCATGACAATGCACATCTGCACACTTCTGCCCACACTGTCCACATCCTGCAAAAGCTTCATTTTGAGGTGTTAAAGCATCCTCCCTATAGTCCTAATCTTGCTCCATTGGACTTTCACATGTTTGGTTCCCTGAAGTCAGCCCTACAAGGATGAAGATTCACTTCTGATGAGAGCCACTTCTGATGTGCATTCATGGCTCTCTGCCTAAAACATTTTTTAATAAGGGAATATGAAAGCTTGTTGACAGATGGACAAAGTGTATTGAAAATCAAGGAGATTATGTCGAAAATGACGTATTTGTCTTTTCTAAAAGTTAAAATAAATTCTACAGCCAGAGTGTGGATAATTTTTGACTCACCCTCATATTACCCCAAGCTGCTGACCTTCAAAGTCTGTTTTCGGATTGTTATATCAGAGTTCCATGTTGTCAAATGACTTATTTATGAACTGGAAGCTTTCAGCTTTTGCATGTGAGGAAAATCAGAGTTTTTTAGCAAACAAAATGTCGGCTGGGACTTCCCAGTGATAGTATGAAGGTCTTCATATCAAACATTAGTTCATGTGTGCAACATGGGTTACAAGGAGTCTTCTGTTCCATAAATGTCTTATTAAAGCATAAAATTTGGGAAAGCATGCTTTCTAAAATTTGAGATATCTTAGGATGGTGGGGAAAAGGTAAATGCCATTCTACATTATTCCATAGAACAAACTCCCTGGTGAAGTAAGTGAAAAATTAGAGGAGAAAGATTCTGTTACACTTTCTTATGCTTCCAGCTATTAAATCTAGAGAGGGAAACAACACTTTCTCCCTTATCCTGACTATCTGCAATGAAATTTCTGTACCAGCTCCTGCATAAAACATGTTACAAATTACATGTGAAAGACTCTTTACTTGTTCAGGCCAACAAATGAAATTTTTTTCTGTCATATATTTTGAACAATTTTTGTTTGTAAATACAGCCGAGAATATATGTAATAATAAAACCCTTTTTAGCATTTCAAAGCTCACAAAATTAACATTTGACATCATTTTTCAGTACCTATTTTAAATATAGATTTAGTAAATTTAAAACAAAAAATCACAGATCAACTGGAAATATTTTATCACTGGGAATTTTAATTATTCAATATGTGAATGTGTTTAAGAGTAAAACACTGAAAGCAACTTAAAAACACATTCAAGTCACTTAAAAACCAAGAATAAATTGACCAAGTGAGGATTGAGAGCAACGGGGTCAGCTGAATGTGTTTCTGGTGCAAGTTGATTGTTTGGGGGAGAGAGGAGCCTCTCATGGACACTCCTGAGAGGCTGTATTGTTGATCTATATCTGGGGTTCCTTGTTCCTTTTTTTCCATGGCGTCTATCTCATTTCCTGCTTTTCTCCATTTCCCGATTTCAGCATCTATTTTCCCTGCTTTCATATGTTAGAAAGAGAATGGGATCTCTTTGTTTATAAAATATATAAAGAGCTCTGACAGCTTTTCTATAGTCTATGGAAATTAAATACATTTTGAGATGGTTACGAGAGAAAGAAACTTTCTTGAAATGTACATTTTAAAATCCAAGAATCATCAAAACTGAACTTTGTTGAAGAAGAGAAAGCTAATACAACTTTCCTTTTTAAGACTTTTCTCACTTAAAATTATAGTATCTACATGGTATAGAATTAAAAAATAGTTTTCTAATGCATTATTGTTAGAAAAACTGTTTAAATGAATTCATTTATATTTTAAGAGGACAAATGTATAAGTATATTTAGTAAAACAGCATTTTAATTATATTAATTTCAAGGGTAGAAATATTAACATTATCTTATGTTTTTCTATAATCTGAATTATGGACTTAGCTGATAATTTATTTTTAATGCAATACTAATGTTGCAAGTCAATACAATGATTATTAAATATACCTGAAGGACATAAATATGCTATATAAAAGTAAATCAAGTATAGGTACACAATTGTTGAGATAAGTAATCTAGAATTCTTTACTTTTTTAAAACAAGTGAAATATAAGGTAATGTTTCCATAAAATTAATTAATAATCAATTGGTGTTAATAATTTTTTAACATTTATTTTTTTATGTCCAGACTTCTATTAAGCACTGTGGCAATAGTAAATAGAAGATTTATTCAAATTTCTTGAAATCTTCATTCAAGACATTTTGTAGGCTTCTGGTAGCTGCCACATTCACACATAAAGGAACACATCCTCCTTGGCATACACGCGTGCTGCCACATTTAAAATTTGGTTGGATGTTTAACAGTTAAACTTGAGTGAATTAGTAATGGATAGCCAAAAAAAAAAAAAAACAAAACTATTTTTGTTGCCACCTTAATATCATAGACCATGATAAAATGAAAAAAAAAACACAATAAAAATAGGAAATATGAGGTTTCATTTTGACTTTAAGTCCTGTTACCTAAAGATTTTATGAACAGGTCCTTATCATCAAGAAACATACATTTAAACTGAGGAAGTAAGGTATGACTAAATAAAACAACCACGCAATGAAGCAGCATACAAATAGCCATACGGATGTTATGATGTTATGGTTAATGGTTAGTGAAGGCTGGCTTGAGCTGGGCGTTGAGGAAAACACACCACTTAGTTTTGGTGAGAGAAAATGAGAGAAATTTTCAAACATATTGAGCATAAGGAAAAGAGTTAGGAATGAGCATGACTTATAAAGAGTAGCTCAGAAGAGAATCGGAGTATCACAGTTATTGTAAAATTTGAGGAAACTTGACAGATGCAGAGTTTTAGGTTTCTTAGGATAAAGAACTAAGAAGCATATGCTTTAGTGTAGTGCATAATTGAATTAAAATGTACAGTTTTAAAATTTAAATGAAGGAAATATTTAAATTAAAAATAAAAAAAGATTTATTTGCCAAGGTTATCTTTCTATATTTCAAAAATATACACATTCCTTATTAACAACAAGAAAAAATGGATCATATCACACATTTCATGCATTTTCCCCAGTGTTAGAATCAATGAGAAAGCAAATGAATTAAAGAATATAAATTAATTTTGAACTGCAAAATTGTTCTCTGCTTCGAAGCATAACTGCAGTGGAAGAAGTCAAAGTGATGAGGACTGTGGTCACCATCTTTCTTAGGGGAATACATCACCATATGTCACTATCTTACTCCTCCAACATTTTTGTTGTTATAATACACCAGCCAGGAAGCTAAATAAACTTGTACAGCATTCTTAAGACTATTCCTAATAAGATGGCCTTACTTTCAGACTTCTATACTTTGATCAGATACATAAAGGTTAAAATCATTTTTCTGGATAATGCTTTCTTCAGTAGTTATATAAACAAAGCAATAAAATTAGGAAGCATAGAAGAACATATTATTAAACCGCTATTATAACTTTAATATCCTTGAGCTTTGTACTGGAAAACAAAACATATTTTGATAGCAAGAAAACAAAACATTGAAAGTTTAGACACAAAACTGTGGTAATTTTCATTCCTCAAGTGTTTGGCTCATATTTGCCTTAAATTAATCCTAATACCTAATTAAAATAAGAATTTCATTTAAACATATTTCTGTATTCTAGGTTTTTGTTTATCTCTGAAAGATATATATTCTGTGATTTTTCTACTTAAGATGGATAAAAATTATATACGCTTTAGATATAGAAGTAAAGGTTTCCTGGTTCCCATCAAAATATTTTGTTGGATTTTTGAAATGTGATTTCATATGTTGTAAAATCCATTTTAATTTTTACTTCAGTATCATATAATATTTATAAATATATTCAAAAGGTAATAGTAACATTATGTTAGATTCAGATGAAGAGGTTAGGTCACCAATCATTTCTGTTTTCTCTTCACTTTGACCTCTTTAGACTACAAAGAATGTGAACTCTTTGACAGTTCTAAGAGTTTGAAGAAAGTTTTATTAATAATAACCCAATTTTTCATTTAAAAATTTTTTTCCTCAGATTTTATTGGAGTATAATTGTTTTACAATGCTGTGCAGTTTCCACTGTATGACAAAGTGAATTGGCTGTATTTACACATATATCTCTATATCCCTTTCCTCTTGGGCCTCCCTCTCCTCCTCTCTATCCCACCCCTCTAGGTCATCACCAAGCGTCGAGCTGATCTCTCTATGTTATGCAACTGCTTCCCACTAGCTATCTATTATATATTCTAACCCAGTTTTTAAAATGGTCAATATTGGATACGTCATTTAAAATATTAAAGCATTTTGACTTCTCCCTAGTGTTAGACCCTCATATATACCTATAAGTTCATAATGTTAAGAAATATACAAACTTAAAAATCTAGTGAATCGCTTATTAAAACTTTTTTCCATTAGTACAAAGTATCGATTTGTTTTAAATAACATGTAAAAAATTACTTTTTTGACTTTGGTAACATTTTTATGACAGCAAAACAATTCCAAAAAGTAAAATTATTCAGAAATTTTAGGGGACTTCCCTGGTGGCACAGTGGTTGAGAGTTTGCCTGCCAATGCAGGGAACACAGATCCAAACCCTGGTCTGATAAGATCCTACATGCTGCAGAGCAATTAAGCCTGTGCACCACAGCTGCTGGGCCTGCGCTCTGGAGCCTGCGAGCCATAACTACTGAACTTGCGTGCCACAACTGCTGGGGACTGCACGCCTAGAGCCTGTGCTCCACAACAAAAAGAAGCTACCGCAATGAGAAGCCCGTGCACCGCAACGAAGAATAGACCCTGCTCACGGCAGCTAGAGAAAGCCCATGCGCAGCAACGAAGACCCAACACAGCCAATAAATAAATAACTAAATAAATAAAAATTTTAAAAAAACAAATTTTATGAAATTCTAAAAGCAAGCGAGCAATGTTCATCTTTGCCTTCATAAGCACAGTTTCAAAGCTCTGACTAAAAAATGTAATGCTAATTTTTTTTAAGGGAAAGCTTTCTCAAACTCGCTCTATACTCTTTATTCTTAATTAGCCTAACTTCTAACAGAGATCACTATTTCACTCTCTTATATTCTCTTTTCATTGTCATATTTAATCTCTTAAGTTGGTTTCAATACTTCTACATCAAATTTAAGAATTTTCAAAATATTAGCATTCAAATAGAATCAACCCAAACAGTGTAAGCTAATTTTAGATTCTAATGAAATGTTATGAAGAGAGAAATGAAAAAGTAACATCTGGAATTTTAAAAAGTGATAAGCGCATGTTCTTCTTTCAGCAAATCCTCATATATTTGTGTCACTAGCGATGGATGATTTCCATCTAAACGAGATTCATTTTATATCATTATATTTCCTATGCATGAATGATTTGCCTTTCTACCCTTGTTTGAACTATTACTTATTTATTGTAAAAAGTAATCCTTATGATTTCAGGCTTTTATTCAAAGTTCACATTCATGATATTACATCGACTAGTTTGGAACGCTGTGCAATATTTATATTTATTTAACATTAATATATATTCTCAGGAACTGGGGTTACAGGAATATAACTAATATTGACTATTACAGTGTTTAACATGCTTAATTAAATAAATCTCTACTTGTAAAATAGGGGAAAATATGCGTGACTAGTACTGCAAATTTCAGTTTTAAGAGAAAATAGATGTATTTTCTACTAGCTCAAAGATACAAGGGAAAAATTTATCTTGTGTATTATCTAATAGGCCTTCCAGAACTAAAGACCACAGGAGGTAAGGCTAACAAAATTAATATGCAAAGAAGCTCAACGCTAGGGACCTATAATTTTCTTGCAAATGGTTTCTCTTTAAGGATGAAACAACACAAGACAATACCAATTTCTTTCTTTTTTTGCAAATAGATGATGCTTTAAAAAAAAATTAACACATGACAGCAGGTGGGAAGAATCTAGACAAGTGGATATTCAAAGTAGGGGGAATACAAATTTGATTTGCCTAACATTTCACAAACTAATTTGAATTCATTGGTATGTCTTTAAAAAACCAACTTGGGTAGATATATTTAATTAAAGAAGGATTGGCTATCTGTCAGAATCGAAGCAAACATTTAGTAGATGTGGTGAGCCATTATGTATTTGTCAACATGAAAGGTTTTACAAAAATAAAGTTGGTGGAACTTAACTCACTAAAAATATTTGTGAACATTTCATCTGTAATTTCTTTACTTGAGATCCTTTTACTTGACATATTAATATGCTATAGATTACAAATAATCTAGGCAAATTAGTAGACAAACAATCTCCAAATCCATTTTAAGTATTCACTCTACCCAGATTTTTACAATGTCAAGCAGAAAATGATACATTAACATCTTAAACAAACAATGCAATTTTCCTCAAGCTTCAAATGCAGTAAGTTAAAATTAAATAATTTGCTTTCAGTTAGGGAATTAGTTCATCTTTAAATGATATTTTCACATTTGTTCTTATCAGTTAACAGTATGCGTGTTATCTATCATGTAGTAAAAGAGTTCACTGTTGTTAAATTTTAAAATGTATTCTTGCACACCAGGAATGGTTTGGTGCTGTACTGTTACTATCAATTAAAACATGCTAGTGTCAGACAAGCTTTGAAACCAACAAATCAGTTCAGTATAATTTGAAATTTTAAAATCTGGGCTTTCAAGAGAAAAGAACAGTATGTCAGATTGAATATCTCATTTCAACTTTCTCTCATAATTTGATTTTCTGATGTGTCTGAAAATGATCTGTTGTAACAATAAAACAGTTTATATCCTAACAACACTAAGGATAGGGAACAAAATCATATGCATTTTGATTGTGAATTCTTGTGTGAATAAATAATCAAATTTAATTGGCTAATGATCTCTAAATTAAAGACCATTAAATGGAGCAAATTTGGAGGTTTTGTTGTTTTAATAATTGGTTTTAAAATAATTGATACAGTTGAAACATAACGATATTTTTTTCTGGGCATAACAGAAAAAATAATTTTGCTACTTTGTGTAGTAGTTTTGAACTTCATTAGAAACATCAGACACACTTTTACCTCTTAATGGTGAATTTATAATCAAAGATATTAATATACTAGATTTATGTAGTGTAATGTAGTGTAATGTCGTGCTTTACAACAGTGTACTAGAAAAGTCTAAATGATTCATACCCAAGGGAAGAGTTGGTGCTATCAATTTAAAGTGTTTAATATACATTTATTTAAATGTGAAGTTGCACTTTGCCTGAGGAATGAGTATTTAAATTGACAGCCTAATAAAATTCCTAAGTAATGTAGTCTTTTCCCCCCATTTACTTATTAGTCATATTTAAAATCATTCATTTAGGACACCAGAAAAGCATGTGAACTAATTGTTTAGGGATACAATAATTGTTTAGGGAATTAAACATTAATTCTATGGCTATCTTCTTTTTCATCATAAATATAGAGCTTTGACCTTCAATCTTACTTATTGAGAGCAAATAAATTTCTGGATTAATGGCCCCAAATGAATGGTTCCATAAATAGGAACAGTCAGAATATTTTAAATAAATAATACATGTTATTAACATCATGTAAAACTGTCCAAACGTTAAATCCAAATTTCAATTCTTAAACTAAAAATCAAGTGTTTTATTATACAATTGTAACATAATCTAAGCATTAATATGTAAAAACAATCCTCTTATAGAAACATTTTCGATAGTTGAAATTTCACACATTATTATGCTGTTTTCTGTTTTCATAATTTATGGGTCTTGATAAATTTAATTGTTGTAGACATCATAAAATTGAATTACTTTTGATGCAATCAAATTAGTTACATTAATTATTTGCTGGAGTTATGAATATGGAAATTCAGTAAAGAAACTCTTTTCAGCTTTTCCAAGTAAACAATTATGAATCAATTTTCCTCATGTTTTGGACAAAATGGAAACTGTCCTAATAAGTAGTATAAATTTCAAATAATTTACTAATTTAACATATTTCATTCATATGCTTTATTTTGCCCTCACCAGGAGTTACCTATTAGCCAAAATCTACTGGTGTCTGCAAGCTATATGTGGTAGATTTCTAGACTGTTTGTAACATATTAGTCTCTCTGAAATCCAGTGGAATTTCCCCTGTGGAATGGTTTCAACCAGTTACTGTACCCCTTCCCAGTCTCCACTCCCTGGGGACTTTATGGCTAGAAACTGAGAACACACACACACACACACACACACACACACACACACACACACACACACAGAGTAATGCTAAATTTTCAGGGATTGCTAAATGGTAACCCTATTGGGTAAATTCAGCCTTCAGAAGTCTTACTTTGGCCTCATAGTTGTTTTTAAATTTCTCAATTTGTTTGCATCCAAGCAGGCATGCCCTTGCCGGTTAGTTCATCTCAAGCCCTCCATTCCCTGTGGTTGTAGATTGGCACAATTCACACAGTGACAGGTGCATGTAGATATTTGGATTTGTTACCCCTGCTTTGGCCTGACAAGTATCATGTTCTCACAAAAAAACAATTGGATTCTCCTGACTTAGAAAATGGCCCATTGTTTTCACCCTACCCTTTCTAGTCACTTCTTTCAGATCCTAAAATTATTCCCTGCTTCTTCCTCACCCTGATGATTGACACAGTATGAAGACAACATTACTTTTATTAATCTACAATGTAGAAATCACAACCTGTTCAAAAGTATCAGCCATACTGAATAGAAGAAGAAACAAAAAGATACACTGCCGTGTGGAAATGTCACTTATTACTGCAAAACAATACAGAAATTAAACATTAAAAGAGGTGTTGTATGTCAGTTGTTTATCAAGTAGAACATAAAATTGTTTTTCCTTCAACAGAAAACATGAATAGCCATTTTGTGTTTGTACTGGAAGCAGGCAAATACTGTTCTCTTAATAGAGAAGATTTTTCATGAAATACCGTAACACTGTGTACCACCAAAAATTTCATAATGTACTTAAAAAATACATTAAGAAATGTCTCAAAGTGTCTTTTGTTTTTTATATTTTTCATAAGAACTTATGCAGTCATATGGAATAACTGTAAATCACTTTGACACACAAGGTTAAAGATGATAAAAATCACATCTTTGCATATGCTTGCTTATGTTATAGTGATTTAAATATGACTAGTTTTGTCAAGTCTTTGAAAGGAATAATTTATAGCTGCCTATTATCTAGGTTAAACTTATATATTCAATAATTCTTTCAAATTATGAAATATATTTAAAATTTTCTGAGGTCCATCAGACTTTCATGCAACATAAACATATGTACCCACCACAGCATACTTTTGTAGAGAAACTATGAGAGCTCTAAAAAGTCAGAAGTATATCTGTTCTCATAAATTTCATCATTTTCCCCATGTTCAAGGAGGAAACTGTCAGGATGAAACCATATTCATTCATAGCTGAGGAATGCAGCACCCACATGTCTTTCTGGAATCACTTAGTATAAATGTGTTAATTCATAACAATATTGGGTTAAATAAATGTTGCTGTTGCTATAGTGTAATTTTCTTTTGTGATAAATGCCATTGATTTGCTATATACTTTTCAATTGACTTTATTTGCCAAATTATATACCAAACAGTCCCATGAGCTTACTGAATATATGAGGGCTAACAATGAAAAATGTGCATAGTTTTAGCACCAACTTTGTAAATTGCCTTAATAATAGCTGGTATAATGTAATAGTATTTTCAACCAGTACTTTTAATTTCTAGCTCATAAAGCCTTTTCATTCAACCCCAAGGGTGTAGCTATAAAAGTAAGATTTAATTTTGTATATAATGTGGCCTAAATTAGCTTTAAAGCAATAGGAGAAACATGCAGTTACAAAAGATAGGCTGAAATTATTATAACTTGATATGAATTTCTGTAACAAAATTAATTATCATTTCAATTGCAACATAATTCGTAGTAAAAATTTAAGTCTATTCAGAATAAACATTTTAAGTCTTATTATTTTTAAAACTTTGACAAATGTATGGAAAACCTTCATGGACATATAATAAGAAGAAACCATTGGCCAAACATATTTTTCCCATACCTTCAAGGGCCCAGGTGGTCATAAAGGCCAAAGACACTTGCATGTTAACCTACGTAGAGTATCTCTTTGCTATACTAACTTCCTGCTAATTATTTGCCCTTTGAGACAAAACAAGGAAATTTCAGTACTTTACTTTGGTTCTTGATATTCGTATAAAAGGAATAAAATATGTACTTTTTTACATTTGTATGGTGCTTTACGATTGCTAATAAGTTCCTCTTTGTGATTTCATTTTGTCCCTGTGTGAATGTTTATGGCGAGTATTACTATATGTGTCTCATGGATGAATAAGCTTAGTACCTTGTCCAAGACTAATGCATTAAGATGACTAACATATATGCCGGGTACACAGTATAATTTTTGAGGTATGTAATAAAGTGACAATATTTAGTTCTAGGAAAAACACGTATGTATTTGTAGAATCAGACAAGCAATTAAATCTACAATACCAATGAAAGAACTGGACAATCAATTTTAATACGCTAATAGTATTTCAAGTTTTTCTTAAAAGACCTATAATTTGCTTCTTTTTTATATTTCTAAAAGAAAAAAAAACTAATGAATAAGGCGAGACCATTCTTTTGTTTGTTTGTTTGTTTATTTTATTGGCTGTGTTGGGTCTTCGTTGCTGCACACAGGCTTTCTCTAGTTGTGGCGAGTGGGGGCTACTCTTCATTGTGGTGCACAGGCTTCTCATTGTCGTGGCTTCTCTTGTTGTAGAGCATGGGCTCTAGGTGCGTGGGCTTCAGTAGTTGTGGCACATGGGCTCAATAGTTATGGCTCACGGACTCTAGAGCACAGGCTCAATAGTTGTGGTGCATGGGCTTAGTTGCTCCGCGGCATGTGGTATCTTCCTGTGGCAGGGATCGAACCCATGTCCATTGGCAGGCAGATTCTTACCCACTGCGCCATCTAGGAAGTCCAAGGCCATTCTTATTAAAATGATTAATAGCCACATAAATTGCTGTACGACACAAGTACTTGACATTTGTTGACTGATATATTCAAGACACATGTTTAGATAGAGTTCTCTCCTCAATAAATTTTGATCTTAAAAGTAAGTGAAGAAGGGACTTCCCTGGTGGTACAGTGGTTAAGAATCCACCTGCTAATGCAGGGGACATGGGTTCCATCCCTGCTCCAGGAAGATCCCACATGAAGCAGAGCAACTAAGCCTGTGCACCACAACTACTGAGCCCATGTGCTGCAACTACTGAATACCACACGCCTAGAGCCCATACTCCACAACAAGAGAAGCCACAGCAATGAGAAGCCTGTGCACCACAACAAAGAGTAGCCCCCACTCTCTGCAACTAGAGAACGCCCGTGCGCAGCAATGAAGATCCAATGCAGCCAATAAATTAATTAATTTTTTTAAGTGAAGAAAAATATTATGAAATATAGATATCTATTTCCAAATGGCATTGTGGTTTTATTCATTTCCTTTCTAAGTTTTGGAGATAATACTCTTTCACTTATACTTTGAATTCATATTATATTTCATTATAAGGAAGGAGCAGAAATAATAGATGATAGTATTACTAACTCTAAGAGCCCACTTTCTGAGCTTTACAGTCAGCTAACAAACCAGACTGATGAACTTAAGCAAGTCATTTCAATTTCTCAATTTCTACAACAATATCACAAAATAACTGGAATATGTAAATTCTGAAGGCCACAGCCAGCTTCAAAATTTGTACAAGTATACTAAAGAGCCTTAATTTTTTTCCCAGAATTGCTGCTTTTTGATATTTGTTAGCTTAATTCATTTTTCCCCCAAAAGGAAATTGTCATATTTGACACAATCAAATTTTGAAATTTTGTACACACCAAAAAATGGGTAATGGGAGGATAGTAAAGTACTTGGAAGGATGTGTTCAAATGTTAACTTTCAGCATGTGGGGGAGGGAATTTCTGCAATAAAATTCTTAATCTCTCATTCAATAAATACGGGAAATACTGAACTCATATTTCTCTTAAAGTAACAAAAGATATTTGTTATTATCTTGCTATCACAAAAAAATGAGATATACTTGGAAGCATGATGTGAGGATAATCTCAAATTATTTTTTAAAAGATGGGCATTGTTGCTGCAATACTAAACACAGCAGAACTTAAGGACCCTGGTTTGTGTAGGGTAGCCCATCTTGCAGGAGAGGACCTCTCCCTATGCTGATCAGCGGGCACCACAGCAGCACTGTAAAGTCCCGGCTCTAAGCTCAGTGACTAAAAAGCCTGACATGGCATTAATTTATTACCAGTCTGGGGGCTTTTCATTCTCTTGCTCATTTTTTCCCTTACTTGTCTTTAACCGAACATTTAATTTGTTTAGTCCCTGTGATTATGCTTTGGTCACATTTGGCAATGGGAACAATCTGGAAAGCTTAGAGGGAATACATTATGGTGCTATCAATTTGAGATGGAAGTATGTTTCTGTATTTCTGCCAGGAATATCAGACAGCAAGTTACTGTTCGAAAATCTGCTTTCTCCGTCTGCTCTGCTAATGCAAGGGTGGGTGGTCCTGAGGTCATCTCATTCCATCCTCTGAAAGACAATCACTATTCCTGATGTGTCCTGCGTCTTTCCCAATGACCAAGTTTGGGGGGATTTTCTTTCTCTCACTGAATGGATTTAATAAGAAACGTGTGTGGTGTTTGTTTTGTTTGGTTTTAATTTTCTCTTGCACCAGCAGAGATTCCTCATAGCCCTAGCGTTTCCTATTTCTAAACTCCTCTGCAAAAGTTGCACATTCCACACCTGAGGTGGGATGCCTGCATTCTCCCAGCCCTAGACCGTGAAGAATGTGTTCCTGATCTGCATGTGCATCCTGGCTGCCTGCAAGATAAAGAGGGATTCGGGCATAAAGACTGGGAATTCCCATGAAGAGACAAAAACAAATGATGTGGTTCAAAGGAGAAGTTGTTACAAGGAGAGATGCATTCCTGATGTTGTGCAAAGGAGTGTGAGCACTCTCTACCCTGCAGAAGTTGCCTGAGAGCAGTTACATTTGCTCATTCAATGTCTCCATGAGTCATCTGACTCACAAGTGTTTATTGTGAAAAGATATGTTGCCTGGCAACAGCTTTAACATGGTGCAACTGACTTTCTAAAAAGATGTTTTATTCATCAGTTGCCTTCCTTAGCTTATGTGTATGGGTACACCCTCCCTTTCTGTATCAAATGCTACTTTCTGGTTGTGAACATCTCCTTTCGCTTCTAGACTAAATGTGCCATTGTTCATCATTTATACATATACACATTCATACAATGAATAGAAAATGAAGTGGCTGAGGGGGGTGTTTCCTGTTATGGGGGGAACAAGCAGCCATCATTGGGGACTATTTATGTTATATCAAAGATGTCCTTAGCAGTTAAAATTGTTTTCTAAAATTCAGGCTATTTATAGGCTAAAGGAGAGAAAGAAAAATATAGGTGGTGTGATCAGTTCACTACTAGATTGTATTCCGAATTACTATCCATAACAGTGAGCTTTGGCGATATCTATATATCAAATGATATAAATATATATCAAATGATATAGATATATATCAAATTATATATATATAAATTTATCCCACAAGCACTGTGGTGCGGTCAATAAAAAGAAAACCAAAAAAATTAAAACGCCCCATTTGCACCCAAGCCTTTAACTGTGCTAAGAGTCCAAGTAAGCATGTAAATATAAATAAATTTAATTACATTTGTACCTGAGTACACACTATATAAAATAGTTCGAATTTTAGAACTGGAAAAATTGTTGGCAACAATATATTGGCTTAATAACAACTTTGGTATACGATTTTCCAAGCATTCATTGTGTTAAATACTGGGGCATTCATTCATTCAACAAGTATACACTGTTCTCCTGCCCCGTGCGGGGTACTCTGCCCCGCCGTGAGACAGAGCCATGAACAAGGAAAACTTGCATCCTGTCTTCACCATGCTCACATTCTTACAAGGGAGGTAGACAATTATGATGAGAGCTACATCAAGGGAAAGGAATCTTATGCTGGGGTTGGATTAGGACACATAAGAGTTAGCTAAGGCTCTGACACAGAAAGAAGCAGAGTGAGTTCTAGGAGCTGAAGAAGGTCATTGCGGCTCCAGTGCGGTTAACAAGTGGAAAGGCAGAAGGTGAGGCTCGTGAGGGATGGAGGACCCTGGCATGCAAGGCTGTGGGCCAAGGTAAGGAGCTAGGTGATCCCTACCTTCACGGAGATTGCAGTCCAGCAAAGGCACTGAATTCTTGACAACCACATATTTTATAGGTGGCACAGAATAAACTAATTTACAGTAGAGATCAATTTCTCAAAATATTCTATTACAGACATAGTCTTAGTCCCTTTTGGGCACAGATCAGCAATCTGAAACACTGACGAACATTTCCAAGAGACTTGATTTCCAAGCCAATCTTGTTTGCCAAATATACATATATTTTATATTTATCTCTATATGTAAAATAAATGTGGTCTCATTTCCAGTTCATATAGTCCTTTTCCTTCTAATTTACTCTTCTCCCAAACTATAAATTATCTTAGTGGAAATACACAATTGATGGAAAAATTGTAAAATGTGAAATACAAATTAAATTATTCTCAACTAATAATTGCCTTATACTTAATGTTATTTCAAAAATAGATCTGTTCACATGTACTTGGATAATTGAGTGAAATGAGTACCCACCAAAGTTACAGAAAGATGCTCATGAAGAGAAGCAGTCAGTTGTGGCAAATCCTCTCAGTATTAAACCAAAATAAGAAGAGTTACAATGGTGCCTGTGCAATTATATCTGCTTCTTTGTACTCAGTTACATTCCTAACTTGGTTTTTAAGAACTGCTTATTTTTAAACAGAAACATAAATTAATTTAGAGAAAAAAAACATGAGTTGTTTAGTTTTTATGCTTTCAAAGGATAAAGAAATAGTGTTTATAACTGAAAAGTTGATCACAAACTGAACTGTATTCTAAATTCTTGATGTAAGACTAATTTAGAAGGAATTGAATCCACATTTGCGGAAACCACTAAACTTATTCACAAACTACCCTATAGTATTTCCATTCACAGAATGATATTCAAACTATTAAAAATTCAGAATTGGAGTCAATAGAATTTATAGCTTCTGACTTTAATGTACCATGTTAAACACCTCAGTGTGATTACTAACCACATTTCTGAATGTTAAAATTAACAATACTGGCACATCATCTATGAAAAGAATAGTCTTCACTAGCTCTTCTAAAACAAATACCATGTTTTGTACAAACATTTCATCATATTTTTATGTTTTGGTAATTCAGATGCAGAGCGACTTGTTCACCAGCTTTATTTTTCACTACTGGGAGTTGTAATAAAGTGTAAATGAAAAAAAAACTAATTAAATAGTCTTCTCTAAGCCCTACCTTGTATATATATCACCACATATATGTCAGAGCAAAAGCAGTGAACCAGATAATTGCCCCAAATTAGGAGATTGTGCCTCTGCTGACATTTAAGTTTTGAACCTCATAACTTCGCTATTTAACTGAACTTTGCTCTACTCATTATGGGCACTTGTAACATTAAATATTTTTTAAATGTCAATATATCGTCTAGTTAGGGAAAATATTAATATAGTATAATCAGCACTATTTTGCTATGCAGACATTTGATAATACTTACAATCTTCAGTTTTAACCCACAAAGCACCAGGTAGTAAAAAAACAGAGTTAACACAAGCCCAACCTATTAATTTTCTAATCATTTATAGATAGTAATCAGTTTATACTAGTCATAATGCGTGTATATGTCTATGTTTTCAATATATTTTTGAAAAATCTACACAGAGCAATGCTTAATACTACCTCATGCTGGACAGGTAGAGCTAGGTCTGAGATGGTATAGGGAGCAGGTAGAATAGTGGTGAAAATTTGTTTAGTGCTCAGGCAGCAGGCACTTTTCTAAGAACTTCTCATCTCATTTATCATATCCTCACAACAATTCTAGTAATGTAGGTATTAATATTGCTATTATATGGAGAAACCCTCCTACGCTGTTGGTGGGAATGTAATTTGGTGCAGCCACTATGGAGAATAGTATGGAGGTTCCATAAAAAACTAAAAATAGTGCTACCATATGCTCCTGTGATCCCACACCTGGGCATATATCCAAGAAGACTATAATTCAAAAAGATACGTGCATTCCAGTGTTCATAGCAGCACATACAATAGCCAAGACATGGAAACAACTTAAATGTCGATTGACAGATGAATGGATAAAGATGTGGTACATATATACAATGGAATACTACTCAGACATAAAAAAGAATGAAATAATGCCATTTGCGGCAACATGGATGGACCTAGAGATGATCATACTAAGTGAAGTTAGCCAGACTGAGAAAGACAAATCTCATATGATATCACTTATATGTGGAATCTAAAACAATGATACAAATAAACTTATTTACAAAACAGAAATAGACTCAGACAAAACAAACTTATGGTTACCAATGGAGATAGTGATGGAGAGGAGAAGAGATAAATTAGCAGTTTGGGATTAATATATACACACTACTATATATAAAATCAGTAAACAACAAGGACCTACTGTACAGCACAGGGAACTATACTTATCTTGTGATAACCTATAATAGAAAAGAATCTGAAAAAGAGCAGGCATATATGTGTGTAACTGAATCACTTTGCTGTACACTTGAAACTAACACATTATAAACACTGCTATACTACCTATAACACATTATAGACACTGCTATACTACCTCTCTGCAAGTAAAACAGAGATTTTCTAAAGGCCTACTTTGAAATATTTTTAGATTGATTTTTTGAAGAGATTTTGCCAGCTAATGTGCAGGCGTATCAACCTCCAGGTGTCTTCTACTGAGACAGTCCTCTCTTCAATACAGCCACTCCAGGCAATGGTAGGATTTGAACACCTGTCATATGGCACACTGCCTTTGCTGTTGGTTCACTCGTTGGGTATGTTACTAAACCAGAAAGAGATGCACAGAATTTTAGTAGAAAAAGTGGTCCTGCAAATCCTTCTTTGCTGGCACAACTACTCTAGGTCTAATGGAACCATGACTCAAAATTCAAATCTCCTACAAACTCGGTGAAGAAAAGCAACAAATATTCTCAACAGCCCTCTCCACAGCCACAGAGTGGTCTGCACCCAGCACCTATCTCGAGGGGACTCACCCACAGCTCAAGGCAGTTGTGGGGACTCCCTAGAGCCCTTACTAGGGGTCACTAACTGACCACCTGCACACCAAATCCCCCTGGTAGATATGTGAGGTTTTTGTTTTTCGGTTTTTGTTTTTTTCAAATATTTAAGAACACTTGGAAATCAGAGGATTTCACAGCAAAGCTGTATTTACAGTCTTCTGAAAAATATAAAGGGCAAATTTGGGCAGAATCTCCTAGGACAACAGTCAGCCACGAGCCGCTGCCTCCCCTAAACTAGGCATTATATCACTAGTGGACTACAGTCCTCATCACTTTCTTTTTCTAAAATAGTACTTGTTTATTTTGACCACGCGGCATGTGGGATCTTAGTTCCCCGAGCAGGGATTGAACCCTTGTCCCCTGCATTGGCAGTGCGGAGTCCTAGCCATTGGACCACCAGGGAAATCCCCTGTATCACTTTCTATTATCTTACATGGTGCTCATTTCATGTGTTATCTATGGTTGCTCGGTCTAGACACTTGAGTTTGTGATCCTTGCTCTAATCCAAGATTTCTTCCAGCTCTGAATTTCTCTTTCACAAAGAGAAAAGGGAGGGATCACTGAACCAAGTTCAAAGACTTGTTCAAGGTCACCAGGATAGGACTAACTAAGAGCATAGCCAGTACTAGAACTTAGCTCTTCTGAAGTCCAGGCTTTTGCTTTTTCCAACTCACCTGCTGCCTCTTATTTACACATGAAGTGATGTGATTCCAGTATGGTGAAACCAGGAATATTTTTCTTGCAGCTACAAGGAAAGCTAACTCAGCCTCCGTAAGGGGTAGAAAAATCTGGGTGTTGGATTAGGGTTTGAACAGTACACAAGTGTTTCCATAAATCCTATTTACAGAAAAGATTTGAAGAGCTGAGACTGAATAGGAAAGAATATAAATGGAGGGTGGTAGTAAAGAGAAGGCCCTGCTATAGTTTGGGCTGTTTCTGTGACACTGTCAGCTCCCTGGGAATCTCCTGTGTGGCCCGGAGTCACCTGCATGCAGATGTGCCTTCAAAGCTCTCTCCACCCCAGGGTGGGAGCCTGGCTTCCCATGGTCCTCTAAGAAGTTCTCATAGGTGCATCCTGACTTACGGCAAAAGCCACGATAGGCCTAGAGGTCATCTCAAAGATTAAGAATAAAACCTTGTCCAAATTTCTGTAATGAATTGCTGAGCAAATGAATCCCTCTGAGGGAATCATACACAACAATTTACAAATGACTAGGATATGTAAAATAATCTGGTAATTCTTTTCCCAGAAATCCTATCATTCAAATGGGATTTCACACTAATTAGCCATTATTTTTATTCAGAAGCACCGTCAGAAAGCGCCGGGAAGAAACCAAATGTATACAGTTCCTGAAACAAAACTCTTTTTGTCTAAAAACTAACAGATTTATTTCTATAATAAAAATTCCTACCCTTAAATCATGCAAATATTATTACACCCATATTAACTCAAATTAAACTGGTGTGTACATGCACTTCTATAGCTCTTAACAAATAGAACACTAGATTTTAATTTCTGTAGAGACCTGGTAAGTGAAAATAAAAAACTTTATGGTTATTTATTTAATTAGTATTTTTCTAAATGCAGAACAAGAACCTAGATGTTTATTCCCTAAATGATTAATTATTAAATCAGTTTTGACATCTACAATACAAAGCTCTCAAATATTGCGGGGATCTATAGAGAGCACGGATCCTGCAAGCTGTACACCGTTGCTTCGTCTGTTTGCTCTGGTTGGGAAATGATGTTTCCCCTCACATTTTATAAATCATCTGGGTCTGCTCAGAGGAAAGGCACTGGATCATTATTATCACTATTATTATTATTATTAATTTGTAACCTAAACTTTCTGAAAACTAGCTGCTTTATCGTAAATCGTTTGTCACAAGCATGTTCTGTCTTTTAAATCATTAAATGTTCTCAAGTGAAACAACGTGAGAAAGTTGGTTTTTTTTCCCCAAATGATATCTCACTGAAGAAAAATGTGGAGGGAAATGAGTCTTCCAGTCGACATTTGGTCATGTACCTCAAACATCTGTTTCTCATAAGCTAAAGTTGCATATTTCACCTCTCCCAATGCCATTAAGTTATTATGTGGGAAAAACATAGACTTTCAAATGAAACAAAATTGAAGCTATAAGCTTAGTGGTTACAGCCATGGGTTTTGAGGTCAGACAAGGGTTCAAATCCAAGCGCCCCTCCCAACACCACCACTAAATTGTCAATTTCTGTAAACCTCAGATTTCTCATCAATCAAGAGAATAATAGCTACAAATGGAGTTAGGTACATAAATAGAGGTGATGTTATAAAGTATTCCGCATGTTACCCAGCACAGAAAGCCACACAGTTGATGAGACTCTATTGTTTCCACGCATCAGTCACATTACAAAGAGTGAAGACAAGGCTGTTACTAACCAAATTCTCATCCGATACAGCTTGGGAAGGGAATGAGCAGAGACTGATCAGAAGGAGTCCCACGCTTGTTTGTCGTTGCGTGCTATGCTTCTAACAATTTACTTACTAACAAAACAGTTGAAAATGATTGGAGGCAGGAAACATGCCGAGTTGAACACTCCCTTGACAAAAAAAAAGGGTGGCCAAAGTGAAAGGATAGGAGGAAAGCAAAGGGGAGTTATGGAAAGGCAAAAGGAGGAAAAAGCACAAAGGGGAGGAAGCAGGAAGCATCCCTTGAGTTCATGCTGTCTGGCCGCTCACCCCAGCTGAGGGAAGGCACAGCTCACAGAAGCCACAGGTTGGCCTTGAGGCAGAAGGGTTACTGTCAGCAACACGGTGGAGAGAGGATGAAGGACGGCTGAAATATACGTGCTCACGCACATATACTACCTGATTCTGTAAAAGTGTATGGATATATATCTACATGGATTTTAAAGAATATATAGCTATAGATGTCTATAGTGATACGATCCGGATCTATATATCTCTACATGGATAGATGATAGATAGATATGGATATCTGTCTGGATATCTATCGATCTATCTATCTACATATGTAAATAGATATAGATGTAGCTATATCTCTGGATCATATATAGAGATTTATATATCTATAAATCTGGATTTTAAAGAATAGATATAGATATACAGAGATATATGATATGTATTAAGATCCACATATTCCATATATAATGGTCCAAATATTGTTTAAGGTCTAGATTTATAGATACAAAGACATAGAGATAGATTATCCTTTAAAAATGGAATGTTTTAAAATTTCTGCTTTTTAAATTTCTGTACATATAGTAGCCAGTACTATTATCTCCACATCTAAAGACTGAAATGCTACTCTATGGTAATGAAGAGCCCACCATGCTGATAATCAATAGGCCAATTCCAACCTCACCAGAACGTCCTATTGGAAGCAAAGAATTCTTACAGATAAGGCAATCTTATTCCAGGTATACAACCCAGTATTAATAAAAATTTCATTTTTATTGTGCTATAAAATTTTTTCTTTTCAACAGTTGATCCATTTTTAAGGATGAATTATTTACTCACAGCAAAAAATATATATAAACATATATATATATACACATATACCTATGTATAACCATATGTAACTAAAAACATAACATGTAGAATTAGTGTCAAACATTCTCTAAAAGTGCTTTTGATTTCAGAGCCTAGTTGCAGAATTTTTTTCAGCTTGAATTTTTTTTCCTGTATTATGATAAATTATATTTAAATTATGTGTTTATTGAATAATAATGTACTCAGAGATTATAATATCCACAACACAGGAATATGACCCAATGTACTTAACCTGTACACTACTCTAAAACTGGCTTTATTTTTCATATTACTTTATTCATATTAGTTCAATTTTTATTTCTTTATTCTGTTATTCATATCAATATTAATTAAAACATTTCTGGATGTTTACCAAACACCAATGTGCTGTTCTTTACATGTGTTATTTTAATTTTTACACAATACCTATGAAGTGAGATGTACTGTTATACCCATTCTACAAGAGAGAAAACTGGAAGAGAGTAAGTAGCTTGCCCCTCTTACACAGTGAGTGAGAACAGAGCCTGTTTGGACAATGCTGACCAACATCAGAGCCTAAGAGGCAACATTCTGACTACAGTCAGTTCACAATGTCTCAGAAAAACAAGTCTCTGTTTCTTGTTACTTGATAACTGTTTCCTATTGTTATAGTAAATGATAAAACAATTTAAAAGAAAACAAATTTAAACCTGGCCCCCCCCCAAATATTACAATTATCTATATTATATATTTGTACATAAAACAGTTTTATCCCCTCCCACCATTTTGTTCCAGTTTCTGGTGAAAGCAACAAAATGGCTGCTTGATTCACATACTGTCTTACAACCATTGATGATTCCCCAAAACCTTAAATCAATGCCAACCATGCTTTTCACAACATCTAAAAGTTAAATGGGGAAATATTTTCCTTTTATGAATTATGACCAGGAAAGACTTCCTAAATTTATATTTCAAAGTACCTTATAGAAATGAGAGGAAGAAATTGTCTACATGAGTCAGCATCGTATAGAAAAGAAAAGCATTGCTCAACTTGAAGCGACCAGCAGAGAATGTAGCGTGCCCTTGTTAGTTGTCAGTTTTAAGCATTTTCTGTGAAAACACTTACTGCTTGAAGGCTTACGTATATAATGAAGCATGTTAAACAACTTTCAGGTCTGAAAGAGACATTTTTCCTGAGATAGTTTTCCTGGAATATTCCTAGAAACATTAATAGTTTCTAAAGTAATGTATATTTAAAGTACTGTATAGTCATGAACATTATATTACATCCATAAAATTTAGTTTTTGAAATAGAATCTAAAGGTGACAGCATGCTGAATTTTATATAGTAATTTTATTACAATAGATTATTTCTTTCTTAGGTATTTTAAAATATCATACAAATTTTGCTGTATTTAAGAGGTTAAGTAATTGTAAAAGTTCAAATTTCTAATGAATTTGTAGATGATTTCATTAAAAAAAATTCAGATAAACAAATCTCTTTTAAAAGTTTAATAAATTTAACCTACATTATTTCCCCACATATAACAAAGTAGCTTCACTTTGTCCAAGGAAATAATTGCTTTCTGTTCCTTTCTCATGTATATTTGCATGTTAATATGTGAAGATACATACCTAATGGTTTTTATTATGACCAATATATTATTTATCTGTAATATTTTTACAGATAATGGGAAACAAGGAAAGTTATAAAGACTGAGGGACACTATCTGATTAATATTATTTTTTACAACATAAAGGTTTTGGATGTATGCTCATTTTACATACCCAAGCAAAACACAGTATTTGGGGAAGGAACAAAGCATTTAGTGTTGGTCAAGTGCCTAAAAATATGTTTTACACATGTATTTATGATTTTATAGTAATTAACCTCAAACTTTATTATCTGTAATCCTATAAAACTCATCATGTAGCTTTATGCCTCTTTACTCTAGCATCCTACCACCTTGACCTTCCTCCTGACAAAATTTTATGTTTCTATCTATGGCCCCCTCACTTCCCATGGCTCGCTGAAGTGAGTGAGACCCTCTCTACAATCCCAGAGTACTTTGATCCACCTCTCTGATACAATCTCCTTATTTTGCTTGATCTCTACTTATGCACATGTCAGTTTCCCCTCTCCTTAAGGAGAAGATCCTTATTGGCTTTTGGGTACCACCATCTTTAGCACTGCACCTACTACAAACATTTATTAAATGAACTGACATGGAGTACAATAATTTTCTAAGAGAGCCTTGATTTAGATCAAAGAATTGTTCTTAGGCTCACAAACTGATACTTGTGGTGGAGGGCAGGGAGCATTTGGAGAAAGTCTCATTATTAAAAAAAAAAAAAAGCTTTTCATTAAGCTTTTAAGAACTCTCTAAGCAAAAGTAAACAGATAAGCAATGAGTCAAATTCATTCCAGACTTCAAGTTTACAAACAAGCTATTCCTGAAGTTCACTGAATGGAGAATAGAAGTTTTATCCATTTCCGGGCTGCAAAAGCAGAGAATAAACATGTTTTTATGAAGTGTACTATGCTCTACAGTGCACATTATGAAAGCTTTATGAAAGCAAATTAACCAGACATTTTCAAAAAATATTATAGATCATGCATATATGAAACCAAAGGAGAAACTTTACATTTTTTACATATTCTTCTGAATTCTTCACTTTGGCTTTGTAAGCCATGACCTGGAAAGTTTGCCTACTTTTTTGTTTTTAACTTTTCTTTATTTAAGGGAGTGCAGGCAGTGAAGCTTTTTAGCTGGCATTCATTGAGTGGCTACTATGTGCCAGGCACTGTTCTAACTTAATCCTCACAACAATCTTATAAGGTAAATACTATTATCTTCTCTATTTTACAAACAGAAAACTGAGTGAGACATTAAGAGTTTAAGTCACTCCTTAGACTCATGTGGGTAGTTCTGGGTCAGAGAGAGGATACACACCCAAGTCTGTCTGGTACTGCATTATGGTGCCATCCATTGTGAATGCATCATTTCCAGAGATTATGAAAAATAACCAGTTCTCTAAATAAACATATTATTTCATCTCATTATTGCATTATTTAACATAGGATGTGTCCATTTCTTCCACAATAATTTTCAAAAGTATGGGCTGATTCTGACTGAATTTGGCAAAAGAAATACATACTGAGGTCCCTTTGGCACACAGTTTATTGTGTTAAGGTGAAATATTCAAGAAGAGAGACTGGACAGAGGAAGCTTCTGAAGGGGAAAATAACAGAAAGAACCTGAGTCCCTGGAAGAAAGTCGGTTAAAGGCCAACTCTTAGGGTAAGAGGGAACTCGGTGGGGTACTACCAGGTCAGACCAGCGGCAAGGTTGCTGAGTTACTGTGCAAGCTGCCCACGTGAGGAAGTCTGAGAGTCACACTGCACATATTACAGGGATTAACAATTGTCCAAATTATCAGTTAACTCCAGGAATTGTGAGTTAAGGCTGGGATGAAATCAAATGACCTTCACTTAAATATCCAGTCTCCAGAATCTATTTAATTGAAATTCAGTTTTGACCAATCAAGTGTAAAAAAAAAATTTTCTCCACTTATGAAGGAAAAAAACAAAAGCTAGAGTCAATATTTAGTAACATTATAAATTAACATTCAATATGTCCAATAAAAGTGTAAGTCTTTTATCAATGTTTTCTTTGTTAATTAGACCTTTTCAAAAGATATTTTTTCATGAATTACTATTACTGTTGTACACAATGTTTCTCAAATCATTCGTAAAACTATTAATACTAATATCTGAAATTTTAATTCAGTTGTTCTGATGCTGTGTAATTATCATGCACTAGGTGTATAAATATAAATATGAGTAAGCCTACTGTGTCAGACTTCTTAATATTTCTGTTGGTTATCTCTTTAAATGAGAGATCCTATATGAGTAAGGAAACTTTAGTATCAAATACAAATGAAAATAAATTATTCAACCAATATTTCTATAGGTTAGTCACATTAAGCAAAGTATAAAACCTTGTGTAACTGAGAAAATTATCTTACTAATATTACAAAAAAAGGAATCATTTACCATGTACTTAAAGATTATTGAAACAAATTAAGGGACATATAATCAAGGAAAATTAGAGTAAAATTCAAGAATATTTTTTACTAGGACTTAGGGCTGTTAATCAAATTCATAGTCCATCTGTGTGTGTTTCTCATATTTATTGTCTGAAAGATTATAAAGTAACAATTGCTGCCTTCACTATGTCAAGGCAGATATGAGTAATTTCTGTAGACTTTCCCCGTTGTACATATTACAGGGTTTGCACCATACCCAAGTGGCTATCTTCATACTTGAATGGACCAGAGAATAAGCACTTTTTCCCAAATGTATTTTTTGTATTAGAGATAATGATACTATGCAAATTAGCAAGGCTTAATGTTCCTACCAATATTTGACGATTTGAAATCAGCCCCTGGTTAACAGATGGCTTCATCATTCTGGAACATAATTGATATCCTCTTTTAAAATCTCAACAGAAATGCCAATGGACATGTATTCCACCTGGTCCCTTGAGGAACTGCCATTTCTGGATAGGAAACTTTCCCAAACAACAGAGTTTATTAACAAGTTCCTAAATTTCATATCCACCAAAAGCAAATGAGTCCCTTCCAAATTTTCCCCCGTGTTCTAATTTTTTATACTTTTCAACCATATTTTAAAATTTTGTATTTGGTTTGCTTGTTGAATCTATTTTAAGATTTCTGAAAGACACATTTATCATACTCACTCACCCAGAGGTGAATTTCTTAACAAATGTCCATGAACTTATTGAGATTCACAGGGGAAAAAGAAAACGACTATGTAATCAAACCAGGTGTATATCCAGACAGAGTTCAGACAAAGCAAATGGAGGCTGGTATGCATGAAACAAGTCAAACCACAAGAATTGATATGGCTGTAAGAGCATCTGTGGGGTGATTCTATGATATGCACACCTGTTCACTGGGACCACAATTTCACATTCAATGGCTGGATACTAAACAGAAACAGCTTGTGTTTGCCATTGACGTGAACTGTCAAGACCAGCCTTGCACCAGCACACATATCATTCCAACAGTTCACTCTAATCACCAAGCATCACCCGAATTTCCTGAAATAAAGTAAGGCCAACCCTGGGATCTTGGGAGAGTATGAGCCTTACAAAGAGTGGCTGAGACCAGGTGTGATTGATGAGCACTCTCATTTATACAATGAGATTCCAATCCAGGCTGAAATAACTAATGTAATGAAAGGGAAAAGACTAGTAAAGATTAATGAGTTTTAAGAACTGTACCCTTTGTTCTGAAACAAATATGTTAGCAAATAGTTACCGCTTCAAAAGGCAAGTCTTCTTTTTTCTGTTTCTAATCTCTGAAATTCCTAATTCTTTTGAAGTTTCAACTGTGATGTTTTAAATTCAGTAGTCAAGATTTTGTTAGAGAAAACCAAGCACAGGGAAAAGACATACAATAATGAGAGAAAAACGTATACCTCTTCTACCAGCAAAAAGGCCCACCTTAATATCTTGGGCCACAAACACCACTATGCGTATAACTTAGCTAGGATCATAGAGGTACAGATAATAAATTCTCAAACATTTAGCAGCTTATTGAAGAGAAATACTCACAACATGAGCTACATAAACTCATTCTCTAAATGAGAATATTTTAAAAGATATTGACTACAGATGTTTCAAAGTAGAATTTAAGGTCTCACTGGGTGTCCCAACTGGTGATCACTCTATTGTAAGCTTAACTCTTTTACTGAGGTCGTTCAAATTCCTGTTTTCCCTTCTCAACTTTTCACCCAGCAAGCAGTCATTGTTACATTTCAACACTTCTTTACATCAAGCACCTAATATAAAATGGGAACAGCTGCAATTTCACTGCCCAGCCCTTTCTTCCACCCTTACAACATTTGTTCTGTTAATGTAGGTTAATTCTGCAAATAACACTTCTGTAAATTGTTCTTGCAAACTGCTACATCATTTATGTAAGGACTTCTGTGAACTTTGAAAAATTAATGCCTTTAATTTTGGTTGATGGCAACATCAGCAGAGCTCTGTAAATTGCACTTTAATGAGATTTTGCTACAGGGGATAATCTGCTACTGACAGAGGAACATCTTGAAAACATCTGTAGACCTATAATTTCTCTATGACGATTAGAGCCCACCACAAGACTCCAAATACAAACCCAAAATAAAGGGGGGAAATGTAAAGTTCTAAATGAGAATACAACCTGTTCTTTAAAAGCAAAAGGCCCAGTATGAAAAGTTTCAGGCACCAAAAATAAATCAATTTTTGGACTAATTAACATTTAGCTTTATTTAATTAAGAAAGACTATTACTGTCTCCACTGCTGTGCATCTGTATATAATGAAGCAAACAGCAGTAGGTATAAGATACCACTGAGGGATATGCCCAAGTAACCCAGCACTATAGGTGCAAAGGAACGTCTATTATTGTTAAGTAACTGACATCAGAGTCTTACTTTAATGTTGTCATAAATAAAAGGAAGATTTCCACAGATGTCTTCACATATGGTTTCTTATTTGTCTCTGATGGAGACTGGGAGTTGGATTAGATGCCAAAATTAAATGATTTAAATAGACAGCTGCATAATGGAAACTACTAAATAACACCTTTTAAACAGTTTCTATTTATAGTAGGTCTAAATTACAGAAGGATGACAAATTTTATTTTACTAAAGCTAACATTGCTTGTTGCTCTAATACATTACTTCTAAAGCCCCATAGTTACCTTACCTTAATGTTCAATCTAGATCATGTTTGTGAACATGCCATTTTTAGACTAGCAACTTTTGAAATCACATCTCATTTTCCACAGTCAAATCTACTTGAAAAACAATCTGCTTTAAAATATACCATATTCCTTACCTTGAACAGATTGAAATAAGCAGAAGGTAGCATAAGATGAGATATTATACCATATTCTTCACCTTCTATGCCATGAAGTTAATAGCTATTGTTAGAATCCGTAACAATAGCTATTAATTTCATGCCTATAAGGCTCACATCTTTATCATTTTTCATAGGAAAGAAATTAAGTAAAAAACTGCAGAATTAAATGAGTACCTAATGAGACACAAAGAAACTGCTATTTCTGGAAAACTTATATATATCAACAGGTTTCGTCTGTGTTTTAATTGATCCTTTGAAGGTTAACTTGAGTGTGTATTCTAAAACAAGTGGGAAATAAGAACAATTTAATAGATTCTCAAAACTCAATCTAAACATCCTCATGGTGTATTAAATGAGGGAAGCTTGTTATTACTTCATTAGTAGAAACTTTTTAAAATTTTTAAGTGTGTCTGCACACTATCAAGTTACCCCCATGTTCTCTATGATTCCTCCACTTCTAGCAATAATCAGAGTCCTAGGCAAGTCACAATTTCTATTCGTATGCAGTATATAAAATCACAGCTGGAAGGGAGCAGCAGTAGGATGCATTGAGGTGGAGGGCTCCAAAGGGGGAAAAGAATATATAAGAGAATGACTAGCAGGGATATTTACCTATAATATCCTAACAACCCAGAAGAGTGATGCTATATGCGCTGGGGCATTATGTGTAAACACCTATCTCCTGTCTCTGACGTTTCTGTGACTGGAAGTTGTAGGTGTGACTGTGGGGTTTCCCTGTGTCCTTGGGTCAGTTCCTGGCCCTCACTTTTAGCTCAACTTGGGGTCATCATCATGCTTTCCTCTCTCTTCTACCCGTCTGAGATTTACTTAGTGGTCTTGCACCTGAATTCATTCCATTCATCAAAGGCCCATCTCTACATCCACTCATAAGTACACCAAAGGAGTCCCTTGTGCACAGCTAACCAGTTCACTCTGCAAGTGCAAATAAATATATGTTTGGTATTGCGATCATCCCTTACAAGTAGTACATCACCAGTTCCAGAATAAAGAAATTTGGGGGAATAATTCAGATAATTAAGATCATTAGGGTACAGAATACACATCTCAACATTTCCAGGTGCTTTTTATCACAAAGAAAAACCTACAATCATGAAATTGATTATTACTTTTTCTTCTCAGAATTAGACTTTGTCAAAATGTGATGTCTGAATATAAAAAGCAAGAGCTTTTGCTTTAAATAATGAATGTTACTGCAATATGTTCATTATTTACTACAAAGAAGTTATCATCTTTCAAAACTTATCCTGGAAAAGCAAGTGTTGTCAATTGTTTGCTACATAATGTAGATCCAGGCTGATTCACAAACTTTGCTTCCTTTTTCTCCCATACATACAGATTTAATCTCTTATACGAGTTTACAAAACTAATCCTTCCTTTAGGCATGAAGCACTTAAGTTCTATCAACCCACATGACCCAGTATTAATGAAATAAACTTTGGAGTCCAAAAAACTTTTGTTGGAATATCATCTCAGTTACCTCTGAGAATTGGGACTTCTGAAAACTATTTAATCTCTCTAATCCTTGGTTTCCTCATCCACAAAATAAGGGTAAAAATATCTATGTTGCTGGGCTGTTGTGAGGATTGATTATGATTAGGTATGTAAAGCAGAGTATCACATATGTAAAAGAGTCACAATAAATATTAGTTTCTTACATTAGTCCTTATTTCTTCTGTCATCTTTTCCCCTTTCTTGGTCAGTTGTTATTAGCTGCTGATAGTTCCACACATCCCCCTACCTAAAATGTTTCAATCAAGGGGCCATGTCATTTCACAAATAGTTTTCAGGACCATGGAGAGATCTCGTGTGCCCTTCCTCACAAAATATATGAATTCTGCTGTTCCAGGGGGTAGTTTGCTGGTTCATTCAGTAAATATGTCCTGAGGTTCTATATAGGCATTATGTTAAGTTCTGGAGAAACAACATTAAACAAAATAGACAAGTTCCCAAAATTGTGATGCTATAATTGAATACAGAAGTAGATGTTAAACAAATAACTGAATTTCTCACTAACTGCTCCACGCACCACCCAGAAAAATCATAAATACTAACTGGATAGGTATGATAGACAAAAAGTTCAAAGTTCTAAGGAAGGAATCCTTACAAAATCTCGGGGAATTGGGGTTGGTGGGGATCAGGAGTAAATTTCTTGAGAGGTGATATTTTTGCTGAGATCTCCAGGATGAATAAGAGATAACCAAACAAAAAGAATGATTGCAGAGCACTCCTGGAGCAAAATCACTTGAGGAATTTAAGAAAGACAGTGCTGCTATTGTGAAGTGATGAAGGAGTAGCACAATGGGAGGTGAGGAGAGTAAGAGCCTTACAGTCCATGCTAAGAATACAGCAGAAATATGGAAGACTTGTAAATCTGGCCTATCAATTTGTTTGACCTACTTTCTGTGTTTTTTCTTTCTGTACATTAATTACATCATATAAAATTCAGAATTTTATATTTTTGATATCTCTTTTTCTAAAACATTTATTTATTTTTATTTTATTTTTGGCTGCATCAACTAAGACCGCCGAGGTCTTAGTTGCAGCATGTGGATTCTTCCTTTATTTTTGATAGCTCTTTAAAAATTGTAAGATCTGGCCACATAGAGCCCACATTTCCACATGAAGACAGCAGATAACCACTTCACCTGGTAGACAAGGCATGAGCTCTCCATATGCCACCATCCTTATCAACCAAATTCATTCATAGGCATTTTCTGTTCATCCCCTGCAGACTCGTAAGTTTGAAAGCCCAGATTTTGGTTTCTACCTTATCCTTCAGATCCAGCCCTGATTTTGTATCTAATTATGAGGAGTGAATCACTGCTTTGCTTCTTGTGGTTACATCTTGATATCCAGCCTTTCTGGAATATTTTCCAAGATAAGTGTCATCCGTTCACACTTCTAGCACAGAGATCTCTGAGCATGGCCAGCTCCCCAAGTTGCTATTCTCCACCCACCTATTAGGAGGTCCTAGCTATGCTTATTTGTTCTACTAGATGTTTTCTTTGGCCATACTCTCCAGATACTCATTTGTTTCCCAGTGGATTTGTAGTTCAGTAGCAGTTCAGTAGTATACCAACACAGCCAACAGGTATAATCACAAACTTCAGTCTCTTCCCACCTGTTTTTTTCATCTTTCATACATTAGGCCTTGAAAAGTCACTTCTTAAATTATACCAGAGACTGATTTCGACAAACACTCTTTTAAAGAATAACCAAAGACATATAGAGAAGATGAGTTTGTGATAAACACTCAATTATTTGGAACTCAACTATCCAATTCCCTCAATTAATCACATTTTTCTCAGCACTTACTTCTAAGAAAAAGAAGCAAATAAAAGATAAAGTTTCAAACACGGAGGTATATATTTCCAGAGGTAATCATACAGTTCAGTACAGTCTCCTTCACCTTTTCCATCCCCGCTGAACTGATTTTCAATGAGAATAAATCTTCAGAATGGAGATGACAGGAGGCACTACAAGATCCCAGGTCATCAGAGAAATGCACAATTATATTCAATGCATTTCTCACATACTAAGAAAGGAAAGCTCCTGGCCTAGTGCCCTGTGCGTAGTAATGGCCTAATTTTTGATGAATAGAATCAAATGCAGACTAGTATGTTTTACAGGGTTGTAACATTAAAGTGAACCATAAAATTTACTTACCTAGGATATCCCAACATTTCTAGGGAAGTAGAGATTGTATTAATATTGAATAGTTCCTATTAAAGCTATTAATAAGCAAGTAGATGTCACATAAATAGAATAATTTCTAGGCATTTATTGAAGAAAAATTGCCCAAAAGATTTCCCTTAGAGATTGGTTGAAATCACTTCCTGTTCTGGCAGCCTGCACCATCTCCCTTGCTATACTTGTTAGCATCCTACTCACAGCCTTTTTTCCTATTTGCCAATGTTAATGGCCCCTTTCCTAACAGCATCCTAAGAGAGGCCCAAACCCCATCAGCTTTGTGTCCCCTGGCCATTGTGGTTCCAATTTGTATCACTGTAGTCTTTATCAATTTGCCCAGCAATCCTGAGGTAACTGTGCATTTCGGGATTCTGCTAACATTTGTGTCTTGCTACAAAGAGCTTTAGGGGAAAAAAATTATTCCAAATGGCATAACGGATGTTTTAGTCACTAGATTTCTTGGGAGTTTAAATTAAAATAAAAATGATATGCTTTGTACATGGATTTTCTTGTACTTAAGCCTTTAATGCCAGCTAAATAACAAAGGGGGCCATTAATGTAAAATTCAGCCTAAAGTCAATTGTATTACAAGCACTCTTAATGCTTGTACATTCTTAATGTAACAAGAAGTCTGAAAGGCACTTAACTGGATACAGCTGTATGCAAATTTGCTTTAAACTACGGAAGGTTAGAAACAGACATTATTTTAATCTTGAAAAATAAGCCACTGAGTGTCTAGCATTTGGGTCTGTTAAACTCATCTACTAATGATTCCCCCATTAAACCGTAATAAAGTGTTTGAAAGTTGATCCAGTCTTTTGCACATGGTAAACAAAGAGACTGGAACTACAGCAGACTCTGCCAAAAACCAGCAAGAGGATTATTGAATATATACATCCTCATACAGCTGTCATTCACAGCCACTGTATTATATATTTTGAGAAAATTAAACAAAAAATATGTGACATTTATCTAAAACTCACAAATTTGCCTTTTGGGAATGGAGTACAACACATAGTCTGATTCAGAAAGCTATTAGTCAATAGATGGTGAAACAGGATTTTAAAGATAAAAAAAGTCACAAATAAAAATCTGGTGGAAGTACAAAAGATTTGCCTCCTTGATTATAAGTGTGGTCCCATAAGGAAGCACACAAAATATCATTTCCAGGCATCCTACATTATGCTTGCTATGATCCTCAAGTAGAAAGCTAAGGTACACCTATATGCATCTATAAACAAATTGTTTATGAAATCATGAGTTACTTAGATGGTTTCCTAAAATAAACTGAACAAAATCTCATTACAAAATAAGTAAGAAATGATCTCATAGAATGAATGGATCTTTCCTTGCTGAGTGTGTTTACTGTCTTTAAGCAAAATAACTGTAATATCTTGAATATTTTTAAAATGCTGCCAAGTTAAAGTTCTTAACACCCTTAGTTTATTTTTTTTATAAACCTAATATATTTTGGAATGTAAACTTCCAAACAAATATGCTTCAAAATTAATTATTGCCATTACAATGTCCACTGTAATTAAAAGCATTTTATTAACTTGAAAACTGAAAGAGATTTTTTAAATAATTATTTTATTGATCTCATCTGGCTTGTTTTCTTGACTAATCCAAATAAAACGTATGTTATTTATCACTCATGGCCACCTCCCCAAAAAAGAGCAAGAATGAAAGAAAAAGAAGGACAGATGGAATGGTAGAGAAGGGAAGGGAAGGCAAGGGAAAAGAGGAGGCAAGGGAAAAAAACATTCATTTATTCAACAATATTTAATTATAGTGTACTATGTGTCAGATATATGTGAGATGCAACGGATGCACTGATGAATGAAAATAGACAATATTCCTATTGTCCTGGAGCTTTTAATTTAATTAGGAAGCCAGATATTAGTGAAGTAATGACACAAAGGACACAAAAATTACAATTGTGGTCTATGATAAAAAGAAATTTCAATGAAAATCTAAAACAGGAGGTTAGGTAAAGATAAGGATTAGGTAGGGAGGGGCAGGGAAGGAGGAGAAGGTTAAGGCATGTTCCCTACAAAAGAACACATGCAAAGGCCCTGTAGCTAGTTTGGAGATGGTAAGATAAAGGAACTGAAACAATGCTAATGTGGCATAGAATTATGTTACTAAAGGACACTAGAAATGCAGGTCAAGGCTAGGTCACATAAGGTTTTCTAGGTCTTGTTCAGGGTCTTGGTCTTTATTTATTGGGATATATTTGACTAATTGAAATCCATTGAAGACTAATTATAAGCAAGAATTTGATATCACCATATATGCACTTCAGAAGGATAGCCAGCTGTAGTGAAGAGAATCAAATGAAAGAAAACAAGAGTGAATATAAAAAGATCAGTTAGGAAATGTTGAGGGATGAAAGGGAACAGTGCCTTGGAATAATTTGCCAGAGGTAACAGAAAAGAAGTAGATGAATTAGAGAAACATGTCAGAAGTAGCACTGACAAGCATTAATGACAAATACACAGGTTATGTTTTTGACAGGTATAATTAGATAAACAGTGGTACCATTCATTAAGAATGAGAAAACCAGGAGTGGAACAGGGAAGAAAAGAATGAATTCTATTTTGAATATGTTGAACTTGAGATGCTTTTCACTACACTCTGTAATAAATTTGAAAGTATGAGGTTGTACATTGTGAAATTTTATAGTATTGGTAGTTTTAATTAGTAATAAGTTCTTTAAAAAAAAAAAGTCACAGATGCTAATGAATACATACAGCATCAAGATATTTCCAACTAGAGTTCTTGATCCAGTCTAATCAACGATCAAGCCTGAGAATAGAAGAAAAGCACTTTCACACATGCAAATTCCCAAATATGATTTAATTATTCCTTTGACCGTTTTCTCACGAAGTTAATGGAGAATATGTTCTATTAAAATAGGGTGTAAATCAAGATTGAGGTAAATAAAGACTCAAAAACAGAAGACCTAAATACAGAGATGAAGTTACGTATTGGGAAACATTTTACAGAGCTTCTGTACAGCATCAGAACACTTGGTTGGAGGTACAAAGAAATTAAGCAAATAAAAAAGTAAAATGATTATTAACTCAAGGAAAAAAGTTATATAATTTTAAAATGTAATCATAGGGTATCACTTGGTTTAGGAGTGAACAATACTTACACAGTGAAAATAATAAAGGAGATAAGAAATTTTGATAAATTGAAGGATGAGTATTAAGACAGTCTTATCTGGCCGGGTGAGCAAGGACACATCTTTCTGAAACTATGTGGCTGTCAGAAAAATGCCTGATACACGTACACCTTCCTCTGTGTGATAAATGCTGGTGTGCTGAGAAACCATGACCCTTAAGCTTCCTTCCCTAGGAGTCAGGAATCTCCACTGTCCTCTCTACTACATCTTGGGTGGTTGGTCATTTCATGAAAGCTTGCTTTATCTACACTCTATGAGAATGTCTTTACCTCCGTGGAAAAAGTACACTCACTTAGGGAGGAGGTGTAGCTTCCCTCTAGCTTGACTTCCTTTGATTGCAGCACACAATTTTTAAACATTTGTTATTCAACAGGACAAGGCAGAAACGAGTTCACCCTTTGCTGAGCCTACAGCGCTTAGTGTTTGTTGCCCAACACAGCAGGAAGGGGCAGAAGTAGGCCCACTTTCACAGAAGCAAGTGGAGCCACGTAAGCGAAACGCAAAGATGTTAAAGGGCCAAGAAGAGGAGGAACTTGAGGAAACACGTCTGATGGAGAAAGTGAAAGATGTACCCCAAGAAACTAGAATTTAAAAACAAACAGACAGAAACTAGAATTAAGAATCCTGTGAACGGACACAAAATGCTAACACCCTCTAACTGTGCATGGATTGGATTATATCACTGAAATCTGAAGAAAAGGACTGGTAAAAACTTCTGAATTTTGTGTTTGTTCAGCTAATTTTTTTGCTGGCTCTGCTCTTCCTTCCTCTATGATATGAGCCCAATGTCTGGGTTTGATTAACCCATTTTTAGGTTCCCAATTAACTTCCATCTGTTCAAGATACTATCCAAGCTATTGATAGTCATCACTGAGCTGCCAATCTGCCCCCACACTTCAGCACTTCGTTCTGCATTGATCACTCCATCATCCTAACATTTTCATGCAAATGTATTACAAGGACCTGAGTTTTTAAAACAATGTCTTAAGTTGCTGCATTTCCCGCAACAATTAGCACACAAATAAGTACCTTCAGGGCACTGGGTAAACAATTTATTCTTTATAGTTTGATGTTATTACAAATACACAGCAACCTAGACGTGCCCATGTATGTAATCTGTGTTCAATCCATTTTAAAAGTAATCTGTCTATATATCTATCTATCATCTTGAGAAATTTCTAACATTTCTGATTATAATTTTTAAATTAATTTTAAATTGCCAAATGCAGTCACTATTACAAATTAAATTGTTTTTAAATATAAATTATCTTAAATATATCTAGGTTATCTAAATAAATTAATTTTAAAGTAAAGGTAATAAATACTCAAAATTTGTCACTTCCTAATTATTTACCACATTTTTCTGTTATCTTCTTCAGACCATTTATATCCAACACGTCACTATGGTAGAAATATATAGTTGTGCACTCCTGGCATCCCTCTCCAACTCTGCTTTAAGTACATCACATTGGTAACTTGAAATTGGCAAGATGGGAGTGTTTACATCATGAAATTTGAAAAATGCCACAAAACAGGCCTTGTATTCTGTTGATTTTGTTGCCTATTCAGTCGAATGCAGATTAAACTTAGAAGTTTCCTCTCATGTCTATATCTATTACATTGTGAGTAACACATAAAATTGAAGAAGAATTCTTCCAAAATTTAAAAACTATTAACCAATTCAGCAAAAAAGTTAGTGACATCATCAACGAACAAGTGAGTTCTAATATATTCTTCATTGGTTCATTTTTGTCTTACCATAAACAAAAATGTCAACCAACATTCATGTTGGAACTATACGCATTCATCAGCTGCAACCTTAGTTTGACTACAGGTAAAAGAGTTTAGCAACAATTAAAGAAATCATCCTAGGGGAATAGATTGGCTATAGGGAATTTACAATCAAGAATGTGGTATATGTTATTATTTTTAAATTGTATACTATATAGTCTTTACATAAATAAAGTTTATAATAGTAATAATATATATATATTTACATTTTTTTCATGCAGCAAGTTATTAAACATTTGCCAACATAGCACTGCCTAGGATAATTTTTTACAATGCAAATTCCCAGGCTTCAATCCTTCAGATTAAATTAGTAGATCTTGGGTGAGGCCCAGCAATCGCTTTTAAACAACTCTTTTTTTTTTTCAGTGGAAGTCTTAAATTTGATTAGGGATGACAAGAAAAATAAACAAAATGAAATACATTGTTTGAGTTGAGAAGAGTTCTCAATATTAGCAGATAAGTCCATTAAGAAACCAGCAGATAAAAGGGACTACATTCTATTTTTGAGGAGGGAAAATAATTTATGTTCATGATTCTACACTGGGTATTATACAAAGCAAATCTTTTTTTGTAAATTAAAATTAAAATCTTTCTATTCAAGGAAATACTTACTTTCTAAATTATTCATTTATCACCATCATTGTAGTCAAGACCAGGGTGTAAACAAGAAGCCATTTTGGAATTATACATGAAATATGGAAGTCAATTGTAGTTTTTCTTTATTCTAGAAAACTAATACTGTTGAGAATTGTCTTCAATCATGAGGTGAAGATTTGGCTAATGGAATGTTGCATTGAAGTGTTCTCTATTGAGAAAAACAAACTGTAACTTGCGCCATTGAAATGTATAAATTCTATCTTTCTAATTACCCCCTTTCATATTTTATCAATATTGCCATCCTATAGAAGACAAATACTTTGAAACTTTTCTCCTGGTTTTATGACATGATGTTCCTTTATTATATGACTCTATCCATAGAAATGGGTTTTGAAAACAGTTTTAAGCCAAGCAACTAGTCATCTCTAATGAGAGGCCATTAGATATTCAGTTACTGATTCAATTCAATTTTGTTAATCACTTTTAATGTGTTCACATTCAATCCCTTGTGATTTTATGTTTTTATTGTTCAACAGTAAGAGAGGAATAGCGAGCCTGCCCAGAGAAACCAGATGAAACATTAAAATAGATCAAGAAAACTATTCATACAGTTATCAGAATTCTTAGTACAAAGAGATGTACAGTAACTATTTCAGTGAATTCAGACCTATTTTCTCACCTTGCCCCAAAATTAAAAAGTACACGCTGCAGTCCCTTAACCAATTTTGTACATTCACTGTCCCCATGTATTACACATTGGAACATACTCAAGTTATTTAGATGGGCTGTAACATAGTAGCCTTGATATGATTAGCTGTAGTTACCTCTAAAAGGCCACATTCTCACATTTTTGCAACATATTTAAAGATGAAAAGAAAATTTCTGTCTCAATTGTGAGAGAGAAATGATTTCAGACAGCATTAAGCAGATCCTATTTTCTAGACATCCTCACTTCTGGGAGCCAGTGGAAATCAAAATATGATGAATCTTCACATAGTAGAAGCCAAGCAGGTTCATCACTTTATCTGTCCTTAATATCTAATTCAAAAGTAACCAGCTACATTCACAGCAGGGCTTACTAGATAAATTAATTCAAAGCCCTTAGCAACCTTACAATAACTAGAATTAAACTTTCCTTGTCAGGAGCTTAACTATGGCAAAAATTTAAATTAAAAAATGTCCTTTTGAAAGTTTTGAAATTAATAAACCCAATTCATTTGTGACACTAGAGACAATTTAAGTTTTGCGATTAAATAACCAAAGGAAAAATCACATGAAATCCTTTTTCTGAATATATTAAAAGTTAAAGAATCATGCTTAAAATGAAAAGTCTTGGGTTTTCCACTTCTGATAAGTTGTTAGTATCTTGGTCATAATATTAATATACTTCCCATCATCAAAATTTTAATATAATAAAAGTAATGCCTCCATATTTATTTAGCTACAAATTCCTTAGTACAAAATTAAGCACACATAATAAGAAATGTGGTTAAACTTTTGTAAGTAGAATATTATCTGGAGCTTTAAATTATATATATTTAGAAGGCAGGAGTGTTTTTTTAGTTCTAGAAATTGATAGGTCACTTCCCCAACGTTAATTACTTACAGTATAAGTACAAAGAAAACTCATCAAAATAATTTGCTAATATTAACTTCCTTTTGGTTTTAACCTCCTATTTGATTTTTAAAAAGGACTTTTGGAAATCAGCGAACATGGGAAGCTCAATATATATTATAATTAATAAAAACAATTTTTGAATGCACATTATCCAATGTGATATTTCTCACCTGATAAGAGATACAAGTTTTTTCAACTCGTTGTTTGTCTAATGTTCAGGATGTATTTTTAGAAATATATTAAAAATATTTTCTGGATCAAATGGAACTGTCTCTCCTATTCTCACTACTGCCGAGCCTATGATTTACACACAGTTTAATTATTCAGATGTTTATTATGTTCTACATAATGAAATTTGGACCCTCATATTTTCTTCCTACATGCTTGATGCAGGCTGCAATTATAGCCACAGATATCTGTTTATTTGATGAATTTTGCTTCTTCTGCATAGTTTGATAAATATGGAAATAAGTCAAAACCTACTTTATATACAGTAATTAAAGTGAAAAATCTAGTCATGATGCAAATCCTTAATTGGACTCCAGGAGAGATATGCAGAATTTCTCTTTAATAATATGGGATGACTGGGGACAGAAAAACAAAGCACACTAAAATATGGTTTAGAAGCACAATTAATCACAAAACAGAAAACAACCAATTTAGCATAGCTCATTCAGTGACTCTCATGGCTCAGGTAATGTTCTTTTAATCATCTGGCTCTAATATTAAGGTTGTGTCATGTGCATCTGAAATAAAATAATATATATGCTGATCTTCAGTGTGAAACATGTTCTTTGGTCTAATTTGTAAACAGAGCCCTTTCGTAATAAAATGCTTAGACTACTTAATGACATGTAAGTGAATGATCAAAGCAGTACAAAATGGTTTTAACTGTATTCTTTAAATATATTAATTTTTTAGACAAAAATAAATAAATAAGCCTTTGGAGCTCATGATAATTTATTAGTTCTTGTGCAAATTTTGTTTGGTCCTAATCAAGTAGAAACAACTATCCAAGACATGTTGGCTTATGACAATATAAAGGATACACTTGTTAAGTAAAATTAAATGAATGTATCCTGAGATAGTGCCAATGTGGCTGGAAAACAAATAATAAAAACCTCTGAGTAATCTAAAACCATAAGTACTTGTTTTCATGTGCAATACATTCATTTCTCTAATCAGCTAAAAATTAACCATTGTGTCCCCTAATTTGATTTTTAAAGATATTGTTCTCCATATAGGTTCATGTAATATCTCACTAAGGGTATAATTATTATGAGTTGGCTTAACCAGAAAAAAAAGAAACTGGATTTATTGTGTTACTTTGTTTAAATAGAAATCCCATTATCCTGTTGTTCTGTAGAACACATCTCAGCCCCAATGATAAGCAGATGAGAGCACTGTGTTAGAATTTGAAAATAGCCCATCTCCAAAGTTATTCTGGATTGCCCAAGTATAACCAAATTGCCCATGTGTTTGTGTCCTAAGAGGGGCCAAAAAAGAGGCTTATGCCTCCATGCCTCATAGGTGCTTGATGACATTATCACTAGGATCATTTTTCTGTTCCCCAGATGTGTCCATCAGGAGAGACCATGACTGCAGCCTTCATGCTGAAAGCAGCTGAAATCAGAGAGGCTTGATGTCCAGTATTCAAATCACTGCAAAACTCTTTCTAACCCAGGATGCCTAACCTTCCCAAACAGATAAAAGGAAACAAAGACAATTGAGTTTAGATGGAGTCTTCTCCTGGTTTCCCAAGATGACCTGACATCTCTATGAGGCACCTGCCATAAAACTTAAAGGCTTCAGGGAGGCTGCCCTTTGATGTCTCTAACTGACAGCCGGCCAGCCTTTGATGTGGTCCGGTGGCATACGTTTTCATTCGCAAACTGAAGCACAGCTTAATAGCAAACAATTTCTATACCCGATCAAGGTAATATTGATGTTGCTCATCTCTAGAACACATGCTTACAACCAAGAAAGTGGAAGATATATTTTGCTTTGATATGTAGAAAAAAGGTAGATGTGAATTTAATTGTAATTGACCTGATATTATAAATATCTAGAGTGGAAAATAGATTTATTGTGTAAATTTCACATTAGACAGTACACTTTCCTTACATTATAAACAATAATATTATTAATAATATAATACATAATAAGGTCCTAGTCTTTTCAGATAAATGTGGCAGATTTAGAAGTAAATGTGCTGTATTTAACTACAATATGCTCAATAAATTTCAGAAATATTTAAAAGATGGAAATGTGTTTTCTTATTTACTGAATCTTTGGTTCTCCACTTTTCAGTATAAATAGAGCTTTACCTTTGGCTAAAGGATCATTTCCATTGTTTTCCAATGTCAAATGTTCCTAATCTCAAATTCTGGAAATATTAACTGCAGAATAAAAGCCATCTATCCTTCTCCACATCTTTAGACAAATTAATGGTTTATTCTTTTCTGCAGTTCAAATTAAATGAGATCGCATACCTGGACTTTTCCTGTGTTGTTCATAAGAAGAAAATGCAAGGAAATATTGCCTCTCAGTAGCCCCGGAAGGCAATTTTCTAGTTGCATTAGATGGATGCTTTTAAACTACCTGCATCCATTTTTATTTTATCCAGTAAAAATGTAATCATAAACCAACATCGGAAAATTGTATCTACATTATTTAGGTAGTAACCAAATAATACAAGATAATTAATTGGTAATTAGTCCTCTAATTCATTTGCTATTTCAAACCAAAATTACTTTATTGCTCTCATATTGTAGAAATTGCTTTATTACTAAGAAAGTCTAACATAGGTTTAAACTGTCATGTAGAATTGCCTTTATATCCCATATTATTTGAAATATGCTAAAACTATGATATGTGATAGCTCTTTATTATCAAGATGAAATCATGTCCCCTAAAACTAAAATATTTATTCCTGAAAATTTTAGTCTATGGTAATGTATCCCAGTAGAGAGACAGTTATTTGGGAGGCTTACAAATCTTTATAGATTTACATTTCATTAGCAGCTTTTTTTTTCCCATTGCAAAAATCCTCAAAGTTTCCCTCTGTCTACCAGAGTGGTTGTGTTACTAGTCATACAACTATTTCTTAAGTGCCTATATTATACACAGACTTAGGCTAGTTACATTATTTAAAAAATTTTAAAGGCTAAAAGTCTGCCACCTTTTTAAAAGTACAACATATTATTGCCATCATTTCCAAAAAAAAAAAAAAAAAAAGGGAAAGAAGAAAAGGATGGTAAGAAGGAAGGAAGGAAGAAAAGAGAGAAATTACTAATACAATGTCTCCTGGTGTCTGAAAATTATACTGACATTACAATGTAGAAACAACCTCAGCCTTCTCATTGGATATACATAGGTTTAATTGCATCTTATAAAGCAATTTGATCCTATGAAGCCTTAAAAAAGCACCTATAATTTAGTATTTCTCTCTAAAAAATTTATCAAAAGATGAACAAACCAGGCATTTTAAATTCTAAATGTGTTATTCTGAAGAAAAAATGTAAATCGAGCACGTCTCTAATATTCCTTTAACATTTAAAATATCTTAGAGTTTTAAATATCTAAAAGGAAATATACAAAACTATGTAACATATAGTTAACATATAAAACTATAATCACCATTCACAGCTCAAAATCTTACATGTCAATCACAACCTACAAAATAACTTTTTCTTCTCTAACAGGTTACAAATATATATGAGAATGCTAGGCTTTAAAAAACAGATGAACGGTATGTACTCCATAAAGTAAGACATCAGAGGATTCAAGCAGTTTCATAATCTGACAATAAAATGTATTATTGTTTCTGAAGACATGTGTTTACAAAAAACAAATCATGCATGGCTTTCACTTTCTCCCCCACCATCCCCACCACCCACAATTTGCATCGTGAGAAAGAAACCTGTTAATCTTTTCATAAAATTCAAAACCTATGCTTTGGGCAAAACTCAAATCTCCTTTGTCACGTCTCTTCAAAATATTTCAAATTTTAAAAGTGAAGTCTCATTCAGGGAGTACGAAAAATCTTGATTCATGCCTTTTAACGTTTCTATTTCTCTCTCACATTTATCATTTGAGCATAGAAATTGGAGAAAAAGCTATTCACTTGTTAATGATAGGATTACAGTTCTACTATGAGTAGTAGTTCCCTTTTGAAGAGATACACTTTTGAAACTGGAAATATCTGTTCAGAATCCCAAATCTTATGCAGACTGTTTCGTGAAATGTTCACCATGCAAGTATAATAATCATGGTGGTGCACCCCTCTCTCAAAAAAAGATGGATTTTACAGTTCTGGATGAAGTATAAATTCAAGCCACATAAATTCAATTATTATTTCAGGGGGAAATAAAATGTATCTCACAACTTAAAGATGTCAGTATAAAGTATGGTGCTGTGAAACTATATTAAGTTTATTACTTCAGGATATAATACACATGTTATGATCATGAAGTGATTAAAATGTCTTCCTCTAGCCCTACAACCCAAACAAGCAGATATGCCCCTTGTACTCATAAATCAGCACCTCGGAGAATAATAAGACTAGCAAAGCTTCCGTGACACTTGCTATGTGCCAAGTACTTTGCTAAGAGCATAAGATACTCATCTCATCCTCACTCCTCCTTATGCGGCTCATTTCAACCTTGCGCAATAGATGGAATTATTACCCATATACTACAGAATCATTCCTTGTATATTACAAATACACCCACACATTTGAAACACGGAGAGGTTAAGTATCTTACCCTGGGTCATACGCTCAGTAAGCAAAAGCACCATTGAGAAAGTACTTATTTGTCTTCCTTGGTCAGAGAACCAGAAATAACTTTCTAGTTTCAATCTCCAAAGGAAGGGAGATAGAACTTGCCATGAAAGAAAGGGGGACTTCAGAAAGAGATACCCAGCGAAATCAGAGTGAGGGGCAGCTAACCTCCTAGTCAGTCAGATGGCCTGCCACACACCCTTCTTAAAGGGAAAGGATCACAGGGCTTGGAACCTGCCACCCCCATGATATGAGCCTCACTTCTCCAACTATGGGGAAACACTAAGTCAAGAAAGGGTACCTGCCATGGGTCACTAAGCAGAGATGAACACTGAAAGACTAGACCAACTCAGTGTGACCCAAGGTGAGGGGATGGCGGGATAAGCTGGAGCAGCATGGACTAAAGCAGAGCAGGAAATGCCCAGAGTGACAATGGCAGCAGAGAAACGCTGTAAGGGGAACGAACCCATTTTCCAACCAAGGAGAGAAGAGGCAAACAAACTTGCAAAGATTTGTACTGAGGATAACAAAGTCTCACTCCCCGAACATTCATCTAAAGGAGTACAAGGCTACAAAATTCAGCCTCAGACACCAGACAGGCAGAGGGGAACCAAAGGAACCAAAGACAGCCGATGCAGAGAGCAGAAGGCAACGACGTAGCCTATATCAGAAAACATTCACCCACTCTTCAGGCAAGAACGGGAAATGTGGTCAGAGAAAGGGTTGCCCTGACACAGTCTATAATTAATTGCCATGTTTGATTTCATGTTTAGTAAATGGAGGTAGGAGTTTTCCACAGAGCCCTTAGGGTGTTCTCTAGACAATCCATTTTTAATTACAAGTTTAAGAACCTTAATAGGAGTTTGTCATGTTCTGATAGCTAAATACAGCTGGATCCTAACAAGACACTGGACACTGGACAGATGTGCAGAGATAATATGACTCAGTTGCAGGCTGATGAAGATGGGTGAGAGGGACCAAACCATGAGAAGACCCTTGGTGCTTCATGGCCGCTACAAGTCAATCACTAAGTTTGTTCTTTCAGTTTATTCCCCACTGAGTATCAGACTATCACATATGTACCAGAAGATATAGACAAAATAGGGTCAGTCTGCTGATGCCAATTAAGTAAACAATTTATATAATATTGAGATAGGGGTTTTTGTTGGTTTGATCTTAAATTCTTTTGAGCATTTCCTTTTCCCATCTTCATCCTGTCCTTTTTTTCTTCTTCAGTTTTCTCTTTGTCAGACCCTTTTGGCTTTTCTCACCCCTAAACATCTCTCTCCTCTTGATGTGGTTCACATCTGCCAGTTACAACTGCCTTCCCTGTTCTCCTGTGTCAATCAAAATCTAGTTCTTCACCATAAATGTTAAAATTGTGTGATGTTATGCAGTCCATTAGAGTAAAATATGTGTGTCTTTCTCTTTCTCTGAAACCCTTTTAACCTACCTTTTTTTAATATAATTTTTATTTTTTAAAAGCTCTAAAAATATGTAGGAAAAGGAGTTTAGCTTTTCTTTCCAGTTCAAATGTACATACAAGAGTATTTAGTATATGCCCTGAGCAGAAGTTAGCTACTTTGAAAACCTATTTGAATCCTACCCAATTACAGCATAAGATATTACAATATAAAGTCTCTCTCTGGTTAGAGAAAGCCTTCCATTTTAGAAAAAGCTGATAGAAATTAATACAAATAAAAAGCATCATCTCTTTAAAATTCATTATATTTGCATTCCACTCCCATGCAGTCCTCATTATCTCTTTTTAGTTGATGCCTGTAGCCCTGTACTCATTTTTCCAATTTTCACGAAGGGATTTTTATTTCTTTCAATTACATATGTTCCCAATATTTTAGTTGCTCCTAACTTTTTTCCAGCAAAGGGCCAAAAGTCATAGTTTTGTCATGTTGTTTTTGCCATAATAAACATTACAGCTAATGTCCTTTGTCTAAATTGGTCTCCATTATCCTCTACATCTTCGTGGTGGTTGTTTTTTGTGTTATATTTTTCCTAGCATTGCATCTCCATTCTCTTGAATATCTAATGTGTTGATATTGTTTTCTGAGACTCTCATTATTTCTAGCACTCTACCCACAGTAAACAACATATATTTCATTATTTTCTAAATTGCTTTTAAACTATTTTAGGAAAGTTTGAATAATTCGATGACTTATAATGCATGACTGAATTTCTTTGATTGACCAGGGCAAATCACTGGAAATATAGAAACTGTACACACATTAGTGGAAAATAAATCATTTCAAAGGCTATATGATTTTACATTCTAAGAAAAATGAGTCAAATATATTTTTAAATGCAAAAACTAAAAAGTCAGGATTTCTCTTACTTAGAGAAATATATTTTAAACATAAAACTTGCAGAATGTAGGACTCTTTTGAAGTGAATCTTAAATTCCCATTCTCTTCATTATTCTATTTTATTTTACTGCTTTCAGAGTAGAAATAGTCAACCAGGAATGGGATGTGTAAAAAGTTATTTTTTGTGGTTTTTATTTCGGCTTTGCCCTGGTTGGGTCAGAAAGAACATGAAAAATATTTTATGAATTAAACCCAGTTTAGGTATACCATTTGAATAATGAAATCATCAATGCATGTATCAAGCAAGTATAATATTCTTTTTGTCTGCTTAACTATAAAAATTTTAGATGGTATTTTTACATGGCTTTGAAATTCAAACCATGAAATTTTAAGTGATTTCTGCCCATTTTTAGAAGGGGAAGTAGGTTGAAGGGAGAAATTATAATCATGAATAAGAGAAATTTTGTACAAGGTGATTTGGCAATATCAAACCTGAAACCAGGACAAAATCCTAAAGTTAAACCCCGTGTCTTGTTGAAAAGTTCCCTGCAACTTATACCATAAATGAAAAATTAGTAATTGATATGTAATTTTAATGTCATACTAGAAATTAAACTCTAGGTTGTATCAAAGAGGAAAACCTATACAAAGAAATGCCTTCAATTACAGCCATAAGAATTACCAGAAAAGGTGGTGTTCAATCTGATTTAACTAAACGTGTATTTTTCTGCTCCAGGGGCCCACGGCAGCCTCAGGTGTGCTCTTTGAATTGTGGCAAAAGTTACACTTCTAACATACCCAGACCACAGTCCTAAAACTAAAACCTAAAGACAATCACAGTCAACTGGGGTAAACTGAAAGGTGGTGAGGACACAGGGCGAGAGATCCATGCTCTGAATTAAAAGCAACTGCTCTCAGAACCAGCATCTCAACACCAGCTTGGCTCTAGGAACAGTAGTTATTATTAGATTGAAGGTATTGACACCCAGAGCAAACATGCCCACCATGAGGAAGCTAATGTTTCACTGAGAAACAGAAGTTTATTTTCCACTTAACGTTTGTTTTTGATAAATGCCACTATAATGGATTGCCTTTGCACCTTGATGCTTATTTATTGGGGTAGAGGAGACCCTGAAACATGGCTAGTTAGATACTGTAATAAGCAATATTTTTAAAACTAAGCTAATGTTAGGAGTCATTAAGATACCTCTATGTCTCTAGAGGAGATTTCAGAGAAACCATCTTTCTAGGCAAGCATAAGGAGGCAGGAATTTGTTTTGAACAGGAATTGTTAGGTGTCCTGAATACAGAGAAGTCACCCCCTACTGTTTGAAATTGCACCAACAGAAAAACCTGGAAAGAAGTTGCCAATTGCTACCCAAGGTAGTTAGCCTGCAGGTGGAAGGCTGGCCACAAGCCAAAACTTTTAACGTCATATACACCCAATTTCCAATTTTATTACTATTACTATTATTATTATTAGCATTATTAGCATTATTAGCCTAACATATAAATAATTATGTGAACAATTTCCATGACCTCCATCCACAGCATTCTCATTTCTGGCATTGGGAATAGTCATGGCTGCAACCTCCTACCTCTATCTTTAAAAGTCTGATCCTTGAAGTGGTTCCCAAATCCCATTGTTAGGTTTACATAGTGAGACATAAAATATACAAACTGAAAGGAATCAATGAGAGGAAGGTACACTTTCAGACTTTGTTTCAACCTGCCTATGGATGAATTCTTGTTTTTTAAATTATTTTATATGAAGACCTCAGAAGAACACTTTCTCCATCTATTTCTTTTTACCTCATGGGAAATGCTAGTAAACCTAGGTAGGTAAAAGGCATCTCTATATCTCTTATATGTCTCTATACAAAATGACATCTCTATGATGTAATGATTTTTGTTTAAAGCATCAATGAGCTATTTAACAGAGATTGGAGTTTAAATGAAGACTTGCCGTTGAGACTGTTAAAAAACCAGGCCTACATGGTTGTCTGTAAGACTTTAAGTTGAAGGTATAAATTCATATATTAGCTCTTTGCATCAGGGATGCTCAAAAGAGAAATGAATTTAAAGAGGTCAGAAAAGAATGAAAAAGAGATAAAAAAAGTAGTGATGAGGTGAGAAAACCCCAAAAGGGCAATTAGTGGTTTACCCCCCACTGTAGGGAGATGAAATGGACAAAAAGGAGAATTCTTGACAGAAGTGAGAAATAAAAAAGTCAAAGGGTGGTAAAGGCTTTGTTTACTTTACCACTATTACCCATAATCAGAACATACTGCCATGCCACCAACAGAATGATACTTGTGACAAAAATCCACAAAACATTTCATATCTTACAGGTGTTAGTCTGATCTACATACTCCAATACACTCTCTCAAAAGCATTATTTTTTTAAAAAGAAGAGCTTCAACCATAAGTGATTCGCCTTTATTTGTTACCATAATTCACCTTTTTTCTCAAAATTTACATCATTTGCCAGACATACTAAATCTCTTTTCAGACTTATTAAATCTTTTTCGTGCTAATGTACTCACTTCCTACAATTTGCGGTACATTACCCCAAATTTGTCCTCACTCTGCCGAAGAGCTTCATGAAGACTCTCATTGTTTGCCAAGAAATTAACTCTCAAGAATGGTCAGAGGTTCCTATACAAGTGCTAATGAGCGTTTGGCTCTCACACAGCAATCTCACCACTGCAGCTCCCACACAACAGTGTTAATAAGTATTTAACGTCTTTAGGGAAGCCTCCTGGGTCCAGGACAAAGCCCCAGAAGGAGGATGTTCTAATCCTCAGCCCTAGTGGTTCTCAATCTCTGGCATGTTTGGCAGATTTCAGAAACACCCAGGGTACTTCCTAAAATATAGATGCCAGGGCCCCTTTATCAAAGATCCTGATGCTGTGGAGCTGGGGTGAGGCCCAGAAATCAGCATTTTATGCATCCATCTCCACCTGTAATTCTAATGCGGCTAGTTCACGAATAAGGTTTATCCTGGAAGATCCCAGTTTCTGCTTGCTGTCTTGACAGGATTATTAACAGGAACTCCTTTGTTTCTCAAAGTCTCTTTGTTTTGACAGAGAATATAGGCACCAATATTGGACCCAACATTATCGAGTCGCTCGCATGGATTACATTTGATTACCCCTATTCTAGACTGTCTTTAAGGACAGAAGATGCACCTTACTGATTTCCAGACCAGTTGAGACGCTATCACAATTGTACCCACTCATTTGACAACTGTTTTTGAATGCCTACTATCTGCCAGTTATTGATCTGGGCCCTGGGACACAGAGGCAAACAAGGCTTAAAGCTTCTATGTCCTAACAGCGAGGGGAGTCAGATAATAAACAGGGAGGCAAGACGTACACAAAGATAAGGTCCGTTAGAAAGTGCTAGGACAAAACTGAGCCTGGAACTGACCTGGAAAATTCCTGAGTGTGGGGAGTAAACCAGACAGGTGATCAGGGAAGTCCTGGCTGAAGAGGCGATCTCAAGGGCAAGGTACCTGAAGTACAAGTGCTTGACACGAGTGAGAAACAGAATACCAGCCAGCGGGGCTGAAGGGTAGATTGGGATAACACGAGGTCAGAAAATTAGTAATCATCACTATGGCAATGTTCTGTGAGCCAAGCACAACTGTAAACCCTTTATGTACATGCGGGTTTATAATTACTCTATAAAGGAAGCCCTATTCTTCCCATTTTACAGATGAAACAGAAACCTGGAGATGGAAGGAACTTGACCGAAGACCCACAGGTAGCAAGTCATGAAGCCAAGATTTAAAGTCTGGCAGTCTGGTCCCAATCTGGGTCTATGCTTTTAGAACATCCCTCCATGTGGTGATACTAATAGTAGTAGTGATTATACTAATAATTAATAATAGTAGCTCACCTTAAATGAGTGCTATGATACTCCTTTTAAAGTGCCTTTCAGGTATTATCTTACCCTTACAAAGCCTTTTGGAGATAGGTACTATTATTCTCCTTATTTTACTTATGAGAAAAGCAGAGACACAAAAAGGGGCTTATAACTTGCACATGGTCACAAGTCAGCAAGTGTTAGAACAGGAATAGATCACAATGAGCCTTGCGAACTGTGAAAGGTCATATTGAATTAGGTAACTCTGGCCTTTTTCTATACACAGTTTTGCTCTTGAAATAAAGAATTAAGTGATTTTTCCAGTAATTTTCCTGTCCTGAATATATCTTTAGGGTGGACGTTGCGTATTAGCTTTGGAGTCTCTTGCAAACCACTTAAGATTCCTTTTTGCAACATCTATATTCTGCTTTTCTCCTGAACTATCACATCTTACAGGCTACCCTATTCTTTCTGGGCACATTTCCACTTTTCTACACTAACATTCTAACTGTAACTTGACCAAGCATTCTAACTGTGCTTTTGCTTTCATTTTGACACTTAATAATTCATGGATTCGTGTTGCTTCCTTTTCATTTATGAAGACCAAATCTTTATGATTCTATGGTTTAAATTAAATATTTATTAAAACCTTGCCCTCTGCAAAGGGTACCAGAGGCCCAGTTCTTAAGTCTCCAAGTACATAGCAGTGGAGGAACTTGTAGCTGTGTGCCTCTAAAACAAGATACAATGTAAGAAATGTCCCTGGACTTCTGTGCATTCCGTCAGCTCACAAATGTCATTCCCACACTCCCACACCATCATCACAAAGCACACCAGTTTTTCCACACAAAAGCCACTTTAGGTTGTTATTCTGTACTTGCTTTTCCCCTTTAAAGTTGTTCTTAAAGTCACTCTAAAATGAACATCACCTGCGTAAAATGCTGGGCCTACACGAGTTACAGTAGTGAGCCCTCCACCCTCCAGAAATGGTTGGAAAGCAAAGTAAATAGGGTTGGTCTATGTGTGCTAATTCCAGATATTTTGTAGACCTGATGATTGTGTAAAGCAATTCACTCAGAAAATATATCCCATTTTCTCATTAGCTTCCTCATTATAATTTTACAAATAATAATAAATCCAAAGCACAGAGAGGTTCAGTGACTTGCTGAAAGTAACAAAAATCAAGTAGTAAATACTAGAAATAATCAAAGAAACAGAATACATGAGCAAGCCACCATCTTCATAGACAAAGAGATGGCAGTCTGTCAACCTGTATCAAATCATGCAAACACGGAAGGAAAGATACCCAGAGAACAATTCCCAGAAACAAAGCAGAAGCAGACCACACTTGATCTAATCAAAATCTAGCAAGTGTGCTGGAGAAATCATCCGGCTTTAAATTTTTAAAAACCATTAGTTGTCCAATTAGAAGATGAAAGGAAAAAAAAAATGCCTTTTGCTGAGACCTACTGCTAAATTTGGTCAATTTTGTTGTTTATCAGAGCAGAAAGTCCTTACACTTACCCTTCGACAAATTTGAAGAAAAAAAAAAAACATTTGCTGCAATCAGGTGAAGTAGGTTATTAATGGTTCTGAACAGATACACAGGATTGCCTCATCCTGAGACAATTAAGGCTGGGGAGAAAGTGTGTTTAAAATCTGAGGACTGACTGTCATGGAACAGGTGGTCTTCCTACAACTGGCATTGTTTGTATAATTCTGAATTGCTCGATACATTTCATCTTTTTAACGAATCACTCATGAATTCAGAGGTCTTCCTTTTTTGTTAACTCCAGCTCAGCAATAACAAAAATTACCCAAAGAAAGCATGGAGGTTTTACAAAGGAAAAACAGAAGTAAAAAACTAATTAGCATTATAACACTTCACATCATCAAGCTTGGAAGAAAACGAAAAACTATTGACAGTGAGAACATAAATCAAATAAAAACAAAACTTTCAGGTGAGTTTGTAAGTTAAATCCCTGCATCGCTTTGACCTTGGCTACTCAGTCTAATACTACATACTTGCCTATCAAAATTGCAAAGCAAAGCATTTGCAAATTACTGAGGAAAAAAGCTCTTGGGAAGGAAAACTTGCTATTTCCCAAAACAATAATATAGATAAATAGCAATCAATCTAATGCCCAAGTTTCTATTTTATGTTATTTTCTCCAGGAATCTCCCCTCCACCATCTCTCCACCACACACATACACACAAGCACAGGATTAGATCTGATTGTCTAAGTGATCTCTTAAAGTGTCCTGTACTCCCCTTATTCTAGCAGATATCACACATTATTGCCATTGATAATATAAGTTACTGTCTTTCCTGGTATCAAAGTACATTCAGCCTCAAGTAATGGAATCCTAAATAAAATGACTTAATAAGGATATTTATTATCTACTTAACATGAAAATGGGAGAGAGATGGATCAGGATGGTCACTGAAGGACCGACTTCTTTCCTGCCTTCCTCTCTATCATCCTCAGCTAATCAGCTCTTTCTCTCATGGTCGCAAGACAACTACAGCATCTCTCCAGACAGACGGAGGGTGGAATTCTGATTGAGTCAAATACATACTGAGTGGACTTGTGTCCTGGTTTGTCTGAGGAGACTCTCTTTACACCAGTTATCTGGGCTTAATTATTCACATACCCACTTTCATGCTCAAAAATGTCTCTGAATGAGAAATTGTATGATCATTCTCCTGGATGTCCTGAGGAAAGTTTCTTCAAGTCATCAAGCCCCCATTTTCTTTATAAATGATGATGACACCTCTTGAATGAGGTATATGTGAGAATTGAATGGGACATTTTATGGAAAGTGTCCAACATCTGGTTGATCCTGAATGGATGACAGCTCTTTAGATAATCTGTCCCAAGATCAAAGATGAACTGAAAGGTGGAAAGTTAAGTAGAAAAACACACTAAAATTATTCAGGTGACAAGAAACAAAGATATAAAAGGAGGAAAAAGTGGGGCAAACTGTCACTGGAAGACTTAAAGACAAATTGGATGTGAGCCTAAGGGGGAGAAGTAAAAAGAAAATTCCTGTGTTGTGAACTTGAAGAACTGAAAGTTATTGATCCTATTAAACAAAATCATGAAATATATTTTGGGGCGGGGAGGGGCGAGAAGAGGTGGAGAAGACCTTCAGATCCATTTTGGACCAGTCCAGTTTGACAAGCCATGTGTTAAGAAATATACATCTCTGCTGGGAAGCTGGAAATGGGTCTTAGGAAGTCAAGAAGGAGCCTGAGGCTGGAGAGAGACACTTAGGAGTTACCCATATGCAATTTTCAAAGCTACAGAAAGAAACTGTCAAGGCAGAGAGTATGATGAAAGAAAACAAATTAGAGCAAACTCAGAAACTTGATGGAAGGACTTGTACTTAAAGTTGGGCCTTAAAGCTTGGTTTGTGCTATAAATTAAAAAGATAAAGATATTTCAGATCTAAGGACCTGTTCTTAAGCAAAAGAGGGGTGGCTTAGTACTCAGCAAACCATCTAATCTGAACGTGTGAGTTCATTATGCCTTCAACTCTCAATTTCAGTCCACATGAAGCTCCAATCATATGGAGTTTGTATCAAACCTACAACAAATGATAAAAAAAAATTCAATATGAATTATTATGCCTTAGAAGGCATAACTATGCCTTTTTTGAAACGGCCTTATTTTGGAGTCATTCTGTCACTTGTGTTGCTGTTGTCACCCCTATCAGACACCTGCTCCAGGAGCAAGTGCAGTTACACACACAGGAGGTTCAGCAACAATCCCTCTGAAACCACAGGGCAAAGCAAATGCCCCCATCTGACCATCACCTTGCCTCTGAAGCTCTCACAAATAAAGAAAGTGTTTTGTTTTCTGTAGAGAAAATATCAATACTAGCTACTTCCCTTACTGTCATCAAAAGATATCAATGATAATAATACCAAGCAGAATAATAACACTAAGTTTAGCTTTATTATTCTTTACTCTCCTATTTTCATAACTATTTGCATACTTTTACAGGAACGGTGTTTAATTTTTTAATTATGTTCCCTCTAATCTGTAATAGAGTCAAGTGTTTACTAGTTCATCTTTTTCACATGCACAAAAATCTGTGGTTTTTCAGTGGTTTCAATAATTCATAGTCCAATTTACCATACAATCGATCCACATTTTCTAAATATTATCCAAAATTTAACACTGTATGGAAGGGGTCACTGGTCATCAGAGACAGAATGATCCTGTCTCTGATGATCAGATCCAGAATAATCCTGTATTCTGAGGCTTTATCCCCACATTCAAATAAAATCAAGTCAATCTTTCTGTTGAGTGAAAAACTCCAAATACTGCCTCTCTGTGGCAGTATCCTTTGGTGCTGATATCTTTCTCTGATTATATGATCCCCAACTTAATTCTGTATTGCTCAGAAAAAATAAAAAGAATCCCAATTAAAGTATGCCAACAGCAACAGGGATATCTTTGCCAAGTAACAAATAAATACCTTGAAAAAGAGGTTTCAACAACATCCAGATTGTACCACTAATATACCATCAGTTAGGGAGACCTTTTGCCATGGATAGAATCACATAAAAAATAAATGAAAAGAAGGATGAAATAAGCTGGTGACCCAGGAGCACCCAAATAGCATAAGTAAAACCCTCAAATCCTTGAAAGTTCACATAAGCCCCCAACACAGGTATTGCTGTAAATATCCCCATTCTAGGTTGGGTATTAAGAAGGCCAGGCTAATTCTCAGGCTAATAGGACCTTGGTGGGGGACAGCATCCCAATGATCTTCTGCAATTTCCAGCCCCCTGAGTGCAGCAACAGATTTAGATTATATAGGCAGATATTGGCAAAAGGAGGCAAGAAGAAACAGCATTTTCCCAACTCAGACTATATACTTCAGATATTTGTTGTCAGTTCATGAAAATACTAGACGGCCAAAGCATCAAAATTATCAACATTTACTTATTTCAGATAAATAAAATCTTTTCCCAGTTATTCCAAATCTTGTAATATTTAAAGACTTTTGTGTAACCATTAACTGCTTTTCCCCAAAATTTCACTGCGGAAATGATTTAATTTGAGGGCTCTTACCTTTTTCAGTTTAAAGAGTAGGAAGAGAAACAGTATGTTATTTTTAAGGCAAAATTTTACTAATTCAGTCGATCATTTAAAAATGAGTTGAAATACAAGGCAATCAACATTTTTTTTCTAGACCATTAAAGAGTATTTTGCTCCCTAAAAAACATACAGAAAAACAAAATAATAATGAAGACTAGGCATTTTAAGATATGTACTACTAAGCATGTAATATTTAGATTACTCTATGCTAAGTTGGGCTTCCAGAATTCTACCCACTATGTTTCCTGTGCTTGTGCAGGCCCCACCCACTCACATATTCTGGCACTAATCTTGGTTCTTTTGGTTTCTCAAAGCTCCTTTTGTGTGTCTATGTCACGTCACTTATTTCAGCCTTGGAATCACAGCCATCATTGGACCAAGGACCGACAGAGGACTTCCTTTCCTCCTAAATGAGAGCCCACCAAAAATAGCATCCTCCCATATCATACCTACTGCATCCTTATTCCAAGGTTTCCAGGATAGACTAGCTTTTTGGTCACTAATTTAGTCTTGCCTTCCTTAAGAAATGCTGTCCACACTCAGGACTTCAATTTCACTATTTTCATTCAGAGCATTTTGCTCTGAGGCAAGTTGCAGATACAATAAACTTATAAGAGGCACAGATTTGCCTTTCAGAGATTACAGACATCATTAATATGCCTCTTCCCATAAATAAAAGCTAGATGGAGACCAGGAGACCTAGATCTGGTCCTGGACTAGCTATGTTGATTAGAATCAGTTCATTTCCATGACCCTCATTTTCTTCATCTGTAAGAGAAAGGATCCAATGTGAGTGATATTGGATCTCCACCAAAGACAAGCCTCTCTTATACCACATTGTATTCCCAAAGTTGCCTAAATGATGAGAAATTCTTTAGACTCTCATCTTTTGTTTCACATTTTGTTTCAACCAACTTTGATGCTTATTTTTCCCCTCCTGTACTGCTAAGTGTAGATGGATCTCTTCGAATTCTTTCAGGCAATTTTAATTTTATAAAAGTTCTCTAAGTGGTCCTTTCAATATAATAAAATAAAACAATGAGACTGTCTAATCCTCTGTGATTCTGAGTATGTAAAAACATGCTTTTGACATATATATATATGCATATACATGCTTATATATTTATATATATACACATACAGAGAGCTGATCAGAATAATTCCATACATGAAATCTTTGGGTTTTTTTTTTTTAACTCTCAATACTATAGAAAATTTAAAGGATATTTGCTTTTTCAGAACTAAAAGGGACTGAGTGCTCTTTCAGAGACCATATATGGGGTTTAACCCACCAGGTTCATCATGACTGAAAAAGATGGTGAACTCTCCACCTGAAAAACAAACAGGCAGCTGGTAAAAGGCTCCTTGCTCTCAGGAACGCAGTTGGGTTGTCTACACCCTCGGTTTTGCAGCCGAGCATTTCAATACAAGTTGACACAACATGTTCTGGGCTATCAGCTCCACCTCCAAAATATAATATGTCCAGTGTGAGGTAAGTATCACTGTAGCCAATACGAAAAAACTGCCCTTGGTAGCATCTACTTTATTTCATAGTTGTATTATACAAAAAACCATGTTGTTTTAAAGATCTACTGAGTTGATTAGGGTAAGAAGATAGTTAAGATGTTGCTATAAAGAAGGAGTTAATTGTGAATAAATATTTTCCACATTTACAAAAGCACTCACATGGAAAACCAATTTCCAGTCAGCTGCAAAGTAATATTGTTTTCTAATAAATACTAACATATTAAAGATGTGACTCAACTAATATCTAAGTGAAAGCTCCTACAAAAGAAGCTGATTTAATAAGATAGTAGGATATCTAAAATATTGAAATCTCAAATGATTGTCAGAGAAGGTGGCATATTATATCAATCTCATTCCTTAGCAAATAGTTAATTTTCTCATTTGTTACTTTGACTAAAAAACAAGTTTTTAAAGACTATCTCATTATAAGTATCCTTACTTTTGTAAAAAGAGACAACCTATAAAAATATTTTAAACTTCTATAAATTTGTTTTAATCTGTGCATGTGTGTATACATGTGTATGTGTGTGTATACAGATACTTGTATAAAACTAATGTTTAAAAGTATTTTGACTATTTAAATGATTATCTTAACTTAATTCATATTTATACTTCATGATGTAAGATAATACAAACTTCTTATTCCTCCACCTTAGTTGATTAATGTGAACACACCCATATTTCCAGTATAAGGTTTGTTGATATTGAAAACAACAAATATTGCAGAGAAATTTTTCCTTTGGGAAAGAAATTGTAATTAACTCCCCATTGTCATCCCCAAGCATACCAGGATACTAGAACTCGCCTGAAGTATTCTCTCAGTCCACCAATAAGCTTACACAATTATGTGCATTTTTTTTGCATTCTACCCAGACACAGATCAAAGCCCACACATATTAAGGAAATTGTTCTTCCTATCATCCTTCATTGCAATGGCTGTGCTATGATTTTGCCTTGAAATCTTCATAAGAGAGAGAGGATGTCTGAGCTAAAAGGCATATTAAGCCATTACAAGCCAAGTGTTTTTTAAAGAATTGGAAAACATAGTTCTTACGGATTTTTGTTAGATAATCATCTATATGAATGAACTAATGAACTACTCACTTGTTTAAATATATAAAAATAATAATGTAATGAAAATAGCTTGAGTCTCTGACTAACCATGAACCAGAACTTCATGAAATTTCAGGGGCTACAGATATTTACTGTATTTAGGAAACCTCATTCACAACTAACATTGAGAATAAAAATAAATTTTAATCAAAGAACCATGCTACAAACATACTTAGAAATACCTAAAACTTAGCCTTATATTAAAGGCAGGTTGTGGAGGCAGCAATTCAGAGGTATTTAGCTGAAAGCAATAGGAATTAGATCATTCATTCAAGATGAATATATCTTAATGTTTAAAGTGATGATCAAGGGGTGGGGTACAAAAGCTTCGGAGTTTATGCAGATTATCAGAGATTTGTCATAAAATCTGAGGGAGTTTGAGATAAACAGCAAAATGTATGCGGAGAAGTTTGGGGAAGAGAAAAGGTCAATTAATGCAAATATTTTACTTTATAGACCCTAAGTAGATAAATATCTCCTGTCAGGTCTCCTAGAATCCTAAATGCTTATTAAACATGAGATTAGAACAATTTTGCCTATTTTAATCCTTATTTTATAGGACGCACATATTATAGGGCCTTGTACTCACCTGTTCAGGGGCTACCCAAAGACGCTGACATCTTCAGCCAGGTGGGCTTTCATAAATTAGCACTTTCTAGAGTCACAGACTCAGCTGACATTGCATACAGCCCTCATCTTCTCTGCGTTACCTTACCTCTTCTGACTCTGCCCCTGCCACCGCTGTTTTCATGTTTGTATTTATGACTTATCTTTCTGGAGGAAAGTTTTTGTTTGTCTATATGTCTGTGGGTACAGAGGTTTCTCTGTGTTTATGTGAATAGAAAAATGGTCACTGAAAAATTCAGAGTACAGTTAATTGTGGGATTCAGAATCCATTAACTCAAGGCATCTTGACTATTTTCTCTGAAATATTTGTGTGCTGATAACTAACTTCCCTAAAAAAAGAACACCATTCAGATATTGGCTTCTCAGGAATTCACTTCAAAAGCGTTTTACCTCCACTCGTTCCCCCGGCCCTAACTCTTTACTATCTCTGCTTATAAAATATTGGTTGCCTTGGGCTCCATGAATAAATAAATATACATAAGCCCTCTGGGAAAATGTTTGTGTACACCTTTAGCTAGAGTCCTGTGGAGTTTTTAAAGCTGGAGGGGATCCACTAATTGAATAGCAACACATTTATATTTTTTTAAAGAAAATCTTTCTAACAATCTACAAGGACTCAGTTTTCTGTTCTAACGCTCATTCAGCCCTCCTCTTCTGTAAATTTCAGTACCTATATACTTTCTTCCAAAATTACCTTCACAGAGGTATTGTAAATTTTGCTAGTGTAAGGAAATGTTTAAGATACTCAATAAGCCAAATAGTGTGTTAATTATTTTAGTACAGTTTCCACATAAACTCATAAGGTTTGGGGGTAATTACAGATTTTATTTTTTGAGAACATGATCCCAATATGTGACTCCCTGTCCTAAAAATACAGTTGCAGTCCTAGCCAAATTAAAGTAAATGGAGATGAACTCTTTGGTTTCGATAAGGAAGCGATATATAACATCACAAATAATTGCAGCTGGGCGATTAGCAGAGTGACCCTCACTGAACTCGTGAGAGGACACTCTCTCTGGGTTAAAAATCCCTAACTTTAGCTACTCATTCAGGAAATTATATCTGAAGTGAATTTAAATGTATTCTCATTTGAAAAACTAGAGATTATTGGGGGCTGGGGGGGTCCTTCACATTTTCCCACTTCTCCCCCAATTTTGACAACTTGTTTGACCCCGATGATTTATTGGATCACTACTGAAACAGAGACAAGGCTTTCATTTCCCAAAAGGTTCTGTCTCCTCAAGGCTCCCCTAAAAGTCTAGGAAGCTTTTCCAAGCAATTCCCTGGACATCTCAAGTTTTTTGCCTGAATCGCAAAAGCTTTCAAGGAATAACAACACTTGGCAAAGCAACTTTGCTTCGACTCCAGGGAGGGGGGTGGCGGGAAACCCCGGTGTCCCTCTTTTTCCTCCGCCAACCCTTTTTCTGAAATCTTGACATCCACCGGGTGGAAAAGTAGGTTAATTAGGCAGGAGTCTCTGGCTCGGCCCCCGGCGGCGGTTTTCAGGTGGTTGCGAGCCCCGCCGCCTTCGGAGAGCGGAGTGATGAAAACTGTAGGGAGGCTGCGCGGGCCGGCCGGCCGCACACAATGGCGCAATTATTTGTCTAAAGTTCCATCCTCCGCGAGTTCCTTGCATAATTCAAGCGTAATTAGGCCGACGGTGCTCCCTTTAAAGGCATGACTTTGAGCGGGGAAGGGGGGTGTTTATTTACTTTGGGGCTTCGCTTCAAGAGCAGCTTCCGGAGGAGCTGGGAAATGATTACAGGATTGGTACCATCTGCGTGGAGAATTCAAAAAGTTTTTCCTCTTGCAAATCGAAGCTTTGCAAACTTTTCACTCCCCTGCTCCCCTCTTCACTTGCAACCTGGTGTCACAGACTCACATTCAAGAACGGCTGGCTCTTAAAAACAAAAAAATCCACCTAGGACTTGTGCTCACTGCCCAATAGTCTAAATGCTGGCTTTCACCTTGAATGCTATTCCTCCCAGTCAACCACCATGTGGCAGGACTAGGGCTGAGTAACGCCTTTTGCTCCTTGCCCTGGGTCTCAGAACCCCGGAATTTGGTCCTCAAAAGTCGCCATGCGGAGGGAACATTTGAACCAAACTGAAAACCCAAAGAAACTAGCTTTGAGGCCAAGGGGCCCGGTCGGGAGAAGGTTGGAGTGTTTTGTCTACCAATTTCTACGATTTTCTTATTTATATCAAGGTAATGGAGGTGATGGGGGAAGTTAGAAACAGCATGAATGAGAAGGTGCTTGTTTTGGCCTTGGCAGCTAGGGTTAGAGCTCAAAAGTTTTCACTCTGCATCGTGCAAAATTGTAAAAACAAATCCATATGTCTCCAGCTTAGTATATATCACCTAACTTTTAATACACTTCCTATTAGACAATGTTGCTCCCTACATGCAATTGTTCTCTCTTAATATACAATATAGTTCTCAAATGGCAATACGATCTACTATAATATGTATCACCATAACATATACACCATGTAATATACATACATATGTCATTTAATGTCCTCTTGTAATATATAGAAAGAAAATGAAAGTGTATGTTAATATACATCAAGTAAGGTGGTTTGTATTCGGCGAGATAAATACACAATAGATTAAAATCTGTATAATGCGAATATATATATACATATATGCATAAAAATATTGTACCTATGGGCGCATGTTAGATACTAAGATCAGCTTTGAAGCCGCATTCCACCCTCTTGCACCTGTTGTTGAAAAGCCTGTGGCCACCAGAAGTACAAACCTCACCTCTCTCTTTCTTCCCCACAAACTCAAGCTCCAGAGGTACCTTTCACTCCCCTAGCAATGGAAGGGAAGTCCTTGATCATATTAGCAGGCTGCACCGGGTCTGAGCCAACAGCTGGAACTTCTTTTTCAGAGGAGGCCAAGACAGCCCAGGCCACAGGAAAAACTCCTAGAAGTTCAACTTCTCTCGGCTAGGCTGGGTCAAAGTTCCAACTTGAGGAAATTGTCTTAAATCTGCTCCGGAAGATCTTCTCGCACCGAGGCGGGCTAACCTGGCAGGGCCAGGTTGTTGTGGCTCTCAGTACTGGGCCGGGGGGTCCTCTGGACGCCACCCCTGCGGCTCGTTCCCCCTCCCCCCAAGACCTGGGCCCCTTGGAAACACTTTTCTTTGGGCCTCCGCAGCAGATTATGGGGCAAGCGCAAAAGGAGAATTAATATGGTTTTCCTGGGATTTGGTTTCCATTCTCAAGGTTCTTAATTCTGGCCTTTTCAAGGCTCTATTCTGCGCCAAGAAGAGTTAGATTTTGCCAAACACTGGCACCCAGGAATCTTGGCCACTCGGAGAGACTTTGAGAACGGAAAATTCGTTAATTTTAAGAGATTTTTTGGGAGAGAAGTTGGGGAGACAGGGAAAAATCAATGCTTGAACCCTCCAGCCCCGGCACAACCGGCCTCCTGGGACGGGACGGAGGGAACGCTTTTCCTTAACCTGGGTCCGGGCGCCTCCCTCCAGCCCGGCCGCTGAGCGATTCGAATTTCTGTGCAGTATTGAGAACATATCCTAATGTCTATAAAAACTTGGTGGAAAGAATTTGATGAATGTGTCTAATTGGTTTAACCCGCCAACTATTCAGGAGAAGAAAAGCTCCGTCATTAGCCTTAATTAAGGTTTTTTTTTTTTTTTAAGTCTGTGGCTTTAATGATCATAGAAACTGCGAAGTCCAACACGAGCATCTGTGTCATTTTAATTACCCTGTGTATTTGTTGGGGATGTGACAAAGTTACCCAATATTTTCCCACATCCTTTCCAATTCATAGGGGAGCCCCGCGAGCAGGGCAGGCTCGCATCCAACGCAGAGGACAAGCGCAGCGTTTGCAAAGTTGAGGCTGAATCGCTTGGGGGGCTTCCAGTCTCTTCTGCCACGCGCGCCCCCGAGCGCCAACTATTTGAAGAATTTGGACCACCGTCTGAGGAACGATTTGCCATCGGATTTGTCCTCGGCAAATGTCTCACCAAACAAACACAAAAACAAAAAACAAAACCCTGCAAGTTGCAAATAAGTGTTCTGGAAAGAGGGCTGCTGGAAAGCTTCTACACACCTGACCGTACTGGTCAGGTTCGTGGTCCCCTTGTCATTTGTCCACAAGTCTCTGCACTGACTGACAAGAAGAAACGAGCCTGCCGCATCCCCTCCGCAGCTGGCCGGACCAGAGGCGCCGGCGTTCATTCAAAAGTTTCCTTTTAATTCCTACAGTTTTCCTGGTTAGGGGAACAGGAAGACAGACTTCCTGGAATCCGGTAGTTCACCCCACCCCCCAAAAGCAAATCTTTTACACACATAAAAGCACACACAAAAGCAATTAGAGCCAATGTCAGAATGCTTAAAACTCATTTGTTCTTCGTGTTAATTAAACTTTGACAATTTAGCTTGAATGGGCTGGGACCTCAAGGCTTCCTACCCCCACGCTTTTATGTCAGGAACTTTGTAGCTTCTGCTTCTCAGAACTTTGGGCCTCCCTTAACGCTCTGCTATTCTCTCAGTCATTTAAAAAAAAAAGCTGAAAACAATACAAATTCTTGAGCATTGATGGAGACTTGTCAGGAGCTTGAGTGCCTGAAACCCTTGACTCTAAAATCAAAGGGTTTTATTCAGCCAGACACTAGAGATTTTTTTTTGCAACAGCAACATCCTGACAGCGTTTTAAATTTTTGGTATGATTTTTGCCTCCAACTTCCTAAATCTAGGAGTTTGCTGAATGAAAGAAATAAGAGAGAAGCCGCCTAAGCTAGATGAATGGTCTTATTCTCTAATGTCTGGGAGACAACTGTTATTCAAAATGGAATTTAATATTTTTTTCTCAAAATTGAGAAAAGGGATCATGAGGGAATTAGCACCAAACACCAAAAGAAGAACAGCCAACTCTTTTCTTTTCGCCAAGAGTAAGGAAGCAAGTGGCTGACTATTTGGCAAGTGTTGTTAACCACAGCTCTGGACTTGGGCACCACTCTTGTGGAGGCAGCTCACATTTGTCTCTCTGAGGATCTGAAATACTTTGTTGACTTTGGGTCAGTAAGGGCCTGAAAGGCAGGCCCTAGACAGCTGGACATGCCTTGGACTTGGCCACTCAGAAATTAATTCCGAGAAGTGTGTCCCACAAATCCCTCTGAAGTGGGAGCCATAGAGTCCAGAGAGTGTTTAGGTGGAGATGGGTCTGGAAGCTATAAGAGGACTTATCTCAGGAGCCACCCCTGTAGTTCCATGATATGCTAGGTGCTCTGTAAATATCCCCTGAACCTGCACCCCCTCTTGCTCTGGGCCCTAAGAGGGAAAAGTCATTTCACCCTAGCGAGCTCCTGTTGGCATGGGTTGAAGTTGTCCTGGGAGAGTCTGAACCAGACAAAACCAGTGTAAAACTCTGGATCCCACGTTCCCTTTACCCCTCCCTAGTGCTTCCAGCGGCATCCCCCCCCCCAACCCTCCTACCCCACAGCTCATCTGGAACGGTACTACCCTGGTCCCTCACAGCCAGGTCCCTCTGTCTTTCAGCACTTACACCAGCTTATCCAAGACAGACAACTTTGCATAAACCAAGACCCCATTTAACAAGATCATTCTTGCTTTCAGGTTTACTGGAATTTCCAACCTCCTATTCTTTTGTTCTATAATCATGTACTTCTCATCCCCATTCTTGGAAAATGAGGGGGTCTTTTTTCCTCCCCGCCCCAATCCTCCCCCAGGTTCTGGATTTTTTGCCATGCTCTCTGTTACTTAAGCCCAAAGAGGTTGGGCTGCTGAAGGTGAGACAGAAGACAAGCCCTGGCGGCCTCGTGGGGAGATGGGAGGTGGTAATGTGCAGCCTGCTCTGGTCTGTTTTCGTGCACAGAGTTGGCGCCGGGGCAGCGAAGTAGTCTCCAGCCCTGACCAGACAATGCGCGGCTGGACAGCTGCGGCCGCTACAAAGGAGCCCCTCGGCCCAGGCACTGTTTACTTAGTGTCGGGCCTGACCCCGGTGCCGCTGGCGGCCGGTACAGATGCTCATCCCACCGTGGGAACCGGCTTTCTCCCCTCCGTGGTCCGCTCAGGCCCGCGCGTGTTTGCAAACAACTTAATTGACTTCTCTAATATTCGTCTGCTGGCGTTGGCTTTGGAGAAACCGAAGGGGAGATTCGCGGGGCAAAGGCCCGCGGCCTCTGGAGGGTTCACTCCCCACACAAGTCCAGGCCGACTGGCCAATTATCTTCTCGTTTTTCCGGAGGAAGGGGAGAGCCTCCAGCTTTTGAAAATTTACTGTTTTAATTTCTCAGCCACAAGGTCCGGTAGGTGCCGGATAGCAAGCCCACAAGCCGCTCCGCGGATGGGAGCAGCCCTTCTCAGAATGCGTGCGCGCGCGCGCGCGCACACACACACACACACACACACACACACACACACACACACACACACACAGACACACACAGACACACACACACACACAGTGCAGGTCAGACCAGAGAATTCTCTTTGTGCACGTGGACAAGACATTCATCTAGGACTGCTGCTGGTCTATTCCTGTCCATGATCTTCTACTGATACACCCTTGAATCCCCATCCCTGACTTTGCAACTTTCTTTAGATTTAAAACGAAAAGTGGAAGTCAGCTTGTCGTTCTTGTCAAGAGTACCTCAAAAACATTTAGAATTTGTTTCTTAGATGTGCAAATTGAGGGGATGTAAGGCAGGAGGTACCTCACTGATAATGCTCCCCTCAAAGTCTTCCCTTTTGGCCAGCCCCTCTCTTAGAAGAGCTGTCAGGAACCCACATCTGCAAAGACAACTTTGGGGGCTGCCCTAAAATCCCCAGACCCAGGGTGTCCTACACCCCACCCCAGTCCACATCTAGACCTAAAAATCCTGCAGCCTCCTCTGCACCCCAGAACTGCACACCACGACTTTGATCGTCCTGAGCTTAATTTGGTGGGGCGAGAAGCCAGCCCGGCACAACTCCCCTAACCCCTAATTTCAGCAGGTCTCATTTTTCCTGTATCCTTGTAGGATTAAGGGTGAGTGTGAGTTTTTGCCAGGAGCTCCTTCTATGAGGAGGGCTGGGCTGACACCTCCACTGAGACGCCCTGGAGAAGATGGTTGGAAACTAGGCTGGGGCAGGGGAAGCTGAGTTCCTGGTGCCCCCACTCTTCCTTTTATCCCCCTTCATGACATTGTTCGCAATGACGGTCTAGTTCAGATATGATGAGGCCAGCGCCTCCCTTGAAATGGAAACAGAGGACTGAATAAAGAAGAAAAAAGTACTTTGTAGTCTGCATCGTCCATCTTTAATTCAGAGACGTATCTATACTCCAGGGAGCTCTGCCTTTGATCTCTTTGATTTTTTTTTACACCAGATCTGTTATGGACTAAAATTCCTAGGTTTTCCATAGAAACATCTCCATTCCTTCGGGATATTGATGTTTTCTTCTTCCTGGGGGTTATGATATGGTAAATCAGATTCAAAAAAGAAGGGACAATGCCAGCATTCATCAGCCTGGGGTGGGGTTTCTCTTGGCCTTCCCCCTCCCTCCCTCTCTCTCATATTCTCTCTTCTCTTTCCCTCCCTCATTCATTCATATTCTCTCTCCCCCACCCCCACCCCTTTTCCATCCCCTCTTCCTCTCCTTCTTCCTTTCTTCCTCCTTTCTTTCTCTGCTTCATTTTCGCCCCGTTGTTCCCGGGGAACAGAAATAGGGTTGTGATTCTGGTCTCTTCAAGCCCTTTCAAGCGCCTTCAACTTTGGCGGCGGCAGCAGCAGGTTGCGTTGCCATGGAGACTGTACTGTATGGCGGCGGCAGCGGCCGCCGCAGCTCGAATCCCCCGAACAATGCCGCGCCTAGTGCAGGTTTCTCGCCCTTTTCCGTGCACTTTTCGCTTCTAATGGGGCTAGTGGCCTCAAATGGGCGCTGCATCTTGACATGACAACAATCCCTACCCCTTCTCTTTTTCCCCCTCCCCTGCTTTTCCTTCCTCCATCCACGTCTTTGATCTATTAAAAATCAAAAGAACAAAGTCACAGAGGAAAGTTGGGTTTTGTTGTGGCTGCCACTGCACAAAATGGGGCTCTTCAAACAGAGTGTGGTGGAACCGAGGTCTGACAATGCTGATCCAGGACTGGTTGTAACTACAGGTCAAACTGGACAGCTTTATACAGGAGGACGCAAATTTTAACCAGGCCCGCCGAGGGGCAGCCGGCCTCTCCGTCTCAACCTGGCTGTAGCTAGGAGCTTCTGGTGGCCAGAGATGCATCCAGTCAGGCTCCAGGGGCAACATGGGTAAGATCAGGGTTCTGAAGAGGCCCCCAGTTGAGGAGCCACAAGGACGCAAAGCTAGAATATCTGCTCAGTCCTAAATCATCTTACAAAACCCCTGCGTGGCAGAGGACTCTGCCCAGATCTGGACACACTTCCGCTTCCTCCACAGTGCTTGGCACACAGCAGGTGATCAATAAATAATCGCTGGTTGTCCTACTGCTGGTGCACTGTCTAACCCTCCGCTAGGGGGCAGGAGAGGAGTTTACCCAGCCCAGAGGGAGTGGTCAGACACCAGAAGTCAAGAAACAATCAATAGCCATACTTTGCCAAAAAGGATGATTAGAAGGTTGGGGGAGATGCCAAAGTATCTGTAAATGGACATTAAATTCAGCAGGGTTTTTTTCCCCCAAAGTGACAGTAACAATTATTATAATGGTCAGATGTCATTTGCCACAATATATCAATATTTCTGGAGAGACCTCTCTGAGCCAAAACATATCTTGGCCATTTTCCCTGAACCAACCCAATTGTAAGAACCTCAACCTTGAGATACTTGAAGCATTTCTTTAGATAATACTTTCATCATTCACGACTGAAATATAGCAGCAATATTAATTGAACTGGTTACACCTGGGTCTAATACACAAACAACATGTTTATGGATTGATTTTGTCCTAATGAATTTTCTATTTAGATAGAAGAAAACACAAATAGATTTGTATTACCTTCATCTCAATTTAAAGTTAAGAAGAAAAGTGGACCTTACTTCACACTTTACTCAGTTTGGATTAAATGTTAAGTATCTAATTCCATTGGCAACCTCTGGCTTTCTATATTTAAAAGTGCCAATTTAAAATAAAATTGGGTAAAGCTCCAATCTGCAATAAAATAGAGAAAAATAAACAGAGATCGTATAGTGGAAGAAAGGAAAGCAAGACCAACTTGAAATCTTTAACAATCTGAATGACTGGATTGTTTTGGTAGTATGATGTCTAGCCTAGCCTTTCTCAAGGAGCTGGTGTGCTGATCTCTTGAAACATTTTAGCAATGTCTGTAATGTTTTGGGCTAGACTACAACTAAGACAATGCCAGTGAATGGACATTTGACAAGATTAAATTTAATTTTTTTCAAACCAGGAAAAATCTATGCATTAATAAAATTCTAGTCATTTTTAATAACAGGATTATAAGAGAAACATGTTAGTATGATTAGGTTTTTCCTAATGCATAGTAAGACAGTATAATTATTTGTAATATTAGGAGATGAGAGGGGAAATATGGGGGTGTTGAAGTGTTGCTAAGAATTTCTGAACATAGAAATGGTTGTACAAACTCTAGTCAAGATCTCAGAACTCTAATCCTAAAATCATAATCTCCAAAGGCAGACTAGAAATTTCTGCCTTGGTCACTAAACCTAGAGAAAATGAGATTGAAAACTGTTGGCAAAATCAGCTGGGAGCAAATGTATGGAGATTTTCTTGACCCAAGTGACCAGAATTTGGGATTTATATTAAGTAAATCCAAATGTAAAATAAACAATTACCTAGCATCATGACTGCTTATGGTATGTATTCTCTAACTGGTTAAGCAAATCACATAGACACACACATACCCTCACAAAGAAAGTTGAATTTGAGGGATTTTCCCTTTTTTTATGTTTTTCCTCCTTTATACACATACATTTGCAGTTCCAAATAACAAGAAAACCATTCCCTAGATCATGAACTGGCTAAAAGTTTCTGGGCCACCTTCCAGCCTTCAAGAAGGACTGAAGGGAGAGGTCTATGATGCTTCTACACAAGCAGATGGAAAGAGACCAGGAAGTAACCATGGTAACGACACCCAGGCTAGAAAAGGTGATTCTATAGGGCCCAAGTCCTCCTGTCTATTTAGAATGAAGCCTAACCACAAAGGTAGTCAGCAAACCCTCTAACACACACACACACACATACAAACACACACACATACAAACACACACACACACACCAAGGCTCACAAACAATAAACCTACCCAGAGTGACTAGCAGGTTCAGTAACCCAAGACCCAGTTCCATCCACCCACCCCCCTAAGTTCTAAACACCATTAGCCTCATGAAAAATGGACCCTGAGGGCTTAGGAAAAGACATGTCCTGGACATGACCCTTCTTCATTTCTCCCCTTCCTCTCATGGAAGAAGCCCTAACCGTGAAGATGATTTGGTTATTTTCTGAGAAACTAAACCTTCATCAGAATGAATTCACACTTCTAAAGTATATTCTGGCTTGGAAATTTTTTAGGGCACTATTCCCATCTAGCTAGCATCATTCTGCTCTTGAACTTCTATGTTCTTTGGACCTTCCTCTGTCTTCTAACTGTAGAACAGGATCCCTTCATACTGCTGAGACATTGATAAAATTTCCTCAAAATATGCTCCCAGAGCAGCAGCCTCAGCATCACCTGGGAACTTCTTAGAAATGCAAACTCTCTGGTTATATCTCAGTTCTACTAAATCAGAAGCTCTGGGGATGGGGCCCAGCAATCTCTGGTTGATTTGTTTTTTAACAGACTCTGGGTGATTCTGAAGCTTGATAAAGTTGAACAACCATCAATTTAAAGGACCCTACTACCCACCCTGCTGATGAAAATGTTACATTTTTGAGTTTGTGCCTCTGAATTCGGGAGACAAATCTGGAAGGAGTCCAGGAAAAGCTCTCTAAAGTTGAAAACTGAGAGCAGAGAAGCCAAATCAGAGGACTGACTGGCTTCTAGCTGCTCCTCATGGGTTAAAAAGGTGAAGGGAAGGCAGCCATGTCCTCTTCTCCAAAGAGAAGTCCAGTTGGGGCAGGGGAGTTCCTAACCTCTGGTGTGGAGGGAAATGTGGAGGGAGGAGGGGTTGGAGGGGAAGAGGCTGCAAGTTAGCTTCTCCAAAACAGAGAGAAAGGAGCTCAAGCACCACCAGGAGAAAGGCAGTTTGAGGGGCTGGCTGTGTACCTGAGTGAGAGCAGGAGTCTGAGTAGGGGTATGTGTGAGCGGTGTGGGAGGTGTGAATCAAGTGGGTGTAAGAAGTGGAGGCGATGCCAGGTGACACACGTGTATGGAGCGTGGAGGATGAGGGGGTGTGAAGGCAGGAGAGAGGGGTGACTGATGTAAAGGGATCAGGGAAGTGCAGAGGTGTCAGAGGGGGTGTAGGAGTTTAACGGGTATGGGGGCGACCGAGTGTAAGGTCGCCAAGAATATGAGCCGAGTGAGAGGAGTAAGGAGAGTGCAGGACCCATGAGGAGTTTGTGGGTTTCTGTGAAAGAGGGTGAGAGGAAGAAAAAAAATGGCTGGGAGGGACTGGGAAGGAGTGTGAGGAGGAGAGGATTTGTGAAGGATTGAGGGAGTAGGAAAGGGTGAGAGGGTATGAGGTGTCGGAGAAGGTGAGGGGGTAGGATGGAGCTGGCCGAGGTGCAGGGTAGCTTTCGAGGACTGTTGCAGGAGGCGGGGAATGCAAATGCGCAGGGATCCGAAAAGCGTGAGCAACTCCGTAGGGGGCCAGGAAAACCTTACTCCCGGCCCCTCGCCCCCCCCACCAGCCGGCTTTCAGGTAAATCAGAGATTGAGCCCCCACCGCTCCTCTCGCTCGCGGTACCCGCTTCGCTCGCTCCCTGTGGGGATCTGCTTCTGAGAGTAACTGATTAACACAGGCGCTCGGCTGAGCCCTGTCGGCACATTAAGGCAACTCCTGAAATGTCAGGTGAGACTGTGGTTCCCAGACCTTGCAGGTGTGGGCGCTTTCCCGCGGCCCGGAGCCCGAGGCCCTGCACGCCCCTCTAATGGTTTCACCCCTCCCTCCTCCTGAACTCTGAATTCACAACTTTAAACGACAACAACAACAACAACAACAACAAAAAGGAGGATTAAGATGGGGGCCCAGACTTCTCGACGTCCGGGATTTTCCACGACTGTCCAGAGGAACAATTTCTGCGCATCCAGGTCTTAAATCTCACTTCTGGGTAAAGCTTGGCGTGGCGCCTTCCAAATGCCCTCTGGTACCCAAGCCCGGCTCAGTATTGCCCCAGCCTCCCTGTTCTCTTTACCAGGGCTTAGGTAATTAGGGCCTGATGTCGGACGCAATAGGCGTCGGAGATAGCACAATTTATGTGATCAGAGATTGTGTATCAAGATGGGGGTGAGAAGGACTCTCTGTACCAAGAAAACCTAGACTTGTCACCAACCAGGGAATAGCTGGTCTCTGCACCCCGACTTTAACATAGCCTGGCTATTCACATGCACAAACACAATGCCTGGAGGTGGCATATTTGGGCTATTTCAACTCAAGTTCGATAGTTAATAGTAAAATTCACATGCCTCCAAAGCATCTGTAATTTTTCACACGCTGGGTAGAATGGAATTTAATAGCAAGGAATTGTTGAGGATTATTAAAACAATATAAGCCATGTCTGCATAAATTAGGGGGAAAGTATGATCTCTGATGGGATAGAATGGGAGAAAGGTCTAGGGTGCTCCCTCCAGTACCTGAAACCTAACTGTACTTTTTCACTTTAATCTCACTGCATAGTAAAATAAAAAATTTCACAGATCCTGGCAGATGTCATTTTATAGTTGTTAGTAAGAATATTATTAACGGAAGTTAATGTATACTATAGAATAATCTAAAAGATGTTATCGTTTTAGTGTCAGTCAAATGCAATTATTTTACCTTTAATGAATGTGAATTTCGTGTGCAAATGAATTTTCAGCAGATTTTCTGAACTACTCAACTCATAAGAATAAATCAGTTACCTTAATTTCTCAAATATAGTTATAAACTATTTTACATTTTTTTCTCTAAGGAAAATAACATTATAATAAAACTCGATTATTTTCAGAAATGATAAAAAATTTTCCTTTCTTCCCCATTAAAGTTGTTATTCATTTAAATAAGAATGGCTTTGGCAATTATGCTATGACTTCATTTGTACCAATAAATTACTATATGTCGTTTTGAACACTGCCAGATAAAACCACCTACAGATTTCACAATATAAATATTTAATGGTATTTTAGCTTTGGCCAGAAATATGTACAATTTCTAGATGTCTTCCAGCAACAGATTGAATTGATCATCTCTCTTCAATTTGATTCACTATAATTGAATAACTAGATGAACACATAGACTAAATAATTGTTGCTACCTAGAATATATGTGAAATATGTTTTATATAACATATTTTTCTAACTAGATGTGTTTTTATTAAAATACACCTATTTAAAACAAAGCAAATTTGAAAATTTCTTGAATTCCTAAACTGATTTTTACAACAACTAGACTTGAACCTAAGTCTTTTATATTCATCACCATGGGTTGTGGATTCTAGGTCCCAATTCACCATAAGCCTTAAAATACTTCAATCACAAGCACAACTATAGGATAGCTGGAAACATATTGCTAGAGGCTAGAAACATATTACTGCCTTGCTTTCTCCTGTCATTGTAGGATATCTCAGAGGACAGAGTCCTAAAATGTACATTTCTATATCTTTAATATCTAAATTCTTTAAAAGATTGGGGAATGGGTGAGAAGGGGCAGAGAAAAGAGAATACCTGGAGTCATTTTACCTTTAAATGAAACAATTTTTTAAAAAATAGTTAAAATGATTATAAGTTTAAGAAAATAGGCAAACATCCTCTGAGAACTTAAGTATGATTTCTGTGTATATCCAATTTCCTACATTTCTAAGCCTAAAGTCAAAATACACATTCATATTGTTTTCTGTAAAACTTACAGAACTGTTTTGAAATGGCTCCTACCTACCACATTATTAATTAAATAATAAGGATAAACTAACAAATCTACCTATTAATGAAGAAATCCTTAAGGGGAAATTATTCAAAAATAGAGGTAGTCTCCTTCATTTTCTTCTGTATCACTTATTTTTACTCTTCTTTTAAGCCTCTCCTGATTCCAATTATCTGCAAGGTGCTTGTTCTCAAATTTATCTTTTTCATTCTGGGCTTGTTGTTTATAACTTTCTGCTACTTTTGTGCTACACCAAAATTCTATGTGGAACTAAGCTTTTGTTAAGTAAACTTCCCCCTGCTCTGACCCATAGCCTACCAGAGAGAAAAAGTAAATTCCGCACAGAAAACGAGAGAAGGGGCTTCCAAGGAGAACTGGTGACCCACCCTCCTCTCCACCTGCAGCCAGTTACAGGCAGCCTGAAAAAGACCTGGCCAATGTTTGGAGAAAGCATAGAGGCTCTCAGGCATTCAAGTCTATATCCCCAGGTTGTGGCATGAGTTGGTGCTGCCCTGGTCAACTCCACCTTTTTGGAACAAAGTAAACACTCCTCTCACCCAAAGGAATGACACTCCCTAAAGGGAGTACTATGAATGCCCCTGTTCTTTTTCATTTCTTGTGTTTCTGCAGTTCTATCTGCCCCAGAAATTAAGCCCTGGAAATTCGTGAGGTTTTGCTAGCTTGCTGGTAAAGAAAGGAATGTGGAAAATTCTGAATCCAGCTAGAAAACACAGCCAAGGAAAGTTCAATATTTTCCCCTAAGTCAAAGTTCATGGAAAGGCAGCCCAGTCCTCTAAATCATTTCAGATCTACAATGTGGGGGTTAAAAAGAGGGTTTAAACAAATGTCAGATTTTTACAAGATGTTTTTCTCCACCTGCTAAAGTATTTAGTTTTATTGGAGGAAGTATTCAGAACCGTAAAGCTCAGGAATCGGGAAAACTTCCCCAGTCCCACAGGGTTCCCAGCCCCCCCCCCCTCCCCCCAGAGCTTCTCGACTCTCATGGCTCCTCCAGGAACAATAAATCCTCTAGGATCTTTGGGTCCATTTCCCAAACCTCCCCATTACCAAATGTCCTGAGCATTAGTTCCTCATTTCTCCCCACTGTTCCCCTCTTTTCCTCCATCCACTCCCCATCCTTGTGGAAAAGTCATTTGTATGAGAACTACAGTCTTGTGCCATGGGTGTGATCAAACAACAATCTGTTGACTCCCCCAAATATAAACTTTCCTCCACTACCAATTTTGTCTCCTGATTAGCTTATCGACTTTTTTGAAGAGGGGGGCTCAAATCAGAGAGACATGTATCCCACACCCAAATTGTCTTCTATTTAACCAGCAACTAGCAATCATCCGACATTAATTTATACGGTTTGTGCAAATACCTAAGCTATTTAAAAGGCGGCTCTGGGTCGTGTGTGGCAGGGAACATCTATCTGGTGAATAGGCAGTGTCACACGGTAGCATGCTCCCTTGTCAAGGCCGATTGTGTTTTAGGCAAACATTTGCGCAAACATAAAGGCAAAGGTCAAGGACTGTTCAGTCCCAGTATGTGCTAATTCACCTAGCGAACCAATGGGGCAAAAGTTGCATTTTATATGCTCGCCCCGCCAGACTCAAGCGCAGGAGTCGCGCCTTCTAATGAACAAAATCGCCTCCGATCCGCGATCAGCTCTCCTGTCAATTTCTCCCTGGCTGCCTAAGTCAATTTCCCCGGGCTTCCTCGGCAATAACTGGCAAAGACGTGTTTGCCAACAGCTGGATCAGTTCTGCCCAACCTTTGGCGCAGCACGTGTTTATTCCACTTTCCTGAGTAGGGGAGAACTACAAGTAATAAATGAAGTCTGGCTCACGGCAGACGCTTGCAAGTCGCTGTTTAGTGCTTAAATGAACGACCACTCCAGCACGGGTGCCTAAATACATGAAATACACAGCAGACCAACAATATTATTCAAACCACAAAACCGAATCCCAGAGCCGCAGGTTCGTGACACGAAAGTGCATATAACTATGCATTTGCAACACATGTCTGTGGAAATGTGTGCGCGCGCGCTGGGAGCCGCCTTTCCAGTTTCTTTGGGGCCACTTTTCTACAATTCAGCGAACACGGGGCATCGCTATCCGGTGAGACGCCTCTCACACTAATACATGTCTACGGCATCTCCCACAGATCACGCCTTGTTATTTTCAGAACGCCTGGGGAAAAAAATACAAACGATTTCGAGTGGATGTCAGTTTGAGCAACTCGGAAGTGGAATACTTTTAGGGTTAAACAAACGCGCGCGCGCTCCAACCCGTAGGGTTTACTTTGCATCAATAATCATCTGGAGAGAACCAATGGCTGAGTTTTTCCAAACCGTCCATTTAAGGGAAGAGTTTTCTCCCCTGATTATCCCGAGAGTCGCAGCTGTGCGCGTCCACAGACAACTAGTTTACACGTGCAAAATTCATTCCTGCGAGGCGGGCCCCCGGCTCAGCTGCGGAGCGGCGCGGCGTTCGCCCGGGGCTAGAGGCCAGGACTTGTTGCCTCTGCGGCCGCCGGAGCAACTCTCCAGACCCCGGCACTCCGCGCTCCAGGGCCTCTGGGACCGTGATGACAGGGCTCGGGAAGAAAGCGCCTTCCTGTAGAACACCCGCAAAACCAGAGCAAAGTCGCAGGAGACAGCCATCCCAGGAGGGAGCCTGGAGTTAGTTTCTCTTCCCTAAAAACAACAGGAAAACTCTCCCCGAAGTGCGTTTTTTACTGCGTTCCAAAACCGAAGAGAAAACAGGGTGGGGAAAAAAAAAAAAAAAAAGGAACTTACCCCGACCTGCCACAATACTATATTTTGAGCGTCCTTTTGACACTTTGATTCTTCCTTTAGTGCTGCAGCCTTTTCTTTCCTCTTGCCAGAAACCAACTTTCAAACTAGCTGCAATGTAAAAATAAAAATAAAAATCCAAACAAAACTAAAACTAAATAAAACAGGGTTTTACCCTTCTCACATCTTGCCAGAATCTGCCTCACATACGTCTTCATTCTTTCTTTATCAAAATTTCCTAAACACCACCTGGGCAGCTTCACAAGGCTTAAAGTTTGCGTGGTTTGTGTGCGCAAGTGTGCTAGTGTGTGTGTGTGTGTATGTGTGTGTGCGCGCGCGCGCGCGCTCGCGCGGGTGTGGGAGTTAGTTGCTTTTAAAAAGACGTCGTTGTCATTCAGAGTAATAAAAGTGTGGCCCCCATCTTCGGGTGTGGGTTTTTACATGCACCTCTCATTTCAGTTAACTTTTTTCGAGCTGAGAAAAGCTGCTAGCTTACTTTCGGGAGACTTTGCTCGTTATTCATCTGTTTAGTCGCCTCAGAGGCACAAAAGCGGATCCGCGGCGTTATGAAAAATGGCCTGGGCGCGGAGAATGTCACAGTGGTCGGCGTATTATTTTAGCCTTCTTAAAAAAAAAAAAAAAACTCAGGGAAAGTTTGCTTTTGATGAATTCAATAAAAGCGAAGCTGCAACGGAAGAGATTTTCAGCTAAAATCATACAGCATGGGGCAGAGCTTAAAACAGCCAGATGGCCAAAGGTAGATAGACCCTCTCGGTTTCAAAACCCAGATCTGGAATTCCGCCGGCTGAGCTTCTTAGTTTATTTAATCCCGCGTGTATCTTTATTTTTTTTTTTCAATTGATTCCCCCCGCTCTTTTTTCCACCTCTCTTTTGGTCCCCCACCCCATTCCCCACCCCAGAGCTGCTGGCAAGAAACTGTCTTGGGATTTGCAGAAGTCACTTTGCAATTTCCCCTTGGATAAAAGAGTTAAACTTTTCAGCGCGCGCAGCCTGGAGAGAAGCTAACTGTGAAGGCGGTAGGCCCGCTCGTTGAATCAAGAATTAGATTCTTGATTGAAATGCCGCGGCCTTTGACCTCTAAGGCCTTTGAATGTAAGGACAAATATTCATGCCACCTCAGCTGACTGCACATCCCCTCTACACACACACACCCTGCAACCGCGGAAAATCAGAAGAACTTGGCTCACTCCTCAGCTTTATGTCCTGGGGAGCCCTCCCTTGCAATCCCAACCCGACTGGGAATGGGAGTTGTGAAATTAATATACATCCTACCTGAACCTTGTTCTTGAAGTCGGATGTTGGCTAAGCAGAGAAATGGGGTGGGGAGGGCAGTAAAAATGGATGACAGGACTTAACACCTGGGACTCTTCCTCTAAGATGGGGGCAGGGAGGGTCTGAAGGCACCTAGGACCCCATCCCTCAGAGCCAGCCCTGACAGAATTTAGTTTGGCTTGAGTTTGCCCACCACCTCCGGGAAGGCCTCCCGATGGACTCTGTCTTGGAATCACTGCAAGTCTCCAGGCTGAGGAACTGGGTGTGAACGGGCAGGTTTTCAGAAGGGTTTAGAGAGTTGGGCCTGGCCTGCCCTAGTCTAAACCCAAAAGACAACACCCCCCCCCAAATTGCAGGGGGTTTGGGGCAAGGGTGGGAAAGAGGACAGAAAGATCAAGAAGAGCAAGCATTAGCACTGGAGACTTGACTTCAGCGAACCTGTGGCGGGTGGAGAGAGGGGAGGCACTATTTGAACTGCCCCAGTCTCCCCAAAGCTGAAGGGGCAGCCCAAGGAAGGAGAACAGCGGGTCCTTGGGGGGGTAGTGCTCGCTGCTCCTAGTACCTGTGGTGCCACTTCCTGGCTGAGGGACCCTGAATAAAGTTCCAGCCCTCTGTTTCCTCATCTCTAAAATGGGCATAAACGTAGAATCTGTTTCAAATGGGGGTTTCGGTCTGTTCCTTTTAAATAGGACTATGAATGCAAAGCGCTTAGAGAAAGAGCACAATAAACACTTACTGATGTGTTGTCAGTGTTACTTCCGCTATTGCTTTTACTATAAATGCTGACATAGGCTTTGCGGTTACAGTACCTGAAAGTATAGGTTCCCAACAAGCGGGTCTCCTGACCCATGTTCTCACTCTCCTGGCTCTGGCGATCCTGACTCAGGCCCCTGGAGCCCAACAGAAACCAACGGTCCTGGGATCGGACCAGCTCTCCCCACCCAAGTCCATCTGGCCCCATGGGTGCCTGGTTGTCCCCCTCCTTTCCTTGCTCAGACCTGCAGAACCCAGGTACCTCCGGGAAGGCCTGGAGTATCCCCAACTCTGGTCTATTGACAGCTCCTGGGCTCTGGAAAAAGCCTCCAGAAACGGGTTGGAAAAGACCTTTTCGAAAAGGGGACGCTCTCGCTCTTCTTTTGGAAGTGAAGGGAATCAGCTGGGGAAAGGGGACGGCAGAAAGATGCTGGGGTGAGTGAGAGGGTCAGGCCAGCGCATCTGGCTCACTCCAAGTTCACACCTTGGAGCTTCCCGCTCAAATATTTCTCCAGGATGATGCTGAGAGGAAGCCTGTGCCTTCTCCCCAGCAGACCTGTAAGTGGAGGGAGCCAGGAGGTGGGGTTGGCCCCAGAATGGAAGTTGTAGCCCCCAACTGCTCCAGGACCCTGGAGGAAAGAGGCACAGCAGCAGATCGGAATCCAAGACACATCTCTGAAACACACTGTCACCATCAATGTCCCCACCTTGGGGGACAACTGAGCTAAAAATCCACAAGCCACATCAACCGATGTTAAGGGGTACGTCGATGACAAGCCCCTTTACCTCCGTTTGGAGTTCCCCACTCACTTGTGGTATTTGAAGAGCAGAAAGGTGATTCCTGGTCTCCACCTGGTCTGAAGAGACAATGAGAACTAGAGCTCTGTCTATGTTTTGCCTACTTTGGGCATCTTGCACCTCAGACCCAACTAAGAGCACAGCCTGACATTCAAGTTAAAAGTGGTGCAGGTCCCACACATCCTCAGGAGAAGCGGATACCATTAAGTCCAGCTCCATCCTGGGGCCTCAGACTCTTGCTTCTGGGGGAAGCTGAGTCCAGGTTCCCTGGCTTAGGGCGCAGTCACCTCCCTCCTCTTCACTCCCTTGCTGCTGCCAAGGTTCTTTCCCAGGCGGGTGACAGTGTTTGAAGCCTCTCCTCACCTTGAATATTTACACCCTCAAGAATGGCAGTGGGAGAGAGAGGAATTCCAGGACCAAAGTTTGTGCCTAGGCTGCTCGGATATAGGGAGAAATCTATTGGCTTTATCCTGAAGATTTCTGTAGTTTTAACTCAGAAAAAAAAAAAACTGCCTGTGGCCAACAGACATTTGTGAGGGGTGGGGTGGAGCTGATTTACATAACTGTCCTAACAGACCCCTGACCTTCTGGGGTGAAGATTTCTTATGATTAATGAACAGGCTGTGCTTTGTGCTTTACAAGTATAATTAAACTACTGGAGACTCTGCCCACTTAAATACATGTCCAAAAAAAAAATACGTGTCTAGCTCTGACATGATGAATTGTGATCTGTCCAAGGCACTCTCTTAGCCTGGGCTTTTAGGGCATCCCATTCAGATAACTCCGTTGGGCCACTGTTTGTTCCTGACAAATTCCACTCCCCACTCCCTGCTGACATATCTCTCTCTCTCTTTCTCAACTCTCACTTGTTTTTGCCTTTCTGTGTTGGGCAAGTACCCATAGAAAGGAAATTTGGTGCAGGGTGGATGACTTTCCCACCCAAGGTGGAGCTCTCGCATTAATTGTTCCAATAAATTGAGATATAGTGTGCATAATGCAATGGAACAATATGGTTATAGTCCACGTGTATGACTTAATTAAGCTATTTGCAGCTTGATGCTGCAAGTCAACGGGTGTGCAAGTGGATTAACAATTGCCTGCTCCCTTATCCTCAGGATGGCGCATAATTACTTTACTAGCAGTACATATCAATTTTTGATGATTGCGGAAGCCATGCTTGCTTCACCAAGAAGCTGCTTAATAACTCTCCGTTGTGTATTAAAAAAGTAGTGTTTGGAAATATTTTGAAGTCGCTCCCAACATTTTTATAGGTTCTGATTGTGGCCTCTAATGGGCCGTCGGTTTATTCCTGATGTATATTTTATAAAGGGGCAAAGGCTAAACTCTTAAGTCCCTGCTCCGGGAGGGAATTGGATTCCCCCTCCTGTTCTCCACCCAGCGAATGCCTTGCGCTTCTGCTCCAAGCCAAGTTAGCTGACTGGTACCTAACGGATTTGTATAAAGGCTTGCAGCCGGGGCAGCCACCCTTTAAAATCTTCTCTTTCTGACTCCACTCCTCTCTCTCTCTCTCTCTCTGTCACGCACACACAATCTCTTTCTACTTAAAGATAATCCAGGAAATCCAGAGGGACTATGAGCCCTGTTCCTTCCAGGACCCTCTTCCCAGCTCCACAAACACCACTATGTCCTGAAGGATGCACGTCCCTCATGGGCAAGACTAAGGAAAGTAAGGCGTCTGGTGGCCCAGCGGGGAAGTGTGTACTAACACGGGTTGATAAAATTTGCAAGAGGGCTAATAAAATTACCCAACTTAATGGCAGAAACATTGACATTCTGACTTCCTGGGCTCCTTGCCCTTTGTTTGGAGTAAGATGGTGCCAAAGCCCCAGCTCACTTCCATTGTGGCTGGGGATGGTGATGGTGATGTGCATTTGTTCCATGTGATTTACTATTTGAATCTTAAGTCAAAGCTGATCATTTGACCTCTCTGGATTGGACTAAATTCATCACCTATAATTTTATTAAAAAGCCCTGTGGCCATCAATCATGAGAGCATGGGAAGCCAACATTTTCCAAGGAAATGTGTCAACTTCACGGACACATGGTGCTTACACCATCCCTTTCCTGTCCTGGACTGAGCAGACATACACCTAGGGTTTCCTCTGAGGACACAAGGTTAATTCAGCTCCTGATGGGTTGAAAACAGGAGTTCTCTGCCTGCCTAGGACCAAAGCTGAGTGAGATGATGCCAAGATTTAGGCTGAGTCCTAATGAGCCCCCTGCCTTTGGACTCAAGAACTTTGGTTTATGGAACAGTGTGCCCATCCTCAATCCAAAGGAAATTTCAAATCATTCCAAAAATTCCTGTGAAATCAGGATCAGAGCTAATCTCTCTCATTCCTAACAGTGTTGCTGTAAATCACTCTGAAACTACAGTATTTTAAGAAGGGTAAAAATTTCCAGTGGTCTTTAGATCCAACTCAACATTAATTCTTAAAAGTAAGGTTGCAGAGTCCCTATTTCAAAGGTTTCCTGGTTGAAGTCTATTTGTTCTTTACCTGAAGCAGGTGATGTTGCTGCAGAGACGTCTGAATGACAGCGTGAGTGAAGGACAAATCTGATAAAGCCTAATAAACCATGAGCATCGAAATGTCATTAAACTTACAAAGATGAGACTCAAAATCACCAAAAAGGTAAATGTCTTCATTAGTCTGATCTCTGAAGACTGTCGAACATTTCATTAATTTATAATTTATGATTGTTTGACAAATATTGAAAAGTATGTAAATATGAGCTGGATAATGTCTTTTCTGCGGGAGATGAGGAAATGACCCAAACTCTACGTGCCTGCAAGATTACACACAGGACCCAGCTCTCTGTTATCAAACTGTGCCGCCCCTTTAGCCAACATATTGTGCAAGTGACAAGTGAAATAGTGCAGATAAACCAATGGTTTAAAACGTAATAAAGACAACAGCCATTTGCATTTTTTACATTTTATTACAAAGGTAATTTACTATGACACATTTCTGAATGTAATTTATGAAAACATGTTAAAGCAATTACCTCGTGTATACAGCCCTCTGAGCTACAAAATTCAGATAAATAATATTATAGACCTTTAGAGACATTCACTATTTGAAAACATATCCTTTATTTCAAAAATGGGTTTTACGGAAGAAAATAATGCCATTGAGATTTAAAATTAAGAATAAAATCTTGAAGAACAGTAGAAAGTAAATGAATTATATTCTTTGCTGGAGTTGCAAAATTAAATCTTTACGATGACAGTTTGCTTATTTCACAGGGTTTATTATCAACAATTTTTTTCCTTCCTGGATTCAATGTCAAGTGCAAAGTATTAAAGGCTTTGGGGGAGGGAGATAAAAGAGGAATATATGTTTCCTCTTTCAAACTTCTCAGCTCATTCCTTTGCCCCATTTCTTTTTTCTGAAGCACAAGACTGTGTCAGCTTTGAAAAGTAAAGAGAAATCCACTCCCCGGAGGTCAGTACTGTCTGAACTGATCCTTCAAGCAGATTTTCTAAACCAGCCTGTCATGAGTTATCAAAATGGGAGAGGATTCCATGGGGGAAAAGAGGAGGGATGTTTACATAATAGAGCAGGAAATAAAAATGAAAAATATTTCATTTCTGCTCCCACTTACCAGGTATTAATTTATTTCATAATAACTCCATATTATGTTTTAAATCTGGAAGTGCAGTATTAGATACTCAAGATTCAGTCTCCAACTATTCTTATCAACTTTTTTTTTTTGGAGGGTGGGGCAGAATCTTCCTTCCTTTTGTTTTTATAGGTAAAATGCTTTTCAGTGTCTTTAGCTTTAAAAGTCAATCATAAAAGCAAGCCTGAAATGGGCCCTTTTCCTGCCTGTGGGGGGCATGCCCTGGGTTTATTCCACAACCTTAAGAATATCTGCAAGGCTTGTTGTATGTTTGCTTGAAAGATCCCTTAGGGAGTGTTACCTGCTATGACAGACTTACAGCTACAATTTCCTTCCCAGTCATATTAAATCTCTCCAACAACAACAAAAGAAAAAAAGAAAAACCTTAACACAACTCAAATCCGAATTTGTGGGGGCATTGGAAGCATATAATAATCGTGCCGAGTCCTCTTTTTTCAGCTGGGAAACCTAGCAGCCCACAATAACCGGCCTTCAAAATTTCCTCCGTGCCTCCCTGTTAGAACACCCCACACCACCAAGTGGATGCACAGGCACTGGGGCCCTTGAAGGGTGCCTACAGAGTCCAGTCCAGTTACCAAACGTGGACCATCGCCGAATATAGCCATCTTTCTCGAGAGCAGTGGGCAAGTGAGCCCGAGTTTAGTGACCTGAACTCCGGAACTCTCTGTCCAAGACCTTCTGCCTTGCCCCGCCCCCTGCAACACGAAGCACTCGGCTGAGGGTCCTTCCACTTTCAGGCGAAGCTGGCGCCGGGACGCTTCTCCCGCCAGACATCCCTCAGGTTGACATCGCTGACTGACAGACCAGCAGCTCAGCGGGATTTAGCTTAGGGACCCATCCCTCACCCCTACCCTACCCTTTCAGCGCCTTGGGTCGCGCTTCTACCCTGCTTTGGAGCTGGTTCTCACTTTAACGCCCCCACCACCGGTCCCTAGCGCAGCCAAGGATGGGGCCTAAGTCTGTGAGTCCCTGGCCCGAACCAGGTCTCGGCACCTCCTTGCCTCCACAGGGGGATTGGGCCAAGGAGGTGGGCTGTGGGTTAGTTTTAACCAGGGTTAAGTCAGTCCTTGGGTTCAGCCTTTGTCTCTCTTGGAATGTTTAGGGGCTGCATATGCTTTTGTGTTGCAAACAGCAAGGGGGGTCCCCAGGAGTCTCTGACCCCATGCCTTGGCCGGTTTCCCTGGACGACTATGGCTGGGCGGGCCTCCGGCCGGTGGTCTTGAGCAGGCACGCTCGCGCACCCTGAGCCAGCGAGCCAGTGCAGACAAGCAGCGCCCGCCCGCGCGCGCGCGCGCGCGCACACACACACACACACAAAGAAAAGTTCCTAAATAAATAAATAATTTAAGAATGAATTGCACTGATGGTGAACTCCCTGAATTCGTGGACTAGATGAAGGAGGGAAATATAATGAGGGAGGGGATCAATAAAGAGAGGGGGCCAGAGGGGGGAAAAATAATACCTGCTGATGTGTCAACTTCAGTGGGCCATCTTCTAATAACAAATGAAACAATGAAAGGGCTTCATTGTTTCCTATTAAGCGCTCCATCCATGACCCCGTTTATATCTGCACAGCCATGTTTTGAGGACTTGGAATATATGCAAAAACAAACTTTCCCGTGGTGTTATTTTTCATTCTCTCCTTCCCTGCTTGTCAAGCTCTTCTTTTCAAACAGTCAGATGATTTTAAAAAGAAGGCAAAGGAGAAGGGGGGAAAAAAGCCCTGCACCACCATCGCTATCCAAGAAATGATAAATAGCGTCGAATAGCTAATCGCTGGAGGGCGCGTTTACCAATTCATAATCATTTATTCTTGGTGATGTATGGCTCTTACTCTTAAATCTGAAAAGCTTCTATTTGAAGGTGTAAATAGCTTTTTTTCTTTCCTGCAGTAAACCTTCCTGCATTAGCAGTGATTGATCTCATGTACAATTCGTCCCAGAGTGCTATTTTACAGGGGGAACACTAGCTTTTGGAGATTAACTGGGGAGTCTGTTACATATTAATGAAGCCGGGAGATATTCTAACGTTTTGGTAATTTAGTTATTTGTGTCTATAGCTATCGTCGTTATTTTCTTTTAGACCCCTGCGGTTGTTATCCATCGAATTAAAAAGTGGTCCTTAGAATTATTTTTTTTTCCACTGGCAACTAAATGCCATTTAATGTGAAAAACAAATGTTGACTTCTCTCTTGAAGGAAGTGTGTTTCTTGGCAAGACATCAAAGTGTTTTAAACTGTATTAGAGGGTGATGTTAGTTTTCTTACTCGGCAGAGCCTGCGCTGAAGTAAAAACCAACGGGAGGAAAAAGAAGAAAAGAGTCTTGGCTTGCCTCTATCTTAGAAAAAGTATTTGATCTTCTAGAAGAGGGGCAGAAAGTTAAAACTTTAGGGTAAAAGTGTTCCTGGCAAGCGGTTCCCCAAAACATTTGGAAATATAAACTTAATCAATGTTGGGAGTGCAGGTGGGGGAGGAGGAGCAGAGGTCGCTCATTGATTTGCAACTTGATAATTAATATCCCAGCAAATAAGACATCAAAGTCAATAATGCCTGTGTATTCCCGAAGAGAAACTTTTAGTGAATTGCTATTCCAAAGTAAAGCCACGTTAAGCAAAGAAGTTGCTTCACGGCCCCGGATAAAATGGCACTAATTATCTGTTTTCTTGTAGGATTTTTGTGGGGAGGACGGTTTCCTAAAATGCTCTGGCTTCCCTTCCCACAGAAGATCTGGGGGACTGTCTGCGGGTAGGAAGTCTCTCCTGTCAGCCCCCAATTACCCGAGTTCTGTGGAGGACGCAGGACCACCGCCGATTGCGGAAGCAGGGTTGGAGAGCAGAAAAGCGGTCGCGAAATGCTTTGGTTAGTGGAGAGAGCGATCGAATCTGCCTTGTGTAGGAAAATGTGGATCACCCATTTCCACTTCCGGGAACTGCCTGCTGAGTTCAGGAGAGGCCAGGAAGTAGCATAACATCTCTGAGGGGCACGTATGCCCCTGGGTCCTGACCATGTAAATCTTAAAGCCTTGGCCCTTTGGATCGCCTGCCCTGGCCAGGTGCGTCTCCGCTTCCCTCAAAGGGAGTCCCCTCTACATTCCCCTCCCACAGCCCGTTACCACCCTCCTCCCAGAAGCCCTGATCTGAAGCTCTAGATGATTGGGGCCTTCTAGCCCAGCGTTTGCTGTGAGGACAGCTTCAAGACGCAACAACCTTTCCAGAGCCGCGAAACACTGAAGCGTGATGGCGCCAGTTTGCCGGGGCGCGCCCCTTTTGTTTTCGGGGGGCGATTTATGTTCTTTATAAAAATGTGGTTTGGAAAAATAGAAAGGGCCTTGAAAACGTTGTTACAATGAAAAAGGGACAAATTAGAAGACATTTTCCGTGATCAAAGGCGGGAGGGAGAGTGCGCATGGGCATTCACAAAGCTTGACTTATTCACTCCCCTCCTTTGCAAGCCGGGGCAACAAGCGTGTCACCCATTGACAAGGCGCCCTATTCAGACTGCAGGTGCGAAGTGGGCCGGCGCGCCCGGCCACATTATGTCAAGGTTGTTGGAGATTAGTGTTCGGCCTTAATAACTAAAGCGCTTGATTTACATTGGAAAAAAGCCTCCTCAGCCGTGAAAACAAAATCGTTGAACGCGTGATCATTGCGAGGGCGGCTGATATCCTAATACTCGCATTGTTCTCGGCTAGGCCCAGGCGCGTCCTGGCCTCCTCTGGACGGGCAAAGCCTGGGTTGCTGGCCTTGGACCAGGTCTCCAATCGCACACCCTGTCTGGGTCCTGGAAGAAAACGTGATGGGTAGGAGTTTTACAAAGGCCTGAGGAAGACAGAGGGGGAGTGTCCCTAGGCATTCAGATCAGAGCCCCCAATTTTGGCAAAGCCTGGGATCGGAGAATGATGGGGCTTCAGGGCCTCAGGCCCAATGGTCCAGTGTCTTAAGGCCGAAGGGCCTCCAGCATTACTTTGGTGAGACAGCTGAGAGACTTGTCTTGAAGTGTCACAGGCAAGAACAATTTTACTCAAAGGTGATGAGCCTTTGGTAGTGACTGGAGAGCTGAATGACCTTGGAAAGGATTAAGACACACCCACTAATTTGGGCCGACTCCAAGAAGGCCAGAGTGTTCCGGCCAAATCTCTTCCTCAAAGGAAAGCCCATTTCAGAGACATCCAGAACTACTTGCAGCCCCTACCTCGCTTTCTCTGCACTTTCCCTGTTTTATTTTCCAAGAGATGGGGGCTGTGGGGAGGGTCCACTTTGGCCTTGGTCGCCGACTTCCTCCTCTCTCACCCATGAAAAGGGATGCAGAGAACAAGAGATCTGTGGTTGGACCTAAGAACAGCCATTTCAATGTGGATATGTATCTATTCTAACTGCAATATCTTTTGTAAATGTCAAGCTACTTAAGGCAATTTCCATAAGATCTGTACTAGAAGAAAAGGTTGGGTGGGGACAAGGTGAGAAAGCTGTTAACTATTGTCTGGCCCTGAAAAGGTCGTAAGTCAGCGCCTTGGTAGCTGACCTGTCAGGGGAAGGTATAAAGGCTTTATTCATGCAGTCGCTGCAATGTTCTCAGCTCTCACAAAAGTGTTTTTATGATTCAATTCTCTTACCTCTTTTCTTAATTAAAAAGCTGAACCATTAGAATAGCACCTGCATCATGTCCTGACAGTGCCTGCATACTAATTCCAGAGCCTTTACAACCAGTAATTATAACATAAAATCAGAGATTGAATAAAACAGAAGGATTTTGCTCCCAAAGCCCTGCTAATCCCCTTTTAAAGGAGGCTGCTGAAATAATTCAGAACAGTATCCGGAAGTTGGATTACCACTCCTTTTTTTTTTACTTTCTACAATGAAATGATATTTCACACTTAAAGGAAGCTCTGTTTTTTTACAACAGTTTTTTTTTTTTTTTTTGTAAGAAAGTTGGCAGGTTTTCGGAACGATACAAAGCGTTTGACTAAGGATTCCTTGCTTATTAAAGGCAGTGCCAGAAAATGTAGGGGAATTTGTATGGTAAGTTTGAAACACATTTTCTCAGGTGAAAGTGGCTGTAGTGTGACTGAGAACTGTACATGTACATCAGGCAATTCTCCTCACTTCTCTCAAAGGAATAAATAAGCAAATATTTTGGGTCAGATGCCTATATTTCATGACTTAGAAATATGCACATTTCAGGCAAAACAGTTTTCAATGGGTGGGGCTTCCTAGGTGGTGCAGTGGTTAAGAATCCACCTGCCAATGCAGGAGACATGGGTTCTATCCCTGCTCCAGGAAGATCCCACATGCCACACAGCAACTAAGCCCATGTGCCACAACTATTGAGCCCATGTGCTGCAACTACTGAAGCCCATGTGCCTAGAGCCCGTGCTCCACAACAAGAGAAGCCACAGCAGAGGAGCCCGAGCACCACAACGAAGAGTAGCCTCCACTCACCGCAGCTAAAGAAAGCCTGCGCACAGCAAAAAAGACCCAACACAGCCAATAAAATTAATTAATTAATCAATCAATTTTTTAAAAAAGTTAAAAAAAAGATGCTGGGTGTATTTTTTAACACAGTAAATACATTAGTGAGTTCAAAAGCTAGATGCCTCCATTAAACTCTGAGCAAGAACTTGCTGTGGCACAAGCCAAGGACCTTCAGCTGTCTGCAGCTTCTCCCCAGTTCTGGCAAAGAACATTATCCTCATCTGGCTAATCTGATCTTGCATGGGCCAGCCGCCAGTCACAGACAAGAGAAAACTGGGTCATCTTTCTGGTTTTCTGTATGAATCATCTGATAATATTGTAGGTGGGTTTTCCCCCCTTTTTTCACCATTATTCTACAACAGCATGGCACAGCCAAAACCACAGAAATTTATCCAATTTTGGTTTCTTTTCTCTGCAGACATTTCTCAAGGTTGCCCATTTATTACTGAGCTTCAGAACCATGCACAGCCTAGCTTGACTTGTTTTGAATTGATGAATATTCTTGCCCTGTAGTTTGGCTCACACAGAGTCTAAATTGGATCTAAAGAAGCCAAAAATGCAAGACAAGTTTCAAGTTCATCTCCCTGGTCCTACTTACATTTCATCAACTTGCACCCTGAAGTATTTATTTTTCCTTCTCTTTGTTTTTTCTACACAGCTGTTTTGGATGTTTGAAAAGCCACTGGAAGATTCAGAAGGGAACACCAAGACCTCTCTTAGTTGTCTAATGAGTTTCTCTTTTTCTTAAATGATTTTGGGGTCTGCACTTTATAGTGTTCCTAGAAAACTCTCAGGCATTTTCTTCATTGAAGATATATGGCTAAAAAGGCAATGCGGTCCTGATGCCCAAACAGAAGCTGGTGACAAGTAGAACATGTTATTGTGGGATTCTCAGTCACTTGGTGACTAAGATGTTATTAATTTTCCCAGAACAGGGATTCAGTATGAAAAAAACTATGATTATTTTTTAGGAAAAGGTTCTGGTGCCTTCCTAGCAAGAACGTGTTTTTGTGTGACTTTTGCCCTAAACCACTCGTCCTGGGTCACCCACTTTTGCCTCCCACTTTCATATTCCCACCCTTCACACCTGGGTCTTGAAAAGCCCAACACGGGGCTCAGAGAAACCACAGAGACTTAGGGTAAAAATAAATCAACATCTGGACTGGCTGCAGTGTCAGTGTCTTAACCAGTCATGGGGGGGTGACATTAAGACCATCGCATTGCTCCTGCTTCGTTGCGCAGCAAAGTAAACTCGATTCCCTCTCCTTTTTCTCGGGCCTTTTAAAAATAAATGGCATCTCTGCCTCAGTGCCCCACTGCACTGGCATCTGGAACTCTCAGAGAACATACATGTATGCAGTTCCAGGACCCTCCCTCAGCTAGCCCAGGTGCTGCCTGGAGAGGCACACCCTGCCCTGGAGCTTGAGGCCCCTGGCAGTGCCAGACTTTCTAGGAGAGTCTGGAGATCTGAATCAGGGAGGAGCTAGGGGAGGGGTCTGAAAGATGGAGTCTTGTAAGTAATAACAACAACATTAACAAGAAGAACTTAACATGTAAATTCTAAATGGACTATCCTATTTCCTGCTTAAGACAAATTTGTGAAGAGGATGCTTTGATGCAGATGAGGAAACTGAAGAACAGGGAGGTTTCATCCGTCATCCAGGGGCACAGGGCCACAGGTGGACAAGGCTAGCCAGTCTTCCCATCACACCCAAACTTTCCACTTGGTGCTAGTATTCGAAGTAGCGAGATGGAGAGGCCCAGTGGAAATCATTAGCAGCCTAAGGCGCCCCCAAACTGCCTTCGGGATAGGAGGTGGGTAACTTCCACAAAGGACACGAGGTTTCCTCTAGGGTTTGCTAGCCATGAGCCCCAGTGACTTCACCCCTAGGCCAAAGGTCACACCGTTAAACTTTCTGACAAAAATAACTTTTCGAAGGACGCCCGAGCACTCTTAGGGGCAGCGGCGCGCAGGTGCCCCAGCGCTCTTCCCCTGTCCTCTCCTCCTCCCTCGATTCCTCGGCTCCCAACTCAGATTTGGAAGGTTCAAACGCAGGCCTTTCCTTTGAGACCCGCGTCGGGTCCCAAGGGCAGCGGCCATCACGCTTTGCTCTCGGCTCCCGGGGATGGCTGGGCTGCGACTCCCTGGTGCCCCCGCGGCACAGCGCGGTCCGGGACAGGATGGGGAGGCACAGCTGGAGGGGCCGACGTCTCCTCCGGCGGCCGTGCGGAAGCATGGGAGCAAGCGACGAGCCTGGAAGAGCCCTGGCCCGGGATACCCGGGGCCCTGCTCATCCCCACTTGCTACCAGCACAAGGATTGCCGTCGGTGAAAGGGCTTTACTGAGTGTGCTCTCCCACAGAGGCCGGGCTGGGAGACCCAAACATCAGGAGAGGCTCTAACTGGTTCCGGAGCCGGAGGGGACCCTTCCGCGACAGGGACGGGAGGGGGCGCTCATCCCAGGACTAACGGCCAGGGACCTCCTCCCTCGCGGCGCCCACCTACTTGGATGTGTCGCGGCGGTTCCAGTGGTCGTCCCCTCAGGGCCGCTCTTTTCACACCCGCGCGTAGCCCTGGCACATTTGCGCGCCGGGGTTCCTCCCGCTACCTTCTCTGCAGGCCTGCCGCCTGTGCCCCAAGAGCTGGTTCTCCAAGGTATTCTCCAAGGGAACCTAGCATCCAGACCCCAGTAGCCGTCGTCATCCCACTCAGCGCATCCCAAGCCCCAGCCAGGCCCTCGGGACCCAACCTTCTCGCTCTTCAGGAAGGGGCCAAGGCGGATGCGGCGCCTGCGCAGTAGGAGCGAGGGAGTAGGGCAAGCGAGTGCCCGGAGGCTCAGTGACCTCAGGGGAGGGAGGAGGAAGGCTCTGGTGGTTCAGGTGGTTCTGATCCATGTGAAATAATTTCTCCAGTGGCCGGGCCGGATAAGAGAGCTTCTGCATGAAATGCTAAAACTCACCGAAGATCTCAGTCTCCCAATCGGGGCTCAGAGAAGAGTCCTGTGGGCTGTAGCCACACAGTCTTAGGGCTTGGCTCTTCGCAGTTCTCTAAGGAAGTCGAGAGGCCTGAGCATCCACTACTCCCAGAGGTCCAGCTGGGAAGACTCCTGCGGGCAACTGTGCCCGAGGTATTCCATCAGTGCTTAGGGAAGGCTTAGAGCTAGCCCGCTCTCTCTTTTTCTTTATTCCCGCCAGCTACCAGGCATTTCTCTGGGAAGTCAGAGGTGGTTTGTGAGAGAGTCCGCGGTGCCGCGGAAGGCAGACTTTTCCGGAAGACAGGCTTTCCGGAAGACACTGAGAGCATGGTTTTACCTTTTTCCCTTCCGCCATGGAAATCGGTTAATGAGTGTCAGTGTCACTAGGGTGAAATTGGGGCGAGGGGAGTCTTCTCTACGAAGGCTGCTTTGGTGGGTCCCTGTGTTTTCGCTGCCCCGAACAACTATGCTTAGAGTTGTTTCTGTGAAGCCATGAGGGAAGTCAGGGAAGAGGACAGGATGCTGCGGGAGGGCCACGCATCTCTCCCAAGATGCTGAAGCAATAACAGGACACTCGGATTCAGAAGGGGAAGGGGAACATCACATTGTTTATTTCCAAAGAAAATAGCAAAACAGAGCTCCATGTACACAAAAGTCTTCGGAGGGAAAAGGAATCACAGATTTTAATTCATTTTTACATATTTACAGCAAGATTAAACCACAGCTTTCAACTATGTTTTCATTCAACAATCACTTTCAGTCAAATACTTAACAACTTTTTTTTTCTTTCGAGTTAGTTCATAATTTAAGGATGCTAAGGGGACAGATGATAAATCACAAACAGTGTGGGCAGAGAGGGTACCAAATAGTCTACGATTTCAGTCAGGCTTTCTTGCGTGTGTGAATTATGATTACAAAACATTTGCCTGTCTGTATAATTCACATTCATTGCAATCATTACATTTTCCCATAAATTAGCAATATAAACAAACATATGGGGACCTCCAGTAAACAAATAAAAATCAATATAAGAGACAACATTTTGTAGCAACTATAATAACAGCATGGGTTACAGCTTGGGGAAACTTCTTTACAAATCATTTAGTCAGCACACAAGGGGTGGGGAGGCTGAAACATCCTTGTGTATGTAAACCACCTTTAAAACCACATCGGAAGGTTTGGGGAAACCAGGACAGGGTGAAAGTTTCTTTCTTGGGCACAATATGAAATGAAGAACTGCACATGTGGTTGGGGGGAGGGTGTTTGCATGCACTTTGGGGTCATGGACCTTCTGAACTCCAATTGCCAAAATTCTGAAGAAAACAGGAAATTATAAAAATGTCTCTCTTCCTCAAACCACTGTCCTTTCTATTAATGGCAGAAAGGGCTTGCTGATCACTGCTAGTGGGCAGAAACACACAATGGGTCTATTTTTAGCAGAGATTGTCTTTGAAGGAGCAGGAAATATTAACAATTGTTTGGCTGCAGTCTTGGTTCCAAAGATCCGGAGCAAGAATATTGGGAGCTTGAGGGGTCCCCAGGTGACCTGACTTGGACTGATTGAGTGCAGGCCAGTGAACAGAGAAGCAGACACACAGTGTGGCCTTAGGGTATACACCCTCTGCCTGCACTGTCTCTGCATTCTTTCCCTTATGTCCCAGAGCCTGGGTAAAAAGCCCCTCAACATCTGCACACCTCCACAGGCTCTGGACCCAATGTCTCTGCATTACTTTTGTTTCTCCCTTAGCAGGACTTAGCCATAAGTTATCAGTTAGTGTAGTGTGCATGTATTTTAAAAAAAAGTTAGATTTTATCTCTTTAGAAACGGTTTGAAACTAACGGGGCAGAGGGAGTTTGACAGAGAGGAGAACAAATCGCTGACAAAGAACCTTTTACGTTTCATCAGCGTTGTTAGGACGACAAGCAGGAATGTCTCAGATAATAACTCCCACTTCAAAGATTTCTCAGCTCAATGGAAAGCGGACCATCCTTTTTATTCAACCACAAGGACTGGCACTAAAGAAGACTCCACTGTTTGATTTTTTTCCACCGTGTTTATTTTTCCCCTATTCACTGGGGTACTTGGATAAAATAAACAACAAGACAATTAAGGGAACATGGACTTCTAACTTTCCTGCCATCTTCCCTATCCCCTTGGCCTTGGGCTCTTGAGTCTGTGCCCAGGGCCAGCCCAGGCCTGAGGGGTACCATACACCCCATCCTGGGGAGAAACAAGTTTGGAGGTCTGTGAGAAACTTCTGGGATAGAGGCGCAAGATGGGCTGTGCTGGGGGCCACGAAGGCACAGTCTGAGCTCACCAAACTCATCCGGGGTGGCTCCTTTCCTTCCCCCAAATCCCATTCAAATTCAGGCCTCCAACATGCTCAAGATGCAGAGAGGCACTTGGCACAAAACCGAGCTGGGGATGCTCATTTGTTAAACTTCTGAGCTTGCCCTAAAGTTATTTACTTCTGACCCTGGAGCCTCTTTGGGCCGCAGTCAAGATGCACGGAGTCCGGCTCCTCCCTTTCCTGAAAGCGTCCCTGGTGCCAAAGCGCCTCTCCCCCCAACAGTGAGCAAGGTGAACCCCTAAACGCTGGCGAGGCAGGTCCTAAGGAGGAAGTATATACTGTAGAGCATAGTGACAGTATTAAATGGCGTGAAAGCAAAGGTCAGCGCAAATGTATCTTAATAGAGTGTCTGCAGTGAAGTGTGCCGCCTTTGAAGCGGCCGCTCCCCGCGCGCATTTCCATGGCGAGCCTAACGTGGCATGCTGATGCACCGTCAAACTCACACTTTCAACCCCAAAACCCGACTCTTTGAACAACCCGAGCTTGATTAGACCTTTCTCCTTTTCTTTCCCCTCTTACAAACCATTTCCTCGCCTTTAGAAACTCGCCATCAAACCCAAATGCGCCCTCTGATCACCGCAGAAAGCAGAAACAAAGGGGGCTGAGCGGCGATTCAAGCGGCCCTTTTCTTCCCTCACATTATTATCCATTTTTATTATGATCGGGAACAAGTGCCCATTCGCGTGGGTTTTGTTTACCGGAAATTAAATGAAAATGATTTAGTCCGCGTCAAACAAAAATATATACTTGTATACACAAGAAAAAAGGCCTGTTAGACGTAAATATTATGTCCTTAATGAAAAGCCTGGACGGGCTCCAGGCTCGGCCTTTCAGGATTTCAGTGCGACTTGCCCATTGCCATAGAAATCCTAACTTACCATGAAGATGCACCGTGGCGAAGAAACATTGCTTTGTGCGCGGGCCCTTTGATGTTGCAGGCGCGAGATGCGGGCGCTCAGCTGCGCCGGGCGAGATTACCTTGCGAGCAACGCGGTGGACATCTGTAACAAGCAAATGAAAAATTAAAGGCGATTAGTGACCGACTACGCATTTTTATTTTATTTCATTATTTTGGATGGGGGTGGAAGGCAAAATGAGGCCTAGAAATAGAAGAGAAAAAAGGAGCCCTCTTTGGAGAGGGGGAATTTTTTTTAACATCTTCAGAAGAAGGTCCCCAGATGCCCTCTGCACCTTGGCGCTGGGGCGGGTGTTTCTCGATGGGAACGAGTTGTTTGCTGCCGGCCGCCGGCCCAGGGTTAGGAGGCCTCCGGGCCCTATTGTCGTGGGGGCAGGGCAGGAAGGGAATTGCAGATCTCCTTCCACAAGGACGGATTCACTAAGGATGTATTTGGAAGATTCTGGTTTTTATTAGGAGTAATGCAAACAGTCCCTCTCCAGTTAGGGCGTTATGTATCTGATGGAAGTGTGCGGCCACGGGGCAGGAGTGAGAATCTTCTAATGCTGTCTGAAGAGGAAAGAACAGAAGAAAATCCAGCAGTGTGGCACAATCAGGGCTTGTTTGCTGGACTCAGCTTTTTAAATTGAGCTCTTTGGGGGCTACCCTAGGTAGGCGTACCACACCTCTGCTTATCTCCAAATTCTTAGGGGACTGGCATGGGTCTAACCAAAACTTTTTCCCCTTCTTTTTACTCATGACGCCGCCGCCCCCCCCCCCCCAATCTTAGCAAGAATTTTGGAGAAGCACCATCCTTCTTTCAGAGGGTGACAGACTGGGAACCAGGCCTCGATTTTTTTCCCCCTTGGCAACAATTGCATAGACTTTTCCTCTTCCCTGCCCCCAACATCTGGTTCTTCTTCAGGGTATTTGGTACCTAGCATATCAAATACACATTCAATCTAGACCCATTGGGTGTTTGCCTTTAAAACATTTATTACTGCAGTTCATCTCTTGTCCCCCCCCTTTTTAAAAATAAGACCAACATCATGTGATTTTTGACAAAGAGCATCACAGAATTGACTCGATTCATCCAGACACTGTAGCCTAGGCTGGATTCCTTTGCTGTGGAGGCCTGGCCTCAGTGACGTCATTGGCCCACTCTGCACCCCCAATGGCCAAACACCCAAAAGATTCCACAGGCGGCTTCTCAACAAGGGTGGGGTGTAAGGACAGGGTGATTGGTCCGAGGAGGCCTCAGAGCACTGAATCCTAAAGCCACTTTTGTCTGGATTTCCCGTTGTTTGGACTCCTGATCTACCCCCAGTATATAATGCATACAGAGCAGACAGGCAGGCAGACAGACATCTTGGGCCAGTCTATGGGGGAGGGGCATATAATCCCTAGGGAAAATGCTGAACCTCTCCCCCCCCTTCCCTATCATCTCCTTTATAGAAGTGATTGGAAATTTTGGATCTGGGACTTGAATAGCTGGGGGAGGAGGAGTGTAGGGAGGCAAAAGAGGAAGGAAATTGGAGGGAAGATAATGGTTCTTGAATTCCCTGGGCCACCTTCATGCCATAGGAACTTCTGAGGAGTCTCAGACTGGGAGCTGGGAAGGGAGTAGTGGTGGCAATTGGGTCGACCCAGGCCTGGAAGAAAATGATTCCCATTCTGTGAACCACACAAGTACTCTGTGGTCTTACTTTTGCTGCCTGCAGTTGCCAAGACTGCACAGAAACTGTCCTAATATATTTTCTTGTTTACCTTCTGCCTGTCTCTCTCTATTTTCTTTACTCTAACCCTGGTTTCACGCTACCCAGTCATAAGGGCGTCTGTGTGGGTGGGTGGGGGTGCTGGATGTGATTTTAGAATACATATGGGTACCATATTGATATTTTAAGACAATGGACATTATATCAGCATATTCAGTGAGCTCTAACAACTATTAGAGGTGACTCTCCTCCCTTCCTGCCTTCCCCGCTTCCTCCCTCACTTCTCTTCAAGCCTCAATAACCCCGCCTAGACCTGGCAGTGAGTGTACGCGGAAGCAGCAATCACAGCAGCAACCCTGGCACCGAAGGCAGCGGCGGCGGCGGCGGGGCCAGGTGGTGGCGCGGGGCTCGGGGGCGCTGCGGGGGCAGCGGTGACGGGACCCGCGCCCTGACACACGTACCATTCGCTCAGGTCGGCGCCACGCGCCGCCACCGCCGCCGAGGAGGCCCCCGGGGGCTCGCGGCCGAAGTCCGACGAGGGCGACACGAGGGCTGACGGCGTGGCCGAGTCGTAGCCAGAGCTGGGCGGCGGCGGCGAGCGCCCGTGCACCTTCATGTGCTTACGCAGTGAGCTGGGGTGCGTATAGCACTTGTCGCAGCCGCGCACTTTGCACGTGTAGGGCTTGTCACTTGTGTGCACGTGCGAGTGCTTCTTGCGGTCGCTGCTGTTGGCGAAGCGCCGCTCGCAGCCCTCGAACTCGCACCTGAAGGGCTTCTCCCCTGGTGGAGGCAACGCAGAGACATTAGTGCGCGTGGTCTGTGGCCCCGGCTCGGCCTCACTACCTTCCCCCAATTTCTCTGCCATTTCGGGGAAGAGAGAGACACACACAGACACAATCAGAAACCTCTTTCCCCGGCGCCGCAGGCCCGTCACCCCCTTCCCTCGCTCAGAGCGCGCCCCCTGCGCTCCCTCCTGCACGCCTCCACTCCTCCCCATCTCCTGCCTGGGCCTGGGGGGAGGGGACGGAGGAGGAGCGACAAAGACTCCATCTTAGTTGAGTTTCCTTCCTGGAAAATTCTGATCCACTCCGGTTGCTTTCCTCCAAATTTTCTCTACCCGGAGCCAGAAGCACCTTTGCCCGGAGAATAGAGTTGACTGAGGAGCTCGCATCTGCTCAATTTAAAGTTTGCTGTTCCAGCCAAACGTCTCTGCTTTCCACCTCCCCGCCCAGCGGTCTACCCCGCACACATCCCATCCTGTCCCAATTGTTTCCTAAAGTAGGTTTTGTGCAAACGCCAAGGCAATGGAACAGTTTAAGGATGAGCAGCCGATGCACACGGCATGTGCATAACGTGGATTCGTGCTGCAGGGAAAGGTATTCTGAGCAATGATTCACTTCAGACGCGATTTTTACGGGAAATGGAGCCCCCTCCCTCTTCCCCTCCACCCCCTGAGGGCAAACATTTAGCAGCATTCTTCAAATCTTGCCTAAACCGTTCGGGATCCCTCCAGATACGCGCGCCGGCAATAATGTTTTATTACGCTGCTCCAGCGGCCTCCCGGAGACTCTGCCGCGGGCAGCCTGCTCTCCCAGTCCGAGCTGACTGTGAGAGGTCGAGCGGCCTCTCCAGACCACCCACGGCCCACGCTCCGGCCGGCCCAGCCTGAGCCGAGAAACCAGCACAGCAGGTTCTGCCCGGGCCAAGTGGGAACCGAGGCCTCTTCCCCGATCGCACCCTTGGTCGCGGTGGCTTCAGGATGAGCGCAGCTGTTGTAGTCAGGTCAGGCTTGGCTCCGCGGACCGGAGGGCAAGCGGGCAGCCGGGATAGACCCAGGAGGTACTCGGATCCGTGGTGCGATGCCCTATAGAGCCGCGGGAAGGCGCGAGAGCGCGGCAGGGTGGAAATATCGGCCGAGGACCGAGCCCCAATCCGGGAGCTCACCGCCGGCTGGATTCGCGAGCGTGTGGGGGAGGAAAGGACCTCAAGAACCCGGAAGCCCAGGTTCCTCTGGAGCTGCAGATGCTGCGGGAAGGAGAGAAAGAAATGTCCCGGCGCTGTAAACAAATGGATGCTGCCGGGCGCCTTGGGTTGAGGGAGAGGCTACCAAGCGTCTGGCTAAGGAGGAAGAGATGCACGGCTGGAGGACAGTTGCCTTTGTGGTCGCTTCTCCCACTGCTTCCAGGAAAGATGGGTGCTGTAGGGCGGGTTTGAATAAACAAAGCCTCTGCTCCCGAGCCCTGTAGAGGCTTAGGCTGAGCCAGAGGTTTTGCGCACAACCTTCGCCTCCGCGCGGCAGCGGGTTAGAAGCCCAGGGGTGCTGCACTGGGCGGCTGCTGCGTCCTCCCGCTGCAGCAGTGTTGTTAGCACAGTGTAACACTGGACAGTGCTGGCATCTGCCATTTCTCGGCACACCGGTACAATTTTATTTAAAAAACAAAATAGGAGAAAGATGCAGAATAAACTAATGTCCCTATGTGCCCCTCCTTTTTACCCTCCCTGGTCCCTGTTAGCATCTGCAAAACTAAAACTTTTCTTCCTCCCTACCGTCTGTCCTTTCTTTCTAAAATCACTTAAAAGAACCATGTAATTCAGGGCCTGCAAAAGAAAGCAAGATTTGCTAAGACAACAGAGGAGAAATAGAATTTAGGGTTGATTGCCACTCCCAAGTATTCCCCCCACCCCCCACCCCCATGCACACACACTTATCCCATCTTCTACGGGGCCTTGTTGGACATTCACATAAAACAGAAACAATGATTTCGTCCCAGACGAGGTACTGAGGCGAAAAAAGCAGGACACTTTAGGTGATGTGGGCCGCCTGGAAGTTCCAAGGCCCCTGGGAAGCCAGGTGAAGCCGCGCCCCCGCGCCTTCACGGCCTCTCCCCAGCAGCAGGAGGAGCCCCGGACTCCTCGTCTAACTCTGCACACCGCTACCCACCCCACCCCACCCTAAGCAGTCTCCCGCCCTCTCCCTCCCACCAGATCTGGGCGCTGCGCCCTGGGTGGGTGGGTGGGTGGATGGATGTGGAGAAGCAGGGTTGGGCCGGGGCCCCGCAGTCCGCCCCGAGCAGCCTGGGCCTGAGGCTGAGTCCTGAAAGGCCGGGAGTCTCCTCCCAGAGGCTCAGCAGCCGGGAGAGGCCTCCTCCCCTGCCTGGCGCCAGGCCCGCCCGACAAAGTTAGGCAGCGGAGGGGTAGTTCGGCTCACGCCATTTTCTCGCACTTGTGGCTGGGCCGGGCTGTCCGAGCATCTCCGCCCCGGCGTGGTCTTCTCCTCTGCCTCGGATCCCAGCCCTACCTCCCTCTACCGACTGCCTGAGAGAGTGGGGCGAGCCCACAACCCAGGGGGTCCTAGGAAGGGCGGCGGGCGGTGGGCCCGCGTCTCCCTCGCGGCGGCACCATTGTTTCGAGATCGTTTTGACCGCGGCAAAGCGAAAGCTTTCGGAGTGGACTCGGAGCAGCTGCCTGCGAAGCCAGGCCCGGGATTCAGATCCCGGAAAATCGCAACTCCTGAGAAAGATCTCCTATTCGCCGCTTCCGCGACTCGAAATGAAACCCCATTAATATTTGAAAAGGCAATTATTTTCCTGTTGAATCGAGAACTGTCTTCATGAATAATTTGTAGTGAGGTCTATTGCCATTTGAGAAACATTTTGTTGGGTTCCCCCCCCTCTTTTCATTACTTAGGAGGAGGGTTTGAGGGAAATGCCGGAGCAGGAGAGGCTCTGTAGATTTTTTGTTTAAACTCCAGTGATAATGAATCAGGACTGCCAGTGGAAAGGGAAAGGATGCACTTAGAATTCTGTTCTGGATAGAAGCGAACCTGAGCCAGCTCCGACGCACTGAACTTGCTTCTCTGCTGTAGGTCGATTGCACTGAGAATTTAACCATTTTCTGCTTCACGGACTTCAAACAGTAGGCCGGCAAAGAGCAGTAAAAGTTTGTTTGTTTAAAACCCCCCTGTCATTAAAAATGAGTTCCTACTCTGGCTCAGGACTCCGTGTCTACCTTCGTGGTGCGGGCCGCCAGCTCAATGAATAGCGAGTCTGAGGGCGGCGATCTGGGTCTCACATCTCTCCTTCCCCTGGATAAAAATCGGAGGGCGGGAGGGGTTAGGGGACAAATTCTTGCAAGAGGTTGGGGGGGGGGTGATCCTGGAAACAGCTCCGAAAAACCGTACATTTCCTGAAATAAAGTAGGAGACTTAAAGTAGACTTTGATCTGGCCTCCGAGTGTGCCAATGTCCTGGCCAGGGAACTTCCCCAAGATTGCAGGGTTTGAGGGGAGAAGGTGGGATTTAGCAAGCTTCTTTCCTGGGTAGTAGGAGCCTGGGGGAGTTCTTTGACTCATAATTGCTGAAGTTTCCACCAAGAATAGAGGTGAGTAAGGCACAGTGCCAGGGAGTAGAAGTGGGGCACCAAGCTGGAACTTATTTCATCGTGTCTCCTATATCTGTCCCCTTCTCCCACCCCCAAAATGGAGGAGGGGAGATGTTGACTTCTTAAACTTTGAGGAATCCAGGGCAAGAAAACCCTAGCTGAGGAGAGTTCAGACATCGGGCTGCTAAACTAATTAATGTAACTTCACAGGCTGTTCTGGGAAGTGTGAAAACTTTCTCCTTGCAATTGCATTAATTAGAGATGCTTCTGGCCAGAGGAGTTCAACTTTGCAGGCTCTTGAGTGGGCTTCTTTTCTTTCTGTTAACTAGAACTAACAGATGTGGTTGACACATGTCCCCATTTCACTTAACAGCTCAGTAAATGACATTTAAGGCGGATGGGTCTCCTTGGGTCTTTGCTAAAGCAAAAGCAAGGGTTTGTGAAACGTCCCAAGTGTGGGTAACCAAGGCTCCAAAACAGGGGCAAAGTTAGCCCATGAGACCCTCAAATCCTAAAGAAGGCACCAATGGCTTGGTGAGCTCTCAGTTCAGGTGGCAGTCAGGTTGTCAGGCTGACCATTGAAAGAGTGCTCCCCACACAATTCCAAAGGGACTGGGGAAAAATTAAGTTGTTCCTAGGTCTTTACAACTTTGGGGAACAGTGCCCCTTAAAATACCTTAAAATCAAACTCGTTAAGCAGGGACCGCACATTTGCACACACAGAAACCCAAGCACCCCCACCCCACTCCAGAACAGAAATCTCACACTATCCTTCCCACACACAGCCTCAGGAAAGTGCTGTGATTCTAATAGAAAGGCATAATTAATATTTTATGAACTTGGCTCATGGAAACACCAAAATATCCCCCCTCTCTCCCAGGTGGAACTTGAGGAGATTCAGCTCCGAGGGCCAGAAGAGGCCCCCTGCTTCCCCAGAGGGTCCGCACAAGACAGACAGTGCCGAATACTGACCTGTGTGAGTTCTTTTGTGTATTTTGAGATTTTCTGATCTAGCAAAGACTTTCCCACACCCCGGGAAAGGACAGGGGAAGGGCTTCTCGCCCGTGTGCACGCGGATGTGATTTACAAGTTTGTATTTGGCTTTAAAGGGCTTGCCCTGTCGCGGACACTCCTCCCAGAAGCAGATGTGGTTGGCCTGCTCAGGGCCTCCGACGTGCTCCACGGTGACGTGCGTGACCAGCTCGTGCATGGTGCTGAAAGTTTTGGAGCAGAGGCGCGGGGGTGCGGAGCCGTCGGCCGCCAGCCACTTGCAGATGAGCTCCTGTTTGATGGGCTGGCGCATGTAGCGGAAAAAGGCGCCGGGACCATGGGGTGCGGCGAGGTTCATGGTCAGGTTCATGCCCCCGTAGCTGTGCAGGGCTGCGGCAGCTGCCAGAGCGTCGCTGCGGGCCACAGGTCCCGGCGGGAAGGGTTCGGGCCGCGCGTACATGTCTCCGGGGAGCCCCAGACGCAGGAGTCCATTCAAAGTGCCGCTAGGGGAGGCCTGGGGAGGCTGCTCGTGAAGGCCCGGGAACGCCGAGGGGCTGGAGGCGGCAGCGAGCTGGGGGCCATGGTGTCCGGAGCTGCTACCTGTTGTTGAGACAAATAGCGCGAGTGAGAACGGGCGGCGTGGGCTGAGCGTTCTACCCGGCCCCAGGGGGCAGGCCCAGCCCAGCTACACCACGGCCTCTGCGGTCAACGCCGGGACCCAGAGCTAGACTGCGGCGGCAGCGACCCGGGTGGACAACGCGAGGTCAAGCGCCTCCACCGCTGTCCGGCTGGGCGGCTGTTCGGTAGAGCCCCCTGTCGCTTCGTGAGCAGGAGAGTGATGGTGGCGGCGGGATAGGTGGAAGGGGCAGTGGGGTGAGAAATGCTGAATTTGCGGGCTGCTGGGGGCCCCTGGGCTCTGCTCCAAAGGGGTCCGACCGGCGCACTGAGCGCGCTTTGGCAGCCAACTCCTCGGGGTGCTCGGGGCCTCGGCGCCCTGCAGGGGAGTGGAGGTGGGGGAAGTGGCGATGTTGTAGGTGGTGGTGGTGGTGCCCAAGCGCCCCGGCCATATATACGAATTTCAGCGCCCAGCTCGACTGGGAGAGGGAGGCCTGCTGCATCCCGGCCGGGGCTCCCGGGAGCTCCTTAGGTCGGGGCGCTCACGCCACCGTCACCTGACAGCGGGGAGGGGAAAGAACAACCACAGACAACTTCTGCGAAGTTCCCCCTCCCCCCCCCCCAAGTTTTGGGTTGTGACTTTTTTTCTCTCCCTCTCTATCAGTCTTTAATGCCTACTTGAAATCCCGTACACTACAGAGGCAGCAGCGGGGCGCGTGAGGAAGTGAATAGAGATTCGGGGCCGTGGCCCGGGCCCGCCGAGAGGAACAATCGCCTAGGTCGCCCATTGGCCCGCGTCCCGGTCCGACGTCAGCGATGACAGGTCCCTCAGCACGGGGATACACACACACACACACACACACACACACACACACACACACACACACACACGAGTCACAACTGCTCCCGCTCCCCTCCCCACCCCCCAGCTCGCGCTTCTACTGCTCATGCGCTCTGACCCGGGCACGGATTCTTTTCTCTACGCGGGAGCCCCCTCCCCCTTCTTTCCCGAAAGCTGGGCAGATCTGCTCTGCCTCGCTGCTCTTGGAAGTGAGCGGGGCTGGGTTATGCCTCCCCTTTGGGGAGGGGGCGTTGCGCTGCACGTAACGTCCTCCGGGCAGACCCCAGCCCTGCGGTGGCCGATGGGCAGCACCTGGCGCGCGGGGACAGCGGCCTGCTTCGGCAGTTTGTCCCTGGAGTCGGGAGGAGGCGAGGGCCGGGATCCAGGGAGGAAAGGCGGCTGCAGACTAGGAGGCCGGGAGCCAGGGAGCTCCTAGGCTAACAGCCCTTGCGCCTAATTTTGTGTTCTCGCTTTCTCCGAATTTTCTCGTGTCGCTCAGCTCTCTCGCTCTTGCTTTCTCTAGCTCTCGCTCTCGGTTCCACGAAACCCCTGACCACACTTCGCCTAAGATTCTTACTTGGATCCTTTCTTCTCCCCTCGCCCCCTCTTCTCCCCACTCCATTCTTCCCACTTAGCCTTGCCGGCTCGTCCTCCCGGGTGCCTGGAGCGCTCAGAGACGGACGGACCCAAGAATCTGGCCCTGAACCGAGGCCCAGGAGTGGGCCGGAGACGGTGATGACCTGGGAGAGGCTGGTTTCGAACGCACACCGCCCTCCCGAGAGGATTCCTCCTCTCCGCTGCAAATCTCACTGACCCGCGTGCCCATAAGCCCAAGAAATAAAGGCGAGGGGAGCGCAGCGAGGAGGAGTGGGTCCTCACCCCCAGGTCTCTATCGCATTGTCAGTTTGCGGTCCTGAGCTCTGCACCTTGCCGCCAGACGGAGCCTTTGGGAAAGGGGACTTAAGAATCACTTCCACTTTGAACACCCTTCGGCCACTTGTTGCCTGCGGCCGGAGTCTGTCTCTCTACTCGCTTGCTAGAGCCGAGGCCACGTTTCCCCGCCCAGGCTGTGAGAACGACCGCGGGCCACGGCCTCCTCTCGCTGGACGCCCTCCCTGGCTGCGGGTTCCGCCGTCTTGGGGTGGGGGTCGGCCGGGGGAAGAAACCTTCAGTTCTGGCCCAGCGGAGTGTGGCATAAACAGGGGGGAGTGCCCTTTGTTTGTGCCGACCGGCTAGGGCCGGCTGCACCGCCCGGCGATTTAAAGGGCTGCTGGCCCTCAAGCCTACGTTGCACTCTGTAGCCGAAAATGCCAGCCTAAGTTCTCTCGGGTCTCCCCGGCGGCCATAGAAAGCGCCCTCAAAGCAGTGAAAGACTTGGGTTTTTAAGAGAAGTTTTAAGGACTGAGTAAAATACCCTGATCCCCCAGCAGAGGTGAGAAGTTTGGAGAGATTACAAGGAAATCTGATGGAGTTGATTGAGCAGCCCCAGCCATCCCCAGCACCAAGGACTATTCTTAAACATTTCCTGGTCAGTAAATAAGGGTTTCTTTTAAATTTTTAAAAATAATTAACTTATTTATAATGGTTGGCAGCTTCTTTAAGACTTTCCTCATTTAATGCATTGTTCCTGGCTCAGGGCTGCAATTTAGTGAGGGATTAACTTCCACAAAAATCTCCCTGAGCTTTGACAAGTCCAGGTCATTCTGCTCCTCTGGCCGGAAGAGCTTAAGCAAGCTGCCAATAGATGCTGCGTTAGCATAAAAAAAAAAAAAAAAAGTTGAAGGAGAGCATTTGACAACCAAACCCCTTCTGCTCTGGAAACCAAGAGCTTCCACAGCAGTATTGAGACTAGACTTGGAGAATGTGTCTCCTTTCCCAGCTTTCACCCTCTCCCACACTCTTGCTTTCTGGGATTTATCCCCTCTGCCCACAGGTGCCTCCTCTCTTTTCCTGCCCTGTTTTCCCTTCCTCAAAGTGCTGGTTTCAAGGCTTCCCACCATGCAGGTGTCTTTTGGATGATACAGTTGTCTAGGCAAACCCACGAAAGATTCTGAAAACAACAAAAACCAAAACCAAAAACCAAACCAGTGTGTTCCTCTTTGGGACCCCTTGCCCAGCATTTTCTCTTAACCATTCATCAACACAGAAATTAGTCAGCTCCTCCTGTAGCATGCAGGTCTAAGTGCAGGGGCACTGCTTCAGTAGTCCAGCAATTAAAATATTTTCTTTCCCATCCGAAAGTAGGCAATCTCCAACCACTGTTCTGGATGTTTGTCAAACTAACCATCTACTTTGGCTTCCATTAAAACTCTAATATGTACAAAAACAAATCACTTAATATATACACTGTGACCACACCTGCATCAAAAGCTTTGAATAACAGTATAGAACAGAAGTATTCAAGATGTTTTAGGTTGTGGACCCTTTTGCAAACCTGGTGAAGCTAGTGAACTTTAATAATCCTGTGCTTGTTTGCCCACATTCATAATAGAAGAAAGCTATGACATTCCATTAGAAGGTGGTGAAAATAAAGATGCATTTTCCCATCCAAATTTGTGGGACCCCTCCCCTCCTGAATTCTAACCACTGACTTCATAGACTCCAAGGATAAGAAGTAGAGGTTTTATATACACGTAGACTGTTACCATACTATGCAGTCTCTCTTGATAAGTTTACCCTTGAAAAACTTTGAACATGTGTATGGCTCTTTGTGCCAACAGTGAAAGAGCAGATACATCTGATTCAGCCAAATTCACCGATAGTAACCCAGCCCCATGGAGCTTCTTCCCAGATGCAGCCTTCTCTTGAAGCACTGAAAACATCTGGACCCATCCTGGGTAGATGCTTCTTGAATAGTCAGGGGTCAGTCGACCTAAGGTCGCTAAGGTTGCCTAATCTTTGCAAGTGCCTTGGAGCCATGTGGTTCACACCTTGGTTGGCTAAACACAGCAATGGGACCACACATTCTTCCAGAGAGACATTTCTCCAGGGACAGAGATAGGGAGGAAAAAAGTCATTTTACTCACTAATATTTATTAACAGGGAACTTTGGGTGATTATATAAGGGTCTTCAAGGAGTATCTCTGAAATAACCCCCAAAGCAGTTTCCAGCTAATCACAGATGATAGGTGAGGCACTGATGCCAGGGAGGCATATTTTAGTTTTCAGGGCCGTTCCTTGGAGTCTTCCAGTGCCCAGGTAGCAAGGATTCCAGGTTTCATTGGGCAGGCTGAGTAGTGGTGTCCCTCAGTGATGCTCAGAATTTTTCTTTCAGAAAGTTAGCTCACTACACTTACCCCCAATAGCAAATGCTTGGCTGAAGCATTCTATTCCTCACCATGCTGGGAGTTATAACATTATTGAGCCCACATTTCTGCTTGACTTCAGGGAAAAGAAAAAAGACATTCTGCAGCTCAGAGATCTTCAGCAGAGTTTCAAGAAGCACTGGGGGTTTTGGAGCTAGTTCCACCACCAGACTCCAAACATCCCTCCAGACCTCACAATCATGCCCTAAGCAACTTTGTTTACCCCAGCTATGACAAAGTAACATCACAAACTAAAGTGATTTTCTAGTTCTGCTGTACAGAAATGTGATATTTGGTGGCCCTACCATCTGCCATAGCTCCTCACATCACTGACTTAAGTGGGGGAATGTCTAACTTCTCTTCCCTGGAAAGAAAAAAATGGGGGAGATTTCAGATAAAGAGCTGGGATATTTTTCTATTTTGATCTTTCCAACAATGCTAAATGATGATTATCTGTTGCAGCTTATGCCCAGAGCCAGGATCCCAGAAGCAGAGGGCCACTGCACAGACCCTGGCCAAGAACAAACCTTGTTGCCTGCATATTCTGCATCTAGGTCTGCAGTCACTTGTTCAATCCTTTCTTCCCTGTTTCTGGCCAGAGTACCACCCAAAACAAGGGGGCAAATCCCTTCCTAGGCTATTCATAGACAGAATTCAAGATTCCTACAGTGAGAGTTTGTCTCTTGCCTTACTGAGGGAAAAATAACAACTTAAGCCCCGGGAGCCTTCTGTAGGTCCATGTCCACCTCAGACAGAGGAGACGGGAATCTATCAGGATTTTGAAGATAAAGGAAGATATTCTTCCCCTCTTCTGTGGAAGTAAGAGCTTTCATCATCATTAATGGAAGTACATATGAAAGAAAATATGCTTGGATAACATGCTTGGATACAATTTAATTTCCAAGCAAGCCGTTTTTTGACAAATGATTAGGAAACATGGTTAAAGGATCTTCCAGAACAGCACTGAGGAATTAAAACAATGGAATTTACATAATAACCACATGTCTCTAGAGACTTTGCCATCAAATCATCACAAAATAATAAAAGAGAATCATTTCCTAAGTTGTCCATTTAACTTTTGTTAAGAAGGTTGCTTTTCCTGCCAGCAAGGGAATACCTTGGAGGCAACCGTCAGCTGGTGATGTAGTTGAAATGAGGGAAACTGGATGCCTGAAAGGGGAGACACCCAACTCTAAATCATATGCTTATTCTAAATGGAATATTAAATTAAATTCTTCACAATGAAGGTATTCCTGACAGCGGCTGTCAGTCACTCCCTGTTCAGACGCCACATTGTGGGAACATCGTGGCTGCCACATTGCAGAAGGCTGGTGTCCCTGGTAAAGATGATGCATATCATGTAAACCCCATCACCAAGATCAAAGTATGCTCCTTTCATGGAAGCCAATACATGTCAAACCTCATTCCAATCAAATCATCCGGAAATGAATTCAAGATGAATATGTCATAGAATAATGTGACAGTGGAACTGCAGAAGGTCAGGGGTGGTTGTTCCAATGAGAGAGTCGTCAAATATTAATTCTAGAACATCCAGATGAGTAGACATTGAGGAGGATTAGCCGGCTGCTGGTGGGACGTTGTGTCGCTGATTTGTGTGCAAATGCATCAAACACCAAGGTGTTGTTCTAAGTTTCATTGGAACTCAAGAAACACCCCCAAAGTCACAACCAACATAACCAAAAGACCAAAAAAAAACAAAAAACAAAAACAAAAATAACTTCCTACTTAAAAAATAACTTCAGCAAACCAATATTCAGAAGAGGATATTAACTTACTTGACTCTTTCAGGGCGTTTCGGTAAAGCCGTATTCGTTTCCTCATCACCAAAGAAGTCTTGTATCTCATTTTCTGACTTTGAGCCTATTTGGGAAGAAAAGAGAGACAGTCATTAGTTAAACTATTTCCTACATGTTTGCATGGCAAGACCATGTGGCCTGAATGTATCAGTGAAAGAAAGTGTTGGTCTGAAGAGCTTTTCAGTGTTTCTTTGACTATTTTCAAATTTGGAAGTGAGAGAAGAGAATTCTGCTGGAAACTACCCATATTTACTGCAAAATAATATCCTTGGTGATAAAAAATATTAAAAATCATCATTTCCCACCTAGATTTTTATCTGTAACTCATTTGTGCATCTCCCTTATAGGTAGAGTTAAGCACCCTTTCAGTCATTCAGTGTTTAAACATCTCTCACTTCAGAATTTAAATTTCTTTATCTGAGAAGCCGCCATCATTTTCTTTAAGTTTATTAATTAATTTAATTTAGTGAGAAGGAGGGCTGGGTGTCCTCTGGGAGGTTAAAGATTGAGTTGTATGTGTTAGAACTGATAGGAGAGGAATTTCTTTGCAGGTGTGTAGCTCCTGCTGTGCTCAAGGTGGTGTGGAATCCCTAACCCTCACATGGCCTCCACCCCCTCACCCATTTGGAAGCCATCACTGTTGGGTTTTGAAAGTTAATATAAAATTCATCAGACTGGGGGTGGGGAGGAGATCACTCCTATCAATTTGTCCCGGCTGTCCGCATTTCTTAGTTAGGAAGCTCAGAAATAACCCACTCCTACCCCCAAAATATTTGCATTCCTTATCAGATTCACTTTGTGGGTAGAGTTACCCAGCCTTTGGCCACCTTAAAACCTTAAACCCATCCTGGGGACCTCTGCATCTGTCAGGCAAAACTGAAAGCAGTGGAGCAGCCAAACAGAGGCGATTCACCCAGCCCCAACCCTCAATTTGGCCTAGAAAGACAAACAGTCATTGAAAAGGTCTCAGGCTGGACAAACACAGCAAGCTCTCTGTCAATGAGGACGTCTGCCTGTCTTGACACTCCAGCCCACAGAAAAAGCGGTTGTTTAACTTGTTGAACCACAGGCCAAATCCAAGTGGGGCTCTGCTATCTCAAAGACTTTCCAGTTCTCTATGCTCAAAGATCTCTTTCTCTCTCCCTCAACCCCCAACCCAGGCTTGAACTAGCTTAGGTATTTTCACCTTTGCCTCTTCCTTCTTTCCTACGTCCAAGCCTGAGGGGTGGGGATAGGGGTTTAGACTCACCTTTTTCCAGAGGGTTTTATTTATTTTCAAGTCTTTCTAACCAAAAAGCATCTGTCCCCAAAGGTAATAAGCTCCTTCCCGCACAAATCAGAAAAGAAAGCAAGCCCAACTTTGCATTCCTACAGAAGGGCGGCATGCTGGGCATCCTTGCTCTAAAATTTCCTCATGGCAGGATGTCTGGCACAGGAAAAGTCCTGGTTGGTTGGAAATAATAGAATTTACTTTTTTGCTTCAGAGGGAAATGGGTGTGAGTTTCCCTAGAGAACTCTGTCCACCCACAATGCTGCCCAAGCGCTTCCTTTAAGAGGCCTGGGTCACTTCTACCCCCAGGTCCTGGCTGTCTTTTGTGCATTATAAACCTGCAGGCATGCAAACAAATGTTTCAGAAGCTGGACTTCAGGCAGGCAACTGGGACCGACCTTAAGCTGCTCCTGTAGCAGCTCCATCACCAGCCTGTGCACGGAACCTGGGTAAATATCTTCTTCTTTGGTTCAAACTCTGACCCCACTTAGAAAGCCAGTCATCTCAATGAAGGAGGGGTGAGAGAATCTAGGAGCAGTCCCTGGGCCCCTGGACCAGAGATCTTTGCCAACCCAGGTATATAAAAGCCCCCGAAATGCTTGGCTTGCTTTTCCCCCAAATGATTGCTCCTGACTTGTCTCCTCACACCAGCCCTGGGCACTGAATCACCAGTCAGGAGCACAACCTGGAGACTTATTGGAATCTGTCTTCCTTCCCTTGAGACAAGAGAAGGGTGCCAATGAGCTTCAGTAATTGATCATGCTGGGGGAGAGCCAAGAAAGTGGGCCAGTGGGTACAAGCAAAAGGCATCATTTTTCTTTTGGGGGACCCCTAAGGGTGCATGTCGTGTGGTCTCCCTAGCAGGCCCAAGGTCAGAGGTCGTCTTCAGCCTGCTTCCCAAGCCAGCGACTTTAGTCCCCGAGCCTTCCCCGCTACTCCACACTGATTAACCCGCAGGCGCGTCGGCAAAGGCATGCCCGGCTCACGGCCACAGCTCGGTCGGCGGGGCGGGTGCAGAGCAGGGCCCCTGCAGGCTGCCTTGGAGCTTCCCGGCTAAAGCAAAAACGGCTCCCGGCCTCTGCCAGTGGCCTGCTGTCGCCAGCTGCACCCGGCACCTCCCTGGCTCCCCTCCATCGGGCCCTCCATCGAGCCCTCAAGCACCAGGAAGTTGGGCTGCGAGGCTGGCTTGTACGACGGCCTTTTCTCATTCTTCTGTTCCCTAGAGGGAAAAGCTCGGGTTCCTCCAGCTGGAGGCTAAAGACTGGGCGACCTCCGTGTGCCCAGAATAGAATCTGCGTTAGCGCGTTGCTTGAAGGACCAGCCTGGACATTTAACCGTCCCTTTCAACCGCCCCCCGCCCCCAACTTGCCAGCGGCTAGACAGAGGAAGGGAACCTGGTGCCTCTTCGAGGGTCGCTCTGAGGCCAATGCTGTCGGAAAAGGGGTAGAAATATGACCTTGCAATTCAAAGGGAGTTTCCTGCAGAGGTGCAGGCCAAGTTGCAGCCCCTCCAACGCTCCTTCTCCATTCTTGAGACCTCGATGACTCCCAGCTGTCCTCATGGACCATTCATCAACCCCAAACTTTCCTGTTAAACCTTTGGGGCAGTTCTAGCTTTCTTTCACAGCCTAACACTGTTCCCTCCCGACTTGTCCCTAATTTCCAGGGCCTCTAGGTGTCTAGGATAGTGACCAGAATCCCAGGTAGCTGCGGCCTTCTCTCTTGAGTGCTAGTCGTAGCCCTCGTTCGCAACCGGGAGAAAGAAAGCCAAGTCCCAAACCCACAGCCGGCCGCGCGTAGAGAGGATCCCAGCGGTCAGCGTCCTGAGGCAGGACCAGACTGTACCAGGGTGAGGCTGCGGGCCCCGCAGCTGACCCAGCCGGATCCTCCCCTGCCCCCCACCCCCCACCCCGTCAGGCTGGGGCGGAGAAGCTCCATCATCTTGCTGCCAGCCGGTCTAACTTGGCTCCTTGGACCCTGGAGACGGGAAGCCAAGCCCTTCCCTGCCATCCTCGCGGGGACAGGACGGAGAAGCTGCCTGCAGGAGCCCCCTCCTGCACGGGCCGGCTCACTTGGGGCGAGGGAAGCTCTGGGTCACGACTCCCCTTCTTGTGCCAACGGTGGGGCACCCGGGCGATGTACAGAGAGGGGAGGGAACGCAGGCAGGCCACAAGCTGCCCTTGGTCCGTGTGCTAGTGGGAGCCCCATTCGTCCCCCTTGCACACCCCCCTCTGAGAAGAAGGGATGGACTCATCCCCAGTGCAGCCTCTCGGCGGAAGGGCCCCCTCCTCCCCTCAGTATCAGTGGGGTGGGGCCTGTACCCACGGTTGGGGGGCTGCTGAGGGAGGGGATGGGGGAAAAATCTAGCTGGGCCTCTTACCCCAGTGGGGTTTGGGTGCCAATGACCGCGATGAGGGTGCTTCCTACCCCGCTGCTGCGGGTACAGGTCCGGTCTGTCTGCCCCCCGGACACACGCACTTACCCCGCTCCACCTGTTGCCGGGATCGCCTCATTTCTGCACATCACTTTGGGGTGGCTGAGGGGGGACCACAAAACCCTCCAAGCCTCTCTTTTGTGGTTCCAGCGAGGCGGTCATCTTTCATTTCTCCTTTTCCAGCTTTCGGGAAGCAGTTAGGGAATGTATGATGAAGCAGAAATGAGCCGTCAGGATGATATTTTAATGGCTTATATGTCACGTTGGTGCATGTGGCTTTGAACTGGAGCCGCTTGCGTTTCCTGCAGAGAGCGCCGCAAATCCCACTTGATAACTTCTACAAACCACAACTTTTTTTTTTTTTTTCTCACATTCACTCTTACTCTGTATATTTGGACGCGTTTCCTAAAAATACCCTCTTGTCAACGTCCCCCTTGGATATTCCACGGACTGGAGAGGAGAGGACTGAGTTTTCTTTTTTGAAGAATTATTTTCCCTCTCCCCCTCCCAACTGCCACCCTGCCCCCCTCAGGTCCCCTCCCTTGTTTTTTCTGAAAGGCAGGCGAGGTGGGTTCAATATTTGTTCTCCCTGGTGAAGGCAGTACAGCCTCTAGAGAAAACTTCTTCTTGCAGATAAGATTTTTACAACTGCAGTGGAGGCAGGATCCAAATTCCCCTTGTATGGAGCAGAAAAGACTCTGAGTGGCTCTGATACATCTTTTTTTTTTTTTTAAACAAAGTGTATATATATATATATTTTAAACCACTCCTCAAGCCCCAGCCCTTTGCCTCCATTCCCCATCTTGGTTCCACTCAAAGTTGGCAGGGAATTCGGGGGCTGCTGCACTCAGACTTGTTGCTGGGGAGCAAACATTTGATTTTTTTTTTCTTTCTCAAATTTCTACTTCCCAGCACAACAAGCGCAAATGCTGGGCCAGGTCCCTTCAGACACCAGGAAAACATCCCAGCTAACAGAAGTACAGTTTTGAGAAGGGAGAGCCCAGGGAAAGGGCAGCTCAGCTCGCCAAACCCAAGCGAGAATCTAGTTGATGAAAAGACAGAAAACCAGAAAGGAGGAGAGGCCGACGCTGACCCTGCCTTCCTCCAGCCTGTGAAGCCCGAGCAGGCGTCTGGGCAAAAAATAATCATTTTCATTTTCCTCTCGCCCAGGCACTGGTGAGTTTCCTAACGGGGCCGCCTGTGAAAGGATGAGTTGAGGTCTCTTTGTCTGAGAAAAGAGTTTAGGGCTCTGATTCAGCTGCAAAGAAGCCAAATGAAGTTAGAAACAAAGGGCAAATTGAAGGATTCCGACTCTTGGCTTTTTGTGTTTTCCTTACTAGAAAATAATTAGACCTAATGAATATGCAGACGCTTCAGCTAAACCCTCGGCCGGGGTTACTGGGTTTTAAACAGAGCTGCGGAGAAATGCAACCTTCATCCCCCAACCCCCCGCATCTGCATGCATTTTTTGAAATGCATAAATGTTGCTCGCCTTAATTGATTGAGTCACAGGGATTTTTTTCCCCTGCTTTTAAGTGCCATACTACTCTACCTTTCAACAATCATTTTAATATATAGTCAATGGCTCTTTGTGGACGGGACAAAAAGCAACTACGCGCAGTTGTTGAATAGACTTTGCGCTGGGCAAAGACAGGTTAATCGAGGGCCGCATCGCGAAAACAAGCGAGTGTTGTATGTTTGCACTGAATCCAAATGTCTGCATTTTCCTAACTAAATCAAAGGGAGTGTTATTTCTTTTTCTGCTCACTCATCTGAAGGTAAGTAAATTTTCTCTGGCGATCAAAAGCCTGGTCGGCAACAAAGACCGCGCCCGCTTTTTCCACCGTCCTGGTGTGGCGAGTTGCGGAATTTCAATAACTGTGACGAGGGTGACTGATTTGTGAACTAGAAAAGGTTTGAATGTCACAAAATTTACATTGGTCCTATCTATCGGAGATTTAAATACCAAAAAAGTATTCGGGGATTTCTAGGGAGCTTTGGGCAGTCCTGAAGAACAATGGCGCGTTGGGAAATTTACAGTTTTACCTGAATGAAAGGGGCCCGGGCTGGGAACAGGAGTGCAGAGGGAGGGGTTAGCGGGGGCGAACAAGGGAGACTAGGGAAAAGGGAGAAAAGAAAAGAATAATACAGGAAAGGAAAAAAGAAAAATTGGCAACAGTGTTTTCAATTTGCTAAAAAATAAAATAAAATAAAATAAAATAAAATAAAAACCAAAAAACCCTCAACCTGGAAAGTTAGAGCTCTCATCCACCTGTGCTTATTTTTTGGGGGAAGGAGGGAGCAGGAAGTCTGATTAATTTGAAAACAGTGAGAAAATCGAGGCAACCGGTTATCCTGAGAAATCACATTTCTTGTAAAGAGAAAGTGGAGTGCCTGTGTGCTCCCGAGATCTTAAATTATAAACAGGAGGGGGACGAAGCAAGAGGGAAGCGAACTTCAAAAGGAGCAAATAACAAAAGACTCCTCTGCTGCCCTTCAAGGCGGGGACAGGGGGAAAGAAAGAAAAGAAAGTTGCTGAATCGGGACATTCTGGAAGTGCCTTAGCTGTGTTTACCAGCCCCATCCCCGCCTCCTGTTCTCGGAGACTCCCGAAGTCGCTAATCGCTCAGCTAAGAGCAGGTTGGAAGACGAACAAGACAGAGAAAGAGAGAAAGAGAAATGGAGAGGGAGAGGAATACGGATAAAGAGAGAGAGAGAGAATGTATATGACTGCGAAAAGGAAAAGAAATTGTGGCAAAAAATTTTTTTCCACGAGAAGAGGGAAAAAATTTGGCTTAAAAAAAAAGTTGCTACTCCTGGCAGCCCTGTTTGTCAAAAGGGGATGTCAAGCGCTTTACAATACCTGGGATTGATGAGGCGGGCGGGCCAATGAACGGCGCGCGGCGCCTCGGCGCGCCCTCCGTTGGCGCGGCGGCTGCGGGCGGGGGGAGTGCGGGCACACCAATGGGCGCTCGCGTCAGCAGCACGTGATGCCTCCCCCTGCTCCCATTCATCAAGGGGGGGACGGTGTCGTCCTTTCAATTCATTTATCTGCAGGAATGATTGCTGCTATCAGTCTCGCGCTCACCGCCCGGCTGAGGAGGTGAAAGTTTCTCCCCAGGAAGATAAACCGCAAAAGACAATATTGTGCATGATTTGCGCCTTTTCTTTGGCTTTTTCTTTCTTACTTTTTTTCTCCCCCTCCCTTTTTTTTTTTTTTTTTTTTTCAAAAAGCAGACGGGGAAAAAGGAGAGTGAAGGAGCGAGGAGGCGAGCCTGAGAGAAAGGAGAGAGAGAGAGAGAGAAAAGAAAGGGCGAGGGGCTAGTGGAGAAGTGAGGAGGGGCGTACGGCGTGAGGCGGAGAGAGGGCGAGCAGTCGCGGCTCCGGCGCTCACATTCCTCTATGCTACAAATCCGGGAGGAAGTTTTTTTTGGGGGGCTGAGATGCTCCATGCCTTTCCCTGGGCAGCCTTGACGCGGGGTCCTCTCGGCAGAGACTGAGCGGTGAGAAAGTGCGAGCCGGGCCGGCGGGGTCTGCTCGGCGGGCGCCGGAGCCCGCCTTGCTCGCGGCCCGCAGCCGTCAGGCTTCCCCGCGCTTGGCCAGGCGGGCGCCCCGGCGCGCCACGCCGCTGCCTGCGGGCTAGGGCTTCGCGAGGTGGGTCGACTCCTCCTCCCTCCTCTTCTTCTTCCTCCTCTTCCTCCGCCTCCCGTTCCTCCTCCTCCTCCTCCACTACCTCCTCCTCCTCCTAATTTTCACTCCTCGGCGGGCGAGGGTGGGGGGGGGCGGGGGAGGCCGGGGCTCGCCCCGAGCAGCCACGATGCTCCTGGACGCCGGCCCCCAGTACCCCGCGATCGGCGTGACCACCTTTGGCGCGTCCCGCCACCACTCGGCGGGCGACGTGGCCGAGCGCGACGTGGGCCTGGGCATCAACCCGTTCGCCGACGGCATGGGTGCCTTCAAGCTCAACCCCAGCTCGCACGAGCTGGCCTCCGCGGGCCAGACGGCCTTCACATCTCAGGCTCCCGGCTACGCGGCTGCGGCGGCCCTGGGACATCACCACCACCCGGGCCACGTCGGCTCCTATTCGAGCGCAGCCTTCAACTCCACGCGGGACTTTCTGTTCCGCAACCGGGGCTTTGGCGACGCGGCGGCTGCAGCCAGCGCGCAGCACAGTCTGTTCGCTGCTTCGGCCGGGGGCTTCGGGGGCCCACACGGCCACACGGACGCCGCGGGCCACCTCCTCTTCCCCGGCCTTCACGAGCAGGCGGCGGGCCATGCATCGCCCAACGTGGTCAACGGGCAGATGAGGCTTGGCTTCTCAGGGGACATGTACCCACGGCCCGAGCAGTACGGCCAGGTGACCAGCCCGCGTTCAGAGCACTATGCCGCGCCGCAGCTGCACGGCTACGGGCCCATGAACGTGAACATGGCCGCGCATCACGGTGCCGGCGCCTTCTTCCGCTACATGCGCCAACCCATCAAACAGGAGCTCATCTGCAAGTGGATCGAGCCCGAGCAGCTGGCCAACCCCAAAAAGTCGTGCAACAAAACTTTCAGCACCATGCACGAGCTGGTCACGCACGTCACCGTGGAGCACGTCGGCGGACCCGAGCAGAGTAACCACATCTGCTTTTGGGAGGAGTGTCCGCGCGAGGGCAAGCCCTTCAAAGCCAAATACAAACTGGTCAACCACATCCGCGTGCACACGGGCGAGAAGCCCTTCCCCTGCCCCTTCCCTGGCTGCGGCAAGGTCTTCGCGCGTTCTGAGAACTTAAAGATCCACAAAAGGACGCACACAGGTACGGAAACGGCTGTCCTTGACACCCCTCGTTCCCCATCCCCGGCCTGGGACCAGAAATCCAAAAGTCAGCGGCGGGGGCGCACAAACCCGGCCCCGGTTGGGTCTGTAAGTCAGATTCCAGTAGGCAGACAGCGAAAGTGTGCGCTGGTTTTTAGTTTAAAGCTTGAAATTCTAATAAAGTATAGAGAGGGTAGGATTAGAAAGATCTAGACATATAGATTTTTGAATGAGAACTAAAAAAGGCCCTGAATGCTGAGAGACAAACCCGGCTTTGCGGAGCCCTTGGTGCGAGCGAAGCCGGGAGAGGTGGCTGGCTCCCGGCGGCGGCGGAGGCTCCAGCCGCTCCAGCCGCAGGCAAATCTAAACGTTTGCATCCGGTGAACATCCCCTCTCTACGCGCCTTAGTGAGGATTTGCCGAAGGAAGGAACTGAGGAAATTGGAGGAGATCGGATGAAAAGGCATAGAAAAAAAAGAGACAGGAAAGAAGGGGTGGTAGTGGTGAAAGCAAGTAAGTCGGGCCGGAGGAGGCTTTTGGAGGTTTATGCATATTTAAAGAGCCCCGATTTTAACAGTGACTTGTTTGTGAGCAGGCTTGAGGAGTCTGGAGAGTCGGCACAAGGCGGAGAAGTCCTTTTTGTTAATTAGATTCTATGAGGAGGTTTTTAAAACAGCAGATACCCAGAGTTGGCCTTTAAAAATTGAGACCGGTGGGGAGCAGTTAAAGGAAAAGTTCGCGGCGAGCTCAACGCTTGTAGTCTGGGTTGGGCAGGCCATTCTGGGCCTCTTGAGCCAGCAAGGCCGGGAATCCGGTCTGCTCCCCTGTCCTGGTTTGCCCGGGTGATTTCTGAGAACCGCATTTGGAACTTGCCGTTTAATACCGGAGTCAGGGAAGAACTTGCGGCGCCGAGCTCTCGGCCCAGATTAGCCTATAAAATGTGTGTATAGTGGGGTGGGGTGGGGTGGGGTGGGGTGGGGGTGGGGGCGGCGACGAGGGGGGTACGGAGCGTCGGGGAGGGGGTAAGGGGAGGAGAGAAGAGCAAAACAACGGGAGTATCGGCCCCGAATGTGAAAATTAGAAACTGCGAGCTAGGTAGAAGCTGCCCGAAGTCGTCTGTATAGCCCCGGGCCTAAAAGTCAGCGGCCAGACCTGCTGCTACTCTGGGATCTAAAAAACCACTACCACCACCATCACCACTAATAATAATAATAATAATAATAATAATAATAATAATAATAATAATAATATCTGGATCTAATTGGATTGAGTTAAAATAGTTCAGATGTTTATAATTCCAATGCAGCTATATGACTTTATTAAAGATCCACGTTTTGAGTTGTAAAGTGCTAACCTTGGGCCTTTAAAATTTTTTCCATTTGTTTACATGTTAAAAATGAGCCGCGGGGTTTGTTCTAATCAGACCTCTCACTTTCTCGCCTTTCGTACCAGGAGAGAAGCCCTTCAAGTGCGAGTTCGAGGGCTGCGACCGACGCTTTGCCAATAGCAGCGACCGCAAGAAGCACATGCACGTGCACACGAGCGACAAGCCCTATCTTTGCAAGATGTGCGACAAGTCTTACACGCACCCCAGCTCCTTGCGCAAACACATGAAGGTAATCGTCGCGCTCTCGCCGCCCGCCTTGGAGCCAAGAGCCGGCTCAGCTCTTCGGCCAGGGTCGGGCGGCGAGTGGCAGCCGGGCGGTGGCAGGAGCCGGCAGAGACGGAAAGGCAACGATTCCTTTCTGCTGACTGGGGCTGGGGAGAGAGGGCCGGGGCTGGAAAAGGGGATGGGGGCACCCAAGGCCGTTCTAAATTTACAGTTTAATAATAAAAGTCCAAAGAAGTGAGCACTCGAGCAGAGGCCGCGACTGATGGGGAGCCAGGACAGTGCCAGCGGAATCATGTTGCCAAAGCTGTGGCTGTGGCGGCTTGGCTGGCAGCGCTGGGCAGTCAGCTGGGGTCTTGCACGCGGGCCTGAGCGCCTACTCACCTAACCCTGAGCAAGCAAAGCTCAGCGGCTGCCGTGGGGACCATCTCGGGCTCTGGCCTCACATCCAGCCTCCCCCTTCCCACATCTATTTTCTTTTGTGAGTCCCAGGGGCACTGTCCCTCCCCGGAGCGCCGCCTCTGCAGAGCCCAAGTCCCACGAGTCTGGCCTGCCTGGAGTTCAAGGGGATCTAGGGCTCCGGGGGGAGGCAGCGCACGGCGGCCTTCACCCGCCCTAGGCGGCCGCCGCGGCGGCTCTTTATCTCCGTAAAAACGCGACTTTATTCCCGCAGGTCCACGAATCCTCCTCGCAGGGCTCGCAACCTTCTCCGGCCGCCAGCTCGGGCTATGAGTCCTCCACGCCGCCCACCATCGTGTCTCCTTCCACAGACAACCCAACCACCAGCTCCCTGTCGCCCTCCTCCTCCGCGGTCCACCACACAGCTGGCCACAGCGCGCTCTCTTCCAATTTTAACGAATGGTACGTTTAAAAACAGAAACAAAACACCGAACAAAACCCTATTTAAGAGACTGAGCACACACACATATATAAAATATTACTGAAAGAACCGTGAGCATCAAAACAGCCCCCCACCCCCTAATCCTATTTTTTCTAAACCTGCCAGTAGACCCAGGACCGAGTAAGAGAGAGAAAGCACCAAACCTTTACATTTTTTTTTTTCTTTTCTTATTTTGGCAAAGGCTTGGTAGCCAAGGGGCGGGAGGAGGGGGTCGAGGAGAAGGCGGCCGCCTGACCAAATGCCGCCAACCCGGAGGAGCCAGTTTCTCCTGGGAATCGGAACAGGCTCTCTGGGATTCGGCTTTTTTTCTCCTTTGCATTCTTGTAAATACAGAATTATTAGCTTAAAACTGTACTGTTGGATTCTGTATATAGTTATATCTCGGTTGGAACGGGCGGGTGGGATCGTGGCGTTGTGGTCTTTGCATTGGGGGAGGGGGGAGGGGCCGGGCGGGAGGGGGGAGGGGGAGGGGGAGGGGTGGGCGGCCGAAAGCCAACTGTTTGTACTGAATGGCAAGAATGTTCTAGTAAATGTGTACCAAAATGTGAATTACTTTGTACGATTACAGTCTCCACGTCGACCTAACAGAAATATTATTGGTATTAATGTGCTTTTTTTTGTATAAAGTGCAAACATTTTGTCCCAAAGTCTAAGTACTTTAGTGCAGTAAAATGTTGTTTCACGTCCTGTCAAGAATTCGTATAGTACGAGCCTGGATCTGCGTGTCAAACTGTTCCATTTGTTTATGTAAAGTGATATTAAAAAATATAAACTATAACTGTCCGTTGCTTTTGGCAAAAGATACAACCACATATGTATATAATTCCTAGTTTCCATATTTATCCGCATGTAAAGGGCCGGTTTATTCATGTTACAGCTATTCAATATTTATGGCTAGAAGAACTCGTATGTACACTTTAGTTTCCAGAACTGTTTGGTAACCTTTCGTACGTTATTAAAGATTCTTAAATCTCAGTGATTGTGGTAGGAATTTCTTCTTCACTCCCAGCAACCTGCTGCCTCTTCTGCCAGCCTTAGTGGGTCCCGGGAAAAGCTCACCAGCCTTCCCTTTCTGTCATCGCAGGTCGTATAAACGTGATAAATGAACGCTACCCTGCTGGCTCTCCGAGAGGGTGTAATTAGTATTTATATCAAAATTTATGAAACAAATTTTCGGCCGCAGTATAATTTAAATGACCTTTGCAGACGTAGAATAACAACCATAAAAATAACAGAAATAGATTGCACAGGCGACATCAATATTAATGTAGGCGAATTGTCAGAAGCTCAGGGGCTTGCTCTGCAGCTTTGCAAATGAACTTGCAGCGGAGGGCTCCGCTGTCCCCCAAATTAAATTCCCCGAGCTGAAACCAAGTTGCAGATTTACAATATCATATTTTAAATTGCTGTCTTCAATTAAACCATTTATGGCCATAACTAATTTTCAGGATGTCGATGCATGCTTTTCCAGGCCTTCCTCCTTTGTACAAAAGTAAACGTCCATAAAGCGTTTTACTTATATTTCTTCAAACGTGATGCTAATTTAAATTAATTACTTCCTATGATATGTTATTATTCCTATAATTTTGCCACTGTTATTAGTTTTCTCAAAAATATATCTAGGGAAGAGAATTATTTTATGTAATTTGATTATCTTTCTCTTTTATTTATTTCTCATTTAGTTAAGAAATTCGTTCCATTGGCTGGCGTTGATACAGTAAATTTGTAAATGAGGAGACAATATAAAAAATCTAAATTACTTGTGCTTAATGACTGTAGCAGAACGCCTTTTCTCTAAATCAGATTGTCTTTCTTGCAGTTTAGTTTGATAGATTTGCAAGCTATGCTGCTCCCTCGAAGTTAGCTGCGCTGGTAGGGACTCGAGCTTCTTTGTCTCTGGTTGTAGCTTGCATGGTCGCCCCATTAAGCAGACAGCATAGCCGCAGATCACAAATCAGGGCCTTGGCTATAGCTGCAAGGGTGTGGATGTGTCAGAGCAGGAAGCAGAAACTGACCTCACTGTAGGCAAGGAGGAACCCAGACTTGCATCTTTAACATACTATGTGTGTTCAGGAAGCCACGAGCGATATTGACTCTGAGAAGGAAAGCAAGAGGAAAAAACCCTCAAGAGTATGAGAACCCCTTAAGATACTCACATCTGTTTCAATGTGTACCATTGACCAATTGCAAAATCAAAATGTTAAATTCTCTTAAGTTTTTTGACTTCTTTCATTGCTTGCTATTTGTATTTATCACTTTTAGTTAACAAAGTTTTATTGGGTAAGGAGGGGATTTGCTACACTTTCTGTAGCACATCAAAAACTAGAGATGGTGGTGTTTAACTTTTAAAAAATTGTTATTGTGAGCTACAAGAGTAAATATCAACCTGTCGTGAAAAGAGCGCCACCTTGCAAGGTTTGGTGAGATTTAAGGAAGTTGAATACCTAAGCAGGAATTGCTGCTGGTTCCAAAAATTTGTGAGACCAAAAGCTGGCCTCGGTTGGCTTTGGAGGTTTAAAATTAACTAACAGCACAGTAGTTGAAGTGACTCCAGACATTAGGCCCCAAAATTAATAAACATAGAAAGAGGAATAAAAATAGCTCATCTCTCTAGGAAAGAAAGGTAAACACCTCAATTAATAATCCTTCCCCTTTCCGTTAGAGATCACAATGTCTGAGTGCCTGATATAAGCACGGTAATGGTAATAATCACAACAGCAACAGCAGTACTTTGGTAACTCTGTTGGTGCATTGAGAAAGACAGTCAATGAGTGCATTTTTTCTTTGACCATTGCTGAAAGCAGTTTCCTTCAAATTTGGAAATATAAATGTCTTATTGTTATGTGTCTGATGCCTTTTTAAACTTTAATGACATGGTATAATAATTAAATATCATACTATGATGTATGATTTACATAGGACACTGTAAAGATAAATTTTAGGGATAAATTTACTTTAAAACTACTTCATATTAAAAAATTTTTTAGACATCGAAGGCCAAATAATTTTTAAAGAAAAACCATTTGAGGAGTACTGTGTGTGTGTTTGTGAATAATCTCACTCATCAGAAAGGAACTTTTATAGTTGAAGCCAATATTTATGCCAGTCCCCCTTATGCATTCTCTTCTCCAACACTCATCACAAAGAAAAAGTCATTAATGATATAGGTTGCCTAAAATAATGCTTCAAACTTAAATGTAGTCTATTATTTTGCTGGTACCTTTAATGTCTGCTTCTTGAGATGTATTCTTCATACTTTTCTTCATGGGCTATTAGGCTTTGAAATACATGAATGTGAACAGCGAAATATATTGTTAGACCCTATTTAGCAGGAGCTGAAGATGCTGCAAATGGCAGGTTTCTGTGTAGCTGTGGATTTTGATTTAGGCAGAAAGCTGCCCTGGTTCATATTTTGACTACATTGTATCCTCTTACTATCAAATGATTAGAACAGCTAACAAGTTATTAAAAAGTTATATTGTGTCAACAAAAAATGCCTGAGTATAAGCAATCATATTTGAGAAATGAAGAAAAATGAGTTGTGGTATGTGTGTGTGTACATTTCTAGAGTAAGCATGTAAATATACAAGCACCATTTATATGGGGGCTAAGTAATTTTCAAACATTTCAGATCCTTTGTTTTCTTCTTCAAAAGCTACCCCCAACTGCTTTAAGCATTTGCAGCTGATGATTTTGATTTTTTAAAGTCAAGCATTCAAGTTAACCTTTAAGAAGCAAACCACCTCTAAAAGAAAGATGTAACCTTTCAATTGCCCCATATGCTTATTCTTTTTTTTTCCTTTTTTTTTTTTTTTTTTTTGCTTTAGCTGACAATGAAAATAGCACTAACCTTCTTTGCTGATGGATCTGGCATTTAGATGTTTTTATTTGTTGATAGTGAAGTTTTCTCATAACTTTTAAAGGGCTGGCAACAGAACTACATTCCCCAAATACCTTACCCAGCCCTGAAACCTTGCTGATGTTTCCTTTTAGAGGTCAAGTTGTAATCAGTGTCCTGGACTCCTTGTGGAATCAGTGCTGGGGGAGTTGTTACCTGAGCATACTGCTTTCCAGGAAGCAGCTTGGGGAAGACCCTGGTCCTTAAAGAGCAGCATCAATTCATGATGGGCTGGGGAGTAACTATATGTGGTCTGGCAAACTCAAAATGAAGGCACTGAGCTTGTGCCTTTGATTATTTGTAAACCAGATATGAATTCAGCAGATTCGCAACTCACACTTCTTTCTTTTTTTCCAACTCAAAATACTAATTACAAATTTATCTTCTCTCTAGGTACAGAGCTCTTGCTTGCTCCTAGCATCGTGTAGTTCTTAGAATTATGTGTTCACATTAGGAAAACAAAATGTTTTCTTTATAAAATTTGCCACAGTTGATATCACTCTCTGGTTTTAGAATTCTTGAAAATATAGTGGCAATGGAAAGATTTATTTCATCGATGCCAGGCAAGCAACTAATGGTTCATATTACTCAGGATGCTGGTTTTTTCTTTTTTCTTTCCAGCTTTTTACCACCCTATTCACCATCAGTAATATGTACCCATTTAAACTGGTTAGATATAGAATGTAAGATTTTATGGGGGTAACTATACAGCAATCTCTCTCTCTTTTTTTTTGTTTTTTTCAAACGATAATCACTAGTTTGGGGCAAGAAATAAGAAAAAAATGTTAATAACTTCCTATAGCATGTCACATTTGAGCCTCTTCCTCAAAGTTTATTGCAAATATAATAGCATAATATACACAAAATATGGGTAGTGTTTTCCCTTAATCAGTGCAAGGCAGGTTCACTCCAGAGTGTCTCACCAAGCAAGAGGAAACACGATCAGGCCAAACCAGGGGCTATTTTTACCACACAAGCTGAATTCTGGCATTAGTTCCTAACGTTTATTTCCACTTTAGAGCAAGGAGCTAAAACAGTATGAAGTTTCCAATTGATGCTATACTGGAGGTGGGTTTTTCAAGAATAAGAAACTGAATTTAGCTATCTAGTATGGAAATGACCTTGCTTGTCAGTGATACTAGAGACTTACCATTGTCTGTCAGTTGTCCACAAAATTTTGGATGCCTCTGATATTGTGGGTCATCTTTGTAAGTATATGCAGAAGAATTCACAGGCTGTGAAACTTACACAGTGATATTCTCACCTAAAAGATACACAAGAATCAACTCTTAAGCGTGGATATAAACAGATGGGAATTGTCTTAACAAAAAACAGACCAATCGAAGGCTAGCGACCTTAGCAAACTCAAAAAAAAATTATGATTATTTTGCATCTATCTTTTGTGTGATAATCCCCATTAAGCTACAGAAAATATAAGGAGAAAAAGAAGGTGAGAGAAGTTCACATCCTAACTCCTTTAAATTTTTTTTTGTTTATCCGGGAAAATCCTAGCCTCTGGCAAAGAAAACTGAAAGTTGTGGAGGAAGGTAAAACCACGAAAAAGGATAGGGGTGGGTGAGTCTGTGCGTCAAGGGAGATTTTTGTCCTGGAGAATTTCTTGAAAATATATACACACAGGCTTTGGAGGTGAGTTTGTGGTGGTGGGGTGGAACAGCAAGACTTCCCCACAGCACCTCCACAGAAGGCCTGGCGGTCTGCGTTTGAGGGCCCCCTTACGCCACCCTGCAGCCCGGCGGGGCGCTTTCTAAGGCTGCCGCAGGCTGGGGCTGGGGCTGGGAGAGCTGTGCGCATGCGCGGCCCGCGGCCCGAGGTTCCACGTGCTGATGAATATGCATGAGGAGCCCCCCGCCCACGCGGGCCGCTGGGGCAGCAGCTCTGAGGCTCTGGCCTGCAAAAGCCTGCTGGCCGGACTGCCAAAATTGTGCGGCGAGGAAGCTGCACGTGTTTGTTTTGAAACCGCGCTGTTTTAAGCGAGTTCGCAAAGCCAGGCAGACAGCCTCGGCTCCGGCCATCGTGCGAGCCCGGCAATCTCCCTTTCCTTAAGGGCTGCCCCAGTGGACCACGAGCCATGCCCACTTAGGAGCCGTCCTCCTCCTGTCCCCTTCCAGGGAGCTGGCACCCTAGCTGTTCTTATAGCTCCTTGGAGAAGACGTCCCCTCCAGTCATCTGGCCCCCCTCCAGTCACAGACCCTACGCCTGCGGTGGGGTGCAGGGCACTAAGGGTTTTCCTATCACCCACTCTCTTTGCTCTGATCCAGGCTTGAGTGTCCGCCTGTCTTTGTCTGTTTGTCCCCCCCCCCCCCCCCCCCCCGTTTTCCTTTCTCTCTCCGGGTTCCTATTCCTGTCTCTGGCTGTCCCCTAGCCCCACCCACTCATCTAGGGGACTATCAGACCTTGCTTGAACTACTGCTCTAGGGTTTTCACTCGACCCTTCCCAAATAATTTGTCAACTCACGCATGATTAAGAGCTGGTATAGTGCTGTTAAGCTCAGACGTGCTTACATGGTGCAAAAGTGACAACTGGTTGAGGAACTGACCTGGCCACAGGATCTGAAAGTGTAGGGTTTGGTGAGAGAAACCCAGAGTTCAGGCGCTGAGCTATTGCTTTCCTCTTCTGGTGACAGTCTTGGGGTTCTGCATGTTGCATAATATTTTGTGGCCAATGTACCGACATTTCCAGAGAGAGTGCCTAACCTGTCTGGTGCAGTGACCAACACTTGTAAACAAAGGGGAGGGGTAGTGGTGAGTCCCTGGGTTACTCTATCCTCACACCAGTGTCTATAGAGTTATGCCTTTGGGTCTTTTGGTCAAAAATCCTAAGTCCCATGATATCAGAAAATGGTTGCCAGACAGTTTCCAATCCTCCTCTGGATTTTACTTTCAGCTGGAAGACAGATCCATTGCATGCGGGCCCATCCCTCTCGCTTCCCTCACTGCCAGCAGGAAAGGGCTTTTGTCACTGCCCGGTTCACACTGCAGCTAACCCAGGGCCAGCTTCACTCCTGCCAGTTCTGAGGTGCAGGGGCCATTGCATCATTTCACCTGACAGCCACCATTCACCAAGTCTTCAGCTTTGAAACTGGAGGTGCGGCAGAGGGGTTTTGGAATTGTTCCTGCTAGGAAAAGGCCTGTCCTCCCACCCAGCCTCCGAGTCTCGAAGGTCAATAACATAGGGGTGGCCCGAGAGGAGCTGCCGGGACCTGGGCCCAAGGAGGCCTGGCTGAAGCCAATCTGCCTGGGACACTCGGTGGAAAGGGGCTGGCGCACCAGACTTCTCTTGTCTGAGGTCCCGGAGGACAGAGCACCCGGCGTCTAGTTAGGGGCGAAGAGTCCCTCGATCCACCGAATACCCGCTGCAAGGGCCACCCCACAGGAAACCCGTTCCCGAATTGGGTCCTTTTGTGTTTTAATATGTTGGGGGTGGGGGGCGCGATCTAGACTCTACGAACTCCACGCTAATTATGAAGACCTGTGCGGGTCTCTCTCTGAGCAGAAAGCTCAAACCCTGCGTGGGTTCCTGCGTTCTTGCCCCAAAGGCCAAGCCCCAAAGAACCCTTTGCATCTGGCGGGGGGCTAGAGGGAAAGGACGGGCAGGGGCGGGAGCGGGCCGGGGTCTGCAATCCAGCGGCCCGGCGCAGCGGACTTGCCCGGTTTCCCGCTTGGCCGCCAGCGTCGGGGCCGGGGCCGCGGTTGCCCTCTCCGGGCCAGAGAGTGGGGACGCCCCTTCCCCGCCCCCAGCGCCCCCAGCGCCCCCGGGGTCGGCGCCAGAGTCCCGGAGGCCCGGAGGCTCTGACTTGAGGCGATGAGGCGGGCTCTGGGGCCTCCCCAGGCCAGGCCGGGTTTGATCTGCGGAGGCGACGGCGGGGGGGCGCGGGCCAGGGCGAAGGAACGAGGGACCCCAAACCGGACAGGCGTTTTCCTCCCCTCCCTCCCGCACCAGTCGCGCCTCAGTCCCTGCCCAAATTACCCGTCTCCGGTAGGACTGACGGTCTGCCCGGCCTCACTCGGCTGCCAACCTTGCCCGAACTCTAGACCCCAGCCCCGGTAAGTTGCGTTCTTTCCCCCACCCCACCCCGCCCCGCCACGCCACGCCACCTTCCCGGCGGACTCGGCCCGCGGCTGCGTGCGCGCGAGTGGCCCGAGGCGCGCGCCGAGAACTTGGGCTGATACGGAGCAGCCGCGCCGGCCCGGCCTCTGCGGCTGGTGTGTGTGAACGCCGAGCCCTCCAAGGTAGTTAGAGGTGTCGCGGGGCTCCCCATTGAGGAGGGAGCGAAGAGGGCCCAGCCTCGCTCTCCTGGATCCTGTTTGTCCCTGTGGACACCCACTAGAGCTGTCTTTTAAGAATAACCTTTCTACTGGTCTCTAAAGAGTGTGTGTGTGTGTGTGTGTGTGTGTGTGTGTGTGTGTGTTGGGGGAGGGGAGCAGGGGAGGAGAATTGCCCCTTCCGCTAAGCAGTTTCTAATCCCTAAGGTCCCCAACAAAGTTTACTCCTGGTTTCCATTTGAATGCTGTGAAGTTATGATTACTACCATTTTACGTGAAGTTTTCTGAGTCACAGCTTCTCACATATACGTGCCTCTTGAGGGCATTTCGACAATTACCTTGTCCACTAACTCCCCTCCCTTCCCACTGGAAAAAAAATAAACTTAATGTTTCAGTAGTTGCCTTAGGACACGTCGTTTACAAGTCACTAATGTGAGGGAAGAAGGGAAGAAAGAAAAACAACCTCGGCATTTCTCGTTGGGACTCCGCTTGCTCTATTATTGAAATGTGAAAGATGGATTTTTGGGGGGGGGGGAGGGGGAGCCAGGGCTCTGGAAGAGTGCTTTTGAACCGCGCTGCCCTGTAGCACGGGGCTGACCTTTGGCTGACACGGCCACGGAGCGGGCCGTTCGTTAACGAGGATTTGATACATTAGACATTCGAGCTGGGCGTGTAAACCCACACTCTGAATCCAGATTTCGCTCAAATTAGTGTACGAGGAAATGATCTTTTTAAGTCCTGAGGCTTAACCAAGTGTCAGGAGGGCCGATTGCTGCCTGAAAAGGACAGCGAAGGACACTGGGTAAAAGGCACATTCCTAATGCTCCTTAAAAAAACAAACAATAAAACCCCCAAATCTTCTTTGAATAATTCCTGAAATCCTCCAAGTCGCTACTTTTAAGTAATGCTTATAAATAAGCTAATCATCTCGTTCTAGTGAATTCTGTTATATTAAATCCTAACACGAGGCAAAGCTGTGAAGACAGTGTCACAGTTATGGATATATATAGATACACACACACATATATATACACATATACATTATATATATACATATATGTATATGTATTATATATTTATTTCTTTTACTCGCTGGAGATGCTAGAATGTGACAATTTATATTCGCCAGGCAATGGGGCATATAGGGAGGGGAGAGTCACAAATTTTAAAGCCGTTTAAAAGTTGACGCGTCTCTATTTAATTTGGTTCGACTTGTGTCCAGACTTCGAAGCCCAGGAAGGGAAGGCAGGCTGGCCGCAGGAACCCCGGCCTGGTGCGCGGCTGTGAACCTGCAGCTCCCCAGCCTCACGGATGAGGCTGGAGCTGGGGACTTGGCTGCCGGCAGTGGCATGGGAGGCCAATTGGAGGGTGCGGCGGCCCTCGTGGTATTTACTGACTTGGAAAAGGTGTCATTTTATTTAAGTTGGCAATAGAGCGCCAACTTAAAAAAAAAAAAAAAGCATCCCCAGAAAATGTTTTTCTTCTCTTTCTCCCAATAGCTGGGCCTGCGAAGGGCTCTAAATTGGAGAGGGGGAGAAATTTGCTCCTGCGGGAGTTCCTAGCCACTCTTAGGGTGGAAGGGGGAGGACGAAGAGAAATCGTGTTCTTGCTCTGTGCCCCGCAGCCCTGCAACGGCCGATGTCCTAAAGCTACTGTCCAAGGGGAGGATCGCAGCGACAGAAGCAGTTTTCTGCACCTGAGTGTTGGCTTCCGTCGCTGGGTTTTTTGCTGGTGCTGCACAGGGGCGGTTCCTGGGAACAAAATTTATTCCAGGCGAAAACGTACGCGAAGCAGTGTTCAGCCTCAAATCTTTGCTCGGGGAGTCTCTGCCTCCACTCCCCTCTGTCCTCTTAGTGTGGATAAAAATATGGCAGATTAAGCGAGAAAGACACCTACTCTCATGAGCAAAAAAAATAAAAGATAGTTTAAAAACAAGGATTCTAGGGGAAAGAAGTGATTCTCCCAGACCTACGACGAAGAAATCCAGACAGGGCCCACGAGGGCTACAGGATTCGTTCCATACCGAGTTACGTGGACCTAGTCCCACGTACAGGCTGACGGCTTGCCAATCTCGGGTCCCCGACCTTTAGGACAAGGGCAGCTGAGCGGGTGGAACACTTTTCAGGACAGAGGCCCTGGCCCCCTTTGGAAAAAATCACACCTCTCCAGAACCCTGAGAACGCCCTAGGCTTGGGAGTGTTGCCAAAGCTGGTCTAAGGATGAAGAGGAGAGTTGGGGGAAGAGGGAAAGGTAGCGAGAGGAAGGAGAGGCAAGATTGTGGCCGGTCAACTGCGAGATCGAGTTCATTTTCCCCCAGTGGCGGGTCCCAGCATCCTCCTTCCCCAGCTTTGGAGCACCAGCGAGCGGTGCTTGGGGGAGAAACTCCCCGGATCACCAACTTCCAAGCTGTGTCAAGTTTGAGGTAGAAACGGCGGGTGTATTTCATTTTAAGCTTCACTTTTGGAGTCAGTGGAAACAATCGAACGTTGACATCTATAAAGAGTGAAGGAAGGAAGCGCCAGCCGTTTGCGGACTTGCTCGGAGTTTCTTTGGCCCTCTGGTTTAGACCGCCCACCCACGTCCAGCCCCGGGGGTCTCCGCCCGGGTTGGGGCCTCCACGCGCGGTCTGGAGTCTGGGTGCCCGGAAGCCGCGGACGCTGCGGTTCTGACTTGCGGCGGGACTTTCTGGTGGGCGCGGGGGCAGCCCCTTTCGCCCCTTCTGGGGTTTCCTCCTGCCCTGCCTCGGGCTCCCTCCCCGCAGCCCCCACTGCCCGGGGCCAGGCCACCCGGGGGCTGCCCTGGACCTGACGCAGGCAGCGCGGTCGCTGACGTCAGGGGCTCCGGGTGGCCCGAATCCCGGCCGCCAGGCGCCCCGCGCCGGCATCATTATTTATCGGGCACCAAATGTTGCGAAGAAAGCTCAAGCTTTTCAGAAGAGAGCTCATTTTGGGATTTACATATATATACATGTATATATATATATACACTTCGGTGTGGGGAGCGGGAAAAGAAGAGAAAAAAAAAGTGGAGTAAAAAACAGTGATACGCTTTCTCAAAGCACAATTAGTAACTTCGCATCCACCAGACAAGGTCCGCCCCCTGGGTGCACACTTCCCTAGGTGTGGGCTCCTCACTTTGTACCTGGTTTGGGATATTTTTGGTGGAAGCGCCAATATTTGCTCCTGAGGGACTCTCATCGACAACTTCCCTGTAGATTCAAGCTTGAGAAGTTTAATCATCTCCAGCACCCAAGGGGGCGAGATAGGGGTGCGCACTGCGTCCTAAAGCTGGATCTAGGATGTTCATATCACCCTTTCTATTTGGTTAGCTCCTTAGCCAGAGATCTGATATTATTATTGTTGTTGTTGAGTAAAAAGAGGTGGGGAAACCCCACGTAAACCAATAGGGCCAAGATAAATGAACAGTGCAATTCGGTGTTAGCAACGAAACCTTTCATTTGTAGCATCAAAAGCAGCTTTCCTTTTTTCTTTTGTTTTAAAAGGAATTAGACATATAATCTCTAGCTCAAAATAGAATTTTAATTGGCAATAACTTTTTCAAAATCACACCAGTTCTTGGTTCTAGCTCTAATACATGTATAAAAACCCTTTCTCTGAGGATCGCTGCCGAGTAAACATAGGGCACAGCAGGGCCATTGGGAGGCGAATTCTCTCTTGGGCTCTTCCCTGCAAAGGAAAAAAAAAAATCCTGCAATATGATAAATTCCACAGGTGATGGCGAAGTGATTTTCTGAAGAAAAGAAAGTGAAATTGGAATTAAACTAAAGACCCATCCAAATTAAGACAGTTTTTAATGTAAGTGGAAACATTACAATAATCCACAAATTCAAACATCTTAAATATTATCTTATTTGCCATAAATAATTTCCTTGAAATTACCTAGTTGAATTAGCCATTTGGAAGATGATGAATATCAAAATAAAGCACATATATCACTGCATACAGTCAGTAAATAGCAGCTCCCACAAATATAAAATTATCTTCATACATATGAATACAGGATGTATTTGATAGTACCCATAGAGTCAGAACACAAAACCTCTCTAGTTATATCTATAGGAGGTAGAAATATCCTGAAAATTACTTTAAATGGCAGGATATTTGTTTAGAGTTTCACAGACAGAAAAAGAATGGGCTGAACTTTAATTTTTCTTCTGAAACTTTTAGAGCCCTGTAGGCAGCTTTTGATTCAGAACTGTGATGGTGACTATTTTATTCTGAAATCAGTAACTTATTTTTAACCAATAATTATATGATAAACATTTAACAAGTATGTACTGATTTCTCAGAAGTGGGAGATAACTGTTTTGTAAAATAGGAAAAATTGAACTCATTCTTAAACAAAGCGTAAATACATTTGTAGTATTGAAATCTTTATGGAGAATTTTAAAAAGCTTAAAATGTCATATTAGTACATGTACAAAATTCCACAAACACACACCAATAAAAACTTCCAGGAACTGTGTGTTAGAAGTATTTAAAAAGAGATACCTGTGCACAAAAAGGAAAATAAAAAGGAATCTCAGGGTAAATAAAAACAAAGGTCCACGGTCCAACCTTGTTTTTATTAATTATTATTATCTGTTTTTATGGCTTGTAATACCCAGACTTTTGTTTAAAATTCTAAAAATGTGTATTAACTCATTAAAAAATATTTGAATTTGAGGACAACAGTTAATCAGCATTCAACAACTTGGGTGCTGTTTCTATTTTACATATTAATACTTTTATATACTACAAGTATTTCCAGAGAGCTCTGCTCTTTTTGGTACAGTACGCTGAAATTTATGGATCTAAGATATTTCCCAGACTATGTATATTATACTCTGGCTGAGAAAAACCTTTAGATATTCATTAGATTAAAAAAGTCAGCTAATATAGTTCCCAAATCAATAAATATTTACAGATTTAAGGCAATAATTGAATTGAAGTGCCAGATTTCAAGGTCATTATGTGTGTATGTGTATCTTCACGTAATTTGTACGATTTGGACAGTATTCTATGGGGGTTCTGTGATTTTTGGTGCTGCCTCAGTCATGATTTCACTTGCTGACCTGGTAAAGTCACTTGACTCTTAGCTTTTTCACTTATGAAATCAATGCTCTAGATAAGATACCCACTAAATTTTTATATAGTTCTGAAACCAATGGCCTTGCTTACTCCTAGTTATGGATTGACATTTTAAAAACTTTTAAAGGTAGAATTTTATTCGTGAAAAAATTAAATCAGGGAAATCTACTTAACTGATTTGGTTATAATTGCAATCGACTAGCAATTCCTATTCTAAAACCTCTGCGTTAAGGTTGTGTGTGTGTGTGTGTGTGTGTGTGTGTGTGTGTGTGTGTGTGTTGTTTTAGAAATATGCATTCTATTAAACAAGGGGGAGATACAGAAAACCTATCTTTCTCTCTTTCTTAACTTGAAAAGGAAAAAACATACATTCCTAATGTTTTGTTTATATGAATTACAAAGAATATTTTCATAAACCTGGGGCAGAGGGTACTTAGGAGATGGAAACATTATTAAATTCAGTTGTCTAAGGGCATGCATTTGGGAATTGTGAACTTTAAGTTCTGGTCACATGCAAATATATGTAAAATATGTTTCCTATATGTATGAATTCAGTGAATTTACAAATCCCACTATGTAAAATAACAAAAATAAGAGGAAAACACAGTTCTCCTGCACACTCTTTTGGCTGGATCAGTTTGAAGAGCTAAATATATTGCGTATCTTATTCAATCTACAGGTTTTGCAACTGTTGTTTGTTACTTACCTATCAGCTGACTGCACTTGACTAGACCAATTAATTGATTAATTAATTAAACCAACAAAAACATTAAAGACAAGTATGGTCGCTGTTATTGAGACTATGGCATTTCCAAAAATTTCCAAATGCTTTCTTCCTTCCAGGAATATAATAGGAGAGGCACACAGAATTAAACAGAATGTAAGGTAAAATATATTTGTCATAAACAACATTTGATTGGGCAATGTTTGATTTTTTGATCACTTGCTGATTTACAAAATCAGAACAAAATACCGCATCACAAACTTTTCCTTCTCTCTCCTTCATAGTCTCCTTTCCTCCATTTCCTCCCCTTACCTCCTTCCTTTTCTCTTCCCCTCTCTCTGGCTCTGAAACCTAAGGCAATATGACATTTTCAAAAGACCTTTCTCGGGGTGGTGGCAAGTGGGTTTGTGAGCTTGCTGCTTGAATCCTTTCCAGGCCTTTGTCTTTTGGGGGCAGTTTTGTCCGAGGGCCCATCTGTAGCCAGCTAGCCTGGGCTCCCATGGATGAGCTTAAGCTCTGTGAATGCTGGGCCTTAGGGTCGGGTAGACCTTTTCAGCTACCAGGGTGTCCATTTTTATGGTTGAAGTGGTCGGACCAAGCAGAGACCAAGTTCTGACAAACTCCAGGCAAATATTTGAAAAGAGGACACTGATTGGTTGCCAGGACATTTGCACTTTGCAGAATTGTGCAGGATTTCTTTCTTTTCTAATATTTGATCTAAATACAGATTCCCTTGTCACTAACAAAAAAAGCCTTTTTCTTGTTTTTCTGATGGTTCATTTATTCATTTTTATTTTTTAAAAAAATATTCACTACAAAAATTTCAGCATACTAGTTTTTTCAAGAATTTTCAATCTGTTCTGAAATGTTAAGCTGTTGAGCCATGTTTTTCCTCTCCCTGAGGCTGTCTTGATTCTCTGGCAGTATTTTCCAAGGAAATTTTACATCCTCCTTATAATACTTCATAGTCACCCATGAAACCAAGGAATAATTAATTTTCTCCCAAACGGGTTGCTTTCAGGTGGTTAGAAGCTTTAAGTAGGACTAACCTGTAACTAGTCAAAGAAGTAGAAATAACTGGTCAGTTTATATATTATTCAGATTCCTCTTTTTTCTCCTTTGTTGCCATTTTTTGGGTCCATTGGAAAGTGGCACAACCCAGACCAGTCTGATTAGTACTTGCTGGCTGTTTGGGTGAGTTGATTCTGGCAGGAGGGTTGCAAAGTGTGTTTGAGGACTTTGTTTTCTCATTTTCATGTGATTCCTATCCTTTTTATAAAATAAAATTTTTGTTCTGAACAATTGCTAATATATACAAAAGTAAAGAGAATAATGCGATAAATCTCCATCATCCAACATCAACATTTATCGACTCATAGCCAATTTAATTTTGTCTATACTTCCATCCACTATTGTCCCCCAAGACTATTTTGAAGCACATTCTAAACATTATATTATTTAATATTTAAATATTTATTATTTAACTAGTATATAGTTAATGCTTGCTACCAAGCAGAGTGGCTTTTTCAAAGCAACTAGTGTGTTTTTCTGAAACACTGCCTGGTTTGAGCTTTTAGGTTGCTGTTCTTGATCCTTTTAAGTTTTGCTTCCAATAGCAGAGCCTTTATTAGACACTGGAATCAGGGAGCCCTGTAGTTCTCAAGAGGAAAAGAATAATTCAGTTGATTATCATCATAATCAATGAAGATGGAAGCTTCAAGTGGGAAATCTTACAATTCCCAGAGTCTAGTAGTCATAGTGGAATCAGAATAATTTACTCAAAAGTTTCTGAGTTTGGGAAAATGTGATGACTATAAATTTCTTTTATAAAAAAATATGAACTTGTACTGGTATGAAGAAACTATCGTACCTGAAAACTATCACCTATATGCATTGGATTTCAGTTTCATACTACCCAAGGGAATCCCCTGATTATCAATTCAATAATAAATATGAATTCATGCACTGTGATTTAAGTGTAATGTTTTCTTATCTCATTAAATTGTATGAAGCCATATGTTGTGGTTAATTTTTAAAAAGAGAGTGCTGATCCCTTAGAGATCTATGCCAAGCTATTTATGGATGAAATAATATGATGTCTAGAATTTACTTCAAATAAACTTGGGTGGGGGGTGGTGAGTGAGTGTAAGAAGAAGCAAGATTTTTATTGCTGGGTGATGGGTACTTGGGGGGTTCATGATAATATTCTACTTCTGTAAATAATTAAATTTTTTCTTAATAAAATAGTTTAAAAAAAAAAAAGAAAAGACAAAAAAGCCAGGAAAAATCCCACTAAATTGTCTACCTATCCATGCATCTATCAGCAGAGAAGTCAAAAGTTAGAATGAAAATGTTTGGAATTTAAAATTAGAAAAGTGGAAGTTTATTTCCTTCATCTACCTATGTGTATACTTGGAAAAGCCAATGAACCTGTTTCAGTTTGAGTTTTCACATGTATAAAAATACTCTACCTGGTTTAAATAAATGCCAGTATTTTTCCAGATATCCCTATATGTTAGATATCAATTCCTAACACCTTGCAAGCAAAAATGTTGCTTAATAATTTAAACTTGCAGTTAGTTGAATGTTTGCCATCTAATTGTTCTGAGATCTATGGAAAGATCTAGTTGTTACTTTCTGCTTGTAGTTGTTTTGTGCATTGATTATGATAGAACCTTTCTCAGTATGTGGGGAAAATAATGATTGCTATAGATTTTAAAATGAGATTATTGCTAGAGCATAACACTGGGCCATCCACTTTCCTGGTGGGAGACGTGGACTCTTGAAGTTCAGAGTTAACCCCTACCTCATTGTTTCTTCCTTTATAACACCTCTACCCTTCAGACTTCATTTCTGGGCCATTCCTGCTGGAGGTATAAAACATATTGGCATCCTCAGCTGTAATTCATTATGGAACTTGGAGTTGAATCATGATTTTCAGACTTGGGTTTTCATAACAGGCCTCTATCTTTAGATTATGTTGCTCTCCCTCATTGTCTAGCCAAGTCTGGGTTATTAGGGGTGAGAACAAGTAAACCCTTCAAAGTGGCAAACTTATCTTCCTCCCAACCTGATCTTCCCATAGATTGGGATTCTACATGTGCTGGCTATGCCAGATTTTCCTGCCTGGGACTCATATCTCCCCTAGGGTACAGAACAGTCCTAGATCTTACCTTAAGACTAGAACATTTGAAGCATTCTAGTCCTTTCTTTCCTGGGGCTATATCCTGGTCCATACATCTCCAGTAGCAGTGGTTCTTCTGACAGCACTCAGAAATGGTGGCTTTTCTTATCCCTGTGCTATGCCTGCTGTTACAGATTTCTGGTACCAGACCATATCTGAACATGCCAGGCTTTGGAAGCCATGCATTGAACTGACTGACCTTCCTTGGTCCAACCTTTGCAGTCAAGTAAGTGTTTCCCAGAGGGCTTGCATCAGAATCACCTGGGGGATGTTTGTAAAAATTCGTATTCCTGGCCTTTACTCCAGGTCTAATGAATCAGAATGTCTGGGTTACGGTGGTCATCAGGAATGTGCATTTTATTTTATTTTCTATTTTTTTGGCTGTGTCACGTGGCGTGTGGGATCTTAGTTCCCTGATCAGGAATTGAACTTGTGCCCTCTGCAGAGAAAGCATGGAGTCTTAAATGCTGGACTGCCAGGGAATTCCCAGGAATGTGTATTTTAATTAAATGAAGTTTAAAAATCACTAACGATAGCCCTAAACTTTGCCTTCAGATTTGGGCTTTTCTCTGAGCCCAAGTTTTCTTTTCTTTCTCTGGTTTCCATTGGTATGATTTTAAATTGGTATGATTTTAAAGTGCCTGATTCCTGCACTTTCTAGTTTCTGGACATTAGTAGAAATACAGAAAAACAACAAAAAGAACACTGGACTGGTTCTTAGCAAGCAAGGCTGGTTGTCTCAAACATACTACTCGTGTTACCACCAATCCCCTTATTGCAATTCACTGCCTTCTTCTTGACCTAGCATTACAGGAAGAATAAGTGCATGATGTTAGTAATAATAACGCACATGAAAGCACCTTTTAAAAAGTTTAAAAGCACTATATAAGCGCAATGTATTATTTAACGAACAGTTAATGAACTCATAGTCTATTGGGGGGCACTGTACAGCTTGCCCCCTGAACATAGTACGAAGAAAATGAAGGACATATTTTCTGCCCAAGGGAAGCCTGTAATGAGAATAACAGGCACACATAATGTTATAGGAAAACAGGCGGAAAGCAACATAATCTGATTCATATCCCAAATATCTCTTTAGAAGATACTGGATAACCACGTGTTTATGTACCAATCATTGCATCTGCTGAAGTATCTGTGCATTTATGTAGTCATCTCTATCAAACGCCTGCCATTCGTCATATCTATATTTTTCTGTTTTTAAAGTGAATGTGAGGCAGTTAGAAGGTAAGTTCCGTGAGGGCAAGCATTTTTCTCTGTTTCCTTTACTGATGCGTTTTTACTACACAAACGGTGTCAGCTACGTAACGTATGTTTCAACAAATGTTTGTTGTCTGGCCAACTGTCTTAATGGTTGACTAAATGAAGTTAATCAGAAAAGATTTCTAAAAGGTGATGAGTGTAAGGGAGATTTCACAGGTGCCCATAGATTGGTAGGAAATGGTTGTAGGGGGAGGACTGTGGGACTGTAAGATAGAATTGTCTTGAGGTGGGGGGTGTGTGTGAATGTCTCCACATTTGACAGTTTCAGTCTGCCTCCTATGGGCCAATTCAGTTACCCACAACTTGGGGTGCTTGTAATTGTGATTTTCTGGCTCTGAGGAGGAACAACTCCCCCTCCCCTCCCCTCCTCCCGTTTTACATCTGAGACTGTTAGGAAGTGGAACTTAATTCTGTTTGGGGATGTAGGCACGGGAAGGTGCTTTTGGGAATTGGAAATTTTCTTCCTTTAGGAATTTTGTCTATTTGCCTACACAAATACATTGGATGGTGGCATACATTTGGCAAGTTTGACTAGCTGTGGTTTCATCGTAGCAATGTCTCCTTTGCAATTTCAGTTTCCAATCCATATGAGGAAAGAGAGAAAGATTTCCTCTTGGAAACTAATAAGGAGGCTATTCAAAGTTGAACCAGCTACTGATCATATGCCAATTGTACCCAATCAGGATTCCAAATGCATCTGGAAATATAATTTGGCAATCTCTTGATCTACATTCTGTGTGAAACTTTAATTGTTAAAAATGACTTCCACATACAGCAATTTAGTTTGTTGTTTGTATCCCATTGCTGAAGAACAGTGATGCCATGTGTGGGCCATATATTTTAAAACTGCACTTTTCAACCGTTCACTCACTTAATATTTATTGAGTGCCTCCTAAGTGCCAGGCCCGCTTCTAGATTCTGGAGACAAGGTGATAAATGAGTCAAAGTTCCTCGTGGAAATGACATTCAAGTGGGAAGACAGGTAACGATAATAAACATGGAAAGAACACATTAAAAGGGAGCTTCAGACAATCTTAAGGGCTGTGTTAAACTCAAATAGGGTAATGGGTCAGAGAAGACCTTGAGGGGTGGAGAGGCTAGTGTAATCAGTGACCTTTCTGAGGAGTCAGCATTTGAGCTGAAAGCCAAATGATGTGCAAGAATTAGTCATGAGAAGAATAAGGGGTAGGGGATTCTGGCTGTGGAAAGACCATATAAAGGCCCTGGGGCAGGAACTAGCATGATGTGTCCATTAAACCATTCATTTATCCTCTCCACAAGTATTTGCTTAGTGCCTATTTTGTGCCAGGTACAACATACTCTTAAGTACTAGGGAAATGGTGATGAACAAAACAGACACTTTGGGTTCCAGTTCTCATAGAACTATGTTCTAGTGGAAAAGAAAGGCAGAACAAAAACAAACAAGAAAAGTATTGTGTGATAATAAATGAATTAATACTAAGTGAGAAGGAATAATATGATACAGACATTTTTGGTGGGGCCAGAGAATGCCTTTCTGAGTAAATGACCTGTACATTGGTAGAGTGGCAATACAAAGTTCATGTCTGTGTCACATACTCCCTTTGGATATTTCAAGTGATGGACTGGTACCCAGTGATACAGGCTAAGCATAATGTGACACCTGTAGATTTACCTGTAACCCCAGCACTTTCTCTTCCACTGATGAATGCATTTGGGAATGCAAGAAACTACAACTGTTTGAGTTTATAAGAAAGGGAAATAATTTGTAAATTTATGTACTTTATTAGTAGTAGCAAATTACATACAACTCTCCTCACCAAGGATTTGGGATATTTAGGCTCAAACCAGCTGTTTTTAATTGATGAGAATGTGTGGCAGAATTAAGGAGCTTTTGCTGAATAAATATTAAATAGCTTTAATAGTGATGAAACAAAATTAAATAATGAGAGTATGTAAATTAATGTGGATATAAGCAATCCTGCAAAGGCAAGAATCAGCCTTGGTTTTATTTTTTATTTTATTTTATTTCTTATTATTTATTTATTATTTATATTTGGCTGCGTTGGGTCTTCGTTGCTGTGCGTGGGCTTTTTCTAGTTGTGGCGAGCAGGGGCTGCTCTTTGTTTTGGTGCATGGGTTTCTCATTGCAGTGGCTTCTCTTGCTGCAGAGCACGGGCTCTAGGCGCACGGGCTTCAGTAGTTGTGGCTCATGGGTGCTAGAACGCAGGCTCAGTAGTTGTGGCGCATGGGCAGCCTTGGTTTTAGTCTTCAAAAGCAGTGGATTAAGCATTGAGAACATTTTTTTTTTTGTATTTTATAATTTTTTTCAAATATTGAGATATTGTCTTAGTTTATACCATGGAAAATGTATTGGATATGTAAGTTAAGAGTCTAACATTGCAAGGAATCCAATTCTGTTTAAAGTAGTTCATGTTAAAGGGTGTTTACTGATAGGAAAGAGCGTGAGTAAGGAAACAGAGCTTACATTCTGCATGTGGATGGCACTGAAAAGTAGGAGGCCACATGCATCTCTGTCTCTACACATCTGCTCCATCTATTCTCCTGTTGCTCCCCTCTTATAAGCTTTCTTTCCTTACTTATCTTTTTTCTGTCTCTCCAAAAATTCACTTTACATATGGTATTGGTTGATAATGGTCTCAAATTCTACATGGTCTATAGTTCCAGTCCTCACAGTCCTCTGAGTGACAATCTCTCTAAGACCCTATTCCAAATTTTTGGAAGAGGTGATCTGATTTTTTTCCACCTTGAATTAGATATGTACTCTGGTCCAATCAGCTGTAGCTGGAGTAGGGGAGCAGCAGATAGGGGCTACATAGTATGTACCCGTGATATATAGGGTAATTATTAACAATCAATTTCCCTTACATGAAAAGGTTAATGACTATATCACATTTAAAAACTTGAAACAGGGCTTCCTAGGTGGTGCAGTGGTTAAGAATTCACCTGCCAAAGCAGGGGACACAGGTTTGATCCCTGCTCCAGGAAGATCCCACATGCCACGGAGCAACTAAGCCCGTGCGCCGCAACTATTGAGCCTGTGCTTTAGAGCCCGTGAGCCACAACTATTGAGCCCATGTACTGCAACTACCGAAGCCCACCGTCTAGAGCCCGTGCTCCACAACAAGAGAATCCACGGCAATGAGGAGCCCGCGCACCACAACGAAGAGTAGCCCCCACTCACTGCAACTAAAAGAAAGCCCGTGCCCAGCAAAAAAGACCCAACACAGCCAATTAAATAAATAAATAAATTTATAAAAAAAAAATAAAAACTTGAAAGAATCCTTACAAGGGTAAAATATCAATACCATATCGATAGACTTTCCACCCACACCAGTCATGAGCCCATTCACCCTCACCCTACTCACTACTCTCCCTAGAGCTAAACTAGATTTGGAAATATACACATATACACACATTCACAGAAAATATGTAATATTATATAAATTAATCTCTCTATTTAACAAATATTAACTGAATAATTGGGGATATTGACTAAAATGAATAAAAATCCTTGCCCTCATGGAGCTTACCTTCAAGGCAATGTAGACAGAGAGAAAACTAAATAAATAAATGTGTTATATGGTATTTGAAAAGATCGTAAGTACTGTGCAAAAAAATAAATCCTGAAGATAAATAGGAAACAGAGTGGTCACAGAACAGCTCTAACTGAAGGTGACATTTGAGCCAATACTTATAATAGGCCATCTACAGAAAGGACATTCTAAGTAGAGAGAACAGCAAGTGACCTGCATGTTCAAAGAACATAAAGAAGTTCTGTGAGTCTGAAGCAGAATGAATGAGGAGAGATTAGAAGCAATTGAGAAATGCTGGGAGCTGGGCAAGGAGTTGGTTGACTGATTATTCAGGTTCTTGCTTAACAAGTTTAAGGCCTTTGGCTTTTATTCTATGTGAAGTGGAAGACACTGTAAGGTATTGAGCAGAGAAGTTTGATCTGACATATTTTAAGTGGATCACTATGGTTTCTGTGTTAAAACCAGACTGGAGGAGGCCGGCAGCGGTTGGATATTAGGAGGCTGTTGCTATGATCCAGGTAAGAGCTCATAGTGACTTTGACAAAGAAGTACGTGGCAGAAAAAGTGGTCAGTAGTCAAGATTGTGGATTGATTCTGAAAGTAGAGCCAACAGAGGTTTCTTCTGGATTAGATGTCCAGGTGAGAGAAAGATAGAAGTCAGGGTTGACAACAAGTTTCTGAACTTGAATAACTGGAGTGGAGTTTTCGCTAACTGAGATACAGAAGACTGTGGAAGGGGAAGGTTTTTAGTATGTGTGTGTGTTTGAGGGAAAATCAGGAACTTTGTTTTGGGAATGTTAAATGAAAGATGCCTTTAGACATTTGGGTGGAGTGGTCGAGCAGGCAGTTGAATTTGAGTCATCAGCATAGAGACAGTATTTGAAGCCTTGAGACTGAATGAGACCACCAAGAAATGAATTTAATGGTAGAAAAGAAGAGGTTTAAAACCCATTTTAGGCATCCCAATATTTAGAAGTCTTAGAGATTTGCAAGAATTAGCAAAGGAGACCAAGAAACAGTGAGAAAGGAGGAAATGCAGGAGAGGGTGGTGTCCAGGAACCCAAGTGAGAGAAATGTTTCAAGAAGGAAGGAATGATCAGCTGTGTCAAATATTGATTAGACACCAAGTCAGATCAGCGAAGCGATCATTTGATTCAGTAACATAGAGGCTATTCGACATAAACAGTTGGGATTGTGATGGTGGAGATAAAGATCTCTTTGGAGTGGGTTTGAAAGAGACAATAGGAAGAAAGGAATTGGAGACAGTATATAGGATAAATAAAATGGTAACATATGTATTCAGCAAATTTTTCACAGGGCAATATGTATTATTCTTTACAGCTCTATCTCACTTCTCTTAATCATTCCATAGTTTTCAATTATATGAATGACCACAAAGTATTCAAGATGGTTCTCTAAACAGGCCCTAACTCTCTGTTTTAGTAGCAAGAATGTCAATCATCCCTACCCTAACACACTAATACAGATGAAATGTTAAGTGTAAAAACAAGGATAGTGGGAGAGGCCAAAGCATTTTGAATAGTGTGTGTGGGGACGAGAGTGGACAGCAGCCTGGCTGCAGTGGGTATTTCAAAAGGAAACCAGTAGAAAATAAAGGTGCCTAAACTGGTCTCTGACAACTCCTCCTTGAATTTGGACCAACACTACACAGGCAAACACAGATCTATGCCTCACAAGAGATACCCTTTCAGGCCATAGATACTTCTGCCAGTAATATATTTTTTTCAAAGCATGTAAGTTCCCATAATTTGGTTATGAAACCAACTATAGCTCTCCATTTCCTTTGTGCTAAAGAGTGCAAATTTTTTTCAGGTGTTATTTGGGTACCAATCTCCGGGATGAACATCCATGCTTTCTGATGCTATTCTCTCTACTCTCAAAACAACTCATCCTATTTTGGAATGCTTTCTAGCTAGGAACCTCTTTTAATTCCAAACTCTCTCTTATGAAGACAGGAGCTTCTTTCCCCAACCTCCCACATTGCACAGCTGTTTATGGGGCTTGTAATTAATGAAGATTTGCTAACAATCACACACCCAATGATGTCCCGGGCTTGTTGAAAAAAGCAGGGTAGGCAGCAGTCATTGGGCTGGGCCTTCAACTGTTCATTTTGCCAATGGGCTGTAGATTGGCTATTATATATTTTAGTAAGAGAATTGCGGGAAGCCCTACTTGTATAGTTCAAACTACATTACTTGGGAAATATGAAATGATCCGAAATGTAGAAAAACTAAAGAGGAGTTTCCTGAATAGAATTAGCTTGTTGTGGTGGTAGTGGTTAGGCCTATTTAAAGAGCAGTAATACTATATTCCCTACGAATCTTCAGAAATTTCCCCATTTATTATCTGAGTTGGTTGGTATTTATTTTCAGTTGTTTATAGAATGACAGCCTCTGCAGCCCACCTCACTCTCATTGTTCTGATGATGAGAACTTGGTCTAGTATGAAGGCTGAAAAGTCAAGTGTCTGTAGGAGTCAAAGGAGGAACCAAGCAAAGCAGCCCAGCATTAGAAATCACTGGAGGGAGATGAGGCCTGGGGTGGATGAGTGAGAGAATGCTCTGCTCCAGTCAGCTGCCATGTGAGAATGTCTGCCTGCTCTTCATACTCCTCAAGGGTTTCAAGAAAAGCTAGGAATCTGGATTTTAGCATGACATCTTTCAGCTTGGCAATGTTGGCAACAAACTCAAAGTTTTAAGAAAAGCACTCTGTAACCCAATACATTGCAGGCCAAAGCAAACACATCTGCAGCCTGGATCCAGCCCCAGGCCATCAGTTTTTGACTTTTGATCCAGATGGATCAGTGGTTATGGCAATGATCTGGGACTGGTTCTTTTCAGACTTAAAAACAACTGGTTGCTAATGATCTAAATGTTCTCAATGACAAGTTGTTCTCTCCGTTTCCTGTTTTTGTAACAAATCTTAAATCACATTAGCCAGATATTTGAAACCTGCTGGTTAGAAGCAGAGTGACCATACATCCAGGACTGCCCAGCACAATGCTGGCTCAGGTCTGTAGCAGTTATAATTATTAACACTGTTCCTTCTCATTCCTGACATGTCCCAGTTTGGACAATAAATTACATAGACACTTTAATTGAGTCTCTTTCATCTCTGCTCTCTTACTTTATTTTTTATTTATTTATTTTTTTATAGGGAAAACTTTTATGCCATCTAGACTCAGTTTAGATGATGCCAGTTTTGCTGGCAACATCCAAAGTGTCGTAGTCAGGAGCCAGTCGAACATATGCCTTCTTCTCTCCATCAGGCCTGACCTGAGTGTTGGCCACATCAATGACATAGAGCTTCTTCAGAGCCTGTTTGATTTGGTGCTTGCTGGCCCTGACATCCACAATGAACATCAGTGTGTTGTCGTCTATTTTCTTCATAGCTGACTGGGTGGGGAGGGTGAACTTGACAATGGCATAGTGGTCAAGCTTGTTCCTCCTAGGGGCGTTCTTCCAAGGATATTTGGGCTGCCTCCTGAGCCGCAGTGTTTTGGGCCGTCGGAAGGTGGATGACGTCTGGATCTTTCTTTTGTGGCTGTGGACGCCTTTCAACACTTCTTTCTTGGCCTTCAAAGCCTCTGTTTTGGCTTCGGCTTTGGGAGGGGCAGGGGCTTCCTTCTTTGCCTTTGGCGCCATCTTCGTGAAAAGGGGTCATTTATTTTTAAATTTGTTTCTTTTTGAAAAAGCTATCATGGAGAATTTAAAATATTAAAAAAAACTGATAAATGTCATAAACCTCTATGCAGCCATCATCCAGTTTCAGATTATCAACTAATCACCAAACAGGTTTCTTCTGTACCCTCAGCCACTCCCCAACTCCTGTATTATTTTGAAGGAGATCCCAGATTCCATATTATTTTATACATAATTTTTATGCTCTTTGAATCAATATTATCTAAGTACCAACCTACCACTAAACATTTACATTGTAACCCATTATGTTTCAAATTGTTCTTATTTCCCCCAATATCTTGACTTTTTGTAGCCTCTATCTCTTCCCACTGTCTGCCCTGAGTATGTCATTTTGTTCCAGAGTCCTAGTATTGAGACCCTTCATCAGTATTTCTCAAGAACTTTTCAAGAGTCATTGAATATTTGTTGCTGCTGAGGGAGATATCCAATATTTGTATCTAAAAACAAGTTATCGTTATATTTATTATTAGAAATAGAAGATAATGTTTTGAACTTTGTTTTTTCTAGTCTGTCAACTGCATCCACCTTTTCAAACATTGATTTATCCATTGCCCCTTGAATGATTTTTGGTGAATTGATCTCATTGCCTTGTTACACAATTGGAAGACTGTTGCCAGATTCCAGTTCTCCAAAGAACTCTGCTGTCTATTGTGGACTAATCCTGGGGTCTAATTTCAAGGTTCATTTGACATTTTGGTGGAAAATGTGTATTCTGATAACTATGTCCTTTCAAAAACTTTGTGAGCTGCAAATGATTGGAGAGAGAGAGTAGGGTAGCCATGACGGTTAAACTTTGATAAATTTATTGACTCAATACTTTTTATGTTAGAATTTTCTTCATAGTTAAAATTTTTTAGACTAATGCCTATAAATGTACATTATATAATACATATATATATAATTTGATAATACAAATAATTGATTCCTCAAATAAGCTAGTTTTGTTAGTTTATATTTTATCTATTTGGGAAACTTGAATAAAAAGGATATATGTATAAATACAGCTGATTCACTTTGGTGTACCTCAAAAGCTGGTACAAGAGTGTAAAGCAATTATATTCCGGTAAAGAGCTTGAAAAAAAAAAAAGCATTACACTTTTACTCCCTTTTGATTTCCTGTGTATTGTATTTATATTTTCTATGATTTTTTTCAATAACTTATATTAAGATTTTCTCTTTGAGTATTACATTGTTTTTCCTTTTCTTCATCAGTTGGTAATCCCCATCTGCATTCTTTCCCATTATTCAATCTTCGCATAGATCCAGCCTCAACATTTTCTAAATGTATATACTACGCATGGATTAATAATGAGGACTAGGCTTAAGCCATTTAAAACTCGGCCAAATGATTAAACGTATTTTTTTTTTTAAATACAGAACGCTTCATGAATTTGCGTGTCATCCTTGTGCAGGGGCCATGCGAATCTTCTCTGTATCGTTCCAATTTTAGCATATGTGTTGCCGAAATGAGCACAGATTAAATGTATTTTTAAGGAGTATATACCTTTCACACTAGACTGAAAGTTCCTGGACACCAGAATCTCAACCTTTTATATCTGTATCAATGTATCAACATGAAGTTTTCATTTCTTTTGTGCAAATATTTGAGTGGAATTGTTGGTTAATACGGTAAGTATAGGTTTTACTCTGTATACGTTAAAAAATATACCTTTTTAATTTCTCACCTGGTGAGACATAGAGTTGCTCTACATTCTCGTATAGCACATAATTATTTTTATTTTCTCATTTAATATAATTTTGCAATGTTTTTTGGTCTTAATAGTTAATCTTTATATTTTGATTATATATACAAATATTTAATTGAAAAAAAGCTGTTAGGTAAAATACTATTCTTTTTCTAGTTATTGATATAAGTATCCACAGTCTTACTCTATCTACAATTTTTTCTTGTTAAGACTGGCCCTGGGTAAAATTTGGAAACAAGCAAAGATTTTGCTTTAACTCTCCTCGTGTCCATCTCTGCTTCCTGCACCTCATCATTCCAATGTGGCCTGTCATTACAAGCCATACCTCTACCTCAGTTGTTTATCACTTTGGGATAAAAGTTTTTTATACTTTGGAATCCTGATTTTGTATTTAATGTGCTAATGCTTTTAGTGGTAGAGATATTCAGTGAAATATATAAATGTTCCTTAATCATGTGTTGTTTGAAGACTTATCCCTTCTATAAAGTTACCTCTGACAGTACATTTGGTCATTTCCAAATTTTCTCTGACTTTTGCAGGTGTCTCATTCCTATCCTGCAAGGAGCGCATGAAAGGACAAAGCATCGTGAGTGCTTGTGTGTGTGTGTGTGTGTGTGTGTGTGTGTGTACCAACACATGTTTTATTGCTCTGGAAAGAAGATATATCCTTCTCCAGTGTCGTGTGTAGGATGACTTGGAGCGGAGTTTTCTACTTTTCAAACTTTTATAAATTCTCTAGTCCTTACATTCCTGTTCTTTGCCTGCTTGGGCAGATAAAGTGTAAGCTTGAAGGGTTATGCTGCCAGAATGACCTTTCATTCCCCCAGGTGGCTTGAATCAGATACTGCTTTCCTCAAACACTCAATCACAATTCTTAGTCACAGACTAGGTCACAGCCAAGCAGTCAGCCTCAGGGGATGGTCATGTTCAAGTTCAGCTCATTAGTATCAACCCGGGCTAATGTCTTTTGTTTCTGTTCTCATAGTTCTGTTAGGAAAGTGCAGCATTTAGGCTGCTTTGAAAAATTTAATCCCCCCTTCCCAAGTTTTTGACTGTGGAACAGCTAGAGAGGGATGGGCTTGGGAATCAAACAGACCCACGTGTGTGTATATATTTCCTCCCTCCCCCCTTCCCTCCCTTTCTCCCTTCCTCTCTTCCTTCCTCTCTTCCTTCCTTCCTTCCTTCTTTTCTTTCTTGTTTATTTTTTCATTTGTTTGTTTATTATTGAAAAAGAGATAAAAGAGCATGATACAATTTCAAAAGAAATTTAAGAGCATGTATTGGAAAGTAAGCAGTCCCTCTGTCTCAAATCTCTAAACTTCTTTCCCAAAGGCAGCTACACTTAGCATTTTTTTATGTGTCCCTCCATAAAATTTCTGTTCATAATCAAACACATATTTGTATTTATACCCTTTAATTTATATCCTGTGAGAAAGCTCAGATATATCTGGCTTATTTTCACTTGAAATGTGTCTTGAATATTGTTTCAGAACAGCATCTACAGATCTACCTCATTCCTTCTAAAGACCATGTTTGTCTACATAGTGTTCTATTATATTATACATACTTTATTGAAACAATCCCCTGTGGAGAGAACTTAAGGTATTTCCAGTTAAAAAATTCTTTTTTGTTATTAAGCATGATACTACAGTGAGTATTCATAGAGATATATAGAGATATATGAGGATAATTATTGGAGACATTCCTGAAGTAGATTGCAATGTCTAACATTTGAATTTTAATAGTTACTGCCAAATTGTCCTTCAGTGAAGTTGCATCAACTTATTCTCCTACTAACAATATTTGAAAATGCTTGGGTTCAGACTATTTACTATCAACTTTTCCAACTTTGCCTACAAATTCATTTTTCTTCAATAAATAAGAAGCACTCTCTCTTCCTTTCTCCATTCTCCTACCACCTTTAATTTGCTTATTTGTAATCACAGAATACGATATTGAAGGTTATAACTTATTAGAGTTAAGCATAAATTCCAAATGTTGACTATGCAGTCTTTCCTTAAAAGGAAGAAAGAGATGTTTCTCTGGGCCTACTTTTAATTTCCATACTTCAATCCCTCTTTGCTTTAACTCTGCCCACATGCTGGTATGTGGCAGTGTTAATTGGGCACTCTGCTTTTTGAATCTCATGTAGAATGTACATCCAACTCATTTACCACAAAATTAAAAAAAAAATGAAGAGAGTGAACACAGCCATTAGAGTTGTTGTGAATAATTTGAGTTAAATGTAAATGCAGAAAAAAAATAGGAAAACTACTGTTAAGTACACCTTGCCCTTCTCGATGGAATACAATACAGATTTACAATGTTAATTATTTCCACCATCTATCTATTTAAAACCGTGAGATTGAAATATGAATATGTCACGTATTTAAATACTAATTTACTTAAAAAAATCTGTACTTTATTAAAATATCATTATGCATATTTTAAAGTTAAAACTCTGTGCTATGTAGATGTAGAGGTAAAATTCCCATTTATTGTCCACTGAATGTGAGGGAAATTGGATTTGTCAGGAAGCTGATTGATATCTCGAAGTGTTTTGTTTTCAGTGACTGGCACTGCCGAGTTACAACCATCTATCATCCAACAGGTAATTAGTCAGATTTCTCATCATGAGCCTTCAATCCTGCTGTTTTATTATTGAAATACCACAAACCAGTAGGCAATTTGAATGCAGATAAAGTTCTCTGTCATGGTCTTAAGGACAAAGACAACATTTTGCAATTCAGCAGTAGTGAGTTTGAATGAAAGTCACCGAAATGTAAGTTTGGGTCTTATAAGAAAATAAACATAATAAAAAATTTACTTTGATACCCTATTTGTCCTCTAAAGTGACAATGAGAAACTGGCTATTTACAAAGCCACTTAATGTTCTAATATGAACTTACTTTATTATAACATCTTATAAGTAGAAAGTTAATTGGAAGAACATTGACAGCATAAAAAATGAAGTTAGATAAAATAAAGGAACTAGGCCCTGAATAGCTTTCATCCATTTTCTAAAATATTTTGAGGTGGGGGATAAAAATAATCTGTAATTAATAGTAGCTAATCATATGAAAAGTTTCATCCTTTTCAAATATTTTTTATAAGGAAGTTTAGAAACTAAAATAACTGGAAACTCTAAAGATGACTTATTTGATCACTCTCACATGTGCTTTATACTAAACAAGCTTGTTTCTGAAATTGGTGCAAAGACATTTTTGGGGCCTTCTATGGTTTATAGCTTTCAGTAATTGATTCACATTATTGGTATCCCAACAAAATTGGTAACTTTATAGCATTGAATATTCGAAATTGTTTATTATCTTTCAGATAATGGATCTCAAAATACTTCAACTTTTCAAAAAGTCACAGACACCATAGTCATTACTTTATTATTATTATTATTATTATTTTAAGCTCTTTATTGGAATATAATTGCTTTACACTCTTGTAACAGCTTTTGAGGTACACCAAAGTGAATCATCTGTATTTATACATATATCCCCATATGTCATTACTTCTTAATGAGGTGGATATATAATGTCTCTTCTTTCAAACATTTTGTGTGGAAATGAATATAAGTATATGCTTTCTCAGACCTTGGTTAAATAATAATTTCCTTTACTACACAAAGTAATGTACATGCAGCACATACACATTAAAATTAATTAGATGAGCAACGTTTTAATTCAATTAGTTAGTCACATTTTCTGATAAATAATAGATTTTACCAGAGAGAAGATTTTTTACATAATTGACTTTGATTTTAAAATATAAACTGAACTTTAGTTTTGTATGCAGATTAAACACATACTTTACATAGTATATAATGTGAGCATTCAACAATTCCTATGCAATATGTAGAATATACTATCACATATTATCGAGTTGCTTAGACTTGTTTAAAATATGGCACTATAATTTTTCTTGCATTATCTTTATTAAAAATACAGCAAGGTACACACATACCTTTGTGTTTCCTTAATATAAGCATAAGCTTTGGTTCTACCATGAATACTTCATAAAAACTTTTCATATGAAAACAAATACCAACTTATTATAAACCATGATTTCTTTCAGTATCTTAATGCAGTGTAAAAATATAGTCTTGTAGGTGTTATAACATGAGAATAAAAAGTTGAGTAATTATCAAGTTAAATAAGCAATCTTGTTAGATAAATACAATATTACATACACTGCTGCTCAGTATAGATCTGTATTATTACACAAAATGCAAAGTTACTAACTAGTTCCTGGAGAATTTTGCTTGGATAATGTTTATGCAACACTGAATAAACACAAATTGAAAACTTAAGTCAAACTTCTAGGTTCTTACAGGCATCAAAATGGAGCAAATACACCCAGTTGGGGGAAGAATATCTAGTTAGGATTCTAATAAATGCAAATACCTGGCAGTAAGAGCATGCCTGATGGTTCCTGGAATAGCAAGGAGGCTGGGTAACTGGAGGAGAGTGAGCAAGGAAAGACTAATGGGAGATGAGGTCAGAAGTGGGGTGATTTTGTAGGCAGGGCTTGTAGCTGTTATGAGGACTTTGGGTTTGCCTCTGAACGAGGGGGAGCCACTGCAGGGTTTCAAGTAGAAGCGTGACATGGTCTGCTGTATGTTTTAATAGGATCTTGCTGCTGCTGTGTGGAAAACAGACTGAAAGGGCAAAGATGGAAGCAGGAAAATCGGTTTGGAGGCTATTGTAATAATCCAGATGAGAGTGCTTGTAGCCGTGACCAGTGCTGGGGTGGTTGATGTGGTAAGAGTTTTGCTGCTGAAAGTATGTATTTGGAAGATAGGGCAACCAGAATTTCCTAACAGATAGGATATGGGATGAGAGTGACAGAAAGCAGTCCGAGAGGATTCTGAGAGGATCAGCAAGGAGAATAGAAGGAGTGGCTGGGTTGGGGAGAAGTCAGGAGGACAGGTTTTGACACAGTAGTGCTGAGATGTGTATTAGACATCCTATTAGGGATGCAAAGTAGGCATAAGTGTTTGGAGTTTGATGGTAAGGTCCAACTCGGAGACCTACATTTGAGAGCTGTTAGTGTGTGAATGGTATTTAAGGTCATGAGATGGAGAAGATCCCCAGGAATTCCAGAATTTGGAATAATGTTCAAAAATTAAGAAGAATAAGGGAGATAATGGGATCTGATACTAATAAGCCAACACATACAGAGTTTATGCCATGTATATGCCAAGTGTGCCGTATGGGGTTTATGCCACTGTTCTAAAGGATTTGCATTTAAACCTTACAAAATCCTGAGAGAGGTAATAGTATTATCCCCACCTTCCAGATGGGAAAACTGAAGCAGGAAAGGAGATTAAGTAACTTGCCTGAGTCACACGGGTGATAAAGGGGCAGAGTTGGTGTTTGACCCTAGGCCGTCTGTTTTTAACCAGAGATAGATGAAAATAAGTTGCAGAGTAACGTGATTAGCATGATATAAAGGCCTCAAACACAGTCACTTATTTCTGCATATGAACATGTATGAAAATAACTGCAAAGGAAAGATCTGGATGTATGTATGTCAAACAGGAATTAAAGGTCCGGGGTAGCTCAAGGAGATTTTAAATTCATTAGTAGTAATAGTTACATCCTTTGGAAAATGCAGAACCACTCTGGTGAATGCTTCAGTTTCTTAGTACCAAAATAATGTTTATTCCTACCTTCTTTATCACTCTTGAACCTAAGTAGATTCTTACTTGAAAAGTCTTCTTGGACATAAGTTAGAAAAATAATACTTCAGGATAGTGATTTAGATCAGACACTGTTAGATCAATATATACTACACTTTTAATACAGTTTTAGTACAGGAAAATTGCATCAAAACAAAATTTGTCCTGGGTGGGCTTTAGCCTATATAAGGTAATGTGGCATCACTTGCTATCTACTCATTAATATGGATTCGTAATACTTGCCTAATGTATAAAGAATGTACACAAATTGAGTTTTGGATTTTACTCCAATATGCTCTATTATGCTAGTATTTTACATATCTTGTGAAGGGAGATACTAATTCAATCAAAAGATACTCTACTGCTTAAAAAACTGCCCATGCAAATATCTTTGATTATTAATTCATTGAATCATAAATAAAATATAAGTTAAATTAATTTTGGCTTTGCATTCGGTTTCATCTTAAGGCCACATTCTGCCCTTTTGCATACCAGCTGATGTCCCTGGAAAAGGTTTGCAGCTGTTTCCATATCCAGTGCTATAATGACTCACCTGCCAGACCTGTGCTGTGCTCCTTGTGAAAGCCCCATGGCAGGATATTGATTTCTTTAAAGGCTATTAACATCCTCAGTGATGGGGGTGTAAAAGATAAAGCAGAGGGAGATGGGAAGAAGAAACTTAGAAACATTCAGATAAGTCTTCAAAATGGGAATACATTGAAAAGTTAATCTGCTAGTTATCTGACCCCTACACCTTTGTAGAATGCAAACCTGATCTGAAAAATCGCTTTGTAGCGAAGTTTCTATGAAATTTGTTATCTTCTGCTTCACACTAGAACTACTAGGCCCTGTTTCTCACTACATTTTCCTTCTAGTGAGACTTTTTGTAGTAAAATATCCTTATATTTGGAAAAGAAAGTGGTTAGAACTTGTTTCAGCAGATGGACATGATGCTGTACGGTTATCTCTCATTTCTAAACCAACTAATTAGGTAAACACTTATTTAATGTGGATGCTAAGCACTATACCTGATGCTGGGTATACAAAGGTGAATAAGTCCAGATCCTACCATGAAGGCAATCTGGGCTGAGAGAGGAGAAACACAAGATATATGGCCACATATTAAAATATGATAAATACTATCTCAGCATATGAACTGAGAAAAAAGATCTCTAAAGGTAGTGATGACTAATTCTCCTTTGGGTGGGGAGCACAGCCGGAAGGTTTCAAAAAGGAGCTGATTTGAGCTAAGCTTTGAGTCCATCAAGATTTGAAGCATGAGGGTGATCAGAGCTGTATATGAATGCTACAGATGTAGCCATCTGTGTAGGAAAGATGGCTGTGATTGTTGTGTTGAGGAGGAATGAAACAGTTGAGAGATTAAAGCGTATAGCTATTGTAATGCTACAGTTAAGAGACAACATAGGGCTGGATTTCAGCAGTGTAGAGGGAGGCAGGCATGAGTAGGAGATTTTGGAGGTACATCTCATGGAACACGGTGAAGAGCTGATGGTGGTGGTTGAAGAGGGAGGGAAGGTGCAGAAGGGAGAATCAAGATTTAGTCTCAAGAACCTAGTACAGATTACCAGAAGGAGAGAGGAGCTACTGAAGGGAGAGATTATAGGTTCAGTTTTGTGTAAGTAAGACTTTGGGTTTTTAGCAGATTATTCAAGTGGAAATGGCATGCAGGAGGTTCAGCAGATGGGTCTGGAGCTCAGGTGGGAAGGGCTAGTTCTGGAATTGTGTGTATTAGGACTTATCAGTGTACAGGTGATAGCTGAAACCTCTTTGGCTCATGTTCCCCAGAAAGTAGCTCTTTTTGATTCCTTCTCTAAGCCTTGTTTTCTCAGGCTCCATTACTCATGTCTAGTAAATATCTTCTCATCAGTAAAAAAGGAACAGTAATAGCACCTGCACTGTGAATTTTTGATGAGAAGATTGATAAGACAGAGCATATAAAGCATCGTGCCTGAAACCTAGTAAGTGCTCAATCCATGTTAGTGATTATTGTGCTTGTTAGTTTTATTTGCTTAATAGCAGAGAGAGTAGAGGACTGGGGATGGTGAGCGTGTTGCACTCCTACAAGACATGTAGAGAGGATGGGCATAAGGGAAATGGGAAAATCATGAGGGGAAGCTTTTTTTTTAAGAGATGGAGAAAATGTTATATTTATGTTTATGTAGATGAGGGGAGATATTAAGATACAAAAAAGAGATGGAAAAAATCTTGGAGCTAGGGTCAGGCAGCTTAGTGGACATGTTCCTAGACTCTCACCTGGGGTCTAGCATTCATGGTTGGGGGCTTGAAGGTTTAGAAACAGCTTCAGTGGGAAATGAGAAAAGAGACTGTCCTGGGGGTCTTCTTTGGTTTACTAGTCTTTAAGGTCCTATTTTTTTTTTTTAAGAACTTTTTTATTGAGATACAGTTAACATACAATAAACTGCGTATGTTTAGAGTGTACTATTTGGTATCCCAATCTCCCACTCCATTCCCCGCCCCAACCCTCCCTGCTTTCCCCACTTGGTGTCCATATGTTTGTTCTCTACATCTGGGTCTCTATTTCTGCCTTGCAAACCGGTTGATCTGTACCATTTTTCTATAGTCCACATATATGTATTAATATACGATGTTTGTTTTCTCTTTCTGATTCACTTCACTCTGCATGACAGTCTCTAGGTCCATCTATGTCTCTACAAATGTCCCAGTTTCTTTCTTTTTTTTTATACTGCAAAAGTCCCAGTTTCATTGCTTTTTACAGCTGAGTAATATTCCATTGTATATATGTACCACATCTTTATCCATTCATCTGTTGATGGACATTTAGGTTGCTTCCATGTCCTGGCTATTGTAAATAGTGCTGCAATGAACATTGGAGTGTATGTGTCTTTTTGAATTATGGTGTTCTCTGGGTATATGCGCAGCAGTGGAATTGCTGGGTCATATGGTAGTTCTATTTTTAGTTTTGCAAGGAACCTCCATACTGTTCTCCATAGTGACTGTATCAATTTACATTCCCACCAGCAGTGCAAGAGCATTCCTTTTTCTCCACACCCTCTCCAGCATTTACTGTTTGTAGATTTTCTGATGATGCCCATTCTAACCGGTGTGAGGTGATACCTCATTGTAGTAGATGATACCTCAATGTAGAAATGCATTGATTTGCATTTCTCTAATAATTAGTGATGCTGAGCAGTTTTTCATGTGCCTCTTTTTAAGGTCCTATTGATTTTACCAGAACCTAGGTTTTCTTCTCCATTAATTAATACCTTAGTTCATTTCTATAATGTCAGAATCTCTAGTCACTCCCTGCATTCCAGTCCAGTGTCTAAGTAGCCAACAGTCTTATCTTAAAATACACATATTCTGATACATCCTTAGTTAAACCTTTCCAATGTCTCCACATGGCCTTTAGGAAGAAAAATATCTTGATTCCTTAATATGTTTCTTTACTCACACTCACTTTCTCCAATATGCCTAAGATTTAAATAATTCTGAACTATGATATGCTCTTTTGTTAGGCTGACCATATACTGTATTGTCCAAAAGAGCACTTTTGAGAGTAAAAGAGGGTGCTACTAAACAATTATGTCAGGATGACAGGCAAAAGCTGGATCACAGTGTCTCTCATTCCCCCAATTTTTTACACTTCTGTCTTATTTGTGTCTACTGTTCATTTTGCTTGGAATATCCCCTCTGTCAGTAATTCCATTCTCTCCCTGGTGAAATTCTACCCATCCTTGAAAACTCAGTTCAACTGCCAAGTGCCAGAGGTAACCAATTCCCTCTGATTTCCCTGGCTGGCTCAATTAACCATATCTTCCTCTATGCTTTTATAGTACAGATTTTGTGTACCCCTGCTTCAGCCCTTATCATGTTGTTTTGCAACGTGTTTGTATATCTTCCCTTTTCATTATACTGTGAGCTCCCCAAATCCAGAATATTGGTGTATATACTTGGCATCTGGTACAGTGCCAGGCCCATAGAAGTCATTCAATCATAAAATCACATATTCCTTGGAACTGTCATTATTATGTATGTCAATTTCCTTATTAGATTATAAACTCATGGAGTTGTTCATTGCTTCCAATTTATCTTTTTATCCACTTTAGTACTAGCACATTTTCTTGTAAGTAGTAGGTCCTGAGCTATATTCGCTGAATGGAAGAATAAAAAGACACTGAAAAATACACTTAAGTTTCAGGTTATTACTTCATAATTCTAAAAACCTGTCCTTGAAGGAATATAGTATCTTATAGAATTCTCTCCTGTTAAATTATTTCCAACCTAAATTTTCAGCCTTGGTTTAATTTTCCAAAGAGATTATTTTGTGGGTAATGGCGATTTAAATCTCTAATATGTTTAATGCTTGGACAAACAAATCCTTTTAACATCAGTTGAATTTAAATGTGCAGTTTCTTCTTATTTCACTCTCTGCATATGAAGTAGGGCAACCTCTATCTTAGGAGTGATCCAGACTCCTGATCTGGGCTTTATTGGTTGTGTAGTGAGGGGTCATGGAGATCTTTGTGTGAAACAATTGAGCAATTCTGATATTCATATAGGAAGAACAGAAGATGTTTTGTGAACAACAGGCATTATTGGTTGCTTTCCACAAATTATCTTCCAGGGAGAAGCCAGAAACAGGCCCTTGCCTTCTGATGGGAGAGACAAACTGCTTGGGGATCTGCCTGAACATTTGGGAGCTTCCAAATGTTCTCTGATGGTCTTTGCAGGGTTAGCCTTTTAGCTAGTCTGCTCACTGCTAGTTGGTGTTATTGAGATAATATAAAAAACCTGAGGCCAGATTTTTATTTTGAAGTAGTTAGCCAGAATCTTCAAACTACTAAAACTAGTTGTTAAGTGACACTATTATTTGAAGTAATTGAGACTGTTAAGGGCTGCAGCTGTCCCATCCATAAGCAGTTACCACTTTGAGGTGTCAGAGACCAGGGGAATCGAGATTTTTATTATTGGTTTTATTTTTGGCTGGTGTCAGTCAGTCATGCTGACTGAGGGCTGACACTAAAGCCAGCGTATATAATGAGATGTCATGATTTGGTACTTTTATGCATTCACTTTGGGGCAGTCATTATACCAAGTGAACAGCTCACAGCGTCTCTTCCTGTGGCTCCTACTGCCATCTCTGGCTCCTGCTGTTCCTGCAGTCATTTTTCTCCCTCTCTTGCCAGCACCGTCTCTAAGCCAGGGTTTTCCACCTCACTTTTCCCTGCTATTGCTGATGGCTCCTGGCTCCTGGTGGCTCAACTAATGTCTGAAGCTAAAGGCTGCTGTCTCATTGAAGTGTCGTTTCCTAGAGTGTAGCAGAGAGCTGTGCACAGACGACTGTGAAAAGACACCTGCCTTCTGCTCCTGCCTCTACTTGCAGACAACAGAGGTGCAGCCCGTTACAGCTGGTCAGATGGGCACTCAGTGAACTGTGGTGTCCAGCTGTAGGGCAATCTTTTAAACACTTATAAGACTAATGAAACTGCTATTATTATTCTATATGAGTCCCAGTTGAAATGATTTCTAGTTTCTTATTTTGTGCTTCGAAGGTTGGCAATGGAATATTTCTTATGAAAATCATTACAATAAGAAAATAAATGTGATGGTACTGAAGGACATTCTCTTGTCCATCAGTAGCAGAATGAATAGTTTTTGGTGATTACAAATAAGTTTGCTATGGAAATTATTGTCCTGTCTTTTTTTTTTTTAAATTATTTATTTATTTATTTTGGTTGCACTGGGTCTTAGTTGCAGTAGGCAGGCTCCTTAGTTGCAGCATGTGAATTCTTAGTTGAAGCATGCATGTGGGATCTCATTCCCTGACCAGGGATCAAACCTGGGTCCCTGGCATTGGGAGCATGGAGTCTTATCTGCTGTCTTGTCTTTTAGTGAACATATATGTATACATTTTTGTTGGCTATGTACCTTGGAGTAGAATTGTTGGGTCATAAGGTAAATGCATATTGTTTAAACAGATACTTCATTTTTCACTTAACTTCCTACCATAAATATTTTTATTGATTACTACACAGTCTTTATTTTTAGTTTTTTAGATTAATTAATTTATTGGCTGCATTGGGTCTGCATTGCTGCACACGGTCTTTTTCTAGTTGCTGTGAGCAGGGGCTACTCTTCATTGCGATGTGCGGGCTTCTCATTGTGATGGCCTCTCTCTTTTTTTTTTTCTCTGTAGACATTCATTTTATTCTTAGACTATTTTCAAAAGAAGCAGTGGTGCTCTGTTTTTCTAAAAATATGCCCTTATAGATTCATATATAATATGTATATTATAAAATCTATGCATGTATTTACATGATTGCTACATACGAAATTACAGCACTGTGGTATGTACATATCTATAGGTACATTCCTTCCACTCATCCCTGCTGTGCTTTTCCCATGTGAGGGAGGGAGATGATCCTTTGTAAAGCAGCTTGTGGGCCGGCTCAGCCTGGGCACCTCTGAGTCTGAGTCGGGCCTCAGCAGAGAAGGTGAAGTGGTTGCTGAGGAAGGATCAGGAGTAGTAGGTTGCCGGGTTGGTCCTTCTGTGGGCCTGGTGGACAGTATCTGGAGACGTCCGCCCCGTGGTGCCAGCACTGCCCTGGAGGTGGCGTGGCTGGCTACAGACCTCTCTGGAGCCATTCTGCGGCCTGGACTTGCTTGGATGCGCCAAGGACTTGTATATGTAAGGGGAGATGGGGCAGTGGGAGGGGCAGACCCCTCAGCCCTGGCGCCAGGAAGGGGAGAGGGCTGAGGGCTAAGCCTGCAGAGGGCCCCAATGAGGAGGAAGGCCTGCCCTGGAGGGGATGGCCGGGGACGGAGGGCAGCAGTGGCCAGAAGGCAGGCCACACTTCCTCTTAGGCTCGGGGGTGGCCTCAGCCAAGCCCTGGCTGGGCCCAGTGTGGCCAAGTGTGAGAACAGCCCCAGCTGTCAGGCCCTGCAGGCTGGGGCTCCTGGCCCATAGGTGCTCCAGCAGAGGTGCATGCACACGGGTGAGGGGGCCGCCTCCTCCCTGGGCGAGGGTCTGTGGGATGCAGTGGCTTCTCTTGTTGTGGAGCATGGGCTCTAGGTCTGTGATCTTCAGTAGTTGCAGCACGTGGGCTCAGTAGTTGTGGCTCATGGGTTCTAGAGCTCAGGCTCAGTAGTTGTGGTACACGGGCTTAGCTGTTCTGCAGCATGTGGAGTCTTCCTGGACCAGGGCTCGAACACGTGTCCCCTGCATTGGCAGGAGGATTCTCAACCACTGCACCACCAGGGAAGTCCACTACACAGTCTTTAAAACTAATTTTTAACATTTACACAATATTTCAGTAAGTGTTTATAATGCAGTTTACTTAATCTTTTCCTTAATAGTTCAGTATTTTGCTGGTTACCATTTCAGAAATCCTTAAAAAAAAGAGTTTGTAAAATATTTATTAATTTTGGGTATAACTATTTTTACTTTATTTGTGAATGCCTAAATGACATCCTAGAGATGATAGTCACAGTATGCATATGCACTTACTTACCGTCTGATTTGAACCAGGCATTAAGACAGGTGCTATATTTATGAGGATGAAATAAAAGTTGTCTTAAACACTCAAAAACTTATCACCTTGTGGCTGGGTCAGAATCAATTTCTCTTTCCCTCTTTCTTTCTTATCTCTTTTTAAGCACCTCTCATAGAATACTTTACACTTTGCATTGTACCTTGATATTTTTCACTTAGCAACATGTTTGGAGATTTTTTCCTATCAGTACATACAGATATGCCTGTTCTTTTTAGTGGCTCATGCCATTTTAATTAGTTGAATTACCAATTAGCATATTACTCCGTTAAATAAATATGCAACAACAAAGGCTGAGAAATCAGTAATCAACAACCAAGACATAGTCTATAGATTTTGGTAGACTTTCCCACTGCAGAAGAGGCTTTTTAGGACGCAAGCCCTATTTTCAGCAAACATGACTTCACATATGTAGTTCATTCTCACAAAATGGCAAAAAATAACTATTGAATTTATTCAATTTTTCAGTGACTGGCACCTTCACTGTTTATTTCTTTCAACAAATGGGGGAACGAAAATTCTGGTGTATTATTCAATTAAACCAAAGAAACACAGCAAGTGGTATCCAAGCTGGGATTACAGTTCAGGGGCTCTCCTGGTTTCATGGACTGCTTATTAAGTCATGTTTCAATTAGTGCATCATTTCATATTCCCTGGTGTCTCATGCAAATGCAAAATGTTTAAGTTAAGGAGATTATGTTTTTAAGAACTCCAAATTGTATTTGAGCATAAATTCCAGGAAGCAGACTCATCTTCAGAACAAAAAAGGATTTTATAAGAAGAGGGTCACACAGTTAGGTATCTAGGGTCGGAACGACTGCATTTTGTCCCTCTTTCCTGAGAGTATTTGGAAGTGGCTCCGAGGCCCAGATGCATAGCTCACTGTGTGAAAAATTCAACTATGAGCTTGGAGTGTGCTCAGATTTAGAAGCAATATGTTTTTCTCTTTTTCTATTATTCTTTGTTGTGCTGGTTAGATGAACCTTTTTATAGCTAAAGAATCTAAGTTAATGCAATGTGCATAGCCGGGACCTCGTAAATACTTTATCAAATTGACTTTTTGTTTGACTTATTTCTGCTTACACGTTTCTCTTTTTAAGGTTTTATCTATTCAACATCCATTGGTGTATTTGCTGAAAACATGATAAAAGAGCATACTATTTCAAGACAAATAAGATGCTTAATATTTAAATCAATAGAAATATGTTAAATACTTCATGATTGACATGACAGTGCATAGAGAAATATTAGTATGACCTTACTAGAATTTGTTTAGCTACTGATTTAAACAAGTGGAAAACAGAGACATGTGGTGGGAAATATTTTCTACTGCATCTACACGCAATATACATACACATAATATATGATGTAGTCTTGTAAATCTGAAAATTACACAGTTTGCTAATGCTCAATTTTATAATTTCTTTTAAAAATAATTATACCCTGCTGCTAAGGGCAGAAGCATACCAAAATCAGTTTTCTATGCTTTCCTAGTTATGGGATGTAAACTAGCATACCCACATACCCAACAGTTACCATATATTAGAGGATAAGCCTATAGCTTTCAGATACTGTGTAAAACAAGTGCACAGACGCACTCACACACACACACTCTTTTTCCTTTTAAAAACAATGACAACAACCAAGTAGCATTATTATTGATATTTCAACTTGTCAACCAATGCAATGCTTTGTTTATTAAAAACAAATCACGTAGGGCTTCCCTGGTGGGGCAGTGGTTGAGAATCTGCCTGCCAATGCAGGGGACATGGGTTCAGTCCCTGGTCTGGGAAGATCCACGTGCCACAGAGCAACTAAGCCCGTGTGCCACAACTGCGCCTGTGCCACAACTGCGCCTGTGCTCTAGAGCCTACGAGCCACAACTGCTGAGCCCACGTGCCACAACTACTGAAGCCCATGCACCTAGAGCCAGTGCTCCGCAACAAGAGAAGCCCCCTCCCCCCGCAACTAGAGAACATCTGTGCACCAATGAAGACCCAATGCAGAGAATAAATAAATTTTAAAAAATCACATTTTCATCAAACGAGTGATATATTTTTGCTACTGTGAGTAATCTATGGATCTGTTTTACTTTTCCTATAGGGGAAAAAAAAACTTTACTTAAATTCCTGAGTCAACTCTGCAAATAGGCTAAATGACAAAAAAATCCTCATCATATTACTAGCATCATAGAATTTTCTTGGTGAATTTTATTATCATTACAACAGTGAATCTTAATATAACATGTTAAAGAACATCTTGAATAAAATTGAGACTCACTCCTGCCAAACAGATATTTCCTGATCAGAACTAATTGCTTTATGCTTTTCTAATTAATCAAGAAAAATATTTTAGAAACACCAAACAAGATATAGACATCATATTTACTCTTTTAACACTGATACCCTCTACAGAGTAAGATTTAGATAAAGAGGACATCTCTTTCATTAAGGGCACAGAGAGACACTGAGTGGGATAATAACATGGTGAATTTTAGTATTTCACAATTTTGAAAGAACGAGGTAAGTTACTGTGTTTTGTACCTAAACATGCTATTGGTTAACAAACTATTTATAACATGATACATTTTTTTCCAAACTGGTGCAGTTAGAATAAATATTTGTCAGGGTTAGTTACCAAGAACAGAACCCAGTGAGCTAGTTTTAGCAGAACAAGATTTATTACAGGGTGAGAAATGGCTTACTGAAGCTTGGGGAGGGCTCAAGAAACAGACTTTAGATTGAGCTTCCAGGAAGACCTATGAGAGCCATACTCCTGAACTGGGCTGCCAGGGGAGTAGCTGATGTTGCCAAGACCATGTTTAACTGGGAAGCTGCAATGGAACCACCCAGCTCCATGCTGCCTGTGATCCAGTTTCCACTGGCAAAATGGATGTCTCAGGTCACTTTTCCCCATTTACTTCAGATCCAAATTCTAGTCTTGCCGGAATACATCTGATGGCAGAACATAATATCTGGGAAGCTAACTTCAAGGGAATCTAAGTTCAGTTTTTAACTTTCTAGACTTTATAACACATAAAGGCACATTAGCAGGAGATTGGAAAAGAGATTCAGCAAAGCAATTTACAAGATATGCCATAGAAACGAATAGTAACATATAGAGAGCAGTAACACAAAGGAATGCATAACTTAAATAACTATTAAAAGCTTAAATAATGGCAGATGTAATTCTTTAGTTTTATAATTTCATATTCAAGATATTGATTCCTATTCGCAAGTCTCTTTGTTCTTGCAAAGAAGTAAATTCAAGTCCCCAACACTCATTTTGATACTTGAAGTTTTCCAAAGCTGACTTTTCCATAACCATTCAAAATATTTACTCTCAGGACTCATTAACACCAACCCTTTGCTTCAGTCCCCAACACCTGCAACGTACAGCCATACTTCCATACTCACTTGGTAATGTCCACTTTGGAATTTTCTCTTTCTTTTCTTTTCTGGACTCATGTAATTCTTATCCCACTCTCCAAGGTCAACATAAATTTTATTTCCTCAGGGCAGACCTTGTCAGCATCCATTGCACAATATAGTCTTTTTTTTTTTAAAGCATGAAATGATTAGGAACTGATAAGTTTTTAATATTTGTTTTGTAAATGAACTAATCGAAGCATAATTGACCTAAACTGCACGTTTTATTTATTTATTTTATTATTTATTTATTTATTTATTTATTATTTATTTTTATTGGCTGCTTTGGGTCTTCATTGCTGTGCCTGGGCTTTCTCTAGCTGCAGTGAGTAGAGGCTACTCTTTGTTGTGGTGTGCGGGCTTCTCATTGCAGTGGCTTCTCTTGTTGCAGAGCATGGGCTCTAGGTGCATGGGCTTCCGTAGCTGTGGCATGTGGGCTCAGTGGTTGTGGCTCACGGGCTTTAGAGCACAGGCTTAGTAGTTGCGGTGCACGAGCTTAGTTGCTCCACTGGCATGTGGGATCTTCTCAGATCAGGGATCTAACCCGTGTCCCCTGCATTGGCAGGTGGATTCTTAACCACTTAGCCACCAGGGAAGTCCCCTGCACATATTTTAAATGTACCTTTTGATGTTTTGATATATGGTTACATCATTGAAATCAAAATTTCCTCCTGCCCTTTTTATTTTCATTTTTAAAATTGTGGTAAAATACACATAACATAAAACATACTGTCATAACCTTTTTGTGCATACAATTCAGTCTTATTAGCTACATTCATATTGTTGTATAACAGTGATATTTTCTTAACTATCCTTGTAATAGCACTAGCTCTCTGTATGCCTCAAGTTATCCTGCTTTCTGTATTGGCATGATAGACTTCTTGGTCATTTGACTCTGGCTATCTGGATAAAAATCAGGGGTTCGTAGAATCACAGAAAGGCTGAAGACTAGGCTAGAAAGTGAATGAAAAACAAGGGTTAGGCAACTTACACCACAGCAAATATTAAAGTGGAGGAACAGTCCTTCCCATGTTCTCCCTTTGCTGCAGGGAAATTTGCACTCTAATAATCTTTGTATTGTTAAGTCACCTGTTCAGGATTTGAAGTCCCATGTGTGAAGTGGTGTTTCTGATTAGGGAACCTAAGTCAAGCATACAGTTGCTGGCAGGACAGGGGCAGGGAGAGGGACCGTTATGCTTCTGTGGGCTTCCATGGTGGGAGGGTCCCTACCTTAAAGACTGCACACAATAGGGGATTCCCCAGATGGGAGTTTTGTCAACTGTTCATACATCTCCTAACTCTCTAATGCGATTATAAGGCCCTGCCTTGTATATCTCTCATTTTCCAATAACCAGAGAATTTCTAAACATATTGCAGTTGTCTGTACACAGTTTTTGAATTAATTTAAATAGCAAGACATTACCCCTACATTTCTCAGAGGTTATGTTCAACTAATACTCACTGGTTCATTTGGTATAAATAAATAAATAAATAGGCGAGAGGTGCAGTGAACCCAAGATTGCTGAATGTCTGCTTCTATGTGCAGTCTCATTTATGAGCATATTTGGTTCATGCCAAATGGTTTTGAACAGGACCAAATATCAAGGATCTTTTGCCATGAACCAAATGTCTCCATGGATGTTTTGGACAGGACCGAAATTCTTGTGGACATTTTGGAAAGGACCAAATATCAAGGACCTTTTGGCATGGACCAAATGTCTTATGGATGTTTTGGATAGGACCAAATGTCTGCTAACCGAGTGTGTGCTGCCTGTGAATAGAGATACTTTCCAATTTAAACACCTTTTATTTTTTTTTTCTTGCCTAATTGCTCTGCTAGAATTTCCAGGACTATGTTGAATAGAAATGGTGAAAGCAGCCATCCTTGTCCTGTTCTTGATCTCAAGGAAACACTTTCAGTCTTTCACCATTGCGTGTGATGCTGGCTGCACAGATTTTTTCTGCAGTTCAGGATATTCCATTCACTTCTACCCCTCCTGCCACTTTTTGATTACTTATTTATTTATTTTGGGTTCCATTTTCTATTGTCACTTTTTAGAAACTCAAGCTAGTCACATGTTAGTTCTCCTATCTGTCCTTTCCCAAACTATCATATCCATTTCTATCATTTTCATCTTTATGTCCATATCCTCTTTATGCTAGGGGAGCTTTCTTAATTTTATTCTATGCATTACTGATTCCATTTTTTAATTATTGGTTTAGCTCTTTCTCCAGCATGAATTTTTATTTTGTCATTGCATTTTAATTTCCTTGTATTTCAGTCCATATTATTCATATTGTCCTTTTTCTTGGCTTGTTCTCTTATTATGATCTTCTGTCCCTTTTCATAAAGGCCACATTGTTTACATTTTATTTTAGATTTGCAAGTACAAAAAAACCGAAGTGTATTTACATACATTGACATGTATGAGAATGTCAAGCAATTTTATAAAATTTTGTCTTGAGTACTAAAATACAGCTTTCTATTTCCCTCTGTAGCTCTCTTTATATTTACAGCTGTTTTAAAATATATGTGTATAATTTTTACTAATAACCATCTCGCCTATTTGGCTTTAAACTTAACACAGAAGGTCCGTGTCTAAATTGTTTTCCTTTCTGTGTCTAGTGCTTCACACAGTGCTTATTATGTAGAACAGGTTCAAAAAAAAATTTGTTGAACAAATGAATAATTTTAGAATTATCTCTATCTTTCCCTATTCATTATGTTTTTCTTTTCTTTTTTTTTCTTTTAATATTATTTATTTATTTATTTTTAGTGGTGTTGGGTCCTCGTTGCTGAGCACAGGCTTTCTCTAGTGGATGTGAGTGGATGCTACTCTTCATTATTCATTGCAGTGTGCTGGCTTCTCAGTGCCGTGGCTTCTCTTGTTGCAGAGCACGTGCTAAGGCTTCAGTAGTTGCAGTGAGTGGGCTTGGTAGTTGTGGCTTGTGGGCTCGGTCGTCGTGGTTTGTGGGCTCTAGAGCACAGGCTCAGTAGTTGTGGTGCACAGGCCTAGTTGCTCCATGGCATGTGGGATCTTCCCAGACTGGGGATCGAACCCATGTTCCCTACGTTGGCAGGCGGATTCTTAACCACAGGGCCTCCAGGGAAGTCCCTCATTATGTTTCCCAGAGATATCAGATTGAACTTGTATTTGTGTATCAATACGACAGGATCTAGCTACACTTAAGATTTTAAACACGATAGTCCTGGACCTACTCTTATCTATGTGAATAGTAATTGAATTTTTTTTTTCACATCTGAAGTCAGACCGTAAGTTGACGTTTTATTCCAATTTCTAGCAGAAATTTTCCCTATACAATTCTGCCCTCTTTAGGGTGCCTTCTTATCCCTCTTCCGTTTGCTCTTAACACCCTGCACTAATGGAACATATTTAAAAACTACAAATTCCAGCATGCACTGCTACCTGGCTTCGGCTTGCACACACCCCAAGATGCTACTTACCACTAACCATCCTTTTAGATGATCTATAAGTGGATGTGGTGTGCAAATCTGGGGAGTAGTGATGGGGAGGAGTTTCTGTGTGTGTGCATGTATAAAATAGTTTTCTGGCTAATTAAAAATGAACCATCTTAAACCTGTATAGTAAAGAAATGAATACTTGGTATCCAGGCTGCTACAAATTATGAATGTCTAAATTAGAGAATAATTAATATACCCCCCCTTTAAAAGTAGTCTGCATTTACTGAGATGAAGTCTAGATTGTTAAAAAAAAATCAGAACAGTTATATTTCTTTCATAGTTTATGGGTTTTTCAACCTAATTTTGATATTAGGTGTTTTTTTATTCAGTCTCAATTTTCAGTTGTGGTGTGGGATTTGATGTTTTTTCCTGAATATTTTACTGGGAAGTAGGAAAACCTGTATGGGTGACTCTTGTCTAGATGTCATTCTAAATTGAAGATTCCTGAATTGTGTTTTCAAATTGATAGCTGGGCACAATCTGAAAGAATAGTAAATTCACAGAGTCTTTCAAATCTTTTTTTGCAACAAAAAACGTGGTAGTATCACCAGATAATGATCAATGAGAAACCTGGAGGCTCTCAGGAATTAAAATGTGAAACCATGGGCCAGAATATAAGTGAAAAATTGTAAACATTCTTCATGTTGTGTCTGGCTAACTGTTAACATGACACCCTTCTACCAAAAGTTCGTAAAGGGTCTCTGCTAATTACAGACCAGTAAATCTCACTCTCTTAATTAAAAGCCAAAAACATCTGTAGTTACAGATAGGTTTTCTGAACAAATGTCTTTGAAACTGATTATCTTTCCATCAGTGACTTTATGGCTACAGCACAGGATATGGTTCCCTAACTTACATCAGGTTTGGTCAAGGCATTAAAGAACTATTCCTCTGCCAGGGCTCTATCATTCCTGGTCTCTGCCATGGTCAGTCTACCCTGACCTCAACCAGCACTGGATGACATACCTAATTCCATAGGAGGGACCTTGATTTCTAGCCATTGTCATTATTTATCTCTAGGCAGAAAGCAGCTGTAGTTGCTCTATATGACTTTATTGGAACTTTAGATTTTATTTCTCAATATCAGAGTTTGAAGTTTAGGAGAAATTCCTTACTACTATGGTAAAATGCATTTACGAATTTCGACTTGGCATGAGGATGGAAGAGATGATATACTGTGTTGAATCATCCTAAGGTTTTAATTTAAGGTCCCTTAGCTTGGGCTACATTAATTTTCAAATAGAATTTTGTTAAACGTTGTCGTAAGTGCTGATGGAACATGTGAGATAAACAGCTCCTCACCTCCAAGACAGGATCTCATTTTGTTGGAGGAAGAGCTACTTTTCTTTTTCTTGGAGTCCTAACATGTTTAGGGGACAAGGAGGTATGGTCAGATAGTATTAACTGTTGATGGAAATACTCTTGGGGCTTATAATCACTACTAGATCCCTGTGGGATATAGAGGCTGATAGGAAGATGAGTCAACCAATATTGAACTCTTTCCCAGCGAAAATCAAATGATGGCGTGATATTGATCAACTTGTTTGTCAGTCTGAAAGGGTGACTATTTGATAGCTATTTACATATTTGCAGGCCCAGCTCTGAATGGGAGAATATATCTCTGCTAGGCATCATTATGAACAGCCCATATGGGGCTGAATTGTGTACACAATGCTTGCTCAGCAACCAGGCAGGGTCAGGGTGAAGAGTAACCATGAATGCCACCATTTTAGAAGCCAAGTAAGAGAAGAGAAACTGGCAGAGAAATTTTTTAGGGTACATCACAAATTAGGGACAGAATTAGAATTCACTGAGGTTCTAGTCTGTTGCTTAGTCACCAAATCTTTCCTCTATTCAGACTTCAGTAATGGTTCTCCCTTTAGATTGAAGGACAGATTTACTTATGAAAGTTGGTGTGTATAGTGTGACAGGGAAAGAGCAGGAGCAAGAATCCAAGTGACGTTTCTAAATGTAGCCATTGTGGACATGGCCAAATTTAGGCAGTAAATTTTTTTTTCCACTCTTTATTGGAATATAATTGCTTTACACTCTTGTAGCAGCTAATGAGGTACACCAAAGTAAATCAGCTGTATTTATACACATATCCCCATATCCCCTCCCTCCCGTGACTCCCTCCCACCCTCCCCGTCCCAGCCCTGTAAGGCATCACCCATCATCGAGTTGATCTCCCTTTGTTATACAGCAACTTCCCCCTAGCTATCTATTTTACAGTTGTAGTGTATATATGTCTATGCTACTCTCTCACTTCATCCCAGCTTAGGCAGTAAGTATTTTATTCATTACTTCAGATTTATCTTTTATTTTATTTTATTTTTATTTTTTATTTTTTTAGCTCTTTATTGGAATATAGTTGCTTTACACTCTTGTACCAGCTAATGAGGTACACCAAAGTGAGTCAGCTGTATTTATACACATATCCCCATATCCCCTCCCTCCCAAGATGCCCCCCTACCCTCCCTGTCCTGGCCCTCTAAGGCATCACCCATCATCAGCAACTTCCCGCTAGCTATCTGTTTTACAGTTGGTAGTGTATATATGTCTATGCTACTCTCTCACTTCATCCCAGCTTAGGCAGTAAATATTTTATTCATTACTTCAGATTTATCTTTTATTTTAAAGAGGCTATATACTTTCAAAAACTTGGCATTGTAGTAAAGCAAGAAAGAACAATTAAAAAATAATTGTCCAATTATCCAAAAAAATCATTTTAGTGACTTTCCTTCTCTGAACTCACATATACAATTTTTATTATATGTATTATATTCTAATTTTATTAATCTTTAAACAATGCTTTTGAATTTTAAAAAAGTAATTATAATAATTATTGTGAAGATTGGAATTTAATGGTTAGAATTCTAAAGGACTGGCTACTACTCTGAAATTGAACATGCAAAATATGACAAAAATTCATGATTTGTCGTGCAGTTCTATAGAGGTTTAGTAAATATTTGTTGAATAAATGAACATGTATATAGGTACATAGATAATGCTTTATAGTATTTATATTTACACTACTTATATTTATATGTGTGACCACCATAATTGGCTCAATTGGCTAGGAAGAGACCAGAAATAAATACCAAAGCCTTCAATGGGATTTCTTTATCTCATAATACTGTGTAATAATAATAACCATTTATTATGTACCTACTGTTGTACACAGTACCATACAGATGTAAATTTTCTTTACAACAACCAAGAAACAGGTGCAAAATTATCTCAATTTTACAGACGAAGCTTAGAGAGTTGAAGTTATTTGCACAGATTCACACAGCTAGTAAGTTGCTGAATTTGAACAAATTTATATTTAATTCCAAAGTCCTTCCATTTTCAATCAGGGTAAAGGGGTAATAACAAACTTCGATTTCTGAATATCTATAGTTTCACAAAAGATTAGATGCTATTAAAAGACTAATGGATGAAGTAGTCTCCTACTAGCCAAACTCAGTGACCTATTGCAATAAATTCTGTAAATTTATTCCTCTATAAATACATGGCATAAATATCTTTTATAGAAGGAAACTTCTTTTTTAAAATTATCAATAAAATAAGGGTGTAGTGTTCTGAATGTTGTAGGTTGGAATTTTAACTTTTGCTAAACTATTCTGGTCTACCTACCACTTTAAAAAACAGTTTTGAGGTATACTTGAAATACAATAAGCTGCATATTTTAAAAGTGTACAATTTGGTAAGTCTGACATTTGTATATGCCTGTGACACCATCACCACATGTCCACCACCCCACTGCCTTCGTGCTTTTACGTAAAGTCCCCTCATCCTTTCCCCTCTTCCCTTTGCCCCTAGGCAGCCACTGATCTATTTTCTGTCACTATAGATTAGCTTATTTTGTATTTTCCAGAGTTTCATACAAATGGAAATGTATAGTGTATATTCGTTTTTTTGGTCTGGATTCTTTTGGCATAATTATTTAAAACTCACCTTTCATTTTGTGTGTATCAAAAGTCCATTTCTTTGTATTGCTGTGTAGTATTCCATGGCATGTATTTACCACAATTTGTTTATCCATTCTCCTGTTGATAAATATATAAGTTGCTTATAATGTTTGGCTATTACAAATAAAGCTGCTGTGAACATTCATGTACAATTTGCTGTACGGACATACACTTTCTTTTCTCTCAGGAAAATACCTAGGCGTGGAATGTATGGATCATATTATGTATACATTTAACTTTTTGAGAAAGTACTAAGCTGCTTAACAAAGTTGTACCATTTTACACTCCCACCAGTAGTACATGAGAGTTCCAGTTCCCCATATTCTCCTCTACCTGTGGAAAGGCCAGTCTTTTTATTTGAGCCATTCTGATCTACCTACCATTTTTAAGTGATACTAACAAGTTAAATCATTTTTTTGGTGGTATAAATCTTCAAACTAGAGTAATATTAGGCTAAAAATGCCAAAAGCATAAAGTCTTCCTTGATCACATTGTATAGCATGGTCAATTTAAAAAAGATTTGATGATGTCATGAACATTTTTATTTCAGGGTTTTCCAATTAAAATGACAGTTCCCAGGTTAGAGAAAATGTTATTTATGGATCTTTTTAAGTGGCTTTCATGAAGTTTTATAATATTCATATGTATATTTTTGTTATTCTAGTTTTATTTTGAAAGTTTTCTGTTGTGAATTTAATTTTTAAAATAATATTTTACATATAGTATATAGTTTTAAAATATTGATTATAGGAACAATGTTTTAGTTTTATTCAGCCTCTGATAAACTCATTCTTTCAATGGTTTATTTATAAGATTCATTTATATTTTTCTGTGTAGGCAATCATTTTGTTTGTAAATGACATGTTTTTCATCTTTTCCAATTATATACCTCTCATTTCTCTTTTAATATTGTATTGCACAGGAGTTTCTCTTCCTACTGTTCATTTTGGACCAAAGAGGCAAATGGTATGGTATCCTTTGAAGACATGAATTCTAGTCTATGCTTCTTATTATCTGGGTAAACTTGAGCAAGTAATTTTTTTAACTGAGTCTCAGTTTCCTCATCTGAGAATAGGGATAATAAAAATATCTGCAAACACAATTTCCTAGGATGATGTGAAGAACAAATGAAATAAAATATGTGAAAGCAATTTTTAAACTGTAAATTGACATGCAGAAATTAAATTACATGCCTATTATGGAGGAGCTATTGCATCTGTTTCTTTGGAGTTGTTTCAAGGGAGCTACTTTATCCTTAAATAACTTTATAAATAGTCATTAGCTTGTTAAGAACTTCTCTTTTTATTCAGTGATTTGTTCAGAGCCAACTGTAAGAAAAGTTTGCATGACAAATTAATTAAATAATGAAAATATCAGATCAGTTTGATGTTTCAGCAAAAAGGTGAAAATCTGGGAAAAAGCAAACCATATTAATAAAGGTATCATATGTGGAGATAATTTTGAGAATAAGACATTGTCAATTTAGAAATCAGATCATAAAAACCTGAAATATGAAGTATGGTCACTCTAAATGACATAATTTCAAAACAGTAATCATCATTACACTCATATTTTGATAGTCTGTAGGAGGTCTACTCATAACTAGATGACATACTTTAAAGTAATTTTCCTTTTTGTTATATGGAAAAATTTATATGAGAAATATGTATAGCCACATACTCTAGCTAAAAGGACCATCTAATACTAAATTACTCATAAAACTGGTCATCAAGAAATTGTTCTGATCTTTGAAGTAAGAGTTGCATTCTGATCAATGAGCATTCACTCTTGTTGATAAAAGGCAAACCAGTTATCAAAAGAAGAAAGAGGGACTTCCTTGGTGGTCCAGTGGTTGAGACTTTGCCTTTCAATGCAGGGGTTATGTGTTCGATCCCTGGTCGGGGAGCTAAGATCCCGCATACCTTGTGGCCAAGGAACCAAGGCATAAAACAGAAGCAATGTTGTAACAAATCCAATAAAGACTTTAAAAAAAAATGGTCCACATCAAAAAAATCTTTAAAAAAAAGAAGAAAGAAAAACTAGGTCAAAAGGTGAAAAACAAATGGGGAATAAACTAAAAGAAAATATCTCTCACTCCTAGATCACTAGTTAATCATGTGTTTTTTAAAAAACATATATTTAAATGTTTTAGTCATTGTAAGATACCATGAATTAGACTAGTTTTTACCAGTTTAGACCCATTAACAGATTCTATGGTGACTTGTATATTAGACGATGATTTTCTTTTTCTTTTTTTTTTTTAAAGACTTAAAAATTTTTTTTATTATTTATTTATTTTTGGCTGCATTGGGTCTTCATTGCTGCGCACAGGCTTTCTCTAGCTGCAGAGGGTGGGGGCTACTCTTTGTTGCGGTGCAGGAGCTTCTCATTGTGATGGCTTCTCTTGTTGCAGATCACGGGCTCTAGGCGTTTGGGCTTCAGTAGTTGCGGCACATGGGCTCAATAGTTGTGGCTTATGGGCTCCAGAGTGCAGGCTCAATAGTTGTAGCTCACGGGCTTAGTTGCTCCGAGGCATGTGGGATCTTCCTGGCCCAGGGACTGAACCCATATCCCCTACATTGGCAGGTGGATTCTTAACCATTGCGCAACCTAGGAAATCCCAAGATGATGATTTTCAAATGTGGCAAATGGACGGCATATTTTGCAATAGTGGAAAAAAGATAATCTTGCCACTCTGAATCTACCCAGAATTTATAAATTAGGATATTTTCCAATTGCTATTATATGGTCATGCAACACAGATGAAATAATTGAACAGTAACTTTAAAATTATGTCCATGTATCTAATGCCATGGTAGATACTGTTCAAGCAAGTAGCACAGAGTTCTGACTTTGAGGGCGAGAAATCCCAAGTTTCTCCTGAGTTTGAGCTACTTCTGACTTATTCAAAGTGGATATGTAAAAGTGTGTTGTAGAAGATGGAGAAGAGAAAGGAGATATTGGGAAGGTGTCCTGACAGGGAAATCATTGATCACAGAGAAGGGTATTCTGCCAGCTGCGCTGTCTTGAGTCTGAGCTATGGAGAATGGTTGTAGTCATGGCTTGGATGTTGACTCAAGGATTCTAGATTAATGGGTAGATTGGAGCTAGTTGCTGAAGAATGTTATTTTAGGAGAATCTCAAAAAAAAAAAAATCTCTATAAGCAGACTATAGAATTTTGTACATCTTCAACCTTTTCTATTACTTCTTTCAATTTTCTGTAACCAGACTTTCTCAGTCTTTCATCTACCTATTTCTACTATTAACTGGCTTCCATTGCCATCTCTCACTACTTTGATGACGTCTGTGCAGAGTCCTGTATTTTCTTCTCTGCTCTGCATTCTCATCTCTATCTCTGTGTTTGATTCATACAACCATGATTCACATTTCCTGAATCACTTCAATTTTGCTGAATTAAATCCTCAGTTCATTTCAGCCATGGGTCAACCACCATCCTGTCTTAGATCATGCCAACATTCTGAACATCTGAATGTCTTAAACAAAGAAATCCCCTCATCATAATTTCCTTGATTTCAAATCTTTCACTCCTTCACTTCTACTACTATCCTATACCTTCTGAAACTGTTCATCCCCCTCGTTATGTCTTTTGATCCTTTGATTTTTTAGTTGTCTTGATATGTTTCCTGCTCTATGCCTTAGCTTATACCATTCTTTCTGTCTAGAATACTCTCCACCCATTGAAATACGTTTCAGCATCCAAAGATAATTCCAAATGTTATTTCCCTGAAGCATTCTCTGTTCTCCTCAGTTGCAGTAAAAACCTTTACATTTACAGCATGCTTTCTTCTACAGTACTTTATGTCATGATCACAACAACCTTGTGAGTTCTGATATTATTGTGTCCATTTTATAGGTGGAAGGACTGGATCTATAGATGAGGTTTTACTCCTTGTTCAGAGCTCTTTCTGCTAAACCCAGCCTGCCAGAACTAAATCCTCAGAATTTGTTTAGTATATCATTTGCATCATTGAGTAACACTTAACATATAGTGGTTTATTGCGTAGTTATTTTTATACATATAAGCGCTCCCGCTTCTATTTTTTAAGTTCCAGATAATGTCTTAATTTCCTTTAGAGTCCCAAAGTGGCTGCCCCAGTGCCTTAAACATGGAAGATGCTCCATATTTATTTGTTGAATAGATGAACAAATTAATTAAAGGACACTACAAAAGATCGAGCGCTGGAAGCCAGAGCCAGGATGCAGGGCAACATGCTTTCACAATACTATTTTGTAAGTAAAACAATTGAGGCTTAAAGAGGGCAAAAGGTTTCTTGGGGTCACATCACAAATTAGGAACAGAATTAAAAAGAAAACGCAGAGGCCCTGAGGTTCCATTCTGCTGCTTAGTCACTGAATCTTTCTTCTTTTCAGCTTTCAGTCATGGCTCTCTCTCTAGACTGAAAGAAAGATTCGCTTATGGAAAATGGTGCATATAGTGTGACGGGGAATGAGAGTCTGGCCCCACGACATTTCCATACACCCTTAACAAGATCAGCTGTGTTTAGCATCTTTCTTTATCAGTTTTGTCCACTTCATGATCTTTCAGGTTTAAATGTGATCCTTACTTCAATTGATTCCCATAAATATGGGGATTTTATGAAGATTAGTGATGCAAGACATAATATCCTGCAAGCTCCACAGAAAAAAGGTATGACATAAATACAAAGCATGATTATTTCTGTCACTAGCAAGAAGACTAAGCTTACCAACATATAGGTCATAGGCTGCTGAACAATCAGCAGATGAGATATATATATATATATATATATATTTCTTTTTTTCTCTACATGGATTAAAGTGGAAAAGATTTCCCTTGGGATATTTGGACCATTTACTCCACTTAAGTTTTTTGGGGGGCAGGGTGGTTAGTGGTGGTGGTAGAGGGAGAGGGTCAGAAGTGAAATTAATTTTAGATTAAAGCAAGCACGGAGTACCAAGCAGGAAGACTAATATAATGATATAAATACAAAATTAATATTATCCTGTGAAAAATATGGACTTGTCTGTCTCTTGCTTTCATTTCTTGTGATACTGGGTTTATTTTGAAACAAAGTATTTTCAAACATACTGAATTCAGTTGAACTTAGAACAAGAACAATTGTGAGGTCTTCTGGGGAAGCTCTCTGTATTCAATAGAGATGTGATAAAATTTAGATTTGATTATAAGAAACATTATTTTATGAAAATAGTTTTGTATGAAATCAGTGTTTTTACTTGATTTGCTGTGATTCACATACCTCATGTCTGGAAGGAATGTAATTCCATGACTTTATGGTTAGATAATAGTGTTAAGTGGTAGAAAACAGGGTTCACCTTTTTCTACTTTTGTTTCATGTACATGTTGGTATTTTGGCTTTTTTTTTTAAATCCACAGTGGAAAAGATATCCTTCCATAGTCTGATGACCTGGTTTGATGGCTCCATGAGGCAAATGACGGTAGAATTTACTGCCAGGAAGACTGACTCAACATTAACTAGGAAAAGTGACACTCGTTATCTGACAAAGACATGCTCCTAAAATTAAAACAGTGAACACTAAATGTCTATATGTATCTGGTCCATGTGTTCAATGATCTGGGCATTTATTTGCAGCTAACTAACTCTGGCAAGCTCATGGGAAAGCTAAGCCGCTCAGAATCATCTGAGCCTTGGAAGTTTTACTGAGGTTTTTCTGCCGGCCAGTGTGGGCCATTGGAAGAGTCTGCTTTGCACAGTTCCCAGGATGATAGACTAATTCTATGGTATGGAAATCTGCGATCTCAGTTGAATCCTTGTCTAATTACTGAAGGTGAACCCCAGTTGTTCTTGGGGGTAGGGGAGTCCTGGCTTTGCCTCCTCTCTTCAAGTTGGCAGGCAGTTCTTCCATAGAAGGAGAATCTTGGATAAGATTTTCAGCCATCATAAAAATTATAACAGTTTTACCTACTCATCTGGAATCCAATGTCCCATCTTATTTTTCTGCAGCAAGTAATGTCTCCTCCAGGGCATGTGTCAGATGATTTTTATGTCCTGCCTCTATTTCTCAACTGTTTATTTCTGCTAAGAAAACTGAGGCTTGGGGAAGTGAAATGAGTTGTCCGAGATGAAATGGACTGTTAAATCTGGATTTCCTTGATTCCAAAGCCTGTGATCCTTTCCATGTGCTACCATTCATCCAAAATCTGAGTGTAAGATGTGATTTTTTAAAGACATTAGTCCAAGGGCCTGTCCTTCATCAACTTCTGTGGATACGCATATGTTTTATCATTGGATCCAGTCTGAAGTCAGAATGGCAATAATATTCGTCTACATTAACTTAGACCTTGTAGAATTACTCTCCCTGCCCCTAACTTTTATTGAAAGAAATCACAAAAAAGCAACATTAGTCTTTCTTTCTTTGACTTCCCAGATTAAATTTCACTGGAGAATTTCTCTTAGAATTTAGAAACTAAGTGTCATGATTTTCTTCTGTAAGGAATTAGTATGCTTTCTACTTTCAATTAATAAAAGTTACGCACCTTTACAAGTTTCTTTTTTACACTGACTGTTACAAAGGTCAGAGTTAAATTGGATGTTTTTTCATATGAACTAAATAATGTTTTTGGCTAAAACACTTGGCTTTTCTCTTCTTCTTGGTTCTGTTTTTCTAATTTATTAAGGATACTTTGCATGTTATTTACTTCAGTCATCTCATGTCAATGAGTAAATATCTTTAAAAAGAGAATAAAACTTAATCCTTCTTCTACCTTTTATCTTCTTTGCTCTCTTCAAGAGAAATTATATGCTATATAATGTATCCTTTTATAGAAGAGGATCTGAATTCTAGGTAAATATTCTAGGGAGACGGACCATGTTGAAGATAAAGAATCCAATTAAACTTATCCACTGCTTTTTGAGTACAGACTTTGTATTAGGCTCTGTGGGATACTATAAGCATTAATATAAATGAAAACATGGCCCTTGACTTTTCCAGCTCATAAACTATAATGCCAAAACATTGGCACTGTATGTGATTAATTTTATAAAAAATTAAAAGAACTTAAAGTTTAAAATCTCTAGAATATATTATGATAGTGACATTTTAAAACTTGAAACCATCCATGATAGTAACTTAAAGCTTTTATTCTTGAAACTAAATAAGAATATCTCAGCAATGTATTCTAAAGTGTGATTAACCTTGTGTTCTAATGTTCCTTATACTGAGCTTTTTATGCAGCACAGCATACGTCATAGCGTTGTTCCATCAACAGTGCACTATGCACAGGAAATTGCATGGGTGTTGTAGCCTGTGGATTATGTACGTTTTTTGGTTTATCAACCCAACCTCCTCCATTCAAGAAAGCAGATGGGAATGCAAGTGAGAGTGACATTATTTTAAGGATAGTAAATATTTGATATTTGAATCTGCTCTCATTTATGTGAAAAATGAATTATTTACAAACCACAGCCTAATTGTGACTACAATGTGTAAAGAAAATTGCTATGTCACACCATAACAAAGTCAAAATGAAGAGGTTTTAATTTTGCTTCTGTTTCAAATTCTTGAAAAATACTTGAACACTATCACTCTTATAGAGTCTTTGCTTCTCTAAACTTAATTGTTTTAATTCCTTTAAACCATTCCTTGTGTCTTATTTTTATTGCTAGGCAACTCAATGCCTAGCTATGTGTTGGTATCAAATGGAAGACAAGGATCTACTAGCATCTGCGGACTTGTGAGTTTTCAGTCTAAATTAGCCTCATCGATTGCCTGCACAATCAATTCATTGGATTCCAGGTCTTGTTTCACTTTTTATTGATAGTAAGGAAATCAGGATTGTGATCCTTGAATGTATTACTTTGAGAGCTTGACAAGACCATTAATCTTCCTGTGTTCCTCAGGATTGCTGATATTTTTGAAATTTCTTAATTATAGAATAACTAATATATAATTTTAGACCAAAATATAACATTTTCTAATTATACATATTAAATTAAGGCAGGCAGGTATATGATTTTGGGTGGGCTTATGGGAAACTTTTACAATAATGATAAAATACAAGAAGGACCTACTGTATTAGTTGGGGTAGGTTAATGCTAGTCATAAACGTCCTCTGAACCTGAACATTTTATTTTATTTTTTTAATTTTTAATTTTTTATAAATTTATTTATTTTATTTAATTGGCTGTGTTGGGTCTTCATTGTATGCGGGCTTTCTCTAGTTGCAGAGAGCGGGAGCTATTCTTTGTTGCGGTGTGCAGGCTTCTCATTGCTGTGGCTTTTCTTGTTGCGGAGCACAGGCTCTAGGCATTCGGGCTTCAGTAGTTGCAGCACGAGGGCTCAGTAGTTGTGGCTCTCGGACTTAGTTGCTCTGTGGCATGTGGGATCTTCCCGACCTAGGGATCGAAACCATTTTCCCTGCATTGGCAGGCAGATTCTTAACTGCTGTGCCACCTGGGAAGTCCTGAACATTTTAAAAGAACAACGATTTGTATCTTTACATATCATTGCAGGTGAGGGGGAGGGGATCCATACATAATCACTCAGGGACCTAGGTTGACAGATCTTCCATCATCTTTTGATGCCTCCATCTCAACATGAGGCTTCAAGGTGTGCCATGCTAATCATGGAAGATCATGGTTGGCTTTTTTTTTTTTAATTTTAATTTTTTATTTATATAATAAACTGCATATATTTAAAGTGTACAATTTGGTATCCCAATCTCCCAATTCATTCACCCCCAACCCTCCCCACTTTCCCCACGTGGTGTCCATATGTTTGTTCTCTACATCTGGGTCTCTATTTCTGCCTTGCAAACAGGTTGATTTTTACCATTTTTCTATAGTCCACATACCTGTGTTAGTATACGATATTTGTTTTTCTCTTTCTGACTCACTTCACTCTGTATGACAGTCTCTAGGTCCATCCATGTCTCTACAAATGTCCCAGTTTCATTGCTTTTTACAGCTGAGTAATATTCCATTGTATGTATGTACCATATCTTCTTTATCCATTCATCTGTTGATGGACATTTAGGTTGCTTCCATGTCCTGGCTATTGTAAATAGTGCTGCAATGAATATTGGAGTGCATGTGTCTTTTTGAGTTATGCTGTTCTCTGGGTTTATGCCCAGTAATGGGATTGCTGGGTCACATGGTAATTCTATTTTTAGTTTTGCAAGGAACCTCCATACTGTTCTCCATAGCGGCTGTATCAATTTACATTCCCACCAGCAGTGCAAGAGCGTTCCCTTTTCTCCACACTCTCTCCAGCATTTACTGTTTGTAGATTTTCTGATGATTCCCATTCTAACATGGTCGGCTTTTAAACGGCTCCATCTAGGAATGACATATTGCTTCTCCTTACATTTCATTTGCTAAATCAAGCCATATGGTTATTACAAAATTCAAGGGACAGGGAAGATTAATCCTCCTGCAAGACAAGGAAGGGCAAGACCACTAATAAGATCTATCATACTTATTGAGTTTGACTGTGACATCTTTGTGTGGAAATATTAAAGAAAAAAAAAGAAAACTGTTTAAATAACATGTATTTTAAAATATTTTTATAAATATGACATCACACAAAAAATGATACCACCACAAACTTAATGCAACCCCTGATAACACATAGATGCATTTTTCTTACACTTTTTTCTGTATGTTTATAATTGTAATATAGTTGTAATTATAGTAGTGTTACAATTTTATGACTTGTTTTTGTCTTTTATCATTGTAACAGAAAATCTGTCTCTGTGGGGCTAGGTAGGATTTACGACTATACTTTTAAATGGTTGCATGAAATCTTATTTAGTGGATGTACCGTAATTTACTTAACCACTCTCCACTGGTGTCTCATTTTTTAATATTTTTCCAGCTTTATTGAGGTATAGTTGACAAATAAAAATTTTATATTTTGAGATTTACAATATGATGATTTGATAAAAGTATACAGTGTGAAATGATTACCACAGTGAAGCCAAGTAACACATCCATCACCTCACATAGTTAATATTTGTGTGTGTGTGTGTGTGTATGTGTATATGTGTGGTAAGAGCACCTAAGATCTACTCTCCTAGGAAATTTCAAATATACAATAGAGTATTATTTATATATATATATATATATATATATATATATATATATATATAGTGGTGTGTATATGTTAATTCCAAATACAATACAGTATTATTAAGTATAGTCACCATGCTGTATATTAAATCCCAGAATGTATTCATTTTATAACTGAAATTTTGTATATTTGATCAATATCTCCCCATTTTCCCCACCTCCCAGCCTTTGGTGACCACCATTACACTCTCTGGTTCTATGAGTTTTTTTTTTATATTCCATGTATAAGTGATACCATACAGTATTTGTCTTGCTCTGGCTAATTTTACTTGGCATAGTGTTCTACAGGTTCATCCATCTTGTCACAAATGGTAGCATTTCCTTCATTTTAATGGCTAAATAATATTCACTGTGTGTGTGTATGTCTATATATACCACAGTTTTCTTTGTCTGTTCATCTGTTGGTGGACACAGGATGTTTCCATATCTTGGCTATTGTGATAAACTCTGCAAGACACTGATTTCATTTTCTTTGGATATATATATATGTATATAATATAATATACTTGTATTATGTATATTTAATATATATTAAACTATTTAATATATATATGAAACTATCTTTAATTCTTGAGGAACTACTATACTGTTTTCCATAATGGCTTTACCAGTTAACATTCCCGCAACAGCGTACCAGGGTTCCCTTTTTTCCACACCTTACTGACACTTCACTGACATCTCTTGTCTTTTTGATAGTAGCCATCCTAACTATGTATAAGGTGAGGTTTTGTAGCTTTTATTTGCATTTCTCTGATGATTAGTGATACTGGTTACCTTTTCATATACCTGTTGGCTGTAGGTATGTCTTCTTTGGAAAAATATCTATTCAGGTTTTTTGTCCATTTTTAAATTGGGTTATGTTTGTTTTTTTGTTTCCTTTTTGTTTTGCTATTGAGTTGTATGAGGTCCTTATTTATTTTGGATATTAACCTCTTATAGAATATATGGTTTGTAAATATTTTCTCCCATTCCATAAGTTGCCATTTCATTTTGTTGACTGTTTCCTTTGCTGTGCAAAAGTTTTTTAGTTTGATGTAGTCCCACTTGTTCATTTTTGCTTTTGTTGCCCATTGCTTTTGATGTTATATCAAAAAAAAATATCACTGCCAAGATCAATGTCAAGAAGCTTTTCCCCTATATTTTCTTCTGGGAGTTTTACACTTTGGGGTCTTACATTTAAGTCTTTAACCCATTTGAGTCAATTTTTGTATATGGTGTAAGAGTTCAATTCCGTTCTTTGGCATGTGGATGTTCACTTTTCCTGACACCATTTCCTAAAGAGACTATTCTTTATCCATTGTGTATTCCTGGCACCTTTGTCATAAATTAGTTGACCCTATACATGTGGGTTTATATCTGTACTTTCTATTCTGTTCCATTGGTCTATGTGTTTGTATTTATGCCAGTACCATATTGTTTTGATTACTATAGCTCTGTAATATAATTTGCAATCAGGAAGTGTGCTATCTCTAGCTCTGTTCTTCTTTCTCAAAATTGTTTTGGGTATTCAGGGTCTTTTGTTGTACCATATGAATTTTAGAACTGTCTGTACTTCTGTAAAAAAAGGCCAAAATGCCTTTTGGAGTTTTGATAGGGATTGCTTTGAATCTGTAGATAGCCTTGTGTAGTATGGACATTTTCACAATATTAATTTTTCCAATCCAAGAACATGGGATATCTTTCCATTTATTTGTGTCTTCAATTTCTTTCATCAGTGTTTTAGAGTTTTCAGTGTACAGATCTTTAACCTTTTTGGTTAAATTTATTCCTAAGTGTTTTATTCTTTTGATGTTATTGTAAGTGGGGTTGTTTTCTTAATTTCTTTTTTGAATAGTTCCTCATTAGTGTATAGAAAAGTGACTGATTTTTGTATATTAATTTTGTATCCTGCAACTTTACTGAATTCATTTATTAGTTCTAACAGTTTCTTGGTGGAGTCTAACTGGTTAGAAATGAATATTCTTGGACCCTACCATCCATCTACTAAATCAGCCTTCAATTTAACAAGATTTTCAGGTGATTTGTATACACATTAAAATTTAAGTTGCTTTCATTCAGACCATTCTGCAGGCTAATGCTGACTGGCTTTAGGAGTAAGATAATTTTAGAAATATGGAATATGGACTCATTCAACATTTAGATTTATTAGTCCTCTAATTTTATTTTTCAAGAATTTTATGAACAAATTATGTGAAAGTTTCAAATTGTGCTTTTAAAATCATTTAAATTTGTTGCATCCCAAATGGCCTTATAATTAACTTTACACATGTAATAGCTAAAAATCTATATAAATTCACACATGCAGTCTGCTAATAAGTCTGTAGACAAAAGGACTATTGACTAGGTACATGATTAATGTAATACAGTTTACTTTCTGTATCTTCTGGTTTTGCATTTATGTATTCAACCAACCATGGAACAAAATCCATGGATGTGAAACCCATGGATATGGAAGGCCAACTGTATTCATTGTGCTACACTATTTTATATAAGGGACTTGAGTATCCTTGAATTTTGGTATCAGTGGGGGCTCCTGGAACCAATCCCTACCCCCCGCCATGAGATACCAAAGGATATGTGTAGAGAGTAATTTCAGTGGCTAGTTTGCATTTGTTCTCTCCATGAGTTCATTAAATTTTTTAGATACATGTCTGTTGAAAAAGAAAAGTGAATTTCAGTTGATAACTGTGGAATGTGGTAAAAGGTTCTGTGTTATGCTATCTATATCTATTTATCCGTCATGAAAAACTGTCTGTTATAGTATCCATGCCTATGCCAGTGTTTATGTTTATAGCTATGTATATACATAATTTTATATCAAAAAAGAGTGAACTTATGGTTTCTTGGTCAATTCATAAACAATAGAACATTGAAACTGAAAGAATGTCTATTACACACATACATCTAGTACCTGGTCTCCACTGTGGATTTAAATATGCCATTCTAAAACTTTCTGACCATAAGATTCATCTGAGCCACTGTGTCCAAGAATCTGTATTTTAATAATTTCCTAAGGTGATTCTTATGGATCAAGGATGTTTGGGAACCACTGAAATCAATGAGTTAATGCATATATAAATTATTCTCCTTTTAGAAGAAAAATAGCTCATATAATATTAAAATTAATATATTCTTTTAAAATTGTTAATATGAATTTAGTTAACTTTAAATTTAGTATTTTGTACTTCTTATTTAGTATTTTATAATTCAGAAAAGTCCAAAGCCCTTTAAAAAGTCATAAAAATCCAATAATTTTTACTCACTTTTACTTTCTTAAAAATATATAAATTAAAAGGTATAGTCCATGTCATTTGTGAAAGTGGATATTTTTATGATTATGATAGATTGAAGTAAGAGAGTATATACTCAACACAATCATGGTGTGAAGTATATCATTAACTTGTTTGTCATTTGTCTTGATGTTGACATCTGCATGTTCAGAGTTAGGGGGCTGTAGGACCCAAATATTTGGTCTATATCTATGAGCCATCCAGGGAGACTTCAACTCAGCTGCTGAAAAAATAAATGCAAAATCAGGAAGAGACTACAATTGAGTTGGCTGCTTCAAAAAAAAAAAAAAAAAAAAGAAGAAGAAGAAAGAAAGAAAAGAAAACCAGATTCAGTAATTATCTTTGTCTTTAGCTTAAGGGTGCACCAAATGTTTACAATCACTTGTTTGGCAAACTGAATTTTTGGATATTCCTCGTGGTTTAGGAGCCAAAACCATATGCTACTTATAATAATGGACTTTTCTAGGGCACAGAGTTTTCATATTCATGTCACAGAAAATGTTTATATAGGAGCAAAATGCTCTAGCATCAGAATAAATCAGTAACATTTCAGAGTTCAAATTTCCATATGCTTCCTTGGCATAATAAAGAAAAAAATTCTGATGTTGTATGATACACTTTAATTAAAAACAAAACTTTTCTACAAATCATGAAAGTTCCCAAATAGTGCAGACAGATGTATCATTTTGCTGTATTCATAAACATTTATCATCTTTAACTGGAAATAAGAATAGACTCTATAATGAAGATATTGTGTACTTTTTTCTCTCTGAAAATATCAGTTTATTTTGATCAATTAAAGTAAGATTTGATGTGGATTTGCTGTTAGGAGTTGTGCCATGTCAGACTGAATTGAGAGAAATTGAGCTATGTTGTCTAGGTGATACAGAGCTATTTAAAGCATTTAATTCTTTAAAAAAATATGAATTGAGGTTTTGGTCCTTAAGAAAGCATCTGCTCATTTTTCATGTTTGCAAAATTATGTTCTTTAGTTTTCTTTTTATCATAAATATAGTTTATACCAATAGTTGAAGATTTTGCTATATTTAAAAGCTTATTTCACAGTTATTTTGATGCTCTTCAAAGGCTAGCAATAGTACATATAACAAGATATTTTCAAAATGGGAACCTGATTATGGTAGGAAATAGTCAATATGCTTGTGAAAGAATTCCATTTATGAGTGATTTAATGTACATGCTGATTCTTTGTGGAAAAAAGTCATTTGAATTATTCAGAGATACCCAGAATAACAAAGTTATTTATAATCATTTTTGCAAAATATACTCTTGCACAAAGATGAAAGAGATAATAAAATCAATGTATCTTTTAGAATTAAAGTTTCAGCCTTAAGTCACTAAAGGGACTATTAAAGAAGTGATTGTTGAAATACTTCTTGTTTGCAAATAAAGCATATTTGAGTTAAATTTGGAATTATCATCAATTTCCTTAGACTGTTTAGAGTAAAAACTCAGATTTTTTTCACTCTGAAAAAGTAAGTAGTATAGCTGCTAATAGAATCTCTATTTAGATCCTTGTTTTTAATAGTAATTGCAAATAAAATAAAAAATCAATATTTTAGATCTCCCCCTGCCAATAATATCATATGTTTTAAAGTAGAAAATACAGGATTTTGTACTGTATTTCCAAAGGGTAGACTAAGGAGAGCAAACAGCTTCCAGTTGCATGGGTCTTATATTTTGAACCCAGCAGCAGTAAAACCATTTTTACTGTTGGAGGAGTACATAGGCTTGATGTATTTTCAAGGTAGCCAGGACCAAACAACAAAACATAATATAAAGTTTTGCTTGTTGTTATTGTTGTTGTTGTTTTGCACTACACTTTGAGTTGCACCTGGAAGTAAATAGCTAACTGGAATAGACTAATGATGTACTCAGTGTCGCCAAGAGTCGTGGAGTAAGTATCTCTCCCTGTCTGGGTTCTCCAGTGAACTCTTAAACCATTGGCTTTTAATTCAGGAACACACTCTGAGGAGCACGTCCCCTGCTCTTTATTACATTCCAGGGGCAGCTCCATCAAACTGCATCACTGTCGCTTAGCACAGCACTTACTCTCTCTAATAAAAAAACACTCCAGGTGCTATACTGAATGGATTATTATCAACACAGGATTCCAAAATTTGGTTTATGCCCTCCTCTTGCAAGATTCAGGGCAGTCTGAAGTCCCAGATGTGTTTTATGAGTGCCAACATGACAACTGGAAAAGATCGGGCCAGATGCATAAAGATGGTCAACAGAGAGCAACGTTCCATATTGTTGGCTTAGGAAGCCATTTCAGGAGAAACAAAGATGGTTACTAAGCCCCTTTGTGAAAAGGATATCAAAGGCAAAATGGTTGATAAAGAAAAAAAGAGAAACAGCAATAGCGAGGGTGAAAGAGAAAGCAAGCCAGTGAGTGAGAGAACCTACAGCATTGAGGAAATAATTCCTTAGTAGTTATCTTCAAAAAGGACTAAGTACCTGATTCCTTCCTAGAAAGAATACCAAGAACTTACGAAAATACATAGATGATGGGATTCATTGTCCCTTTCAAGATTATTTAAGAAAAGTATTTTAATACTAGCATAAAATAATCAAATCCTGGAAGGCAGTATATAAATTAATGATAAATATTTATCTCAAAAATAGATTTTTGTGCACAAAATGATTCTTTGAAGTGAAAGACTAAAAAATTCTAACATGGTACACAGTGATCCCTTACCTGCTGCCTCTTTTCCTCCATTACCTGCTGCCTCTTTTCCTCCCTTACCAGTTTCCTCTTTTAAATCTTCCTGCTCACATTTTTATGTTTCATTAGCAATGAATGGTCCTATTATTCTCCACACACATTCTTTTTTTCCTCATCTCTGTAGCTTTGTATATAATCTCTTCTGCATTTAGAACTTCAGTTCCTTTTTTGTCTGTCTAATGCAAGCCTTATATTGAGGCTCAGATCAAGGGATGCCTCCTCTAGGAAGCCTTCCTTGATGTCCTCATCTCCACTCAGCACATCTATGTGCACCCTTAATAGTTTTACTGCATTTCTCCATTGCATTATAATTGCATTTTTCTGTCTTTCTTATTATCCAGGCTCTTTCTTGTTTGCCTACAGAAATTGGATTGACTGCACCATTAAATTCCATGTTCCCAGAACGTAGTGGCTGTTCAGTAAACAGTTTTGGAAAGAATGAATGACTGAAGTGTCTTTTGTAACTTGTATACCTATCATTAGGAAAAATTGACTTAGATAATTTTATAAAGGGAAATATTTTGATTCCTGGATTTACAATACTTGTGGGCTTCAGTTAAAAGTCTTTAATTGCTGGCTAGGCAAAGCCAGGGTTAGAAAGATACTCTTAGTAGGTAGGAAGATAATGAAATGACATATTCTAACCAGAACCAGAAACATTGGTACATACTGCATTGAGTCATTCAGAAACTGTGAATTTTGTTTCATTTGATATCTCTTTAAAAATAAAGTAGCTTCTGTCAGTCATTCACATATTTATTTTTGAGAAATTATAATGAGCTAAGCCCTGTGTTAGGCTCTGGGGAAACAAGGCTGGATATGGCACGTGTTTTGTCTCTGAGGGTTCACAGAATGGTCAGAGGTAATACTATTGCTAGCAGACAATCCTATGGGAATGAAAGATTTTGAGTGATGAGAATTTAGCCTAGTACCTGTAGAAAGATCTTCAAAGAGAAACAGAGAACTTAAATCAAGTCTGCAGACTAAAGTAGGATGGGAGAAGATGGCAAGCTCGAAGTTCCCAGGAGCCATCGAGGTAGGCAAGAGTTCAAACCTGTGTGATTTCTTTTCCTGGGAAGGATTTTCATGGAAGAAAGAGAAGGAAAACACTGAAAAACGCTGCTTGAGATAGATGATGGTGGTAGAGGTGGAAAGGTTACACCTTTTTTCCCTCTAAGCTTGTGACACTGTCCTGAACTAAGCCTCAGTTTCCTCACCTGTAAAGTGGGTATAGAGAAAGGGTGATGTAAAATCTTTGTGCAAAGGCAAAGTAAGAATCAGACAATAATGCTGTTGTTTTGTTTTGTTTTTTAAACAAATCAAGACATTTTAACATCCTGTTATGCAAAGACTATAAAATGCTTTGGGTGTTGTTGGCTCTGGCACAGGTGCCCTTGACAGAAGACCCTCTGAGGCCCCCAGCCCAGGCAGCGCTGGCTGAGCAAGGCTTGCTGAGTTCAAGAGCACAGCGTGGCCTTCTCTTCTCCGCGTTTGTAGCTCGAGGCCTTAACCTCTTATCATTATTTTAATGATGTTTTTATGTTTAATTTAACTGTAAATCACATTAACAGAGTTTTGACTGGTATGACAGAGAGCTTAAAAACTGAGTTAAAGTCATTCTAAGAGCTAAAGAATTTGTCAGGTCTGACATGTTTAGTCAAGATGATCCATTCAAGTGTGGAAATGTCGGAGAGATGGTGCAGGATGGTGTTTAATTTGTTCAGGATTTGAGGGGTGGAAATGAACTCATAGTAGAGCTTTTGCTCCATATTAGCAACAGTTAAGAGGATAATTTATGGCTTTTGTTATGGACAGTAACCAAGGAAAAAGTGCCCCTATAAAGCAATTAATTTTGTATTACACTTAAGTTATTTTCTGAAGCATACGGTCACACCAGTACATGGCATAATTTAGGAAGCATTAGTGAAACTCATACTTCCTTTTTATTTCATAAACATATTGTGGTAATGAAAGACAGGTATTCATTTTTCTGTATTTGGAAATCATAACTTTAAGGGTTGAAAAAACCCACTTATGAGGTTCTTATTACAAAATAGGTGTTTAAGCAAGAACAATGTAAAATATAAAAAAGTAACTTAATACTGTTAATATTTTGATATAAATAGTATTTTCTTTTCTATGAATAATATTAGCCGGGATATCTCAACTGCTGAAACAGATATCCTCTAAAATCCTGGTGGTTTAACACAAGAGTTTATTTCTTACCCTGGGGGGATTGCCAGCAGTGGGGGGTAGCAGCGTAGGGGTGCTCTGCTCCATACAGTCATTCAGGGCAGTGCTGGCATGAACGCCTGCTGCTGGAGATTCCTGCCCTTTGACCTTCAGCCAGGGGGGGAGAGGGAAAGGATGCCAAGAGAGGTGTTTATGCGTTTCAGACCACAAAATGGTGAACTACATTTCTGCTTACACTAAGAAATATAGTCTAGTGATGTGCCCAGGCTGGAGGGGAAAGAGGTTTGATGTGCATATTGTCTCTGTGCCATAGCAAATATGTCTGTAAACAGGCTCACATACTGCTGTATATTCCGTACATACATCATTGTTTACCAACTCAGTCAATATATCCCAACTTGTTTGTTATTTGTATCATAATTGTTTGTATTATAACTTATTTTACTTGTTAATTCTTGTTAAACATTCTGGTTGTTAGCAGTTTTCATGAACGTGTACAATACTCTAATAACATTCCTAAACTTTTGCTTACTAGCCAAGTTGCTTTCTTAAAAAATTCCCAGAAGTAGAATTTCTGGGTCAAAGGGTATAAAATTAAGAAAGAAAAAGACTTCTGACACTTTGTCAAATTTCCTCCAGAAATTTATATTCCTACCATGATTGAGTATACCAGTTGATCACATTTTCCTCTTGAGTAATGGGGTCTGTAGGTGGAAGCTGAAAATTGCACATACAGTGTCCTTTTTATTTTTGTGTGAATTAAAGAATCAATTATCACATACTTATTGAGCATCTATTGTACTAAGTGACTGGCTTGTGCTATAGGGAACTCAAGAAAAGTAAGTAAGGTTGTTTTATATTGGGAAACAGTACCTTATTCTATATATTTAACACGAAAAGGGAGTTTCAGTTTCCTACCTCTCCCCGACTCAGTAACTGATGCTTTGGTGTTTTTTTGTTTGTTTGTTTTTTAATATTTAATTTACTTTATTGAAGTATAGTTGATTTACAATATTATGTTAATTTCTGCTATACAGCAAAGTGATTAAGTTATACATATTCTTTTCCATTATGGTTTATCACGGGATATTGAATATAGTTCCCTGTGTAGTGCTATACAGTAGGACCTTGTTGTTTATCCATTCTATGTATAATAGTTTGTATCTGCTAACCCCCAAATCCCAATCCATCTGTCACCCTTGGCAACCACAAGTCTGTTCTCTGTCTGTGAGTCTGTTTCTGTTTCGTAGATAAGTTCATTTGCATCATATTTTAGATTCCACATATAAGTGATATCTTATGGTTATTTATCTTTCTCTTTCAGACTTACTTCACGTGATGCTTTGGTTTTCACTGTGGCTACAGAAGGGAGTAGGGAGAGTAAGGGTGTTTCCTAAAATTATGAAGGATGAGGCACCTGTGCTATAACAAATTCAAATGAAAAAATAAGGTACTTAAGTTTATTCTTATTGTGATAATGAGTTCAAAATGATTTCTGGGTAGAGGTGGCCACAAGTTACAAAATTAAGTAAAGGCAACACTGATCCAAAGAATGTCTAGAAAGGACCTCAGAATCATGCCTCAGCTTTGGCTTCATGCATTTCTTGAAAAAAAAAAAAAAAAAAAAGGATATGTAATGACAATACTGTTGTATTGATAATTAAATTCTGAATTCCCATGGCCAGTAGTAGCCAAAGATAAGCTTAAATTTTAAGTTTAACTTTAAATATTAAGGATACTTTTAAAGAGGTGTAAAATTTGAGACATCTCATGAGCTTTCTAACTTTTTCTCATTACTTTGATGATCATTTTCTAAGTAGCTAATGATCATCCTATGCTCATTTTAAAATATAATATTTGGATATACCCTGACACCACACAGACTGATTTTGTTTCAATGATAACTATATCTTTTCTTTTATTATTTAAAATTATATTGGATTTAACTTTTATTTTAAAGTTATGGACTTCTCAGATTAAGATTTGTTGCTATGTTTATGTGTAAATTAAATGGAAATAATTTACGATGAAGTTCATTAATTAGATTCTTGTCTGCTTTCCTATTGTAAGCTATATAAAGTTTTAGTTAAAGTAAGAACTTGTATCTTCCTGAGATGTAGTGTCTATAGAAATGCTGTTTTCACAAATTAGAAATGTAGTCTTTGTTATTAGATAGGTGAGTTACAGGTATGTATATATGTACCTGTATAATATATAAACATTTCTATGAGCAGATAAATTGATGCATGGTGTATAGAAACCGGAAGATTTCAGATATATACTCTAGTCTCTAAATACTCAGAATGGCCCTGAGAAAGTTAAAAGAATAGTAGAATAGTTTTCAAATCTATTAGGCATATGTACTTGGAGTTGACATAATAATTACAGCTGTCCTTCCGTATCTGTGGGGATCAGTTCTAGGAACCAACCCCTCAACAAATACCAACATCCACATATACTTAAGTCACTTACATAAAACAGTGTAGTATTTGCATGTCATCTGCACACACCATCTTACATTCTTTAAATCATCTCTAGATTACTTATAGTAGCTAATACAATGTGAATGCTGTGTAAATAGCTGCTGGCATATGGCAAATTCAAGTTTTGCTTTTGGAACTTTCTGGAATCTTTTTCCTGAATATTTTCTATCCTCAGTTGGTTGAATCTGAGATGTGAAACCTGTGGATACAGCGGGTTGACTCTATAAACAACAGACAAATAAATCACACGAAAAAGGAATTCCCATTCCTTTTAGAATACCTAAACCAAAATTCTCAGTGTCTAAACTTGCCTCTCAACTACTTGTTAACTTCAAAAAAAATTTTTTTTAAACTTATACTCACCTAAGGCCATTGCTTCAATTAATTCATCAAGCACACATTGTGTGTGAGACATAGTCCACTTTTCTTAAGTCTTCGTAGTCCACTGGAGGAGACAAACAGTGAGCCATAATTCAAAATGATAAGTGCTCTCACAGAGGAAGTCCTGGGCTCTCTGAGACTGAATCTAGAATACCAAAAACAAGGTTTCCTGAAGGAGAAGTTCAGAGACAGAGATTGTTTTATATTTATATTGACTAGTTGTATTTTGAAGCATTTGCTAATTTGTTCATTTTGAAAACTCCTGAGTTATTACTGTTGCTAAAGACTCTTCTGACCATTCAAAGAAGAACACGTCTAGCTGTTCAAGTTTATGTATAAGGACTATAAAAAGTACTGGGAAGGCAATCTGTAATGAACCATAGTGGTCTGCGTAGCTTGTCTTCTTTTGGCTTCAATTATTATTGATGTTATTATTCCAGACAATACTGTTTGCAAATCTTATTAAACTGTACACATCCTTAAGTTAGGAAAAATGTATACTGCATAAATATTAATAATTATGATGGTGTGTCAGAAGCTTTAATTGTTTATAGTCAATCCTGTAATTTTACAAGTGATCACAATCAAATTCAAATAGACTTGAAATGGCTTAGGTCAAGGGGGATTTGAAGGACTTGAATTGGACTGAGAGGACATCAGAAAGGACCAGAGATTTGATATGTACACACTGCTATTTTTAAAACAGATAACCAACAAAGACCTACTATAGCACAGGGAACTCAGCTCAATATTATGTAACAACCTAAAAGGGAAAAGACTTTGGAAAAGAATAGATACATGTATATGTATAACTGAATCACTTTGCTGTACACCTGAAACTAACACAACATTGTTAATCAAATATACTCCAATATAAAATAAATATTAAAAAAGAAAAGGACCAGAGAATCTGCAACTTAGGGTTGGAGTGGCCTGAGGTCAGGAAGAGGGAGGGTCTCTGTAAAAGGCTCCCAACAGCTGGGTTGTAAAAGGTACAGCTGGAGCAATTGGAAGGGAGATTGGAAAGGCCTGAAACTGCAGAAGAATGAGGGTGAAATGAGATGTGACTTGCTCAGGACAATAAAAGAAAGGCAGGAACAGCTGCAGGGTTTGGATCTGAGATGCACGGCAAACTCAGTTTGCAGACAAGGCTTAAATGAACAGCGACGAGAAATGTATATATGTGTACATATATATCTGAAGACATAGAAAACAAATGCTTAGGAAAAACTAAAATGCTTAGCAAGTTCTGAGCAATGCACTGGAGGAATGAGGATTAAAAGCCAGAGAGAATTGAATTGACAGATATTTTGATTATGCTTTCATGTTAGCAATATCCTATAAATACCATGTTAAATACTTGTAAAACTATACTGGTCACCAAAACCGGTTATGTTCTAAGTGAGTTTGGTGTATTGCAAGTTCTTAATTGGAGCATTTTAAACATTCCCCAGTCTATTTATACATGGACTAATAGGAAATCAATTTAAGTTGCTCTACAATAGTTTAAACATATTAAAACATTTCCATAATTTTGAGATATTTTTCATCGTAATTGTAGTAGGTTACAGTAGTCGATTAATTTTTTCCTTCATTATTAACAATGAGCTTTTATGAAATTGCTGCTTGGTGTGAGAACTGCTTTCTATCTTTGGGTCATTAGATTTGCTGATTTGAATTTAAAGGGAAAATAATATTAATCTTCCCAAATATCTTCTCTTCAAATTATGTGGCGTCGCCTTTTTTTTTCTCTTCTTTTTTTCACTGCATAATGTAGTCTGGCAAAAAGTAAGTGTGATCTTAATTGTTGGACTTGTTTATTCCAGGGAGGAACCAATGGAGCACTTACAGTAATTAACATATTTTCTCTGGTCTTCTCATTTTGTTAATGATATCTTATTGAAGGCTGCGCAGTAATTACTGCCCACTGAGGTACATACGCTGAAACAAATTAATGGCCAATGACCAATAATGATTACACTTGTAATTACCTTTTGTGAAGTATAAGCAGAAAAAAATTGAAATTAAAAACAATGTTCTCTGAAGCTAAAATTAAACTGTATTGTTAAACTGTCCTAAAAATCATATTAACAACTCAACAGAGAAATGATGTTTCATGACTTTATCCCCATCAGTTTCACATAAGTTAGACGATGCTTATTTTTTGCTATGTTTCACAGTGTGAAGAATAGGATATGTGGTTACTTTTAGGTATACATTTGAGTATCTATGGTACATTTATCTTAACATAGGCAGCATAACTTTCAGTGATTTCAAGAATATAAAATAATTTTCTGTACAAGAAAGCAGTATTTCCTTCTTCCTTCTCAAGAGGAGATATTTTTCTCCCCAGTGGCTTCTTTCTACCTATCTATGCTTAAGAAATTCTGGGTCACTTAGCACTTTTAGCAAGATCAATACTCTTTAATGCTCAAGCCTCATTTATCTGATGGGTTTATCAAAATAAATAGTAGATTTCCTATAATGCTGCCCACTCTTACTTGGGATAGAGGGTGGTGATAGATGTTCACATAATTTTCATAAGATACAATTTGATTTTGTGAAGTTGAGTCGTTTGAAACTCCTCTTTCTTTAGACTTCCAACAACTTCAGCATCTACTTTCTACATGTGGAAAAAATAATAAATTTTAGCTGATGATTAGCATAGTACAGTGTTGAGGTTCTCCAGACTGAAATAGAGGAGACCTGGGATCTAAGACTGTGTGGCTAATTAGCTGGCAAGTCACTCATTGTCTCTGGGCCTTGGTTTTCTGACCTGAGAAATGGGAGCTTTGATTAGATCATCTTCAAGGTCACTATGGTAAGCTTTGTGATAGGATCACCTCTCTTATCTCTGGTTAAATTGTTGTGTGAAAACATCTTATTAAGGTTTTTGGATTATTTTCGTTATTTGGAGTTCAGTTTACAAGTCAGATTTTTTAACCTTTCATTATCAGTTCTTATCAAATACTTAGATATAGAACAGAATAATAAATTTTTGTTCACCTGGGTAGCAAAAATGACACTAGCATCTAAACATGCATAACTAACTTAAATGTATACATTTTCAAATAAACTTTAAAAGTAATATTTAGAAGGGTATGATTTTTAGTTAAAATATTTAATAAAGTGTAGTGATTTTATTATAGTGTTTTGTTCCTAATGAAAATTTGAGTTCCTGTAGGATCAGAATTAAGTTTTTATGTATTTTCATACCTGTTAGCACATAGTAGTGTTCAAGAAATATTTGTCTAAAGGAAAAAAATAAAAAACCATGATTGTCAATATATCTTTGTTTTTGGACATTCTGTATGTTGCTGAGTTGTTTTAAACTGTTTTCAGTGTAAAATAACTTCTCTCCCTTAAATAGGACGTTGACTTTCTACATGATAACTTAAATGTTCTACAATGAAGCAATTAAGGCTTGATTCTTTGAGTTAAAGTTTATTATTTGGGTGTGGATGACACAATGGAATTGTGATCTCACTGTTATGAGTTGAGTATCACATCCAGATTACTTTTTTCACATATGAGGATATTGGGCATAATGAGGATGGGGATCGCTGGATTATTATCTAAAATCTCTGCCCCAGAGGTTGTAGTCTATCTATTAAAATTTATTAATGTCTCCTTTAGGATCCACTAGTGAAAGATGAGAAAAGTTGTTATTCAGCTTTAAGATTTTTCAGGACCTCTTACTGCTTTTCATTTTTCCTTTCAGTTCATGGGAACTGGTCTTGTACGCCTGGTTAAACTTGGTTTAGAATTTTGACAGTTTTTTATTTGCGTCCCATTTGGATGTTTTTCAAAATGTCCAGACTATTCACATTACATCTGAATAAGCACTACCCAATGCTTTAATTCAAATTGTCTGACATACCTCTAATTAGTATTGTTAACATTTACGGATTATTCTTGATAAAATAAAGCTTTCCGGCTTAATTTAAAAACAAAAAATGATAACAGAAAAAAATTTTAAATACACGTAATGTGGAAGTTATCATAAGTTTCACAGAAAAATTTGTAAAAAAAAACTAACTTTGATAGAAAGCTCTTGGTTGGGGTAGAATGAGAAATGACAGAGTACCAAAATAACTATGTCTTATGATATAATTCCCAATCTAAAATAATCTTGATAGTCATCTGTTAATATATTTAGACTTAGCAACATTGGCAAACTGAAGGTTATAGAGATGTATATAGAGAATACTTAGCTAGTCTTGCTATACTAGTAATTACAAGTAAATTTTAATTATGTCCAAACCCAGTGTATGCCCGCATATCTGCAAGTATCATAACAATTAAAAAAAAAGTCAGTTTGCTACAATATTAGGTTAGAATTTTTTTTCCCAATTCTAACTTAATCAACAGTGAGTGAAAAGCAATAGTTTCTGAGAAAATTATTATTTAAAGGTAGTCTGGAAAAATAAAATATTCATTGTATGGCTATATGTTTCTAGCCCTGAAGTCATGATATGCTTTTGTTTGTTTTGCTCAATATCATTTAAAGAAAGTTACTTAAAAGGTAAATAAGGCAAGAACCTGAAATTTGATTTAAAAAATCATGACTTTAAAAAAGGGAGGTTGCAGACCCTTGTACTATGATCTTGTCTCTCTAGCTAAGCTGCCTCATGAACTTGAGCAAGCGTATTTATCACTCACAGGCTCATTTTCCTCATCTGATGTTCTAATCTTAACCTGTTTGGAGCAGCACTAAAGTCCTTTCAGAAACCATTTGCTATGTGTATATTGGCATTTATGATTTTAGTTTATATATAATATATATAAAGTAAAACATTTAGTTTACATTTAGTTTGTGTGCATATGATATATAGCATTTCAAATTTTCTTAAAATTTATATGAACATTTATAATTTTTCAGTGTACATATGTATGTATACATTGTATGTTAAAGTAAAAGAATGCAAAAGAATACATTACTTTCCTTATTTTGTTCATATATTTAAAATAATTCCTACCCTGTCATTTTCTTCAATGCTGTGTGTATTGGAATTATGGTCATAGGAATATCACATTCATTATTTTTTTTGGAAGCATTTCAACATCTCTATTCAAGGACTGACTGGATTGTGTTTACAGAGGCTTTTCAAGGCATCTGTTCTTAGCCACAGCTGAGAATGGGGCCCACCATGCAGACTGGAAGGATCCACCTAGAATTTGTTGAATTAAGTCCTTGCACCTGGATATAATTGTCGTGCCGCTGTGCTGGGGTTTTCTTAAGCTACTGGTAAAACAAATTAGCTCAATTTAAACTGGCATCCAGTAGAGAAGCAACAACTCACCTCATATAATGTTTTTCAAATAATTATTTTTGTATTGCCAGTTTTACCTCATGAATATTTTCCTGGGGGCTGGGTGAGAAAAAAATATATAGCTAAATCAGATACGTGATAAAAATTCTACTCATGTTATGGGCTTTGATATCATGGCAGTATAATTAAGATATGGGTAAATAGGTGATTATAATTTCAGTTCAGCTGGATTTTCCCCCACTAAACAAAACATAAATTCAGTTATTTAGTTGTGATATAGTTTAAGAAATAGTCTCATATCCATATGCAAGTTTCATAAACCATTGTCGTATTTGCTGTGCTTTAATGACAACTATTTTTATAGATAGAAAAGATGCATGCGAGAATCATGATAAACAGGAGACAAGATTCATTTATGTTTATCAGTAGAATTCATTTGGTTATACATGTTTTAGTCATTTATAGTTGGCAACCAATTTCACATGTATTCTAGAAGTCCAATAAATTCAAAACTTTAATGGCTGGTAAGAATGGGATTAGTGCCTGTGGAATTATGAGGCTAATACATGCATGTATTTCTGTGTGCATTCATTACTTATCCACTTAATACAAATTTCATGGGCACCAGTTAGGGGTCAGGCAGGAATTTCTCATTATTGAGGACACAGCAGGGAAACATAAGAAGTTCCTGCCTACCTGAAGTTTACATTCTAGTTTGGGAGACAGACAAAAAGGAAGAAGAAAATGAAAGAAAGAAAGAGGGAGAGAGAGGGGGAGGGAGGGAGGGAGTGAGTGAGGAAGGAATAAAGAAACAAGGTAAGAATATAATTTCAGTTAGTTTTGTTAAATTCTATGAAGAGCAAAATGTGGGTTAATTACAGAGTAGTAAAAGGTACAATTAGATGGGTTAGAAGACCTCCCTGGGAAAGTTTTTGTGTTGCTTATATGTATCAACAAGCACATATGCTAGCTCATTAATATACACATTTATTTCTTAATATGCCTTCCAGTGTCTCACACAATGTCTAGCAATAGATAGGAGAAAAATGCTGTACTTGATTCGAGACAGAAGGCATCTAGCATTTAGAAAAGTCTGCACATGTGTAGCCATCCCAAATATAACACACAGAACACCATAGATCAATATTATATGATTTATTACAAAGGCTTGAATGTAAAGCCCTACAGAGCCTTTCCTAACCATTTTTCTTCAAACATGGTCACTTCTTCCCCTCTTGTAATAACGTGTATGCATTTCTTTTGTAGCACACCCCACCTTGCATTGCCATTTGTCGTAGGCCAATGTCTTTTCCTTTCAAGATTTTACTCCTTGATACTGCTTTCCTTTATATATCGTTGTATTCGCAGGGTCTTATACCAAGTCTAGAAGCAAATACAATGTGTTTTAATACAAATGTGTAGTAAAGAGATTCTACTGTATTTCAATTAACATGCTCAGAGCTGATTACATAGAAAAATTTCACTTATTTATTGATGTTCTGAGAGTAAAATATTGTGTGTAAGTGACCGAGCCAAATTCCAAGTTCTAGCAGCCTGGCTAGCTGACTTATGCTTTTTGTTGACAATAGACATTGCAGCCGAGTTTGATTAGCAGTGGCAACACTACTGCTGCTGATGGAAATAGCTACCATTTATTCAGCCCTTTCTAATGTTGGCTGTTGGCCACTATGTACATTGTCCTCTAAAATCCTGACAACAAGCCTGTGAAGCAGGTGTTATTGCCCCACTTTGCAGATAAGTAATTGAAACTCAGAGAGAATGAAAACCTGTCTGAAGTCACCAAGTGTGTCATAAATTAAAATAGATTATAATAATGTGCATTCCAAATTATATTTATGAAATGTATGATGTATAATAAAAATAGTGTAGAATTTCAAATAAAAAATTTATGAAATGGCTGCCATATATATATGTTTGTGTTGTTATATGGCAGTAGGATAATCTTTCCAATGCTTGGTGAGGAAAGGGCATGAAGTGTCAGGGATATGTATTTGGTAAAGTTTGGGGTGGTAGATACATGTGTGAGTGTGTGTGTGCACATATAGGCTTGTCATGTGCATAGATATTTGCATAGTTTGATACTATTAGTTTTGAACTGACACGCTCCTTATGGTGCAACGTCTGCCTCCTACAAAATGAACTTTGGAGGCCAGGGCCTTTTCTTGTTTCTCTCTGTATCATCCATATAGGTGCAGTATAATGTAGGCACCTACTAAATGCTTGTTTCAAAAATGAAAAATTAAAACAATGTTATCACTAAGGTGATCCATGGGAGAGGAGCATCTAAGATTTTTACTCCCATTAGATTTAAAAACCAATGTCAACAATATGGGAAAACAACACATAAATATGTTGTTTTTTTTTTATTATAAAAGCTCAGTGGAGCTTTTTTTAATTACAAGAATTAATGTATTTCAATATTATAGTTCCGAGGCACTGTGGTATGGGAATGCCAGACTTGAGAAAATCACAAAAATCTAGCAATAGTTTTCCTTCTTAAAGTCTAACATTGCTGTGTGATTAACAAAATAAGTAGCTAAATGAGGTATTTTATAAACTTGATGCTAATGGCCACTGATATTTACACATTTATATATATTCACTTAGCAGGTTGTAATATTGACTAATATATATGTGTTCTAATGTATCATTCACACATATATACTCTGTAACTCAAAATGAGGCTGCCACACTCTACAGCTATCTATACAGTTTCACCAAATATCACATGCTTTTCAATTTCTGGATTCTTTTGTTAATATAGACAAAGGCAGAAAAGAGGTGCAGACAAAAAAATTCAGTAACCTAAAAGTCAGGAGAAATACAGAACTTCACAACTAAGCTTTTTCAGAAATATAAAAATAGCATTGGTTCAAAACTAAGTAAAAAGATATTTTTGTCTTTTCATGGGATGATAGAGGTGAAGGTCAGTTCTCACTGCTGGTAATTTGTGTATATTTCTCTAAGTACAGAGAAAATAGAACTCACCCAAAATGCTTTCTAAGAATTTAAGCACACACACTCTATTCTGTGCAACTCAAAATAAAGATATAGTCTAGATATAAATGTAGGCAATTTGATTAAACAATCTCACTTTTACATGATTATGCCTTTCAGATGTTAGAAAAACCAAAATATGATTCTCTCCTTAATGAGTTCAACTTCCAAAATTACTGAGTACACAGTAAGAATACTCCAGTCCAGTGTCTATTTGTTAGAAGTAGAAGAAGGTTTTGGGTAGAAGCTCCTTATAGACTGTGCAGTACAAGCACCCAATTCTCAGAGTTAAAGGAAGACACTTTATAAGGGTGTTCTTATTCCCTTATTTTTTCTAAGGAGACACTTAGTTCATTCAGTGGGATTGGAACCACCTCGGGAATAATCTCTCACAGAATGACATGCTGCCTTTAGACATCCCAGTATACGCAAGACTCATACAGTTCTAATATTTTTCTTAAATTAATATTTAGACCAAAGTGTGTGTGACAAGATTTAAAATTTCCCGACTTATCTGATCTACCCTTAGTGTTCCAAGCGTAACTCTGAAGACAAATTAAATTGTGATTTTTTGAAAGATAGTGTTGGAGAGACTTATTATAAGACTCTGGATGTTACCTGCCTGTCATGAAAGATTTGTCTTTATGGGACTGAATGATAGATTGTTAATTTCATAGAAAATCCTATATTTTCAAATTTTTTATGTCCCAAATTTAATTTTACTAAATGATATCCATGGAGTGGTTATGCTAAAGTGATGTGGTGTAGGTAATTGGAAATGAAGAGGTACACAATAAGCTTGGTGCTCCAGACAAAAAACTAAGGAGGCATTTTTGATTTTTCCCACTCTTTCATTACGGCAAATGCTCTACACTCTGCTTTCGAAGTAAGTGCTGTGATCCTGTCGCTTTCTCTCCATCTCCACTTGAACAAGCACCATCTTCTGTCACCTGGCCTAATGGGCTGGCTTCCCTGTCTCTGGATTCCCACTTTAGACACTCGAAAATTCATTCTCCACATAGGAGCCAGAAAGCGTTTCTTTCAGTGTAAGTCAGATTATGTCACTCCTTCTCTAAAAACCTCCATAGCCAGCCCCAACTGCAAACAATCCAAATGTTTATCAACCAGTGGATGGATAAACATTAGTTTATAGTACAAATAGTACATTCTTACATTGGAATTCTTTAGGCAAAAATGAACAACCGATACACACAACAACATGGATGAGTCTGAAAGGCATTTTTTTTTAAATGAGCCTTTTATTTTATATTTTTCTTATTAGTCATCTGTTTTATACATATTAAATATATATGGCAATCCCAATCTCCCAAGGCATTATGCTGAGTGAAAAAAGCAGGACACAAAAGGCTACATGATTCCATTTATATGAGATGCTGGAAAAACTATAGGAACAAAGATCCAATCAGTGGTGGCTAGTGGAGAAGGACACAAAGGAACTTGTTGGGGTGATGAAAATGATCTATTTCTTGACTGTGCTAGTTATACAACTTTATACTTTTGCCTATAATTGTCAAACTGTTATACATGAAAAGGGTGAATTTTATTACATTTATATGTGTGATAGTTTTATGTATATAATATATAGAGAGAATATATATAACAGGCACATATATGAATGTAATAAAGCATAAATAATAATTATATACATCATATATATAAGAGTGCCAATTCCATAGATGCACTAAGTACTAAGTGTCCCCTGGAAAAAACAAGAGAATAAATCCATCCTTATAAAGTGCCTCCCTTGAATTCTGAGAATTGTACATGTGTACTATAGAGTTTTTGAGCGGCTTCTACCCCAAATTATATACACATGAGGTGAATTATATTTCAATAACCACAACTTAAAACAATAAAATCATCCTATGGCCTCCTCCTATACTTAGAGTAAAACTCCGCACACCTGACTCAGGCCTGTAGGCCCTTTGTGAACGTGCCCCTGCCTGCCCGTCACCTCCTTTCTCTCTCTGCCTCATATAGTTCTGTACTATACAGGGTGTTTTCTTAAACATTTGATTTGATGTTTAACTTTAAAAACAAATAAATCCTTAGCCTTTAAAAATAACATTTACCTTTTATTAAGGAGGATTTAAAGTATAAAATGATGTATTCATAATTCTTTTGCATGATTCCTATATCTTCTCATAAAAATTAAAACCCCACCTACAAATACTCTGTTATCATCACCATAGGCATCCGGATTCTCTCTTAGTTCGTGGAAAAGGAAGAGAAGAGGCAATAATTTTCAATGTCTGAGGTCATCTTCACCTTAGTTAGTGGCCAGGTACTTTCTGTCAGTTAAACATAATATAAGAAAAGATGAATGTATGCAATATTAATTAAACAAATGATTTCTATACTATTATATAACAGGATCCTCAAGGGGGCCATTTTTCACTTTATAAAAATAAAGGTTTTTCACTTTATGAAATGGAATTTAACTAAATAATAACCTGTCCTATTTTAATTACAAATATAAATTTAATAGCAAATGTTTAATCACATATATTTCAGATATACACCTTCAGGTATGTTGAATGTGAAGTCAACACATAAACATATAGAGAGTATAACATTAAAAGAGATAGAAACTCTGTGTAGAAAACACATACATCTATACCTAAACACACATTTTATTCATTTCTAGGAATAGTATATTTTTCTAATAGTGGTATCATATAGAACTAAAAATTCAGTTCACATATCTAAATTAGATTTAGAGAACTTCCATAAATGCGTTAAAACAGATTCACATAAATCACTAAAATGTCATTTAAAAAAATGTCACAACTATTATCTGATAGTGCACCTCATCACATGAATCACATTTACATACCAGGCACCCCAGGAATATGTCAAGACTAGACAAAATTTTCAGCTCATGTGAGAAGCAGCAAAAATACAAGTTGACTCTGTAGTGGGATTAGGGAACTTGAATTTTATAAATTTTTTGACTGACTATTTCCTTCCTTTCTCTTTTTCTCCTCCTCCTTCCTTTCTTCCCTCCTTCCTTCCCACTTCTCACTCTTCTTTAGCCTTCCTTTTTTTCCTTAAGCTTAAAGAACATGGTTAATTGCAGGAAGTTTCCAATTTATGGCTTTAAGGTATTTCCAATTTACCCTAAACTTTTGCTGTTCATCATGAATACAGTCAATATACAGATTGCTTACTAGCCCAAGTCCCAGAATTTGTTTCTTTTCTTTAATTTCCTTCTAAGTTATCCCATAATAGGGTGACATCATTCAGGAAACATCTTGTGCAGTGATGCCACATCCATCACTTGACTAAGAGCTTGTTTTCAACTTTATAAACCAGCAGGGTAACCTTCTGTTCCCAAGAGAGGGCCTAAAACACACTGGGCAAAGCTCTGCTTCTTGAAATAGCTGTTCACTGTTACAGATGTTCAGGTGACTGACTGATGGTTTCCTTCCCCCATAAGACAGCTCCTGGGAAGCTCTAGGATGTGACTTTAAACTGGAATGACTCTCTGGAGATAGGTTTGATATGGCATGGTCTCAAGGCATTCTCACTCTGAAGTTTTTCCAGAAGGTCTGATAAGTTCTAAAACTTCCCTGGCAACCCAATCTGCTCTGACAGCACAAAGAGGGAAATGTAAACAAGAGAAATATCAAGGTCAAGGTCTTCTTTGGTGCTTCCTGGGTTCAATATAACATACGGGTGAAAAGCTCTAGCTCTGAGGTTGAGATGCTTGGCTACAGTTCCTGGTTTCATCCCTGCTGGCTGCAGGACCACAGCCTCAGTTTTATATTTATTATTATTTTATAGTCATAATAATACTTTTCCAATAGAATTGCTCTGAGGATTAAACTCTGTTAACACAGTGCTTAGCACAAAGTCAACACAAACTAAATGTTATCTATTAGTATTGTTGTATTGATAATTGCCATTATTGTTATCCTAAGCCTCAGAAGATAATTTGCTCATAGTTGAGAGACTGCTACTAGGGATTTTGTCCTTTTATCAATTATAAGAATAATTTATACAACAGCTGTGATAAAATCTATGTAGAGAGCTAAGCGTATTGGAAAGTAGATATCAAAAATACAATTGGGTGTTGGAATTTAAAGTGTTAAGGACCAGTTTATACAGAGGAAGGAGAACTTTGTCTTTTGAGTCAGGTTACGTTCTTAGCTTAGTTTTATGCACAAACATCTCATTTTCTTGGTTTTCTAATTAGCCATAATGTTTAATGTCAGCAAAATATTACTTACAGGAGGAGGCAGCTTAAAGAGTAAACCAATACATGTTATATTTTTCTAGTGTAACATTTCTGTGAGAAACTAGATCAAGGTGAGAAAATAAAACCTCCTCTTAGAGTTTCTTCAGCATTTTGTAATGCTCCTTATACAAAATGCTAAAACCAAAAAAAGTCCTGTTTTATTTATTTACTGCACATACTTTGGTAAATTCTGTACCAAGTTTGGGAAGCTAATTATTAAAAGTGCATCTTCCAGCAAATAGGCAAATGTTATTAAGTTGCTTTAATATAAAATCACTGGAAAATATTAAACATTTTTATGGTATCTGTTTCCTCATCTTCCTTTGTTTCTCATTAATATTTTTAATAATATTATTATTAGTGTACCTGCATAGGAATGACATATTACTAAACACCAGTGAACACTGGAGGAAGGTTAAACAAAGTTCATTTATGCAAGAAAACTTCAGCTAGAAAAGAGGGAAGACCTTTTTTTACTTAATAAATACATTATTAGCCCAGGTCAGTTTTACCTGCTGAGTATTTCCAGGAGTCCAAATAATTATTATTCTCAACTGTCTCTTCTTGTGTCTTAGCCAAGCTAAGCCACAAAGGACATGCAGCTCAGAGATTAGCGAGTGCTTCTCAGCTGTCCCACAGAAGAGCTGGGAGCAAGCCTGAAGAGTTTCCCAGAAGGCCTGAAAGCACACAGCAGCAGCATCTTTGAGCAGAAACAGCTTTGGATAATTTTCGTTTTGGTTTCATCTTTTGGCTTTGTGATCTTGGGAGAGTTACTGATCTTCCTCCATTTCTTCACATGCAAAACAAGAGGATGAATACCTACCTTACAAATTTTTTTTTAAAATGAGAATCAAAGGAAATATTTGTAAAATATTTGCTAAGTGTAAAATGCTATTCCAGTTAAATCTATCAAAATAGTATCAAAGCCATAGGTTTGATTCTCAGTTCTCAGATGGGAATAATAGTTTTACTGCTCAGAGATGTTGGGAGGGAGCTACTACACATGAGACATGTGGGACAGTTCTTGATACATTTTAATCCTTTTGTTATTATTAGTCCACATAATATAGACTGCAAGAATTATAGGGAAATAAGATTAATTTTAAAAGATGAAATCAAAAAGGAGAATAACTACATATTATTTATGTATATGCCATATTTAAGTTCCACATGTTAGACAGTAATCAAATAGTCCCAGTTACGGAAAATATTAACTGAAAGAAGTAATTTTGATGATTTAGGTTTGTATATTCCTTGGACAGGCTCATGGGAGCATGAAATGAGATGGCTTTAGAAAGCCTTTCTGGCTTTGGCTGGAAATAATGTTTTTAATCGGAGGGTGTTTTGCACCTGGCGGAGTTTAACTTCTTTAGCAATTAGTACATGCAGCATTAGCTAGGTGGCTTTTGAACATGCAGAGATTTTTTTTATCGTAAAAAGATTGTGTTTCATGATTCATGTGAAACATATAAGCTCATATGTTCCTTAAGATCCGATGAAAAGGAATGATTTTATTCTATGTTAGAAAAACTGCGCTGCTGCTTCCTAAATGTTAACAGGTGCAGTGAGGACAACAAAATTAATCACAATAAAAATATTTGTCTGGTCAAGTTTGAGAAACACTAGGTTAAAACTCTAAAGTAAAGCTATTGCCGCAGTTCTCAGAATCTTTATTATATAACGTGTGTTGAGACTCTCAAAGTTATTTGCTACGCTTGCTAATATTATTTGACCACTGAATCCTTTTCTTGAGGGGCTACTGTGAGGAATATATTTTGGGAAGTGCTGAGCTAGAGGATTATTGTGTTTCTTGTCTTCATTTTTAAATGAGGGTAAACAAAGTTCATCTAAACCCCAGGATGGCATATGAGTTTAGAATTTTCTACCGCATTCACGCTTTGTTTGGTTATTTCCATTGGAGGCATCCTTGTAAAGCTAGCTTGTTAGACAATTCCTAGGATAAGTGGCTATAGCTGCTGGCTTCTGCCTTTCTTCCTTCTCATTTTAAAAGTGCAAATGATCTCATAGCCTAGGTCCAGAAAAATGTTGGTTTTGCTTCTAAGAGTGTCTGATCCTGAGGATGGAGGAAAAACGTAGCATCTGTGATTTAAAGTACCAGGAGAAAGAGAAAACACTCCAAAGAAAAGTTGACATTCACAGGAACAGTCTTGAAACTTTAAAATATTATTTTAAATTAGAAAATTAGAGCCATCAATAAAATCACAAAGGTGATAGTGATGACAATTGTTTTATCATGGGTTTTATCTATCTTTCCCCAGGGAAGAGGGAACAATAGAAACAAAGAAAATCTCAGTTAAGCATCCTTTTATTTCATCTTATTGTTTTTGTTTGTTTTGTTTTAGTCTTCCAACCTTGAAACTATTGACATTTGGGGCTAGATAACTCTTTTTTTGTGAGGGGCTGTCCTGTGCACTGTAAGATGTTTAATAACATCCCTGGCCTCTACCCACCAGATGCTAGTAGCACCTCTTTCCCTACCTGTGATAATCAAATGTATTTCCAGTCACTGCTGAATGTCTCTTGGGGGGCAAAGTCACTGCCAGTTGACAACCATTGGTTTACACCTTTCCCACAGTCCCCCCGCCTCCCCGCCTCCACTCTGGTACTAAGTGATGGATATAGACAATTGAAGGGCCTCATGCTGTATATGTTCATGTGAATGATACAATAAAACTGCAGATAAGTTCAAGAGGAGTAACAATTCTGTAACAGGTTTTCTGTCACTTTTCTAAGTCTGAGTCTGGAAGTATGAGATCACTTTCTAATTGCCTATTAGCTGACTTATTTTTTGTCCTTCTGCCCTGACTGATTGCCATTCCCCCCTAAAAGAATACTAGCAAAATGCTCACTCTTCACTTAATAAAGAAATTACTAAAACTGTGACTTAAGCTGTCTCCTGGTTGGTGTAATGTTTCTGGAATTATCAAACATTAGTCATTTAAATGAAATAAGTAGTTGCCAAATATGTTGGTTAAATCTATAAACCTAAGGAAATGGGATGCCATACAGTGACTTGCCTGTTTATATTTTGACATTCTTTTGGGCTTTAAATTTATACCTATTTTTCTGTCTCTCAGTAGTTTCCACTTTTCATAATGGTGTATTAGTCTCTGTTATAAGACTAGAGATGAAGCTGTCCACCATAGGTTAGAAAAGAGACTGTCTGGAAATAAGATTGTGGTTTTCAAGTACAATCACGACTAAAAATTACATTGCGAGATTCTTTTAATGATTATTTATGTTTATTTTTGTCTTGAGTGTCTAGGATTGAACATTCAGTTCTGGAAAGGAACATGATGAATTTTAAAATTTAACCAACTGAATCTGACTCCCTAAATAAGAAAAGAAAAAGAATAAAAGGAAAAAAAAGGCTGTATGTTCTCATAACTATATAGATTCTGAAAGCATGTTTCCATGATGTACTCATGGAAAAATTAACATTTTAACATATCTTCTGCTTAATTAATATTCAATTATATATTTCCCAGTTTTAAATAATGTATCTGATTATAGTATAGGTAAAAGGATGAGCTCTAAAGACATCTATATCTTAATAGCAGGGATATTATTTTCTTTTTGCTTCCCGAAGGTGTTTTTTTGTAGTACAGAGTTTTAAACTGATACGAAATACATTCACCAGTTATTCTTAGTGCTTACATTAGCCTTATATAATAAAAAGCTTAAAGTCTGTTTTTTTCATTTTTGAGTTTTACATATGATTACTTTTAAGTTAATCTTCTTTACTTGTTTTCCTTTTATAAAAAGTACTCTGTTACCTCTGTCAGATTACATTAGAGGATTTCAGTGACATTCTTGTACTAGAGAAACTACAAATACTTCTGTAGGCTATGTATTTATACAGCCACAATGGGCATAATCCTATTTTTATGAAGAATGAATAGAATTGACTTAAAAATAAAAATACCTTCCTGAAATCACCTATATTCTATTTAGTCCAATTAAAAAAAATAACTTGAAATCATGTTGCAAACAGTTAAATCAGATAAATCAACACAATCCCTTGCCAAAGGTCAAAAAGACTGCAGTAAAAATCCAAACAGGCTATCAGTTGGGACCAGACAAGGCAAAGGAAGTGGACAATTCAAATAAATTTCTTTTTGAATACACATTTGCTCATCTTTGCTCAAGGGTCAAGACATAATTATTCTGGAATAGAAATGGTGACTATATGACCTGTTGTTTAATGCGTGTTTCTAAACTAGTCTATAATTACCAAATTAATCTCAGCATATATTAAAAACCTATTTGCACAAGCTATGTCTAAGTAAAAAAGGGAACGGAGCACTTTACCTGCATCAATACAAAGCATTGCATAACAAGTATTTGTTTTCGTAGCTATTGTGGCTTTGGGAATAAGTAAATATAAACAGCAGGAAACACAAATACAGAGGCAGTGCGACTGAAGGTTGTCAGGGAGCAGTATGGTGGCTTTAGGAACTGAATTCGGCTTGAAATAAGCTTTGTCTCAGTATGCGTAAGAGGCTTTGGCGCTGTATGAGACCTCTGGGGCAGCCACTCAGCGGGACAGGGATTATCCAGCGGTTTACTATAGTCTGTGCTTCCCAATTCACAGAAAACTTGCCTTCCTGTCATACTCTTATGTTAACTCACTAGGTTCTGACTTTTCCATCTATTTTTTTTTTTCCTTCTGGTATTGTGGGTCTTTTGGCTCAAAACAGTAGCAGATGTTAATTCAGAATCTAAAAAAATAATGAACGATTGAGAAGATACAAATGTTTGACATCTATAAATAGTAATAAAGCATAACTGGGTCATTTTGCAAGCTAACTCCCATTTTCTGAAATTGATGTTTCTTTTTCATTGGTGGCCCTACCAAAAATGTCCTAAGCATAAATGGGCTGTATTTTAAGGTAAATGCTCTCACTCAAATTTCCAAATGTATTTCTATTCTAACAATGAGATGTATTCTTTCTTTTCCTTTTCTTTTCTTTTCTTTTCTTTTCTTTTCTTTTCTTTTCTTCTTCTCTCTCTCTCTTTTTTTCTTGAGACTTGACAGGGTTAATTCCATTTAGCTGTGGGAAGACTATGCTGTGGTGGAAACCCCATGGTTATTCCAAATGCATGACCATCAAAGAGCCAGATTAGCTGAGTGAGAAGGGAAAGGAAGCTGTGCACTTCCTGTCTCTTAATAAAGCTAAGATTACAGAAGTATTTAATAACCATTGTGGGTTTTCATAGGAAATTGTATGAACACTTTTGGTAATTCACTCAATCTACGGTTACCATTGAAGATTGTTTTGGTTTAAGCTAGCGTAGATATCTAGAAAATGTTGTAAAACCAGGATCCTATTACACATAGCACTGCTAAGTAATCAACTATAAAGACATTACAAATTCTTTTTGGATATCTCATTTGCACAGATAAGAGTGGGTTGCACCATGGCTAAAGAAACAACAGCAATTGTTTTATAAGCACTGAGAAGGCAATAAAATGTGGATTCCTTATGTAGGTCCAAATGTAGCAGCTGGATTTGGTTTTATGAACCATGAAAAATAGTTCCCATCTGGAAGTTGATGTTGAATAAAGATGCAACAGCAAGACAGCATTTTACATGGAACATTTTATACATGTCGAGCACAATCGTTGGTGCTTGCTAGTTATAATTAGCAAATAATAATGGAGGATCCATGAGTTCAGTATCAAATACCCAAAACTTTCTTTAATCTTGGAGTGATGTTTGTTTCGTTCATTAAAAACAAACTAGATGACAGCAAAATTGCTTTTGCATTTTCTTAATAAATAATTAGTGCTTGGTAGTTACACAATTTCAACTCAGAAGTTAAAATTTTCATTGACAGTAATGAAATATTCATAATTAGTAAAAAAAATTGGCAAATTCTTTACTAATTGAAAAATGTATGGTGATGTGTACAACTCACTCCATTATGCAGCATATAACAAAATATTAGTTTTTCTCTTTGAATGAATTCCTTATCAAGTCTTCCATGTAACCAATACATGAAGCTGCATATGAACTGGACCTTCTGAGGACCTTGCTTTTGAGGAGGAATATTCTGAAATACCAAATAAACATATAACCGTAAATCCAAATTTATAAAATTGGGATAATGCTTGTCAGCATGTTCTAATCTCCCCTTGAATTTATTATGTAAATTGATCAAAATTGTTGCTACTGCCAACTCTTTTTAGTAGATGTTTTGCATTTAGCAAGAACAGACATAATTTGTCCCCTTTTTGCAGTTGTTTTGTCCATATTAAAATTGAGAGCCTAAGTAAGTAATAATATTGGCATTGTATATAGTCTACAGTGCATCGTTTGGTTTATGTTAATCTAACTATATACAATTTAAACTCAAAAATGCTGTTGTTTAGGTTTTTTCACATTGATTCTTTAAAACAGATAAAGATTTTAAATTACTAGAGTCAGTCTTTTTTTTTCTTTTTAAAAAGTTGTATTTTTGAGTTAATCATTTCAGATAAAACAAAGCCTGCTTTAGTATATCTGAAAATTAAAAATATTTTTGTAGCATGGGATTGCCACAATAATTCCTTGGACAACTATCTGTATCTATCTTTCTATCTATCTATCATCTATCTATCTATCTATCTATCTATCTATCTATCTATCTATCTATCATCTGTCTGTCTGTCTATAGATAGATATGTGATGTGATATACATATACATGTAGTTTTGACTTTGTATTTATAATCTTCTACTCTTTAGATAGTCAGACAAGTAAATTTTGTAACTCCAAGTACATAGTAACTTTCTTAAAAGCAAACACTGTATTTTCACAATTTGATGACTCATAATTCACAGCTTTGTATATGATAGGCACACAATAAATATCTGTTGCTTCGCTGTACTTGACAAATCAGTAATTCTCAACCAGGGATGGTTTTGCCTCTCAGTGGACATTTGGAATGTTTGGAGAGTTGGAGACATTTTCTCTCCTTACAGTGAGGGGCTGGTATGTGTGTGTAAGAATGCGGGGGGTGCTGTTAGCATCGAGGGGAAGAGGCCAAGGATGCAACTAAACATGCTACAGAGCACAGGATGACCCATTTGCCTCCCTGACATACTCTTGCTCACTAGGTGCTGTCTTTGCCATCTGTTTTTTCCTTCTAGGATTTTAGGTCATTTGGCAAAAAGGAGTAGACCCTAAGACAGCAAAATGTTATATAGCCCAAAGTTTCAACAGTGCCAAAGATGGGAAACTCTGCATTACATCAAATTCCATGGTCACACAGTTAAATAGCAAAAATTCAAAAAGAATCTTTCCTGGGGAAATCTAAAGATAATTTTTCCTTTGTCCAAAATTTTACTAAATTTTGCATAGAATATGAAATATTAAGCATTTTCCTTATGTAAATTATATTACTCTTTCTCCCAAATATTTATTTAAAGAGCATACATTTTATTATATAGATTTTACCATTTTGCCAAGTAGGTTCTTTTCTGGTTTGAAAGCAGAGACCTAGCGGGAAAAAGCCAATAGGAAAGTCATAGAAATCATATGTTTTACTAGGCAGAAAGAAAATAAAAATTAAGGCAATTTCCCAATTTTGCTTATTTTAGGAACTTGACTGATTTCAATATTTTATATTGAAATATTTTACCTGCTTTCTCTCCCCTCAGATTGAACTCTATACCTATCTTTATTCCTATCTTGTCATTTTTACAAATAGGTAGCAAAGATTCCATTAAATTCAGTTTTGCTTGTGTTGGCTGTAAATTTCAGCAAGACAGGTCCACTGGGACTTTTTTTCTGAGGGAATTACATCATCTCATGGGAAGGGAGTGTTACCTGCATCTAATGACAATGGAGAGTTGAGATTGCAAAATGTAGAACTGAATCCAGAATAAGGTTTTTACTCATTTTGTTCTCAGGTCCAGTCATCCCTTCCCTTCTCCTTTACACCCTGAGTCTGTGCCAGCGCCCTGGGGAGAGAACCTGCCATGATGGCCTTTGTCCCTCCAGCCTTTCTTAGGTTTCTGACACAAAACAACAGAAAGTGGGGGAAGGAAGAGGACATAACAATATTCACCTCTTTGTGAATGTTGGTGTACTATGTATTTTCTTTTTAATAGTTGAAGGTTTCTTCTAATTTGTGAAGTAGAAATATCAGGAATTAGCTTCTAAGTTTATCTTTCAAAAACCTTTCTATCTTAGTTTATGGAATAACTTTCATACCTCCATAAATGTAGTTATAGAGAAATTTTTAGTAATAGCAATTTCTTACCAACAACCAGGTACAAATTCTGTGCCACTGTTAGCATGTTTAAAAACATTTCCAGAATTTTTCTCTTAGAAAGTAAATTGTGGGACTTCCTAGGTGGTGCAGTGGTTAAGAATCCACCTGTCAATGCAGGGAACACGGGTTCGATCCCTGTTCCAGGAAGACCCCACATGCCACGGAGCAACTAAGCCCATGTGCCACAACTATTGAGCCTGTGCTCTAGAGCCCATGAGCCACAACTATTGAGCCTTTGTGCCACAACTACTGAAGCCCATGTGCCTAGAGCCTGTGCACTGCAATAAGAGAAGCCACCACAATGAGGAGCCGATGCAGCCCCTGCTCAACGCACGTAGAGAAAACCCATGCACAGCAAAGACCCAATGCAGCCAATAAAATAAATAAATAAATAAGTTTATAAAACAAAAAGAAAACAAATTGTGAAAACTGTGGTTTAGCAAACAAACTATGTAATTTGTATTATATGGTAGTTTTAAATTCCCAGGTCTATTTTGCACTCTGGAAACATCAATATTACTTTGTTGGAGACCAAACTCTGTTATAAACATAGAGTTGTCCCTTGGTATCTGCTGGGGATACCCACGCAGAAACCAAAATTCATGGATGCTCCAGTTTCTCATATAAAACAGTGTAATATTTGCATAAAACCCACTGCACACCCTTTTGTACACTTCAATCTCTAGATTACTTTATATACCTAATACAATGTAAATACTGTGTAAATAGTTGCAGGCATGTGGCAAATTCAAGTTTTGCTTTTTGGAATATCCTGAAAATTAAAAAAAAATATTTTTGATCCTCCATTTGTTGAATCTGTGGAAAGGGAACCCATGGATATGAAGACCAACTGTATTATATTTCAAAATAATAGACTTACTCTGTATTGAAGCATGCCATGTTCAAGATACAGTCAACAAAAAAAGCTTTATGTGTTCTGTTCCATAATACCATGATTTCAAAAAAAACTTTCAGTTTCTCTGAGAAGGCATCTCAAGAGCCACCACGCAAGACATGCATTTATTTAGACCTCACATTTTTATAACAAATATTCACATCTATTTCTAAAATCCTGTTCAGTACTCTTAGATTAGCTATCATCAATTTTCCCTTTTTGGTAAGTTTCTTTTTCTTTTCTTTCTTTCTTTCTTTCTTTCTTTCTTTCTTTCTTTCTTTCTTTCTTTCTTTCTTTCTTTCTTTCTTTCTTTCTTCCTTTCTCTCTCTCTCTCTTTCTTTCTTTCTTTCTTTCTTTCTTTCTGGAATTTTTTCTCAAATTCTTTATTCTTACAAATCCCCACTCATACTTGGAAAAATGAAATATTTTGCAAAATCCTTTCAAATACCTTATTTTTCCCCTTCTCCAGTTATAATTCTGTGTATCCTACAAATGCATGTTAAGTTGTCTTTAAAAATATTTGTCTCCATTTTGAGCTTATTCTAAAAGGGAATGACCAATGAATAACTGCGGTGGTGCTTTGAAGTGTGGTGGCTATCATTTATCATTCTAGTTGGAGAATGAGACTACTGTTAAATTATAAAAAGTAATCCTTATTGCTCCTACACATGGAAATGACTCACTATTTTGCAAATCATCTGTCTTACTCCTAGTGTGTCTGGTTTGGCCTTGTCAAACAAAAATGTGAGTTCAGAAAAAATAATGTGGACATCCTGAATGCCCAATGGTACTAGACTTTCAAAAGGAGTCAATGCAAAAGGCTGTAGATGCAGAAAGAGGTAGAGAGTGTTTAAAATTATGGGGTCAGAATGAAGGGAGAGATAACAGGTAAATATGGTTCCTTTAAGAAATTTAAAGACAAACAAGTAGAAAAAAGGTATGGGTAATACATATTAAGCCATTTCTGAAGCTAATTTTCTTTTTTGTTTTTATTACCTGCAGGAACTTCCTGCAGCCTCATTGTCTTGTCTTTCTTTACATGTACAACTCTCCAAGCACACGGTGAACTCCTGAGGGCAGGGAGTGAATTTCATTCTTTATTTTCCCTGGACTGTATGAACTGAAGTAGCAAGTATATTCATTGGAATAATCAGAATACATGAGAAAACAGTGGAAATATAGCGGCTTTGAAAAATCATCATTGAACTTTAAAAAATATTTTAAAAAATTTCAAAGCTACAGAACACTATGGAAACAATATAACACATTCATGTAGCCAACATACCGATGTTAATAGATGTTGACAGTTTGCTGTATTTGCTTCAAATCATTTTTAGAAATAGCTAAACTTCCTTTTTTACTTTCTTCAATCTCCTTCCCTTCCCTTCCTCCTCATAGGCAATCACTGTTCTGATATTGGTATGTTTACTCCCTTTTCATGTTTTTAATACATTTAAAAATATAACCTTGAAACAAAATAGTGATTGTTTTTCATGCTTAGAATTTACACAAATGGTATGGTACTCTATGTATCCTTCTACATCTGGTGAATTTAAGGTGTATAAAATCCCATCTCATTGTCATTTTAATTTACATTTGCATATCTCTGATTTCTAGTGAGATTGAGCACAGTAATATAGGTTTATTTGTTTGTGAGGTTTCTCTTCTGTGAACTGTCTATTCATACCCTTTGCCCATTTTTCTACCAAAAAAACCCTGTTATATGTATTGCCAATATTCTCTTCCTATTTCATTTGTCTATAAATGTTTATAGTGCCTTTTTGTACAGGTATTTTAATTTTTTTCTTTTTTTTCTTTTATTGTTTTGAAGTATAGTTGATTTACAATGTTGTGTTAGTTTCTGGTGTTGTGTTAGTTTCTGGTGTACAGCAAAGTGATTCAGTTATATATGTATACATATATTATTTTTCATATTCTTTTCTATTATGGTTTATTATATGATTTTGAATATAGTTCCCTGTGTTATACAGTAGGACCTTGTTGTTTATCCATTCTATATATATATATAGAATAGTTTGCATCTGCTAATCCCAAACTCCTAATCCATTCCTCCCCCTACAGGTATTTTAATTTTAAAGCAGACACATTTATCAATATTTTCTGATATGAAATATTTTGTTTCATTTAAAGAAACTTTAAAACGTATCATGAGGTCATAAAACTTCACTATATTTTCTTCTTTTCTAATGCAAGAGGTCTATGTAAGACTTTTCCATCTGAAACTTATTTTGGTGTATAGAGTGTGTTAGATTTCTTATTTTATTTTATCCCATATGGATAACTGATTTTTCTGGCCTTTTTCTTTGAGTAGAACATCTTTTCTTCATTGTATTGTAATGCCATATGCCAGATTCTCAGATATGTGTGGGGTTGTTTCTGGCCTCTCAGTCTAATTTAATTGATCTATTGGTTTTTGTGTGCACAAATGCCACATCATTTTAATTAATATATTGTTATATTATGTCTCAGTATGTACTACAGCAAGTTCTACCTTTTTGTGTTGGGCATTCTTGCCTATTTTATTTTCATATGAATTTTAGGATAAACCTATGAAATTAGTTTGTTGGTATTTTGGTTGGATTTGTATCAGATCCCTAAATCAGTTATGAAGAAGAAGATCTTCATGCTGTTAAGTCTTTTCAACTCTGAACACTGTATATCTCTCCAGTTTTTAAAGGCTTTTTCATGTCCTTCCTTAGAATTTGATAATTTTCTCTGTACAGGCCTCATTCTTGTTTTGTTAGATTTGTTGTTGACCACATTGTTGATGATACCGGTATCATTAGTGGGATTTTCCCTTAGTGTAGAGTAGTTAGGGGTTAAGAAGTCTGGGTTCCGGATCCCAGTGCCTGAGTTCAAATCCTGGCTCTACCACTTACTGTGTGTGTGTCTCCATTTATTTAGCTCTAATTTGGGAATAATAATAGCACTTATTTAATAGGGTTGTTGTGAAGAGTTAATTGAAATAATACAAGCCTAGAATATGGTACTTAATATATTTGAGTTATTAGAATGACTCCAAAGTTTATTACTTCCTACTCCTTAGTTTTTGCTGTCATAAAGGACACTATTAATTTTTGTATGTTGCTCTGTAGTTACTTTTGCATTTTCCAGATAGAAAATTATATCAACTGTGAATAATGACTCTTATTTTTCTTTTTAAATTCCCACACCCTTATTTCTTCTTCTTCTCATGTTATGTTAGCTAGGACCTCTAGTATAATGCTGCATATAAACACATTGCTACGTCTCCAGTTAAACAAACTAGACTTTCAGAGAACATTTATGTGAGTTGCTCTGGTGCCAGTGATTAATTAGCATATAAATTGTGGTAATCTACTCTTTCTGCTTATTTTAGATATTTTGCAAACAAAACAAACAAAACATGGAACTATATAGCAAACTTTTCCTTCTGCCTATAATATTATTCCTCTATCATAGTCATCTTCCTAAATCCTACCCATATTCAAGACCTAGTCTAAATGCTACCTTCTCCATGATACCTGCGGCTTCTTCTAGCTGGAAATAACATCTCCAGTCCCTTACCCCTTAATGCTTCATCAGAATCTCTCTCGTATGTACTTTAACTTACATTGTGGCTTTTCTACATTTTTTTATCATCCCTACTCTGATCCTAAGATTTTTGAGGTCAGGATCGGCATCTCCTTTGTTTTGAATTTCTTTTCCTGCTACTACTAGCAAAATTCACACTCAACAATTAGTAAATAAGTAAATGAAAGAATAAATAATATATGGAACTAAACATCAAAAACACCTGAAGCCTGTAAGGGAAGACACACAGAATCAGAAGCATATCCTTATTCTTTTCTGGTAGCTTGCTAACATTCTTTAAAAAAATGTGCACGACTACAAGTATACATACATATAATTAATATTCTGCAACAAAGTAAGAATTTGACTACTACTGTGATTTTTGATTAATTAACTCTTCTAGAACATATGACAGAACAGAAAGATAGTACAAGAGCACCCTCATGGGGACAACTAGGATGCACAAATGAATGTCATTCATCGCTATTTAACAGAAAACTTAATCATCTATTCCACTTTATTCTCTCCAGCTTAATCTGGGCCATTTCAGGAGTGCCCTTTGGAGACATAGTTTCAAGAAGTAAACTGACTCAGTGTTTGTAAATATGGTATTTTGATATTTCTTACTGTTTTTTGGTAAGTTTTTTTTTTTTTTTAAATTAGAGGAGCACTCTATTGGAAAACACAGCATGGTGATCCCTACCATCATTCAGTCTTTTCAGTTTTCCATAGATGCTTCATCTTATATAGATTTTGCCCCCTTGGAGTCTCTAAGCCCTTTGCATCTAGACCAGGTGTCACAGCAGATGGAAACTGTCTGGCATAAATGACAGACTGTTTCACCTTTGAGAAGAAACAGAACCCAAGGTTTTTATTCATGAGCCACACAGAAGCTTTATACAAAAAAAGTTCTAGATATGTAAATATAAGATATCCTAAAAATAATTTACCAAGCTCTTAATTTATGCCATCTCTTGTTTTCAGAACTTGATCTCAATGTTATTTCTCAAAATATATCTGCAGAGGTCTGCAGGTTTTTGCAGGCCAGCATCTGCTCCTGGAGGCCAGGTTTCCAGTTTGCATTGACTTTCAGGATCTTTCTTCAGGCACACACCTGGAGGCAATCATCTGCAGATGCCATTCTGTAAGCAGATGTATATGGGTAGGACAGCAGCACTTTATGCCATTAGAACAGCTGGGAGGAATGGAAAATGAATGTGTTCTGCTTTCCTTTGTGTCATATAAAACTCCCTAAGAGTATTCTCACCTGGAACCCATTTTCCTTCTCTTCTGGTCTTTGCTTGTTTGGACAGGGAAAGAAACTTGCCTTATCAACCCTGCAGGTTAAGAGGAAGTTTGTTCTTCCTTAACATCAATCAACTTGGTTGAGAAAGTTGCTCCACAAGCATTCTTACATTTGCCTGAAATGTTTTCTTTTCCAGGAAGTAAGTCTCTTGAAGGGATTACCTCTGACTGTGTAATTATTCCACTGTATGGTGCCTAGTACAAGTTTAAACACACATAGACACATGAATAATTATGATTTCTAATATATGTCTTAGGTACAGGTGAAAATTTAATGTGTATGATTTTACTTATCATTTAGAAAATATATCCTTGGATTTAGTTTACTGATGAGATTTAGTTTGGAAAAAGTACTATCTAATTTGATATAACACCTGGGAAACATACTAAATTTTCTTAACTTTAAGACTTTTAACTAAAGTAACATATTGACCAGATGAAAAAATTGAGTAGTAAAGAATACATAATAAAAAAGGCACTTGTTTTCTGCCCCACCCTTCCCTGCCTTCAATCTCATTCCGTAGAGGCAACATTTTATTATTATTATTATTTTTTTTTAATTTTTAATTTTTAAATTTTTGGGTGCATTGGGTCTTCATTGCTGCACGCGGGCTTTCTCTAGGTGTGACAAGCAAGGGCTACTCTTCATTGTGCTGCATGGGCTTCTCACTGCAGTGGCTTCTCTTGTTGCAGAGCATGGGCTCTAGGTGCATGGGCTTGGGCTCCAGTAGTTGCAGAGTGTGGCTCAATAGATGTGGCTCACCAGCTCTAGAGCGCAAGATCGGTAGTTGTGGCACATGAGCTTAGTTGCTCCGTGGCATGTGGGCTCTTCCTGGACCAGGGCTTGAACCTGGTCCAGGAAGGCAGATTCTTAACCACTGTGCCACCAGGGAAGTCCCAAGGCAACATTTTTAATTGCTTCTGTTTAAGTTGTTCTCTTATTTAGCTCTGTTAATATTAAGTAATATGCAGATACCTATAATTTCTGGATTTATCAACTTAAGACAATATTGTCTTCCCATTATGGGAAATGAGAATTAGCTCACACCAAACCTATCTGCCTTCTCTCCCTGGCCCAATTTTATTATTTTTAATTCTTATAAACACTCCTTATAACGGTGTTTTGGGGACATATATATTTATTTTTCTCGGGTAAATACCTAGGAGTGAAATCGCTGGGCCTTATGGTAAGCATATGCCTAATTAATTTTTGCTTCTCTTGACTTTTTGCTCTTCTTAAACTAAGGACTACAGTAAAATTGACCTTTGTTTTTGTACGATACTGTGATAACCAACAAATGTATATGGTCACGTAACCATCATCATAAACAAGATATTGTTCCATCACTCCCTCAGATTTTCTCATACCATGTTATAGTCAACCCTTCCTCCTCCTCTGGCTCCTGACAATTTCTTTCTGGTTAGTGTTTCTATAGTATTTCTTCCAGAATGTCATATAAATATATTATATGTATGTAGCCTTTTGAGTTTGACTTCTTTCACATTGTATAATGCCTTTGAGATTGATCCATGTTGTTGTATGTATTAGTAGTTTGTTCCCTTTTATTCCTGAGTGGTATTCCATTGTAGGGATATAGCATTGTTTATCCATCCAGCAATTGAAGGATATTTGGGATGCTTCCAGTTTTTGGTGATTGTGAATAGAGTTCTATAAACATTCATGTTCAGGTATTTACGTAAACATGGGCTTTCATTTCATTTGGGTAAATACTTAGGAGTGGCATTGCTAGGTCAAGAGGTAAGTGTATATTTAACTTTATAAGAAATTGCCAAGGGAGTCAAGGGAGGGAGGGAATACGGGGATATGTGTATAAAAACAGATAATTGAACTTGGTGTACCCCCCCAAAAATTAAAAAAAAAAGAAAAAAAAAGAAAAGAAAAGAAATTGCCAAAATGTTTTCCAGAGCAGTTGTACCATTTTGTGTTTCCACAGCAATACAGCAGAGTGCTGGTTGCACCCCAACTGGAGTCTTCGTTATTCAATTAGCCATAATACTTGATACCTAATTCTATCTTCACTATTTCATTTAGTTTATGTCAATGGCCCACAAGTTTTGCCTAGCTTTTAGTATAGAAAGCTCTATTTAGCAGAAAATCAATATGGATCTTGAATAAGAAAAAAACCCAGATGTTTAAGTGATGGTTCTGCCATTTACTAGCTCTCTGATCTTGCCTATCCTGTTGGAAACTCAGTGTCATGAATTTTAAAATGAGGATAGTAGTATTCTATTCAACAACTATTTGCAGATGATGTGTCATATTCCTTCCGCTTCCTTAGGTGCTGAGGGATAAAACAGTGCACACAACACAGACCCTGTCTCAAGGAATCTAGTGGGAGGCAGGGTATATTAAGTGCCATGATGAAGACAAGAACTAATTACTATGGCAGCATATTAAACGGTCAACTCATGGTGTTGTGGGGAAGATTAAATTTAATATTGTTTACAGAGAAACTGGCACAATGCCTAGCACATAGTAGATACTACCAGTTGGCTCCAGACAGTTTGAAGATTCCTTTTTGAAACTCCTTTCAGAGTCTTTGACACATATCTGGATGACTCATGATACAGTTGTGTACTTGGAGGGCGGATTCAATTTTTAGACATGTCAGAAATCATTTATTGGCCAGGCTTGGTGAGGGAGGTAGAGATCTGGAAAGAAAATACTTCCAAGTCTATGAAACTGAATTGTACTTAAGCAACACTCCTTACTCCTCAGATTTGAGGGAACAAACCCATATGGATGCAAATATTCTGCATATCTGTCAAAATCAATCTACTTCCCAATTGATTCCTTGAAATAGGGACTGTGCTGTGTTCAGTGCTGTATCCCCAGTGCCTAGAGCAGGAGCTGGAACATGGCTTACATTCAGCAGATATGTGTCGAGTAGGAGACTATTACGGTTCTCATTTAAAAACTCACGACACTGGATTTCAAATGAGTTAGGCAAAATCAGAGAGTTTGTAAATGGCAGAACTGTCATTGAAATTAAATATATGATATTTCTTATTCAAAATCTAGTTTGCCTCTCTGATTTTCTGCTAAATAGAAGGTCCCTATATGAGGAACTAGGGAAGAACTGTGGGCTGTTGCCATATCAGATGAAGTCCTGAAAATAGAATTAGGTACCCAGTTTAGTGGATTCAGAAACAAAATTAAGTCTGACACGTATGATGATAACAGTTGGCATTTGCAATAACTTTATGTGGCATTATGTGGCATTATATATTCATTAATTAGTCTACATAATACTTCATTATGTGAGTCTTCATTACTGAATTTTAAGTACCTCAGAAACAACACTGAATTAGCAATTAAACTAAACTACATGAATAAACAGACACAGTACAGCATTCTATGAAGTCAAAATGAACATTCAGTTCTGGGGAGTGAGAACTCAGAAATCAGGTTTTCCTTCATACTATTAAAAAAATTATTTTCCCCTTTCTCTAGGGCATCATTTCTCATGAAGTAGCCAGACAATTCAATGAAAAGTCCAAGTTAATTGATTTTTATAGTTAAATTAATGTTAGTTATGTAATCCATTTTTGAAAGTTTATTTCTGTCTTGAGGGAAATTAGTTATTAACAATTTTGTTATCCAACTTTTTTTCCATGTAATAGTTCTATTCCCTGGCAATGAAAAAAAGTAGCATACATTTTAAAAATATACATTCCTCAATTGTACGTTAACTTTCCAAGTTGAAAGTAAAATAAATCCAATCAAGTTAGATATTTACCTCAATATAAGTAAGTAGAGAAAAGGAAAAAAAAACAAAGGTGTGGACAGTAAAAACTGTATTTTAAAAACTAAATTTTAACTGAATGTATACTATAAATGAATCTTTTTTCCTCTTTTTTCATAAGGAAGGTGAACAGGAGGCAAACTTTAGAATAGCATTTACTTTATTTCAGAAAGAGATGTCTGCTAAAACAGGCATGTTCTAGTTAAAATGGGATTTTGGAAAGGGAGAAGACTATTCTACATGGTCTTTTCCCCCTGTAACAAAGGATCCCCAGGAGGCAGTTGAGCCCAGGGTTAGAGCCTTAAGGTACTGACACAAACAACAATGGCAGGCGAATGGGATTTTCTTCTGTGAATTCTGATTTTCTCAGGGCTTTCCAGAAACACTATCTTTGGAAATGTGGAGAAGAGGCTGAGTCTTGCTTCTCCGTCTGTCTGGCTTAGGAAGAGGGAGACTAATAACAGAAGTTGTGCAGGGCTCTGCCTCCATGGGAATGCTCTCTTTTTGTTCACTTCTCCTTAGATGAGGCAGAATTATTATTATTATTATTTTTAAATTCTTTTTTTTAAGAACTTTTGTTGAGATACAGTTAACATACAATAAACTGCATATATTTAGAGTGTACAATTTGGTATCCCAATCTCCCAGTTCATTCCCCCCCAAGCCTCCCCGCTTTCCCCACTTGGTGTCCATAAGTTTGTTCTCTACATCTCTGTCTCTATAGGCAGAATTATTTTTAAATGGTTGAAACTAAAACAGATGAAGTTAGTTAAAAAAAACCCTAGCTATAAATAGTTGCTACCCTTTAGAAGATATAAAAATTCTAGGTATTGGTTAAGTAGAAGACTTCCAGGAACTATCAGGACCTGGCCTGGAGCATGACTGGTAAGGTGTTATTTCAGGTTTTGAAGCAAGAGAACATCTGTATTATGGAGGAAATAAGTTCATTAGAAGTCCCTAGAGGTGTGCATATCTAGGTGAGGGTGAGCAGTGCTGAAGATGGCCCAGATGGAATGGAAATAATGTATCTCTTGTTGGTGTCTCTGACTCCAGCTTGAGATAGATGAAAAGATGTCAGTCTGGCTTTGGGGACCCTGTAAGTGTCAATTTGGCTATAATAGTGCTCATGAAGTGAAAAGCATACACAAGAGATATCTCTATGGCATCATAAATGAAAATGTAGTTAAAATCCTCTATAGAAATATTGAGGGAGATGCTTCAATTGTGAAATACTTTAAAAAAAGTTGAAAATAGAGTCACACATTTCTTCTCTTTAAAAATTGCCTGTCAAGTTAGTGGTGAAGAAGTGTGAATGAAATAAGCTAATTTGTAAGTAACTGATTCAAAACAGAGTTTATAGGGCAATAAGATGCAACTATGGTCTAGCCATATGTTTCATTGGCATTACAGTTGTGTTATTCCAATAAGGGCAGATTTGTGTACCATTTCCATAGGATTTTTTAAAATTAAATTTCAGAATTGCCTAGGCAAAATGTGCATCAAAAAATCATTTTAGGACATTAGGAGAAGAAATGTAGATGGGCAGTATACATATGAAAAGACGTTCAACTTTTCTACAAAAGAAAACATATCAAATTAATAAAAATTTTGATGATTAATTTTAGAAAAAACATTAAGATAAATATTTTAAAGATCTGGTTTTGGTAAAGATAAAGCAAAATGTGTCCTCTATACACACTACTGTATATGAAATAGGTAACTAATTAGAACCAGCTGTATAGAACAGGGAACTCTATTCAATACTCTGTAATGGCCTATATTCTAAAAAAAAAAAAGGAGTGGATATATGTATGTGTATGACTGATTCACTTTGCTGTTCACTTAAGACTAACACAACATTGTAAATCAAATATACTCCAATTAAAAAAAAAAGTGTGCTCTCCAGAGCTGCAGAGTGCATAAATTAGTGCAACCTTCTTGACAATCTATATCAAAATTTAACTTTTGTACACAATTGGATCCAGCATATTTACTTGTTGAAATTTATTCTCAGGAAATGACTGAGAATAAAGTGTCCAAAGATGATTTAAATATTGGAATAGCAACACTGTAATTGGTGGAAAGTAGCAAATATTCATTAAGTGGTCAAATACATTGTGATATATTCATATAACAGAAAACTCTGATTACTAAAAAGGATGTATATTTCTATTTATTGATGAGAAAAGCTCTCTACAAAATGTTTTTAGGTGAACTATGTATATTAAAATGCAGCATTTAGATTAAGCCCATTAAAATTACATTTGTATGTACTGAAGGATGTTTAGGATCATATTCCCCAAAATGTTGAGTGACTCTTCCATAGCAATGGGGTTACAGGAATGTTTAACATCCTTTGTCATACTTTTCTACTTGAACTTTTAAAATCCAGAAAACCTAAACCTATTTTAATTTTGTAAAAGAAGTCCTTCTTAAATATTATATACATATATGTGTATATATATATGCATATATATTTACTTTGTTTTCTACATTAATAAAAGTAAATTTCGACAAAATTAAGACACTTTTTCATTTGCTCTCACTATACTCATCCCCCCTCCAACCCCTAGTCCCCAGCACTCAGTGTTTCCATGGGAATGCTGATTAGGCAAGCTATTCTATTTATAAAATTTCTACGGGATTTAAAAAATTACTTCCACCCCCCCAAATGATACAAAAGGTAAATTAAATTGCAAAGACTGCTACTTGTATGACATTTGTTCAGGTAGTGATTTAAACATAGGAACTGTTGTATGGAAAACTAATAAGACTACAACCAGATTATTTTTTTTTCAGATTTTTTTGTTTGTTTTAGTTTCTATGAAATTTAGTTTATCATTTTGTCGCATTTCCTAACGTAACATAGATACAATCATGTTTTCATTACTACAGCATCCCCAGTAAAGATATATTCATATTGAAGACAAAGTACTATATTTTATTTTTGAATTTGTTTACTCATTCTTTTATCTTGGAAATTTATTTTTGGTAAACAAAAGGATAAGTATTTCAAGTTATTGAAGTATTGAATTGAATTTTTGAAGGATACTTATGGGCTAAATAAAGTTACAAATAGAGGTTGTTTCTGACTAAATGCTCCTAATAAATTTTGTTTTAAAACAGGGACGATAGTAATAAATTCCAAGAATCTGTGTACAGCTTGTAGCAAAATGAAAGTTACGGTTAATTTCCCTGATTTTAAGCTCAGGATCTTTCTGCAGTTACATCTCTACAAGGTTCAAGACTGAATGCTCATTATCTTGTTAAAAAAAACCAAATGCCTAAAAATAGCAGAAAGTGGCATCATAATTCTCAAATTCTTTCCTTAAACAATTTCATAACGTGAGTAGATGAAATCTACAATGCAGCAATAACAGTACCTATCATTCCACATGAATGAAATTCACTTCTAAATTGTACATTATAAAATTTTCATGAGTAGACAAGGAATTCTGAATTTAGCTATGCTAGGCAAATAATTATTCTTTAATTTTTTAGGAAAAAAGAAACAAAGAACTAAAACTCTTTAGATATCTTTTCTTCTTTTTTATTTTACTGGCAACTTTATTGAAAAGAAATTCAACTCCAAGATGAAAATGAGTCAGTTTGAGGTAGTTGCCCGTGAGGTAAGGAAACTATTGAGAAATAGCTTATGAAAATTTTATAAAGTTTTTTAATTTATGAATTCAAAATTTTATGAATTTGTGAATTCTCTATGAACATGACTTATGAAAATAGTCTATGAAAAATTTCTCATACTTTTTTGATAATACTATTCTCCAAGTTCTTTCCATGTGGGGTTTTTGCTAATTATTTCTGTCTTGATAACAAGACATTTTCTAGTACTGATAACAAGACAAGTGCTATTTATTCCATAGCACTTCTTTTTAAAGAGATTGCACTATTTGGAATATATCTTTGGTGGAAAGGTTGACTGTGAGCTTTGCATGAAAATAAGATAATGCAGAAGCTTTGATAATGGGACTAAAACAACAGGCCATTATAAACAAAGACCTTCGAGTTGGAAGGAAGTTTATTGTCCTATGGGTGGCATGATATAAGAAATGTAAGGACTTAAGGACTTTATAAATCAGTGGTTCTTCTTGTTGGCATTTGTTAGTTAACTAGCAAAAAAATTTAATGATTTATAAAAACTCAGTTGATTAATTGACATGTAATTTGAATGAGCTAAGTTAACAGAAGTTGAAATTGTTTGGGTCAGTCTCTTGTCTGAGTAAGGAATGGATTCTTTTAGTTACCTAGTCACTTTTAGAGAATAAACTATCCAGGTGCGCGCTCTTTCTCTTTCTCTCCATCTTCCTTCCATCCTTTCTTTTTCTTTCTGATAAAATAGCTTATCATGGGAACTTTTACTCTATGTTCTATTTCCATAGATCATAGATAACTCAACTTATTTATAACATAAAGTAAAATGAATTGCAATTAAAATTTTAGCAAAAGTAGGAAATACTGTTAATCATAGAATCATAACCACGAATAAATTCCATGCTAAGTATGTCTATCTTATTATCTTATAAAGTGAAGGGGAAAATAGAATTCTGTAAAACTTTTATTAAGTAGCCATTGATTTCATCATGGAATGTTCATGTGAACTTTTGATTTCGTTGTTTCTTTGAGATGTAAAGGAAAAGTTCTTGCTTCATTTGGAAAACTGTATATTCTCACCTGAAGCTTGATTTTACTTGGAAACAAAGACTGAAGGTTTCTATGATAGAAATGTGATGATAATGACATATTCCAAAATTCTTTAAAGTTGATATATAACCAAGAAACTTAGACCATTGTACTATTCAAAACCACTAGGTATTCTGTCTGGAGGCCTTGGATAATATTTTTTGTGGTTTTCTTGACAATAGTAATTGAACTTTTGTGGAGAAATCAAGCTACCAGCACAACCATTATGCTTACTATTTGAAGCCAGTAGGTAGTCTGTCTGGAGGTCTTGGATGATAGTCTTTGTGGTTTCTTTGGCAATAGTAATTGAACTTTTTGGAAGAAATCAAGCAACCATAAAGACTTATGACCTGCTTTTATGCTCTTTTTTCCATTGACTTTCCCTTTCAGTTTTAGAGATGACAAGAATAGTAGTTATGCCTATCCAGTAGTTTTATGGCTTCATGTGTGTCTGGTTATCTTCAATTTTGTGTTGGTCATTGTATTTGAAAGCCTCTTTGTAGAAAATATTTCTGTTTTATATCTTCCTCCAAAGAGTATTTTCTTCACTTTTTCTTGGCATGGAGCACTAGCAATCCATGACCACCTTAATCCAAATTCAGAGTTTGAAATATTCTGCAATGCAGAAATGACTTGAAGCTAGGCAGCAATCCATTGTAGAACTGGCTTATTTCCAACGCAATTACAATTCAAGTGTAATTCTTTGAATCCTAATCGAAGTGAGAGTTAGTTTATCAAAATGTCTGCCCTTGTGAGCCCTGAACTCTGTTGTCTCTAGTTCTAAGTGTCACCAAAAAAGCAGCTCAGCTGATTTCCTGCCTTTCAGTGTTGGAAAGTGCTTTACAGATGAAGACCATCCAAGGGCCAGAATTGTCTGGTTGAATCTTGGGCTGGTAATTACTTAATATATTGTTAGCTCTTTAATAATTCTGATAGATTTAAAGGAGTTCTAAAATATGAAATATAGTTTTTTAAGTTATTTTTAGTGGGAAAGTGATTCCAAATTAATTTACCATTAATAGAAGCAGAAGTCCCATATTCCTTTTAAATGTAACTATTCCATCATGTAACTTCTCTTTGGGCATTTTTTCCTGTGAAATTATTTTTGTGTGTGTGTATACACCCACACACATATACATATATATATAATTTATGTAGAATTTTTAAGAGAATTATATATATATATATAACATATAGAATAGGATTTCTGGATCATAAGATATAATATCTTTAACTGGAGTAGATGATAGTAAACGGCTATACTGTGATGGGAGTATGAGGTAGTATACTCCCATCACAGTATATGAGTGTTCCCAGATATTGGAAATTCTTTTAGCATTAAACATTTAAAAATGTTGTCAATATGGTGGAGTAGTTGTATTTTATCGAAGTTTTAGTTGGCATTTCCAATTTTTAATTTGATTGAACCCCTTTGTGTGTTTTTAGTTTCCATTTGAATTTTTTTCTTTTGAGGAGTGCCTGTTATCTCTTGCTCATTTTAAAAAACTGTGTTGTTTGTTACTTTCTTACTGCTATGTAGGATTCTGGGTCTTTGTCTCTTAATTGTGCTGCAGGGATCTCCTTCCACTCTGAAGTCTTTTTCACTATCTTAGTGATAATTCTGCAGGAGTAGAGGTTATTCATTTTATGGAACTCAAATTTATTAATATTGTCATTCATTACTAATGCATTTTATGTTTCATTTAAGAAATTATTTCCTACCCTAAGATCAGAAGATTTTGTCTGACATTATCTTTTAAATATCTTTTAATTTTGTTTTTCAATTTTAGATCTTTAAACACTTGTAATTTATTTTTGTGTATGGTGTAATTCATGGGTTCAATTTCACTTTTTTTTTTGAAATGGATATCCAATTTTCCTACCACTGTTTATTAACAAGATTGTCTTTCCCCACTGCTCTGTTGGTAGGTAGAGGAGTGGTAAGGTGGTAACTTCTGTCATAAATCAAATATTTATATATGTAGGATTCTATTCTGAGCTTTTCACCCTATTTCATTTTTCTACTTGTCTATCCCTGCATAAATACAACACAATTCTAAATACTCTACTTTTATTATAAATACTGATATCTTATAGGGCAAGTTGTTACATCTTGTTCTTCTAGTTTGTAATGATTATTTATTGCCCTTTGCATTTTCATATAAATTTTAGAATAAGTTTCTCAAGGTCCACCAAAAGTGAAAACAAATAACCTTTGTTATTCAGAATTCCAATTGGAATTGCATTTAAGCTACAAATAAATTAGGAAAAAATTGTCATTTTTGCAATAACCAGTCTTCCAATCCTGAATATCTTATAAACTGCTTATCCTGTAGGGTTTTTAGCCTGAGCAAATGCCAGTAACTAAGCAACTCTTAATAAAATGTTTCATATATGTGTTAGATCATTTTCATCATTATTAGTAGGAACATTTTATGGTATATCACTCTATACCATATCTATATCTTTCTTTATTGTTTCTCAAAAAGGTTGATAATTTTTTGGAATTTTCTTGATAGAGGTTTTGCACAACTTTAATTTATTCCTAGATATTTGATTTTTTTTAATTTTATTTATTTATTTATTTATTTATTATTATTTGATATTTTTTATTCTGTTTTTAGATGGAATCATTTATATGTTTTAGTCTATATCTATTTGTTGCTGCTATACAAAAATTGAATTGATTTCTTATATTGATTTAAATCTAACAACCTTGCTAAGCTCTTTAATTAATTCTAATAATTAACCTATGGGATATTTTGGATTTTCTAATTTTATCATCTGTTAATGACAATTTGGTTTTTTTCCTTTCAAGACTGATCTTACTATTTTCTTTCTTTTTTTCACTGTGGGCTAGGGTCTCTTTTAAAATATTGAATAGATATTCTGACAGTAGACATTTTAACCTTTTTCCGCAACTTAAAGGGAAAATTTTCAAAGCTTCACCATTTAATACAGTGTTCACTATAGGTTTTTTGTAAATACCCCTTATCAGGTTAAGAAAACTCACTTTTGTTCCTAGTGTGGCACAAATTCTTATTAATGGACTTTAAATTTTATCAGTGCTTTCTCTACATCTGTTGAGCTTAAAATATATTTATCTCCTTTTATTTGTTTATGTAGTGGTGAATTATCGATACATTAATAGATTTTTTAAAATGTTAAGCCAACAATTCATTATGGAATAAAATCAGTTGGTCATGATATAGTATCCTCTTGTATATTAATGGATTTGGTTTGATAACCTTTAAAAACATTCTTGTATTCAAAGCAAGACTTGAAACTGACTTTTAATATAACTTTATCATGCTGTCCTTCAGGTTTGCTATCAAGTTGATTATAAAATGAATTGGAATATAACGTGTTTCTCTATTCTCTGAAAGAATTTGTATAAGTCTGTGTTTTAGTTTACCTGAGTTGCCATAACGAAATACCATAGACTGGGTGGCTTAAACAACAGACATTAATTTTCTCACCATTCTTGAGGCTAGACACCTGAGGTCAGGGTGCAGCATGGTTGGACTAGGGTGAAGTCTCTCTTCCTGGCTTGCAGATGGCCACCTTCTCACTGTGTCCTCACATCAGAGAGAGAAAGAGAGAGAGAGAGAGGAGGAGAGAGGGGGAGAGAGAGAGAGGGAGAAAGAGAGAGACAGCAATTAAGAGCAAGCTCTCTGGTGAACAAACTCATCATAATCCAGAGCATACAATCCTATCATTAGGGCTTCACCCTCATTACTCCATCTAAACCTAATCACTACCCAAATGTCCCATCTCTAGATACTATCACATTGGGGGTTAGGGCTTCAACATATAACATTTGAAGGAACATGACTCAGTCTGGAGCAATCTGGAATTGTTTCTTCAGTCACTGCGTGGTAAACTTACTCATAAAGTTATCTGGACCTGTAGTCTTCCTTGTGGGAAGAGTTAGTTTACACTTGGTTCAATTTCTTTAAGGGATTATTATTTAGTTTCTCCATCTCTTCTTGAGTCCAATTTTGTGTAAGATACACTTTCCTGGGAACTTATATATTTGTTCACAGTATCTCCTTTTTATCTGTTTCATGTCTGCAACATCTGCAGTGATTTCTGCCCTTCATTCCTAATATTCTCTCTCTCTCCTTTTCTACATCTCTCCCTCACCCCCTCCATTGCTCACTCCCCTCTTGGTTAATCATACAGCAGAACTTGTCTTTTCAAACATACACCTTTAGCTTTGTTGGTCTTCTCTAGTTTATATTTTTAAAACATTTTACTAATTTTTACATTTATCTCCATTTCCTTCTTCCACATTTCTTTGGTTTTATTTCCTGATAATTTTTCTAACTACCTTAGATAGATGTTTAATATGCTTAGTTTATCAATTTTCAACATTCCTCTTTTCTATTATATGCATTTCCTGCTAATAATGTTATTTTACATGTTGCTTTATATTCACCCCATAAGCTTTGCTATATAGTATTTGTTATTTACACAGTTCAAAATATTTTCTAATTTCTTTGACCCATGTGATATTTTGAATATGTTATTTAATTTCTGAAAATTTGGGGAATTTTCTAGTTACCAGTTTCTGAATGATTTCTGACATAAATGTATTGTGATCAGAGAACATATTTTATATGGTTCAGATCTATTTAAAAATATTGTGAAATATGAATCATGTACAAAGAAAGTACACCAAATAGCTATATAGCTTAACAAATTATTATAATGTGATTGTTCATGTTACTATCATACAGGGTAAGCTACAGAACAATTACAAAACCCCAGAAATTACCTGTGCCCCTTTCCAATTTTCTCTGTGTTTCTGCTCCTTTGATATTTGTTGACATGTACTTTATGGCACAATATACAGTCAATTTTCTAAATGTTTCACGTGTGCTTGAAAAAATATGTATTCTACAATTTCAGGGTATAATGTTCATAGGTCAACTTTGTTAATTATATTTTAAAATCTCTATAGCCTTACTTATTTTTTCTATTCATTTTATCAACAACTAAGAGAGATATATCATAATCTTCCTTTATAACTATGGATTTGTCCCTTATTTTGGTACTATCAATATTTGCTTTTTTTTTGAGGCTATATAACTAGATGCACACAAACTTAGGAACATTATTATTTCCTACTGGAATTTTTCACTAAATCTTTCTTGTCTTTTATGTTCTCTTCTATTTTTCTGTGTTTTTATCTGTATTTGCATATTCTTGTATTTTCTCCTGACTAATCTTCCAGTTTTCTACTTTTTACTATTTTACTGCTGTTTGGTTTGCTGTCAAACATGACCACTGAGCATATTTTTAAATTTTTAAATTTTATTTTTTACTCTTTTGTAGTATTGAATTTTGATAATGATTTTGTGTGTTATGTTTTTACTATATTGTATTTTATAATACTTTTTTTTCCTTTAAACTGTATTTGGTTGTTTCTCAAACTTGCTTTGATTCTTTTTATAGCTTCCTATACTCTGCAGTTATTTTATATATAGTAACCTGTTTTGTAGTCTGTTTGTGATAACATCACTATGCAAAGTCTTGTATTTTCTTTTTCCATGTGTGTTTGGTTATCATCTTCAATTCTCATTGCCCTTGAAAAATCATTTTTGAGATTCCCCAGAGCTTGGGGTCTAGATACCTTTATTTTGATGATATAATTTGCTTATACATACTCTAGTGGATAGTAAAAATCTAAGATCACCTTAAACTGATTTTGGAGCTTAAAGTTACAAAGCTGCACAAAACCCACAGAGGACATTGTAGGGTGGTAGATTTCTTAAACATTATGACATAGTGCACCCGTGAAAAATAATTTTGATAAATGAAATGATGATTGACAGGAGTTTTGTGGTAAGAAGAATTTCTCCCCAACAGGCAAGGCCTCATTCCCCAGCCGGCAGAAGAAAAACAAGTAAAACGTGTCTATTATAGAAAGAGTAATAATAAGAATAGTTGTATGTATTGAATACTTACTCTATGCCAGGTACTGTTAAACACAATATAAAATATATTATTTAATCTTTAGCCTATTTTATCATCATTTTGCTGTTAAAGAAAGTCTCCATGAGGTCAAACAACTTGCCTAAGGCACAAGTGGCTAATAAATAGAGCTGAAATTCATCCTCTGGTTCCTCAAGAATATATGGGCAGAGGAAAAAAATTGTTCAAAGTATCATCTTTGGCTTTTTCCCAAAAAGTACATTAGCATGTTAGTATAGAAACAGTGGTTGGCAAAGGAAATACCTAAGCATTACCTTGCCTCCCTGACTTACTTAGACAGTTAATTCATTTTATCCAGTCTTGAATAAATTCTCATGCTGCACTAAGCTATTTTTATGGGTGAAAGGTCATAAAATACTTTTGAATACTTCTGGATTAAAAAAAAAAGTAAGATACTCTTTTCTGTTTGATTAATGTTGCTGCTGCCTAAAGTATTATTGATGGCACTTGACATTGGTACAAATGTCATCTTTATATTATTTTAAAGAAGAAATAAGAAAAGAGATATTGACAAAGAAAAATAAAATGATTTTTTGTCAGCTTGTAAGTGAAGCCTTTAAATCGTTGATTCTCAGTTTTAATGGAGGGGTATAAGGACAAATAAACAAGTCAGCCTGCAAATCAGGAAAAATGATCTGTTAACAGATACCGGCATTTTGTGACTCATAGTCTCTCTCTCCTTTCTTTTTTGAAAGGCAATAATACAGTTGTTTTGAAATCCTGAAAAAGCTTATTCACTGCTGCATTGACTTATATTGCTAACTCTTCAGTACAATTTTTAACACGCAAAATCAGCTGCAGAGTTACTGTGCCTCTGTGCTTGGAAACTCAACAGCACTTTGCTCTGCTTATGTGTCATAACTGCTCATGAATTTTTTATCATTGCTTATCTGGATAATTTGTGACACTGCATTCAGAAGTAACTTTCCAAATTGTAAATCTGACCACAGAACTCCTTGCTTAAAATCTTTTAGCAACTTCTCTTTGTCTGCAAGATAAGACAGAAATGCTACAGCTAGTATACAATGCCTTTCATTTTTGGCCTCTGGCTAACTCTCCAGTCTCACTTTAAATTTCCTCCTTACTTCCTCTGCCCTCAGCTACGCCAAATTATTTGCTATCCCTCAAATGGGCCATGGTGTGCATTACACACACTGTTCCATCTGTCTGCAAAGCCAGCCCTGCCCCTCCTTTTTTCAGATTTCTTGGCACATTTCTTCCTTTACAACTAGGTTCCCCTATCACTACCTCTTTGGAGCTCTTAGGCTCACCCCAACAAAAACCTGCTATGTTCTCAGTTCATTAAGCCTCTAGGGACCTTATCCTGGCTTCTACATCAGTGCTTCTCTATTGTATTGTAATTATTCGCAAGCTTACTGCTACTTTCCCAAAAGGCCTTAAGCTTGACAGCAAAAGCAAAATATATTTCGTTGTATAAAAAAAGTGTATGGATGATACCTAATTCACAAAGTTATTGTAAAGCATTGTGAAATGATGGGTAGGAAACCCTTCGTAAGCTATCAGACAGTAAAGAATCTCTATTTATGTTTTTACCTATTTTCTGCCCAAATGCTTAGCATGCAAGCCAGGCCAGATTACACTTAAAGACATTTTGAGGAGGGTTGAAAAGTATGCATTTTTGTGATTGAGCTTGTAAGATGTGCAAAGACTATGAGCATGATTAGATATTTAAGGAACACTATCTGATATCAGAAAGCCTATTACCTATATGAGGGGTCCCCAATCCCCAGCCATGGACTGGTACTGGTCTGCGACCTGTTAGAAACCGGGAGGAGAGCAGCAGGAGGTGAGCAGAGGGCGAGCAAATGAAGCTTCATTTGTTGCTCCCCATCCCTCGTGTTACTGCCTGAACCATCCCCCCCGCCCTGTGGAAAACTGTCTTCCACGAAACCAGTCCCTGGTGCCAAAAAGTTTGGGGACCACTAACCTATATTGTGAGATAAGACAAAAACACCCAAGATCTTTGGATAACACATGATTCAGGATTGCCTAATGACTGAATGGGCCTTTGGTGCTACGGGAGTTACTGAGTGTGGCGTGGGAAGGCCATTATGAGGAAGCTGATTTTGAATTAGGTTTTAGGGGAGATTGAAATGTGAAGGGTCATGACCTTTTAATTGAGGAAGTGGGTGTACCAAGGCAAAGGAAGGAGCTGCCATGCTCTTTTTTATTAAATTTATTATACTGTGAGTGCAACATCTGAGATCAGCCCTTTTGTGAATTTCTCTGGCATTGATCGCATGATGAAATTCTGTACATTCTTCAAGGTTTAGCTCAAATGTCACTAAAAATGCCCAGTGGAAGTATTCCTTTCTTCTTCTCTCTGAATTTCCAAGAGCACATCTTGTAGGACCAAGGTCAACTTTGTATAGCAGACCCCCCCCGCCCCTTTCTTAATAGCTTAAGCAATAGAGATATTTATTGTTTTTATGACTCCACAATCATCAAATACTCAGGCTCCTTTTTATTTTTCTGCTCCTCCCAGCTTCCATCTTGGATCTTCTCATCATACAAGGTGGCTGCTGGAGCTCTAACCATCTTGTTTAAGTTTCAAACAGCAGGAAACAGGAAGGAAAGTGAAAAAGAAACATACTCCTGTAAAGAACTTACCAAGGAATCCAGCTCAACTTTGACTTTCATTTCATGAATCAGAGTTTCCCATGGCCACATCAATAGCAAGTGAAGTTAGTAACAAAGCCATGCCTAACTACAAGAACATTGCAGGCTAGAAGAAAATCAGGGTCTGGTATTAAGAGGAAGAGGAGCATGGATACTGTATGGATAGCTGTGAGTCTCTACCACAAGCACATTCTTTTCATGTTTCTTGAGACATTTATCATTATTTTTTTTCATGCCAATTATTTGGGACAATGCTTATTTTCCCCGACCAAACCCTAATTCTTTGAGAGCAAGGGCCATAGTTTATAAATAAAGGGAATTAGTTAAATTTTTGAAGAGAGAGAACTGGATGAAATCAGGTGGAGTGTGCAGTGGAGTACTGGGAGATAAGAAAAGCAATGCAGATTAGGACTAGATTATAAAAGTAAGGAGTAAATGAAAATTCTATTATTAAAAGTTATAAGCATTTACCTCAGTTTCTCCAAAGGATAATTAAGGAAACAAAATTGACCTCTCAATTTACTTTGACGTTTGTGTCAATGCAGTGACAACTAGCAATCTCATTTTTTCTCCAAGAGGAATAAGTGGCTATGACATTGACCTATCCAAGGTGAAAATAGTAAATAAAGGAAATTAGCTATGCAAAATGTGGTTGTCAGAAAGTCTACACAAAGAAATGACCCTTGCACATGGGACGTTTCCTTCAAAGAGATAAGATGGAAGAACAATAGAAACAACAGACATTTACACATTTGACATTTTCTACAAAACTTTCCTTTTTTGGAATCTGCAAGAATGTGCAAGATTTTGGTTTGTTTCATTAAAATATTTGTTTTTTATATCAGCGTTCTCACACTAAAAAATCTTTCAAGAGCGTTTTAGAATTTTGGCCAGCACTGTATTCACTGTGGTTGAAGAACCTATTTTCCTACATCAGTAGCCTTCAAGGTTTTAAAATCATAGACCCTATGGGTAAAACATTTTTTACTCTGCTTACTTATTCATACTTATTATTTCTAAATTCATGGTGAAATTTATTGTGTGTTTTATCAAATATACTCCAATATAGAAATTAAATGATGGGTGATATAAAATATATATTACCAAAATTTCACTATTTTCTTCTTACCCCCAAATGGACCATCTTCACATCTTTACAAATGAGAGAACAAACCTCATTTAGCCCCTATTGCCACCTCCCTTCACCCCTCACCTCTTTCCCTTTCTCTCCAGAAAGTTGGGAAGACTATTGAGGTTAAACAGTGTTTTTCAAACATTTTGGACTCAGGAAACCCTTACACTCTTTTTTAAATAAAACATTTGAAGTATAGTTGATTTACAATATTGTGTTACTTTCAGGTGTACAACACAGTGATTCTTTTCCTGTATAGGTTATTACAGGATATTGAATATAACTCCCTGTGCTATACAGTAAATCCTTATTGCTTATTTTATATATATAGTGGTGTGTATCTGCTAATCCCATACTTCTAATTTATCTCTCTCCAACCATTTTCCCCTTTGGTAGCCATAAGTTTGTTTTCTATGTCTGTGAGTCTATTTCTGTTTGTAAATAAGTTCACTTGTATTATGTTTTAGATTCCACATAAAAGTGATATCATATATTTATCTTTGTCTGATTTACTTCACACTGTATGATAATCTCTAGGTCCATCCATGTTGCCACAAATGGCATTCTAGGTCCATCCATGTTGCTGTAAATGGCAATATTTCATTCTTTTTTATGGCCAAGTAATATTTCATTGTGTGTGTGTGTGTGTGTGTGTGTGTGATATACATATATCACATTTTCTTCATCCATTCATTTTTTAAAATTAATTAATTAATTTATTTTATTGGCTGTGTTGGGTCTTTTTTGCTGTGCACGAGCTTTCTTTTAGTTGCAGTGAGTGGGGGCTACTCTTCGTTGTGGTGCGCAGGCTCCTCATTGCTGTGGCTTCTCTTGTTGTGGAGCTTGGGTTCTAGGCGCATGGGCTTCAGTAGTTGCAGCACATGGGCTCAATAGTTGTGGCTCAAGGGCTCTAAAGCACAGGCTCAATAGTTGTGGCACACCGGCTTCGTTGCTCTGTGGCATGTGGGATCTTCCTGGACCAGGGATGGAACCTGTGTCCCCTGCGTTGGCAGGCAGATTCTTAACCTCTGCACCACCTAGGAAGCCCATCCATTCGTCTTTTGATGGACACTTAGGTTGCTTTCATGTCTTGTCTATTGTAAATAATGTCATAATAAATATTGGGATGCATGTTATCTTTCCAAATTAGCATTTTCACCTCTTCCAAATATATGGGAATTGCTGGATCATACTGTAGTTCTATTTTTAGTTTTCTAAGGAATCTCCATACTGTTTTCCATAGTGGCTGCACCTATTTACATTGCCACCAACAGTGTAAGAGAGGAAGCCCTTACACTCTTAAAAAACAAATGAAAACCCTAAAAAGCTTTGATTTAAGTGGATCTTACCTATAAATATTTATCATATTAGAAATTAAATACAGCATTCAGTCTTTGGGATATTTTGTTTAAGTTGAAGTATATCCAGAAAACTTGGCTTCACATGGATATGTCATTGGAAAAAGGAGGACTTCTTGGACCCCTTGGAAAGACCCTGGGAACCCCCTGGGGATCCTTGAACCACACTGAGAACTGTTGAGGTAAAATAATATGTAGCTACAAAGTGTTAAAAAACCAAAGAAACCAAAACAAACAGGATCCCTTTTATTGTGGAGGGAAATACAAAATTTGTATAAATACATTATTATTTGTTTTGAAGACCCAATTCCATGAGTTTATAGAGCATATTTTGTTATACTGGCATCTATATGCTTCTGTTTAAAATGAGGATCCAGAATGCAAGTCTCGCTTGCATAGTGCTGAGAAAGAAGAGAGTTCTGTCCAATAGCATCTATAAATCTGTTAAACATCTACTGCCTGCTTCGTTTTAGAAAAGGAAATGTCTTTACTTGAAAGTCATTTCATGTATAAATGAGATAATGAACGTGAAAGTGTTTATTTTCCCCCTCCCTCCCTCTTCTCACAGCCATTCTGGGTAAGGCCCTTCAGAAAGAAAAATAATCTTTTGAGGAAAGGTTTTTCTTCTTATTAAAAATATATGTAAACATCCACGCACACATCCACACCCAAAAATGTCTTAGGAAAAATATATTTTCTGTTTATATGACCTGGTAGTCTGTTGAAGGAAGATAGGCAGGTTTGGGCCTGTTTTCACTCTTAATTATGATTCAGTGTCATTTATGCAGTTGAAGGAGGCTCAATGTGGCATAAAACAGAGCCTGGCAGAGGACACAAATTTTCATGAATCCCTTGGAATATTCCCGAGGCTTTTGGATACAGATGGTGACCTGCTAATGCTATGTCTGGGCCACCACTGTTTTGAAGGGACATGTGCTTTGCTTAGATATGTCAAATTACATTCTGTACAGTATGGATGAGACAGTGTGGGAATCTTCTGCTTCTTTCCTTTAACTAGTTCCTGCCTTTCTTTATGAAATTATGCCAATGTCACAGGTAGTTTATTAGTCTCCTATTGCTGCTACATCAAACTACCACAAAGTTGTAATTTAGTGGCTTAAACAGTACAAATTTATTATTTTACTATTCTGTGGATCAGAAGTCTGACACGAGTCTCAGTGGGCTAACATCAAAGTGTCAGCGTGGCTGCCTTCCTTTATGGAGATTTGATTTCCTTACCTTTTCCAGCTTTTGGCGGCCACCTACATAGCTTGGCTCATGTGCCCTCCCTTCATTTTCAAAGTCAGCAATCTAGCATCACTCTGAGCTTTCTCCTGTCATCATATTTTTTTTTTCAACCTCATCTGGAAAAGATTTTCTGTTTTTTAAAGACTCATGTGATTAGACTGAGCTCACCCAAATAATTCAGGATAATCCCTCCATTTTAATATTTGTACCCTTAGTTATGTCTGCAAAGTCCCTTTTGCCATGTAAGGTAACATCTTCACAGGCTCCAGGGACTAGGGTATAGACATCATTGGGAGCCATTATTCTGCCTAACACACTGAAATAAATCTCAGTGGTTTTAGTTTTGCTAACCCCATTTTTAAACCATCAAAGCAAAAAAGGGGAGGCTAAAAGAGAGGAAGAAACTTATGGAAAAATAATATTGATATCATCAACTGTAGGTTGGAAAACACATATTTAAAAATATATTATCCCACATATATTAGGTTAAAACTTTAGGATTCCGAATCAGTTGTGTTTGTTACCTAGTCAATTTTACTATAAGAAAGACAAATGTCTGCACTTCACAGTCAGCTCATGTACCATTTGATTCACTGGTTGCTATGGAGATCACCCATTTTAAGTAAATATTAGACAGTACATAGGTCTGCATAAGATGATGTGATGTGAATGGGCATGCGTTCTGAGGTCTTTCTTATTCCTTAAAAAGGTGTCTTTTCCTTTTATAGATTTTTTTTAGCTGAATTCTTACCTCACTTTCTTTTGCTTTACAGAACTTTTCAGACACATTAGACTGACATATACATTTTATTTACACAATAAAATGATTCTAAGAAAATGCAAACTACCATTTCCTGATTTCATTCACATTGTTGAAATCAACATAAAAACAACATTCTTAGACAAATTTTAGGTAGGTTAACTTAAGTTAATTAACATTATTTAGAGACTGTATTCAATCTGAAAGATATGTATTTTGTTTTTCTCAGATTTATTGAGGTATAATTGACAAATACAGTTGTAATATATTACATGACATCATCCAATGTGATGATGATTTGATATATGTATACATTGTGAAATGATTATCATGATCAAGTTATTTAACACACATACCACCTCACATAGTTGCCCCTTTTTTTTTAATGAGAATGCTTAAGATCTATTCTCTTAGCAGATTTCAAGTATACAATACAATATTATTAACTATGGTCACTAAGCTGTACATTAGATACTCAGAACTTATTCATTTAAAACTGAAAATTTGTACACTTTGACCAATATCTCCTCATTTCCCCCATTCCCCACACCTCTGGTAACTACCACTCTACTATCTCTTTCTATGAGTTTGATTTCCTTTTTTTTTTTTGTTTTCCACATATGAGTGATACCATGTAGTATTTGTTTTTCTTTCCTGGCTTATTTCATATAGAACAGTGCCTTCAGGGTTCATCCATGTTGTTGAAAATGGCAGGATTTTCTTCTTTTTCTAAATGAATTTTAAAGATTACATACTTAATTTGATATATTTAAGCATGATATTCAGTTCATAAGTCTAAAAATGCAATATTAATTTGGTGGATGAATCAGGGGTAAACCATGAATAAATTAGATACCTGGTAAGGTTACTATTCAGAATTGAAGGAGAAAGGAAGAATTTTTCAGAAAAGCAAAAGCTGCAGAAGTTCATCACCACTAAGCCAGCCTTACAAGAAATGTTAAGGGGAATTCTTTAAATGGAAAAGAAAAGGCCATAACTAGAAACAAGAAAATTATGATTTAAAAAATTTTACTGGTAAAAGTGAACATATATCAAGGGTAGTAGCTCAACCTCCTATAAATCTAGTATAAGGTTTAAAAGACAAAAGGGGTAAAATCATCTATAGCTAAAATAATTAGTTAAGCAACACACAAAATTAAAAAATGTAAAATATGACATCAAAAACATAAAATGTTTAGGGGAATAGTAAAAATGTGCACAATGTACTCAAACTTAAGTGACCATCAACTTAAAATAGACTGCTAGGGCTTCCCTGGTGGTGAAGTGGTTAAGAATCTGCCTGCCAATGCAGGAGAAATGGGTTCGAGCCCTGGTCTGGGAGGATCCCACATGCAGCAGAGCAACTAAGCCCATGCAATACAACTACTGAGCCCACATGCTGCATCGACGGAAGCCCATGTGCCTAGATCCTGTGCTCCACAGCAAGAGAAGCCACTGCAATAAGAAGCCTGTGCAGTGCAATGAAGAGTAGTCCGCCGCTCCACGATGAAGAGTAGCCCCTGCTCTCCACAACTACAGAAAGCCTGTGTGCAGTAGACCCAATGCAGCCACTAAAAAATAAATAAATAAGTAAACTGCTAAATACATAGGTTTTTATTTATAAACCTCATGGTAACTACAAGCCCCAAACCTATAACATATATACAAAAAAATGAAGAGAAAGGAATCCAAAGGTAATACTAAAGAAAGCCATCAAATCACAAGAAAAGGGAACAAGAGAAGAAAGAAACAGAGAACTACAAACACAACCCCAAGAATAATAAAAAAAAATGGCATTAAGTGCATACCTATCAACAATTACCTTAAATGTAAAGAAATGTTCCAATCAAAAGACATAAGGTAGCTAAATGGATAAATAAGACCCATATATATGCTGCCTGCAATAGACTCATTTCAGATTTAAGGACACATACAAACTGAAAGTGAATGGATGCAAAAAGATATTACATGGAAACAGAAAGAAAGCTAGGGTGGAAAGCTGATATGACAGTGATCATCTCAGACAAACTAGACTTTAAAGCAAAGATTGTAGCATGAGACAAAGAAAGGCATCAGATTGTGAAAAAGAGGTCAATCCAGCAAGAGGATATAAAAATTGTAAATATCTATGTACCCAACACAGGAGCACCTAAATACATAGAGCAAATATTAACATACATAAAGGGAAACACAATATTAGTAGGGGACTTTAACACCCCACTTACATCAATCGATAGATCATACAGACAGAAAATCAATAAGGAAACATTAGCCTTAAATGACACATCAGACAAGACACACTTATTAGATGCATAACCAACAGTCCACCCAAAAGCAGCAGTATGCACATTCTTTTCAAATGCCCATGGAATAGATCACATGTTAGATCACAAAACAAGTTTCAATAAGTTTAAGAAGACTGAAATCATATTAAGCATCTTTTCTGACCATGATGGTATAAAACTAGAAGTCAACTACAGGAAGAAAATTAGAAAAATCATAAATACATGCAGGCTAAACAATAAGCTTCTAAACAGTCAATGGGTCAATGAAGAAATCAGAGAGAAATAAGAAATATCTTGAAACAAATGAAAATGAAAATACAATTTTCCAAAATCTATAGTGGGGAATAGACAATCTCGTCCATAAATATTGGGAAAACTGGATAGTTACACACAAAAGAATGAAACTGGAGCACTTTCTTATACTATACACAAAAATAAATTCAAAATGAATTAGACTTAAATGTATGAACTGAAACCATATAACTCCCAGAAGAAATTATATACTTTTTGACATTAGTCTTAGCAATATTTTTTTGTATGTGTCTCCTCAGGCAAGCACAGCAAAAGCAAAAAATAAACAAATGGGACTACATAAAACATTAACTTGAAAAGATACATGCACCTCTATGTTCATTGCAGCATTATTTACAATAGCCAAGATATGAAAGCAACCTAAATGTCATGAATCATAGACAAAATATTCTGGTTTTGTTCTGTTTTCAAACTGTATGTGAATGTAATCATGCTATAAGTATCCTTTGGTGCTTTGCATCTTTTACCTAGCATTATGTTTATAAGATTCATCTGTGTTATTGTGAGTAAATCTAAATTGTTTATTTTCATTGCTTTGCAGAGCTCCATTTCATGAATATATCAACATTATTTATTCATACTACTCTTGATGGACTTGAGTTGTTTTTAGTTTACTTACCTTTCTTCAGTGTAGACACCAGACTGGAATTGCTGTGTTACAGTATGTAGAGAGTGATTTTTGTGCTTGGCTATATAAATGCCAAAGTGTTGGCCAAAGTGTATTGTCAGTTGCACTCATACCGCCCTATATGTTAATTTCTATTGCTCCCCATTCTTGTTAACATTTGACATTGTTGAGATTTTAATTTTTAAAATAATCTGATGTGTATTTAATGTTTTCCATCATACTTTTAATTAGCATTCCTCTATTTCTATATACATTGAGTAGTTTTTCTTTTATTTACAAGGCATTCATATATCTGGTTTTATGAAGTGCACATTGAGGCCATTTTCCCAAGTTTCTATCTTGTTTTCTGTTTTATTCATTTGGTTTGTAGTTTTCTATGTATTATGGAAACTATTATTTTGCCTGTTACATTTGTTGTGAATATCATCTCCATTTCTGTGCGTTACCTTTTTACTCTCTTAATAGTGTTTTTGAGAAACAGAATTTGTTAATTTTAATGAAGTACAATTTGTCACTTTTTACTTTTTTGTTACTTCTATTTTTGGTTAGTTTTTTTCTAAGTGAGTATGTTTTGTTTAAAAAAATCTTTCCCTGTCCCAAAGTCAAGATGCCCTTCTATATTAGGTCTATAATCTGAAAGGGAGAACAGTAAAGCTTCCAGGAGATAATTAAGGAGAGTTTCTTTATGATCAGGGGATAGAAAGATTTCTTAAGTAAGAGACAAAAATATCTGTGACCTGAGCTGATTTTTATTTTGTGTAAAATGTAAGGTCAGGGTCCATTTTTTTTTTTTCATAGAGACACTAATTGTCATAGTACAATTTATTGAATGTGATTCTTTTCCCATTGCTGTGCATGCTATCTTTGTAATGAAAGTTTCATTCTGTTCTATTGGTTTATTTGTCTAATTTATGCCAATTAAACACTCTTTTAATTGAGAACTGATGGAGCAAGTGCTTCCACCTTGTTCTTCCTCTTCAAGGGTGTCTTAGCTATATATCTTTTTTTTTTTTTGTATTTCCATATAAATTTTAGAAATAGTTTGTCAGTTTACACAGACTCTCTTGTTGATATTTGATTGTGATTGTATTAAATCTGTAGAACAATATGGGCAGAATTACCATGGTTTCCATATTGAGTCTTCTAATATAGAAACCTAGATATACATCCATTTTTGTGAGTCTTTTTTAATGTTTCTAAATAATGTTTGGTAATTTTTCCTTATTCATGTTTCATTACACTTATTCCTAAGCAGTTCATTTTTTTGATGCTATTGTCAATGGGTTTTCTTTAAGCTATATTTTTTGTTTGTAGATGACGTATAAAAATGAATTGAATTTAGGTAGTAATTTTTTATTCAGCAAATTTACAAAATCTCATTAATTACAGTAATTTATGTGTCTATTCTGTTGGATTTTCTATGTAAATGATCATGATATCTTAGAACAATGACAGTCTTACTTGTTTTTAAAAAATTTTTACTAGTTAATTCCCTTTTTTTGTCTTATTGCACTGATTATAACATAATTAAAATGTTTAATAGAAGTCTGGGTAGAGAACATCTTTGTGTTGTTCCCCAACTCAAAGTGAAAATTCATAATGTTTCATCACTTATTATGATGCTTGCTGTAGGTTTTTTGTGGATATTCTTTTTCAGTATTTCAAAGTTCCTTTTTATTTTGGCCAGGTAAAAGGTTTTCTTTTTGTTGTTGTTGTTGTTTTTTAAATCATTAAGAGATGGTGAATTTTACCAATGTGTTTTCTACATCTATGAAGACGATTGCATAGTTTTTATTCCTTAATCTGTTTATGTAGCAAATTGCATTAAATCTCTAATATTATTTTATTTTAATTTTTTATTCTTTCATCGTTATCATATATTATATGCCAGGTGATATACTAAGCACTGGAAATATAGCTTTGTTCCAGACCAAGGTGTTCTTGTTTTGGTGGAGGACATAAAGGACTGTGTAATTATACAAGGTGACACATACCATGAGAGAAGCAAGGGAGGAACTGGTTCTGTGCCAGAGTATGGGCTGTGTCAGGGATGGTACCTGGAGGAGGAACCATTTCAAGCTGGGCTTTGAAGGCTGAAGACGTAAGACAAAAGAGAGAAAAGTCATTTCAGAGAGACGAAATGGCATAGGCAACAGACTGCCCAGAAAACAGTAAGGACTTCAGAGGAATGGGAAAAGACAGTAGAAGACAGATTTAAAAGACATTTTGCAGGTAGAATTGATAAAACTTGGTGTTCACTTGAAAGTAAGAATTGACAAAGGCAATGTAAGGACATTGCCAAAGATGACCCTGAAGTTTGGGCTTCTGGGTTAGTTAATCCAGGATATTTAGTTCTCAGAGTGGTGAGCTCTTGAGATGAGTGTGTGAAACTAACCTGAAGGCACTGGCTGGGCAATTAAAACTCTAGTTTGAGATTTAGGGTGTGGCTTCTAATAGAGATTTGCGCTGCTTCTTACAGTCATGGACCCTCACCAGTTATTTGCTGTTGTAGAGAGAGCATCTAAGTTTGATCTGTGGGTCAAAGAGCATGACAGAATGCATTTATTCTACATTAATTTTAAGTTTGAAAGGATAGATGCTGTTTTTTGCTTTGGTAATTTTATTGAAGAGAAATCTGAGAGAGAAAATTATAGTATATATATACTTCATTAAGTATAATTTAAATTGAGAAAGGAATTTATAGTAAAGTTCTTTAGAAGGAAGGGAAATAGAATAATCAAAACAATTCCTGGAAGATACGGCATAACCCCCTGTATTCTTTTACCACCCTTGTATTTTTACAAAACTTCAATGGAATTTTAAAAATGGGCAATTTGAGGGTAACGGTAATTGGTGATTTCCCTGATTGTTAGAGGATAAAAAAGAATCGCTTGCAGACACATAAAAAGAGATATCCTTATTAACTACAGGGGCCTTGATGTTATCCATACTGTTTACTAGAACTTTAATTATTTGCTTGATATCACTTAAATGGAATTTTCTTATTGGTTAAAGATTCTAGTGTCAAATTTAAAAGCAATTGTATGTTTCAGGGAGGTAGAATGGGGGCTTTCATGGTCCTGATAATGTTCTGTACTTGAACATAACTGTATTCACTTTGTAAGATTCATTAAGCTGTACATTTAAGATCTGTGGGTATTTAGGATATATTTTATACATCAATAAAATGTTTACTAAGAAAAGCAATTGTACATGTTTCAGATATACATAATGTGGTTATTTCTCATGCTTTTTTAAAAAAAATAGTACATGCTCTGCAGTGAAATAATTTGATTAGAAATCTTACATATTGTTACTTGTTTTTGTCTGTTGGATTTGCATATGTTTTCAGGTAGTCTCATAAAAATTGCATTGCACCAAGAAAACTGGTCTGAAAAATACAGAATGTGCTCTATGTGTGTCAGGTGATTTAAGATTTTCCAAACAGTGTTCAGAGATTCCATTTATGTACCCAAACTGCAAACTAAAACTTAGAAAAATGCTTCCCTGAGGTGAAGTTAACTTGCCTGGGACAGAAGACTTTTTAAGGATGCCAGTTTGCCCACTGTATGGCCAAGTGTTTATTCAGCTGAGGCTTGGATGAAAGCCACCACATCAATGTCACAGTCTCAGCACATGTGAGGAAAATACATGTGATACATAGCAAATTAGGTGTCATGCTCTGGGAAGGGTGGAATGGGATTGATTTGCCACTTTTAGCAATGCTCTTTTACTGTCAGCTGTGGCTTTGAGGAAAGCATTAGAGATTCTTGTCACAGATGTTTCTTTCATAAACTGTTGTGGGAGAATGACATTCTGCAAAAATGGTTTACTACTCTTCTTTCTTCTCTTGCGGAAACAAAGTACACTCACCATCCTTGCCAAATGGACTCAAGGAGTGCTCTTCATTTCTCCCACAATAGCATTAAGGATCATGACATTTTCAAAGTTGATTTTAGAACTTAGTTGGCAAATGTAGTATGTTGAGGCATTTATTCAATTTATGTGCCATTGAGGAGGTTTGTAAGACTCATTATGGGGGAGGGTAGAAACCAGCCCATTGGGTGTTTAAAACTGAAATTAAAAAATGTTTGTACAATTTTTATTTAATGGTTCACAATTGATTAAAGTAATTAATCTTTTTAGCATATTGTACTCCACACAAACTACTAAATTATAAGTTAAGAATTCTTTCTAGCTCAGCCATTGTTGTATATAAGATGGTGAAATTTATGAAGAACAATATTTGTATGAAAAAAATGATAAAACTGATGGTAATTTTAAACTTAAGGGACAAGAGCTGCTTATCCACTGAGAATTTTAATTCGTCACTTCCATTTGGTATAATTTTCACTGAGAATTTGGTGAGTAAATGGAAGCATTCTGTACATAAGTATTTTCCTGCTGAACAAAAATACAGTTACTATAGCAACTGCAACATCACATGGGATCTAAGCAATAGAAAGAATATTTTACAAAAAGTGTGTTATCCATGTGTCATATTAATTTTTCTACTTTATACTATGTACAAGTCAGACTATTTTCCTCTGATGCTATGTGGATATCCAGTATTAAATTATTCATTAAAGGTTTTTTTTTAAACATTCCAGATTGCCTAAGGAAGTTTTTCTCTTTTTAAAATATAAGTGCATACCAATTGGGGTATGTAAAATGTCACTTGCCAATTTAAATAATGAAGGTTAGAATAGGGCAATTACCTATTTTCTAAAGTGAGTTGATTTTAAATTTATGTGAAAAAATAATGCATCATATTGTTTTAAAGTGTAAGGAAAGAAAACCATATTAAGGCAGGTCATACTTGCTGGTTGAAACACTTCGTCCTTTTCCACCAGGTTGCAAATATGAAGTCTTAAATGTTTATTTTCAAAGACTCCTGTCCTTGTTGCTGACAGGGAACTTAAATTTTTGATTAATTGAGTGTAAATGAATGAGAAACAGATGGTGAAAATATCATTTTTTGATACAGATGAGTTTAAAGTTATATTTCCCTAAATTGTTTTTAAAAAAAAAAAAACAAACCACAAACACCTAGCAATTTACTCATTCTGTGGTCTGGATGGAATCCTCTATGAAGCAGAAACATGTCATGGAGCTTTTCTGTATAATTATCTCCTAATTCTATGTTTCAAAGTATCTGTTCTTATTGCACTTTGGAGTCTGTTTCTACAGCAGAAAAGTTGAGTATTTTCCTAAAATCATATTTACGACTGTTACTTTTGTGAAACAGGCTGTGTTCTCTGGAAGTTTTGCTAAATAACAGGTTCACTATACTAGAGTGGAAGTAGTTTCAAATTCTTTTTTTATTTCATACTCTTCCTTTGTGAATTCCGGATTCACATGGTTTATGACCGTGATTTAAAATCTGAAGGTCACTGAGGAGAGACTGAGAGAGGTGTTTGGAGTGACTCTTCTCTCTTCCTTTAAGAAATACTGTAATATCTTAATAAAGATTCAAACTGGAATTGTTGGAGCCACAAAGACTTTTTTTTTGGAGGCAATGCCTATAACATAAACTGAGGGTTATTTTTGATGAAAAGTGTCTTGCAAAGTTAGGTAAAATTCAACAAATAACAGCTTGTGTGATGATTATAAAACATTTGTTGACTTGAGTTTGTATGCATATTATTTCAGAAATATGTGGGTTTGTAGTCAAAACAGGCACTTTGACGTGGTACTTTACATGTTTGTTTCAGGTTCTACTCCAATAAAGATTCACAGTCAGTTGCTTGTGTGCTAGAGGTTAGCAGAAAAGAAGTACCAGCTTTATCATTACTTTCTTCTTCCCCAGTACTAAAAAAGGATTTGTTTCAGTCTGTAGAATTGGTACTTGACCTCCTCATTTACACAGTTTTTGATTGTTGTAGGTATCCGCTTTCTTCCACCACTTCCTTAAAGAAAAAACAAGTTAGCTTTAGAAATTCACATTTAAATTCTCTTACTTATTTTTATTAGAGAGTTTTGGTTATTTGTAATAAACTTTGAGATTAATTTCCATTTGAAATAGTGATAAATAGCAGGAGAAGTACACAAGCTGTCTCTTCCCCATCATGCCATGCCAAGAAGTTGATTAAAATTTGGTTGAATTGGGTGAATTTTTGGTATCTGCGATAGATCTTGTGTATAATTTCTATTTCAAATAATGATAGAATAGCATGAACTTTGCACAGTCCTTTTCTTTCATACCATGTACCGTAATGTTGAAAAAACTTTAATTGAATTAGCAGACAAGCAGGTGTGGGTATTCTCAGGTTTTTAGAAGCTAATCTTAACTTCCCCAAAGCCTTATGGTCACCAGGGCTCGCTCGCTCTCTCTCTCTCTCTCTTTCTCTTTCCCTCTCTCTTTCTCTCTCTCTCTCTCTCTCTCTCTCTCTCTCTGTGTGTGTGTGTGTGTGTTTTAACAGCAAAAGCTGATGAATGGAATGAAGGTGTATGCTGGTTGCTGGGCTTACTGATATTGGGTTTACTACTTTACTGATGGAAATCACTCAGATCATGCATATATACAGCAGCTGTATTCAAGTTTGGCTGGCCTTGAAGACAGGTTTGTTTCTCTAAATACCTTGTCTGGAAGTTAAGGCAATGAATGACTCCTAGGTAATGGTGGTGCAATATTATGTCCCATATCCTTGTAATTTAGTCCTTCTCCAAGCACAGATAGATGAGATGCAGAAACTGGTTGATTCAAAAGGACATATGTGCTTTCGTTAGTAATATATTTTTTATTAAAATAAAAATAATTAAATAACTGCTCAATAACGAGTGATTGGTAGTAACAAAATATGATATGAAGAAATAAGAAACCCAGATACCATCAATTTTTCTTTTGATCTACATCAGAGATAGCAAACTTATGCAAAGGTAGTGCCAGCTCATGTCATTACCTTTCTATGGTTCGCCAGGATTTTCACTCTGGGGCCAACTAATGCACTTGTTGACTTTCAGTGGTCTCATTAAGCAACCTGCCCCATCTTCTGTTCTTCCCTATACTTGCTGTGGTAAGACAGTCAGTACTGATCCTTCTTGGGCGGAGGCTGCTGCTGCTAAACTGCAGTCACCAAAGAAAACACGTCAAGACTTTTTCCTCAATTAGAAAAGACATCTGCTTCTCTCTATCCCTTCTGTCTCAGCAGTTCTGGTCAGTTCATAGCCACTAAGGTTTGGACCTAAACCGACTGCCCAGAAGTGTTAAAGACTCCCCAGATGTCAAACACACCTTCTTCTGCAGTATTTCTCATTCTCCTCTCTCTTCATCTCCTTCTCCAAACCCCAGTCCCTGGCTTTTTACAGGGACCAACTTTTGAACAAGTTTTGTATATTCAGGAGAATTTGTAAACTGTTTAAAGATGTGACTTTTCAACATGTCCTTACCTTTTTAAAATGAATCCAGATATTTTTCAATTAATCTGACCCCACTTTAATCACTACTCTACAATCCTGAAGTCAATCCACATTGAAAAAATTTTCTTAGAAACAGAAAATTAGAAAATTCTAGAGTAACAGCAAGGCTTTGAAATTTTTGCTTTGAAATTCCTTCAAGCTTTTAATGAATTATTTTAAATATTTTCTTGCCAACTCTGTTTTAAGCTATTGAGAATATATGCAGTCTTAGCCTGCAAACAGTAAACTGCAACATATATTTGTGAATTAAAAGACTTCTTCCAAATGAAGTCTTTTAAGTATTGATATGCTTACATAAAATATAACACAATGAATACATGCTTAATGTAAAATGGTCAGATAGTACACAAATATTAAAGTAAAAATAAGTCACTTTTCACCTTTTCTCTTAATCCACTCTTCTCTCTGCACAGAAAAGCAATGTTTACAGGTTGGTAAATATCTCACAGGCCTTTTCCATGCATATGTACACAAACATACAACTCTATAAAATATGCATGGTTTTCTATGTCTTGAAGATCCTTCCATGTCACCCTATATAATTTTATCTCATTCTTTTTAACAGGCATACAACACAATAATTAAATTATCTTATTGCTACATACTTATTGAAAAAACCTTAATATTATATAAATATCATAAATAAACATTTTTGTCCAGCTATGAGGATTTCTATAGGATACACTACCAGGAGTTGAAATGCAAATGCAGTTTTAAAAAATTGTAAGTATTACAGTTTTATAATGATTCTGATGTTTCCAGTAGGCACAGAGGCTCTTATTGAAATTTTAATATATTATGTTCAGTCACTGAATTTTAAGAGGGCTATAAAGAGATTTAAGAAAGTGGTTTAGGGAAGATGACAACAGTAATTAAATAAATACAGAATGAGCTCTTTGGAGATAAGTTGGGAGTAAGGGCAATTTAGCCACAGAAGAGACGGCTGGCTGTTTTAGGATGCTGACCTTTTTTTTTTTTTTTCCACTTCTGCAGAAATTCCAATCGTAGATTTACATTCCAGTAATTGAAATCAACCAGACATGGTAAAGACTTTGTTGTTATACTTTTGCTTATATCCTATGACTAAGTAAAAATGGAAGTAATAAAACCAATGATTTTTGAAGTCTGAAAATTGAATAGGCATCTGCATTTCTTACGAGATCTGTGAGTTTATTTTTTTTCCCATTTATGTTCCCATTGCTTTATTAGTGCTAATTTTGAACATAAATCGCATGCCTATAGGAGTTTACAGAGACAAATGTAAGACTCAGTATTTTCTCCCAGAAACAATGAGAGTTCCCCTCTGAACTCTTGTGGTTCTGGCTCCTCCCACTCCCATGATGCCTCTCACAAAGGACTTTGGAATTCATCTGGGCACTGTCTCATCTCTCCTAAGAGATGTTAGACGTCTTAGTGGAAGGGAAAATGTTTGGTTTGTCTTTGTGTCCTGCCCAACCTTTGGCACAGTTTTTCATGTACAAACAATGCCCAGTAAATATTCTTATGAATAATTAGTGGGTCAAATGTATGGTTGCCACTGGGCACAAGGTCACTCAGAAAGCCTGACCCTGTGATGACAAATATGATGTAAGGGATGGTCTGAATGGTAGGGAATCAGGACCACTTTCTCACATAGGCAGAACAGTATCATTTTATGAAAATTATTTTTAGTGTGAAAAGGAAAAGTGGTATAAAAATCACCCCCAAAATGTAAAACATTTCTCTAGAAAATTCCATTGATTCTGTATATACAATATATACACATTATAGGATGTTATGATCAATTTTCTGTGATTCTGTTATTCTATACTTTCTAATGTGAATTTTTGATGTTTACCAAAATATTTTTTTAAGTGATTAACTAGAGAAAAATTTTGAGTTATTATTCTCTAAAGAAGGAACATGATGTACTTTGAAGCTGTTAAGGCATGAACACAAGGGAATAGTATAACCTAGGGTCTGTCTCTTACATTACTTAACATTGCTACCAAAAATAAAATGGGTACATTAGTGTTAGCTAGGAACATAGAGGCAGAAATAGCTTTCAGTAGACATTTACAGCAACACCTTTTTTTTTTTTTTTCATATCAAGCTTTTCTTTTTCCCATCAATTATTGGGCTAATTCAAGAGAACTTTTTTTTTAATAAAGATTTTTTGGATGTGGACCATTTTTAAAGTCTTTATTGAATATGTTACAATATTGCTTCGGTTTTATGTTTTGTTTTTTTGGACCCGAGGCATGTGGGATCTTAGCTCCCCAATCAGGGATTGAACCTACACCCCCTGCATTGAACTGCCAGGGAAGTCCCAAGAGAACTTTATTTTGATAGGGCTTTGATGATATTGCCGCATCTTGTAACAATATCATTCAAAAGTCTAAAGTGGTTCACAGAACTCAAAGAAACACTTACTTGTGTTTGGCTGCTTATTAAAGGATGTGATAAAGGATACAGATGAACAACCAGATGAAGTGATACATAGACCAGGTCCAGGAGAGTCTTGAGTGTCCGAACTTCTTTTTTCATGGAGTTAGAGTGCATCATCCTTCTGGTGGGGATGTGTTCGCCAACCTTGAGGTTCTCCGAATGCCATACTTTAGGGATATTATGGAGGCTTTATCATAATACATGATCAATCATTAACTCCATTTTCAAAACTTCTGTGTTCTCAAAAGAATGGAGGCATAATTTTGCCATAATTTGCTTGTTTGACATAAATTAGTCATAGTCTGGGTCAATTTTTGATGTCATTCCTCATGCTTTTTTGTAAGTTAAACCAGGATGCCTTTTTTTAAAAATAGAATTCATATCCCGGAGTCTCCGTCAGAGAGGACGGGAGGGCGTGAGTGTTGATTGTCATGTACATCTTTGGAGTCACTACTGGGAGAAAGTTAAGGAGGTATGTACCTGCAGCCTCCAGTCTTGGCACATCGGTGATCTTTTCTACAAATGGATGATACAGGGTTAGTGGGATCTGCAGGAGGCCTATTTGGTCTTTTTACCCTGTGACTTTTATAAAATTATGGACGTGGGAGAGACTGGGACCTGAGATTGACCAGATTAGTTTCCAAAATTGATTGGTGAACTGTGAAAGATTTGTTGGGAGTCTTAATACAAATGACAAGGTGACTGGATTAACTACCAGGCATTAAATTTTGAGAGGAGTGATATATTTTTTCTTTATATATCCATAATGTTAATATTTTTACTTTGGGTGTACTCATGTGGAGACTGGTTACGTTAGCAAGATAGAGAAAAAAATTCTCTCTAAACCACAGCTTTAGTAATATAATTTCTAATGAAAAGCACCAATTGACTTTAGGAAGGGGCAAACCATTTTTGCAAATAGTGATTGCATCTCCACCAAAAAATATATAATCAAATAGATTTCTTAGAAAGGCAAACCAGATACCATGATTTAAAGTGATTAAAAGTAAAGTTATTCCCTGACTATAGTAAACTTGCTTTTGGATAGTCTTGATAAACACAACAAAATGCTGGCTAACATACAAACAGGAGAGTTTTGAGAAGATTTAAAATTAACAAGAAGGAATATAAAGAGCATTAAACTCAGTTTTTGATTCATCTAGTTTTCAGTCAGGAGATAGCACAGACATAAGCCATTCAATGCTGAGGTAGATGTGTTTTCCTGTGTGTTTTTTTTTCTTTAATATAAGCTATCTGACATATATTTTTAGATGTGGGAGAAGTGAAACATAACAATTGCAGCCTTTGTAATCCTTCTTTCTTTCTAACGAAAAGGCCCAGATTGCATCCAATAAAAGCTTTCTTCTTAGCCAAAATTTGGTCAGATTTTGGTGAATAGGATTTTCCCAGAGTGGGACTAGTAGCACTCAAATTACAATAATTTATTAGAATTTGATCCTATAAGACACATAAAACTATTTTCCAGTGCTACATTTATTTCCATCATCTCTTTCTTTGCCAACTATAAATCATTTAAGTTTTCAAAGCATAAATAGTAATCTGTCTAGAAATAATTGGATGACCACATAGATGGGTCCTGTATTTTTGGAACCATTATAACATGGCTCTGGAAGAAATCTATGTTTTAGGGTCTTATTCTGGGTAATGGGATTGATGCTCACTGAAACAACAAATCATCTTACTTACATAATATAACACATTCATTAAATAAATGGAAGTAGTAGAAATGTAGATGGTGAAATGATCTTCTGCTACTTTCCCTGTGACATTCAACATTATAAACCTTGTCTTTTTCCTTTTTTTTTTTTTTGTCTTTTTCTTAAAGTACTTTACTTAAAGTAAACTTTTCACTCTGAATCAGGAGAATTTCAAGACCATTTAAACTACTTTTTCCAAATCCAAGGAAAAATAAATGAATAAATAATATCCATTAGATATAAGGTTTCATGAAACTTGCAGTGATCTCCTTAGAAAGGTCAGGTTCTGTTTGTTTGCTTATTTATCCACTTACTTGTTGATGGGCATTTGACTTGTTCCCACTTTTGGGCTATTAATAATGAATAATGTTGCTATGAATATTGGATTGTAATGATTGTTGCACAACTCTGTAAACTGACTAAAAATCATTGGATTGTTCACTTAAAATAAGTAAATGTAATGTTATGCAAATAACACCTCAATAAAGCTGCTTTTTTTTAAAGGCTAGTTTTAAATATAGCTAGATTATACAGCTCTTGTTGATTATTTGCAAGATGTCAAGAAAATGTTCTTGTCCCAGTGTATCTTGCTCACTTACCTTTATCAATATTTATTTCACCATTAGAGAATTATTATTTGGGTTATGAACTTAATCATACATGAAATGGCATTGGGAAGGATAACACATGAAAGCTAATCATTTTGTTGTGGGAGGTACAATCAATGATATACAACTGAATTAAAAGTATATAATTGTCTTTCTCTGTCTAGCTTACTTCACTTAGTATGATAATCTCTAGCTCCATCTATTTTGGCACAAATATAGTATGACATAGCTTGTATGTGGAATCTAAAAAAAGGATACAAATGAATTTATTTACAGAACAGAAATAGACTCACAAACACAGAAAACAAACATGTTACCAAAGGGGAAGGAGGGGGAGTGATAAATTGGAAGTTTGGGATTAGAATATACACACTACTATATAAAATAGATAACCAACAAGACCTACTATATAGCACAGGGAATGATACTCAATATCTTGTAATAATCTATAATGGAAAAGAATGTAAAAAAAGAATATATATATTTACATATATGTATAACTGAATCACTTTACTGTACACCTGAAACTAACACAACATTGTTAATCAACTATATTTCAAAAAAATTTTTTTAAAAAGAAAAAAATATAATTGGATATAGTCCAAGGGATAACTTTGCAGAATGCGGATTGGAGTAGAACATGAAAGGGCTGAAATAAAGGTCCAAAGCAGGGGAAATTCTCAAGAAGAGAAGCTGTATACTGGGTACCGCAGAGGAGGTCCTGGCGAAGCAGAAAGACACTGGAAGCTCTGGGGAGGGTGCATCCAGCTTGTGGGGAAAACATTCCAAAATGGTGGTAAGAGGTTGCTCTCCTTCCTGAACTTTGCCCTGCTTTATAATTTAGCTTTAACCTTTCCCTGGGTACTAAAATCACAGTGCTTACATTTATCAGTATTTATAAAAGAATACCAAAGTCTCACAGTGAAACAGTGGGCTCTGCCAGCCTACTGGTGATGGTTAGATTCACAGACTCAAAAAGATGCAAACTATTAGAGCAACATTGTGGAGAAAGCTAGCTTTTGGATAATCTTAGAAAAGAGGATACAGACTGTCTCAATGAAAAACAAGATTTAAAATTTTATGCTATGTTTGAATTCCTAAGAGTTTCTGTTGATTGCAAATGGGGCAAATATTCCAGTAGTATAATTCTTTTGACTGTATAGTGAATTATGTCCCAAGCAACAGTATTTATGATGACATTTGTCAATGTTGACTGTGGTATTTTTTTTTAAGGTCAAAAATTCTGTTCAGGCCAATTTTTTACTGAAGTTCCTCCTCACAGCTACCTGTTTTGTAATAGATTATTTTTCTCCAGCACAAAGAAACTCATCTCTAAATACTTAGCTGCAAGCCTCAAGCTTTTTAGTATTCTATATTCAGTATGCCTGGGTTTTGATTAATAATTCTAAACCAAGCACGAGAGATTGTAGTGGAGAGAGAATTATTTTTATACAAGTCTGTCTGTTATTATTTCATTGGGCTAAACGAGGATGGGACCAGTCAATGAGTTATTCATGTAATGCAGAGAAAAGATGTCACTCCAGTCCCTGGACCCCTGCAGTGTTCCACAGATTTTACCAAAATATTTTGTAGATTTCTATTTTTTTAACTTAAAAATATGGAAGACTTGAATGACATGGATAGGTCTCCTTCAAGAGTCAAAAAAAATTCAATTTCATTGCTCAGCATGTAACATTTTTTCCTCTGTGTTTCAAATTATGTTGTGAAAGTAGATCCCCATGTCTTTTTAATACAAAACTTAGTGTTGTAGATTGAAAAAAAAATCATACATCAGCTTTCTGTGATTATGCTTTCATATTTAATAAATAACTTTTTCTAATGCTCTATTAGTAACACATTTTTATTTTATTTCATGAGGAAGGTAACATTTAAGATAATATTTCTTCCCTGACTATGAGGAATAAGGAATCTATACAAATACAGAGAAATTATATCTCTGCCATTTTGGCCTTTTGTACCTAAATACCTTCTTGCAAAGAATACTTTCAGGGTAACTCTAAAGGCTAAGTGTGACTTGCTGAAATATTTATCTGAAGCCTGATTGGAACCCTATTGGAAAACAGCAGCATGCCAGGAAGAAGGCCCATAAAAACACTAATTTCTTTAGAGATGATTTCTAGTAATGCATTGATCATTGTATATATGAAACAAGTGAAGAATTTTTTGCATTTGATGATGGATAAAATCTTAGAAATATGTTGAAGTCAATACGTGGGATCTAGAACTTTTAATTAATCCAAACATATCTAGAATGTGCTTTCAAGTCTACATTACCATACTCTACCAATAGAAAGGCTATTAGACAAATACGGCTCCTGTAATTACAATTTTTTAAATAAAAATGATTCTCAGTTGCTAAAGGCAAAGGCAATTCAAGTGACAGTTCAAGAAAGTGAAAGGCTAATGCAGTAACTGTCATGTAAATAGTATCACTAATAGCTAGAATTATTGAGTCTTTGCTTTGTGTAGGACTGTTCTAAATATGTCACTTTTTTTTCACAGTTAATATTAAAAAGGACTTGTAGATACAGCTTTATAAGGGGTACCTGGATTTTGCAGATGGAGCAATGAAGCAAGAATGTCATCAGAGAACACATAGTGTGGCAAATATTAGGATTGCCTGCCCAATATTTATATCTGCCACCAGAACCCCTAATGCAGTGATGTTCTCAGATGCATGTAGTGGATCATTATTGGTCTAAATAGAGAGCCAGGAAACATACTATGAAGGATCAAATAGTAGATAGGCTTTGTGGGCCAGGAGATTTATCTTGCAATTACTACTCAACTTTGCTATTGTAGCATGAAAGCACCTATATGTAAAAAAGGATGTGTGTGGTTGTTCCAATAAAACTTTATTTATAAAAACAGACAGCAGGCAGCATTTGACCCACAAAAGTGGGATGTGATTTGCTGACTCCTGGTCTAAACCAATGATGGCCATTCTCTTTCTCATTTCTCAGCCTCTGGTGCTGTGATCTTGTGATAAATCTCAGATAAATGAAAGTCGATATCTGCTGGGAGGGTGTTGGGACCTATATAACTGGTATTACCCTTCTCTTTTTTCTTCTTTTTTCTGACTTTAATGCTTTGCTGGAGCAAAAGTTGCCATTTTGTGACCATAAGGCAACAAGGCAGTATGTTAAGAATGGAAGAACACAAAGACAGGGAGTTTCCTTATGGCAAAGTTGAGACTCTGGACCATGGCCTGCAGCTGCTTGTCTTTGGACTTACTGTTATACGAGAAAAGTAATTATTTGTCTAAAACACTTTGCTTTATTGTTATTAGTCGCAGAGGAAGGGGAATTCTGACACATTTTTCCAGAAATTTGAATTTAAATGGAAAATCCTAGAGAGTTAAATTATTCAGTGTTGTAATTTTTCAAAGAATAATGATATTTTTGTATTTTAAAATATGGTGATCTACATTCTGAGCACACATGAACCTACAATTTCTAATTTTAGAGACCATGAAATTACACTTTTACAGACCTAGACATTTTCTGAACGTGATTAAAATCTCTTTCTCATCCTTTGTCTCACTGATGGTTCTCAAACTTTCGAGAGTATACTAAGTATTGAGAGCATATTAAATATTCAGTTCCCCGAGTTCCATTACAAAAGTTTCTGACATTGCAGGGTTGTCCATAAGACTGAGTTTTAAATAATTACTCCCAGTGATTATGAAACTGGGCCTTGAGAAACACTGCTCTAGGGTCTAGACTAATTTGACTGGGTAACAAAAACTAGGGTGGTGGTAATTTTATAGGTAGATGTATTGACAAAAATCATGACCTGAGACCTCTCATTTCCCACCAACAACCAAATGTCTGTGTTACACTAAGAGCTTTTAAATGAAATTACTTTTTTTGTTGACTGCCAGTTTGATTCAGTAGGATACTTGATTCTTTTTGCTTTTTGCTGAATAGTGTTGAGTGATAGCCAGTAGATTCAGTCATGAAATAGCCATGGGTGGTTAGGTTGCAAACACATGGCATATTTTTCTGGCTTTGGTTAGGAAGCCTACGTGGATGGTATCCAGTAGTGTGAGCACAGTAGGTACACAATAAATATGTTGAACAGATTGTAGTTTTTTATGGTAGGATTGGCTGAGATATAGGTTTCACTAACATTTGATCCTAAATTCTCTATGGTCATGAGCAGTCGATCATTCACCACGAGCAGCCCTCTCTGAGGTCCAGGCATATACTGTGGTGCTTAAGACCATACCTGCTAGAGCCAGAGGGTCCAGATTCAAATTTTGGCTCTATCTCTGAATGATCTTGGGTAAGTTATTTAACCCCTCTGCAATTCAGTTTTCTCATCTGAAATGAGAATGCTTCTTATTTTCCCAGTTCATGGGGTGGTTGTGAGATTTAAATTAATTGATAGGTGTAAAACAGTCAGAACAGTGCATAATATATAATGTTATCAAATACTATATTTATATATAAGCACAGATGTTGCATTCAGGTAGATTGTAGACCAAAATTATAGATAAATACCATGTTTATCCAAAGTTTGACTTTGAATGCCTTAGATGGGAAATGTATTATCTTGTTTGCCAGGTTTCTACCACTCTCTTTTAGTTGTCTCTGTACCTTTCACATATTTACACTGACTGCCTCATCACTGAATACTGAAATTTGTGACTTCTGCTCATAACTTATTGTTATAGTGTAATTAATTTAAAAAGTATAATGGGAAAACTGATTGACGTACATGCAGAAAGGGAGTTAGTGAGAGTCAAAATAAGTAGAAATATTCAAGATTCAGGATACAAGGAGCCCAGCAAATGGGGTATTGTAATAACAAATTCTAATGACAAGTCTTTAGTAGATTAATTAGCTAAGTCCTATTTGAATTTAAGGTGATAAATCATAGGGCCCCAATGATAACTCTGGAGTCTTACATTTCAGCTCCAGTGTAAATTTTCAGCACCTCATCTCTGCACACAGCAATTAGTTCAGTTTGTACAATTTTCTGTTTCTGCAACTGCCATCTTTGCTCAAGAACATTCTTTTTACACTGCTCCAAGCTGTCTTCCCCAGGGACCCTGTCAAAAGGACTCTTTCTGTCCCCTAAAATCTACAGCCTATATCTGCAGATTTTAAATGTTCCTTATTGCTTCCTACCATGTGACTACACAGTACAGTGGAAAGAACATGGGCTTTCAAGACAGAGAGAACAAAGTTTGTCGGATGAACTGTGAAGCTTAGTATCCTCATCTATAATGAATGTGATATAATCCCCCTGCCCCCCCATTCAGAGTCATAGTAACCATTGGAGATAATCTGTGGTTTTAGAAGGAGGCGCTTCTCTTGGTGACCCTAGTTTTGTTGCTGCTTCTCAGTCTCAGGTTAAGTTGATGATCAAAGCTTTGCAAAGGCACAACTTGGCCATAGGATTCATGAAGCAGGCCTTGTAACTCTGAGTTATCCCAATGCTTGTTTTATTCTTACATCACTGCTGATTCAAGGTAGGAGACTAACAGGCTGCATGACAATCTGTAGTTATCAAAAAACACAGTTCGAAGAGCTGCCTTAAACAAATGCCTGAAACGTGCCTTCTGATTGATTCCCCTGCCGGCTCCCTCCCAGCAGATGTCCTGGCAGGGCAGGGAGTCTGGACTGAACTACAAATGGCTTTTAACACATTCCTGTTTTATTGCCTCTTTGTCTGCATTGGGTAACCCCCAAATGAAGTTATCAGTAGGGAACAGGGGAAATGAGAAGGTCAAGATAGGCTAGCTGCTGAGGGTTTGGCCTTTAATTCCTGCTCACTCACGGGTAAGTGCTGAACTTCACATCTCATCTCTGCCTTATGTGTGTATCATCAAGAATGGTGATTGGCACGTGATAAGCATACAATAGTTACAGCCAACTATTATGCCATTTTTATTTCTTAGTGATAGGTACCATTATTCATTTCTTTATACTCTGTATGTAGTACATTGCTTTGAATGTAGCAGGGCCTTCCATATTTGCTAACTAACTAAATAAAAATCTTGTAAAGGGTTGGTGATAAAAGAAGGCACTGGGCATATAGAAGGCAGAAGATACAATTGGAGAGAAGAATGGGTCAGAAAGGGGATCAAATGGATAGAAAGGCAAATGTCACTGATAGTTTTGATGCAGAAGGTACCTTGACCTTATGTGTTTGGACCCAAAGAAGCTGAGAACAAAGGTATTTCATGCTTTGCCATAGATCACTTTATTCAGGTAATTTAACCATTGGATAGGAGTATTTATTGAATGTCTGCCATTTGTCAGGTCCTGGGCTAGGTTCTGGGTATAATATAACATGAGCAAAAAATAGACAAGATCCTTGCCTTCATGGGGCCTACAATCTCCTGGGAGAGTTAGATATTAATGAAATAATCACACGAATTAATATACAATTATTATTAAGTGCTAGAAAGAATTGTATGTTACCCTATAAGAATGGAAAATAAGAAGACCTAACACTATGTAGGATTAAGAATGGCTTCCTCATAGACATGATACTTGAAGTGAGATATAAAGAATGAATAGGAGTTAAACTAACAAAGGGAGGGGTTGGAATCAGGTACAGAAGCACACATTCAGCCGAGGGAACATCATGTGCCAAAGAGTTTCTGAGGGAGCAAGATACAACTGAGAAATGTGATGTAAAGTCTGCATGGCTGGACCACTAAGAGGAAGTGAGAGATGAGGCTGGCAGTGGGGATTCCTTGGGGCTTGTAGACCTAGATTTATTTTAAGATCAATGGGAAATACTTAATAGGTATTTTAAACATGAAATGACAACGATAAGATTAACATTTTAAAAATTACTCTGGCTGCAGTAGAGAACAGATTGGAAGAGTGGATGGGCTAGATCAGTTGAGTTATGGGTTGTAGTTCAGGTAAGAGGTGAAGGTACCTTGTTGGAGAGAGGAGTGAGTGAATTTAGGGGATCTCAAGATGTGAAATTGAGAGGAATTGATGACGGATAGAATATGGGTGGGAGAGAGGAAAGTGTCATAGATGATTTGTGTGACTGGAGAGGTGGTGATGATTTACACTGAGGAAGGCAATATTGGAAAAGAACCAAGTTTGGAAAATATCATGAGTACATCTGGGAGTCAGTTGGTTTTACTGGAAAGCTATATAGTGTTTGCTTCTAAAATTAATTTCCTATCATACATGGATTTTTTTCTAGAGATGACTTAAGAACCATGTCTTTAACGTCCCCAAAAAGCCATCCCCAAATCTATTGTGTGCTACCTTTAAGTAACATTCTAGCTCTATAACTTAAGCAAGAGTAACACTTACTTAAAAAGTGAAGAGGATATACTGTGTGCAATTATGGACACCACATATATTCTTTACCAGTAAGAAAAAAATGCTCCCCAAGAGAAAAATAATCATATTATCTCAGCATATTGTTTTTATTTTTTCATGTCTTTTAAATTTTGTGTCCCTGCTAATCATATTTTTCTATAGTGATAATCAAAGTGTGTAATCCATTTTGAGTGTGTGGAATAATAGGAAAAGATACTTCAGTGAGTCATGGACCTGGATGAAAATTCCTGCTTTGTTTCTTTCTAGCTATATGATCTTTAGCAAAAGTTTTAACTCTCTGAACCTAAGCTCTTTCATCTGAAAAATGGGGTGGGAGGAAGGGTTATCATCCTCTCCATTCATTATTGTAGTAATGATTAAATAAAGTAATATTTGTGTAAAATATTTAGTGTCTGGAACATAATACGTACTTAATAAATGTTAGACAATTTTTTCCCCTATTTCTTGTAGCTGGCCTTTTCCACACATCATTATATTGTAAATGTTGAAAGATCAGTATAATATTTATAATTATACTTCTATTTCCTTCAAAATATTTCAGTGAGTTTGTGTTGCTTAATTTTCTTTAACCCCTTTCCTATTGTTGGATACAAATTTTCTAGTTTTTGTCAATTATAGATAATATTGCATCTGTGCATGTATTTTGAATTATTTCTTAAGATTAAACATTCAATATTATGATTACATTAGGTCAAAATTATGATGATTTGTACATTATTTGGATGCAAGTTTCTTGTATTGCTCTACAGAGTTAAACATGAATGGACCACATCAAACCTTTGCACTGGTATAACATGCTTCCTGGGACTGGGGGAACAGCCCTATGTAGGGAACAGTATTATCACAGTGAAGAAGAACAGGGGCTCTGAAGTCAGTCTATGAGTAGAAATCTCAATTCCTCCATTTATGTATGACTTTGGGCAGTTACCTAACCTCTACAAATGTCCATTCTTTTTATCTCTAAGAATAGGGAGAATAATAGTACCTTCCTTTAGGATTTCTGTGATAAATCACAATAAATACATTGTCTAATATATAGTCAATATTATAAATATTAGCTTTTAAGTTGTCATGTATTACGATAGCTAGTGTATAGGTTGAGTTGCTATAACAAATAGGCTGTCTTAATATGATAGAAATACCTTACTTAAGGGACTTCCCTGGTGGTGCAGTGGTTAAGAATCTGCCTGGCAATGCAGTGGACATGTGTTTGATCCCTGGTCCGGGAAGATCCCACATTCAATGAAGCAGCTAAGCCTGTGTGCTGCAACTACTGAGCCTGTGTTCTAGAGCCCGGGAGCCACAACTACTGAGCCCGAGTGCCACAACTACTGAAGCCCGCTCACCTAAGAGCCTGTGCTCTGCAAAAAGAGAAGCCACCACAGTGAGAAGCCTGAACACTGCAACGAAGAGTAGCCCCTGCTCCCCGCCACTAGAGAAAGCCCACATGCAGCAACAAAGACCCAATGCAACCAAATAAATAAATAATAAATTAAAAAAAATTACCTGACTTAATATGATAGAAGCTTGTTTCCCTCTTATATAACAGTCTGGAGATAGAAAGATGTCTAGAATAGGTTGGTTGCTTTGCTCTGTGGAATTACCTGGGGACTCAAGTTCCTTTTATATACTTAATCTGCTATTCCATAAGGTGTTACCCTCATCTGCCTGGTCAGAACTGACCAGCACCTTGGAAAGGGAATAGATGAATGGAATAAGAGTGGAGGATTATCAATTTCCTTTTAAAGATTGGGACTCTGAAGTTGAATATGATACTTATGTTCACATTCAGAATTTACCTTACTTTATTAAACTTAATATGCCACCAACTGGAGGATAAACCATTATTATATATGTTATTCATTATTCCTGATAGTGTTTGTTTCAAACTTATGTAAAGAGCTCTTTTAGATTTATTTATTCATAGTTTTAAAAACACCATATATCATTTTTCTGCATTCTTAAAGAGAAAAATGAAAGTGCAATAAATTGGTTAAGGTATTCTTAAAGCTTCTTTACATTTGAATGTAGACTATTAAATCACTTTTTGGTTAAGAATTGTTGATGTCCAGGGACTTCCTAGGTGGCACAGTGGTTAAGAATCTGCCTGCCAATGCAGGGGACATGGGTTCGAGCCCTGCTCCAGGAAGATCCCACATGCCACGGAGCAACTAAGCCTGTGCGCCACAACTATTGAGCCTGTGCTCTAGAGCCCGTGAGCCACAGCTATTGAGCCCATGTACCGCAACTATTGAAGCCTTGGCGCCTAGGACCCGCGCACCACAATGAAGAGTAGCCCCTGCTCGCAGCCACTAGAGAAAGCCCATGTGCAGCAATGAAGACCCAACGCAGCCAATAAAAAAAATAAATAAATAAATAAATTTATATAAAAAGTTGTTGATGTCCATATTAATTTGCACAACATTGTACTTTGTGCCATCAATTTCATTTGTGATATGGCCTTTGTTAAGAGTGCTCCACTGTTGTCCCCAGCATTATACTTCAAATCACTGACACTCATTCTCTAATGTGGACACTTTCTAATTTGATGAAGCTCATGAACTAGTTTTTCTCAGTGAGAATGCTTCAGTTAAAGAAGATGAATTTTTTTAATAGCAAGGCCTTCAAACATGCTTTTAAGAATTTAACTTTTCTGTTTTTAACAGTATCTCAGATTGAACTCATAGCTTTCCAGTTACTTTAAGTTTTCCAAAGTTTGACTCAGTCTAGTCTAGAGTAAAATTTAGATCTCAAATTCATTTCAAGATTTGCTCTCTCCCACAAACCAAAATGGCTCTTGGCTTGAGGGAGGTGCACCTGTAAAGGAGACATAACCTATTGTACCCTGCTTTCCATTCTGAGCTCCCTTTCTCCCTCTGGTGTGCAGTGCTGAGGAGGTGGAATAGAGAAAAAGAAGCAAGGAACTCTTTCCTTAGCTGTCCTCTCTCGGGTTTGGATACCTGCAGAATGCTTATGGATGGGTTTAACTTGGATGCCATGCAGGAGGACCCCTACTGCACAGTTTCTAAACTTGAAGGATTGCTCTGGTATGAACATTTCCTTCACTGCCCCCTTCGGCTTCTTCTCAAGGCAATGCACCTGTAGTTTTTAGCACCCAAGGTTTCCTCATCCAGAAGGTGCCATATCCAGAAGTGGCAAAATGGTCCAAATCCAGCTGTCTTCTGTGGTCTACTTGACCTGCAGGCAACTCACACAGCCTTGCCATGGCAAACAGCGGGAGTACAGACTGCTCTGCTGTATCTTTCCAGTTCTCTTTCCCCTTCCTTTAAACAGGTACCCAGGGCAGCCACACTAGTCTACCTTATAAACAAAAATTCAAATGGGAGGTGAGATGTGAGATTTCCCCTGAGGGTTTTTAAAAGGTTCTCTTAGAATCCTTCTCATCTGGCTCTAGGTGAGAGAAGGGAATATGCCACTCCTGCAAGGATCCTCCTTGATTCTTCTCATTTCATAATTATTATTATTTTTATTTTTGCTCTGGTATGATGATGGTAGGGATAGCCAAGCAGCTCTGCCTTCTCTTGGTAAGTTCAGTGGGGAGGTACTGGGTAGTACTCTTTAGTTTGTGAGGCCACTTAGCTCCATTGTTCTTTTAGCATTGGAAATTTAGTGGCATTCTATGAAAACATGAAAGATATTGGGTTCCTTCTGGGGTTACAGAATGTAGATAGAAAAGTTTTGTGCTTCTTTTTATTAAAATAGCCAAATCAGTCACTGAAATATGGAAATAACTGTTTTAGTTCATATAGGACAATCTGTAGAAGTGAGTTGTTGCTATGCTAGCATCATGTATACATGCTTCAAATATGTAACGACTGATCATTAGTCTTTTAAGTCAGGCTTATTAAGATGTAACTTACATGCAGTAAAATTCTCTCTTTTTAGATATTTCAATACTATTTAATACACATATACATACAGATATATCTATATCTATAGGTATAGTTTTGTAACCACCACCATCACATTTGAGTTACAGAACATGTCCATCATCCAAAGTTCCCTCACGCTCCTCTGTACTCAACCCCCTTTCTTGACTTCCAGCCCCTCATCTGATTTCTATCCCTGTACTTTTTCCTTTGCCAGAATGCCATATAAATGGAATTATTCAGTATATGGCCTCTTTGTTTCTGGCTTATTTCATTACTATTCTGGACTTCTTCCATGTTGTTGCATATATAAATGGTTTGTTCTTTTTTATCACTGAGTAGTATTCCATTGTATGAATATTCCACAGTTTGGTTGAACATGCACCAATTAATGAATATTTGACATGGTTTCAATTTTTAGATGTTGTAAAAAAAACTGCTATAAAATTTACATCTAGGTATTTTTGCAGATAGATACTTTTGTTTTTTTGGAAAATGAATTATCTTATTTAGGAGTGAGATTAATAAGTTGATTGTTAATTGTATGTTTCACTTTCTAAGAAACCGCCACACCGTTTTCTAAAGAGCTGTACCATTTTGCATTCCCACCAGCAAGGAATGAGAGTTCCAATTATTCCTCATCTTCATGAGTGCTTGGCATTATCAGGTTACAGGTGGTTTTTTTGGTTGTTTGTTTTTTAAAATTTCAGTCATTCTGTTAGGTGTATAGTGGTATCATTATAGTTTTAATTTGCTTTCCCCTACTAACCAATAATATTGACATTTTTTAATACACTATTACCCATTCATATACCTTGTTTGGTGAAGTATCTTTTGTCACCTTGGGAAGGAGGAAAGGAAGTTGTTTGTTTTCTTATTATTAAGTATTGGGTTCTTTACATCTGAACACACACGGTTGTGTTCTTCCCTCCCCAATTTGTGGCTCATTTGATAGTGTCCATATTGTTATTTTATTAGGAAATGATTAACAAAAAGAGGAATAATTGACTTGTGACATTAAACTTTAAATGAAAGAACAGCATTAAAGCAGGAGAGCCATAAAATACTATCGCTCTTCTCAAAGACAGTTTTAGAGACCTAGATAAGGAAACAACACGGCAGTTCTTTTTTTTTAAAATAAATTTATATATTTATTGACTGCGTTGGGTCTTCGTTGCTGCGTGTGGGCTTTTTCTAGTTGCGGCAAGCGGTAGCTACTTTTCATTGTGGTGCTCGGGCTCCTCATTGCTGTGACTTCTCTTGTTGTAGAGCATGGGCTCTAAGAGCTCGGGCTTCAGTAGTTGCGGCACACAGGCTCAATACTTGTGGCTCATGGGCTCTAGAGCGCAGGTTCAATGGTTGTGCCTCACGGGCTTAGTTGCTCTGCGGCATGTGGGTTCTTCCTCGAGCAGGGATCGAACCCATGTCCCCTGCATTGGCAGGCGAATTCTTAATCACTGCGCCACCTAGGAAGCCCGAACATGGCAGTTCTTATTTTACCTTGTGGTACTATTGATATTCGTTCGAGTCTTACTCATTCGCCATGTAGGGACTTGATTCCATGGGACTGATTTTTGTGATGCTGATAGGAAAGCTCTGATCAAAGGATCTTATACAGTTAACGCAACGAAGGAGTAACTCTTGCCATCTATTCTCTTGTAGAAATCAAGGAGTCCTGCAAGAATAAAACAAAAGATACAGCAAGTTGAAATTTTGTGGGTGTATGATGTGTAGATCAACAGTCTACCACTTAGCTCAGGGTTTCCTTCCTCAGATGCACATTATGTAATCTTGTATTATAAAAGTTCTCTTTCTATGTTCTTAAAAACACAACAACAACAATAAGCTCTGTATTGGTATTTTCATCAGTAGTTTGGCAAAGAAAATAAAAGTCAGTAAATATTTTATCTGTTGGTGCTCTGTTACCTTTGGACTAAAACGAGGTTTACTGATTAACTTTTAAAATTTATTTATTTATTTATTTATTTATTTATTTATTTATTTTTGGCTGCTTTGGGTCTTCGTCGGTGCACACAGGCTTTCTCTAGTACGGAGAGGGAGGCTACTCTTCATTGAGGTACAAGGGTTTCTCATTGCAGTGGCTTCTCTTGTTGCAGAGCATGGGCTGTAGCTATGCAGGCTTCAGTAGTTGTGGCATGTGGGCTCAGTAGTTGTGACTCGCAGGCTGTAGAGTGCAAGCTCAGTAGTTTTGGCACACGGGCTTAGCTGCTCCATGGCATGTGGTATCTTCCCGGCCCAGGGCTCAAACCCGAGTCCCCTGAATTGGCAGATGGATTCTAACCACTGTGCCAACCAGGGAAGCCCTACTGATTAATTTTAGATTTTTAGTTTTTTGTTTCCCTAAGCCTTGAACAAAGGCAATGGGAATTTAATTGTAGCATGAGACATTTAAGTTAAAGAGAAGAGAGGCTGGGAGAAAAAGGATATATCTATTATTGATCACTTACTCTATACTAACACTGTGCTAAATGCTCTTTTATATCATACTTTATAGAAGTCAATGAGGGTTGACTTTGAAAATAATACTAAAAATGCAAATTAGTTCATCCTCTTATTTAGAAATCATTTATTGAACATCAAGTTTGCGTACAAAACATATGCCAGAAGATAAAGAGGAGGTAAAAAGATCTGCAAATGTACATCTTTTCTCTACTTATAGGTTAAATCACCTTGGATCATCTTCTTTAAAAAAGGATATAAATTCCAAGTCACTTATAATTCTGTAATTCAGTATGTCTTATTCCACTACAAATAGATGAGTCAATAAATAGCCACAATATAGTGCTTTTAAATGTGTGGCTTTCAAGTACACACTTGTAAAAGAAACAATTTACAACACTGTGTCTTCAGGAATGATCTCATCTAGGCCTTTTGTCCAGCACTCATAAAGCATTTGTTGACAATTTATATCTATCTAAAATATTGCTAGCTGGAAAAGTAGGATTAAACAAGATGCATCTCCTGCTTTCAAGGAGTCTGCAGTCTAAAGAAAAGCAGAAAGGCAAACACTATTTACCATACAATTTGATAACTTTTAAATTAGAGCCTTGTAAACAGGAAGAAAAAGACTAACTCCACCAGAGGAGTCAGGGAAGGTCTTGCTTCAAAGAATAAGAGAATTAGCTGAATTAAGAAATTCACCAGGTGAATCCCCAGGTGAATGTGTGGAAGAAGAAGAAGCAAGAAGAGCAAACAACATGTGTAAATACAAGAAAATGCTGGCTTGTTCCAAGTAAGCCAGCATGGCTAGGGACACAGCTTGGGTGTGAAGGACTAGCTGGAAATGAGGCTGGTAGAGGAAGATGGGGGACAGAAAATGAGGGGCTTGGCCTTACTAGTCTTTAGATTAGAGCTTCTTAAACTTCAGTGTGCCTTCAATTCACTTGGCAAATTCTATTAATATTGCAGATTTTGATTCAGTGATTCTGGAATGGGGCCTGAAATTTGGCCTTTCTAAGAGACTCCCAGCCCTCAAACTTCAATTTGGGTAGTAAGGAGATGGGTATGTGTTAAAGATTCTGAAATAGTGTAGAGGCTCAATTAGATCTGTATTTTAGAAAGACAGCTCTGGACATAGGGTGGAATGCAAATATATTGGAGGGTTTTCATTGAGATGCTTTTTTTCCCAATGAAAACATTAATTAGTATCTGTATGAACAAATTTAGGAGCAGTATAAAGGATAGCTGAAAATAAATTTCACCAAAGACCAACTATTTCAAAAAAGATTTTCTGATCACTGATACATCATGACTGAAGCAATAAATATTGTTTCTAATATTTTTGCCATCTTAAATGACACAGTTAAGCATAGACACAAAACTAATCTCTTACTTACTCTATTTTGACTTCCTTTTTTCCTCTCACTTTTCCTTTTAATGGTTGACCAAACAACATCAAAGTAGTATCATGATGAATATTTGTTGAAAAAAGAGAACTAGGCTCCTGGTCTCAGGAGGCACACAATCAGAAGGGAAAAGTGTTATTTTTATAAGGCTATAGTTAATATAATACTACAAATACTACAGTAATATCAAGCCCGTTGCAATTATCACATCTTAGAAATAAGCATTCTCAAGAACAGCTTATCAACTGTGAAACATGTAATTATTATAAATCACAAGCATATTACCTGGAAAAGAGTCAAACATAAAACTCTTTGGAAGGATGTGTATGGTTAAGAGTTCTATAGTTTTTGTTGTCCATTCACATTTGGTTATCTCAGTGGTATTTATCCCTCTGGAGGGGAAGAAAAACTTCTCAAGACACCAGTTAGGGTCATGATTCTGAACAGCTGGCTGAATATTAGAATCATCTGGGGAACTTTAAAAAAACAACACCAATGCCCAAAGTTCTATCCCCAGAGATTCTGATTTAATTGGTTTGGAATGGAGTCACAGCACTGATATTTTTTAAATGCTTCTTATTGAACTATAACATATGCATTTAGAAGAGTGCATATAAGCATAGAGTTTGACAAATTTTCATAAACTGAAAACACCCATTATTCAACACACGAGTCAAAAACAGGATAAGTCCTCATCATAGCCGCCAAGACTGAGAACCACTGGCCTGGCTGATGACCATACAAATCTGTGGGTTTTCAAAGAAAGGAGACCTTCTTTCAGGATGGGATGGAAGGATAGAGAGAAAACTTTTGTTCATTGCATGGAGCATGTGACATCTGAGATTGGGCTTGAAAGATGGCGGAAATTGGAGATATGGATATTGGGGAAATTTATTGACTTGTGTGAATGAAGGATGATTGATGGGAAATAAATGTGATGTTTAGGAAACAAGGAATGGTTCAATTTGGTTGCACAGGAGAATGTTTAAGGTGAAGAAGAATAAAAAATAGGGTGGAAAGTTGACTATAAATAAGGCTGTTAGTATGGCAAAGAACATCACATATGACATAGCATTAAACTGTTTCATTTATGCAACAAAGGTAAACTGCATGGTACCATATTTATGATTTTAGGCCTTTGTATTTGTAAGTTTGTATTTAACAATACAAGAAAAAAACTACAATTAACATAAAATATACATATAGTCTGACACATCCACTTGATAAAATTTTATATGGTTTTAAATTTTCATTCATTTACTCATTCTGAATAATTTATATCAAGGAATTTTCAAAAATTAAAAAGCTATTAATTTTAACTTCCTTTTTTGGAAAAAGAGCCTCCAATCCTTATAATATGTGCAATATTTTTAGATCTTCTAGTAGCATATGAAGGGAGTGAAAATCAGCATTGTAAGCAAAGATAATCTTTTATTTCAGGTGTATATGTACTCTGAATATAAAATTCATCATAATATAAATAATTATCCCTGTCACTTAAAAGTGATAATCATCTCATTTACGTGTCTATGACTTTTAAAATGCATCATACTACTTCAATAAATTACATTCTGGATCATATCAGTATCTCTTCAAGAAAATGAAGTTAAATCTTTGTAGTAACCAGCAGCTTAATTTTCATTAGGCCAGCTATTTGATAATTAGTCATGCACCATAAATCAAATCCCCAAGTCTTCTTCTGCTTTCTTAATTGAAAATTATTGTTTCTTGGCTCTCTGGTTGAAAGTGCAGCAAGTGTGAGGGTGATCGATGTGGAATCCGGCACAAACAGTTTGCGACAGTCAGGACTTGATAGATCATTGCCCCAAAGGGGCTTGCTATGGTGGGTAGGCAGAAATCTCCAAATTAAAGATTTACTTTTAAAATTACAAGTGCAGTGAAAGCTGTGGTATATGCCACCCATCTCCACATTTTGGCTACTTTACTTTTTCTTTTTTTCCTTTTCTTTTTAAAAAAATGTCAGTTAGAATCTACCCATTTGCACCAGTGACTGTGGAGATAATATAAGATTACTGGGAAATCTTAACTTTTGTTTGGGATAAAAACATGAAAATACTCCTCATTAATGTCATGAACAAATATTGAATTTGTTGGTATTTTAAAGTAATTTGAAAACAGTGACTAAAAACACTCTACTCATCTGACAGCTAATCGGAGAGAACAGATGGCTACCCAAGTATTGCCCCCAGTCATGAAATCATTTCAAATATGATACTGTTGAGGCTAAATAAAAGACTTTGCAAGTAATAAGGAAAATATTGCTTCATTGAATGGCTGCAGCTTGTTGCCATTTTTCTTCTGACAATCTAGGAGGATTTGCAGGGAACTTTGGTCATGTTTGCAGTTCTTTAGTTAAGAACAGCCACAGGGTGTTCCAGGATTCATTTCTTGTTTCCTGGTGGCCTGGCAGCCAGGACCTGATGAAGCCCACAGCGGGGAGCACTGTGAAATGCACCATAAATTTCCATGTGTGAAGTCAAAAGAGCTAAAAAAAAAATCAGGGCACAAGAACCAGAGTTGGAGTTTGAAAATTACCTGGGCAAATGCATCCTGAAATAAATGTAGCGTTTTACCCGTTCTATGTATAAAGTGAATTGTGGTGGGAGGTGGTTGAAGGAGGGACTCTTCGCTAATAGTGCGTAACAACTAACATTGATATTATTTACTCCAGCATAATCATACCATTGTTATCTGTTTTAGTTACATCAAACCTTCTAGATGGCACATTGAAGTAATTTTGGTTTGTTTTGTGAAAGGAATTTAAATAAAGCTTTTTGATAAATTATGGTTCAGATTAAAATAAGAGCTAGAAAGCCTGTGGACATATGATACCTAGCCATGAATTATAGCTTAGAACTCAAGGAATCTTACCACCCTTCAAAGAAAATCCCAAGAATAATGACATACATATATTTTACTATCTTTAAGACTTTGAACAAGTTGTTAAATCTCTTTAGACATAAGTTATCTTATGTATAAAATAATGAAATTGTGGTCATTGAACTCCAATATTTTTTCTTATTCTAACATTTTGTGATTTTGTAGAAAATTGGTATAGGAGGCTAAATTCCTCATTCTTGATTGTATTGAATTTTGCCTGGAGGAATAATTAGAATCCATACTCATTTACATAAAGTGTCTGTGTTTGTGTATGTATGTTAACGTATGTGCAGATAGATTCACAAAGTAGCTGTATGCAGACCTGATTCTATCAGTGGGTATGTTTCATTTGACTAACAAAGTGTGTTAAAAAATTCTTGATAATTGCCAACATTTCAAAATCCAAAAATGTCACTTAGAAATCTGATTTCTGACTTTTTCTATAAAACAGAAAATAAAGAAAAACATCTTTTTGCAAGAATATAGTCACCTAGAACTGAATAGCAGGTTCTTTCTCCATAGATTGCAATCTCTCCAATCCTAGTTTCCTTGTCTATGCAGAGGCTGGGTATCAGTTATCATTTATCAGTGTTCTTGCCCTGTTATACGCTTTGCTCTATGCAGTTTCTTCACTCATTTATATTATATACTGTAGTGGCCATGGCCAAGCCATGTGCAGTGAAACCTCCAGCAGGTCTGGTGATAATACAGAATATATTATACAAAATGTAAGTTAAGCACATTATTCCACCCACCGCTCAGCCCCGTAATTAGGGAAGTGCTGACATGCTTCTCTTCCAGCCACTCAAAAAACAAACAAACAAACAAACAAAAGTGAGCCTGAGCCTGAGGTTCTAGAATTTGCTAACCTGCCTGGTTTCTGTTGAGATTTAGACAAACAGTGCTGCCAAACCTGTTGAGATTTAGGCAAAATTCGAGGATCCAAGAAAGTAGTGGGTGTTGTGTCTATTGGATTATATTTTTTTATCTGATGATTGTCCTTTGCATTCCTTTTTTGCTGAATCAGTAGTAAACCGACATTAAAACAACTTCAATGGAATTTGAGTCATGGTTTGTGCCAGTCCTTGAACCTATACCAGCTGCTTTAGACTGGTCCAACTCACCTAGTTGGCTAGTGTGCTCTAGATGCTATCTGGAATTTTTCTGTTGCTGCATAGAGAGTTTAATACTTTTTTTTCCAGATTTCCATGCTTCTTTCTAAAAGAACTTTTCCAACTCTAGTAGTCTGAGAAGACTGCACTTCTCATGTACCAACTAAGTCTCTCATGAGCACTGACCACAAAAGCTGACTTGACCAGGCCAATCAGATTCATTCTTCCAAGTAATGGGATTGAGACATGGAGACTGACCCATTTAATTGTGGGGAACCAAACTAGGTGATCCTATGGCTTCAAGGCTGATACTACCATTTTGAGAGGGTATTGATGTACTGTGAGAATGCAGAGGTAGAGTCACAGAGAAAGACAGAGATAAGTCAGAGTGTGGCTCAGTGGAGCTGTAATGTCTTGCCAGCAACTGTGTTCTGTGAGATTTCCTGTGATCAATTTCTTGGTGACTCACTCTTAAATAGGAATGAAGAGCTAACACTTTCCAGACACTTGATGAAAGATTTAATTACTGTGATACAAAGGTCAGAACAAATACATCAAAAGTGAGCTATAGAAAACTCCTAGAAGAAAACATAGGCAAAACACTCTGACATACATTGTAGCAATATATTTTTCAGATCAGTCTCCTAGAGCAGAGGAAATAAAAGCAAAAATAAACAAATGCGACCTAATTAGACTTAAAAGCTTTTGCATAGCAAAGGAAACCACAGACAAAAGGAAAAAGCCTACTGAAGGGGAGAAAATATTTGCTAATGATATAACTGATATCTTTTGCATTTGAGTAGTTTAATTCAATAGCCACTAGCCACATGTGACTACTGTGCACTTGCAATGTGGCTGGTGGAATTGAGGAAGTGAATTTTTAATTTTAATTCATTTAAATGTAAATAGCTAGCTCAGAACCTCGAGAAGTAGACAGTAGAAGTGCAGGAGGAGAAAGGTGGAAATTGCAGGAGTGAAGTTTTGAGTCAATGCAAAAACCAGTGTCTAATCCTGTGTGGAACAATTGGGGACTAGGAGGAAAAAATATATTTTCCATTGTTAGAGGAGGAAAAAGGAAAAGATGGAGGCACATGGAGTAAGTTACCAGATGAGTGGGAAGATGAGGGCATTGTCATAAAAATGAAGCATGAGGCAAAGATAAGAGGTAGAGAAGAAGGAACAGATGGATGTTTCAGGAGGGGCTATAGTGGCTGATCGTATTTCTCATATATACACTTAAAGACTATGAAAAAACACATAGAAATTATCTGAATGGTGGGGGACTGGATGGATGGAAGGAGGGATAAGAAGAAGAATTTTCACTTGTTTACATTTTCATTCTTTAGTTTGCATTTTGAGTCCATCTAAATATATTACTCATTCAAAAAAATTAAATAAATAAAAGTTTAAAATACTAGACAAGAAGAGTTAAAAATGAATTTGCTAGATAAAAATAAATAGGGAAATGTCGAGGACTCTTGCAGAAATTTCAGCTTTATAAGACACAGTAGCCACATGTTTTGTTTCCGTTTCTCTTTTTTAAAAAAATTCTATTTTCCAGTGCATATTACTATGGAAAATATTGATTTCATATGTACAACAATAACAAAAAGTTTTACATAAGATATTTTGATGTAGTAATGCAGTTAGATTTATGTAATAAGTCTATAGATTTATTATACATCAGCTTTATATTTATATGTATATATGTATATATATATTTTAATATAAATGCATAGACTTACAGCTGTGTGGTTCTTTAGGGGCACTGATGGAATGAGGATAGGATAGTCATTGTGGGTGGACCTAATAACATTAAACTGTAAGTAGGTTATGATACTTTAGAAACTGGTTTTAAATAGTTTGGACACAACAACTGGGCCTTCCTGACAACTAAACATAGTAGGAATATTCCATGGTATGCTTTGTATAAGTAGACATTGCCCAAACCCCAAGTTTTTGTATTATGATAGTGTGCTATCAGAGAACTTTTTGTCATCTTAAAAAAATCGTTCAGATAAACTCTTAAGAGCAGGTTTTCTTTCAGGGTCGTTTCCTTCTCCTGGCTGAAAAAATTTTGTTTTCCTGTCTCCTAAACCATCCTTCTTTGACTCATGTTTGCTAACACTCAGGACTCTATGTTCTGTAGCAAAATAGCCCTGGTGGGATCCCTGAAACTTGAACTAGGAACTGGGATCTCACAGCTTCTAAAGCAAGATGGCAAAAATGGAAAAGGGGAAAATGAATTCTGCTTAGTTTGTGTATATTTTGCCCTCATTTTCAACAGAATGAGGCCTATGGGTATCACTTTGCCTTTTCTTAGAGACTTAATCCATCAAACACCTTTTCTTCTTTCCAACTTTCTTGGCACTAAAAGACACTGTCAGCCTGTTCATGTGAGCATCAAATGCAAGGCTCCATAACCACAGATATAACTTAAATGCAAGAAAAATATAGAAAATCAAATGCGTTTCTGATCTCAATTTTATATTTATGTGTGGGATCTATGTTTATATGATATCAAAGAGGCTATTACAAATTAAAATTTTTTGTTAATCAATTTTTTGTTAATATTAGATTTTATAGTGATAATTCTTCAAGTGTCTTCCACACAAAAACCTCTGTACTGAGCAATAAACATTGCTTATTAATGAAACATATTGCTTAGCTTGTCATGATGCAACCGTACTCTTCTGTAAATACTCTATGCATGGGTTTTTCTCAGCGTCAGTAGAAAAATGTGTCAAGAAACAAGCAGCAACAACTGTGTATGATTTTAAAGGACAGTTTGCTTGGTTGTTCTGGGAGGTCTACCTTATTCAAGGGAGAATTTCCCCCACACTCAGTGAGAGATTTCCTTCCTTTTTGTTCACAACTCCTAGAAGAAATGACGTGACACCTTTTTGCCTTTAGATCAAAATAAACACATCCTGTTGAAAGAGTAATTCCAAATAACCTATTGTTATGAATGTGAGAACATTTTGTCATTTAATATTCGACCTCCAACATACCAGGGTATTAAGTAGAAATGCCTGGTATTTTAAGGACTTGCTTTCTACAGTAACCCAGTAGCAGAAGGGGATCACTCGCCTACTCTAGGCTATTGGCAGAAGGCACTTAAAATGAGATTGAGTATGAAAAAGAAACCTAACACCAGTGTCTCTTCTGACCACTCTGCCTACTCTAATGTCCTTAAACTCTTCCTGCAAAATCCTGCTGCTTTTCTGTTGTTTGATATTCTGACTATTTTTGAACCCTTGAACTCTGACAGAGGAGGGGCTTGGAGAGGTTGTCATCCGATCTGCGTTAGCAGCAAAAGGAATAGCTTTTTCTCTAATAGCACTTCTCTCTGTTAAACAGTTGGTGGGAGATTAAAATGCTCTAGGTGGAGAAGACTGGTGAAAGGTCTGGGGACATCACTTTTTTGGGAGGGCTTGTCTGCATGTCAAGAAAACAAGCAGGGTTTATTTTTTTCCCCTTTTCTTTGCTGTCACACATTCATAATATTTCACTACTTATTTATTCATTTTTATGATTTACTCCAAGTCTTAAAGGAGAATGAATTCCTGCTATGCTCCTGTCCAGCCAGGATCGTGGTTAGACGCTGACATTCTGAGTTCCAGCCATATTAATTGCTGGATAAAGACTATAATCCTTCTCTCTTTGAAGCCCAAGGCTGATTTTTAGGCAACACTTCAAAAGCAGAGCACAACTGAAGAGGCATATTTCCTACCAGCACTGAATTACCATGATTGACTCAGCTTGCATTAGTATACATGTACCTTACGTTTTTGGCGACCCAGCCAAACAATTTGATTTTGATACTAGAGAGTGAAAGAAAGTACCTTTTTTTATCTAAAGGGTGATCTATAACTCCATGTGAGGTGGATTTCCATGGTTGCTTAAAACACCTTAGAAATAGAAACATCTAAATCACTCTTTTCTTACACTAGAAAACACGATGTTTGAAAGTTCTCTCCTCTCTCTCTCTCTTTCATGTTTTGGCATAACATCATATAAACCATCAGTCTGAGTCCACTATGATTAATGACAAAAGCCCATGTAAATAAGGCATTTCACACATTCTCAAATTATTGTATCCCTTGTAAGTTTTTTTTCAAAATAATTTTCAACATCTGCTGTTTAAAATTCAATTGAACATATGTAAAGCAATTGTAACTGAGATTTTAAAATAAAGAAGTATGAAGTATAAATGTTCTGTAAAAGATTAAACCAAAATGACAACTACCAAACAACTGCAACACAAAAAATAAAATAAAAAAAAGACTCAAGTAAAATGGAAATCCATGACCAACATGGAACTTTTTATTGGTGTCTATTTCACTTACAGCTTGTTTCTCTCTATCTCTGTACTATAGGGACTTTCTCATATAGGATTTGCCAAGTATATTTAGTGTGCTATGTTTGAGAAAGATTAACAGTATTTCAGATCAAAGGAGGACCCTGCTGCATGGTCTTATGAGATTGTCATTCACTCCCATTATGGCTCATTTGCACAAGATTTTCATGTAATATGAGCCATTGTTTTGATGGCAGTGATTTGACATAAAGACAGGGCAGAACTGCATCTCAGCATCCTCATCAGTCAGGCTGGGGGGTATCTTGGTCCCAAAGAACTTGCCAATCATTGAAGGCAACTGTTAGTTATGGATCACCCCTCCCCCCCCCCACTGTCCCCTACCCCCACCTCCTTGTTTTTTTAAGGTGGAAAACTTCTTGAATGTTCATGGATACCATAAAAATCAGACAATGCCTACTTGTGCTAGATTAGATACAGTTTAACCAGACAAAGTTTCAGATACCCCATTCAAAAGAGCAAGTTATGAGCCATTTTAGTGAACTGCTTTTTCTTCTTGTGCTTTCTGCCATGCTTGTTTTGATTTTAAAATAACTTGAAGTGGTGAAAAGTTATGCCTGAGCTACATTCAAAACTTTTCTTTAAGCTATATTTATGTTTTCCTAGTGATTTCGTTTCATGGATATGCATGGAATATATATTTACATATATATACTAGTCACTAACATTCTCTCCCTCTTTCTTTCTGCAAGTTAAATTTAAAAGAAAAAGAGATGTTACTGCTGTTTTGATAGTGCCTGATAATATAAATGAAAAAGAAATCTTCAGTCAAAATCTGGATGACTTCAAATGTAATTTTATTTAACTAGAGAGAATATCCTTTTCTTAACTCTATTCAGCATATATCACAATATAAAAAGTTCATTTAGATGTAGCAAGTATGCAACTATGGAAAGAAAACTTTTGAAATGGTTTATTCTAAGTACTACATTAAATGTAAAGAATTAAGGAAAACTGCATTAGAATAATATAATCTGTTTTTAGTGTCTGGCTAGAGTTTTCTAAGTTAATGCATTTTAAATCTGGAATTGTAATGCTTATATAGCATCTGCCATTTCTGGTAAAGTGCTGGTTTGTTATATGTAGTGTTTATTCAATGATTTCTATACAAAGATGCATTCAAATTTTTAGATTTTAAAAAGTGATTTTCTAAGTTATAGCAATGTCTTACCTAAATTTTGTGTTTAGAACAAGATTGACTATGATTTGCTTGGGTTTTTTAAATCTACTTTTAAATTCTTTATGGCAACCATATGTCAAAGAACAAAAGAAGTGAACTCAAATTGATTTCATGATATTGGAGAAAATGTTTAAAACTCAGAGAAATCACTTTATATACTCATTTTAAAACATTTTGCAAAAATAGGAGTGAATATGAATTTTTATTTTAAAATTATTTTTCTCTGCTCAATCTCAATCAATGAAAGAAATATTATATTTTTCATATATTGAAGATAAACTTTTATATTTGAGGACTGCTTTAAAAGTTAACCAAAAAGAAGCTAGCATGCTCAGTGAAATTTTTTAAAATATATACTTAGAAAAATAATTAACAGAAATAACTATAGAAATTAAAAATGACTTAAAATATTTCCCCTAAGTTTTTACTTTGAAGAATTTCAAATATAGAAAATGTTGGAAACCCAATTTAACAAATACTTACATGTCCCCCATCCAGAAGCAACAACTATTAACATTTTTGCCACATTTACTTCTTTTTTCCTGAACCGTTTGAAAATGACACCCCTAGATTTTTCAGCATGCAACTCCTAAGTACAAGACCATTCTCTTTACATAACTATACTACCAGAAAGTTGAAATATTCATGTAAAAAATCTAGTAATCAGGATGTTTAAAATGAACTAAAATTTTGTTACAACTCAGGGATGATTAAAAATTCACATATGCTTGATGGCACATGCAACAATTTTAATGATCCATTACATGAACAGTTACTTTAAATGTAAATTCATGCTTTACATGTTATACTTTCATTGTAATTTATAGGCAGGTTTTAGAAAACAAATACTAAACTAATAGCTGAATGTGTTTTTCTGTATGAAACACTTTCAAAATACATGAACAACAGCGCCCTCTACATTTGGATAGATTTTACTGGTTGAGAAAAGGAGCATTTTAACAATAATCACTTGTGGGTTTGGGGACAAATGAAGTGATTGTAATACATTACAAAATTACACGGTAATCTCTCATATGAGTTTACAGTATTTTAAACCATTGATTTAGTATGGGAAATCAAAATCTGGAAATTCAATGTTGCACCATTCAGCAAACAAACTGACAGAAATAATAGTCAAGAGGAAATAGAAAGCTCTCTAGGAAATTATATAAACCTGTTTCAAAAAATAAACTTAATCATATTATTTAATAGATTTTCAGAAATCAGTTGTGAGTAGTTAAAATTATATTATTTTCCTTTCTTGCTTATATAAGTAGGACGTTGTGATGTTTTCAAATTTGGAAGTGGATTGAAGGTTTTTTAAAAAATGCTTTATAGTTTTCAGTATCCAAATATTGAAGAAAATATAGACTTAGAGTCTAGCATTTAATATGTTTGCATGAAATAAAATAAATTTGTGTTTAAGTCCTTTTGAAAATTCCTTTCAGATTAAGTCATAGTAAAGTTGTTTATGAAATTATAAAGACATATACAAATACAATCAGTCATCTTGTATATAGACCCTCAAAATGTCTGTAATTAATTAGCAAAACTATCCCCCAAACAATTAGAATATCATCCTTTAAATAATTCAGAAGGGAAAAATTATACACATGTTATACATTTTAAAAACTTATAACAGATTTTTTATAGCATAGAATAAAATTTTAAATATATGTTTGCAATTCCTTTTTCTACCTATAAACTCATTTTATGACACCTAAATTTTAATTTCTCTCAATAGACAACTCAGTTAAAAAATGTGCTTAATAGCAATAAAATCAATCTAATATATTGGCATTTGAAAGGTTTAGTCTTCTGTTCAGTTTTGTTTTCTTAGTGCAACTTTTTCACTTAAGAAAAATGATGCTTATTTTAAAAATATTTTCCTAAAATGTATTCTTTTATACACGAGTTTGATACTGCTTCACTTAAATTTTGAGGGCAACTTAAATACTAGAGTCTAATGTCAAAATCTTTCAGTGAATTATTTGTAAGCTGTCAGTTGGCAAAGAACAGATTAAGATAGGTAAAAATCAGAAACATATTGTGTTACTCTTATCAATTTAACGCAAGCATTTCAATGTCTAAGTCACTTCATTTAAATAGAAAACAATAACAAAAATTAGAAATGAACAATTAACAAACATATTTTATATTTTAGAAAGAGTCAACCACTAAACTAAAATAAACTCCTGCAGACTGCTTTGTACATTTTAAGTTACAACTAACCTGAATAATTATATAGCTTGTGAGAAAAGAAGAATGCTCTCTTTGAAATGATTCCTTTAGTCTTTTCATTTGCTTATAGTGCCATGAAAAATCCTAGAGCATGCTCTAAATTTATGAAGACAAAGTGCCAGTGACTCTGGGGATCATCTTGTTCATTTTAAGAGCAAATTAAAACAGTGAAAGAATGGTGCAAATAATTGTTTCATATGTTCTTTGCTTGTGACTGCTGTAATCATCGGGCCTGATTTACAAATGTAGACTTGAAGGTTTCTCAGCTTCCTGCAGGGTAGAAGACTGTTACTTTGGCACTCACCCTCTCGCCCTTGTAATCACCACTCAAAACTGTGCCCTGGTACTTCCAATTCCCAGTCTCTTGATTGAACACCTCATTCTGTGCTAACAAGGTGTCCAAGGTATTTGAACAGGGGCTTCAGTTGGAAAATTGTTAATGGTTTTGCTCATTAAGAGTTGCTGTACTAGTTTTGGTAATTTGGTAACTGTCTAAATTGCAAGTTGGTTTTTTCTGCCTTTAGCTTAAGGAAGGATGCTAAATTTAAGATAGAAACGGTAGTCCTTCTGTTTCGAAATTGACAAGGAAAGTTGAGTGCTGTCTAGGTTAGGATGTAATAGTTTTCCCAGAATTAATAGAATTATCTTGAATGTCTGGGTTTATTCCCGAGTTATTTTTAAAACATATTTAAAAAGAAAAGTTGGAGATAAAAAATTTTCACTGGATGCCCCTGTGAAATAGCCAAGATTTCCTAGAAGTTTAAAAGATAAAGAGCAACAAATATGATTTCTTTAAAAACATGAGAAACTATAGTGTTTCTAAATACTTTGTTAAAATAAAATTGATTAATTCTATTTTTGACACCCACTCTATTTCTATAAATATACAAATACATCTTTAAAAAATACATACAGTCTATTTTATTTTTAAGAAAATATAAATAATGTTCATTTACTTTATTTACCATTAAAATGACTTTTTATGATCACAATTGCAAAGCCCACTTAATTCAAAGATAGACAACTTCAATATATATATTTTCTACTAAATTGTTATTTAAAAAATAGCTTTAGATGTGATCTGAATGCTTAAATTTGGCTTTTCCAAATATACATGAAAATCCTGAGAACCTTTTTCATGATTTTAATTGCATTTCCCTCTATGGAAATGGCCCTGACAATGCCAAATTATTTTACTTACATAATCCATTTTTTTAAACATTTCTATACTTTATAAAAGATATATTTCCCAAGAGGAATTAAGAAAAAAAATCAATATTTATATATCCTCTGGTTTAGTTTAAAATCTGTGATTTACTTTATCAGTTCAGATTTAAAAGGGAGACCATTTCTGAAAAGAATTTTTTTTACACACTCTATGTCTATTTGTTTCTTTCATAATCATGAAAGGCTTTACTAAGTTTGGCAGCAATATCTCCAGGGATTTATTTTAAATTATTTTTAGTGATTTGGACAGTTGCCATTTTATCATAGAGATGAAAAGGTGGGAGATGAGATTCAGCTGAGGATGGAAGTTTTTCCCCTATACTGAGCAAAGGGCTATTTTAAAGTGATTTATGTGGCAGTTTTCTTCTGTGTCACCATTATGTCCCTGCTGCCTGAGTGTGACAACGTGGTGCTTGCTAACATTTTGGTAATAATTTATTGGGATGAGATTTTTTTGCCTGGAGTTCAGCCTGCAATCCTTTTAACACTCTGCTAAAAGGCGTAAGTTCTCTACAGGCTTATTTATTTTTCACTTTGGAACTGTGCGCTCACACAAAAACTTGCCTACATAAATCTGCAACTTTTCCTTTTGAATTGGAAGTTCAATACAGACCATGACTTGTGCATATAAAAAAATGCAGAAATAATGCCCCCCTACTGTGTAAGTATTTTTGTTTTTCATGAATCAAGCCCAAAGTTATTTAAATTAATTCTAGTCTCATCATGGTAATAGAATATCATTTTTTTGCCTCTTAAAAATACTAATGCATGGACGTAATTTTACTGGTTATTCGACCAAGTTTCTCATACATTTTAAAATTCTGTAACACAAAGAAAAAAACTGATGGCTACAGTCTCATGTTAACAGGCTTTAATCAATCAATATGAAAATATAATTTTTGATATTTACAAAGCATTATATTTTCATTATATCAAATCTAGAAAACAAAGAATTTACAGGTTTTGTTTTTTTTTCATGTGTTTACATTGAAAGCTGTGCAATTGATTAATCAATCAGGGAATCTCTGAAATCTTGTTCTTTGGAGCTAGGGGTTATGATTTAGAAATTCTATTGCACATCTAAGCTGGATACATTTGCTTGAAAATGAAGGCTCTGACTTCCCAGTAGGTCTGGCCTTAAACATAGGCAGGTTAAAAATATGGTTTATTTTGCTAGACCTAGTTTTGGTTATAAGTGAAAAATAAATTAGTGGGTTTTTTCCAGTATTGAAATCTTCAACACCTAATTTGATTGATCTTTCCAGTTGTTTGGCACTTAGAGAGACTTCAATATGCTCATGAATGTGTTAGGATGATTTTTGCTAATATTAGTGGCGAGTAGTCAGAGACTGGATTTGTTCTTTTAATCTTGGGGGTAAATAAAGAGATTCCTGATTGTAAAATACCATTGACTTTCACACTCAGGTATCTGTAATTAGGGTATGATGAAGCCATACATTGAAGAGGTAAATGTTAAATGGTGGAGCTTCCAAACTTCTAAAATTACTTTTGGAGTTTTCTACTGGTGGTGTGATTTTCTTGACAAAACTAAGTACTGCTACTTCAAAGAAGATAAAATTGTTTTACAATGCTTTGACTAAATGACATCTATGTATGTAGCCAATTTAGGTAATTGGTTTCTTTACCTGGTCCTAGGAATCACTCAACATTTGTCTATTTTCTTGTATGGAAAAAATTGTTATGGGATACAGTAAAAGAAACTATGATTTAGCTAGTTATTTAAAAAATATTTTGACTAGGAAACTTAGCATTAGTTGTAACTTTAAATTCTGTTGAATTTGTAGCGCTGGCTTCACAAAGGAAAGGTAACAAAATATTCGTGGAGGGGGATATGAGAGCCTAACTTTGCATGTGTCTCAGTGCTTAATGTATTGTTTGTTTTCAATAATTGCTGAAGTGCATGCTCAGAGTTTGCACTCTAATTTCTATAAGAAGTTAATGCGTTTATTATTTTAAAGGCTAGTATACAGTGAAAAGACAATGAGCATTTAGACACTTATTGTTATCAGCTTTGTTGATGTTATTGCAACTAATAAAACAATTACTGCTCAAATGTTTTACATCTTAAGCCATGATATGGTAAGAAATCGATGTGGCTCACTAATCTATAGAGAAGACAAAATTTGATTCCAATATAATAGTATTAAGAATTGTTTTTTAAGTGACTAAAATATGATGCATTTCTAGGCCTGTAAACATTTTGTCTAAAGTGAATTTTTTCTAGTGTTTGAGAAAGCTGGCTTCATACTGATGTTCAGGGGGATTCACACTTGCTTTATTTTGTCTATCGCCGTTATTCAAATGTAAAAATGGAATTCAGTGTTAGAAGGGATAGTAAAGGCTGATTGGCAAATGGGCAAAATGAGGTACAGAGTTAAGGTAAACTTGCATATAATTTTTCTTTATAGACCTTGAGTTTTAGAGTCAGAGAGACTTTTTGGTAAAATTATTCCAAGGGCTTCATTTTAAAGATAAGGAATTTGAAGGCCTGAGAACTTTAGGACTTTTCCAAGTCCCACAGCCAGTTAGCAGTCCCAGGACTAGAATCTGAGTTCCCTACTTCCCAGGCCAGGAGTCATTCTATCCCCACAACCCATTCAGTCACATCTAAATTGATACCTACTTAAAAGTTTATACTGTATAGAAAAATAGCAGTTGTGCTGCCTTGGAGGCACTGAACTATTGAAGATGACTTGATTCTACTCACTGCGTATTTGTTACTTGTTAAAACATATTTAAATCATTCTTATGAACTAACTTGTGGGGCAAAGATTAGAAACAGGATGACAAGATGAAGTTTTGCTAAAAAGACTAGCAAACTCAGAAAACAGATTACTTGTGCTTTTTACTGAAGTTATCCAGAATATGAGACATATTGAAGAAAGACATTTATATAAGCTTCATGCTGAGTTAGTTTTCATGGTATTTTTATGCCAATGGAGATGGTATATATTTTAGAGGAAGGATATAAGTGTGCATGTATGGGTATATGTGTAGTTAGAGTGTATGGTATACGAGGAGTTGGAGTTGGGTATGTAGTTGGGGATATTGTGTTCATCTATCACTTTCTATGCTACTGTCTAGAAACAACCCACATAAGTTATGACTAGGGGGTAAGGGAAATAGTTGTAGGAAACAAGTGTCTGAGATTCAGCCAATCAATGAGGACAATTACATGGTTATATAATATGGTGGTGTGGTCTAAGTCAAGGGGAATAGAGATAAGAGAGGTATGATACAGTCAGAGATGACCATGGACCAGTGGAGGTAAATTTGACAAAAAACCTTGAAGGATATACAGGAGATCATTATACTAACAAGGACTATAGAGAAGGTTATCATAATGAGAATTCACCATATTTTCTAGCCTACTGGAATATTCTCTGTGTTTTGATATGCAGTATGGTTTCTCATCTCTGTAGATTTTCTCATTCTCTGCTTTCTACCTAAAATACACTTGTTCTACATGAAAAATGCCAATTTATTCTTCAAAACCTGACTGGAGTGATACTACAGCTCTTTAGCTCTCTTGGACTTTCTCATGCCTCCAACAAAATTAAATGCTTCCTAACATACTACACATCACATGTATTCTAAATTACAAGAGTAATAAATGCTAATTTAGAAAATAAGCATTCAGGATCCTACAACCTGAGAAAACCATGTTCACATTTTGATTTTTTTTCACAAAAAAATACACACACATGCTCATGTGTACCTGATATGTACACATTACATATATTCATATATAGTTGAAGTTATACTAGTCATACAATTTTTAAATCCAATTTATACAATTTTTAAAGTGTTTTTATTCACTTAATATAATATTGGGAGCATTTGCCTTTAGAATTATCTTCTTTATTTTGGCAACTCCAAAAATCCTCTTTGAATTGAACAGATGTGAGTTTTAGAAAGAAAACTGGAGGTGGTGGAGAGAAGACAGATTGGAGGGAAACTGGTTATTGCAGCATTTCAGGCAAGAGCCAATAAAGGACAAAGCCAGGGCAATGGGAGTCGGGAGCAGAGATGGGTAAGGACTCAGTCATGTTGAATGTGCTAGAGAGAGGTCAAGTGAGGTGAGGATCTTAAAGGTGCCCCTGAACTTGACAATTAGTATATTGTTAGTAATGCTGGTGAAGATTGTTTAGGAGAGGTAGAGGGGCAGGAGAAAGATGGCCTAGATAAAGGAGGAAATGAAAGATGAGACGTTAGATGCTACAGTACGGATTCTCCCCCAAGGATTTTGGCAGAAGGGAAAAAGATAAATAAGAAAGAAGCTTGAGGGGGAGGCAGGGATCAGAGAGGTCTTTGCTATTGTCACTCTTTAAGAAAACAATAAACACATTTGGGTTCAAAGTGGGGGAAACCAGTGAAGGGGGGGAAATGGAGGATGCAAAGGAGATAGAAGGTAATTTGCAGAATGCTACTCCAAAAATGCAGAATGGATAGTGCACAGAGTAAATCTGCCTATTTATAATCCAAGTTTTTTTAATACTTGTATCTATATACGAGGGCGAGTCAAAAATTATCCTCACTTTGATTATGTTAAAACTTCTGTCGGCTGCACTGTCTTATCAGTGCTTTCCGTTCAAGGCTACTGTCTCTCCAGTCACTGCTGTGCAGGTGTAAACGTGTTACATCAGTTCATTTGTAACTGCAGTGCGACCAAAAATGGATGCCCTACTTGTGATTTGCACAAAAGAAGAGTGTGTGCAGTAATTTGTTTTTTGTGGTCTGGGGATGTACGTGGTGCCATTATTTATCGAAGACTTCGTGCACAGTATGGAGAAAGTGATTTGTTGCAAAGAAGTGTGTTTGAATGGATAGAGATGCTTATTGAAGAGCTGAAGCCTAAACTTCAGATTAAACGCAGGGGACTGCTGTCCAAGGGCATTGTGAACTTGCAGGACAATGCTCATTTGCGCACTTCTGCCCACACTGTCGACACTCTGCAAAAACTTCGTTTTGAGGTGATAAAGCATCTTCCTTATAGTTTTGATCTTGCTCCATTGGACTTTCACCTGTTTGGTCCCCTGAAATCAGTCCTATGAATACAAAGATTCACTTCTGATGAAGAAGTGAAGATAACAGTGCATTTGTGGCTCTCAGCTCAGCCTAAAACATTTTTTAATGAGGGAATATGAAAGCTTGTTGACAGATGGACAAAATGTATTGAAAAGCAAGGAGATTATGTTGAAAAATGATGTATTTGTCTTTTCTAAAAGTTAATTAAGTAAATTATACAGCCAGAGTGTGGATAATTTTTGACTCATCCTTGTATCTCAGAATTTTGAAATTGAACATATGACAGACATGTTTGTCATGGGAAATTTTTATTTGACTATGAATAAGGGCTATGTGATTTGACTGAGCAGTCAACATGGAGGTTCTAGTGCAAATACTCAGGCTGAATGAGACCTGTCATGTTTGAGGAAGAACAAGGACTCCAGTTCTGAAGCATAGTGAGTGAGAGGATAATAAAGAAGTAAAGAATTAACAAGTGGCCACATTTGGTAGTGTAGTGGGGCTAATTTTCTCATCCTGAGTAGTGCACAATTAAGATGTCATGAAAAACTTCACAACAATTAATAGAAGTTTATTATATTACTGAAAATTTACTTACTAATCATATTATATAAATAATATAAAGTTAAAAAAGCAAACAATAGAGAATTAAAATTAAACATTACTATAGGAGAAAATATGCTACAACTAAGTTCTTTATCTTTCAAAGCAGTCTGTGAATATATGTAAAATAATAAATGACAGGAAACAAGTATAAGCATTTTATTTAGATTCATGGTTTCGAACAAGTAAAGAATAAAGTTTAGACTGGAGGTTCAAGGTGGCCCTGTAGGAAGATCATGAACTCACCTAGTACCATGGACACACCAAATCTACAGTAACATATGGAATAATTCTCTCTGAAAAAGAACTGAAAACTAGCTGAACTACTCCTCCACTACAAAGGACCACAGTGAGATGAGTAGGAGAGGCAGAGACACAGTCTCACCAAAAACCCCACTCCCCAGAATTGCAACTCAACAATTGGGAGAGATCTCGCAAGTCTGGAGCTTCTTTTGGAGAAAGAAGTGTTTGTGCCATACATCAGGAACCCCAACCTTGGGACTTGCACCAGAGATATGTGCCTCCAAAGGTCCAGTTTAGAAAACCGATGAGGTTTACATCCAAGGGACCCAAAGGGATGTAATGAACTAAGATTCTCCTTTTAAAGAGATCATATGTGGTTTCAGTCACCAAGTGACCCAGTGCGAAAGCAGTAGTTTCAAAAGTGTCTGGACTGTATGTGAAGGAGATTCATTTGTTAATCTTAAAGCATCTGCTGGAAGAGCAGGGGATAATTGGATGCCACATATCTAGATGCTATGGATATGCTCTCAGGGAATGTATACAGGGAGACACCATCCTTGTGCACTTCCTTGGCCTTGCTACCGTCCAATGATACCTCCCAGAAATGGGCTGAGACATTCATCTAGAGTCCAAATTTCTGCATACCAAGGGGCACCTCTAGATCCCCTGGTCTGGAGTGGCATGATCTGTTCTAAACATTTAGCCCCACAGGACTGTATATATTTGTATACTTTAAAAGCTGCTACCTGAAGGTCTGGCTTCCAGTCAGCCTGAAACTAGGTACTAAATGAAATCCCTCTCCTTGTAACACTGGCAGGTCTTGGCACACCTTCAACAATGGGGACCTGTTAAGAGTAAATCAGGCTGCTTATATAGTCACAAAGTTTCAAGAGACAACCAAGAGCTAGGGCAAATTTGAACAATAAGATTCATTACGCACACAAGGCTACTCCTTCAAGACTGGCAAAGGTAGCTGTTTTGCCTAATACATAGAAACAAAGAGTCAGGCAAAATGAAATATGAGAAATATGTTCCAAATTAAAGAACAAGATAAAACCTCAGAAAAAAGGCTTTAATGAAAAGGAGGTAAGTAATCTACCTGATGAAGAATTCAAAGTAATGGTCATAAAGATGCTCACCAAACAAGGAAGAGGAATGGATGGACACAGTGAGAACTTCAACAAAGAGATAGAAAATATAAGAAAGTATCAAATAGAAGTCATAGAGCAAAAGAAAACAATAACTAAACTGAAAAATACACTCGAGGGGCTCAACATCAAACTAGATGAAGCAAAAAACAGATCAGTACTCTGGAAAACAGGACAGTGGAAAGACAAAGAATTTAAAAAGTGAAGATAGCTTAAAGACAACATAGGGACAGCATCAAGCAGAACAACATTCACACTATAGGGATACCAGAAAGAGGAGAGAGGGCAAAAGGGGTGGAAAATTTATTTGAAGAAATAATGCCTGAAAACTTCCCTACCGGGGAAGGAAACAGACATCCAGGTGCAGGAAGCCCAGAGAGTTCCAAATAGAACGATTCCAAAGAGACACCAGGAAACATTATTATTAAAATGTCAAAGTTAAAGATAAAGAATCTTGAAAGCAGCAAGAGAAAAACAACTTGTTATGCAGAAGAGAAACCCCATAATATTATCAGCAGATTTTTTTTTTCATCAGAAACCTTGCAGGCCTGAAGGGAGTGCCATCATATAGTCTAAATATTGAGAGTGAAAATAAACAACTTACAACCATGAATACTTTACATAGCCAATTATAATCAGAATGAAAGGAGAAATAGAGTTTTCCAGACAAACAAAAACTAAAGAAGTTCATACCACTAAACTTGCCTTAAAAGAAATGTTAAAGAACTTTTGTAAGGTAAAAAGAATGGCAGTAGTTAATAACAATAAAACATGGAAAGTAAAAACACAAGATGCATCTATATGCTCTCTACAAGATACGCATTTCAGATATAAGGATACACAGATTGAAAATGAGGGGACAGAAAAAGTTATTCCATGCAAATGGAAATAAAAAGAAAGTTGGAGTAGTAATAGTCATACCAGACATAATAGATTTTAAAACAAAGACTACAATAAAAGATAAAAAAGGGCTTTAGTTAATGCTAAAAGGATCAATTTAAAAGGAAGATATAACACTTTTAAATATATATGCACCCAACATAAGAGCACCAAAATATGTAAAGGGAGAAACTGGTAGCAATACAATAATTGTGGGGGACTTTAACACCTCACTTACATCACTGACTAGATCATCCAGACAGAAAATCAATAAGGAAACATTGGCTTTAAATGACAACTCAACCATATAAACTTGATAGATATATATAGAACATTCTGTCCAAAAGCAGCAGAATACAAATTCTTCTCAAGTGCACATGAAACATTCTTTAGGATATATCACATGTTAAGCCACAAAACAAATCTCAGTAAATTTAAAAAGATTAAAATCACATCAGGAACTTTTCCAACCAAAATGGTATGAAACTAGAAATCAATTACAAGAAGAAAACTTGGAAAAATAAAATATGTGAAGATTAAACAACATGTTACTGAACAACCATTGGGATGACAAACAAGTCAAAGAAACATAAAATATACCTAAAGACAAATAAAAATGTTTTATGACATACCAAAATCTGTGGAATGCAGAAGAAAAAATGGTTCTAAGAGGAAACTTCATAGCAATACAAGTCTACCTCAAGAAACAAGAAAAATCTCAAATGAATAAAGTAACTTTAACCTAAAGGAACCAGAAAAAGAAGAACAAAGGGAGCCCAAAATTAGCAGAAGTAAGGAAATAAGATCAGAGTGGAAATAAACAAAATAGAGACTAAAATGACAGCAGGAAAGATCAAGAAAACTAAGAGCTGGTTCTTCAAAATGATAAAATTGACAAAACTTTTTTTTTCCTAAGAAAGATGGAAAATTTTATTTGAGCCAGATTGAGTATTATAATCTGGGAACAGCCTCTCAGAAAGCTCTGAGAACTGTTCCACGCATTAGATGTCAAAGCATAGATGTATACATTTTTGAGGCAAAGGACTGTACATTAAAAGACATATTATTGACAGTTTACACAATCCAGAACCACCCATATAAAGTGAAGAGTGGGTCATAGGTTATGGTGACCCCTTACAAGATTAAGAAGGAAGGTTATCTCCTAAGGAGTTATCTTGTTGATACCAGGAGAATGTTGCTTTTTATGGTTGAGCAGGTATTTCTGCTGATGGGGTGGTTTGGTTGATGCATAAGACAGATACACAATGCACAGTAGAGGAGAGAAAGGGGGCAGAGAAAAATTTTTATTTCATCAATAACAATATACTGTAATAAAAGTTATGTGAATGTGGTCTCTCTTTCAAAATATCTTGTACAAATTTAATGCCTTTTCCATCATAACAAAGCACTTATCATGCACTGTGGCTGTAACTTTTGCAGTTTTAGATGCAACAGCAAAACTAGCAAGAATTTCTTTTTCCTTCTTCACAATTTCACAGATGGAAGATTTGTTCTTACCATAGATCTCAGCAACTCCAGCATATGAGTTTTTTCTTTCCTTATTAAGTTGAGAACCTTTACCTTTTCACTTAGAGGAAGCTCTTTATGGCCTCTCTTTGGCATATCTGAGTTGCCAGCTTTACAACTCTTGTGCTATGGGGCCAATACTAAGTAAAATAAGAGTCATTTGAGCTTAAGCACTGTGGTACCATGACAATAACCCAATAACCAAGATGGCTACTAAGTGGCTAACGGGAGGGATACTCTGGACAAAGGAATGACTCACATCCCGAGATGTGAAATTTCATCACTCTGCTAAGAATGGCACACAATTTAAAACTTACGAATTTTTTATTTCTGGAATTTTCCATTTAATATTTTCGGACTTCAGTTGACCAAGGTAACTGAAACTCAAAATTGACAAAATTTTAACTAGACTCACCAAGAAAGAAAAGAGAGAAGGTTCAAATAAATAAAACTGGAAATAAAGAGGAAAAGTTACAATTGATATTACACAATTACAAAGGATCATGAAACTACTATGAACAATTATACATCAACAGATTTGACAACTTAGAAGAAATAGATAAATCCTTAGAATTATGCAAGCTTCTAAGACTGAATTAGGAAGAAATAGGAAATCTGAGTAGAATAATTACTAGTAAGGAGATTGAATCAGTAATCAAAAAAAAACAAAATCCCAATAAACATAAGTCCAGGACCACATGACTTCACACATAAATTCTACCAAACATTCAAAGATTTAATACCTGTCCTTCTCAAACTCTTCCAAAAAATTGAAGAGAAAGGACCACTTCCAAAATCGTTTTGTGAGGCCAAAGTTACACTAGTACCAAAACCAGACAAAGACATCTCACACACACACACACAATTGCAGGCCAATGTCCCTGATGAACAGAGATGCAAAAATCCTCAATAAAATATTAGCAAACCAAATTCAGCAATATATTAAAAGGCTCATACACCATGATCAAGTGAGATTTATCCTAGGGATGCAAGGATGTTTCAATATCTACAAATTAATCAATGTGATATAACACATTAACAAAACAAAGGATAAAAATCACATGATCATCTCAATATATTTAGAATAAGCATTTGACAAAATTCAACAGCCATTTATGAGCAAAAAACTCTCAACAAAGTGGTTATAGAGGAAGCACAACTAAACATAATAAAGGCCATGTATGATAAGCCCATAGCTAACATCATATTCAACAGTTGAAAGTTTTTTGTTTTTTCTTTAAGATTAGGAATAAGACAAGGGTACCCACTGTTGCCATTGTTTATCAACATGTTAATGGAGATTCCTTCCAGAGAAATTAGGCAAGGAAAAGAAATGAGGATTCCAAATTAGAAAGGAAGAAGTAAAACTGTTACTATTTGCAGATGACATGATTTTATATTTAGAAAGCCCTAAAGACTCCACGAAAAAACTGTTAAAGCTAGTAAATTAATTCAGTAAAGTGTCAGGATACAAAAACAATATACAAAAAAATGGTTGCAATTTCTATACACTAACAAGAAACTATCAGAAAGGGAAATTAATGAAACAATCCCATTTACAATTGCATCATAAAGAATAAAATACCCAGGAATAAATTTAACCAAGGAGGTGAAAGACCTGTACTCTGAAAACTATGTCATTGATGAAAGAAAATGAAGAAGATACAAAGAAATGGAAAAATATCCCTTGTTCTTAGATTGGAAGAATTGATACTGTTAACATACAATATTACTCAAAGTAGTATACAGATTTAATGCAACCCCTATCAAAATTCCACTGACATTTTTCATTGAAAAATAAAATTGTTCAAATGAAATAGAACAAACATTTCAAAAATTTATATGGCATCAGAAAAGATCCTGAATAGCTAAATCAATCTTGAGAAAAAAAAGAACAAAGCTGGAGGCATCACGCTCCCTGATTTCAAACTAAATTACAGAGCTATTGTCATCAAAATAGTATGGTATTTGCATAAAAACAGACACATAGATCAATGGAACAGAAAAGAGAACCCAGAATTAACCTCAAGCATATATGGTCAATTAACTTATGACAAAGGAGGCAAGACTATGCAATGGGAAAAGGACAGTCTCTTCAACAAATGGTACTAGGACAACTGGACAGCTACATGCAAAAGAATGAAACTAGACCACTATCTTATACCATACACAAAAATTAACTCAAAATTGAGTAAAGACTTTAATGTTAAACCTGAAACCATGAAACTCCTCAAACAAAACGTAGCCAGTAAGCTACTTGATATTGGTCTTGGCAATGAATTTTTGAATGTGATTTTAAAAACAAAGGCAAGAAAAGCAAAAATAAACAAATGAGATTATATCAAACTAAAAAGCTTCTGCACAGCAAAGAAAACCATCACCAGAATGAAAAGACAACCTATTGAATGGCAGAAAATATTTGCATATCATGTATTTGATAAGGGCTTTATATCCAAATACATAATGAACTCATACAACTCAATAGCAAAACCCCCCCAAACAATCGGATTAAAAAATGGGCAGAAGTTCTGAATAGACATTTTTCCAAAGAACACATACAGATGGCCAACAGACATATGAAAAGATGCTCAATCTCACTGATCATCAGAAAAATGCAAATCAAAACCACAGTGAGATATCATCTCATACCTGTTAGAATGGCTGTTATCAAAAAGACAAGAAATAACAACTGTTGGGAGGAAGTGGAGAAAAGAGAATTCTTATGAACTGTTGTGTATATTGGTATAGCCACTATGGAAAAGTGTATGGAGATTCTTCAAAAAATTAAAAGTGGAAGTACCATATGATCCAGCAATTCCATTTCTGCATATATATCCAAAGGAAACAAAAATAGTAATTTGAAAAGATATATGCACCCCTATGTTCATTGCAGCATTATTTATTACAGTCAAGATATAGAAGCAGCCTAAGTGTCCATGATAGATAAATGGATAAAGAAGTATATATACAATGGAATACTACTCAGTCATAAAAAAGAAACAAAAGCTTTCTATTTGCGATAACATGGATGGACCTTAAGGGAACTATGCTAAGTGAAATAGGTCAGACAGAGAAAGACAAATACCATATGGTTTCATTTATATATGGAATCTAAAAAACAAAACAAATGAAGAAAACAAAATTCATAGATACAAAGGACAGAATGATGGTTGCTAGAGAGGAGGAAGTTTGGGGAGTGAGTGAAATGGGTGAAGGGAGTCAAGAGGTATAAACTTCCAGTTATGAAAGAAGTCATGGGGATGTAATGTACAGCATAGTGATTACATTCAATAATATTGTAGAGCATACTTTTAAGTTGCTAAGAGAATATATCCTAAAAGTTAACTTTGTATGGTGACAGATGGTAACTAGACTTATCCTGGTGGTCATTTTGCAATGTATACAAATGTTGTATCAGTATTTTTAATAACTGAAACCAATATAATAGTATATGTCAATTACACCTCAAAAAAAAACAAAACAAAACAGAATTTAGAGTATTTAAGCCTAGGGACTGAAAGTGGGGGTAGTGAAAGATACTTTTGCATTTCCTTTAATACTGTTTTTTAGTATTTAAATTAGCTTATATGCATATATAACTTTTATAATAAAGAATCTGTAGAATAAATAAATGAGTTAAGCATGTTTGGGGTTTCAAATTCTGTTCCTCAAAGTTTGGTTCAGGTTCATCAAAAAATGTTCTGGGTGTTCAGGATGTCTGAAAAATCAGGGTGCTGTGCTTCCTACCCTCTCTTCACTAAAGTAGTTATGTTTTTATCATTTTTTAGAATTGTCATACTAGATTTCATTTGAATAAAGGATTTTGTTTCTGTTCTCTCTCATCCTTCCTCCTTCTCCTTCCTCCCTCCCGCCCTCCCTCCTTTCTTTCCTTCCTTCCTTTCTTTTTTTCTCTTTCTCCCATTTAAATCCAGAATATGTTCATATTTTTTTCTGTGGCTTGTTGTGTGCCCTGACATAACTCTGAATCTCTCAGCAACTCCTTCCTCTTATACAAAATGAGATAATATTGATCTTATAGAACTGTTTAAAGTATACTGTGAGATTATTCATGTTACTCACCCAAAGAAGAAAAAAACCTATAATCATCTTCACAGATGTAAAAAGACACAATTATAAATTTTAATTCATCCTTGATAATAACCTCTTAGTAACATAGGAATAGACAGATAATTTTTTATGTGATAAAAATATTTACATTTCAAGACTAAGGCTTAATGGTGAAACACAAGATCATGATTACCACAATTATTATTTAAAGTTTTTTTTTGGAATTAAGGGCTAATGTAATTAAAGAAATAAGGAATTAGAAAAATTATCATTGTTTACAGATAATGTGATGATATACTCAGAAAACTCTAGGTAAAAAGTAAAAACTATTGGAAAAATAGGAGAATGCCATACCATTATTTTGGTTAAAATACATATACTTAGGTTCTAGAAAGTTTTTCTCTGTTAATGTTTATTTATACCACTTCTCCTACTAAGGATGTAATTATGACTCATTCATTTAAAATTACATTTTACATAGAATAAGAGAATTGGTTGCAGTGTGTGAGGACGAGAGGAAATAGTTATGAAAGTAGGGTTAAAAAAGAGGATACATCCAGCCAAAGAGAGAAGAGGGAGCAATCAGAGTGGAAAGAGATTCATAGAATGTAAGGCTGTGAAAGCATAGATGACAGTCTGGAGAAAGAGAACATGGGCAATAGAGAAAAACAGTGTGAGGAAGACAAACAAAAAAGACTGGAGAGAGTATGAGAGATGGCATTTTGAAGGGCAGTGGTCATGTTTGCTGGAGTAATTTCAGTAGCGAAAAGGGGCTGAAATTAGATTGAAGTGAATTATTGTGTAGTAAGAAAATTGAGGTAGAAAGAGAAATCTGACAGCTTAAAGAGGTAATGCCAATTATTTAATTTTTTTTTTAAGTTGGGAATTTGGAGAGGCAGAAAGGAGGAGGAGAATTTTAAGATGATACAATATCTCAGAGAAAGTGAAGTAAATGCCATCAATAGTAAGAATAGAGGAATTAGTCTTGGCACCCATTGAGAACAATTCTCTCTCAAGAGACTGGCATCAAGAAGGTAAAAAAGCAAAGATATGATTGAAAAAGTTCTAGATGGGGGCACCATAGTCAGATGGCTGCAATCTTCAGTGTCAAATAGGAGAAAAGGTCATCTATGAGTGCTTTGGGGACAGCTACCACCTAATGTGGTAGACTTTTGCCAATAATGTCATAGAATAACAAATGTAAGGATGATTAAAGAATTTTTGAGCAGGTAAGGATCCAGTAGAGGCTAAAAAAGAATGTAATTATACGAAAAGAAGCTAATCAGCTCCTCACTGAACTTCAAAGAAGTTACTCAAAATAATTAACGTGCCCTTTTTGTTCAATCACCTTTATTTGGACATCAGAAATTGTTTTGAATCACCATTGGCAAACTTACTTCCATTTATCAGCCAGTTCCAATTTAGTTAAAAAATTGAAATATTTAAAATTGGAAAAATATGAAAACTGTTTACTATTTAAAAATAATTTTTCCCTCTCGGAAATTCTCTTTTCAAGTTTCTACCACTATTATGATTAAAATATGTATACTTAGGCTCTAGCATATTTTTCCCCATTAATTTTTATTTAATACCACTCTCTTACCAATGATGTAATTATGGCTTATTCATTTAAAATTTCATTTTACATAGAAGTTTCTTCATCCTGAAAATTTCTTTGTGTGTGGCTCCTTCCAGTCAGATTTTGTCCCATTCAAAAACCCCTCCAGTGTAAAAGAGTACTTTAAAATTGTTGGTGTTGGGTTATCTGGAGAACCATGCAAAAATCTGAGGTTCCTTTATGATTTTTAAAAATTTTTATGTTGAACAGAAGATACTTTAGCTTAATTTTTCCTATTACTTTGGCTATGAAAAGAACAATTTTTCACTTACCTCTGGATAGACTCTACTCATTCTGCACTGAGAAAGTTCCAAGTTCTTAGTAATATTGTAAGGAATAATAGTTAAGAAAGATCCACATTTGAATTCAGGTTCTGTCACTAACTAACTGGATGACTCTGGAAAAATTATTTATCCTTTCTGGGTCTCAGTTACTATTCCCAGCCTACAGTGACTTTTCCTTTTCATGCGAAATGCCTTACGACTAGAGGTCTGTGTGAGTTTCTATTGCTGCTGTAACAGATTACCACAAACCACACAAAATGTGGTTTCTACATTCAGGAGTTCAGGTGTCTGAAATGGGTCTCCCTGGGCTAATGTCAATGCATCAGCAGGGCTGCATTCCTTCTAGTGTTTCTAAGGGAATATCTGTTTCTTTGCCTTTTCTAGCTTCTAGAAGCCACCCTCCTTCTGCCTGTGGCCCCCATCCATCTTGAAGGCAAATCAATTGCTTCACTTTGACCTCTGCTTCAGTTGTTATGTCTCCTTATCTGACCCTCTTACCTCCTTTATTCACTTATGAGAACCCTTGTGATTACAAATAATCTAAAATAATCCCACAATTTAAAAAATTTAATCACAGCTGTAAAGTCCATTTTGCCATGTAAGGTAACATATCTTTATGTTACAGAATACAGGGATTAGGATGTGGACATCTTTTGGGGAGGGGGGTGCATTATTCTGCCCATCACAAGGTCAGAAAGGACACACTCTTATAGATTTCCACCTCTTCACACAACTACCACCCAGAAAAAATATCACTTTTATGAAAATTTTCCATGTGGGTGAGAAAAATATCTCTTTTTCTTTCTGAGTTTATTTGTATAATGAATTATCTCTCTAAAAATGCCAGTGTGTAAGAGTTCTATTAGTATGCTTGAACATTAATTAACAGGGACACTTCTTATTTGATTTGACTTTCATAGGTTTTGTCCATCAGTACTGCATTGTAGAATGGATGATTTTTTCCCACTGCAGTATCTTATTTTTTTACCTATGTATGGCTTCATGCTAGCCAAAAGGTTATATGTTACAATTATTTATGCTAATCTCAATTTGCTTTTGTGCTGTAGACAGTACAAATAAAGCTGCAGCAATTGATTACACATCACTGACAGCAGAAGAAACATACAGTTTCATCAATGAAAAAACTGAGTCATGTAACAACTCAATAGTTATCCGCAGCCTCATGAGAATGACAATCAAAACCAGGTCATAATGATATGAATATTTATTGGGTATCTCATCCTGCTTGGTGATTTTAATAGTCCACAAAAAAATATGTTTAAAGGGAAACATTTCTGTTTTTATTGAATACTCTTTTGTAAAATACAGTGTATCATATTAGAGTTTTAAGTATTTTTACATTGAGCCTCTTGTTTTTAAGTTTTTTTATTCTAGTCATTTGATTTAATCTTAAAATGGATAACTATCATATTTAAACTTCTATACTCAGAAATATTTCTGTGTCTGACACAGGTCCATTGTTGTCTTATATGGATATTGTTTTGGTAAATTAGGCTGATATAAATGTGAAAAAATAATGTCTTAGCACACAGTTAAAATAAACAACTATAAAATTTGTTCATCAAAATAATTGTCTAAGGCTTTATAGTAAATTACTGAAAAAATAGAAATAGAATGCATAACTTCCAAACTGTTAGAAGGAAAGAAAAAGGAGAGTAAAGAAAACTGTCTCAGTTCAACAGAAGTCTGGAAAGGAAGGGGAAAAAAATCAGAGAAAAAATAGCCTAAATATTCAGCAAATATTTAATGAGCATCTGCTATAGACCAGAAAATTTTCTCTGAAAATGTCATTCAAACAAATTGGTAAGCACACTAAGTGTAAATAGATTAAACTCTTCTATTAAATGTAAGAGACTTTCAGGTGGGATACATTATTTTTTTAAAAGACTCTAAATATATATGTGACACACCTAAATCAAAACACACAGACAGACTTATAACAAATGAATGGGAAAAGATATATAACATGAATGTGTTTCACTTAATGACATAACCTTAAAATATGTAAAGACAAAGATACAGAATTACAAGGTAAAGCCAACAAATGCACAATCATAATGGGGTTTTGAAAAAAAATCTCAGAAATTAATCTATCATAACTAAATTTAGTAGGGATTAAAAACCCTAACATATAGACTAGATTTAAAAAATTAAAGCTTACCTTTAAAATTCACAGCAGAAGTCACATCATTTTTGTTTCTGGTTGTCATTGACTAGATTTTCAGGCCATCTGATCAATCTATCAAATTATAAACCAGAATCTTAACAAAATCTTCTGATTCTGAAATCGAAATCCTCTGGCAATCTGGCTAATTAGTCTTAACAGACCTGCCTGCTGCCTCCATTTGTTCCTCATTTTTTCAGCGAAAAGTTATTAAAGAGTATTAAATCTCAGCCCTCAAGGAAAAGAAGTCAGATGAGAAAGTATCTACTTACTAAAGCATTCTGTATGAGTGAAGGAAACCACACTACTTTCTAATTCTGTAGAAGATAGATATCCTTTGCATCTTTTAACACACTCAGATTGCCTAAATGAATGAGAAAAGAACACAAAAGTTTTGAATTCTACAACTATGATTTCTAGTTGCCAAGAAGAAAATTACATGATGTGGGTATTCTAAATTTATTTTGGTAAGTAATCTTAATGAGGAAATCTTGTTAATAATAAATACAATGAGATGCAATATGAAAAAGTTATGATATTTAAAACTGTATTTGGTTGTTTAAATTGGGTTACATTATTTTGTTCTGAGGCTTGGTAGATAATGTGGTACTATGTCATTTGGATTTCTTTTTCAGTGAAACACAGATTGGATATTTAAACACAAAGAATGCCTACAACACCCTATTATAACATGTCTTCTTCACTCAAGGGTTCTTTTTTTAGGTAGGATAACTAGTGAATATAATCAGCCTTTATCACAGTGAAATTAGCATCCTAATGTTTGGCATATATCCAAGCAAAGAATACTCCTTTCAAAGAGGAATGATAAAACAAATCAATCAAAAATGATAAAACTACGAAGTTAACATTTCAAATTATTGGGGGTTTCTTGTGTGTTTTCATTCCTCTGTGTGTGTGTGTGTGTGTGTGTGTATTTGGGCCTATATTGTATTACTTTTTCACTGGTTCTTCTGGCTGTTATGTCAATCTTCTGCAAAGTATTAGTGATAGCATGTAGAAAATAAAATGTGGTCTCCAAAGCAGTGTTAGTCTAAGCATAATTTTTGGTTTAAAAGGTCTTTACTACACACCCCTAAACATGGCGACACTTTGCCAGACCCAGGACTTTTAACATTTTTGGTGATATTTGATTACCCTAAAATAGGACAGGTCAAACTGGCCACAAATGTGAATAACTCTTTGAATAACTCCAGAACTGCTAATCAACCTAAACTAAGAATAAAAACCAGAATTAGAATCTCTTCCTGGTCTAGAAATTTGTTATTCTTTCTATATTCTTTTCTTTAATAGTCTTTCTGAGAATATTGTTTTAATATTCTTTATTCCTATTTGTTATTCCTCTTCTTTATTACTGTATTTTTAAAACCTAAAACTTTGACTACTAGTTTAATTAATCTTTCTGAATTGCCTACAGTTTATAACTTTTCTATATTATTACAAACGATTCTATAACTGATATAAAGTTTAAACCCTTAATCCAAGCTAGGTTGAGGGACAGAGTGGGAAGAAATAAGCCATTCTATTACTTTCATTGTCATGATGGGCCACTGAATTATTTTGATTAAAAATCTCCTCCTATTGTTCAAATAAATTTGTATTTGAACAGTACAAGTTAGTAAGTTAGCTAGCTGGACCAAAATTTTTTATCAGGTCAATAAGGAAAACTGCTAAGAATTATCTTCTCAATTTTAGTTGAAAATGTCATGTAACTAAAAAAAAAATCAGCATTTACACTAATAACTTGTCATGTTAGGTTGAAAATATAAATCCTTCTTTAAAATACTTTTCTTGTCATATGATATAGACAAGTTAAATAGAATATCCCATATAATGTTATTTCTTAAGTTTCTTATTAACATTGATTTTTTTTTTTTACTGTAGGTGTCTTTAAAATATTATCAAAATAGTCTGTGGAATTTTTTTCTGTTGGTTTCTTTGTTTTATGGAATAAATCCTGTGACTACATGTGCTTTATGGACTGGAACGGGAAATATATTTTTCACTTTATGTAATACAATAAAACTTTTAAAATTATGTATATTAATCACACAATATAAATTTATTATAAACTTTCAGACTCTTTGATGTAGCTTGGAAGAAAACACTGTGCTAGACAATGGCATAATTGAATCGAAGATTAGGTCAATAATTGGGCTTCATTCAATAGAATTTCAGTCCCTAGAACCAAAGAGGTAATACCCCAACTCTACCCTGCATGCTTTTTTTATTGTCTTCATTTCTGGTTCCCACTAAAAGGAATGTAGAATCAATCTGGTGGTGAGACGACAGGATAGAAAAAATTATAGGGATCAGGGCATATGAGGAGCCATTAGAAGAGAAGAAAAATGGAAGACTCTTGGATTATATTATAATAATCTTAAATAATTTACTGCATAGAAAAAAAAGATTTTACATTTTTCTGTGTACTATAGAGAATAGGATAAAATGTGAGATTATATGAAAATAAAATTAGATTCAATAAGAAACAATTAAGATATATTGAGCTGGAATGAGGTAGTGATTTCCCTCCATGGAAGCCTGAATAATCATTTACGGATAGTATTTATAAAGCATTTTGGTATGGTTGAAGACCTGAGTTAGATTATTTCTGAGCTTTCTCTTATACTCTAAATTTTATTCTCCCATACTTAAAGAGTGGAAGAAATTCTCTACCAAAGTTCATCCTGGTCATGTGGAACATTGACCTCCTGCTAATTGTACTCCAATAATAATGATAATAATAATAATAGATAAATGATATCATCACTTCCATTTTACATTCCACTTTCCATTAAACTGGGGCAAAGTGAAAATCGGCAACATGCCCAGTCACAGAGCTAAGGAGACTTGGAACTGGGATTTTAACTCAGGTGGCTCTGACTCCTGAGTCTGAGCTCTTAATGCATATATTCTGCTGCCAACTTATGGAAGAAAAAGCTTAAATAGCCAATATGCTCTCAATCTCTGGAGAGTCATTTCACTTAAAGAAAATAAAGTGGCAGAATAGATATCTTGAGATTTCTTATGTCAGAATTTCAAAGGACATGATAATAATGATAGTGAAATCAACAATTACACTTTCTCTTGAAACAGTTACTGCTATCCTAATTTATTGGGACTTATGAAGTTCCAGCCCCTCTGTAAACATTTTCAGGTATTATTTAATTCTTAAAGCAATCTTTCTTGTAAGGTAGGTACAATTATTTCTGTTTAACAGATGAAGAAGCTGAGGTCCAAAGCTATACTCCAAGAAATGATAGATGTCTTATTACCTAGAGCAGCTATCTTTTATTCACTCAGTTTACTCTTTCATTCCATAGACAGAATCTATTCTCATTCTATGGAGAATCATTATCTCTTATCTAGAAGTTTCTCCAAATGCAAAAGTTGGTATGCTCTCAAACCAGGATTGTAGAACACTCTTTTAAACTCATTTTAACAACTATTTATAAACAACAGAATTCCTATAGTCTGTGAAGAATAGGCTATCAGTCAATTAATTATTGAATTAGTCAGCAATCAATAATCAAGACTCTGTGAAAGATAAAACAACAATTCCTGCAGTCAAGGAGCTTACACCTTAGCTAAGGAGTCAGAAAATGTAGACTTAAACACTTAACAGTAAAAGAAAGTCAAATGATTGGTACAAACAGTAAAAGCTTTTGCAGTGAAAGATACTGTGTTATGGTGCACCATTAGTGCTGGGTAAAGCTTCATGGGATTTACTTGTGTGTAGATGAATCACTGATTTAGATGAGTGGGAGAGAATGCAGAGAAAGCATCTGACATAAAAGGAATAGAATGAACTCTGACAAGCAGTTTGTAGTATATAAGACAAGCATATAGATGGGTCGGGGGGTATTTTACTTGATTATTTATAATGTTACATTTGTTATTTATTTTAGGAATAATACTTTTACATTTTCCTTAAGAATATGTACAAATACCAAAAGCAATAGATTCTGGTTGAGTAGCATGATAAGATGTAAAGTTAACTTTTTCGAGTCTTATCTATAGGTTGGCCTCCTAGAGAAAAAGTCCCCCTGCAAAGCTCTACTAAATTTGTCTATGTCCCTATGGTTTTAGTCATTCAATCCTAGTGCTGTCATTTACAACTGTGGCCCAAATTTATGACATTTTCCCATCGGGGACTGGGTTTAGGTCCCAACTTGGGTGGACCCATGACTGCTGTTACCAATAGAGTAGAACAGATATGACATCATGTGATCGCCAAAGCTGAGTCATGAAAAACCATGCAATTTTGTCCTTCTTTCCCAGAACACTCACCTTGGAGTCCAGAGCCACCATGTAAAAATGTCTGTTAACCCTAAGGCTGCCACGTTCTCATTAGGGAGAGGCCATGTTTGGTTGCCCTGGTCGACATAATCAGCCTCATTGTCATTGCCAAGGAGCCAGATATGTTAGTGAAGCCATGCTAGACCCTCCAGATCAGCCCATCTGCCAGCTGAATAGAACTCAAGCTCTGTCAATTCCACATTAAATAGAAGAATCACGTAGCTGAGGCATGACTGAATTTCTAACTCATGAAATCATGAGGTATATACAATATAATATGTTTTTATACAGTAATCGATAACTAAAAGACCTGATCAACTGTAAGGCTTGAATCCCAGCCCTGACCACTGACTCCTGTCTTCACGCTAGTAGTGTAGTTTTTCCTTCCAGAGTTAGGAAACCTGATATGGCAAATACCTTCACTATCCTGCATTGCCCTAGAGTGTAATAGACTCTGAGGGAACTAGAGCTCTTCTATTGCTCCAGTCTCTGTGGTTTTTCCCGGTGAATATTGCCAAAACTGACCTAGCAGTGGGTGTACTGCCTGTTCAATCACCAGCCCTACTTTGCAAAACACATGGGTTTTTCAACATTCCATGAGACACTGTGGGACTCCATTAGATAATCTAGAAGTAAGGTGGGTACTAAAACACTGGAGAAAAAGATATTCAAAACCAGGGTACCAATCACACTCTACTATTGTGAATTTTCTGGGGCAGCCCTGATTCTAAATGTTCTATCTCTATCACCAAAAATTATTGAAACATCTTAGAATTTCCTATATTTTTGGTGTCTGACTATTCCAGACTACCTCTTTCATTGGAAGAGTCACATAATCTTTTGTCAGACTGTATGTCCCAATTTTGTGTTCAGAAAAATAGGCCAACGTACTTTTAACTCAAAGTTATAGTGTGACAAATTTGGTACCTCTCATCAGAGTATAGAGGCTGAAGGCCTGCTGGACACAATAAAAGGAGAAAGTAGAAGAAAAAAGTTTCTGTACAAGGTCTATATTTAGTTCATGTATATCCTGAAAAAGGAATAATTTAGCCTAGATTTTAATTGTTGAAATAGTTATTATAAGTCTTTCTGGTAAGTGTGCACTTAACAATATTTTCTTGTAGTTTTTTAAAGATGTGCTTTTAGTATCAAAAGAGAGGGAAAATTTCATCTCAATAAGAAGCTATTGAAATTCCTTAACCTATTTTTGTGTTTGTCTTTTTCCTTGATGGTCTTTTTACCTTTATATTCTCTCAGACTAAGAGTGAGGGAAAGCCAACAAAACTTCATGGCACCATAACTCAACTGGGTTCTGGGCACTCCACAATAAGTGTTTATCAGACTAACACTGCCTTGACGTGCAACTGCTTACCATACAGCTGGACTTTCATTAAGCACCTCCTCTCTAGAGAAAGCCAAGGGGCTTCATGTACTAGTCTCTTTAATGATAATCAAAATAAAAAAGAGATTTAGGTTAGTGGAAACAATATCCGTCAACTAAGTTCTTTTCCTCTTTTCCAGGATGTTGATGTCATATAAGTAATTCCAACACTATTGGTGTACCTAATTAAGAATTTTTAAAAAAAATAGCCTTCATATTTCTAATTATATCTTTAATATATCACAGAGTAAATTTTTTCACTATGTTACTCTGTCATCTTTCTTCTAATCCATCATTGTATTTTCCCTTAAATTTGTTTATATTACCTCCATAAATTGGGTTATCTTATTGATCAGTAGTAATCTATAAAATGAGAGGTATCTGTATTCTTTCCTATAAAAAAGGATGCCTTAATGGTTAATTGACACAATTCTCCTTAGGTAAAATTTTAATTTTACTTATAAAGAAACTACATAGTAACTATATTTTAAAACATTTTGAGAAAGTGTTCATTTAAAAAAAATTCTTAAAGAGAATGGTCACTTTAAGAAATAAGAAATGATGACAGAATAATGAAGATAATAAAAATGCATGATTTGGTCAAAGAGTGATTCAAATAATTGAATACATATAAAGGAGTAAAGAGAGTCAACTAAATGAATGAGTTATTTAATTGCCAACCTTCTTGACTGAAAGTGACATCAAAGGGTCTGAATAAAAATTTACACTGATTAGGTATAAATAGTTTGGCTGTTTCTCCAAGTTTTCAGTTTCTGATGGAGAAAAGAGGAAAGATCTATAGAAGCTGAGAAAGTGGTAGAGGAGACAGTTGGAGGCCTGCTTCCAGATTAGCTAGCCCCTTTTTAAGAGCTTCATTGCTTAATTAAAGCTAAGTGCCAGAATAGAAGAAGTTCATCTATCAGTGATTCTGAATGAAAGCATAATGTAGGAGAAAGTACTCTAAGAAATTTTGTAGCTGGTGGGTTGCTTACAGTCATGGACAGGAAAAAGAGACAAAGTATTTCAACTCCTAGGAGATCTGTGTTGCAAGCAAAGGCATACCAGGAATGGAAGGGAATCTAACATGTAGTTAGGAAGTGATTCATTAACAGTTTAGTGAGGCAAAGCTCTATATGCAGATATTTGCATTTATTTAACTTGACACTGTGGCTTGCCTTAAATACATTAATAATATGCCTGGTGCAGTAGAGAGCATATGGGATCACAACTGAATGACTACATAGAAATTCATATTCTGCTCCTTATCAGTTGTGTGATTAGCCATTGTAAGAAGTAAGTTCTTTATAACTAGCATAAAATGATAATCTTTATTGGGATACCAAATTGTATGCTCTAAATATATGCAGTTTATTGTGTGTTAACTGTATCTCAATAAAAGTTCTTAAAAAATGTTAATCTTTATATGTACTTTCATTGTAATGTTATTGAGTTAAAACATCAGTAGGGGAAACATTAGCTTGGGTGGAGACTGTCTTACAGTCTTACCTATTCATGCTGGAAAAGGATGGGGCAAGGGAAAGCAACTAATATTTTCTGAGTGCCTACTGTGTGCCAGGAATGGAGCTAGACACTTGACTACTCAATTCGGGGGGAAGTTTGTGAGATGGTTAATCTCATACTCATTTTTTAGGAAAAGAAACTGAGCTTCAGAGAGGTAATTTGTTCAAGTGTTGATGGTGATGGTTTATACAGCTCAAGAGTCAGGCATAGATCTGCATGCCTTTAAAAGTCATGCTCTTTCTTTTCTACCAACTTCCTGATAAAATCACATGAGGAAAAAAACATTCTTTAGTCATTAAAAGAAAAATCTAGTAATTGATAGGTAATAACACTCATAAGGGTGGGTATTCAATTCCTCTACCATTTTTTTTCATGGCTGTTTCAGGGGCCAGTATTCTCACCCCCTCTGCCTTCCTGCAGTTCCTAAATATTTGCTAGTCATTTAAACATTGGTTTAAATTTGAGTTGGTATATATAATTCTTCCAGCAAGATTTTCATTTTCACTGTTATTTCTACTGGTAATAATTTTCAGAAGCTAAAATGTGTTAAAAAGTGCCTAGACATGTCCAGAGTCCATGCTCTGCAACAAGAGAAGCCACCGCAGTGAGGAGCCTGCTCACCACAACTAGAGAAAGCCCATGTGCAGCAACGAAGACCCAACACAGCCAATAAAGGAATATAAATAAATAAATTTATTAAAAAAAATAGAAGAGAAAGATGGCGGTGAAGTAGAAGGATGTGGAATGCATCCCTCTCCACAGATGCATCAGGAATACATCAAAAGACACAATAATTCCCACAGAGAACCAACTGAACATCAGCAGATGACCTTGGACACCAGAAAGGACAGCAAAAAGATCCCAACATAACTGGGACAAGCAACCTCTGAAGTCTGGACTACTCCATCAGAAGTCAAGTAGGAGGCTCTGGGGAGGGAGCACTGAATCCAGGATGTTAGAATACTAGGGAGTCCTCAGACACAGGGAAGATTAACTGCAGAGAACTCTCACAGAGCCCTGTATTAGAGTCTAAGACTCAGCTTCATCTGACTGTCTGCAACTGCCAGTGCTGGACCCCTCACACCAAACTACAAACAAGACAGGAACACAAACCCACCCATCAGCACACAGACTACCTAAAGCCATATTAACCTCACAGATACCCTAAAACACACCTCCTGACATGGCCCTGCTCATCAGAGAGAAAAGACACAGAGCCACACACTGGAAAGCAGACACCAGACCCCCCCCCCCCCGCCCACCAGGAAGCCTATTCAGGACACTGAGGCAGAGGGCAGATACAAGAGGAATTACTATTAGGCAGCATAGGGAAAGGAGACAGCAAATCCTATAAATTAGACAAAATGAGAAAACAAAGAAACACCATGCAGGCAAAGGAGCAGGAAAAAAACCCCACAAGACCAAATAAATGAAGAGGAAAAAGGAAAAATGCCTGAAAAAGAATTCAGAGTAATGATAGTAAAGATGATCCAAAATCTTGATAACAAAATACAGAAAATACAAGAAATGGTTAATAAGGACTCAGAAGAACTAAAGAGCAAATAAACAGTAATGGACAACAAAATAACTGAAATTAATAATACTCTAGATGGTATAAACAGCAGAATAACAGAGGCAGAAGAACGAATAAGTGAGTTGGAAGATAGAATGGGGGAAATAACTGACACAGAGCAGGAAAGAGAAAAAAGAATAAAAAGAATGGAAGACAGTCTCAGAGACCTTGGTGACAACATTAAGTACACCAACATTCGAATCATAGACATCTCAGAAGAAGAAGAAAAAAAGAAAGGGTCTGAGAAAATATTTGAAGAGGTTATAGTGGAAAACTTCCCCAGCATGGGAAAGGAAATAATTATTCAAGTCCAAGAAGCACAGAGAGTCCCATACAGAATAAACCCAAGGAGAAATACACCAAGACACATATTAATCAAACTAACAAAAATTAAACACAAAGAAAAAATATTCAAAGCAGCAAGAGAAAAGCAACAAATAACATATAAGGGAAAACCCATAAAGATAACAGCCAATCTTTCTGCAGAAACTCTGCAGGCCAGAAGGGAATGGCAGGATATATGGAAAGTCCTGAAAGAGAAAACCCTACAGCCAAGAATACTCTGCCCAGCAAGAATCTCATTCAGATTTGAGGGAGAAATCAAAAGCTTTACAGAGAAAAAAAAAAAAAATTAAGAGAATTCAGCATCACCAAACCAGCCTTACAACAAGTGCTAAAGGAATTTTCTAAGTAGGAAACACAAGAAAAAGAAAACACCTACAAAAAAAAAAAAACCAAAACAATTAAGAAAATGGTACTAGGAACACACATGTCAATAATCACCTTAAATATAAATGGATTAAATGCTCCAACCAAAAGACACAGACTGGCTGAATGGATACAAAAACAAGACCCTTCTATATGCTGCCTACAAGAAACCCACTTCAGACCAAGGGACACATATAGACTGAAAGTAAAGGGATGGAAAAAGATATTCCATGCAAATGGAAGTCAAAAGAAAGCTGGAGTAGCAATACTCATATCAGACAAATTAGACTTGAAAGTAAAGACTATTACAAGAGAAAAGGCAGGACACTACATAGTGAGCAAGGGATCCATCCAAGAAAAACATATCACAACGGTAAATATCTATGCACCCAACATAGGAGCACCTCAATACATAAGGCAAATGCTAACAGCCATAAAAGGGGAAATCGACAGTAACACAATAACAGTAGGAGACTTTAACACCCCACTTACATCAATGGACAGATCATCCAAACTGAAAATAAATAAGGACACACAAGCTTTAAATGACACATTAGACCATCTCGACTTAATTGATATTTATAGGACATTTCATCCAAAAACTACTGAATACACTTTTTTCTCAAGTGCACACAGAACATTTTCCAGGATAGATCACATCTTGGGTCACAAATCAAGCCTTGGTAAATTCAAGAAAGTTGAAATCATATCAAGCATCTTCTTTGACTGCAACGCCATGAGACGAGATATCAATTACCTGAGAAAAACTGTAAAAAATACAACCACGTGGAGGCTAAACAATATGCTATTAAACAACCAAGAAATCACTAAAGATATCAGAGAGGAAATCAAAAAATATCTAGAAACAAATGACAATGAAAACACAACCCAAAACCTATGGGACGCAGCAAAAGCAGTTCTAAGAGGGAAGTTTATAGCAATACAGTCCTACCTTAAGAAACAAGAAAAATATTGCATAAACAACCTAACCTTATACCTAAAACAATTAGAGAAATAACAAAAAAAAAAACCCAAAGTGAGCAGAAGGAAAGAGATCATAAAGATCAGATCAGAAATAAATGAAAAAGAAAGGAAGGAAACAATAGCAAAGATCAATGAAACTAAAAGCTGGTTCTTTGAGAGGATAAACAAAATTGATAAACCATTAGCCAGACTCATCAGGAAAAAAAGGGAGAAGACGCACATCAACAGAATTAGAAATGAAAAAGAAGTAACAACTGACACTGCAGAAATACAAAAGATCATGAGAGACTACTACAAGCAACTATATGCCAATCAATTGAAGAAGGAATCCTGTAAGAAATGGATAACTTCCTTGAAAAGTACAATCTTCAAAGACTGAACCAGGAAGAAATAGAAAATATGAACAGACCAATCACAAGTATGGAAATTGAGACTGTGATTCAAAATCTCCCAATAAACAAAAGCTCAGGGCCAGATGGCTTCTCAGGCGAATTCTATCAAACATTTAGAGAAGAGCTAACACCTATCCTTCTCAAACTTTTCCAAAATATTGCAGAAGGAGGAACACTCCCAAACTCATTCTACGAGGCCACCATCACCCTGATACCAAAGCCAGGCAAAGACGTCACAAAAAAAGAAAATTACAGGCCAATACCACTGATTAATATAGATGCAAAAATCCTCAACAAAATACTAGCAAACAGAACCCAGCAGCACGTTAAAAAAATCATACACCATGATCAAGTGGGGTTTATCCCTGGGATGCAAGGATTCTTCAATATATGCAAATCAGTCAATATGACACAGCATATCAACAAAGTGAAGGATAAAAACCATATGATCATCTCAATAGATGCAGAAAAAGCTTTTGACAAAATTCAACATCCATTTATGATAAAAACTCTCCAGAAAATGGGCATAGAAGGAAATTACCTCATAACATAAGAAAAGCCATATATGAGAAACCAAAAGCCTACATCATTCTAAACGGTGAAAAACTGAAAGAATTCCCTCTAAGAACAGGAACAAGTCAAGGGTGCCCACTCTCACCATTATTATTCAACATAGTTTTGGAAGTGTTAGCCACAGCAATCAGAGAAGAAAATGAAATAAAAGGAATCCAAATTGGAAAAGAAGTAAAATTGTCACTCTTTGCAGATGACATGATATTATACATAGAAAACCCTAAAGAGTCTACCAGAAAACTGCTAGCAGTAATCGATGAATTTAGTAAAGTAGCAGGATACAAAATTAATGCACAGAAATCTCTTGCATTCCTATACACTAACAACGAAAAAGCAGAAAGAGAAATTAAGGAAACTCTCCCATTTACCATTGCAACAAAAAGAATAAAATACCTAGGAATAAACCTGCCTAAGGAAGCAAAAGACCTGTATGCAGAAAACTATAAGACACCGATGAAAGAAATCAAAGATGATACAAACAGTTGGAGAGACATACCATGTTCTTGGATTGGAAGAATCAACATTGTGAAAATGACCGTACTACCCAAAGCAATCTACATGTTCAATGCAATCTCTATCAAATTACCAATGGCATTTTTCACAGAACTAGAACAAGAAATCTTACCATTTGTACGAAAACGCAAAAGACCCCAAATAGCCAAAGCAATCTTGAGAAGGAAAGATGGAGTTGGTGGAATCAGGCTTCCTGACTTCAAACTATACTACAAGGCCACAGTGATCAAGACAGTATGGTACAGGCCCAAAAATAGAAAGGAAGATCAATGGAACAGAATAGAGAACCCAGAAGTAAACCCAAGCACATATGGGCATCTTATCTTTGACAAAGGAGGCAAGAATATACAATGAAAAAAAGACAGCCTCTTCAATAAGTGGTGCTGGGAAAATTGGACAGCAACATGTAAAAGAATGAAGTTAGAACACTTCCTAACACCATACACAAAAATAAACTCCAAATGGATTCAAGACCTACATGTAAGGCCAGACACTATCAAAATCCTAGAGGAAAACATAGGCAGAACACTCGATGACATATATCAAAGCAAGATGCTTTTTGACCCACCTCCTAGAATAATGGAAATAAAATCAAGAATAAACAAATGGGACCTCATGAAACTTAAAAGCTTTTTCACAGCGAAAGAAACCATAAAAAAGACAAGAAGACAACCCTCAGAATGGGAGAAAATACTTGCCAATGAAGCAATGGACAAAGGATTAATCTCCAAAATATACAAGCAGCTCATGCAGCTTAATACCAAAAAAGCAAATAACCCAATCCACAAATGGGTGGAAGACCTCAATAGACATTTCTCCAAAGAAGACATACAGATGGCCAACAAACACATGCAAAGATGTTCATCACTAATCATTAGAGGAATGCAAGTCAAAGCCACAGTGAGGTATCACCTCACACTGGTCAGAATGGCCATTATCAAGAAATCTAGAAACAATAAATGCTGGAGAGGGTGTGGAGAAAAGGGAACTCTCCTGAACTGTTGGTGGGAATGTAAGTTGGTACAGCCACTATGGAAAACAGTTTGGAGGTTCCTTAAGAAACTACAAATAGAACTACCGCATGATCCAGTAATCCCACTCCTGGGCATATACCCAGAGAAAACCATAATCCAAAAAGAAACATGTACCATAGTGTTCATTGCAGCACTCTTTACAATAGCCAGGACATGGAAGCAACCTAAATGCCCATCAACTGATGAATGAATAAAGAAAATGAGGCACATATATACAATGAAATATTACTCAGCCATAAAAAGGAATGAGATGGAGCTATATGTAATGAGGTGGATAGACCTCGAGTGTGTCATACAGAGTGAAGTAAGCCAGAAAGAGAAAAACAAATACTGAATGCTAACTCATATATACGGAATCTAAAGAAAATATGGTACTGATAAACCCAGTGACAGGGCAAGATTAAGGATGCAGATGCAGAGAATGGACCGGAGGACATGAGGTTGGGGGGCAGGGGGTGAAGGAGAAGCTGGGATGAAGTGAGAGAGTAGCATTGACATATTTACACTACCAACTCTAATATAGATATGTAGTGGGAAGTTGCTGTATAATAAAGGGAGATCAACTAGATGATAGGTCATGCCTTAGGGGGCTAGGACAGGGAGTGTGGGAGGAAGTCACAGGAGGGAGGGCATATGGGGATATATGTGTATATATATAGCTGATTCACTTTGGTGTACCTCAAAAGCTGGTCCAAGAGTGTAAAGCAACTATATTCCAAAAAAGAGCTAAAATAATATATATATAAAAATGTGCCTAGTAAAAAGCATATTATGTGCCTGTTGTATGCATCAGTTTATTTGGACCTCATGATAAGCCTTGTGGTGATTTACAGCTGTCATTGTATCTTACAGATATTGAAATCAAGGCTTGCCTACATTTAGACAATTAGTGAGCAGTGGAACTTGGATGTCTGATGCCAGAGCCCTTCTTCCTGGGCACTGTGCTTCTCTGTTAGATGTCTAGATGTGATGAGTATCTCTTGTTAGTGTGAGCACTGATGTAATGTTCAGGAAATGTGCAAAACATATTAGGGGTGAGAATATTCATAGGGCTCTTGAAAATATTAACCTAATGTTGATCCTCAAGTGGTTATGCAACGTTAATTCACACACACACATCACAAGAAGAACAGATGAGCAAAGTCATGTCTAGGACCCATTTTGTGAAATAATTTCCAGGATTGACTGGATGTATTCAACATTGCATTTAAATATTTCCATTTCCACATAATGTATATGTTTTTGAAACCATATCCTAAATCTACATCTAACTTCTGTTTCAGGGAACAAAAGAATACCCTCCATGAACAGCAGCAGCAGCAGATTTATAGGGAAGAGAATATAATTTCTGTTGACTTACTTAGAATGGCACCATGGTTATGAGAGAAGCATTTCTGAGTTCAAAATTCTGCATGATCTCTGAATTTTCTTACCAAAGTCTGGCTTTAGATATCCAGCCATACTCTAGGAAGATACTCAGATACATTTTTTGTTGTTGTTGTTTTTAACAGAACATCTGGTATTTATTGGCAGAGTGCATTAGTGATGATGTCCCGTAAAATTTAAGCCAAAACTGGATGGAATATGACTTCATTTTGTTTATGTCATTTTCTCTGTGTCAGATCCAAAGTCCAAATATTGTTTCCTACGTACAGCAGCATCTGAAAACATACTAACCACAGTCATGGCATTTTAGAGACTTCAACCAAAGATTAGCAGAGCATTAAGATAAAAATAGCAGATGAATAATTTAGAATGTTAACAGACTCTAATGTTAAATATATCTCAGAATATATAGGGAAAGCGACTTCACAAAAATACACTTTTTCTCTTTTAGTTTTCAATATAGTTGGAAAGAGACATATCTTAATTCTGTCTCTCAAAGCGCAATTGTATTCCCTCTTGAACTAATCTTTCCTCAGCAGGCTGATTTAGATAAGAAAATGAAAAAGAGAAAGCTGAATGGATCCTCCAACCTTGTGATTCAGGAATTGGGGCTGGGTGCCCCTTGGGATTGCAGAGCAATTCTGAGGCTGTTGAAGCTCTCTGAACAGCTGTTTGGTAGGAGTCTCAACAGAGCTCGTTAGCACAGCTCCTGGTCCGGGCCATGTTAACTGCACCCCTTTACTGTCGCCACCACACTCCCTCTTATCATGTCCCTCCATTATCTCTTGCCCGCCTCCCCAGCTTGCTCTGTTAGCACTTCTACTCTCCTAGGAGGAAAGAATTCTATCTTGTCCTCTTACCCCCTCTCCCCACTCCCTCTGACTAATTCTTTCTCACCTCTCCCACTTTTCCTCTCTATCCAAGACTGCTGCCTCTTTTCCTTTCTTCCTTCTCCCAAGGCTCTTTCTCCCAAACCAAGTGTGTGGGCTCTTTCTTTCCCTCCACCAAGCACTGCTCTTCACTAGTTTCCATACTTTTGATGGAGGGAACTGCTTGAATATCTTAAATCACTAGACTAGACTATTATCTTCTTTTGGGAGGGAGGCAGTAAACAGAAATGGTTAAGAAAACAGGCTTTGAAATTAGACTAGAACTTGACTTACATCCCAGTTCTGACATGCTGTTGAATGCAGTGCGCATTACTTACTCTCCCTTAGCTCCCATTTCCACATCCATTAAATGAGGATGATAGTATCTTCTTAAAGTATAGGGATTAAAGAAACCATTGTTATAAATGCACTTTACACAGTAATTGTAACAGAACCAGCAGGCAATAAAGAACAGTTCCTGTTATTGATACAGCGTACCTGTTGATCAGATGGGACTGGTGTCAAGTCTTTGGCTTTGCTAAATTCTCTGTCTTCCCTCTTTGCCCATCCAGGGATGCCTGTTCACCTACAGGTACCTATTCATTTATTCATTGTTCACTCAGGAGCCTGCTTAGAGAATATGTTATGTCCTATCCCCAGGTATTTTTTGTCACTCTGCCATAGTCACAAAATTAATGCAACTAGTAATTTAATTAAATTATTAGCTGATAAACTTTAAGGCATTATTCCTTCTAGATACTTTAATGATCTAGAGGTGGGGGAAGAGGAAGAGGAAATGAAGAAAAAGGAAGGATGGTAGGGAGTCCCTTTAACTTGTAAAGGGTCTTCTGTTTCCAAAGAGTAGATTTCCTGGTAATGGAGCTGCTGTGTGGGCAGGAGAGCTAACCTGGGCAGCACCTCCTCTTATCTGCTCACTGGCAAACTTGTTTCTAATATCTCACTTGCTTCTTGGCTGCAAATAGCTGCAGTTTTTGTTGTGTATGTGTTGGGTGCGTGAGGTATCAGGAAAATGAATGTGGTCCTGACACCATGCTAAATATGTTTAATTCTTTGCAAATCTTTTGTAATTGCATTTGATTCTTGCAACATTTCCAGTAGGCATTTTCATCCCTATTTTACAGTAGAGCAAATTGACCTTTAGAGAGGTTAAACAGTTCGTTTTAAGTTACTCAGCTAATAGATGATGGAGGTCTTTCTGATCCCTAAACTCTGGCTTCACTTGCTTATACACATACTCATACTCAAACACATACTTACAGTCAAACTCATACTTGAACTCATATTCATACTCAAGCTCAAATTCATACTCATACTCAAACTCACACTCAAACTCATACTCATATTCATACTCAAATTCATACTCAAACTCATACTCATACTCAAACTTATACTCATACTAATACTACCTCTGAATCCAGAAGTTCTGAAAGATCACAACTCTGTACATTTTTCCCTCCTCCACCCAATAACATGTAATTTATATTCAGAGATAGAGATTTTTTAAGGTACCAGATAGACTGTGATTGTCCTAGGTGGTGCTTAGGAAACACTGTTTCCTTCTTATGGAGCAGGAAATGTTCCAGGGAACAGCTAGATACCCCCTGCACTAAATTCTGATTCTTCTTCAACCTCTATTTGGGCAGTGATACTCTGTTGTGGTCCTCATTTTGTGTAAGCAAGGAAGTGGACATGAATGTTTTGTTTTCATTGTGTTTAACCATGCTTTTATTGTAGTATAATTTTTTTTCGAATTTACCTGATTTTCTTTAGGTACAAATCCTAGACCAGAGTTTACATCAGAGTTTTATTAAGCCATAGGCAAAAAGAACACCAGTTTATGTTTCTATAGAATAAAATACACTGTGGATATTTAAAAATAGGTGGGGGAGGGAATCAATTTATGACCTGTAACAAAACATTATGCGTTTTTGCTTGGCCACATGAATGCCTTCTATTTTGATTTGTGAGATGAGTTCAACCCATCTGATTTCATCCAGGGTATACAATTCTACAGCATTTTGTGTAATTGTGAACTGATGAAATTGCAACAGCCATAAACCACTGATTTTTATACTTGCACTATTTAGGTCAAAGAGAAAGCACAGGTTCACACCTCACCAGAGAAGAATGAAGATTTCAAATCAGAAGCTGCAAGCTAATGGACTTCAAGGTGAATCACACTCATAGATATATGTGGTTTAACTTGCCCAGTGTTTTAGTTTTGGTTTTGATTTCTTTCTTGAATTAATTGCAAATATTTAAAAATCAGTAGATTTCACACGCAGATTCAGATGTCTAGTGTCACTTGAAAGATCAGATGACTTCATAACGCTGGACTGGGGAGCAGCAACTTCTATGGGGCACACCCCCTCTAGTTTGCCACAGTCTTCCTCTGGCCGATTTATTTTATTTGCTTAGATCCTGTAGCATTTGAGGTTTTGATCCCAGGCTTAAGGACTAGTTTTCAGATGACAATTCCAACATATTCACTTTTGATCTTCTTCCAATTCACTTCTCTTATCTGTGGGCACCTACACCTTATTCTCAGAGTGGGTACTCAAGAGGTCAGATGAGTGGGCAGCTGGCTTCCAACCACCAGGTACCAACCAACTAGAAAGAACAGAAGTCCCCACAATGCAACCTGCAGGGTCTCCTGCTGGGCCAATTTCACCCCTTTTGTTTCTAAACCTTGGGAAATTTGGGGGAGGGGCTTCAGCAGCCAAGGTGAAGGAGGGTACTCCAGTATGGAAATGCTTCACCATTTAAACAAATAGGACTGCTGTGCCCATGGAGGATCAGCCCTGCCTATATTTGAGACAAAGTGCACAGCGTCTTTGCCCTTGAACACACCCTCCACAAGTCTGACTCTGTTCATTAGCTGGTATGGTGGGTGTGTGTGTGTGTATGTGTGTGTGTGTGTGTGTGTGTGAGGTTTGCTTACTAGATGTAAACTTTACACAGGTAGTATAGAGCCTTGCACTATGTAGACAGGTCATACACATATTTTAAGTGGGATGGATTTAATTATTTATTTATTCCACAGGCTCTGTAATATTCATTGCCATGTGAGAAACGAAATCATGTTTGGTTTCCCTGTGCATATTTGATTTTCATACACTTATATTTCATATCAAGAAAAAGACCAATCAATACTGTCATATAGAAACATCTCTGATCCACACATAAAATATCTTAAAAAACAGGAAAAGAATTCATAGATTTTCTAATTGTCTTATCCTGCCATGGACACTAGCAGGCATTCTGTCTATATCTATGACTGTGAATGCACACAATAATTAATGCAGAGCCTAGGAAAATTAGTTTAAGAGTGTAAGGTCATTTTCAGATCACTAGATATTGATAGTACTTTTTACTTCATCCTCTACTATAATTTTAAACTTTGGAAATTTTAATACAGATAGAAATAAGAGGAAGAAATAATTGCTAGAGGAAATATTTCTATTAAAATGGTGGATTAGGGAGAAGGTAAAATTTTCCTGGCTAAATACAGATTTTCTGTATAATTATAGAAAGATCTTAAAATAATAGTAAAATATTCTTCCAATAAAAGCTGTTAAATGACTGTGTATTTGATATAGAAGATTGGGCTCAAATATTCCACATGTAGCACTGCATGATACATTTTAACCAAAACTTTTCAAGGAGCTGTATCTAGTCAAAAAATTTCTTTCTGTTTAGACAGTACTGTGAATAGTAATTGATACTTACCAGGGTTTAAGAGACCATTTCCCTTTGAAACAGTGGATTTTCTTCTAACCACATTGCCTTTTGTAAAAAAGATGACTTTGGAGATACTGGTAAGACACACACAATTACTGAATTGACTTTATTAAATGAATTTGCTGTCTTATTTTACTCCCCCCCCCAAAACAGTTCACACATGTTCTGAAATTTGATGACTTTAAAGTTAATTTTGCATCAAGTAATTGATGCAAAAAATATTTTCCCTCAGTGCTCAGAAGATTTCGTCTCTGACTAACCATACACACACACTCATTTTACCATAATGCAAATAGGATTCTTGTATTTGTTCTGTTCAAGTGATCTGTTATTTCAAAGTCTGGATTACATAAAAATGGATATTTAATTTGTCTTAAAAACCGCTATATAGTGGCACAAAAGTGTTGCAAAAAATCCTAACCAAATTAGAATTATGTCAGTGGAGGGAAAGGGTGGTGCCCTGGCAGCAGCAGCCTGGTTTGGCTACCTCTGCTCCTCATCCTCTCCAGAATGCTGGGCTGAGTCCAGGGTCTTCAGACGGCAGAGTTGATTTTGGGTTGCTTAGTGAAGAGCTGTCAGCACTAAAATGATAGTAGCAAAGCTGAAACCAGAGGCTGTCCACGGTCAGTCAGATGTTGAGTCACACAGCAGGGGATACTGGAGTCTATCAGGCTGAGAGTCTGGAGAGATGGGTGAGTTCAGAATCTGTGGGTTCTGTCATGGGAGCATTTCTTTTGAAGACTTCGGGACTAGCTACTGAGATCATGGCCTTGGCCAGCCTTAAAGTAGAGTACTTAGAAATTGGGACATGACAAACAGCACCAGAAATGTGGGTTTTTCTCTTCCATAGAAGATAAAATGTTCTCCTTATTTCTCCATACCTTGCAAGCTGACCACAAATTCTCATGAGAATTTTATGACTATGCCCATTCAAGTATGGCCATTTTGCTCTGCTTTACTAAGACTTCAGGGTTAAGCTGACACTTCACTTGAGTTCTTCGAAATTTTAAAGGGTCTTTGTAATACTATGGTGAGTCTTCAACAGGTCCCCTTAAGCCTCGTGGCATATTGTATTATTGTCCAAGTGTCATTTCAGCTGAAAGGTTATTGTGTGTGCTAAAAGACTAAACCCTAAAGATGCAATTTAAGCAATGCATGGAGTTGCCAACATGCAAATCATCTTGGTTTTTCAAGAAGATCAAGTTGTTTTGGATGAATGAAAAATTTTTACTCCTTGGACTCTGAGTATAATATTGGTAGATGTAAAATGGGACTCAGTCAAGCCTGGGAACTTTTCTTGGGTTGGTTACTTGGGCTTTGAACCTCAAGTTTCTCCATTTTAAAATAATTCCTATCTTACAGGCTTGTTGTGAGAATTAATAATAAGCTGGATACATGTGAAAAAAAGTTTATATACAGTAATACACTATACAAATGCCAAGTGGTATTAAAAAAATACTTTGCTTATAGGTAAAATCAGGAGTCAATGGGTATCAGACTTGATGGTAATGGTGTTTCATGCCTTTTAAGAAAATTAATTTTCTTTTTACACTTCTTTTATGAACCATTGAAATATCTAACTATATGAAATGTTACCAAATGCAAGTTCCTGTGCCCTACACACAGTGAGGCCAAACGATACCAAAATGACGAAGCTTGGAGCAGAGAAAGGTTTATTGCAGGGCCATGCAAGGAGAAAGGTTGCTCGTGCCCAAAAAGGCCTAAACTCCTCAAAGGTTTCAGCAAAGCACTTTTAAAGGCAAAGTAAGGGAAGGGCGTGGTTAGTTGTTGCAATCTTCTTAGTGTTGGAATCCTTTATTCTTGCAGCTGTCCAGGTCAGGTCAGGGATGTTCTTATGAAGCTCCCATAAAACAAATGTTATTCTCTGTTCTGCAACTTTTTATCTCTATATGAATGGACTGTTAAAGGTCATAGCCCTGAAAATAGGCTATCCTGTATATTTCAGGCTATAAGTAACATTCTTTTACAAAAGGTGCAGAGCCAGCATGAATAAGCATAGGCAATAGAACAGATCTAATATGGAGTCAAATTTGTTCTTCCCTATTACACATACACTTACTTTCTGAAGATTTCAAACTGTAGAAACAAGTGAAGTGGATATATTTACAATACAAGTAATTTATCTCCTGGTTCTTCTCATACGTCTATGCCCATTACTTCTCTATTTCTTTCCTTGGGTTCTTGTTCTCTCTTTTTAATTTTTCTGTTTCTCTTTGTTCTCTAGCTTTTTCTCATCATAACTTTGTCATATACCATGGACTTAATGACCACTTATATAACAAATATTCCTCAATCTGCATTTTTAGCTTAGTAATTTCTCCTGAACTGTAGAGTAATGTACACCTAGGTGTTCACAGATACCTGAGCTCCCAAGCCGCTACACTTGCTCCTTTCTCTGTATTCCATTCCTTGGTCACACTGTATTTAAATCTATTCTCCACTGGAATTTGGGTTATCTTTCTTAAAATTCAAATCTGATCACATTAAACTCATTTATTAAACCCTTCTGTTTTCCATCCCCTTTAGAATTCATATCTGTTTATCTTTCTGGGCTCAGCTCCTCACAAAATTGGCCTGTGGTTCCCCAAATGTTGTAGGCAGCTTCTTGCCTTCACACCACTGCTCATGCTGTTGCCTCTGTCTGGAATGGCCTTTCTGATCTTGTCTGCTTAGCAAGCTCCTGTTTCACATTCAAACAGTCAAAATGTTTTCTGTAACATCTGCCAGAATATTCTCAAAGAAACCTGCCCTGCCTGCCAGCTCCTTTAAACGGATTAATTACTTCTATTATTGTGCTTTGTACATTGTATTGCAACTATTTGTTTATGTACCCTTCTCTCTTACTAGACCCTGAGTAATTTGAACACAAGGTCCATGCCTTATTCACTTGAGCACATGGCTCACAGCTCAGTTTCACACACACATAGATGTTTCAATGTTTAATAATGTTTGCGGAGAGCAGGTCAATGAAGACTGCGATGTAGTTGTACAACTGATCTCTGAACTTGTTTGAGTCTGTCTAGGCAGTGGAGGAATGTGGATGTGGAGAGGATATTATTTTTGTCTCATCTGTTTATGTCTATTCCTTTGGAATTTATGTACTCTGTTAAGAAGATTCTTTCCTGGGTGGAAAAAAAGTAAAAGAAGACTGTTTTCAGTAAATATTGTCAATGGATTTTCTATCATCAGAAGTAATACTTAGAAAAATACTCATTGAATGTAATTTACAGAGAAAAATATCATTCATTGAACACATGTTCTCTGATCAACTACTGTCTGCCCAGCACTATTCTGAGCATTTGAAATATAGTAGTGAAATGAGGAAGACACAAATCCCCACCTTCATAGCAAGAAAGAAAGAAGAAAAGAAAGGAAGGAGGAAGGGAGGAAAAAAGGAAGCGGGAGGGAGAAAGAGAAAGAAAGAAAGGGAGAAAGAAAGAGAAAGAAAGAAAAGATACTTTATTAACAGAGAGAAAACACATTTTTCCACAGATCTTATATCATGATTTCTTCCTCCGAAACCCTCCCTCCTTCTTCTCTACTTTCTCACTTCAAAACATTTTACAGGCTTAAAAGAAAAGGCAATACAAAAACTGAAATGTTCTCGGAGGGGCTGACTTGGAGTTCATGACAAATATTGGAAATGGAGTGTTCATATATCTTTGTAGAAAAAGTGAGAAAAGACTGCCATTTTGTTAAGGTTAATTGTGATGCCAAGCATAGAAAATCAGTGTGTTCTGCAATATAGATTCCACTACTAACCTGTGTTTTGGTCTAATAAGTTTTAAAAAATATATTTTGCTAAATTATTGTATCTCTGTTTCCTCAGTCAGAATGAATATATGTGTGTGGTTTGTGTCAATGCAGCTCTTCAAAGTGAAGTTGATCTGATACTCATACTGTTGGAGTGTGTGCTCAGTAATTTTTCACTTGAACGGACAGCATGTAATATTCAGCCATCCCAGGGCAGTAGTAACTTGTACTCTCCACTTTTTGATGATTCTTTCAAAAGGTTTGATGAATATGTATATCATATGACTGTAAGAGCTATGTCTGCCCATCTTCCATCGTTTCAACTAGATGTAGTTTAGTTGCCTAAAACTAAAAGTTTACAGTGCATAACCACGTTGGAGAATGGAAACAGAATTTTAATTGATGTCAAACAAGAAAAGCAGCAGACACCTAAAGCAAAGTGCTCTACACTCCCCTTGAATAATGATAGTTCATTTACATGGGTGGAAGCCAACTCTGCTTGGCTAGGAGGCAGTTTTTAATAGTGTTTGTCAAGGACGCAAAACGAAGTTTTCCATGTATCCTCACAGAGCAGTCTTACATTCCCGAAGTAATGATTAATGAAGTTTCTGCACTAGAATTCTAGTCATATGGATTTTATTTTCTCCTTCGTTTAGTCACAGCTTTTCTCATTTCCCCTTATGGCCAGCTCCTGACTTTGGAAACTACGCAAACACACTTAGGCAAAAGCACAGGAACAATAGTTCTGGAAAATGTAGGCCAATGTTGCTGAGAGCCTTTGCCAGAAACTAATTTTAGTTAAAGAGATCTGACTATTTTCAAGCCATTCACTTTCCACCCTTCCTACCAACCCTGGAACATTACAAATGAAAGTGCCTCTCAGTTTGGAATTTATGACAAGGGAGTTCTTTAAACCTTTTTCATCATTTTGTAATAAATTCAGGAGTTATGCTAGGTCAAGGGTTGGTAACCTTTGGCTTGTACACCAAAAGTGGACTGAGAATGAGGGGCAACATTTTGAATACATTCTTCCTTTCTGACAAACACTCCTTTCCTTTCTCCAGGTACAGCTCAGCTCTAGGAGGGCTGCATACCCACCAAAATGCTCACCCAGTTTCTTTTTTTAGGTTGGTTTCTAGTTGCTAAGGTGTTTTAACTGCTAGATAAAATGAGTGAATTAAGCGCAACCCTTCCCAAATTATTTGCATTTAAAAGGAGATAGTATGTCAAAGAGTGTTCTGCCTATGTTTTCCTCTAGGAGTTTGATAGTGTCTGGCCTTACATGTAGGTCTTTAATCCATTTGGAGTTTATTTTTGTGTATGGTGTTAGGAAGTGTTCTAATTTCATTCTTTTACATGTTGCTGTCCAATTTTCCCAGCACCACTTATTGAAGAGGCTGTCTTTTTTCCATTGTATACTCGTGCCTCCTTTGTCAAAGATAAGGTGCCCATATGTGTTTGGGCTTACTTGTGAGTTCTCTATTCTGTTCCATTGATCTTCCTTTCTATTTTTGTGCCAGTACCATACTGTCTTGATCACTATGGCCTTGTAGTATAGTTTGAAGTCAGGAAGCCTGATTCCACCAACTCCATTTTTCCTTCTCAAGATTGCTTTGGCTATTCGGGGTCTTTTGCGTTTCCATACAAATCGTAAGATTTCTTGCTCTAGTTCTGTGAAAAATGCCTTTTTGACCCACCTCCTAGAATCATGGAAATAAAATCAAGAATAAACGAATGGGACCTCATGAAACTTAAAAGCTTTTGCACAGCAAAAGAAACCATAAACAAGACTAAAAGGCAACCCTCAGAATGGGAAAAAATAATTGCCTATGAAACAACGGACAAAGGATTAACCTCCAAAATATACAAGCAGCTCATGCAGCTTCATACCAAAAAAGCAAATAACCCAATCCACAAATGGGCAGAAGACCTCAATAGACATTTCTCCAAAGAAGACATACAGATGGCCAACAAACACATGAAAAGATGCTCAACATCACTCATCATCAGAGAAATGCAAGTCAAAGCCACAATGAGGTATCACCTCACACCAATCAGAATGGCCATCATCACAAAGTCTGGAAACAACAAATGTTGGAGAGGGTGTGGAGAAAAGGGAACTCTCCTGCACTGTTGGTGGGACTGTAAGTTGGTACAGCCACTATGGAAAACAATTTGGAGGTTCCTTAAAAAACTACAAATAGAACTACCATACGATCCAGTCATCCCACTCCTGGGCATATACCCAAAGAAAACCATAATCCCAAAAGAAACTTGTACCATAATGTTTATTGCAGCACTCTTTACAATAGCCAGGACATGGAAGCAACCTAAATGCCCATCAACAAATGAATGGATACAGAAGATGTGGCATATATATACAATGGAATATTACTCAGCTATAAAAAGGGATGAGATGGAGCTATATGTAATGAGGTGGATAGAACTACAATCTGTCATACAGAGTGAAGTAAGTCAGAAAGAGAAGGACAAATATTGTATGCTAACTCACATATACGGAATCTAAAAATGGTACTGATGAACTCAGTGACAAGAACAGGGAAGCAGATACAGGGAATGGACTGGAGAACTCGAGGTATGGGAGGGGGCGGGGGGTGAAGGGGAAACTGAGACGAAGCGGGAGAGTAGTACAGACATATATATACTACCAACTGTAAAATAGTCAGTGGGAAGTTGTTGTATAACAAAGGGAGTCCAACTCGAGGATGGAAGATGCCTTAGAGGACTGGGGCAGGGAAGGTGGGGGGGAATCGAGGGGGGGGCGTCAAGGAAGGGAGGGAATATGGGGATATGTGTATAAAAACAGTTGATTGAACCTGGTGTACCCCCCAAAAAAATAAAATAAAATTAAAAAAAAAAAAATAAAAATAAAAATGAAACAAAATAAAAAAAAAAAAAAAAAAGGAGATAGTAGGGGATAGGAGAGCCTAAGGCAGCTTTAGTCCTGGAAGGAGAAGCAGGGGTGCTATGTTTAGACCTGGGCAGCTAGGCTTTCTACTTTGTACTCTGCGCCTTGCACTTCCAGCCAAGATTATAAGTAGATGGTTACAAATAGCTTCCTTAGGTCCAAACTCCATTTTCAAAACTATTTTTTTCTATTCATAGTTTCAACAAAAAGAATCTTACACATATTTTTACAATCATCAAAATCTTTAGTATGTTATTCCTCATGCATCCTAGTTTTCATTTTGAAAAATTTAATTCCTGTTAAGGTTTCTTTTTACGGTCACATAATTCTAATTCTTTGACCAGTGTCACCGCTTTCTTTAGAACTGTCTCCAAGTTATTGTTTTTCTCTTAATTGTACAGTCAATAACCAAATATATCTCTAGAGTAATATTCAACATATGGAGAAGTTTGAAAGAAAAATTTCTACAGGTAATATGGTTGTTTTTTACTGTTTTAAATGTATTCTATTAATTTCAAGCATAAAATTATCGATGAATTGAAACTATTTCTTTCTATATATCCAAGTTCAGCAAGATTCACAATGACTTTTGGGGGATAAAAAAGCCAGGTTGAAATTATAGCTGTTTCTTGTTTAATCTGCAGCCGCATCTAGACCTTTAAAATTTATTCACAACCATTCACAATACATTTTTACTTGATATTTCAATAACTTAATTTAAAATTGTACCATCCAGTGTATGTCTCTTTAGATAACTCAAATTTTTCCTGATTAGTTTTCCAAATTATTTAGATTTCCTTGAATTTTAATCAGATTTTCCAAAGGTTAGGCAACACCTCCTTCCAGGATTTCATCCTTAAAATGGATAAACAGGATCCCTGTTTTATCATCCAGGTTGTGGATAAAATGTGTAAAAGTCTTTGGCTTAAGTACTTTTCTGACTTGAGACACATCCAAGCAGTCCTTCTTAATTGGAGTCCTAGATTGTATATATAAGGAATACTCTTCCTGTAATGCTTGACCACTGCCACCACAGTCTGGGAAATGAACAGTGAATTTCCAACCCATTTGCCCAACTTGAACATTTCACATTACTGAGGCAGAGTTTGGTAGGCAGAGGAGAGATGGATGCCCTAGGCAATGCTATCATGAGACATTAGAAAGTGTTTTTGGGGGTGAGGTGGCTTGGGCACGAAATGGGGGAAGACAAATTTCTGAAGGGCAAGATCTCTAGTCCCTGTAAAAGAATTCAGAATAGTCAGTGTGTTAGCCATGCAGTATTTGAAGAATATGTTCATCATTAATTTGTAGAAATTATGTACCCTCTAAGTGTAAGATGATACTTTATTCTTTATGACAAATATCAGAATTGATTGACTGAGAAAGAGAGTGGGAGAGAACTTGAGAGTAAGTCAGATGATTGACTCTTGGCCCAGCTGCGTGGCTTTTTTAGCAGCAAGGAACCACAAATAGCCCAGTGTCACCACTGGTTAAGAGTGAGCTGGGCTATAATCCATGTTTATTAAATCCTAGGACAGTGTTCTTTCCAATACACCATCACCCTCATCATAACTTTCCTAGTCACTATTTATCAGTCTAGCAGTTCCTTTCAGTGACAGTCATTTTTAGTATTGCTTCTGAATGAATTATTGTTTTTGCTATGATCTGGTAGTTTCATTAATAGTAGCTATCAATTTCTATTAATTTTGTTGCTCAAGGTTACTACCTTGATTTCACATTTCACTTGTTTTTATTTGACTTTTCTCAGTTTTTTACTTAAATAAATTTAAAGAGAACCAGAGAAGGTAACTTTCATATACTCCCAAATCAGATAATTATAATTTTTCAGTTGTTTTATTGAAACAGTCCAAAACATTTCCAAATTGCAGTTAAAATGCCAAATTCTAGCTTTATCAAATATGCCATTTCCATCAAGAAAGAAAAAGAAAATATGATGCAGGGGTCTTCCTTTACAGGTTGTTCCTCCCCACCCATCCCCATTTTAAAAAGTTGCCTTTCTAAATCAAGCACTTTTTTTGTGTTTTAAAGTATGGTGTATTTTTAATTGTAAACCCTCAAATATTGTGTATTTTCTTGACTGGGGAAAAGTTTGGATTGTATAGTGTGTTAAGGATATTCTAATTATCTGCTAACAACTTTCATGGCTGATAATTTGAGGAATTTTCCACAGACTAGGTTCTGGCTCTTGTTTCTTGGCCACAACCCATGTACTTCCTGCACTGGGCACCACAGACTATGTTCAGATCACAATACAATCTCTGGCCCTGAACTTTTATGTCATTGTACTAAGTTAGCTCAGTGGGCAGTTGAAATATTTATAGAAGTCTTTCCTAAATGTGTATAACTAACAGTAACTTAGCTACACAGGGAAGTGACTGCAAACCTCATAAATCTATTCACTAAGCCAAAGTAAATGTCTTCAACTCAGCATCTCCCTAGCTAGACCTCAACTATGTCCACGGTTTCTCCAATATAATGGTGTATGGTAAATGTTTAACAGCCAGTTCGCTGGGACAAAAGGTATGAGTATGTATATGTACATATATTTTTTGTAGATTTTACAAATATAAAGCATTTATACATAATTTATAGCTACTAATAAGGTATACAATACTGCACTGTAAATTCCTAATATAGTCAATTGATTTTCACAGAAAGTTTCCCTTGATTTTTGCCGAACTCTTGGATTGGTGACCAACCTATGGTCTCCATTCAACTATGATTTGATAAATGCAATTGCATCTCTTTTCTTATAAAAGGATGGAAGAAAATAAAAATAGAAACAAAAGCAAAAGACAAAAATGTCTTAGTTGAAAAGAGTGATAGCCGTCGAAATCTCTATCCTCATTCCCCTGCCCTATTTCCAGGCTAAGAGGTAGTTCCTGTCAGCAATTTCCTTCCAGGGATTTTAATGGAAACAGCATGATGTGGTGAAGAGGCCACTACCTAGGATCCAGTTCTGGTGCTGCCATCTACTCTCTGTGTGACCACAGGCAAGTGTTTACCTCTCAGTTTCTTCGTTTGAAATTAGGAGCAGTAATAGCACTAGCATCAAAGGGTTTGTGTGACAATTGAATTAGTTAAAATGTAGAATTTGGGGCACTTAATGAATTAGGACTAAAGGAGTTAATCAATATATCTTAGCATTTGGTACGCGGAAGAGAGAGAGAGCTATAAAATGAAAAAAGACGTAACCTTTGCTTATAAATAAACTTACAATTTGAAAAAGAAAGCATTGCAAACTAATTTGAACTTTGTATTTCTAGTATAATTCAGGCTGTTCTTTGAGGTTATCACTCCCTTAGCTTACATTCATTGTTTCACACATTTATACATTTAGCAGATAATGTATAGAAGATACTGTACTAAGCATAGGATGAATAATTGTATTCTAGTCTCAAGAAACTTGAATTAAAGTAGGCAAAAGTATACATACAAACACACGCATTAAAGAAAGGTGATATCTGGTAAGTGTATGAACAGATGCAAACAATCTATCTGTGAGTTCAGAGATGGGAGAGAGAGTTTCTAACCAGTATGATCTACAAAAGGAATAATAGGGGTAGAGGATTTGGCCTGATCCATTGAAGCAGAAGGGAAAAACTGATAATTCAAAGACTGAATTTGTCACCAGGCTAGAAATGCACTACATTTTGGAGGTGGTGTTTTGTTTTGTTTCGTTTTTGCATTACTTTCCAACATTTAAACACTGGAAATTTTCTCAGAAATGTCTGTGCTTTTGGCTTTTATTGAAAAATTGGAAGTTCTGGCAACAATCTTTAACCTTTGTTCCAACACTGCCACTACCATTTGGAAGTTTGGAAGTAAGTTATCTTGGTCCGTTTAGGCTGCTGCTACAAAATACCATAGACTGGATGGCTTATAAACAACAAGAATTATTTCTCAGTGGCAGAGACTGCAGAGTCCAAGATCAAGACACCAGCAGATTCAATGTTTGGCGAGAGCCCGTTCACAGGCTGCCATCTTCTTATGGTGTCCTCATGTGGCAGAAGGGCACAGAGGGGAAGAGAGCTCTCTCGTGACTCCCTTAAGGAGTCCCAAATGTGAGGCATTCACTAATCTCACTCATGAGGGCTCCACCTTCATGGCCTCATGTAATTCTAATTACTACCCAAATGCCCTACCTCTTAATACCATCACATTGGGGGGGTAGCATTTCAACATATGAATTTTAGGGAGGACGCACACATTCAGTCCATAACACCAGTGATAATTGCCCCTCTAGAAGGGGCATCCACTCTGTCCATTGATGTGGCAGCAGAAACCATATACTCAAACCTGTGAACTGGATTCCAAACTTGCAACCGCTGAAGAACAAATGGCACACAGGAATTAAAGACTTCAATTCCAGGTTTACACACTGCTTGCCACATGATGCCTGCCAATCACAGTCACTCTTCCCCCTGTTTGTTAGGCTTTGTTGAAAGGCAAAAAAAGATGTACTCAGGAATGACACGTAACATAATCGAACTTGTAAACTCTCTCCACAAGGAGATCAGTGGCGTCTTGCATTGTTACAAAAGGCACTGCCCACACCTTTCCAGGAGATGTGCCATATCAGAGGAGGGCTCAAGCCCAACATAGTAGGACCACCTCTGAACTGCTCTTTTCCCCACTGACCTCTGTCTTTATAGTCCTGTGTTCCATTTCTCTTTTTCAATTGGGGTGAGATTTATGTAACATAACATGTACTATTTTACCCACTTTAAGGGCACAGTTCAGTGGCACCAAGTACAGTCACATTGTTGTACAACCATCATCACTATCCATCTCCAGAACTCTTTTCATCTTGCAAAACTAAAACTCCAAACGTATTAAACATCCTAGCCTCTGGCAATCACCATTCTTCTTTCTGTGTCTATGAATTTGACTACCCTAGGAACGTCATGTGATTGTATGTGGAATCATCCAATTTTTGTCCTTTTGTGACTAATTTATTTCACTTAGCGTAATGTCTTCAAGGTTCAACCATGTTGTAACATGTGTCAGAAGCTCATTCCTCTTTAAGGCTAAATAATAGTCCACTGAAAATGTTAAACCACACTTTGTTTATCCATTCATCCATCAGTGGACACTTGGGTGGTTTCCACCTTTTTTGCTATTGTGAAAGTAATGCTGCCATGAAAATGGGTGTACAAATATCTGAGTCTCTGCTTTCAATTCTTTTGGGTATATACCCAGAAGTGGAATTACCAGAAGTGGTAATTCTGTGTTTAATTTTTTGAGAAAACACCAGACAATTTTCCACAGCAGCTGCACCATGTGACATTCCCACCAGCAACACACAGGGGTTCCAATTTCTCCACCACGGTCATGCGGTCCTTTATTCTATCTCCTCTTCCTGCAGCAGAAACTTCCTTTTCTGTGGTGAGTTTGAAGTCTACCTTAAAGTATGGTGTGACAGAAGAAAAATATGAAGATAAGTGTCAGAGCAAGGATCAACTTGAAAACTCCATGGTACTGGGAGCAGATCGTGTAATACAATGCTTCTGCAAGGCACGTGGAAAGCCCTAATCCCCCTTCTTCCAGGGCGAAGTTTGATCCCTTCTAGCTGGAGTGATTTAATAGGTGTTAAAATGATTGAGACTTGAGCTTAAGGAATTACAGAATTTTAATACCTAGCATAAAACATCCAACACGGACATGCTTAAAATTTCTATACAACGTAGGAGGAGAAAATTGGGAATAAAGAACCAGCTAAAATGAATCCCTTGCGTGGCATTAAAAGGAGGCCTGGGGAACGAGTTCCCTGACGGTGTTTGCCAAATTACGCAGTAAATATATGAATGGGAATGGCGCTCGATAGAGCCTGTAGATATAGCTTTTAGTTCCTGTCCCACTTGCAAGTGTAGCTTAGAAACTAGGGACTCTAAACAGCAAGGGAATCAGCCCCTGTCACTTGTGTTTAACAGAGACTCAAAGATGGGCAGAGGAGAGGGAGAGCTTTCTAGCAGAAAAGAGAGCAGGCTTCACGGTGTAGCGGCCACATTCCTTGCCATGTTCCATGCCAGTTATTTGTTGGGGGTGGGGCTGGTCATCCAACAACAACAACAACAACAACAACAAAAGAAACCAGGTAATCGAATTTAATAGGAGGGTGTGACTACCCTTGTAGAAGAAAGGGTTTGGAGACATCATGATCCCCTCCGCCCAAAAGACTGTGACGATGGCAAAAGTGGTCTGCAAGGTTCTACCCCAGGTGTCCTCCTCTTACTCTAATAGAACCACTTGTCTTGGAGATAAGGGACACTGCACTGTATTTGAGCGGTGGGCTTAAGACAAAAAAAAATTCTTATCTCAGATAGAGTAGAATCAATTCTACCTCTGCAGCTTCAAGACAGAGGGCCTAAAATGTCAGGATGCAACTTGCAGGTATGCTACTGAGTGAACGTTGACCAGGGAGTTTGGCCAAGTGTTCACGTCCTGGTAGAGAAAGAGTGAAGGCTCTGATGTTAAGAGCCCCAACTCACGGAGCTGGTGGTCTGTAGAATCACCAAGAGAGACCTGGTGTCCTATTGACTGTGAGCCACACAGCAAGCCTCACACCCTGGCTCATTTACCTCCCTGCTCCAGGAAGAGGAAGAATGATGATATTCAAGATCCTTCTGCCCTAGCATTTTAGGACCCTTCTTAGTGCCCAAGTATTAGTTCAGCTTTGATTTATTCATTTTTTACTGTTGTTATATGTATTGCTATACTACTTTGGATTGGAATGGCTCAGTGACTGATCACTGTCATGCTTACATTTATTTACTCCAGTTAAATCTTTACATATCCTATCAGTTTTTATTTCTATAATAGGTTTTAATACAAGTTCATTTTCCTAAAACATGATTGATTCTGGCATTGTTAGGTTACCTCACCGCTTTCATATGTCTTTTGTACTTTTTTAGAAGGTAGCATCTAACTAGTGTATTTGTAAACTAAAGTACCCTTGCTCAAAAAAGACAATTCTTTTAGTGAGTCCCCATAATACCTGTTATTTAACCAGAGAAATTAACCTTTGGAACAAAATGTGCTCTTCTCTTCAACCAGCAGCTCTCTTTAGTGTTCCCGCTTCTCAGACGTGCTGTGCTTTAAAAGCAGATTAGAACTGACAACAATTAGTCACATGTCTGAATTTTTGACGGAGAATAAAAATGAGCTCCTGTGCACAGGAAGTGCAAAATTCATCTCTCTTTCGCCTAAGGTTTTCTTTCCTCAATATCAGTTATCAGTTTAATATAATATTGTTGACTTAACAATGATATATTTCAAGCTGAAGGCAGAAATGAATTTTGCATTAATAAATTGTTTGGAGATGGATTCAAAGAGTATTTCATTACATAAGAAGGGTAGCTATAAAACATGTTTGGTGGTCTTTCCATCATTACTACCTGTGGCCCATTTGTGGAGATGACATTTATCAGTGTGACAGGGAATATTAAGCAAGTGATAGACAGTTATTAGCTGAAGTCCTGATATATTTACACCATGGGAAAATGCACTTGGTATTTTCTTTCTGGCAACTGGTCGGCTGTTCATAATTTGATGGAAAATTGATTAATCACACATTTAACTCAATGCAAGATCTTCTGCACTGTAATAAATTATGGCCATTAATCAATAAGTACAAAGTAATTCCAAGAGTCTGGAGACATGCTGGTTTCTAATAGAAAAACTTGCACTTAGGCCTTTCTGCCAGTGACCACTTCATCTGAGGTATTTTGCACCTGCCTCAATCCAATTAGATGACATAATTAATGAACCTCAATGCTCTTGATAATTTGTTACACAAAAGAAAGAATGTTTTGGCACATCCATTAAAACCTGATGTACAACACTTTGCAGAAAAGGAAAAAAAAATGGTGAACCAGAGCAATAGAGGGGCTTATGCTGGGAATCTTGGAGTTCAAGTGTAAATGTGAGAAGCCGCAGTCTTACTTCATGTTGGGTGAAGATTCAGTTGCATTTGTTAAAATAATCCAATGGGGTCTTTTTTTTTTTTTTTTTCCATTAGAGAAGTGAACTCGGCCTGTGTGCAAAGTTTCATGCCTCTTGTTTCTTTTATGACAAATTAAATGGTATGATTAGAATAAGTATTCAGGAAGTATTGTTTCAGAGGCAATCTAATAAATGTTTCCTTGGTTAAGTATCAGTTACAGTTTTACATATCACAGTCATTCTGCACCTGTTTTATGCAACTAAACAATAGGCCTCTCAATAGATTTTCATGAGAGAAAGCCTGGGAAGATAAAAAGAAAACCAGTTTGCAGCTACTTCTGTCACTAGGAAACGCCAGCAGTAGATTGTGTTTAGAGACTTTGAAAAACAATTAGCTATGGATTATACGACTAAAAGGCCTTTCCTAACTGTACCTGGAAAATACTTTGCCCATTTAATGCCTTCTAAGCTGTCACTGAGCTTGAACTTCAGTCCCAGTGATTAATGAAAAGCTGCAGGGCACAGCTAGGAGCTAAAGTCTCAATTATGAAAAAGCAGTAACTAGTTTAATGTGCTGATGCTTTTATACTTAAAGTGACAGCTATGAAAAATGGCAATATTTCCAATCATGCTTTAATAATTTATCATTCATTTATTGGCATGTCCAATGTGCTTTACTCCCACTCTTCTTTTTCTTTTTCTGGGCTCCTGGTGTTGTGACACTGAAGAACACAATGTGATCTGGTTCCTTAAGAAGCAGACCTTCCTTTCTGGAAGCTGGGACCTATCATAAAGTTTTATGTCTGTCTGTCTGTCTATTCTGTCTCTATCTATCTATCATCTATCTCTATCTATCTATTTATCATCTATCATTTATCTGTCTATCATCTATCTATCATCTATCTAATCTATTATCTATCAATTATCTAAGTAATTTCCAATTAGTGCCATAACATAGCAATAGAGTTTTTGAAAAGAGCACAGTCCAGTGACCCTTGTCTCTGTCTAGGTGACAAATTGCCACCTTAATTCCTGACAGACACCTTGAATTATATGCCTTTGGTTATAAGAGAAACTAGACAGGGGTGGGTGGAGGAATCGGTATAAGTCTCCCTGTGCCAAGGGGAAATCAGTCCAGATGTACAGAAAGTGGACAAGTGGAAGCCAATTATAGAGCAGGAAATGAGGCTGGGGGAAGACACACCATATTTTTGTGGGTAGTGGTACCAAGATGTCTTGTAAACTTATTTAGATTTAATTTTACATTTTTAATTTCCACAACGAATTGTTTGGTCAGCAGCTACAGTCATTCCCTTGGTTTGTTTTATTAGATTATATTAGACTGTTTATTGTAGTACGTGCAGGGTTTTGCAGAGTCCCTGGCACAGCACCTGATGAGTGGACAAGAAAACAAATGACGAAAGTGAAGCCACAAACCTGGGCTGCTTATTTGATTTCAGTTAAATTTCTGAAGTATTGTTTGAGTGTCCACAGGTGCAGTCAAACATGAATGTACAAAATGAGTGGGACTTCAAGGAACTTGCAAACCACAATTATATTGATAAGCATTTCAAGCTGAGATTATAACACATTATAAAAAAGTTTTACGTAGGATCTATATATTGATATTAGGTGGCATAGTACTTTCCACTCTCTTTAAGTGGAATAAAGGCACAAACAAATATATTTCGTAGTTCTTAAGTTGCAACTGTCTAGGATTTTGCTGAATTTTGGCTTTTAAAAAAATAGGTGATTAGTACTTATGAAATACTAATAAATAATAATTTTAAATTGCCTTAGTTTCATTTGTTGTCTAGAGGTTTTCCTTTTCTTCTTAATTTTTTTCTGTAGCTATAAAATATATTTCCCTATTTTAAAGTAAAAGCATTTATACATAATAAGAAAAAAATAACTTGGCAATAAAACAAATTGTAGAACTATTTGGGGAGTATAGGAAGAAAACATATAATTAAAAAATATCTTCCTAATTTTCCTGGGCTTATAATATTTAACCTAATTCAATTTAACAAACACTTGAGAAGTAAAATACAACATTTATTTTATGTCTTAAAAAAAAATCTTTCTTATAATCTGAGAGTGAGCAACACATTTTGTTTTCTTTAACTGCTATCATTGGTGGTTCTTGGTAACAGGCCCCCAAGGATTCAGATCACAGGTTGGTAAAAGAATATACTACAAGTGAGGTCATAAAACTCAAGTTTCAAGGCAGGTGGCCGTTTTGCTAGTAAAATATTCAAGGAATCACTTGTAATTAAAATGGGCTTAATGTACTTCTTTACTTATTTGTCTTGGTGGCAGCTCAGTTTTGACCCAGATTACGGTGGTACTGTTCACCAGACCGCATGGATCTTGGTGTTTGATGAATTATGAGGATGTTATTTGAGTACAGTGATAGAAGTGGTACACATTGTCATTTCTCTGGTAAATAAGGAAGTGTGTTTGATCTGCTCCTATAAATATAGCAGATGGGTGACTACCCACTCACAGGACAGAACTTATCAAAACTGTAAAAGTAAAAGTGAAGACTGGGTTTAAAACTCACTTTTAAATCCAGCAGGCTGTATAATTTTCTTTAGATAAAAGACCCAGATAACTGGGGGCAAGGATATTTAATGCAATTTGTTAAAAGAATGCAACAATATAATTACAAAGGAAAATGATGTCCCTTTGGGGCAAGTATATTTAGCCATAGTAAGAAGTACAGGACATTGGTTAATTTTACATGGCGTTGGTTAATCGGTTACTTTTCTTTTGGATATTTTTTTCCTCAGTGCAAGCTTAGTCAAGAGAACATGAGCCCATGTTCATTCCATTTACTACTACTCTTGAGTCCATGTAAATAACCTGTTAGGAAGACTGTCCTTACTATTATCCTGTGAGTGTCATAAACAGTACCTCATCACGCTCAGATTAGCTTTTCCTATCCAGGCAAGCGTCTCTGGATTTTTCTTTTTTAATGACATGATTTTCTTCTTATGCTATTTAACTTATCTAGTAACTTTCTTTTCAAAATGCTTCAAATCACTTTCCAGGATTTTTCTTAAGCTTAAAGTTGATCATATTCTTTAGGCCTTTATTATGGTTCAGATCCAGCAAAATTTGTTTGGGAACTCTGATAAGTAACACGTTCCCACCCTTTTCTCCAAACATCTGTGAATCTGCCAGCACACACTGAAACGTACCATGGGTGCTGCCTTGTTATTTTCTGTAGACATTGTTAGAGGCATCTGTCCACGGATATTTTCTTACATATGTGGGTGCACACACACGCCGCTCACACACACACACAAACACAACCTACACATACGTATAACACACACACACACACACACAAAATCCATACTGTTTTGGATGTGAATAGAACTTAACTTATTTAAGATGATCAGCATTTTTTTCCCTTTAGTCTAGTCTTGTCCCATACAGAACTCAAAAAGTTATGGTTCTTTAAATAGCTTCATTGCTTCTCCTTTGAAAGAAAGGGAAGAAAGCAGCTTAAAGAGCAGTTGCTTGGAGCACAGCGTTGGAGTAAGTATCCCTTGGGTGGCAGAAAACAGCTCTAGTGATCCTACCATGAAATTTTAGGAAGTTTGAGAATTTTCAATTAAACTGCTCCATCAAGGGGCAGTTTCCCCAAAGCTATGGGGGCAGCTTGCCCAGATCCTTTTTCCACTAGGTCAGACAAGGTTCAGAGGTGGGAGCAGTGCCAGGAGCTTAGGCTATTAGGTCCAGCTGTAAGATTTTATCTTCTGTATCTGTCTTGTGGGGTCACTCCAGCAACCCTTTGTTTTGATAGATAGTTCCTAATACAGCAGACAGTTTTCCTCTGGGGATGATCTAAACAATCATCATAGGCTTCAACTTTAGAATGTTTTTAGCTGACATCTTCCCAACATATTAAAACGTCTGTATATGTGAACTTACGGTCTTCTTTTTACAATACTAATATAACAATAATGATGGTGCCCTTGACGATTGCTGACATTTATTACGTATTGTTCCAATATATTTGTATTTATCAGTTTATTAAAGTTTTACCACAAGCCTATGAGTTAGTTGTTACTATCCCCTTCATATAAATAGGGAAACTGATGCACAAAACTTTAGATATCTTGCCTGAGTTTATACAACTGGCAAATGGCAGAGCTGGGGTTGCACATAGGCACTCTTACTCCAGAGTGTTCACTCTTTTTTTTTTTTTAAGAAATTAAAAAAAAATGTATTTCTTTATTGGCTGTGTTGGGTCTTCGCTGCTGCATGCAGGCTTTCTCTAGTTGTGGAGAGCAGGGGCTACTCTTTGTTGCGATGCACAGGCTTCTCATTGCAGTAGCTTCTCCTGTTGGGGAGCATGGGCTCTAGGCACACAGGCTTCAGTGGTTGTGGTGTGCCGGCTCAGTACTTGTGGCTTGTGGCTTGCGGGCTCTAGAGCACAGGCTCAGTAGTTGTGGTGCACGGGCTTAGTTGCTCCGAGGCATGTGGGATCTTCCCAGACCAGGGATCGAACCCGTGTCCCCTGCATTGGTAGCCAGATTCTTAACCACTGCCCCACCAGGGAAGTCCCCAGAGTGTTCGCTCTTAATTGCTATGCTATATACATTCTAACTAGCATGAATTACTTTCTCTTTTATAACATGGGTGAAAAATAGGAGAAATGAGGTCATTACAAAGTAGTTGCTATGATGAAATCTCTAGCAACTGAAAATTTTATACAAAACTCTTTTCTATGATAATCTCTTCTTTCCATAGTCCGTTTTGCATTGCTTCCTTGCCTCTTTTTTTTTTTCTTTAACCTTTTCTTTTTATTTGTATCCTCCCTTCCCAAGTGTTTTCTCCAAACCTAGATTCTCGGAAGCCCAAAAGTTCCAACAGGTATTTCAGGCTCTATTTCTATTAACCAATCCTGTAGACCCTGCTCCCTGCAGTCAGCCTGACCAGTCCTGGGGTTGTCTGCAAACTCTTACACCAGTACTTTGATTAAATGTGGAAGAAGAACTGCTCTAGAATAAGAAAACTCAACTTCGGATGCATTGTGCTTCTTTGGTCAAGTCACTTCACCTCTTTGAAAAGCAGTTTCTTTTTCCTTATGAAACAGATGTATGCCAGGCCCATCGTGCCCACTTTGCTTGGGAGGCAGGGTCCACAGCTGGAGATAGGATACGTAGGCCAAAGCCTCAGGTCATCTGAGGTTTCTCTCCAAGTTTTTCTCAGGCAGCTGGGAACATCTCTCAGGAGGTGGTATTTATTAATCTCCCTGTAGTAAGTGTTTCAAAGGCAGATTCTGTGTCAGGTTCGTGTATCCTCCACAACTAGCACAGTGCCCGGCATGCTTCCTTGTCTCTTGGTCATAAATAATAAAATGGAGAAAGGAAACTGATGAAGCATTTCTTGATAATGTCTCTCACTATCTGGGAAATGCTGCTCGGTGTCTCTGGCGGCAGCCACGTTTTCACTTCTGTACCAGCCGTTGGATTCCCCTCGCCCTTCTTTATCCTATTTCTACCTCATCAAACTGTCAACATTGCAAGTGAACGTAATTCTCTGGAAAATAGCTGCTTACACCTGTGCAAAATATTATTTCCTTCAGGGAACCCAATATCTCAAATTTCTGATCAGGTACATACCTAATTTTCAGAAAATTTCCCATATGTTTGAGTTTTATCTTTCCATTCTTGGTTCTGAAATGACATTATTTCCTCCTGCTTTTAGATCTCTGAATCATATGCCAAATCTCTACATCTCTATTTATTGCTTTATCGTGTGGTACATAATGTAATAAGCCTTAATTTGTTGATGTTCTTTGAATATTTTACAAAGTTGTTTTACCAGCCAATTTTATATATTCCTCTCTTAAAAAATATATCATCTTCACATTTTATCCCATTTTTTTAGTTTATTATATTTGAGAAATTTGACTCTAGCGTCTCAGAAAATATTTTAAGTGTTTTAAATATAGTAGGTTAAACTATTAGAAAATAGCTATATTCATAAGAAATCATATACTTTCCAAAAATTCCATCATAAAAATTCATTCACTTGAGAAAAAGGAGTTAGGAGATTAAGGATTTCAGAACTATAATAAGAAGGCTATATAATTTAAAATAGTAAAATAACTTTTATTATTGAAAACTAAAATAATGAATCAGAAAATCAAATCTAGAAACTCTAAATGAATCTTGAAGCACATTTGGATTGGACCAAAGTCAGTGGGTTTATAGACCATTAAAACAAAAATCGCTGCATGGCTCACAACATCAACAGAAGACCAAAACAAACAAACAAACAAACCAAAACAAACAAACAAAACCCCCAGCACTGAGAAGGCACCTACTACAGTAAAACAGATGTTTATCCCTGTACTGGAACAAAACAGCTTTGAAAAGATGCTCTCAGTACTATTTGCTGATTGTCGTGTTATAATCAATTGTGGTCCATATTTCATTTCTTAATTGATTGATTTAACATTTTAGAAAACAGTTGGTGTTGGTTTTTCAATAGTGTAGTAGAGCTGGCCTGTGCTAGTTTGCAAGAGCTGATTGCTACACTTTGAGGAACTTTGAGAACCAGTTGTTAAATCTAGCCATTATTAAAATGTAAAAAAAAAAAGGCAACACTTCCTGAATATTTACTGCATTTTACTGTTACCTATGTTTTGAGTTTATTTATGTCTATTGTATCTGTATGGTAGAAATACCATGTAATGTTGTTCACAATTCTTTCCAACTCCACATTCAGTGATATCACATTGCTCATTTGAAATTGGTTAGTAAGAGTATTTACACCACAGAAATTGATGAACTCTACAAATTAAGACACTCTCCAACCCTCCCAACCCACCACCATCTAGAGGTGGTTGTTAAACATTGAGCAGCACCACTGGCTCTCATAGAAACAGAATTAATACAATGGTATTTTCAACATTCCTAATAATCATTAACAGGAGACTAGTTGGACTTTATGATCCAGAATTTTTTATTTGAGGGACTTCCCTGGCTGTCCAGTGGTTAAGACTCTGCAGGAGGAGAGGGTTCAATCCCTGGTCAGGGAACTAAGATCCCACAGGCTGCATGGCTCAGCCAAGAAAACAAAAAGCAAAAAAAAAAAAAAGAATTTTGTAGTTAAAAACATCAGAAGCAATAATTAGAATTAATAGATAAGCTTAGTGTTTACAGTCAGCCAATTAACAGGTGGCCAGTCAGCAAATACTGCTGAGCTCTGTGATATTAGCTGCAGTGCAGAGTCCATTAGAAACAGCTGTGTGTCAGTTTCCAGTTGTATAATGCTTTTTAGGATATTGTCCATTATATCACATAACCCATTTTGGAGGACCAAATGGGTCTGGAAAAATTTCTCTCAAACTCAAATAAATAGAATTTAGTAAATTGAGAGGGTGTGCTTTTCCTTAGCCACTGGACAGTTTTTTCTCATGGAAGTGGTGAATTTTGCAGCTCATTATGTCTCCAGCTTTAGCTTGGCTATTATGTAACTTAGAAACAAATATGCAACCCCCTTTAACAACTGCCCAGGACCTTCTGATATGCATTTTTGTGTATCAGTTTTAACATTGGCTTTATTTTAGCATTCTACTTTTATTTTCTGTTCTGTACTCTTTATCTATTTTTAGTGGGTATGTGTTAAACTGTTTGGCTAGGATCCCTTAGGTGGGAATTTCCCCTTCCCCACAGCCTCATGGATCTACTTAACCTGACATAATCTCACTCTTGGCCACAGGTGATTGGGCCCTGACCTAACCTGGCCCAAATGAATCTCTTTCCTTTGGTTTGGACTTGGGGCAGGGGGAAGCAAGTTAATCTCTCTTCAGGAACCTCTAATTAGATTGCAAGTTGGTGTACTTGATGACCTGTGCTGCCTTGTGGACCAAGAACAAAGGAAGGCAGTCAATAGTGAGAGAGCCGGGTGGAGCAGATGCTGGGAAAGACCACAGTTAGGAAAGACTTAGGGAATGTGTCAACCACATTTGGTTTTGGATCCATTTGGTCCTGAGGCAGAGCTGCATTCCTGTCCTTGAATTTCTGAGCCCTCCTCAAATCCTTATAGCAAATCCTCTTTTAGGTTGTTACTTCTAGTTGCTTTTGTTTACTTGCAAGCAAAAGACTCCTGACAACACACTGAATTTTATTCTATTATACATATTTTTGTTTGATAACTCTGTCTATTGGAAATGAGGTAGATGTAAATAAATAAAATATTTATAATCAGTGCTATATTATTCCAATATGTTATATTAATAATGTTTTCCAAGTGATATTAAGGAAAGTGCCTTAGGAAGACAAACCTAGGTACTTTCCAATTAAGTACACGGAAACGTTCTATATTTTGCTATTTACAATGAAGAAGAAAATGTTTTTGTAGTTTTGCTTTGTGACTCAAAATTTTACTACCTCTGCCTCAGCCCCTCCCATAGTCCCCCCCTCTCCTATGTTCTAACTTAGTGTATTAACTTTATATCGCTGCTGTAACAAAATTCCTGCAAACTCAGTACATTAAAACATTGCAATTTATTATTTTTAAGTTCCGTGGGGCAGAAATGTGTTATGGATCCCACCAGACTAAAATCAAAGTGTTGTTAGTCTGTGTTCCTTTCTGAAAGCTCTAGGGGAGAATCTGCTACCTGTTCATTCAGGCCGTTGGTAAAATTTAGTTCCCCGTGGATATGGGTCTGAGATCGCAGTTCCCTTACAGGCTGTCAGCTGAGGAGTGTTCCCAGCTTCCAGAGGCCATCTGCATTCCTTGGCTCATAGCATCCTTTCCTCTATCTTCAAAGTCAGCAGTGGCAAGTGGAGTCCTTCTTACATCTCATCTCTCTGACCCACTCCCCTGCCTTCCTCTTCCATTTTTAAAGACCTGCGTGATTCGATTGAGTCCACCTGGGATCCCCCCCTCTCAGAGTCCTTAACCCCAATCACATTAGTAAAATACCTTTGGTCATGTTAAGTAGCATATTCACAGGTTCTGGAGAGTCAGCCACGGACCTCTTTGGAGGGACATTATTCTGCCACACCCTTGGGTCATAATGTGGATTTTTTAGTTTCACTCCTACATATGCAAAAGTCCCATAATACCCAGTCCTGGCAATCTATAAGTGACATCATGCACCATCTTGCCCAACAGAGCTGATTCTAGCAGTATTACACTTCTTTTATCTGCCTCGCCTTCTGTATTTCCAGCAGTGCTTATTGGCACTAAAACCCACCCACTCACCCAACATGGAGATCACACTGCCCACTATTTACTAATTTGAATCTTGCTAAATCTTTTGCTGCTTCATCCACCATTCCGTTCAAATCTGTTTCTTCCTCTTCCTGTGCTCTCGGTTGATATTCTCATCACCTCTCCCCTGAAATACTGAAACATTCGTACTCATTCTCTCAACCTCATATTTCTTTCCCATTGTTCTCCAATACGTTCCCAGCTATTTTTCTTTAAGACAACTCTTATTACCTCTTTTCTTACACAGTTTGATGGCTTTTTATAAACAGCGAGAGTTGTCTATGACCTGACTCCTAATTATTTGTTTATCCTCCTCTTCTTTGTTCCTGGTCTCATACCCTCAACTTATGTATACCCACTACTTTTGTTCCCTATTTTACCTGTGCACATACTGTTCTCTTTCCCTAAAAAAAATTTTTTTTCCCATTTTTGTCCTTCTGAAACCCTGCCATTCTCTTGGTAAACTACTGTTTACTATTTAAATTTTAATTTAAACGTTCTCTGCGCCTCTTGGTCCTCTGAGCCATCATTAAAATTTATAAGTACCTCTTTTTAGCATTCTTCATAATGCAAGAGCTATTTTATTTTTTTATATGTGTGATTCTCCTTTTGGATTTTACCTCCTTGAAGTTGGTTACCATATCATTTTCATCTTTGTGTACCAATGGACCTAGCATAGTGCCTTGCGCACAAATAGTACACAATAGTGCCAAGTGAATGGACCTAGAAAAGTCATAAGATATAAAAAACAAATTTGTGGAAGACATATTTTGAATCCAAACTTTTAGTTACTTAATTAGTGCTGGTCTGGAAAATAAGCCAGACATTCAGATTTTCCTAACAGTAGATCTTTAGCAATTGGAAAAGATAGAATCTATGTTTTGGGATAGCGTTTAAGCACCAATATGATGTCAGGGTTCCTGAAGATTTGAAAATTACTGCATAAACCAGTCACCACCAGTAAAAGATTTAGATATTCACAGGAAGCCCATTTGGTAAGCTTGTTTCAAGATCATTTTTAATGCTTTTTCATTATATCAGTTATAATTAAACTACTTTATATATGTAATTATGTGGCCTAGTCATCGAGACAATATATTATGGAACTGTGTAAAACAAGTCTTACAGATTTGTACTTCTTCCGGGCTCTGTTAGTACTTAATCGGTTTCTGGCCACCCACCGAGCTGGCCTGGAAGAAGCTGCCTTTTGATCTCTTTTATGAAATGACCTTTGAGGGCAAAAATAGATGAGAATAAACCTTAAAAGTCTTGTTATAAATATTCTGTTTGGCATCATGTATCTTTCCAAAATGCCAGAATAAAACACTTAACTAAAAAGGGTAGCTTTAATGTCTTAGACAAATAAGGCTAAGCCCACCACTATAGGCTGCTTATAACATATGCTGGTCAGATTTGCCACAGACCACCCCCTCCGCCCCCCCGCCCCCCACATTGGCTTGTGTAGGGGCCAGCAACAAGCGAGGATGAGGAAACTCCTTCCACGCTTGATTACAATACCAGAGCTGGTCTTTTATTATTTTAGTGTTCCTTTTGCCCTGTAATCCTCAGTCTTTGCAGTCTGTGTAACCAGCCAATGCTCCCATCTGTCAGTAGAAGCAACATACGTACTCAGAAGAGAAGAACGGTTCATATTAATGATGCCAACCTGCTCTGTCCTTCTTTAATCAGAGAAGTCTCATATAAAGCCTGTGTAGAGGGTGCAGGTGAAAACAGCTTATGACTGACAAATGTAATGCGTCCTGAGACGATAAAAATATATTTTTTATTAAGATTAGATACGAGAACAGTGACTATGATGGAACGATGTAAGATTTCTCTTGAAAAAATGATGTGAGGAGGATTACTTCCTTCTTTCAGTGTTCAAATATCTGAGTCAGATTAGCCAGCTCACTCTCCATCATTTATTCATACAACAAACACTTACCCATGACCTGCTATGTGAGAGGCACAAGTTGCTAGAAATAGAACAAGGGTCTACAACTCTCCACACAGATTTAAGCTTTATGTTCTCACTGTTATAGGTCAAGGTTTCTATATTTCTTACCATGCACAACTGCTGAATTTTCTTTGTGTATGTTCATCTTTAACCTCTCCCAGAACTGGCTTCTATTTTAGTTTATTTTTGACCAAATGACCTGCTTTTGTTGAAGGAGGTCCTACAAGATAGAGACCCATGATTGTACCATCTCAGAGAAAATTGTGTCATCTCAAAGAAATGGTGTTGGGATGTCATGTTGGGATAAAGAAAAGTCTTGTCAGGCAGAAACTTAATGTGATGTTAAAGGGGTAGTGAAGATCAGAAGTGTTTGAAATGACTTAAAGGTCTGAACAAGGAAATCAGAGGGAAAATGAGGCCGTAAAACAATCTAACCATTCAGAATAAAGGAGGTAGAAGGAAAGAGGGATTCTAGAGCAGAATGCAGACTGTGGATATTTACTACCTGATCTAAGAAAAGATCACAGCAACGCCAAGAAAAGGGTCACACACACAAACTTCTCTCTTTCAAGAAACACCAGGGAGGAAGGCAGGTGTAATTGTAGGAATGAGCAGCAAATTAAGCTGAAGAAGAAATAAAAGTAGAGAACAAGAAAGAGGAATTATGAGAACATAAAACTTTACTAGGTAAATTAAAGACAGAGATAAAAATTCTTATTTAAAATAAGATAAAACTTTGCAACTATAAAGTACCTCTCCATAGAGTGTGGCAAGTCAGTTATTATTTGACCCATTCAAAAAAGGCTTTATAATTTCTTTAAGAACACACACACACACACACACACATAGCAAATTTGGAGAAAGCCTATTTAAATTTAATCCATTTTAAAATTAAAAATGAATAAACACTTATTTGCTAACTTCTGAGATGTTAGATTTAATGTGTATAAAATTTTAGAAATATCTTAAAACATAAATTCTAATCAGTGACAATGCATTTAAAATTTTGAAGAAAAGAAATAATTGCTTATGATTTTAATCTGTTAAGTTAAAAACAGCATACATATGTTAAATTTAATATTTTTAACATTAATGACATTATTTATTATCTATTAAATGTCAGAGAGGGACCTTACCTGTATGATTTCTAGTAATAATCTATGATGTCATTATTCTGTCTTTATATATATTTACATTAGTTGAATAATTTGTGTCACTTGGAAAAGTTAAAGATATACCTAGGCTTTAATTTCTTGAGACAGTAAATATATTCCTCAGAAGATAGAAGTTAGCGTCTAAGCATTAATTTATTCAATATACTTGATAGGTGGGAAAAAAAAGAATAGTAGAATATTAGTAAAAATCATTACAGGCTATTTACAATTTATTATGCTATTTCACAGCAATAACTATTGCTAGTATTTTAGTGTATGTTCTTTCCTCTTCCCCAATGAACACAATGTCTCTATATTTGTACTTTTAAAAGAAAACACACTGTACAATGTATGCTGTTTGGTGATTTGCTCTTCTACCCAGGATATATCTTTCAGCTTCAATGAATAAAATAATGGCTGAATATGTTCCATATTTTTAAGTGTACTATAATTACCAACATACTGATGAGCATTATGTTACCAATTTTCTTCTCTCTGACCATAGCCTTCTATACACATCTATGCACATCCTTAGGCATGTGGGGTCAATGCTATTCATGTTTAACATTTTTTTACATATTGTTAAAAGTTGCTCAAAAGATTGTACTAATTTATGCATCCATAGCCATAGTTTTGTTGTCCTAAAGTAGCAGTTATTTCCATTATTTTTAATCTTTGCTAATATGATTTTGGAAAAAAATGACACTTTCCATCAAATTTCTAATTCGTATTTTTAACTAGTGGAGAGGTGGGACTTTTTTTTAATCACAAATTTATTAGCATATAATAATCCTTCCTTTGTGTGGTTTCTTCAACTCTAGCTCCTTTCTAATTGAAGCAAAGTTGATTTACAATATTAGTTTCAAGTGTATAACAACTAAGTCCTTTTTTCCATTGAGGTGTTTCTCTAGTTTTTGTTGATCTGCCGGAACCTTCATATATTAGTAATTCTGTCCTCATATATTTCAAATGTCTTTCCCCAGTTTAGCATCCAAAATGAAAAAAATGTTAAATATTTGTTATGCAGTGAACAAAATACGTCCAACCACAGGACAATGGGGAAATTATTATTTTTCACTTTGAATTCAAGTGGAAGAAAAAAATGTCAGGGCAGCTGTTTCGGTATTCTCTTTTAAAATAGATTTCTGTAACAGTTTAAGTTAATTTATCATTTCCAAGATGAATTACCATTAGAGGATGTTGAAACCCAGTATTAACTACATTACTTACACCATTGTTAAATAATAAAAAGTTTAAAATGTTGGATATTTTTAAAGAATTATAGAAACAAAAGATATAGACCAAATAATTGGAATTTAATCTCTGAAAGACTTTATTCTTTATCTCATAGTATGACTTATTTGATTTTAGATACAGAATGAAAATCTTGAATGTTAGAGACCAACCCACAGGTAGAAATGGCGATCAGCTGTCATTTCCCCAGGACATCAATAACCCATATCAGTTAGATCATTGGCATCTGTATAGTTCCTGTGCAGGATTTTATTTTACTTCTTTCAATGAACGAAGGTCTTTCCATTCTGTTTTTATTTGCTGACAGCAGAAAATATATCTACAGTTCATTCACATAATGAATGGGGTGGGAAATTAATTCTATGGGGACTAAGATTGTTTGGTTTGTCATGAGACCTGCTCGACGTTTATGGCTTTTTCCCTTTTGTGCTATTCCAGTACACTGTTAAAAGATTGTGCCATAAATTCGAAAGCACGTTTTGCAAAGTTCATATCTGCATTTGCTACCTTTAATATTAATAGAAGTGTATCTTTAAAGTGAGTAAATTGAGAAAGTGGCTGAAACTATAGTTTATAAAAGAAGATTAGTGGGTTTAATATGCACTGGAGAGTAAAAGAAAAATCTTATTACTGTATGGAGAAATTACCTCATAAAGAAGCTAATACAACAGGCTAGGGAGTAATTTTTAACAAGGTTTTTATGATGCGCAAGTGTAGGCAAGTTAATGAACTTATCTTTCTAGTTATTTTCAGATTGTAACAATGCTCTTCTTTTCTAGTTCTTGTGCTTTAAAAAGTAAAATACATTTAATCACCTACAATAAAACTAATTCATTACTTTAATAAATCAAGTACAATCTTATACTCTACACTTAAATGTTGCAGCAATAATGCTGGAAACCAGGCCAGGTGCTAATGTTTATCATGGAATAGAGCAAGAGGTAACCAGGAAGCTTATTTATTATTTAAATTAGTGTCTCATTTTGACAGTGCACAGTCATTTTGGGAAGATTTGACTCCCTTTTCAGCTTTTGGATGCAGGAAGTGGAGACAAAAGAATGAGAAAATACTTTGTTTTAGTAATCACACACCTCTTTGCAGCATGACCATTTGCTCTTTGAAATTCACACAAACAATTCTGAAGAACTGTACATTCAACAGACAAAGAACTTGGGGAGGTATCAGTAAATCTGGGATGCCCATCTGCCAGCATCTTGCATGGAACAGTTAGGGGTTATTTAGGAAGAGCATGTCTGAAATTTATCTGCTCAAAAAAAGAAAAGACAAACTGCTGAATCACACTAATTGCTGAAAAGCTTCCTATCAGTTTTATGATAACAGTTTCACTATCCATCACTCCAAATTATGTTATACAAGGTACACACACACACACACACACATTAACATCTTATTTTAATTTTTACTTTTCTTCAACATCAAGATACCAGAGAAAATAATTTGAATTAGAACAACCAGTGTAATATCCTATATATGTGCCTTGTTACAACCAGTACTAGACTCAGATGGAATGCTCCTCTTAGCGATAGTAGGTGCCCAGTCTCTCCTGATTTTATCAGTTTAATAACACAGCCTTTCACAGAACCATTTAGGGTCTTTGTGCCTTGCAGCCAAATGCTGGTTACTAGGGTCCCTTGCAGTGACTCTGCTGAATGTCACTCTGTCTGCTGGACATTTCTTATCTCCTCTTATGATCCATCTGTCTGCCAATCAATATTTTTCTGCCTTATACTACTCTTTTGGCACTTTCTCTGATAAACACAGAGGATCATATTGAGTTTAAGTAATTCAGGCTGAAGTATTAGCCAACTGATAGATTACCATTTACAGGTAGTAAAATGCCTATTTCTTTATAGTACTGTTGTACGATATTGGTCATAGTAAATTCAGGCATGATAGCAGGCTAGTGGTGAAGGTACCATATTTTCATCAAAGGTGTCCTTAAATTACCCCATACAAGTAGCTGCCTACTCTCAGTTTTTGTGAAGTTGGCGTTACCTGGTAATTAATGTTACATAATAATGAAATCTACCTGTGTTTAAAAATGTTTTTTGCTGCACACAAAGTAATTTACAAAATACTTTGTATCACTGAACATATATTGCTATATATGTATATATAAACATGTATGTGCCTATGTTTGGAATAAACACAGGTAGAGCAAGAAGGAAACCACTTACTGCACTTGGAATTCACTGAATTTATTCTGCCTAGGGATTGGTTTCTGGGTAGCAGAAATTAGATGTCTTATATGATATCCAAATGATAGCAGCCCAACCAACCTGGTTTTCAAAGACAATAAACTGGTACAAGGGTAGAATTTTTTTTCTTTTTTCTTATAAATTTGTTTGTTTAATTTTTGGCTGCATTGGGTTTTCATTGCTGTGCGAGGGCTTTCTCTAGTTGTGGCAAGCGGGGGCTACTCTTCACTGCAGTGCGTGGGCTTCTCATTGTGGTGGTTTCTCTTGTTGTGGAGCATAGGCTCTAGGTGCATGGGCTTCAGTAGTTGAGGCGCATGGGCTTAGTTGCTTCACGGCATGTGGGATCTTCCCAGACCAGGGATTGAACCTGTGTCCCTTGCGTTGGCAGGCAGATTCTTAACCACTGCGCCACCAGGGAAGTCCCGAGGGTGGAATTTCTTGATGCCTAACTATTATTGTTGTGATGAAGTAATGTGTTTTTCCATAGTGAGGGATTTTACTACCAAAGTGTTTCTAGATTGTTAGAAAGATTTTGATAGATTATATGTGCCTCCTTCTAAGGTCTTGGAAGATCAGTCAATGGTGGGAAAAGTGTCACAATAACAAAGAAGGCAATCTGGAGTGCTTGATCTCACTCTGGAGATTTGTTTGGATCTTTGAATAGAATTCCACAGTCAGCACTGAACTGAAATCTTTGTATATAAAATTCATCTTTTTTTTTATTTATTTTTTATTTTTTTGGGGGGTACACCAGGTTCAATCATCTGTTTTTATACACATATCCCCGTATTCCCTCCCTTCCTTGACTCCCCCCCCTCGAGTCCCCCCCACCCTCCCTGCCCCAGTCCTCTAAGGCATCTTCCATCCTCGAGTTGGACTCCCTTTGTTATACAACAACTTCCCACTGACTATTTTACAGTTGGTAGTATATATATGTCTGTGCTACTCTCTCGCTTCGTCTCAGTTTCCCCTTCACCCCCCACCCCCTCCCATACCTCGAGTTCTCCAGTCCATTCTCTGTATCTGCATCCTTGTTCTTGTCACTGAGTTCATCAGTACCATTTTTAGATTCCGTATATGTGAGTTAGCATACAATATTTGTCCTTCTCTTTCTGACTTACTTCACTCTGTATGACAGATTGTAGTTCTATCCACCTCATTACATATAGCTCCATCTCATCCCTTTTTATAGCTGAGTAATATTCCATTGTATATATATGCCACATCTTCTGTATCCATTCATTTGTTGATGGGCATTTAGGTTGCTTCCATGTCCTGGCTATTGTAAATAGTGCTGCAATAAACATTATGGTACAAGTTTCTTTCGGGATAAAATTCATCTTTATGCTCTAAACTCTTTATTATTTTCTCTTTGTTTCCTGGGGTAACTCCTCTCCAAACCGTCAAGACCATTGTCCTTGTGGTTGTTCCTGTGTTTTAAGGGAACGGATATCTCTGGGAAGTTCTTTCATCTAAGCCAGACTCAGAAAATCCCTCATAAGAGATGAGATGTGTACAATGGGATAAGAGGAAGAAAGCAGACAGAAAATTGAAGTGTGTGCTCCAGGCCTGACCATCCGTGGAGTGGAAATGGAATTGGTCACTGTGGTTTTGGCAGTGCGGGTTGGGCTGGGAGAGATCTCAGCCAGAACAGGTAAGGGCACTGGACGGTGAGGTTTGACAGAGACAGTGTGTAGCCATGTGGCTGGGGGCACTGTCTAAAGCCTTCAGAAATCAGAGAGGTGACCCATCGGCAGATGTCTAAATGCCTAATGCAAGAGTTGGACTTTCTCAGTGAAAAGTTTAACTACTATGTAAAATGAATAACTTTCATTGTTTTTTCCTCTTAATTCAAAAGAAATTAATTTCTGAATTTGGGGTGTTTAGGCTTTCAATTTTTTCTTCCTTTCCTTTCCCTGCCTTCCTGCTTTCTGACCTTCCTTCCTTCATCTCTACTCCATCCCTAGCCCTTTTCCTTCCTCCCTCTCTTTCTCTTTCTCCCTCTCTTCCTTCCTTCCTTCCTCCCTTCCTTCCTTCTCTCTTTCCATCTTTTTCTTTCTTTCTCTCTTTCAGTTACAAGCAGTACCACAATTACTGCTTAGGATACATTCTAGAAACATAATTTCTGTATCAAAATACATTTTAAAAATCAAAGGCTCTTAATTAAAAAAATAGTCCTTCACAAATATTCTAACAACGTCCTTTCCTTCCAACAATACCTGAGTCCCAGTTTCTCCATGCCCTCATCTACAGTGGATATTACCATTTAACAGTGCTTTTGATAATTTGATAATTATAAGCTTAGTATCAGAAAGAGTACTCATCAAAGCTCAGTATTTCTCAGAAAATGGACTAGAATTACCCATGATGACTTACAAGAGGGACAAAGGTCTTTCTGAGGAATAATTTAAATTCTATTTCCTTGAATTATCTCTTTTTATTGGAATAGTTCAGCAAGATTCTTTTTTTCTCTCTGTGACAAAAATCTCAATATGATAATTTTAATGTTCTGGTTCTCTAGTCGTTATAAAATTCCTAATTTATGGTCACATTCTGGCCTTGAAACTAATTAACTGGTTTTAGGAATTCCTTTTTCTTTTATGCCCTTTCCTTGTACAATGGAGTGATCAGAGGTCCCCAACTTTTTGTCGTCCTTATTTTTCTAGGTGGTGTTCTTTGGGCAGTCTATTTAAAGGTTGGTCACAAGTGCCACTAGATATAAGGCCTGGGGACAGCTGATGGTCCTCACGTGTGACTGTCCACGGTGATAGCAAATACCTCAGACGTTGTCCACCTGCAATAATGGTATTCAGGGATGAACTGCACACAAGCATGTGTGTTAGTGTGTGTGGGTTTCTGCTGAGAGTGGGGGTGAAGAAATAGTGAATAAATGAAGAAATGATTGTGTCTATGAAAGATTCAATGTGGAGTGCTTTTTTTTCCTGGAAAAATGGTGGTATTGCTTTATTTGTGATAGAAGAAAAAATAATATGCACAAAACCTCATCTATGACATGTTTCCAGTCTTTGGAACATGATTTTAACAGATTCCATAGTTTCATCGTATAGTCTGATTAACAAATGTGTTCTATCTGTCCTATGCCTCTCCGACCCCTGCAAAGTCCACGTCATTCTCTTTGTCCAAAAGCTCAGTTAGGAGGCTGCTGAACATATCGGCTCATGAACATGTGGTACGTGTTACCTGCCTTGTTTTTGTTAATGCATTCCACATGCCCCTGGCACATTTTACGAAATAGTTTCCTTTATCTATTCTATTTGTCTTTATTTCCTACTGTTCTGAATAAGGCCATTCTCTTTCATGTCATTTGTCACTGAGAATATTTAATATAAATATTTTCCATTCATAAATTTACTTTACATATAAATAATGATGCTTTCAATATAGTTCAGGACCACAGAGGGCTAATTCTTCCTAAACCATATGGTATGAATATTTGAACTTAAAATATAGGCTTTAAAGACAAGTATTCGATCGGCAGGGAAACAGTCCATTTAAAATCTGTTACTCATAGAGACGTCAAGGAGTATCACGCGTTCTCATTTGCTATTAGCTGTTTGTTATTAGGAAAACCTTTTCCATGGATAATCAACCATGTTAGAATTACAAAGCACTTTACAATAAGCAGATATGCTTAGAGTGACTCCAGACAGAAGGCAAATAGAGGATGAATGTATTTCTTCCTCTAACATGGAGACACCAGCCATTGGCTGTAATACAGACTGGAGCACACCTTCATCTGATAAATAAAAGAGTCATGGTAATCCAAAAGTGCTCTTGATTCCTTATCTGGCCTGAAACATAATGCATCCTCTTAAGATGTGAGAAGGGGAGAAGAAAAAGACTAAACACTCTCCCTCCATACCCTTTCTGAACTCAGAGGTTTATATTTAAATTAGAGCCAAGAATTACTCAGCCAGAGCTGTCAGCCTCCATGGTCAATGACCAAGCAGCTTTCGATACTGCTGAGAAATCTGTCGTTGAAGATGCAGCTGGAGAGCATCCACACATGGGCAGGGCTGGCCTTGCCTGGCTCAGGACTGGTCACGTGAATGTGTTTGCATTTCTGTGTGTGTCTCCAAATCCTGGGAAATACCTGCTCCCTTTCCACTCCCTGTGACCCAAGGTGTGGCACAGAAAGAGTTCTGGTCTAGCAATTAGACAGGGCCGGGGTAGCCTTGGATCTGACATGAGCTGAAGGCAGCTAACTTTACTGTTTCATTTTCTGCAACAGCTAAGTGCACAATAATTCTTATTTTGCCTTTATTCATGAAGATAATATAGGGATAAAGTTACACAATGGGCATTAAGATATTTTGGAAGTTTAAGTGTTCTTCAGCTTTGTGCTTTTCTCTATGTACATTTTTATGCAATAAATATACATTTACTTTTTAGTATAAAAGAACCAATATATCCTGTGTTGTTGTTTTTTAAGTTCTACCTATATATGGTATGAGCATGTTCTAAAGACTATATACTGGAAAATTAAAACAGCAGTACTTAATGGTGGCAGGAAAGTGTAACTTTGTTGCAAATATACATGGAGTAGAATTCCAGCATAAGATGAATTTATTTTTAAAGATTTGTGAAATTAGGGCAAACATAAACTTTCTAAATCCTTGCTACACACTGAAAACAATCCAATATAATAAATAGTATTAGCCCATAATACAGATGCCTCCCTGTTTCCTCACCTCAGTGTTATTGATGAATCAATATAGCAATGAAACAATTATGAATTTGGGAGACCAAGGAAGAGCTTCCGCAAGCTTCTTTTTTTGTAATGATGAACACCTTACCAAGCAGCTTGTGTAATTCTTGTTCAGGCCTGTGAAAAAAGAGTAAGAACAGAAAATAGGAACTCTCTCTCTTTTCTGAGAACTTGCTTTCCAGCCCTATGAATAGTTAGTCCCCTTCATTAGTTCATCTCCAGCCTTGTCCTGGCCATCATAGCACCAATTCTTGCCTTAAACTGTCCACAAGATGATTCTATTCACATATCTTGCCTTCATTACACTCAACATTTCCAAAATCACATAGCTATTCCATCTGGAAAGGATATCCTTATTTTAGTAGAAGTGTAGACACTTGAAGATTATTATTAACATCATAAGAGAAATTACAGGAAACTAGTCGCTATTGGAAAGCATACATCGGAGAAGAAAGAACCTGTCATCCTCTGGCCAAACATGACCTTATTTAAGTGACATGTTGGTTACATTTCTAATGATATGTTAAATTGGCCTTAAGTAACCAGGTCACAAGGTTAGTAGATGCCAGCATTAGTTGGAGAAGAGTTTTGAATCTTCTGAAATGATCATCTCCTTCCTGTCCTCTACAGGCAGTCAACAAAATGCATATGTTTAGTGTGTCATTTTTTTTTAAATGTAGAACTTTAAAAATTGTTTATGTATCTTAACCTCATTTCTGGGCCTATGGTCTCTTCACATTTTTGCTTTAAGACTTACTTCAAACTCTGTTCATTTCTGAGGTTAAAACTACCTTAGGTCTTAATGCCATTGGAATCAACAAAGGATGTTTTACTTCATAGAGCCCCTAAACTTTTCCTTTCTATAAAGTAAATGGAGAGGTGGATATGACCTTCTCTTGAGATGAAGGGAAGAGATTAGTTTGGGAGTAAAACAACGTGATAAGAGTAATCTCACAAGCAATGCTGGTAAATACATTTTATTACTTAAAAGTCACCTTGAATTTCAGGTAGTGACAGAAAGTATGTTCACTTCTCAGTCTTCACATCATGACTCCAGCACCTAACTCTAAATTTGCTAGGAAACTTGAAACAAAATATCTAATGCCTGTTCCCATCTCCTGTAAAGCTCCCATCCACCATGGTTCAAAACATCAGCAAAATTTTTGATTTACATTTATTTCCTCTCTGCAACCAGTTAGTCATCAAAGTAGTTTTGATTTTCCCTTTAGAATGACTTACTACCTAGTCTTCATCCTTCATTGACATTGATAAATCATTCCAGACTAAACCCTTCTCGCTTCAAATATCAATTACTGAAACATTTGATTTGATTAAATAGCTATGTGATGGTATATGTTGATAGACCATTGCTCTGCCATGGAATAGAAATACCAAAAATAATAACAGATAATTAAACTAATAATAATAACATAATTATGACCAAGAAGCTGAAGCAAAGGTCGAAATGGAAATATTTCAAAATAAAACTACTGATTTCAGCATCTGTAATGTTTTCCAGTATAGGAATGGGTTATCTTAAAAAACTGAGATTGACTGTTTTCAGAGTAGTCCAGAAGGTGGTACATTTAGGCATTTTTATGTCAATTATGATAAATGTTTCTGATCAATTAGGGTCAATTTGGACAGAGCCTTATAGTCTTTGTTATTCAATATACTTCAGTGTTGTAAACATCAATGCTATTACTAATAATAGTATTAATGAAATACAATTTATTAATTGGGAAGCCTGTATTCAATTTCAGTTATTTTATCATCTCTTTTATACTGCCTTAGTGCTGCCATTTTATCATCAGAATGGAAGTGTTAAGTGTGTGCATGATTTTGAAGGAAGTGCAGTATTTAGTTCTGGTTTTTGTTGGTAGTGTTAGGAAAAAGGTAGAGCTAGGAGAAGATGAAGAAATAAATAACAACAATAAACATGTTTGTTAAGATGTTAAGTGAATTCCTATGAAATTGGGTATAACTATATCATCAAAAGAAGGGAGAACATTTGATAATTATAAACTATTATTTTTCTTTTGCTTTTTCTAAAAATACAACTTCACTCTAGTCAGTTATGCATCCATCTGCCTAGGAGCACATTTGTGTAGAGATTAGATATGTTACAGAAGTTACTGAGAGAAAACAAATGCAAAATATGATTATGCATCAAGACAGTAGCTTCATAAACCAGGCTATTGCCTTGAAAGAGGGTTTTCCAAATTCCTTCTTCTCCCATTCAGCATATCAAAAGCTAAGCATAGGGCTCCTGGAAATTTTTTGGTACAGAAAAAGTTCTCTTTAGGCTCCAAACAGCAAAGCCAGGAGGCTTACTGTTGCTGAAAGGAAGTCTATGGTTTAGGATAACTTATAGAACTTGTCTATCTGGGAGAAAATGGGAAGGAAAAGAGAGTCAGGCAGCCATGAATCTGAGGCTTTAGTCCAGAGGAGAAAGGCACACTAAATAAAACAGGATCAACTCAATGGCAGAAGGCAATTTGGAAGAAATCCCTGCTTATTCACTCTTATGCAAAGAAAATATTGCTGTCATTTTTTATTTATGTCAATAGTATTGTACTGTGGATTGTATATGGACTTTAGTACCTAGTATAGTCCCTAATATATGGTAGATACTAAACAAAAGTGTTTGATGAATTAAGGAATGATTAGATAATCTCACATTGGGACACAATTTTCCTTATATATTACAAGTACTTTTCCTAACTCATCAAAAAGAAAAACATAATGTATCCTTTTGTTATGTTGACTTGGTAATATTTGCTCATGGAACAAAAAAATTATAGTATAAACAATATTTATAGATCAGTTCTGAAAAATAAATGTGTTGAAAATACAAGTTTTAAAATAAATATCCTATAGGGAGTTTTGAAAATTACTTTTGAGGAAAAGGGAGAACCCTTTTCTCTTTGAGGACAGGAATTATCTGAAGCAAAAGCCAATGCTCTACATTTTGTTACTGTTCTCAACTGATGCCAATTTCCAAGCTTAGGCATTCATATCATTGCCCAAGGCTGTGAGCATGGAGAATTCTGTGATCCCCAGTGAGCACCGTACAGGTGTCTCATGAGCCTTTAATGATAACCAGCTTCCCGAAGTGCAGGAAGAGAACAGACCAGAGCAGAACTATGATGCAATTCAGTGGTGGTGTGTACTGTAGGAAGTTAAAAAAAAAAAAAAAAAAGTAAAAGTACCTTCACAGAGATTTTCAGGAGTTTCAGTTAACTGTAATTTACGAGACAATACTGACAGCGAGTGCCCTTTGCCTACAAGTTTACTTTGTTTTCTTTCTTCTGTCCCCTGCCTCCTTCTTTCTTTTCCCTAGTTCTGAGGCAACAGGACACAGGCAGCAAGTGACACAGGGGACTGCACTGCAAAGTGAAGTCAGGGTAGAACGGAATGAAGTGTTAAAGGTTTCTCTTTAAAATTCATCGGACATTCACACCCAACTTTAGAAATCAATGATCAGTGCATGCAGTACTTCAGTCACAGAAGTGAGGAAATGCATTAATGGGTGTCAGAAAACAGATTAAGTGGGCATCACCCCAGGGCGAACGGTCCTGTGAAATGGCAGAATTCAACTGTGAAAGAGTTCTTGGAGAGTCACAGTGTCTGCTTCTAAATATTTTTCACTGAAAACTACCATACAAAATATCTGGCCTTTATTACTGATCCCTCAATTCCTAATATGTTATTATTGTTGTTTTATTATTATTCCTTGTGAGACAGACCTAGACATCAGTTATTGAAATAAAAGAAAATTTGAATTTGATTGTTTTTCATTTAAATTCAAGCCTTTATTAATAATTGGAAAGGAATAAATTATGTTGGAATAAATGGAATAGATTTGACAAAGCAAGTTAAATTTAAATCATGTATGGGATTTCATACAGAAGAAAGAGGCATTGGGGGTGGGGATATGAGAAAAGTATAGGCACCAAGTAAAATCTGGAGGCTGTAACATGAAGTGCCTGGTCTGATCCATGCCCACTTCTCCATCTTTATCTCCTCCGGTGTAGGGCTGGCTTCAATGGGCCTGTGACACACAGGACCTCATGCTTGATTTAATGCTAACTTGCTGCCATTCTGAAATTCTTAATTTTATCTTTGAATTTGTGTTTTGTAAGTGAAATCCGGTGCAAAAGTGGAGCATGCCCACGGACAGTAGGAATGAGTGTCGTATGGGCTCACGGTTCTTCGATGCTCCAGTTTGCTACGCCCCATCAGCACAAAATTGCACCGGACTCACGAGTATGTCAAAGCGACTACAAGGTAAGTGTGCTGCTTCTGCATGTGAGTAAGAGGATGGTGCTGACAGCCCCCAGAGGCCATATTTTCCTTGTGAACCAGACCTTGCTTCCAGTGCAGAAAGAAGGCAATAGCATGCTAAGAAACACAAAGGATCGAGCAATCCTATTGTGTCCTTTCTTATTCTTACTTCCCTTATTAGCTGATCACTTACACTGACAGGGATGATAGGGATGGGAAGGGAAAGAGGGCAGCCCATAGTCCCTTTTCCACTTCCTCCTTCGTCCTTACCCATCAGTAAGCTGAAGGTGGAGAGTGTTGGTAGAATGTGTTTGTATCAAAAAGTGAAATAAAAACAGTGGCATTAGTTTTGTGCAGCATTTTCACTCTTCTGGTAAGAATGAAATACATATGTGTGTATGAGCTGTGAAACACAAATCGTGCAATTCCAGTGATTCTACATATGAGGTAAATGTTCTTACATTTGCACTTAAAAGTGGTACTGCCCAATATAAAGATAAATGGAAAACATTAGGTAAATGATTTAAAATTTTAACTTCTATTTTTTAGACTTAGAATGATATTAAATAATAAAAAAAGAAAACCATTCTGACAAATCAAAAGACAGTGGATATTCCAATAAAGAGCTAAAAAAAATGTAAAAAAGACACAGTGGAACAAAGGAAAAGATCTTATATTTTAGGAATTTTAATGGCACATTTTTCGGCTTTTTGTACAAAGGGCTACGTTTTCATTTTGTGCTGGGTCCAGTAAATTATGTAGTTTATTATGCTTCCATTCTCCCCTTTGACCACATGAAAACGTTCTTGTTTCCAATTTCAATGGTTGTTTCCCATCTCCAGTCCCTCCAATGAACTCACCCCTCTGCTTGGACCACTCTCCTCCCTGCTTCCACCTGGTTTGGCTTCCTCCGCATCTGAGTGAAATGTCACATCGCTCTCCATTACCGCTCCCTCCTTGTCTCTTATCACTTACTAGTTATAATTATTTAGTAATTCTCTTTTGAAAAAAATTTTATTGGGGTATAATTGATTTACAATGTTGTGTTAGTTTCAGGTATACAGCAAAGTAAATCAATTATACATATACATATATCTACTCCTTTTTAGATTCTTTTCCCATATAGGCCATTACAGAGTACTGAGCAGAGTTCCCTGTGCAATACAATAGGTCCTTATTAGTTACCTATTTTATATATAGTAGTGTGTATGAGTCAATGCCAATCTTCCAATTTAACCCTCCCTGCCTTACCCCTGGTAACTATAAGTTTATTTTCTACATCTGTATTCAGTAATTCTTTAATCTACTTTTCAAAAAAAATATCATCTTCCCAATGACACTGTAAGCTCCCAAGGGAAAGGGATTATTGTTTATTCACTAAGTGGACCCAGTATGGACAGGGTAGCAGCCAATCATTATTTGTTGAATGACTAATGGAATTTGAGTGGAAGGAACTTTGTACCCAGGTAATGAAGAATATAATGTATCTTCCCAGAGAAATATTATTTCACAGCTTGAATGGCTTTCAGAAGTGATGTCAAATAAAGGATAGGATGCTCAGTTAAATATAAATTTGTGTTTGCTAAATCCTATATCTCATTCTGTGTTTTTATAGGCAAAATCTCTAAACCTTACCCTAAGAAACAAATGTACAAAGATTTGAGTCTTTGAATCAAGTGTGAGCATGATTCATAGCACAGTACAGTAGTTTGAACTTTATTTCAGTTATGAACCCAGTTAAAGATCTGACAAAAGCTATAAGTTATTGCCTATCTTGTTTAGGGAGACTGTTAGGTAAAGCTATACATTTCTGTCATAAGGGATATGTGTTGTTTTCTTTTTTTTCCTTTGTTTCTTTTTTAAATTTATTTATTTATTTATTTATTTATTTATTTATTTATTTATTTATTTATTTATTTTATTGGCTGTGTTGGGCCTTCGTTGCTGCACACAGGCTTTCTCTAGTTGTGACGAGCGGGGGCTACTCTTCCTTGTGGTGCGCGGCCTTCTCATTGCTGTGGCCTCTCTTGTTGTGGAGCACGGGCTCTAGGTGCTTGGGCTTCAGTAGTTGTGGCACATGGGCTCAATAGTTGTGGCTCACTGGCTCTAGAGCGCAGGCTCAATAGTTGTGGCACACGGGTTTAGTTGCTCTGCGGCATGTGGGATCTTCCTGGTGCAGGGATCGAACCCCTGTCCCCTGAAATGGCAGGTGGATTCTTACCCACTGCGCCACCTAGGAAATCCGGGGATATGTGTTGTTTTCTAATTAAAAATTGTCTTAGTACATAACTTATGACTTTATTCTTATTACAGAATTCAAACAACACATATGTACATAAAGTTAACTGTGAGCCATCGTCTTTTGGTGGAATCACCTACACCCTCATTCTGTGGTCCCTTCCCAAGAGGTAACCACTGCTAGCATTGTGCTACCTGACTTGAAGTCCTTCGTCTGTTTTCAATAGACATCTATATGTCTCTAAATATAGTTTTGCTTTGTTGTTTATTTTTTTACACAAAATTATACTGTACACATCTATCTGTAAAATTCTTAATGAAATCTGTAATGAACACGTATGACCTTACATTTAGAGTACACTCTATCGTTTTCTGGTTAAAAGCCATGTAATTGTCTGTTGGAGAACTCACTCTTTTTTTCCTTGCTGCCCCCGTGCTCTGGGTAAGTGGCTGTGGCTGTGGCGGTCATGATGGTGGATGCCATGGGACTGTGGCCATGACAGATTCAATGTAATCCCGATCAAATTACCAATGGCGTTTTTCACAGAACTAAAACAAGAAATCTTATGATTTGCATGGAAACGCAAAAGACCCCAAACAGCCAAAGCAATCTTGAGAAGGAAAGAAATTTTGACCCGGATGCCATCTTCAAAATCTGTCCCTCTACTTCCCTCATTTTGTGGATCAAAAATCTTTGATTGTGTTGTTGGATTGACCCAGCCATTCTTCCTGGGTAGACCCTGATTGATTTATCTAATCAGTAGTTCCTCCTCTGGGCCACAGTTACTGGCTTCTGGTTGGGCTCTAAACCCATCTGAGCCAGTGAGAAAGGAGTGACATGGTTGAGAATTGCAAGAAGCTTTAATAGATGGTTTGTAAAGTCGAATGGTGAGATCTTTCTCCAGGCTAGTCCTGATTTTCTTTTTCTTTAATAAGAAGCAACAAGGCAGAAATTTCAGGGCATCATTGTTCTAATAGATCAAAGTGTTATATGGCTGCCCAATATTGCCTGTTTGAAACAGTATACTACACAACACTAAAATATTATATCTAAGTTCAGTGTGTTGCCTGTGAAAGTTCCTATTTTTTTTAGTATTTACAAGCAGGACTTACTGTCCCTTGTCCCCAGCACTCGTGCATACTTTTCAGCAGACAGCCTACACTTCTATTTCAAAGGAAGAGGAATACTCAACCTCTCTCATAATGCCTTTTAAAGTAAAAATGACATCCAATCAAAACTTCATTATTCAATTTGAGGTGGGTTTTATGAATCAGGTCTTTGGATCAATATTAAACAGCACGTTAAGACTATTAGCAGATAACTATTTCCTGTAGGAATTACATGTTTGATTTATTGCAAGCTTATAATTGATTTTGCCTCGACAAATGTATCTACAGGTCTTAGAGTGACTTAATTGAGAGTCACATTTTCTCCTGACCTTTTAATCTAGAGAGAAGAAAAACATCATTAATATATGGAGAGTATAAAGGAAATTTAAGGCCTATAATATGACCAAGTATTTCTCAGAAAAGATAGAAAAGCCAATTTCTTTCATGAGAGCTATCAACAAACTCTTTTTTCCATTGGAAATGATCACATTGAGGGAGGATGTAGTCTTGCTGTTGAGAAATCCCACACCATCACCCACCTGGTTTGAAAAATTTTTTTACTTAAGCAACTTGAAATGAGTTTTTATCAATTGCAGCTGAGTCCTGACTAGTAGAGAGCCTGTGATATAAAGATAAGGAATGATTTCTTATCCTCAAGGAGTTTATAGTTTAATAATGGAGACAGATACTGGAGTAAAGGACTGTAATTGTTACAGTTTTGGCCTTTGTAACATTACACAGCCAAACCTGGAATCTAATGAATAGAGGTAACATTTGAGCAGTGCCTGAAATAAGTGAGGAACCATGAGGGTTTATGGATAAAAAGCATCCTTGTTACGGGAGTAGCACAAGCAAAGGCCCTGAAGTAGATCCTGCTTGGCATGTTCCAATTACAGCAAGGAGCCCAATGTGAAAGGAGTAAGTAAAAAGTAGAATGTTAGTCGCTAAAGTCAAGATAATTGTAGGGGACCAAATCACCTCAGGGCTTGTAATCCAATGTAAGTACTCCAGATTTTACTCTGAGTGACACCAGAAGGCACTGGGGGCTTCTGAGCAATGAATAACATGATCTGATTTGTGTTTTGCAAGATTATTCTGGCAGTAAAGTGGAGAATATCTGTGGAGGCAATAATGGAAATAGTGAGACCAGTTCAGAGGCTATAACAACACAAGCCAGTGAGTCAAAATGTGACTTGAACAAGGGAAGGGAGCTAGAGATGATGACATTTAAACTTTTTATTTCTTTTTCAAGAGTCATAGGATTTGCTCATGATTTGGTATTAACAAAGAAAGAAGGTAAGAAAAACATTGAGTTTTGGCTTGCGTTGTGGGAAAATGGAGGTACTATTTATGGAGATGGAAAGTTGGTAAGAAGGCAGTTTTGGGAGCTTAGAATTGAAGGCAATTTTGGGAGCTTGGACATATTGCATTTGAAATGCCTAGTAGACAACCAAATAGAGATGAGAGTAAGCAGTTTAAAAAAAAGTCCGGAGTTTGAGAAAGGTCTGAGCTGCTGAGATACATTTGGGGTATATTAGCATATAGATGGAATTCAAAGGCCTGAGACATCTGAGATCACCAAGAGACACAGTGTAGACAGAGAAGAAAACAGTTTTGGGGATAGAGCCCTGGGGCACTCTATGACGTTTAGGATAGGAAAGATGAGAAGGAATCAGCAAATGAAACAGAAGGAGCAGCCAAAACGGGAGGAGAGCCAGGAAAGAGCGGTATCCAGCTAGCCAAGGAAAGGAAGGGTTTAAAGAAAGGCTAACTTATCAGCTCTGCCAAATACCATCAAGCCAGTTGAGGACTGAACATTGACTGTTAGTTGTAGCATGTGGAGGTCCTTAAAGACCTTAGCAAGAGCCACTGAGTGCAGGAGGGAACAAAGACTTAAAGCACATTCATGCAATAATGGGCAAGCTGGAGGGGGATGTGAGTTTGGGAGCCTTTCTAACTTTGGATCATCATTATTAGGAATTATTTTTGATGGCAATTAATAAAGGAATTCTTGCTATTATTAATTTTTTATTTTTATGCTAATAAAAAAAACCAGTCTGATAGTGAAAAACAAGCAGATGATTGGGGAAAAGAGAGCTAACTACAGGAGTGAGGTCCTTCATTAGGGGAGGGGGTTGGGATTTAGTATAGATGAGGTGGAGTTGGCCTTAGGCCATGAAGATTTTATTTATTATGACATGTTTATGACAGAAAGATAGATAACGTATATGGATGCTGCTATAGGTAGGTTTGTTGACTTAGCAATGGGAGTGGAATTCGCTGTGCAGCCAGAAAGGAAGCACATTAAACAGGACATAGGTGTTAAAATGCAACAAAACTGAGAATTTATTTAAAAGAGCAACTTAGAACCAAAAGTGAACATGAAGCCCTCCAAGGATTCCACAGAAATCTTGGGGAAGCCTTTGGGTTTCCTTAGCTGGAATCTGGGTTGTTTTAAACACATAGACTCTCTCTCTCTCTTTCTCTCTCTCTCTCTCTCTCACACACACACACACGGGTGCACATATGCACGCACACACACAAACACACTTCTTATTATGTACAAATGAACATTTACTCTAAAGTCAGATAATCTGATAACAGTGTTGGTATGTGATACCTTGTGGAAAATTGAATCTTCTCTCTGAGCTTCCATTTCATCTGCAAAATAGAAGTAATATTTCGTTTACATATAACTTGTGAACACAGATCTATCTATCCAGATCTATTGTAGATATCGCCATGTGATTTCCCATCGATATTTCAGATATCCAAAATCAAAATCATTCCTTCTCTAACTTATTCATCATATTACCACATTTTAATGAATGGACACAATCATGGACCAAGTTACCCAACTCTTCCACCTCCAATATTTAATCTAGACCTCTACTCTACTCTCCCACCATCTCAAGTTCAAGTCCTGAAAATGTTACCCCCCAAATACATCAACTTACCATAATTTATGTTTCTAATATCTGAAGTCTATAAATAGGTTTTTGTAAATAACATAGCATGAGTTCTCACACTTTTCTTTGGATTTTAACTGAATTATTATTGTTTCCTAAATTGTGTGTGTGTTGTCATGGTTGTGTCCTAACTTTTTCCTCCTTCCACAAGGTTTCCCTTTTATTTTCTTAGGCTTACAAAATGAATTCCTTAACCACTTCAGCGTTTTGGGTTCCATTTTTTGTCTAGAGTGTCTAAAATTTTTCATAAAATATTTATCTACTGAATATTTACTAATGTATATTAAATGTATATTAAAAATCAGACATCTTAGATTTTGTCTGAGTTGCGGAGGATTGACCTTGAACTTTGAAAAAGCATTTCTGCATCTGGATTTCCTGCTTACCCCTTCATTTGAATAATGAGTCAAAAAACCTTATGAGTAATTGGATCTTTTGCGCAATTAGAACTTTCCCCTGCATTATAATTTATAGTATGGTTGAATTGAGCAACATGTAATGAGTCATTTTACTGAGGCTTTTAAGGAAGTTATTTCTGAAGGTCTGCCTAAGAGGCTAAAATATGTCTGAATTTAAAAGAATGACAGGCTGCAATCAGGACCATAAAATAAAGGTGCTCAGTAAGCAGCCCTATTACAATCAGAAAGTGAAGGAAACGGATCTCCGTCTTGTGTGCACAGACAGAGGAAATGATGAATACCTTAGGTAACTCATTCTGTGCAAAATCAATCTTTCACTGTCAATTTTAAATGAACTAATTTGTTCACAAATCTGCTCAGTCATTTTGGAAGCATACTCTGCTCCTTCATATTAGCAAATCCTTTAATCTTGACTAGTCCACTGAGTAAGAAATCTAGAAATGTGTTAATATGATTGGACATATGTAGTAGGATAAGAATTGATTCTTTTAATTAGTGTCTGCTTAAGTTAGAGTCCCTTTCTTGGCTGAACTGTTGACCTACTAATATATCAAGAGATTATGTTATGACTAATGTATATCTAAAGTTCAGTTTAACTCTTTCATTGTCAGTCAATATTGCAGTAAACTTTCTAGCAACTAAATCCTTTATATCTTTTTTAAGGAAAACGTAGCTTTAGGTGTTAAAATATGGAGAATATAAATGCACGAATAGCTGAACATTAATTCTTTGCAGAGCGTATGTACAAATTGTGCATTGATACAGCTCTATTTGGAGAATCCAAATTCTTCATAAATTTGTCACCTATTAAAATGAAAAATGTCTAATACCATTTCCCGCACGAGCTTCACTATTAAATAATTGGAATTATATGCAAATTTTCTCCACAGTATTGTAGAATAAAGAGAGAAAGAAATTCAAGAAGTACTGTGTGAATATAAGATTTTGTTAAGCGATATGGAAATAAGATGTAGGTATGTGATTCTCTTTCTTTTATTTTATATGTATTGGTAGTTACTGAATAGGCATGTATGATTTGATTTAGAAAGGGAAAAATATGGAAATTTTGTGTAAGATGGATGGCTATAAAACCTAAAGATTCATTTCAAACCCATTTAGGTTTTACTTAAATATGCTTTTTAAAAATGTATTTTTAAATGAATTATACCTGTCTATGTTGAAAGAAAAACTATTGATGGAAATATTGAAAACCATGTATGCATTTATTTACACATACTATAGTATTTTTAAAAGTCCATATTAAAACAATTACCTTTTATAAGTATTATCAACTTGGCTATTTTACCAATTTTTAAAAAATTTATATCACTTAAAATAGAGCATAAACAAAGTATTTAACAATGAATTTGAGATTGGCTGTTTTCATACATTTCACACATGCCATGATGAGAAATCTGGAAATACCATGTGCATCTCGTTCATTCAACACTCATTTTACAGCCTTTGTGTGCAACGGCCTGTACTGGATATTTTGTGGGATTCCAAAAGCTGTCACAGTCCCTGATTTAAAGGAAACTTTAATTTGAACTTTAATCTCAAAGGCCATGCATTATTCTAACACGAAAGTCAGGTTTGCACTTTGCCCAAAACCGATATCCTTATCCCCTCCCTCAAAACTGCCCTACCAGTAGGTAGCCTTTCCTGTCTCACTTGTGGCAACTTCATTCTTCTACTTGATCAAACAAAACCCTTTGGGATCATCTTTAATTCCTGTCATTCCTTCTCATTCCACACCTAATTACGTAGGAAATATGTTGCCTCTATCTTAAACTTTATCCAAAATCAAAGTGTTTCACCTCCTCCATGGCTTCCTCATTGGTGCCAGTTACCACCATCTGTCTCTTGGATTTGGTACAGCCTCTTCACTGCTCTCTTTGCTTCTGTCTATGCCCCTCTCCTCCTCTACGTTCTGTTAACACACTTCAGAGTGAACTGTTAAAACTTACCTCAGATACTGTCATCTCTCTGCTCAAAACCTTTTCATATCTCTCTTTTGCACTCATCACAGTGGTTTATAAGGTCCCTAAAGAACCTGCCTTCTCTTAGGTCTATGACCTCATCTTCTCCTTTCCCTCTTAAACGGTTACAATCACCTTGGCCTTCTGGCTATTACTCAAGCTCATCACTCACATTGCTGCCTCAGGGCATGGATACTAGGTGCTCCCTCTGCCTGCAAGGCTCCTCACCCAGGTAGCCACATGGTTAACATTTGCACCTCTTTCAAGGCTGCTCAGATGCCTTATTCTCAGTGAGGCCTGCCGTGACAATCATATTTAAAATCTCAGACTTCAGCCCCACAATCCAAATCCTGCTTGCCTCATTTTGTTTTTTTCTTATGACAATTTTTTATGGCCTGTCTCCCTAGAATCTTTGTTTTGTGTACTAATGGTATTCTGAGCACCTAAATTCATGCCTGGTACATGGTAATATTCAATAAACATTTGTTGAATAAAAAAAGAATAAACATTTACACTAAATTGTGGTTGGAGTGTAAAATACATGTGGTTCTTAGGGGTGTTATTATTTTGTCTATGTTATTATGTTGCATTATCTTAGTACTTAGTTTCTCCTTTTGTTTCTAAAGATATAATATGAATTTCCTTTTAAAGCATTGATATATGCATTAGTTTGTAACAGTGATGCTATGGAATGAACCAAATATTAATATATTTGTCTCACTAGTTCCATCTATTGGCATCTTGATCTCTTTTCTGTGGCTGCAAACTTGGTGAGCTCTGAATTATTTGATTTGTTTCTTGAATGATAGCTGATGCTTTTGCAAATAGTTCTGAAGTAAAAGCTATAGAACAAGCTCTTATTTACAAATCTAAATTTCCTATTTTTTCAAGATATATGATGAGAAAAACCCAAGTATTTAAAAAAATTTTAGCCTTAACAACTGTACTCTATTATAATTTATTGACGGTTACTATTCTTCAAGTTTAGATACTTTTTAGGTTCTCACTAAATGCTGTGGATTAATTGATTGAATTTGAAGGCTGTTTCTCTTTTGGTGCTAAACAAGTCCTTCATTCACTATTGTATTTTATCAGGATAGGCTAACATCTAATAGAAGATGTAAATATACCAACATTTTTAAGATCATAACTTCTAATTATTTGAAATAACTTACCTATTTTGAAAACTTCAAACTAAATTTGCCAATATGTGCTATTGGTGAGGATCTGTTAAACAAGCATTCTTGTACGTTACTGGCAGGAATGCAAAATGATGCATCCCTTATGGAAGGAAATTTGGTAATGTCTTACAAAGTAGCATGTACTCAGAATCTTGGGTCTATGCCTCCAAAAGCAGACCTTGTAATAAATTTGCATGTACAAATGTGTAATTAGGTAAGTGCTCCTAGGAGACCCTGCTAAAAGGGCGAGGGCAAGGAAGGGGTTAATTTCAGGCAACATTTTCAGAGAAAAGCTTCTGTCTAATTTCACAGGGGTTACTGGGCTTTCACACTTTGATACCAGTCTACCCTTTGCTAAAAACCACTCCAGAAGGAGGTAAATTTCCAGGTATTCCTAGGTACCTGTTCCAGTACCCTGAGGGCAGTTCTCCAGTTCCAGCTGCAGGCCCTAAGAAGCAAAGACTCAGAGGTGCTGGGGAAGGAGTTCACAGAATTGGGAAGAAGGAAGACCGTGAAGGAGCAGACTATGCCTGCTGTACTCAGCAATCCCACACCTAAGAATATATTCCAAAGATATACTGGCGAAAATACAAAGTGGTGACTGCACAAGGCTATTTATAGTGGTAGTATTTATTATACCAAAGAATGGAATAAACCCAGATATCAATTAATAGGAGACTCTTGGTACATCCACATATAGGAGAATTTTACAAAATGAAGGAGGAAGGTATCTATCTACTGACACAAAATTTTATCCAAGTGCTATTGTTAGGTGAAAAAAAAGCAAGTCTGCTAACTTTTGCTAAGAAAGTGGTGGAAATATGAATATTTATATGTATTACTTGCTTGTATTTTTCAAAAATATATAATAGAAAAATACCTCCAAAATTAATAACAATGGTTACTTTTAGGGGGGGAGCAAAGAAACAATGAATAGGACAGAAGCAGAAACAGGATTTTTGTAGGGCATCTTGTTATGGAGCTTTGTAACAGTTTGACATGATTGAAACACTGATTTAAATGTGAAAACTTCCTAAAAATTGAAAAATAACTGAAAGAAATGAACATAACTTTTCATCAATTGTAAGAATAATCACTTAGAGAAGAGAATTATTTCAGGTGACTTTGAAATGTAATACTTTAAGTGGATATCTTTGGTGTATTATATTCAAAGAAGTTTTTAAAATCTTAAATTTTATTCATATTTAAATTTTAATTAAATTTTAACAGTAATTTTAATGGTAATATATTTAAAATTTGAAATTATTATAGGTATATTTCAGAATAAATAAAATAAAAATTTCTGAGATCAAGAACAAAAATAAAATTGCAAAATCATAGAAGCTAAGTAAATCCGTATAATCTTAAATTTAAAATATCAGCATTAATTCATGTTCCTATATTTAATTATTGCCTGCTTTGTCTACTGAAAAAAAGTCATGAAAACTTTGCAGCAATGTGCACCCTTAGCACCCAGGCTGTGGTCTTTAAATATCATTAGCCACTAAAAGAAACCAGAGTTCAGAGTTCCTTGGAGAAAAGACTCATTCTTTACCTAAATGTAAGAACTAAAACTATAAAACCTTTGGAAGAAAGTGCAGGAGTAATTCTTCATGATCTCAGATTAGGTAATAATTTCTTAGATTCAACACCAAAACAAACAAACAAACAAAACACAAGTAATAAAAGGAAAATTAATGAACTGGACTTCATCAAAATTAAAATTTTTGTGCCTCAAATGACATCATTAAGAAACTGAAAAGACAACCACAGAGGAGAAAATATATGAAAATCATACATCTGATAAAGGACTTGTAACCAGAATATAAAGAACTCTTACAACTCAATAATAAAAAATAAATAAATAAAAACACTATTATAAAAGTGGGCCAAAGATTTTAATAGACATTTCTGTAAAGAAGATATATGAATTGTTAATAAGCACAAAAAAAGACCCTCGACATCATTAATCATTTGGGAAAGGCAAAACAAAATCATAGCGATATCACTTATAAAGAAAATGACTTTAATAAAAATAGAGACAATAGCAAATACAACCATCCCTCTGTATCCATGGGGGATAGACTACAGAACTCTCCACGGATAGCAAAATCCGTGAATGCTCATGTCCCATAGTTAGCCTTCTGTATACTTGGGTTCTGCATCTGCGAATTCAACCAACCATGAATTGTAAACATAACACCTGATCTGCAGTTGGTTGAATCCTTAGATCCAGAACCCCTGGATATGGAGGGACAGCTGTAGATTTTATTGAAAAAAATCCACATAAAATTAGAATTGAGCAGTTCAAGCCCATGTTGTTCAAGGTTCAACTGTATTGGCAAGGGTGGGAAGAAACTGGAAAACTGGAAACCTAATTCATTGCTAGTGGGGATGTAAAATGGGAAGCCACTTTGCAAACAGTTTGGCATTTCCTCAAAGTGTTGAACACAGAGTTCTCACATGACTTGTGAATTCCACAAATAGTTATGTACCCAAGATAAATGAAATTATAAGTCCATGCAGTAACCTGTACATGGATTTCATAGCAGCATTATTCATAATAGCTGAAAAGCAGAAATAATTCAAACAACTCTCAATACATGAATGGATAAACAAAATGTGGTATACCCATAAAACGGAATATTATTCAGCAATAAAAAGGAATGAAGTACACTTTAAAAAGTATATCTGTGAGCTCATAATGGTACTTAAAATACGTACACAAACATGCATAACTAATTCCCATTGGTGGTTGGTTAGGCATCATCTTACTATTCTGAAAATTGATAAAACAAAATGATAAAAATTACCTTTTTTCAAATTGTCAATTTAGCCTAATTAATATTTCTTATAATGCTATTTTAATGAAATACAATTTCAAGATATTTTACACCAAACCTAATATATTAAAAAGTTGTAGGTTGTATGTTTGACAGTGTTACTCGCAGTTCATACAACTAAAAATCAAGTCAACAAAGTTTGCTTTATACATGATACAGATTCTAATATGGTAAATAATATTTACTTTTTCCTTCATAAGTTTAATTTTTCCTTCTCTGAACTTTCCGCCTTGGTTTCTTTGTTTTGTCCTCCGTGGATTTAACCACTCATAGGAAATACTAATCAATCCCACTGAAAAAAAAATTGAGTGCTAACTGGAAACAAATTTATTCACACATGCACGAATACAGACACTTGGGGGACAGTCCCTTATCCTTATAAATAGCATTAACTTTAAACCTGAAGTCTTCAGCAAGATACTTTCTAAAGGCCCTGAAAATCAATCAGTACAGCAAAATATCATCATGTCATTAGCAATGACATACATTAGATGAAAGCAAAAGTAAATATCAATTTCTACCAAAAGAGAAAACTGATAAAACAATGATCTTAATGATTGCTTGATGTTGAATAAAAATGAATAGGAATTAGAACACTGTGGACTCTTTCACCCTTAAATTTTGCTTACAGCTATAATAGCTTTAACAGTGTAATATCTTTTTGTAAGAAAGTATATGTATATGTAAACATATATTTTTTAAATGCGAAGCTGTATTGAAGGCCCTCATTTGACTTCCAGGCCAGTCCCCAAATCTACAACTCAAGGCTGCAGAAACTCAAGTTTCCATTTTGTTGTTACAGAGAAATAGCACAAGGGAAAGACCAGCCAGTAGTGGAAGTGGTCAGTGCATCTGCCATCCCCAGGTGCTGTCTTGGTGAGACTTGTCAGTCCTCTCCGCCTTGTGCACTGATGCCGAAGACTCCCCTCTGACCAGACCCTAGTCACTTGCCAGGCGCTCCCCATCACGGGGAGTTACATGGCAACTGATCCTCAGGCTCAGCCTGCTGTCAAAGCATTCCAATTTTTAATCGCTACATGACTTGTCAGATTCAATATGAACCACATGGCCACAATTAAAACCTCTCTAATAATGAGAAGGCCAAAAGAAAAGGGGGGAAACTCTGAGCATGTTTCCTGTCACTGTTCACATTCTGAAACCAAGTTTGAGAAGACCCTTCCACTGAAATTTGTGTTTACATGTTGAGCAACCAAATGGTTATTCCCTTAATCCTCACAACAAAACAAATGCTTGCATCTGCACTTACTGAATATTTCTAAGATTCTGGCTGACTCATAAAGTATATTTCCACTATGGAAAAGAATCCATCTCCTATGATTAGGGAAGAAAGCAGCCAAACTCCAGTTCCAGATCTGTCCACCACACCTGTCACTTCCTTACCTACTGGGAGACAGTCTCTTCTTGGCTATATTTAGCTGGAAATGCTAAAGCATATTTTAAAAACCCTTTATAAACTCAAGAGAACGAACTTTATTTTCCTGAAAATGTTACCCGAATCGCAGTTTTAGTTATTTCTCCCCCAGAGTTTGAATTTTGAATTTCCACAGGATTGAGAATTACCATGAAAATGGAAGGCAAATTTTTTACTAATTAAAAATTGAAATTACTTTACTCACAGTTGTGTATAGATATGGACCCTATGTTTTAGAACATATATAGAAGAGATGCACCAAGTACTGTTATTTACTGGATTCTGACGAGGCTTTTCTATGCAGACAAAAGTCACATCAGCTAAGAGACACATCAGGCTATTTGTGGAAAGGGTCTAATGGCATGGATGACAACTGTAGACAGCTTATTCTAATTCTACAGTGTCTTCCACCAGTGTTTACTGAGATTGAGTAAAGAAAAAATTAGCCTTGGAGGTCCTATGTGGAGTGAATACCTTGGCAATTTAGACATTTCTCTGTCTTAATTCATTAAAATTTAACTTGTATCCTGGTATCTCAAGATTTTTTTTGTTTTTCCGAATATTCATTTGGGTGTCCTTTTAGGTTTTTATGTTCTGAATAGCATCAAGTAGCAAAAAGCTGTGATTTCATCCATTTTTTCTTTTCTTTTCTGTTCTGTTCTGTTCTGTTCTTTGTGGTAAGAACACAATGTGAGATCTACCCTCTAGCAAATTTTTAAGTATACAATACATGACTGCTGACTATAGATACAATGCTATGCAGCAGATCTCTAGAGCTTATTCATCTTGCTTAACTGAAACTTTATGCCACTGACTACTAATTCCTCATCAAGAACTTTGTTATGGAAAGTGTGAGCTAAGTAATCAGATCCTAGAGAAAGCACTAAATGTGTAAGACTCTTCATTACCAGATCTTCTACATTGTGGCCATGTGTCACAATCCCTCAGCATTTTAATGACATAGGATCCAGGTTGCCATTAATCTCTTTTGGAATTGTGAAGCATGTCTTACCTACATAGGAAAGCTCAACTCTTTATCTTTTAATCAAGAAACGAAGGAGTAAATTCTACCTACCACTTTTCTTTCTACTTGCTATAGGCTTCTCCTGGACCAAGGAATATCTTGAAAGAGGAAATCTAAGCACACTTTTTTAAATACCAAAATTCATATACAACTTCAGATTTTATTGAGTAGAAGTATTAATATTTGTTAAAGCTCTACCTCATTTACCAACACAGGACTATGGCTTCCTCTCAATACTCAATAGGCTTCTGGGGGCATCACCGTGTCTTATCAGTCTTTGTTTCCACAATAGGAACACTACTTACTCAGGCACACAGTAGGTGCTAAATAAGTGATTAGTTGCATTAAACTTACAAGGATAGTAACTAATTTCTATTAAGTCAATAAAGAATCCCTGTCCCAACAAATTGTTTTCCCTAACAACTTTCAAGTTATATATATGTTGAGTCAGTCAAATTCTTAGAGTTTTTTCTTTATTCTTTGTTCTTTCTTTCTTTTTTGTTATCAACTAGAATGAATATCATGTAATATCATGACCCTTAAATTTTTCGACCCATTACTCTACTACAAGCCATACGAAGTTTCAGGGTCTAGTCAACTTATTAAGAGAGAACGGAACTATCCCTTGCCCAGAAAACTGAAAGCTTTAGAATAGTCACCATTTAAACTGGACACTGAAGTTGATACCTTTAAAGCTGAAATCTGTTCTTTTAAATTCCACTCAAGCATATTCCAGTAAAAAGTAGCATTTGATGATATTGTACTGAAATTCCCAATTCTGGTATGACCACTAAAATCTTAGTCACATTTGAATTAATTGGCTATTTCTCTCCACTTTGATAGTAAAACAAATGAACTGGTTATGGTATCACACTATCAATCCACACCAGTGTTTATACTTCTACCTCAACCATTTTAATTTTTACTGCAAAAATTTAAATACTAGAGTTTGGGGTTATGTATTAAAGGAATTAAATTACATTCACTTTTGTATTTACCCCTCTTTTATCTTTTAGCATGGTTTTGCCATTTACCTAGAAGAGCGTTTTGCTTTGTGTAGACCTTTCTTTATACTTCAGGCTGACTTGGAGCTTTGATGCTAACTCGAGGTGATCCTGCACAAATCTTAGTCTGCTTTACATCGTGTAACACAACCCACTCAATTCACCATTGAGATTGATGAACAGTGCTACAACAGTGTTAAAATTTACTTCTATGTATTTTAAAAAACCTTTTAAATTTAAATTAAATTATAACTCACAGGCATACCCATGAAATGTCCAAAGTATACTCTTCAGGAAAATAGAATCTTTTTTTTTTAAATTGTTCTTTTCCATAATAGCATTTGATTAATTTTCAACACAACTTTGCTTTTATTTCCAGATAATATGAGAGGGCCTGACATCATTTCACAGGTTATTTTCTATGAAATATTTATAACCTATTGATAGGGTTGTCAGATTTATTAATAAAAAATATAGGACACCCAGTTAAATTTGAATTTCAGATAAACAATGGAATTTTAAAACTTACTTGGGATATAGTTTCTTAAAAAATTATTCACTGTTAACCTGAAATTTGAATTTAACTTGTATCCTGTTCACAATCCTATTTGTTGATCTTGATGAAAAATGTATGTTAAAATTTTCTTGTAAAAATAATTCTAGAAATAAGAAATAATGATAGAATAATTTATCACATGACATGATGAATTATTACATAAAGTCAGATATACTGAAGGCTAGAGAATATCTGCCAAAAGTAGAAGATGCACAAAGTAAAACACAGTTTGGGGTGACTTAATCCCTATCCCATTGTCATAAAAGTACTCATTAATTGAGGCTCTATGATATCTCAGGAACTAACTATACTAATTCCAAATGTAACCAGGGCAGCAAAAGTCCTTTCCCTTCCCAGAGGAAGGCTAGTCTAGAAAGAGACTGAGAAAGGGCATCAAAGGGAGGAGGTGGGAGGAAAACATTCCCCACTGAAATAAACTGAAATAAACCAGAGTCCCATAGAAGGATGGCTGCTTCCAAGACAAGAGCTGTAAGGGAAGATTCAAGATGAGCCTAAAATATCTGTGGTACCAGAAGTAAGTACTGAAAAATGTAAAATGTCACAAGGATCCAGGAGCCAACATGAAAGGACTCCCGTAGGCTCAAACAATAGTAATGTGTTAGAACTCATTAAATAAAATTTGATTCCGTGAGTCTGCTGATAATAACTGATAGATGATGATAGGTAGATGATAGATAGATAGATTAGATGATAGATAGATAGATGATAGATAGATGATAGATAGAAAGAGAAGGAAAACTTGCTCTTTACAGTGAGGTGTGACTAATAAATATAGAAAGTATGAGAGAATCACCATTTTGCAACCATCATTGTAAAAACTGATTAAAGAAAGAATGAATGGATAATAAATTGGGGGTGGAGGGAGGTTAAATGAGATTCAGAATAGTTACATAATATTAAATATCTTCCCAGAAGTTATTTTTATACTGATCCTCACGAATACACTAATTCTTATTATGTGAATTTGCCTGTTCCCTAAAATTCATTTATACCCCGAATTCTCAGTCATTTGTAGATATGCACAGAGGGATGAAAAACCTGCGTCACTTGTGCGTTCTCATTTCAGCTCTCACTGTAAACAAGCATCTTTTTCAAGACATGTGTAGTGTCAGGTTTTTGCATTTTTGTGCTTTTCATTGGTTAATTTGATTGTTTGTTGGATTTCTGCTGTTTAAAATAGTTTCAAAGCACAGCAATGATTGCCCTTTCTGGTGTTCCAAAGCATGAGAACTTCGTGACGTGCTTTATGGAAAAAATATTATGTGTTAGATAATCTTCTTCAGGCATGAGTTGCAATAAGGTTGGCTATAAGTTTAACGTTAATGGATTGACAATATAAAATTAGCTGTCTTTAAAGAAAGAAGAAAAATCTCACATAAAACATGATCAGGTATTAATTGTTTGATAAACGTGTGTGACTAGAGGCATATGGGAAACTAATCCAGGAGTTCCTCTGGCAGCAATGCTCAGTATCTCATAATTCAGTGTTTGCAGCAACTTAATAGAACATAACTACTGTGAATAATGACATTTGACTATAACTACTGTTGACCTGAAGCAGATAAACTGCCAAATATTTCTCTAGCAAGGATGGGTTTATTTGGGATCAGCAGAGAATTGCAATTCAGGGTCTGCAACCATGGTAAGTCATGTACAGATCCCTGAAGAACAAAGGCAGGAGACAGTTTTATAGGAAGGAAAAGAAAGTTGAGAAGGCTATTGTAAACAAAGAGTCCATGGCCTTCCGTGGGCTGAGTCCTTGTTGGAAAAGGAGTCTTTCTTCTGTTGGGCTATGCAATTGTCACAGGGAGTAAGAGCTCCCCCTTCTGGTAGCCCAACTCTCATTGAGGTTTCTGTTTATTAATTTTTTACATATCCCCATTTTGATCAAGGTCTTTCTCTGAAAGCATCACTGATCAAGAGTCAGCTTTTCTAGTTTTAGTGGTATTTTTGCCCCTCAGTGCCAAGAAGGACCTTTCCTGAGTGTAGTGCCTCTTATTGAAGGGAAAGGGCACAAACTGGAAACTTATTTGAGGTTACATTTGAGTAACAAGGAGGGGTAGGAGGGAGAATTCTCAGGAACTTGTTATCCGAACTCCATATGTTATCAAGACCATAGACTTTGGATATCATTTTAAGTGTTATGTCATCATCAAAGGTTTGGCAAAAATAGTTTTCCAATAAACCAGCTCCAGTAACTTGGGAAAGCTGTGTCATCAGATGTCATCTGCCTCAATTCTGGGAAATCTTAACTTTCAGGTCACCAGATGATGTGTAGGTCTAGCCAGTGTTCTGCACTTTCTTTACGTGTGTCATGTGAATCCAAGAGTCTGTTCCTTGCACTTTGGCAGCATAAGCGTTGGTTAGCAATACCTGATAGGGGCCTCTTCAGTGAGTTTGAAGAGAGCCCTTCCGGAGGTGTCTTTTCCAATAGACAAAATCGCCAGGTTGCAAAGTGGGATGCTTAAGATCTTTATCTCCTGAGAGCACACTGTGAGAAAATTGCTCCACAAAAATATGATTAATAGAAGCAATTAGGTCTTTGCAATGTTGGATTATCTCTCTTTTTATCAGTTGTGGGGCAAAAGAGGCAGAAGACAAGTGCTTTGGGCATGCTGTGAATATCTCAAAGGGTGATAGATTTTGAGTTCTAAAAGAGGTCGATGTAGGAGGACCAACAGCAATGCTTTGGGCCAAGGTATTTGGATGGCCTCTACAGATTTTGCCAATTGAGTCTTAATAATGCTATTAATGTCTTCAACTAAATCAGAAGATTGAGGGTGGTAAGTGCAGTGACAATGTTGTAAAACTGGCCAAACAGCACAAACTTGTGAAAGTACCCGGCCAGTAAAATGGGTTCTTTAATCATTGTGAACTTTGAGAGGAGTTCCCCAGGTGGGACAATCTTATCCAAAAGGACTTTAGCCACAGAAGAGGCAGTAGCATATCTGCAAGGGAAGTCTTCAGTACAGTGTGAAAATATATAGACCATCACTAAAACATTTATATTCATGAGATGGAAGAAGTTGTATGAAATCCATCTGCCTGACTTCAAATGGTCCACTAAAGAGTTTAAAATGCCTGAAAGTAGTATTAACAGGCTTCTCTGGGTTGTGTTTCAGATAAACGGCACAATGAAATAGGCACTTTTTCCAGCCTTGGTAATGATTCCCCACCAATTCTGATTCATGAAAGCTATCATTTTGTCAGTAGGCCAATGGTTTAATGTGTGTACAGTGGTGAGGAGTGGCGATTTTAGAGTCTCTGGTCGAACTGAGTTGTTATTTGATCCAAGCCAGAGCTTTCTCTTTTTATCAACCCAACAGTTGCTGAATTTTCAATCTTGTTTTTTCTTTTCTGAGGCCAATTGTTGGGCTTCTCTAGCCAGTTTTTCTAAGATATTATTTGTGGAAATAATGCTTTGGACCACAACAGAGGTTTGGCTGCTGTTGGTCCCTTTAAAGGCAGCATTACTTGTGAAAAGGACAGCAAGGTGATTTCTTTTAGTTTCCAAAGAGTCAAGTTTAGAATGCCCTGGAATCTAAAGCATAGCTAAAAAGGACAGGTAAAAATATTGAATCCAATAATTCCTGAGCATAGGGACCATTGGCGGGGGGGGGGGGGGGGGGAGGGTTAAAATTTTATTTCCACTGCAAGTAAGGAAGTTATGTTGCTTCCATATCATTCCAAAATCAAGAGCTACACAGAAAGCATATTTACTCTCAGTATAATTATCGGTAGTTTTGTCCTTAGCTAAAGTACAAATGCCTGTAAGAGTGTATAATTCAGCCTGTTGGGCTGAAGTAGTCATAGGTAAGGATACTGCCTTAACAACATCAGAAGGATTAGCAAAAGCATACCCAGCACAATGTCCACCAGTCGCCCTTTAAATAAGAACTGTCAGTGAAACATGAGAAGTCAGTGTTACTCAGAGAAGTTTCCTGTAGATCATCACGAGGAGTCCGGAGGAGGTCTATGGGCTTTAAGCAGTTGTGAAGGACTTTATCAGTGACAGAGCAGAGTAGAGTGGCCAGTGTGTTATTACAATGTAAAAGAGTTATCTGAGGAGCAGTTACCAAAAAGACTTCATTGGAGGTGAGACAGCTGAATGAGGCACAAAAGTATTTGGGGGGGTGCCTACACAGTTTTCACAGTGGTCTTAACCAAAAGGGCGGTGGCCATAATGGCTCTAAAGCCCTGTGCCACGGGGCTCAGTTGCTGGCTAAAATAGCCTATGTGTTGATTTCGGTCCCAGTGATTTGGGGTGAGTACCTCAGGGGCATTCCTTTCCTTTTCATATACAAGGAAAAAGGGACTCTGATAATCAGAATGCCCAATGGCAGGTAGGTTCATCAAACTCTCCTTTGAGGCCTTGAAAATTATCTCATCCAGTTCTTCCCATACAACTGGGTAAGGTTTGTTACTGTGTAGTGAAACATAGAGGTTGGGCAGTAAGAGAGAAATTTGGAATTCAGTTTCAGCAATACCCAGCTAGCCTCTGAAAATCTTAGGGTTGGCACTTAGTTTTGGATTTTGGAAAACTTAGGACACCATCAAGTCTATCTGGACATAGGCATAACCCTCATTTTGATATTCGATGCCCTAAATATCAAACCTGGGTTTGGGCAAACTGCAGTTTTTTTTGGCAACCTTATGTCGCTTTAAGGATAAAAGCTTTAGCAAGTAGATGCTGTCTTCCCATAAAGAGGCTTGAACAGGAGAGCAAAGAAGCAAATCACCCACGTATTGCAACAAAGTAGAACCTCTAAGGAGCTTTATACCATCCAGATCAGCCTTCTAGATTTGAGACAAATAGGAAGGACTCTCAATAAAACACATTGCTGTGCAGATGAATTGTTTTTCTTCCCAGGAGAAGACAAAAAGGTATTGGCTAGTTTCACCAAATATAATACTAAAGAATGCACTGCATAAATCAATTACCATAAAGGATTTACTTCCACTGGGAATGGATGTTAGCAACATATGAGAGTTATGAACAACTGGGTGTCATTGGATAACACTGTTGTTTATTGCTTGGACGTCCTGGCCTTCTCTGTTCTGGGCTCTCCAGCTCTCTTGCTGGTAAAATGGGAGTGTTACAGTGGCTAGTGGAATAGATAATGAAACTTTGAGACTTATCATCTTTTATTATGGGCTTTATGCCTTGAAGGACTTCTTTACTTAAATGGTATTGATTAATTCTGGGAAGAGGTTTTGAGGGATCTATTTGAATCTTGATAGAAGGTGCGCTGTGAATTTTGTGAACAAGGGTTGGTGATTTCGTCCATCAAGAGGGTGATAGTTGATTCAATAGTGATAAACAATCCATATTTCCAGAATCAGCTCCAGTACCGTCAGATATGTAACAGATAAAAAATGCCAAAGTGTCATTTAACTTGCCTGATGGGTTTCTTTGATAACTGTCAAATTCTAGAAGTATTTCCTTCTTTTGGGAGAAAGAAATTCTGGCATGATACTTCTCTAAGATGTCTCAACCTGATAAATGGGTAGGGGCAGAGGAGCTAATGAGAAAATGGTGTGTATCTCCCAAAGGGCATAAACACATGGGAACAGATTCAGAGACAGAACCTCTTGAGGTTCGTTACACGGCCCCACTATCTGAAGTTCTTTAGTACTCTGAGGCAAGGGCTGCTTTACAGTAGAGGGTTGAGCACCAAGAGTGTGGCTCAGGTGTCAATTAGGAATGGAAGAGATTAATCCCCAATCTGGAGAAATGTTTCTCCAAGTCAATTAAGAGAAAGGATTGGGAGGAGCTCCTATAGTTCCTCAGAGCCTTGTCATTGAGAATTGGGAGGACTTTGGAAAGGCTGGTCAGAGGGCTAAAAGTGCTTAAAGCATTTGAATTTGTAACAATCTCTTTTCTAATATTCTGGCTTTCTGCGATAATAAGGCTTTTTCAATGAATTTTCAGAGAATAGTGCCTTCCAAAGGAATAAGCTGAAGGCTGAAAAATAGGCACAGTTTCAGTGAAGCAGCCCCTGTTCCTGAAGGAATGGGCTGAAGGCATTTTCAGCCAGCTTTGGTTGAAAGAGTCTGATCTCAAAATCAGACCGAAGTGCCAAATGAGTATTTGAATATGGCACAAGGTATTAACCAGAAATACAAATCCTTACAATAGATTCCAAATAAAACCTGGAGGGCTTTGAATACAAAAAGTATGTGAGCTTGGATCCAGGAGACAGATGTACCTTCAAACTCTAGGATCAGTGAGAAGGCAGTAGGTGACAATGGGCTCAATAGTGGATACCACACCTCTTTGCTCACCAGTCCTAGAGCCTTTGGAGGTCTTCTCTGATCCTGTATGGGCCACCAAAATGATGACCTGAAACAAATAGTCATATATGTATATGAGCAAAAAATGGGTTTATTTGCAATCAGCAGAAACTTGCAATTCAGGGTCTGCAACCATGGTGAGCCTTATACATGTTTCTTCATGGCCAGGGAAGGAGAACTCTTTTATAGAGGGGAAAAGGGACTTGGGTGAGCTATAGTAAATAAAGAGTCCATGGCTTTTTATTGGCTAAGTCCTTGCCAGGAAAGAAAAGGAGTCTTTCTTCTTCCTGTTGGGCTCTGCAACCATTGCAGGGCATGAGAAGTCTCCCTTCTGATCTCCCAACTCTATTTAACTGAAATTTCTGTTTATTGTTTTATATTACCAAAGGAGAAATAACAAACACATGGTGGAGATATTGGACAAAGGTTTAACCAAATAACCCATATTACTATCACTAATAAGGAGCAAATGAACCTCATGGTCCACCAGATGGTCTTTATACAGTATTCCAGCCCAAAATATTTAAAAGTTGAATTTAAAGTTGAAAAAAACACCAGAGAGCTCAGGGTGAAAATGATTTTATAAAACAATTGACCTTTGTTATTTGAAAATGTCAATGACTTCAAAGTCAAAGAAAGACTGAGGAACTCTCGAGATTAAATAGACTCAAAGAAGCATATAAATGCATTGTGCAATTCATCAAAAAATTCTGTGCCAAAAAAGCTGTAAAACACATTAGGAAAACGGACTTTATTAGGTAAAATTTTATATCAATATTTAATTTCCTGAATTTGATAATTGTACTGTGGCTATGTAAAAGAATATTCTTGTTTTTAGGAAATACTTATAGAAGTGACATTGAGTAAAGAAAAGTGTGTAACTTATGCTGAAAAGACTCAGAAAAAACAGCATATCTCTTTATTATCTATTTATCTATCTATCATCTATCAAGAAAAACAGAAAGTACAAAGTGGAAAAATATTACAAATAGTTGAATCTGGGAAAGGGGAATTATTTGTACTATTCTTGCAACTTTGCTTGGAACGATTTCAAAATATGAAGTTTTAAAGAAGGAGGAGGAAAAAGCTTAAGAGAGGGTGTTGTCAGAGGAGTCCAGAGAAGAAGTAGTTGGCAGTGTCGAATGCTGCAGAGGTAAGTAAGATTTGGGATTTAGGTTAGATTCAGCAGCAGGGAGTTTCTAGTGATGCAAGTTTCTATAACAGTAGAGACAGAAACCTGCTTCTCATGGGTGCAGATAAAGTGGTGTATGGAAATACAGACACCAATTTCTAGAATTTTAGTTGTAAAGAAAAGGAAAAACAATATAGTAGAAGCTGGAGTGAGAAAAGAAATTACGTGGTATTTTTGTTGTTGTTGCTTGTTTGATTTTAAATTGGAGAGGTGCAAGCATTTTTAAATGGTCATGGGGACCCATCATTGTCCAGTGAAAGACTTGAAGATAAATGGGAAAGAAGTAATAATTGAGAGAAGGAGGGCTATAATGAAAGGTAGGAGATGGGATAAAAAGCAAAGATAGAAGGCAATTTTTAACTCAACTTATTTAACTGGAAAATGGATCTGTTTAAAAATTGAAATGATGTTGTTGACATCTTTTTAAGAAAAGCCTGAATTTATTAATGCTTTTAGATTATAAAAGGGGAAGTAGTGTGTTAATATAGAAAACATGTTTTAAAAATAAAGGTAGTGCAGTACCTGGAAAAAAAAAACAATGATTTATCCTTAGTATTTTGGTATCTTAAAAAATAAAGGGATATTAGTTACAATCATATATCTTAGCATCTTTTCTTTTTCCTCTACAAAATCTCCAAGTCCATTCTCCAAATTTTGACTCTAGATCTGGGTCCATGTTTCTAACTGCCTTCAGGAGTCATAATTTTCTTCCCCAAACCAGATTCTTCTTTTTTTAAGTACCTAATTGATGTGAAAAATAGCATAGTACATTTAAAAATATTTTGATAGACAAGGTTTGTTTTCCATTAGCTAGTAATTGCATAAAGCATTCTTTCATTCTTTCAGGAGGCTGTGGCAAGGAGTCATGCATCCCAAAGAGAAGAAAAGTATCACAGTTAAATAATTTGGGGGCTGTATATCTAATTGAGCATTTTTGGAGTAGCCTAAAAAACAAACAATGCTATTGTAAAGTGTATCTTAAAGTCTCATTAAATGCTAAGGTAATAATTAAAATTTCATCTTCATAATTAAAATATTTAACTTAGGTGCTTGTGTTCAACCCGAGATGAAATTGAACAAATGGAACGACTTTGACTGCTTTTGACACTAGATTTGCTTGCATCAACTCAAGAATAGCCCCAACTAACTTTTTTTTTAAAGTTTAGGCAAATTACAGGTTGTAAATACTAACCAATAAGCAACTCTTACTGAAAATGGTAAAGTTGAATTCAATATTTTTATTTCTGTGGGAACAGGAGGGAGAGGTAAAGGGAGATAAAAAAGAGAGAGGGTTGTGGGGATAAGTATTTCTGTAGGAAAAAATGGAAAATCCGTTTTTTTTCATGCTATTATGTACCAAAATGTTAGTTGACTGTTAACTCTCTGCTTATTCTTCTTTGAATTGTTGGAACCAAAACCATGTGACATTTACTCCACAGCTTCTTTGTATGCTACATTTTTTATTTTCTTTGGACAAAAGCCCATGGCAACTTACTTGATAGGGGCGACAAATACATAAGCTTTTAGAATCTCAGAATCTATCAAATGTAAAGAAACCAGATAATTTTAGCATTACACTAGAATAAGCTGTGTTTTTAGAAAAAAAAATTTTTTTCTAAATTTTTTGACTACAGGATCATAATTGAATAGGCAGTTCTATGAGACATCGTTATAATTTTTTTTTTGTTATTTCTCCAAGATTGTAAAAACATGTACGGATAATGTTAATCTTGCTCCTGAAAAGTCGTAGTATTCTTTCTATCTTTCAGCATCTGGGATTACTAACATTTGTGAAATCACTTCACAAAGTAATTAGGACATTAACTCCTGGGGCAAAAACAGGAAAGTTTTGAATATCTGAGTAGATCTACCCCCGAAATCCTGTTCATTAAATAACGGTGCTTTGTAACAAGTTCATTTGACTGTGGAAATGTGAAAAATGTGTTACTGTGTGGGTCATTTTAAAAACCATAATTTGCAAAAATATGGTGTGAGTTGTAATTCTTTCTAATTAAAAACCAGGCAAGCCCTTAGGTGGGAGTCACAGTGAGCTGCTCTGAGTTTTTCCCAAGCCTCACAAAAGAGAGAAGAACTGGCCACTGCTTGTGCCTGCCAACGGTGCATTGTTCAAGGAATCAAAATAAAGAGGCAGAGGGGTCAAGGGTTAGGAGCTCATATTTCCACTCTACATGACCCCGTCTTGGGCTGGGGGTGCTCTTGTCATCTGTTTCTGAAGGTCTCTCAACATAAGACTCTCCTCCACCCCTTTCGGGAAACTCCCGTGTAGACGATGCTGCTGATGAATGCAAAGGGCTCACAGGAGACCTTCTTAAAATTCTTTGGACAAAAGAATCCTCAGCACGAAGCCTTCAGAAGAATACCTGCAGACATCACTGTCTTGAGAATATAGTGGAAGTATCGGGGTTTTCCACCAATTCCACCTTTTTTAGAACGTATCAAATAACTTGATGAATGGTATGCCACTTTCTATTCTTGTTACAGGCTGTCACCAGAATACTTAAACCTTCACACTTCATGTAGCTGCAGAATATGGGGTTGATTTTTATTTTTATGTTATTTTCATTATTTCAAAGTAGAATTAAGTGACTGTTGGGTTGAATCCCAGAATTGTATTTAGTCTACAAATAGTGGGGGAAATTATAGTCATATTCTAGCAAAGAAAACTGAGATGTATAGGACAATATTTATCAAAATCTGACCAAGTAGAACACAAGTTATGAATGGTTTCCTTGTGACATTGTAGATACCTGAATAAAAAGCACACAGCAACGTACTTCATTCAAACCCAAACCTTGTTATTATCACGTTCTCAATGGCTGCTTTGCTAGAAATTTCTCAAGGGATTATAAAACATATTACTGAAAATCTAAAAGTGCTCTTAAAAGATTTCTTTTTCTCCAAATACTTTTATGACAGTGAAATTAAACAGTCTGTGGCTATTATTTTTTCTAGTGGTTTAGGACAGTGAAATAAGACATAGACTCCAGTTCTAAGAGCTATCTGGGGTCCAATTTCTGGAAACCCTAATGTCTAATGCCTAACCTACAGCTGCACTGATGAGGACAGTGTTTCTTCAGTTCTACACTGTTTGCGCTAATGAGCCTACAGAAAACTAGGAATTATCAGTTAAAGCCACTGTTAAGCTGCTCCCCTCACAGTATATCAGCTACTCGACATTTCTTACTATCCTGCAATTCAATATAGCATTTCTCGAAATGGCTGTCTTCTAGTTAACACAGAAATTTGTTGTGGAGGAAGGAAGGGAAAGAGGAGAGGCCAATTTGCCTATGATGGTGAGTGTAACATGCCTCCAATCCAAAGTTGTAATTTTATAGAGTGATTTCTATCAAATGCCATCCTTTTCGTCTGTCTACATGGAATTTTATAGAACTATTCTTTACCAGATATACCTTTTCCTCCCATTTTCTGTGCTTACTAGCTTTCCAGAGCAAAGAGGTTTCAGATTTCCTAACCTGTGCAAATCACAACTACAGACTGTGAGGCAGTTTTGACCAGACTAAAGAAAAATAAGCAAAAAGAGTGAAACACTTATTTTCACTAAAATTTCATTAAATTCAAATTTAGATAACCAGGAGCAAGACAGTTTTCCCCTGTTTTATGAAAGTGTTTAACCTCTGAAATAACCATTGCTGTGGAGGAGTAATGTATGTATTTGGGGAGCACAGAAACATTTCCTAGATAAACTGAATTATGATTTAGTCTTTATTTCTGAGAGATGTACTGCAAACTTTCAGGTTGCTGAAAAACTAAAGGGAAGGGTTAACAAAACACATAGCAGAGGAAAATAAATGAAAACAAAATTCTTTTTCAAAATTGTTTAGAAGTCTTTGCTTATTTTCAGGGTCCATTACTCAAATTTGAAGTTTCAACTCATGTCCTCTTTTTCCACTTAAATGGTAGTTTGATCACATCCAGCTAAATGTCCTTTCTGCCTTTTCTGCCACCACCTTCCCACCATTCTTCCAGCCTCCCTCACCCCCCACCTGCATTTCTTTCTCTCCTGTTTTTCTATTGTAGGTTAAGTAAGTGGCGGTTCAGTATGAGGTGTTAGAACCTGAATGCCAGGGTGAGATTTCGTGCATCTTTCATTTACCAGCTCTGTGAGCACACACAAATTAATTAACCTCTCTATGCTCCCTGTCTTCATATGTAAAATGGAGATTGTAATAACACCTACACTATAGGGTTGGTAAGTGGGTTAAATTACTTTAAGTAAAGTATGGACCATAGTAAGCACTATATTATGATTAGAGCCATTTGCATGCAGGCGTTTCCATATAAGCTCCTTGAAGACAGGGGCCAGGTTTTCTTTTTCTTTTGCAAAAAAATTCTCCGAATTACTTTGTTCAGAGTCCAGCAGTCATAGCTCTTCAATGAATAAGGAATCAAGGGAAAAATAAAAGTGAATACATTGCTGTGGTTAGAAGTTTTGTTATTAGACAGCATTTGACTCCATCTGAGTTGGACAGAATTATTGCTCTGCTCTTTCCTTTTTGCTTCCATTTCTCCACGGCTTCTGCCTGGAACACATTCAGCGACCTGTGTGCAGCCTAGACCCTAAGCCAGAGCACAACTTTTGAAGTTGGTAGGACTTCTAGAGGGAGGCAAGAGGCGAGGGATGGTAAGTGGGGATTGACACAAGTAATATATATGCCCTAGTACATTTCTATATGAATTTCAATGTGAAAACCTACAATGTATTCAAGATCTTGGAACGGATTCTCTGTAATATTTTTATAAGTAAAAAGACATTTGCTTAAATAAAAAGTTTAAATTTGGAAATAAAATTACTTGTTTCTTATGGAGAAGGAGCTAAGGTTTTGCAGAGAGAAAGGGTCAACTGCTTTGCACCTTTTGAAACGATCTTTAATTCTGCTAGGGAATTGAGTATATGAATAGGTTTAAATTTGAATATAGACATGATATCTGGCACAGATATTCTTTATGTTGGGTGCCTTTGTTGGCAGTCACTCACACCACCTTTATCGGTGAACCTTGTCATATTTATGTGTTATAATCACTGCCTTGACAGATTTAGATAAGCACCTGTAGAGATTTTTAAAAAGAAATTTGCTCCCTTTATCTGCAAACTGCCAGCAGCTTTACTTTTAAGCACTCTTGCTTTGCACAATATAGGTTATTAGTTTGAAGATTTGAATTAACAGGATGTTAAAAATGTAGAGATGGGTAGCTGAATGCCAGTAACTAAACTGAAGAAATGCACCATTTTCACTGCACGAGCTGGGCTGGCAGCCACTGGCCCCAGGAGTTAACAAATGAACATGTTCCTAAAGATTGGCTTCCATTTTAAAATGCGGTCCCCAGCCAATTGTCTAGTTTCATGTATCAGTGGCAATCGATTCCACAATTAAGGAAGACCATGATAATTATTTGACCAGCTATCTGGTTTATTTGAGATGTCAACAAAATACCTTTTATGAACTCCAGATTGACTTTCTGCTTTGCAAACGTTAGCCCCTGTTTACTTGTTAGCTTTGATGACACAAACATTGCTGTATCAAATTGTAGAAAGCAGCTCCTTGCTCAGGAAACCCAAGGTAATATCATCTAGCATCTTGGCATTCTCCCGAAGAATTAGTGCCTAGGGGAGGCAAAACAGAACATTAGTGAGGATTAATAGAATTTTTGAGTAAGCCTTCTTTTCCCTCCTCTCTCTGCCCCAGCTTTTATGTGTTAACCTTCAAATTATATTAGCATGTTTTTTTGGTGTGTGCTGAATTATTAAAAGTGGCATATTTTTCTATATCTAGCTAGTAGATTATTTATGGTGGTGTCACATTTTTTCCAACAGCCACACCATATTTAAATTTCTATACTTTAATATTGCCATGGTTTAAATGCCAAATAGATAAGAGATGATACATCTTCTAAAAAGATGTAGTTTTTCCAGGTACATTGATTTAGTAGCTTTGCTGACTATGTCTGAGGGCCTTTAAACCATTGTCATACATTTCTGGGAGTTGATAAGAGATAGAGGAAGAAACTCTTATAAAGAAGTTTTCTGTCACCTCACAAATAGTGGGATGTTTTGCAAGTAGTTTGTTCGTGTCTGTCTCTAATAGATAATGGACTTGAACCAGATGATTTTGTGAGCTGCTCCCACATTGGAATCGTATTAGACACTTTAACTACCAGGAAATCTGAGGCCCTACGCCTTGCGGTTTGACTGGAGCTAGTAATACAAATTGGAAGGAAGGATGGGCATTTTAAGTGACGTAAAGCACTCTGCATAAAGAGCATGAGATATAAAATAAAGCCTATAAACACACAGTTCCAATGAGGTTACCATCCTCAACAATATATTTCTTATACTGCCATCTGTAGACTCCAGCACTCCAAGACTTCATGCAAAGTGGCCATAAAATGGATTGAATAAACATACTCTTGGAATCATTTTTAAGAATTAGGCAAGGTGAAATCATTGTCATGCCCAATGCTTTTATTGAAAGAAGATTATCTTTGTTTCTAGCTTGTTAATATGATCACATTCCGAAGGTACTTTTTTGGGTTGCAAATTGCTCAGAGAATCAGTGACATTCCAAAATATTAAAAATTTTCTGTCTAAATATATTAACTCCTGCCTTTAGTTAACAGTCTATCAGTTATCTCACTACTCCCTCTTACACTGATAAGACTGGTGGAATCTTTTTCCTAATTTAATTCAACCAAGCCATGCCAATGCAATTGTCTGATTCCCAAGCCTTTCAGTTAGCGGTGGAACTGAAATTCTTGGTTAAGTTAGAACTATTATACACATAAAGTGCCATAAATAACAATTCATTGAGAAGAATGTGGTCATAAACATAAAGAATATAATATAAAAGACAGTTTCAAACATATGTTGCTTCATTTCTGTTCAAATAGTCTGGATAGCCTGTTAAGATGCTCCAACTTCCTGTAATAGAGAGTGAAATGAACATTTTTCTACAAAATGTGTCCCTCTTGGTTATTTAATGTAGCAGAACAATAGCAAAATAAAATACCAGCAGAATATCTGATAATTTTTTATTGAGGAAACAGGGAAGTTAGGATGAAATGTAGGACTCTTCAAGTTAACAGGAAAATACACTTATAGCTTTCAGGGCCACCTTGAGATCTTCTACCATTTATCAAAAAGTCTCTTCAATTTTCAAAAGCCCTCTTTGGACCTCCTGGGACTATAAACAAAGGCCATATTGTATCCTTGGCTGAAGCTTGTTAAGTGGTTCATGAATAATACTAAGTGCATCCTCCCCATAAATCTCCTTGATGTAGCACTACTGTTACCCAGCCACAAACTTCACTGACATCCATCATAAACTCAGAGATGGGAGATTTGCAACATGCATCCAAATAACTGGTTCCAATGTCCCATCGATGGGATTCTCTTGAACACTTAAAGTCAGAGAACAGAGAAATATTGGCACTTTTTTGTCTTTAGTGCAATGAGTTGAAAACACTTCTAATATTCTTTGGACTGATCTTTCAGAACAGTAATTCAAGGTGATGAATCACTGGCACATACATTTGTAATAGCATTTCGTTCAGAGTAACTGGAAAGAATTAAGTGTTGTGAAGACTCTCTCAGAGATCCTGGGCTTTTCATTTTTTAACTTTTTTTTTTTTTTTTAAAGAGAATACCACAAGTGATGTCTTTAGATGTCTATCTAAGTTGGTAAGAACCTGGAGGTGTTTCTTCTAATGAAGAAACATTTTGGGGATCTATTTGTAGCAACTAAAAGAAGAAATAGAAAGTAGGACCTGATGCATCCCAGGGATGTTTCCTGTGGAGAGGAAGGGTAAATTTAAGGTAAATTACATGTTTAGAGTCCCCCTGTGATTAGCAGGATTTAGTGGTAAGTTCAGAGTCACTTGAAGGAGCATTTCTTGTCTTTTTTCTTTCAAGTGTATTTGTAAAACTGTATCGTTTCAACAGGGGAAGGATTTATTTAATATCTCACAATGGACTCTTGATTTTCAGGGCAAGCATAAGCAATGTCGGGCACTTTCAATAGGTCCAAGAAGTGAAAGACCATGTAAAATGTGTTTCATCCACTGTTCTGTGATTTAGATCTACTAGGGAAATATTTTAATATCTACAGTAATAATTCAAGTAACTATGGGTAAAGTTAAATCTATCCTTGAGTTTGTTAATGCTTGCGTAGAGAATGTGACTCTCTGAATGCCTCAGTCTTAGTACCTCTTCACAGTGAATGTATCAATATATCAAGCCATGGCTATTTATTTAGACTGTGTATCAGCCTCCCATTGTAGATGCATATGAATTTTGTTTAATTCTTCCAGAAGTGAGACACTATAGCTTTTTGGCTTTTTGATGTACTATAGGCTAACTATAATATTTTAGAGTAAAACAAAGAAGTCTTCAAAATTTAGTATGTTCTTTTTAAAACAACGTAAAATGACAGGGTGCTTGCTAGCATAAACCAAGATCATTAGATTAATCAGCTGAAAGTAATTTTCTTGGTGGCAAATATTTCCAGAACTGGGGGGTTCAAGAGGCTTAGTGGAATTATTTAAGAACCCATTTGAAACATGGGAACATTATTATTACTATTATTCTTACAGTTGTTCACGAAGAGAATTTATGAGTGCTAGAAACTAATACAGTGCTCCTTTGGATAAGTGGTTGCATAGAGGAATATTTTTAGTTCAACAGATAGTAATTCTCAGGCGTTTTCCCTCACACAGAGCACAAGTAGTGATTAGTACTTAATTTAAACAAATCTATAGTGTTTACATAATACCACATAAGAAAAATATGTTTTAGAAGATTGAACACTTTTTTGTGTTTAATACAATACTTTATGGAATCATAAATTAACTAAATAAATTATACAATCATAAATTAAAGAACCATAATTATACCCTCCAGTCCCCTTCCTCCCAAAGAAAAACTTGTTCAGGGGAAGTCTTCTAGACTTATGTTCATGGGCAATGGAGGTCATATTTTGCATCATTGGCCAAGTATGTCAAACTTGACTTGCAATGTCAGCTGCATTCCAAAAGAAAAGAATATTCTGTTGATACAGCTGTAGCAGGGTGTGCTTTTCTTCCTACAGATGCAATTGTTTCCTTATTGAAAGTAACAAAGCTGTGGGAGATAATGTCCTCAACCCAACAAACTTGAAGCATATATCTAGTATATATCTAAATATTAGCAAAACAAAAATGAACTATTTGCTTAGTGCATTTGTCGTCTTGCTATTTTGTGTGAATGCATGTACATGCATAAGTATCTATGTGTACTTGCATTTGTAACCTTTGGTAAGATTTTTGCCTGGAAATGGTGATGCTGTCAGTAAGAGCTCTATAACTGGATAGAGTTTATTTTTCGTTAATAATTGCTAAAAATTCACTCTTAGAAAGTTTTCATTGTGCTAAAGCAGGGCATGGCAACATTTCCTACAAAGGTCCAGGTAGTACGTAATGTAGGCTCTGAGGGCCATCTCAGCTCTGTTGCAACTATAACAGTGTTGTCATAGTATGAAGGCACTCTTAGACAATATATACATGAAGGAGTATGACTGCTCCAGTAAAGCTTTACTGATGGGCAAATTTAAATTTCATACAATTTCACATGTCAAAAAATATTATTCTTTCAGTTTTGTTTCAACCACTTGAAAATGTAAAAACCATTCATAGCCAGTGAAATGTACAAAACAAAAACAGGCCCTGGGTTGGATTTGGTCCGTAGGTGGGAGTTTGCTAGATCCTGTCCTAGGGGAATGTTTGGACAAATATTTACTCCATAATTCAGCTCATTATATGTTAATTTGATGTAATATTTGGTTCCTCTTGAAGAATCAAGTTTCTATGTTTCTTAATACTTAATGATGTCAGAGATTAATAATTAGCATTGGTTTTTTGTTTTGTTATGTTTTGAGATAGATGGGGGAACAGAGGAGGCAAGCAGGGAAGAAGAGATGAGGAAGTAAGCTCTTTGCACTAAAAATATAAAGACAAAATCACCTAAATTTTTGTTTTTCCAAAGAAAAGCTGGCGTTTGATATTTGACAGTCTCTCAATAATGGTGTTGCAACTTTCAGACTCTCTAGAGAAACGCAAAAATGACGCCTTCCCTAAAGTGTTCATTAGTGTGTTACTTTTGTTAAGAAAATTAACATAACCTGAACAAAGTGAAGGCTAGTAGTCAGCATATTAGTTCTAAAAGTGTAAAATTGAAGTAAAAGCTTATTTTCTCAAAAGAGTCTTAAAATATGATGACTATGTTGATAAGAAAGAGGTTCTTAATAATTATGGAAAATCATAATGAGCATTAATATATTAACTCTAGAAGGAAATCTTGATAACATTGTTTTAGCTTAATGGTCTTAAAAATTCAATTTCGTGGACTGAATATTTCACCACATTAAGAAGTCGGTATATATATTTAAAGGTATGATAATGTTTTGTGGTAAAGTTAATGAAAATAGACTATGTTTTAGAGATGCATAATAAAATAGAGATGAAATAATAGGATTTCTCGGTACTTTTCAGAATTCCAGGTGGGGAGATGAGTGGGCATATAGTTGAAACCATAAGTGGATAATTGTTGGAAGCTGAGCGATGGGTCCCTAGGGGTTCATTATGCTACTCTTTCTATTTTGGCCTAAGTTTGAAATTGTGTGTGTGTGTGTGTGTGTGTATAGCTATACATATATATGTATACATATGTATACAGATGCATGTGTATGTATATATATATTTATATATGTACATAAAAATAGTATATATATATACGTATGTATATATGTACATATATAAGTATATATATAAAAAGTATAAATATATATTATATATATATATACACTTATAAACATCCCCTCAGAGTTTTTATTCTTAGAAATGTCAGTAATAAAGTTGAGTTTAACTTTGCTTTTAGTTTAATTGAGGCAAAATAGCTTATTGAGACACTGATCTGTATTTTGCTCTCATAGCTACAGATATTCCCTTCTAAACCTTTTGTCTAAACATAAACAACATTTCAACATTTGGGGTTATCTTGACACAAAGTTAGTTTTTAAAAATGTTATTTATTTACTGTGTTTATTTTTGGCTGCATTGGGTCTTCATTGCCGCACTTGGGCTTTCTCTAGTTGCAGCGAGCGGGGGCTACTCTTTGTCGCAGTGTGTGGGCTTCTCATTGCCCTGGCTTCTCTTGTTGTGGAGCACAGGCTCTAGGTGCTCAGGCTTTAGTAGCTGCAGCATGTAGGCTCAGTAGTTGTGGTTCACGGGCTCTAGAGCCCAGGCTCAGTAGTTGTGGTTCATGGGCTTAGTTGCTCCACAGCATGTGGGATCTTCCTGGACTAGGGCTCCAATCCATGTCCCCTGCGTTAGCAGGTGGATTCTTAACCACTGCACCACCAGGGAAGTCCCCACAAAGTTATTAATAACATCAGAAAATATCTCTCTTAGTGAGATAATATTTGAGCAGGATTGCATGGTAAAAGGAGATCCTAAGGATGGAAGAAGCAGAAATAGACCCTCAAGATCCCAAGAAGGATGCTGAGGAATCATGGAACTTGGAGCAGACCAGGTGAGGAAAATTTGCCAGGAGACTCCAGCAGGAGGTTTGACCAGGGGTTGCTGGTGCAAGCACTATGGCCCTGACACCAGGGAGTCTGTAGTCACTCAGGTAAACCACAGCAGGTTATGTCTGAGTCAGCCCAGACAAGAGTCCTCGAATCTGGATAGCAGAAAGGACAATGGCCATGACAGCCACCAATATGGACTGTGAGCCCAGTGTCCCCTCACCAAAATGAGCCCCATCTTATAATTTTGCCACAACCCTAGAAAAAAAGGATTGCCCTTTCAAGCATGATTATTCCTGAATTTCTTCCATCCATCCAGGTGGGGTCTTGGGAAAGATTTAATTGGTTTAGAAAAGAAAAATGATATTTTTTTTGGATCCAAGTTTCATAGAGAAATTTTTGTAATAGCCACAGGGGATTTAAATGTTAAAATATGAATGATTATATATTGAATCAGTTAATAAATGTGCACTGTATTTAGAGTCTCTTTTGTAATAATTGTATCTATTGTCTTCAGCGGAGTGTGTCAAAGGAGTTTAGGGTATGGACCTGGAAGTTAGACATACACATCCCTTGACAGTTCTGTGACCTTAGGCAAGTCACTCAACTTTGCTAAGCCTCAGTTTCTTCCAATGGAAAATAGATATCATTTTACCTACCTCATAGGGTTTTTAAATTACATAAATGTGATAATTACATGCTGCAGTTAAATTTTTTTTGCTTTTTTGTTTTTTTTTCAGTTAAATGTTTAGTATAGTTGTAACATGGAAATAATATTCAATAAATGTTCATAATTAATATGAATACAAATGTTATCAGTTTTTCTATTTTTAGCATTGTATTTGAAAATAATGCATGGGAATAATAAAAATATTGTGTACAGTCTTGTAATATTTGCCTATCCTTCACATCAAAAGTTTTAGTGTGCAGAAGCCACTTATAACAATGGTTACTGTTTTAAAGAGATTAGTTTTACTCTCTAAATGATATGACAATATTGCTAGTTATTAATTCCTTAATTTTGTACAATATTTATTAACCTCATATTAAAATAGATGAGTTTAACTAATTTAAAACCACCCTTACCTACTCTCTTCCTGATTTTTAAAACATCAACTTCCTTTCTCTCTCTTTTCTTCCCTCCCTCCCTCTCTCTTTCCTTCCTTCCTTCCTTCCTTCCTTCCTTTCTTCCTTCCCTCTTCTTCCTTTCCTCCCCCATCACTCCTTCCTCTACTTCTTTTATTTCCTTGAGAAACTATCTTGATGTGTATTCTTATCTATAAAGAGTATGCTTTGAAGAGTCATTTTCAACCTAGGGATGTTTATCAGAATCACATGAGGAATTTTTAAAAATACAGTTATCAAGGTACCACCTCAGTCCCAACTGATCAGAATCTTCAGGGATTGAGCTCAGGCACATGTACTTTTATGAAAACACACTTGATTATAAATCATTCATTTTAACTTATTGATAGCTTTTAATCTATAGGATGAAATATTTCTTTAGCTTAGGATTGTTTTCTTTTATTATGTCATTAATTATTTTGTGTGTGCCCATTTTTTTTTTCACTCTGGAATATCTGCAATTTTAAGCTTGATCTCCTGTTCTCTTTTCTCCAAATCCATAATTTTCTTTCTTGATGTTCTGATTTCTGTACTTTTCCTTCATTTTACCAATAAGAGTGCACTGAATTCTCTTCTTTTTAACCTGAAGATGATGGCACTGATAGGATTGTTCTCGTTTGAGAAGGATGGTTAAATTATAATTCCCAATATATAACCAATATTAAATTATACCTGAGAATTGTTTTGTCACTGTAGTTGCCATATGATAATTCCATATTTGAATGAGACTCTATAAGTAAAACCTGTAGAATGCAAAATCTTTTTTACATAGTGGAATGGAGGTGGTGTGATGGTATTTTATTTTTTATGAATTAATGCGTATAGGAGTAACTGAGGAGACTTGAGGGCAGAATTTCCAGGGGGTTAAACTTTTCAGGGATTTGTGAAGTCCCTTTAGAAGGAATTCATCTTCTGGGAAGAAAGAGACCAAGCATACAATGGATTTGTCATGGAAGGCAGTGAAAAATTCAGATATTTACATAGTCTTCCTTTATTGACTACTCCAATTGTTTTCCTCATTTATTTCATTTCTTCTTTACTTTTTTTTCCCCCAATATACATACCTTTGACCATTAAAGCATGTTAGCCAGAACCGTAGTGAATAGAGGCTGTAACTATAAACTTTTTAACATTTTGAGAATGCACAACTCAAAGCATTCAATACACTGAAATTCGAAAGGAGGGGGAAAGTGATTGATGTTACTTTGGCATGAAACCTGTCACTGTTTCAGAACAAGAAAGGTTATAGAATACATAAACATAATGTGGCCTTGGCATAAGATTGGTTTATTAGTAGCTTCTTTGGCCTTGGGACTTCGTGTCCAAGGCTTTTTTAGTGATGGGACTCTGTGCCCAAATCAAAGCTATTTTAGTTGTAGAGGCAGTACTCTCTAAAATAAATATTGGCAGCTTTGATATAGAACTTGGAAAACATCGCCAACTTCTGGACCAGCTTTATCACTTTCAGCAGCCTTGGCAACATATTGTGAATACATGTTCGAATTTCAGTAAGAACAGGTAATAATGCCAGCTGAAACACAGAAGACAGCCCTTGGGGAACTCCACAAATAAATCAATGGGGATTTTGAAGAGAGAGTGAAAATTTCCTAAAAAATAGGTAGGATACATAGTTGTATAAATGTATTTATTTTTTCATTATGATGACCTACGTATCATTGTAACCCCTCACTGGTAGAGCCTCAAGAAGCACAAGTTGGGACTTCCCTGGCGGTCCAGTGCTTAAGACTTTGCCTTCCAATGCAGGGGGTATGGATTCGATCCCTGGTCGGGAAGCTAAGATCCCATGTGCCTCACAGCCAAAAAACCAGAAACATAAAACAGAAGCAATTGTTGTAACAAATTCAATAGAGACTTTAAAAATGGTCCACATTAAAAGAGAAAAAAAGAGCACAAGTTATACTTTGAAAAGATCCTATTTCTTTGTATTTAAGATTGGGTCTCCCTGATGCACACAGAAGATGCCAGTTTAGAATAAAGACATTAAAGACCAAAAAAGACACAAGCATGTGAAATTCATGAGCCTCTCTGTTTAAGAAAATAAGTGACCAGTAACCAATAAGTCAATTTTCCAGATACAAACACAGTGCTTACCATAGCTTACAGAAACAACTGAGATTTTCCACAGTTCAGACTTCAGAGCCTAACTCTGTTTATACCAGAGGCAGACAGGGGAGTCTTCCAGGAAGCCTGGGGACTGGTAGCTCATAAAGGTTTGGCTGGTTTTGATGAAAATTAGTGTGATATGATGCACAGATGAAAGAGCAAACGGGTTTTCTTTACTTGATGAAAGCAGTGGATTCTGAAATTATGCACAGCAGGTACAGATGGAAGATACTGCACAGATTTCAAAAGATATCTCACATAGCTTTTATGCTGAAACATTTGTTTTATCCTTTTACCTCACAGCCATTTTGTGGGCAGAGGAAGAGCAAAAAGTGAGCATATTAATCTAAATAAGAAGACCTTTTATTTTACAGGGAAAGGTAAATGATGAAAAGACAATCATAAATCATGCTGCTTACTCTTCATTCATCCATTTATTAAGCAAATATTTGAGTCCCCACTATGTGCTAGGCACTTGGCTATAGCAGATTTCTAACCTTCTTCAGATGACTAAAATAGTGTCAACTGATGGCATAATCCGGGTCATTTCTAGGCAATATTGTGACGCAAACAAGATTTCTCTAGACCTTGCTCTTCCCTTTCCTGGGCGTCTGCCTCTTCCATGCCCAGAGTTAGCCTCCATTGATTCCATTTTTACTAGCACTGTACTCTCTTCTATCAGTTACAATTTCTTCCAAGCAGCAGCTTACAAAGTCCTACATCTTTAGAATCCAGTGAAAACATAAAGCATTAAGACAATGTGTATGTTTGTGTATGAGTGTGTGCATCCACAGGTGTGTGTGTAAAAAAGTATTTTGGTGTGGGAGCTCTGCTTGGAGGTCCGCAAATCACACCAGATTAGCACCATGTTCTTTATGTCCAAAATCAAATTTGTGGAAACTTCTTTGAAATCCTTAGGGTCAGAAACCATTTCTATTTCTTTGGTCTCTGCATAATAGATATTCAATAAATCTCTTCTATAATAATTTAGAAATTTTCATTCATTCATTCATTCAGTGTTTGAGTATTTACCTGTGTTGTTCTAGGGGTTTGGGGTGCAGGAATGAACAAATTAGACGACAAAAAGTCTTTATCCTTATGGAGCTTCCATTCTAGTGGGGGTACAATGACACTGAGAGTAAGCATCATAAATAAGAAATTGTGTAGTTTGTAACAATGTACTAATTTCCAAGTGAAAACAAAAAGAGAGTAGCAAAAGGAAATTGGAGAGTGTGGAGGGGTGGGAAAATGGCAACTTTAAGTAGAATGGCCAGAGTACACTTCATTGAAAAGCTGACATTGGAGCAAATACTTGAAGGAAGTGAGGAAATTAGACACTTGGCTATTTAGAAAAGAGTATTCTAGACTGAGGTAGAGTCTGTGTAAGGGCCCTGAGGTGAAGAGTACGTGGTGCGTTCCAGGAACCACAAAAAGGCCAGTAGACCGGGAGCAGGGTGAACAAAGGGAAGAGAAGCAGGCATTGAGCTCAGAGGGACCATAGTGTGTGGGGTCTGGAAAGACACTGTAAAAACTTTGGCTTTTGTTCTGATTAAAATAGAGAGCCTGTAGGGCTTTGACTGACATGATCTTATTTATCATTTCAAGGGATCTTTCTGGCTGCTTGGGCAAGAGCGGAAACAGAGACCTGGGAGAGGAAATTCAGCAAGTCAGTTTCTTCGTTTAGTTTACTTTAAATGGATAACTCTGATTCCCTTCAGTAGAATCTCCCTGTCTCAATTAAGCTGCGCAGGTGGAACATCGATACTTCTTTGCAGGCATAAAATTGATGAATCCTGTGTTTGAGGGCAGTGGAGTCTCCATCTTAAGGGAAAGGATGAGCAGGGAAGGGCACATCAGGTAGTTTACTGCACGTGGCTCCTGTGGGGTTGTCACCTTGGAAACACCAGTGGACCCGTAGCAACAACAGCAGTAACAACATAACAGTTCCTGGGCCCTAAACCAAAAAATTAAATCAGAATCCTATGGTTGAGGCTCAGGCTTTCACTAGTTCATTTGAGAAACCCCCCAAGCGATTCTTACGAGCAGCCAAGCATGCTAAGTCACTGGGCGGCATTTGAAGCTCTAGAAATCCATCTTCTACATATGACTTCCAAGATTACTTCAGCCATCTCCACTTATTTTTAACCAAATGGCAAGGAAAAAGGAATAGCATGTCCAGGGCTAGTGCCTTTTAAGCAGAAGTGGCACACCTCACTTTTCTTTTCACATTTCAGTTGTGAGAAGTGAATCTTTTGTCCATACCTACTCCCAAGGGAGGCTGGGAAATATTGTTGAGTTGGGCATCTATATGGAAACAATGTGTGTTGTGAGGCCGGTCAGGGGACAAATGAAAGGGTTTGTCCTATTATCTCCATATCCAATAAGCGGAAGATAAGTTTGGGAATGACTTGATATGGGCCAATTCTTGTTTTTGCATCTCTAGTCCAGCCAGTTACAGATGAAAACTGAGGTCCAAAAAAGCTGAAAAGCTACAACACTTGAATTGTGAAAGATTTTCTTTTCTTATCCATTCTGTTTCAAAATAACATTTGAAAGGAATTGAGTTGACTATGAATGTAAGAATAACGACATAAGAATTTCCTCAATTGATTGTTTCCACAGTTTCTATACTGACACTGATACAAGAAATTTGGGGAATGGGAGGGATGGGGGTAGTTTCACAGGATATTGTCCTGCTATAATGATTAACCTTGGTTTGTTAAATACATAACCTATTCAATCTCCCCTGTACTAGAGATCCAGTATTGTGAGTTTTCTTCAATGTAGTGGGTTGAAAATAGAGCATCAGAGTCTGCATCTGTTGCTTGAATTGTCTATTACAAACAGTGGTTGTTAGGCAAGAAGGCTGGAGATTTCAGGCACAATCAGTGGGTGCCCTGACAGTCAGGGGTAGGCAGAGAGTTGGAGGCTGGCACAGGGAATGCCATGTTGGATGAAAAATGGTACTCCCTGCATTTGTCCAGCTCACAGCAAGCACAAAGTAACACTCTGTGGAAGCAAGTAAAGGAAGAGAAGAACGAAAGAGAAAAATAAATTTTCATTTTGGAACAACCAATTTGAAGTGGTACAGGGATCTGATAAAAGCCTGCTTATATCAGTTCAGGGTGATTAAATAATTAAGAGCAAACATGTTTCGTAATCCAATAATGACAGCTGCTTCTTTTGAACCTATGATTGTAGCAATTGTTCTCTTAATAAAAGAGATTAATTGACTTTCCCAAGGTCACATAGATTCATATCCAAGACTGTCAACTTCATCAGACTTTGTCTTTTAATCTTGCTTGATTGGTTTTATTTTATTATCTAACTTTCCCTGGGTCTATAAGGTCTCTTTCCAAGTAGATATTAAGTTCTGTGGACCTCAAGGAGCCCGAGCATTACCGCTCACAGCAATTCTTTTCCTATAGTGTTCTCAAAGAATGTTTATTAAATAAATGCGTGAAAATGAAACAATATATAAAGAAGTTCCACTCATCTTCATGCCAACCAGAATATATCCTTTTATAACTCACACTATTCTTCCAGAATAGCATATCAAATTGTGGGAACTTTTAGAAAATGTTTCCCCCAGGAGTAGTCAGGTTATCTCTGATGGGTTCATTGCTTCAGCAAATATTTTCCCATTGAACTCTTTAAAAGTAACTTCTCTTATCTTCAGCTGGGTGAAAAATGGCTTGATTAGAACTACATGTGTGCAATTCTCCTAATGTAACTGTGTATAACATCTGCTGTCATTTGTTTTTCTTATTAAATTGTAACCTGTGAGGCAGGCTGGAAGCTTAGTGGTAGCATTACTGCAAAGACGTGAGCCAATTCCCAGTCTAAATGCCAAACTACAGAGGGTGTAGAAAAGCTAAGTTAAGCTTTAAGATCTCAAATGGATTTTATGGTAGTCTCTGACACTGGTCATCTTAAGCAATAGTGAAACATAGCTGTGGTGTTTGAGTATTTTCTGGCATTTAAGGTATAGATCTTTATGGGGATCTGCTCTCATCTCAAATGGATTTGAAGTAGGGGTGGGGGAGAGGGTTTTTGTCTTTTTTTTCGCTGATATAACCCTAACATAGAGAATAGTGCCAGGAACACAGTAGGTTCTCGATAAATATCTGTTGACTTAATGCCCAAATGACATGGGGATCATTTCTGTCTCCATGGAAGTGTCTTGGAAGGTGGGGGTGGATAGGGGCAGCAAGGTTACTAAGTTCTCACTTTGATGATTGATGAAACTCTATTACTTATTGCAGAATATATATATATATATGTATATGTATATATATATATATTTGCGGGGAGGGGGGTGACGCACCATGTGGCTTGTGGGATCATAGTTCCCCAACCAGGTATCAAACCCAGGCCTTTGGCAGTGAAAGCATGGAGTCCTAACCACTGGACTGTCAGGGAATTCCCTACAGAATGTATTTTTAAAATTTATTTCTTCATTTTGGGGCAGGAGAATCTAATAGAGCAATGGAAATGTCGGTGCTTTTAAAACTTTAGGCTATTGTTCTAAACAAAATGTCAACATATCTATCACTGAAAAGAAATTTCTCAGAGAAGAGAAATTATAGCTTCAAGAAAAAAATGTTGGGCTACAAAAGGTTGTCATATCCTTTATCCTGTATTCTGATTGAGAAAGCCAGTAACTGAAAGAGCAGAAGAAAGAGGGAGAGATAGGAAGGAGGGTCAGAAGGGAGAGAGAGAGAGGAAGAGAGAGAGAGAGGGAGAAGGAGGAGGAGGAGAAGAACAAGGAGGAGAAGAGAAGAACAAGAGCAGGGAGGAGGAGGAGCCTTGGATAAAGCTATTGTGGTATTTTGGGAGTGAGAAGGCTCCTCTGATAATACAGGGATTCTTAAAGTTTTATCAGTGGAAGTATTAGAATAAAGAGGTTTGTGAATTTTATTAAGGTAGTTGATTTTTTTTAAAAGGAGAAAAAACAATGCCATTCCTACAACAGCAAAGCATTTCAGTAATTGTATCTTCTAGTGTCTTAGAAGGGGCAAAAGAAATCAACTTTTACTCTCAAACCTAGCTGGATAGCATGTTAATTTAAAAATATTTCTTAGCATTCTATTACTATCAACATTGACAGATGAAGCTGGAGTAAAGCTATATGAAATCTTGCAGGTACAAAGATAAAATATTAAGTGGCACACACCAAATCCCAATATTTCTGGATTAAGAAAGCTCCTGCTCATTGATATAGTCACTCTATACTCACCATCTTAAGTAGATACATACCAGGGGCAGAGGTAGTCAATCAGAAAGTGATTAGTAATATTTAGAAGTATTTGACTTTTAAATTAATAGTCACAAATTTTATATGTAAAACCAATTTCCTATATCAAAATTTTAATCTAACTTCATAGATCAGGCACTTTGCATTAAGAACTAATACTGTATCAAACAAAATCAAGTATATCTGAAAAGTGTGGGTCTTGTCCATTAGAATAGTTCCTAAGTGATGTCATGCTAAGCCTCTGACAAAAATATTAATATTTGATGCCAATAATTTTTCCATTGCCAATCTAAGTACATTCTGTATTAACGTGAAAATCTACCTGGTATTTGGTCATTTAAAGTATAATAAATATATCACTAAGATTTGCAACTTGATATCTGAACTAGTGATCTAAACATTTTTACTTGCACATCTTTTCACTATAAATATTTAAGTGTATACTCCCAACATAGTTATTTTAAAAAATTACAATATATGTAATTTTATATGTAATATATACATTTTATAAAGTATAAATGAAATTAAAAATGATGAAGTAGAACTATTTTTTTATGTATATATATATATCCTTACCTAAAAGAATTGACTTGCACAGATGCTAAGTTGCATGTATCCTGCTTTGGAAACCACTGATCTAAAGACTGTCATATTCATAACAGTAAGGGTATATAAGGAACAAAAGATACAGGTCAGTATCTATGGTGAAAATGGAGCTTTTAGTAATATCTATGAAGAAAACACAAAATACTTCAATGGAATCATGGCAGGAGTCACTCTGGAAAAGTGGATATATAACAGTGGTAAGGTAATTTATGATTTGTGAGTCTAAGATGTACTGTCAAGATTTCTTATCCTGCTTCATCAAAATGATCACCTGATTCTGTATGGGGGTGTGTGTGTGTGTGTGTGTGTGTGTGTTTTCATACCTGTAGAATGTACAAAAGGCTACTATGTAATGAATTTCTAAAAGTCACTTAATATAAAAGTTTAGTTCAAAAAGAGTGGGCAAATTCTTATAGTAAAAACTGTTTCTCTTCTAATGACACCATGCGAAACACAATGAGTTCCAGCTTTATTTTGCCTTTTGTGCCTTTCTAGTGCTTCATGCTATATCATAAAACCATAATTTAAGTACAGCCTTAGCTGAGAATTTCCTCATTTATTTTTCAAAAGTAATGCTGTAAAAATCACATCCAGGAACATTATAAATCACATATTACTATACTGAGATACTTAACTAAATCCAGAGGCATTCTTGCTTTTCAAGTAAATATGAATTCTGTCTTGTTTAAATATGTACCCAGAATTAGTCCCATAAATTATTTTGCCTTTTGTCACTAAATAAGTACACACGTAAACACACACACACATTTCAACATGGATATTATTTTGGAAATTGACTGTAACTAAATACTTAGACACTTTCAAAGATTTTTTTTTAAATAAATGGATCATCTGGATTTTTTTCAAGCCATTAAGTCCACGCTATGAATACAGCACCAAGTGAGAGACAATATTCTGTACACACATTGGAAAGGCAAAATAAATGTGTTTTTAAAATAAAATTGCGTACTTTTAGCTTTCTAATGTTAATAACAAGTGAGTTCTCCATTACTGGCAAATAGCCATACAAATTTCTGTTTAGAAATAGAGGCCCAACGGCAGATATAAGTGAGTATTTGGAGACCGCACATTTAATTATCTTCAGGGGTAGCACATTATTTCTCCTGAGAAAAGAGTTCTGAAACAGGTCAATCCCCAGCAGGTACCTGGGCATTATGGGGGTACCAGAGTGTCACTCCATCACTGAAAAATGTCCTAGGAATATTTGAACACCGGGGGAGAGAGATTTTTTTTAATGTGACTTTAAAAAATTCTTCTTCTTAAGCTTCCCGATCCTCCTATATCATCATCCCAATGACATGACCAGTTGTCATTTTACTTTCTGTCTACGTAACCTCATGCACAGCTAGGAAATAATGATTTAGGACTTGAAATTCAAAACATAATGGTGTTCCTGTTTTTTCATTCCTCATTTTACTCAACACCCCTGCAGAGTTGATGCAAGTACCGAGCTCCCTTTGAAGTCAGCTTGCATCATCTTTGATGGAGTATAAAGCAATAGGAGATACTGACTGCAGTTTTGAGCATCTCAGTTCCCAACTCAGATGATGCCCAGACATTTGTCATTAAATGCGTGGCCTGAGCAAATCCTTGGAAGAATTGCCAAGCAGTTAAAATTGGCAGGTATAGGCTACACATTTCTACAGTAAAAGTATAGAAAAGAAAAATGTTAACCTGTTTTTAAAGCAGTTTATCTCATATTCCACTTAGGTTATTCTTACTGTGAATGATTTTGTAACACATTCTTTTTATGTGGTTCACTTTCTCAAATACTTTTCCTGCTTTGTGAAGTTATGTTAAACATATATATATACATATATATATATATATATATATATATATACCCAAAACATTTGAGACCTTGAAGGATGATGTTCATTGTTTACATAAAGGTAAAATAAGAGTGTATCTGTGGATGAACACTGGGAGAGTGGTTTTTTAATACACTTTGCTCTCAGCAATAATTCTATACCATAGAGCGAAATTGAGAATAATTTGGAGATAAAAGAAAAGCAAGGCATTCGATCGTGAACATTTTCTGCATTTATGGTAGGCACTAGTACTGATCACCAATCTCTGGTTCTTGTGTTCTGTGAGGCACATTGGAACCTTGTGCTTCTTTGCCCCCTTGATGGTGGGTTTTAGTCGTGTGACATGCTTTGAGCAATAAAGTATGAGCAAGGGGGCTAGGCAATGCCTTTGATTACTTGCACACTTTTCTTGGTCTTCTGCAGAGACGATCATGGAAATTATGTTTGCCATGAGGTCAAAGCACACTGTCACACCAAGTAAACATGTGGAATACAGGTGCTGTAGAAAGTGACCCAGGAGGCTGAGGTGGACGTGCCTGATTAAAAATTTAATTTTTGTTGTGTTAAGCCACTGAGATTTTAGTGTTGCTTGTTGCCACAGCACAACTTAGCCTTATCCTGGCTGATGTATATATGCATATACTTTTATACACAGGTAACCTTTGAGTAACATGGGTTTGAACTGTGTGGGTCCATTTATACTCACTTTTCTTCAGTATATATGTACTACAGTACTGCACAATTCATGGCTGATTGAATCCTGAGATGCAGAACCACAGACGTGAAAGCCCTACAATAAAGCTGTGTGGGGATTTCTGACTGGGGAGGGTTGGCACCCCACCCCCACATTGTTCAAGCATTAATTGTATATAGAAGCTTTTTGTGTGTATACACACACACACACACAAGATTTTAAAGCAAATAAATTCAATAATTATAACAACACAAGACAAAAGATATCAAAAATCGGCTTGTGAAATCACAGGATACTTTTGTGATTCCCAGTGACCTCAGTGGAATATACTGTATATAGTTCTGCAGTAAATGTCTCCAAGCCTTCTTTCGCTAGGCACTTAACATTCTACTCTTATTAGGATAATCACATTAATTTCTCTTGCCTTGTACCCTTCTGCAATTGGAGTCGTCAGAATCATTACATTTTTAATGATAACAAAGAATACATTTTTATTGTTGGGTAAAAAAGGATCTCAAAGGAGAGAGCCTAGCAGGTAACAACTCTGGAGGAGTTAAAAGAGCAGAGTTTCTTGTAGGGGATGTCTAGTTGGTCTGGGTGGTTGGATCATGGGTTAGAAGGCAGCCAGGAGTGGAGAGGAGGATTGTGGCAGAAAATGCTTGTGGATAATTCTTTCCTGTGTTGCCTCACGTCTATATATCACAACAAGATATTACATTCCATTAAGCTCTACAACATTTCCATTAAAAACACAATCTGAATCCTAAGATGAAAATACTGACTACCAGGAACATAAGATTCTCAGAGAGCTTAGCAAACTGTATGCTAAATTGCAGACAGACATGTTAGTTCCCTTTGAATCAGTAATTTAAATCTTTCCCCTTATTTTTCCATCGAATTTTCAGCAGGTCACTCTCAAGTCAAAATTTAATTTTATGTGGTTGAAGTGGTAGAGCCAAAATGAAATTGCATGCTGTAGGGGGAAGAATTTTAACCTACTTTTAATAGCCCCTTTGAAAGATACTTTGAAGACATGACCTACTCTCATAGTATGTTGACTATCTGAAGAATGAATTATTATATCCTTGTCAAATTTTAAATAGCATGCTGTTAAAAATATTAGTCACACAGGGGGCTGTTTGACAGTAATGTCACAGAAAAGCTCTGGCCTATATGAACAGACAGAGCCTGCCACTTAATATCATATTTCCATGGAGCTCTGCCTTCTGCGGGCATCCACAGAGATGTGAGGGTGGGAAATCGCTTCAGTTTTACTTGGAACGTTGGCGGGACTCTGCCAGCTGATGCTGAGGGGCCTTGTGTTTCCCCTCTGCCTGCCCTTCCCCGGCAGAGCTTAGCGGAGAGCCTAAAAGAAATGAAAAAGCTAACATTTCAAGTGGGAAGAGTTTCTTTCTTTTTATAAAAAAAATACATCCAAGAAATATGAGTTGAGATCTAGACTAGAGGTTGTAAAGAAAATGATCCAAAGAATTCCTTTTAAAAGGCAGTTTTTTTTTTTTTTAAAGCCTAAAAAATAAGATTAGAAACTGTCTTGGATGAGTCCAACTGTGATTAAAAAAATAAACCTTTTGTGGTTAAGTCAAGAATTGTTCCCCTTTTTGTTCTTTGACTTTTCCTTGCAGAGAAAGGGGCAATCTTTACTTAATCAGAGCGAAGCAAGAATCACTGAGGCAGCGGAAGCATCATACAGGTGAAGGTCAGGCCAATTTTCCGCAAGTAATGCCGTTTTATCACTCATCCAACAAAGATTGGAGCCTTTTTTTCCTTGATCCTTTTGTGCTTTCCCCTCTTACTTTAACAGATCTGAACAAACCAGAGATTCTTCATCCAAAAGTTCCATTTAGCTCCATTTATTTCAAATCCTCCAAATTTCACATCTTGATGTTACAGCAACTTACGGGTAATGTAAAATCCATGTATCAAGCAGGAAGGCAAAGTTACGTAAAAACAGAATTGACACAGGACACTGATTGTTTTCATTGGTCCTTTGCCCTCCAGCGCTGGGCTTCACCTCAACCCTTTTAGTTTCTAGGGTTTCTGTCTTCTGTGTGTCTACAACACATGAATGTCCTTGATGAGACAATGAGTTATAAATTGAATGATGTTACTCTTGGAAACTGGTTGAGAAGCAGGATGAGAAGCTAAGACTATAAAACAAATACTCACCCTAGCGACGTGTGGTATCCTAAACAAATGTATTCAGTTGCCTCTCAGTAACTGCTACAGAGCTGTAACACTCCAGCTCACAATGCTACTCTTGTAACCTGTTTACTCCTGGGAGTAGATTTGGTGTTGCCACAATGGGATACCAACAGGAGGAAATGGGAAAAGTGATGTTTTGCAAGACAAAGTTAAGAATGAGTTTAATAATTTTAAAAAATCATCTTATTTTAAAAAGTATATCCTTTTGATTTATAAGCAGCACTAAGGCACTGCTTCTTTTTTTTTCTTCAGATCTTTATTGATATATAATTGCTTTACACTGTTGTTGTGCCAGTGTCTGCTGTACAACAGTGGTTCAGCTGTATTTATACATATATTCCCATATCCCCTCCCTCTTGAGCCTCCCTCCCATCTCCCTATCCCACCCCTCTAGGTCATCACCAAGCATCGAGTTGATCTCCCTGTGCTCTGCAGCAGCTTCCCACTAGCTAAATATTTTACATTTGGTAGTGTATATATGTCAGTGCTTTTTAATCCTGGCAGCTCTGACTCAGTTTTCCCCTGTCTGAGGAACTCTGGATTATCCTGGCTTGCTTACCCTGCCCTCTCTCCACCTATCTCCTTCCATTGATCTTTTTTTATCTCACATCTTTACTTGCCAAGTGTTTCTCTCTCCTTTTTCCCTTTCTTCCTTCCCCAGAGCCCAGGTGAGGGGATGGCTGCTTTCAGATGGAGGGATCCATCTGGATAATTTCCCCTCTCAAAGTGGCTTAAAGTAGGTTTTTAAAGCTAAAAATTCAAAGCTTCATGAACATACTGAAAATGTTATTTTGAGAAGACTGTAATGAATCTCTAAATGCTAGTCATTTGAGTTCTTTAGAGATGAGTAGATTAATGTCTCTGAGAGGATCAATACTCGTATTTAATCATAAACACTTTGTATTCATTATAAAAGATCCAGAATTATTTGCGGGCATTTTATCAGCAAGTCAATTCATATTACTCTCTATCTTGAAAGAAAAATAATTGAAAATATCACCAAGTTTTCCTTTATTTTGGAATATACTTTCTATCACCCATTTTGAATCAATGAACTTTTACAATACATATATTTGCTTCCCATTCTCCAGAGTTCCATTTATCTTCAAATGGAACAATTTCAAACCACGTTTTTAAAAAATTATTATTAGAAGAATTCAGTGACTTCCAGTTCTATCACAAATGTGGCTAAAATAAAAATGCTTACTTGGTAGCTTTTTATTTCATTCACAAAGCAGTTTTCAGAAACCAGTAATGTACGATTCCTTGTCTGGCACAGTGAACAACAACATTTTTTTCTCTCTCAGCCGATGTTTGTATGCTCAGTTAACCAGACTTTGTACGCTGTCTCTTCTAAGGGTTGTAGAAATTTAAATACAGTAAATGCTCTATGACATTGCTGCTGTTGTGAAGTTAATTCTTTTCCTCGAGGAGATCAGTTCACAATTACTTCAGGGCAGTCCATACAGGCCATCTTAGTTGGCCATTAATTAAGCAATAAGATATGACAGGCGGTGTATTTCTGGGCCATTTAACATATCTCTTGAGAGATTTTTTTAAAGCAAGAGGTTAAAGGTCAAGTGACTTTAACCACTTGAGAAGTTCACTGCCAGAAATTTTCTATCACTACAAGAACATTTAAATGTAAATGATTGAGACTAAGACAAATGTAGGGAGTTTTTAGTGTATAGTTAGGAAATCAAGCCAAAGCAATTAAAACAAAAAGACTAATGGAAGTACTGTACATTGTACTACAGTTTATCACACAACATCTCATTTAATTTTCCCAATGACCTTGTGAGGTGCCTCTTACCCCCGTTATACAGTTAAATATTATTGGATTCCAAGTTCTTGATTTAGTTGACCTAAAGCATTGCTCTCCCCTACCCAAACCCTAACTTCTTTCAATGAGAGCAAAGATCTTTTGAGAAAACATGGCTGTCCATGGGCTACAAGAAAACGAGTTCTCCAGACTTCACAACTCTTTTTTTTTAGTGGGTTTTGCAAAAATTAATAACAGAGTTCATTAAGCAAATCATTAATTAACCCCATAGATTGAAGAAAAAATGTAATAGTAGACATGCTAGTCAAGCAATCTGGAAGAAACTTTTGGGCTTCACTGGACAATATTAAGATTTGTCTGGAAAATGCCCCACTATGCTGAGATTCTTTCTTGTTAACATTGTCCTACTTATGTACTTTATTCCATCTCCCTTGGTCCAGGCACTCATTGTCCACATCTGGCTCCTAGATGCTGTGCTCAACCCCACTCTTGCTGTATGTTTGGACACACTTTATTAGTTTCTCTTATTTTATTTTTTTAAAATTTATTTAAAAATTTTATTTTATACTGGAGCATAGTTGATTAACAATGTTGTGTTATTTTCAGGTGTATAGCAAAATGATTCAGTTATACATATACATGTATTTATCCTTTTTCAAATTCTTTTCTTATTTAGGTTATTACAGAATATTAGGAAGTGTTCCCTGTGCTGTACAGTAGGTCCTAGTTAGTTATCTATTTTAAATATAGCAGTATGTACATGTCAACCCCAAACTCCCAATCTATCCTTCCCCTTCACCCTTCCCCGCTGGTAGCCATAAGTTCGTTCTCTAAACCTGTGAGTCTGTTTCTGTTTTGTAAATGAACTCGATTAGTTTCTTATTGTGAAAGAAACATGGTCACTCTCTCTTAGAATTAATGGGTTAATTTTTCCTACGTTACCCCTGACCCCTCACTTAGCACTCAGCATGCTTCAGACTCAACCTCTCAATTCTATCCATCTTTCTTGAGTTTTCCTAATGCTACTGATTCCCACCTTTCCCTGCTTAATTGTTTTCAGTAGAGATACCTTGATAAGCAACACCAAATTTCATTTTACATTTCAAGTGCTTAACATGGTATCTGATATATATTCTATGCTCAATAAATAATTGTTTATTTGCTAAATTGATGTATGAATAATTTTTTGGATCCAAAATTTCAAAAATTCCAAACATTAACTAAATAGTAACCAGCATAGAATATTCTTTAATATCTAATTTAACTTTTTATCATGGCTCATTTTAGCTTCCTGAACTCACTTTCACTTTTAATATGCCCAAGTATTAGCTAGATTTTATTTCTTTGTCTTCATTGAAGCATTTTTTAATGTCAGCTTCTGTGACACACCACTCACCTTGTTTTATTGTGTCTAATGACTTCATTCATTCATTTATTCAATATCTATTGAGGATCGACTATACTTCTATCTTTTTTCACGTTTTCAAGATTACAGTTTTAGCAGCACTCAGTAGCTTTATACTGAGTTAAAATTGTTTCCAGATTCTCACCCTATATTATTTCTGTCTTAATGTTCCAAAATTGTACAGTTTTATTGTGTGTGTCTGTGTACATGTGCACATGTATAGTCCTGTATGTATTCCAGGTCACAATTTGTTGAGTCAGTTATCATGCAGGTGACATTTTAAACCAAAAGAATGCCCTTTGGTCACTCTTTTAGTCAAACTTAGAGGAAATTCACAGGTATGGTTTTCTGTTTTCTCCATTTCAAAGAGAACCCTTGTACATTTTCTCATTTAACTCTAGGTGAGTTCAATCAAACAGTAATTGAGGCTCTCTCAAGTTTTTGAAAGGGGATTTTGATTTGAAATGTTGAAGGGGGTAACTGTTTTCATAGGACATGTGTTTGTGAGGATGTGGGCAGTCCTAGAGGATCTGGACCTCTAGGACCAGTGTTCTCGTGTTCTCATGGGGCTGAGAAGGGTGCCTGTCTGAGGGAGGAGCCAACCTAAAGCGATGAAGACCTAAGAGGCGGAGAGAAGCAAGCTGACTTCTGATGTCATTCCTTGAACTTCTGGATCTAGTTTTTCTCCCAGTTCTTAGTAATCATGCAAACCAATAACAATTCCATCTATCTCTTTTCTTTACACCATTTTGAGCTTCTAAATTCTATTTCACTCTCTGTCACAAGAAACTAATATGATGAGATGATATTCATAAAATTTTGATTATAATAGAGATGAATTGTAGGACTCAAATAAATTACCTTCTCCGAAATCTATTACCCAAAATATTGACCCAGTATTCAGATTTATTCTGTAAAAAATGAATATCACTTTTGAAAGGACTGTTTATATGTACAAGTCACCCACATTTTGGAATCTCTGTGCGTATTTGCAATCATTTAGATTTCAATAGGTCCCAGAGAATTATGTCTAATGAAACTGGTGAAGGAAAAGGTATTTTCAAAATTCAATATTATTCTATCCTTGATGATGTTCCCAGGGTGAGTGATATAAATTACCACAAATATGTTGAACCTAGATCAAGTGTAGTTCTCCAAATATAAATTTATGGTTGAAATAGGCTTCCAACAGTTTCCTCAGAGTTCTTTTATAAGGTGGATTAGATAGAATGTTTAACACATGTCTTTCATGGTTTCACTGTAAAGGAAGACTTGCAGCAGTCAAATTATGGTGTCACATAAAAATTTACTCAACAAAGTCTTCTTGTAGAAATCTCAGGCAAAATAGTGTCTTTATGGGGAAGTGTTTGAGTGCTACTTCCTGTTTAAATGCAGTTCCATGGCGACCATGCATTTTGAGGTCCAATATTGAGACCAAACTTCAAGGTATATTTTGTTCATCTTTTCTAGGTATCTGAGGTCTGCACAAATATTAAGCTTTTATCCTTAGAATGCTTTTTCAGACCATTGCCAGGAAGAACTGATCTGCTATATTACTGCAGATGGCTGTCTCTAATACACCAATAGTTATTAAAGGCTCAAAACATGGGCTCTTAGATCCCCCCCCCCAATTTTCCTTTTTTTTCATTTGTAAAAGGCTTCTATAAGAATTACTGTACATGTACAAAAAGGCCCCATTTAGAAAATAGTTTGTGAATCCCCATTCTGTACAGTAATGGTCCATATAACTGTATTAAGTCACTTCCTTTAATAGGGAGAGTGCCTTTTTAGTTTGTGAGAACTATGCCCCTGCTGAGGTTTGAACCAGGTACCCTTGGATCTAAAAGCATTTGCTTTCCTCTTCAGATAAAGTGAAATCTTCTTAAAAGGGGATTGGAGGGAGGTGGGAGTTCTCTGACTTTGGAGCCATATTTCTGGCAATTTTATTTTTCTTTCTGAGTTGCTTTCTTGGTCTCTTCCCTCCATCCTTTGTTTTATCTGTTCTAGGATCTTTTATCATTGCATCATTTGGCTGGTGTTGGCTTTTAAAATTATGAATATGAACCTCTGCATCTAAGACCAGCATTTAATATCTAATAATGGCAATGTTGTTGAGCTAAATAATCTGTAAATGCCAGGTCCCAAACTTGGGCTAGAGAATCTCTAATATTCTCCCACCTCTAAGAGTCCATGAGTCTAAGTTATTTGTGTCAAGTTAAAGGTGGAAATATTTTTTTTCCATGGAAGAATGACCATGTAGTGCTTTAAGTTGGATATTTTCTATGCATTGCTTCATGGTAGCCATTTTGCCAACAGGACTTCTAGAATACTCTTCTTAAAAATATATTGTGGTAGTTAAAGAAATGTTTAATCTCATATGTCCCCTCAGATTTTCATTGTATACCCGCTATCCAAATTCTAGTGGTCTTGCAATTCGTGACGTAACATGTCATCATTCTTTGCAGATCTCACCATATTCAAAAAGGTTAAACAGGCAAATTGTAGATACTTATGAGCTTTTATAATTTGCACTTGTTTTATTCTCAAAACTAGATGGTGTTCCAAATGTTTTCTAAGCAAAATAGCGTGTGGGAGTCTCCAATAAATAGAACGGATTGGATAATAGGCTATAATATTGCAGTAACCAAAGTGATTTTCCTCTTCTTTTGTCATAGCACAGTTCCACTCAGATTACAATAGCCACAGGAAACCAGGGTTTAGATCCTTAGTTGCCATTGTTTCATCATTAAACACTTCTTAAATGTTCACAATATGCCAGGTGCTTTATGGAACATATAAAGGCTAGTTCTTGCATAGGAGGAAAAAGTTTATTCAAGGATGACATTGGACACATTGTAATTACTCCCACTGGAGCCATATATATGTAGCAAAAAGGGTTTCTGGGTACAGGAAAGAGAATTTATCAGAGCATGTTTTCTTTTTGTTGCAATGCCAGCTCTAATTCTTCACCCATCACTCTCTGAGGCCACGCTTGTAACAGTTTAGATCTGAACTTGGTAGTTCATTCAAGATCAGAGTATGAAAAACGTTGTTATTTAACAGGATCTTTTAAAGCCAGGGGAGCCTCTATGGGTTCTTTCTTGGACAGTCTGCAACCCAGCTCAAAGTTCCTGGAGTTACCTTGTATTTGAATGAAGTCACCAGCAACAGCTAATGTTGCAGGAAGGGGGACTCCTTCCAGGGCCGGAGCGGGGCTCTTTAACACTTGGAAATGAATTGTCGGAGACACACATGCTGACAAAGCAAGAGACTTTATTGCAAAGAGGCGCCCCGGTGGAGAGCAGGAGGGTAAGGGAACACAGGAGGACTGCTCTGCCACGTGGCTCGCAGTCTTGGGTTTTATGGTGATGGGGTGAGTTTCCAGGTTGTCTCTGGCCAATCATTCTGATTTAGGGTCCTTCCCAGCCAAGATGGACTCCAGTGAGGAGAATTCTGGGAGGTGGGCAGGACATGTGGACTGGCGTCTCATTTTGACCTTTCCCGTATTCTTCTGGTTGGTGATGGCTTGTTAGTTCTGTGTTCCTTACCAGGATTTCCTGTCCTAAAACAACTCATGCAAACTGTTACTGTCTGCCTGGCCAGGGTGGGTGGTTTCAGTCTGTGTTTCCTCTAACACTAAGACATTGAGGTTCAAAGTTTACCTGAAATCAGGCTGAACCCACTGCAGAGTCTTGGTACCAGAGAGTAATACCAGTTCTACATTAGGCTGGAAGACAAAATCTAAAAATAAGTGCTCTTTAATTATCTGTAGTCTCTTTAGTGTCAGATCCAGTTTACTATTACAATATGTATATGAATGTCCAGCAAAGTGCTTGCAACATAACAATTATTCAATAAATGTGGAAAAAAGGAAGTTCCAAGAACTGTAGTAAGAAAATATGAATTATGATCCCTGACCACGAGGAAATGAAATTAATATTTGCAAACCAATTAGACACCTTGATATTGTGAAGTACTGGGTCTGAATTCTGTTTCCCTAACCTAGACTTTTATGTACTACAAAATGTCAAAAATAGTTTTTCTTTCAGGGCCAGTATTAGGCGTTTTTTAAGTTTTTGGGGCAATAAGAATGTTCCACTGAACTGTTGGCAAAAGATTTCTCCCTGCTCAATTGTTTTCTGGAAGAAAAAAAATTTTTTTAAAGGAGTTCATAATTTCAGTAACAGAGATAAAGGGCTTAAATTCTTTGTTTTGCTAATTGAAAGAGTTAAGATAAAGAGATTTACCAGTTCCTTTCTTGTTTCTCTGGATCAGGGATAGGAAGGCTCTGGGTGCCTAAAGGAGGTACCATAAATACCTGAAATAATGCAAGAGTACAGAAAGGGGACGTTAAATTTTAGACTTCTTGCTTCTGTGTGAAAAAGTAAACATAAAAGTTGTTTATGTTTACATAAACATAAAAAAGTAAACTTAAAAGTTGTTTTAAATAATCACGAGCACCATCTCCAGTTGAGAATTTTGGTCATTTTTATATAATTTTATATTCCTGTTCAGTAGTGTAAACATCAAGAACACAATTCTCTCCAGGCAGGTTATTGCCTTCCCAAAGTCGACTCAATGTAGTCAATACCTTTCCTTTCCACCTTCAATTCTTTATTAAAGAGGCGTAATTATCAGCAAACACGTTTTTGTAGAAAGATAGGGGAGAGAAAATTGCAATTTAAAGTCTTGTAAATGATTACTTTCCACTGTATCTTCCTTAAATTGATTGCCCTGTCATCTACTGCAGATAACTAGCACCTTGAAAGAGGGAGACTCCTTAAGGTGCAACCAGAATAAAATTCTCTCTCTTCTCTCCCTGGTCCCTCTACTCTCTGCCACTGTTACCTTAATCATTCAGACCTCTTCTCCAGACTTGTTTTCTCTGCTGCTTGCATGAAATCTCAAGCAAGTACCGTAACTTTTTCTGGACATTCTTAGACAATAAGTGCCACAGTCAATTTTGGTAGAAACAAGTTCTTATAGATGTTATGAAAATGTCCCATCCAGGTAATACTAAAAATTTACTGAATTTCACATAAAATCAAAACTCCTCTTTTTCAGCATGGAACGGCTTTAGGCATCAGGCAAAGGAGAGTAAGGGCATGGTTGGCTTCATCTCTGTTACTTATCCTTAAAGCCTCCACCCTGTATCTATCTCCCTTGCTAACTTCTTCCACAGATGGAGTGAGAAAAAGGAAGAGAAATTAGAAACAGTAAAGATCATATTTGATGACATCAATTTAATCCAGTGAGGTTGTTCTTAGGAAGACACTGCAGATTCCTAACTCTGATGCTTCCAGAGGGTGACTTTATGGTTATTTGGAGAATTTCCTGCTGAGATCCTTCGATTGCCATAATCTTATGTGGTGAAGTTTCTATTCGGCTAGTTGCTCACAACTTCAATCCTCAGAGTGTAGGAGGTTCACTGCATCACTGATGAGGCTCTATCACCATTGCAGGAATCTCTCTTGGGAAAGCTTTTTTTCAGATGGGGTTGAATCGAGCTTCTTCTCACATGGTCCACATTTGGTTCATGGGAGACTCATGCCTTTGCCTCTGCCAGGTGAAGGTTCCTCGCAATGTCATCATCTCTGTTTGCTTTTCTGCTCTATAGACATTTGCAGTCATAGTCTTTAGCTTTTTAGTTTCTCATGTGGAGGTCAAAAGCCACATAATTCTAGAAGACAACCTGGTATGTTTTCTGCAAGTGATCCTTTCACACGTCTTCTATCTCCCCTCCCTTTCTTATGGGCAAGGGAAATTCACTAGACTTTCCCCAAGGAAATTCTTTCACCAGAAACAGTCATTTTTTTTCTTGGGCTCTCCTGTAAATATCTTATAAATAAATGTCCTCCTGTAAATAACCTCAAGGAAAGTGTTAAGGTAAGAATTAGAAACCTGGTTTTTAACCACTTTCTTTTCCAAGTTTTGCATAAGTGCTCTAACTCCACATTTTGGACTTCCTCAGCACCTATAATATTTATTTTCTAAGTTTGGGGTCTTGGCTAAAACTAAGAAGGGCCTTACTTTAACATCCTGTTAAGATAGTTGGTAATTAATTTACCCTTTTTTTCTTATTTGAGACGTTTTCACAGAAGCAAAACTCCTGCCTCTCTGAGGTTAAAAGCTTCTAGGAAAAAGCATGAGGACAATTAGCTAAGGAAAAGTTATCAAATATACTGCATCTATACTATTGTATTTTCAAGTGAAAATTCTTCTCAATTAAAACAATGTTAAACCTCATTATTTGTTCTCCACCTAATTTCACATAAATTCAGAGACAAAGAGCATGTCATTCTCCAGCCCTGAACTTCTGTGTCTTTCTCTGTCTGGTCAGAGATCGTGCCTTGTGTTTGCACCAAATGTGGGTACACAATATTCAGCAACATCTTGCCATATATTCTTAATCTTTGACTAAGTCATTTACTATGAGACAGAAGCAATGCCTCACTCTCCTTTTAATCAGTTTTGCCAACTTAGTATTCTTTGGAAGTTGTTTGTTATCTTTCTGCTTCTGTCAGTGAATATTAGTTATCCAATAATTCATGACTATAAATTCATACTTTAATCCATTTGATATTTCTTTAATTTTATTTCTGAGGAACATTGGAGATTTTAAGATGAATAAAGAGAAATAAGACAAGCACAAAAATGTGATGTGATATTCACACTCTGTGAATAAGATATTCAAGAAAAAATTCTGTGGGTATTTAAAAAAATGGATGCACTTTTGGTTGAGAATGGTGAGACACTAGGGACTCCTGAGAAGGAATTCCATTTCTTCCAAGCTATAAAAATATGGTAGGTAATTTCAATAGAGGAGATATTGTACCAGACTGAGGAAAAAGTACAGATGCAGTGAAAATATTGGGGCATGATCTTAGTAAAATATTTTGGTTGTATATGATATATGAAAAAGAAAAAACTAAAGAGGAAGGCTTCAGCCAGACTTGGGAGAGTAATAAATGCCAGGATTAGAGAGATTAGAATTTATTCAATAAGGAAAGTGTATAAGGGATGATATTGAAATTGCAGGAAGAGAAAATTAAATAATTGGGATAATTGTTTAGAAAGGTTAAATTGGTATTGGTAGCAGAAAAAGTTAAAAACTAAAAAATGAAATGCTTAAAAATGGAAAATAGAAAGTAAACATGAATTTAAGACAATGATCCAATCAAGAAGCAATGAATTCCTGAATGAATAAGTGTAATGGGAAGAGAAGAGAGAGAAATGAATGTAGAGGTATGTCCATGGCAGGATGGATAGGACTTGAATACTGATTGGACATGGAGATTGGAAAGGGAGAGTAGCCAGTATGCTTTTAGGATTTATACTCTGAAGGTACAATGATCCAAAATAGGGGAAAAGTCTATGTTCCAATACAAGAAATAAGTGAGGATATAAAATCAAGTGCTATTTGGTGTTCAAAGAGAGCAATCAGTTGCTGGAGAAAAGTCTTCTTCAGAAGCTTTGAAAATTGAACAAGAGTTCCTAGTAAAATTGTGAGATGGAATAGAGAATGTGCAAATAAAGGACTCTAACCATTTCCACTGTGTGTCTAGGTTTTCCTAATAAAAATACGTTACTAGAAATTATTCTGTTAAATAGTACCTAAGGTGATTAAGAGCAGGAGGAACTGAGGTTTAGATTCACTTAGGATGATATTTAAGGTAGCTAAGTCATAGAAGAAAAATACTTTTTTGAATTTGGCTTATTTTTATTTTTTCAACTTACTTTTTAATTAACAAAGAGTAAAATTCTCTATTTTTGGTGTACAGTTCTACGAGTATTGAGAAATTCATAAAGTCATGTAGCCACCAGCTAAATCAAGACACACATCCAGTCCAAAAATTTTCTCTCACTGTCCCTTTGTAGTCAGTCCCTCCCCTTACATCTAACCCTCAGCAACCACTATTTCCTATAGTTTTGCCTTTTTCAAAAGTCGTTGAGGTAGATACAATTTTAATATGGCACTCACTTCTGGTCCTAAAAACTCCCATGATTATGCTATGTTATATGGGTGGACCAAATATAATTACACAAGCCCTTTAAAAGCAGAGAATTTTTTCCATCTAGTAACAGAAAAGGAAACCAGAGATTTGAAGCAGGAGGGAGATTCAGGGTGACATCGCTAGCTTGTTGATGCGGGGTGTCATGTGGAAAGGACCTAATTGTGAATTCTAGGAACTGAGAGCACTCTCCAGCTGACAGGCAGCAGGGAAACTAACACCAGTCCTACAATCCTAAGGAACTAAACTCTGCAAACACCTGAATGAAGTTGGATGTTGCTTCTTCCCCAAAACCTCTAGGTAAGTGTCCAGCCCTTGTTTTTGTGAGGTCCTAAGCAATGAACTCAATTGAGCCTGCCTCAGATTTCTAACGATGGAAGTGTGAGCTAATAAGTGGACATTGTTTTAAGATGCTGAATTTGTGGTAATTTGTTATACAGCAACAGAAGACAACCACAGTCATATCAATGAAATGATAGAATATGTTGCCTTTGGGGACTTGCTTCTTTCATTCAACATAATGCATTGGAAGTTCATTCATATTGTCATATGGATCGCTGAGTAGTATCCCACCGAGTGAATACACCACAGTTTGTTTATCCATTCACCACTTGAAAGACATTGCATTGTTTCTAGTTTTTGGAGATTAGAGAAAGGCTGCTCTAATCATTAGTATACAAGTTTTGGGTGACAATAAGTTTTCATTTCTCTTGTACAGCAATCCAGGAGTGGGATAATTATCACTTTTATAAAATTGTGATATAAACACATAAGCATATTTTAGTTTCTTTGGAAATCACATTTTGAAAATATCCCTTGGCTCAAGACCATCATGTTTTTAGATAGTAAGGATTTCCCATTGAGATTATAAGGCAGCAGATTTGGGCTGAGATTCATTCATTTATTCAACATTTACTGATATCAGCTACTGGCTGTGTGCCAGGAATGATGTTAGGTGCCAGGGGTAAAAGATGTGTAATATATGGTCCTACCCCAAGAAGTCCATACTCTCTGAGGAAACACACATGAGGTGTACTTGTAATGTCATCTGGAAGTGGTAATGATGAAGGTATGTGAATGGTGCTCTGAGGTCACAGGTGAGGGAGTAATGAATTCTCCTTGGGGAAGCAAGCTATAGGGTGACTCTAGGTGTATAATGCCTGAGACTGAAGACTTACTATCAGGGAATATTAGCAGTGTAGACATGCACAGAATAGACCACTGGTGTCCAATTGGAGTCACTTTGAACAACCTAATGACAGATGTTTTTTCTCAAATTCTTTCAGATTTTTGGAATCCTTCCCAAATAGCTGTGTTGGAGATATAATTAAGGATAATATATAACATGGTTTTGTAGATTCCCAAAAGGAGAGATTCTCATTCTCACAGTTGTGTTTTCTTGAGAGAAGCACAGAACTGGGTAGAACAAACATGCTTCTGAATTTTCTTTTCTTTTTTTTTTTTCTGAGGGGCACTGATAAATGCAGTAAACAAAATTTCATGGCAGAATCTTTCCCATTTTGATGTTGTCTTTGTTTTGAAGTTAGTCAAGAATTGTTGCAGTACAAATATGTGTGTGTATATGTTTATTTATTTATTTATTTATTTATTTATTTATTTATTTATTTATTTATTTTGGGGGGTACACCAGGTTCAATCATCTGTTTTTATACACATATCCCTGCATTCCCTCCCTTCCTTGACTCCCCCCCTCGAGCCCCCCCCACCCTCCCCGCCCCAGTCCCCCAAGGCATCCTCCATCCTCGAGTTGGACTCCCCTTGTTATACAACAACCTCCCACTGACTATTTTACAGTTGGTAGTATATACATGTCTGCGCCACTCTCTCGCCTCGTCTCAGTTTCCCCCTCACCCCCCGCCCCCTCCCATACCCCGAGTTCTCCAGTCCATTCTCTGTATCTGCATCCTTGTTCTTGTTACTGAGTTCATCAGTACCATCTTTAGATTCTGTATATGTGAGTTAGCGTACAATATTTGTCCTTCTCTTTCTGACTTACTTCACTCTGTATGACAGATTGTAGTTCTATCCACCTCATTACATATAGCTCCATCTCATCCCTTTTTATAGCTGAGTAATATTCCATTGTATATATATGCCACATCTTCTGTATCCATTCATTTGTTGATGGGCATTTAGGTTGCTTCCATGTCCTGGCTATTGTAAATAGTGCTGCAATAAACATTATGGTACAGGTTGCTTTTGGGATTATGGTTTTCTTTGGGTATATGCCCAGGAGTGGGATGACTGGATCATATGGTAGTTCTATTTGTAGTTTTTTAAGGAACCTCCAAATTGTTTTCCATAGTGGCTGTACCAACTTACATTCCCACCAACAGTGCAGGAGGGTTCCCTTTTCTCCACACCCTCTCCAACATTTGTAGTTTCCAGATTTTGTGATGATGGCCATTCTGATCTGTGTGAGGTGATACCTCATTGTGGCTTTGACTTGCATTTCTCTGATGATGAGTGATGTTGAGCATCTTTTCATGTGTTTGTTGGCCATCTGTATGTCTTCTGTGGAGAAATGTCTATTGAGGTCTTCTGCCCATTTGTGGATTGGGTTATTTGCTTTTTTGGTATTAAGCTTCATGAGCTGCTTGTATATTTTGGAGGTTAATCCTTTGTCCGTTGTTTCATAGGCAATTATTTTTTCCCATTCTGAGGGTTGCCTTTTAGTCTTGTTTATGGTTTCTTTCACTGTGCAAAAGCTTTGAAGTTTCATGAGGTCCCATTTGTTTATTCTTGATTTTATTTCCCTGATTCTAGGAGGTGGGTCAAAAAGGATGTTGCTTTGATGGATGTCATAGAGTGTTCTGCCTATGTTTTCCACGAGGAGTTTTATAGTGTCTGGCCTTATATGTAGGTCTTTAATCCATTTGGAGTTTATTTTTGTGTATGGTGTTAGGAAGTGTTCTAATTTCATTCTTTTACATGTTGCTGTCCAATTTTCCCAGCACCACTTATTGAAGAGGCTGTCTTTTTTCCATTGTATACTCGTGCCTCCTTTGTCAAAGATAAGGTGCCCATATGTGTTTGGGCTTACTTCTGAGTTCTCTATTCTATTCCATTCCATTGATCTTCCTTTCTATTTTTGTGCCAGTACCATACTGTCTTGATCACTATGGCCTTGTAGTATAGTTTGAAGTCAGGAAGCCTGATTCCACCAACTCCATTTTTCCTTCTCAAGATTGCTTTGACTATTCGGGGTCTTTTGCGTTTCCATACAAATCGTAAGATTTCTTGCTCTAGTTCTGTGAAAAATGCCATTGGTAATTTGATCGGGATTGCATTGAATCTGTAAATTGCTTTGGGTAGTATAGTCATTTTCACGATGTTGATTCTTCCAATCCAGGAACATGGTATGTCCCTCCATCTGTTTGTGTCGTCTTTGATTTCTTTCATCAATGTCTTAAAGTTTTCTGCATGCAGATCTTTTGCCTCCTTAGGCAGGTTTATTCCTAGGTATTTTATTCTTTTGGTTGCAATGGTGAATAGGAGAGTTTCCTTAATTTCTCTTTCTGCTCTTCCGTTGTTAGTGTATAGGAATGCAAGAGATTTCTGTGCATTAATTTTGTATCCTGCTACTTTACTAAACTTATCAATTAATGCTAGCAGTTTTCTGGTAGAGTCTTTAGTGTTTTCTATGTATAATATCATGTCATCTGCAAAGAGTGACAATTTTACTTCTTCTTTTCCAATTTGGATTCCTTTTATTTCTTTTTCTTCTCTGATTGCTGTAGCTAACACTTCCAAAACTATGTTGAATAATAGTGGTGAGAGTGGACACCCTTGTCTTGTTCCTGTTCTTAGAGGGAATTCTTCCAATTTTTCCCCATTGAGAACGATGTTGGCTTTTGGTTTTTCATATATAGCTTTTATTATGTTGAGGTAATTTCCTTCTATGCCCATTTTCTGGAGAGCTTTTATCATAAATGGATGTTGAACTTTGTCAAAAGCTTTTTCTGCATCTATTGAGATGATTATATGGTTTTTATCCTTCAATGTGTTGATATGATGTATCACGTTGATTGATTTGCGTATATTGAAGAATCCTTGCATCCCAGGGATAAACCCCACTTGATCGTGGTGTATGATTTTTTTAATGTGCTGTTGCAGTCTGTTAGCTAGTATTTTGTTGAGGATTTTTGCATCTATATTCATCAGTGATATTGGTCTGTAGTTTTCTTTTTTTGTGACATCTTTGCCTGGTTTTGGTATCAGGGTAATGGTGGCCTCGTAGAATGAGTTTGGGAGTGCTCCGCCTTCTGCAATATTTTGGAAGAATTTGAGAAGGATAGGTGTTAGCTCTTCTTGAAATGTTTGATAGAATTCACCCGTGAACCCATCTGGTCCTGGGCTTTTGTGTGTTGGGAGATTTTTAATCACTGCCTCAATTTCCGTACTTGTGATTGGTCTGTTCATGGTTTCTATTTCTTCCTGGTTCAGTCTTGGAAGATTGTATTTTTCTAAGAATGTATCCATTTCTTCCAGGTTATCCAATTGATTGGCATATAGTTGCTTGTAGTAGTCTCTCATGATGTTTTGTATTTCTGAGGTGTCCGTTGTTACTTCTCCTTTTTCATTTCTAATTCTGTTGATTTGCATCTTCTCCCTTTTTTTCTTGATGAGTCTGGCTAATGGTTTATCAATTTTCTTAATCTTCTCAAAGAACCAGCTTTTAGTTTTATTTATTTTTCTTATGGTTTCTTTCTTTTTCATTTATTTCTGCTCTGATCTTTATGATTTCTTTCCTTCTGCTCCCTTTGGGGTTTCTTTGTTCTTCTTTCTCTAGTTGTTTTAGGTGTAAGGTTAGGTTGTTTATTCGATCATTTTCTTGTTTCTTAAGGTAGGACTGTATTGCTATAAACTTCCCTCTTAGAACTGCTTTTGCTGCATCCCATAGGTTTTGGGTTGTTGTGTTTTCATTGTCATTTGTTTCTAGATATTTTTTGATTTCCTCTTTGATTTCTTTAGTGATTTCTTGGTTGTTTAAGAGTGAATTGTTTAGCCTCCATGTGTTTGTATTTTCTGCAGTTTTTTTCCTGTAATTGATATCTAGTCTCATGGCATTGTGGTCTGAGAAGATGCTTGATATGATTTCAATTTTCTTGAATTTGCTGAGGTTTGATTTGTGACCCAAGATGTGATCTATCCTGGAAAATGTTCCGTGTGCACTTGAGAAGAAAGTGTAGTCTGTCGTTTTTGGATGGAATGTCCTATAAATATCAATTAAGTCGAGATGGTCTAATGTGTCTTTTAAAGCCTGTGTGTCTTTATTGATTTTCTGTTTGGATGATCTGTCCATTGATGTAAGTGGGGTGTTCGAGTCTCCCACTATTATTGTGTTACTGTCGATGTCCCCTTTTATGGCTCTTAGCATTTGCCTTATGTATTGAGGTGCTCCTATGTTGGGGGCATAGATATTTACCATTGTGATATGTTCTTCTTGAATGGATCCTTTGATCATTATGTAGTGTCCTTCCTTGTCTCTTTTAATAGTCTTTACTTTCAAGTCTAATTTGTCTGATATGAGTATTGCTACTTCAGCTTTCTTTTGACTTCCATTTGCATGGAATATCTTTTTCCATCCCTTTCCTTTCAGTCTATATGTATCCCTTGGTCTGAAGTGGGTTTCTTGTAGGCAGCATATAGAAGGGTCTTGTTTTTGTATCCATTCAGCCAGTCTGTGTCTTTTGGTTGGAGCATTTAATCCATTTACATTTAAAGTGATTATTGACATGTGTGTTCCAATGACCATTTTCTGAATTGTTTTGGGTTTGTATTTGTAGGTGTTTTCCTTTTCTTGTGTTTCCTACTTAGAGAAGTTCCTTTAGCAGTTGTTGTAAGGCTGGTTTGGTGGTGCTGAATTCTCTTAACTTTTGCTTGTCTCGAAAGCTTTTGATTTCTCCCTCAAATCTGAATGAGATTCTTGCTGGGTAGAGTATTCTTGGCTGTAGGTTTCTCTCTTTCAGGACTTTCAGTATATCCTGCCATTCCCTTCTGGCCTGCAGAGTTTCTGTAGAAAGGTCAGCTGTTATCCTGATGGGTTTTCCCTTATATGTTGTTTGTTGCTTTTCTCTTGCTGCTTTGAATATTTTTTCTTTGTGTTTAATTGTCGTTAGTTTGATTAATATGTGTCTTGGTGTATTTCTCCTTGGGTTTATTCTGTATGGGACTCTCTGTGCTTCTTGGACTTGGTTAATTATTTCCTTTCCCATGTTGGGGAAGTTTTCCACTATAACCTCTTCAAATATTTTCTCAGACCCTTTCTTGTTTTCTTCTTCTTCTGGGATGCCTATAATTCGAATGTTGGTACGTTTAAGGTTATCACTGAGGTCTCTGAGACTGTCTTCTAATCTTTTTATTCTTTTTTCTTTTTCCTGCTCTGTGGCAGTTATTTCCCCCATTCTATCTTCCAACTCACTTATTCGTTTTTCTGCCTCAGTCATTCTGCTGGTTATAGCATCTAGAGTATTTTTAATTTCAGTTATTTTGTTATCCATTGCTGTTTGTTTTTCTGAGTTCTTATGAACTGTTTCTTGTACTTTCTCTATTTTGTTATCGAGATTTTGTATCATTTTTACTATCATTACTCTAAATTCTTTTTCAGGCATTTTTCCTATTTCCTCCTCATTTATTTGGTCTTGTGGGTTTTTTTCCTGCTCCTTTGCCTGCATGGTGTTTCTTTGTTTCCTCATGGTTGTCCAAACTTTTGGGGGTGCTTGTCCTGGCGATAGAGGTGTTTATAGAGGAGTGTCCAAGCCTCAGACTAATGTCCAAGTATTGGATTAAATGAAGATTAAGTCTAGGAAACACATACATGTATAAGACACACAATTACTGACTCTGTTAGGACATAAGGCTCTAGAAAGACCTGACAGAACCCCAGTGTGCTATCAGATATTCAAAGAGAAACCCAACAGAAACTGACAACTGAAACAGAACAAATCAGAGACAAAAGCAAAAGCAAACAAACAAACAAATAACACCCTACACATAAAAACATTAATCCAGGGAGATTTTGTAAGCTAGGATCAAATATAGAAAAGAGCCAAAGTACCACCAGAGAGAATGGAGATTCTCAGAATGTAATTAGACAACTGTACTAAGAACTAAGATAAAGACAAAAGCCCAATATTAAATACCAAGGCAGTGCGTCATCTGGAGAATAGAGCAAGGAGTCTGAGCAGACCGATAGTGTTGCTTATAAGTATGTTAAGATAAAATAAACTTAAAATGGCTGGAAGAAAGGGGACCAGAAGAGCGTAATGTGGTTGGAAATATGCAAATAAAAAGAAAGGAATAGAAATGTATAAAAGACAGGGATGAAAGGAAAGTATGAGAGATATATTGTCCATACTACCAAAAACTTAGCTAGATATAGAAGTATATAAAAAGGCAAAAAAAAAAAAAAAAAAAGAATAAAAAATATCATTAAAAAATTATGTTATAAAACTTGTAGATCCCTTAGGGCTAAGATTGTATTTAATAAAGAAAAAAAAAAAAAAGAGAGAGAAAAAGACAAAAAAAAAAAAATCCAGAACTGATCCTAGAATGGACCAGTTCAATAGGTATTGATACTTCTATTTCTGTTTCCTTAGCATCTCAGCTGTAAGTGTCCTTCTCCTTGCCTTGGGTTTTTTTGCGTTATTCTGTGACCAGCAGAGGTTCCTTTATTGTTCGTCTGTAAGTGTAGGTGTGTGGGGAGGGAGAGGGTACAATAGTGGCTCCTTCTCCTGGGAGTGAGTGAGCAGTGGCGCACTGTTGTTTCAGTCGGGCTTGGAGGTGCCTGTTGCAGAGGGACGCTGGTGGCTCAGGAGTAAACAGAAAGTCTTAGAGTTGGGCCTCTCTCGGGTTTTTTTTGTTGTTGCTATTGTTTTTTGTTTTGTTTTTTTTCTCTTGGCAGCCTCCCTGCTGCTGGCGTTGCAAGGGGTTTTAATCTAGCCCCGCCCGAGCGCCTGAGGGTGCTTGTTATCCCTGAGCGCCTTAGGTGGCCCTCGGGCGTCTCTCCACTGCCTGTTGCAGAGGCGCCGAAAGAGAGAGAGAGGCTACGCGCGTGGCTCCTCCCCCCCCCCCCCCCGCCCATGAGCCTGCAGCCTCCAGCTGCCATCATGGCCGGGCAGCTCTCAGGGACCGGCACTCCTCTCCGTGGACCTCCTCCCTCCTGTCCTCTCGGTCCGTCACCCTACCGGCAACAATGTTTCTCACCCTGAATGAACCAGCCCTCCGGTTCCCACGCTCCGCTCCTGGACCCTCCGTTCAGCCGCGGATCGATGTCTCGGTCTGGGAACGCTGAGCTGCGCTGCGGACCCTCTGTATGTTTCTCACTCCCTCCCGTCTGCCACAGCTCCACCACTTCACCCTCTTTGAGCCCTCGTCGATGCCTCCCTACCAGCTATGTCGGGCTCCCCGCAGTCCTTTCTGGTGTCCGAGGCCGTCTGCTGGTGTTCAGCTGGTTCTCTGTGGGAAGTACTGCGTCCTTCCGTGCATTCCCAATGCATCTGTGGAGAGGGATGCACTCCACGTCTCTCTACTTTGCCGCCATCTTTTCTCTCCCTGTGTGTGTATATGTTTATGTGTGCGTTTATCAGTAAAACAGAGTTAGTTGGGAATAATTAGAAATGTCTTCATGTGAACCAACTAAAGTGCTTGTAACTGGCTACTTCTGCTAGTGCTGTGATGTTTGGATCTCACATTCAAGAGCAAATTACCTATATTCTAACATAAATAGTACAGCAGTATTAAAGACCAAAAAAGGATATTTGTAGTGCTGTTTTTCTAGTACATCCAGTACTTCCCATATTCAGGACCAGAGCATATGTCGTAGGACTATATGTATGAGAACAATTGTGAGTAAACAAAATTGTGCCAAACAAATTAGGGATGGATGGCATACAACTGAATAAACAGAGGGTTAATCATCCATGCATTCACATACACAACGCCTGCGTTCTGAAGAAAACATTTGGACATTTTGAGTTTTATTTGATTTTAAATTTCAGAAGAGTTTTCATTGAGGTAACATTTACTTTCGAGGTGTGTAATCTGGGCCCAGCAGGTTGTAATGTTATAGCCTTTGATGTTCACCAAGTTTGTTTATGAACTGTGCTAGAGATGGCAATCCAATATCTTTCACAAAAATTCAGAGACAAACACAGGACATCTCTTTTTCTGTTCTATTCATAATAGTGTCCCTTCTGCCAGGATTGTAACCAAAGATCTGTTAGAAATGTAAACGAGATTGCCTCTGTGCACCAAAGAGAATGTGATTGGTGTACCAATAGCAAAAGCCAGTGAATTTTAGGTGATTTCAAAATGTACTACGAGTGCGACATTCTGAAGCATTTTCAAAGCTGCCTGAAGCTGTACATAAGCACTGAATCTATAGGCTGTGAGTGATTTGTGCACACCAACATATTTTCAAAATATCGTGTATTTTCTTTTGTTTGTTTTTGGCTTTTTGCAACCTATCAGCTTGAGCTCGATTTTGTGAGAGCTACCGAGACACCATATTGCAATTTTTGAGAGCTCTGCTTTTGATGGCTTGCAATAAAGCACACAGGATATTCCCATTGGGGGGAAAGGAGTTGTAAACTGTCACGGATATTACCATTTACATGATTTGGAGCTTGGGGATCTCTTGTTTAGATTTTTAACTCCAGCTAATCACAGATTTTTCTGCTTTGAAAACAATGATTTGAATGTAAACCAACTCAAAAAGGCACAATAAGGCAATTTCAACAAGCTAATTAATTTCTATAAAAAAACAGAAAGAAATTTCACATGCTCTGATTTTTTTTTTTTTTTGAGGATGGCTCCAGAACACATACTTAACTTACAGAATCAGTGAAAACCAGTTCTACTGATAAACATAGAGATGATCTCTGTCTTTGTCTGAAGATGACATCCAGCCAGGTAGCACTGTGAAAATATATTAACACTCATCCAAAAGAGGTAATTAGGAAGTGTCAGATGAAAACACTAAAAAAAATTTTTTAAATCACAAACATCTACTACAGACAAGAAAAAGATTTTCATTCTCATAAAACTATTAATTTAGAATGTTAAATGATAGAGTCAGCATCTCTGTTATGTTCAAAGCAGACAGAATAATGGCAGATCGCAAGCTTTTTCAGTTTGTTTTTCCATCTTTATAAAGACATTTTTCTTGAGTTTCCTACAAATGCCGCCATCTTGTCAGAATCACTTTCAAAGGGAAATATGTATCTCAAGAGTAAATAAAGCACAATGACAAGAACAAGGACGCAGATACAGAGAATGGACTGGAGAACTCGAGGTTTGGGAGGGGGCGGGTGGTGAAGGGGAAGCTGAGACGAAGCGAGAGAGTAGCACAGACATACATATACTACCAACTGTAAAATAGATAGTCAGTGGGAAGTTGTTGTATAACAAAGGGAGTTCAACTCGAGGATGGAAGATGCCTTAGAGGACTGGGGCGGGGAGGGTGGGGGGGACTCGAGGCGGGTGGGGAGTCAAGGAAGGGAGGGAATACGGGGATATGTGTATAAAAACAGATGATTGAACTTGGTGTACCCCCCAAAAAATAATAAATAAATAAATAAATAAATAAAATTAAAAAAAAAAAAAAAGAGTAAATAAACCAGATGAATAATCCATTTGGTCATCTTGTAAAACTAAATGTAACCTGTCTATAGGTAAATAGTAATGAATTTTCATTAACAAAAGTAGAAATGTACACTTATAGACATTTTAAAAGAATCTGTCTAATTTCAAAAATAGTTGTCCATATCTTTTGTTCAGTGTTACAAATGGGCTAGTTTGTATGTTTAAATAAAATGTAAACCACCACTGTTGAGTGAGAAACCTTTAACCCTTCAGTAGTTTAACAAATGTTTATCACGGACCAAAAGCCATTCCCCATCTCACTGCTACTCTTGCAGCTGGAGCTGCCATCATTTCTCCTTCGAATCATTGCACTAGGCTCCAAATAGATCTCTCTTCTTCTGCCCTTGTTTTCTTATTGTTAAAGAGCAGCCAGAAAGATTCTGTTAAAGTATCAATCATCTTGTGGCTCTTCTCTGTGCAAAATCTCCCAGTTATTTCCCATTTCACTAAGAGTAAAAGCTGAAATCCTTTTACTGGCCTCAAAGACCCTAAATGGTCTGTTCCCATCCTCTGCCCTTACTTTTCCTTTCTGACCACATCTTCCACCTCTCTCCCCCTTACTTATGACCTTCCAGACTTTTAGCAAGTTGAACCATTCCTAGAGAGCTTTAGGTGTGCTCCAGCCTTGGGAAACATGCATTTGCTGTTTCCTCTGCCTGGAGCACCCTTCCCCAGCTAGCTGTAAGACTCATTTTCTTCAGGTTTTGACTCAAATGTCACCTTCTCACTGAGGATTTCCTTGCCTATTTTAAAATTGCTACACTTCCCTACTCCTTCCACAAATGCATAGATCAAGTCTGCCTTGCCTTGCTTTTTTTTTTTTTTTCCTGCCTTAATACCACTATCTACTAGACTATGTATTTTACTTATTTATCTTATTTATTGTCAGTCTCTCCCACTGGAATATAAACTCCATGAGGGCAGTGAGTTTTGTCATTTTACTTCTTGACTCCTAACATCTGGCACAAAACCTGACACCAAATATACTACTCTAGGGCAGGCACTGCTGTAAGTGCTGAGATCCAGGAGTGAACAAGTAGACAAGTTCTGCTCTCACGTCATGACCTGTCTAAAGTGGAAAATAGATAACAAACAAGTCAATAGGTAAATATGATAGCATCAGATTAGAGATAAGTGCTATGAAGTATGACATGTCAAGGAAACATGATAAAGTGACCTGTGGCCATGGGTGGTGGGCACTTAACACTTGGTGGTAAGAAAAGGCATTCCTGAGAAGTAACATTTGAGCTGAGGCCTGAAGAACAAGAAGCAGTACAAAGAGAGCTGTGTCAAACTGGTCTAACATCTGAGAGAACAGAATTTTATATTTAATAACATTTATTATTAATCAGCAAGGGTTTATTTCTCAGATGTGGTTAGTTGGGGTGCTGGTTTCGAAAGAACTTGAGATATGGTGCTTATTATAAAGTTACTTGTAATATAGTTGGGAACGAATACTTGCTCATATGAAGCAACAGATAATAAAAGATGGAATTTCAAAAAGGAAACAGCTACGCACATAGGCTGTAATGATCAGCACTGGAGAATGTGAAAAGTGAAGACTGAAAACCTTCTGGGCGAAGGTGAGGATGAGTTTTGTGTGTAAAAAGAATAAGGAGGAAGTGTGCTTTACTGCAGTTGAGGTTTTGTAGTAGAAAAAGGGAATCTCAGGGCATACAGAAAGGGGGGAGCTTGCCTTGGATGCTAACCAAATGAATTTAGGACCCATTTTCTAGAAATCACAGGAGCCATGTCCAATTCTTCCATTTTACTCACCCTTACACCCAATTCATCAGTAAGACAGGGAGGCTCTGTTTCCAAAATACATCCCAAATCATCCACCTTTCCAGATCCTACCTTATCCAATTTCCTATCCTCTCTTGCCTGGACTACTAGAGTTCCAATTCCTCTTTCTGTTTTCACTCTTGGACCCCTACATTCCTTTCTCCACACAACACATATTCAAAACATGTTCGTCACTTCCTTTTGAACTTAGGATAAAATTCAGACTCCTTACCATGACCTGCAAGGCCTGCATGACCTACCCTTGCCCACCAATCTTTTACAAGAACTCCTCTGCCTCACCACGCTCCAGCCACACCATCCTTATGTTCTCCATTTCCTGGAAGTTATAGGAGGTTAAGAGGCTTTGGTTACCTAGCTCTTGGTATGCCCTCCATCTTAATAGTTTTCCCTCATCTTCACATTGCTTTCTTCTTCTCACTCAGGCTTCACCTTTATGTCAAGTCCCTGTGGAGGAGCTTCCTGACCATCTTATCTAAAGCACCATCCCCATCATTTTCTGTAACATTGCCCAACTGCATTTTCTTCCTAGTTTTTAATCATTATATGGAAATACTTTATGTTTATTATTTGTCTTTCTCTACCAGGATATAAGCTCTGTGAGAGCAGAGATTTTTATTCGTCTTGTCGCTTACCATGTCTCCAGAGCCTAAAAACTATTTTTTTTTTCAGGCCTTTCTGGAATGTAATAGGTAGATAATGTTTAATTAAATGAATGAAAATTGGGAACCATTGAAACCTTTTAACCTATTTATATGAAATTGGAAAGCATATGTCAGAGTAGCCTGTCAGGGAGATCTGGACTGAATATAAAGAGGAATTGACAGCTGTGAGATATTTCATAAAATAAATCAGTGGGGCCCACTCACTGACAAGAGACAGAGAATTGCAGTGAAATCAAAGGAGAATACATCAAAGATGGTTCATTCTGTCATCATCAGTGAATGAGTCAAAAATAATTTTTAGAAAGATTCCAGTGGCTAGATTAAATAGTTAATATGGGATATTAGTAATTAGCAAAGGTTGTTCTGTGGTTGGGAATAATTCTGTGCACAAATTTGTTTTTTTTTTTTTTTTTTTGCTGTTATCCTGGCATATTTTTGTAATATTATTGTTGCTGTCATTATTGTGCATTTATTTGCAATTGTGGGCCCATAATGAGGTGTGAACTGCTCCCCTGGAGTAGATTAGGCACTTTTGGAAAGTTTGTATCATATCTTTGGAGCCATAAGGGTACTATTGAGTAAACTGCTACTCCTCCATACCCACCCCTTCTCTTCCCCCAAGCTTTCCTCATGGTAGTCTAGCTTAAAAGAAAAATCTTAATGAATCTTTCAACTGTATTTCTTTTTCCTAGCTTCTTTGTATCAGAATACATTTTTAGCTATCACATTTCCTTATCTCTTTATCTTGAACAGTTTTCCCAGAGAATTGACCTAGGTAACTGGTAACCAGTTTTCACTCTTAAAAATTAGGAAAGACCCCAAAAAACTTTTGTTTATGTGGGTTTTATCTTTCAGTACTCACTGTATTAGAAATGAAAACTGTGTGGCTGCAAGAGAATGAGATTGAAAAATTAAGTAATACTGCTATTAAACAGTATTGTTATGAAAATAGTTTTGACCTTGCAGACCCCTTGAAAGGGTGGCAGGGACCCCAAGGTCCCCAGATCATACTTGGAGAACCACTAGTAGATAATAATAACTAGCATTTATAGAGATACTGTCAATCTGCGATTTGCTTCTTTGGGGCGACAAAGGTAGGTCTTAGTATTTCCATATCTAAAAATATTTCTTAATAGGGCTGGTATCAGGATCAGATGTAACAATGAAAATAATTTTTTTTCCCACAAGCATAATTTCTTATATGCATGTAAGAACAAAGTTTAGAGTTATTGTTAGTAACTCATAACAAATATAGGTTTTGAAAAATCTGACATATTTCATAGACTTCTGAAGTCTTCTGCAGTCTAGCTTTGTAAACTATGATGACAATTTTTATTAAATCACACCTCAGGCCATTTTGTTCAGCTCAAAGCATGAAATAGTTTGGCATATTTACCAACAAAATATGTGAGTTTTTGCTCATAGTGCTGTAGTTATGCTTTATTCTCAGTCTCAATTTATATATTGTAGTATATAAAAAAATATCAGCTTACAACTTCTTCACAAAGTACAGGATAGCATAGTTAATGCCAAATGCACAATTGAAAAATGCAACCAATTTAATTGCATACCCTTTAAAGAAAATTTTAAGACAGAGGGACTAATACTCCTATGAGTTATAATATCTAAAAATTTCAATATTTGTAATTTACAATGCTTTCTTCATATTCACAGTATCGTTTTGTCTCCACAATAATTCTGCAAGATTATAAGTTATTCTATGCATTTTCATTTTATAAAAGAAAAATAAAATTGAGACTTTGGGAGTTTGTTAGTTTTCTATGGCAGCTGTAACAAATTACCACAGACACAGTGACTTAAAACAACACAAATTTATTATTTTACACTTCTGTAGTTCAGAAGTTCATTGCCATTGGCTGAAAATGAAGGTATCAGTAGAGCTGCATTCTTTCCTTGAGGCTTTAGAGGAAAATCCATCTCCTTGCCTTTCCCAGCTTCTAGAGACTGCACACATTCTTTATCTCATAATCCTCTCCTCCATCTTCAAAACCAGCAACATTGTGCTGAGTTCTTCTCACACTGCCATCTCTCTGGGTCTGTTTTCTGATTCCCATTTCTACTTTTAAAGACCTTTGTGATTACATTGCACCCACCTGGATAATCCAGGATAATCTTCCTATTTTAAAGTCATCTGATTAGCAAACAATTCCACTTGCACCCTTAATTCTCCTGTGCCACATATCCTAACATATTCATAAATTCTAAGGGTTATGACATAGACATCTTTGAGGGAGAAGAGCATTATTCTGGCTACCCCAGGGAGGATAAGCATGTTTACCAAGCTAAGAAAGGTGAGGTTTGGCCCTCTGATGCCTTTGTCCTTTCAGGGCAAATTGTCTTTGCTCTCGAAAGGCTTACCGTGGGATGCAGGACAGCTAATACTGCTGGAGAAGAGCTGGTGGTGGAGAGACTGGCACATGAACCCTTGAATGTATTGTGAGGGATCTGGGGCCTTTAAGGAGAGGTTGTAGGCTAAAGGAAGAGTTGTTGGACTGCATGTGTCCTCTTCTTCCTATGCCTTTAGTGACCTGTACTCTTCATCTTCCCTTTATTTCCTTAAATCATCATGACATGGAGATGACATATAACCTAAATGTTAGGTTATATTTTTATTTTTAAATGCATTGTTATAATACCTGTTGTCAATTGACACTTCCCTATTTTGTAAATTAAAGAAATCTAAAACAAATTGTGTTCTAATTTTGTAACCCAGTGTCTGTGTTAGACACATAAACATTTGCTTGAGGTGTGTAAAATGATTTTTACTTCTGTGAGTCAGTGATTTTGATAGAAAAAAGCCCAACTGTTTATTTATTTCCTCCTTTTATTTGATACAACTATGTTGTCTTGATACAATTTTAGTTACCATTAAACTAAATTATTTAACATGAATCTACCTAGTCAACTGATTATATAGTTAGACAGATTCTGGGGACACAGGACACAAAAGTTTTGATAAAGGTGAAAGAGATATGAAAGGGGAGAAGGGAGAGGGTCGTGATAACAGTGAGGATTCTGAAGAGAAAAGACAAGTATTTTTCCTAGTGGGCAATTTGGGAAAATTATTAATCTCTCTGTGCCATGGTTTCCTCAACTATAAAATGGAGATTATGAGAGAATCCTATTTTAGGTGTTATGAAAAATAATGAGTTAATTTATGCAAAGTACTTAGAACATTGCTTAGAGTTTTACATGTATTAAATTTACTTATTTTAATATGCAAAACTATTATAATTATTATTGTTATTTTTATTAGGGAGATAGTCCTAGAAGAAGAATGAGAATGAAAAGAATTATAAGAAAAACCACTCTTTGCCTAATTCACAATTTTCTTTAGAGTTGAGCCTGTTTACACACGTAGAGTCTTGAGATTTCTATATCTCTGTTAACATGTTAAAAGTTTCCTGCTTTCTGTAAAAGGAATATACCTATAACTATACAGATCTCTATCTATCCTAAAGTATAAAAGCTTCCACTTGAACCTGAAGTGTCCTGTAATCAGTCAGTTTTTCTCCTCCTAACTTTTGATGCCAAGTAATTCCAACCAGAGGGTGACTCTTACTGTCTTTGTGTCCTCACCACCGACCTTCTTCTCAGTCCCCTACAATATAGCTTTAACTGCTACCACACCAACATCAGTTCTTTTATCATCATCAAACCTTTCACAACCCTTCACAAATTGTACTACATACAGAAACATTGGCAGAATAGGGGCACATTCTGGAATCCACAAAAACTTAGGTTAAACCTTCCAAGGTTACTTAACCCAACTGGACCTCAGTTCCCTTACCTCTAAAATGGGAATAATGGAGGATAAAGATTACTCAAATAGTACCTGCTACATAGTCTCTGGTATAGATTTTTATGGTATAGGTCATTTTATGTGTATTTTGAAATAAGTAGCTGGCAAAAAGTGTGGAAAATATGAGTTTCATTTTATACAGCAAATTTGGAAAATAGTCAAAAATTATACAATTTTAAAGGAGCAGGTGGAGTTAATAATAAATTGTATTTGTGCTATTTTCACCTGGCAACATCACTTTCTGACAAATTGAAAGACAAAATAAGTAATATCATTGATCATGCTCTACCCATATCAGAAATTTTCTGAGTAATTTTTCGATAATGATTGAGAATTTATTTTTTGAATTATCAATATTAAAATTTATTTGTAATACTATAACAGTGTTGCTCAAGTTCTCACTTAACAGTGATAACACTGTTACTGAAAATATGAAAAACTTTGGAAAGATGTTTAGATGTGATAAAAACACTTCAGAGAGGATCTAGAATCTCCACAATACCCTGTGCTATTAATTTAGGAGAGGATACTTGAAGTAGTTTTAGAAAAAGTATTGAGAAAAATAAGGTACTTAAAAAATTTTTATTGAATACGGTTGATTTACAATGTTGTGTCAGTTGCAGGTGTACAGTAAAGTGATTCAGTTATACATATATAAAAATATACTAGTATATATTCTTTTTTTACATTCTCTTCCATTATAGGTTATTACACGATACTGAGTAGAGTTCCCTGTGCTATACAATAGGTGCTTGTTGGTTATCTATTTTATATATAGTAGTGTGTATATTTTAATCCCAAACTCCTAATTTATCCTTCTCTCCCCTTCTCCTTTGGTAATCATGAGTTTGTTTTCTAAGTCTGTGAGTCTATTTCTGTTTTATAAGTAAGTTCATTTGTATCATTTTTTCAGATTTCACATAAAAATGATATCATATGATATTTGTCTCTCTCTTTTACTTAGTATGATAATCTCAAGGTCCATCCATGTTGCTGCAAATGGCATTATTTCATTCTTTTTTAAGGCTGGGTAATATTCCATTGGTATATGTACCACATCTTCTTTATCCATTCCTCTGTCAATGGACATTTATGTTGCTTCCATGTCTTGGCTATTGTAAATAGTGCTGCTATGAACATTGGGGTGAATGTACTTTTTCGAATTATGTTTTTCTCCAGATACATGCCCAGGAGTGGGATTGCTGGATCATATGGTAGCTCTGTGTCTAGTTTTTTAAGGAACCTCCGTACTGTTTTCCATAGTGGTTGCACCAACTTGCATTCTTACCAACAGTGTGGGAGGGTTCCTTTTTCTCCACACTCTCTCCAGAATTTATTATCAGAAAAATAAGGTACTTTTTGATTCATATACTTCATATAATGGACAACTATAATTTTTTAAAAAAAGAAAGAAAAAGAATGTGAGGCATGACATGGCTGTGAGAAAAAAAACAAGGTCAGGTATCCCTAAGCCACATTGACTAGAGATTTATGCATATCAAAAACACAACCTTTAAGTTTATTCCTTTGGGAAAATTCATCTTAACTCATGTATGCTTTGAATTATGTGAGGTCTTCAGAGACACATCTCTCTCATAATATTAGACCACCCTGAATCTTTAAGTTCAAGTCCTATTTCAGTCACTGTGTGCTATTGGAGTGTTTAAACAATTTGTTTAAATAAATATTCCTTGTAAAGCTTGCATGTATAAACTGATGACTTATTTTTAAAAATACCTCTGATATGTCTTTCTAAATGAACAAAGAAAAGTCTCCTGCAGTGAAGGAGCACATTTACCCCTCTGCAAGCTCAGGAATGGCCTTTGGCTCTGCTCTCGTCGAGTTGCGGGAAAATCCCTTACCTGTCGTTCAGTGTCCGGCCTGTGTTAGAGACGTTGTTTTGGCAGAATCCAACAGCTTGTCAGCTACTCCTCAGGTATACATACATGACAGGACAGGACCTCTCAATGTCCAGCTCAGCCGTGACACTTGTGAGACCAGGGACACTTGTTTTCAAATATAATCTGCTAGGGACTCTTCCTACACTCCTCAATTCCCCATGCCCTTGACGGTGGATACCTCTACCAGAGGTAGCAAACTTTGTTTAGTACTTCCTAGAGACACTGTACATTAGAAAATATGTCCATGACATTACCGTCCACTTGACAGCCCTTTGTGGTCCTCGGAATTGTGTGGCTGGTCTGGGATATCCTCTGCTCATGGTCTCCCCCAAAGGTAGAGGGTTTGGGAGCTCTTGGGAGAGCTGCGTCAGAGAACCCACCTGAAATTGTAGAGCTCCTCGGAGCCTGTACAGAACATTTATTCTCTCAGTATATTTATTGATGAAGTCATTGCTCTGCCTAAAATACTTTATGTGAATACATTTGCAGCAATGACACAACAACCAAAATAAAACAAATAAGACAAAAAAAAGAAAAACCCAAACTAGATAGTTTGAATCATAATTTATTCTCACTTTGAAAATGAGCTACTGCAACTCTTTAAAAGTTGGAAATGATGAATATTCCAAATGGAAGTTATTTGTGCCAAATGTTACAGACATATGTGTGAGAAAGGTTTTCTCAAATTGCTCAGTATATATGCTCAGCATATATTTCCTATACTCATGTCTGTCAATCTAACTGTTTAAATAAACACCACTTGGAGAGCTTATATGAATAAGAGCTTTATTATCTAAGCTGCTTATTTTATGAAGTCCATCTCTTTCTCAAGGCTTCCTTCAAATATACACCTTCTCTCCTGCCACCAGGACTGTGAACCACATCTACAGATATAAAAATGTAACACAGCGTTTGTTTAGTTCTACATTTTGGTTTATCAGGTCTATTTGAATCTACAATCTGTAAATTAAGGAAAACTACAGAAATGTGAAAAATCATTTTTCTACTTGATCTTTAAGTATACTCTTAGAATTATATGTGTCTTCCTTACAACAGCAAAGAAGCTGTTCATCTTTATCAATGCAAAGAATAGTTTCCTTAAGTAAGTTGGGAAAAATAACATTAAATTTTTACTATAAAACTTCTAAATAGAAACTGATTTATGATAGCAACAGTTTAATATCCTTATTATCATGAGTGATATTTAAATAGGTAATAAATCTTAAGGGCATGGGCACCAATTGAACAGAAAGGGTATTGATCAGTTGGAATTGTCCCTTGTAATAATTGTGATACCAGCTCTGTTATAGCCCTTCTAGTTGCTCCTTACTGTGATTTATGTGGCTTTTTTTTTTTTTTCTAGAGTAGAAGCACAGAAAAGGAGGGTGATGGACAGTTTTTGCTTTTCCATCTACTCTCTGTACGACAAAATACTTGGTAATAAACTGAGGTCTGCAATGCAACTAAAAAGATTTCTAAAGAATATCAATTTTAAATTAATTCAACCAAGAAATGTTTGCTGAATATATGAATTTGTTCCAATTCTTCCAGTGTATGAGATATCATTTATAAGTCATTGTGCTGGTCAGAACACAGTGACATACAAGAACAAGCTGGAAAAGTGCAAAATTGCACCAAGGGGGAATATTATCTGTGGAAATTTAGATTGTGGCAGCCACATACAGTAGCTCAGGATCCACTAGCTGAATGAGTAGCCCATTTTTCTCCCGAAGGAGAAAATAACCATCTTGATCATCAATAGTTGGTCAGGTATTGCCGGGAGGCATTTTACACACCTTACACTAGAGCTGCATCTTCTGCATGTTTAGGTTCTGAAGTTACTTTATACAGTCAGATTCATTAATATCAAAATTATTCCTGAAAATCTCTTACAACAACATCACCATGGAGACTGAAATTCCATCTCTTAATAAATCCGGAATCAGTTTTTTCATCAGCTTTGGGACAGATTGTTCTTTCTTGCTTTGATTCACAGATGAAATAGCTTGTATTTAAAGAGAAAGGCTCATCTTAAAACACTATTAAAAAAATAACTCAAAATGGCAAGATGCTTACACCACAAGAGAGGCAAAGGACCTGAGCCCCAAAGCATGAATTCACACCTCTCAGCTAATGCTCACTCACACTGGGACCTAAGTTCTTTGAATATCAAAGTGGGTAGAATCCCCTACATCTTTTAAAAGTGCGATTTCTCTTTCTGTCTTTTTCTACCCCACTCTTGAAGCCCAAGTGTATAAAGCTGAATTTGCTTTATCACCAATTGAATGTGCCTAGCATATTTCTCTACTCTATCCATAATATTTACAATAACCCCGCAAGGTAGAGTAATCATTCTCGTTTAAAAGATAAAACACTGAAGCTAAGAGAGGTTAAATGTCACGCTGCAGATTGCACAGCTGGCAGAGCCGAGTTTGAAGAAGCACTGACTCTGAAGACATTGTTTCCACCGCAGCATAGAAGTCCTCGGGCTAGTACTCTGGTACTATATTGTTTACAGAAGCTCCACCAGCCCCCTGTCCTTAGAAGTCTATTTATGGACTGGAAATACTGCTGAGACTCTAGCTAACCTGCAAAGTGACAGGTTTCTCCTCCTGTCTCTAGGCCCAAGGTCTGATAAAAAAAAAAAATGCTGGGTGTCAGATAATTCAGGCTCAGAGCAATTACACATTTGAAATAAAACTTTAATATAAAAATCTTAGCTCTTAAAATTCTATCTGCTATTAGTTCTCAGGGTTATCAGCTATTAGGTTGAACCACATCAAATTGCCATTTTTGTGGGTGAAAAATATTGATTATAAGCAATTTCATAGAGTTCAATGTAAATTTATCACCATGACTTTTATAGTAGAAAAAGGCCTGAAACAACATAAAATGTTTTCTGGTCACCTTATAAAATGTAGCCTTGTGGTCACTCTTTATTCTATCAACCTGAGTTTTATTTTTCTCCTTCTCTTCATAGCAATTATTAAAATCTGGATTTGCTGTCTTTTTTTTTTCTTACTTTTTTACCTTCTGTCCCTGCTCCCACCCCCATCAGTAGAATATATTCTCATCACCTAGAAAAGCACCTGGGACATAAAAAGCACTCAAGAAATATTTGTTGAGTAAAATAAACTTGATGATTTGAAAATATCTGCCTAAAATGATGAATAATTAGATATATTTTCTATTTGGAGTATTGCTATAAAACATACATTTTCAATTCCCCAATGTCCCTTTGGAAAAGATAAATTAATTCATTTCATTAGTGATATTGTATTGCCTATGGCATGACTTGTCAAGGTGGCTACAAGAGACTAACGATTGGATAATGAGAGTTTATTTATCACAGAACCATTTTTTTTGTTACTGAACTGAAATATAAATAATGGTATATCAGTATTTACATTATAAATACAGTTTAAGGGTTTGTTAGTTGGCCATAAAAATTCTCCCTAGGCTGAAACAGCTACTGGGTAAACACTGCGTGTACCGCATACAATATATCAAAATAAGAGTGTAGTGGTCCTTTGTTAAGCAAAGATCAAACATGGCATACAAATCACTTTTGTCCGATGAGAGTGAAGCTGTTGAAGGATCCCAAATTTCTTGAAGACCCTCAGCATCTTGGAAAAAAGATAGGATTAAAATAATCTTGAGGAGATAAACTGTGTACCAATAAGAAAAGATGAAGTTCTACTAGAATTTTCATTTAAAAAGGGAAGATTATATTCCTCAGATAATGTTAAGGGGCAAGACTGGTTTAACAACTGTGGCAAAAAAAATTGGTGGGACCAAAAAGCATTGTTGCCAAGAAATACAGCTCTGGCTGCTGGTGTGCCAGTACTTTTGACATTGAAGGGCCATATGACCTCTCCAAGTGACTGATTTTTATGAACCTGCTGTATAAGTCATTACTTTTGGGGAAAATACAATTTCACTACAAAAATCTCTCCCACATCCAAAAAACATTTCCCCAAATGTAGTATCATTGTTAATTGAGAGTACCCCCAAATCCTTCCTCTCCTCCATTCTCAGACCACAGAGGTGCCAATCTAGTTGCTTCTCCAATGGGGCTAGAATGGTTAAAGACGTCACCATTAGAGAACTTAGTGAGCAGCCTAGCAGTGGAAGGCTGTCCTGGAGCTCCTGGTTTTCTGGTAGCTAAGGGCAGGCAGACTTGCAAACAACCAGCAGCAGGAAATGGTTGTGACCTGTTTTGGAACCAAAAAGCATTAAGAGTTGCTATACTAATGACTCATCTAAAATATTTTAAATTTCCTCTGAAGTGATAATCTTTTTGCCACATCAGGGGTTTTGTTTTGTTTTGTTTTGGCTGTACCGCCCGGCATGCAAGATCTTAGTTCCATGATCGTGGATTGACCTGTGCCCCCTACAGTGGAAGCTCGGAGTCCTAACCACTGGACCACCAGGGAATTCCTGATTTTGTACATATTGTTTTATCTCCCTAGAATGTTCTCCTCTTGGTTAATGCCTACTTATCCTTTCAGGATTCTGTTCATATATCATTTCCTCAGAAAAACCTTCCTTACCACTAACCACCCCCAACATCCATCATGACAGCCACAGTTACACATGCGCGCGTACACACACACACACACACACACACACACACACACACACACGCATGCCTTCCTATTACACATTCTCATAGCCCCTTCTACACCTCCTCCATAGAGCCTTAATGCGTGTGGGACCATTAGCTCCATAAGGGCAGGCATGCCTTTTCAGTTTTTTGCTGCACCCTCAGTATCTAACCCATCCTGGCACACAGTGGATGCTTAGTAAATATTGCTGAGTGCCTGACTCTTTGAAGTTGTTTTTGTTCTGTTCTTTTGTGTTTTTCTTTGAACTAGAGTTTACAATAGATACAGACTGTACATTCCTTTGTGGGACTGCCCTGTTCTGTTTCCAGCCTTAACTCCGCATTCCTGCCAAACCAACCATTTGTCATCTCCTATCGATGGCTCAGTGGCTGCCAACAGCAGCTGCTACTTTGGGGTTGGCTCTCCTATAAGATTCATGATGAGTTTCTTTGGCGTCAAACTTCTGGTTCTATTCAGTGAGCATTTATTGAGCAGCTGTAATTCACCGTACACTGTGTTAGGAGCTCAGATATAAAAATGAAGAAGATCGGTCTTATTTTTGAGGATCTTTGAGTCAAGAGGTGGGCAGAGAAACACATGGATGGATCAGTGAAGTGATGTGTGTTGAGTGTCACAGTCAAGGTGCTTTATGATTTAGCCTGTACTGAGAGACAGGGGTTTCCTCATTGCCTGTAACTTGCTGATATACCAGGGTCCCTGGTACTCGTATATTCAGTGATTCTCTCATTAAAAGCAAATACTTTACAGGTTGAATCATGGGAATATCAGATGGTGACACAAGTTCTTAAATACTCACATAAAATAAGCTTGTCTGGGAAAGGAACTTTATAGATCTCATTCTTAGTCTGGGTTTCTTTTTAAATGCAGTGTTGCAGGCTCTCATCTCTAATCAAAGCTTTTGTTTCAGTAGTTTTCTTTTTCCCTTTATGTAGTTATTTTTTAATTGAAATATAGTTGATTTACAGTGTTGTGTTAGTTTCAGATGTACAGCAAAGTGATTCAGTTATATATATATATGATTTTATATATATGTATATAAATCTATCCTTTTTCTCATTCCATTATAGACTTTAATCAGCATTCAGGTTTTTCTGGTGCCGCAGGGCTGCAGACTCAGCCCTTTCTTCACAAACGTCAACATTAACTTGCTTGGGTTATCAAAGCTGTATCCCACCTAGGCACAACCTTCTCTTTCACCCTTTGCGTGCTACTTTACAGGAAATTTAATTTCTTTCCGTAGAAATCATTCTCATTTTCAGGATATTCTCACATTAAACCACAGAAAGAAATAATTATGTTTGGTGGAAAGTACATCTTCTAAGTGAAGATCTCCTTCCCTCGATTGTTACAGGAGAAGGATGGAAAGGCAAAGCCAGCTCTGGGGGCCAGTGCATTGCATGCTGCCACCTCACTTGTAACGACCAGTCTCTTTGAAATGCTCACACGTTGTGGATTGAAATTGTTAATGGAAATCCTAAGAAATAGTGGCCATGGGTTTTTAGGCATTTATACGAGTATAAAGTGTCCTAGTGTGAGAATCTGCCATTTCCATGAGGTATGTTTTAGCTCTAATTGAGAAGCCTTCTTGCTATGACCCCAGTTGGACTTGATCTTTTATTCTTCAGGGCTTTATTTACTTATTTTTTGGCAATTCCTCCCATCTATCATACTTACTGAAATCTTTCTTGAAATATACTCAATTGGAAATTAGAATCTGAGCTCCAAAAGGGACCTAATCTCTGAAAATAAGGAGCGAAATCAAGTTAACAGTATAAACTAGAATCCACGAGTCCTGCCTGCCTGCCTCTCACCAAATGATTGGTACATTTGTATACCACGTCACACATTCAAACTGCTTTTTTCACACATTATCTCATTTAATTCTCCCCTCTTCCCTGTGAGTTAGTTATTCATAACTCTACTTTCCAGATAAGAAAATAGGGTTCAGGAGAAGTCACATAACTGGCTAAATATCACAGAGCAAGTAGAGGAAAACAATTATCAAAAGGAAGCCTTCTGCCTTCAAGTTTCATGATCTTCATATATCTTCTAAATGCACAACATCACCCTGATGGGATGTGTTGGTTTCCTCCAGGCCCCAAATTTTACTCACTTTTATACCCACCACCCCAGTGGCCCTTCCACCTGGCATAAGTGGAGTTTAGTGAGTACATTTCTCGGTTAGATTGATTTTGTTCTTTGGGTAGGAGTTTGTTCAGTAGTTATTCTATTTTCCTTAATAAAAGTGTAAGTATCTTACATTACAAACTTAATTTCAAAGTCCAGGAGGAAACAGAAAACAACAACAACAAAAAAGCAAAACAAGTCAAACAACAAAAACAAATCAGCAATTCCTCTAAAATGAAAGCAATGACCTTTAAGCTTCAATTACACTTCTCGCTGCCCTGCAAACAGCCACGCCAGGACCCAAGGCTTCTTGCTGATTGAGAGCACATTTTGAGTTCCCCTCATTGTTCCTGGCAACCCTGCTCCCGTGTAGCAAGCAGGATATGCAACTTGACAAGGCTCTTTCTTTCTGGATCAGGGAGGGAGCAAGGTTCTTGTCAGTTTGAATCATGAGCCCACATTTGGCAGAGCTGAGTGGACAGGCGTGGGGGGGAGGTGCCATGTGCACACCAGCCGTGCGCCCATCATGTGGGCCTCTCTCCCCATCTCCCACATAATTCTACTGGCTTCAAGCTATCCTGCTCTGAGAGGGCCTCTTTACTATTTGGCCAGCTGATTTGCTTCTGACACTAAATCAACTCGTTATCCAGCTTCTAAAATTTTACTTTAAGGCTTCATCGCTCTACTGATATTTTTTTCAGAACTGCAGCTGAGAATATCCAATTCTGCCATTCTCAAGGTTTTAATGTTTTAAAACACATTTCTGAAATAAGGGTAAAAGTGCCTTTTTTTTTTTCCGGAGTCCACATCAAAAGGCTTTTAGAAGTCATCAAAGAAAACTGAAAACCTAGTATATGCAGCTCTAAAAATAGTTTGTCTTTATTATTAGTTTAAAAACTTGAGCTTTAAAAAAATGATAAATAGAATTAATAAAAGATGAAATCTAGAAATTCTGATTACGTAATAAAGAAAACAAAAGCATCTTATTATTTCATACCTTTACCCCTAAGAGTTCACACTTCAGTTGTATTTGTTTTAAGAGGAAAAAAGAGCAAATCTTTGTCAGTTAAGGATCCTAACGTATGTCTGAAAAGTAAGTAACTTGGCCTTATTTTTCTTCTCATAGGCATTGATAATAATATTTTTGATTATTAAATGAATGTAGAATTTTATCCTGTGCAGTTTTTGTTTTTTAAAAACATGAAATAGCAGTAAAGCGTCTTTTGAATACATGTAAATCCTTCTTTAAGGTATTTTTATGGCAGTGAAACCCATCACAAGCTTTTTGAGATTTAATTACAGAATTTTGTGATGCTGTTAGGGTGGGAAAAAAATTTTCCTCTGCCCTTCTAGGTTTTTCTGGCTGGTCTAAGAATTAAATTAACATGAGACATTAACAGGAGAAAATCAAATTTAATTTCATATGTGCAGAAACCCCATGTACATGAAAGGCTCAAAGACAGAAAGGTAAAATGAGGTGTCTCTGCCATCCTGAGCAAAGGAAAGGGATAGGGACCTGGGGCTTCCAAGGACAGTAAGGTCACTCACAAGATGAGAAGTAGAAGAGCAGCTGTTGAGTAATTAGGTGTTTGCCCTGACATACACATGGGTCACTGACATAAAATTTATCTCTGGTAACTATTCTCATTCTGGGAAAGAGCCCCCAATTCTTTAAGGAAGAGGTAAAAGTTTCTCTTGAGCCCGCAGGGTCTCGATTGCCGTCAGCTCAAAATAATCCACGTGCCAAGTGACACATCTTGCGGAGGCCTGTTCAGAACCCCTTTATGACTATTCATTCCAAGATGTGTCACTTTGGCATGTGGATTATTTTGAGCTGAAGGCAAACCAAGACCCTGTGGGTTCAAAAGGAACTTTTACCTCTCCCTTAAAGAATTTAAATTGGGGAGGCCTGTTCTGAACCCCTTCATGACTATCCAACGCTAAACATATCAACAAACCAAGTCATTAAGGGAGGGAGAAAAAGAAAATGCCTAATAATGTTAAGTTCAGTCAAAATAGTTGTCCTGTACTTTCAGTCATCCTTTTCAAAAATGTTTTCAGCTGAATCTAAAACTTGAATAATAAAATAACACTTGGCATAACAAACTCAATTTTTTTGTCTAGTTACCTAATAATAAAAGAAACTTTACCACACCTTTAGATCTATATCTAAATCTTAGCTTGCATTAAGAACCTGTAACAGATAGTAACTATGAAAACATTGTTCTTTGGGGCTCTTGTCTATATCCTTTTTCACTCTTTAATTCCTCTCTGCTTGTCCCCTTTACCAGCAAGTTATAGGGGGAATGTATTATCGTTACTGACTTAAATACACTTCAGATGTAGCTTTTGCCACTGGGTACCTTTATGGATTGCTCCAGTGCATTAAATCATCATTTTGAGTATTTACTAACCTGGATGATACCTCACAAGGCCTTATGATGCTATACATATTTTCAGTTATAGTTCTAGCCCTAAAAGATTCTGCAGTCTAAAACCACCAATATAGACCAGCAGTGAGGTTAATGATTAGTCACAAAATTTGGGCAATTACTCAATATATACATATATATAACTTCTCATGTAAAATTGGAGTTATATAGTATTTAGGATAAAGGTTAGTTGAACACTGAGCCAATAGATAAGATGCAGAACAGTCAAGCAAAGATTAAAGTGCAAAGCAGAAAAATTTAGAGAGCAGGATTTTTTTTCCCCTGGAGTCTTCAGGATAGTGAAGATCTCTCCTGCTGTAAACAGATGTGCAGGGAAGATTAAATTACTATTTAGGGTTAGAGGGGGGTGGTCCATACCCAATAGATGGATGAAGCTTTCATATTCATCATGAGAAGAAAGTATTGCTTAAAGCCTATGTTGGTCACTAACCCTGGAGTATGTAGTCTGAGGATTTGATTATGCTTTCTGAGGCAGTCTTACCCTCTCAGCTTTTAAGAGGAGATTGAGAAAGGACACCTATGGCAGACTCTTATGCTGATATCATTTGATATCACTGGAAATACCTTGGGTGGCAGAGGTTACCAGCTTACCAGGATCTTAAAGAGGCCCTACATCACTGAATGATAACAGGACAGCTCTGGGGTTGGTAGGGGACCAATGATAGGAAAAAGAGGGGAAGCCACAATTAGGGAAATCTCATTCCCTTTCCAATTTATAGATTTCTCAAGTGCAAGTTGATGCAATATAAAGGTTTAGCTAAAAGTTTGATCTCTTCTTCTTTTCTGTTTGTTTGTTTAGTTGTAATATATAGCTGTGTATTCTCATAAAAATGTGAAAAAATGTTAAAATAGCTCGGAGATGATCAGATGAACTGTTTGCAGAGGAGGCAATAAAGAGCATTTTAAAACGGAACATAAAATCACCTATAAAATGCTAGATTTTGAACTAACTGGGCATATTAACATGTGTTATGAGTTAGTGGTCTTGTGATTTTCGAATTATGCCACTGTATATAATAGAATGTTGTTTGATAGGCCTCACTAAGTGGCCTGGCACTAAACCAGATCTGTCATCTAGAGGAGAGGAAGGCAATTCCAATTTCATCTAAATAAGCTCATATTAAAATAAGGAAAAACAAATGTGACACAGCTGCTGTAGCCTGGCCAAGTTAAAATGCTTACAAATATTTTATGTCTGTAATATAAGACTGCTTACTAATGGGAGAGTATTATGTGTAAAAGAGTGCCAGATTGCCTTTGATATAAGTTGGTAATAAAAATGCTATAGGGTTAGTATTTATGGTCCTTGCAGGTTATAATAACATGCTTCCTGTGTTATTACTTTAACAGACACTAAGAGAAAAATCTATACCGTGTGGTCACTTTCCTTAAACAGCATGTACAACATGTGCACAATCAGCTAGGATATTGAATCAACAATTTATTGGGGCTTGTTACATATCTTGAAAGTAATAGTTTATTTAAACATGTGCATTTTCTTTCCCAAGGAGAATTTCTTGTGTGTTCTGGATCATGCTATGTTCTACTGCCATAAAAATATGAAAATAGGTAAAATTCATAAAAGTCATGTTCTAGTCAATACTCCACAATGTTTTCTATTAGAGGGGGGATAACACTATATCAGAGTTAAAGCAATATAACATGATGAAGTTCTGAAATATAGGAATAAAGACACCTTATTTATTATACAAAGTTAAGGAATTTCCCTTTGGGGAAGAGAAAATGTAACAACTCTACTGATGCCTTTGAAACAAAAAATAGACTTCTAAAAAGAATGGTGTAATTTCCATCATTTCAATCTATGATGTAATTAGGAAATATAAGGATAACATGGAGGAAAATAATCCCAACAGTATAGGAGATCATGTGGCAAAGGGGAGATGATAGTGATATTTTGGTTTTGACGTCAACATAGGATTTTTAAGTTGCTTCGTTAATGAATATTACTTTAGGAGACAAACGTGTGGATACTTGCAATGTCAATCCAGAAGTAGGGACGCGTTCCTGTAAAAGACTATCATCAACATTGAACCTCAGTCACCCCTCTCTGACCCATCCTAGCCAGATCCTTGACCTTGACCTGTTGACTATTAACTGGGCTATTTCTAGAGATAAATCCAACAGAATGATATTATTGAAGTTGATTTCAGGTTCTGTTTCAAGCCTGGGAAGACATTTCTAAGCAGATGTGGTCGAATGGTATTCCTTCAACCACCCTGCGTATGTGCTCACTATTCTACCTTCATGCTGAGCTGGCCCACACACAGGTTTCCTCTTGAGAAAATGTTTTGCAAAAATTTTAATAGAAATAAATGGGGTTTTCGTCTAGCCCATATTTAGGGCAATGCTCAGTAATTAAATAAAAAGTGATGTAGTTTGGGGTCAGATATGCAAAAATTGAGATAGTGTGGTAGCCAGAATTCCAAGATGGTCTCCAAGAATCCTGCCCTTTCATGTAGACGCCCTGTAGAGTCCTCTCCCTATTAGTGTGGGTGGGGCCTGTGAATATTATGGCATGGGACTCCCATGATTTGGTTACATTATATGGCAAAAGTGAAATGATTTTACAGGTGTAATTAGGGTCTTTAATTAGTTTATTTTGAATTAATCAAAGAGGGGTTATCCTGCATGGGTCTGAATTAATCAGAGAGACTTAAGGGGCAAGAAACAGCAGTAGACTCCCTTCCTATTTGCCTTGAAGAAGCAAAATGCCATGGTGTGGAGAGACTGGATGGCAGAGAATGGCCCTCAGCCCTCACAGCTGCAAGGAGCTGAGTTCTGCCCTTAGCTAGTGAAGTTGGAAGAGGACTCCAAGATAACATGAGATTGTACCTCCAGCCAATACCTTGACTCTGAGGAAAGGACCCAGCCAGACCATGCTCAGATTCCAGACCCACAGAAATGGTAAAATTATAAATAGTAAATGTATGTTGTTTTAAACTAGTAAGTTTGGGGTACAAACCTATTTGTCACACAGCCAATATAGATAGTCTACCATTCTCTTTGTCAGGGCTTAGTTGCTCTTACTCTTAGAAAATTCTCTTACTGAACTGAAACCAATGTCTTGGGGTCTGTGTTCTAAGGAAATAGTTAATTGTTGGAAAATGTCCTCCTCGTAATAACTTAGTAACTTTCTCTTAGATTTCTATTCTATGCATCAAGAAATCTGGATTCTATTAACTTCATAGATAAACTTTTAATCTTTGCCTTCATTTAACATTCCTATAATACATATTTTTAGTTTTTACGATTTTTCTTTCTGAACTCACTTCAGTTTTCTCACACATCCTCTGTTGACTTAAATGGGTTCAAGATCCCATAAGGCACTTGCCACTAAGGATAGAATAGAGGCATTAGTCCTTGCTCCTCTGTTCCATGCATCCTTCCATACTGTGTATAGGAGAATATCCCATTTGTTTGGCTTTTTGTCTGTTTGTTTACTTGTTACTGTTTTTAACACCAGCTAGAAATTTTTTGGTTCAAATTCAGTTTGGGTGTATATTCTGACTTACATCTCTTCTCTTTATCATTGAAGCCATAGCAGACATTTCCCAATTTTAACTCTGTTTGGAACCAGTAGAACCAGGAAGGTATTGACAGCTTGTTTCTCCTTTTTGTTTTTGTTTCATTTGTTTTAATTGTGGTAAAAAAGCACATAACATAAAATTTATCTTACCCATTTTTAAGTGTACAGTTCAGTAGTGCCAAGTATATTCAGATTATTGTGTAACCAATCTCCAGAACTTTTTTGTCTTGCAAAACTGAAACTCTATACCCATTAAATAACTCCCTATTTCTGCCTCCCCACAGCCCCTGCAACCACCATGTCACTTTATGTTTTTATAAATTTGAATACTCTAAATATCTCATACAAATGGAATCATACAGTATTTGTCATTTTATGACTGGTTTATTTTGCTTAACATAATGTGCTCAAGGTTCATCTATATCTATCTCTCTATCTATCTATGTATATCTCCTATTCTTTTTTTTAACAAATACTATTTTGTTATTTACGAAATACGTAGTGATCATAAGGGTACATGTCACAAATTACAAATGAGAAAAGTTGAGACAAATGCATTAAGTGACAACAAGGTACCCATTAATATGGAATCCATTTAGAATAAAACCACTCTTTGTTAAAGTTAGACAAGGCAAAGGGCAGGTACATTGTTGAGTAGAAAATGCCAGTTACCTAGAAATATACTTCTACCAAAAAGTACAAAAATGTTAGTAGTGTACCTAAATCATAGCATGTACACGTCCAGTGTTCCACAGGACAACCATTGGTTTTAGGCAGGAATCTGTGAGAGACTTGACTGCCTATATTGCTGGAAGGGGAAACTTCCAGGACTGATCAACTTCCCTACCTTCCATAAAGCTCTGTTCAGGTGACTTTGGAATGTGGAATTTTTGCATATATATATGAAGAAATTGAGATTGGGTGGTAAGCAGAATTCCAAGATGGCCTCCAAGAGTCCCATCCTCTCATGTACATGCTCTGTAGAATCTTCTTTCCATTAGTGTGTGGGACCTTTTTGCTTGTTTGTTTTTTAAATGCTTTGTATGGTAAAAATAGAGCAAAAATAGTTTTTTGTTGAAAGAGGAAAAAAGATACTGCTACGATCACAGCTATAAGGATGATCTAAGTAGTCTCTGCCTCTCAATTGTGCGTTATAGTATAAGTTGATTTCAGCTACAGCTTCTCCAGCTTTAATAATTTATCAAAAGCTAAAATCATACTATAAAGGTACATGAAGAAACAGAGCATGTGGAAAGCAACCTTGATCATGGATCCTTTCGTTTGTGACTTCAGCTGTCCTTGATTGTGTGTTTCTGTGGATCAAACACTCCTATGTTACCACTTGGCACCATAATTAGCTGATATATATTGCAAGTGGCATCAGGCAAGTCGAGAAGGAAGATGAATCAGTGCAATGAAATGAGCATTAATACAGTGACAATGGTATCAATCAATTCTAGAATCACCCATTTGTTTAATTTAGAGCAACATGATCTAACATTAAAATAATCACTTCCTAAAGCAGACAAGTTATTATGAAGTACACTGAGAAGTCAATGTTGTCAAAGAGAGACGACGTCCCTCCCCCTCCTCCTCCTCTCTTTCTCTCTCCCTCTCTCTTTCTCTCCCACTCTGGTTGTTTTCTTTAATAGTAAAGTTTACTCCTGTACAATTTGTTTGATCTTCTTCCCTAATTCACTGATTTGTTTCTGAGTACATTGTTTAGGTTTTTTTTTTTCTTTCTTTCTTTTTTTGGAATATCATTAGGCAGACTATTACAGAAACAGGAAATGATTGGTTATGGAATAGCAATGCCAGTGCCTTCCTTCAGAGTTTTCTGAGTAGTTGACTTGGGCATTCATTATCTGGCTAAAGCTGTACATGTAACTCTAACATCGGAGGGCAGACTCCTGAGATTCCCATGATAAATCCTGAGGCCAGAGAAAGGGGGCAAGGATTCTATATAGCTTAGAGCTACTGTGAGGGATATGTCCTTTAGCACTTGGTGAATACCTTAAGAGAAAGCCTGCTCTGCCCAGATGCTTATTTTCCCCTCTGTGGAGCCACAACTTCTGCAATCAGAGTGCTGTTATCAGAAATTGCCTTTACTGTCAGGTACACAGGTACCTGACATTTGGGTTTATGAAATGAATTTAGATTTCATACTTGTTGACCCTCATCTCATCTACACATTTAGGTGAGAGAAATGAAAAGAAGCACCAACACATAAAAAGGGAAAAACTTATCTGAAGGAAAGAGAGTTAATATCGGAAACAGGAGAAAATATTTAAATAGTTATAGTTAGTATCTTCGTGGAGATTTTAAATAATAATATCACATCTACTGAAATAATTCAACAACAGGCAGCACTGAATAAATTCCTGGAAGTTAAACTTAATTCCCCATGTGTCACTTTTCATTTATTAAGCTGATTTTCAAAACCAGTATTTTAGATTTCAGAGTATGGTCCTTGGACCCACAGCAACATTAGTATCAACTGAGAACTTGTTAGAAATGTAAATTCTTGAGCCTCAACTTAGACTTATTGAATTAGAAATTTTGGGTATGGAGCCCAGCAGATGGTTCTGTTGTGTACTGAAGTCTGAGAACCACCGCTTGACTGCATATTAGAATCACTACTGGCTCCTACCCTATGCAATTCTGATTTAATAGACTTGAGGTGCAATTTGGGCTTCAGGAGTTTTAAAAGTTCCCCAGGTGATTCTAATGTGCAGATAAGATGAGCACCAATGATCCAAATCTACTGGGCATGAATAATTAGATCCCTTTCCAGATATGGTTAAAGCAGTGGTTCCCAAACATGTCTACACTTGGGAATCACTTGGAGAACTTCACAGATAACTGCTGTGGTTTAGCATCCCTAGAGACTATGATTTAATTGGTCTGAGATGTGGCCTGGACTTTAAAAAACAAAAATCAGGTTGTTCTAATGCACAAAGTTTGAGAAACAATGGGTTAAAAGCTAAATTCCTTGTTCTAAAGATACATTTCTAGCTCCAAAGACTAGATTCCTAGAATTAAAGCAGACACTAAGTGTATGATCTTTAAAAAGACTAATTATATAAATTTATTTTATATATATATACACACACAAACACACATATAACTGAAGTAAGATTTAACTGCCTCCAGACATCCCTAAACAAAATTAAGCTTAAAAAAAAGATGATTCATAGCCCAAGTTAAGGTATAGAGCTTCTCAATCTTGTAGTTAAAATCTCATGGGAGCTTTTAAAACCTCTAATATTTAAGCCTCACCTCAGACCAATTAAATTCAATTAAATCAGAACCTCTGGGTGTAACTGAGATATTAGAATTGTTTAAATTAAATCAGAACATTAGAGTAATCAAAGGTTCAGTGTTATTGAAATATCCTTAGAAGATTCCAAAGGGCACAGGAGGTTGAGAACCACAGGTTAGAGTGTAGCCTTACTTCGGGTGAAAAGATTTGCTCATTCCAATTTTCTCATAGGTCATGGAGGAGCTGGGCCTGCCTTGTGTGCTCAGAAACGAAATGACAATGTCACCAGCAGCGGTGATGATACCCACACCATATAGGCCCTTGTGTAATAAGAGTCTATCTGGTATACTCTTGGCTTTTATTACTAGTGGTTTGGCATTTGGTGGCTGGATGCCCCCTGTACAAGTCTCCCAATGACCTTTTAATGTTATTATTCATTAATATTTCTAAAAGTAAAACCTGGGATCTGCCACACTACTGCAGTAAAACTAAGTTGCAATAGTTTATGTCAGTGAAGTGATTTTCAACCAATGGTGATTTTGTCACCCAGAGGATATTTGACAATGTCTGGAGATATTTTGTTTGTCATAACAGATGGGGATGGGAATCTTCCACTGACACCTGGTGGGTAACGACCAGGGACGCTGCTAAACATCCTGTAATACACGAGGTGACTTCCACTGCAATCAAGAATTAGCCACACTAAAATGTCAGTAGTGCCAAGGTGGAGAAATCTTGCTTTTATGGAAAGCTTACAGGCTTCTACTCTTTCAGGGAAAATTGCAGACCAAAGGTAGAAAGTCTGTTACAAAGAAGAATTTGCTTGGGGAAGATTTCAGAAAATCTCCAGAACTTCTTGACAGAACCAAAAATTCTGAAGATCATACCTTGTTCCTAAGAAAAGAAACTCAACTACACAGTGGTTTTGTATTATCACAGCATCTATTTCAAGTTTGCTCTTGTATTTCTCACAGTAAATTCAAACTTATGATATCAAATATACTCTAACAATAGAACCCCGTCTCTATATAAATATATTTAGACCAACCAACAAATCATCTAGAGGATTTCTTATTTCCGTGCTTTTGTTCCCTAAACCCTGAGTGCCCTTCTCTATCTTCTATCCAAGGTAGCCCAGGAACATTTATTAAGTGACAACTGAGGAGTCAAATCCTCCAGAAAGCCTTGCATGGCCTAGGACCCCCATATAAAAAGAGTTTCCCTCTTTCATGTTCTCAGAATACTCAGTGTGCATTTCTATCATAGTAGTCACATAAATATTTTAAAATATGAATCTAACTCCTTAATAAGCTGCATTTCTTGAAGGTAGATCTTTTGCTCTGTAGCTCCAGGACCTAGCAAAACCCCTGGCACATTGTAGGTATTCAAAGTTTTGTTAAATGAACAAATGAATGGTAATATACTTGCATCGTTAGTTGTTTTAATGCAATACCAGGGAAACAACTATTTTGCATGAACTCTTATGTAGGTAACTTAGATCTATCATATCAGAAACAGTACTGAAGTTCACTCAAACACAAAAGCCCACATTTATATTTAGACTCATTAATTAATGCTGCTTCCTGCTTCTCCTAGTCACTTTCAACCCTCATCTTAAAAGTTCAAGTTCACTGAGCACAAATATAAATTGTTTCTCTTCCCCATATAAAATACTGTAAAAACCTAAGCAAAATGGAAGAGCAAGAAGCCAGTTTAATGTTTTTCTGACTCATTATTTTAAAAAAATCTTCATGAAAATACATTTTGATTGTTTTAAAATATTTTTACAAAGAAAAAAAAGAATTTGGACCACTGACCTTCTGAGAATATGTTTTTCCACTCCTTCTAGCTAGATCTGCCAAAGTGCTAGTTCTAGGCACTTGTAAGATATTTTTAACCATTGGTGCCTGTTCATTTTGATTAAAGGAATTGGATGAAAAAAGAACGTGAGCCATTCCAGAAGGGCTACAGAAAGTATGTCATTAACATTTTTCTACAGCCAAATTTAGTCATCAACTTAATTGCTGAGATTTAATTGTTCTCATGAGGCTTTCACAGTGACTGCTTCATTGACCATCTTGTTCTACAAAGAAAATATATGTACTGACTGAAATTCTGTATTATTTCTGGGAAAATAGCATCATTTAGTTGCTAGAGAAAGCAAATGTAGTTAGTTCAAAATATGTATTTGTGAGAGTTTTGGAGAACAGTCAGTGCAAATCTAAGAATACTTCCCACTCCCTCAGCCCCTGACAGCTAAAAATCTCAATGCACCATTTACGGCATATCAGAGTCAGCAGCGAGTCAACAAACCTCTAATAAAACCTTCTTCCCCTTCACTTATATTTAACAAAAATAGAAAGACCATTGAAACGCAGACTAAAGAAAAAGCAAGACTGTAAACTTTAAGTCTGACTCACTAAAGGACTTTTTATGTCTTCCCTGGTGCTGTATCTCAATTGTTTATGTATTTTTGCTGCATTTCTGTGAGTTCTTTTCCTGTTTTCCCAAGGTAATTTTGTATTATGGAGGAGGAGATAAGAATGGACTGTTATATTTTGGAGCTGAGAGACAAGATCCCTATATATGTACCTTCACATTGCTACTAACTTGTACTATGCAATTAACATCTACATAGCATTTTATTCTCTGTATTCCCCATAAATCATCACCGGATACAGGTTGATTCTAAGTAAAAGACCATTAAGTCTTATGTCATTTCATTATACCCACCACAACTAAATTTGTTTCTGTGTATAAATATACAGATTTATGTGTATTGTTCCAGAAGCAAAGTTTAATGGTTCTGGAAACCACTAATTGTGTAATATGGTAGATGTCATAAAAAGAAAAATAGAAGATGCATTTTTCAAAGTTATATATACGCACATACACACGTGCATGTGGGGGCGTGCTTACTGGATATAGAAAGGTAGGAAGTGTGGAGGCTTAGTTGCGAGTGACATTTGTCCACATGTGTTTGAGGAGTGGCAAAGATACACAGCATAAGGAAATAGATAAATATACACTTTAATCTCTTCCCTGCAATATAGATGAATCAATTACCTGTAGATGCGGGTGTTGAACTAGATTATGTAGATTTCTTATTTCTATGAAATTTTAAGGTTTCATGAATGAGATTTGTTTTTTGAAGCCACACACGTGCCCACCAAAGTTTTCATCTGATAGTAAAGACTAGAATCTCTATCCTTGTGGTCCTCCCAGTACGTTCAAATTGTTCAAAGCAGAAATTAGTATCCTGGTCCATTGTTTTTCATTTTTCTGCTCACTTGACAGTTAACTCTTTCTTCAGATTCTCTATGAATCCTTCACTGAACCATTAGAGGTTGTGTTCAGAGGTTTAGTGAGGGAAGAAAATTGTGGAGAATGTTTTACAAAGTAAGAATACAAAAAGCTAAAAGTGATAAAAGTTGCTCTATTTTAAGGGGCAGTTGCAACAAATGACAACATTTTCTTCCACTTTTCTTATTTGCAGCAAATCAGCTTACTTTAAAGCAATTCATTACTTAAAATTATTTCAAGATGTATATGCTGCATGAGGGCAATGACTTGTCCAGATATTTCAACACTTATTCCTAACAGGTAATGCACTTCTGGGTAGGCAGTAGCAGTCACAGTATTGTTTGTCCACGGTAAAATGTTACCACAGAGAAGGAGGAGTCACCAATATTTTTGTTTTCTGGAAAATGAAACAATAGCCACCAGATGTACTACTGTTAGATTATAGCTCTCTATTCCAACACATAAACTTTGTTGCAGATGACAGAATCTACTCTAGTTAGTTTAACTAGTAGGGGATTATTAGGAAGTATTAGAAATGTAACAAAACCTTTGGGGGGCTGAGGGAATAGAATCTAGCTTGCGTTTACACTAATAATTCCAATCATCACACTGCAAAACTGCCCATACCAGAATCATAGTATTTTTAAATCTCATACAAATGCATCTGATTAGTGGAAAATGCACCTCATATAAAGGGGGAATATGTAAAATTATCAGATTCTGCCTTGGAAAGTTTTACAATGTCCGGGACTACCAAAATATGAGAATGGAGTTTAGAAGCTTGGAGACAGCCACAAATGACAGATACCTACTCGATGAACTCTTAAGCAAAAATCCTCAATACTGTGGTGTTACCTTTACACAAGTTTTACTATTTCTGTGGTTCCAATTTGGGATCCAAGAGCTTGAATAGGAACACCAGTAAGTTAATGGCTGTCCCGCATTGAAACAATGCCACAAAAAGGTCAGGATTTGTTTGTTACCCTGTACAGAATTATCTAATTTAGCAAATATTTTCGACTTTGATACGGCATCAAATTCCATTTTAAAATGGGGAACCTAATTTATCAGTTCAGGACCACTTTAACAAAAATTATATCTCTAGGTTTCTAGTGAGTGGTTAGGCCATAAAGTCTGGATCAAGCCAGAGGGAATTCCCTGGTTGCCCAGTAGTTAGGACTCTGTGCTTTCACTGCCGAGGGCCTGGGTTCAATCTCTGATCCGGGAACTAAGATCCCACAAGCCACACAGTGCGGCCAAAACAAAAAAACAAAAAAAAAACTCCAAAGGTTTTCACATAGCTTTTGGGCTGATGGAATTTCCAATTTACTTTGAAACGGTCCTCTACCGAGAGCACATGTTGGCATGATTAAGTCCGAATGACCTCCCCATAAACATAGTCTTAATTTTCTCTAGATAGCGACTATCTGGATAGTCTCTTCAGACCGGGGCAGCCTCTTCCATATGAGCATGGAAGAATTCAGAGTAATATAAGAGGAATATAAGAATTATATGAATAGAATATATAAAATTAATATACAATAATATATAAATAGATACAAATAAATGTAATATAAATAACAATATAAGAATATAGGGACTTTGAGTCTAAATTAAAAACTGTTTTCACATTTGACAAATGAAAACTATCATCCACATTTGAGCTTTCCAGAGTATAAACACATTGTAATGAAATACTGGAGGACCAGACTCAATTTTACCAGCTTTCTTTTCTTTGGACCAAGTATGTGGTAAACATTTTATACTAATAACAGCATGTGCTCAAAGTTCAGGCAAGCACATAATTGCTTAATGAAAACAATTAGCAGCATTAGCAAACACTTATCTTGAGGTTTTCTATTTCCAAGCCTATGACTGGATCTATGTGCGAAACACATGTGCATTTATGGCTATTTCAATAATCCTTTCACAGTTTATGTTCCCCCAAATATTTTCTAGAGCAGACCTCATCTTTTTCCCAAGCAAAATCTTCCCCCACCAGTTTCCCCCATATTCATGCCCGCCTCTCCCCTTTTCCTGTCCCTCGTGGCCATAAGCCACTTATCTTTTGTTCTTTGTTGGTGCTTCTCCCCAATCTTTCCCTGAGCTGCTTTCTCTCTTGTTTTTGCTCTGCTTGTTTGTGTTCATCTTAATAAACTTTAAAAATTTTTCTTGCGTATACTGCTCTCCCATGTAAATTCAAATGGGCTCTCACCCAATGGGCTGACAGTACGGCCAGTCCTTTAAGTGGCACTTATGGGAGAAGGGTGGCATCTGGGAAACACTGGAATGATGGTATCTGCATGGCTAAAATGCGCCTGTATTTTTTTTCTTTATGGGCTGGGAAATTTGACTCCAAATGTTGTTAAGAGAGTAGGCTTTCGATCCTAAATTTTTTCCTTCAGTAATACTGAAGGAAAAGAAGAAGAAAGCTGTTGTGTAAAAAAGTTTTCGGAGCAAAGAAACGTCAGAGACCTTTGCCAAGTACAATGTATGCAATTTCACACTCAGACACTTTGAGGAAAGAATAGGGCTGAAGGATGCAAGTATGGCTAAAGCTGTCTTTAGGAGGTGGTGGAATGCAACAGATATTGTGAAGATTATTTTTGAGCTAGCAAGAGTATGTTCATACTCTCTAAGGATAATTAAAATTTTTTACCCATTTATGTGTTCTTATTTACCAGGATAAGTGTTCAGTGAACAAAATGGTTATTATTGATTAATTGACTTTTTAATAGGGTGGTTTCTGACTGTTTATCTCATCTGGCAAAGAATGTTAATATAACTTTAGCTCCAGAGGGTTTCTGAACAAGAGAAAAGTTTCATGAACAAGAGAAAGCAAGAGAAAGAGAGAAAGACCAAAACAGAGACAGAGAAAAACAGAGAGAGAGAAAGAGACAGCGACAGAGAGACACAGAAAGGCGGACAGAGAGAGCACCTTCTCATGAATTCAGCTAGGTGTCTGAGGTTGCAAGAGCAAATATGGTGCCGCTGGTTTTAGAGCTTTTATTCTAGCAGGGAATCAGTCCTATGGAAGAGAGTGATTTATTTTGTCTCAAGGATCAAAGAATTCATCACAAAAGTGTTGCTGCCTAAACATGGTTTTTAAAACATATTTCTCAAATTTTAGTGCAGTTGTTCTCAGTTCTTTACTGAATATTAGGGGGGGGAAATTATCTGAGAAGTACTTAAATCACACCATTGTCCAAACATCTTTGAGTGTTTCTCCAACCTTCTCCAAAATGCTAGCTTATCCTAATATGCAGCTTGTGTTGCAAATCATTGGAGCAGTGCCCATTATTTGTATCAGAACTGCCTAGGTTCTGAGGATCTCAGGGTGGGGGACACTTTGAACAAATATCTCAAATGATGCTTTGTATACCTAGGTGTTTGAAAACTTTAAACAATAGACAGAATGTTACTAGGTGGATTGACAACCGTGAAAGAAGAGGGCATCCCAAGTACAGGCAACAATGTGTACACATCCACAGAGGTGTGGAGCTGGATGGTGGGTGAAGAGGCTGAGGATGCAAAGAAAAGGCTCCTTTATGAAGAGTGCAGTAATGCCAGCTAAGGGGCCTCACTCTTGCCAGGAGATGAAGCAAGCCATGGAGGTTTTTAAAGCCCAAGGGACACACTCGGAGATGAATTTACAAAGACCATTCTGGTGAGAGTGTGTAGGAAGGACTAAAGAAAAGAAGACCAATACAAAACCTTTGAAAATGTCCAGGGGGTGGATGGAGCAATGATGAGGAAACAAAAGTCCCACATACATTTAGAAAGAAAGGTTCATAGAACTTAGAGATGTATTGAAAAAAAGGACTTCCATGTTTGTCTGTTTTTGCTTTGAATGGCAACAGCAGCACCTGGGTTTTCTATTTTACATGTAATTAAAGGGAATAACACATACCCAGTCCATGTTCTCTATGAATGTTTAATACAAATACATGAATGCAGAGAAACATACCATATTGACAAGTAGAAAAAGGGAAACATTATCAATCAATAAGTGAATTTCCTGTAGATGGTCACAAGAAATCCAGTTCACTTGGTGAATTTTAAGGTGAATAATTGCATACAACATCAACTAAATTGAGATCTAGCTTTGAGAATACAGTTTTGGAAATTCAGATGTGATGTGACAAGACTAAAAGGTAAAATCAGTTATTTTCTACCTCAGGTTTTATGAAACTGACTTAGAACTTGAGGAAACAGCTCTGATTGGGAACTAGACCTCCCATAACTTCACCTATTATATCAAATTCTCTCCGGTGTTCGAACTGGAGACAACTTTATTTTTCAGTGTTTTTGTTTGGTTGTTTGGATTTAATAACTATATGTGAGAAATAACTAATAAAGTTGTTTTCAGGAGTGCTGTGAATGTAAAATGTGAACAAACACATAATAATGTACTTAATGAACTATAAAAATAAAAGGGTAGATTAATATCCTGTGAAATTTTAGCAAGCCAATTATAATACAGTGAGCGGCCAATGCACATGTATTTTACTTAGCTCTGTGTGTGAGGGGAATATCCCATATCCCTGGTTCATAGGAGATCACTGGTGTGCTGGGTCACAGAAGCAAAAAGGGCATGATGGTCATTAAGGACAGAGTGGGAAAATTTAAAATACAGCGATTAAGGCAACTGCATGTGTTGTTTTCAAATTTCAATCATTTATTTAAATATTTTAACAACTCCCAAGTGATGCATATAGCTTGAAATAAAACGATCAAGAAGGAGTAAAATCACGTTCTGGGGAGAGCTACAAGCACAAAAAATGATCAAGTCTCTGGAAATTGGAAAACTTCCATGGACACTAGTAAAATAGTGTATGTAAGTCAATACACAGAAGGATTAGTTCATTTATTACTTATTTAGTTAAAACATTTTAATGAAAATAGCCATGTCATCTTTTCTAATTATAAGAAAAATTCATACTCACTGCAAACTTTTCAGAAAACTATAAAGAAGAAAATAAATATCATCTATTTTTTTCTTCTACCCAGAGATGACTACTACTCATTTTTTGGTTATACATCCATGAAAAATAGTCGTGGAGGTTATCTGCCTTAAGCTCTTTGCATAACCTGCTCTTTTTCTTTTAGTAATGTGATGTGTACACTTTTTAATGTCAGCTGTTTAAAGTGGTTGTAACCCCCCTGCTATCAGACATTAAGTACTTATGATTCAAAAAAATATAAACAAAACTGCAATAAGCACCTTCGTATGTATACTTTCACCACTCATCTAATTACCTTCTTAGATAACCATCTGAATTATTAACCCCATATAACCAAATTGATGTTAAAAAAGATCAGTGTGTAATTCACACCCATACTGTTACTGAAAATGTTCATGTTTAAGTCTTAACCAATTTCATAGCTAAAAGAATCTGCCTAAACAATTTTAATGTGTTTTTTTGAACATTTATATATTCTTTTGTACACGATCCTGCTTGTTAATACGTTTTCTATTGGTTTACTGTTTAGTATCATTTTTATGCAATTCAATCTATTAAACTTTTCCTTGGAAAGCTGTTCCCAACCCTAAAATTATAAAAAATAACTTCCTAAATATCTTTATATTTTATTATTTGCTTCCAATTAAATCATTAATTCATTTGAGATTTTTGGCAGAAGGAAAAAAAATAGGACTTGAGGACATGGGGTGGGCGGGGGTGGCGAAGGGAAAGCTGGGATGAAATGAGAGAGTAGCACTGACATAGATACACTCCCAACTGTAAAATAGATGGCTAGTGGGAAGCTGCTGCATAACACAGGGAGATCAACGCGATGATGGGTGATGACTTAGAGGGCTGGGATAGGGAGAGTGGGAGGGGATATGCGGATATATGTATAAACACAGCTGATTCACTTTGATGTACAGCAAAAACTGGCACAACAGTGTAAAGCAATTATATTCCAATAAAGAGCCTAAAAATAAAGAAAATAATATTTTTGAGTCAAAATCATATTGTTCCAATGTCATTTATTCTTTAATCCATCCTTTCCCCCCACTGGTAGAAAATGCTAGTTTTACTACATAATAAATCCTCACATATACTTAAAAGTTTGCTTTTGGAAGCTTTAGTGTATTCTATTGCTTTTTTTCACCCTTCTTTTCTTACAGTTTAATTGATTATATTTTTATAAGAAGTTTCTAATACCTGGTAAAGCAAATCCTTATTTTTATTTTTAAATTGTTTTCTGGTAATACACATTTATTATTTTGATTAACTTTATTATAATTGCAAGGTTTTTCTTAAGTTCAGTTGGAGTATTAATTTTCATTATATTTATAGGTTTATTTTTAGAAAATTTATCCATACAATTCAGAGCATTACCATGCAAGAATATGGCATGTGACTCTATACTTTAAGGTTCTTTTTAACTCTTTAGTCAAGATTTAAAGTTTTCTTTACATAATTACTGCCTAATTCTTGTTAGGTTCATTCCTAAGTGTTTTATGTCTTTTGTGTTTGTTTTTATTGTTGTTATTGCTATTTTGAATGGATCTTTACATAGTAATTTTGCATATTTATTTTGGAATTGATTCTCTTACTGAATTCTTAATTTTCCTTTGATTCTTCTCAATTTTCCTTGTATTGTATAGCTTGTAAATTATACTACTTTTACCCTATCCTTTCCATACTTTTAAGTTCTATTATATGATAGCTCTTTTGAAGCAACATTAAAAATAATAGTGAGTGTATACAAACCCATTCAGTGCTTGACTTAAATGGGGTCATCTGTTGCACTTTGCTGTTAGACATAAAGCTTTCTGCAGGTATACACACACACGCACACACACACAGAGATGGATTTTAATAAATGTCTCTTTTTGCCATCAGTTGAGATGATAATATGATTTTTACTTTTTCTGAACCATTAATGTGGTGAACACCATACATATGCTACTCATAAGACACAGATAATTATGAGTTTCTGTTCATGCTGAGAACAAGTTCAACTATTTTTGTCCAATCCAGTGGTCTCCCAATTGGGATGCTACATTCAGGTAACAGGGAAAAAAATGTTAAAACTTCAAGTTGGCCAGAAATTTTTGGATCTTCTCACTGGAGTTACCTTTCATTAGGGTTGCCAGATATTTGGACCTCTATAGTATTCTCAGTCACCTTTGGTCAGTGATGAAAAATTAATTGCTTCAAGAATGTCTGCATTAGGAACTGGGGTAGGCCAATTTGCAGGGACATGGATGGACCTAGAGACTGTCATACAGAGTGAAGTGAGTCTGAAATAGAAAAACAAATATCATATACTAATACATATATGCGGAATATAGAAAAATGGTACAAATCAACCAATTTGCAAAACAGAAATAGAGATGTAGCTGTAGAGAGCAAACATATGGACACCAAGTGGGGAAAGCAGGGGGTGGAGGGTTGGGGTGGGTTGAATTGGGAGATTGGGATTGCCATATATACATTACTAATAAAAAAATATCAAACTGTATACTTTAAATATATGCAGTTTATTGTATGTCAATTGTATCTCAATAAAAGTTTAACTTATATAATATAAGAAAAAGATTTTCAGATTGACTAAGAAAGCTAAATTCAACTTTATGCTGTATGCAAAAACATACCTAAAATAAAGTGAATTGAAAGGACTAAAGATAAAAGCATGAGCAAAAATATATCAAGTAAAGGCAAGTAAGAAGAAAGCAGGGGCCATGATCTTGATCTAAAACAAGGTAGAATTCAGGCCAAGAAGAATTCAACAATACAAAGTAGGACACTCTGTAATGCTAAAGGCTACCATTCACAATGAAGATATTAATATCTATTCACCAAATACCAGTACAACTTTCAAAGAGCAGAAATGATAGGAGATGAAAGGAGAAACAGACACATATTAAAAATAGGAAACTTTAGCACACCTTGCTCAGATCTAGATAGATCAAGAGGGCAAAATGTTAGTAAGGACATAGAGGACTTGAAAACCATAAGATAGAGTGTACGGATATATAATAAACATTTTATCCTAATAGCACAAAATATAACTTGCTTTCAAGTATACATAAGCATCTATTAAATTAGCTAATATTAATTTATGAATAACTTAAAAAACAGAAATGCAAACTTTATCACATCACAATGCAATAAATCCTCAATTAGTTATAGTAATAATAAAAAAGCCTCTTACACCAGGAAATTTGAAAGAATTTAATTCTTATATTAAAGGAAAAATACGAACCAAAAGGTCTGTATTTCTGGAAAAGAATAGTGATGAAAACATACTGTATTAGAATCCAATAAAAATGTCATAAAAGAACTAGAAGAATATCTTGTGTTTGGCAGATTCTTTCTATGCATAAAGAACTGGAGAGAACCGTACTTGAATATCACCATGACAGCAGTGTGGAGAATGGATAGATGGGGCATAGAAGCTCAGACGTCAGGTAACTTAGATTAGAATGGTAGTAGTAGAGAAGGAAAAAGTGGGCATATTTGTGTTTAGGGAATTTTTTTGAGACATAATCTAGACAACTTGGGAAAGGATAGAATGTAAATGACAATAGACAGTGAGTAGCAAGGAAAAGTCATGGTTCATTGCATAGGACCTGGATGGGTGGAAGTGCCATTTAGTGAGATAGGAAGACTGAGAAGATCTGGGGTGTTCTGGGGGCGGAAAATAATTTACAGAATAAATTACAAAAAATATTTAAATAAGAGAAATTCAAAACATCAATAAGGTATGATTAAATTAACTTTACTCTTCCTCAAAGTAATCTATTTTTAAATAAAAAAAATTTATTCTATTAAATTGACAAATTATTGATGATGGTGGTGAAATGAACACTTTCATACCCTTCTAATGTTTTTTATAAACTCTATCCTTCTGATTAGCTATATGGAAATATATGGTCTATAACCTATAATTCAATTTCTAGGAATGCAACCTGAAACACTAATTAGTTATTTGGTAAAATATATATGTACAAAAATGCCAGTCAAAGCCTTATATATAATATGAAAAATTGAAGTGCATCATGAATTTTCACAATATAAATTTTAAATAACAAATAAGTTATTATACCAACATACAATAAGCGTCTATACAGTTATTATAATCATGGTTTTGAAGGCATACTTCAAAGGACATTTTTAGTTATATCAATAGAGAGTTCTTTGAAGTTAGCAAGATGTGTGCACTCAGCTTCATTCTAAAAATATAAAGTAAATTCACATAAAAATAAGCAATAGAAATATATCAAGGTCAAGTAACCATAAAAATTATAGCAAGAAAAATGAAAAGGAGTAGCATAATATTCTGAAACACAAAGAAAGTACACTATAATCATATGTGTGATCAAAACTATTACATTGTACTTCAAAGTAAGTTAAAAATCATTAAGAAAATTATTCAAGACACAAAAGAACAGCATAAACATGAATTAGAAAACTCAGAAATAAGGTAATGTCAAGTAAGAATGCATGAGCTATATAGAGTGATTAGAATTGTGGGTTCTCATATGACTACAGAGAGCCCAAACTATGAACATGCAGAATACACACACACACACACACACACACACAGAGGACAAAATTTTTTTAATATTTCAAAATGTTCCCAGTGGTAATCTCTAAGTGGTAGAATTACAGGTGATTTAAATTTTCTTGTCTTTTTTTATATTTTCTATTTTTTTATACAGTGAATAAACATTCTTTTCATAAATCTCATCATGGAGAGGACTTCAGGTGCAGAAGATGAAAATAATGATACTTCTCAATTTATGAAATACTATCATCTTTTGTCTACATGAGACCTTATTCTTGTCTTATGTATGTGTTTATTCTCTTTATTTCCATCCCTGCTTCTATTCTGCTTCCTTCCTTAAGCAACCACCTTAAGGCTCATTCTGAAAACATAGAATAAAAATAAGCAACAGAAGTATATCAAGGTAAAATGTAAAAAGTTACAATAAAAGAATGAAAAGGAGTAGTACACATTTCTAAAGACAGGAAAGTATGCTATATTGGCATGCTTAACAAAAAATTAAACTATTACATACTATTTCAAAATAAGCTGAAAGATATTAAGTAAATGATTCAAGACATGAAAGAACAACATAAACATGAATTAGAAAATTCAGAAATCACTGACAGAAGTTAAGGAAAAAATTTAAATATAAAGAAAAACATTTTAAAAATGAAAAAAAATAAGCTGGTTGAAATAAAAGAGTAACCAAGACAATCTCAAGCCTTCAGTAAATTAAAAAGTTAAAAGAAGGAAAATGATAAAAATCAAAAGGAAATAAAGAAGGAGATTAAAACAATTGTGAAAGAACGAGACAAATCATGAAGGCAGGCAAAATAGATCTAACGTGAGTATTGGAGTCCCTGAAGAACAAACCACAGCAAGGGAACAGAAGCAACGTTAAGAACTATAACTCAATACATTTTTCTAGAAACAAACACACAGATTTGAAACCACATATTGAAATATTGCACTTTGTACCTGACAATATCAATCCAGGGAGGCCAACACCAAAACAAATTGTAAAATTTCTGGACTTCACAGAGAAAAAAAAATATCCCATAGGTATTTAAGCAAAATGATTCTGTGACTTACAGGTGAAATAAAATTAGATTATCATCAGAAAATTTGACAACAACTCTTTAGCCCTCAAAGGAAATGGAGCAATATGTTTAAGATATTCAAGGAAAAAATGTAAGCCAAAGACTTTTTTAATGTAGCAAAAAGTATCTTTAAGTATAGAGTGCAGAAGCAAATGGTTATCAAAATGTCCAACCTCAGGGAATATTGTTACTAGGATCTTTCCTAAAGGATGAACTTTAGGCAAAAAAAATTACTAAAGAGACATTTACATAAGAACTGGTGGTGAGCATTACATAGTTTCTTATAGAACTAGAATTATAGAAGTATTAAAAGAGATTGTAATACGCAACATCATCATGATCTGACAATATAGTTATGTTACAAACCTAAAAACTAGGCATAGAATGGGAAGAGTGTGTGCAAAATTTGTTTTAGCTGTTCAATAATCATGTTTTGTCATGGTGGACCCATGTTTTTAATCTGAGGCTGTTATATGTTTAAAGTAGTATAAGGTAGTATAAAGCACATGGATATAGAATATTAGAATTCTGTTATATATAGTGTCCTTTTGATCCAGAACTCCTAGTGTGGATGATAGGAGATATTGCTGTTATATAGAAGAGGTGAAGGAAAAGCTCTTTAGTCCTGAATTAGCGTTTGAAATCTGAAGGCATCTTATTTTTAAAAAGATGAATGTGTAATGTAAATATCCTCCCTGCTATTTTAAAAAAGCCTAGAAGCAATGCCTGATGACCACTCAGTAGCAGTGGGCATCTGTAGGCTTCAGATATTGGTCCTGAAAAAGTAAAACAGTTTTCTTCTTGGTGTTTGTTCTTATTGACAAGCTTTGGAAAAATAAGAACATCTACTTCCCTCCCTTCTCTCCTTCCCTCTACCTAACTTCCTTCCTTCCTTTCTTTGTCTTTTTCTCTCTTTCTACCATGGAGAAAGCTTGACAAAGTTTGAACAGCTCACATGCTAAAGAGACAAATTCTCTTCTCTTCCCTTTACTCTAGACAACTATGTTAAAAAGATAACTGTCGGGACCACTGGAGCTGGTGGCGTCTCCAGCAAGCGGTGTGGTTCTGAACGCTGTGGTTGTGGGGCCTGTGGGACGGCACCCGGGATGCCCAGGTGCATCAGGAACACACCAAAAGATGCAATAATTCCCACAGAGAACCAGCTAAACACCAGCAAATGACTTCGGACACCAGAAAGGACTGCAAAAATCCTGACATAACAGGGTAGGACAGATGAATTTAAAAAAAAAAAAAAAAAAAAAAGGAGAAAGAGGAGAGGAAAGGAAAGGGATGGGTCCCACACCCTGGGCAGTGGAATCTGTAACAGAGGAGAGATGGCTGAATTTAGGGAAACGTCCTTTACCTGATGGGGAAACCCCTTCTCCAATGGGGAATTTCCCTCAGAAGGAGGCATTTGGGACTGTTTAAAGAGGGTGAAGTGGCTGAGCTGTGGCAGACAGGAAAGAGTGAAAAACACACGGAGGGTCTGCACCATGGCTCTGCATGTCCGGACTGAGACGTCAGTTCACAGCTGAACGGGGGTCTGGGAGCTGGAATGTGGGAACCGGAGAACTGGTTCAGGGTGAGAAACATTGTTGGCAGTGGGGAGACAGATTGAGAGTACAGGAGGGAAGAAATCCACAGCAGAGAATGCCTACTGTGGAAAGCTGGGCAGTCATGGCTGTGGCTTGATATTGCTGACACACAAGAAGTGGGGAGGAGCCGCGAGTGTAGCCTCTCTCTCGGCACTGCGATAGACAAAGGAAGGACCCCTCTGGGCCTGGCTGATGCACTCAGGGATAACAAAGGCCACTGGGCAGGGCTGGCATAGAGTGCCTGTAGATGAGAGCCAAATGTCCGCAGAGTGGCCCAGCTCTGGAGACATTCTATTTACACCTGAGCCACCAGCATCCCTCTGCAACAGGCACTGCCACGGCCAACTGAGCCACCATGACCCAGGCAGGGCGTCCTGGTGGAGTCGTAGCAGGGGGGAGGAGCCACAGTTGGAGTCGCTCTCTCGGCCTGAGCAGCCCAAGCTGCTGTGACCCAGGCAGAGCACCACTGCTCACTCACTCCCAGGGGAAAGAGCCACTATTGTACCCTCTCTCTCTCCACACACCGGCACTTACAGAAGAAAAATAAAGGAAGCTCTGTTGGTCACAGAGTAATACAAAAAGCCCAAGGCGGGTAGAAGGACACTTACAGCTAAGACCCCAAGGAAACAGAAATATTACTAATTCTATTGATCTGGTCCACTCTGGGGTCAGTTCTAGATTTCTTGTTTGTTTGTTTGCTTGTTTGTTTGTTTGTTTTTATTAATTATGATCTTAGTCCTAAGGGATCTACATGTTTTATAACATATTTTTATTCTATTTTTATTTTTAGCCTTTTTATATATTTCTATTTCTAGCTAAGTTTTTTGTAGTGCTGACTGTATCTCTCCTACCTTCTTTTCATCTCTATCTTTTATACATTTCTATTTCTTTCTTTTTCTTTTCATATTTCCAGTCATACTACACTCTTCTGCTGCCCTGTCTTCTAACTTTTTTAGTTTATTTTATCTTAATATACTTATAAGCAATATTATCGGTCTGCTCTGTTCCTTGCTTTATTCTCCAGATGACACACTGCTTTGATTTTTATTATTAGATTTTGTCTTTATCTTAGTTCTAAGTATAATTGTCTGATTTCATTCTGAGAATCTTCAGTCTGTCTGGTGGTACTCTTGCTCTATTGTATTTGATCCTAGCTTTCAAAATCTCCCTGGATTTGTGTTTGTGTGGTTTTTGTTTTGTTCTGTTTTGTTTTGAATTTCTGTTGGTTTTCTCTTTGATTATCTGATGCATTACTGGGGTACTTCTGTCAGGTCTTTCTAGTGCCTTATGTTCTATTGGATTAATTGTGTGTCATATACATGTATGTGTTTCCTTGACTTAGTATTTGTTTGAGTCACCACTCTGCCATTAGTCTGGGGCTTGGACAGTCTTCTTTAAACCGCTTTATTGCCAGGACAAGCAACATCTGAGGTCTGGACTACTCCATCAGAAGTCAAGTAGGAGGCTCTGGGGAGGGAACACTGAATCCAGGATGCTAGACTACTAGGGAGTCCTTAGACACAGGGAAGATTGACTGCAGAGAACTCTCACAGAGCCCTGTATCAGAGTCTAAGACTCGACTTCATCCACCTGTCTGCAACTGCCAGTGCTGGATGCCTCACACCAAACTGCAAACAAGACAGGAACATAAACCCACCCACCAGCACACAGACTACCTAAAGCCATATCGACCTCACAGATACCCTAAAACACACCTCCTGACATGGCCTTGCTCATCAGAGAGAAAAGACACAGAGCCACACACCAGAAAGCAGACACCAGACCCCCCCACCAGGAAGACTACTGAAGACACTGGACAAACCCCACCACAGGGGGCGGAGGGCAGAAACAAGAGGAATTACTACTGGGCAGCATAGGGAAAAGAGACAGCAAATCCTCTAAAATAGACAAAATGAGAAAACAAAGAAACACCATGCAGGCAAAGGAGCAGCAAAAAAACCCCACAAGACCAAATAAATGAAGAGGAAAAAGGAAAAATGCCTGAAAAAGAATTCAGAGTAATGATAGTAAAGATGATCCAAAATCTCGACAACAAAATAGAGAAAATACAAGAAACAGTTAATAAGGACTCAGAAGAACTAAAGAGCCAACAAACAGTAATGGACAACAAAATAACTGAAATTAAAAATACTCTAGATGGTATAAACAGCAGAATAACTAAGGCAGAAGAACAAATAAGTGAGTTGGAAGATAGAATGGGGGAAATAACTGCCATAGGCAGGAAAGAGAAAAAAGAATAAAAAGAATGCAAGGCAGTCTCAGAGAGCTTGGTGACAACATTAAGCTCACCAACATTCGAATTATTAGGCATCCCAGAAGAAGAAGAAAAAAAGAAAGGGTCTGAGAAAATATTTGACGAGGTTATGGTGGAAAACTTCCCCAACATGGGAAAGGAAATAATTAACCAAGTCCAAGAAGCACAGAGAGTCCCATACAGAATAAACCCAAGGAGAAATACCCCAAGGCACATATTAATCAAACTAATGAAAATTAAACACAAAGAAAAACTATTAAAAGCAGCAAGAGAAAAGCAACAAACAACATATAAGGGAAAACCCATAAAGATAACAGCTGATCTTTCTGCAGAAACTCTGCAGGCCAGAAGGCAATGGCAGGATATACTGAAAGCCCTGAAAGAGAAAAACCTACAGCCAAGATTACTCTACCCAGCAAGAATCTCATTCAGATTTGAGGGAGAAATCAAAAGCTTTCCAGACAAGCAAAAATTAAGAGAATTCAGCACCACCAAACTAGCCTTATGACAATTGCTAAAGGAACTTTTCTAAGTAGGAAACATAAGAGAAGGAAGAGACCTACAAAAAAAAAAAAAAAAAAACCCAAAGCAATTAAGAAAATGGTACTAGGAACACACATGTCAATAATCACCTTAAATATAAATGGCTTAAATGCTCCAACCAAAAGACACAGACTGGCTGAATGGATACAAAAACAAGACCCTTCTATATGCTGCCTACAAGAAACCCACTTCAGACCAAGGGACATATATAGACTGAAAGCAAAGGGATGGAAAAAGATATGCCATGCAAATGGAAGTCAAAAGAAAGCTGGAGTAGCAATACTCATATCAGACAAATTAGACTTGAAAGTAAAGACTATTAAAAGAGACAAGGAAGGACACTATGTAATGATCAAGGGATCCATCCAAGATGAACATATCACAATGGTAAATATCTATGCCCCCAACATAGGAGCACCTCAACACACAAGGCAAATGCTAACAGCCATAAAAGTGGACATCGACAGTAACACAATAATAGTGGGGGACTTGAACGCCCCACTTACATCAATGGACAGATCATCCAAACAGAAAATAAATATAAAGACACACAAACTTTAAATGACACATTAGACCATCTTGACTTAATTGATATTTATAGGCCATTCCATCCAAAAACTACAGAATACACTTTCTTCTCAAGTGCACATGGAACATTTTCCAGGATAGAGCACATCTTGGGTCACAAATCAAACCTCAGCAAATTCAAGAAAATTGAAATCATATCAAACATCTTCTTCTCTGACCACAACACCATGAGACTAGATATCAATTACAGGAAAAAAACTATAAAAAAAGACAACCACATGGAGGCTAAACAATATGCTATTAAACAACCAAGAAATCACTAAAGAAATCAAAGAGGAAATCAAAAAATATCTAGAAACAAATGACAATGGAAACACAACAACCCAAAGCCTTTGGGATGCAGCAAAAGCAGTTCTAAGAGGGAAGTTTATAGCAATACAGTCCTACCTCAAGAAATAAGAAAAAAATCGAATAAACAACCTAACCTTATATCTAAAATAATTAGAGAAAGAAGAACAAAAAACCCCCAAAGTGAGCAGAAGGAATGAAATCATAAAGATCAGATCAGAAATAAATGAAAAAGAAAGGAAGGAATCAATAGCAAAGGTCAATGAAACTAAAAGCTGGTTCTTTGAGAAGATAAACAAATTTGATAAACCATTAGCCAGACTCATCAAGAAAAAAAGGGAGAAGATGCAAATCAACAGAATTAGAAATGAAAAAGGAGAAGTAACAACTGACACTGCAGAAATACAAAAGATCATGAAAGACGACTACAAGCAACTATATGCCAATAAATTGGATAACCTGGAAGAAATGGATACATTCTTAGAAAAGTATAATCCTCCAAGGCTGAACCAGGAAGAAATGGAAAATATGAACAGACCAATCACAAGTATGGAAATTGAGACTGTGATTCAAAATCTCCCAACAAACAAAAGCTCAGGGCCAGATGGCTTCACAGGCGGATTCTATCAAACATTTAGAGAAGATCTAACACCTATCCTTCTCAAACTCCTCCAAAATAGAGCAGAAGAAGGAACACTCCCAAACTCATTCTACGAGGCCACCATCACCCTGATACCAAAACCAAGCAAAGATGTCACAAAAAAAGAAAATTACAGGCAATATCACTGATGAATATAGATGCAAAAAACCTCAAAAAAATACTAGTGAACAGAATCCAACAGCACATTAAAAAAATCATACACCATGATCAAGTGGGGTTTATCCCTGGGATGCAAGGATTTTGAAGAAAATACACAAATCAATCAATGTGATATATCATATCAACAAATTGAAGGACAAAAACCACATGATAATCTCAATAGATGCGGAAAAGGCTTTTGACAAAATTCAACATCCATTTATGATAAAAACTCTCCAGAAAATGGGCATAGAAGGAAATTACCTCAACATAAGAAAAGCCATATATGAGAAACCAAAAGCCAACATCGTTCTCAATGGGGAAAAAATGAAAGCATTCCCTCTAAGAACAGGAACAAGTCAAGGGTGTCCACTCTCACCATTATCAATCAACATAGTTTTGGAAGTGTTAGCTACAGCAATCAGAGAAAAAAATGAAATAAAAGGAATCCAAATTGGAAAAGAAGTAAAATTGTCACTCTTTGCAGATGAGATGATATTATACATAGAAAACCCTAAAGAGTCTACCAGAAAACTGCTAGCACTAATCGATGAATTTAGTAAAGTAGCAGGATACAAAATTAATGCACAGAAATCTCTTGCATTCCTATACACTAACAATGAAAAAGCAGAAAGAGAAATTAATGAAACTCTCCCATCTACCATTGCAACAAAAAGAATAAAATACCTAGGAATAAACCTGCCTAAGGAGGCAAAAGACCTGTATGCCGAAAAGTATAAGACACTGATGAAAGAAATCAAAGACGATACAAACAGATGGAGAGATATACCATGTTCTTGTATTGGAAGAATCAACATTGTGAAAATGACTGTACTACCCAAAGCAATTTACAGATTCAATGCAATCCCGATCAAATTACTAATGGCATTTTTCACAGAACTAGAACAAGAAATCTTATGATTCATATGGAAACACAAAAGACCCTGAATAGCCAAAGCAATCTTGAGAAGGAAAGATGGAGTTGGTGGAATTAGGCTTCCTGACTTCAAACTATACTACAAGGCCACAATGATCAAGACAGTATGCTACGGGCACAAAAATAGGAAGATCAATGGAACAGAATAGAGAACCCAGAGGTAAACCCAAGCACATATGGGCACCTTATCTTTCACAAAGGAGGCAAGAATATACAATGAAAAAAAGACAGCCTCTTCAATAAGTGATGCTGGGAAAATTGGACAGCAACATGTAAAAGAATGAAGTTAGAACACTTCCTAACACCATACACAAAAATAAACTCCAAATGGATTAAAGACCTAAATGTAAGGCCAGACACTATAAAACTCCTAGAGGAAAACAGAGGCAGAACACTCTATGACATCCATCAAAGCAACATCCTTTTTGACCCACCTCCTAGAATCATGGAAATAAAATCAACAATAAACAAATGGGACCTCATGAAACTTAAAAGCTTTTGCACAGCAAAAGAAACCATAAACAAGACAAGAGTGCAACCCTCAGAATGTGAGAAAATACTTGCCAATGAAGCAATGGACAAAGGATTAATCTCCAAAATATACAAGCAGCTCATGCAGCTTAATACCTAAAAAGCAAATAACCCAATCCACAAATGGGCAGAAGTCCTCAATAGACATTTCTCCAAAGAAGACATACAGATGGCCAATAAACACATGCACAGATGCTCAATATCACTAATCACTGGAGAAATGCAAGTCAAAGCCATGGTGAGGTATTACCTCACACTGGTCAGAATGGCAGTCATCAAAACATCTAGAAACAATCAATGCTGGAGAGAGTCTGGAGAAAAGGGAACTCTCCTGCACTGTTGGTGGGAATGTAAGCTGGTACAGCCACTATGGGAAACAGTTTGGAGTTTCCTTAAAAAACTAAAAATAGAACTACCATATAATCCAGTAATCCCACTCCTGGGCAGGTACCCAGAGAAAACCATAATCCAAAAAGAAATATGTACCATAATGTTCATTGCAGCACTATTTGCAATAGCCAGGACATGGAAGCAACCTAAATGCCCATCAACTGATGAATGAATAAAGAAGATGTGGCATATATATACAATGGACTATTACTCAGCTATAAAAAGGAATGAAATGGAGCTATATGTAATGAGGTGGACATACCTACAGAGTATCATACAGAGTGAAGTAAGCCAGAAAGAGAAAAACAAATACTGTATGCTAACTCATATATACGGAACCTAAAAGAAAAAAAAATATGGTATTGATGAACTCAGTGACAGGGCAAGAATAAAGATGCAGATGCAGAGAATGGTCTGGAGGACATGGGATTGGGTGGGCGGGGGCGAAGGGGATGCTGGGATGAGGTGAAAGAGTAGCATAGACATATATATACTACCAACTATAAAATAGATAGCTAGTGGGAAATTGCTGTATAACAAAGGGAGATCAACTCGATGATGGGTGATGCCCTAGAGGGCCAGGACAGGGAGAGCAGGAGGGAGTCTCAGGAGGGAGGGGATATGGGGATATATGTATAAATACAGCTGATTGACTTTGGTGTACCTCAAAAGCTGGTACAAGAGTGTAAAGCAATTATATTCCAATAAAGAGCTTAAAAAAAAAGATGTGTCTTAAAGAACAACAAATTAAAAACTCTTCCAAAAATTGGCAATTAATTTTTTTTGTCTAGCATGAAATGTTGAGCCCCAAGATTAAAGTGCTAAAAATGATATAAATAATATTCAGTTATGTAAAGACAAAGAACACGCATCTGGAGTAAATTATTTGTTAAAAGGAAAGCTTATGGATGATTAAAATAGTGTTGATACAATAAAAAAGAGAAACAATGCTTGGAAAAAAATTTTCTACACAAAGATTATTCAAAAGATGTGGTTTAGATTTATCAATTTTGGTTTTGGTACTCTGCAGAAAAAGTGCTGTTTGGTTCTAAAGTCTTTCTTCAGGAATGAATTGGTTTTTCTGTCTTCTCAAGTGATCCCTTAATATATGTTAGGTTTTTATTTTTTTTTTACTTAACTGTTTCTAATTGTCTTCCCAGATCCTTTTAGTTATCAATCAATCCCCATTTTCAGGCATTACAGACCTACTAATTATTGCCTACTGCATTTGAAAGCCACTATGGAATTGTCAGCATTCTTGGATATGTCCTTAACTTGTACACGCACCGTGTTCATTCCCTACTAGTCTAGAAATTCTGAAATTTTCTTATTTCAATATCATTATACACAACTGAAAAAATCGACCCATTTCCTGAAAAATGGATGAGGTGTTTAAATGTTTATTTTATGAAATAAGTTTTCAGTGGAGATTATAACTCTTTTTAAAGTAAATGTAAATATTTAAATCTAAAATAATAATAATGATAAAAAGTTTTCAAAGATGTCCTATGGGTTATATAGGCATATTAAAACCCCACATCTGCACTCTTTATGACTGTCTCTCTTTATCATCATTCCACTGGAAAACAAGTCATCCTGTGTTATGAAGTCCAAGTTTTTACTGAAGTCCCCTTAATAATTATTTCTGAGAACACCAAAGGAATGCTTGAATGTTCCACAAATCCATCCTGGCTTCCCCTCGTCAAGTCTGCCAGTCCATTCACTTTGGAACACTCTTGGAATTTTTATAGACAATCTTTTATTTCTTTACAATTGCTTTTTCAGGTTCTAAATGTAAACAGATAAAAATCCTTACTTTCCTAACATGTAGCTAATACCAGAATATAACCATTTCCCTACACTTCACTGAAGTCTTGTAGTAAGAAAAGGAACTTACAATGTGGGAAACAAAAACTTCAAGTTAGCTACTGGGCACCAGAGCTGCTGGACAGTGAGACTGAAACCTTGCTCAAAAATCATTTCTGTCCCCTCAACCTTATGTCATTTGTCAGCAGTCAGGCTACCTCTCCCTAACTAAACTGGCTTTGCCCCTAAATAACTTCCCTCCAATTTTTGCTATCCCAGTGAGATTCTATCAGTCAGGAAATCAATTTTGCTCTAACGGTAACCCCCAAATAAGAGAGTAAAAATTCAGGAGGTGGCTGTACAGGGCCGAAAACGGGGGATCAAGATCATATTTGGCTTCTCTGCCGTAAAGTATACCCCCCAGATTTCCAAGATGGATATTTGAACTCCAGAGATCACTTTTCTATTCCACCCAGAGGAAGGAGGGAAAGGCCCTGCTCATTCCCTAAAGAGAAGATTTCTTTGATGGGACTACACAACATGTCTGGTGACATCTCATTGGTCAGAACTTATTTAAATGGGCCCCTAGCTACAGGGCCACATGTCTCCCTGAATAAATTTGAAGTTCTGTTACTGAACAAGAGGAAGATGAATGTTCAGAGTTATCAAGAAGTCTCTGCCAAAGAGAGGATAAAATCAAAATATTTCATCTTCAGCTCAAGTCTCTGGCCCAATTCTCTGTTATATGCCCTGGTACACATACCCTGCTCTGTATACAGGAATCACAGAGAAGAGAGGTTTCTATGTGATCGTGCAGAAAACTAGCTCCTTATAATTACAAAGGCCAGGCCAGAGTAAGATCTTTATCTTTGCATAGGAAATGTTTATTGAGTTTTGCCAAACAAAAGATTTGTATGTCTCCAAAGATAAAGTCTCTGCTCTCTCCCAAATTTACAGAGCAAAAATGTTGACAGTTTTCAAAATAGTGTCTGTGTAGACATACATACATAAAATATGCATAATACATAAATACGTGAATGTGTGGAGGTGTGTGTGTATCTATAGGAAACAATGAGAATATGCAAATGTTATAATTGTTATTCTTTCTGGCTGGTGAGATCATGTGTAGATTTTAAGGTTATTGTGTTTGTCAAATTTGCTGCAAAGAACTTCTAAAAATTGTATAAAAATAATGTTAACAAATCTGTATGTTGATGCTTAATAAGTAAACGTCAGTGGAACACTTCTGGCTCAGAAGAAAAACATTAACACATTGAAAGTGCAATTTCATCTGATCCATAAGTAGCGACTGTAAATGGTAGGTTCCTGGTAAACAATCATAACTGTATGCAACAGCAGGGTGGGATGCCTACACTGTATTTAAAAGTAAAGGAATTAGTTCTTCAGTATGTTTGTTTAATAAACTCGCAGTTTAGAGGCTTCTTAATTAAGACTCTCTTGGGTGTACTAGGCTCTGTATGCAGACAAAATATGGAATTCTGCTTTTCTATATTACATATTGTTAATGCTAATATATGTGCATTGCAGTGTCTGCAAATTTATTTTCAATTTCTCTATATTTATACTTGAGTTTATTTTTGTCTTCTGTGAAAGCAACCATTTTCTTTAGAAGATGAGGCAAAAAATATATGTATGTGTAAATGCCTATATATGTATGTTTATATATGGACCTCTATATAAAATATATACATTTTTAATATATACCTGCGTATAAATGTATCTATATGGGTATGTGAGTGTATGTGTGTGTGTGTATATGTATTTTTTTTTTAACTTCACAGTATTTTCCTTTTCTTCGCTTGTGTTTCTAAAGCTTCACTGAATCCTAATTAAATGTCAGTTGTATTGGTATAGCCATTGACATGTCCCAGCAGAATACTATTTAGTTATTGGCTGAGAATATAATCTTATGAAAGCCATGGTCTGTATGGTTACTTGCCTCCACTCAAGTGTGACATGGGAAACATTTAACAATCAGTATACCAGGACCACTGACCAATTAGAGTAGACATCTACTCAATCAGAACAAATTTCCAATACTTGCACATCCCAGGTAAATTTTAAATCTTCTCCGAAAGTGTTTTGTTTACAGTACAAATCTGATATATGTTCTAAGAAGTTGGGAGTAGTTTTAATAGTGAAAAACATATATCTTGAACGATTTTCCCATTCCATCAAAGGATAAGTCAACAGAGGATGCATGCCCAGCCTTTCTCTTCATATTCATTCACAGACTGTCTCCAGACATCAAAAAGAACTTTGTAAAAAATGGAGCAGAAGTAAGACCAGAAAATTCATAGAATTTCCAAGGCTATACAGCTAGTCCATAGCCACACAATAATTGGAAAATATGTCCTTTCTCTCACACAGTTTTCTTGAATGAGGTTGAAGAACCTCAAAGGAGTAGTTTATAAAATCATTCTTAGGAGCAAATGGAGGCCAAATTGGCAAATATGACCACGGTGAGCTCTGAGCTATTGCCTAAGGGAACCTCGATCCTTTCCGTTTTTCGATTTTCTCTTGTTCGTAATTTAAGCTTTTTAGGGCTGCGGCCATACCAGGAGAGAAATCAATGTGAGGAGCCTCTGAATCAATATTAATAGATATGTTAGCCATAGAGTTTAATGTTTTACCTCACTTAAAATTAACACACGGGTATTATAAAATATTATAAAATACATCAACCCATAAATAATCATTTTACTGTTTATAGGTTTCTTTTGACTTCAAGTGCTCAGAATCTTAGGCAAACTGGCTTAACCAAAGAAGAAAGTTTATTGGCTCTCCTAACTGAAAAGTCTGGAGAAGGATTCAGCTTCACAAGTAGCTTGATCTCAGGAACACAAACAGTTTCTTTCCATCTTTCAGTTCTGCTCTCTGGAGTGCTGGCTCCATTATCAGATAATTTCTCTCTTCAAGATGGAAGCCATATTTGGTTTAAATCCCTTAGGCTGGATCTCTTTCAATAACCCCAGGAAATAATATATCACTGCAACTTCTTGGTACTGACAGAACGCCTGCCTAATCGGGAGAATACAATAGTCTGACTGGTCAGGTCTGACTCACATCCCAACCCAAGAGTGGTTGAGGCAGAGCGTCGCTCCCCAGAGTAAAATCAGAGCATGGTCCAACACAAAGTGTGAGTGAATAGGTAGCAATGACAACACATTTTCTGATACATGTAGACTAAGAGACTAGACCACCCACAAGACCTTACTGAAAGAACTAGTAAAACATCCAATTCCACAAGAGAAAAAGTACACTCAGGAGCAAGGGTGGTGTACAAGAAACAACAGTTAGCATAGGAACAGATGAAGTATTTTAGCAAGTTTAAGAAATCACTTAAACATGAGTGTCCCCCCATCATAATGCTCCCCCAAATGTCCAAATCATAATCCCCAGAGCCTGTGAACATGTTACCTTACATTCTAAAGGAACTTTATAATGTGATTAAACTAAGGATCTTATGATGAGAGATTTACCCTGCCATCTTTGGATTATCTGGGTGGGCTCAATGTTATCACAGGGGTCCTTATAAGAGGGAGGCAGGGGTTCAGAGAGGAGAGAAGACTCTGTGGTGGACCTTGAAGATGGAGGAAGGAGCCACAAGCCAAGAAAAGCACATGACTCTCAGAAGCTAGGGAAGGCAAGGAAATGGATGGTCCCCTGAAGACTCCAGAAGGAACACAGCCTTGCCAACACCTTAATTTTAGACTTCTGACCTCAAGAACCATGAAAGAATAAATCTGTGTTCTCTTAAGACACTAAGTTTGTGATAATTTATTACAGCAGCAGTAGGAAACTAATACACTGCTAAACATAAAAACTGAGTTTTCTATATTTTGCAAAATAGACAATAGAATATTGTTTATCTGAAGTTGAAATTTAACTGAGCATCCTATATTTTACCTGGCAACTGTAATAAAACAACTTTTTTGTTATAGTGGATATTTTTATTTTATGTTATGTTATTAATAAAATAATGAAAAAAGAAACAAAATCAGAGAAGGCATTTGATGGATAGTTTAAGTCATGATATAAATGTTGGTAGAACTCTCCCACTGCGACTGGTAAACTGGCAGTAATTTTGGCAAAAGTAACTTTTTATAGGCTTACTTTTTTTTTTATAGAGCAGAAGGGATCTTCTTAGCCTGCAGGAAAAAGGTAACAAAGTATTTCCAGAAGTGATGTATAGTCTGATGAATGAAGGGTGAGAAGGATTTACACTTACCAAAAAGAATGATATTTAGCCATGCTTACTCTTAGTTTCTCATCTGTAAAACGGAGAAAAACAATACTTTAATTCCTTTTTAAGGAGGTCTGGGAATTAATAAGATAATATGTATAAAGTGTCTGAACTAGTATTGAGCAAGTAATAATCAGTAAACAAATGTTTAGCTATTATTATCATGACATCTACCAGTAGACAGTGACACAAATATGTATATATACACAGTGCCTTCTATACTGGGGGCACTGACTTTTCCGACTATATTCTAACCAATTATCTTTAATTGATGTGTGTTTAGACAATATAGACAACTCTTCTTTCCCAGTCTCTGCACATGTTTTTTTTAAATTTTATTCTAAGTTTATTTTATATTTTAATGCTACTTTCTACATGTCTAAAATTCATTTTTATTCCATCCCCCATTTCACCAATGAAAATCTAAATCATCTATGCCCAGGACTGACTCCATTGCAGTCAGCTATGTACCTGAATTTTAATTTTATTTAAAAGATGTATTTCCTAGTTTATTGATTAATGAGAATGAAGAGGCCTGATCCAACTAATGTCAATAATAAGCAGCTATTTTTGACGAGAATGTGACCATCACTCATTTTGAGAGAATTAGTTTTGTAAACATTTATCCTATTTTTGATACATTTTCTTTGTTTTGTCAATATAACATGATCATTTTTCAAAGTAAAATAATTTTATTATTTGATCCGTATATTGCCAAAGGAAAAGATTAGTGATTTTTTTTTCAACTGGAATGATTAAGTTGATTAAGTATTGTCATGATGAACTTGGCCTTAATTTTTCATTTTCTCTGATAAATTTTTCAAAATTAGTTCTTAAAATTAAATTTATAAATTTAAATAGTATATGCACTTCAAATTCCATAATATAACCTTATTTTATAACCTGGTAAGATAACTACATTTGAACATTTTTCTTGAAGATGTGATTGTCATTGTTTATGTTCTGCATATCTGCACTCACATACAGCTTGGTGGAAATCAAACTACTGCACTGAATGATCACAAATACCCAGCTCTTCATAACTTATTAAGTTATTTTAATAGCACTGTTAATTCTGCTATGAAATTTATTTGTTCCTTGGAGATTCATTAATTGATATATTACTCTAAAATAGTAGAAGTATAACTATCTGGAATGTATTCTTCCATCAATAAAATATAAGGCTCTTTATCTGAGAGTAACGTTAGAATACAAAGGGAATTAAGAATTGGTCCAATTCTCTCATTTTGCAGGTTAAGAAACTGAGCATCAGGAAGAAGAGGAAGTATTAATCATTCGAGATATGACTTTTGGTGAGTAGAATTCAAAGACATAGCATTTTGATCTACATTATTTCCACATGGAATTGGCTTTTCAGTCATTTGGATGGTTAACTTTAATTAAAATTTTTTAGTTGTTAAAATATCCAACAAAACATTGCTATTGTGCTTTCCAATCTTCCCCACATATCGTTCACATTCCATTTCTCTGATGCAGACGTAAAAACCAAGAGGTACTCTACAAGAGACACATCAGTGTCACTATTATCCTCCATTTTTCTTAAGTGTCTATGACACTTTCTTCCTTTAAAAAAAATCTATACAAATTTCAAAAGGATCACTATGTAACAATTGTATAGATTTTAGTCAAATGAGTATTTCTATAGCTTTGATTGGCTTTAACTTAATTTTTAAAAATTTTATTCAAGTATAGTTGATTTACAATGATGTGTTTAATTTCTGCTGTAAAGCAAAGTGGCTCAGTTTTACATATATCCATTATGCTTTATCACAGGGTATTGAATATATTTCCCTGTGCTATATGGTAGGACCTTGTTGTTTATCCATCCTATATATAATAGTTTGCATCTGCTAATACCTAACTCCCAATCCTTCCCTCCCCCACCTGCCTTCTTAAATATAATTAAATTTTTCTATATTTAAGACACTTGCAGACTCTGGAATCAGAAAGCTATATTTAAAGTGAATTTGAGTTTTCAACATGTTGGTAATTATAAGCTAGCATCTAAGACCCATAGGAAACGTGTGTACACTCTCAACAAATGTAAAATATGTACGTTCACAACATACACACATATACATACATATGATATATTTACACATATACACATCTTTTGTGTGTGTGTGTATGTGTGTGTGTATGAATGTAACAGTCTTGTGGAGCCAAGCTGCAGAAGCTAGACTTACTTCATATACTAAACCATGTTTTCTAGCTTCACAGGGGCTTAGATTATTTTCTATTGAACTTTTTTGTCCACTGCATTAAAAGAAAAAAATCAGTGACTAATTTGCTAAGCCACAAAGCCTACTCAACCCATTTTAATCTGTGGATGTGCTGAATGTGAAAGAAAGACATGAATGAAAATGTGAACACTTTAAGTCATAAAATTCCCAATTGGACTTAGATTCTTTTCTTGAAATGAATACTCTTATGTGTCTAGGTGTGTAAACACTACATGCATAAAATATCTATATAATAGACTTGTACAGACCTTAATGTGTGGATTTTCAAATGCATCTTTGATATAGTCTGACAGTAATTCTTTTTATCATAAACTGTTATTATGTTTGAAATCATTATGAGCTTTAAGCACCTGGTTAATCTTTTGCTTAAATTCTGTATCAGCCAGGTGTCCTCTTAGGGATCACAGAAAGATTGGACCTCGTTTAAGTGTGAAATAATCCTGTTGCTTCTATCTGAGAGTGAATGAGCCCAGGATTAGATCAGATAAAACACACTCAAGCTAAAGTGAACAAGGTGGATTATGCAAGAAAAGAGGATTTAGTGAAGAACGGATCCACAACTTTTTGTTAACCTAGAGAATGGTGGCTTTTGTAAGCAACATTTGTGGAAACTCAACTGGAGCTTTAAAAGCTATGTCTTTTGTTGTACATTTCTCTGCATACATTTGCTTTGTAGTTGGGAGTGCTAACTTTGGAAGCCATGCTGGGCCAGGACTCATGCTCATTTTGCCTAATGAAAGGCTAAGGATGTACTTTTACTCATACATTCTTGTTTTGTCTTCTTTGAAGTCTGTAAAGCTCTCCTGCGAGATGTGAAGTTCATTAGTTTGTTATTATCATGACCACAAATTAAATATCTGTTTCCTGGGGAGTGATAAGTTTCAAGTATAAGCTATGCTTACTATAATATTTACTTAATTACTAATATACTGCCTCTTGTTCTTAATATTAACAAAAAAACAGCTATAAAGATCTATTAGGGTACATTATGAATTTAACATTATACTCATACTTGTTACATTATTAATGTTTTCATGCATCTTCTCAAAGGTACAAGTTATATATATACAGCTGAAAGCTACATAGGCAAGAGATGCTTTTAGCATTACTAGTGTAAGATTTTGTACTAGCACTTCTAAATATCATAATTCTATGCAACTCCCTGGCTGTAGAGTTTTTTCCTATATTCAGAGGCATGTTCCTTCTGCTTCGAATTTTCAACATTTCTGTTTTAACATATGTCTTTTAAATGGAAAGGGAAATAGACATTTTATGCATCCATTGTTTTTAGTTTATGATAGAACCAATCAATGGAACTTCTAACATATGGTTTAAATGATTATCAAGTCCACTCAATTATTTCTACTTTATTGTAATTAGTTTAAATATCTGTATATCCTCTGATCAGCCAAATTATTAACTATTGGTTGTCAGTGAGTACTTCTCATATCTGTTTTTACCTGTAACACTGAGCCATGTGTTATACTTTCTGAGTATTTTTGTTAATGCTGTACTTAAAAGCAATGACAAATCAGAAATAGCCAAAAAGCAGGTAATTCTGGAAGGTCTGGGTATAAAATTATCACTTGAATTAATCAAATTTCTGATTGAGAAACTTTTAATACAATTAAGAATGAGCTTAACAATTGTATCTTCTTCAGAATTTTGTTTTGCTATAATTCATTCCTAATGAATGTGTTAAAGCATATTTATGAGACTATGGAAATATTTTATACTCACATATAAGAAGAGACATATCTCTACTCTTAGTTATAATGGGAAGTGATTCAAGAGGAAAAGAAAAGTCTGGCTTCTTCAAAATACCTTTCTTACCAGTCTACCACAAAGATATAATTTTAATCAAGAGAATATTTTAATAGATATGTACTTTCCGTGGCTTATCTTAAGATGTCTTAAAACTTGAGCAATAAATTTAAAAATTGACAAATCAAGCCAGTAGTGGGTGATAGCAGATGAATGGCTCATTCAGCATATATTATTAAATGTAATGTTGTATTTAGAAACAAATGAATATAAAAATAGTTTAATTACTGTAGGAGCATATGAGAGGACGTCTTTGTCAATGGGATTTCAACGAGAGAGGTAGATTTCTGGCATCCTTATTTGGATTTTGAATAATTCAGTAACAATTCTTTCAGATAAATAATGCCATGATTTTGCTTTAGCTATCAAGAGATTTGAGCCAAATTCATGACCCAATGCCCTTAGCGCTGTAGGAACATTTACTATGCATTTTTTGCATGCTAATATTTCTTATGAACTTTTTTTTTCTTAATCACATTTTCCCTTCAGTCAGATTCCTTTGGATATTAATATCATCCTTTTGTATCACCAGTATTAATGTAAATCCTTCTGTAGAATGAAACAGGAAAAATATATAAATAATACTATAAGTGAACTATAGCTCTATGAACTTATCTAATTTTATTTACTCTGTATATTATAATTATTATCTATTTCACAAAGTACAATTTGTATACATTTTTTCACTTAAATTAAAATATGTGGAAGTTTACCCAGACAGTTTAATAAGCTTTTTATATATTTTTTATAGTTACTGACATATTAACCACAGTTTATAACTGTGGTTCTCAAAGAATTGTTACTTGATCAACTGGTCAACAGCAGTTTGGGAAGAAAAAGTTATTGTACACTTTTTTGTTCACATACATTTGAGAAATTTGAAAAAGAAAGCTGATTAAGATTATCATAAAAATTCTGGCATCTGCTTAGTAATCTTTGCTGTATTAAAGACTGTGAAGGTACTGAAAAGGATGTATTTATCGGTTTATCTCAGCTGCATTTATTTTTCAGTAGACAGCTCACTTGGTCAATTTTTTTTCATATCATTGTATATTATATTCCTTATATGTTAAACATTTACTTTTATTTTAACTAATAGGTTGTGTTAGGTCCCTAATTTTGTTTGTATTATAAACGGCTCAAAAGTTGGTCATTGAAAAGCACAAGTCTTGAAAATCAAATAGCACTATTCAGAATAATGCCATAGTTAAATATTTAACAATACTCCAGTGAAATGATAAAATGTAAAGCTCTATATGTAGGAATAAGAGAATATATCATGATGTCTCTGAAGAAAGTAATAAAGAAAACTGGAACAAAATGTAACACTTAATATCTGAAAACTGGCTTTTATTCAACCAATGAGAGACCCTCTTAATTCTCAAGATATTGTCTGTTATAAAGTATGATTAAATAGCGATATAAAGCTATGATGACTTTTATGCCATTTTTAAAAGCAAAATGACTTCATTGGTAAATATCTCCTGAACAATCACAAATTCATGCTTTTCAGCAAGACATTGATGAATTTTGCTGCTAAACTAGAAAATAATCAAAATTTACTATTTTCTTTATAGTAAAACCACTTGCAAGTAACACATTGCCAAGAAGCATATAAAACCATCTGCAAAGTGGCAAATATTATGCTCAGAAGAAAGCGAGGCAAGCTGTTGGCACAATCCCTTTATCAAATGACACCATTTGGCCTTGTGTATCAATAAACACACGACTGGGAAGAAAAACACTACGCTGGGTGAGTGTGAAGAGATTTTTGACTTACAGTTGGATGAAACCTACAGAGTGGGAATCCGTTCTTAATACATGTGCAGGGAAAGATATATACTCAATAACTTATTATGATACTCATTTCCAAATGCCAAAACTATTGGAGAAGAAGAATTCTTACTTTATGAGCCATGACGTAGATTGGAGAAGGTGCTTTAGGCTCACTTCTGAGGGAGCACAAGCAACGCGTGTATCAGGAAAGGCACAGCAGAGTGAGTAAAAGCAGCACGGTTGATCCACACACTGCTTTGCCCACATACTGCTTTATTCGTAGATACCAGTTGGTGGTTAACAAAATGCCTCCTGCTTTTGATTTAGTGCTGAAGGAAATGGTGAAAATTGTGGTCCAATGATGCTAACCATTTGAGAAACTCTGTTAAATGTCAGGCTCTGGTAGTGCCTCATTAGAATTATTGCTAGAACCTTTCTAATTAGTTTCTGAAATCATTCTTGATGCACTCGAATCCACGGGTTGGCAAACTTTTTCTGTAAAGTCTTCAATTGTAAATACTTTCAGCTTTGCAGGACATATGGCTTCTGTTGTAACTGCTCAGCTCTACCATGGTAGCACAATATGTAAACAAATAAGCATGGCCATGTTCCAATAACACTTTATTCACAAAAATCAAGTGGTGGGCTGGATCTGGCCCATGGGCTACAATTTTCTGACTCCTGCTAATCTATCTGAAGCTTCTTTTGTGGGGGTGGGGGCATGCAGACTAATGTAAGGTGAAAGTTTGATCATAACACATCTCTGCGAAACAGCTTTCAATTTCCTTTGTCTGTAATTAAGGCCTGGATTCATCAGAATGGTATTCCAAGATCTTTCCTATTTGACGTCTCTCTCCCTTTTGAATCTCGTTTTATGCTTTTCTTCAGTATGCCTTTTGGATTAATGTTTAAACTATTGAGAGTTCCTTTAGTGTGCTATGGTCTTTAGGCTTCTGTGCCTTTAAAGAGAATGTATACCTTGAACATAGCTTGACTATACAACTTATTAGTGGTACTATTATTATTTGTGTACGTGTATGGCTACTGGATTACAATGTGAGTCTCTCAAGGGAGTTGAAGTATACTTTATTTTTGTATAGACAGAGTTGAGGATGGTGCCTGGCCAATTCTAGATACTCAATAAATGTTTGTCAAAAATAGTCAAATGATTAAAGCTCATCCACTAAGGGATGGATTAACCTCCAAAGTATTGAAAACATACTTGTCCTTTCTAAACTTCTTTTCCATTTTTAGCAAGTATTAAAATGTTAGACTCCATTTATATCGTGCGACTTATTAATGCATTCCAATTGCATGTGCCTTTCCCTATATAATCATTCAAGAGATAGTTTTAGTAAAGCTTAAAAAAGGAAATAAAGAGTCTGATTTCTCTTTCTAGCCAAGATGGGGTAATAGACACTGGATTTACCATTCCACCCAAAATAACCAAAAAAATTGGACAAAATATATGAAACAGCAGTTCTCAAGACACTGGACATCAGACAACAAAGAACAGTGATCCCTCCTTGAGAAATGGGAAACAAATGAAATAAGCATTGTGACTGCCCCAGCTTATTATCTGGAATTTTTTTTCCAGGTTGCAGTGTAAAGAGGGGGTCGTAGAAGTAGTTGGCAGTTTCCTTGAGTTCATAGGAGCCTGCTGGGAGTCTAGGAAATTCACAGTCACCTTAGAGGAGAAAAAAGGAGAGGAGAGAGCTGCCCTGAGGGAAAACTCCAGAGATCTTCAGAAGGTCCCCCTTGAATATTTGGTTGAGTACTGATCAGTACTTGTGTGTGAGAAGATGACTTGAGATGAGAGAAAGAACTGCCAAAATAATTAAAGGAAACAATTCATAGAGATTCCAAAAGTCTGGGATTAGATTTATGAGTGAGAAACCCATAGGTCAAGGGCATTAGGTAGAGACTCAGAAGACTTTGGTCTCAACAGTAGGACAAAGTTAGCAAAAAACTAAACTCTATTCTGATCCTACCTAATAAAATGAAAAGCAAAATCTGTAAGTGAAATACTCCAGATACAAAAGGACAAATGTCATGTGATTTCACTCTTATGAAATACCTAAGATAGGCAAATTCATAGCGACAGAAGTAGATTGGAGGCTTCCAAAGGCTGGGAGGAGGGTGAGTTGGGAATCATTGCTTAATGGGTACAGAATTTCTGTTTGGGGTGATGAAAATTTTGGAAATAGATAGTAGTGGTAGTTGTACAACATTGTCAATGTAATTAATTTCATTTTTTCTTAAAAATTATTAAAATGGCAAATTTTGTGTTGTGTGTATTACCACAATAAAAAATGTTCTTAAAAATTTAATAAATTAAAAGAAAACTTTAAAGGTGCTTAAAACACTGCCTGGCACATAAAAAGTACCATAACACAAAACAAAACCCAAAGGTGAGATACAGACTTTCTAAGACATACGAAAGCTAAAAGAATCCATCACTAGAAAACTGACACTGCAGAAAATATTAAAGGAAGTCCTCAGGCAGAAGAAAAATGACACCAGATGAAAATCTGAGTCTAAACAAACACCAAAAATGGTAATGATGATATAAATACTTTATTATTATTATTATTTAAGTATTTTAAAAAGATAACTATTTAAAGCAAAACATCATAAAATATTGTTGGGTTTATAACATATGTAAAGCAATATTTAAGATAAAAATAACACAAAGTCTGGGAGCAAAGAAATGGAGAAATTCTGTTACAAGGTACTCATATTATACTTGTAGTGGTATTATAGCACTTGAAAGTACACTGTAATAATTTAAAGATGTATACTGTCAACCCTAAAGCTGCCACATTTGAACACTCAACAGACTAATATTCTTTCCAAATGCTAATAAGACATTTTCCAACATAGATTGTATAATGGGCAATAAAACAGGTCTCAATAAATTTAAAAGGATTTAAGTCGTACAAAGTTGTTCTCTGATCACAAGGAAGCTAAATTACAAATCAATAATCGAATGATATCTAGAAAATCCTCAAATATTTTGAAACTAAATTGCATACTTCAAAATAAACCATAGATTTGAAAAGAAAGAAAGTATTTTGAACTGAATGAAAACAAAACACAGCACATCAAAATGTATGAGATGAAGCTAATTAAAGAAATATTTAGAGCACTAAGCACTATGTTAGAAAATAAGAAAGGTCTCAAATCAATAACCTCACTTTCTATCTTACAAAATACAAAAAAGAACAAATGAAACCTAAAGAAAGCACAAGAAAGGAAATATACAGTTCAAAGAGGATATCAATGTAATAGATAACAAAAGATCAATAGAGAAAATAAATAAAACCAAAAGCTGCTTCTCTGAGATCAATATAATTTATAAACTTCTCGTCACACTGATCAGAAAAAATAAGAATACACAAATTAACATCAGGAAGGAAAGTGGAGACATCATTAAAGATTCTAAAGATATTTAAGTGATAATAAGAAAATATTATGAGCAACTTTTGGCAATCAATTTGACAATTTAGATTAAATGAATACACTCCCTGAAAGAGATAAACTACCAAAGATCACTCAGAAAGTAGATAACCCAATAGACTTATATCTACAAAAGGAATTATAAAGATTGAATTTAGAATTAATAATCTCCCCCCCCACCCTCCACCCCCCCCCCCCCACACACACAAATCCTAGGTCCATATGATTTCCCTGGAAAAGTCTACAAGCATTTAAGGAAGAAATAAGACCAATTTTACACAAACTCTTCCGGAACATTGAATATCAGGAAATATTTCCCAACGTGAGGACAATATAACTCTTTCACTAAAACTAGGAAAAGTCCTTATAAACAAAGAAAACTTCATACCAATATACCAATGTCCTCCATGAATACAAACTACATACCAAAACCCTCCATGAATATAGATTTAAACAGTCTCAAAACATTTTTAGCAAATGGAACGCAACCATGTATAAAAAGTTTACTACATCATGACCAAGTGGGATTTAGCCAAGGAATAAGATTTAACATTCAAAAGTCAATCAACATATTTCAGCACATTAACAGACAAAATAAGAAAAAACCTATGATCATCTCAATAGGTGCAATGTATTTAACTTAATCCAACATCCATTCTTGATTAAAAAATAAAGACTTACCAAACTAGTAATAAAAGGAAACTTCCTCAACCTGATAAAAGACTTCTACAAAACCTATGGTTAACATCATGCTTAATGGTGAAACACTAAATGCTTTTTCCCTGAAGTCAAGAACTTTAGGGACAGTCAATAGGATGTCCATTCTTCCCTGTTTTGTTCATCATTGTACTGGATATTGGGCCCAAGGCAATAAATCAAGAAAAAGAAATAAAAGGCATCCTAATTGAAAAGGAAAAAACAAGTCTTCATTCACATATTACATGATTGTATACATAGAAAATTTGATAGAATCTATAATAAAAGCTACTATAAGTAATGCGTGAGTTTAGCAAGGTGAAAAAATAACAAAACCCATATAAAAATTAAATTGTATCTCTGTATACTGTACAATTGAAAGAATAATGCCATTTATGTAGCAACAAAATATAGCATACTAAGGAATGGATCTGATAAAATATATACAAGACCTGTGTTCACTGAGAACTACAAAATATTGCTGACGGTAATTAAAGCAGACCTGAGTAAATGAAAAGATCTATTGTCCCCACGGATCAGAATATTCAATAGTTATTAACATGTCAATTCTTCCCCTATCAATCTTTGGATTTAATTCAATCTTGGCAAAAGATCCCAGCCTGGCTTTTTGTAGAATTTGACAAGCTGATTCTGAAACTCATATGGAAATGGAAAGATCTTAGAGTAGACAAAATAACTTTGAAAAAGAAGTATAAAGTTGCAATACTAACACCTGATTTCAAGATTTGTTTTAAAGCTACAGAAATCAAGTTTCTATATTAACATTAAGATAGACAAATCGAGTAATGGAACATGAGAGAATTGAGGGCAAGCCCCACACATGTGGAAACAGTTGATTTTTCAATGCTGGTGAAAAGGAGATTCAGTGAATAAAGGATGATCTTTTAAACTAATTATGCTGTGACAACTGGACTTTCATAAGCAAAAAAATAAACTTGAATTCATATTTCATACCATGTAAGATATTTAACTCAAATGGACAACAAATCTTAATATACAACCTGAAATTATAAAACTCCTAGAAAAAAAAAAAGTAGGATAAAAGCAAAGTCTTCACTCAAACACTAAAATCATGATTTATAGGGAAAATATTTAAGAATTAGATTTATCAAAATTAAGAACATCTGTTCTTCAAAATACACTGCTAAGAGGATAAAAAAAAAGACGAGCCATACACTGAGAGAATATGCTTGTAAATCATGTGCTTGGTAATGGACTTGTATCTAGAATGTGTATATAAAGAAATCTCAAAACTCACTAAGAAGAACAAACAACCCAATTATTAAAATGTTCAATATATTTTAACAGACACTATACCAAACAAGATATACAGATGGTAAATAACCACATGAAAAGATGCTTAGCATCATTACCCATTAAGGAAATTCTTATTAAAACCATATGAAATAACATAATACACCCACCAGAATGGCTAAAATTAAGAAAAAATAACCTAATAACATTATACGCCCACCAGAATGGCTAAAATTAAGAAAAAAATAACCTAATCACATCAAGTATTGGTGTGAAGTGGAGCAACTAGAACCCTCATCACTGCTAGTATGAATATAAAATGGCACAGCCATTTTGGAAAACAATTTGAAATTACTTAGACAGATATATACATATATACCTACCATATGACTCAGCCATTCCATTCCTAGATATTTACTCAAGAAAAATGGACACATATGTCCATATGAAAACTGGTATATGAATATGCACATCAGTTTTATCTGGAGTAGCTCCAAACTGGAAACAAATTAAACATCCATCCCCAGGTAAATGAACAAATAAATTGTGGATTATCCATGCAGTGGAATAGTAACTCAACAATAAAAAACTGAATTATTGGTACACACAACTATATGGATAAATCCAGAAGTAATTAAAAAGAAGACATTCTATGTGATTCCGTTTAAATAAAACTCTAGAAAATGCAAACTAATCTATGGTAACAGAAAGATCAGTGGTTGCCTGTCAGGCAGGAATGAGGAATTACGAAGGGGCAAGAAGAAATTTGGGGGATGATGGTACATTCATTATCTTGATTGTGGTGCCAGTTTCATGGGTGTATACATATAAAATATATCAAAGGGTGCTTTTAAAATATGCACAGTTTACTATATGTCTGTTATACTTCAATAAGACTATTAAAAGGGAAAAAGTCTTTTCTCTCAAGGAGCCTTCAATCTTGAATCTTTTGGGGAGGTATTACATGGCTCTGCAACGATCTTTGAGATAAGACGTTCAAATTTAAATACTATTGAATGATTTTAAGGAGAAATAAAAGCATGTCAGTTTGACAAATAAAAATCCCTTTTTGTTTACTCATGTACCTAGTCTGCCAAAGCCTCTTATGGTGTTGAGTGTTCCTAATGAAAACATGTGGTTGGCCTTCTAAGAAGATAAACATGTACAAACACGATGTCTATGAAATAATGCCCTGAGGCAAACTCTGACCTTTCTCCAGTAGGTAAAGTTCTGTATGGCTCATCTCCTATGAATTTCACAGCACGTATAAAAGTTAGCCAGTTGGGAAATTACTAGGGAATCAAATATGACATCATCGTATGTTTAAATCAAGGAATAATTTGTTTTTCAGTTTTATAAGTCTTTCCAAGGAAAGGCAATTTTTATTAGTCTTATGGTTTATACATGCTATGTGGAAAGTTCAAAGTTAACCCCCTGAAGGATTGTAAATTACTTATTCATTTCACTTATTTTCTTCATTCACACTGTCACTCATTTATTTCCTCAGTAAACTCACAGGAAAGGTTGTTCTTCCAATGTTCCCATCTTCTTTCCCTAATTTTACTTTTCCTGCCCATCAGCTGCTCTTTGCTATGTCCTCTCTTTACTTAATTTGTCTTCTCCAACTTTCCCCAATTCACCCCACTCCCACTTCCCACTCCTCATTGACTTTACAACTGCCCACCTTGGGGATGTTTGGAGAAAACCCACTCTCTTAAGGAGATAAATGGTTGCCATAATACATATGTTGAACAAACACAATCTGTGACATGATCAAAGTGCAACTTTTCTTCGTATTTCACCATCAGTTTTAAAATTTGTTCCTTGAGACCAACGTTTCTATGCCTGGATAGAAACTTGGAAGATATCATGAATTTTGTGCTCACTCTTAGATACAGTCTTGGTTCAGTAATTAGAAAGTGCCCAGTAGAAGATAATCAATACTTCAATTTTCTTCCCAAGTTAAACCTTTCTTCCCTTTCCACAAGCTAATTAGTGGTTGCCTGCACCATCACAAAATGATTATGATTCCATTTCCTCTCTTTTTGCTACTTATCTTTTTCTTCATTAGGTCACTTCAGGTTCAAGAAGAGAAGGAGGAAAGGTAAGAGACAAGGCTTTTCTCATTAGGCTGAGTGGCTTTCTATACTTTCTGTGTCCAACATATAGTAAAAGCCAAACTTCAGGGGGTTATAAGGGTTCTTTGGAAATTTCTAACAGTGGTAACACTCTTGTGAAGTTCCTCTGACCCCAGGTGGACACTACTCTATGCTGAGTGGTCTATTGCAATTCATTCTGCAGGTGCTAGCATCCAAATTTGCCTTCAGCTTCGTGCTGCAACCCTTCGGTCCTCCTGAACAGAACCTAAAACAGTACTATGTATTTGCCTCAAGAAGTCCATTTGGAGTAAGAAAATTTCTCATGCATCCCTTGCATCTACAAGGCAAATATTCTTTTGTAAAATCTTCACGTAGGCATTCTTCTCTCACACAGTGTAGAATCTGGTATGTCATATTGGCTTTTGAGTTCAAACTTTAATTTTTTTTCTTTTAAAAGTTTTACTGAAATATATTTGACATACAATAAACTGCATATATTTAAAGTGTACAATTTGATATTTTTCTTTCTTATTAGTCATCTATTTTATACATATTAGTGTATATATGTCAGTCCCCATCTCCCAGTTCATCCCATTCCCCACCCCCTGCTTTCCCTGCTTGGTATCCATATGTTTGTTCTCTACATCTGTGTCTCTATTTCTGCCTTGCAAACCAGTTCATCTGTATCATTTTTTCTAAATTCCACATATATGCATTAATATACAATATTTGTTTTTCTCTTTCTGACTTATGTCACTCTGTATGACAGTCTCTAGATCCATCCATGTCTCTACAAATGTTCCAATTTCATTCCTTTTTATGGCTAATATTCCATTGTATATATGTACCACTTATGCTTTATCCATTCATCTGTTGATGTACATTTAGGTTGCTTCCATGATCTGGCTATTGTAAATAGTGCTGCAATGAACATCGGGGTGCATGTGTCTTTTTGAATTATGGTTTTCTCTGCATATATACACAGTAGTGGGATTTCTGGGTCAATTTTATTTTTAGTTTTTTAAGGAAATTCCATACTATTCTCCATAGTGGCTGTATCAATTTACATTCCCACCAACAGTGCAAGAGGGTTCCTCTTTTTTCTCCACACCCTCTCCAGCATTATTTCTGTAATAATTAGTGATGTTGAGCAGTTTTTTATGTGCCTTTTGTCCATCTGTATGTCTTCTTTGGAGAAATGTCTATTTAGGTCTTCCACCCATTTTTTTTTATTGAGTTGCTTATTTTTTGATATTGAGCTGCATGAGCTGTTTATATATTTTGGAGATTAATTTTTTTGTCTGTTGATTTGTTGGCAAATATTTTCTCCCATTCTGAGGGTTGCCTTTCCTTCTTGCTTATAGTTCCCTTTGCTGTGCAAAAGTTTTTAAGTTTCATTAGGTCCCATTTGTTTATATTTGTTTTTATTTCCATTACTCTAGGAGGTGGGTCAAAAAAGGTCTTGCTGTGATTTATGTCAAAGAGTGTTCTTCCTATGTTTTCGTCTAAGAGTTTTATAGTGTCTGGTAAAATTTCAGTTTTGAACCCTATGATACTAATTAGGCTTAAAGTCTTACATCTCTCATGATCATTGTCTTGTAAAGCAATTACTCGTTAAGACATTCAAAGTACTCTCTGGCTATAGAGTTTCAGGTCTTACTAGGTAAGAGTGAGCATTTTATACATGCACATATGCAAGGTGTTCAGAGAACCAAAAATTCTTCCCAGAAACTTGGAAATCACTCCACAAAGGCAGCTGCCATAAGCTTTATCTGTACTGTTTATCCCCAAACTATTCCAACTAGAAGAAAGGGAAGTTTTCATTGCTTTACAGGTTTGAAAAAAATCTATCCCCCTCCTTCTCTTTCTCTAGTTTGCTTTCTTCAGCTTCCAACAGAATGGCAGCAAGCTTCTTCAGGAAGAAGATGGTTATTGGGCAAATGTGCTCCAAGTAGAAGCATAACTCTAATGCCCAAGCAAAAGAGGTGCTCTCTGCCTAATGGGATTATAATACAGCTGCACTTACTGTCTAATTTGCCTTATAACTTGAACTACCCAAGTAGCATAGAACAAGATAGAAGCGATATTGAGAGCCTTTGGTGGATGTTGATCATGACTCTGATCAGGATCCAGGTGGTCAGAAGTCAGAAAAGCCACAGAGGCCTTAATCTAGGTGGGGCAGCAATGCCTACTCACTGTTCTCTATGTATAAATATAGATGCAGCAGCTGGAAATGAATCTTTAAAGAGGATTGGTTTTAGGTGAAGGCGGACAGCTGAGAAAGAGAGTGCCGCTGAAAAGTGAAAGGAAATGCAGGATTACAGAAACAGACTCATAGACATAGAGAACAGACTTGTGGTTGCCAAGGGGGAGGGTAGGTGGGGAAGGGAAGGAATGGGAGTTTGGGATTAGTGGATGCAAACTGTTGTATATAGAATGGATAAACAACAACGTGCTACTGTGTAGCACAGGGAACTATATCTGATCTCCTGGGGTAAACTATAATGGAAAAGAATATGAAAAAGAATGTATATATATGTATAATTGAATCACTTTGCTGTACAGTGGAAATTAATACAATATTGTAAATCAACTATACTTCAATAAAATAAACTTTTAAAAATATGACATTCACAATAGTAAAAATCAAGAAATGGAGGATTATAGAAGTCACTTAATGTTTAGATTTTCTACTTAAACCACGGAAAACTGAAAAACTAGCAAAAAACATTCTAAAAGTAGTGCTTTTAATGTTGCCTTTGTCCATATTCCTACTAATAGAAAGAAAGGTCTTAAACTTTTCATTGTTACTTTGGACCAGGAGACAAGTTTAACAATTTCTTCACAAAAAAAATGTTAAAAAGACTAATTTATTGCATTATTTGTAGGGATTAATTTTTTTTAACCTCCTGTCCTATTCTACTGGTTCAAATTTACTTTTATCAAATATGGTTGAAAATGAGAAAGACTTTTGCCCAATGCAAAACCCACAAGACATTGGTATAAATCTATAAGTTGGTATAAATTACAAACTGTAATTGGTAAGGCAGTAGTCATATTCAAATTCCTACATTGGTTAATACAACTCAGCTATTGTACCTGAATCCTCAATATATCAATAAAAACAAGTAGGTAGAGAAATTGCAGAAAAATTGTGTCTACATAGAAGTACATACTTATTTTTTTATCTAATTCGCCTAACCAGGGCAGTTCTTGTAATGCTATTTTGTAGGAAATGACTCCATCTTTTGGGAAAATGAAGGTGGAGGATAATAAGCAAGAAAGAAGACTTTTACCTTGCAATACTACAGACCCTACTTACTTACAAAGTACTCATGGAACACCTTGCCAAAGGTTTCTTTCTTTTTCTTTTTCTTTTTTTTTTTTTGTTCTGGCTAAAATCTGGCTCTCTGTGGGGCTGGATAAGGCATCTTGTTTTCTTATCTGTTTTCTTGTTGTTCTTCAGCTCAGGGCTAGATGTGTGCCAAAAATGCTATTGAGACAGTTTGCTAAGTGCTTTGGGAAACTTCAGGATAAAAGATACCATATTACAAATATAATTATAACTAATATATCATGCTGATATATGCTTCAGGTTTGTGGTCTCCTCCTTCCTCTTTCTTCTACCTCTACCACTTACTTTTTTTTAATGCAGTAAATTTATTATGGATAAATATCAAATAGTTATGCTGAGTGAAAGACAAAATACATATCTTTTTCTTTTTTTATTGAAGTATAGTTTAATTTACAATGTCATGTTAATTTCAGTTGCACAGCAAAGTGATTCGGTTCTCTCTCTCTCCTCTCTTTATATGTATCTATGTATATTAGTCTTAAAGTTTTACATCTCATTAAAGAATATATACATATATTCTTTTTCAGATTCTTTTCCCTTATAGGTTATTATAAAATATTGAGTGTAGTTCCCTGTGCCATACAGTAGGTCCTTGTTGGTTATCTATTTTATATATAGTAGTGTGTATATGGTAATCACAAACTCCTAATTTTTCCATCCCCCCACTTCCCCTTTGGTAACCATAAGTTTGTTTTCTATGTCTGTGGCCCTCTTTCTGCTTTATAAATAAGTTTATTTGTATCTTTTTTCAAATTCCACATATAAGCAATATCATATATTTGTCTTTCTCTTTCACTTAGTGTGATAATCTCTAGGTTCATCCATGTTGGTGCAAATGGCATTATTTCATTCTTTTATATGGCTGAGTAATACTCCATTGTATATATACATATAGAATGTATACATATAAATGTATATATATTTAGTTCCTTAAAAAATTAAAAGTAGAGTTACTATATGATCCTGCAATCCCACTCCTGGGCATATATCTGGAGAAAACACTAATTTGAAAAGATACATGCACCCAATGTTCTCTGGAGCACTATTTACAATAGTCAAGACATGGAAGCAACCTAAATGTCCAGATGAATGAATAAAGATGATGTGGTATATATATGTGTATTTCACTTACTCCTTTTACAGGATCTCAAACAAAGAACAGCCAGTTATTTTAGCGGAGCCATGGAAAGATTTTGAGCCAAAGCTGACTTCTAGGAACTCTGTTCATGCTATCCCTTTCCTCCAAATTGTGCAAGTCAAATCCTTTGGCATAAGTAATGAATATTTGATGTGATAGATGAAAATATGAAGACTGGGATGATATGTGTAAGGCAATATAGTATAAAAATGTTTTAATGATTTCAAGCTACTGATTTGTATGTTTTGTACAGCTGAGATCTCAATTGGCCACCCTGTTAGATATGCATCATATTTCTAAAAGTATGACAAATGTGAATCTGTATATCTCTTCCATGGTTAAAACTTTTTGAAAACTTTTTCCATAACACCAATTTTTAATCATATCTGACACTATACCTTGATTGTAAATATTTCCTTAAAATGAATACAATATTTAAAATGCAATTTTTAAAGACTAAAATCAAGCCACTGGAGACTGAATAACATATCTCAAGTGATCTTAAGAATATATATACTTAGGCACCACATTTTAATTTAAACTCCTGTTATTACAGTGACTAGTCACAAAATGGCTCCCTATTTATGCAATATGTTAGCTGTAATGTTACTTAAATTGAACAAACGAGTGCCTTCTAATAATGTATGTTTACTTCATGAACTTGTGGGCAATTACATTGTAATTATGTCTTTGTAGGTGCTTTTTACTGACATATAGAGCGCCAGTGCATTTTAAATGTAATTGCAGTTCTCTGTACCATTTAGCAAAGCTGAAAATTGTAAAGGTTTGTAAATTACCTACATTTAGACCATAGGCAACTAGGCAAATTAAGTGACACTGTCAGTAATGTTACAACATAAATAGGTACCAAGTATAAATTCAAGGTAGACTTTCTTTTCTAAATTAGAATGTTGTTTATAGAGTGCCTTCTAAAAAAAAAAAAATAGGAAAGATAAGCAAAAAAAGAGAAAAAAAGAAAGAAAGTGCATGTGCTCATTGATCAACCTTTTAATGCACATGAAAAACAATGACTGGTCTGCAGTAATGTTTTCACTTGTAAAGCTGTTTAAAATTAGGAATTTGGATTGGTTGTATGTACTTGGAGTAAATGAGTACAGGGTGGCACTGGAGGAGATCTTCCCATATAGAGCTTTCATGAAACTATGTAGCAGAGTGGGGAAAACCTGCGATTCAGAGTTACATAGAATTCTGCTACTTTTTATTTCTATGGCCTTGTTCAAGTTACTTCATTCTTGAGCTTCAACTTTTTAATCTAAAATATGAGAAGGATAATGACCAGCTTCAAAGAGCTACTGTGGTGATGAAGATGGAACATTACATTCAGGCCCTCAAAAAAGGTGAATTCCCTCAGTCTTACCATCTCCTGGTGGGTGATTTGGTCTACCATTTAATAATTTTTTTTCTTTAGATGCAGTGAAGGCTTCTCTGAGGCTGTGTTGAATCAGCCACGAAACTGCAAAGCTTACACAGATTTACTTCACCCCATGGGATTAAAGAAACCTAGTGACGATTGTATACTGAAAAATGTTCACTTTTGCTTCTGAAGCAATGTCCCATAGAGGAGACCAGTCTCCAAAGACCAGCAACGGCAGTTAAGGAAATTAATTGTGAAAGTATTACTCTGTCACTTTGTGCCTTCAGGCCAGTCACTTATTGATGGCAAGGGTTTAGGTTCGGATAAAACCATTTCACCCATGCAAGCCCTCTCCATTAAACGGGAAACAAGCCCCTGAGCTTGACAGCTCAGAGGGCTCTGCTGCTCAGAAAACCATTCTTAGCGGGTCATTTTATTTAAGTGTAAGATTAGAGAGAGAGTCGGTGCCAGGCCACGTTCTTAGAGTACACATAATGAATTAATAATATGATAGAATTACATGCATTTTCAAAAGTCCCATATTCACATGACATACAAATGATCACAATTAATGTTTTTAACCGGGAGATCATGTAGCTGTAGAGAGAGACGTTGGATGAGCATCAGACAGCCACTCACAGCAGCTACTTCTCACTTACAGAGTACCCTCCGGCATCTCACTTGCCCCTGAGTCACAATTTCCTCTTTAAAAAGTAATAATTAAGAGCTGCCATTCCTCCTCAGTTTTTTACTTTATAAACGAGATAATGCACGAGAAAAGACTTTACCAAGTATCTATCCAGTATAGCATTTTATGGTGTACTAATTTCTTTGGCAGACATTCGGCCTGGAAACTTTAAACTGTGATATTTTTCTCTTTCCCGTAGTTCTCTTATTGTATTTTTTCATCTTGTCTAGAGGTATAATTAAATATTGGTTTATCTATTAGAAAAGTCGAAGTAAAAGCCACCACCACATTCAAACAAGCAAAAATAATGGCATGTGAGCCCCATAACATGTTCCATTTTCCTCATAGATGAGACCAGTAGGAGTGTATCCATAGACGGAAGAAGTGAGCCAGTCTCAGTTGTCTGCTCATGAAGGAAGCTGGGGCAGTAGAGTCCTGTGAAGAGAAGCAAATTTGACTTAAGGTTGGCAGTAAAGGGAGCTTCTCAGGAGGTAGAGGGGCTGTTTAAAGTAGATTTGGGATTTCACAGGGCTCAGAAGAAGGAGGTATCAGGTCTGGGAGCACACAGTAGCACGGTGTCAAGGAAGTGTTCTGGAAAGCTAGAGGGCTAACTAAGCATGACAGGGATTAGCAACTCCATGAAACTAACTGGCCTCCAGATTACTATCAAGTGAGAAGACCACAGGCATTTCCAGAGGCTCCGTGAGGCCTGAGGTCTTTGTTCTGCTCTGAAGTTTTTTGATCCAGCTCAAAATAGAATATTAGCACAGGGTGTTTCAGAATCTGTAGAAATCTATGTCCAGTGAGTTGAGGGAGAGATTTAATGTCTCTGAAAATGAACTGGGAAGTTTTCTTGTGGGTCTGGTTCTCACAGAAGACCACTGATGCTAGAGAAGCAACACATGTGGAAGGATGGAGCCAGGCTACCAAGAAGCAACCTTGGAGAGCAAACAGCCATGCGTGAGAGGGAATTCTGAGAGGGAAGGCTCTGCAGCATCCACATAGCCTGCTTCCCATTTTCATGCCGGGGTCGGCCTTATTAGACAAATTCCTGAGATGAAAGTGATTTTGTTGTAAGTTAACTGTGCTGGGTGTGAAGGGTCGAAAATGGAGAGTATCATGTTTGTGATGAAAATAAAGTCCACATGGACAGTAGTTAGACTTAAAAAGTCCTCTTAAGTATACCTGTTTCTCTGAACTGCTTGATAATACATGGGATTGATTCAGCATATATTTCGACCCACATTTTACAGAAGGAGAAATCAAGATTGACAAAAGATAAATGACTTGAAAATGGATTGAGAGAGTATAAGGAGAAGCCTCCCTCTCAGTGTTTCCACGTCTCAGTGCTGTCCAGAGGTGATAATGAATTATCCTGATGGCTGTTAGGCGATGAACAGGAGCTGAGGTTCCAAGGGCCTGAGGCCCATAAATGTGGAAAAATGAACTTATGGAGGAGACAGCTGTATTAAAGACTTGGAGGAAGGTTTTCTTTCTTTCTCTTTTTCTTATTAGAAATAATTAGTTCTTCTAGATGGAGAGCATGTTTATATTAGCATTATTTATTAAGTAACACATTATTTCCCCACTGAAGCAGGTAAAAATCAGCTAACTTCAAGGTGCTAGTGACACTAACATTTATTGAACGCTTGTATTCGAAGGCACTCTAAATTCTTTATATGCATTAACTTATTTGACATTCAAATGAAGAAAGTGGTATTTTCATTTTGCATACTAGGAAACTGAAGTATGCAGAGTTTAAGCAGTTGGGACTTGGGAGGTCATAGACTTGGGACTTGGAAAAACCCAAGTGGTCCAATTCTGGAGCCCGCTCTTAACCACAATGTGATAAAAATAAGAACAAAAATTAACAATGTATCTAATAAGAAAATTATATTTTATATCACTAAACCTCTGAAATCTTATTAGTGGTCTAAAGAAAATTTAAGCCATTAGAAACACCATCTTCTTAGGAGGGATCTTAGTGAAGGCTTACTCTCTCCTTAAGGCTCAGTGGAAAACTGTGACAGCCTTCTACTGAGAGCAGTAATAAAGTTTGTGCTGGGATGTTGTTGGTCACAACTGGTTCTTGTCTTGATTTTTTGTTTGTTTGTTTTTAATGCATGTGGATAAAAATTGCCCATTAGTTGAAGGATGAAAATGCCTCTCACCCCCTCTCCCTGGCACAATGTCACTCAGCCTTCTACCACCTCACCTCTAGGTAACTATTGTGGTCTCTTGGCTGATCTCTTTGTGTCCGAGCTTCTCTCAAATTTAGTCCCTGCTGCACCCAAGCTTTTCAAAGTGGCTTGCACTGCATTTACTTTCTGTGGCTTTCTACTCTTTTTCACACTAAATCCACCCTTTCGTGTGTGATTTGCCAGGCTCCCACCATTCTCTGCGAATACGTTAGCTACCCAGATATATTTCTGACCCTTTTCTATCAATCAGACTCAAAAAAGCGTGCCATCTTCATTTTCAGCTTGATCATTTTACTCTCCCTAAATCCGCTACCATTTTCTTTTCCTCTGCAAACCTGATCCATTGCTCATGGCTTAGTTCGTGTCCACCCTTCCTAGTAAAGCCTTCTCTGATGACCAAATCTTCATTAATTTCCCTCTCCTTTGAACTCCTGTATGATATATCTTCTGTTGTGTGAAATCAAATAAGTGCTGAATTATATATTATATCAGTTATTATTGTTTCAAGGTAGAAGTCTTATCTTCCTAATTCAAGTAGCTCCCTTTAGGACAAAGGTGTTTTCTTTACTCTCTCTCTCAATAGCATAGATTAATCAAAAGTCTTGTCTATTGTCAAACCATTGTTTATTTCAGTAGGAAATGCATTTGGCTGCAGGTATCAGAGATCCAACCATGGTGACTTAAGCGCATAAGAGTTTATAATTATTTTTTCATGTAATTAAAAGTCTGAAAGGAGAGGGCAGCTGGCATTGGTTCAGTGGCTGAAGAGAGTCCAATCTGAGGTCTCCACAATTCTTTTTGATCTCTTCCTCAGGGTCTAGGATAGGTTCTGGAGCTCTAACTGTCATGTCTGAGCTCCAAGTAGGAAGAAGGAGGAGTTGGCAAGAGAGTCACACTTTAAAGCGCTTTCCCTAAAGCCCTACCTGACTTATGTTTACATCCCAGTGATCACATTGATTACCTCTCTCTTCGTGGAAAACCTCTACAATAAGTCTCCTACCTATGAATCTTGACGTCGCCAACTTTCAAATTTGCAGATGTGCCCCTGTATGCCAGCTGTTGTACTGTATTACTGTACTTTTCAAGGTACTGTACTGTAGGATTTTAAATGATTTTTTTTATCCTTTGTGTTAGCTTGTTTTTAATGTATTATTTCTGTGAAAAATCTTATAAACCTATTACAGTACAGTACTGTACGGCCAATGGTGTTAGTTGGGTACCTAGGCCAACTTTGTTGGACCTATGAACAAATTGCGCTCTCGGAAATGAAATCACTTATATGTGGGGGACCCACTGTATTTATAAAGAGGCCAAGTTACTAAAAAAAGAGAAGACTCTAGAAATAAAGAAGTAACTACCAGTTTTTTTGCACAACCTACTTGACTGAAGACTTTCTCCTTCTGACAGATCCATGTCACAGCATTGGCAGACTTACCATTTTTGTGCATGGATTTTCCTTTCAAAGCCAAATAGAGGAATCTCCTATGTATTACTATACCTGACTTTTAATGCCTTTTCATAACTTGGCCCAATTATACTTGCCCTGATTGTACCTACAAATACCTTGTTTACATCCAGGTTTTTCTTTTCATTGTGCTGCTCCTTCCTATTTCTGAATCTGGCCTCATGTACTGTTCTTTCTATGTGAAATGTTCTAATACTTGACCATCCCATCTTTCCTAATTCCCTTTGGGAATCTAAGACTTATTCTCCCAGATACTATGAGTGCTGCTGGCAGATAGCCCATAGATCGTAGCCTTCTTCAGGATTTGCCGTAGATAAGACAGAAAACTTCCCCAAAGTCCTGCCTCTTCCCAGGGCAAGCCACATCCAATGATGAAAGTAAAGGCTTTGCTTCTCAGCCCCAACCTGGGATGGCTGTGAGGGGTTGTTCCCTCTACAGGGCTCCTCAAATGGTTGCTTAAGTCTCCGAGTGAGACTCTGGGTTCCCTATCTGCCTGCCTTCTCCTTCTGCCCATTCTTGCTTCCTTCCCTTCTCTTCTCTAGGTGCTGATTCCAAAAACATCCTAAGGAAGAACTCCTTCTCAGGTTCTGCTTCCTAGTGGACCCAACTCACAACCCTTCTCATTCCTTCTTAAAACTGCCACTTTGATTGTCCTTATATCCACCCCCTGAAAAACTTCCTACAAGGGCTGAGTGAAGAATTCACAAAGGTTTATGCAGTTTCCACCCACAAAATAGAAGTCAGTGTCTCTATTTTGGTGCTTGTGAAGATGATGATAAGGAAAAAGAAGAGATAATTAACATTATCAACATTACACAACTTAGTGGCTATTTGGTCCATGATAACATTTGCAGCTTTGTCTTTACAAAACACGTGTAAGATGATTAATATGATACATAGTAGGCACTCAAAACACAGAAAAACAGGGAATAGAATATATTTTTTCCTTTTTTTCCCCCCAGAGTGAATAATAGTATGCTTTCCACACAGTAGGAAAGACACTTGTTGATTAATAGTTAAAACTCAGAAACCTCTGAAACATCCCGCATATATCAGGCTTCCCTATGTGAGGAAGAGTGGTCCCTGACAGGTTCATAAAGAAGAGAGATTCTCATGCTTGGTGGACCACGCCGTCCTGTCTCTGTCTTTCTTCCTCCTGAATCCGTCTGTCTCCTTGCCCTTTGCTCCACCAGCTCTCCCAAATGCTGTGCAAGCTTCGTTCTCTGTGCTAAGCCCTTCACTCGAGGAATTCCTAGAGTGGCTTCTGTTTCTTTGACAGTACCCTGGCCAATATTGAGGTATTGTGTCCACTCCAGTCACTTAGTGATCTTATTTACCATACAGTAAGGTTGCCATCCCTTGTGTATTTCCTTTGTCTGTTACTATTTTAACATTGACAGATGCTTATGAACAACAACAAAAAGAACAATCATTATCAAAATTGGGACTCCATAGTTCAGAAAACACTTTTTCTCAGAAAATATTATTTGAAAATGAGTCTTTGCGAATGCTATAAAGCAGAACACTAAAGATAAAAAAATTAAATGTCGAGATCCACTTCTTCATGTAGATACAGAACAAAGAATAACCTACATTATGACTGCTCATAAAAAAAATGCTGTGCAGCAACACGAGTTTTCAACAAATTTGATAACCTGTTTCTGTCTCCCCCTTTCTCCGTTAAATTGAACTCACTGAATTATTCATGAGGGCTATTTTAATGGGATAATTTTTTCTTGCAAACGCTGACACTAATACTAAGGAATATCTCTAGGTATTCATCTTGGATAAATAAGGCTCCTGGTAACTAGTTTTCTTGATGCTTCACCTTATTCAAATGAACATATATGGAAGTAACTAATGTTGACCATTTTTTTTACACTTAATGTTTTCAGTATGTTTCCCTCCATATATGTATAGTCAAACAAATGTTTACTCAAGAATTAGCCAGGATGTTGAATTCAATGCAAGTGAAGCAGAAGGTTAAGCAATTCTCAGATGAACTCAGGCAGGGCATTAAGAAGAAATTTAATGTCCACGTTTTCCAGCCGTGATGACAGCTCAGAGTGACTGTGAGACTTGCCCATTGCTCCATAGTACTTTGGCCATATTCAGAACTGATCATTCACTTGGATGTGTACATTAGGGATTCTTAGCTCAAGACAGCATGATTTTAGGGCATTGATAACTTCCCTGAAACTGTATATCAAATTTTCTGTATATGATTTTCTTTTTTCTGAAAAGAAAGTTGAGAGCATTCATCAGATTCTCAGAGATGTTCTTGACAGTCCACTACCACCACCTCTGATGGTAAGAGTTCTCATTTGACACAGAAGTGAGACTTACAAAGTCAGGCTTCTGTAGATTTCTCTATGTGAAAGGGGAGGTGTGGATGGTTATTTGTCTTTCATTAAATTTATTATTATGAAGATTCACATGAAACGGTTCTAAGACTTGGAGAAAATTATATTTGGTGGATTAATCATATTTCATTACTTAATATAGCTTAATTTTTACCAATATCTGAGAACTCTTTTCAAAGTATCTTATAAGGCTGTTCCGGTCTTTCCCTAAATATTACATTTTGTGTTTTTTGTACTCAGACATGTTAATTAAGAAACGAAGTTAAATTCTGGGATGATCATCTTTAACTTATTTTATTGGATGAATGTGCTAAAATACATAGTAGTTAGAGTGCTTGAAGACATAATAGTACCTGAAAAGGATGCTGTTATGTAACAGTGTTGAAGACACTGCAGCTCCTAGGGTAATAAAAGTTTTCATTTTAATCACAATGTAAAATAAAGACTCAATTTACCTATAACGAAATAAAATTCTAAGAAAACACACTCATTTCCTCCCAATGCAGCTTTCTAACATTTCTTACAGTTCTGTAATAAATCCAACAAGATTTTTAAGATGCTGAGGTGACTGTCACTGCTGGAATGTGTCCCGGAGGCTTCTTCTGTCAGAGGAGATGACAGTGACTCTTCCCATGCAGATTAAGCTGGTGTTTACAGATTTGCCCTGGGTATGCATTTTTATCCCACTGTGATCAAGTAACACTGCCTGATGAGTGCCAGACAGATCTCTGGATAAAAAAGGCTCTAATGTGCCCTCGCTTTGCACAGGGTGCAGCCTGAATCGGGTGCCCGTGGCAAGGATCCACGGCTTGTTCCCCTTTACAATGATACTGTTCAGTGCACTCCACCGTTACTTGTTCCCATCCCCTTTAGGTGAAGCATTGAAAATGAAACTACAAAGGATTCAACGGTGAATTCTGTGCTGAAACTCAGATTATGAAATGCAGGCTGTCAGGGAAAAAAAGAGATTGGTACTTGGATTCAGTTTTTAGAGATGTGATAGGCAGCCTCTGAGACCATACAGGGGACAGTTAAAAACACTGGAGTCATTTGCAGTCATTTGAAAAACTGTGTTAATTTTCACAAGGCAGAGTTATCACAGACAAAATGAGTGAGATAAGAAATCTCATTCTGGGCAAAAGCTAATTGGGCAGCAGTTACCATGAGTGTAGCGCCAGGGACCATGGAGCCAGAGCTGCCTGTGAGGACACATTCCCATCCCCCACCCCCAGCCCCTAGAGCCTCCCACCCCCTGCCTTATCCTTCTAAAGCAAGCATTTTTAATATTCAGGAAAGAAAACCGTCCGTTGTCATCAGATACTGACACCCAGCTCTCTACGTTTTGATTTCTTACTTCATTTCAATAAGAAAAGTCTGTAGAGAAAAGTAGGTTTTGAAAGGGATTACATTTTCTTTTCCATAAGTGTAGTTCAGTACGCTGAGTTGGAAACTTACGAAGTGGCATGGCAAAAGGGCAACTACGTTAGATTGAAGATTCAGGTTCCTGGCTATGTTGCTGTTTAGCTTTGAGACCTTGGTAAAGTCATTTACCCTCTCTGAGTATGACTTGCCTTATCTGTATAATTGGAGCAGTAAGAACTTTCTGTCTGCTATGCCCTGCTCAGGACTGTAACTAAGCAGGACACTACCTGGCTTTCTCTGGACAAACCTCTCCCCCATATCCTCTGCTTTAACTCCTCTCTGAAATACCCATATAATAACATCTCATGTGCATTTCCTGAGTTGTTTTACAGATGCTAAAACCCCCACCAAATGGAAAAAGTTAACTACCTGATGAGCATGTAGCCCCCGACTTACTGGAGCCTGAGGATGGATAAGGCGACCCTGCCCTGTTACCTCACCATCAACCAGAGAATTATGCGTGAGCGGATCATACACCCGGCGACTCCCCTTCCTCAAAATGCTTTGTTGAAACCTATCTGGGAGCTCAGGTGTTTTGACCACTAGTTGCCTTGGATTCCTTGCTTGGCTCCCTGCAATAAATGCTGCACTTTCCTTGACCACAACCCGGTGTCGGTAGATTGGCTTTTCTGTGGCAAGTGGGCCCAAGATTGGTTCGGTAACACAATTTGTAGTGTAACCAGTACAACACTGGAAAGTTTTCTGTAGTGCTCCATAGCCTTAGCACATATCTCTCATTCCTAAGATGCAATCAACCAATATTTGTTGATTGCACAATAATTTTTAAAAGCATGTGATTTTAGTATACAGTTAGTTCCTTGTTCAGACTTAGGAATAGACGTAAGATTTCTCTTTAAAGCCAGAGACCAGCAGCTACAACTTTTTCCTCTCAGCAAATGGTGCTGGGAGAGCAACAAATTTTATCATCTACTCTTTCAATTTAGGTTTGGGGCTGCATTTTAAAAATTATTCCTTTTGACAATAACGAGGATCACATACACAGAAGCTATAAGAAAAGCATCGAAAAAATTCTAAGAAATGATGATGCAATCCTAGTCTCTCCAAGAATATCTTGAGTCAGCTGTCATCACTGAAGGCCTGATGGTCTAGCCATTCATCCAGTTTTTGTTTTAGATTCATCAACCCCCATAAAAGAATCTGGACCAGAACACAAATATAGCATATTACTCTCAAGGGAAAGGAACCAATGATTATAACTCTCAGAATTTATCTTTCTTCACCCTGTCCCCATTTAACAAGTGGAGAGTCTCCAGTCCACACAGCTGGTGAAGGAGGCAGGTGTGGGCTTAATCCCCAAACTAGTGCACTTTCTTCATTTTACTCCATCCCTAAGAGACAGAAAGGCCAAAAAATTACAGTAATTCCCTTCACATGGGTTATTTTTGAAAGAAGCTTCTATTTTCAAAATGTTGTCCAGAATGTGTGTATGGATAAAAATTAGATTATTCACTTTCTGAGCTGAATTTTTTTCTTAAGTGATTGACTTAATTTATTCTTTATATTATAACTTCCTTCCTTCCTTCCTTCCTCCCTTCTTTCTTTCCTTCTTTCCTCCTCCTCCTTCTTCTTCTTATTTTTTTTCCTTTTTTAAAAATTTGTACTGGTTTCCTCCAGATGCTGACCTTATGACAGGGATTTGAGTGCAATTAGTTTACTTGGAATGTGATTCCAGAAAACGCCTGTGAGATTGTAGGGGCATAAGACAGATAAAGGAAGGTGGCAATACAACGTGCATTAGTTAATGAACACGGAGCTGCCATCAGTCTCTGGCAAACTCTGGGAAACAGAATATAACCTGTTCCAGGGTTGTCCCACCAGAATGGTGAAAAGTTGGGTCATTTATATGCCAACTCCTAAATCTCATCACTGATTGCTGCTTCCAGGGGCTATTAACTCCCCCGTAGGCTCTGCCTGCCCTGTATCCAGCTATACATGCTCCTGTCACCAGAGACAACCCCAGGGAGAGAGCTTCAGGTTCTCTCAGGAAGAAGCCATTGGTGTGTGCAGGAAAAGTGACTGTCCAGAGGATCTGGGCAGAGCACCTAAAGGGGCCTCTACAGACACTGTCTTAGATGTCTTTGTGTGATGATAGGAGGCCATTACCTGCTCAATGTTGTTTCAACAAAGTTAGTTTAACAATGAACGTGAACAACAAACATGGCACAGTCAGGGAACATGTGGCCCTTTTTTTGCAGAGAAAAAGAAATGCCAGTAGGCAGACAGATAATAATGGGTCTGGCCTGACCTACATTGGGAAGAATTTAGAAGTCTGTCTCCTGGGAAGGAAGGTCTTACAATGCTCAGAGTAGATAGGATGGGCCGAAAAGTCTTTTCACCCTTTTTATTTAAAGAGTATTATAAAATGGACTATAGACTTTAAAAAACCCCTGTGAGGCTGGAGTTAGCAAGATTGAAAAAAGAGCCAAGTTATGAAACAAACTATTAGCTAACTAGAGTTTGGAACAGTTAAGCAGTGAGGATAGAACTTACTTTCTGCTTAGAATTTCATTTTGCATTAAGCTCTTGCTCTGTCTAGGGTTTTAAGCTATACAGAAAGCAAAACTTAAGCTTGTACATATTAGATATGACAGAGTTATTTCACTGGTAGAACAGTGAAAAACACTGCATGTATTTATGTAATTCATCTTTGAAATAAGCCCAAAACCTGAATTCATGTTACTCTGATCCTTCCATCTCTTGACACTTCACCTCATCAGGAACATAATCTGTAGAGGAAATTAATTCACGTCCAAAAGTCACACTTCATGCATCTTTTCTATCAGTCATGGAAAAATCGCAATCCATCCACACCTATGCAATTTTATAGTATTATAGGCCAATATTGACTCAAAAAAGCAACGCCTAATTAATAACAAATCTCTGTGCACGTGACAATAAGTATATTACACCAGCGTTCAAACCCAATCTCACAAGCAGTTTTCAAGACTTGACTTCAGTCATGCCTACTAATATCCCCTTGGCCAAACCAAGAAGCATAACCAAACCCAGAATCAAAGGATAGGGAGATTCTCTCTCTCTCTGAAACTGAGGGAGTTAATATTTTGAACAACAATGTCACACAGAGCAAAGGAGAAGAAATGTGTAACTCCTTGTGTTTCCTTTGGGGGAAAGAAATTTTGTCTAGTATGTAATATATATACATCCATCTGCCCTTAATTTCCTTTAAAATTAAATTATACTGCCATAATTCTTAGCCTTTTCCACTCTGGAATCTACTATGAAAAAAAAAGTTTAAGGAAGTGGAGCTGGGGTTCTAGTTGACATGCCATCTGTTATCCCTGCTTTCCAAGAGGCTAAAGAGAGTGGAGAAATATAATAATGACTAATAATCATTAGATCATAAGAATCTGAAAATTCGTATTAAGGGAGATATAATTATGCATGTGGTATTTCATCTTTCATGAGAACAAAGGCATGATAGGTGCAGATGGCTTTTTAAACATTCTATCTGCTTCCCAGTATTTCCTGACTTCTTCACAGTTAAGTGGGCTACGACATACTCTAGCCAATGAAATGACTGTAAGAGTGATCTCTCCCTTTCACCGGAGAAAGAAAGAGTGTCAGAAGAAGAAAGCATGTCACCTGTGGCTGCTGAGAGCACTGTCATATACTTGATGAACTTGTAATTCTGGGGAAAGAGATGAGAGAACAGAACACCAGTAATTAGTGTTGCTTTTCGGCTGTGCTAGTTAACGAGAAAGAGACACGCTTAGGGAAGAATTGGCTGCATTTCAAATAGAAGTGAAACGTTCTAGACAAAGTCTGGAAATCTAAGGCCTTCCAGGTTTGGAAATAACAACTGATTCTTCACTTTGGTAAAAATAAAGATTGGAGAAACAACCCAATGGAAAGGACTAGACAAAAATCTAAACTGCAGTGAGGTTTTCAGAGAAGCCCAGAGAGCCTCCAGGAAACCCCCTTGGAATGAAAAGAAAGGAAGAGTTACATAGGTGAGGTAAGCACAGACACATGGAACTGTAAATTATCTCAAAAAGACTGCGTGTGGTTTTTATCACACAAAACTTTCTGGAATCAACAGGTAAAAGCCTGCTAAGTTTTGAAAGAGCTTGGTTGTCAAGAGCCATGACCCTGACCATTTCTAAATACAGACATCCTTTGGTGCTTAATGCCAGACCCTCTTCCCCTTCTGTTCTCCCTATCTGATCTCATTCACTTTCATTGTTTGTCAGTACTTTTGATTGGCCTAGCCCTATTACATTTGGTTTCCCATGCAGATCCCAATTTAGCTCCAAAACATTAGCTCCTACTCCTTACATCACCTCTCCAGTTAGATGTCTCACAAGTACCTTAAATCACTGCCCCACGCCTGACACTGAGCAATGATCACCTAACTGGGCTTCCCCTTTTGCTCCTTTCCAATCTATTCTTCACACAGCAGCCAGGTGATCTTTTAGAAATCTGGATTGGATCTTGTCTCCACCCCTGCTTCAATTCGTTTGGAGGAATTCACATCGAACTTAGACCACAATGGCAAAAACCCTAAGGGGGCTATGGAGTCTGTAGGACGTGGTCTTTACCTTCTTTCCAATCTACTGGCCCTGCTTGTTCTCCTCCAACCCGCTGGCCTTCAGTCGATGTCTTGAATGCCTCATCCGCTTACGTGTCTCAGAACTTTTGTGCTTGCTGTTCTCTCTCCACACTCTCCGTATGAACGACAAAACCTCGCAGAGGATTTTCAAAACCACTCCACCTTCAGATCTAAATTAGGCCTGCTCGAGCATACTCTCTCAAGGCACTCTCTCTTTTACCTTTACAGCACTTAGTATTATCTGTAATTGTCTATTTATATATGTGTTTGGCTTCTCAGGTAAAATGTAACCTTGCAGGAAGGGAGCCCCGTGGCTGTGGGCAACTGGCACTCAACATCTGTACCTGCACCTCTAGCTGCCTCCCTGCATTCTAGGGGTAGAAAGTTAACAGACATCTTTACATCAAGCCTTTTGCATGGGAATTATACGCCGCCTGCGAAATATACTCCTGTGAAACTTGGACACGAGATGGACTCCATCTCTCTGCTCTCTGAGGCAGGTTTCTGCTGTCGAGCTGGAGACTAAAGCCGTAGGTTATCCTGAGGCATGGTCCCAGTGTCCGGTCTCCAGCGTTGGGGGTGCTCAGAAGCAGAGCTGGGGCCAGGATGCCAGTTATCATTAAGAAGCAGTCGTGGCAGTTTGAGCAGTGGCTTGTGGCCTCCGATTCATAGCTACGCTGATGAGTTAGATCTCAGTGATCCCAAGGTGGACTCCTCACTCCCTGTCTTTCTGATTGCACTCATCCCTGGTGAGACTGTTCTATGGTGTTCTGGGAGATAGATTAGAATCCACTCCTCCAGCTTTTCCCATAATTTTGTAAGCATCAGAGCCATTTGTTAAATCCTTTTCTGCTTACAACAGCAGAGGTTTCTGTTCTCTGCACCGATTGCTTACTAATACTACTGGTGACAACGTGTGCCTTGTTCATCCCACTGTATCCACTGCCAAAAAGAAGGTCAGTCAAAATGTAGCTCGGTATTGAATGAATAATTGAAGCAGTTAATGATGTTTAGTGACTCCGTTTTTGGAAGTGTAACAATCTTTAAATTACAATGAGTTTCCTAGGCTCTGTCCCTCTCGGCCAGTAAAATTTATTCCTCCTCAGCCTTGTGGCACATGTTTAACAAGCTTTCATTTTAAAAAGGTTTTTCGTAACGTTTTTAATTTAATGACAAGTATTTGCTTATAGTCCTTTAAAAGATATATTTTTAAAAGTTCCTTCAAACAAATGCTAAAAATGTGTCAGGATGCAGCATATTTCGTTTTATTTTCTTAGGCTTTTCTCTAAGCCAATGGACAGACAATAAAATAAATCAAATCAGTGTACCTTACAACTTGCCAAGGATACATTGTTTTGCTGAGTGTGTGAATCTTTGCGATTTTAAAATATATTAAGGTTTGTGGACAGATACTTATATATTACAATTTAGGTATGACCTTTGCTTATCATTTTTATTGTTTGTCCAGAAAACCCACAGATAAAAGTTTTTTAATAAGAAGTGCAGTGTCCACCAACAACACGGCCTGAATTACGGCATCAAGGGTACAGAGTTTTAGCTGGAGAAAAGCCCTGGAGGTTGAGGGGAAGGAAGTTTGAGGTGGCTGACACATAACAAAGATCACAGCCTTAAACATCATCAAACAAACATGTAACTTATGCAAACTGCTTGTCCAAATCTGTTTCCTTATCTTCAGGAAAGAGATCATTACATTTCTCATTCAACTGCATTGTTGTGGTACATGTAGCATTAAAAACATATTAACTACTATTATCTGTTATGATTATTACACTATTTATGTAGCAGCTTTTTATTTATAAATGTTTGCATTTTTATTATCCACTAAACCCATATCAAAATAAAACACTAGAAAATCCATTAAGAATTTTTAAGTCCCTTGTTCCTTAAAATCAGTTTCTCAAAAACAAGAATCATGTTAAAGTTTCCTAGAGAAAGCTATTAGAGAATTTTGAGTAATGGCTTTTTCCTCTGAGAGGAACTGTGCCTGCTCTTCGGGTGTTTGAAGTAAACACTGTCAATCACATTTAGAAATTTCAAAAAAACAAACTACATGCTAATGAAGAAGTTGTGTCCAGTCCCCAAATAGCAGTGTAACACAGTTTTCTGAGTTTGAATTTTTTGATCCTTTTTTTCTGATTACAACAATAACATACCAAAGAATACATGGCCTTAAGAGATTTTAGGCTCATTTAGACATCTTGGATAAAGAAAAATCTTAGTGAAAGTTTCAAAATTAAAAGGAAATTAGAACCAGAGGCAAAATTAGTTGGCATAAATTTTTGTTAAGTCTGTCCTGATATTTTTGTGAAACACATAGAAAATAAGAGTAGTTTTAAGGAATTCACATGCAGGTGTAGGTTTGTGTGTGTTCTGATTATAACAGGAATCCCCTCTCAGTTGTTCACAGGTTGTAAAACGCAGAAAATGAATTGCAAACAGTGTCTGATCCAGCCCCTGCCTACCTCTCCCCTGTGATTTTGTGCTTCTCTCCTTCTCATCCAAAAAGTTCCAGCCGTTCTAGTCTCCATCCAGTTCTAGGAAGGGCTTCATGTGCCATTCTTCTGGCTAGAATGTTCTTCCCTCTGCTCCTCCCGTGGCTGACTCTAAGGTTCAGATTAAATGCCCTCGTCTCTGGGAGACTCTCCTGAATACTTCATGTGAGATACTTCTACCATCTTCCCTCTTTTAGCTTCCTTTATGGCACTTAACACCATTTGTGATTAAATACTGTCTCATATATTTGTTTATTTCTGGAGTGGACACTCTATAAGGGCAAAAATCCCGTTGGTTTCATCGACAACCTCTGTGAGATACACTTCCTGGATTAGTACGTCATTCTTCTTCTCGAGAAACAGCGATGAGAAAAACATTCCTGCAGAGGGACTTTGACTCCCCATAGTACCCTGCTTATGCGGAATCACTTTAGGACCCATTCTTTTTTATACCTTTCGTCCTCTCTTGCTCCCACTGGAGGGAAGTGTCATGTGTCACAAGCACTAGCAAATCTGTTGGTGTTCTTTAAGTGTATGTAATAAAAAATCTAAAATTATCTTAAGCAACATGGACAGTACCTACCATTATAAGATACGGAGCAATAAAGCAGTTTCAAGGTTGATTTGAATAGTGAGCAGCTTCTTATCATGACACGTATGGCTCTTTACACTCTGGCTCAGCTCCACCTCCTACCGCTCGTTCATGTACAGCCCAAGGGACCACAAACATATTTTATATGTTTATACACTCTGTTCCCTCTCTTGGGAGAAATACTAATTTTAGCTAATATTTGTGGAATGTTTACTATACCAGACACTACACCAATCACTTTCCCTTCATCATTTCATCACCTCCTTACACAATCTGATGAGGTAGAAAGTATTCATCTGGTTCTATTGATGGGTTAAGTAACACGTCCAAAGTCACACAGCTAGAAGGTAGAAAGCCCAGGAGTAAACCCAGTTCATCTAATTTAAGCACTTCTACTTCATAAACTCAGTGCCTGACCCAATCTTTCCAAAACCAGCTTAAAAGACAACAGCTTTGTGTTTCAGCAGCAGCTTTCTGTTTCTGTATATCCTTCCCAAATCTAATCTTTCAAAAATTCACTTTCTATTAACCAATATTGGTGCTTAGTTCACTATGATGTAATTATTTTTGCATAGACGCCTCTGAGATAGTCTGTGTAAGGCAGGGACCACAATTTTTTTTTTTCTTTTTTAATCCCAAGAACACATTAAACTGTCCTGTTTAAGGTACATGTTCAATAAAGATTTGTTAATTGAATGAGTGAGTTATTATTCTGATTTAAACTCTCACCCAAAATACATCAAAAGGATCCTGCTAAGATAGATTTTCAAATTTGATGCTGAATCTTGGGCAACAATTGCTGCTCCTGTGATGAACAGCCAGCATCTCATCAAATAAACTCTCACTATATTCCATTTGAAAACAACATTTTTTTTCATTAGAGAAAGTCACAGCATGTAGCATTGCTCTTAAGTAAAAATTAAATAAAGTAGTTAGTTCAGCTGCTTAGAAAATGTGCTTCAAGTTTAAAACCACATATCATTGTTTATACAGATGATTATTTGGGACGAACTTCAATAGAATTATACTTCGCTAGGGAAGAAGGCGGCTTTGGCAATCGCACACAGTGATCAGCAAGGGTGGCTCATATTTTCCAACTGAGATCAATGAATCCTAATCCATTAACACGGACCTAAATATCACCTGATAGGAAAAGACGACAATGGAAATGTGAGTAAGAAAGGTATGGCATATTCAGATTTAAGAGATTTTTCTTCATGTTATAATCCCTTTTCATACTCTACAGGAAAGCAGTATAATTTTAGATTTTCAATTAGTTTACCCTAGGTATTAAATGAAAAATATCTTTTTGAGTAATGTAAATTATTTTTGTTCACCTACTTCAAGCTGCTCTTTACAAAATTTGATTTTTAAAAGTCCTTAGCAGTATCATAGCAATAAGCCAATTTAAAATGTCAATAAATAGTTTCATCTGGGGGTGGATTATAATCATTCCAATAAATCGGATGCCTGCCAGATATCTGAATTGTTAAAGGGCAAGCTGGTGAACTAACCACAAAACTATCCACAAAAAAACTACATGTAACTAAAGACAATTCAAATACCTGAAAAAAAGCATATGGAGGTAAGACATGATAGTGTCCTTTAGTTTAAAAATGAGGTTCAGAATTTGTTCTTCAGTTTATCACAGTATTTTTAAGTATGCACTTGCCAATAGAATTATTTTATTGACATTTAAATTTATTGTGCAGCTCTTAATAAGTTATATATTACATTGCATCGATGTATAGTTAGAGAAAGAAATCTGGGAGTTGAGAAAGGAATTTGGGCCCACAACATGCAGTCTGTGGTCTCCTTTTCTTTATCCTCTTTCTTTCCTTCCTTGGGTATCTTTTTCTTATATTTTCTTACTTTTTGGATCTATTGATTTCTCTTTTTTTTCCCTTTCCCTAAGATTTGTAAGCCTCTTGAGGGTAGAGACGACAGTTTATTTTCCTTTACGTCCCAGGACTCAGTCAAAGTGTGAATTATGCCCTAAATAAATATTTCTTGAATGATTGAATGAATAAAACCAACACAGTGAACTCCATAGTGTGCGTACGTGAAAAAACTGGATGAACCCTATTTAGAACATTATTCGTCAAGGTGACACAGTAAACTAGATTGCCATGTCACTTTTAACTACTGACAGTTTTTACATCTAATATTCTTTCACATAGCACAATAATGATGTGAAAGCAATTATACAACTTTGCTGAGGACGTTGCAGTGGACACAAACACATAAGGATAAGAAAGACTCAATGTTGTAGAAAATGTCAATTCTCCACAAATTAATCTATAAATTTAATGCATTTCTCAAGGTTTACAACAAGATGTTTAATTTTTGGAACTTGAAGGGCAATGTTAGAGTTGATAGGGAAAGTGTAATTGCTAAGAATATTGTGAAAGGAAAAAACATGGAGGAACACTTTACCTCTTGAATAGCATGACATATCATATAGAATCAGTACACTAAATAATATAGTATCACAAAGGAGTCAAGAATGGAAGCAGGAAAAGTAGTGGAGGGATTATTACAATAAGCCCTGCTGGCAGTCCCCTCTCTGAGTCCCCACATCCTTACTAATTTGCTTGATCCATCAGTTTCTGCTAAATGTGTTAAAATAATCCACTATGAGTGTATTAGTCTACTCCTCTTCATACTTCTGTCAGTTACTGCTTAATATATTCTGAAACTATGTTATGCATATGTTTGTGATGACTATGTTCTTTATTAGCATTTAAAAATTTTTATGGTGTACCCCCCAAAAAAAAAATGGGCAGAAGATCTAAATACACATTTCTTCAAAGAAGACATACAGATGAGCTAAAAAGCACATAAAAAGATGCTCAACATCACTAATTATTAGAGAAACACAAATCAAAATTACAATGAGGTATTACCTCACACCAGTCAGAATGGCCATCATCAAAAATCTACAAACAATAAATGCTGGAGAGGGTGGGGAGAAAAGGGAACCCTCCTACACTGTTGGTGGGAATGTAAATTGGTACAGCCACTATGGAGAACAGTATGGAGGTTCCTTGCAAAACTAAAAATAGAGTTACCATATGACCCAGCAATCCCACTTCTGGGCATATATCTGGAGAAAACTATACTTCGAAAAGATACATGCAGCACTATTTACAATATCCAGGATGTGGAAGCAACCTAAGTGTCCATCAACAGAGGAATGGATAAAGAAGATGTGGTATATTGTATAACACAGGGAATTCTGCTTGATATTCTGTAATAATCTAAATGGGAAAATAATTTGAAAAAGAATAGATACATGTATATGTATAACTGAATCTTTTTGCTGTACACCTGAAACTAACACAGCATTGTTAATCAGCTATACTCCAATATAAAATAAAAATTTTAAAAAGACAAAAAAAAAAAAAAAGAAGATGTGGTACATATATACAATGGAATATTACTCTGCCATAAAAAGAATGAAATAATGCCATTTGCAGCAACATGGATGGACCTAGAGATTGTCATGCTGAGTAAAGTCAAACAGAGAAAGGCAAATATCATATGATATCACTTCTATGTGGCATCAAAAAATGGTACAAATGAACTTATTTACAAAATAGAAACAGAGTCACAGATGTAGAAAATAAACTTATGGTAACCAAGGGGGAATGGGAGGAGAGGGATAAATTGGGAGATTGCAATTGAGGTATACACACTACTATATATAAAATAGATAATAAGAACGTACTGTATAGCACAGGGAACTCAATACTCTGTATGACCTATTGGAGAAAAGAATCTTTAAAAGAGTGTATATATGTATATGCATAACTGATTCACTTTCCTGTACAATAGAAACTAACACAACATTGTAAATCAATTATATGCCAATAAAAATTAATTAAAAATAAATAAAAATAATTTGAGGAAATTTTCCTCTACACCTAAAAAAAAAAAAATTTTATTTATCTTAATGTCCTTTTATTTAAATATTATTTGATTGATATTAATATTACTATAATACTTTGTGGAATAATTTGCAAGGCATATCTTTTTCTATCACTTTATGCTCAGTCTTTATGTGTGGTTTTGTTTTAGGAGTATTTTTTATAAGCAGAACATACTGGAGTTTACTTTCTTTTTCTTTAAAAATTGATGATCTCTTTAGTAGAACAGTTTTCCTTATTTAACTTTAATGTGATAACTGACAGATTTAGAGTTATTTCTGCCATTTTATTTCATGTCATCTTATCACCCTTTCTTTTTCATATGTTAAAGAATATATATTATATGTAATATACTGTATATTTTATATTTTTTCTATACTAATTGGTAAACTCTAGATTTTTATTTATGTTCTTTTAGAGGTTACTTTTAGATTTTAAGATGCATACTATATATATTCAACAGATTTCTATCCTTCCAAACACAATAAAACTTTTAGCCTGTCTTACATTCCCATTTAACAACCTCTACCCCCATAATATCCGTGTTGCTCAGAGTTGTAGTTTTGCCTTCTTATAAACAAAGAACAGTGTAATGTTAGTTTCAACAGTTCATATCTAATGTTAATGTTAGTTTCAACAGTTAATATTTAATGTTTCAGACATGTTTTGTCAATATTAGCATACACTATCCTTTCACATATCTAGTATCTTTTGTCTGCGTTTGCTTTTATTTTACCAGAAGACCATCCTTTAATAATTATTTGAGTGACAGCCTTTGTTGTTTTTGTATGTTTGCAAATATATTTTTCTTATTCTTAAAAGCAGATTTGGCTAGGAATAAAATTCTGTGTTGACAGATACGTTCCCTCTATAACAGAAACTAGAACTCTACTAGCTTCTGGCATGAATTGATGCCAAAAAATTCTGACAAAGAAGGGTTGCTGTTAGTTTAAGCGTCATTCCTTAGTAAGAAAAATATTTTTCCCCTCAGGCAGATTTTAGATCATTTTTTGGTAATGATGATCTGAGGTATAATTATAATGTATTTAGGTATAGATTTATTTTTCTTTATTCTGCTTGTATTTGGAGTATAATTTTAATTCTGGAAAGTTGTCAGTAATTACCTCTCCATATTCTAATCTTTCTGCCATTCCTCCAATCTGTTCTTCTGGAACTCTTATTATATAGATCAGTATTGGAACATTTCAATTTAATCCATGATGTTTCTCAAGTGCTCACCACGTCTTTATATCTTTAACCATTTATGGTACCATAATCTAGGTTACTAATTTTTTTCTGACCATATCCATTCTTAAATTTATCCCAACATTATTTTTAAATTTAATGATTACATTTTTTATTTTTAAAAATTTAAACAATTTTTCTTATCTTTTATTATTCTTTTGACTATTTTGTTTCATAAATTGTCGTTGATTTTAATTAACTTATTTACCTTATTGGCTGCGTTGGGTCTTTTTTGTTGTGCGCGGGCTTTCTTTTTAGTTGCAGTGAGTGGGGGTTACTCTTCATTGTGGTGTGCAGGCTTCTCATTGCCGTGGCTTCTCTTGTTGTGGAGCAGGGCTCTAGGCGCGTGGGCTTCAGCAGTTGCAGCACATGAGCTCAGTAGTTGTGGTTCACAGGCTCTAAAGTGCAGGCTCGGTAGTTGTGGCTCACGGGCTTAGCATGTGGGATCTTCCTGGAGCAGGGATCGAACCCGTGTCCCCTGCATTGGCAGGTGGATTCTCAACCACTGCGCCACCTAGGAAGCCCAAATTGTTACTGATTTTAAAAGAAGCAATGTATACGTTCATTTCTTTGGAAATCCACAGCATATTTATTTTAAAGTTTTTGTCAGATTGTTCTATAGATCTAAACTTGTCTGGAATGAACTCCCCTTCCAATTGTTTCTTTCATTGTGTCACTGTTAGCATTTTTTTTTAATTCATGTTTTGGAATGTTTGCAGATTAATTTTAATTTGAATGGATTCATTTATTTGTTTCTCTCCATCAGTTCCCTTCTTTGCCTACCTCTCCCTGCCTTTGCAGGTTTTGCACTTGCCTCTATTCAGCAGGATGGACCCCTAATCTGAGACGAAGGTTTTTTTTTTTACCTTTTTATTTTTTTATGTTTTACAATAAACTGCATATATTTAGAGTGTACAATTTGGTATTCCAATCTCCCAATTCCTAAGACGAAGGTTTTTAAAGTCCTTTCAGAGCACACAGTAACGTTAGGGGCTTGCAGATCCAGCTTCTGATTCAGCAGGCAGTCTGCCTCATCTCCAGAGGCTGTGCCTGTTCCCTCTGCTCCTCAGGTCTACAGCTCCCCAAAACCAAGATCTCAGACAGTATAAATTGGTGGGAGACATTTTCAGCCTCCCTTAAAACTAGGAGAGCTGCACTAAGTCTTTGGCCACAAGCACTGAGCCTAATTCCAGCCCCTTCTTACAGTGGGCACTTGTTTCTTTTAACCCATAGCAGCCAATTCCTGAGCATCACTTCCTGCCTCAGGACTCTGAGCCCAGCAAGATCAGCTAGGCTATGATCCATTTCTGGTCTGAAAAATTGTTTGAAACTTTATCTGAGCCAACTATGTCTTTTTAATTTATTTTTCCTCTCTCTTTTTTAAGAATTTCATCCATCACTGCTCTGTTTTTGGAAAAGAATATTTCTGACCTAGAATTTGTCACTCTTTTTTTCAAACAACCTTGTTAGGTAAATAGGCAGGGTGGGGAAAGTCAGAGATTATTAGGTGCCCTATTTTATTAATTTTACAGGTACGATATTGTAGAAATATAAGTAATTTTCTAATATTTTAGCGTAAGTTGAATGAAGAAGCATGGCTAGATCTCATGTCTTTACATTTCCATTCCAAATGCTGTTTTCCTGCAGCATCTTTTTTTTTGTTCCTTAATCTTACTCTCTTTTGTTTATAAAAAAAAGTTGAGGTAGACTTTTATTTGAAAATAATTCTAATGTTTATACTCTGAGAATACTTTGGATATCTACATACCAAGACAGCCTATACTATTGTCTAACAGTTTGCAGATACTTTTTCCCTAGTCCCAAGGTCAGGTATGTAGAGCAGAAACCCATCACCTCACAACTTCTGTCCATTGGATTGTCATAGGAAACAACCCGGAATAACTCCTTGACCTTTGTTCACGGCATCACTGAGAACAAGCATAGGACGGGGCTTATAGTCTTCTTCATGTATTCATTCACTTAATGAATAATTAATGAATACCCATTGTGTGAGTATCTCCAGTTTGGCAGGGAGGACTCAGTGCTCTCTCCAGTCTAGCCTTTATCTCAGACAAAAACATCCCAGTTTGGTTGATACATTGTATGTTTCCCTTAAATAAGCACCAGCACTGATCTGGGTGCTGTGGCTGCTTGAGTGACTCAAACAAACAAAACCTCTCCTCTCGCCTGTCTCTTTGGTCTCCAGCCATTGTTACTCTACCAGAAAAGCATGCTCACTCTAAACGCAGAGGTCAGGGATTCTTAGATAAGAGATGGTTGCTGCTTTCTCTACTCAAACAGGGTAATGGGCACTCAGTGTACACAAGCAGAAACTACTTCCCTCCAAGAAAATAAAGGGATCGAGAGTGTTGAGTGGCTGGGCCGTTATCATTGGTGATGTTGACTCTTCACCACTCTTTCCAACTCCTTTTCTGCTTCTCCACTTGGTCTTTCACCTCTTTTTATTAGGCTCATTTAGGGGGAAAATTTAAAAAACAAACACAGCAGTCCTTTCTATGGCGGGTTTGTGAACTCTGGAAGAGATATAATTTCCGAGTCAAGGTGAAGAAAATCAAGCATGCATGTTTAAAATACAATAATATGCCCATAATTACAACCTTTCAAAGTTTGGTAAGTACCAGGGCTCAATATACATTCCAAGGTCCCATAGGGTAAAATTAAGGAAATGAGGTTCAAATTGTTGTTATCTATTAACTATAAAAATTACAGGGTGAACATATCTCCCCATATTTTTTAGTGTGTGTCTTGGATCCTATATGTTTCTATTTCTTTGAATATTTTGATAATATCAAAAGTCGAAATGTGAGGCATTTCTGGGACCTAGGCTTTCTCTACATACACACATGGACTCTGCCTTTAACGGCACATTTTAGGGTAGTGGCAGTAAAGCAGTAATTTTTTTTTTTCATTCTCTCCTTTTTTAAAGCAAGTACATTTTATAGCAATTCTTTTTTTTTTTAATTTATTTATTGGCTCTATTGGGTCTTTGTTGCTGCACACAGGCTTTCTCTAGTTGCGGTGAGAGGGGGCTACTCTTCATTTTGTTGTGCGGGCTCCTCATTGAGGTGGCTTCTTTTGTTGTGGAGCACGTGCTCTAGGTGTGTGGGCTTCAGTAGTTGCGGTACGCTGGCTCAATAGATGTGGTGTACGGACTAAGGCATGTAGGATCTTCCTAGAGCAGGGGTCGAACCAGTATCCCCTGCATTGGCAGGTGAATTCTTAACCACTGCACCACCAGGGAAGTCCCTATAGCAATTTGTTATTCAGGCATTTAGACTGATTAAAAGCACAAAAATATCTATACATAAATATTCATCTATAAAGAAATGTGTGCTGTTTTATGTATGAAGTTGCCCATTAACCATTGGATTTGGTATTCAAATTTCTAACCAAAGAGGGAGAAAAGTGTATCATTTTGGCCAAAGAAGATACGAGTTACCTTAGGAAAATGAGAAGCTAGACAAGGCTAGTTGTGAAGGTTCTCTGTCAGGGAACAGTGCTTCCTTGGATGGGTACAGATAGAAGCAGAATGGGTTTTCTCCTGCTACATACCCCAACCCTTCACTAAAGGACAAAGCCAAGTTCATTATCGTGGGAAGTCATATTCAATTATAAGTGCATCAGTACCATCTCTGCCACTTACTCTCCCAGTACAGTCTTTGTGAAAGGCATTGCCTTTAAAAGGTTTACATGTGTGCCCACTGACTTTGTAATCTTAAACAGATTAACAGACGTTGGAAATGATTCAGAATTGCCTCTGGTAACAGTCATGACTCGTATTATCAGTTTATTTTCTCTCTTACTTGTTTGTTTATGATCCATACAGAAAATCTTGACCAGACATGCAACTGCCAGGCTGGTTTAAGTATTCTTTAGATTTTACAAATCACTTGGGTTGATTCTAATGAAATGGGTGGAGAAGAAAGAATCCAGGAAATACTGCATCTGTATTTACCTCCCAAGGCTAAACTGTTAAACAACTGAAATAGCTTGAGATGACATGCCTGTCTTCATTTATGAGGCAACTGAGCCTACACCTGATTTTCATCAAGAACCTCTGGGTATTTAGGGGATAGGCATTCACTACTTTAAAAGGATATTACCAAGATTCAGTTGCACTTTTTTGTTTTAAATGAAGCTTCAAAACAGTTGGCTGCATTAGTTAATCAAGACCTACAGAATGCAATTATTTTGGGGCAGTATTAAAGACAAAAGTTTCATTAAAATGTGATGCCTCCCATAGGATAATCTTAGTGACCCCTTAAAATACACCTTTCAGTATGATCCCACCTGGAAGAGATCTGTTCTTATGCTTAACCACTATTAGACATTAACCCTGCTCAAGTTGCGTCTATTGTTGGTTATCGTCTCATACACATGCCTCATATCACTAATTACAGCAGGAGCCTGAGGTCTAAAACATCAGGTCCCTAACATGAAAATTTGCTACATGTGTCTTTAATATTTATTACTATTTTACCTCCAGAATACAACTCAGAACCTAAATGATTAAAGAAGGTTAGATCTTGTTGAGACTCAGACATCATTCAGTCCAGTGTCCTTTGAACTTTTGTTTAAGTATCTGAGCCTGTTCTTATAAAGAAATATAACTCAGAAATGTAAAGTATAAAAGAGATGTAAAGAGAAGCTGGTTGGGTAGAGTCTAGAGAGCTCTATTTCTTTGAACCTCCCATTGCTCAGGTCTTCCCCATCCTAACCACTTTCTTTTTTTATTTAAACAGATGTCTTTAGTAACACCTGTATTTACTTACAATTAAAATTAAATTAGAAATTTACAGCATGTAGCATTAGAAAAAAAATTTGTCTTCAATTCCTTTTTTTCTGTTGAAGTATAGTTGATTTACAATATCATAGACTCTCTTCCCTTATAGAGGGTATATATTACAAAATATTGTGTAGAGTTCACTGTGCCATATAGAAGGTCCTTGTTGGTTATCTATTTTATACATAGTAGTGTGTATATGTATATGTTAATCCTAATCTCCTAATTTATCCCACCCCCAACCTCTTTTCCCCTTTGGTAACCATAAGCTTGTTTTCTATGTCTGTGAGTCTCTTTCTGTTTTTGGAAATAAGTTCACTTGTATCTTTTATTTTTAGATTCCACATATAAGCGATATCATATGATACCACTTTCAACGAACTTCCAGGACCCCATGAAGTAGGATCTAAAAAACACTGATTTCTTCCATTTAAAGATGAAAGAACTATGACAGTCACTGTCTTCAAAAATTTTAGATTGCGTATGCTTATCGGTAAAAACGTTTTGCAAATATGCTGCCAAGTATGTTCATATACTGCTATGGTATGTTCTTACAAAACTTACACACAAAATGAAATATATACAAAATAAAAATATAAATAATGACTTATGAAAGTTACACTTTCCTCCCACATCCTAGTAGATCATCTTGTGTGCCGTATATTCCCCACATGAAGAGCAGTCTATAGATGTGAGGGCTGGCATTCCCAAACCTCATGACCGATTGTGATAACACAGGTTAAAAAAACCCTAATTTACAAACCAAATATGATCCAAACTACAAAATCAATAAACACCAAAGTTGTCAGCATGAATTGATTGTGATGGATTTTGTTGCTTTGATGAAATTAAATTACCAATTATATCAACTAGGAACGATTTCACATGCATGTAGCAACAAACGAGACTTACAAAGGTTTAAAATAGGGATCTGATTCACCCACGGGAAGAAGGCTGTAGATAGGCAGTGATGGCGTTGTTTAGGGCTTTAACAATGTTAAGGGTTCCGTATCTGGAAATCTTGTTGGCTTTTCCTTCATGGTTGTAAGATAAGTACAGTAGTTGCCTTTTTTTTTTAAAGAATTTTATTGAGATATAAATGACATACAATAAAATACAAATATTTAAAGTTTACAATTTGATGAGTAGTTGCCTTTATTTTTAATAACACATGGCGACGGGCTAATTAACGGGCTACTCAATATAATAGTACACAGCAATATATAAAACAAAAAATTTCATTGTTTTAAAAAAAGGTTATTTTCTGTGTATTTACAGTTACCTTTTCTGATAATTAATTGATCTTAGCGGATGCATACCAGACAGGCTTCACTGACATTTTCATTATTTCAAATGAATCACCAAATTTGTCATTAACTCAAGACTGAGCAGCCCAGGGAATGGGACTGTTGAGAGTCAAAGGTAAGGAGCACTGAATACACATTTCTCTTTGTTCACAATATGCTGTAGGGAATATCTCAGCCTAGAATTCATTTTTAAGTGTATTTTTTCAGGATCTGTGTATAAATGATATCTTCCTATGTTATTTGGAAATTAAACAAATATTTAGGAACCAGTTCATGATTGTATAATGGATGGATTGGATAGTCATTGGAAAAGAGGGAAAATGGATGAACGTGTGCAGGTGCCCTGAGTGACACCTATACAGGTAGGAAATGAGAAGAGAAAGGTCACAGACATGATCAGGCACCAGATGCTGTGAAACCAAGGAACAATTTAAAAGATTGGAAGCTTTTGGAGGGTTTTAAACAAGATGGTGACATGATCGGAAATACATTTGGGGAAGTTAAGTAAGTTCTCCAGGGTCAAACAACTTAGAAGTTGGTGAAGATATGATTCAAACTCAGGTCTGTTCTACTCCAAAGACTGAGCTTTTAACAATCTATACTACAGAGTATTGCCTTACTTTTGATATTATTATCTGAATCAAATCCTAAACTCGAAGCTTGGGTTTGTGTCAAAGTTTATCTTTGCTTAAAGAGAGTCATATCAGTAATAACATATTTTGACTCTTTGAAATATATCATGAAACATGAGGACACAGAAAAGAGATATAATAGAAAACAACCCTCTATTGGAAAAAAAAATGTATTGAAAACTTTGCTACGTTGAAAACATTTAAGCAAAATGACATCTGAGAGTAATTCAGACAGTAACTTACGTTAGTTACATTTGTATGCTATGACATAATGTGAATTATTACATCAAAATAATTCTGATTTTTCCTCAAAATTTTTGTATAGAATAAAAATTGAGCTGAACATACTATGTACATAAATTCTTTATGAATTTTTCATATATCTTCTCTTCTAGATTGCTATTAGGTATATGATTAGATATGTTGAAATCTATAAGAAAGGCTCATATTGTATTTTGCTCCTGATTGGAAGAAAACTCATGAGAGAAAGTCTTCCCTGTTCCTGTACAATTTGCAGTCTCAACAAGATTGGATAGTTCAAAGCAAAGCCTCATTCTGTTTTCAAATTTTTCCATTATTTATTTATTCTGGAGTCATATTGTTGCATTCTCCTTTCCCCTTTCTTTGGAGGAACTAAAAGAGGAGAGTTTTATGGAGGAAAGTATCTCAGAACGAAATTTCACATTTATTTATTCGGTCAGATTATTTCTTGTATTGATGTGTCCTAATTTTCTGTGTTTCTTTATTTTTCTATGAAGCAAAGAAAATAAAACTTCTTAAATGGATCAAAAAGTAACTCAGGGCTGCACAGACTCTTAGTTTATTTTATGGTGGCCTTAAAAAAAAGCCACAAATTTGTTTGGTAACGGCTGAGTCTATTCTTTCCCCCAATCTAAACTTGCATTTGGCCAATACCTTATATAAGTGATTATATTTTGTCATGAGAACCATGCTAGTCTGAAGTAAAATATACATTATTTTATTCTCATGTGATTTCTATATTTAATAATTTGAGGATGATTTTTCTTGCCAATAAATATACTTCTACAGTATTATTATTGTGAACAAGTTCAAAATATTTCACTGTGTGAAAGTATTTACTAAAGTTCATGGAAATAAACCCTTACTGCTGTATATTTAAGCTGTTTTTTTATATTTAATTATGATTAAAGACTGTAAAGAATATAATCATAACTAATTTCATTTAACAAATATTCAACAATTTTCCCCCACATAGTTGAAGTAATCTTTTCCAAAGACAATTCTGTTTATATTTAAGACTCATTAAAGCTTTGAAAGGAAACTTTAGTTATTTGAGAAAAACAACAAAACTGCAAAAAAAGAGAACTCTGGTGCTTTCTTATCCCCTCCTGCCTCTTTGCATACCACATTCCTGCTTCTCTCGCCATTCCAGCCACAGTGGTCTCCCATCAGCTCCTTGTATTCACCATGTCTCTTCCTACCTCCAGGCCCTTGCACATGCTACTCCTCTGATTGAAACCTGCTTTCTTCTCTTTTCTGGTTAACACATATTCCTCACTCAGCTTTCAGCTTAAAGGGCTTTCCTGAGAGAAGCCTTCCTTGATCTCTTTGACCGTGTTAAACACCTCTCTTAGAAGTGCTCATCTCTCCCTTACATTGCAGTTGCCACAGTTGTCACGTTTGTCTGATTTTTCATATGTCTCCACCACTAAACTCTAGCTTTGTGAAAACAGGGACTTCCCATCATTGAATACCTAGCGCCTGGCACACTGACTGATGGAAGTACATGTGGAGTATGTATGTGTATATGTGTCTGTGTGTGTAAAATATTCATCAAGTATATACTATGAGTCAAATATTATGTTAATTGATATATACAGTGAATTTTTAAGTATGAATACATTTCTAGAAGTGTCAAAGGATATGCACACATTTACATTTTTAATACACATTGTCAATTTGCTTTCAAGAAATGTTGTACCCAATTAAAATCCCAAGATAAATGTATAAGGGTAAGAACTCCTTTCCCTGATCCCCCAAAATACTTATAGTAGTCATCTTCAGTAATTTTCATTTTCTTCCTAATAGTAAAGAATATTTGTTTATGTTTATTTATCATTTGTACTCATTACATAAATCCTCAGATTTAAATTCTTCAGCAACATTTTGCAAATAAAAATGTATAGACTCATATGGTTCCATAAATTTCTTTTGGAGGATCTTCAATACGTTTCATATTTTGTGTTTTCATCTGAATACAATTATGAAAAGAAAGTATATAGGTATATTCTGGCCATCAGGAAAACCACCGTATAATCAAGTCCCACTAAATGATTTTAGTACCAATGTTTGTATTATAATAAAAAAGGAACCACTTAACACAACTTTACTTATCAACAGTGAGAAAAGAACAAAGGCACACTTAGTAATAAAGTGATGTTTTTATAACAAGGAAGGACAGATGATGCCATGGTGTGTTTTATAAGTAATAATGCCACAGTTATTTAAAGAGAGGAAATTTATGGGAGAACTCAAAAAATCTTTCAGAAGTACTATAGTCATATTCTAAGAGGAGATTTAACTTCTGCAAAACAACATCATCTTTCATATTAAATCATAATTGTTAGTTTGGATTTTATGATTTTCATAGGGATTTTGTTGTCATTTAATTTAAAAATCTGACTGTTACATAGTATAAGATTTATATATCAAGTTTCCATTTACTCTTATTTACCAGTATGTAATTAATTTTAGTTGACATTAGGAGTCCTAAAGAATATTTCCTTTTAAAAATGTCTTTTTAGTACTCAACTGTGTGAAACACAATCATAGACTAACATAGTTTGAAATCTACAGCTGACACTTACCTAACAAATTCTGAAGAAACAATATCAACTATTGTTAAGATGATCATAAAATTTCTTGCTTAAATTTTGAGAGTGAAAGGGAGTGCTATTAATAATTCTGCCAGAACAATAGATGTAAGGCTAATAACTCCTGTGTTGTTTGGTGACCCAAAGTATATAGCTGTCTTTGTTGTAACTTTTCTCATGTAAAAATCAGGGCAGGGAAAAATGCAGACTTAAGTAGTTCAGTGGTCTGGTTTCCAGGACTGGGTGTAATAATTACAGGGTTTTGGTGCTTGGGATTTGACTCACTGAGTTAGAGCATGGCAAGAAATAGGAGTATTTTGTGGAATGATTATATCAAAAAACAGGTAGAAAGCACAAAATGAGTTATGTATAAAACCAAATAAGTGCAGAAAAAAGCAGGCAGAATGTGATATGAATGTTTTAAATAAATTAGATTCCAAGCACAATTTGCCAGTTCCATTCATTCCCCTATAGAGAGGAACTTCACCAAGGACGCTCACCTCAAGCAACATACCTTCAGTCTGGCTTTAAATGCCGTCTGTAAGTGAGGACTTCCAGATTCATATCTCTGGAGCCAACTCTCCCCTGAACTCCAGAATCACATATCCAGCTCTCTGCTTGATGTCTAAAAAGACATCTTAAAATTAAGATAGACTGTCCTAGTCTGCTCAAACTGCCATAGCAAAATACGGTAGACTGAGTAGTTTAAACAACAGAAATTTATCTCCTTATAGTTCTGGAGGGTGGAAAGTTCAAGATCAAAGAGGTGGTCAATGTAGTTTCTGGTGAGAGCTCTCTTCCTGACTTGCCACCTTCTGTCTGTGTCGCCAGGTAGTGGAGAGAGAGAGAGAGAGAATGTAAGTGCATGAGCAAACAAGCTCTGATCTCTTCTTATAAGAGCACAAGTCCCATCATGAGGGCCCACCCTTATGACCTCATCTAATGCTAATTAACTCTGAAAGCCCCACCTCCAAATGCCATCACATTGTGGTCTAGGACTTCAAAATGTAAATTTATGGTGAGACAAAACATTCAGTACATAACATAAACTGACTTCTCTCTTAGGCCTCTTTATTATGACACTTCATTCAAGATTGCTCCTCTGAACCCTTCTTTTTCTCCTACACCACCCAATCAAAAAATCCTTTCTGTTCTTACTGCAAAATACAGCAATGCTTACCCTGGATTACAATGTCCTGTGAGATCAGGTGTCTGGCTGACTCTGATTTTTTCACGATTTCTGGCCATACTTTCTTGGTTAATAGTAATTATATTTTACACTATAACCAACATTTCCATAATTGTTTAGCCTTATGTCTGTATTTAAGTTGGTTCAGTACTCATTTCCAGTATACATCACAGAGTGAAGATAAAGTGAGATGCTCTCTCAGGCCATCCCTCCCCAAATCCACCTGGACCAAGTACAGGAACACTGATCAGGCCCTTTCGCACTAGCTCTATAGAAGTATATCCTATTCAGCATTCACCCTCAATCCAAGTTTCAAATTTTTGTCATTGTGCATTGTGGCTGTTTTCTAGTTCACTGGAGGTGGAGTTTACAATTATTTTGTTCTTTGCAATGTTTGGCTGGTTTCAAAGAAAAGAAGGAATAGAAACATCACCATTTTTCCATCTTTAACTGGAAGTTTGATTCAAAAGATTTACAAATAAAAATATGAAGCCAGTTGTCAAGGCACACATAGTATAATAAAAGAAAATCATCCTTAAACAGTTTATAGTTCATATGCTATATGGGATAATATTCGATAGCTTGCTTATTTTAATGCCTTCTTTGGTTCTTATCATAAAATAGCTTTTTAAGCAAAAACATACATGTAAACAAACTTTGTAATTTAATATTACATAAAGCTGCTAATTTATGTCTTTATTCACTAGGAATTTAAAAATTCAAATGAAAATAATAATTCAAAACTGTTAAATACTCATAATACTGACAGAATTTTAAAGTTTGATAATTTCAGGCTTTAATGAAGTTGTAGAACCTAGGAAACTCTCATACAATTGGAGGCATCAATGCTACTTCTAGCATAGATCCTTAAAAAGAATTCTTTTTTATACAGATGACGAATAATAGGATTTTGATTTTAACATTATTGGTGATATCAAAACATTGGCAACCAACTAAATGTGCCTTAATTGGAAAATGGATAAATAAATTGCAGTAAATAAAACAGTGGTATATTATATATCAGTTAAAATGAATGAAATAAAGGTACATGTATTAACATGAATTCATCTCAAAAATATAAAGAAGTGAAAAAGAAAATTGAGGAAGAGTGGGTAGAGTAGGTTGTCATTTGTATAAAGTTTAAAATAGAACAAAACAATACTCTATTTCTATCAGATAGCATTTGATCAGGAGATTAAAAGCCACATTATATTCCAAGTATTAAGAATTTTGATACAAGAGATTAGAGGTGAACAAAACAACTGAAAGGGCTGGGGAAGTATAACACAGGAACTCACTAGTGATAATTAGTTGTAACAATAGAGCTAGTAGTTTTCATGATGTTATTCAGAAAGCATTGTAAGTCTCAGGAATCAAGAAGAAAAGCCCTGACTATCCCAGCAAGCAAACACTGATTCTCAAGAAACCATTACTTGATACCTCTATTGTCTACAGCACTAAAGCAGGTGAGCTTGCCAGAAAGCTGTCATGGTCTTCTTGTTTGCAATCTCCCCAGCTTCTGGCTGAAAATACCACCAGAGAATCCTATTCACCCCTACCATCCTACCTTCCAAATGCCACTCAAGCACTTCTCATTGGCAGACTCTAACCCAGAACCATGTGGAAAAAGGAACTGTGAAAAGTCATTCCTGGCTTCTCTGCAATGCAGAATCCTTTGGAGACCTTGAAAGGGATGGCAGCTATGCCATATTAACAACAGTCCAGCCAAATATTCTTGCTAGACAAAAAAATATATATATAATAAATGCTTAAAAATAGACTTGGGAATGATAAGCATGACATACAGGGTAGTGGTTACTTCTGAGCGGGGAGATAGTCAAAGTAAAAGCAGTTCAAGGTTAATGGAGAAACTATTGGTCTTAAAAAAGAATTAGATAGCATTGTAGCTTCTAATGAATAGAGTTATTGACAAACTACATTTCAAGCACATGTGTAAACACTATAAATTGAGTTTCACTTATCATCTAAGCTTTGTTTTATGTTTTGAGTTTAGCCAAGTACAAAAAGTTTTCAAATCTTCCAGATTCTCTGATAAAAAAGGTACACAATTGTGTCTAGTGTGCATGATGTCACATCTGTGACTATATCCATCGTCACGGAGGTCAAGATGACTTAATTCTGCAATAGATTAGGGAAATAATCAATGTATAACTAAACGCGCCAGTGTGTGTACAGCTTGAGAATCACTTTAGGACGTTGTTGGGAGATCACACCTAACCTTAGACTGTATTTGAAAAGGAAAACCTGACAATTTCCTATTTACAATTGATCAAAGGACCAAATGGATTCATTTTTTCAAGTTTCCAGCATATATACATTTCCTTATCTCATCTCATGGAAAAGCAACACAAGAAAGAAAATTTAAGGAGCAATGGGATGCTATGAGGCTGTGTGAAATCCTAAAAAGACCCCTTTTCAATCACAGGAAAGTACTTTTTACATTTTTCTATCACAGTTTAATTTAATCCAAACTTATTTCTCCCATGCTGTGTCTGGTCTCCGTAATTATTGTCATAGTTCTCTCACAGGGTTTTTATCTTGGCCTCTGACATTGATTACTTTTTTTTCCAACAAAGATAATATCCAGTTTCCTATATCTTTAAAAACATTTAGAACAATTTTATATTTTAAATTTAAAACAGTGATGTGTTTTAACATGCTTAAAACCACACAGGTAAAATGTTCATGATATAAGTATGCACTTTCATCTGTAAGTATCTTCATATTCCTAGGAACTTACTCATTTGTGTCTAAGAATGCAAAGGAGTATATTACAACCTACAGTGTTGAGAAGTGAAAATGTAGCAATGCTATAACCCTTGATTTGTATTAGTGTGAATGTTCAAATAGACTGTGATGCAAAAACTGTTCAAAAGAAAGAAGTCAGTCATGTAAGATGGGCTGAAAACCAGTCATTTCTAATAGAAGGCTTCTAAATGGCTATAGCTACAGATGCCAACAGAAGAGCAAGTGACTAGAAAACAACCAGTGAGAGAGCAATTCCTACTGCTGTCCAATAGTAAACATATGCCAATTTTCCTTGATCAGACAAAAATAGTCACAGAAACTATCGGGCTGGACAGTTGCCATGTTTTTTCAAAAGAGTTTGTGGTTGTAGTTTACAGCAAATGAAAAGCAGACAGAAAGAAAATGACCTAGCTATAGATTTTTGCTCAGAGTTGACAGTCAACATCTGGAGAAATTAAAAGAAGTGAACTAGTTTATCTAATTAAAGCCTTTGATAACTTGCAAAGCTCACTTAGTTATAACTAACCTAGAATTTAAGGTTTATAAAGTGTTTTCACACTATACTACTTTTAAACAAAGTGCTTGAACATAGACACTCAACTAGAATATCAAATTGAACACAAAATTTAATGTGTTTATTTATTCAAAAGTATGTTCTCTTCACTCCATTAAAACAACTCGAGGTTTGGAAGGGGGCGGGGGGTGAAGGGGAAGCTGAGACAAAGCGAGAGAGTAGCACAGACATATATATACTACCAACTGTAAAATAGATAGCCAGTGGGAAGTTGTTGTATAACAAAGGGAGTTCAACTTGAGGATGGAAGATGTTTTAGAGGACTGGGACGGGGAGGGTGGGGGGGACTCGAGGGAGGGTGGGGGGGGAGTCGAGGGAGGGAGGGAGGGAATACGGGGGTATGTGTATAAAAACAGATGATTGAACTTGGTGTACCCCCCCAAAAATAATAAATAAATAAATAAATAAAATTTTAAAAAAAACACAACAAAACAATAACAAATGAAATGGCCAATAGCAGAAAATCTCACAGTAAAAACTGACTTTTGGTACTTAGTAGAGAAAGAGACTCTAGATACAATTGTCCTAAACAGATTGACATGAGATCAAATTTATTTTAAGAGGATAAGCTTAAACTCAAGAACCTTAAAATTAGATATGTTCAGCCTCGCAAAACTTCCCAGTTGCCTCAGTGTACCCATATATGTCCAGTATTCCCCTGTGCTCTACAGTAGGTAAGAAATGCATTTAATGTGGCTCTTTGGAACCATGATCTGACAGGCAGAGACTTCAGGGACCATTTTGTCTCCCATCGCACATTGAGGCTCCCCCAAATCCATGGCTCCTGTGATTTCCTGGTCTTCAGCTTCCACAGTGCCCATAGTGCAAATCAGCTGAAAGAAGGCTGATTAGCTTCAGCTCTGAAGTAGGGACACAACCGGCCAGAGCTTTAGCAGTTGTTCTGAAATCAATTCTGACCCAGAGAAGATTTCAGTACAAATTAGACAATATATCTAATTTTCCAGAGTTGAGGAAGTTTAAAGTTCACCAAAACTAACTGACCTTCCAAGTTATTTTTTCCACTTAACTCTTGTTTTTGAAATTGAAGTTCATGTCTCATAATCTTTTTCATAGTGTATAAGGGAGTTGAATAATATTTACTCATTCATTTTTCTAATATTTATTGTGTGCCTTTTATATATGAAGCACTGTTTTAGGCATAGAGGTACAGCACTGAACACAAACAATATACTCTGTTCTTATGTAGCTTCCATTCTAGTGGGAGAAGAAAAGCAGTAAACAAATAATTTCAAATAGATGTAAATTATACGGAGACAATAATGGAATAGAGAGTCCTTGGGGGTTGCGGGAATAACACAATTAAGATATGGTTGTCAGGTAAGGATTCTGAGAGGAAGTAGTATTTGAATTAAATTCTGACCAAGGGAAAGAGGCCAGTCATGCAAGGACATGAAGCAAGAGTATTTTATGCAGAGAGAATGCCAGTGCAAATGTCTGGAGGCAAGAATAAGATTATTGTTCTGCAAGGAGAGAAAGAGGGTCATTGTTTCTGGAGCAAAGTAAGCTTGAAGGATGTAATTTGAGATAAGATGAAAGATATTGGCAAATCATGTAGGACCTTAAGATTATATTGTAAGAAAATGGAAGCCATTGAAGGATTTTAAGCAAGGAAGCAATGAAATTTCCGACTGGATGTTGTATAAAGAATGAATTGGGCAAGCAAGAATAGAATCAGGGAGATAAGCTTGGACTGTTGCAGTAGTTCAGGTGAGAGAAGATGTTAGCTTGTCAAAAGTGAACATGAAGTAAAAAGAAGACAGAGCAATTTGAGTCTAAAGCATCACCTTCTACCTGAACCTAAAGATCTAAGAGGAGCTTCAAGCTGTGAAAATACTCCCAATGGATTCATCTGAGGTTAACCCAACCTGGACCTTGGAGTCTCCTCAAATGCCCATCTGTCCATTGTTGAAAATTCCCAGGCAACTCCAGCTGCCCTTCAACCTACGTCTGAAGTGTTAATAAAGAACCTCAGTAACTTGACGCTCAACCCCAGTATCAAATTGCCTCTTATTCTACCTCAACCTACTAGGCGGTTACTTGGTGAAAACATACCCTATAGGAAAGGGGTGAGGACCGTTTTAACTGATCGGAGAGATAAGATGGAAGGGCTGATTCAATCTATTAAAAAACACTATGGTGAGCTTCCCTGGTGGCGCAGTGGTTAAGAATCTGCCTGCCAATGCATGGGACACGGGTTTGAGCTCTGGTCCAGGAAGATCCCACATGCCACAGAGCAACTGATTCAGAGCACCACAACTACTGAGCCTGTGCTCTAGAGCCCATGAACCACAACTACTGAGCCCATGTGCCACAACTACTATAGCGCATGCACCTAGAGCCTGTGCTCTGCAACAAGAGAAGCCACTGCAATGAGAAGCCCGCACACCACAACAAAGAGTAGCCCCCCTCACTGCAGCTAGAGAAAGCCTATGTGCAGCAACGAGGACCCAACACAGCCAATAAATAAATTAATTAATTAAAAACAAAAAGCTTAAAAAAAAAAAACGCTATGGCAAAGGAGTTCCTCAGTCTGACTCTCAAAGAGAACCACAGCAGAATGATGTTGAGACTCGATCAAGAGTACAAAGATTTAGATGTCACTGTCGTTTTTGCCGGTTTCATAGAGATCCTTCTGAGGATACTGATGAGAATTATTACAATAATAAGTATTATAGTAATTATGACACGAGTAGAATGAGCCATAAATCTTATTCTTATACTATTTTTTCTTGCTGGTAATTTCAAGATCTTTATGAAGCAGCTTCGGAAAGATTGTGTACCAATATTTTGATAACCTATAAGTTCTGTGTCTTTTTTTTCTTGTATGTCCCTTCTACCTTGCATTTGAATGACTTGAATATACTTTGGTTCCACTTTGTGAAACAAATTAACTTGTATGGAAGGAATTTGAAGAATTTGGGTGGCTTGACCACAGCATTGTTAGAACAGCGTGTTGAATTGTAATAAAAATTTGATGTGCTATTTCAATTTTTGGTAACAAATGTGTTTATAGAGGATCTTATTAAAATTTGAGACTTATCTGAGTACCTTTAAAAAGAATTCTTGTTCTTATTTTAGACTTTTTTTGCTAGCTATATATTAAATGAATAATACCCCCATCACATTCCCAGGATGTAAATATCTGGCGTTCTAATTTTTTGTGATATTGTCCTGTTTTAGTTCAGTTGTCTTCTTTTATAACCCACATGTACACAGACCTGGATTTCTTTGTGGAATAAAAGAGATAAATAAAACCCATCTTCTGCCCTCCAAAAAAAATAATAATATATTTTGTAGGTATAATCCCAAGGCCATATGTGGGCATTGAATGTGATGGTGTGAGGTAAAAGAGGAATTAGGATTACATCAAACTCAGATTTCTAGGCTGATTAACTAAAGGAATTATTCATATGGAAAAGACCAAAGGATTAAGGTTGAGGACACAAAAGGCTAAGATTGGAGACAAAATTCTGTTTTGTATATGTTAGATTTGATTTTGTTTTTTCATCTGTGGATTGAATATCAAGTAGGTAAATATAAGAACCTGGAGTTCAGGGGAAACATCAAGGTCTGGTGTGATAGGGTTTCGTCAGCATGGAGGTGTTATTTAAAATTGTTGAACAAAGTAAGATCACCTAGATTGGAGACATAGATAGAAAACAAAATAAGGACTAGAGCTGAAGCTTAAACATATGGACATTTAGAAGTTGAAAAGAATGTAGGCCAGCAAAGGAGACTGAGAAGACACTGATGCAAAATGAAAATCAGGACATGTTAGTACTGGTAAATTATGTGCCTTTTCAAAATTGGTGCAGACTCTCCTTCTCAATATATCCATTGCTTCGACCTTTGTCCAAACATTCTCCACCTTGCCTGAATTGCTAGAATAGCTTCCCGCTTCCACGCTTTCTCCTCAAGAAGCCAGGAGATCCTGTAAATACATCAGACAGATGTATTTGTACCTTGCATTGGGTCCCCGCCTCATCTAGAGTTAAAGTCAACCTCCTTTCATGGTCCCAAGGCCTTCGACAGTTCACGCCATCATCCTTCTGATCCCATCTCCTTCCCTTACCCACTCTGCTTGTGCCACACTGGCCCGATCACCATCCCCCAGGTACAACTGGCCCCCTCCCACTTCAGCGCTTTGCACTGACCACGACTCTGCTTGGAAAACGCTTCCCCCATAAATTATCATGTTTTCTCCCTTCCTTCATGTTCTTTGCTCAGCATTCACACTTACAGTAAGATCTTCCCTGAACATTCTGTTTAAAATGGCAAGCCCCCTCCCAGCTCTCCTTCATATCCTTCCCTGCTTCATTTTTCCATAGCATGTAACAGTATCTGATGCACTATAGATTTTATTCATTTATTTACAATCTTGTTGCCTGTGTCCCCTATGAGGAGGGAACTTTTTTTAATATCTGAAACAATTACTGGCACATAGGCAGTCAGTAAATATTAGTTAAGTAGAGCACAAGGGATGAAAGGAAAGGAAGGATTCAACTCTATTTACTACTGCTGAGAGATTGGTTAAGATGACCTATCATTTTATTTGGCAAGATAGAGGCACTGATGACCTTGACTGAAGCCCTTTTGCAGAGGGATGGAGATAGAAACCTGCTGAAGCCTGTTGGAGCCTTTAGAAGAGAAACAGAAGGTGAAGAAGAGGATAATCTGAATTGCTACAACTCTTTTAAGTAGTTTTGTTTTATAAGACAACAGAGAATAAGCTGGTAGCTAGAGATGTATTGGACAAGAAGGTATGTTTTCTGGTAAGAAGATTCAGGAGAGGAGAGCAGTTGCTGATACAGAAGAGCAAAATGGCAGATGCAGAAGCCCTGAGCAGGCAAACAGGGATGAGATCCGAGGACAATGTGAGGAGAGCATATGTACGTCTTCCACTGTAACTAGAGAGAAATCACCTAATCGATTACTGTTAAGCTCTTTTGTGTGAAGGTCACCATTATTGTGTGTATGTGTATGTATATGTGTGTGTGTGTGTGCGTGCCAAATACTTTGAAGGAGGGAGATAAACAATAAATACAGAAACTTAGTGTAGATAATTTTTTGGAGTCAGACATTTCAAATCTTGTCACCACCACTCACTTTCGGTATATTACCTTAGACAAGTTATTTGCCTTTTCTAAGCCTCCATTTCCTCATTGTAAAATGGAGTGGCTAGTATTTGCCTCACGGAATTATGGTCAAATGCATACGTATATCAAATCTAACACAATGCCTTGTGTGTAGTAGGCTCTCAGCAAATGGTGCTTAGCATTATTGCTTTGTTTTTATTATTTTAAATGTTGCCTATATTTGTACATCTGTATAAAGGAGATAATGCCTATCTCATGAGTTTTTAATGAAAATTAGATTATTGCTTTACAAATTGTAATGTTAGTATAAAGGTAAAATATCGACACCAATCCCAGGTAGAGCTATCAAAACAAAAGCAAAAAAACTGTACCATCTGCAAGAAGCACCCTCTGTCTCACTCTCTAGGCTTGGAGATGTAATGATATCATCCCAGATTAGAGGATTCAGAAGTGTATATTATAAAACTATAAATAATACCTAAAAAATGCAGAGTTAGATCACTGGGGGGACTGAAACATTTGAAAGACAAGTTTCATTAAGTTCATCAGACATAACTTTTCAGCATTTTCCTAATATCATCACAGTGTATCTTTCTACTCTAAATAATTAGGAAATTATTTAATCCTCAATGTTTTCACAACAGTATTTTTATTTGTGTCTTCAGAGAGAGCCTTGCTCTGAATATAACATCAAAGAGAAAAGTAACAACTATCAGTGACTAATTAAAACAAAATGTGGAAACTGCTTTAATGTTTATAATTTGAAATATCTCATTCTATGTACTCTTACACCTGTAATACTTACAGAAGCCTTTGATCAAATTCTGAAGTACTTGGCATACATTATTGTCATTCTGTTCTTTCATTTACCTATTTCTTTCTCAGATAGGTGTCTTCTAGGGCTTAACTTTCTATATTAGTTAATCAACTCCACTTATTAAAGGTTAGTTTCAACACCCTGGATTGGATTTCTTGAAAAAAAAAACATTGATAGAGTCCTTATTGTTACGGAACTTAATTTTATTGGGGAGACAGCATATCTTATATATAAAGTCATATATAAAATAGTAGTGGTGATGAAAGCTGTATGCTAAAAGAAAATACACTTAGGTAGTGATAAGAGTGACATGAGGATAATCCTTGTTCCTAGCCAACATCTGTGTGCTGTCAATACCCTAAATCCATATCTACAAACTGTAGGGTGTTCAACTCACTCTAGTTTTCCCAGGACTTTTCTGATTTTAGCACTGAAAGTTCAAGCAAGAAACCCCGCAATTCAGGCAAACAAGAAGAAATTGATCACGCTTACAGTCTGCTCTATCTCCTGAGATTCAGCTGGACATCTCCATGCTACAGCCTACAGATATCTTATTCTCAAGAGGATCCAAACCAAGTTATTCCTTACTTCCTGCAAAACTGCTCTTCTACTTGTGTTTCCTATCTCAGTAAATTCTACCACTATCTACCCTGAAGATCATTCCAGACACCAGGTCTTTCTTTTTAACTTTCTTTTTCTCTCACATGCCTTATCTCACACGTCTTGTTAATTCCTTCTCCTAAGGACAGGAGTTCCAAATTCCTTCCAAATTCCTCTTCAGTCTGCCTTTAGCTCTATACATTGACATTAAAGCTGCTAACTGGATTCCCTACCTCATTCTTGTCCTATGTAGTCTTTTTCTGCACTGAACTCAGAGCAGTTATTTTCTAAATCACTAAAAGTCATCATTTCACTTCTTTGATAAACACTTTTCAGTTTCCCTTCTTTGCTAATAGAATGAAATCTACACTCTAGCATAGAGCATATCGTATCTCCTTGCTGCTTTGTTAACACAGTCATTTTGGCACTGGAGCATTTTAAGTCAATCAAAAATCAAACAAATTAAAAACTAAATAAGTTAGCTATCAAGCCATGAAAAAACATGGAGAAAACTTAAATGCATATTACTAAGTGAAAGAAGCCAATCTGAAAAGGCTGTATACTGTATGAGTCCCACTATATGACATTCTGAGAAAGGCAAAACTGTGGAGACAGTAGTAAAAAGATCGGTGGTTGCCAGTGGATGAGAGGGGAAGGAAGGATGAATAGGCAAAGCACAGAGGATTTTTAGGGCTGTGAATCTACCCTGTATGATACTATAATGGTGGGCACACAACATGGTAAATTTGTCCAAACGCATAGACTGTACAGCACAAAAAATGAACCCTAATGTGAACTGTGGAATTTGTTTGATAAAGATGTGTCAATGTGGGTTTATTAATTATAGCACATGTACCATTCTATGGGGGATGTTGATAGTGGGGAGGACGATGCTTGTGTGGGACCAGGGGGTAAATGGGAAATTTCTGGACCTTCCACTCAATTTTGCTGTGAACTGCCAAGACCAGCTCGGCGACTCGAGGTGAGTGACGGGTGCCGCAAGCTTGAAGAAGACACAGACACAGACTCAAGAGAAAAGTGGGACCGGGGGGCTCAAGACCTCTCTGATCAAGAGCCCCGCTGACTCATCCCAGGTTGCTTTTATTGAGTTCCTGGGCTAACATTCTCAGGTTACTCCCATAAACAATCAAAGGCCTCACATGACTGAGGCAATGATCTTTGTTTGCTTCCTGGGTCCGAGTTGAGCAGGTGTGGATTTGAGCTGGGCCTGGAGAGCAAAACAGCCCTGGGGGCAGGAGACCTCTCTCAGATATTGGGGGTCTGTGCCCCACCCCTGTTGGCCCCTCTGCGACTGTGCCTGTCTTAGGTTGTTCCTCCCTTGAGGAATCTTACCCGTCTCTGGCTAACCAGTCATCCTCCAGGGCCAAACACGGTGATATAAGGAAGGCTCTATGCACCACCCCTGTTGGCCCCTCTGTGGCTGTGCCTGTCTTAGGTTGTTCCTCCTCTGAGGAATCTTACCCATCTTTGGCTAACCAGCCATCCTTCAGGGCCAAACAGGGTGATATTAGTCTCCACGCCCCGCACCCTCAGCTCCTCCACTGCTCAAGCAGGACATTCTGAATCCCATCGCTCGGCCCACATACTTTAACATTTTCAAGGTTTCAGAAAGGCTCCTGAATGTCTTCCCACAGTGAACCTAAAGCTGTTCTAAAAATAAAGTCCATTAAAACAACTTCTCTCTTTCTACCAATAAAAAATAAGCTTGCTTTCTAAAGATAAAAGTAATATATAAGTAGAATAAGATTCAAATAATATAAAGTAATCAAAAAATAAAATAAAATGAAAGTCTTCAACAATTTTTATACATACTACATAAACCTAATCTCGGTTATGTGATTTAATTCTTGTTACTGGAAATTTTCATTTTCTGCTTTTGCAATCCCTATGTAAAAAATAAAAACCCTGTCATACCAGAATCCCATTTGGACTGGGGCACAGATTTACTATTTCTAGGCCCACAACACACTCATAAACTGAGATGCTTCCCTATACACTCCAAGAATATCTTTCAGAAAAGTCTGTGCATAATCCTTTAGTAACTCTAGAAGAGACTGCCAATTTTTCTCCAATATCTCTTATCTCCTTATTTCTCATGAAAAGAATCCCAGGGTACAGGACTGCCAGAATAAAAGCTATATTTCCCAGCCTCCTTGCAGCAGCATTTGGCTATTTGACTAGGTTTTGGCCAATGGGAGGTAAGAGGATGTGTGATGTCCAACTACTGAGAAGTGTTCCTGGAGATAAGGGTCTTGTCTTCTCTTTTTCTTTTCTCCCTGCTCTGTTGGGCTGTCGAGAGACTGCGGCAGATGGCTTTGACTTGAGGATGGTGAAACAGCTCAATAAAGACTGATGCTTTAGATTTACCTGAGCAACATGGCTGAATAAGACGTCCTTCCTCTGTACCCCCACTCAACAACAACAATTTGGCATCCATCCATGGACAAAAGTACTTTTGTGAGAGATGTGGTTTACAGCACCGCATACCAAGGGATCCAGGTGTCTTCCCCACGTGTGCACTTGGTAATAGGTATACAGACCTCAGTTCTGACTGTAAAGCCCGCAGTGGCCCTGAAACCTGCTCCAGCTCCACCTGGCTGTGGTCCTGAAGCTCCTTGAAAACACTGCCTTAGAAGTTCACCCTGATGGAAAAAGCCTTGGTGAAAGTCCAGATTTCCAGCATAGAAGTTCCAGCACATCATTGAAGCAAAAGTATCTGAGCTTGGATGCGTTGAAGAAGGTTAGAAGAACAATTTAACTTTACTTGCACCACCCCTCCCCCAAGGCAGCACAGCTCAGAGAGAAATCTTCTTGGACCATGATTTCTTCCATGGGGGAAGTGAGAGTGTATGAATGAGTGCCCAGTTTTCCAGCTGTGCAGGATGCTACCAAAGAGGCCCATTTCTTTCATACTCTATCCACAGTACTGGACAAGGGGTGGGCAGGATGAAACTGGGGCAGGGAGGAGGGTATAGAGACTCCCCCAAAGCATTTAAAAGATGCAGATCCTACTAACTGCATCTCCATCAAGAAGCCTGTCCATGAGCCACTGAGATGTCGATGCCTTGACTTTTCCTAACTTCCCCTGGGTTAGAACAGTTAGCTCACTAAGAACTACAACTAAGAAACCCTGATTATAGCTCTGAAATTCACACCAAATAGATAATTTTAAATAGGTTCATTTTAGTGAAGTGTGATGTCAGGATTTGGTTATTACTCAGGAAGAACCAAGTCCATGTGAATCAAGATAAAACCAGATGGAAAATCTTATTAATACTCTGGGTTAAAATATTAATATACTCATCACATAAAAGTTTCACAAAGAATAATACAACTGGAGTAGAACACATATCCCCATGAGTTTTATAAAGAATAGTCTGTCTTCTAACAGCTTGAAACATTGTGCCAGTCGACAAAAGTCTTAAACATCAGAGAAATTACATTTTGCTTTTGTAGGTCCCCATGGCAGGGTTTTGAAAATCAACAACAATCCATTTATATTGTGAGTCAGTGTGAGTCTATATTATACACTGGTATATTGAGTAATTTTTGTAAGTCAACCAAAAATTATGAAAATTGATTCCTCTCAACCAAAAGACGCAGTTGCTTTAATCATCTGTATGTCTTCAACTGAACATCTGAGGTGAAAAGTTCTTAAAAGTAACCCTGAAAAAATTGATGGTACATTTGTTAATTTTTGCTGTATCATTATCTTCTCCCAAATTAGGTAGCTTAAAACAATCATTTGTTTTACTTCATAATTCTGTGTGCCATGAATTTAGACGGGGCTCATTTGGATTAGCTCTTTTGCTGGTCTTGGCAGCTCTCAAGCAACTGAGGTTAGTGATGGGTCAGCTGGTGGTTAGATCTGGTTGGGGTGTTGCTCAGCTGGGACAAACAGCTGCTCCCCGTGGTCTCTGCTCATCCAGGAGGCAAACCTGGGCTTCTCCACATGGAGTCTCATGATTCTAAAAAGCAGTGAGACAGCGCAAATGCCCCAGGGCACGGTAACTTTTTAAGTCTCTGGCTGTGGCTCATTTGCTACATCCCATTGACAAACCAAGTCACAGGGCCAAAAAAAGATTCAAGAATGCAGAGATAAATCTTACCTACTAAGGAAAGGAGTTGAAAAATAGTAACACTGTTTTTTTTGTTTGTTTGTTTCTTTTTTCAAGGCAAGGGGGTGGTCTACAACATAGAAAGTAGAAAGTTTCATTTAAATAAAATCAGATAAAAGTCTGATATATGTAAAACAGTTCTGTACAAAACATACATTAAATAAGACACCTTTGTCTTCTGAAAGTCTGCAGACTAGGAGCAGAGACAAGTATCTAAACATCTAATCATACTGCAAGACTGGAAAAAAAAAAAATTAGTGCTGGACTAGAGAACAAGCTATGTTTTGTTGGTACCCAGAGCCTCACTTAGTCTGATGGTGGTAATCAGAGAAATTTTCATAGATAAAGTAACAAATGTGTCAGACCTAAGTAGATGACTTTTTAGGTAAAAAGCTAAGACATTTTGGATTGAGGGTATTCATTATATAAAATCATAGAGATGTGGATGTGCATGTGGTGATTAGTGAAATTATATGTTTCATAATTCTTCAGCCATGTTGATACCTTTCCTATCTGTTTCAGTTAAAAATAAATTTGGTTGCAGGTGAGACAACCCGTACTTACAGTGGCTTAAACAAGTAGACTTCTTTTACCCCCAAATGTCTGGCAATAGGTTGTTTGAAGATTTTTTCTATTTTGCTTTATCATTTCTAGCACACTAATTTCTTTTTCAAGTTTGTTGTCTCATGGTTGAAGGTGGCTATTATACCTTCAAACACTGTCTATATTCAAGATAGAAAGGAAATTGATAAAGCTTTGCCAACGTAAAGGAAGAAAAAGTTCTTCTTAACCTTCTTAGTGTCCTTGGATGGCTCTGAAAATTAAACTGACAAAGACAGATTAACAGGAGAAAAACATACAAATTTATCTAATATAAGTTTTATGTGACACAGGAGTCTTCATAAGGAAATGAAGACGTGAAGAAACAATTAAATCTGGGTGTTTTTACACTAGCTTTGATGAAGAGTGGACAGCCATGTAGGAATGTGGTTGATCAAAGCATATCAGGTAAATGTAATAAACATGGAAAATTAGCAAGATCTGTTTCTTTGGATTCTTCTGGCATCCTTTTGTCTTCAGAGATAAAGACACTCCTTTCCTCCAGGTATAGGGAGGGCACCTCTCTCGTGAGGATTTATGACCTGTTTCAGGGAAGAAAGTGGGGGGAACGGTCAGAGTGACCTTCCCACTTCTGCTGTTTTCTTAAAGTCCTTCAACTTAAAATATTCAGTGTGTCATGGTACCATATTTTGGGGTAGTGCATTCTGAGCTCCATCATCTGTCATATCTGTACCCTTATATCAGAAATGCAATAGTTTTCCCCAGACTTTCTCAATAGATTTCACTTGTCTCATTGGCTCAAGCTGGGTTGCACCAACTTGCCTACTGCACAAAAAGTTGGGAAATTAGAGAACAAATTTTTATATTTGGCTTGAAATAATGATTATTCATCTCCTAAATTTGGCAAATGACTGTCCTGAACCATGACAAAAAAACCAAAAAGAAACGAAACATTCTGTTAGTGAAGAAGGGGAAGTAGTATCTGTTAAAGTATCCCATAATCTGCTTAGTTCTGACTCTGTGCCTGTATCTGTGTTACTTTTCTAGAATGGAATGCCCTTCCTTATCTTCATCACTCCTCAATGATAGGCCTTCTTAGGTAGCCTACTCCTAATGGACTGATCCTCCTTCTGACCCACATCCACATCAAGCTGCCATTAATTACATTCTGTCTTCAGTTGCTTGCTAATCATTGTGTGTATAAAATTGCTCTCCTCAGTGAAAATGTAAATATTGTTACGGGAGCGAGAGACTGTTAGTTATACGTTTATATTCCCTTTAATGCCCAGAAAAGTACTGGGCACATACGGTATATGTCCATTAATCAAAAATTGTTGATTGTGGCTCCATTGAAGTTTTGCTTCATGAATGTTTAGATTCTTAGAGTTGATTACCCCATCCTTCCTTCACTTCCTTTATGCCATAGCAAAGTTCATTGAAAAGAGGAGCTTTAACAAGCATCGTGGTGAATATTTATTGTCCATTCCATGCTCTTAAACACAAGAAATCTATCTTTCTTCTAGTCAGGTTTGGATGGTACTCTATCCTCTTAGCTAATTACTGGAAAGAACTCAAATTCAAGGCACGGACCATCATCCCTTGGCCTTGATTAATACAGCAATGGGCATCTAACCTAAGGCAGGCCAGCACGGTTCAATTAGGATATTTACTATCAAAATATTAGGACAGAGAAGCATTCTCTTCCTTTGGGATCGAAGCTGGTGGGACATGTGCCAAAAACTATTTCCTCCATGGAAGAACTTATACCTTCAGGACCTAAGGTTTATTTCTTTTTTTCCCTAATCTTTCTGCATTACCATTCTTAGCAGACAAAAATAAAGCCAAGCCAGAGGAGTGCAGAGCCAAGGGAGGGAAAGAAAAAGATTGAGTCCCTACAATACCATTTGAATTCCAGGATCTAGTCATCCCTGAAGTCTGAATATTTCAATTAAGCAATACATTTCCTTTGGACAGCTAATTCCCATTTGACAATAAATCCTCCTCTTGGCTTAAGCCACTTATAGTTGGATTTCTATCACTTGCAACTGACAATGACATTTAGATTGGTGCCTTCCCTCCTTCACTGTGAAGTCTCTCATTGGTACTGACAACTCAACACAGCCTGACAGGATGGAAGCAGCCTTGTTCTCACAGTTAAAAATTTACTCTAGTTTGGCCTCTGCCACTTTCTAGCTATGTGGCCTTACACCAATGCGTTGGGTTGTGTGTTGCCGATTTGGCACCACCACTGTCATTTAAGGTTGGAAATTACATTTTCCAAAACTCCTATTCCTGCATGGTTCTAAGTAAGAGATGACCAAGAAAGGAATTTGCATGACATGTGGACGATAAAAGTGAAGAAAGAGTACTTTACTCTTGGAAGGCCATGGTGGTCAGATATGGTGGGGGACAGATGCAAAGGTCCCCAGTGGGCCCCGGCTGGTCAATGTTCTCCTCCTACAATTTGTCTTCCTGACTACTGGCCTTACCCACCCACCATGGCCCCAAACCCACCATTACATGCTCGGCTGTGAGATTACAGATGAGCGCAGCTTCTCAAATTCTCCTGCAAGCTTTCACTTATCTTCCTGGGCCAGCATTTCATTTGGATCTGGTTATTACCTGTATCTCTGACCTCTACTTCCCTCTTCTAGACCCGCACTTAAATACTTCCCCCCCACATTCATAAAAAATGTAATTTCTATACTAATTCCCTATTCCCAAAGTCCTTGTAGTGGTTCTGTTTTCTTTGGGGACCCTGTCTAATAAGGCCAGTTATTTACTCTCTTACGCCTTAGTTGCTTTACCTATAATTAGTGGGTTGTCCTGCTGGACTCCTGCTTCTGTAGTGAGACTGTTGGGATAATGAGCCTGGGGTGGAAACTGTAAATGTGTAGCATTATTGCAGCCTAATTGTTGGTCCTTGGAAGCAAGGGCCTTGGCTCCAGCATACAGAACTTTACTACCTTTCTTTCTTGTATAAACAAACCCTCAAAAGACGAAAAAAGAAAGACGGAAAAAAAAGAAAAAAAGCAGTTTCCAATCTCAAAACAAGCATATACCTTAGAAGTTAAAAAAAAAAAAAAGCAATTGCAGTTGAAATTCTCTCTTACGAATGTGCCTATTTCTTGATCCTTTAATTTTTTTTCTCCTTTTCATTCTAGAAAGAATATTGACGTTTCCTTATCAGTCACTGATTAACGTCAAAATATAATGTTAATATATTTTCCCCCTTTCCCCTATTATTCTCATCTAGATCCCACAACTCATTTCAAACCTTGTTGATTCCATACCTATTCTTTGCAAGGAAAATATAAAAGGAATGAATTGTCAAAAACTTCAATCAGATAAATAGCTATTTTAAGTGTTTTTAGAGATTTATCTAGAGATTCAATCTTGTCCTTTTTACCTCTACAAAGTCCTCCTATATAGTTAACTGAAAATTATACATTTATATATCTTTTTAAGCTACTGTCCTTTTAAATTTCATATATATATATTTAAAAATATGTAACTGCTACAATCCAGTTTTATTTCTTAAGCAGAACTCTTTCATTGGTTGAGAAATCTTAAGCAGAACAGAATAGAGATATATTTTCTCTTGAGCTTTTGCTCAGGATTGAGAACTGATGTTCTGATGTAAGCCCCTCTTTTTGCTTATAATAAAGTGTAAAATGGGCGTTCCACAGTGAATGCTCCCTTCCTACACAGTGATTTCCATCAATGTATAATTAAAAGTGGATTTCCTTTTCCTTTTTGGTTGGTGGGAGGGAGGGGCTGGTAAACCTGCTTAAAGAAGGGAGAACAAAGAGAACTTTCATGAGTTCCCCTGCAAACAGTCTATCAGTTACAATTCCTAGTGTCGAATGGCTGCACCATTCTAAAGAAGTTCAGGAATAAAAAAAGTCAAGCAGGGGGTCCAAGGAAAATTCAACCCGCATGCCAACTAAGGGAAAGAAAGAAAAAGGCAGGGAGAAAAACCCTAGCTTTTGTTGTAAAAAGAACTAATGAAGCTGCTGTTAGAACTGTCCACAGTGACACAACAAGGCTGTACACCCACACACATTGTTCAAGTGCCAGTCATCCCCCGTAATGGGAAAAGGAAATGCTGTGGCTTCAAGGAGGTGGTGGCGCACACTGCTTTCGGAGTGTAATCTGGGAAATCTCTGTGAAGGCACACTTTGGTTGGCATTAGGTCCCAGAAGTTAGTGCAAAAACGCATAAGGTTGTCTACTTGGGTCTTAAAGAAGAGATGGACTAGTGGGGGGTAAAATCCCATTGTCATTATAAATTGCTAATTAAATAATTATCAATTAGTTGGCAGACAGAACTCATTCCAGTGTATTCCTTAGAGAGCCGTTAATAAAGAAAAACAGTAATTTTGGCTTTTTTCCCTATACAATATTCTTGCCTAGAGGTGCTAAATAGAGATAAGATGTGATATATTCTATGTTGTCTGTTTCACGTAGACTATTATACATTATTGATCAAAGATAAACACCAATTATAGCAAGCAAACATGAATTTCCATTATTCTAGTTATATGGCATTAATTTTACCATATTAACTCATTGACTGGGTCGTTTCTCAGTGAGCAAGCAATATACTAATTATTTGCCAGCAAAGAAAAAAAAATCCCAACACTGAATTTTCTAAGCTCTCATATAGAAAGGATTTAGGAAAGCAAAATGTCAACAGATATCAATTTTGAAATCAGAGATTGTCTCCACATTTTTAATTGCAAAAGTGTTTTATTTAAAACTTCAAGGCATATTCATTCACTAATTACAAAGATAATTTAAAAACTGTCATTTTAAAATATAGCTAGGAGAAAAAATATTCCGAAGTAAAAAATATATATTATGTATAAAATATATACACATACATACATAATGCAAAAAATATATATTTCTATAACATATGTTAAAATATTATATATATCTGTATCTATCTACCCATCTATCTATCCATCTGTCTGTCTGTCTATCTATCTAATCTATCTATATTCTTTGTTGTGATTTTAGGACTTAAGGATAAGTGCTGGTAAGATCCTCAGATTTTATAAGTGAAAGGTCATTGTTTGATTTTCAGGAGATAATTTTTTTTTTTTTTTTTTGAGGCTCAGATCAGGGCCCTAAGCAGAAGCAAAACCCAAAGGATATAACATCTGGAAAGATGGAAATCAAATTCCAAAGAAATTCAATTACATTTAAATATAAATAAGCTTGTAGCAGTCCATTATATACGTAGATGTAGATCATTTCTCTCTTTGTAGAGAGAAGTGAAGCTCTGAACCTCTCCAGATATCTTCTCTGTTAACTATGAGTTGAGAAGGGTTGTAAATTTACCAAAAACTTTAGAAAATTCAGTAGCATGTTATGGACCAAGACTAATAAGTAAAATGCATTTATTTTAGTAGCTATTGAGGAAAACATTTTTCTTTCTACCATGACACTGTCCACAGCAAACCTGCATAAAGTTCCATTTTGTTATGAAAATATAACATTTTAAGGTTTGATTTTAAAACCACTTATTTACAGGTGACAGCCCTCTCGATTATACAAACCCAGCCCTCCTTATTATTTCAGTTAATTACATCACAAAAGATGAAAACAAGGTGTCTTGTCACAGCCTGATGTCCCTTCTAGACAATAGTTTACTTTGGAGGACTTGGAATCAACTGACTTCTCAAAATCTTAAAAGATCTTCATTAAGGCAAGGTCCTTAATTTGATTTACTTTAAGGAATACTTAATGGTTAAAGGTCCGTACTGCATTGTATTATTGAGTTCTTATTCATGGTTCAGGATTGATCCACTTCAGGCTCTCAGCAGCGAGCAGTTTTCCGGGGAGGCTCAGCAGGACTCCAAATCAGTAAGGTTAATAGATGTGGGGCCACGCAGTCAGAGGTGATAGGGCTGGCAGTTCCGATGCCGATGAAGACAAGTTCTGATGTCACTTTTATGCTGGCAACAATGTCATCCTAATTACCTGGCGCATACAGTTGTTATGTGTTAACAAGACTGTGAATGGCCCGTTAATCTGAATTATCTTAAGGGAACTAGTTCAAAAAATTTTTTTTACTCTTTTTTAAATTACTGGTTTCTGGGACTTCTGAGATATCACCTGCTCCCTTGATGTAGAAAAAGTAGTGTTCAGCTCTTCCTTGGTATTTTAGTATTCCCAACAACAGATTACAGCTCCATAAAGTGTTAGCTCCCCAAATTAGAGGGTATTTTGTTTAAAAAATGTTCGTTTTCTAAAAGGAAACATCTAAAGAGGGGGTTTGTAATAGAAAAATCTGAAAGAGGCAACTCAGTCTAGAAAACCTTATGTTTCTCTAGTAGTCTATGTCAAGCAACATGAAATATAAACTAGTTAAGCAAAGAATGGCTAGTCAAGTTTTGTTCTGCTGTACTCTTATAGGTCTTCTCTTTAGGAAACCAGTAGAAAGGTAGCAGTCCCTTTTAAAGTCTATCAAAATGTACCTTTTACAGATATCCCATTGGGACTCAAGCAACTGACTCCAGAACAAAGATTCATCTCTTCCAAATGTTTCATATAAATACATTGATACATAAATGTAATAAAGTATTACTAAGCAGTAACTTGGAAAATTTGTGCAACTGTCCTTAAGAAAAAGCTTGACAGTGTACATTATTTCAAATAACAATCCCAATTTTACTGTACAAAATAAGGAATCATCCTTACCATCATATTATTCACAGAAGGATCTATTTGACTATTTCCTCTTTTACAAACTTTATTTATTTACTTTTTAAGAAGACAAACCAAATCCAATGAACAACCTAAAGTCTTTAACACCCCAAGAATTTCCCTGACAAACTCTCTGGTGTTCAAATACCCACCTCTGATGTATCCAACTTTACACTTCACCTTTGGCTGATTTGCCATATTCTGAAAATAAAAATTGATGATTGCTAAACATGGAAACAAGCAGATAATAATTATTTATAATAATTATTTATAATTATTCTGTTCAGACAAACTCTGCCAGTGAAGCCACTGACTGAATGACAGTATTTATTTTAATGTCTCCCATACGCATTAAACCTGTTAAATAGTAAAACATACTAGGTTAACTTGAAAATACTTCAAGTCTGAAGGAAAGTAGATTTTTTTTTAAATTGCCCTGGGAGCTACTCCGTTAATTGAGTTGTAATCAGTTAGTATTGATCATCAGCCCTTAGTTTTATGATGCGGATGTTAATGATGAACTCTGCGATGATGATGATGTAATGTGCACACGGAATGATGCAAATGTGTCCTGTTCATCTGAAGAGGATTTGCTTTTATGCCAAATATGTATCGGTTTAGGTGGCCTTGCAGCAGCCAAGGAAAAGACAGGAGCAAACACTCAGGGCATTCAACTAGACTAAAAAGGAGGAATTTTCTTAATCTTAAATTACCTTTTCCATTCTCGTGTTTGAAATGCTAGCCAAGCCTGTCTTGAAATTGAAATTGTTTGTTGAGCATAAATACCGTTATTTGTATTTATTTTCCAATATGTGTTATACTTATCTTCTAGGAGTAAGGCAGTTCCTTCGCCAGTTGCACATTTAAAAAAATCATCCCTAATTTGAATAAATTAACATATTTTGTCATCAAAAATTAATTCTAAAAAAGGAGCGATAACCAGGAAAGCAATTTAATTGTGTATTTCATAAGAAAAGAGGAGAAAAAACTTTGTCATTCACAGGGTGGCTCAGTTTAATTTGATGTGCTTTGATGTAAATTTGGGGGTTGCTTTAATTTCAAAACATATTTTTTCACTTAATAGGGGAGACAAAAGAAACTTTCAACCAGCATCTCCAGTTTGTTATCTCAGAATGTTTTGGCTTCTCAAATGTGAGAACATGATTGTTTTTATTTCCAGGAGGAGATAATAACACTGAAGCAATAAAAAAGAGTCAAGGCAGCTTGCACAGCACAGGAAGTTCACAGCCAGAGACTTAATTTCTCACACAATGTGCTGTGCAATGGGCCCATTAACATAGATGAATAGGCTCTTTAAAGGTTTTTTTTCTTCTTCTTCTTCTTCCAGATATGCAGCTGCCTCTGAATGGTGATATGTTAATAAGGTACTCACTTGCCTATTCTTCAGGTACTCTGGCATTCTCTACCTAGGTAATCTCCATATAGGAAAAGCTATTAGGGGGTTGTATCTGCTACCACACCTTCAATTATATTAACACCTGCACTGTTAATCCACGTAAGGTAAGCTAGTAGGGGGCCTGTGGCCTTAGTCCACCCCTTTTCTCCCTACAAAGTTACATCTGAAGAGGGAAAAAAAAGGAAGAAGTAGAAGGAAAAAAAAAAAGGAAAGTCACTTTTATTACACATCAGTGGGAACCTTCTGAAAAAGCTTTCATGCCTAGGAAATTGTTATTTCTTCAAACAGCTGACAGCCTGCAGAGGAAACTCTTAATGGAAACCCAGCTCCTGCATTGTTATGCATGGCCCTCATGTAGATTCAGGGGGGTGGATTAAGTTAGCTTCCAAAGGGTCTATTGTGTGTAGCATTAATTTGCAGGGCTCTTGATATGTGAGTTTGAAGGTTTTATAACCTCAGTGTTTACTTAGATGAACTACATCCTAGGTTTGTTTATTTCCGTCTGCAGTCTCTTATTTCCTAGTAAATGTTACATTTATATTTGTTAACAGCAAGAATGTTGTTATAAATCTGAAAGAAATAATTACACATGCTTACATTCATTCCTTTTAAAGCCTCCATCCTGGTCCTGCCAGGTCACCCTTCACTGTTATGTCTACAGAATATTATACAGATAAATTCATTTCTTAAGAACATTTACCATCCAGTTAAACAGCAGTGTGAAGGCTACATAGTCAGGAATGACTGCTTAATTAGATCCTGCTCCAAGTTGATAACTTTCTATGAAATTAATATAGCTCCCCTTGTTTCTTTTGTATAGCAATATTATAAATACAGAGCCCTCCAAATCTGTGCCATTTTCATCCAGATGAACAAATCTACTATAGACTTGATCATCACTTTCTTTTGTTACTGTTTGAATGATTACTCGTAAAGGGTAGGTTCCAATTTTGCAATTTTGAATATCTTTTAATGTTTCCAAATTGCTATTTGCAAACTACTCCATGTGATGTTTTAGATATAGGAATCCTGCAAAAGTCTCATCCTCCAAGATTAAATTGCAGATTTACATTCACAAACTTGTTCAATACCACCCATAACTCCACTCCCTCCTTCTTTCCCTCCTAGATTGTATAGGCGGTTGCTAACATGAATTTAAAATTCAATATGAATGGCTAGGGGGAGAAAAGGCATGCCCATTGGAACTTACTCTGGTCTTAATCTGGATTTAGGGACTCAATTGAATAGAAGTACATTATGCTTGACAACTGAAGTTTCTATTATTTTTAAACCTTTTTTGTAGAAAACAACACAACAGCATGTTGAATATTTTATTGCACATTTTCTGCTTTTGGTTAGTATTTTCAATGTCTTACAGATAATTTAAAGTGTCATTATTCATGGAATTATCCATGTTAGCATTTATATTTAATAGGTCTTGTGATATAGTGGTGAGTTCATTTATTTCTTAAATATCAGAGACCAAGACATTTGTTCTGGCTCCAAGTACCTTGGGTTGGTCTCTGAACTTCTTTGGGGTCTTACTTTTTCATCTGTAAAATTTAGAGTGGTAGTCTGATATCTAAGGCAATAAAGTTCTATGATTCTCACCAAAATATACTACTTCTTGATATACTTGAACCTCCCCTACTCTCAATAATTAGATTTGCCAGTCTTTACATATTTCTCAGGAATGTACATTTAATACTGTTGCTTATAGATATCACTATTTTTTCAGCTTTTTTTTAAAATTTCAAGGGAAAACTGTTGATTAGGAAACTGTTGTTAGGAAAACTCTGACAGACCCACTTGAAAACATACTGGCTCAAGCAAACTTTTAAGCTCTGATTACACTTAGCCTGGTGAGTAATCGTGAAAGATGAATCTTATTACCATTGGCTTGTTTGCTGTTTTTGTTTTCATCATGCAGTTCTGCAAGCTGTTCCATGTAACTTGAAAGACAATCCATCCAAAAATAGAATTTAGTTGATTCAGCAAATATTTCTCGAACACCTCTCATATGCCACACATTGTGCTACATATTAAGGATACAGTTACATACAAGAAAGAAATGACCTGTGCCCTGTGTGGATTATTTTGGGGACAGTACCTATCATATTGTAGACACATAACAATTGTTTACTGAATGAATGAAGGTATATATGTTTGTATGCATGAATGAATAAAGCTTACCCTTAATGAATATATGTTTTTCCTAAAGCAGATAAGATGTATAGGTTCAGTTCAGCTCAGCTCATTTTAACAATAATTTATTGAACATTTTCTATGTGCCAGGCATTAGGTTTAGCCTTGGGAATTTTTATTAGGGAAATTAAATACCAGCAAAAGTTGACATTGCAAGGTGAGAGCCTTATATGGACTATACTCAAATACTTGTCAATAGACATAAATTCCACCATAATGTGTGCTGAAGTGCTGGCTCATGTGTGCTTTGTTTAGTCCAGATTTCATCTTGATCTTAAAGTTGTTATAGGAGTTTTACACCAAGTTATTATAGTGTGGGGGAAACAACAATAAGAAAATATTTGGACCTCAAAGGCCACTCATAAGCTGAACTCAGTGGCTTGTACAGTGTTAAAAGGATGAAGAAAAGAGAAATAAATTTTTAGTTGCTGCATAGTGTTGACCTAAGTGGTAATGATGATGACGCTATCAGCTCTCTTTCATACTGCACTCGCCAAACACCAAATTTTGTCCTGAATGCTCTATATGCATTACCTGATTAAATTTTTCTGATAGCCCTTGGAGGTGTGGGCATGATTATCCCCATTTGACAGATAAAGAAACTGATGTTTAGAAGAATGAGGTAACTTGTTCAAGCCACAAAGATGGCAAATGGTAGAGCTGAAGTTCAAAGTCAAATTTCCCTTAGTTCCCAGTCTCTCCTCTTAATCACTGCATTACTGTTATCCTATCCTTGTGGTCAGATCTCTCTAGATATTTCAGGTCTGCGAGTTGCTAACTTCGTTCTTTCTGCAATTCCTTAGGAGACTGCTAGGTACAAACATTAATTGCACCTTAGTACAAGAACAGCTTTCAGGACTGCAATTCATCAAAGGGAATTTTATTAAGGTCTTGTCCAAAGTCTAGAAATATAACTTTTTTCATGGCAATAACTGCAGCAGTTTTACAGACTTCTAATGGAATATCAAATATGTGTCTGCTTCTTAAAAGTGTGTGTATACATACACATATTTATAAAATCTTTGCAAGAAAAAGATGAAGGAGGTGGTAATGATTAAACAGTGAGTTTATGGAACTTGCAAACTGAACTGTTTTGAGAATAATACCTACGTCCCATCATCATAGCAAAAAAGTATGAGAATTTCTAAATATGAATGAAGAACGTAAAGGAATACAAAATTCTTTTATTTTCTCAAAGGCAAATATAATACAGGGAGAGAAGGATGGAGAAAAGCAGCTGCAAGCAGGCTGGGATTAAATGTCTGATCCACTACTTTGACAACTGTAAAAACATATTTGATCACTGATGTCATTACTGGATGCAATAGGTTTGCAGACAGCACAAATCTCTTCATGCTTCTAGAGTTGCCATTTCTTGCTTATTTTACTAGTAGGAACTTGCTCCCACAGTTTGTTTACATTTACAACTGTGCATTAGTAAATTGGTATATGTACAAAGAAAACTTGGAAGTAGTTTTAGTTAAAAAATTTTGTTGAAGACAGTAACTTGAATTTAGAGCTGCTTTTTCTGAAATCACAAATAAAACTACAGTTGGTAGGTGTCATCAAAAGGAAGACATGAGGAATAAATTTCTACTTAATCGTTTCAGGTATGAGTGCTTACAAATAATGAAGTAAGTATCTGTGCAGTCTGTCTTCCCTACACATCACGGAATTTTAAAACATACTTTTGATTTTTTTGTCTCAATATGATTTAGTTAAAAGAGAGGGTGATTTGGTGCCTGAGAGTTCTGGGAACAAATACTTGCTATCACAGTTATTGTGTGGCCCTAAGGCAGGACCTTAAGCATTGAGCCTCTGTCTTTTCTTGTATGAGATGGAAATAAAAATGCCTACCTTTCAAGGTTGTAGTAAGAGTTCCAGGGAATATGCATGAAACATTGGATATAGTGCTTATACTAAGTGTTGAATAAATGGTGGTCACATTTTAGTGAGACTAGAAGCCTGGGAAATTAAGTCATTAAGGGAAAAATGAAACAAGGATATTAGTACTAGAAAAGGCAATGCAATAGATAAAAAGATGATTAAAAATGACCAATACTGATTGAAGGAATTAAGATGTTAAAAGCCCTAATAGGAAAAGGTAAGGACACCCAATAGCAAAGTTTGTCCATATTCTGACCATTCTGACTTTTGGAATTGTGTTTTCATAAATAAAGCACAATGTCCAAGAGGAGAAAGAAAGGGAAGAAAAGCAAAAATATGAAACTATGGGGAAATTAAACAAAACCAAGAAAATTAGATTAAATACGGAACTTTTTTCAAAGAGCAGTTGAACAATGAGAAGAGAACAATATGATAAAACAAAAACCCTGGGAAGTCTAGAAGAGAAAACAAAAGAAAAACAAAGAAACATGGGAAAGACAGAAAAAAAAGCAAACAGAGAAGAAAGGGTTGAAGTGTACATGTATTCAAGCCAGTAAAACACACATAACTCTGTTTTTAATTTTGACAGCAAAAAGATATCTGAATTGAGCAGATTTACTAGAAGAAAAGGGCATACATGATGTTAGAAAGCAATGATTTTTTTAAATTCTCAAGTTAAAACAGAATGCTTTTTAGACATGATCTATGTCTATGTTTTAAAATGCATATGGAATTCTGGGTTTGGGGTGGGGAGACATCACCTGATTTTATTATAAATTTACCCATCTGGATGCTAGAAAGTGAGAAATTTGATTGTTTACTCATTCACCCAATCAGAGAAGATAAATTTTTTAAATTGCAGTTATATCAACAGATACAGTAGAGATCTTATTTAGTTAAAAACCTCCATAAGTGTCACTTGGCTGAATGGATAAAACAACAAGAGCAACAAAAATATTTCCAGCCACACATCAAGCCATCTAAAATTTCTTTGGGGGTCTATTCCTCACTTCTACAGCAAAGTAACACGTGTATCTCTACTACAAACCTAAAGGCAAATAGACTTGTTCCTGTTCACTTATCCTTGCAAGGAAGCATCTGCGCACTTTTTTTGCTTCTATCTTTCTTCCTTAATGTTCCAATTCAAAAAGATCCCCTACCACCTTTTTTAGTTGTTAAATCTCCCTCTCCTTGTGGCTACATCGCCATGCACCAGAGAAAGGATCTCATTAACAAAGTAGTTCTGTGTGTCCTTAACACTGAGGCCCTAGACTGCAGCTGGAGGCAGCTCTCTGCTCAGCCCGCAGTGCCGGCGACACCAGGCAGGCGACATCATCTGAGTACTAACTTCTACTACATCCAGACAGACTGCGAGAACCATTTCCGAATCGTGGCAAGACATAAGAGAAGCAAAGGTAATCCTTCTGTTTCTATACCCAATTTTTTGCAAAAATCAAATATTTCCATCTCGAAGGAACAGTTGGGGGTGGGGCAAGCTCAGTATCAAAATTGATAAGCCAGAAAATAAATATATCCATCAAGTAGGAAATAAAGGGCAAACACAGAAAGAGAAGAGCTTCTGACATTTTTGGAAAATGAAAAATGAAAAGTCTTGCGCAAAATGAACGAAACGTTTCTAGGATTCATCTAAAAAGGGGACGTGCTGGTGAAGGCTTTGTTACATGGAAATTAAACTGCAGGCTAGTATCTGATAATAAGAGGAGGAGTTTTTGTCTTACTGGAATCTTCAAGTTGGAAAGGACTTCAGAGATCAAACAAGTCTATCATGAATGATCACATCTCATACTTTTCTTTTTTTAAAGGGGTAGCTGCAAAGTTTTGGACAAGACCTCTACAGGCAACTGGAAGCACAGTGTACCCAGGTGGTGGGTCTCGTCTGTGGCAATATATTTTTCTGTCTGTCCAATTGAATATGGCTGTAAAGGGAATAAAACCGCATGTAATCTCCAGCAGTGACAATTTAATCAGTTGTGTAGGGGGAAGAAGCAGAGTCCCCTCATTTTCGTATTTGCATATTTGATTTTTGCATTGGGGAATAGAGGTTATGTGTTTCTATTACTTCCCATTTAATTTTAATATTTAACCCTTTTAGGAGTAAATTTTTTCTCGTGGTAGGCAATATTGAGTCACACTGGTCAAAAATTAAGATTTCATTTCTGAAATAAAGCACTGGCTGCAGCATGCTTTGTGTAACATTTTTTCCTACAAAGAATCTATGTGCCAAACATGGCTTGTGTGCTCCCAGCTTCTGCACATGATGCGTCCCCTATTAACATTCAGAGATCCACCCTGAAAATGAAGGCAACTGTTTGGAGAACAATGCAAAATGATGAAGGCTATACCATAATATGTCCCCTTTTTTATTCACATTTTCTTAAAATGGTAAATCTTAATAACTGCCTCTATTTCTCAGAAAATAAGGTTTCTAAAATACCTTATATACATAGGAATCACTTTTTATGAGGTTATAGAGGGGCAATAAATACAGTTAAATTAGTAAAACTCCATTGTTTTTGCAATTGATAGAATGATGTTATTGTCCATAATGTGGTAACAGATTAGGGAATAGATTTTAAGATAAATAAGATGCAAGTAATTTAAAGTCACCATCAATTACGCTTGTGTGACTCCCATGAGTGCATTAAAAATCCCCTCAAAATGGTGTTGGATTTGAATTACTGGAATGAACATAGCTGTTTTTTTGCTTTCTGTTTTTTATGCATCAATGCATGTAAACCTCCACTTGTGAAAGCCCCAAAAGTATGTTGGGTAATTTTTTAAAAAAGGAAAGGCTAGTATTCTATTTGCTCAATGATTTAGAATTTCTTTATAAAAAATGAACTCTGAAGTCAAGATTTCACTGGAGAGGAAATAAATATTGATTTGATTCTATGTAATTTTGCAAAAAGAGAAAAAGATTACACAAAAATTTAAAAGTTTGTGCGTTAAATTTAATCTATGTATGTATTCACACACATGTACGTGTATATACGTTGGTGTGTATGCATATATATATAAATATATATATAATGTGGCCTAAATATTGCTAATCAAATCTATAAGAAATTACTAAAATTGGAATTCTGAAAAGATAAGTCATAGCATACTATTAAAAAGCAGAACAGATTGTCTTTTTAATTTATGTTTGTGAAGAGTACACCAGTAGCAGTATACAAGCATGTATAATTATTAGACGACAGGTATCAGATGCTTTGGGGGTGAGAAAAACTCACATTAAATTCTAACAGATAATATGTCAAGTTTTGAATATAGTCTTGTTTATTCGAATCTGCATTCTGATGATCACCCTTTCAAAGAAGTAACAAATATATGAATATGTGATCCAATGATTACATATTCAAATTAACCCAGTTTCTTTGAATATGGTCTAATGATTGAGTGATCCCCCAAACACTGAACTCCTCAGGGGAATATTCTGAAGCCTCAGCACATTTTCTCCAGGCCTGGAGAGGACTAGATCTGCCAAGGAGTGCCTTGAAGCACGGAAACTCTGCTCTACCTAAACACAAGTCCTAGGCTTTAATCACAATGGCTAGGTTCACACCAAAGCAATTAACCATATGATTGCTTTCGCAGGAGTCCAACCTCATCAGTATCTTTCCTTCAGGCAAACTGACAAGGCTGGATGTAGTCAATGACTCAAGTGAATTTGATTACCTTAGAGGTACAAATCTATGAATACACAAATACAGGGCAGGAATATTTGCCCCCAATCTATTTTTTAGAAGTTGCCATTTCATAATCAACCCTTTAAATTTAAATGATGAAGGTAAAATTATTGCTCCATGAGACAAGAGTTGGCAAGTTTTAGAATGAAGATTGAGACCAAATGATAATGGTCTGTTGTATAGTTTGTTGTTTGTTTGTTTTGCTTTGATTGTTTTGTTCTTTTTGGCAAAGTAAGGGTGAGAGTGAGCCATGATAGCTCTGTATAAAATAGTAAGATCTACTTTGAGAATTTGAAAGAGGTAAAAATGCCTTAGGAATGTAATTTGTAATTGAAAAGCAACTTTAGATAAGGTTTGAAAGGTGTGTGTGTGTACATAGATACATATATGTGTATATGCCTGTGTCCTTTTTTAGGCTTATTTAACTTTGTGATTTCACTAGTCATTGTGGGCTTGGTGATATATCAAGTGTGAACTTGAAGCTTTCTAGCATACTCTTCTTGGTACCCCATTGGGAAGTTTCTGCTGCCATGATAACAGGATTTTTGGTTACTATCCACCAGAATGATTTCTTCAAAAGTGAGGCCCTAAAGGATTTTAAATGTTTTCCCAACTTAAAAGCTGAACATGAATACAAGATCTGAGCAATATGTTTTCTAACGGGCTTGCCATTTGTCAGCAATTTTTAGATTATCATAAATATTCCTTAAATGCAATTAAAATGCACTGGACAGCAAGTGACATACCTCCCAAAGATGCTAAGGAATTTATGCTTCCAGTATGCGTCAGCCAGAAATCTGGGAGGCTATGTGGTCGGATGTGCCTCACTGAGGCTGTATCCCATTCTGGAATGCCAGTGTACATATTGCTATGAAAAACTTGTTGAAATTATGAGATTGACTCCCAAAAAGATGTCCACAATTTGGAATTCAACAATTAGTTTTATCACCTCCAGTAAAAAGAAAGTACACCCATGGAATTTTAGTCTTGATGATATTGGAAGTCTCTGAAGTAAAAATACTTCTATCAATAACATGGAAATTTTTTCTTTAAGGTCTTAAGATGATTTGTCTTGAATCAAAGAAGACTTTATCAAAATTGGCAAAAACATTTTTTCTGAATCTTAGTTTTAAGCACCAAATCCAATTCTTTCTTCTGTTCAAATACTTAGGTGAATGATAAAACAGTTTATCCGATGACTTGGCAAATTGCGTTCCAACCAAAGTCCCCGATCGTCCTGTCTCCTTTCACTCCAAGTAGAATGTTCTGAGACTCTAGATGATTTGCTGAATGTCTTGGGCCCAGGAGGTAAAGTACCTAGGGATCTGAAGGGAAAAAAAAACTGCTGAGGGAACCAAATTTTCTCACCATCACTGAGAGAACAAACCTGATGGAGATCAAAAGATACTGGCTTTGTATTCCAAAGAGTCCATCCATCTATTTCTTTTTTCTCTTTTTTTTTTTCCTTTAAAGAAAAATAGACATATGTAAAGAAATCTAAAGAAAGTAGTTATGAAAAAATTGGGGGCAATGTGGAGTATAATTACAGCCTGTTTGAGGGTTGATGAAAAGATGGATGTGCCTGTACCCTCCTCGCATCGTCTGCTGGTTGCAGTAGAAGATATGCTGCATCTCCCCACAGGCCGGTGCTTGCAGCTCTTGCTCCTCCTTCAGCCTATTCTTGGCTGTGGATTCCCCTGTGCTCTTCGTACACTTTAAGTTTAATTTTGCATTTAAAAACTCAATTGGCTCATCTGTTAAGCATTAAGCAGCTCCCTTTTGAGCCACAGGGGGAGCCCTGGGAAAACCCACAGCTGCTGGAACATGGAAAATGGGTTTAAAAAAACAAAACCATTTTGAAACTTTAAAGCATTTTAGCAGCCGTGGATTTCCCAGTCCTTACCCCCCAAATGGTTCATCTGTTTAACTTTTATCTGGTATTGGAACACACAAACCAGAGCATTAAATAGCCCTCAAATGACTTTTTGTTTAATACAAAATGAAAGTTAGCCATGTGGGAGGAACTTTCAGAGAGCTATGGCCTGGAATACCTGCTAGCATATTCTCTCTCCAGTTATAGAAACAATTCTGAAATGCAGTCATGCCTGCTAGAACCACAACCTTTCCTTCACTCCCTTAGATGTGAGTCTGACGTGCCCCCCACCCCCCCAAAAACAAGAAAGGGAGAAAACAAGTTCAAATCCCATCTTATAAAATGACAATAAAATTGATAGAAAAGTTAATAGGCTGGGGATATAAATGAAACATTCAATCAAGATTTTAAGTTTCATAATGATTTGTCGTTAACTAAATGTCTAATTACAGTTGGATAGGCTGTAGATAAACATAAATTATCATTTTTGTTCCAGGTTTCCCAACTATTCCCCTAACTAACCTTGGGACCCTGTGGTAGATACCCAAGTCCCAAGTCCCAAGTCCCATGGTTAGATACCAATTCCTTTGAATGGACTTGTACTTTCTCACTTCTTATGCAAAATAATAAATCCCTCACTATTAGCTACTTTGGCTAGATATCCTGTGATTTGTAGTTACACACATTCTAACTGGCACATGACTATAAATTGTGTTGTTTTTTTCTTTTAATGGTTAATCTTGGATGAGACCAAGGCTTGTGGAGCATACCAATAGGCTGGGACAGTCTTCAGGATGATGTGACCCTTAAGAATAAGGAAGATAATGTATTTTGGGGAAGGAGAGAGAAGATAAGCATCAGAGATCATGAGTTCTGTTTTGAACTTAGTGAAGCTGTTCATATATCTAGGTAGAAATATAAAATAGGGGGTGAGTATCTGAGTGTATCATTTCGAGGTAGTATCTGTGTTGACCACATGTATTTAAAAGTCATTTGCATAGAGCCAATTCATGTCGATGTGGGAGTGAAGTTTATCTGAAGAAAAGCTCAAAATACTTCAAAATATTTCTACCCCTTGTGTGTCAGCAACTTTGAAGATATCCAAAAATACAGTTAATTTGTCTGTATATTTTATTTAATTTTTTATTGGGATATAGTTGGCTTACAATATTATATTAGTTTCAGGTGTACAGCACAGTAATCATTATGAAATGGTCACCACAATAAGTCTATTAACTACCTGTCACTATACAAAGTTATTACAGTATTATTGACTATATTCCTTATGCTGTATATTACATCCCCATGACTTTATTTTATAACTGGAAATTCATACTTCTTAAACACCTTAACCTGTTTCACCCAACCCCACACCACTCTCCCCTCTGGCAACCACCAATTTATTCTCTGTATCTATAAATTTGTTTTTGTTTTCTTTGTTTTACTTGTTAGAGTCCACTTATAAGTGAAATCATACAATGTTTGTCTTTCTCTGTCTGACTTGTTTCACTTATCATAATACCCTCTAGGTCTATCCAAGTTGTTGCAAATGTTCATCCTTTTTTATAGCTGAGTAGTATTTCATTGTATATATATATACCACATCTTCTTTATCCATTCATCTGTTGACGGATACTTAGCTTGCTTCCATATCTTGGCAATTGTAAATAATGCTGCTGTGAATATTGGGGTCCATGTATATTTTCAATTATTGTGTTTCATGGTTTTTTTTGGATGTATACCCAAGAGTGAAATTACTGGGTTATATGGTAGTTCTGTTTTTCATTTTTTGAGAAAATTTCATACTGTTTTCCACAGTGGCTACACCAATTTACATTCCCACCAACAGAGTACTAGGGTTCCCTTTGCTTCATATCCTCACCAAGACTTCTTTGTGTTCTTTTTCATGATAGCCATTCTGACCAGTGTGAGGTGATATCTAATTGTGGTTTTGATTTGCATTTCCCTGATGATTAGTGATGTTGAGCATCTTTTCATATGCCTATTGAATATTTCTATGTCTTATCTGGAGAAATGTCTATTCAGGTCCCCTGATAATTTTTTGGTCCATTTGCTTGATTTTTTCATTAGTTGAATTAGTTTGGAAGTTTTCCTTCCTATTCAATTTTTGGGGAATATTTTGAAAAGGATAGGTATTAACTCTTGTTTTGTTAGAATTCACCCATGAAGCCATCTCGTCCTGTACTTTTGCTTATTGGGAGTTTCTGATTATAGATTCAATTTTATTACTAGTACTCTGTCTGTTCTGATTTCCTATTACTTCCTGATTCAGTCCTTGAAGATTGTATGTTTCTAGGAATTTATTCTCTTCTTCTAGTTGTCCAATTTGTTGGCCTATAATTATTTGTTGTAATCTCTTATGATCTTTTGTATTTCTGTGGTATTGATTATATATTCATTTCTGATTTTATTTGTTTGGATCCCCTCTCTTTTTATCTTGAGTCTGGCTAAAAGTTTATCAATTTTGTTTATCTTTTCACAGAACTAGCTCTTAGTTGCATTGATCTTTTTGATTTTTTTTAGTATCTATTTTATTTGTTTCTACTCCAGCCTTTTTTATACCCTTCCTTCTACTAACTTTGGGTTTTGTTTGTTTTTCTTTTTCGAGTACCATCAGGTGTAAGGTTCAAATGTTTATTTGAGATTTTAAATTCTTTCCTGAGGTAGGCCTTGTATCAATATTAACTTCCTTATTAGAACTTCCTTTGCTATATACCACAGATTTTGAAACATTGTGTCCATTTCCCTTTGTCTTTAGGTATTTTTTTATTTCCACTTTGATTTCTTCAGTGACCCCATGTTTAGTAGCATGTTGTTTAGACCCCTTGTGATTTTCCAGTTTTTTTCCTTGCGGTTGATTTCTAGTATCATACTATTGTGGTAAAAAAAGATGCTTGATATGATTTCAGTCTTACATGAGATCTGTCCTGGAGAATGTTTTACGTGCACTTGAAAAGAATGGTTACTCTGCTACTTTTGGGTGGAATATCCTTTGTATATCTATTAAGTGCTAATGATCTAATGTGCCATTTAAGGCCAATGTTTTCTTATAGATTTTATGTTTGGGTAATCTGCCAATCAATGTAAATGGGATGTTAAAGTCCCCTACCATTATTGTGTTACTGTTAATTTCTTCTTTTATGCTTGTTAATATTTACTTATTTATGTAGTTGCTCCTATGTTGGGTGCATATATATTTACAAGTGTTATATCTTCTTGTATTGACCCTTTTATTATTATGTAATGTGCATATTTGTCTCTTGTTACAGGCTTTGTTTTAAAGGCTATTTTGTTTGACATAAGTATTGCTACCCCAGCTTTCTTTTTGTTTCCATTTGCATGGAATATCTTTTCCCATTCCTTCACTTTCAGTCTGTGAAAATCTTTCAATTCTGAAGTGAGTCTCTTGTAGACAGCACATATATGGGCTTTGATTTTTTTTTTTTAACCCATTCAGCTACCTCATGTCTTTTGATTGGAGCACTTAGACCATTTACATTTAAAGTTATTATTGATAGGTGTGTGCTTATTGCCATTGTTAATTGTTTTGGGGTTTTTTTTGTTCCTTTCTTATCCTCCTGCTCACTTATCTTGTGATTTGATGACTTTCTTTAGTGTTATGTTCGTATTCCTTTCTCTATTTTTTGTGTATCTATTATCAGTTTTTAGTTTGTGGCTAACATGAGGCTTTTATGTAATACCCTATGTATATAGTAGTCTATTTTAAGTTGATGGTCACTTAAGTTTGAGCACATTCTAAAAGCACAACATTTGTACTCCTCCACCCCCCCAACTATGTGTTATGTTTTTAATGTCGTATTTTACATCTTATTTTGTGTATTCTTTGACTAATTATTGTGGACATATATGATCTTACTAGTTTTTTCTTTAACTTTCATACTAGCTATATAGGTGGTTGCTCCAGTAGTTTCACCATATGTTTGCTTTTATTAGTGAGATTTTTTCTTTCATAATTTTCATATTTCTAGACATGATTTTTTTTCTTTTCTATTTAAAGAAGTCCCTTTAACATCTCTCCTAAGTTTGTTTTAGTGGTGATGAACTCCTTTAGTTTTTGCTTGTCTAGGAAACTTTATTCCTCCTTTAATTCTGGGTGATAACCTTGCTGGATAGACATCTTGGTTGTGAGTTCTTTTCCTTTTACTACTCTGAATATGTCATTCCACTCCCTTCTGCACTATAAAGTTTCTGCTCAGAAGTCAGTTGATTGTCTTTGAGGGTTCCCCTATTTGTAACAATGGCTTTTCTCTTGCTGCTTTTAAAATTCTCTCTTTATATTTAACTCTTGACATCGTAATTATAATGTGTCTTTGTGAGGGTCTCTTCGGGTTCATCTTGTTTGGAGCTCTCTGTGCTTCCTGGACTTGAATTTCTTTCACCAGGTTGAGGAAATGTTCAGCCATCATTTCTTCAAGTAAGTTTTCTGTCTCTCTCTTCTCCCTCTGGGACCTCTAATGTGAATATTACTATGCTTGATGTTTCCCAGGGGTCCCTTAAACTATCCTCACTTTTTTCCCATTTTATTTTTTCTATTCCAATTTGGTGATGTTTTACATTACTTGTCTGCTGTTCTGTATCATTTAATCTGCTGGTGGTTCCCTCTAGTGTATTTTTCATTTCAGTTATTGTATTCTTCAGCTCCTATTGGTTCTTTTTTATATTTTTTATTTCTTTGTTGAAGTTCTCATTGTGTTCCTCCTTTCCTCTCCTGAGTTCAGGGAGTTTTTTAATAACCAATATTTTGAACTGTTTATGTAGAAGATCGCTTATCTCCATTTCATTTAGCTATTTTTCTGAGGTTTTATCTTCCTCTTTCATTTGGAACATGTTTCTTTGTCTCTTCATTTTGCCTAACTCTCTGAGTTTTAGGTTTCAGATATATCAGCTACATTTCCTGGATTTGAAAATGTGGTTTTGTGTACTAGGTGTCCTGGGGGGCACAGTAGTGCCATTCCCCCAGCAGCTAGAGTCACTCAAGCAGTATCCTTTATGTGAGCTTTGTGGCTGGACTGCAAATGATGTGGACACACTAGTGTGTGGGATTGGTTCCTGGTATAACTGGCTATGTGGCCTGGTCACAACTATTTGCAGGTACTCTGGCATGTGAGGTCAGACCCTAGGAAGGGGCCACTTTGGGGGGATGCCAGTGCCAGGCAAGTGCCTCATCAAGATTGGTGGGGTGTGGGTTGTTTCAAAGGGGCTTTGGTGCTGGGTGAGGGCACCTGCTGGAACTGGCAGGATGGTGGGCTACTTTGGAGGGACTCCAGTCCCAGCCAAGCATACTCAGCCTGTCTGGCCAGGTAGGGGGGCATTGTTTTGGAGAAGCTCCAGTGCTGGCCAAGGGCACTCACCAGGACTAGTAACGCAGAGGGGCTCTTCGGAGGAGTGCCACTGTGTTGGGACCACAGGTAACTCCAGGGGGAGCAAGCAGTGCTAGTCAGTTAGATGGGGAGAGTTAGAAATGGCACCTGCTAGTACCAGGTCAGCCAGGTAGAATGTGAGCCCTTCCCACCAAAAAAAAAAAAAAAAAAAAAAAAAAAAAAAAAGGCTCACCAGCTCCTTAGTAACCAGAGAAAGTTCCAACATATCCCTTCCCCTTAACATCTGCCCTAAAATTAATCAATGAATCTTCTTCAGGTGCTTTTCAGGCTGCTGCCTCTGTGCTAGGACTCAGGGTAGGTGTGTTTTTGCATGAGCCTTTCAAAAGCAGAGTCTCGGTTTCCTATAGCCCTCCAGATCTCTTATACATAAGCCTCATTAGTTTTCCAAGTCAAATGTTATAGGAACTCATCTTCCTGGTGCAAGCTCCCCAGACTAGGGAACCTGATGTGACGTTTGGAGCCCACTCTCCTCAGGGAGGGCCTTGGAAGCTTCATATCCCACCTGCCCCTGGGTTACACACTGAAGGTGTGAGTCCTGGCCAGGTGGCATCTCTGCTTCTCCTACCATACTCAGTTTGGCTTTTTATCTTTATCTTTAGTTGTGGAAAATCTTTTCGACTAGTCTTCACATTGTCCTCAGAGATAGTCTCTCTATATGTCATTGTACTTTTGGAGTGTTCACGGGAGGACGCAAGCCCAGGATCTTCCTGCTCCACCATCTTTTCCTGTCCCTACAGTTAACTATTAACTATGCAATACAATTCCATTCGAATCTTGCTCCCTTTCAATCAGATTACACCTGCTCCAATGTCTCTTTCTTAAAACATTTCAGTAGTTTTCCATCTCAGTCAGAGTAAAAAAAGGCTTGTTGTAAAAAACAAAACTATTTTGTTCACAAAGAATATATTTGACATTTTCCTTCTCATTCCTATTTGTCTACCCTATTGTATAAATACCCCTCCTTCCTCCTATAACATTACATCTATTTTAGTGAGTCCATCTTGTCTTTCTCCTCTTTAACAGATTATGCATCTCAAAATCCCAGAGCATAGTAAAGTAGAAGAGTCTAGGGTTTCTCAGATTGTGGAGAGGATAACAAGAAAGGAGAGGAAGGGCATGGGAGGGGGAGACCTGCAGGGAGTGTGTGAAATTAATAGTTTTTTGTCCCCTCCTGTAGGATTTGGATGCCCAAGGTGAGAGTATTTCAAGAAGGAAGGTGGATCCTTCTCAGTGACTGCTGCTGAGAGGAGCACTGAAAAACGGCCTTTGGATTTGGCAAAAGCTTTAGTAAAAGTCACTTGGGTAGTGTGATGCTGATAGAAACAGACTGGAGTGGGTTATGGAGGGAGAGGAAGGTGAGAATGAAGTGAGGAGAATGGCCACCCACTGTAGACTTTTGGCTGTGTAGAAGAGAACAGAGTTAGTCAGAAGCCATGAGTGCCATGGAGATGCGACAAAGCCAGTTGTTGTTTTAAAATGCAGAAAAGAGAAGGAGAAAATTATCAGTGTATGTTCCCAGATGAAGCAGCAGGGAATACAATCTAAAGCACAGGCAGAGGCATTGGCCTTGGACAGTTTGAAGACACATTCTGGATCCAAACAGGAGAGAAGGAGAAAAGCTTAGGCTTTGATGGTATGCTTGCTGTTTATTTAGAAACTTAAGAATGTTCCAGTTCATTTGGGTTATTTTGTATTACTGTTATATTTTTTCTCTATATCTGTTCTTATGTATTTGAAAATCTTGATCTATGATTAAAAAGATAGGGCTGTCATTCTAATATTTTTACATGACATGGAAAATAATAGTTCAACTAACTATTTGTTATAATAATAAAGACCAGAAGCAAAAACCAAAGGCCAGGTTCCTAGAGTCTTTCATGTTGACCTCTGTTCTATTATGAACTTTAAAATCTGTTTTACATCAGACGCTGCAGGAAATAGAATAGAAGAACATGGGAAAGAGATATATCCTGCTAAGATTGCCTAGATCCAGGGGGATTGGTGATGTTACCAAAGAGAAACAAACAGCAGTTGATGAGGGTTTTCAATATGAGTAAAAATGCTTTGATGTCAGGTGATTTTTAAAAAGAGAAAGAAAGATGCAGACCTAGCAAGAAAATATTGAAACACAACTCAGATTGACCAAAGTTATGTCCAAGAGGGAAAGATGCAAGGAAATGAGTAGGGGTAAAGCTACAGAGCTTGAAAAGTCCTCGTAAGTCATTTGTTGGAATTCACGGTGATCATTTCAATCCATGGTAAAATTTCCTTAGTCATATGAAATTTTTAATTAAACATTCTTTTCAAAAAAGAAAACGTGTTAAATTTTTAGGAATATGCTATGATACATAAACAATTTAAATATGAAAAACTGTTCAGAGCCCACTTTTGGGTGGATATTTTGTATTTCATTAAATTTTCAAATAAATATTCTTTTTGGCTTTGTGAAACGTCTTTGTATTTATCACGGCTTTTCTAGTTTCTATCCTCCATTCCACTCCTGTCATTCCCTTCAGAACTGTTATTAGGGGGGTGTTATTTACCCTTTCCGGCCAAGGTTAAAAGCACTGAGTTAATTGACCACTAGTTTCAGTGGATGTGGTATGGTAATAATTACAGTAATGAGTAAACAACTGTGCAAATACAAATACAGTGCAAGCAGAACCTATTTGCATGAACCAACATTTAACACACTCTAGTGAAAATGATTCCCTCCTGTGATGCTACATTCAACATAAGGGTTATATCTGGGAGGTCGAAAGACATGCCCAAAGTAATTTACTCCACATAATACATAGTTGTTGTTTCCATAACCCTAATCTTCCTTCTTTAACTGGAAAGGATGGAGCCAGTGAGAAGGGGCACACATGGACATACTCTGGCAAACACCATCTGGCAAACACCACATTGCCATTCAAGATTTATTTCACGCCTTACACATTCTATGGGGTCTTTCTGAACCTCCTTCCCCCTGGTAGAACTTATTTCTCCCTTCCTTGCACTTTCAATCTGAGAACAGGAAAAAGAGAATAAATCGAAACCACTCCTTTTATTATTAATTAAATTGTTACATTTATCTGTAATTCTTAAATATACTTATCTTTTGATTCTCTGGCAGGATAAGACTCATTTTTCTGCTTTGCATTGTCATAATATCAATGTTGTATTTGGAGGGAATTCATAACAGCTGTCATCAAAAAATGAACAAAGTGTGACTGGATGCTTGAACTTGTGAATGACAGAACAAATTAACGTAAAATAACCCTAACCCTAAAATTTAAAAATTAAATTTATCTTAACCTCAAAAGGATATGCATTGGTTTTGTTTTCTTGAAGTCCTTCAAAATTTTCTATTAAGAGTAAAAAAGGGAGAAGAAAAACAACAATATCCTGAGAAATTATTAAATTAATTTATTATTTATTGAATGAATTCAAATCTTGAAAAAAATTCTGATGCTGAGTTGATTTTGAAAAATAATCATCTTTCATGTTAGAAAAGTTTAAATTGCCAGTTTAAGCCTGTTCAAAATATTTTTATTGCATTCTTAGTAATTTCCCATGGAAGCATTTCTAAAGGCACAGCAAAACATTTACAATTTTATAAAACCTTTTAAATTAATTTATAACTTAGCTATGAGCTTCTTTTTGGGAGACTCAAAACAGTGGGTGACCTTATATCCATAATGTGTATGCTTAAATGTTTCATTACAGCAGAGTGAATTAGGATGGAATTACTTAACTTTCGATACCAACATTTCATTTAACTGCAGTGTGCTTGGTGCTTTACTTAAACCAATTTAATTCCTTTCATGCAATTGCAAGGTCACTTTTGTATGTTCTGTTTTGTTTTATTTTCAATTGTAGAATGGCTGCAGGTAGGGGATTTGAGAAAATACTGACCAAACTGAATAATCCTCTTGGTATTATATCTCATTAGGTGCTTAAGAATATCGATGTTTTCTCCTAATCTTGATTAGTGAGATATAATGTGTATCCAGTCTCACCTCCTCTAAGTCCACCTCTTTTTGACTTCAGCTGTTACTATGACAACCAACTGTGTGCAGGTGTAACCTGACAGCACATTGCTACAGCCGAGCCACACCTGTGTTTTACTTTCTGTTCCAGAACGTCTTTATTTACACTTACTTTCAGTTTTATTTGTTTCTAATAAATGTTTTAAGGGTTATATATTTTCCTCTGTGTAGCATTTCAATCACATTCACATGATAAACTGGGTAGTGTTCTCATTCTTCATTTCTAACTGGAATTTAATTTTAGCTTTGATCTCCCAAGTTAACCCAAGGGTTACATAGAGAAGGCTTCTTAATATCTAAATAAATATTTGCCTTTATTTTTACAGTTTATTCCCTGAAATATAGCCTAAGTGATTTCTGATTTGAGATCCTCATTAGATTTTCCTTTGTGTAAAATATTATGTGTTTTTAAAAATGAAATTCCCATGGATACCAAAAATTTTTATGTAACAAAATACTATATTGGAACTCTTTCTACCTCAGGTTTAGCTGAGGTCATTCTCTCTCTCTCACACATACACACACACACACACACACACACACACACTCAATCGGTGGCAAATACTCTCATACTGTACTGTGAGGGACTGTGCCAAGTTACGTAAGTTGTGTAGAGAAGGTCCTGGAAATCAGCTTTGCAATCCTTGTCTATCAGCCACCTCCAGCCCATGTAAACTGCAGACTCAGACTTCAGCCAGTGGTAGGTTAATAGAGAGGCTTTTTCTGGAGAGAACTGTTGTTAGATACTGAGAACCACCCACCCCTTCACTTTAAGTCTCCTGTGAAAGAAATTTTACTGATACTACTCAGACTGCTTGATATGTGTCCTTGAGAATATCAGACACACTTCTGAGAAATTTGAAGGATGCAAATTGTGTGAAGCTCCTTGCGTCTTTAGAGCAGAGAACTCTGGTGGATGGTACGATCACGTCCACTAACAGCCAACGATGTGCACATCTCATTGTCAAAGCTACTTTGGTGGGATGTGGTCTGAGACTGACATTGAGCCTGTGGCATTCACTCCACTGACTGTTCTAGCATGTGAGAACTGACCAAAGGTAACCTTTCAAACTAATTACATTTCTAGGATTATAAACCTAAAGAGAGATTATGTTTAAAATTATCCAATCAATCTAGACTAAATATTCCTCTTAATACATGTAGTGCACACATACTAATTTGAGTGTGGTGGTAGGAGTTCCTCTAACCTCTAGGGCGGTGTCTTCTCTCCCCTAAGGCAGCCCTGGCTATCACTGTGGTTTGATCCAGCCCCATGACTCGTTAGAATGAGATTCAGGTGTCTGGACAGAGTCTTCAAGTGAAGGGAGCACAGAGGAGCAACCGGGACCCTGTAGTAGGAGAAAGAGTTTTTTGCACTATGAAATGTCAGGGTTTTTCCTCAAAATATGACTGTAGGAGTTTAGGACATGCCACCCCAAAATATGCCACTTCGGTTTATTGGTTATTTTGAGCAGAAGGCACTTGCAAAATAGCAAATGCAGGAAGAAACTTTCTCCCAACTCCCCTTACATGCTTAAAGACAGATCCTCCAAAAGGAACTCTGTTGTCATAATCCCCTCTCAGGCCCTTTCATCAACCAGGAGAGACTGACTATTATCACAGAAGAGGAGCATTTTTTGCTCATTTTTCACTGGGTGTCTCCCATGTACACATGACGTATACATGTTAATAAACTTCTGTTTGTTTTTCACTTGGTAATCTGTGTTTCATTACAGAAAGCCTCAGTCAAAAACTCAAAAGCTGGAGGAAACTTTATTTTTCCTCCCCTACAGTTGTAAATAAAGTTTTATTGGAACACAGCCACACCCATTCATTTTTGTATTATTGTTGGCTGCTTTCACATTACAATAGCAGAGCTGAGCTGTGTAACAGAGACCACCTGGTCCTCAAGTCTAAAATGTTTCCTATTTAGCCCTTTGCAGAAAATGTTTGCTACCCTTGATTTTTATCTTGCTCAGCTTTTAGTCATCTAATCACTTGGCTTCTCCCACTATGTCAATTTCCCCTGATGTTTGAATCAGTTTTTACATTGAAAATTTCCAAAGCTGTATAGCAGAATTTTGTGACTTCTGTAACTTTTATTGGCTTTATCAGTACACAATATGCCTCTTTTTTCTTTTTAATGAACTTCACCTAGAATTCTCTTTGGTCCAATTTCAATATTAGTATAACTGCTTTCTTTGTGTTAGCATTTGCCTAGTACTTAACTACCATCAATTAATTTTCAGTCTTTCTACAACATTACTTTTTAGATACTTATCTTTCTAAAAAAGCTTATGACCTACATTTTTTTAAACCTTTGTTGTAGAGAATTTAAGCTATTTTTTTTGTGAATTGTAATGCTAAATTTTTCCTTGCCGTATCATTTTGTTTTATATCACTTATTATACTTACACTCCTCTGCTCTGTTGCTAGATTTTCCTCAACTCCTTTTAATTTGACCCATCAAGATCACCTGTTTTTTTTTTTTTTTAATAAATTTCTTTCTTTCTTTATTCATTTTATTTACTGCTGTGTTGTGTCTTCGTTGCTGCACACGGGCTTTCTCTAGTTGTTGCGAGCGGGGGCTACTCTTCACTGTGGTGCACAGGCTCCTCATTGTAGTGGCTTCTCTTGTTGTGGAGCACTGGCCCTAGGCGTGTGGGCTTCAATAGTTGTGGCACATGGACTCAGTAGTTGTGGCTCATGGGCTCTAGAGCACAGGCTCAATATTTGTGGCGCATGGGCTTAGTTGCTCTGTGGCACATGGAATCTTCCCAGGGCAGGGCTCAAACCTGTGTCCCCTGCATTGGCAGGCAGATTCTTTACCACTGCGCCACCTAGGAAGTCCCACCTATTGTTTTTTTATCCCATCTGTGGATTGAAATGGTAAATCCTATTTCTCTCTTCCAAGTGTACATCCTTAAAATCTTAATATACATATTTCAACTCATTTTTCTACTGTTATTTAGATGTAGCTGTATCAATTTATTCCCTACCATAAGATGAGAACCTTGCCTATTTCTCTTCATCCTTAACATCTGTCTCCACTGAAATGTAATAATCTGGACTATTACAAGTAATATTATGAGAACATACTTTGAAAGGGTTTCATAAATCATTCTTATTCAATTATTCATTTTATGATATTATTTTTCTCTACTCTGTCTTTCCTTTTTTTTAAGGTCATTATTTGATTTGCTAATGTACATTCTTAATTTTTGTCAGAGTGTTCATAGTGGTAAACTTTATGAGTCTTTGCATGTATGAAAAATATTTATTTTGATCTTTCACTTGAATGCCTCCCCATCTGACCATGTTCCTTTAAACCTGTTAACGCCTCTGTAAATTGCCTATTAAACTTTCATCAACGAAAACTTTAGAGTGTTCTGTTTTCTGTAGAATCCTGAATATGACCAATTTTGTATCTTGAAAACCAAAGTGATTAAAATGCAAACCACCTTTCATTATCATTCTAGTAAATTGTCCGAACACCAATAAATGTCCAAAAACTATAGCTATATAGTACACACACATGCACGTGTGCACACGCACACACATATGCTTTACACAGAGGCAAAAAAATAAATGCTTGTAGTACTTATGTTGGTTGACAAAACCTCTAACTAACCTAAGGGATAAATTAACCATAGAGGAAAGGTACATGAATGAAGAAAAGTATAAAATTAAGTAAATAAACAAACATTTTATTGATGGATAAGGAATGTGAGTGAAAAAAACAAAAAAAACAGGAAACACTCCTGGATGGTGTATCAGTTAGGATGCATTTGGTTGGAAATCGGAGAAAATGAATCTCAAAGTGGCTGCAACAGTGCAGGACACTGCTTCTAAGAATGTGGTCGGTGAGCATGCTGCATTAGTGTCACCGGGGATCTTGCTGGAAATGCAAATTCTCCGGACTTATCCCATACCTACTGAATCAGAATCTTGGGAGGTGGGGCCAGGAATCCATGTGTTAACAAGCCTTTCATGTCACTCTTATTTATGCTGAAGTTCAAGAAGCATAAGTAAAGGAGATTTATTCACTTATAAACTGGAAATTTAGAGTTGGATTCTCTGGCTCAACTGTTTTTCCATTTGGCCTTCAACTTGGCAGTTTCATCCTCATTCTGTTTCCTCTGGGGATCTCTAGGCACTGCCAACAATGTTGGGTCTATAGACTTCCTAACTGACTTGAGGAAGAAGAAAGAGTAAGTTACATATTGGAGCTCCATTACAGAAATAAGAAAAGTACTTTCTTAAAAGCCCACAGTTACTCTCTCCTTGTGCCTCACTGCCCAGTTTGAGTCACAAGACCATCCATAAACATGGGCCACAAAATGGAATAATGCTGATTACTGAGTGTCACCTGCCTCTACCCCCGAGACACAGAGAAATTCAGCATTTTTCCAAGCTGATGGGATGCATGGTGGACATATGAATACTTGAATTCAAAGAAGAGTTCAAACCATGAGAAGGAGTAATGAATGATGTGAAATCAATCACAGTGTCAAGTTAATATAATTAAAATGTCAGTCTTCCAGATGATTATAAAAATTAATTTAAAAAGTCTTTCAGAATCTCTACTAAAAAAGGTTAAATTTATTTTAAAATTTTAATAGAAATTGCCCAACATTTTAAAAAATAGATAACTAATGAAGGAGAACCCACCCAATAAGATTTAAAATATACTGCAAAGCTTTAATAATCAATATTGTATACCTAGGAAACTTATTGAAACAGGAATAGACAAACAGATTAATGGAACGAAATCCAAAAGGTACAAATGGGAACTTAACATTTAATAAAGCTGGCATTTCAGTCCACTGTTTACTTGATAAATACCTTTGGCGTGATTAGCTGCCAATTTGTATAAAAGCAGTTAGATCATTTTATAAACAGTTATAAACAACATTTTATAAGCAGTTATTAACAACAAACATTTATTTCTCACAGTTCTAGAGGCTAAGATCCAGGTGTCAGCAGATTTGGTGTCTGGTGAGAGCCCACCGTCTGGCTCGTGGATGGCTGTTTTCTCAATTCATCTCCACATGACAGAAGGTACAAGGGAGATCTCTGGAGTCTTTTATCAGGGCACGAATCCCTCAGTATTTTGTTATACCATTTACAAAAATAAACTCTAGGTAGTTTAAAAATATAAATGTAAAAGACACACCATATTTGCAAAACAATTAAAAGAATATTTGTATAACCATGTTGTGGGGAGGGGGAGAGAACTTCAGAAGCAGTAAAGGAAATATCACTGGAAAAGATTAAGAGATTTGATTACAAAGAAATTTAAACTCCCTTTGTGGAAAAACAGACCATGAACAAAATCTAAGAACAGATAAGAATGAGGGAAATATTTATATTATATACAGCAACAACACATAAGTTGATAAGAATGACATAAAAAATTTGGCAGTGATATAAACAAGCAAGTCATAGAGGCGATGCCAGTAGAAAATGGATATTAATATATGAAAAGATGTTCAACTTCACTAGTAATCAGGAAAATGAAAATGGAAATACTAGCAACATGTGAGTTTTCTTAACCCAAGAGGTTGGCAAAAATGTGTATACATATGTGTATTTAATGTATAATGCCCAGTGCTGATGAGAATGTGGGGAAATGGAAATTCTCATACATGCTGGCAGATAAATGAAATACTATGACTCCTTTGGAATCTATTTGGTAGTATTTATTAAAATTGAAAAATATATATGTATATACATATGTATATGCACACATATATCCTTTACCCAAATAATCTCAGTTTGGAGAATCTATCAAACAGAAATAAAACCACAGATACATAAGGAAAAATGTTTATTGTAGCATTATATGAGTGGCAAAAATAAATCAGCAGGCTATATTGTCAATTAAGAGGAGAAAGGTTGAATAAGTTAAGATATACTCATGCTGTGAAATTCTAGGCGACCATAAAAAAAGAATGAGCTTATTCATTATTCATTCAACAAACATTCAGTATATACCTACAGTGTTCATGTCCTGTTTTAAATGTTGGCATTAAAGCAAATTCTAAAGGAAAGAGTGTCTTTGGTGACTCATATAAGAGTGATGATGAGAAATAAATAAGTAAAAAATAAAGGTACCTTCAGAGAGCAATGATACGCTAAGAATAAAATAAAGTAAGGTGATATGACAGAAAATAAGGAGGTCAACTGAGAGCTGATGAAACTGAGATAGCCTAATGAAAATATTAAAATTTTTTAAGTTAAAAATTAAAAAAAAATTTAAGCCAAATGGACATCTTTCTTATAGCTTATCAATGAGCCCAGAGGGGCATTTATATTACACCAAAAAAAGAAAAATTACAGAAAAATATAACATAGAGTGATCCCATTTTTGTTTAAAAAATTTAGGAAAATCACTTTCCAGGTGGGTATGTATATGTTTTTTTTAAGTGAGCATATAGAAAGCAGAAGAATATATCATGTTAACACTAGCTAGCATATGTGATAGCATTTGGATGGTGAGGTATAAAAATTTTGACTTTTTCTTTGTAGATGCTTGGTTTCAGTTCATAACAGCAAGAAAATTTTGATTTTATAGTTTGGAGTGAAAGCTATAATCGAGATTTTCAAATTATTAAAAAAAATTTTAGTAGGTGGATCATTTCAACTTTGAGATTGAAAAACATCTTTATTTCTTTGATTATTTCCTCCCTGCCCACTGTTCTCTCCACCAGTTCTTTATAGAACACCTGTAAATTAGTCAAGCAGCCTGGCTACTCTGAATTCCAATTAACTCTTTCCAATTAATTATCTGAGACTCCAGTAGAGCTGGTCCCTGCTCACTGTTGTGTGGAATATTGATTGGGTTTTTAAGACCTGAGCCACCTCCACCTCCAAAGCTGTCTTGTGTGGATAATTTTTGTCTATTTTTGTTTTTGTTGTTTTATTTTTTTCTGCTGCTTTCTATCTTTCAGAATTTTTCCTGTTTCTTCTAATCACATTTTTTTCCCTTCAGTATTTTGTATCTATTTTTTAAAAATAAATTTATTTATTTTATTTAATTGGCTGCATTGAGTCTTTGTTGCTGCACACGGGCTTTCTCTAATTGTGGCAAGCAGGGGCTACTGTTTGCTGCAGTGCACAGGCTTCTCATTGCTGTGGCTTTTCTTGTTGTGGAGCACTGGCTGGAGGCACATGGACTTCAGTAGTTGCAGCACGTGGGCTCAGTAGTTGTGGAACAAGGGCTTAGTTGCTCCACGGCATGTGGGATCTTCCTAGACCAGGGATCGAACCCGTGTCCCCCTGCATTGGTAGACAGATTCTTAACCACTGCACCACCTGGGAAGTCCCTCTTGTATCTATTTTTAAAGAACCTAAATGTCTTGGTCATTTCAGGCTGCTATGACAGGAATACCTTATAAACAACAAACATTTATTTCTCACAGTTCTAGAGGCTGGGAAGTCCAAGATTCAGGTGCCAGCAGATTTGGTGTCTGGTGAGAGCCCACTTTCTGGCTAGTGGATGGCTGTTTTCTTGATTTACCTTCACATGACAGAGGTACGAGGGAGATCTCTGGAGTCTCTTTTATGAGGGCATGAATCACTTTCGTGAGGGCTCTACCCTCAAGACCTAATTACCCCCCAAAGGCTCTATCTCTGTTACCAATATATTGGGGATTAGGATTTCAGCATATAGATTTGCGGGGTGGGCAGACATAAACATTTAATCCATTGCAGTAAATAAATTTTGTTCTGGGGAAAGGTGTAGGTTCAATTTATCACCTTACTCAACCTCCTCCGCAATTCTTTCTGTCACCTTAGAATTTACATGTCAGCTTTGCAGGATAATTTAGGCTAAATGTAAGCACTTGCAAACCTACATGTTTTTAGGACCTAAATCCCTCCCTACATTTCATGAGTTTGGAATATTTATATCAATTCTCTGAGTTTCAGCCTATTGCAGTCTTTATTTTACAGTCCTTATCTTTCTCTCAAAACCACTGGTTTTGAATGCAGGCAGCTCTGATTGCTGAGGGCACAGCTCCTACAGCTGGAGCATTGGCTCTTTCCTCTCCATTTCAACCAGAACCATTCAGATTTTTCTATTTTATATTATATGTATCTGTTTAAGTTCCCGTCAAAAAAAAAGGGGGGGGGGAGGGATGATTATTTTTAAAAGACTTGGAACAACATCTTAAGAAGAAAACCAAAAGCAGTCGGAATTCATGAGTTTATCCTTGGCTCGCTCCCAACATTTTTCTTGATCTTTTCTCATTTCCAATTCTCCTTATGACCTGCCTTCCAGATGCCTAAAACCACATGCGATCCTCAGATTCTCAAACCCATTCAGACTCAACCTTCCAACAGTTATGTCCATGGCAATTCAAAATTGCCTTTCTGTGTTCCCCTAATAAAAATGCAAATTGTACTGGTGCACCAGATCTTATCAAGATGTTATGGAGTGATCTGATTAAAAATCCACATGTACATATCAAAAGTGGATAGGAAGCCCCCAGAAAGCATGGTACATTTTAAAATTGGATATTGTCCTTACTTATCTCTTGTTGGTAGATGATACGGAGGCGGATCTGTGACTATGTGATCTGTTCCTCTCTCGCCCCTTGTCTGCTCAGTTATGTGACATATTCTTCCAATGGAAAGAATGGGACACCTAACATTGCAAACCCTTTTTATGTGTCAAACAGTGATTCTCAAAGTGAAGTTCGTGATGAATTTTCCACTGGTCTGTGACAAACAGGAAAATAAGGCCACTACAAGTGCATTTTCATAAAGCCAAATTGACTCAGTATGCAGAACAATAATTTATTCTGTGAATTTTGTCCTGTTTTAATGAAATAATTATGGTAGCAAAAAGTAGTCTTATTTCAAATGTCCTGATCTTGGCAAAGCAGGACTTCCTGTTGTAAAACTTCCAATTAAAAAAAAATCCATAAAATACCAAAGCCTTGCAACACAGTATATTCTGAACTCTTTGGGGGAAAGAACTTTGTCTTATTCTGCTCTCTATCTCCTGCACAGCAAAGTGTCTCTCATATCATAGTGCCCACGGTATGGAGAATTGAATTATGAGATATATAGAGTAAGCCATGCCTTTTAATGCTGTCTTTAGAGTTTGTCCTGTAATTGATCCGTATTAGCAGAAATCCTATTAAAATTCTACTTCATGTAAATACTTCTTCATATAACCCCCACACTGGGTTAGAGGTCTAACAGTATTCTCTATCTTTCTCCAGCTGGAATTTCAAATGGAGTTTATTCACTCAGTCCCAGAGAATCGGCAAGACAAAGGTCTGTCTTCCCACTTCTCTATATCTTCGTTTCTAGAAAACAATCCCTTAAGACCTGTTTAAAACTTTCTGCCATTTTTCTAAAACACATTCCCACCCATCAAAATTGTGTCCTCTTACTCTAGCTGATTAGTTTCTGATCTATCTTTAAATGTAAATTGTGCTAAATTTAATTAAGATGACAAGGGGGTCTAATTTAAAGTTCCTATGGCTTATTAGTCACATCCCATAGTGCTAGAAATACTTTTAGGCAATGTTTTCCAGTCCTGGAAAAATTGAAAATGTGCATCGTGTCTTGTTAGCAGTGGTTCTTCTCCCCCTGAGAAATGAGGCAAAAGACCTAAATAGCTGTAATACATATCTTACTCTGTACTTTCTCAGACTTCCGTGTTTTCTTAAATTTAATAATTACATTCGTATAACTTAACTTTTGCCAATTGAGATTTCTTGATTATCCCCTCTAAAAGAAAACTTTATTCCTTCAAAGAGAACCCTGACACCATAATGTACACACTTTTCCCCTTTCAGATCATTTAAGGACTTGTTTTTCCTCCATTTCAGCTAGTTTTATTCTGCAACAGTGAAACAAAAAGTTCTCACTTATGGATTCCCCTTTAATTTTGTTCTCTCTCTTTCACCCTCTGTTCACTGTTTGTTGTCTCTCCTGGAGGAAACAAGACTTTCTTCCTCCCAGGTCCCCAAATTCTACCCCATAGAAGTATATGACAATGATTTTACTTAATGTAGACTGTCATTTTAGAGGAAGTGGACAAAATAAGACTGTGGATATTAAAATAGTGGCACGTGTATCTCCTTTCTTTATACCAATGCATTAATGAATTGGCAATACTTAGCAGAGGTCAGCATCAGCGAGGAAAAGGTTGGAGGGTCTAACTTGTCGTTTTTGTCAGTTGCAGTTAAATAAAAATGCACATATGCAAATTTCTATTAGTATAGTTGGCGTTGGATCATTAATGACAAAAAAGGGCAAGACTAGAGCATGGATAGCCATAGGAAAGCATCAGTGCCCTTAAAATACAGGTAAAAGACCTTGAGAGTTGAGACCTTAAGTTCAGCTGTCCTTCCATCTCAAAGCCCCTTCCACTGTACAGACCCAGGCTCCACATCAAGCTCTTTATCGCTCCCATGCCATTGCACATGCTGGCCTTGAAATTAGCGATAAGCTCTAGGACCCTATTATACTTTGTCTTTTGTTCTCCTAGATCAGGAAGCTATAGTTTAGATTTATTCCCAAATAGAAATGTCTATGCTGTCATAAACATTTGTAGTTGGCAGGGTACCTTCCTGGCCTCATTTTAAACATGTGTCTTTCATTCTGTCTACTATACATTCTCTGTCCATTAAGCACGTTACCACTATTTTTTGCGTGAACACTTGATATTTTCTATCTTCAACTTCTGAAGCCTTATTCATGGCTTTTTAAGAATACCTGTGCTCATACCATCAAAAAGATTTAATAAGGCTGCTCTGTATACATTGCTATGATAACACTCAAAGCTATGAAAACCTGGCACACTGATACAATATAGTGAAAATAGTAAATAATTTCACACTCATGAGAATATCATACTTTCTTTCCAGTTATGTTGCTTTAGCAATAGATTGCTGTTTCCAATTTCCAAAACCTGAACTTTTTTCTCAAGTAAAAAATGTTGGAAGAGAATTTTCTAACAAAATGTCGAAATCATGATTCCCATATGCTACAAAGTGAACATATGTCAAAGATTTTAACCCATTAATGAAAGAGAGAACAAAACTGATGCAAAGAAAAATCAAAGTGCCACAGGTTTACAGTGAGATAACAAATATTAAAATGAGTTTATAAATGAATGTGATACTGAGAAAATTAGTCAATATGCCCAGGTCAGTATGCATTGATCAAATGTGTGCCTTCAGACACAGGTTATATTTTTATAGGCAGAAATTATTTGCAATACTATTTATTAGTTTTTTAGAAGTTAACATCTCTATAGCATTGTAAAATACCCTAGGCAAAGACAAAATGAGCATCAGTAACCTCTAGAAACCATGGTGTTCCACTGAAAATGTATCCAGTGGTCTCTCTTATCCATTATTTTCCTGCCTTTTGTGAACTTAATAAACTCTTATCCATTATTTTTTTATTTTTTTTTATTTTTGGGGGGGTACACCAAGTTCAATCATCTGTTTTTATACACATATCCCCATATTCCCTCCCTCCCTTGACTCCCCACCCACCCTCCCTCAAGTCCCCCCCACCCTCCCCGCCCCAGTCCTCTAAGGCATCTTCCATCCTCGAGTTGAACTCCCTTTGTTATACAACAATTTCCCACTGACTATCTATTTTACAGTTGGTACTATAAATATGTCTATGCTACTCTCTCGCTTCGTCTCAGCTTCCCCTTCACCCCCTGCCCCCTCCCAAACCTCGAGTTCTCCAGTCCATTCTCTGCACCTGCGTCCTTGTTCTTGTCACTGAGTTCATCAGTACCATTTTTAGATTCCGTATATGTGAGTTAGCATACAATATTTGTCTTTCTCTTTCTGACTTACTTCACTCTGTATGACAGACTCTAGGTCTATCCACCTCATTATATATAGCTCTATCTCATCCCTTTTTATAGCTGAGTAATAAATCCATTGTATATATATATGCCACATCTTCTTTATCCATTCGTTTGTTGATGGGCATTTAGGTTGCTTCCATGTCCTGGCTATTGTAAATAGTGCTGCAATAAACATTATGGTACATGTTTCTTTTCGGATTATGGTTTTCTTTGGGTATATGCCCAGGAGTGGGATGACTGGATCATATGGTAGTTCTATTTGTAGTTTTTTAAGGAACCTCCAAATTGTTTTCCATAGTGGCTGTACCAACTTACAGTCCCACCAACAGTGCAGGAGAGTTCCCTTTTCTCCACACCCTCTCCAACATTTGTTGTTTCCAGATTTTGTGATGAAGGTCATTCTGATCGGTGTGAGGTGATACCTCATTGTGGCTTTGACTTGCATTTCTCTGATGATTAGTGCGGTTGAGCATCTTTTCATGTGTTTGTTGGCCATCTGTATGTCTTCTTTGGAGAAATGTCTATTTAGGTCTTCTGCCCATTTATGGATTGGGTTATTTGCTTTTTTGGTATTAAGCTTCATGAGCTGCTTGTATATTTTGGAGGTTAATCCTTTGTCCGTTGTTTCATAGGCAATTATTTTTTCCAATTCTGAGGGTTGCCTTTTAGTCTTGTTTATGGTTTCTTTCACTGTGCAAAAGCTTTGAAGTTTCATGAGGTCCCATTTGTTTATTCTTGATTTTATTTCCATGATTCTAGGAGGTGGGTCAAAAAGGATCTTGCTTTGATGGATGTCAAAGAGTGTTCTGCCTATGTTTTCCTCTAGGAGTTTGATAGTGTCTGGCCTTACATGTAGGTCTTTAATCCATTTGGAGTTTATTTTTGTGTATGGTGGTAGGAAGTGTTCTAATTTCATTCTTTGACATGTTGCTGTCCAATTTACCCAGCAGCACTTATTGAAGAGGCTGTCTTTTTTCCATTGTATACTCGTGCCTCCTTTGTCAAAGATAAGGTGCCCATATGTGTTTGGGCTTCCTTCTGAGTTCTCTATTCTATTCCATTGATCTTCCTTTCTATTTTTGTGTCAGTACCATACTGTCTTGATCACTATGGCCTTGTAGTATAGTTTGAAGTCAGGAAGCCTGATTCCACCAACTCCATTTTTCCTTCTCAAGATTGCTTTGGCTATTCGGGGTCTTTTGCGTTTCCATACAAATCGTAAGATTTCTTGCTCTAGTTCTGTGAAAAATGCCATTGGTAATTTGATCGGGATTGCATTGAATCTGTAAATTGCTTTGGGTAGTACAGTCATTTTCACGATGTTGATGCTTCCAATCCAGGAACATGGTATATCCCTCCATCTGTTTGTGTCGTCTTGGATTTCTTTCATCAATGTCTTAAAGTTTTCTGCATACAGATCTTTTGCCTCCTTAGGCAGGTTTATTCCTAGGTATTTTATTCTTTTTGTTGCAATGGTGAATGGGAGAGTTTCCTTCATTTCTCTTTCTGCTCTTCCGTTGTTCGTGTATAGGAATGCAAGAGATTTCTGTGCTTAATTTTGTATCCTGCTACTTTACTAAACTCATCAATGAGTGCTAGCAGTTTTCTGGTAGAGTCTTTAGGGTTTTCTATATATAATATCATGTCATCTGCAGCGAGTGAAAATTTTACTTCTTTTCCAATTTGGATTCCTTTTATTTCTTTTTTTTCTCTGATTGCTGTGGCTAAAACTTGTTGAATAATAATGGTGTTGAATAATAATGGTGAGAGTGGACACCCTTGTCTTGATCCTGTTCTTAGAGGGAATGCTTTCAGTTTTTCCCCATTTAGAACGATGTTGGCTTTTGGTTTCTCATATATGGCTTTTATTATGTTGAGGTAATTTCCTTCTATGCCCATTTTCTGGAGAGCTTTTATCATAAATGGATGTTGAACTTTGTCAAAAGCTTTTTCTGCATCTATTGAGATGATCATATGGTTTTTATCCTTCAATTTGTTGATATGATGTATCACGTTGATTGATTTGCATATATTGAAGAATCCTTGCATCCCAGGGATAAACCCCACTTGATCATGGTGTATGATTTTTTTAATATGCTGTTGGATTCTGTTAGCTAGTATTTTGTTGAGGATTTTTGCATCTATATTCATCAGTGATATTGGTCTGTAATTTCCTTTTTTTGTGACATCTTTGCCTGGTTTTGGTATCAGGGTGATGGTGGCTTTGTAGAATGAGTTTGGGAGTGTTCCACCTTCTGCAATATTTTGGAAGAATTTGAGGATAGGTGTTAGCTCTTCTCAAAATGTTTGATAGAATTCACCTGTGAACCCAACTGGTCCTGGGCTTTTGTGTGTTGGGAGATTTTTAATCACTGCCTCAATTTCTGTACTTGTGATTGGTCTGTTCATGGTTTCTATTTCTTCCTGGTTCAGTCTTGGAAGATTGTAATTTTCTAAGAATGTATCCATTTCTTCCAGGTTATCCAATTGATTGGCATATAGTTGCTTGTAGTAGTCTCTCATGATGTTTTGTATTTCTGAGGTGTCCATTGTTACTTCTCCTTTTTCATTTCTAATTCTGTTGATTTGCATCTTCTCCCTTTTTTTCTTGATGAGTCTGGCTAATGGTTTATCAATTTTGTTAATCTTCTCAAAGAACCAGCTTTTAGTTTTATTAATTTTTGCTGTGGCTTCCTTCCTTTCTTTTTCATTTATTTCTGCTCTGATCTTTATGATTTCTTTCCTTCTGCTCACTTTGGGATTTCTTTGTTCTTCTTTTTCTAATTGTTTTAGGTGTAAGGTTAGGTTGTTTATTCGATCATTTTCTTGTTTCTTAAGGTAGGACTGTATTGCTATAAACTTCCCTCTTAGAACTGCTTTTGCTGCATCCCAAAGGCTTTGGGTTGTTGTGTTTTCATTGTCATTTGTTTCTAGATATTTTTTGATTTCCTCTTTGATTTCTTTAGTGATTTCTTGGTTGTTTAAGAGTGAATTGTTTAGCCTCCATGTGTTTGTATTTTTTGCAGTTTTTTTCCTGTAATTGATATCTAGTCTCATGGCGTTGCGGTCTGAGAAGATGCTTGATATGATTTCAATTTTCTTGAATTTGCTGAGGTTTGATTTGTGACCCAAGATGTGATCTATCCTGGAATATGTTCTGTGTGCACTTGAGAAGAAAGTGTAGTCTGTCGTTTTTGGATGGAATGTCCTATAAATATCAATGAAGTCAAGATGGTCTAATGTGTCATTTAAAGCTTGTGTGTCCTTATTTATTTTCTGTTTGGATGATCTGTCCATTGATGTAAGTGGGGTGTTCGAGTCTCCCACTATTATTGTGTTACTGTTGATGTCCCCTTTTATAGCTGTTAGCATTTGCCTTATGTATTGAGGTGCTCCTATGTTGGGGGCATAGATATTTACCATTGTGACATGTTCTTCTTGAATGGATCCCTTGATCATTATGTAGTGTCCTTTCTTGTCTCTTGTAATAGTCTTTACTTTCAAGTCTAATTTGTCTGATATGACAGCTTTCTTTTGACTTCCATTTGCATGGCATATCTTTTTCCATCCCTTTCCTTTCAGTCTATATGTGTCCCTTGGTCTGAAGTGGGTTTCTTGTAGGCAGCATATAGAAGGGTCTTGTTTTTGTATCCATTCAGCCAGTCTGTGTCTTTTGGTTGGATCATTGAATCCATTTACATTTAAAGTGATTATTGACATGTGTGTTCCAATTACCATTTTCTTAATTGCTTTGGGTTTTTTTTTTTTTTTTTTTTTTTTTGTAGGTCTTGTCCTTCTCTTGTGTTTCCTACTTAGAAAAGTTCCTTTAGCAATTGTCATAAGGCTGGTTTGGTGGTGCTGAATTCTCTTCACTTTTGCTTGTCTGGAAAGCTTTTGATTTCTCCATCGAATCTGAGTGAGATTCTTGCTGGGTAGAGTATTCTTGGCTGTAGGTTTTTCTCTTTCAGGACTTGCAGTATATCCTGCCATTCCCTTCTGGCCTGCAGAGTTTCTGTAGAGAGGTCAGCTGTTATCCTTATCGGTTTTCCCTTATATGTTATTTGTTGCTTTTCTCTTGCTGCTTTTAATAGTTTTTCTTTGTGTTTAATTGTTGTTAGTTTGATTAATATGTGCCTTGGGGTATTTATCCTTGGGTTTATTCTGTATGGGACTCTCTGTGCTTCTTGGATTTGGTTAATTATTTCCTTTCCCATGTTGGGGAAGTTTTCCACTATAACCTCTTCAAATATTTTCTCAGACCCTTTCTTTTTTTCTTCTTCTTCTGGGATGCCTATAATTCAAACGTTGGTATGCTTAATGTTATCACTGAGGTCTCTGAGACTGTCTTCTAATCTTTTTATTCTTTTTTCTTTTTCCTGCTCTGTGGCAGTTATTTCCCCCATTCAATCTTCCAACTCACTTATTCGTTCTTCTGCCTCAGTCATTCTGCTGGTTATAGCATCTAGAGTATTTTTAATTTCAGTTATTTTGTTATCCATTGCTGTTTGTTTTTCTGAGTTCTTATGAACTGTTTCTTGTACTTTATTTTGTTATCGAGATTTTGTATCATTTTTACTATCATTACTCTGAATTCTTTTTCAGGCATTTTTCCTATTTCCTCCTCATTTATTTGGTCTTGTGGGTTTTTTTCCTGCTCCTGTGCCTGCATGGTTTTTCTTTGTTTCCTCATGGTTGTCCAAACTTTTGGGGTTGCTTGTCCTGGAGATAGAGGTGTTTATAGAAGACTGTCCAAGCCTCAGACTAATGTCCAAGTATTGGATTAAGCAAATACTAAGTCTAGGAAACACATACATGTATAAGACACAATTACTGAATCCATTAGGACATAAGGCTCTGGAAAGACCAGACGGAACCCCAGTATGCTATCAGATATTCAAAGAGAAACCCAACAGAAATTGACAACTGAAACAGAACAAATCAGAGACAAAAGCAAAAGCAAACAAACAAACAAATAACACCTTACACATACAAACAGTAATCCAGGGAGATTTTGTAAGCTAGGATCAAATATAGAAAAGAGCTAGAGTACCACCAGACATAATGGAGAATCTCAGAATGAAATTAGACAACTGTACTAAGAACTAAGATAAAGACAAAAACCTAATATTAAATACCAAGGTGGTGTGTCATCTGGAGAATAGAGCAAGGAGTCTGAGCTGATCGATAGTGTTGCTTATAAGCATGTTAAGATAAAATAAACTTAAAATGGCTGGAAGAAAGGGGAACAGAAGAGCATAGTGTGATTGGAAATATGGAAATAAAAAGAAAGGAATAGAAATGTATAAAAGATAGGGATGAAAGGAAAGTATGAGAGATATATTGTCCATACTACCAAAAACTTAGCTAGATATAGAAGTATATAAAAAGGCAAAAAAAAAAAAAGAATAAGAAATATCATTAAAAAATTATGTTATAGAATTTGTAGATCCCTTAGGGCTAAGATCGTATTTAATAAAGAAAAAAAAAAAATCCAGAACTGATCCCAGAATGGACCAGTTCAATAGGAATTGATACTAATATTTCTGTTTCCTTAGAGTCTCAGCTGTAAGTGTCCTTCTCCTCGCCTTGGGTTTTTTTGCGTTATTCTATGACCAGCAGAGGTTCCTTTATTGTTCGTCTGTAAGCGTCGGTGTGTGGGGAGGGAGAGGGTACAATAGTGGCTCCTTCTCCTGGGAGTGAGTGAGCAGTGGCGCACTGTTGTTTCAGTCGGGCTTGGAGGTGCCTGTTGCAGAGGGACACCGGTGGCTCAGGTGTAAACAGAAAGTCTTAGAGTTGGGCCTCTCTCGGGTTTTTTTTGTTTTTGTTTTTTTTTCTCTGCAGCCTCCCTGCTGCCTGCGTTCCAAGGGGTTTTAATCTAGCCCCGCCCGAGTGCTTGAGGGTGCTTGTTATCCCTGAGCGCCTGAGGTGGCCTTCAGGGCATCTCTCCACTGCCTGTTGCAGAGGCACGGAAAGAGAGAGAGGCTATGGTGTGGCTCCTCCCGCCCCCCCCCCCGCCCATGAGCCTGCAGCTTCCAGCCGCCATCATGGCCGGGCAACTCCCAGGGATGGGCACTCCTCACCGCGGACCTCCTCCCTCCCGTCCTCTCGGTCAGCTACCCCACTGGCAACAATGTTTTCCACCCTGAACCAGCTCCCTGGTCCCCCCCCACACCCCGCTCCTGCTCCCGGACCCTCTGTTCAGCCGCGGATCGATGCCTCAGCCCGGGAACGCTGAGCTGCGGTGCGGACCCTCCGTATGTTTCTCACTCCCTCCCGTCTGCCACAGCTCCGCTGCTTCACCCTCTTTGAGCCCTCGTAGATGCCTCCCTACCGGTCATGCCGGGCTCCCTGCGGTGCTCTCTGGCGTCGGAGGCCGCTGTCCGCTGGTGTTCAGACGGTTCTCCGCGGGAATCACTGCGTCCCTCGGTGCACTCCCAATGCATCTGTGGAGAGGGATGCACCCCACATCCCTCCACCTCGCCGCCATCCTTTTCCTCCCGAAAGATTATTTTTTATCATAAAATAAGGATGGTTCATTAGATTTGGCCTGATTATTTGCATATAGACAGCAAAAGTCTTAATTTGCTATATATTTATTCTCAAGATCATTTTGAACAATCACAAAATTAACTTCTTTCTGGAAGTTGTCATGAGGAATCTCGGCTTGGATTTTAATTTTAAAGCCTTCTATTATCTTCTATCCTTAGGATAGGAAATCAAGCCAAAAAAAAAAAAATCCTTACACCAGATTTCCCCTGCAATATCTATACATTTGGATGAATTTTCCCCCCTTCAAGTCCCCCAAATGTCTTTAGATTTCTTGGCATGCCAAGAAGTGACCTTTCTTACCACCTGTAAGGCTGAGACTCTATAGCCAGTTGCCAGGGAAGTTTCTTTGAGAGGATTTTTGCAGGCATCAGCTTCATAGGTAAAGTCAATCATGGTTCCTTAAATGCGGCTTGCCACACCTGATTAAATGAGCATTATTCTCTACTATAACACTCTGTGAGGACATGGTTACATAATCAATTATTCTAATTGTATCTTGATAGATTCAGTTAGTCAGATTCTTACTGAGTCTATATAAATAACCGGATTAACATGAACATCAGAAGGCTTAAGAACTTCTGGAGGGGAAATCAGATAGTATTTTTAAATGTTTCATTTCAGTTTACAAAAGCAGAGTCTATCAGATTGTCATTTTTCACTAGATTTGGGGTTAGAAGTCTCTTGAAGCTATTTTTTTTCTTGACTTAGCCTAGTATGAAAGTTGCCTAAGTGATGTCATCAGAAGCCTTTGCCCAGAGTCTCTTCTTTGAATGGTCAGTAGTGTGAAGTGCCTGGTTTAGTCCTTTTCCATGCTGTTCTGACACACTCTGTTGAAGACAAAACTCGTGGTAGCTTATAGAAGAGTCATCATACAGCATGAGAATAAAACACAGACTGTGGATGACAGAGACTTAATGGCTATTATTAATTTCTTACTGAAATGTTTTTAAATGTGGAAAGATTAATGAGAGTTCATAATGAGAATCTGTAAGTGACCCAAAATGTTAGTTGTTTCTGTGACATGCAAAACACGATAATAAAGTCATTCCACATATAATTTTAGACAAACTATCTCTAGGGATAACTGATTAAGCCCATTTTCAAAAGGTCAGTAAGTGCTACACCTTATTTATAAAAAAAAAAAGCATACTTTTTATAGAGAATAATCCTGAGACATTACATATATATGTGTAATATACAAATAATATACCTAGAATATGATGTAAATAGATTCAATAAATAAGGAATAAGGCCTAGATATCTGTATTTTTATAAAACTCTATAAGTCTACATACATATATCCTCAGTTGAGAACCATTGGCCTTGAAGATACTAGTTTCAAGTTAAAGAAGATTACAGCCAAGCAAACAATTTAAATATTTATAAAATTATGACCCATAACACTATACTGTTGTCTAATATCTTCAGGCAAATCACCAGGACTATGACAAATAAAGGAAAAATTAACTAAATTATTTCATAAGATCTTTGATTAATGTTTCTCCGAGCATAAACATTTATCAGGGACAGTAAGTATTTCAGCACAGTTGTTCCTCATTATTCACGGATTCTGTATTTGTAAATTTGTCTACTTTCTAAAATTTATTTGTAACCGTAACATCCACCTACAAGGATGTGTGAGTCCCAATACAGGAATCTTCCAGAGAACAGTTTTCCTGGAAGTTTTCTTTGACATACAATGACAATTCTGTAAGCTCAAGTAGAGCATTTAAAGTTAAAGGGCTAGGGCCCCAGTTCAGTAGTTTTGGAAGCCGGGCATCCATATGCTGTCATGATTTGCTGGTACCTGAGGAGCAGGAGGGATGGAAAGAGAAAGACTGGATGGGCTCATCAAATAGTGAGGAGGGACCTGTAAGCCTGATCCAAAGTGTTGGCTGATGTTTTCAAAGTGAATACAGCAGCAGAGAGATCTGCTATATCATGGAGCCTTACTTTTTTTTTTTTTTTGTAAATTCAGCTAATCTTATGTTGAGGAATAAGGAATGAGCTCAACGGTCTGGGGAGTGATGTCCTTTAGTCCTTCACCCTGGAGACAACATTTTCCCAGACACATCAGACACAGCAGAGAAACACTTCTGTGCAATGCAGCAGCCAGGAATGGTCCAGGAAAACATCCACGTCTACATACCTCTCCGAAACTTCCTTGTCTCTATGCTTTATCCATCTGGGGCCTTTCCTGATCTTAACATAGCCAATCAAATAAAAGGAGGAAATAACAGGAGTGTTTTCATGGGAACTTCACTATGGAATGTTGCAGTATTTAAAAACGATTTAAGGCTCCAAGTACAGTATATTTGGATTTTACATTGCTTCTAAAGTGGGAGGAAAGAGCCATTTACAGGAATATCTATCTACAAAGGCAAACAACAATGTATTTTTAAAATATATGTTTCAAATGGACATGGCTCTATCTATCTATCATCTATCTATTTATCTATATCTATCTATCATTTTATCTCTTTCTCCATCTGTCTATCTGTCTGTCTCCATCATAATCCAAGATGCCTACCAGTGTGTCAGCTTTTGGGTGCAATTTCCTTCTTCCTTGACGCTTCTTTTTCTGTCTCTACCACTTGTAGAGATAGGAAGGCTATGCTTCCTTCCTGTGCTATGGAAGGTCTCTAACTTATTGTAATATATAAAATGCCTCTGTAATATTTTCCCCAGTTTATTGGGGAGCAATTGACAAAGAAAGTTGTATATATTTAAAGTATACTGGATGATGATTTATATATGTATAAATTGTGAAATGTATACATTGTGAAATGATTACCAAAATCAGGTTAATTAACATATCTATCATCTCACATAATTACTTTTGTGTGTGTATGGTGAGAATACTCTTAGTAAATTTCAAGTATACAATTACATATTATTAACTACCATTACCATGGTGTACATTAGATCCCCAGAACTTATTCATATTATCACTAAAATCTTACACTCTTTGACTAGCATCTCCCTATTTCCCCTACCCCCAGCACTTGGTAACCATCATTTTATTCTCTATTTCTGATTTCATTCAACTTAATTTTTAATTGCAAATATAAGTGAGATAATACAGTATTTTTGTGGTTGGTGTTGTTCTCCAGGTTCATCCACGTTGTCAAAATGGCAGAATTTCCTTACTTCTCATGGCTGAATAATATTACTGTAATATAGTATATGAGATACACTATATATAAGATATAAGTATAAGATATATACATATATATAAGATATATATATATTTCACATATTTTTTATCCTTTCATCTGTCAATGAACACTCAGCTTGTTTCCATGTCTTAGCTATTGTGAATAATGCTGCAAAGACCACGGGAGTGCAGACTCTCTTTGAGATAGTGAATTCATTTTCTTGGGATATACACTTAGAAGTGGGGTTGCTGGATCACATGCCCATTTTTAACTTTTTGACTAATCTCCATACTATTTTCTATAGTGGCTATACCAATTTACATTCCCACAGATAGTGTATGAGGGTTCTCTTTTCTTGACATCCTCTCTAGCACTTGCCATCTCTCATCTTTTTGATAAAAAAAACAAAAACATTTTAGCAGGTGTGTTATATCATTGTGGTTTTGATTTGCATTTCCCTGATGATTAGTGATATTGAGCATCTTTTCATGTACTTATTGGCCATTTGTATATTTTCTTTAGAAAAATGTCTAGTCAAGTCCTTTGCCCATTTTTTAATAATCGTTTTTTTCTTTGCTATTTATTTGTATGCATTCCTTATATATTTTGGATATCAACCCCTTATCAGATATAAGGTTTGTAAACATAGTCTCCTATTCTGTAGGTGGTCTTTTTATTATATTTTATAATAATTATTAAACATGTTTTAAAATATTCTAATTCTAAAATTTTTTGACTCTCTTTTGCTCTTTGTTAAATGAGCTCCATTTTTTCCCCTATAAAATGTAGATACACAGTGGAATCTCAAAACATTGTGCAAGCATGGCCAAAGATGCTTTCAATTTTGAAGTATTATACGGTTTATTTCTGTTGTTAGTTAACCACCTATTAACTGAGCTAATAATAGATGTATTAGTAAGAATCTTTTGCGTCTTTAACTCAAATCAACTTAAGAAAAACAAAGGGAGGATTTATAATTTTATGTAATTAAAAATTCTAGGGGTAAATAAGACCTACTTCAGACACATTTGAATCTAGGATGTCAAATTATGTCATTTGCAGTCACTCCTGACCTCCCCTATCTTCTCTCTTTTCTCTTCTCATCCTTTCCCTTGGTTCCACTGCCTTTTGTGTGGTGGTTTTGCTCTTCGTGAAGATTGTTTCCTTCAGGGATATAATAATATGTAGCATTATTTTGGAATTATAATATTACAGTCATGGAATTATAATATACTTAATATAATTATAATTAATATATAATATACTACATATTATCATATCATTAACATTTTATATTAATGTTATAATATATGTTATATACTAATACATATCAATATAGTTATATATTATAATATATACTTATTATATACATTTTTCTACCCAATTTAACATTGAGTTATAAGCATAAGTTAATTCAAATTACATTTTAAGAATTACTTCATGCAACTAACTTTTCTACAAAAAATTTTTAATTAGACTTACTTTACAAATTATTATCTTTTAAATGTAATGCTTTAAAAAGGCTCTTCTTTATTATTAGAGGAACATTACTTTTTAAATTGAAATATGTTAACTTCTTTTTGGCTTATCCTTGACACAGGCATCTTTTTTCTGATGAGTAAATCTAAGAAGAATATAGAGGCTGAAGGGTCATAGTATGCCATTCTTTGTGTATGAAGATGGCAGTCCTGACCTGCCATTAGTTGGGGTACTTATGGCTATGATAGATTTTTCTGGATCCATGTGCTTTTCCTTCCAGGCACCCCAGGCTTCTCAGGACGAAAGGCATAATCGGTGGCCTCAGAACAGGGCAACGCTAATGAGGATGACCCTGACCTCGTGAGAACAGTGTTCTGACCCCCTGACCCAAACAGAAATAGGAAAGCTTGAGCAGTACATTTAAGAGTAACATTGGGATTAGTTCTGTGAGTATAAAGATAAATGATAAAATAAATTTCACTCACAAGCAGAGAGAGCTTGGATAATTGTGTGATATTTGAAACATAAAACTTAAACTGAAAACTATTACACTCATAAATTGAATTACATTATCATTACTTTTAACTAACATCAGAATTACCTTTCCTTTAATATTTCCTTAGTTAATAAGAACCCAATCTTATTATTATAATTAAGGCTACTAAAATGCTCTAAGCGTTTTTCTTTTTAAAGATGCATTTATTATCTTTTTATTAGGTCTTTTTGAAACATATACAGAAATTGTACTATTTTTAGAAATTTGAAACATTATTTCCATCAATTGAAGTATATTTAGATTATAACTGAATATTGTCAAATAATTCTTTTGCACTAGATATCATGGAAACCCTTTTCAATCTATAATTAGACACTTACTATGCAGCTTATCTCTATTAAAACTGATCATTCTGAATTATCTTGAATCTGTTTTACTACATTCCTTGCATATAAATTCATTATTAATGTAATTATCTGATGGTGTATGGAAGCTCTATTAACATTAGAAATTTAAAATGTACTAACTCTAGATACAAATTATATAAAAAGATACAGAGAGAAATTATTGTTTATCTTTTTTACTTTGGTAAGAGACAGAGTTAATTTTTGTGATAAATCATAGGGATTTGGATGCAATATATTTGTTGGTGATTGAAATAGCAAAGGGAATTGAGAGCTAGTCTGAGGAAAAAACCAGAATCCATATTTTTCTCTTTTAAAAAATAAAACAACTACCCCAATGATAGCTGGTTGCACCAATCCAATCCACTATTTGTCTGATTACTTTTTTTTTTTTTTCCAAAAAATGCAGCTTCAGCTCTGGATTGCCAAACAGTCTGAAAAAAGGCACTTTTTGACCACTGGCATTAGATAAAACATAAAACCAGAGTCTTGGTACTTTCTGGAAGAGTTGAGGCACTAGCTCCAGTGTCCTGGCCAAATTGCAATTTGGGTAATTGCTTTCTGCTTTCTTTAAAGGCCCCTGGTTGGTTCAGTTTGATAAGAAACTCTTCACTTCCTGCCTGAACAGTTACAGAATGTGGCAGACCTCTGGGAAATCGTTGCTGGGTTTGCTCTTTAGATGGGTGAATGTCAATACTGCAACACACACACATGCGCGCACACACACACACACACACACGAATATGGGAATGGTGAATTGAAATCCTCACGGGAAAGATGAGCTTCTGCATACATCTACATTTTCATAAAGCCGGATCCCATTGTAGCGCCAACACCATGAACATAGGGTCTCTGTCAGTACATAAAATGATTGCAGTCATTAAAGAAGACACTGATTATTTAATATTTAAGATACAGTTATAACTAAATACACAAAATAAAAGAAAAACTTATTAGAGGAGAAGAAATGATATGTTGGCTGCCCCATCTTGTGGCTCTAGGGAGAGCCCAATTGATAAACACATTACTGAGACTTACATTAAGAAAGCTTCGACACATGTGAAGCAATTTTTTAAGAAGATTTCCGGTAACCTCTAACTACCTCAGGTTACTATTCACAATAAGAAGAGCAGAATTGTAGAAGTCTCCCTAAAGAGAGTAATAGCAGGATTGAGTTCCTAGTGGATTACAGCCCACATTATGAAACTACTGCACATTTGGCACAATTATGCACCACTGGCAGCCTTTTCTCAAAGGAAGCCTCATGTTAAATGAACACTTAGAATCATTTCGGAACTCATGCATCTTGCAGCTAACACTGTGCTAAGTTAAGCATCTAACACTCTGCCCATCTGGTTGAGAGTATCAGGGCTACAATATCATCAGTCCTTTCCCCTTAAAAGCTCTGATTTCATTAAAGGTGAACTGTCAAAGTGCTTCAGAAAATGAGATACTCTACAAAATGTGCTGAATAGGACAGAGGGGCATTCAGTACAATAGAGTCCTGTCTTACCCATTGTTGTTTTTAAGGTTTCCCAGCATCAAGCAGGTTGGCTGTTTTTCTGCTTTGGTGTCTGTCCTGTGAAATCAGTCTAGAAGATAATATTCAGTGGGCTCTGAAGGCTTGAGTAATGTACATTTGCAATAAGATGTACCGGCCATTACTCTCCAATGTGTCATTGGGATGCAAGGTTTTCAGAAGAGAATTTGGAAACCTCAGAAACAAAAATGCGGGCTTCAGTTCCCTTCCAGAACTAAGCATTCAGGGAACTGAATTTCAAAGGATGAATATGAGTTTATGTCATACTGTCACGACTCTCACCACAAAAGTGTGCTTTACAAACTCTGCCACAAGTATTTTACAAAAATATGTAACCACGAGACTGCATACCAGGAAGTCTAGTCCCAGCCATCTTGAATAATACCTGTTTTAAACATGGTTATAAAATGTGAATCAAGCAAGTAAGACTCCTGCAAAGAAAACCTATTAAGCAAAGTTCAAATTGACTTTTACTTATCAAAAAGCCTCTGGAGCTACTGCTCAAAGATGATTTATTTCATTTATTTTATTTAAATAATTTATTTTTGTTTAAATCACAATGCCCTGGACTTAGTTATCCAGCTTCAAAGTCAAAATTAAAAACAGAAAATAACAACAGATGCTGCCAGTGCACAGTCTATGAATATTAGCAGAAAGTGATATCATTCAAAATTTCAAAAACTACAGCAGACTGTCATTTTCATAATATATTTTGCCTACAGTAGATTCCAGGAGGGGATAATGTAAAATAACCTGGCCCATCATGCTATGTTTTTTTCTTATGTCATGTGTTAATTTTCAAAATACAGAGTTGGAATTGTTATGCCGGTTTACATATGTTATACTCATAACTTTTACGTTCAAATCTCTATTTGGATTTTGAGTCTGTTTCTCAGTTTACCCAACCGTTCAATAATGATAGCAATCATTATTTCATACAAATGGATAAAGGGAAAGTTGAACTTTATATTTCAACATATCCTGAGCTCATTACTATCTTATATAACAATATCTTTATCTTAAGTAAAATAAAACTAATGATCTTAACTGAACAAGCTACACTTAAAAATTTAGGAGACCATTTAGACATATTTTCTTTTGAATTCAGGTACATTTTTAAATGTTGATAATTTCATGGTGAATTTTCCATTGTTCTGAGAGTGAGTTTACCCAGAACGTCACAATCCTCAAGGACTCTAAATAACTTATATTATACTTGACAAAATATTTTTGTTTCATTTGTTTCTTATTCCTTTAGTAGATCCCAGGAGAGTATAAAGTAAAATAAAACAAAACAAAAAATAGTTATTACAGTTGTTTGCTTTTCTCTTATACTTATGTATTAATTTTCAAACTACAGACAAAATTACAAGCAGGTTTTAATTTATATTGTGCTCATAATTTATGTCATAATTTATTTATGTCATAATTTATTTATGTCATTCATCATTTTGATTTCAAATCTGTATTTGTGTTTGGATTATTAATTTTATTTTTGTCTTATGAATTCCTCATTCAATCTCTTTCTCCAAATTAAAAAACATATTTAAATTACCATAATTATAAAATCAATCCGTAAATGCATGCTCATTGTATACATTTTTAAATATTAGGAAGTTAATAAAATAATAAATAAAAGTCCCTTTAACCCCCTTGACCCTCATTAAGTAGTCACCAGTCAAGGGACTGTCAACATGTACGTTCCCAGATTTTGGAGTTCTGTGGACCACTGATTAATCTGGTCCTCTCTTTTCAGCCCATTTTGAATAAGAGTGTTTATAGTGGTTATTTATCTGATGAATGTTCCTGCCATTATATATTAGTAGTTTTGGGAGCTGACAACTTGTCTATTTAGTTTAATTTTTTTTTACTCTATAAAAACTATTCTTAAGGAGCTGATACTTGAGAACCACACACTGAGAAGGCTGATATGCAACTGAACATAATTTAGATTTTGAAACTGAACCTGAAACTATAATGGAGTAAGACTTTGGAGAAGAGGTGGATTTTTTTACATGTGGGATGGATGTGTATTTTATAACCAGAAGGTAGACTAGAGCAGATTATAATTTATAAAATCAGCCACAGTAGTACTTCTGTCTTCACAGACTTTTCCAGAACCTTGCCAATCCTCCTTCAAGAAGTACAGTCTATTTCCCACCTCTTTGAAACTGAATGGAACTTTGTGGTTGCTTTGATTTAATAGAATGTGGTGGAAATGATGCTACGTGACTTTCAATGGTAGGTCATAAAGTAATATAACTTCCACCTGGCTCTCTGTCTCTCGGGATGAACCCAAACACAATATTGTGAGGAATCCCAGGCTACATCAAAACATCCTGTATAGATGTTCTGCTTGGTAGCCTTAGCTAAGATCCCAACTGACAGGCAGTTACAGCTGCCAGACAGGTAAGTGAGCAACTCTTCAGATAACTGTAGTTCCCAGCAATTAAGCCATCTTTGCCAATGCCAAGTAGAAGAGAGACAAGCTGGCTTTGCCAAGTTCTGCATAAATTAGAGGCAAACTTACAAAGCAAAATAATTTTTTAAGTCATTGATTTTTGGATTTTTTTTTTAACACAGGTAAAGATAGCCAGAATAGATCACAGACTATGTTAGATAGCTGATTAGAGAAGAATGAAACCACTTGACATGGCTTCATCTAGATGATTGATATTGTTTATGTATTACCTAAGTCTTAATAACCTAACTTTGGAATACTGGACTACTGTAGTTGGTCCTTTTATTGATGCCTCAGGACCAGAATAGACCAGACCCACGAGTGTGTGTGTGTGTGTGTGTGTGTATGTGTGTGTGTGTGTTTAGGGAGGGAATTTCCACAGAAGGAAATGTATATTCCCACTTTCACTTATACTATGAAGAGACTGGTGCTGGGGCAGGAAATCAAGACTCAAGCTGTGAATGAAGGAATGAGTGAATGAGTGAGCAGGTAACTGAGTGAGTGAGTGAGTGAGCGAGTGAGTGAGTAAAAGGGAAAATCCTTCTCCTCCTTTTGGGGTCAGGAGTTACTTTGGCTCAGACTGAAACACAAAGATGCCTGGAGCCCTGCTGGTGGTGGTAGTCTTTGGGTGAGCTGCCCCTTCCAGTGGTAAAGTTGAGCCTCCTCTTCAGGTAGTAGGGGGGAGATGCCTCTGGCTTCCTGAAGTCATGGGCCATTCCAGTGAGAGCCCCTGAACTTGTGCACTAGTCTCCATTTTGAGCTTCCCTTTCATTATTTCTAAAATTTTAGCAAAGTTTCATGAAAAGTTATCTCCTGGTCTTTGCATGACTAAGCTTACATAAAATCAAGGAAAAAAGACCTATTCTATGCTTGAAAAAAGTAGATAAGAAGATGTCAGTGTTTGATACCAGAAGAGAGATGGTAATACTAGTCTCTAGTGAAAAGCGGTACGTGGTAGACCAGCCCTCTCATGAAGTTTATCAGAGGCAAAGGAAGCATCTCCGTGGCATGATGCAAAGACTGGAACTAAATAATCGGGAAGTCCCGTAATCAAGTCTGATCAGGCAACACTCTAGGGAATTCTTGTGGAAAGCTAATTTACATCTATAAATTCGCAGGGGAAACTTACCATGCTATAACATGGAAACAGTATAAACACACCACTTAGATATTTGACCTTCGGTAATAACATTTTTATATCTCTCAATTTTCTATTAAGATTAGTGATATCTAGCTCATGGAATTGGTGTGTAGGAAATGAGGTACTGTAAATGCATTGGCCCAGTAGAGACTTTCTCCTCCAACTAGGCATTAAATTCTATAAATAAGTTAAATGTAACAAAATAACGAAGCACTCAGAAGACTACAGAAAGTATTTTTTTTCTAATCTTGAGGTTTGAGAAGGAATGTCTAAACACACAAAAAAAGAAAGACACTAGCAAGAGGGAAAATGAATTTGACTTCCACAAATTAAAAAGTTTTTCTATAATATTAAGAATTTAAAAGGAAAAATGAAAATAAAAGACACATCAACAAATAAGTGGATAAAAGCTGAGTGTATATAATTCACTTAAAGATAAATATAAATATTTAATAAAGTACAAAAGTATGTTCAATCTCACAAATAAAGAAATGAATTGCAAATTACTTCTATTAAGACTATCCCATTGGACAGAATATGATGATACTGGAGCTTTCTTACTTTGATTGGAAGGAGCATAAATTGATGAAAACATTCCAGACTCTAGAACTGTTCTAGAATCTAGAGAATGATTTGACAATAAATAAGGAAAACGGCAAATAACACACAGGTTGAGCCAACATTCCACTTATAAGAAAGTACTTTAAGAAAATAAGCAGAGACACAGAAAAAGGTTTATATACAATGATTTTACAATGTTTTAAATAAAAAATAGTGCCAATTAGCCACAATACAATATTTTAAATACATTATAAGTACAACAGTAACACTATCAATGTGGTATGACACTGCCATTACAAACTATTATAGTAATAGAATAAATTGTTAAGCAACAGATTCCTGAGAGACAGTAAGTGACAAAAAGAGGAAAAATATGGCACCATTCCAAAATATGCATGATTAAAAAGACTGGAATAAAATGTAACAAGATAAGAAACTTCCCTGGCAGTCCAGTGTTTAAGACTTCCCCTTCCAATGCAGGGGGTTTGTGTTCAATCCATGATTGGGGAGCTAAAATTCCACATGCCTTGCGGCCAAATAACCAAAACATAAAACAGAAGCAATATTGTAACAAATTCAATAAAGACTTTTAAAATGGTCCACATCAAAAAAATATTTCAAAAAATTTAACAAGTTAAGAGTGATGGATTTATAGGTAATTTTTGTTTTCTTCTTTAATTTTTCTACATTTTACAATTTTTTACAAAAAAAATTACTTCAAATTGGGAAAAAGATTTAAATATTCAAATTAATAAGCATGTTGGAATAAAACACATAAAAAATAAAAATTTAAAATTTTTTCCTGCAGATACTTTGATTTATATGTTAAATTGCTACTTTAGTGTACTGAAACTTGCTTAGCTGGAAAAACTGAAGGTCTTGTTGTAAAGCGCAACTGCCCCAAGTAAAATTTCAATTCAAAGAATACAACTCATGAATAAGAAAAAAAAGGCATTCAGCTGATAAATTTCTACTGATAATAAGAGATCTGACTTTTAGTATCAAAGTATATCTGAAAACTACTGAACTAAAAGGTTACCTGAGTAGAATAATCAGGGTTTGAAAGCATTAATTTTGACCCAGTTGCCAAGACAACAATTTCCTTTCACTATATGCTCAGGTGGTGGCTCATTTGTAACCTGTCTTTTAGGATATCTGGACTCCCCAACCTTCTCTACCCCTACCCCCCATAGCAGAGGAGTGGACAAAGTAAAAGCAACAAAAATGGTGAATCCTAATATGCATGTCTAACTGTAACCTTAACAAATTATAACTTGGCAGAATATCAATTCAATATTAAATACCAGTATATTGGGGGGGGGGGTGATGTCAACAAGATGGAAAACTAATGGGTCCCATTGTTTGTCACCTCCCAAAAAAACAAGAACAATGAATAAACAACTACATGCCAATGGAAATATCTCTATGAGAGCTCTGAATACAATAGGAAAGCTGTAGAAACACTGTGGAGCACAGAAACCCAGGATACTCTCATATACAAGCATAGGAAGTATTTTGCCTGTGTCACCCCATCCCTCATCCTGACATAGCTCAGCGCGAAGACGGGCCCCCTCTGTGCAAACTTTTGCCATAGAGAAAAAAGGAGAGCAGGAGGATCCCAGCAGCCCACACCACCACCACAGAAACCTGCAGCATTCATTACTGAGGAGCCCTACAGTCTTCACTCACACTGAAACCATTTGACAGAGCTTCCCATGACACTTTGCCCACCCCCTTTGGAGAGAAAGCAAGCATTACTGTAAACCCCTTCCCTAAAAGGAGATGCTGTTGTACTCATTCCTACCCTCTGGGGCTAGAACCAACATTACCCTCTTCTGCACCCCAGACACTAATGTCACTGCCACTGCAAGCATACATGGACCCCGGCTCCCGGTTCTACTGCCATTGCATATACACTTGCAGGCTACACCCAGTGCCGAGAGATTCCCTTAGCCAGGACTTCCTTCTGCAGGGAAAAAAAAGAAAACAGAAGCCTTCAGTGCCACGAATACCCACAGCCTAGACCACTGAAGACCTCTTCAGTCTTCACTGATGCTGTCCTCAGCTGACAGAGCTCTACAAAGTCTATACCACTGCTGAGACCCACAGAGTCACTACACCCCACCCCACCCAGCCAGTGCCCTCACATCCAACCATAAATGAAGGTCTTTCCCCACCAAAGTCAGTCCATAAAGTCTGGAAGAGGTGATGGTTTCCTCAAACATTCAAACATCCATGAAAGGCTACAAGAAACATTAAAAAAAAATTAAGGAAATATGACACCATCTAAGGAACACAATAAGTTTTCAGGAACTAAAACTAAAGAAATACAGATTTACAAAAATGCCTTTCAAAAATTTTTAAGTAAGCTTGGTAACCTTACTTAGAGAACACAGTCAACTCAGTGAAATTGGAAAAGCAATATATGAACAAAATGAGAAGTTCAACAAAGAGATTGATCATAAAAAGGGACCGAACAGGAACTCTGAAGCTGAAAAATAAAATGAATGAAATGAAAAATAAAATAGAAAACCTCAACTACAGACTCAAGCAAAAAAGAAAAAAGAAAAAAAGAAAAAAAGGAAAAAAAAAAGAATTTGTGAACTTGAAGACAAGTTATTTAAAAAGAAAAAAGAATGAAAAAGAATGAAGAAAGCCTAAGGGATTTGTGGGAAACAATCAAAAGAATCAATATAAACTTTAGGGGATTACCAGAAAGAGCAAAGAAAAAGAAAGGGGCAGAAAATTTATTTGAAGAAATAACTGCTTTAAATTTCCCAAATCTGAAGAGGAAAATGGGCATCAGATTCATAAAGCCCAAAGCCCAAAGATTCCCAAGTAAGTTGAAACTAAAGAGGTCTACACTGAGACAAATTATAATTAAATTGTTAAACATCAAAGACAAAGAGATTTTTGAAAAGCAATGCATAATATAAAGGGAAATGCCATAAAGCCATCAGTGGATTTTTCAATAGAAAGCTTGCAGATGAGGAGACTGAGATAATGTATTCAAAGTACTGAAAGAAAATAGTGCCAATCAAGATTACTATACCTGGCAAAATTATCTTTTAAAAGTGAAGGAAAGATAATGACATTACCAGACAAACAAAAACTGATGGAGTTTGTCACCACTAGAAATGCCCTGTAAGAACTGAATGTGGAGGATACTATGCTAAAGAAAATAAGCCAGTTACGTGTAGAATCTAAAATAATTCATGTAAGAGAGAAGAATGAAGTTTGCCGAGGGCTGGGCGGAGGGGAAATGGGGAGCTATTGGTCAAAAGGTACGAAATTTCAGCTATGCAAGATGGGTAAGTTCCGTAGATCTAATGTACAACAATATGAGTATAGTTAATTACTTTATTTTATACTTGAATTTGCTAAGAGAATAGATTTTAAGTGGACCTAGCACGCAAGAAATGTGGTAAGTATCTAAGGGATGGATACGTTAATTTGCTTGAATGTGGTAATTATTTCACTATGCATATGTGTATCAAACCATCAAATTGTACACCTTAAATATTCACAATTGTTAATTGTCCAAAAAAGCAAAAAAAAAAAAACCCACAATCAAATAGCAGTATATTGAATTTTATGTATATAAAATAGAAGGTTTAACATTTACATATAGGTCCATATTTATGTAAATAGAAAATCAACTTTCATAAATATATTTCAAATTCAATTGTTAGTTAAAGTATGTATATTTTAAATGTCTAAAATGTCTTTTAAGTGTATTTAGTTTTATTATGTTGCAAATATTTTTACATCTCATGGTTGTCAAGTGAAAACTTGAATTAAAAGATTTGGAAGTGAACATGTTAAATCCATAATGAGGTCGTGATTACTTCAAAGTGCATTTTCTAGTTACAAATATATTCTGGGTTGCATATACAAAATTTATATCTCTAGACACAAGGATATAGTTTTAAATTTCCCACTTATGAGAATTTCTGTGAAGTACCCAAGATATAGAATGTATACGAAAATATATTTGTAATTAAATACTGCAAATCTGATGTATTAGATGTAACAAAATATTGATATTTAAAATTCCATTGATTTATAGTTATTCAGAGAAGGCCTTAGCATTGTTGGTATCTTTATAAGACTATAAGCCAATAACTTCTCCCCTATCCAGGTTTATCAGAAAAAGAACGCCAAGGCTCATCAGAGAACTTTATAATTTATATAGCTAATATTGGAGAATGTGGTTTATACCTGCAGGTAAATGAAATATCTAATATCTTTCCCAGAATTAAACATGTGTGCCCATTCAAAGACAGGGTTAGTCTAAGGAGGACCTTGTCTTGTTTCAAATGTATGGCTTAGTAGAGCAGAGCTAAATTTATGCTGTGAGCAACTTCCTCAACTTGCTTGACACTGGTATATTTTAAAGATTTTACCTATTTTATTATAACTACCACTACTAATGAGTAATTAAAAGTTTTAGATAGGGAAATTAATGTTGTTATAGGTATTTTATCTACTTGTTCAAAAATTTTAATAGCATGTTGCAAGTAATTAATAGAATATTAATAAATAATTCATATCTATTTATCATGGCCAATCAGAAAAAAACTGATTCTTGGGAACATTTCATTACAATTAGTTTGTACAGCTAGAACAAAAGTATTTCAGCTGAGGTAAGAAAATATATGCTAAATCTTTACAACCGGGAGTCCCGTAATTGTGAGGTGTCACATTTCTGACACAGGTGGTCCACTTTCTCTGTGTGTTGCTTTTACTACCATGGTGGTCTAAATACCTAACACTGAAAGGTAAGGGAAAAACTGAAATAAATGTTTAAAAAAACAGTTTTTTTGGTTAAAAGAAATCGTAGGTTAAGAAGTGGTAAAATGAAAGTATGATTGAAACAAGTGAAAATGATGAAAGAGATTTAGGAGGCTTTTCATATAATTCTGAAGGATTCTAGATCCTGTATCTATAGCATAGTGTATACTGACCTCCTAGATTCCACGACCTCTACTTTCTAAGAAAATTTTTTTTCATCCTCCCTATTTACTGTACCATGAGTTCATTCACATTGATTTAACACACCATCATCTAAAGAATGTGATAAGTCGGTGTTTATATCTGTCAAGGGACCAAAGAGATGAAAACTAGGCATCACCAAAAGGTATAATTTTAGGTTGTTGGATACCCTTGCATTTTTCTTAATTATTTCTGACATTTTATCTATTTCACCATGAGCTTCCTTGGAGAATACAGATGAAAAAAATGTTCTTCGTGACCCAGAAGAAGAAATACATCTTCTCTTAATAAATCCCACCTGAAATCATATAGGGGAAGGAAAGAAGGAATAACAGTTAACATTTATCACTCATACTGTTTCATTTGCTAAACTCTTTTTTGTAACCTAAAAGACAGTTTCTTTTCAGCCTGAAAGAGATTTCAGATAAGGTGTGAGGGTCTAAGAAAAAGAATTTTGGATAAACTATATGAGGATCTGTTCAAGGGGAAATTTAAATGTGGAAACAAGCACTCTCAATCCTAAACTCTCTGAAGATAAGACAGCCTTTTGTTAATTGACATATTCCTAGCACTTAGCACATGGTAGGTATTCAGTAAGTATATCTTAAAATACTTTGAGTTTCATTTTGGCACTTTAAGATTTCAGAAATGTATGCTAAACCAGAAGAACATATATAAACTAAAGATACAAATTATGTATCTATTGCATACCACACCTATTGCCCAGGGCAAAAGTTACTCTTTGTGGTATGTAACAGAATTCATTGTTGAATCCATGATTTAAATCCATGATTTAAAAGAGCTAAGAAAATATTGAGGCAAAAGGAAAAATGCATTTCTTATAAATGGTCTCTGTTAGTTTTTCTTGGCTTAAGAGTTTATGAAAGATGGCAGGACCTCTTCTAAAATTCCCCAGTGAGCCATGCCTGCAGGTATTAACACTTTTGTGTAGTCACCACCTATACTGAATCTAGGCAGGCCCTGTATAAACAATAGAAGGCAGTAGAAGTGACTCTGTGTGACTTTTAGGGTCAGGTTAGAAGATTTGTTGTATCTAGTAGCTTCCTCCTTGCTCTTTTAGAAGGAGCCCTTTGGGGGAACCCAGCTACCATGCAAGAAGACTATCCTGAGATTGCCATGCTCTGAGTAAGTCCAAGCCAGACACATGGAAAAGCCATGCAAAGAGACAGAGATGCCAGCCTGCTTCACAACATTCGAGCCTTCTCAGTTGAGACATCGGACATGTGAGAGAAGAAATCATCTTAATGAATTAAGCCAAATGGGTAGATAGTCATGCTTAAACTTGGAATCCATTATTAAACCTTCTTCTGGAACTTGGGATGGGGAGGGTGAATATTAAAGGGATAGCTTAAAGGAGGTTCAATTACCAAGAATCAGAACACAGTCATACCAAACTCTTAAGGCTCAACTGTACAAGGAGGTGCAATAGATCAGCAGGCTTCCACAAGCAGAGATATTGGCAAGTTTAGGTATAATTAAGGAAGTTCCTATAATTTCTTTTAATATTTTAAACTGGTGTTAATATAATTATCTCATTCTAATTATTTCTATTTCTATATGGCATCTTCATATTTTAATTTATTCTGTGATTTTCAATTAATAAGAGCTCCTTGTAGAGGTTTATTTTGAGAGTAGGTATCTGCTATTGAACATGGCTTTATTTTTTCTGGTATGTGTTTGGAAATACAAATCAACTGAGGTATAAAACTTCTACTCTCTCTGATAAGTTACAATGAAGCAAAGAGACCAAAATGATGTCATATATGTGAACAAGTATTTTACTAATTACCACTGTTTAGAGGTTGAGAATAACCATGATGGCAAGTAATCTCAGTAAGAGATCTGATATTAAACAAGAACCAGAAGAAAGAAAACAACTATTGGAGAATATATTTTTCAGATTAATTGCTTTTTAAAATATATTCATGCAAACTTTTTTTGATTCAACTTTAACCAGGTAGATAATCCCTATTATCTGTTAGGGATGGTGCAAAATATAGAGGAAATAACTGAAAAGAAGACAGAGAAAGACTTTGTCCCCAAGGAGATTGTAGTGATGGCGCTGGTGAGTAAGGGCAAGTAAAAAAACAGAAAGTCAACATATATCTTCTTCAAGATGTCAAATATTGAAGCATGTTAGAAACTATAGGTAATCCTCACATACCTGTTGATAATATAACCTTGGAAAAAATATTCCATTTCAGTTGAGTCTTGAAGGCAATTCACTATTAACAGATACGGTGTCATGTATGTATTGATATATTTGGATTTTTACCTTTCTCTTTGTATGCACCTGTATTTAGGTCAATGATCATACTATGTTTTGTTCTTTTTTTTCCTCTTGTGTTGTATTCCCTTCTTCTTTGACCATAGAAGCAGTGCGGTGATGAACAGTAAGATGATCAAAGTCTTAGGACTTCATTCTGGATATTTTCTTTTGACTTATCTTCTGGTTTACGAATTCTGTCTTCAGTTATATTTAAGCTACTAATAAACCCTCCATCAAGTTCCTAATATAATTTACTATAATTTTTAGGTCTGGAGTTTATATTTTGTCCTTTATAGTTTTTAGTTTTCTTATATTTTCAATTTTCTTGTTTATCTTTTTAAACATATAAATATGTTATCATATACATCTCTCTACTCCGTTGTCTTGACACCCTGTTGTATTTCTACTGACTCTTCTTTCTCTTGGTTTTCATTTTTTTCTTTTAATTTTCTTTTTTCTTTTACAGTTAATTTGGATTGAGGTTCAATAATTTACATGAAATGAAATCTGGTGGGTGGCTAGGACATTTGCAATCAAAAATAACTTAATTGCTCTCCCGCTTTAGCACTTGCTAGGGAGGGTCTACTTTCAGGTTCCCTTCATTTCTAGATAATAGCCTTTCAAAGTTGTATTTCAGAGTGCTTTCTGGCAGACACTGTAATCCAGTGTTGATCCTCCTAGTTTGGAGGCTATTAGAAGTTTTTCTCAGATTATTAGTTTCTCAGCCTTTTGGCAGATTCATCTATTGCAAAGGTGATATATAATGCATCAATCTGGTAATACGTCTTTTCCTGAATTGTGGCTTTGTGAGTCCTCACTGCCTTTTTAATTATCTCACATATTGAAGCAGGTTTTAGAAAATATTTTATCTAGCCTTTCTAGGTGTTCTCAGTGGGAGGTTGGTTCAAGTCACTTATTCCAATATTACTTAGAAATGAAAGTTCTGCATTCATATTTCTTTGCATTCTTATGAAAATTTAAAGGAAAGGCAAACTGTGAATTGATCATATTTAAAATTTTCTTATATATATGTACTAGTTTTCATAGATTACATATAAGATTTTATTTTTCACCAGGAAATTTCAAGTAGTTGTTAGTTGATTGTCCACAGGCTCCATGTCCAGCTCTTTAGGACATGGATTATGTTCAGACTGGTGAAACTTTCATGCTCAATAGTCTGCTCTTTCTTGTATGTGAATTACTAGTTAAGAATGCGGTGAGACCATTGCAAAATTGTTCCTTAGTAAATTATATTTTTGAATTATAGTTCAGGGTTCTTCGGTAATATACAACAGAAACTATGATTGGCAAGAGCTTTGGGCAGTTCCAAGGATGTCCAAAGCGGTAAACTTCAGGGGAACGCTTTGGATTGAAGAGGGTCCAAACATTTTTATATGTTGGGCCTCTCTGCATAAAACACTTGCTTTGCCTTGGAGCCCTATCAGCAAGGAAAAGTATCACAACATTTTTTACATAACTATTTACAAAGTAACTTCTTTTTTTTTTTTTTTTTTCAAAATAAAGAAGTTAGAGTTGTCTCATCTGTTGCATAGGCATAACAACATAAATATTGTACTTTTCATATTACACAGGATTTAAATAACTTGTCTCTTTGTTTCTCTGGAGTCAGAGAAAAGAGTAATATTGGTCTCTCTTTGGAGGAAAAAAATAGGCTTAAAGATTTTAATGTTCTTAAGATCATAGGATCAGTAAATGGCAAAATGGGATTTCCACTTTGCCTTAAGTCTTTCCTCTATGCCACATTATCTCTTTACATTTGGGGATAGCCTGTTTCCATGAAATTCAGAAGAAAATGTTATGTTAAAAAATAAGCTTTCTCTGTTGACCTTAAAAGAATGATGTAATATTGAAAGCAATTTTACCACCGTGTTTATTTTTTCACCTCATTTTTAGAATTGTGACCTGTATTGTGTTATATCTACCTTACAGAAATATTAAGTTGATTTTTTTAAACAGACAGAAAATAAGATAGTATAAAAATCTGTATATTCCAGAATTCAGCTATTAAATCATGTTACTGAACATCAAGACAATGAGATCTACTACTGATGTGAAATAATGATAGCCATTGATTAAAGTTAGTCATTATAAGCTCATTAATAAAGCTGTGATTTTTCATACTTGAACAGATCTCTTTAGGGAAACTTCTAGATTAAAAATAAATTTTATTATTTTAGCTTAGAGCAAGCCTTTCTAGAGTCACAGGAATTATATGGCAAATTAGTAGTGCTAGTTAACAGTAATACCAGAAATCCCCAGAAGCCAAACTAATATTCTCTAGCCAAGCTTATAAGAGTATGGGATATCTCTATGCTTAGCTCCTGAACATTCTTCAAAAGTCACTTCATCTAGTAGCTAAGTATTTGTTTTATTTCACGTGGCTTTTTTCATCTACAATGGGGTAAATTTGGTAACCAATAACCGAACCAATCATTTTAATAATTTGTGTGTCACTTTATTTATTTGGCATTTCATTTATAAACTGATACTTGAAAATCCCTACCTAATCAAAATCATGAGCATGGTAACTTTTTTTTAGTTCCCTCCATGAAATCACACACACGTAATTTTCTAAAAAGTTTCTCACTCAGATGCTTTATTTTGTCATATTGTTAAATGATAATTTAATTTTAGCATTTCATATATTTATATTTTAAAATCTCACATCCTAATAGAGTATTGTAATATATTAAAGTTATTTTTTAAAAATTAGAGCATAGTGAGACTATTGGATAGATATACACATTAAATCTATTTTCAAAATCTTTAAGTACAAAATATAGAATGTCAATGTACAATTAGATATAAATGCTTTTTCCACTAATGTAGATTTTAAAAATGCTAGATTGTTAAGAATGTAAAACTAAACTATTAAATGCAGAGTTATTTGATAAAAAATATATTGATTTTCAAATTATTAATAAGGCTTTTTTTGTGAAATAAAATATCTGCTGGGAATGGGGACCAAGTGTTTTCAAAAGATGATACTTGACAAGAAGGTTCTCCTGGCAGCCTTGGTACATCTTGGTGGATCCATCTGATGTGAGTCAGGTAAGGGCCAAACATCAGTACAAGCAATAGATCACAGAGAAGGATGGAAAGATGAGTATATCATGAACTTCCATGCCAGCTAGAAAAGGACTACATTCTATAGGTATGAGGGTAAAGTTCAAGGACTTTACATGCTGACATACTCCTAGAAATCTGAATATCATCTAAACACTTATATTTGATTTTTGTGTTATAAAGTATCTTATGTTCATGAAAGTTCTTTATTATATCTTGTTAAGGTTATTATTTTTCTGTATTTAAAAGATAGTGATTTTGCTGTCCAGCAATATTACATGAGACTAATTACATGGAAATTTTAGTGTTTCATTTCCTGGAGATAGTTATTATATTATTACACTTAGGTTCTTTCTTAATCCTCACAACTACCCCTCAAGGAATGCATTATTATCCTCCTTATAAAAGCTTATGTTTGGTGTGGTAAATTTCCCTTAGACAAAGTATTAGCTGAATCATTTTCTAAACCCAGATTTTTTTGACTAAATTCTATCTTTTTTGCAGTTCATCCATTATGCAAAAAGTATTTTGTTTCCCAAAAGCTGAGAATACTTTCAAGCAATGTGCTCTTTTCTGTACCTAGAGATTATGTAACCAGACATCACTATAAAGTGAGTCAACCTTCAATTTTGTTTTTTTTCTCCAGAGATGGTTTTTTACTCCCTCTATTTTATTTTTAATTTCATGTTTATGATGCATTTGCAAAATGGCTGAGTAGGCAGTTGAACATAAATGAAATTGTATGTTTTATTGGAGATCAATCTGAAAGCTTAACCTCAATAACACTTAACTTTTATCTTAGTGGTGCTATTTTTGCACCAAAAATCATAACACATATTTTTCACTATCGTAGAATGGCTGAGTTTGGATAGCCCTTGAAAAAATGTATCTTTGGTCTGCCACACTTTTTCAGTATTTTCTATGGTCCTTCATGTCTTTTTCTCTTTCTCCTAGCCTATTTCATCCCGTGTCACGTTTTTCCATAGTCTGGTTATCATTTTTTAAATATGTTAACTGATCATTTTTTTTTAAAATATGGTTTTACTTAAAATTCTGAGGACTGAAACTATAACACTACAATATCAAATAGACTTAGATTTTAGATGCCTTCCTTGGTGCCCCCTCAAACACATATAAGTGACTGCCTAAACTACTAAACTATGCATTTCTCGAGCAAAAGAATTTAAGTGCATTTGTTTTTGTATAATTTGGTATGTGTGTGTGTACTCATATATACGTGTATGAGCATAAGACTACTTTTATGCACCATTACATTTATACATATACTAGCAGGTTCTTGTAAAGGTATTTGAATGAAAATCTAATTTATCTTGTTTAACTCTCCATAAGACAAGTCCTAATTTGAAACAATTTAAGAAGAAGTTTCAAGAACACAAACATATCACCCTTAAAATATACAAAGCAAATATTTCATTGAGGCAGATAAATATCAGAATAAAACTTATAGAAAATATCAGAAGTTAAAAAACCATAGATTTTCAGCCAGTTCCACATTAATTTAGGATTAAAAATTTAAAAAGCAAATCTAGGTTTTATTCAGGCATCATTCTCATGCTATTACATTCAGTGTTAGTTGCACCATGTAAATTAAAGATAATTAAAATTTTTAGTAGAGCAATTTGTTAATAGCACTCATGAGTAAAAAATTATACAAACTTACGAAAACCAATGCTTTCTTTTGTTATTTCAAAGTTATTAGCCAACAGGAGGTTTAAAAAAAGAAAACATGCAAATGGGAAAACTGTATCAACTAGCTACTATATTTAAATGAAATCTATTTACCTTTTATCCAGTCTGAATAGATGCTTTTTAATTATTGCTAATTGTTTAAGATGCCTTTGCATCCCCCAGAAGATTTAGTCTGAATAAATTTAATTCCTTTAAAATCTCCTTCAGTTACAGGCAAATACAGTAAGAAGCCCCATAGGTATGGCAGTAAAATAGTCATAAAGGCAGAAGCGTTTAAATGAGTAGAGCAAGGAAGTCTTCCCCAAAAGAGGCAGAAAAGCTATATGGTTGGAGATGTGAGAGCCAAACATGAAACACAGAGTTGAAACATTTAAGATGACTGTGAAAAAGGTCTATGTTCACTTGTTAAAGAATGCACTGGGGCAGACGAAAGCATATGAATAGTTCTTTCACAGGTCACAGCGTCCATTCAGCCTGTGACATTGTTATTACCCGACAGAAATAGATGGGCCTAATTAATATTCTGAACATACCTGGGAGAACATTCTTAAAGAAATCATCCTCTGGTGGTTTGAAAATTAAAAAAAGAAAGAAAACTTAACAGTAAGCATTAAAAATTGGACCTAGATAACAAAGTCAACTGCTCTCAAAGTTTAATGCCAGCTGCAAATAGGAGTCTTGCTTGTGTACATTTCTTGGTGTAAATGGTTGTGTCCTGTGAAATAAAGTTGAACAGTAGTTTGAATTTATTAGTAATTATATTTGTGCCGTTTCATTAAATAATAGGCAAAAGTCAGCTACAGAATGTTTGTCATAGTAAACTGTGCAAATTCATATAGTAATGAATAATGTAGCAATTTATAAATTTAGTATTTATTAATGTAAAATGCTTAGAGTGAAAATACAGTATTAGAGAAAAAAACATTTAGTATTTTCATGAAAAAGTGTGTATGTCATTGATTGGAGAAACAATCACCTGCAAATGATGTTTAAGATTTTTCTAAATAAATTAATAATTTTCATAATATAATTGAAAATTAATAATTGTTTTATTAATTGTTTTATTTCAGTATATAAACCTAAATTTCTCACACATAGCTACAATACAATGTCATGAACTTTTTAGTATTTTTTATTTTGAACATCTTACGTTTAGAATATCATTCGTGCAAGATTAACTATAATTATACTTAAAAAATTTACTGTTGCAAATTGGGATGTAAAACCATAATTATCTTAAAAATGTAATAAAAAATAGAGTGTAGGAAAACTTTTATGAGCTATTTTAATATATAAATTTAACATATGCATATTTATATGTAAATGGCATATATATGCCCACATATATACATAACGCATACTATACACATTAAAGAAGCAACAGAGGATAACAGTGTAAAATATTTAATAAAACAAGATAAATGTATTTATTGAAGAATTTAAAGTACTTTATCCTATTTAAATACCTGCATTTAACAAAGTAATTCATTCTGAAATGGGAGTCAAGTGTTTAGTGCCCAAACCTAATACAGTACACATAAAACAAAATCCCTATTGAAATGAATGCAGCCATTCATTTCCCAGACACAAAAAGCTGTACTTTCTTTGTCTTGCTACTTTAAGGCCTCTTGATAGCATTTTCCTCTTTATGATGCTTTAGGTATAGATGCTTCTCTGCTCAAAAATCATGAAAAAACTACAAGTAGCAAATACCTAAATATGTAACAGATGTATAAGTGTTCCTTGGGATAAATAGATTATGGACGATTAACTGTTATCATACCCCTATCTTTGTTTCCACTCGCTCCTGTAGTGTACACCTGTGGCTTATTAGGAATATAACCAAAGCAGTAACACAAATTCCAGGTTCAAAGGTAACCTAGAAAATCTGCTTCCTTGCTTCTTGAGTGTTTCTTGTGAAAAAAACAATAAACAATGTAGAAACAAAGAAGTAAATGCATATCATTCAAGAGACCACTTACAAAGAACCCTATCTTATATTTTTGTCTGGTTGTAAGTATATTTCAAATTGGATGATCAAAGAAAGATTTAACACCACTTCAAAATTGTTAAATGAGATAGGTGGTCTTTGTTTAGATTATGATTCAAACAAATCAAACCAACTATAAAAATGTTATAAAAAAATCAAAGAAATTTGAGCACGTTGGATATTTGATGATATTAAACAATTATGTATTTTAGTTGTGAGAATGAAATTGTGGTTTGAGGGTATTTTTATTTATGGATGAAGTGATGTGTTGTCTGGAATTCCTTCAAAATAATTGGAATGGCGAGTAGAAAGTGGATATATTGTGGATGGATATATTGTGGTGATTTTGAAATATGTTAAAAAATTCTTTGACATTCCTCCTTGCGAGATGTGGAGCTTGATGCCTCTTGCTGTGAGTGTGGGCTGTGCGTGACGACTTACTCCTAGCAAATAGAATATTGCGGACGTGACAGTGTGCGATTTCCAACACCACGTCACAAAAGTCATTGCAGCTACCTTTTTGTCCTCTCTCGAAACTCTTGCTCTGTGGGGAAACAATGATTGTCAGGAGGACATTCCAGCAACCCTATGTGGTGAGGAAATGAGTCTTTCTGCCAATAATCCCTGAGAACCTGAGGCCCTCTGCCAATAACCATGCAAGAGAATCACCTTGGAAGTGGATCCTCTGGCCCTGGTTTCTATTACAGATGACCACGGTCCATGCCAACATCTTGACTGCAGCCTCAGGATCAACTCTCAGAACCGCTCAGCTAAGCTGTTCTTAAATTTCTGACCACAGAGACTGTGATAATGTTTATTGTTTTAAGCAACTAGGTTGTTATTTTTTGTTTGTTGGTGAGTTTTTGTAGCAACATATAACTAAAAGTATCTATGAAACCAGATTCTCTATCAGTTGAGTTTTTGATGCTGAATAATGAAAACATGAGGAGTTATAATATTTTCTCTATCTTCATGCATATCTTACTAACTCGATAACTTTTTAAAACAGATTTTCTTTTTTTTTATTTTTTAAGGATGTGATTTAAAGGGAAATTATGGACATTTTAGTTAAAATGTGGGAACTTACAGTTTTCTTTTAAAAAGAGTTCTTTTAAACCTTTTTGCTAAATTTTTCTCCAATAATACTTAGATAACTTGGATTATACTCACCATTTTCCAGCAACTTTCCAAAAAGTAGATCTTAATGAAAAAAAACCACCCTAACAAAATCATGTGGAGCTATAAAATAGAGACAGCACTAGGAGGGGACTTGGAGAAGTGATTTAGGTCCTCCCCACACCAAAATCTTTATCACTCTCTCACAAATAAGCATACTCTGTGAGTAAAACAGTGTGTTTTCTTGGCAAACACAGCTTCCAGGTAAGACACCTTGAGCTCTGACTGTATCAAAATAAGACGGTAAAAATGAAAGATGTTATCTTTAAAGATTGCTGTGATATGATTGCCTAAACCTCTGTCTAAAATGAATATAATCAGTGACTATATATTTAATAGCCTTAAACTAAGTGCTAAATAAAATTGAAATATATTTTAACGTAAGGAAAACAAAGTGGTTTTTTTTTTCATAGAGTAAATTCTAAAGGGATTAATTTCTAAAGTTTTGAGTCTTTGGTCTTCAAAAATGTAAGTTCTACATATCATATTAAGTAGAAAGCATATCCATTATCAATTATATTCAGGCTTTTATAAAGGAAAGTAATACATATTAGGCACATATCATATTTGATACATTTTATTATGTTGATTTCTCACATTTTCTCTGTGAGTTATTTTTTTCACATTTATAAAGTAAGAAGGAAAACTTGAAAGGTAAGTTCTCTTGCTAGGATCACACAATTAAAATTAATCATTCCCTATTTTAGATTTGAGCTTGCCTGAGTCTAAATCCCCAGATCACAGGGAGTACTGTTATGTGCCTAGCATGGTGCTCTGTTCTTTGTGGACAGAAAAGAGGACTACCACATACTCTCTGCCCTCAGTACGCATTTAAATTTAGGGAAACAAAACATTAAATAGGAAACATTAGGGCATGAAAATATCACCTGTATATCACATGAGTCTGCTATCATTGAAATGGAAATCTACAGAAATTAAGGATGTGTGTGGTCAATGGCAGGTGAAGAAATTTTCATGAAGGAGGTAAGATTTTGGTAAGCTTTGAGAAAAAAAAAACATAATTTAGATAGACAGAAAGTAGCATGGGGATATTATTGGTAAACTTAATCCCCACTCCCAGCCACCTTTCTGTTGAAGGACTTAGTAGAGGAGTTCTGAATGGTGACAGCTAAGACCAAGTCAGCTGTGCGAATTCCGGGAAGCCTGCTGTCTTCTTCATACCCTCCTTTCCTTTGTGCTTCTTCTCCTTGGAATTCAGGTGCAGTAAGTGGAGCTGCCAAGAGAACATTCAGCGCCTCAAGGTCACTTCATTGAGTTGCTCAACCAGAACAGTAACTGCTCATTAGAGGCTTCTTGTTACATCACAGAAACAAATTTGTGTTGTTTAAGGCTCCATATTTGAGCTATTACCACTTGCACAAATATTCTTAATAGATACGGAGTGGTATACACTGTTCCAGGTAAGAGCAATACCACTGAAAATGCACTTATCTTGGGCATAAAAAGTTTACGCTTCCATGGCTGATAGTATTTTAATATAACTTAGTCTGAGTCCAAGTCTAATCTTTGACTAATAAATCCTGATGGGTTGCCTGAGAGATTTGGGTTTGCTGTTTCTTTTAATGTCTTATATATTAATCTTCTCCATAGAATTGTATCTGAGATTATCTGTTAAATATAGGGTGGAATGAAGATTATGAGATTGTGTGAAGTCCCGAGTAATCTCTGTTTGGAATGTTAATGGAACCCCCACCCATGAAATGAAATAAAAAGCTGGGTAAGCAACTGTGGAGGTCAGTTGGAAGTTAGTAAACTAGTATTTCTTACTTTCGAGAATTAATTTCTGTGCTCAACTGTGGTGATTTGGTTTAAGTTAGTTTGTGTGATTTTCTTATTTCTGGTACATTTCAAAGGGATAGATGACAATATTAAAGTCAGTTTTATATAACATATGAAGGAAAAACATGATCTGGGCTTTCCAGTTTAAGGGATTGAGAATGTTAATTCTGAAATGAAGAATTATTTGAAAATTTGAAAAAAGTATTTGTCTTGGAGGGAGAGAGATAATTTCCCTGTTGACTATATATACATTTGAGAACCCCTTATGTGGACTTGTGTAAGCTGCTGATAGGCACCGAGACAAACACAGTGGATTATGAATGGAGTTCTACATTTAGAAATAATCAGGGGAAAATAAAGGCTTATAAAAGTGGCTGATTTAATTAAACTAAAATTGCAGGTATCAAGAATGGATGTGTGAGCTTCTATAATGGGAAGGCAGCAGTGTAAGGAATGAATAACATAAATGGAGATAGAGGAGCAGTCAGGAAGGTGAAGTGTCAAGAAAGCCAAGGGATACTAGTTGGGGACTCAGGAAAGAACACGATCAAGGGCAGCGTCTGGAATTCAGGAAAGACCCTGGAGTTAGAAAGCTTTGGTGACCTGTGGGGGAACAGAGTTCTGGTTGTGTTGTGGGTGGTCAAGAGCCTATATTCTAGGAGTGGGGGAATGAATGGAAGCAGAGAGAATAGATGTCTGCCCAATAGAGCCGATTCCAAAAAGTGCGTGTGCGGGATTGGCATGAAGTTTCAGGAGGATGGAAGAGGTTTATTCTCAACATGGCAGCTGTTGGAGGGTGCAGATCCTGGAAACATCAACTCCTTTGACAATAATTTGGAAAAAATATCTTTAAAGTCCTTTGCTTGTTTCACTGTGATGATTGCTTTTGAACTTTTGAAAAAAATGTGTGAATATTTTTGAGTTGTACAGAGATTATAAAAAATTATTTTCTTCACTTTATAATAATTGACCTGAATTGCAAGGCACAATTAAGGTGCAGAAAGTTGCAAGTATTCAGCTCTTAATGAAAAAGTTTCTTCCTACTTTTAAAGATCAGACAAAAATTTTTACAATGTGTTTAGACAGAAAAATGTCTTTTGTTCATGGAAAAATTTTAAGTGCATTTTTACACTTATGCTTTTGTATCCAACTTTATGAAATATAATTATTCTTTGCTATCTATATTCTAATCATTATTGTATGGCATCAGAAAGCTGCAAAACCACATCTTATTATCATGGCTCTGCACAAAATTGCCTTTATAGGATTACACACAATAATTTGGTTTTAAAATAATGCCACTACTTTCATCTAGTATCTATGTCAAAAGTAGTCATGAGCAAAATATCTACATTAAGTATTAAAATAAAGGCAAACAATAAAATGACTGAAAAAATGATCCCATGCCTTATGTTATTCATTATTTTTAATTTAAGGTTAACATGATTAATTCTTCTTAGGAGGTTCATGCAAAGAAAACATAAAGAAATATAGCAGAACCATGAAAACAGTGTATGCTGTATGTTTTAGTTCTGATAAATAACCAAAAAAGGGAAATACGATCTCTTTTTGTCTAATGGGAGCTCCATAAACTACCATGTTCCTTGTTTTCCCTTAGCTCTCAGGAAGCTCAGCTGAAATTTTTTGAAAGAGCCTCCAACAGGTTAGCTTTTTTTGGCAAAATTATTTCTCCATTCTGGCTTTACTACTTGGCTTTTCTATTCTTTCTTACACTTTACTAATTTACCATTCTATGCTATCTTCTTTAATGTCGTTAGTTTTCTTATATCCGTTTTGGAAGGGGGCAGAACCTAAATGATAAATAATGAAGTATATCATTGTCAAATCACACTAAAGTTCAATAAATAAATGCATTTTAGGGAAAATATTCAGGTGAGTTTTAAAAGAATTAAGTAGTTTTAAGCTAAAATTACAGATTTAAATGCCATTGTTATTTGAGTGAATGTTGAAATCCACTTTGTTAATGAAACTTACATTACTATTAAAATAATCTAGAGACAAGAAGAGGACAATAGAATAGACTATTAATTAGAAATGTTCTAGGCTGTATAAGGCATGAAGTGAAAATAAGTGTAGCAGATATTTTCCTGATCAGGGAGACTGGAAATCCACTTCTCACTCTAACTATACCACTGAAATTTATCTGATCTTGACTAAGTCTTGACCTTTTGAGATTTCAGTTTTTTCATCTGTAAAATGAATACATTTGACTTACCAGTAAGGCTCCTTCCAACTCTAAAACTTCTTTCCTGGAATGTTTTTTAAAATCTTTATATTTTAGATGCACTACTTATTTTGGTTTTGTTTTATCTTGTTTTACTGGATATAGTAATGAGTTAAGAGAAGCAAAAAATTGTATAGAAACCACAGAGGGAAAAAAATATAGATATCTGGTGCTCCAGAGTTTCTTTTGAAAGAGTATGCTTAATATACTTTAGTAAACTTAATTTGGAAGTGTTTTTAACTTCCAAAAGTTTGTGAAATTGTAAACAACAACGAACAGCACTGAAAACCAGTTGCATTTTGCCGTAAAAGATAAAGGCTGAGAGTCTTTTATGAGCACTTATGATTTTGGCATCTTACAAAGTTATATTTGGCTTTCTGGGTTCTTTGTTTAATGTGTTCTATGCACACTTTCTTCCAGAATTTCAACACATTTACCACAGTGGGAATCTGAAAACAGAGTTAAATGGAAATGAAAACTACATATTTTAACATCGTTCTTCACTTTTTCTCTGAGTTTCCAAAAAGGCTTGATTCTAATTTGATTTGGGAGTGAGTTTACCAGATTGCCCATCACCACTTCAGATTGACAGCTGGAGGGTATTCAACAATCACAAACCTAAGGCAGAACTACCGGAAGTAGAGCTACAGTTGGGGGAAAACCAAGGACTCTGCATCATAAAATTTCCGTGTTACTGATGGTTTCTTGCTTATGGTTGGCTTGATTTCTTGTTTATGTCCTTTCTCAAGTATTTGAGTGTGTTTTTTTACTTTTGTGTTTTATAAGCTTTGTGCTTATTTAGCATAGATTTACCTACTTCTGGAAAAGGATTGGAATCCAAAAGAGCAATATCATTTTGGCTGAATTGCTAAGGAAAGCTGGTAAAATCAAGTTTTTGTAGTATCTCCCTGACACCATCAGACTATGAGATCTTTCCTTGGTAACAATGTACATTTTACTTATAATATCTCAGCTTCTTTAACATCTTTTTTTTACTATCTTCTAACCTACTGGCATAGTTGTCGAGAAACTTATGAGTGCTTCAATGGGAGAAGAAAGTCACTACTTAAAACACTAACATAGCTGTTAGATTAGTTATTGAAGTAATTGGCTTTCTGCAGCTGCATAATTGATCGTCTCCAAATGTTGAACTAATTTATGTAGCAGCTATCCAAAAGCTGCTCCTAGTTTTCCTTATTTTTCTGGGAAAAAGGATGTGCTGTCACCACCAGCAACCCAAAGATGATTAATAGAGAGAGTTAACAAAACCAAATTTGATTGTTTGAGAAAGTCAGCAAAATTGACACACCTTTAGCTAGACTAAGAAAAAAGAGAGAAGATGCAAATCACCAAAATCAGAAATGCAAATGGGAACTTTATTATCACTCTTACAGAAATTAAAAGGGCATAAAGAGAATAGTGAATGACTGTACACCAACAAATTTAATAATCTAGATAAAATAGACAAATTTCTAGAAACACAATAATTACCAAACTGACTCAAGAAGAAATAGGAAATCTCAACAGACATAAAACAAGAGATTGATGCAGTAATCAAAAACCTCCCAATGAAGAAAAGTTCAAGACCTGGTGACTTCACTGGTGAATTCTACCAAACATTTAAAGAAGAATTAATATCAACCCTCCTCAGACTCTTCCAATAAAAGAAAAGGAGGGAATACTTTCTAACACATTCTGAGGTGAGCATTACATTGATACCAAAGACAGACAAAGAAACCACAAGAAGCAAAAAGCTACAGAGGAATAATCTTTATGAATATTGATACAAAAATTCTTGACAGAATACTTGCAAACCAAATTCAATATTGAAAGAATTATGCATCATGGCCAAGTGGGACTTATCCTAGGGATATAAGAATGGTTCAACATAAGAAAATAAATTAGTGTAGTACATCATACACTTAGAAGAAAAGATTGAAAACCCACACGATCGTCTCAATTTATGTAGAAAAACATTGCACAATTGTGTGTATACACTTGTAAACTATTGAAGTATGTTAAGGCTTTCAAGAATCCCACCAGTTTATCAAGGGATAATGTTATTTTTTCTAGCACATGCTTCCTATTATTTTCTTCTCCCTTTACTTCTTTATTTTGTTGTTTCTTAGCCACCCTGGAACCTTTCAATCTGTTTGCTTTTATTGTTGACCTTGTTTTGTGGTTCTCTTAAGTTGCATAGAAGATTTAGGAGAAGAATTTATACTACTTCATTTAGTACTTATTTCCTAGTATTGTAAGGATTAATGTTTATTTTTCTTTCTTGGAGAAAGGCATCCCAGAAAGCTGACCTAGTATCCTATATCAGCCTTCCTAAGACCTAGGGATACCCACATTATCAAAAGAGATATGGCAAAATATCACAGACTCTACCAACTAAAAGCTCAACCACAAAGCTCTGAAGAAGACAGTGTTCCCTATAATGAGCATGAAATAACCTGCCATCTGCATGGCTGGCAGTAATATGGATGTGGAGCAGGGTCTGAAGTGGAACGCAGAGTTCTCAGAGCCTGTGGCTAGAGCTTGTTGAGGGTGCTTCTAGAGATAGGGGTCATTTTGTCCATTTTGAGATGCAGTCACACCAGCCTCCTAGGATCTGGACTCATCATGGGCAACCATGAGAGGAATTGTGGTACAAAGTCTCATTTTTTCATTATCATATTCTTTCATACTGTTTTAACATAACAGTTTCTAAAATCTTGCTTTCTTCATTTTTTTTTTCACATATGACTTTCATTCTCTCCTCCGGACACATCATGATTGGTCTTGATCTCTTACTTGCCAGAGTTTTCATGACCAACAATCTTTACATCCAAGTACCTGCTACGATGGGGACACAGTAATTATCCAGTACAAATTAGTGGACTGTTATTAGATATTAGCTAGCTGGCTTGAGTACATCCTCTTTTGCTTTTCAGAATTGATTTGCCAAATATTAATAGTCAACCAATTATGACTGTAAATATTAAACAAGGTGTTCAGCTGAGGCTGTAAAGATTTCAAAGATATACGTCCTTTGACTTTAAGGAATTGCTTTGAAAATAAAAATACAGCTAAACTCTGAGATGAAATTTAATTTTGTCAAAAAATTAACTACAATGGCTTAATGCTTTAAACCACAAACTGGGTCAATACTGGAAAACATTAGCTGAGGCCATTATAGGGTATAAGCAATTAAAGTTCAAAAGTGAAAGGGCGTTATTATACTTATTATATAATATGATTTAAATGTGTAATTAAAAGCTACTAATGCAAGAGCAGGTGGTAGTCTAGAGTTACAGAGAACACTTCAAACAGAACACCTGAGCCTTAGACGATTGGTAGGTGTGACATTAGAATGCAGAAAGCGTAGAGCATTCTAGGTGAGGGCAGGAGCGAAAGTTCTAAAGAGAATGTAAAATGTGTGCTTGGAAAATAGGGTATAACAGAACAAATAAATGATTCCTTAGAACTCTGCATCTTAGAAACACTCCCTTTAAAAAAAAATATGGCCAGAATGGGTATCTTAAGAATACTTGCATGTGAGGAGACTCCTCCCCTGGTTTCACTTGCTAGAAAATGAGCTGAGGGACCAACAGGATTAGCTCATTTAGCCCAATGGGAAAGTGACAAAGATTGGCAGTTTCCTTAATCCCTCTTCTTGCAGGAGAAACACTTGTAAAATAGTTAGTGAAGAAGGCAGGGTGTCCTCCTGATGAAAACCTTCCCCAGTAAATCTATGTCGGAAAGATGGGGCCGGGCCCAGGAAAAGGTTCAGCTCATGATGCCTGCTCCTTCCACAGCTCCCTGAAGAATCACGTCCTTTCAGCGGATGCTTAAAAGAACCTTGCCTGGCTTGGGTGTAGTACAGAGAAAAGGTGCTCTAAGGGGAGGGTGAAAAATATCTAAAGAGCCAAGCCAAGGAGGAGAGCAGATGTATGGGCTGAATTGTATCCTTCTCCCACAAATTTATATGCTGACGTTCCAGCCCCCAGTACTCTCCGTACCTGTATTTGGAGATAGATAGTGTTTAAAGAGCTAATTAAGTTAAAATGAGGTCATTAGGGTGGGCCCTAATCCAATACGAGGTATCTTTATAAGAAGAGCAGATTAGGACAAAGACACACACAGAGGGAAGGCCATGTGAGGACAGACAGAGAAGATGGACGTTGACATACCAAGGAGAGAGGCCTCAGAAGAAACCGATTCTGTTGACACCCTGATCTTGGACTTCTGGCCTCCAGACTGTGAGAAAAAAAATTTCTGTTGTTTAAGCCACCAATTCTGTTGTACTTTATTATGGCAGCCCAGGCAAACTTATACAGCAGGATCTCCAAATGTGTCTTAGTATAGAATTTGATTACACCCATTGGGAGCAAAAAAGGAGGTAGGTTGGTCCAAGAGACTGATAAAGTCAAGTGCCTCCAAAAAGTTTCATTGTGTATCTGTACATTTGCCCAAGAGTTGCAGAGGAGAATGGCAAACACTTTTCTGAGTGCAGACTGAAATAAGACACCACCCTCTGAGGAGGGTGAATTTTAATGTCTGCTCACACTGAGCATATGACAAGCAGAAGACATATGCAATTGAAGGTACAAATTAAGAGGGAGCTAAATTGATCTGTATAAGGAATGGGAGGCCAGAAGACAAATTTTTATGTAGAGAGTCGGAAGTCTGGGATGCCAAGGCCAAAGCGGGGAGGGAGAGAAAGAGGGGAACCAGTGGTGACAGGTGGGGAGGTCATTTGCTGGAGGTTTGCGGTTGACCCTGCTGACACCATCTGAAATTTCCTAAGGAATTTCTCTATAGGGCTTGATGTGAGTGGATTTATTTTTGAGACTACTGAGAACTGTTGCATAGGTTGGCAAGTTTAATGCAGGCAAAAACAGAGACCGCTCTGGGGGATGACTCACAGCTTGACCTCAATAGTTAGGGTTATCTGGGAAGTAAGAGAGATTATGTTGCAATTTCATGAGGAATTGAGCAACATGGTGGATGTCGGGCAAATATGTGAACTTGATTCTGTACAAAGGTGAGATTCAGACATGGGCTTTGGAGATTGGCAACCTAACAGCTTCTCCGAGAACTCAACCCGTTTTGTGAGCCTGACCAGTGGGGTAGACTTAGCTGTCACAGGCAGCATGATCACTCCCCATGGGATGTCAGTCCTGCAGCAGATCTCACCCAAACTCAGTGGCCAGTGAGACAAAACCTTTTCCCTTCCTTATCACCCTTGCCTACCCTAAAAACAAAAATAAACATGTAAAAGTAAGAAAGAAGACCTCGTACACAATTGGCGTGGAGGAGGAATTGCTAATAACACATCCAGGGCTGTAGCATGTGCCACTCTTTACTATAGAGCCCTGCACAACCTTGAGCTGCTGGTCACTACAGGACATTGGTGGTGGTGCCCAGAAAAGGTGCATCCAACAGAGTAATGGTGATATCTGGCCATTGGCGGTGCCTGCCTGCACTGTGGGGTCTTCCATGACCTTCAGAGTAGCAGGGACCCCCAGCAGGAAAATAAGGTGACAAAGCAGAGATGATGAAGCAGGGCTAATCTGAGAATGACATTTGATTTGTAGTCACAGCATCTGGCTTCTTGGGTGCTCAAAGCAACTGTGAGCTTACCCTGCCTACCGGTCTGGGGAACAAGAATAGTAGACTGGGAGAGCCATAAATAGGTGTTGGGTAGCACCCTTGCCCAGTGAAAGTGAACTTCTTTTGAGCAAAAGTGAAACATCCTGTGGGGACTCCTGGAAATATTTGGGTGGGGTATGTGCTTTGCAAGGGGCTCCGGTCCTGTGTAATGCATGTGAGGCCAGGAGGCAGTGAGATTCCAGTTATTAATGTTAATGTGATCTCATTTTCTTCCATAGGCTTGTGTGGCCTGGGGAAATTTTGGTTCTATTGTGTGTAATGGGGGGCTTCTGATGTTTAAAAGCATAAGAGTTGATATAATAGAAGTAGTGTTTTAGAAAGATTAAATTCCAGTTTATGAGGAAAGAGAAATGACTTTAGCAGTAGGAAAACATTAGTTACATCGCTTTAAAAATTGAGGAAAAATATTCACAGTAGGTTTTGAACAAAGCTATCCCTTTTAACATGCTAATTTATATACATACCTCAAAGAAAAAGAAAAATGCTCAAAACTTTGGAATGACTCACAGAGGTCTACGAAACTACTGTTAATTAAGGTCCTCAGAAGTTCTTTCACTTGAAGCAAAGCCAACATAACTTGACTTCTAGTCTGTGCTGCACCTCTAAATAATTGCTAATGTCTTGTTTTCATGTATATATTGCCAACTTCATGTTCCTTCTGCTCATTCCTGAATCTTACCGTTTAAACACAGCTTACAATGCTTCTCTTCAAGCTGTATTAGTGGCAGGAAAAGACATCAGGCCAGCTCCGTCTGGATAGCACAGGACAAACAAAACAACTGGAGATTAGACCATGTAATCAGGCCTAAATACTTCTGTTTAACAATCTTAGACAAGTTACTGATTCTGTCTCTGTCTCATTTCTATTATGTGTAAAATAAAAAGGTCCCAATGATCCCCAAGTCTTTTTCCATCATAAAAGAATATGATTCTAGAAAAATAACTATATAATTACTTGAGAATCACTTTATTTTCCCATGTTGACTAAGTCCTCCTGTAATTTTCTTTCAAGCCAGATTGAAAAGATTCAGAATTTCTCTTTAACTAAAATTGCTCTATCTTTCAAAAAAAGGCAGACAGCAGCTTTAGCTTAGAAAAGGGAGCAGGAAGGAGGGTGAGGAGTAACTTCTGCCCAAATGAAAACTTCATTAGAGAAAATGAACTAATCAGTATGCTCGAAGGAAAAGTCATCTGTTCAGAAGAGCATAGCCTCTGCTGCTACATGCACTTAACATAATTTATATTATTATTAAAATTGCCACATAAATATATATATATACACATGTATATATATTTATATATTTGGAACACAGCTAATGGACCATACTTTACTACTTAATATCATTTCTATCAGGAATTACTAGCTATTGCGATATTACATTTGAATATGGATGAGATAACATATTCAAGCTAATATGTGCACTGTGGTGTTAGGAATAGGAAATAAACTTGTTAAACAGACCTTCTGCAAAGTTCCATATTCTGTGGTGAGTCAGTCAGTACATAATAGCAGGGTTGAAATATCAGTCCAAGTCTCATTCCACAACAATTTTTTTGCATCAGAAGAATATCCTAAATACTTCTATTTATCTAAGTTTAGACATATCTGAAGAAAAATTCAGTACACAGAAATGGGAATGCAAAATATTTATGAGCAGTTATTTGGTTTGTCAAATACCCAAATCCAGACCTTAAACAGCTTTAAGGTATGCTTTAAAAAAGAAGAAGGAGGAGGAGGAAAAGGGAGAGGAGGAGGAGGAAGAGGAGAAGGAAGAAGAAGAAGAAGAAGGAGAAGGAGAAGAAAAGAAAAGAAGGAAAGAAGGAAGGAAGGAAGGAAGGAAAGGAAGGAAAGGAAAAAGGAAGAAAAAAGGGCAGGAACAATCATAAAAGATACAGCTATTAAGAGACATCAGAGAGTTGTGGTATAAAAGAAGTGATTTAATCATAACTTAAATAGAGGATAAACTTTATTGAATGCAGAAAATAATTTTCTAAGTAATTTCCTATAATTTTAGTAAAAGAGAACTAATATTTATTGAAGACCACTATGGACTTGAATCTGTTTATTTAACACTAACCATCATCCAGTGATGTCAGTATTATAGTTCCTTTTAAAATGAAACATAACAGAGAATGATATGTGATAACCATTATAGGAAACCACACCTTAAGACTGGAAGGAGATATGGATACATGTGAACATAGGTAACAATGACAAATTGCTTACAAGTGGAACAAAAAAACAATCAAAATCTTAGGTTATGCATTTTTCTCCCATAAAATTAAGAAGTACTATAGACAATTAAAATAAGTAAAAGAGGCCAATGTTAAAAAGGTCTTTGGAATGACATTAAGCTGTTGTTACTAAAGAGAAAAACACAATAAAGTACCTGGAAAAGATCAGGCAAATATCATTCAATGAAAAGAGGAGGGATTAATTTTCTTCCCCCTCCTTATTTTCTCTATCTTTATTGAAGACGATCTTTTGTCCTGTGTATTATCAAAGAAATATTGGCTAGGCCACACAGACTGTGTTATTTTATTATGGCAAATGTGGCAAATTAAAGTAATGTTAATGGCAAAATGGAAGCCAATAGACCAGAGGCAGAGCATAAAACAAACTAAAAAAGACAACGGAAGTTAGAAGAATCACTTTCAAAAGTCTTTACAAAGTGTTAGTGAAGCAAATGTTTAAGTCAATTATATCAGTAATAGTGGAAGCAGACACATGTAGTCACAGCAAAAGTTTATATGGAAAATAGAACTTATCACACACACACACACACACAAAAGGTAGAGAAGAAGCAAAGAACTGTAAAGGAGAAAATAAGGTATGGTTTAATTTAACTAAAAGTTTTCTAATACTTAAGTGATTTATTTTTATTATACTATATAAGTATAATAATTTAGTTTATTCCTGATAACTCATTAGTGATAATAAAATTATTGTTTCTTTTTTATATTAGGAAATATATTTTTGGTTATTACACAGCAAATATTCTTGTAAAATAGATAAGCAAATACAGATAAGCAAAACCAGCTCTATATTAATCAGGCTAGGCTAGGTTGTGCCATGGTAACAAAAAATTCCCAAATCTCAGGGTCTTCAAACCAACCAACCAACCAAAAAGTTTTATTTTTCTTACTCATGCAATAGTGCCCATTGTGAAATATTATGTTAGGTTTCTTGGGTGGCCAAAGCAACAGAAATTTATTTTCTTATAAGTCTGGAAACTAGAAGTCCAAAATCAAGGTATTGGCAGGGTTGGTTTCTGGTGAGGCCTCTCTTCTTGACTTGTAGATGGCCTTCTCACTGTGTCCTCACAGTTGTGGCCTTTCTTCTGTGTTAAGTATGGAGAGAGAGAGAGAGAATGAGTCTGATTCTCTTGCACTTCTTATGAGGATACCAATTTTATCAGAGTAGAGCCCTGCCCTATGATCTTATTTAATTTTAATCACCTCCCTGGAGGCACTATCTCTAAAAAAGTCACATTTGGGGTTAGGACTTCAACTTATGCATTTGCGGGAGACAGAATTTAACCCATAACGGTTGGTTTGAAAGTCACATGACCATACCTAACTTCAAAGGGGAGGAAGAGATGCAGTCCTATTATGTTCCTCAAAAGGGAAAAACTGGAATATTGAAAAATATCCCAAATGACTATCATATTGTGTATAATTTTCTCTTGTATTATGGTTTTTATAACTAATCTAGTTAGTAATGCTGTGATAAAGATTACAATAAATCTAGTTATGATCTGTCACCACACAAAGACATTACATCACCATCGACTATATTCCCCACAGTGTACATTTCACACCCATGACTCATTTATTCTGCAACTGGAAGTTTGTGATCATTTGGAAATATATAGAAATATCAAATCACTCTGTTGTGTAATAGGAAATAACAATGTGTTGTAGGTCAATCACACTTCAAAAATAAACAAACAGAAAAAAAGATCAAATTTGTGGCTACCAGAGGTGAGGGGAGAGGAGGAATTGGATGAAGGCAGTCAAAAGTACAGTTATCCAGTTATAAGAACTAAGGTATAATGTCCAACATGATAAATATAATTAACACTGGGTTATGTTATTCATGAAAGTTGTTAAGAGAGTAAATCCTAAGAAGTCTCATGGCAAGGAGAAATTTTTTTTTCTATTTCTTTAATTTTGTATCAATATGAGATGATGGGTGTTCACTAAACTTATTGTAATAATCATTTCATGATGTATGTAAATCAAATCATTATGCTGTGTACCTTAAACTTACACAGTGCAGTATGTCAATTACCTCTCAATAAAACTGGAAGGAAAAAAACAACAACAAAAAAGAGAAATAAAGCATTAAGCTCTCTTTGCACATGTTTTAAAGTTGCAATTAATTAAATATAACATAAAATTTACCATTTTAATCATTTTAAGTGTATAGTTCAGTGGCATTAAGTACATTTACATTCTTCTGCCACAGGCAGCACTATCCATCTCCAGGTACTGAAACTCTGTACCCACTGAACTAACTTCCTTTTCTCCCCGCCTCCAGCCCATGGTAACAATTGTTCTACTTTTTGTCTCTACTCTAGGTGTCTCATATAAGAAGAATGATATAGTATTTGTTTTTTTGTAAGTAGCCCAAATAAAATTACTATAGAAAACTTTTCAAAGGATATTCTTCTAGTATGAATTCCACATGAAAAATTTTTAAAGTGGAATACATGTACCAAACAGTTTGGAACATTTTGAGCACTTTATTGTGTCCTGGCAAATATTTTTCCCGAAATATAGCATAGAATCACCCCAATTCCTTAAATCCCTGTGAAAATTAGACATTATTTAAGCATAAGAAGAGAAAGACAAGGAGGGAAAAGAGTTCAGGAAAATTTTTGCTAAGCATACTGTCAAAAAACACCATTTCATGGCTTTAATTTTTTAACCCTAAAACTTATTATTATCTTTTTGTTTGCATATAGTTTTGATGATATGGAAAATGTAGTCACTATTTTGGTTAACTTTCTTCTTAGAGAAGCATTTGCCATCCAATTACAGATATTTTACCCATTCTAAATTATTCACTACTTTGAGGTAGAACTCTAAATCCTAACACATACAAAAGTTTGTGAATATATATTGGCCAAAGATTCCATAAAAGGAATTGATATACCAGCACCGTATCCTGACAAAGTCCCAAAGATAAAGGTTAAAAAGTAGATGCAATGTTGTCTTTCTCTGAGCCTGTTTTTATCAGAAAGTCAGAAACTCACATGCCATCACCTGAAAGAGCACATCTGTAATATCAGCAAGAACGCACACTTTTTCCAAGAATAATGTTAGGATGTGACACATGAATAAACATCTCTGATCTTCATCATTGCATCTTTATCTTTTTAACCTCACCAGAGAGCTGAGTTAAAGGTGGACAGCCCCTGAAGAAGGTACAAGCTCATGAATCCACCGAGAGCTGAACTTCCTCCTGGCCCTCCTGTGCTGGGTAGACTTCAGCTGGATGTGAGCTCTTGCCTCAAGCTATTTACACCATGATCAGGCTAGTAATTAGCAAAATGTTTAATATAATATAGAAGCAATTAGGAGGTGATAACATGCAATTAAGATGTGTTTTCAGATTAAAGATTTTATAGTGCTCTTTTTCTTGAAAAGATAAAGTGCCTATCTCAAAATGTCAAACTGCAGTGATTTAATCTGAATTATTTTCAATTAATATGCATGTATTCTTGCGATGTGTTCACCGTTATTATTGACGTTGATAAATTAAGCTCATCCCAGCTGAATTTATCCTTGAGTCGCTCTATATTTCCTGAATGTCAGCTCTTCATTCGTATTTTTTTTCTTTGCCTACAAGCTGTGCGTGGTCTAACTATAAGTCCCTTGATTCATCCCTGGGATTACAGTGATGTGTCAGTCTGGAAGAACAATAATCTGAAAGGGCATTTTTATAAATAGAGTGTTAGAATATAATTGTTTGTCATGTCATTTCTCCTCTTGAAATTCCCTTGAGTCCTGTTGAAGTAATTTAGACAGCTAAGATGACAAGAGTCTTGAGACTGTACTTATAGAGTTGTCCAACACATCTTTAGCTTATTCTGCCTTTTGAGACCATCTCATCTGCAAAGTAGGAAATGCAAACATCAAATGAGTTTTGACTACAGTGTGGATTTAATTTGAGAGTTTACACAGCCCACTCTTCGTACAATACAAGCATTATGTCTCCTAATTCATCTGTACTTGTTGGAACAATGGCTATTAAATGCCATTTAAAATTAATTAGAAATTGTCACGAGTGAGCACAGCAGCTATTGAAGATAACTTAGAGGAATTAAATATTTAATGTGCAGGAGTTTTGTATTTTAGGTTTTTTTGGAAAAGACAATGTGCAGCTGAATGGGTTGGGAGTAAAATATTTAATTTTTAGTTAAGTTATTTCATATCAACTTCACTAATTGTAAATTAAGAATAGACTAATATTAACAATTATAGCAGTAACATATGTCATATAATATGGTGATAAAATTAGAAACAAATTTAATATTTCTTTCTAAAAAAATATACAGAAATGTCTCAAATTTGAGAATTAATATTTATCAAGAAGCACTTCAATTTACAATTAGTTTAACAATTAATATGGTATCTTTACAAAGTATGAATGAGTGTAATTTAAGAGGTAACAGTTCATAGAGTACTAAGTACACCTTATGCCATGATGAATTTATAAATACACTTATTGGATCTAGTAAATAAACATTATTTTAGGTTTAACTGAATTTTTTTACCTATCCAAGTTCGCTAAAATGAGGAAAATGAATGTTTTAACAAAAATTGTCATGTTTATAAGGAATTTAACATTCTTTACTTGGTAGGCTTTGTGAGTTTGACATTATCAATGATTGTGACCCATGATCTTCGAAGTAGGGTGCATCCACCTAGGAGAGCTAGACAATCCTTGAAGTATGTAAACAAAATATTCATTTAAATTATATTTACATTTCATGTAAAAATAAGAAACATATTGAACTTTCAATGTATAAATGACATCCCTGTCCTCACACTGTCCTGTGTCAAGGGCTCACACAAAGGCCGTATGTTATACACATGTGCAATGCATCCTAGGGCAAAAGGGAAGTTCACAGCTTAGAGGTATCAATGGAGGAATCATCAAGGCATTTGTTTGCTTTTGTTGTATTTCCATACAGTGCATAGTTAAGTGAATTTGTGGACTATGTCAGTTTTAATTAAGCTAGGCTTCAATATTGTCAAGTGACTTTATAAGATTCCTACAAAAAAGAAAGAAATACAGGGCTTCCCTGGTGGCACAGTGATTAAGAATCCACCTGCCAATGCAGGGGACATGGGTTCAATCCCTGGGCTGGGAAGATCCCACATGCCATGGAGCAACTAAGCCCATGTGTCACAACTACTGAGCCTGTGCTCTAGAGCCTGCAGGCTACAACTACTAAGTGCACATGCTGCAACTACTGAAGCTCACGTGCCTAGAGCCCATGCTCTGCAACAAGAGAAGCCACTGCAATGAGAAGCCCGTGCACCACGACAAAGAGCAGCCCCCGCTCACCACAACTAGAGAAAGCCCATGCGCAGCAACAAACACCCAACACAGCCAAAATAAATAAATAAATAATAAAATAAATCTTAAAAAAAGTACAGCTGAATATACTCATAATGCAAGTGCAAGTGAATTTAAACAAAAATCTTGTCATTATTGGAGATGGGATTGAAAAATTAGCATCCTGATTTTGTAAGAGGGGCCAATAATGCACTTCTTCCATTTGGGACTACTTGTCTTTGAGAAGTATCTTTTTCAGTGGTGGGAATCATTAAGCAGGTATCAAAATAAATTGACCTTAAAACCAGAGCTTTAAATAAATAGCTATATTTCAAATTATTGAACTAAAAAATTTTAAGTAATGAGTAATAAATAATTTTAAGTAGCAAATAATAACAAATGGCATCAAATATTGTTTGAGTGATAAAAATGACTTGCAACATTAATAAATAAAATAAAGTAGATATTTTAAAATTTTGTTTATTCTAGATGAATTTCATTCTGAATTTCAGAGTATCTTTTATGAGTTCATACAATGAAAATGCATAAACAACAATAAAAGATATTAGCTCAGTTAGATAAGTGTACATATTAAAACCAAATAGTCATTTTTGGAAGCATTTGGTCTAATCAGGCTAAGTAATGTTTGATCAAAAATGTTTATACACCGCTGTTGTAGACAGTGGGTCCTTTGCCCATTCAATATACTGAGGTATGTAAAGTGTGTTTAAGTGTACGTGAGCTTAAACACACAAACACACGTGTGTAAAAACGTATACTCCAGAACCCATATATAAGCATATGTAGAAATGTACTTTCATTCAATAGACCTTTATTAAACATTAAGATATGTACTAAGTACAAAATAGAAAATATGCAGTGGTTTTTGCCTTCACAGGAACCACAGTGTGAAATTCTCACATGGTTGCTGCAAAATTATTTGAAAGAAACTTGATGGAGAGAATGTCAATATAATAGTGAAAATTATGTATTAAAAAAGTATCTGATACTTATCCTATGGTAGAAAGTAAACACTTATTTTTTCTGTACAAATTATAATAATAAATTGTTTATATTATTTATAGTTATACAATACATTAATTATTATAAAAATATATATGAACACAAATATAGTTAGGCCCTATGCACTCTGCATCTTTGCAGGTCAAAAACTGTCATATTGATGATTTGTGTTCACTAAACTTCATGGAACAAAATTCCCCTTGATTTTATACAGCCCCCATTTCTTTCTAAGATTGTAAATACCTAGAACAATGCCTTGCCCATGGTAGGTGCACAATAAATATTTGTTGAATATTTATAAGCACCGTTATTAGCACAGTATTTCTAGCACATTGTTATTACCTAGTCATGCCAATCACCTTCTCTCACTCGCAACTTCTTTCTTAGAGAACCTATTGCTTGCTGGCCACAGCTGATTGACAGCTGACAAGCTGCCCAGTTTGATTCTCTCTCTCTCCAAAATGAGAAACTGGCAGTCCAGAGTAGGCAGGGGCAAAGCATCTAATTAAGCTTGGTGAGATCTCTTGGGACCCAGACCATGATGAGGATGTGAAGCACTTGGCAAATGCAGAATCTTAGGATGATTAAACATGGTTTTGTAAAAGTTGCTTTGAGAATTCTGATGAATAGTATCCTGGGTCTATCCAATTCACATAGACCTTAGGTCCATGCTTTGCACTGGACTAAGTGCAACGGCCAGTCCAGAGACAGAGAATGGGCATTAAGACTCTAGCTATTTGATTTTTACACTGTTGTCCTAGTGTAGGGATGTTTCTCTGTGGCTGATCAAATCAGACTACTTAAAAATTTGATTGAGCTTGTTTTCCAGTTTCAGAAAATTTCTCAGATATCCACAAAGGAATGTGGATAAATACTGTGATATGTGCATCTAATTTCTCAGTTCTCTCTGATTCTACAATGTACTTGGAGATAGTCTTGGGAAGACACACCAATTAACAAATTGTGTTGGCAAAAGATAAAGAATATTGCTCCATTTCAATGCTACCACTTAAGTAGATGTATTTATATATGTCATTTAAAATAATCAATATTAATTTTTCTAATATTAAAATTTTATGGATTTGGTAAAATAATCTCCTGAATCCAGTCTGATCAATAAAGCATCCCTTAAAATTCTAATAATTTTTTAATTGGCAAAATAGATTCTTTTAAGTTTATTCATGTCAATAAACAAGAATGTTTTATCTACAAATCATTTCACACATTTAATAGTTTATATTTTATATAAGTGCTTCAATAGAACATAACTTCTTGCCATTATATTATTATAAAACAAGAAAGCATATTTTGAGATTAATTTTTAGAAAATGTCCTATAAAGTTTAATCAATCTAAGCATAAGATGCTGTAGGAAAATTGCCATCACTTTTATCAGAGAAATAGCACCCAAACACTAAAAGCAGTTTCTAATATTTGTATAACTTGAGGATAATTTTTCAGCCACCTTCTTATATGGACCTGATCATAAAAAGAACACTCAGTCCTTAATTAGTATTCTGAATATTATCAAAATGATGAATAATCTACTGGTAGTCAGAATAGACGCATGATTTAACCTTATGTTTATTTGTTTTTAACCAGTCAATAAGGAGTTAAGTTCCTCTCCACACTAGTCAGTTTTCTTGACTCATTGCGGCTAAACAAAACAATGGGACGATAATACTTTTCTTAAAATAAATGTATTTATATAAATTACATATTTTTATAAATCCTTGAGAATATGCATGTTTTTAACCCATGTCAACAACTAAGCTAAGAATCTGCAATAGCCTTTTGAAATCTTCCTGATCAAATTTAATTCTACTGGGTGATATAAAGACCCCATTTACATTTCCAAAACTTTAAGGAAAATTGAAAGAAGAGTTTTAACAACTGTGCAGTTCAGTTACAATTATTTGCTAATAAAAGACTGATTTTATTTCAGAACAAGTAAAAATTACTGATAGCAACCATGCCCCCAACTAACACACAGACTTCATTATGTCCTACCTAGACGTATGCATGTGTTTATAAAATGTGAGCTTTCCGCTTTACAATACGTCGAATAACTAACTAATTTTGAAAATCCGATCTTAAAACCTAATTCAAGGGGAAAACCTCTCAACCTGACAAAAGGAATTATTGCCGGAGATTAAACTGCTTGATGCTCTTCATTGTTCTAGTGGAGTCAGGAGGGAATACTAATTGAGATGTGCCATGGATTCCGGTGTGTGTTCCATAGTGGTTCACAGGTTTCCTGGTGGTCCTTCCAACAGGAATAGCATACATGAGTGGAATAGATGGATCATTCTGAACCACAGTAGTTAAGCCATTGTTCTGTTTGGCACAAAAGGTAATGGTTGGTTGATTTGCTTTATTTCTGTGCTGTTCTGATTTTTCCCCCATACACCCTAATCTCTACCACTTCCTCTGTGAGTCATCAGCAGCTGGACCCAGTGAGACCACAGGAACCGGCTCCTGGAAAAGAGCTCTAATGGAGCTATTACTCAAGTTCAATTCTCTTTGAATCTGGTAAGAACTGCAAGTTACAGGAGATAGAAAAAAGAATTATTTTGCATTTTCTGCTTTGAAGAGCCTTCAAATCATGCTGACCTATTTATATTTCTCTGCAGACACATGATAGATGTATTTATCTCAATAGTTCTTATGAACAAATACAATTTAGATGAAAAAATAAGAATATTTTACACTATTAGCCACAGTAATTTAATTATTTCTGCTGGAGGTTTTTTTTTTGTTTATTGGTTTTGTTTTGTAGTAGTTTACTTTCTTTTGCAAATTACAAAAGCAACATGTTAGTACTTTTTTTCCCACATAGAATCTATCCAACCGTTTCTGCTAGTTTGCTTCTGATACAGTTACTATTATAACCTACATTAAACATAAACATCCCTTTTTTCTCACCACACAAGGGGATCTTGAATTAAACCTACAAAGAACAGCTTGATTTATAGTTGTTTTCTTTCCATCCTATTTGGAAAAAAAAAATCTTAGCATGAGATCAGGCTTTGATAAGAGGGAGTTCCCACAGTCTACTGGCAAAATCTCTAGTGTGTCTGACCTAGACATTAGGCTAGAGATTCTACTAAAGAGAAAGCTGTCAGGTACACCTGCAAATGTGGCTATGGTGCTGGGCTAGTTAAAACTCTGAATATGAGAGCCCATATCTCAGGCTTCTACTGTTACTTTACTCCTTAAGAAGAATCTCAGGTTCCTTCAAGTAAAACAAGATATTTAAAAATGCTAAAAAGTATTAAAGAAAGCTTACTGATTAATACATTTCTTCTACAGGTAGTATAAAGGAAATGTGCAGGACTTAATACACCCAGGGATGATAGTGGCTCTTCGTTGGCTAGCAGTATAAGGAAATAAGGTGAGATCTCTGAAAGCAATTGTGGACATAAAGTGTGTAGTCTTCGTGCTGGAGGCCCCTCTCCCCACTGTATTCTCTCTACCCATGTCTTCTTCCATCAGCTCTCACATGGTATCCCTTTGCTGCTGTCCCTGTATCTGTCTTTTCCCATCATGCCATGTGTTGACCGGAAGGTTCCATCTATTATATGCAACCCAGCCTTCATTCCACGAGGGTCATTTTTCCTGAAACTCTTTAAGCATCCTTCCCTTCCCTTCCATACTTTAATGGCAAAATGTTTCAAAAAAAATATAATGATTTGCCCTACTTAGAAATATCTTCAGCCAATAAAAGACTCCAAGAGTTTTAAAAAGGGCAGTATAATTCTCTCCCAATCTGTATTTAAAATCTATTTCCCCTGAAGGGGATTAAGTCTAAATTATTGGGTTGGTAAGAAAATGACTTTTTTAGCTTTAGTTATATTAGGAACTGGGAAGGTTTAAATATTGTATATGTTAGTATTAATCATTCTAAAAGTGTATTTTTAGTACCACAGAAAAGCCTACAAAAATGTAGTGTTACTTTTCTAGAGAATTTTAATGATCTCTATTTAAATTTTTAAAAAATCTTTGGGAAGCTGAGAACTATTAAGGGATTTAAAGGCTCAATATTTATTGATATAAATTCCATATCTGTCTTCAACAATGGGTGACTTTAAAAGCAACCACCTCAAGTCCTGAAAATAACTCTATTTTTTTTTAAATATATGTGTTCTACATTTTATGGCATTGCCAGATATTTTAAGACTCATAATTACATACTGGAAAATATTGCTATGCCTTTCTCAAAATGAGTGACATGGCAGACAAGCCCGGTTTCACCAGTTCAAATGCAAATTAATTTTTGGTTAGGAAAAAATAATTAAGATTTACTCATGTGTTTTGGAGAAATTCACCAAGTTTTATAGCATTCCATTGCAAATTAATTCCTGATTAATGCTCATTTGCTTTCATGCATGATCTCTGATACTAGGAACGCAATACTTTCCCCCATATGTTTTAGCTTTTATTCATACAGCATGGATTAGTTTTACATAATAAGATATCTGACAGTTTTCAATCTTTCGATATAATAAGAGGTTAGGATAAGCCGGAAAGCCTCCCAGTTATACTCAGTTTTAACAGATTTGTTTGTTTTACAATGGAAATGCTTTTTTTCTTTAAAATTTTGAGCTATTTACAATTGCTTGTTTTCTTATACTATCATAATGTTTACGATAACATTTGAAGTACTCTAGAAATATAAAGTGTCCTTAATGACCTTTGTCTTATGTGAGACACAAAACAGATCACAATGAGAAACTCCAAAAGAGATGCATATTTTGTAATCTGATGAATAATGGTGATAGAAAATGGCCATGTATTAATCATTAATTCCCTTTACTCATTACATACTCGTTTTCTCCATAAAGATTTGTTAACCATCTTTAAAACATAAGGCATTGTGCTAGGTAGTGTTTACTTAAACACCAGTGGATAATACTTCAGCTTTACAAAAATTTATTAATAAGAGAATAATCACCTTGATATTTGCTATAGAATTTTTTCTAAAATGTCACTTCTCCTCCTGAATAAGTTTGCAAATATTTCATTTCATTGAACCTCTGTACTCCAAGAAAACAGGAAGGAAAACTCTTCTAGTATCTTCTCCAAGCTCTCCCACCTCAAAGCTTTTGCCCATGCAGTTTTCCTAAACTAAAATGTCTTATCCCTTTACCTTTTCTTTATGTTCTAGCAACAGACAGTGTGCAGGAATTAAGTCTCAGTTTCTCACCCATGATGAAAATGATGATAAATTAAAACTGGAAAATAGGAGGGGCCCTAAGAAGCTATCTCTTCCTTCTAGTACTGTTTTGTAACTATTTCAGCAAAGTGCGGTTGAAGACCAGTGATGACTCCTTGGAATATATGCTCTTTGGTATCCACTCCACAGAGAACCAAGTATTGGCTCAAGCCATAGGCAAGTAGTTTGGTACTAATGGGTTCAGTGATGAGTTAGGGGGTAGTGTAGAAAATTGGAGCAGGAAATTTGAGTAATAGAGGGGAAAATGCTAGGAAACTTTCAGGTTACCACCAATGGGATGCTCTTGCCAGCACTGTCTGTAAAAACCTGCTTTACTTGGTACCAGCTGTGTTTTTTGGATGCTCAGGCATACTACAGAAAATATGAGCCTAAGGGATATTTGGTCAATAATGGATTTGTGGATGGAATTAATGTTGGAGACAATAACAACATAAGAATAAACTCATGGGGAAATTCCACATTTATTGCATTTTAGAAGGAATAGGACAGTTTTCCAAACATATTGAGATCTATTGGGAGAAAGAAATCATTTCAAAATGTGATAAAGATTCATTCCACCCACTACACACTTAGAATAAGAATGACATTATGGAATATGGAAGTATTACCTATGAGACTACAAGTTTCAACTTACAGCCATCTATAAAAATTTCAGTGTACATGAAGTCATATCATAAACCCAGGGAAATCGGAAAAGGTGTCTCACAGGAAGGAGCAGTAATGATGTAGTTCAAAGCTTGAATCTAAAGTCAGACAGGTCTGGGTTTAAATCCAAGCTCTACCTTTATTAGAAGTGTTACCATGGACAAATTACTTCACTTCTCTAATCTTCAGTTGCCTCACCTGTGCAATCACAACAATATTAGTCCTGGCCACATAAACTAGTAGTGACTATTCAGTGATTAGTTCAGTGCCTGTGATGAAGTTGTCACTACAGACAAATTATTATTACTGCTTCTCAGAGTTCCCACAGCAATTTATTAATATCATTGCAATGTCTATGTTGCATTATAGTTATTTATGTATTTAGCTTGTGGTTTCTGCTAAATTCTTGCTGCATCTTCTATCCACATCAGTTTCAACTTTGAACTAACACATTGCCTCAAAAACTGTCCTTCCCTGAAGATTTATTTGAAGTCATCAGAGTAATGTCACCAAGATGACAGCATGGGAGACCTCAGCCTCTCATCCCCAGATTTCAATCCAAATTAGTCTTCTCCAAGACACATTGTAATAAAACTGTTTAAGTCAAAGACAAAAAGCAAATTTTAAAAGCAACAAGAGAAAAAAAAACTATCTCATACAAATGAATCCCTCTATGGCTATCAGAAGATTTCTCAGTAGAGATCTGGCAGACCAGGAGAGAATAGGACATATTCTAAGTGCTGAAAGAAACTGGCAACCAAGAATAGTTAACGCAACAAAGATATCCTTCAATGAAGGCAAGATAAAGACTTTCCCTTAAAAAAAAAAAAAAGAAAGAAGGAAAGCTGAGTTCATCACCACTAGACTTCCCTTATAAGAAATGCTGAAAGAAGTTCTTCAAACTGTAACAAAAGGATGCTAATTAATACCATAAAAATGTATAAACATATACAACACACTGGTAAAGGTAAGTATATAGTCAGATTCAGAATACTCTAATAGTGTAATATGGCAGTATATTAACCACTTGAATATAAAAGTTAATGGCAAAAGTATGAAAATAGTTATAACTGTAATAATTTGTTAACAGATTCACAATACAAACAGATGTAAATTGTGAACTCAAAAATATAAAAGAGGGTGTAAAAGGGTAAAATTTTTGTGTGCAATCAAAGTTAAGTTGTTAGCACAACAGAGACATATCTATAAGAAGTTTTATGTAAGACCAATGGTAACCACAAAGCTAAAACCTACAATATGTTCACAAAAGCTAAAAGCGAAACAAAAGCATACCACCTATGGTAACCATGACAAAATTCAGAACCCAGAAATAAGCTCTCTCATATATGATTAATATATGGTGACAATGTATACAAGAATACTCAATTGGGAAAAGATTCTCTCTTCAATAAATGGAAAACCTGGATAAGCACATGCAGGAGAACAAAACTGGACCCTTATCTTATACCACTTATAAAAAATGGACACAAAATGAATGAATGAATTAATTAAACATAGGACCTAAAACTGGAAAACTCTTAGAAAAAAAGGGGGAAAAAGTTTCTTTACTTTGGCCTTGGCAATAATTTTTTTGGATATGACACCAAAAGCATAAGCAATAAAAGTAAAAATAAATAAGTGGAACTACATCAAACTGAAATTCATCTGCACAGCAAAAGAAACAATCAACAAAATGAAAAGGCAATCTACACAATGGAGAAAATAGGACCATATTTTCTCTGAGACTCTGGGTAGAATTCTTTTTTGCCTCTTCCTAGTTTCCAATGGTAACCATCAATCCTTGACATTCCTTGGTTTGAAGCTGCATCACTCCAATTCCTGCCTCTGTTATAACATGTTGCTCTTCTCATGTGTCTATGCCTTTGCTTATAAGGATACCACTATACTGGATTTAGGGCCCACCCTAATAAACTTCATCTTAATTTAATTACATCTGCCAATATCTTATTTCTAAATAAAGTTATATTCACAAGTACAAGAGCTTCAGATCCCAACATTTCTTTTCAGGGATACAATGGAACCCATAACAGACCCCTATTATATCGTGGGTAATAGTTAAGGCATGGAGGACACAGCAGTAAAAAAGACAAAGAAAGCAAGACTTGTAATGATAGAAATAACATCCATCTTTGTTTTGGGAAAGGAAGGTTTGGGCTCCATATCTACTCAGGAGTTCCTCCTTGCAGAATTTCTCCATCCCAGCCATATCTCATTTTTCAGATACACCAATGTTCTTTACAAATTCAGTTTCCTACCAGATTTGTAGATTATAAAAAAAAAATGGCTTTCTTCATAAATTCAGCTTAGTAGGTGATTATCCAATAGTGGATTAAACCTAAAAAGTATCAAGAACACATAACCATAAAATTCTCTTATATCTGTTTAACAGATGTGGAAACTCTACCCATCTTATTACTCTGATTGTATCACAACACTTGCTAGGCAGCAACAATGGTGTGCACAGGCCTCCAATTATAGAATTAGACATGGTCCTGACTCAGTTGGCATATTGCCAAATTGGACAAAGACGATGCAAACAAACATTAGGAAGAGGTGAGTAATAATAGGGAAGAAAATTCAATGAATTACTGTTTGTTTCCAGTATTATTCATATTATAAATGTTGAAATTCTGAGAGAGTTAAATGGAAAAAAATGAAAAATCATATTTAGATCATTAGAGGAAATTAATACATACTTCCTAGAACATTTCAAGAAATTTACAGGAAAAACTAATTTCTCCCTAATCACCTTTCAGTACCGTACCCTTTTTTGTGTGTTGTTGCTTGGTTTTATGGGTTTTATGTGTGGATATGTGCATTGTTTTAAAGAAAAAAATAATAATAATGCCATTATTGTATACAATTTACAACTTGTTTTTCACTAGCAGTTCTATCACATGCTGAGAATGATATGTTAAGATCACCAGTAGTTTTGAATTTATCAATTTATCCTATTGAATCTGTCAGGTTTTGTTTTTTATATTTTGAGACTACCTTATTAGTTGCATACATATTTAGGATCATTATAACTTTTCAGTAGATTAACAATATAAAATCATATGATTTCATCAGATAAAATATCTGTCTCTAGTCCTACTAATACCTCTTGCTTTAAAAATTATTTTGTCTGATATAAGGAAACAATCAATTTTATTTTAGCTAATGTTTTATATTTTCTTCACCATGCTATTTCTTTCAAACTTTTTGGTTTTTTCTATTTAAGGATGTCTATTATAAACAGTATACAAATGAGGCATTTTTTTTTAAGAGGGGACAATTTAATTAATTTATTTTTTTTTATGGCATACATGCTATGTTTATTTATTTATTTATTTATTTATTTATTTATTTATTTGGTTGCACCAGGTCTTAGTTGCAGCAAGAGGGCTCCTTAGTTGCAGCTCGCCAGCTCCTTAGTTGTGGTATGTAAACTCTTAGTTGCAGCATGCATGTGAAATCTAATTCCCTGACCAGGGATCAAAATTGGGAGCACAGAGTCTTAACCACTGCACCACCAGGGAAGTCCCACAAATGAATTTTGTTTTTATTTTATCTACCCTTATAATTTTTAAAAATCAAGTATTATATATCTAATGTGATAATAATTACCATTAATCATACCCTTTTAGTATTTGTTTTGTATTTCTCCCACCTAATTTTTTTTAAAGTCTGTGATTTTTTTCCATTAAACTTTTTATTTGGAGGTAATTGTAGATCCATGTGCATTATAAAAAACAATATAGAGGGATCACATGTACCCTTTACCCTTGTTACAATGATAATATCTTGCAAAACTATAATACAGTATAACCACAAGGATACTGACATTGATATAGTCAAGATAGAAAACCTTTCCATTACAACCAGGATCCCTCGCATTGCTCTTTTATAGCCACACCAACTTCCCATATATTTCCACCCCTTCCTTAAACCCTGACAACCATAATATGTTCTCCATTTCCATAATTTTGTCATATAAAAATGTTATATAAATAAAATAATGTAATATCATGTAGTCTTTTGAGACCGGCTTTTTTCACTCAGCATAATTCTCTGAATATTTATCCAATTTATTTAATGTATCAATAGTTTCTCTTTATTCCTGAATAATATTCCTAGGTATGGAGATACTGCAATTTGTTTAACCATTCACCTGTTGAAGGACATCTATGCTATTTCCAAATTGAGGCTATATATGATCATGTACAAGTGTTTATGTAAATACGTTTTTTATTTCTCTGGAATAAATACTCAGAAATATGCAGTTGATCTTTGAATAACATGGGGGTTAGGAGCAGCAACCCTCTGTGCAGTCAAAAATCCACTTATAATTTACAGTCGGCACTCTATTTCGAAGTCTTCCATATCCATGGTTCCACATTCACAGATTCAACCAACTGTGGATTGTGTGGTATTTATTATTGAAAAAAATCTGAATGTAAGTGGACCCTCAGAGTTCAAACATGTGTTGTTCAAGGGTCAATTGTAATTGCTGGTCATATTATAGTTGCACATTTAGTTTTTATATATTTTTTAAAACTGCCAAGCTGTTTTCCAAAGCAGTTGTACCACTTTACATTCTCTCCAGTAATCTGGTGATCCAGTTTCTCTGCATCCTCAGTAGCATTTGGTTATGTCACTTTACCTTTTTTCAGTTTTAGCCATTTTGATAGGTGTGTAGTGAAATCTCATTGTGGTTTTAATTTGCTTTGCCTAATGGCTGTGATGTTGAATATCTTTTCATGTGCTTTTTTTGCCATCAGTATACTTTCTTCAGTGAAATGTACCTTTATGTTTTTCCCCGCTTATAATTGGACTGCTTTTATTTTTACTTTTGAGTTTTGAGAATTCTTCATGTGTTCTGGATATTAATCTTTTGTTTGCATGTGTGATTTGCAAATATTTTCTCCCACTTGGTAACTTGACTTTTTATTCTCTTCACAGGCTGCCACAAAGCAAAGTCATAAGTTTTGATCAAGTCCAATTTGTAATTTTTTTTCCTCTTATAGATCATGCTTTGGTGTTAATTTCAAGAACTCTCTGATTAATCCTACATCCCAAATATCTTCTGGAAACAAATTTTTCTAGTTTTCCTTCATCTAGGAAATTCTTAATTTGTCCTTCACGTCTAAAGAATATTTTCACTGGATATAAGAATCTAGGTTGACAGTTTTCATAGAGCATTAAAAGCTTTTCTCTTTATAGTTTAGTTTTATAAATGTCTATTGACATTTCTTCAAGCTCACTGATTCTTACTGTGTCCAGTCAATTGATAAACCCATCAAAAGCATTCCTCATTTACGTTACAGTGCTTTTGATTTTAGGCATTTCCTTTTTTATTCTTTCTTAGAATTTGCATCTTTCTGCTTATATATTCCATTTGTTGTTTCACAAATGGACTATTGCATATAATTAGCTATTACATGGAACAGATGATGTCCACTTTTTCCACTAGAGCCCTTGTCATATTAATAATCATAGTTGTTTTAAATTCTCAGTCTGATAAAGACAACATCTCTGTCATAGCTGAGTCTAGTTCTAATGCTTGTTCTGTCTCTTCAAACTTTGCTCCCTTTTCATATGCACTGTCATTTTTTGTTGAAAACTGGACATGATGTAGTGGGGGAAAGGAATTGCAATAAATGGGTCTTTAATATGAAGTGTTTTGTTTATCCGGATAGAAGTAAGTCTGTACTTACTGTTTACCAGAGCCATAGGTGTCAAAGGCAAAAATTCAGGTGTCCTTGTTTTTCTCTCCCTTATTGTCTTTGGTTTTCCCTAGGCATGATCCTAAACATTTAAAATGACTTACCCTACTTTGTGGCTAGCTTTTTCACTCCCTTAGAGTTATCATGTAATCAATGGAAGTTGTTTTTTTCTTTTTATTTTATTTTAACGTAGTTCACTTATCAAGACTTCCTTTATAGTTAGTGCCTTTTGTGTCCTATTTAAATATTCTATCTCTGGGTTCATGATGGGATATTACTATACTCTATTTTGAGTGCTTTATTTTTTTTCCATTTATGTTTAGTTCTACTATCTGCTCAGAATTGGTTTCTGTGTGTGGTATGAAATAGTAATCAAACTTTGTATTATTTTTATGTGGAAAATCTCTATAATTTATTCTCCAAAATGGGACACTCTGAGAGTGAAAAAGAATGCAAAAAATGATTACATTGGGCCAAAACCATCCCCCACAATATATTGAAAATCCTCTCCTTTCTCATTTCTTAGCAGCACCACATTTGTCATAAGTCACATGTTTGATATGTGTGATTCTGGCTCATACTTATCTGTCTATCTTTGTGCCAATATTATCCTATATGATAATATCATCCCTATAATAAGCCTTGATACTCTAGTGTTTAATCTTCAAGTGTTTCTTGGCTATTCTTGACTCTTTACTTACAAATTTCACAATTGGTTTGTTAAATCCAACAAAAAAATCTTTTAGTAACTTTGTGAGGTGTGCTGATTTTATATGTAAAATTTGGAAATATTTATATCTGAATAATGTTGAGGCTGCAGATTCATAAGTGTGGCATATCTCTTCATTTGTCTGGGTTTTATTTAATTTCACTTCATAATGCTTTATAATATTCTGATTTTTTCATATCTGTGTTAAATTTATTCTTGAGGATCTTATATTTTTACTATCACTGAAAATTAGAGAAATGTTATCTTTTCAAAACTTTTCAAAACTGTTTTCTACTTGTTGCTATTGCATGCAAATTGACTTGTGTTCATTGACTTCCTTTTAGTAATATTAAGTTATTTATGTGTAGAGGATTTTGTATTTGTTTGCATAAATAATTATTTCACTTGTGTATAATCAATGTTCTGTTTCTCCCCCCCTGCTATTTTTTTCTGCTTGTTATTTTGCACTATCTTGGTATTCTGTAATTTGTAGGTGAAGATAGCATTTCCACTGTTATACATATTAATAAATAAATTCTAAGAAATTAAATGGTTTTTGTCTAAGATCACTGAGGTGATGAACATCTCTCTAGTGTTTTCCACTGTACTACCTCAGCTCTGTCAACCATGATTGCATTCTTAGAAAATTAGAAAGATGTGAAAATGAGCAGTTAACATACTGGATTGTAACACCTCACTACACCTACCACCACAACTACCACCATCCCTATAGGGGAAACTGGGGATAAATAATGTCATTTTCAGTGACTTTATATTTTGCTTTATTTCTCCTATCCTGACCTTTCTGAATGAAACTAGATTTAGCCAAACTGGAATTCCCAAAATGAACCAGCACTGTGACACACTGCATTTGAACTCTTTTGGTGTTAGAAGTTAATATCAATACTCTAGTTTTTTAGCTAGTTTTAACAGTTCAAAATTATCATTTTTTTGAGTCAAAATTTACCTCCTTGTAATTTTTTTCCTGAGAGAATGCCATGACATAGAGAAAAGATATTAGTCTTCGGAATTCAAAATCATGTAGCTCACAGTGGCGTCTACATTTGGTGGGCCTGTTAACAGAAGCTCAGGCACATGTGGATCCTGTCTGATTCCTGGGTGTATGGGACTGCCTCTCAGACTTTATTCTGAGGGTTTGGGGACAAGAGTCTGTTTCAGGGTCTGCAGTTGGGTCTACAGACAGTTAGGCTGTTATCAGGTGTATGGATGGTGTGGCTCCTGCCAAATCCCTTAGAGGGCTCCTGCCAGGTCACTGGGTAAGTCCAGGGGCAGGTGGAATTCGCCCTGAATGAGTCTCAGGGCTGCTTTAGAATTAAGAGCCCAGACCTGGCTCTAGAGGCACAGACATGAAGGTCTCCCACCATGTCCCTAGGTGGGCAGGACCACTTCCTGATCACAGCTTGGAGAACCTGGAGCCAAATTAAAAGACCATTTCAGGATTCACAGTCAGATCAAGGTTAGTGGGCTCACCTCCAAGGACACTTATGGGTGTTCCTTCTGGTGGGTCTCTGTGTGGACAGAACAGTTCATGGACCATAGCTGGGAGGTGCTAGAGCTGAGCCACAAGGCCATTTCAGGATCTGCTGTCAGATGGAGGTCGGTTGGCTTGCTTTCAGAGCCACAAACAAGCATGTCTCTCTATAGCCCCCAGGCTGGCAAGACTGCTCCTGGACTGTGGCAAGGAGAGACTAGAGCACAGTTACAGGGCCATTTCAGAATGGAAATTTAGACTGAGTTTGGCAGGCTTGCCTCAAGGGACTTCCAGTCCCTTCACAGCTGAGTGGGCTGGGGCCAGATTATGGAGACACTTCATGGTCCATAGCCTGGGCCAAAGACTGTGGATCTATTGCCTGAGGAATGGGTAAGCATGACTCCACTTGGGTCCCTTGGTATATGACGCTGATGGTAAGACCGAGGCCAAATGAGGTTGTATTTTAGTCCACAGGGGAATGGAGCCGTTTCCCTCTTTGTAACTGGGACCTCCCATTTGGGCACAGGTTTGCCTTCTGAAAGATCCGTTCTTGGTCTTGGACCCAACTGAGTTTGACAGTCTCCTATCTAGATCCCAAAGTTCTCATGAAGGCACATTTCTTCTGTCAATGGCTGCCAGATTAGTCTTGTTGAGAGGGGGTATGAGTGAGGGATCTTCTCCTATTCCATCATCTTGCTGACATCACTCCCTCTCAAGAAAAATTAAATGCATGTTAGTAAGTGAAAGAAGCCAACATAAAAACTACATACTGTATGATTCCAACTATATGACATTCTGGAAATGGCAAAACTATGGAGATAGTAAAAATATCAGGGGGTAAAAATTGCCAAGGGTTAGAGGAGAGGGAGGGATAAGTAGCACAGAGGATTTTTAGGGCAGTGAAACTACCTTGTATGATACTATAATGGTGGAGACGTCATTATATATGTTTATCCAAACCTAGAATGTACACACAGGGAGTGAATCCTGATATAAATTATGGACCCTGGATGATAATGATATGTCAATGTAGGTTCATCAATTGTAGCAAATGAACCACTCCGATGGGGAATGATGATAGTGGGAGAGGCTATAAATTTGTTTGGTTAGGGGAATATGGGAAACTCTGTACCTTCATTTTTGCTGTGAACCTAAAACTTCTCTAAAAAATATCTAGTCCAAAAGGTCTATTAAAGATCATCTAGTCCAAAAGTTTATATACAATGTTTTTCCCATTGGTCATGATAATATATTGGAAAAAAATGAAATAAATGTCTTAATATTAAATCACCCTTGCATTTGTTTTGTTTTGGTTTGGTTTTTGGTTTTTTTTTTTTTTTTCTTTTACAAAGCCCAATTAGACAATGCTGAAGCAATGGTACCTTAATATATTGATGAGTTCAGATTATGTCTTTAGTTCCTAGCCATTTTACCCAACAGTTGCTTTTCAGATTCACTTTGTTTTCCTGGGCAAAGAATCAAATTATCAATCAGTACAAAATCTGACTCCTCATTCTTAATATTTATGCAGTTTCTTTATTTTCATAAATAATTTTATTGGTTAGAAACTTTAGAAACCATAACATAATAGTAGTTATAATAGTGGGATTTTCCTGTCTTTTGCTTTAGTAGAATTCCTTCACACCTGTTAATATTTCAAATTTTTTAATGTTTATTATATGTAATTTTGCACCATAGTGTTTTTGAACTCTCCTCCTTATATTTTATCAGTTTAGCCTTGAAAACAAATGAGTAAGTTTAATTTGTAAAATAACTTCTCAAAGAGTTTAAATAGAAAAAACCTGGTTCTTGAATATTTGAAAGGACTCAGTGGTGAAATTCTTTGTTCATTGCCTCCTGGTGGGTTGTTGTTTTGTTTTTGTCAATTCTACCTAGTAAGGATTTTTTAAAATCCCTTATTGAAGATTTATAGTATCTATATTATGCTATACATATGGTACTTTACCACAATTCTCACATTCACTTAGTGTGTGGGCATGGTTTTTCACCAGAGGGATGCCAACTCTACTGGGATGAGAAAGTGCCTCTTCTCCGTATCACAGACAGAAAGTCCCCATTCCCTGTCCTCTTGCTGAAGAGGTGGTCTCACTGCTATCGTAGCACTACATGTTTCACTTAGTATCAGAAGCTTGGAAGTACCAAGAAAATAAAGGCAGTAATATTGCACAAAATACAAAAATCGGGTAGGACACCAACTCAAGGGCCCTACAACCAAGCTGAGGAACAGTGGAAAAAAGGTAGCTTTGACAGGCTAGACTAGCAATTAATTGGTTGCAAAAGAACACTCATGTTGTAACTGACATTTATTAATCTGAGCTCCATGATCCTACTCTCACACTCCATGATCCTAGGGTTGGGGCACTGAATACGTGCTTGCCTTACCAGCTTTCTGCAGGCACTCATATTTCCAAAGGTCTTATTTGACGAGCAGTTCTTCTGAGTCATCTTAAGAGTGACCTCTATTTTATTGTGTAATAAAAACAGTGACTTAATTGTGTTTGCAATTCTTGCAAGGCCAGTATTTACAATAAAATACCTTTTGTTTCTATTTCCCTCTCCTCTCTGTTGAAGCGTCTTTTTGATTACTGATAAGGGGAACCTTAAAACTTGGGGCAGAAGGCTCTTCAAAAACTATATGGAGGGGTAGAGCCTTTGAGTGGGCATCAGACTGAGCTCATAACAGGCTCTTCCCCAGCTGTGAAAAATCTGAAAGTGACTGAATGTTGAAAGGAAAGAAACTCTGAGTGTCAAGTCTTGAGGATTAAGGTCATCGTGAACAAGGATACATCCTAAGGGAATCACCCCTGCCTGTGTGACAACTCTGGATCACCCCAGTTCCCAAATTTCACCTTCGACACCTGAATGCAGCTGGTGAACCAGAAGAGAAAAAGTCCCACATATGGGTGCCACACACATACAGCTGCATATGCTACTGCACTCCGTTGAAGAACAGTAAGCATGCTTATCAACTCCAGTTAGCTGACATTTAGCTGAATATAAACGATGAACTCTTATACCACTCTATTTACTCCCTTCAATCTCCGCTCATTCTGTACTAAAATGCACTGCTAATTTGGCTTCTGCCAACGATAGCAGATATGGCCTAGGAAGTAGAAGCCCCAAAATGTAATACTGATTAATGGAAACATCCTGTGGCCAGAAGTCCCAGAAATTAACACAAGCAAGTGAGGGTTCTGATTTTCCTAACTACGAAATGACTAATTATAAGGATCGACATGTCAACAAATTCTTATCAAACTGATAAATAAGGAAATGAAAATGCATTCTTCTCTTCATCCAATTAGGGTATTTTATTTTAGTTAAAATTTTGATATGATCATTTGTAGCTAGAAGGGAAATAACAGACCAGGCGGGGAATCATTTTACGGAAGAAGTTATTTTCTTTACTAGCAAAATATTTCTGAAATCTTTGCTGGTTATAGCCAGAGCAAGCTTAACAAAGATCATGTTGATTAAAAGTCCCTTTGGTTTATCCCAGATTACTTTTCAAGATCTAGTACTTTACTCCCCTTATTATTTCCTCTTTACCATGTTTTCCCTCATTTTAAATTCTCCATTGAGACTGCTTACCAAGTCGATTATCCCCAAACTCTCACTTTATAAGTTAAAAAAATTGTATATTCAATAACCCTAGAACAAATATAATTTATAAAAATAATAATTTGCAGTTCCAGCTCTTTGGAGGGATTATTCTCCCTCCTCTGTGAATGTGTCTAATGAGAGAATGTGTATCAGGAGGGGAATATACCGTCTGGGTTCCCAGATTGCTTGCCCTATTTTGCATTATTATTTTCTTAAAGTTGCAATTAGTATTAGCCTTAAGAAATGAATGAAAATTGGCGATGAATGAAAAAGTTAATAGATGTTAGTATTGTAATTAGCAAGGGTCTGATCTTGCAAGAGCAGTTTTACAACTGCAGTCTTTGGAGGACACACAAGTCTCCAGCCTGTCTGCCTGGAGCTTTGTGCCACATGTGAGGGAAGGGTTTCAGTGGAGGAAGGATGAATTCCCCTCCTCTGCCACTTATGATGATAGGGATGCAAGGAAATGATATGAAGTCTGAGCCTCATTCAGCCTCACAGACATAGTCTATTTTTCCCCCAGACAAGTGAGAACAGAATACAGGAGAAGTTTAAATGGGCTGTGGGAGCAGACATAATGTAATCGAGATGATGTTTTTATCACAAGACAAAAAAATGGGGCTGCTAGAAAAGAAACATCTAAATAAGTTGTTGGAAAAGAGTTATCTCCTTATTTGGAGAAGTAACAACTTGAATTTCCCTTTGTGTATTTTTTCTACCATTTGCCAAGAGGGTAACTTTTTCCTAGCGTCAGTCCTCTAAGTGGCACAAGAAACAAAGTTTAAAGTAAAAAGTACTGGAAAATAAGTCTAGAGAAAAAGGTACAGAGGACTGGGAATAAATAATATCTTTAAATTTGTTCTGAGATAAGTTTGAACACAAAAAATATTTAAAATATTTTAAAATATTTAAAACTAAAAACACAGCATTGGTAACGGTGCCAAGAAATGACATCTCTTGTGTATTGCTTGTGGGCATGTAAATTGTTAAAAATGTTCATGGAGAGCCATGTGGCAGGGCTACAAATGTAAAGTATTAAACACAAGAGTGTTGTTTGACCCTGTAATTACAGTACAAAATAATCTACCATAAGGAAACAGACATGACTAAAATTATGTATGTAAAACATATGGATGTTCTTTCCAACACTGCCTAGAATTAAAAAAAAAAAAAAAGAAAGAAGAAAGAAAGAAGAAAGAAAAACAGAACAAATACAATAACCAGTAATTAGGGATAGGCTAAAGAAATTATGATGCATCAATAAAATGGAATACTCTGCACTATTTTTAATAAAGGAGTTTAAATACACGGAATTTATGCAAAGGAAAAATAAAATTGTAGAGGAAGAGAGCCTTTCTGATTAACACAGAAAGTAATTTTTACTACATTAAAATTAAAAATATTTGCCTGCAGAAATGGAAATGCACAGCATCAATAAAGAAATGGCAATCTGGGGAAGACATTGTAACACATATGACAGGCAAAATATAGTGATTTACTTAACATGTAAAGAGCTCTTGTAAATCAATACCCAAAACAATAAATACCCAACAGTAAAATGAGAAGTGTTCATAAACAGCCAATTTTCAGATAAAGAAATGCAAGTTGTCAGTAAGGATTCTTCACCTTATGATTTTAAAATTTTAGTTAAAACAATGAAGTACCACTCTATCCCCTATTATAATGTCAGAGATGTTTTTTTAAGTGATAGTGTACAGCGTAGTGAAGGTAAAAGAACATTGCATGGCTTCATTCCATTTTTATGGGTACGGAAAATGGCAACATCATTGAAGATCTACGTGGTGATAGTTGTAAAAATTTTATTTTATTTTATTTATTATTTTTAAACAGAGGGCTTTCTTTTCAGAAACTCCAGTTCTCTTAGACTTTGGACCTATCATTTGACAGCAATGTCAGATCTGCACTGGTATTCAGCAGGCTCTGTTTCCTGCATACAGAACTGACTTTTATGTAAAAACTCAATTTTAAAACACTCTAATGGCTGACTATTCACTTTTTTATTCTTTTGAGGGAGGGATTTGGTTTGGTAAAAAGAACAATTTTTGTACACTTTTGTGAAGATACAAACTTTGACAAAGCATTTAAGACAAGCTTGTGACAATACAGTGTTGATTTTGCTTTTAAATTTTTTGTAAGTTATTTTAGAAAAATACATTGAAATGTGTTTATATTTTTATTCCACAATAGCATTTCTAGATATTTATCTTGCAGAAATATTTACACATAGCTTAGATTTATATGCAAGAATATTGACTGCAACATTGTTACAAAAGCTAAAGATCAAAAATAAGCTAACAGTATACTTAAGCAAATTTTAGTACCTCCTTTCAATGTGATACTACACTGCCATCAAAAAGAAGGAAATAGATCTATATTGCCAATGTTTGATCCTTTGAGGGACTGTAAACAAATGGATTATTAATGAAAAAATGTCCAAACTCTGTGTAAAGATTGGAAAATATACACAAGATAAAAAATCCAGTAATCGCACTCTTGGGCATGTACCCAAAGAAAACCATAATCCCAAAAGAAACATGTACCATAATGTTTATTGCAGCACTATTTACAATAGCCAGGACATGGAAGCAACCTAAATGCCCATCAACAGATGAATGGATAAAGAAGATGTGGCATATATATACAATGGAATATTACTCAGCTATAAAAAGGGATGAGATGGAGCTATATGTAATGAGGTGGATAGAACTACAGTCTGTCATACAGAGTGAAGTAAGTCGGAAAGAGAAAGACAAATATTATATGCTAACTCACATATACGGAATCTAAAAATGGTACTGATGAACTCAGTGACAAGAACAAGGAAGCAGATACAGAGAATGGACTGGAGAACTCGAGGTTTGGGAGGGGGCGGGGGGTGAAGGGGAAGCTGAGACGAAGTGAGAGAGTAGCACAGACATATATATACTACCAACTGTAAAATAGATAGCCAGTGAGAAGTTGTTGTATAACAAAGGGAGTCCAACTCGAGGATGGAAGATGCCTTAGAGGACTGGGGCGGGGAGGGTGGGGGGGACTCGAGGGGGGAGTCAAGGAAGGGAGGGAATACGGGGATATGTGTATAAAAACAGTTGATTGAACTTAGTGTACCCCCCCAAAAAAAAAAAACAAAAAGCCTGAGATGGGAGGAGGATGAATTTTTCACTCTACACAATTTTGTTCTGTGTAATGTTTTTCTACCATGACCACGAAAGTATTTTTCAACATAAACTTTATAATTAATAATTTATAAATATATAAGAAAATATACTTAATATGTTAAGTGTAAAATTCATTTCCCAGCAAAATCCTTTTTTCTTGAAATATACATTATATTATCTATTTTATTATATATTATGCTTTATCACATATGACATTAAATTATATATTATAATGTGTATTATATTGTACAGAAAAATTGAAACAGTTATAACAATGTTAATAATGATTATCATCACTGGTGGAGTTATGAGTGAATTTTTGTGTGTTTTTCTCTTTATAGTCTAGGTTTTATTTATCTTTATAATAAAATAAACATTTATTTGTATTGAAGCTATTGGTAGATGCTTACCTGACCAGTACTGGCATTTTTAATACAGTAATTCAAGACTTCTTTCATTTCAAGGAATTTTTTTTGCATTATATATTAAAATATTTCTTCTGTTTCAATAGTTTGGATTATTTTCAATCTTCATTTATGTATATATTACTATCTTTTCCCTCTCTTTTATAAATATAACTTTTCCTAAGACATTTTAGCTCCTTTTAAATTTTTATTTAAATTTGGTTACTTTTAAAAATTCTTCTTGTATCTTGCTATATTTTACATAATTCCTATTTTTCTTTGTTTTCCTGTATTCTTAAAACATTTATTTTCTATAATTCTTTTGTTATTTCCTCTTCTTTTGGGAATTCTGGCAGACCATTTTTTTTAAACTCTTTATTGGAATATAATTGCTTTACACTTTTGTACCAGCTTTTGAGGAACACCAAAGTGGATCAGCTGTATTTATACATATATCCCCATATCCCCTCCCTCCCATGACTCCCTCCCACCCTCCCTGTCCTGGTTCTCCAAATCATCACCCATCATTGACTTAATCTCCCTTTATTATACAGCAACTTCCCATTACCTATCTATTTTACTAGTTGATAGTGTATATATGTCTATGCTACTCTCTCACTTAATCCCAGCTTCCCCTTTGTCCCAGATTCCCCTTTGCCCCCCATGCCCCTAACCCCATGTCCTCCAGTCCATTCTCTGCATCTGCATCCTTAATCTTGCCCTGTCACTGGGTTCATCAGTACCTTTTTTGTTTTTGTTTTTTTTTAGATTCCGTATATATAAGGTAGCATACAGTATTCAGTATTTGTTTTTCTCTTTTTGGCTTACTTCACTCTGTATGACAGACTCTAGGTCTATCCACCTCATTACATATAGCTCCATTTCATTCCTTTTTATAGCTGAGTAATAGTCCATTTTATATATATATATATATATATGCCACATCTTCTTTATCCACTCATCTGTTGATGGGCATTTAGGTTGCTTCCATGTCCTGGCTATTGTAAATAGTACTGCAGTGAACATTATGCTACAAGTTACTTTTTGGATTATGGTTTTCTCTGGGTACATGCCCAAGAGTGGGATTACTGGATTATACGGTAGTTCTATCTTTAGTTCTTTAAGGAACCTCCAAACTGTTTTCCATAGTGGCTGTACCAACTTACATTCCCACCAACAGTGCAGGAGAGTTCCCTTTTCTCCACACCCTCTCCAACATTGATTGTGTCTAGATGTTTTGCTGATGGCCATTCTGACCAGTGTAAGGTGATACCTCATTGGCTTTGACTTGCATTTCTCTGATGATTAGTGATGTTGAGCATCTTTTCATGTGTTTGTTGGCCATCTATATGTCTTCTTTGGAGAAATGTCTATTTAGGTCTTCTGCCCATTTGTGGATTGGGTTATTTGCTTTTTAGGTATTAAGCTGCATGAGCTGCTGGTATATTTTGGAGATTAATCCTTTTTCCGTTGCTTCGTTGGGAAGTATTTTCTCCCATTCTGAGGTTGCCTTCTTGTCTTGTTTATGGTTACTTTCGCTGTGCAAAAGCTTTTAAGTTTCATGAGGTCCCATTTGTTTATTCTTGATTTTATTTCCATGATTCTAGAAGGTGTGTCAAAAAGGATCTTACTTTGATGTATGGCATAGAGTGTTCTGCCTATGTTTTCCTCTAGGAGTTTTATAGTGTCTGACCTTACATGTAGGTCTTTAATCCATTTTGAGTTTATTTTTGTGTATGGTGTTAGGAACTGTTCTAATTTCATTTTTTCACGTGTTGCTGTCCAATTTACCCAGCACCACTTATTGAAGAGGCTGTCTTTTTTCCATTGTATATTCTTGCCTCCTTTATCAAAGATAAGGTGCCCATATGTGCCTGGGTTTACCTCTGAGTTCTCTATTCTATTTCATTGATCTTACTTTCTATTTTTGTGTCAGTACCATACTGTCTTGATCACTGTGGCCTTGCAGCATAGTTTGAAGTCAGGAAGCCTCATTCAACCAACTCCATTTTTCCTTCTCAAGATTGCTTTGGCTATTCAGGGTCTTCTGCATTTCCATATGAATCATAAGATTTCTTGTTCTAGTTCTGTGAAAAACGCCATTGGTAATTTAATAGGGATTGTGTTGAATCTGTAAGTTGCTTTGGGTAGCACAGTCATTTTCACAATGTTGATTCTTCCAATCCAAGAATGTGGTATGTCCCTCCATCTGTTTTTATCGTCTTTGATTTCTTTCATTAGCGTCTTGTAGTTTTCTGCATACAGGTCTTTTGCCTCCTTAGGCAGACTTATTCCTAGGTTTTTACTTTTTGTTGCAACGTTAAATGGGAGAGTCTCCTTAATTTCTCTTTCTGCTCTTCTGTTGTTAGTGTATAGGAATGCAAGAGATTTCTGTGCATTAATTTTCTATCCTGCTACTTTACTAAACTCATCAATTAGTGCTAGCAGTTTTCTGGTAGAGTCTTTAGGGTTTTCTATGTATAATATCATCTCATCTGCAAAGAGTGACAATTTTACTTCTTCTTTTCCAATTTGGATTCCTTTTATTTCTTTTTCTTCTCTGATTGCTGTGGCTAACACTTCCAAAACTATGCTGAATAATAATGGTGAGAGTGCACACCCTTGACTTGTTCCTGTTCTTAGAGGGAATGCTTTCAGTTTTTCACCATTTAGAACAATGTTGGCTTTTGGTTTCCTATATATGGCTTTTCTTATGTTGAGGTAATTTCCTTCTATGCCCATTTCCTGGAGAGTTTTTATCATAAATGGATGTTGAATTTTGTCGAAAGCTTTTCCTGCATCTATTGAGATGATCATATGGTTTTTATCCTTCAATCTGTTGATATAATGTATCACACTGATTGATTTGCGTATATTGAAGATTCCTTGCATTCCAGGGATAAACCCCACTTGATCATGGTGTATGATCTTTTAAATGTGCTGTTGGATTCTGTTAGCTAGTATTTTGTTGAGGATTTTTGCATCTATATTCATCAGTGATAGTGGCGTGTAATTTTCTTTTTTTGTGACATCTTTGCCTGGTTTTGGTATCAGGGTGATGGTAGCCTCATAGAATGAGTTTAGTTCTGCTATATTTTGGAAGAGTTTGAGAAGGATAGGTGTTAGCTCTTCTCTAAATATTTGATAGAATTCACCTGTGAAGCCATCTGGCCCTGGGCTTTTGTTTGTTGGGAGATTTTGAATCACAGTCTCAATTTCCATACTTGTGATTGGTCTGTTCATATTTTCTATTTCTTCCTGGTTCAGCCTTGGAAGATTGTATTTTTCTAAGAATTTATCCATTTCTTCCGGATTATCCAATTTATTGGCATATACTTGCTTGTAGTAGTCTCTCATGATCTTTTGTATTTCTGTGGTGTCCATTATTACTTCTCCTTTTTCATTTCTAATTCTGTTGATTTGCATCTTCTCCCTTTTTTTCCTGATTAGTCTGGCTTATGGTTTATCAATTTTGTTTATCTTCTCAAAGAACCAGCTTCTAATTTCATTGATCTTTGCTATTGTTTCCTTCCTTTCTTTTTCATTTATTTCTGATCTGATATTTATGATTTCTTTCCTTCTGCTCACTTTGGAGTTTTTTGTTCTTCTTTCTCTAGTTGTTTTAGGTGTAAGGTCAAGTTGTTTATTCGATATTTTCCTTGTTTCTTGAGGTAGGACCTTATTGCTATAAACTTCCCTCTTAGAACTGCTTTTGCTGCGTCCCATAGGTTTGGGTTGTTGTGCTTTCATTGTCATTTGTTTCTAGGTATTTTTCGATTTCCTCTTTGATTTCTTTAGTTATTTTTTGGTTGATTAATAGCATATTCTTTAGCTTCCATGTGGTAGTAATTTTTACAGTTTTTTTCCTGTAATTGATACCTAATCTCATGGCATAGTTCAGAGAAGATGCTTGATATAATTTCAATTTTCTTGAATTTACTGAGGTTTGATTTGTGACCCAAGATGTGATCTATCCTGGAAAGTGTTCCATGTGTACTTGAGAAGAAACTGTATTCTGTAGTTTTTGGATGGAATGCCTTATAAATATCAAAGAAGTTGAGATGGTCTAATGTGTCATTTAAAGCTTGTGTGTCCTTACTTATTTTCTGTTTGGAGGATCTGTCCATTGCTGTAAGTGGAGTGTTAAAGTCTCCTACTATTATTGTGTTACTGTCGATGTCCCCTTTTATGGCTGTAGGCATTTGCCTTATGTATTGAGGTGCTCCTATGTTGGGTGCATAGATATTTACAATTGTTATATGTTCTTCTTGGATTGATCCCTTGATCATTATGTAGTGTCCTTCCTTGTCTCTTATAATGGTCTTTATTTTAATGTCTATTTTGTCTGATATGAGTATTGCTACTCCAGCTTTCTTTTGACTTCCATTTGCATGGAATATCTCTTTCTATCCCTTTACTTTCAGTCTATATGTGTCCCTTGGTCTGAAGTGGGTTTCTTGTAGGCAGCATATAGAAGGGTCTTGTTTTTGTATCCATTCAGCCAGTCTGTGTCTTTTGGTTGGAGCATTTAAGCCATTTACATTTAACATGATTATTGACATGTGTGTTCCTCTTACCATTTTCTTAATTGTTTTGGGTTTGTTTTTGTAGGTCTTTTCCTTCTCTTGCATTTCCTACTTAGAAAAGTTCCTTTAGCACTTGTTGTAAGGCTGGTTTGATGGTGCTGAATTCTCTTAACTTTTGCTTGTCTGGAAAGCTTTTGATTTCTCCACCAAATCTGAATGAGCTTTTTACTGGGTAGAGTATTCTTGGCTGTAGGTTTTTCTCTTTCAGGACTTTCCATATATCCTGCCATTCCCTTCTGGCCTGCAGAGTTTCTGTAGAAAGATCAGCTGTTATCCTTATGGGTTTTCCCTTATATGTTATTTGTTGCTTTTCTCTTGCTGCTTTTAATAGTTTTTCTTTGTGTTTAATTGTCGTTAGTTTGATTAATATGTGTCTTGGTGTATTTCTCCTTGGGTTTATTCTGTATGGGACTCTCTGTGCTTCATGGACTTGATTAATTATTTCCTTTCCCATGTTGGGGAAGTTTTCCACCATAACCTTGTCATTATTTTCTCAGACCCTTTCTTGTTTTCTTCTTCTTCTGGGATGCCTACGATTCGAATGTTGGTGCACTTAATGTTGTCACCAAGCTCTCTGAGACTGTCTTCCATTCTATTTATTCTTTTTCCTCTTTCCCTCTCTGTGGCAGTTATTTCTCCCATTCTATCTTCCAACTCACTTATTCATTCTTCTGCCTCATTTATTCTGCTGTTTACACCATCTAGAGTATTTTTAATTTCAGTTATTTTGTTGTTCATTACTGTTTGTTTGCTCTTTAGTTCTTTTGAGTCCCTATTAACTGTTTCTTGTATTTTCTCTATCTTGTCATCAAGATTTTGGATCATCTTTACTACCAATACTCTGAATTCTTTTTCAGGCATTTTTCCTATTTCTTCTTCATTTATTTATTCTTGTGGGTTTTTTCACTGCTCCTTTGCCTGCATAGTGTTTCTTTGTTTTCTCATTTTGTCTGTTATATAGGATTTGCTGTCTCTTTTCCCTATGCTGCATAATAGTAATTCCTCTTGTTTCTGCCCTCAACCCCCTGTGATGGGGTTTTTCCAATGTCTTGAGTACACTTACAGGTGGGGGGGATCTGTTGTCTGCTTTCTGGTGTGTGGCTTTGTGTCTTTTCTCTCTGATGAGCAGGGCCATGTCAGGTGGTGTGTTTTAGGGTATCTGTGAGGTTAATATGGCTTTAGGTAGTCTTTGTGCTGATGGGTGGTTTTGTGTCCCTGTCTTGTTTGCAGTTTGGTGTGAGGTGTTCAGCCCTGGCAGTTTCAGATGGACGAAGCCGAGTCTTAGAGTCTAATACAGGGCTCCATGAGAGTTCTCTGTTGTTAATCTTCCCTGTGTCTGAGGACTCCCTAGTAGTCTAGCATCCTGGATTCAGTGCTCCCCCCCACCAGAGCCTCCTACTTGACTTCTGATGGAGTCATCCAGACTTCAGAGGTTGCTTGTCCTGGCAGTAAAGGGGTTTAAAGAAGACTGTCCAAGCCCCAGACTAATGGCAGAGTGTTGACTCCATCAAATACTAAATCAAGGAAGCACATATATGTATAAGACACACAAATAGTGAATCCAATAGAACATAAGGCACTAGAATGACCTGACAGAAGAACTCCAGAATGCAATCAGGCAATCAAAGAGAAAACCAACAGAAATTTAAAACCAAACCAAACCAAACCAAACAAAACAAAACAAAAACACCACACACACACAAACACAAATCCAGGGAGACTTTGAAAGCTAGAATCAAATATAATAGAGAGCAAGAGTACCACCAGACAGACTGAAGATTCTCAGAATGAAATCAGACACTTATACTTAGAACTAAGATAAAGACAAAACCTCATAATAATAACCAAAGCAATGTGTCATCTGGAGAATAAAGCAAGGAAAAAAAGCAGAGTGATAATATTGCTTATAAGTATATTAAGATAAAAGAAACTAAAAAAGGATAGAAGACAGGGCAACAGAAGAGTAGTGTGACTGAAATATGAAAAGAAAAAGAAAAGAGAAAAAAATTGAAATGTATAAGAGAAGGAAGGAAGGTAGGAGAGATAAAGTTAGCACTACAAAAAGCTTAGCTAGAAATAGAAATATGTAAAAAGTCTAAATATAAAAATAGAAGAAAACATAGAATAAAAGATTAAAAAAATATGTTAAAATATGTGTAGATTCCTTAGGACTAAGATTGTAATTAATTAAAAAGAACCCCCTCCACACACACACACAAACACATATCCAGGGAAATTTTGAAAGCTAGGATCAAACATAATAAAGAGTGAGAGTACAGTCAGACAGACTGAAGATTCCCAAAACAAAATCAGACAATTATAATCATAACTAAGATAAAGACCAAACCTAAAAATAAAAACCAAAGCAATATATCATCTGGAGAATAAAGCAAGGAAACAGAGCTGAGAGGTAATATTGATCATAGGTATATTAAGATAAAAGATACTAAGAAAGGATAGAAGACAGGACAACAGAAGAGTGTAGTGTGACTGGAAATATGAAACAAAAAAGAAAAAATAGAAATGTATAAAAGATAGAGATGAAAAGAGGGTAGGAGAGAGACAGCCAGCACTACAAAAAAACTTAGCTAGAAATAGAAATATATAAAAAGGCTAAAAATAAAAATAGAATAAAATAATGTTATAAAATGTGTAGATGCCTTAGGACTAAGATCATAAAAAAAAAAAAAAAAAAAAAAAAAGCTAGAACTGACCCCAGAATGAACTAGATCAATAGAATTAATAATAATATTTCTGTTTCCTTGGGGTCTCAGCTGTAAGTGTACTTCTCCCCACCTTGGGCTTTTTGTGTTACTCTGAAACCAGCAGAGCTTCCTTTAATATTAATCTGTAAGCACCAGTGTGTGGGTAGAGAGAGGGTACAATAGTGGTTCCTTCCCCTGGGAGTGAGTGAGCAGTGGCAACCTGCCTGGGTCACAGCAGCTCAGGCTGCTTGGGCAGTGCCTGTTGCAGAGGGATGCCGGTGGCTCAGGTGTATACAGAATGTATCCATTCTGGGCCACTCTGTGGGCTTTTCGCTTCGGCTGCAGACACTCTAGGCCAGCCCCACCTGGGGGCCTTTGTTATCCCTGAGTGCATTAGCTAGGCCCACAAGCATCCTTCCTTTTCTGTCGCAGGTACTGAGAGAGAGGCTACACTGCAGCTTCTCCCCCTGCTTGTGAGTCAGCTGTATCAAGCCGCTGCCATGGCCTCCCAGCTTTCCGTGGTAGGATTTCTCTGCTGTGGATTTCTTCCCTCCTGTCCTCTCAGTCCATCTCCCCACTGCCAACAATGTTTCTCACCCTGAACCAGTTCTCTGGTTCCTACGTTCCAGCTCCCAGACCCCCATTCAGCTGTGAACTGATGTCTCAGCCCAGACACACTGAGCCGTGGTACAAACCCTCCGTGTGTTTCTCACTCTTTCCTGTCTGCCACAGCTCAGCTGCTTCACCCTCTTTGAACAGTCCCAAATGCCTCCCTTCTGACCCAGGGAAATTCCACATTGGAAAAGGGGTTTCCCTGTCAGATAAGGAATATTTCCCCAAATTCGGCAATCTCCCCTCTGTTTCAGATCCCCCTGCCCCAGGGTGTGGGACCTGCCCCAGGGTGTGGGACCCATCCCTTTCCTTTCTTCCCCTCCTCTTTATCCTTTTTTTTTCCCCTCTGTCCTACCCAGTTATGTTAGGATCTTTTCAGTCCTTTTTGCTGCCCGAGGTCATCTTCTGGTGTTCAGCTGATTCTCTGTGGTAATTATTGCATCTTTTGATGTATTCTTGATGCATCTGTGGAGAGGGATGCATTCCACATCCTTCTATTTCACAGCCATCTTTCCCAGACCATATTTTATTTTACTTTATTGACTTTCCATTTCCTCCCTGAATTTCTGCATTTCTAGTTTGAGGTCTTCCTTCAAAGAGGCAATTACTTCATTATTTTTTTTAAAAAGGGGGGGGTAATTATTGCTCACATTTATTATAAGCAGAGAAGCAACCTTTTTTCTGGTAAGTAGGCTTCACCTGTTGGAAAGTTCTACTACTTCTTTTCTGTTCTTTTATAGTTATGGCAATTTTGTATTCAAGTTATGTTTTTAAAAGTCCATTGTTAAATCAGTTAGGACAAGCTATTTGCAAGAGGTTCCTTTGGGCAGAGACGTATCTTATTAGTAACTCAGATGGTTGATTTTCATAATGTAAGTCTAACTTGTGGATTGCTCCACATTCTATGTCTCCATGATACTTCATAGAACCCCACTTTCCCTGTTTCTATAAACTAAACCCAGTCTAGGAGTCCTGCTGCCTACAGTGCATCTCTGTTCCCTCTCCTGTTGTTCAGAAAAGGGATATGGATATTTCAACCCTGGTTATGCCCCTCATCTTCAGAAAGTACACATTTGCTAGTGTCACTGAAATCTGTTGTCACAGCCCTCTCACAGAGTCTTGTCTCTGATGCTTTTTCTCTTCTCTTCCTCCTACGAAGCTCTTTTACCACATTTTCAGATTTCCCAAAATTAACTTGAAGTCATCATTATTGGAATTGAAATAAACTAATACATTAATGTAATAAACATTGACTTAAAATTATTGTCAAGTTATTGAGTTAATAATTCAATACTCACCATTCATCATTTTGTAGCATAGGTTTGCAATTCATCTAAGACAGCTGGCTCATTGTTCAATTAATATATCCTCAGGAAGAATATATGGTTACTTTCTCAGATGCTGCATATTTAGGAATGTGTATAAGGAGTTATATTTCCCCTTAAAAATCAGAATGTGCAGGACAGATTTTGTTTCCCCTCAAAATGTGGAAGGCAATCTCTGTGGACTTTTTGCATGTAGAAGGATGACGAAGGTGTCTTAGTTAAACTCAAGTTTTCTTTATTTATAAGTAGTCTAATTTGTTTCCTGGTGCCATTGTTCTTTTAAAAGATGGACAGATTAGGTGCCCGGTGCAGTGCCTCGGGGCGGGGGTGGGGGGAAACTTATGCAGAAAGGGCATGGTTCCCGTCTGGGCTGCCACCAGTCGCTCCCGTGCTTCCTCAGGCTCCCGCCCAGCCCCAGAGGCCTGTTTCCAGGTCGTGAACTCCGCGGGAGACGCCCATGGGAACTGCGGCCAGCAGGGAGACGGCAGCTTCGTGCCCTGCGCAGCGAGGTGCGGTGGGAGGTGAAGGTGGGGAATAGGGTATGGAGAAACTCCACGCTGCCTGACGACCCTCCGCTTCGTCCCTAGCGACACGCAGTGTGGGAAACTGCAGTGCCAGGGTGGGGAGCAGAGCGCACTGGTGCCGCACACGGTGCCGATGGACTCCACTGTACACCTAGGCAGCCGCCAGGTGACCTGCAGGGGAGCCTTGGTGCTGCCCGGTGCCCAGCTGGACCTGCCTGACTTGGGCCTGGTAGAGTCAGGCACCCGGTGTGGACCTAGAATGGTGAGCCCTGCCCACTCAACCCCTCCCTGCCACTTGAGTGCCGAAGGCCAAAGCATCACTCCCCTCATTGCCCAGCGCTCACGCTGCCCATAGGTGCGCCAGCAGCGGCGCTGCCAGAACACTTCCTTCCAAGAGCTGGAGCTCTGCCTGAGCGCCTGCCACAGCCGCGGGGTTTGCAATAGTAACCATAATTGCCACTGTGCTCCGGGCTGGGCTCCGCCTTCCTGTGACAAGCCAGGATTCAGTGGTAGTGTGGACAGCGGTCCTGTGCAGCCTGAAAGTGTGCCCATGGGGGCACGTGGGGAGGGGCCGCGTGGTGCACCTCAGCACTCAGCCATACCCTGTCCTCCGCAGACCAGGACACCTTCACACTGGCGGTGATCTTCAGCTTTCTGCTGCCTCTGCTCCCCGGGGCCGGCCTGGTCTGGTGCTGCTGCCGGCACCCAGGACTCCGTCTCCAACAATGCTTTTGGGGCTCAAGGAGGGACCCTGTGTGCAGTGGGTAGGCACTGAGGGCTAAGGTTCCTGCTCCCTGAGCCCACTCCTTTGGTTCCTGCTCCTCGGAGCTCTGCTGGACCTGGGGCAGCTGGGGTGGGGTCCTCAGGCCTTGCCCCCAGGTGCGGAGAGGGAGGCAGAGGCCATGGAAAGAAGCCTTGAGCAGAAGGCCCCAGTGGCTTTCCGGTGAAGCTGAAGGTGTGGATCTGTGCAGCGCCCTCTACCCTGGCCCGCACGGCTGTGGCTCAGTACCTCTTGTCCACGTCTTCTGTTTCTCCCACCAAGAGGCTGCCTCATCCTTGACTTTGTCCTGCTTTTCCACCAGCTCGTGATGCAATTCCTGCTCCAGTGTGCCCTTCAAGGCCTCTCCAGCTTCTTTCTCATGAGCTTTCAGCCCTCTGGCATTTCCTCTGCCTCAGTCTGTGCTGTTACCTCCTTCAAGTTCCCAAATGCTAGGCCCAGCACATCTTTCCTTTCCCTACCACTGGACAGCTATGGTGCTGGGTGCCTTTGTGCCAAGGGCCTGCCCCTAACCCAGTTCTCTACAACCTGGGATGAGGGTCACATGATACCAAGCATGGTCAGTCTAGGGCTGTCCCTTCACTGGGTACTGGGCAAGGCATGCCCCCTATGACCACATCTGACACAGCCTGGCCTCGGGAGTATTCTTGGCAAGCTGAGGGAGAGGGCAAGGTTTGGACTGGAGATGGGGGCAGAGGGCATCCCAAACAGGGGCAGGGCACCAGCTGAGAGCGCCTTGACACAATGAGTATTGATTGTGGGTCTGAGAGCAGAGGATCAAGGTGGTCAGAGCTTGGTGTGTCATCACTGGGGGGTTACCGGGGGCAGCACCTGCATGTCATCACCTGGGTGAGGTACTGAGAAGACTGTTGCAAAGAGATGTCAAAGTGGGACGGCCCTGGGAGAGGGGGCGTGAGCAGCGGAGCACAGCTTGGAGTCATTGAGGGCAGCAGGGCCACCCAATGACAAGGAGCACAAACGCAGGTGCCACCGGGGCAGGAAGCCCACCCCTCTTTGGGATCCGAGTGATGCCAACATCTGGAGGATGCTGGGGTGGTGCCAGAGGTTGGGAGAAATGTCAGGCCTGGAGAGAGGAAGTGTCAGAGGCCCTGGGAAGGCATGGGTCTCAACCGGAGCCTGGACCCCAAGGGCTCCTCTCAGAGGGGAGCAGGAAGTGAGCTGGAGAGCGTGACCTGGGTGCAAGCCCCTGGCTGCAGAGAAGAAGCCCCAGGGTGCCCTGCTAACGGTCACTGTCTCAATCTCCTGGCCTCTTATCCACTGCTCAGACCCAAAAATGGCCCACGCAGGGGCCACCCTTTGGGCAGTGTTCACGCCACGGAGTTGGGCCTGAGAGCCACTGCAGAGCCCCGGCCCCTCGACCTTGAGAACTCTGCCCCAACCCAACAGCCACCTTGAGAAGCCTGTGCCCCATGGCCCTGCTTATACCCCCAAGCAGGTAGAGCCCAAAAGCCAAGATCCTATCTCTGGTGAAGAGTGACTCCTGAGATGAGAAGACTTAAGGACAAGGTGGCTACTGACAGCCATTCCAGGAACTTGGACCCCCAGAGGCAGAGCCAGCAAGTCAGCAGACCTCTTGCACCTTCAGACAGCTTCGAAATTTCTTCCCTGAGTTACCACTACACCACCTACTCCAGAACCCTGGAGCCTCATCAAAATTTGCTCGATGCTGTCCCCATTCCTTTGGGCTGCGGAATCCTGCTAGGATATACCCTCCAGCTCAAGAAAGAATCCGTCAGTCCCAGGAGGGAAGGTCATGTGGGCACGGACCTCCTGTCAATAGGGGGTGCTGGGTCATGCCGGGCACCCAGAAAGGCCTCTGTCTAGGGAGCCTAGGTGTGTCTGCTACACTCAGTTTATTCACACCTAGCTCTCTGGAGGGCAGTGACTGCTGGGCCAGAAGCCTGGATTCCAGGGGCCCTACATTTGAGACTGAGTCCACTTCCCTGGAGCCTGGTCCCTGCAAAAAACAAACAAACAAAACCCTTGGTACCTTCCTTCCTGCCTCCTCCTACCCTCTCTTGTCCTTCAGATGCTTCCTCAGCCCCACCCCACCCCTAGTCCTCAGGTGAGGTTATAGAGGAGCACGGGGCCTGCTGCAGTCCCCTCACTTTGGACATTCATCAGCCTCTCCTTCATTCTATGGGAGGGGACAAAGGAACCCATTTTGAGAAGGATACCAAAGTAGAATCAGAACAAAGACATTTTGCCATGGGGAAAAAAAAAAATGGACAGATTAGATGGACATAACGGCATTTAATATGATCCTATTGCTGCTGTATCCACAGAACTTTATCAAAATTTCTTCTCCAGTCTCTAGGACTTTTCCTGATTTTTACCCTATCTTTACAGTCTATCAATGGTACATATTGGTGGGGATGTGGACAGGGATCAGCTAATAACCTGTGTTTATAATGCTTGCCCACCTGACATCTATAAATTTATTCAAATGAAACTAAACCTCAAAATAGTTATATAACTCCTATTTTAAGTAACCTTCCTTCATGATAAATATTAATACCTGCAAATGATTTATTTTTCTGAACCACTGTAAGTTTTCCAATTTTAATAAGAAAACAAACAAACAAAAAATAGATGAAGAACCCAAGAAATCACATTTTAGTCTCTATAAAGGAATTTATGATGAAAATGTCTAGAGAATTTCTTGTTTGACCAATAATCTTACTTTTCAGATAATTCCAAAACATGATTTTCGAACATTCGGAATTGCTGGAATCATAATTGTCAGAATCATCAATGCCTTCATAAAGCATCTCAACATTATTCTCTTTACAAATAGCAATTCTGAGGTGTTTTATGTTCAAATATGCATGTAAAAATCAATCTCCATACTTTACATTCACATTGCAGGTAAAATTATGCAGAAAATGAATTATTTAATACTTATTGAATCAGATTCTTCTAGTTCATACACTATTCACTATTTTAATGAAATGAATAGATCTGTAGTTGCCTGAAAGGGTTATTCAGCTTCCAAAAGTGCTTGGCTTCCTCCCAGAAAGGAGTTTACATAGTGACACTTTATGAGTGATAAAATGATATGAAGAGGTACTTATATACTCACAAGAGTATGCATCTGCTAATAACTGGAATTGCTCTCAGTGTCTTCAGCAGCTTCTTTAGAAAGTTTTCAACAGTACCAATTTTTAATCTTTTTAGGGTAGACCTGTTTTTTGGTGTCATCACCGAGGAAGAGATGCCCAGTAGCATTGTACAAATTCCAAAAGTCACAGAAAGTCTTCTAGCAAACTAAACGTAAGTGTATCTTATACCAAATTGCACATGGTAACTTTAGGACATGTTTGGAAATGCAAGTTAAGAAATTATAGACATTTTAGAATATAGAGTAGATCATTCTTTATGTTTAAAAACATTTCCAAAATACAGTATATCTTAAATTGAAGCCCAGTGATAAAAAAATATTTACCTACATCTTGTCTAGTAATGAGTTTTAATGACCTATGGCCACATAAACTATAATCAATCACTGTTAACAAAGTTTAATTGAAAATAATTATAAAGGGTACATATTCAAGTTTAAATTTAAATCTTTTTTACATTTTTAGTAGACTATACCTATTGACTCCTACTTCTGAGATCTTGATTCTGCCATTACTACCTTTGTTTTTAAGATAGCTTTACTTTGTTTCTCTCAACTTCATCTGGTCTTCTATATTCAAGAATATAGTTACCTTTATGCTGAAATACCTTTCACTTGACTCATGACCCTGAATGGCTAACACCCTAATCTCTTTGGGGCTTATAGGTTGATAGAAAAGAGACAAATCATTCTAAGTCTGATATGCTCTATTAAATATTTTAGTCATTATTCTAAAAAACTTGAGGCATTTAAAATAGGCATGAGGAGGTACTAAAATTGGAAGAAGTTATATAATGCGTTTTGGATCTCGAACAAATCATTCTTCCCACAGGGAATGAATTTGGTGGTTGAGAGGGTAAATGGTTAGAGACACGTTTAGAAACTAAAATTGGATATGGGATGACTCTTGAGTTTCTGGCTTAGGGAACTAGTTGGACAGTGCATATGTTCCCTGAAGTTAGGAATTTAATTTTTTGGAGGAATGATTCTAGAAGATACCATGAGTTAAAAGTACTTCGGAGATATCTAGGTGGAGCTGCAGAAAAGGTAGATGGTCTTATAGGCCTGAAGCTCAAAAGTAAAGTCTGGGACAGAGATAAACATTTGGGATTCATTATAGTTAATCTACTAAACTATAGACATGAATAAGATTGCATGGGAAGAGTTTACAAAGTGATAAGAGAATAAGGCCTGAAACTAAACAGAATAATCACACTGTCAAGATAGGCAGATGTCTGCAAGAGAGATTTAATAAATAGCCAGAGTTAGGAATAAGGAAATTTTAACATAGATAAAGCCAAGGAAAGATAACTACCTAAGGAAAAAGTTGTCAACAGTGTCAAACCTGACTTGGAGTTAAAAAAAATAAAAAATGTCCATTGAATTTTGGAACATGGAAATCCATGTGGATCACAGCCAGACCTATCTTGGTGGAGTGATAGATCATCCAATCTCCTGCAGACTACTATACAAAAATTATATATTTTTGCTGGTCAACAGAAATCTACAAGTCAAAATTAATTTCTATATTCAGCTGTATGTCTCCTTGAACTCTGATGATGATATCAAGTACCCTTTTCTCTTGTTTATTATTTCTTTTTAATGTCATAGCTCACTTCCTACTCTTCCTTCTTTGGTTCTTTTCTGGTTCCAACCTAGGGTTTGCTTCTTCATTTTGTTCTCTCTTCCACTAGTCTCTCTTGCAATTTTTCTTTGTATTTGCAAAGGTACCTTGAAGACCATAATAATTGCTTGGGATACTATTGATACCATCACTGCAGGAAAGACACATACTAGTGGCAGGACAGACAATCTGACACTGATAATGTCCTTCTATTTTTTTTTAAATTTTGCCTACAGGAAATATATTTTTAGTTGTGTTTCTCATTAGTTAATAATTTATGGATGAAATTGTAGAATCTATGTTGTTCTAATAAACATCTTAATAACATAGGAGTCCAGTTTTGAGAAGGCCTAGAATACTCTAATCAATCAAGATTTAGAACCACTAATTTAAACAAAATTTTCTTTCAGATTTGTAATTATGTGATGACAAAAAAGTTTGAAAACACATGTAATTTTGTATTTGAAGATAATGTGAACAGAAAGAGTAATATTGAGCTCCTAGTATAAGGCAGATATTGTTCTAGTTATTCTATGTGTTCCTCATTTAATCCTTCTTAAAACATTTTTGTTGGAGTATTGTTGATTTACAATGTTTTGTTAGTTTCCGGTGTATAGCAAAGTGAATCAGTTATACATATATATCTCTCAACTCTTTTTTAGATTCTTTTTCCCATATAGGCCATTACAGAGTATTGAGTTGTGTTCCCTGTGCTATACAGTAGGTCCTTATTACTTATCTATTTTATATATAATAGTGTGTATATGTCAATCCCAATCTCCCAATTTATCCCTCCCATACCTCCCTTACCCCCGGTAAGCATAAGTTTGTTTTCCACATCTGTCAAATATCATATGATATCATTTATATGTGGAATCTCATTTAATCTTTACAAATCTCTCTTTTAGGTAAATTTTATTATCTTTATTTTGTTTCAAGTCAGGAAATTGGGACTGGTTAATCACTTTTATTCAAGATGTAAAGCTAATAAACGATAAAAAGAAGATTCAAATTTAATTCACTAAAATTTCTAATTACATGCTTTTCTCATTATTATACTCAGCAAGTTTTTTCAAAGTTGTAGAATATTTCCAAAGACAAGAAAGTGTAGATGGTAACATTGAGTTCCTAATACTTTATTCAAGAATTGAATTGTAAAAGGATTTCCATGGGTCAAAATTTTAAATCATTTAATTTTGTTATATTTGGTAACTTGGTATCTGTGTATACTTTGAAGTGAAAATGAATGGTTTCCTTTTGAGGACATAGCTAACCATGGGGTTCACTGAGTTTCAAATACAATGAAGTCATGCATTAAACTTTGGCTCTGAAATCACAATGCAAATTATTCCATAAATAATCTTCTCTAACTATCAAGTTCTAAGCATCAGTTTTTAACTTTCAATTTCATTAATGATAGACTCTCAAAAGACCAACCCTCCAGTTGCATCATTATAGTAGCTTGTGCATTTATAGTGACTAAATAATAATATAGCCTTTTAATATACAGCACATAAAAGAAAGGTTTGTGATGTCAATTTTCCTTATTTCAGGATGCTTTTGTTACATCAAGATTCTGTACAAAGTGAAATCATTATTATTGTGTGAATCACTGTTCCCCAAAATCAAGCATTATCAATAACATGATAAATTTGGTTTACCCCTTAAGTAAAGGGTAGGGAGAACAAAATATCTCAACAGGTATGATTATTTTTGAGTCCACTTAGATCACAATATTAAGTTGATATCCTTTGAATATTTATCCTAAGATTTAAAATTGTGATTGTAAATGATAAATGTTAAAAATTAAAACAAAAGAGAATGATAATATTATATATTTTTAGAAAAGAGTAGGTGAAATTTAGGGCTTTTGATTTTTTTTGTTGTTATTTCTTCAAAACTTTAGTGATTCTTTTTTTTTTTTTTCTTTTAACAGACAATAAACAGCATATATTTAGAGTGTACAATTTGGTATCCCAATCTCCCAATTCATTCCCCCCAACTGTCCCCACTTTCCCCACTTGGTGTCCATATGTTGAGTCTCTATTTCTGCCTTGCATTTCCTCTTTCATAGTTGTTAGCATTTGTCTCCTGTATTGAGGTGCTCCTAGATTGGGTGCATAGATATTTATAATCGTTATCTCCTCTTCTCGGATGGATCCCTTGATCTCTATGTAATGTCCTTTCTTGTCTCTTGTAACATTTTTTATTTTAAAGTCTATTTTATCTGATATGACTATTGCTACTCCAGCTTTCTTTTGATTTTCGTTTGCATGGAATATCTTTTTCCATCCCCTCACTTTCCGTCTGTATGTGTCCCTAGGTCTGCAGTGGGTCTCTTGTAGACAGCATATATATGGGTCTTGTTTTGGGATCCATTCAGCCAGTCTGTGTCTTTTGGTTGGTGCATTTAGTCCATTTACATTCAAGATAATTATCGATATGTATGTTCCTATTACCATTTTCTTAATTGTTTTCTTTTTGTTTTTGTAGGTCCTTTTCTTCTCATGTTTCTCGCTTAGAGAAGTTCCTTTAGCGTTTGTCGTAAGGCTGGTTTGGTGGTGCTGAATTCTCTTAGCTGTTGCTTGTCTGTAAAGCTTTTGATTTCTCTGTCGAATCTGAATAAGATCCTTGCTAGGAAGAGTATTCTTGGTTATAGATTCTTTCCTTTCATCACTTTAAATATATCATGCCACTCCCTTCTGGCTTGCAGAGTTTCTGCTGAGAAATCAGCAGTTAACCTTACGGAAGTGCCTTTGTATGTTATTTGTCATTTTTCCCTTGTTGCTTTTAATAACATTTCTCTGTCTTTCATTTTTCTCAATTTGACTACTATATGTTTTGGCTTGTTTCTCCTTGGGTTTATCCTGCCTGGGACTCTCTGCGCTTCCTGGACTTGGGTAGATATTTCCCTTCCCATGTTAGGGAATTTTTCAACTAGAATTTCTTCCAATATTTTCTTGGGTCCTTTCTCTCTCTCTTCTCCTTCTGGGACCCCTATAATGCAAATGTTGGTGCATTTAACGTTGTCCCAGAGGTATCTTAGGCTGTCTTCAGTTCTTTTCATTCTTTTTTCTTTATTCTTTCCCACATCAATGATTATCACCATTCTGTCTTCCAGGTCACTTATTCGCCCTTCTGCCTCAGTTAATCTGCTGTTGGTTCCTTCTAGTGTATTGTTCATTTCAGTTATTGTGTTGCATATCTCTGTGTTTTTGCTCTTTAATCCTTCTAGGTCTTTGGTAAACTTTTTGATCTTTGCATCCAGTCTTTTTTCAAAGTCCTGGATCATCTTCACCATCATTATTCTGAATTCTTTTTCTGGAAGGGTGCCTATCTCCTCTTCCTTTGGTTGTTTTTCTGGGGTTTTATCCTGTCCCTTCATCTGGTACAAAGTCCTCTGCTTTTTCATTTTCTCTTTGTTTCTGTGGCTGTGGTTTTCAGTTCCACAAGATGAAATACTGCTGATACTGCTTGATACTGTTGCCTGCCCTTTTGTGGAGGAAGCTATCTAGGAGGCTCCTGCATGCTTCCTGATGGGAGGGATTGATGGTGGGTAGGGCAGGGTGGGCAGGGCTCGGTGGGCAGGGCTCGGTAAGACTTTAATCCGATTTGGTGGGCAGAGTTCAGTAAAACTTTAATCTGCTTGTCTGCTAATGGGTGGGGCTGTGTTCACACCTTGTTGGTTGTTTGGCCTGAGGCTACCCAGCACTGCAGCTTACAGGCTCTTTGGTGGGGCTAGTGGCGGACTCTGGGAGGGCTCACGCCAATGAGCACTCCCCAGATCCCCTGCCACCAGTGCCCCTGTCTCCTCGGTGAGCCACAGCTGCCTCCCACCTCTGCAGGCAACCCTCCAACACCAGCAGGTAGCTCTGGCTCAGCCTACTATGGGGTCACTGCTCCTTCCCCCTGGGTCCTGGTGAGCACACTGTTTTGTGTGCCCTCCGAGAGTGGGGTCTCTGTTTCCCCCAGTCCTGTGGAGGTCCTGCAATCAAATCCCACTGGCTTTCAAAGTCTGATTCTCTGGGAATTCCTCCTCCTATTGCTAGACTCCAAGCTTGGGAAGCCTGATGTGGGGCTCAGAACCCTCACTTTAGTGTGTGGACTTTTCTGGTATAACTGTTCTCCAGTTTGTAAGTCACCCACCCAGCATTTATGGGTTTTAATTTTAACGTGATTGTGCCCCTCCTACCATCGCATTGCGGCTTCTCCTTTGTCTCTGGATGTGGGGTGTCTTTTTGGTGAGTTCCAGTGTCTTTCTATCAATGATTGATCAGCAGTTAGTTGTAATTCCAGTGCTCTTGCAAGAGGGAGTGAGCTCATGTCCTCCTACTCCACCATCTTGATCCTATTATCAAAACTTTGGTCATTCTTGCAATAATGTATATTTAGATTTTCCATATCTCTCATACTTAGTAGAAAATAAGTGTTTTCTAAAACTTGCTAAATTTAAAATAGTTCATTTTTGTTTTAAAATTTAAAATAATAGACTCAAAAATGAATTCATAAACAAAGCTTCCATGAATAAAATTTTTTTACATTCCTGAAACTAATGGCTTTTTAGGTAGCAATTGGTTTTTTAATTGTTTCTGTCTTTTGGATTTTGAATAATTCATTATTTTTTGGTCATGGACATAAGTAGTCACCTAACTACATACTCTTATACATGTGTAATACATGCCATTTCCTTAGTGACAAACAGTAATTACATGTTTAAAGTGTATTGTAAATTATTATGAAAGTATTTAAAATATACTTACAGTAGAATATGCTTAGTTTCCATTTCTGCCATTTTAAAGTGAAACTAAATCTTTCAGATTAGGAATGATTTTACATTTAGGGTCTAACAATTTATGACTTCACTCCATTTCTTTGTTTTGCTTTCCTGTTCCCCAGTTACTTTAAGGAATGCAAATCTCAGTAAGTTACATTTATTTTGAAATAAAAATAGAGTTCAAAACAAGTTTCATTGCCAGTGGAAATTTTCTAAAGGCGTCTGTATTTTTTTAGGAAACTGTGATTTATTTACACATTCCCTCTCTGTAAGCCACTCTGTTCTATCATAATAAAACCTACAAATAAAGGATCTGCTCTATGGAGCAATGTTGATATAACACTAAGAGTATAAACACAGGACTTGTTTGTCAAAAGCATTTCCAAAGATTATTTCATCAAAGTAAAAATATAACACTTAACAGAAATTTCCATTATACCCTTGAAATTTTGAAAATATTCATGGAAGATAACAATAACACATTTTCTTGCACATCTAGTTAAGCACTGGTACATATTGATCAGAGAAACTAGTAATTTTATTGTATGTTAGAATGACTTTGAAAAATAACTTGGCTTTTCATCTAAAATAATTATTTTCTCAATGAATTGGCTTCTTAAATCGTTCAGATGATTTTTGCCATTTATCCAGATATTTTAATTTCACTCTCTGAATTTGGAGATAAAATCATCAATCCAACTTCACTTTCAAATGTAAGTCAGATCCAAATAATATATATATACACACACATATATATGTGTGTGTGTGTATATGTGTCTGAATTTAAGACATGAGTAGTACAATTGACTATTTCTATTCTAAACAAGAAAATTAACTAAGTCCTACTCTTTTTAATCCAGGGAATATCGAAGTAATTTTTTCTTAGATGTACTAGTTTATAATTAAAATTTTCAGCTCAACTAACTTGAATATTCTCCTTTATATGTTGTGCAACCCAACCAGGCATGACTAAAAATTGCTGAGTAAATTTATATCATTTTAATGTGGTATTGGCACAAATTCCTTAGAAAATCAAAGACTAGGTGGTGAGTAAAGAGGGTAGAGAAAAATACTAAATTGTCTTTATAAACATAGTCATAGCAGAGATGTAAAAATATAAGTGAGAGCTCTTTTAAAGTTTATTGGAGATGTTCAGTTTGAAATAGTCTAAGTAAATATTAACAAGGTGAAGTTAAGAATCAATGTAATATGCAAAGTCACCTGGCACAAGTGTTTGGAATCTGGTAGGTATTCAATAAAATATTTGTTGAATCAATTGAAAGAAGGCACGTTAGCAATTAGGGAGAAATATTTGTATGCATTTTGAACATAGAGTAACTTGGTATAGTTTTCATATGTTTGCATTTTGAGTATTTCAATGAAGGAGCTTTCATTTAATTTACTCAACTTTGCTTTAATTGACTTTTCAGAGAATTCCTTATGGTGGCAATGGTTCCCCAGGGTGCCAATTTTGAATCATGCTATGCTTAATTTTTGAAAATTCCACTCGCTTAGGCAAATGCGTTCATCAATCTAGGAAAAAAATATCAAAATATTTCCTTTAGACTGATATCTAAATGCTGTGAGATTTTCTTCTCCTAAATTAGGCACTTTAAAAGTTTTAGTATACTGTTTATAGCATTTAGGTCTCAAATAATCATTAAAAGTATACCTAAAATTATTAATGAAGGCAATATTAAGTGAAGTTGACACTGAAGTATGTTCTGACTGATTACGCTGACAGAGACAGAAATGTTTTCCTGGTCCAATAGTGGGTTTTGTTTGTTTGTTTTTGTTTGTTCGTCTTGGCATTCTCACCTACTTTACCCACTTGACTCAGACAAAAGCAAGAATTCATTATATTGTGTGCAAAGAAACTTGGGTAAATAACGTGCATAGCAAATAGAAGATTATTTATATGTATATATAATGTATACCTTACAAAGTGCTTTGTTCAAAAGAAAATCAGTATAGGGGCTTTCAGCAGTACTATCTAATTTAACCTTTATGCGCTGTTGTACCGAATGGAACCAGCTCCCCTTGGCTGGTTGTTAAATTTTCAAGAATGCCGTGAGCTGAGTTGCCGAACAGAACTATTATTATGTTAAGTAAATTATAAAAACATGAAATAAATTATACTAAAAACAAAGATAATAACCTCATCAATTCCTAATTATTTTAATATATTCTACTATCTTAGCTTTTTGAGGTATTTTACAATTACTACATCTGTATGGTGGAAATAATATCATATAAAATAATATAATGTGAAATGCTATATTACAAAATATAATGATGTGCAGTTGTGCTCTCTTCCCAGCTCTGCATTGGAAGCTTAACTTTGGCAGTGTTGCAAAGGAGTTACACCACAAGAAAGCAACAAATGCTGTAAACCATACATTTGGCATGCGTTTACTGGCAGAGCACAGGTCTCTCAGTTCAAACAAAGATATCGACTATTCTATAGAAGTGGAAACTTAAACTCAGAGAAATTAACTAATTTACCAATGCCATTCATATTATGAGTTTTAGACCCAACATGTTTTACCTGACTCTAAGCCAACATTTTTTCCTGTGACGCTTTATTGCCTAGAAAATTCTAACAACATCAAAATGGCTAACTTCTTTGAACTCTTTCCTGAATGCCAGTTTCTCTGATAAGAACTTGATATGCCTAATCTTAATTATTATAGAATAGTTGTAACTGCCATCTTTATTTTATAGATAAATGAAGTGTGTTTTTGAGAATTTATTTGCTTTCTGCAGTTAGGATTTGAACTCAAGCCTGTCTAATTCCACAGCCAGAACTCTACTCCTCTACTTACCCAAATAACCTTCAAAGAGTGATTTAAAACAAATAAAGTGGATGGAAAAACTGCTTATACATGAACTTTTCTAATATTGGCATCAGACTTGAGTCTACTTTTATTTTTACTTTGATTCTTACCTATTTTTAAATACTGCAAACCTGCTTCAAAATTCACCTATTTCTTCATTCCTTTTTGATGCTGGTAAAAAACTTTCCCTCACTCTCCACTCTGTAAGGGTGAAGGCTTCTCCTTAGGCTTTTCTAATTTAAACATGTCCTTTGAAGAAGCCAAATTCTAATATAAATTCAGATATTAAAAAGAAGTTTGAGTCTTATTTTAAGAAGCATTTTCAGGAAGCACAATATTATTTAAATATAAAATAATACTCTTTTTTTATTGACTTTTCAAAGCTATTTTAATGCAATTTCATTAAATATCAAGTTTAAATAATGAGAAAGACTAAAATATAAAATGATTGATAATGTTAGGAAAGGTTATAATTAAAGTACAGAGTCCTTAACAAGATATCAAGGTTTTGGTAAAAGGGGAAAACTTTGAGAAATAAGAGTAATGAAATGCAATGAAGAAAGGAGCACCAAATATCATAAACTAAATCAGTCTTTGTAAGGGGGAAAAAAAAGAGAAAGGAAGGAAAAGAAACACCAACTCAGTCTGGTAATAGCAAAGAAGCAAAATTGGTGTCTTTATAGTTTCCAAAATGGCAACCATCCAGTGACAATGTCGCTATTTTGGACTAACATCTTTTCTAAATTATGCATAAACTCATTTACAGATGAGCCACATTCAAATATTTTCTGAAAATACATATTTGCTCTTTTGTTGTTAACACATTTCTCAGATATTTAATTCTGTTCTTAAATGCAATTATCACAGAAAATTTTCCATTTAAAGATAACAATGCCTGAATTAATAATTTTTAACTTAATGATAGCCAGTGCTTGAGAGCAATAAGATCATTTTCTAGTAGGGATATATATTGCTTATTGAATATCGCTTTTTATACTAACTCTATATAATTTGAATACAGTTGAAGTTCAAGTAATTGAATGCTGATTTTCCACCTTTCAAAGAATCTTTTTATTATTGTGTCAAGAAATCATAAAAAAAAATTATGTTGTGTTTTTTTCCCCCAGAACTTATAGGAAAAATCTTTACAAGTGAACTGTGAAATCTCTATGAATGTCATTTTAACCAAAACTTCACTAAAAAATAGTCTCTGGAATAATATAAAAAGACTTTAAACATTCAGAAACTAAGTTAGTGGTACTAAAAGAGAAACAACTATCCTGTTATAGCATGTATGTAATTTTGTAACAAAAATGAATGATACTGATAATTGAGGCCCAAGAAAAGATACCTAAATAAAATTCATTTTTGTTCTTTTCACAGATTGAAAAATTTATCATTCAGATGCTACAATAAGAATGGGAAAAGTACACACATACTCAGGATTTATATATTTATACATGTTGTTTTATTTGTTTTTCAAATAATACAAATGCAAGCCAAATGATTAACAGACTCAATCTCTTAAGCATGTTAAGAGTATGGCTTTCATATAGAACTGATATTCTAATTTTTTTAATCATTCAGATTTTTTGGTTTACATGGTGAGTATTTTGTGCCACAAATAATACATTCATAAACAGAAATATTTCTTTGATTGGAAAGTTGATTTTAGTAACATTTTGAAAGTTATAATTTTGTTTTTAAAATTATTCTATAAAAATATTTCTTAAATTGTCAATATTATGATTAAATCACTTTTAAGTTATATCTTCCCACTAGATTCATTATTTATGTCTTTTAAATATACAAGTTCAAAGTTTTAGGCTTTTTTTTTTGGTTTTGTTTTTTGGTTTATTTATTTTTAATTGAAGTCTTCAGTACTATTGAAAATAGTAAGCTGTAATGCAGATTCAAAAAACATTTTATTTTAATTATATGATCACTTTATTATTTTTTCTATTACACTGTTGCTTTAAAATATGTGATGATGGTAAGTTATTACTCTAATAAAAATTACAAAAACTAAAAGAATTTATTTTAAATGTTTAATTTAAAAATTAAGATTAGCTTACTCTAGGCATTTTAATTACTTTAAAACATACTATTCAATTTTTCAATGTTGTTAATATATTGACCAATGCTATCAATAACTATTAAGAAAATATGACAAGGGTCATTTTTCCAAAGCACACACTATCAGACTGTTTTTCTTTATATTTTTTTAAGGATTATAGGATTTTTTCCCATATATAAAAGCCATTATTATTAATGAAAGTTGAATTATTATTAACTTTTAACAAAGTGGTTCTATGAGGGGATGCATTTCAATTTTAATTAGTAGCTGAATAAAATAGAATTTGAACAGATAACATAATTTTATACTCACAAATTGGAATGAAATTATGTTGAAACTGTAGTCAGCAGAGTAGAGTAGATAAGCAGAAGCGGTAAAAGGAATTGCATATAATTGCATCAGTCCAACAAATTTATTAAGCTGTATTATGTACACAGAGTACTTTATAGGGTTGAAACATTCCTGAGAAGGCAGTGCTAGATTTCTTTATTCATATTAGCATTTGCAGATATACTTGATGGTGACCATATCTGATAAAGAAATCTTGCACTCTGTAAGGTGGAAAGGAAATTTTACAAAGTTGAAATTATCCACCAGAGTCAGCTATTTTATGATAAATTTAGATATTGCATGATTACACTAAAGAGGAATACGAAGCATGACCTGAGAATTTAGAAGCAGGATAAGAGAGGAGAGTGGAAGGAAATATTCTCAGCTGCTGCATTTGGTTCAAGTGATAATGACATATCAAGTAAGTGTATTATTTATCAAAGATTGTCTTTTTGTTATAAACTGTTCATTAATAGATTTCCATCTATTGTTTTACTGTTTCCTGAATGTGAAGGAGTAGTTAAAAAGCTAGGATGATACATAGCTTTGATGAATTAACTTAGTCTCTGTTAGATGTAATTTTTGCTACTCATTTGTCAAAAGTGAAAAGATATTAGACTTAGAAAATACAACTGCCTGAATTCTTAATTTTACACAGTAAATCTTAAAGACAACCATATATTTTGTTGAATATTAATCTTACTGTGAAGCTCTTGTCAATTGTGTTACTCTTTTCTTAAAAAAAATAGTTGCTTTCAAAATACTAGACATTTTTTAAAAACTGAAAACCTTGTTATGCATTTGTTAACTGCATTTTAGAACTGGAAGAGGCCTTAGAGATTATCTAATTCCATCCCTCTATTTTCCTTGGAGAGGGAGCTGAGGCCAGAGGAATGAAATGATGTATCCAAATTACATAGATACTTAAAGGCACTTGGAGGATTTTTATCCTAAGAAATTTAGAAAAAGAATGATACCCTGTAGCAGCCATTTCCTTTTACTTATCTCATTAGAACTACTCTGAATCTGTGAAACTATAAAACATGTAGAGTAAGATAGATGTCCCCTTGGGGACAAAGTAGTAAGGCTTATGCATGTGACTCTGTGTATAGGGGTGTGTGTGTGTGTGTGTGTGTCTCCGGGGATCACTGGACTTCCCCAATCTATTTTTTCAGTCACCTTGTTTATAGCTTTAAGTACCAATGACAGATATTCCTTTCTGTGGGCCTATTTTGAAGCCCAATGTACTTTTTGTAAGGGATTTCTTTTTTATTCTTTCATGTAACTGTTTACCTGAAGTAATATAAGAAACAAGAGGTTTAAAACTAGGAAGGAAGCATATGTTTAGTATGTTTAAAAATAGTGCCCCAGACCTATACTTCAGCTGTTCCAAAGACTGTGTTTTGAGAAACAGAAAATTACCTTAGAACAATGTGGTAAAACTTCAGTGTACTTTGCGATTCCCTTGTTGTAACCAATGCTGATGCCAACACATGTTCTGCATAAGCAGAGAAACACAAATTGAACTCAAAATGCCCCGAGAGTATTGTCCTTCATAACACCCTGGTGTCCCGTGTGTGGTTGAATGAATAACAAATGACCGAGCTATTAAGATACTAAACAAAAGTCATCTAGACCCATAATATTGAAATAACAGCATCTCGAAACTGTATTTGCTTTCATTAGTTTGCATAGAACAAATCTTTCTATCTCAAAAAAGAAGTGCATTGAGCTTGGTGGTAATTTGCTCCAGGAATTTTTTAAAAAGGGAATTCTGCTGTAGCTCTTTTTAGTAGTTGCACATGTTTAATATTACAAATATATCCAAATGTGTGATTGTGCAGCTTCCGGGGTTTTTTTTAACAAGGTCTAGTTCTTGATGTTGGCCTTCATAAGTTTATTTACTTCACCGTAAACTACCAAATATGCAACTAAGATGGAATCTGTCCAATAGTTGAAATATATAGCATTTATAAATACCTGTATACTCAGACCTTTTTCAGTATGATTAAAGTCAAATTTTCAAATTGATTTGAAAGAGCACGAATTAAGGAAATAAAGTTTAGCACATTAAAATATGTGTGTGTATATATATATGTATATATTCCAGTCTCTACAGAACCAAGTGGGAGTTTATCATTTTCCTTCCAAATACGAGCTCCAGTCCCAGTGTTGCGCTTGTGTACACACAAGTGTGTCACATGTGGCGTTGTGCTCACAGGGACATTAGAAAATGAGTCATACTTTCATTCATATTTCATAAAAATTCAAATTGTCAAGACCTAATAAATTGCAAATAAAGAATCTTCCATTGCCCAATATCTAACAGTTCATCTAAGTTTTAACATAGTGACCCTCTCTTCCGTAAATATTTCCTATAAAATAGTGTTTGATATGTATTAATGTGACCAGGCTCTAAAAGCCCCGTGATCACTGCACCAGTTTCCATAGAGCAGGCAGATGTGCTGAGAGCACCCCCATTACATGCGTGTAATTTTATCTACTTCCTGATCACCCTCTATATTGGAAGAAACATCCTAGTTTTAAAATTATTTAATTATTACAGGCTGCAGGTTCACTTTTTAAAATCTTTTTATAAAGGGAAAATATTTTTTTCCTCGAATTAGCACAGATATAAAATAGAAAGACGGAGGCACATAAAGGCCAGGGGCTGCGTTTTGCAGGGGATAGGTTCTGGTTGAATGAGATCTGGGATGTGTGCCAAATTAACAGAAAAAAAAAAACCCTGTTCTTCCTCTCCAATAGCCACAATGTTCATTATTAAGAAAAGCATATGAACCACAGGATTTGATTTTAATAACACCAATGTCTTCATTAATCTGTATGTTCCTTTTAGCCTCATTATGGAGCAAATGCTGAATTAATGCATTACATATTATTGTTGGACTTCCCTTGCAAAATGTTTCTTCCCTCTTTTGTCATTCATTCAAGGACTATCAGGTGTATGTGTCAAATTTTTAAACAGGCCTATGGTCCTCGAGAGCTGTTTTCTTACCTCAGGTCTAAGGGGAGACTTTAGGCCTGGGGTGTAACCCAAACGGTGCAGGAAATGTAACTGCAGATTCTCATTCAAAACCATAATTATTTTTTTCTGTCGTTTTAGTGCTGTCATGTCAAGAAGGCCTCTCTGTCACCTGCAACTGAGATGATATTTCCTCGATGGTCACTGGGCCTCCTTCTAAATCAAGAGTGGTGATAGCCAACACCGCTTTGTATCTGCGGAACAAATAGTGGCCTTTGTCCAGCACAAGTCCCTAAACAAACTTAATCTCTCTAACACTGTGACAGATGACATTTAGATGTCCTTGTTACCCTTAAAATGAGTTTTATTGACAATCAGAGAACAAAAAGAAGGCCCAGAGAAAGCCCAATGTTTTATAGGCTTGCTAACAACATCTTAGTGCAGAGGGTGAGGAAAAAGCCTGAAGTTGCCCCCATTTTCCCCTGCTTTGCTATATCACCATGACAACAGATATAGAAATCACTTAGTGACTCCTAGAAAGAAAACACAGTGACACAGTACCCCTTGTATGGCGAATCAAACTAAAGCCTTCATTCAAATGGCTATTCAGCTTGGGCATTCATGTAGAGGATAGGGTGGATTTTACACAGGTAACTACAAGAGAAAGGCCAGCAAACCCTCCAGCCACAGCATATGGCAGCGTCTCTGTCTAATTAATGCATCCTCAATAGAATTGATCCATTTTAAATTTGTTTTCTTTTCCTTGAAACATCATTAATGTAAAGGGCAACATTAATCAACATCGCGGAACTTAAAAGGGCATTAAAGAGTGATCTTTTTCCCTATGCAACAAGAATCTTTTCAAGTAGTTCTGTTAACTGCAGCGAATTCGAGGCGCTTTCTGAGTCCTTAATCAGAAGGCAAATCTAGAGAGGCCTCTACTGGCGAGTGTCTCTCTGTGCAGTTGCCCATGTGGAACAGTGGGTCCTACAAAAGCAAGCGAAAGAATGACTTTCAGCTTCTATTGGAAAGTTGCACACAAGATGGATCACTGATGAACGTACTATACAAAACATTGAATAATAGCAGTCACACTTCTGAAGTTGTCATGTCTAACTGCTTTTTTTCCAAGTAACAAAAGGACCGTTAAAACTCTGATATATGAGCTGCTTGGACACTGTGAGATGTTTTAAGATTATTCAACAAGGAAATAACAGGTAATCTTTTTTTTTTCTCTTCGTACATAAGACTCTCATGCAAGTTTGAGATTTAAAACCATTCTAATAGGAAATTATACTTCTTGACATTGTGTGTGTTGCAGGGGCAGTAACACCGTTCACACTCATACCCACATATTTCCCTCAATTGGCAAGAAAAAAAAAAGAAAGAAAATCTTTATACAAAATGAAAGTATCCAAAAATTATTTTTTTGATTAATCGCAAAGCAAAAGTTTACTGCCAGAATTTCCTAGTTATAGTGAAAAAAATTGCACCAAATATAGTCCCCTCAAAGTGAGTTCTAACATGAAAATATCACTGCAACATGTTTTCTTCACATTAGGCTAGGAACAGTCTCACTGCTTTTTATAGTAACTTTGGAGGAGAAAAGAAAAAAGTTTTTATTTTTCCACCAGAAGTTTAAAATTATTTAATATTTCTTGGGATGAAGATATATATGATCTGTTTCTACATAGGGAAACTCAGAATTCTTTCTCTTTGATAAAAGTGACCTGACTCCACAAGTGTCATTTAACTTTGAAAGTTTTTGAAAGGCAAAATCCTATCTCTTTTCTTGTTTTCCAACATTTATATTTTTATACTCAATATTGTTTGAAGTTTGATGACACCAGGATACTATGCCAATTGCCCTTCTAAAATTTCTTAAATTATTTTTTCTTTGCCATGACTGATAGCCTTTATCTTAGGATTCCTCCCAGCATATTTTCAGTAGGGTCATTCACATTTCAAACTGTTTCATGTTTGTTTGAGATAAAATGTTAGTCAAGCTTGTTTTTTCCATAGCATAGTTTGGTTAGCATGGCTTAGTAAATTACCTTCTTGATTATATAGGTAATGCATGATCTATTATGTAAATTCTGTTAGATGGCTTGGGATCACTACCTTGCAGTCCCAATAGTGACACCTACTGGTAGAAAGAGAACCAAAAGTAGTTTTAGCTTGTTTTCCTATTGTTTTGGAGAATGCTACCAGGGACTCTGTTGGTATAAATGTACTTTAGTCACAATTATCTTTCCAGCTGTTTTACATAGAACTATACATTTCCAAAAACCTTACAAATGAGAGTAAAAACCCAAACAGTATAATGTAAATATTTAATTATGAAAATGAAATAAGTTACTAGAAGATGAGTATGTTCTAAATTAACACCGAATAGTATATAGACGTGTAATTACAATATTTTAGGTCCTTATATAGCATAGAAAATGAGAGTACAAAATTTAACAATAGTCTTTCTGAAAGTCCATTATTTCAGTTAGAACTAAAGATAGATGGTCAAAATGTTTCACAGAAATACTTAACATTTCTCTGATGTTTTCTTAAATGTTTACTAAATGTTTTGTTTAAGAAAGAGCAAAGTTGGTCCCTTTAAAAAAGAATATATACTTCATAACAACCTACTTGTCAAAAATCTTGGAGATTTTATGCCAATTTTACTAGACATGCTCTTCCAGAACACAGATTTATTACTTGCCAGAAAGAAACATTGGAATCACATTGGAATGTGATAATTTCTCAATTGAGGTAGAAGCACATGGTTTGCAGAACACTGGATACAATCACATTCTCTGTGCATTGGAGAGGATTCCACATAGAAACAAACTTTGCCAGAAGAGATCCACAGCTATTGAGAAGAGGTATGATCTTCATTTCTCTGTGAGGCTTCAGTGACACTCCCCTTAAAGTACATTTGTTCTTCATTTCTAATATCGTTACACAACACTTCAGAGAATTTCTAGTTCTTCATACAGCACTTGAAGGCTAAATAAGAAACTGCTTTAGATAATTATCAAAAGCCCTTATAACACCTGTATAGTCCAATTTATTTGTTAAACACTAAAACATTGTATCAATAATCTTGGAGTTTTACAGTCACATGAGATAAAAATGGCAGAATAGAAAGAGATCAATTTCCACACAAGTTTAATTGGAATGGGTATTTCCATGCAAAAGTTGCCTGATATTTATTTCCAAAAACTCGGGGTCTTTATTGATATTTAAGATTACAAAGAAAATGTCGCTATCGGTGTCCAAAAATATTGTTTTACCATGGGGATTGTGGTCAAGCATATGGTAAACCAGTGAATCGTTTAATCCATGGTACACATTTATGACTACTTTTGTGATATCACTGTGAGGAAACGTGAAAATGTCTCACAAATTATGCAGTAGAAAGTTATATTGGTGTCTTTGAAAGCATCTTTGGCTCTGCTGTATGCCTTTGTTTGTACAACTTGAGCACATGCTTCAAAATGTCATCCAGATTACAAGCATGCAGGGAATGAAATATTACTTCTGTATCAATATCAGAGGCATGCTACTTTATTTCATTAAATACTTCATCAGCTAATTGTACTTGGTAAAATCACAAAATTCCTTTGTATTTCTTGCAAGAGATATTTTATAATGTTGTTATTGATGCTCTGAGAAAAAAACCTTCAAAAATTATTCATGATAATGAATATGGGGAAACAAAGGACTTTTAAAAATCACATAAATTACAACATAAAAATCAGAAAGCACAACATTTATACGAAATTATTTGGCCAACACCCTGGTCATTAGGTTGGGTGGTATACAATGTGCTCAGGATGAAAATAAAACAAGAATGAAAACAAAATAGCCACACATATTGGAAAAGTTTGAGCTTGGGTTTTCCTGAATACCTGAACTAGCAATTCAGCTGATCATTCGACACTACCATAAAGAAAGGCTCTATTTTGCCTTTAGAGAGTTTATCCAGAGATTGCACAGGGACTTGCACAGACTAAAGCTTCACAAAACCCAGGGGCTGTCAGAAGGAAATGGTATCCAGGAGCACAGGGCAGGCCAAGCATCCCTTCAACAGCAAAGCCACACAAGAGAGCCAGAGGCAGCGCAGCGGCTGCCAACACAACTGCCTAGCACGTCTGCCAAGGAGCCAGAAGCCGCTTGTGGGAAAATATCACTTACCCTTAGCATCTGGGTCCTGTGATTGTTATCCAAAGAGACAGAGTGGTAAGATACAATGGGATAAACAGCATCCCATTAAACACACACACACACACACACACACACACACATTCTCTCTCTCATATTCTCTCTCTGGGTACAGAGAGAGATAAGCCTTACATGGTCTTGAATTAGGAAGACTTTATGTAGTTGGAATTCTTTTAAATAGATTTATCCTTAGTTATATACTCATACTTCATAATGAGATGAGCTTTAGTAATTACTGTTCACCAAGAGCTTTGGTATGCAAAAACCAGGAATAAGTTGTATTTGTGGATATTTGCAGACTTGTATAGTCCACTATATTTTTACTCCCTTGGAGTAGCTTTTTGTAGCTGAGTGATAGGATTATTTAAAAATTAAATCTTGATCATGGATAAACAAACTAAAATGAGCTTTGATGTTAAACTTTTTTTCCTGTTTTTGATATTGTATCACTATTTTTGAGAGGCCAAATAACTCATAAAATAATTGGTAAAAATTCTCACTTAATATGTACTATATTATAAGCATACTGTGATATACATAATAATATTATATAACTATGATTTACATATAATGTATATAATATTATATATGTATAAACATATTTAAGTTTGATAAAGTCTCTTCTTTCAATTTATGTCAGAACAAGTGTCTTTGAAGTTTCCAAATATGGTAATGTGGTGATACAGAGTCACCTGGTATAGCATGGGGGAGGGAGGGAATCTAGAGAATTTAAAGATTGGAGACACCTTGTGGTTAGTGCAAAGGCCTTAACTTTATAGCCATATGCCTAGTCTATGAAGATCATCATCACTGGAGAAAGCAAGTGATAGCCTTTATTTTTTGTGAGTCTGCAGAAAAAGAGCAAGAAAAGTATTTTTCATTTTAAATATTCTATTCTGATATCAAGAACAGAAAAGAGTGCTGTTTTAAGTGTCAATGATAACCTGATGTACCCAAAGATAATGTTTTCATATTTAAATTCATAACAAGTTAATTCTATTACACAGGTTAATGGAAAGCATTTGGAATTACAACTTTACTTATTACACAGCCAGTTCATTATTTAAATTCTTTTATTTTCCATGAATGAAATTAAAATTTCAGTTGCCTTTGGGTGACTAAAAAAATGTGCATGTCAAGGCCATAAAATCCAGTTGCTTATTTATGCATGTTATATGAGATAATGTATATGATCAGTTTATGTTATATATAAAGACATGCATTTCACTTATAAACATATTATACATAAGCATAAGCTATTTTATATGGACATTTAATTTTTTTGTTTGTATAAATAGCAAAGTAATCTAAGAATGTCTAACCACATAATGATAACATGAAGACAGTACACAAGGGAGAGGAAGTCTTGTGGAAGTACAAAACCATATAGCAAACAACTGATGTGTTTTATTTATTTTTGTTGCTTTTTATTACCACATACACACACACAAGAAAGTTTGATTCTAACTGACTGTCTTTAATAAATTATTTCCTTCCTAGTACCAAATAATTCTCAAAATCATTCAAATTTAGTTCTATACTTATAGCATTTCTATGCAAACTAGAAAATTATGGTGAAAAGTATTTCTTTTATATTGCATATCTGTATAATGGTGGAAGAGACTGCATTCAAAACGATGCCCAGTTATGGGAATGAGGAAGGAGAGAAAGAAATAGATTCTAAACATTTCACTTCACTTAAAAATTTTAAATACTGAACTGAAATCTGAAATACACCTCCAATTTTTATAAATATATAAAATAACTTATGAAAGAATGCAAAAGGTCAATAAGAGCTTATAAAAACTTCTTCTGTGCTGTGCTGTTTCATTTCCCATAAAGGAAACAAATATGCCCTGAAAGATATGTGCAAAATCAGAGCTTCCTTTTCTAGGGCATTTAAATCATTACATTCTGAAAGTATATTCTTAAAAGCAAATATTTAATGTTAATTTTATGGCCAACAATTTGTACATATTTGCCACTTTTGTTATATTTTTTCCTCAATATTTTTGTGTTTGTATTGATTTGCCTTTTTCCCCTCATTTCATTTCTCATTGCTAAGGTTTGCATCAAACAGTTTCAATTTTCATTCTTTTTAATTACGTTTATTCCGTGCCTTTAATCTTTAATGATTTATTTTTCCTTAAGTTTAGCTGGTTTCTTAACCCATCAGTTTAATTAGGTATTCTTTAATACCACAGAATATATCATAGGATGCAGTGTTATACAGAAAAGCGTTTCCCCAAATCCTAGTGTATGGAAACTACTGAATTTCAACTTCTTATAACTGTATGTGGCAGAACCATTTAACCCTTGATGATCTTAACATTTTAAATTGTGAAAAGGGAGAGCACACTCATTTACTAAAGCCAACACAATTTGCATACTTTACTAAATGCATAGCCATGATTCCCAGGGATTTTTTTTTACCCTCTAAGATACCAGCTGAAGCTGCAGAGGACAAGTCAGCCTCACATTCCCTGCATTCAACCTATATTTTTTACAACTGTCCAAATTGCATTAGAATTTGCTTATAATGATGTTATATGATATCCTTGTTGTGATACCTGCGTTTGTGGAGAACTTAATATTGATTTACTGTGTCTTTGGCCCATCTTTGAGCAGCCTAGATAGCAATTACAGCTGTTGGTGGTATCTATTTTGTCTTTTCATAATTGTCATTTCTTGTTCTACTTAAGATTAAAATATGAAAATTGTACCACGTGCACATCGACAGTGCATTAACCAAGTTATCAGCAATATCTATGAAGAACCATCATTTTAACTATGGTTCTTTACATTACCTCTTCATTTGATTTATGAAAATTGCATGCTACGATATCAACCTGCACAAGGAATACATTCGGTGAGCCTCCTTGACATCAAGTCCTCATCTGGACCATTACTATCTTCCTGAGAAATCACTAGGGCTTTCCCAATACCTGCCTGCCTCTGCCAAATGCTTTCTCTCCCTCAGACAGGGATTTCTGACAAGCAAGGGCTTTGTTATTTTTCAACTCTAACTTTAAAGAGCCCTCACAGTTTTTGAGCTCTCTCTACTACTCTCATTTCAATACACATTTCATAAAGAATAACGTATTTTTTACAAGGAAAATCATTTTTTAATAATAGAGAAGACTCGAAATGAGTTTTTCCTAATCACAAATAGGTCCACCAGGTAGAGATTTCTTCAAAGGACTGTTAACAACTGTTCCTGAATTCAAACCTGTCTCATTTGAAGACCAAATACACTTATGTGTATTTCCTCTCATTAGGAAATTTATCAAACAGAGGCTGCTAAAATAATTTTTAAAATGATGGAGAGAGAAAACTCTTTTTGTGACTAATTTGGAATTTTTTCCTGGTCAATTTATAAAAAACATGCAGTTGAAATAACTGATGCATTTTATGATTCCCTCTTCTCGACAAATCTTGAACTGCTTGAGAAGGATTTTTTTGTGCTGCACAATGAAAATAAATATCATATTTCAAGATGAAACTGAATAAATATTTGAATACCATCCCCCTACACACACACACACACACACACACACACACACACACACACACACTTCCCTACCAGCAGACTAAATTGTGCTAGTCCCTGAAAGGCATTCATTTTAAGAATTACTATTGTTTTATTTTACTACATCTGTTTGGAGACTTTTTAAAAATGACTATGTGCAAGAAAATAATAAAGTATCTGTAATCCCTGGCAAAGGCCCCTCCTTCGGAGACTGTGTAGGGCGTTTGTGGGTGTTGTTATTGTTGTTGTGGCAATCTAGCTAATAAAGGTTTTCTCTTACACAAGAGAATTTTGACAGGGTTGACTCCAGACAGCTTTCCAGCTGAGGTCTGGGGCCTTGCTGAACCTTCAAAATTTTCCCATTTGAGCTGCATCAAAGTGAAGGAAATTCAAGGATCACTAACGTCTCAGATGGTAGCACTTGCCCTAACAACGAAGGTTCAGGAATTCTTTGGAGCAGGCTGAGGTCATTTTTCTCCCTTTTTCTCCTAATGCTTTTCTCTATTAATCAGAGCTCAGAGCTCAGATTGGTCTTCAACTTCCTCCCAATCCTTGCTAAGCCTGTCATTTCTAGCTATTATTTACTTTAATGGACTTTGGCTGATCCCTTATGAAGCTTTGGATCTGAGAATAATAAGGCTGGAGAGCAACGGGCATAGACATGGGTGTGGGTTTGCCTGCAGATTAACCGTGGCAGATGGGCTTTATTGCGGTTTCCTGTGTGCTGAGTGTTGATTGAGAGGGTATAATGAGAGAGGTGGTGTCCACACAATGGTCACAGCCACTCCATTGCACTTTGCGTCTAAACAACCCCATTTTTCTAAATCTTTGGGTTGTGAAATTTTAGGAAGTCAGAGCACAAGAACAAGTACAAAAACAACTGTAAATAACCATGAATGTTAATCCAACACTAATTGGTCCCTTCTTTCAATATGAGTCCATTTTGCTCAGTTTTTTAAAATTCTGGGTAAATTAATGACAAAGATGGCTAAGCAAAATGTTATTGCATTAGGTAGTTTGGGGTGAAATTGTGAGCAACGTGTATTTTCTGTGTGTGTTTTTTGTTTGCTTGGAGTTTCTTGTTTGTTTGTTTGTTTGTTAAATATATGCTCTATTTGATTCTTACCACAGACAACAAAAGCTTAAGTTGGAATTGTTTGCAGATGCTTTGGAAGTTATCACGTTGGGGATATTTTTCTGAATTAAACTAGACAATATTAAAAAAGTAACTCCAGGGCAATTGTTTTACCCTGGGCATAGTAAAGCAAAGATTTTGTACCTTTCTTTATTTCCCGCATTTGATGCCAAGGTCTGCTCCACTGCAACTTGCCACGCCATTAAAACATTTTCGTTGTAGGTGTTGGCAAAAGGTCTTTTACACATTCCTCATTTTTAAGATTTTACTTAATTCCTCCCTTTCACCAATGGATTAAATCACAACTATTGATTCCTTTCTTCCTTTGGGGCTTTACCCATCTGTCTTAATGCTTTCATCCTACACCCCTTGGTCTCAGAGGGGTGTTCTGAAAATGAACCGCCAAAACCTGGAGAAGACTCTAGGTCAAGTTTGTGTACAAGAGTTTAAATTTTTAGTGACAGTCCTCTCTCACAGCCGCCTGAAAGTTTCCACACAGAGCTGCACAAGCAAGCACCACCAATTATCCTCCTCCTTTGAAAACCATTATCAAGTTTTTCAAAACTTCTTTCATTTCACTGTTGTCATTCAGTGAAAAGGAAACTAACCACCATGTCAAGACAACTCCGCTGCCTAGCAACGCAGGGCCACATTTTAATTCTGACTTGCTTCTGGTCTTGACTAATAGAAAGTGACTATGTTAAGCCAGTCACAAGAGTTGTTTGTCACTTCTGAAATGCAAACAAAACTATATTGTTTTCCACAGTATTGGGTGTGATTGATGTAAAGATTTACAGTAACATCTTTCATTTTCCCTTGTGTTTTAGTAGGATTGATGTCATATCTTTTCATGCTTTATTAAATGCTTTAAAAGAGCTCAAAAAAACATGACGCTTTTTGTCCTTTAAGGAGTCTAAAGAGGGGTTTTTTTATCCAGTGAACTAGACTCCAACAACTTGTGAAATTTAATGAATCTATTCAACTAGTGTCAGCCACATCAATAAATAATTTAATAAGAAATCATCATCCATGAAGAGTATAAATCAAACAATCAGAGAGGAACAGACCAGACCAAGGTCAACATTATAGATGGGGGGAGGAAAAGTTAAGCTGTTAAGTCGTGAGTCTTACGGTTTGATTTATCAAATTTTCCCATAGCCCTCTATTCTTGACTTTCAGTATGAAAAACTGCAGGTCGCTACTGGTGTGATTTAAATTGTAAATTTTTCCAGGCATATATTTAAATCCCCTAAATTCATATAAAATGGTTATTCAAATTGAGAACTTGTAGCTGTGCTTAAAAGTAATTCTGCTGCAATTGACTGGAAGCCAATTAATAAAGTAGAAAGATGTTGCTATTATATTTTAAATGCACTCCACAATTTCTGATATTGCTAATACTTTATATAAACATAGTTACTTTAAAATATACCAACTTATGTGATTTGAATATATGTAATCGAGAGGTAATAGTCTTCTTCAGAATAATATAAGATCTGAGTATAAAAGAGAAATTACAAGCATTATTATAATTTCCTTGTGATATTTAATATTCTAAGCAGTAATGCAATAATGTTAATCATTAAACAAAATACTTATAAAAAACATAGCTTAGAAAGGTCAGAATCACACATGAAAAATTAAGCTAGATGTTAGCATCATGGAAAGCCAGTAGAAATGTCTTTTCCTCTCAATTCTGATTTCAAATAGCTGTCTTACTCCATGAAACTTTAGGTCATATTTGGAAATGGAATCTAGTTATTAAATACAACAAAAACATAGAGTTTAAAACTGTTTAAATAATAATAGGTGTATGTTTTGAGATTAGTAAAAAGTGTTGCACCATCAATAACCTCATTTATAAGATAAAATTAATAATAGGATCTATAGTTTAAGGTAGTTGTGGGCATTAAATAAAATATCGCATATAAAGTACTTTAAACTTGGCTGTAAGGGTGAGTATATAGTAAACAAATGTCAGTTGTTCATGTTATAATCATGTCTGTGTAAATGTTCTCTTTCCTTAGATATGAAAAAAAAATAATTTCGTTCCTCATATTTTTTGTGATAAAATTAAAGGCTTTGTTTCCACATCAGTAATAGACTACTGAAAATAAAGTCCATTTTGTAACAAGAAAAGAAAGATAAAAGTGAGCTTTTTATACATTGATTATTCTATCTACATTTTTAATCAAATACCTTCATGAAATGGAACATTAATGTAATAGTCTTTGCAAATCTCATAATATTCTAGCTCCAAATCAAAGGTGCTTTGCCAAAATAAGTCTAATTATTTTATACAGCCAATCACCATGCAGTACCAGTGCAGGAGAAAAGAGTAAACACAAAATCTGATATTTCGAAGCCCAGGGTTGGTTTCCTCAGAATTTCCAGCAGGAAAATATATTTATGTGCCAAATGCAACCTGTGGGAATGTTTTGTTTGTCCTAAAAAGATTTATTGCTATTATTATTATTATTCTTATTGAATTGGTTCACAACATCTGAAACTTCGATTTTGCATTAAAATCCACATTTCTAGGTTCTCAAAAAATCAGGTCTGCAAGGGTGAGCCAGCTTTGCTGGGAGTGCCTGAGCGGCCGTGTACTCGTTTGATGAGACCCGAACTCTTCACTTCACCTTGTCCACCCACTCTCTCTTTCAGAGCAAAGCCATCTGGACGCACGTACTTAAGCAAGGTGACAGGCCCCCAGAGACATTTTAGATTTTTAGCACAAGGACTCAAATTAGAAATCATGAAACATTTATTAGCCGAAACCAACATTACCTACAGCACTCTGGGCCTGTGGCACTTTGTAATTTCATTACTCTCCCTCCAGCATCTTCATAGGATATTCAGTTTAGCTACTCTTGAAAAGTGTTAAAGATAACTTCTCTCCAGACTTGAAAGTGAACTATCTTTTCTCTTTGTATGGGGCTTTTCTCCTGACTGGATAGAGAAGAAATTACGTCCCCACTTAGGAGTTGCAGGCAGGCTGTGAACAGAACAGAGCTTGAGGTCTGTCTCATGGAATAGTGATGTCTGCCCAGGATTTTAACAACAATGGCCACAACAAAGGTGATGGTTTTTCTGTTTCTCCTGCCCCATCACACCAGACACTTTGTGTCAAATATGCAGAGGTAACACCATGTGAAATCTGACCAGTGGCTCTAAGAGGATCCAACTGGTGGCTTCTCTGGTAGGGATGAAGTTGGGCACATAAAATTATCTTGCTGAGAATATATGTGTGTATTAATACAATCACCTAGATATTTCCTTTATAGTTTTTTAAAAAATTAATTTAGGCTGAGTTATAATTGTCATGAAAATAAGTATCATAATAGCATTTAAATAATACTTTTATACTTTTTTGCAGTATTTTCTAAATACCTTGATTTGGAAAAATAGACTATGAGAAACTAAGCACTTTCAAGTTCCAGTCACAGATTTTCTTCCTATGAGCATCATCAAATCTCATTTGCAACAAATCTCATGTAGCAAACCTGTTAATTAAAGAGCAAACTAACTGCATAAATAAAGAATATGAAAGTAGAAATTTCTGAGCTCTTACTACTATAAAACTGAACCTCTCACTACTGTCAGTACAAAATGTACTTCTGGTTCTTTTGTTGAATTGTAGGATTGAATCGCTGAGGACGAGTGTTTGGTAAAGGTGAGTGGAATGTGGAATGTTGCTAGTCGCCTTTGGATGGAATAGACTTACTTACTTGCTTGCCTTCCATTTGGGATTGTGGCCTCTTCTTTATTTGCACAGGGCCCTAATCATCGAAGCAAATTATCTGGCCCACACTACAAAATGAGTTAAATAGCTCATTACTTCTTTAAGCGTAGACATTTTTGTCATATTCAAACTTGAATTCTCAGAGCTTAAAAACACCCGCAAGCACTTCATACAAACAATTTCAATTAAAAGTAGTGTTTCATACATCATTTGTTTGCTATGCCTTCTTTATAGCTATTCTTATTGAACTCTAGATAACACTTTTATTTTTTATTTACCAAGAAATTTAAAATAAGTATCTGCATAAGGAAACTTCCTTATAGAAAAATATACTATATTTTCATATGATCTCTAGCTACATATTTTTTTCATGCTCTGTTCATTTCCTTTCGCAAGATCTTAACCTCAAAGAAACATTTGGTATCACTGAAATAAAAGATGTTTTAATATTATTTTCAAACCACAGAAGTTGCTTTTTGATACATGCCAGTTGAATCATCATATTGCTAAAATATTTAATCACACTTGTCACGACAGATAGCAACACAGAAAAATCATCTTGATATGAGAAGAGGATTTAAGAAAAAGTGTCAATATCCAGTGAAGATTTTTGCTGTTTAAGCTTATATCTAAATATATAATTCCTGTTCCCCAATTTAAACTAGACCATTCTTTCAAATGCAGCCTGAAAAGATCTAGCTGATTTGTAGTTGGAAAAAACCCCAATGAAACATATGGAAAGCATTCATAAATAAGATTATTATTCCAGGGGGAGGTTTGGTGAGTACGTAGAGTTATATGGGTTCACAGACTCCAGTTTGGGAGGAGTTTGGAAATCACATAGTGCAGCTTCGTAAACAACAAGGAGACAGCTATCTGCATCATTCCCTTACCCTACTGGGTTCCTTTCCAAGAACATGAAGGAGGAAGACTGTTTCTTTTTGAGGAAGACTGTTTCATTGGACTGTTCCAGGTCCTTTGAGTGGCAGGGAGCCAAAGTTCCCTTTCTCTGACTTCCTAGGTATCTCTTCAAAACGATCTCACAAGGCAAGTGGAGCAAAGAAGTTTGCAGAGACATTGGTCTCTGCCATGATTATAAGCAGCTAACATGATGTGTCACACACAGTATATGTTCAATAGTTACAGTAAGCCTTGGTACTTGAATTAGATTCTTCTGTATTTGGGACGTATTTGTCTTAAGGTAATAACAACTGTGCCATTCCTTAGCCATGCCCCCTCGTTCCCCCGCTCAAAGAAGAGTGTTGTTAAGGGTAGCAGAGGGCAGAAGTCACAGAAATTGTCAAATCCACATTCAACCATGATTCAGCCTCTTTTTTTGCTTCAAAATCTAACCTCGCTCCCTTATCCCCCCACGTCATTGGTCCCAGCATCGTTTCCCTTTTGGGTGAGTCCAGACAGAGCTTTGGTCCATTCACAGTGGTGCAAGGGAGGAATAAAGCAGTCAAGGCTGTGTGTCCATTCTGCCTTCTTATCCTTTAAAATAACGTGAGGGCATAGGAGTTACCTGAGCCCTGGGCAGTCCTGGTCAAGACTTACTGAAAGTAGCCGTGCCCCTACTTTGTGTTGTTTTTTAAATTTTATCTTCTTGTCCAAATGTCCTCAAGTCATCATTTATTTTGCTGAACATTTATAGAATGCGTATTAGAGGTCAGGCACTTCACCAAGTACAGAAAACACAAAAATGAATATGACTTAGAGCCTGCCCTGAAGTTGCTTACAGTCTCTTGAGAAAGACAGACAGATGAACAAATCTTTTCAATTAAAAGAGCCCCAAAGAGAGATCAGCATGCTGGGCTAAATATAGGAGCAGCAAATGACTGTGATAGGTGGGGTGAAATGCAGGGTTGACAGGGTAGTTCGTGCTTTAGTAGAGCAACTGGAGTGCAGGTCCATGGCTATGAAAAGGAACTGTATCTTCAACAGTCTGCTGGTATTTAAGAATATAGGGCAGGCTGAAGAAACAGCAAGTAATCTGCATGATTGAAAAGTGAGGCAGGGATGATGGAATTTAGATTAGATTGGAAAGATAGTTTAGGGTTATTAACACAATGTGATTGTTTCCATTAGCAGCAAGATATCTTATCCAGACTGTAAATGTGCTTTTAAAAAAATGAATTAATCAGAAGGGCCTGTTGAATTTGCTTTTTTCCATGACTATATCTTTGCCTGAACAAGTTTTTATTTACATGTGAAAGAGGGGCAATGCCAGAAGATTAACTTGTTGGTAACACATATGTTTTATATAAATTTTAGCTAAATAAATGAACTTTGAGATTTATTTAATAATAATGATTTAAAAACTATCTGTTCATTACCAATAGGAAGTTGGTAAAATGAATTTTGGATTATCCATGCCTGGAATACCGTGGATTCAGTAAAATTAGGTTGTAGGAGAAGATTGGGTAACATAAATTGATAGTCATTATGTAGATTGTTAGGAGAAGAAAAGTAGGTTTCAAAATACACAGTAAATATATCTTAAAATATATATATAAAATATTAGTGGTGGTCATTTCGGAGTAGTAGGATTAGGGATTACCTGAACTTTCTTCTCTTTAGGGTACCTTTAATTTTTTTCTACAATTAATATGTTTTGTTTTTTCATATGAGAAAAAATAATGGTTAATGCCCAAATGAACTCTTTAGTTGTAACAAGGACCTTTTTCAAACATTTATTCTCAGTTCAGTCTTCATATACAGATGAAGCAATAGAATAATGTTGAGATGTTTCAACTAGTCCTTAGATGTAACTTTCATGGCTGTCTCCATGATTTTACAACTCAGTGTGACTCTGTCCATACATTGTAAGGGCAATTCTGTCCTGAGAGTGTTTTTCTAATTGGATGAATTTCTGAATTTTTCCTACAAAACAAAGTTGGTTGAAATTCATTATAACTCATCAACCACTTATTACACACACACACACACACACACACACACACACACACACACACGTGCATATATACAGATATATGGTTTTAGGTATGGTATTCTTTAATAATTCACTTTGTTTTGATAATTATATAAATGAATACATATATACTTTATGCATTTATCCTTATAGGAGTTTCCTCAGATTGCATAGTGTTCCCTTCCATCACCCATGTTTTAACTTGGAAGACTTGGCCAAACATTTTTCTGCCTTACTTTGCCTGATTATGTTTAGATTAAAAATATCACATTAAAAATTTCTGCTGAGTAAATAACTCAATTAAATGGCCATAAATTTAGCTACTTTATTAAATAAATGTAAATTGTGTTTTATATTGACTTTGAAATGTAACTAATCAAAAGAGTTCCCGTTCTCAGTAGATTTAAAAGCAAAATTACTTAATTTCACATTTTAAGGGGAATCTTTTTATCTACTTCCAAAGCAATTTTAGAAAAACGAAAGATTTAAAATAATATGATTCTTTATATTTTATTGGTATCTTGTAAATGAACATCAACATTCAGTGATAGCTAAGGGTATTAAAATGTTACTTCACTTTTGAGTAAGTAATTTGGGGAGGGACAGTTATCAAAAAGGCAGCCATAAATCATCATTGAATTCTTTTGTAAGCAAAAAGTAGAAGCAATACATAGTTTGTACACCAGCAGTTTCATCTTCTCTTCATGTTGTGGCAGATTAATACCAGCTTAGCCCAAACATCCAAAGTTATGCTGTTGGCAATGTAGCCATCTGTTTTTAATGAATATCTGGGGTCCATTTTTCAGTTAAGCTTCTCTTATTGTGTGTGTATGTTGCTTTTTCAGAGCTATCTGCATAATTGCTTAAAGATTTTACTGCAAAATTAATATCCTTGCTATGAACAAGGGAACAGGGCAAAAACCAGGATGACAGAGCCTGAGATGAGGTGAAAAGCAAATCCAATTTTTCCTTGCACCATAGAAACCTCGTCAGGACTAGCTTTATTTGGTAATCCACATTTAAACTTTAACCTGTAGGGGGGCTCTTTGTGTTAGATAATGTAAGCATAAAAGGAGGCTGAATCACTAATCAGATTAATCATATTTTGTAAGACTCAAAAGCTTCATTAAAAGGACCTGGTATCCAAGTTACACATTTTTGTTAGTCGTGGTAGTGGAGGAGGACTTTGTCATTAAAAAAAATAATAATAATGGCATGGAAATGCTCAACTGTCTGCAACTTTTAATGATCCTATAGCAAGCAAGACCAAGGAACAACATAATATCCTAATTTATAAAATTACTTTACAACTTCACAGAATCGGCACATATATTACCTCACATTCTTCATATTTTAATATAAGAAGGCAGTATTGAATAAAGGTTGTGGTTGCTACTATAACTTCTTCATATTTTGAGCATAAATATATACTAAATGCACCTATAATTTATATATTGCATATAAATAATATTATAAATGCAGTGTATTAATACATATATAACAACTACCAACTGCCAGTTGATGATTTACTATTCTAAAAGTCATTTCTCAAAGCATTTTATAAAGCTGATTGTTCAATTAAAGAGAAGAATATTTGATGGAAATGGGGACACTTCTGAAGAATAAAGTGGAAGGGAGAAACTTTGTTGGGCCAGCATTTTATAAAATGTTATGCAAGGAAATACAGTCACAAATTTCTTTTGTTTTTTGAAAAAGAAGGAAGGAAGAAAAAAATGTCATTAAACTAAATCTTTGCAAGCAGAGCAAATCTTTCAAAAAAGAAGCAAATGAGTTCTGCGGTTGACAGTCTGTAGCATGACTAGGTAATTGTGGGGAAAATGCAATTGCATGTGTAACTTATGCACACCGAAACCTCCTCTTCAAAAACTCAGCCCTTATGCTTTAAATCAACAAATAGTTTTCAGCATATGGTATGTTACACAAATGCTTCCGAACAAAACTGCTCCAATAATAATCTTGGTGAAAGAGCATGCCAAGTAATAGCTATTGAAAATTGTTTCATGCTACCTTGTGAAGATACCATGTAATTTTGATATCTAATTAGGAGTATAAAAACATTACATCAGTTCATTTTTCTCAGCACAATATATATCATCCTAAGGAAAGATCTATTTATAAGATTATATATTCACATCTGTGGAACTCTATATCTTAAAATCTCCTATACAAAATTTCGAATCAAAATACACAGGTCTTTATAACCAAGTCATTTCAGATAAGGAAACTCAACCAAATGAAATGGCAGTATATTAACAACAACAAAAACAAACAAGAAACAGAAGCAATGTGAACAACTTTCTTAGCATATGATGAGACTACATATAATATTGAAATTACTGAATAAATTGTATTGCACAAGGTCCAAGTCTACTAACAAATTTGTAGTTTAATTATTATTACAAATACTAGTTCCTGAATGAACCACTGATAAGTCTGGTGCATGATTCCTCAGTGGTATAGACATATAACTGTTTGACAATAGCAGAATGGTCTAAATTGAGAATATCTGCATTTATAGATAAATATATCTATTATTTATTATTCAAAATAATAAAAGTATATTTCTAACTTATGCCCAATATTTCAATAGTGCCTCTTGCCATGAAATATAAATTCCACCTTTAGACATTTAGGCATAAGCTCTTTCCTATGGAGCTGGAATTTGCATGGCTTGTGTTTTTCTACCTATATCCCAACAGATAAGTGAAATATTCAAAATACCCACTCTTAAAAACACTGGTATATAAATTTTATTTAGGTTTTTAAGATGCCTTTTACCTATGACTTTGAATTATAAAGACCTTCACTATTACATTAATTCCCATAAAGTAGTAGACTGTTTGAATGTATAAGCACTTGCTCTACACAAGTGTTTTGACCATCTCCCCTCAAAACAAAAACATAAAGAAACGAACACAAAACCATACACACACACCAAAAAAAAATAAAGATAACAAGTCCTTATTCTTTTAAGGATCTAACATTGGAGATTTTTAACCTCTGATGAGCTTAAGCCAATGAGGGAAAAAGAATAACGGGCTGGTGACATATTTATCAGTGTTTTGGGCAAATAGTTCTTCCAGAGCATCAGACTAACTGTATGTTTTCATGTAAGTCATATTGGGGTCCTGGTTTTCAGTGTGTCATCTACAACATGGGGGATATGACCTTAGTTCGCTGTAAGGCTACCTATTGTTTGAAAATTCAGTGACACTAAATGTTGGATATGGGTGAAGGTTGAAGGAAAGGTCTTCCTTATACAAATATAAATATTTAGAGGTTTCTAGAGGAATAAAGCTGAAAACATAATTGCCATAACCTCAGGTTCACTTTATTGAATTATGTGGTCATCCTACCACACAAAGAAAATTAGAACATTCAGAAGCCTAGTAGATGCAGAAAACATAGGTAGCAGTTTGAATCATTTGCTCCCCCGAAGTCTCAAGCTGTTCTCAAATTGGCAATTTTGCCTAAACTGGGCATTTATTTGATTGATTTTTTTTCTTTCTGCCCTGAATGAATTGTGACAGTTTTTACCTTGTCTCAGCACACCAATTCAGTCACAGAAACAGGAGGTGGGATGTTCTACTCTTGGGTGATTATAGTTCGTGGGCCTCCAGTATGCAAAACATTTAGTGAGGTTCAAAGAATGAGCAGAAATACAGAGAGTGTGCTTTATTTTCAGACCGTTCTTAACACAATTCTCAAGACCACCTTTCAGGAAATATAATTTTTCCCCCCAACGGAGGGAAAAATCTTTACAATGTTTTAAATAAAAATAAAACAAATGCAAAACAAAACAACAAAAAACCTTACATGACTGCTTCTAAGGAAAAAAAAAAATCCCCTTTTGGAACAGAGAGCAGCTGTGGAGACATCTGTGGGCTGAACAGGGTCCTAAAAGAACAATTGCGCATACATCTGTGGAGATAAAATAAGTGATGGATAAAATGTGAATTAAGAGCTCACATTCTGTAGATACTATTATAAATGTATAAGAATAAAATGAGACTTATAAAACATACTTTTTTACTTCACCATCAACTATGGTGAAGTAAGATGTGACCATAAAAGAGCAAAATAAGTGCTGGATTATGAAAGGTCAGCTGGAGGGGCATAAAACTGTTTGGTGTTTGCTTTTTGCAGGGTAGACCTAAGGGCACATGTACCTTCTCCCAGTGAATCCCACACATTTTCATTTGACCATCTGTAGGGAGAGAAATTTCAGTAGTATCCAGCATACCACTTGTGTCTTATGCCACTATGCTCTCATTCCTCAAAAATCAGAATATTTTTCCAAGTCTTCACAATGTAGTTTTGTAAAATTTGAAGTGGACTGCAAATAATGATGTAGTTAAGACACTGAGAGAATCAAATGTTTTGTAAAATCACCTAACAAATATATTTTTAGATGTCATCAATTTCTACAAACTTCCAAATAAAGTTTCAAGTCCAGAGCAGCAAAGTGACCTGGCTAAAATCACATGGATAGTGGCAGAACTTGGACAAGGATGTCACAAAGACACAAAGTGTCCCGGCCTTCAAGCTAAACTGTTTTACATTATACTCCTAGTTAGTTATCTTGGAAATATTTTACAAGTTTTGTAAAATAGCACTTTGTCTCTAGACATAATGTAAACGCTAATTAGATTATAAACACCTTTCAATCAGGGAGTAGGCGCACGTTACTGAGTAGAGTTGTACCAAACCTTAATATTCTGATAATTTATTATGCTATTTAAATTGTTCCAGACCATAGGAAAGGATGGAATTTTTCCTGAAACATTTAGTGTACTTTCAAACTCCTCTTGCCAAAAACTAAACAAGATACCATACAAACACAAACAACATAAATCAACACACTTATGCATGAGGTTACAAAACCTTTCTATAAACCATTAGCAAATCAAATTGAGCAGTATATTATATGTATCGCATAACCAAGGAGGTGTTTTTTTTTAGGTTTTTTTTTTTTTTTTTTGATGTGGACCATTTTTTAAAGTCTTTATTGAATTTATTACAATATTGCTTCTGTTGTTTATGTTTTGGTTTTTTGGCTGTGAGGTCTATGGGATCTTAGGTCCCTGAGCAGGGAGCTGCATTGGAAGGCAAAGTTTTGACCACTAGATTGCCAGGGAAGTCCCCAAGGAGGTTTTATTCCAAGAATTTAGGTATAGTTACTCTAAAGGAAAAAAGTGATGTAGTCTTTGTAGAGAAATGTGATAAAATTTAATCTTTATTTCTTTTTTAAACTATTCCAAAACCAGAAATAAAAAAATATTTCTTTCTCATGATAAAGACTAGTTAAAAAAACAGACAACATAATCTTTTAATTGTGAAATTCTGGAGTCATTTCTATTATTAAACACAGTCTACTTAATTGCTATAAAACATGATCACTTTGTAGCTATAATTATCTAAAAGGAAGAGACAAATGCAGAACTCCACTTGTACGTCTTATGCTTTTTACTTGGAAATCTCAAAATAATCACCTGAATTACTTGAAATATTACACACAATAATATAATAAGTAAAAGAGATAGTCACAAAAATAATCAAGAATTAACAACTCAATAACAATTTAGAATCAGAGAGAAAAAACACATTCAAAATAACAAAGAAAATATGAAACAGAGAGAAAAATAACTAACTTCAATAGTCTTAAACATAGCAAATTAAAAGCTTTACTAAGATAGTAAATGAAGGTTCAGATACATGTGGAGTCTTATTATGGCCCTGGATTAAAGGATCTAGTAACATAAAGAGATATATTTTCCCAAAGGTAATCTATAAATTTGCATAAGTTACCCAATACACCAACGGGATTTTTCTTCAGAATTTTGCAAAATGATTCTTAAGTGACTTTGGAGAACAATATCAGAAAAAAGTGAAAATTACAAAAAGATTATTGGAAGGATAATTTGAGAGCCTAGCTGTATAAAATATTAAGTTACACTCTAAAGATACAGTTATTAAAACAGTGTGATAAGCATAAGCATCAGTGTAACAAGATAGAAAAGTCAGAAACATGCCTAAGGACATATGTTAAGTACATGATAAAGGAAGTATCTCAGATCAGTTAGAAAAGTAATGGAATTTTTAATAAGTGACTGACACAGCTTATTACAGTATATAATAAAATTAATTCCTGAATTAAAATATAAAGTAAAAAAATGAGCTCTTAATAGTACTATGAAAAAAAATAGATCAAACATACAAACTTGGATTGGTGATGACTTCCTAAGTACACTACCAAAAATAGAACTATAGGGACATCCTTGGTGGCGCAGTGGTAAGAATCTGCCTGCCAGTGCAGGGGACACGGGTTCGATCCCTGGTCCGGGAAGATCCCATGTGCCAAGGAGTATCTAAACCCGTTCGTCACAACTACTGAGCCTGCGCTGTGGAGCTTGTGAGCCACAACTATTGAGCCCATGTGCCACAATTACTGAAGCCCAAATGCCTACAGCCCATGCTCTGCAATAAGAGAAGCCACCATGAGAAGCCCCTTCAACACAACGAAGAGTAGCCCCTGCTTACCGCAACTAGAGAAAGCCCGCACGCAGCAACGAAGACCCAATGCAGCCAATAAATAAATAAATAAGTAAATTTAAATTAAAAGATAGAACTATAAAGGCAAAAATAATAGATCCATCCTCTTCTCACCACTATATTGCTACCTCCTCAGCTAAGGTGTCCCATATGGGTTTATATAAACATTGGTGCTGCTAGAACCCTCAAGGCATACAAATATCTAAAGACTTGAGAGAAAATAAGGTGGAAGAAGTGTTCAGAAAAGGAAGTGGGAGTTTTCCAGTAAAAATATTTCTTAGTTGTTGTGCCTATAAAATTCAGAGGCAATAAAATGACAATTAACTAGAATAATAATTATAGTGATAATTCAGTATTTTAAATAATCGTTGATGTTACTACATTATTTCTTCCACACAATGTGTCCCAGTCATATCAGTATTTAGGATTTAGAATGTTAGTACTTTTATTCAGCTGCATTATAAATGAAATTGAGTTTTTAAAATGATCTGCAAACCTAACCACTCTGATAAACATATGGGTCTGTGGGAAAATACATTTTATTTCCCAAATGACTGACTTTTAAATGGACCTTGGAAATATAAACTATTTATAAAGAATGAAATACTCATATATTTTATGCACATATCTATACACATACATACATACACGTATGTGATACTATATATATTATACATATATGTTAATATATGTTACTATATATTTTTGAAGGTTCTTTTTATTTTAGCAATGTCATTCCATGCAAAACCAATAGAAACATAAGTCTTAACAAGAAATTTACAATTGAATATTAAAGCAAAATCTGTATACATTATCATTTACAGTAATTTAAAATGGTAAATTAATTGATTATAAAAAAATGTTCTTTCTAAATCTCTCTGCTGTCATGTCTTGGAGTATTATAGGGTAGAAAGCCTACCTAGTGTTATCTACAAGTACCAAATTAAGACTGTTTAACTTATATGAAATCCATTAGTTAACAGCTCAATTTAACATCTTTAACTATTCAGTACTTTGCATGAGGAAAAAACCCACCTTGACAAAAGGACAAAAAGAAGTTTCCATGAAGATATTAAAGGTTTCTAATTCTGAGACTATTTAGTCAGGTACCAGTAAAGAAAGCTGGTGCCTGATTGGTCCTGGAACATACAGTTAAACCTAAACCAACCATCTCACAAGTGGCACTTTAATGTCTAAAATACTTGTGGAAAACCAGTCAAAAGATACTTGTCAGATTAACTTGGAGGATGGTAAGGATTAAGCAATTAAGCTTGTAATATTACTTCAATTTATATATATATATATAAAGCTAATAATTAATTAGTTATAACTAATGGTATGTAACACAAGTGAAGTTTAACCAGCTGAATTTTGAAAATGTTTTGAACTAGTGACTCTTTTTTTCCCTTAAATTTTCTCCCCCTTTAACCAGAATGTCCATAATTCATATTCTATGCTTGTCCAATGATTGTATTTTAGGAGCAGATAACTTGTTTTTTGAATTTCATAGGTTCAAAGATGGAGAGAAATTGTTTCTCCAAGTGGATTATACCCAGAGCCTCATCCATACCTAATTTAGATGATTTGGGAGATGAGATTTGGGTCATTTGAGTTGATGAAATTTAGATGAGATTTTTGGAATTGAATTGATACTGTCATGAGTTGACATCTTAGAGACTGAATGTATCTTGCCTGTGGGATGGACATTAATCTTTGAGGTCAGGAGGTGGTACATTGTAGGCAGAAAATATCCCCCTAAAGATGTCCCTGTCCTAACCCACAGAACCTATGAGTAAGTTAGATTACATGGCAAGGGGAATTAATGCAGTATTGCAAAAGGAATTAAGGTTGCTATAATCACCTGACCTTGAAAGAAGGCCCAATGTAATTACAAGGGTCCTTATAGTGGAATAGGGAGGCAGAAGAGAGAAAACCAGTGACATGGAACAGTGAAAAGGACTTGATCCAATGTTGTTGGCTTTGAATTGGAGAAAGGAGGCCATAAGCCAAGGAATATGGTGGCTTCTAGAAACTGAAAGGAGTAAGAAAGAGATTCTCCCCTAGAACCTCCAGGAAGGAAAACAGTCCTGCCAACTCCTTGATTTTAGCTCAGTGAGACCCACATTGGACATCCTCCAGAACTATGAAAGAATGGATTTATGTCGTTTTAAGCCACTAAGTTTGTGACAATTCATTACAACAACAATAGGAAACTAATGTAGATTTAAATATATTTAAAAGATTTTAGTGTATCTTAGACACAATGCTAACTTTAGGAATTAGCTTTTAGGAAAAGGGCCACATTGCTTCACTTCCAACAGAAAAAAAATCTTATCTACTATTTTCTAGCTCTAATGGAAATCTTGGGGCATAATTATTTTTATTATCTGAGTGTGGTAGATTTTCAAAGTTTACATTTAAAATAAAGTATAAGTTAGTGCCTGACATATATATACAAAAGTCAACATTTCTACTTACTTAGTTTTGACTTTCCTGGGTGCAAGGATTTTGACTTTCATCCATTCGTGTATCCAACAAATATTTATTGAGCACTTAATCTGTACCTGGCACTATTCTGGGGTTTGAAAATAGAGTATTGAATAAGAAAGATGAGTTCTTTGATTTCATGGACCTTATACTCTAATGAGGGAAGAAAGCTAATAAACCAATAACTGAGTAAACAAGAAAATTACTGGATGACGATGTTTTAAAATATTATGATGTGACTGCAGTGTGGAATAGGTGCTTAAGGAAAACCTCTGATAAGTGACATTCAAACTAAGGTTTGAATGACAAGAAGGAGCTAAAGATGAGAAGATCTGCATAAAATCAATATAGGCAGAGGAAAGAGCTAGTGGAAATGTCTTAAGCTAGTGTTCCAAAGCCAAGAGAAGAAGGGGAGCAGTATTAACTGTGTTGGATATTCCCCAAGAATTCAAGAAAGATCAGAGAAAAGGAACTACTGGATTTGGCAAGGTGATGCCCAATAGAAGGTCTTATTAGAGTTGGCAGAGGGGAGATGTTAAGGGAAAGAAGTGGAGACATCAACTAAAGATAGTTTTTTCAATAAATTTTGCTGTAAGATGGACAGAGAAATCAGACAATAACTGCAGGGTGATGTGAGGTCAAGCAAGATTTTTTTTAAGGAAATACTAAGGCATCTTGTATACTGAATGATTTGAGGAAGGGAGAAAATGATGATGATGCAGAAGGAAGGGGGGATAATCAGAACAGTCTTTGAGTAAGCAAGGGAGAGTGGGTTTCAAACCCATGCAGAGAACTTGCTCTTTAAAAGGAGCAGAAAAAGCATGCTCATCCAGAGTGAGAGGGGCGATGGTCGAGGGAAGGTGTAGAACTTAATATGTCAGTTGGTGATTCCTTTAGCAGGAAGATGAATAAGTTCATTATCCATTGTTTCCATTTTCTCAAGCGTATGAGATATTCATATTCATTGTAGCTTTGAGAAGAGGAGAAGATACCTGAAAAGTTTGATGGCTGTTGGTGACTTACCTGGTCTAGGCATGCATCTTTAATGTGTTTGAATGGTTCTCTTTACTCACACCTCATGAGGACAAAAGGATTTGTTAAGAACACATAAATCCTTTCTGCAATTAGAAACACTATATTATCCTTATTCTCTCCCTCCCTCTCTCTCTCTCTCTCTCTCTCTATGTATGTACACAAACATACAAAATATATTCAGCAAATATTTCTGCACTTTGACAATGTGAGGGAGGTTATCAGCCACATTAACATAAACAGGATCTTCTTAATTGGGGCCCAAACTTAAAATAGCTCTTTAGCTTGGGCAGCAGCGTAACCCTTCCCGTGCAACATCATTAACACCCAGGCAATTATGGATTCGGATACTGAGTTTGAATCATTTCACAAGACACAGTGAAAAAGCAGGATAAGTAAATTATCCATTGCTCACACTGGTGGCCAATAATCGACAGAGAACTTTTTTGTCCTCTATTTGAGAATGGGCTGCTTTTTTATTGCCAAGTTTCCTGAGGGAGATCTTCAGAGAAACCAAAAAACACATGTTAAAAAGGGTGTTTTGCATAATTCCTATGTCCTCTTCTTGCCAACATGAAGACAGTGACAGTAGCATCAGTGCCGAGTCTCACTGAAAAACCACAAATATATTCTGGGTGGCCTGTTTGCTCTAACAGCATCTTTTCTGTCCTTTTTCACACTCAAGGGTGGATTGCTCAGATGTTCTGCTTCTCTAGATCCTTGCCTCATAATTTACATCTCTCTGGGCTGAAAAGAACCTCATGCTACAGCATGCTTAAAATACTCCATGAGTTAATGAAGCTATAATGATGATCTCAGAATCATGCAATCTTTCCTGACTCAGAGTTAATAGCTAAAAATATAAAGAGAAATAAATCAGATACTGATTCCAGAGCCAACTGAGGATAAAACTGTAGTTGGGTAAAGACTGGAATAGCCAAGAGCCCAGCTGGGGTTAGTGTGAAAAGACACGTATTTTGTGCCTTGTACTAAATATCTAGCACAAGATTTGGAGTAAGAAATGGAAAGTCAGGGTTAGAGCCTGGTGATAAAAATATGCATAAATTAGTTTGCATCAAAGTTGGCATCAAAGACAGAATGGCAGAACCCTGGTCTATCGTTTAATCACCAGACTTCAGATCTTTCTCATTCCATGTCTTCTAATGGCCTCTCTTGGGGAGAGCTTGGAGAGATGGCCTGTGACAGGCCAGGCATGAGGAGACAAGAGCCAGAAACAAAATTAGGTTAATGCTTTTAAGTTATAACCCACCAGCCACTTCAGGCTGCAGTAAGTATATTAGAATCAGAGCATTAGTATAAGGAGAGGGTGGAAAGTTTCATTTCACTAAAAAGAAGATGACAAATCACAGCAATGTCACTCCAAACAAGCCTTAGGGAGAGAACAGTGAGTGCAAGTACCAGGAACATTGGTTTATACTTAATTGAAATGTTATAACTACAGAAAAAAAGGAGTCACTGTAAGGATTTTCTATAAAATAGTTGCTGATAGTTTTTTCTGAAGCATAAAACTATAAACTGAAAGTCTATTTGGTGAGTCATTGGCTTCTTAAGCCCATATAAGTGGTATGGCTGCAATGCCTCAGCAAAGAAAGAAAAAGAAAGAGAGAGAGAGAGAGAGATGCTTACTTTGAAGTGAACAGTGAAGATTATTAGTGACATTATTGGTAGCTTAATTAAGAAGCCTGTTGCTGACTGTGTTAATAAATTGGCACAATTTCAATTCAGAATGACAGTGCTCAAGGGAAGACCGCTCTCTTTTTTCTCCTCCTTTCTCTCTCTCTCTCTCTCCCCCCCACTTTCTTGTGCTATATAAAATATGGCATATAATACATGGCAAAATGCTTGATGTCATTCACGTGAGAAGTAAAATAAAAACTCAGAATCTCAAACCCAGTCTTAGAGACTTTGTTCAGAAACGGAGCAGACTGAAATGACCTCTCTCAACAGACTGTCAGAAGAAAAGGGAAAGAGGCCATTCCTATAAGGCAGCAAAATAATACAAAGTGACAGCACCTGATGCCTTAACAGTTAATGTATGTCACCTACAAACTGAAATAATGGAGGCATTTGTACAAACCATTGGTGAATCAAATTAATCAAGTCAATCAAATTAGGATGTTAATTTCAATAACCAAAGACACAGGGTAAAGAAAAATGTTTCAAAAGGAAGACTCAATCCAACCACAAATTAAAAATAAAATGTTTTGATCATCTATTACTCTGCCACAATATAAGGCTCTGCTGTAAAAGCTTTTATGCAAGGTCTATAAAAGCATTCCTGGGTTAGCAGCAAATCAAATTGTGTCTTCTTGGGATGGCGTTGTCTCCTTCTGCCCATGGCCATGTGAGTGCGCTATACTGGAGACGAATATTATGGCCCCCAGTCAGGCCATCAGATGTCTGCAACACCAGCTGACTGAAACTAGAGTGTAAACTCTACAAGGGCTTAGAGCACTGACTGTTTTCTTCACTGACGGCAACTTCATGAGAAACTCTGAGCCAGACCCACTCAGATAAGCTGCTCATGATATCCTGATCTACGGAAAAAATAGATAATAGATATTTGTTCCTTGAAGTCTCTAAATTCATAGATAACTTGTAACAAGAGATAACTAATACAGGCATGCTACCTTAATCATGTCAAATTTTATGACAGGCCTCCTAAAATTAATTTTCTTTAAAAAATGTGACTATATAAGTATCACATATTCTCTGTACAAAAATAGAGAATTCAATAAACAAATAGAAACAAGAAAACACTTATAACTGAAGTAGTCCAGATAACAAGTATTCACATTTTAGTGTAGATTTTTGAGGATTTTTGCTAGGCATTTAATTAAGCTTAATAAGGCTCAGTGTGTCCACAGTAAGAGATTCAGAACATAAACTCTGGAGAACATAAACCCAAACCGCCTGGGCTTGAATCCTGGCCCCACCACGAACTAGCTGTGTCACCTTGAATAAGCTATTTAACTTTTTTTTTTGGTTCGGTTTTTACATTGTGAAAATAGAGATAATAAGTGTATTATTATAAGCCTGGCTCTTGGGCTTATTGTGAGGTTTAAATTAATGGAATTAATATACGTAAAAGCAACTGCAAAAGAACTGCATTTGAATCATGGAAATCATTCTGTACATTTGTGCTGTCATTATTATTATGTTGCCATCGTCACTGAACTCTTTTCTAGTCCATTGTTTTTGTTATTTTTAGCAGCCTTTGGCATAGTCTATCACTCCCTCTTTGGAACGTCTCCTCTTTTGCCATTTGTTCCAATAAAGTCTTAGGTTTCTTTCTATTTAACCAGCTGTTGCTTATCAATTATTTTTGCTTATTTCTCCTTTTCTCATTCTAAGATCTGGAATACCCCCATATCTGTCTTTGGATTTTATATTTCCTTTTTCCAGACCTTCTGCCCAAGAGGTCTCTTTTAGTCTGATGATCTTATTCAGCAAGGCCCTGCAGAGTCTGGCTCCCACCTCTTCCTGGAACAACCTTTCTTCTCATTGACTACATACCCCCACACTGGTTTCCTTTCTGCTCCCCAGACAGACCAAGCCCTTCAGTGCCTCCAAACCTTTGTACGTACTACTTCAGATGCCTTCCTCCAGCCCTCTGCAAGGCTTGTTCTCCTTCTTTATCTTAGAAAAGGCCTTCCTGACCACCCCTATTTTTTTTTTTTTTAATCCTTGCAAAATCTGTCAGTTCACCCATGAGCCAGGGGAAATGTATTGTTTATTTTTGCTCTTTTCTGTCTTTCCGCAAATGGCTTTTCCTTGCAAAATGCCTGACCTGACACCAGAGGGGAACCTGGGAGTGGGGGATACCCCAAGGGGCTGGCCGGGGACTTAAATACAAGCTGGAGAGCAGGGCACAGGTGAGACAGGTGAGAGACAGCATAAGAGACCTGGCTGCCGAGGTAGAAAACAGTTTGCTTTTCTTCAGGAAGAAGCTTTGCGAGAGGGCAGGGGTCTAGGATCTTTGATGGGAGGGAGGGAGAGGAAAGGATCCCCCAACCCTGGGGTTCATCCACATATCCCAGAGGAGAAGAACAAAAAGGGGATGAGGATCTGACCTTGTAGGCTCCAAAGGACGGAAGGGGTAGAATTAGCCAGATGTGCTGCCTCAGGGAAAACTCTCCTATTTCTCCCTTTTATACAATCTAATTATGCTGTTATGTTTTGCTATATTATGTGATTCATTTTTGTCACACACAAACACCTTTGAGTGCCTGCTATGTGGCAGGCAATATTTCAAGTATTTACATCAGTGAAGAAAACAGTCAATGCTCTGAGTCTTGGAGAGTTTACATTCTAGTTTCAATAGATGAACAGTAAACAAGAGATAATAGTTATGTAAATTATATATTATTTTAAAAGTGGTGAGTACCATGGTTAAAAAAATGGAATTGGCATCTTCCATGGAAGATGCCTTAGAGGACTGGGACGGGGAGGGTGGGGGGGACTCGAGGGAGGGTGGGGGGGAGTCAAGGGAGGGAGGGAATAAGGGGATATGTGTATAAAAACAGTTGATTGAACTTGGTGTACCTCCCCAAAAATAATAAAGAAAGAAAATTTAAAAAGAAAAAAGGAATTGGAGGAAGAAAGAAAGGTTATGGAGTTGGTTGGAGGTCAGGAAGGGGAACAGAATTATAGTATGAAACGTGGTATCAGGGTAGAACTCTTTGATAGGGCGAGATGTGGGCAAATTCTTGAAGGCAATGAGTAATTATGTCTATTTGGAGGAAGACTGTTCCAGGCAGAGGGAAAAGACAGTATGAGGAATGTACTGTGGGATCACACTTGGATGTTCAACAAACTGCAAGAAGCCAGGGCTGAAGAAACAGAGAACGGGAAGAGATGAAGTCAGAGAAGAAATTGGGAGTCAGGAGAGGAAGTTTGTAGGGGGAAGTTTGTAGGTTGTTTTAAAGATAAACGTTTTTAAGAAATTTCCTTATATTCTACTTTGCTTGTTATGCAAGTCTATTTATTGATAAAACAACAATTTAACCAGCATGTTTCTAGGTGCCTTTCATTCATTTTGTCTGGTACTCAGCAAGACTGTTAATCTAAACATCCCGGGCTGTTTGTTTTCGTCTCATGAAAGATTTCTTTCACTTGGAATTTAATTTTTGTTTCTGTTATATTTGTTCAGATTTATTTGTTAAGAATTCCAACTATCTGTACCTTGGATGTCCAAACTCTATTTTAAACCATTTTGTTCTCTGCCATTGTTTTTACCTTTTCTCTCTCCTTTGAATTCTGGAATAGTTCTTAAATGTAACTTCCACATCAGGATTTAGTTTCCTGACGTATCAGTTCTGCTTCTTCCTGCTTTGAATACGGATCTCATATTGTGATAATATACTGTTAGTCACTTTTAATTCTTACTTTACTGTAGACAGCAGTCTTTTCAGATCAATTCGCTATATTAAAATATCCTTTCATCTCTTTTTCCCCTCTGCAAAGGCATTTTTTGATTAAGAAAGCAGCAAACCTTTCTAAAACTACTTCTGTTTCCCATAATATTTTCTTAATAAATATTCCTTTTTTGGCTTCTTAAGTAATACTCTATTTTAATTTTATGTTACATAGTCATTTCCTTGCATACATTTGTTTCTTTTTGTCTCTCCTTGAACAAAGAACATTCTATCCATGCTTGACATTTAACAAAATTCCACTTGAATGGATTCCCCCTTGTTACTCTTCAATGAAAAAATAAACGTTGTTAGACATCTCTCCTATCTTAACTACCAGGGTTGGTAAACCCGAGTGTCCATTACAAGGACAGTGATCTACAATTGAATGGGAGAGGAAACTTCACATCTGCAGTCCCTGCTCTGAATTTGACAACATGTTGTACCACCAACCATTTATGTCCTGTGGTTTTCTTTTTGGTCTAACTTCTTTTCTCAGTACGTGCACTGCACTTTATTGCCTGATACATGCAACTCACCATATCTGGGAAAAGTCCCACCAGGATGGGTAAAGCCCCCACGCCGTATTTCTCACCTGTGAGATTGAGAGCTTGATGGTGGCCCCCCAGTGGTAGAAAATCACACCAGTGAAGTGTGCCTAGTGGCTCTCTGTTGACACCAGCCCTCCAAGTTTGAGTGGTTTTTCTCAGAGGACATCTTGTGGCTTTCTCAGAAGGGCACATGGCTGTTAATCTTGGAAGTGATTCCTCTGGTCTCATGCCCTTACCTTGTAAAGATTAAGCAAAATTAAACAGGGAAGAGGCTTTGCACCCAAATGTAGTCACAGAAAGCAGATCAGGAGGTAGTTCTGTCCCTACTTTTCTCTTCCGCAAATGCTCAAAATCTCATGCCAGAGGAAGAGTACAGAATGGATCCTTGAACTTTGACCGTTTCCCACCAATTCAGTCATGTCCCCAAAACAATTTATCTTTTGCATTCATTATGTCCTAAGCATCTAGAAAAATACCAGACACAAACTTGCGACATGGATGAAAAACTTTATCCTGCCATTGGGAAGGGAGTTATAACCCAACATTTGCTTTTGAACCAGTCAGCCCCTGAATCATTAAATCTAATTCAAACTCAGAAGAAATGATGTTACTCGCACCATTCTGTGGCTATTTTAGCTCCCATACGGTTGCCTTGAGGTAGAAGGCAGGTCAATAAAATTCAAGCAGGAATTGCATTAAGATTTCAGACAGTAGTCCCTGCAGACATGGCTTTAGTAATTTTGTCTCCTAATTTTCAATGTTTGCCCTTTAAGTTTAAGAGAAATAAAGGGCAACAAGAAGTTCATCCTGAAAGTGTATTTGGTATCAATAAGAAGAAGAAATTCATACCATATGTTGAATTTAACTTAAATCAACTTGGGGAACTGGAAATCTAATGAAGCTGATATATTAAGGAGCTGGACTAATACAGGACTCCAATGGCTCTGTAATTGCTAAGTCTGTTTTCAAACAATAATAAATTAATCGCATTTTGCATTTGTTTGAACCTCAACTATTTGACAATTGATACAGCTGAGATACGAAGCAAACCAGTTTGTCCACCCCTAATTGCATTACAATTTGTTCTTAATGATAGTTGTTGTCAGCAGTTAGTTTCGTGAAGAAAATGCATCTTGTTTTATTTTAACTGTGTGTGTAGAGTTTGTATAGAGTGATTATGTAATCGATGTCGATTACAGCATTGATGCTTGTGCATCATTAATGTCATACCCTTTCCTTTGCCACTGCTTTAACTCTAACACTGTAAGACAAACACGCCTCTTCTCATCTTTCTATTATGCTGCATGTCATTAAAAGTGAAAAAAAAATGCTATATTTATCTTGATATATATTAAAAAATAATGAAGAGGATAATTATCAAGGCTGCATTGCAATTTCACGGCACGGGCTGTCAGTTACAAACTGCCCGATCTGCACTCTTTTAGTTCATAATGTCGAGGAAAAAAGCTGTGTGACTGAAATACAGTCATTTAATTAATTTCTCTCTATTATGACTTTTAGTGCTAGACTTGTGATATGGGCTCAGTGATGTGAAATTCAAGTTTGGGTAAATAGACTATGAAAGCTGGTCATTCATTTTCGTTTTATTTGGATATTTAATCTCTTAGCACCAAGTAGCAACAGTAAAGAAATGCTACAGATTTCAAAATGTCCAACTTATAGTTAGTTAGATGTCAATAATGGCAAGATTGACAGAATGGCTTAGCATTTTCTGGCTCTTAACTACAAAAGCTGTTTGATTTAATGGCATTCACCTCAATTCCACATGGTAAATACTGATGAACAATGGAGAAGCCATGAGAATATACTTCCCTATTTTTAAGACAGAATTTTCAGTAACAGGGCTTTATGGTACACATGAAACACAAGATCATCTTTCCTTTTTCTCTGATCTATCAAAATAACCACATACTGGAAGAGCTGACTTTTGGAAATATTAATCATAAGTGAACATGCTACTAGATTTATTAAGCACCCTGATAATGGTTTAAAATAATCACCAATACAAAGTCCTCTGACCTCTGTCACAATGAAGAGTTCTTATAGCTGCAGTTTTCTAACTCTTGATACAACAGGAGTTTTGTATTATGGTCATGAAATCTTGATCGGATAGCTACTTGGTAAGAAGACTGTTCTAAATGGTTAGACAGAAAAAAGAGTAATCAAGAATTCATATAAAGGAGATCCAGAAAATAGCTGAGGATAATTGAAATTTATAAGAGTAATACTGGGCATGGATGAGTTATGTGATAACATTTCTTCTTCCCTTTTCTGTTTTACTGGACCTAGCTAAGTGAGTGAAGTTCAGTTTGCTTCCTATTTGTGTACCCTATAGGGGATGCATCAATTTTCCTCTACCCTTCTAGGTTCTTCTAGCTGGTCTAAGGATTAAATTGACATGAGACAGATTAACAGGAGGAAATCAAACAAATTTTAATAACATGTATACGTGGGAGAGACCCAGGAAAACTCAGTAACTCACCAAAATGGCTGCAATCCTCATCTTAAATACCCTCTTCAATTAAAGACAAAAGAGGATGTTGGGGGTGGTGGTTTAGGATTTCAAAGCCGAGGAAGGCAATTCACATGGAGATGGAAAAGCAAATGTTTGGTAAATAAATATTCGCTGGGCCCTGCAGACACAATGGGACACAGACAGAGAAATTTCAACAGACTTTGCTAGGTTCTTCCCTCTCTACACACCTAGTTCATACAATAGTTATCTGTGGTGCCAGCTCCCTTCCTAGAACAGGTCCTCTACGTTCCTTAGACAATTGGGGGGAGGTCAAAGTTTCTTCCTGAGTCTTTTGGGCCTTGATTGTTTTTAGCTCAAAATAATCCACATGCCAAAGAGACATTTTGGGATGGCAAGTTTTACTCCCCTACAATCCCGTTTCTAGAAATTACCGTTAACATGATTTTTAATTTAATTTCCTAACAAAGTTTATACTGCGGTGTTTGTAATCCATCTCCCTCTTTTTTTTTTTAATACACATGCACCAAAATAGTCTATATTCATCTTTCTTTTTTTTTTTTTCAGCTGCATTGGGTCTTCGTTGCTGTGCGCAGGCTTTCTCTACTTGTGGCAAGCAGGGGCTAGTCTGCATTGCGATGCTCAGGCTTCTCATTGCAGTGGCTTCTCTTGTTGTGGAGCACAGGCTCTAGGCATGCAGTCTTCAGTAGTTGCAGCATATGGCCTCAGTAGTTGTGGTGCACCGGCTTAGTTGCTCCGCGGAGTGGGGGATCTTCCTGGACCAGGGCTCGAATGTGTGTCCCCTGTATTGGCAGGCAGATTCTTAACCACTGCACCACTAGGAAAGTTCCTGTAATTCATCTCTTGATTAGTTTAAGCATTAGATGGGAAATGTCTTGAAGGTGGAGTCCATGTTTTAATCACTTTTTTATCTTCATCAAGGAATACAACCCTCTTTTGTTAATTGCCAAATAACAGTTTCTTGTACAAAAGAAAGGAAAAAAAATGAAATTAACTTTTCATTAATAGTTTTTCTGTATTTTTAGCAAATAGTGTGTATTACAGCATGTTTGACTGTTTTCCACTCTTCACCTGTCTCTATGGCTATAATTTTGCATGTATTTTGGCTTCATAGCCATTTTAGAATCATCATGAAAACTTTAAAGTCTACCTTCTTTCTAAGTGTCTCATGTTCTCATTATTATTATCTGTTTTAAAACCCTTAACTGTCAGCTTTTTAAAAAATCACTTTAAATCTTTCCAAGCCTCAGCTAAAACTGAAAGTTGAGTAAATAATTCTGTAACATTTTAAGACAGGTTAGTTTAAATTTTGTAATATTTTTGTCCTTAATTTTCAGGTCCTTCCCTCTCTACACACCTAGTTCATACAATAGTTATCTATGGTGCCAGCTCCCTTCCTAGAACAGGTCCTCTACATTCCTTAGACAATTAAGGGGAAGGTCAAAGTTTAGAGCTTCATTGGCTATTGAGTGTCCTCTAAAAGGGAATGAAATTATTGGAACAGATATAATCTTTAATAGTTCAGCTGGTCAATGTGGCCAAGGAACGTGTTCTATTTTTCAGCAGTCAATGAAGAAGAAGTATAGCCAAAGAGGGAAGAGGACACCAAAGTTTTCAAGAGTTTAAATGTTGCCTTTTGTGGCTTACATATGATAGCATATTAAGTTATTGATGGGTAAATTCAGGATAATAAGAGGAGTCCACAGGTAGGAGAAAAAAAGTGAAAGAAAGAAACAGAAAGAAAGAAACAGAAAGAAAGAAACAGAAAACATCCAGGCCCTATACTACAAAAACCTTTCACAAAGTAATGGAGGAAACAGCAGTATGATTTGACATCCTCAGTTAACTGATTAATAGAAACTATGGGAAACTAAACATGATTCAAGGCTTCTCATGAAAATGTTGTGAATACAGAGAGCATCATGTGTTGAATTTGTTATAGGCTCTGGTTCTGTTTTTTTGTTTTTCTGTTTTTTTAAATCTGTGTTTGGAAAAGAAGCAGTTTTTCCTTCCACTTTACATCTTATCTGTAACTATGAGTAACTGATTTAACATTTTCTTACTTACAAGACTAAGTGTATCTATGATATCTGAAGGCAAATAGTTTGAGAATTACTCAGCCATTAACACTGAACAGTTCTTCTCAGTGTTTTAAATGAAAATACTTTATTTTTCCTTAAATATGCTCACTTTAAAACTTAAAATTTTCCAACATCAAATAGAACTATCATGAATGATGTTTTTGCCTAATGTCCTACCCCATATGACATTTTCTTCCTGCATAAACTTGTGTAGGTAAAATTTCAAATCATAATTGAGTTTTAAAAACAGACCTAGTTCTTCTTTAGAATAAAGATATAAAGGAGATTAAATTGTAGCAGGTGTGATGAAATCAGGGTATCAAAAGCGTGGAAGGGAGAGAATAAGATTTTATTATCAGCTACATTTGAAAACCCCACAGTAACCTCAGATATGCAGTAGAAATTATTTGAGCCTTGAATTGGTTGTAAAATTGACCTAGTTTGCTCAGAATCTTTTTTAACACAGGATTCACTAGTTCTTTCGACAAATATCTACTGAGTGAACATTATTGGGCAGAGGCTCTAATAGACACTGGAAATAAAATGATGAATTAAAACAGATATGGCACTCTCAGGGAATTAACAACTGGTTTGGAGAGCAAGACATCACATTACCACAATTGTGTAATTATATACTGGGCTAAGTGTTCAAAGTAAAGGAACATGATTCCATAGGTGTATAACAAAGGATTCTATATTGCATAGTGTTACTTGAAAACTGGGTTTGCCTCTTGGTGGGCTTCTAGCCAAAAGACACAACTATGTCAAAGTATGGAAGAAGGAAGGATTTATTACTTGCAGCAAGGAAGGAGAAACAAGGGATCTTTCCCAAATCAGCGTCTCCCTGAAAAGCAAAATTGGGGAAGTTTTAAGCTAAGGGTAAATACATTTTCATGAAGATGCTGGGACAGTCAGCAGAGTCCAAGCTTTAGCTGATTGAAGTCACAAGGGTCAGGAAAGGTCAACATCCTCATCTCTTAGGTTCCAGTTGATCTAGTGGTTGAGCCCTTCAGGCTAATCTTTACCATTGAAACAGAACTTTAATATATTGTCTTTGCTATTGTTACTCCTCTTGCCTGATCATAGTCCTTTGTTTCTGCATGCTTTTGTTCCCTTAAGATCATTAATTACTGAGACCTATTCAAGGGCAAGCATTGTGGCCAGGCTTAGATCACAAAATGGTTTAGGCCAAAAATGGCTTCCCTTATGTCAAGAAAGCCATGCTTGGTTCTGATTCTCCAGGACCCCCTACCCTATTTGGTTACAGTAGAAAGGCCTCCTGAGAAAGCAATGTTTAAGCCAAATGAAGTAGGTAGAAGGAAATGGTGAATAGGCAAAGAGGGCACAGAGAAAGTATGTGCAAATGGCTTTTAACAGGAGAATGAAAGTTCCCACATGGATATGGGAACTGGCTTTATATACATATTTGGCACCACAAATCAATTGGGCAAAGAGAATATTGTTTATTATAGGGCCGACATGCAAATTATGGTCCATACTGTAAATCCAACCTTCTGCCTGATTTTGCAAAAAATGTTTTATTGGAGCTCAGCCACTCCCTTTCATTTATATATTATTTACAGCTGCTTTGGTACTACCACATCAGAATTGAGGACCACTTTGTCTGAAAAATCAAAATATTTACCTTCTGGCACTTTACAACAACAACAAAAAAATTGCTGACTCCTGGTTTAATAAACAGTGTTAAAGAAACTAGTTTTTGTATACCTGATGTACAAAGGTGACTTGCAGTTGCCAATGGTACCTTAGTAATGTAATGGGAAAAAATATAGTAGACTTTTGTGTCACAGGTGTGAAGAAAGACCTCTTTAGCAACCTCAGAAATTACAAATCAAAGGCAAATTTGATAGTTTTGACTCTACCAAATTAAAGATTTCTACTCAACAAAATATTTCTCGGGAATTCCCTGGTGATCCAGTGGTTAGGACTCGGTGCTTTCACTGCTGTGGGCCGGGGTTCAACCCCTGGTCTGGGAACTAAAATCCCACAAGCCTAGTGGTGGCATGGCAAAAAAAAAAAAAATTCCTCAGAGAAGTTATCAAATGGATGACCCGCTAGAGAAGATGTTGTAATGTCTACAACCAATAAGAGTCTAATGTAGAAATGCACAAGGAACTCTCAAGGAAAACACCAACACCTAATACAGTAATGAGTAAAAGATACGAATAGGCAATTCACTGAAAAGGAAGCCTGTATAGGTAAAAAGTATATGAAGACATGCTCCAACTCAGTAGAAAGAAGAGAAATACAGTGAAAACAAAACCTCATGTTGCAAAAATTCAAAAGTGGTACAGTACCAAGTGTTGGCAAGGGTGTGGAGAGGCGTTGCTGTGTATGAAGTGTTGCTGAGTGGTGTAGCTCTTCCGAAAAGCAGTTTGGCAATCCTTACTGAAGTTAAATACACTTAAAATGTTCTATAGCCCTGCAGCACCACTTGGAGCATATATCCCAGAAGAATTATGGCATTTCTCTATGAAGGAAGACGCTCAAGGATGTTCATACTGTGTTGTTTATAGCATTGAGGAGTTGGGGGCTGCTCAGTTGTCTATCACTCTATCACTAGAGGAATACTTAAGAAAGAAGGGATACATATTGAAATGCCACGCAATAGTTAAAAACATAGTGTTGAATTGAAAAGTAAGAGTGGGAAATATAGCAAAATTATATAGATGGATGATACATAGATATATAGATTCCATTTTATGATGATTAAAAATATGTATCAAATACATTAGAAGCAGAGCGAGAAATAGACCAAGGATGAGAGGGAAAATAACATTACAAAATAGTGAGGTTTCCCACAAAACAATGATGACAGCACGTTATAAACTAAAGCATGTTAGTTACTTAGCTTCCCACACCAGACATACAAACAGTGTCACTTTCTGAAAAGTCACTCTGGTTACAGTGAAGCTGGCAGATGGAGATGGGAGGAAAGAAGATACAGGAACAAGATAAGAGTGAGATAAGAGATAAGAAGACAGTAATGAAAGATTAGAGGAAAATGCTGACTCTGGAATTTGTTGAATGTGGCACAGTATTTCCAGGGGGCACTGTGAAAGGATTTAGGATTTGAAGAGGAGAGATTTTTCAGTTTGAGATTAGATGGAGCATCTGAGAGATAATGGTATTGTTGTACCAAAGGCTGGAGAACTGACACTTTGGGCAGGGAGAGGAGAATATAACGCAGGAAAGTGTAAAGCATTTAATGTCCCAGAGGACATGGGTCATTAGGCCTGGGGATCACATGGACCTAAGAGCAATCATGTAGTCACTGCCAGAAAATCAGGTCCAATCTGAACAAGCCATCATGTTTTGTTGAACACATTCTATTTCAGGTCCTCTGCCAGTGCTTTACACCATCTCATTTAATCCTCAGAATTACCTTCTAAAGTAGTAGTATTATACTTACTAATGAAGAAAACAGAGAGGTTAATTAGCTGGCCCAAGAAATTTTAGACAGCTTTCTTTATAATTACCCTTCTAGAGCTCTTAGCAGGCTATGAAGCACTGCAGGAATACTGCTTTTGCTTTTGATTAGGTTCAGCCATATTTGAAAATAGTATGGTGAGGGGTTGGGGGTGGGGGGACAGTGGGCTGGGGGTAGGGTAAGAGTAAGAGTTCTAAAGATGCTGGTTGCTGAGTCTCTATCAGGCTTAGGTGTGCCCCTCACCCCTTGCAAGATCAGATGCCAGTGTATGAATACTCATGAACTGCTAAGGTTGCAAAAAAAGACCATTGTAAAAAAGCCCATGTATCAAGAAAGATTTAAACTCCAGTGTAAAGGTTTTATTGTCAATCATTCTTTGGAGAATAGTTTTTTGACTTTAAAAATTTTTAGCAAAGCTACTCTTCATGTAAAGTTATATTTTAAAAAATGTCCAGTGTACAAACAGAGCTGTTCTGCTGAAAGAAGGGCTAAGGGAGCAGAGGCCAACTCTTTGCTTTTCCTTTCTCTTTATTCTTTTTCTGAAGCATCTTGGCTGAATTCTTGGTGTTCTGGGAAGAAAAGAAGGAAATTCTTCTATATAGTGAAAGATAATATCAACAAGCACTTTTTATTAACCTCAAAAGGCTGTATCAAATCTTACTAGTAAAAGAATTAATAGATAAATAGAAAAAGAAAGCATGGCTGAGTGTTCTTATAACCTTGGTAATTTCTATTTCTAATCATGTCCCTCAAATCATAAAATATAAAGAGCTATCAAGTTTGTCCACATAAAATTCAAAATATCTAAATAAGAATAAGCAGAAAAGATGTAATATTTAAATATAGTTGCCAAACAGAAAATAGGAATATTATTTTTAAACAATATAAGCAAAATTTCATAAGCATAATAATATGTAAAGCCCTTTTAAAAACATATATGAAAAACAGATCACAGAAATAGAAAAAATGATCAAGGTTTAAATATAAACAATTTATATAAGAAGAAATACAAATAAAATCATAAGAGCTTACTAATAGCCAAATACATGAAAATTAAAACAACATTGAGATGTCACTTTTTTCTCTTATATAAGTGAACAGTAAAGTGTTTGTTAATACTTAGAGAAATAGGCATTCTCATTAATTACTAATGGGGATATTAATTTGTACATCTCTCTGGAAGGCAGTGTGTTGACGTGTATCAGAACATAAATTGTGCATATGCTTTGACTCAAACATCTTACTTCCAGGAATGCACCCAAACGAGAGAAACAGACAGGGAGGGGAAAAAAAAAGGATGTAAAAAGAGTGGTCATTTGCAATTCCTCATACTCGAATTTCATGAGAGCTTTCTGGAAGGTTAGTTGTATATTTTTCATTCAAATCTTATTTTTATGCACTAGATTCAAGAAGAGAAACTGCTTCAAACTTCCAGGGAGACATTTAAAATTATGAGTAGTTGGTACAGAGCTCTAAAAAGAGTTTTTTGTTATTTAACTTTTATTTATTTTTTGGCTGCGTTGTTGTGGAGCACGGGCTCTAAGGCGTGTGGGCTTCAGTAGTTGTGGCATGTGGGCTCAATAGTTGTGGCTTGCAAGCTCTAGAGCACAGGCTCAGTACTTGTGGTGCACAGGCTTAGTTGCTCTGCGGCATGTGGAATCTCCCCAAACGAGGGCTCAAACCCATGTCCCCTGCACTGGCAGACAGATTCTTAACCACTGCACCATTAGGGAAGTCTCCAAAAGCTCTAAAAAAGAGTTTTAAAATATTTAGTGAAGATTCTGATACTTGTCCAAACAGCCATTTTCTTCATTCCGAAATCTTACTTTTAAAGTTTTTTTCCCCCTGTGAAGATGGAAGACAGCATAAACACTCTGTTCCCAGCATGTAGAGAATAAGCCAATTCTAATTTTTCTTCTAGTATTAGACTAATAGGTGCAATGATCCAATCCACAATATTTATATTTTCTAGTGGTCACACCCATCACTGTGTCCTAGCTTAGTAATTATATTACATGTGAATGTGCGATGGGAATCTATATAGAGCATACATGCACCAAACTGTTTGCTTTAGTTTGTCTTAATTCAAGCCATCTGCCATATCCTTTTCATTGTAGCCCAAGGATTTTGGACAGAATATTTTCAAGGGTTGGTTATCTCAGGTTTCAAATTCCAGGAACTCATCTTGTCTCATCTTCTTCTCAGTGTTTAGTGAAAAAATTTTCTTACTCTCCAGTTTCTCTACTTTTATAACTGGGGAAACATCACCAGCATGACTCATTGAGGTGTGGTGACAGTTATTTTTTCTTAATTAGTCAAAATGTGCAATGTGCTAATTACTTGATTCACAAGGAAAAAAAATCATTAAATAAAAATCACATTTGAGTGGTTTTAGCATATTAGGGCATATATTTTTATTTAAATGCAGAGAGCATCTGAATGTTAAATAAGCCACAAAATATGTTCTTGGTGAAACTAATTAACACTACAACCATGAGCACAATTCCCTTATGGGTTAATTTCTCAATGAAACTCAAAGATACTTTTTGACCTACTATAATGCTCCTTCTGCCAAGGTTAAGAGAAAGATATCACCATAATTGGAGCATATGAGTCTATATTAACCTGATTTAGGTTGGGGAATCAAAGATTTGCACAAGGAAGGAATTCATAATAATTAGGGTGTAAAACATGCAAGCATAGGGGCTTAAACACAGCATGAATTAATTATTCAGTGTTGTTCAGTCCATTTGGACTTATAAATTACAAAAGGTCATAGAGAGAAGATTGTAACCCTTATTCCCTTTCCAGTCTAATAGCCTAAGACTTCTTAAGCCTCAGTCCTTGCAGAGCATGGACAAGCATATTTTAAATTGTAAAATAATAATATACAAAGAAAAAAGATATATAGGTACATAAAACATAGGTGGGAGCAAAGAAAAAGCATGTACCCTTTATTAGTTAATCCCAGGAATCAAGACTGCTTAAATTTAACTCTAATAGTTTTCACTTCTAATTTTATAATCTATATTATAATAAATGAATGTTGCTTTGGCTAACTTGACTTCATTGATAAAGTTGGTATTGTTCTTACTTGGTGATAGAGGTTTCAGTAAATTGATGATTTTATGATTTCTGTGTGTAATTCGTATTGGGAAAAACCCCACAAACTAACAAAAACAAAATAAACCTGGAGACTGTGGTGAGCTGAATAATGCCCCCCTCACCCCCCCAATATCCACAACCTGTGAATATTCTACGCTATATGGCAGAAGGGAACTTTGCAGATGTGATTAATTTAAGGATCTTAAAATGGGGGAGATTATCTTAGAATATCCAGGTGACCCAATGTAATCCCAAGAGTCCTTATGAGAGTCAAGAGGGTCAGATTTAGAGACAAGACCATGAAATGATGGGAACAGAGGTAGAAAAGGTGATGCTATATGGGACAAGGATGGAAGGAATGTGGGCAGCCTCTAGAAACTGGAAAAGGCAAGGAATTGATTGTTCCCTAGAGTCTCCAGAAAAAAACACAGCTCTGCTAATACCTTTAATTTTAGCCCAGAATGACTGATTTTGGCTTCTGATATACAAAAGTGTTTGATAATAAATTTGTGTTAATTTAAACCACTAAGTTGGTGGGAATTTGCTGCAGCAGCAACAGGAAACTAATATAGAAACTATAAGACAAGAAGACATAATGCATCACTAACTACCTGACTGAATTACTGAGTAATGTATGATATCACTTCCCCCACTCCCCACCCTTCATAAAGTCTTCAACATAATTATTAGAGCTAGAAGAAAATATGAGAAGCAGTTCTCAAGAGTCCTTTGTTATTAGAGAAATATCTAAACTAAACATATCTTTCTTTTCTGCCTACACTTAGCATTAATTTAATTCAAATCAACAAAAAGATACAAGGACTTTTTTTGAGCAATATGATCTATTGAATCACTGTTGAGAATAAAACCATAAAAGAACATGTTTTTCTGCCTGTAGGCTGCTTTCAGTTTAGAAGATATAAATACAAAATCAGTGTAGAATAGGAAATGACACATGAGGTTTGTATTTAAATAAAGTGCTGAGAGCTTACAGCTTAGAGGGTCCAATTTACAGAGACAGGACTTCACATGCTGGTTAGGTATTGCAAGATGTGATGATGCAGGAAGAAAGGAAAAGGTAAAAATAGTAAAGATGGTGAAAATCAGATTAGAGGTGGCTGAAGAGTATGTCAAGAGTGAGGAAGTGTTGATAGTGTGAAAGCATTATTGTTTCAATAAGTTTTGTTAAGCCTTTATTAAATTCTTTACTGTGGAATCTACTCAGCTTGTAAACATGCTCAAACCTCTCCTCATTTCGGAGCCCCACCCCTTTCTCCCCCAGCACCTCAGGTATGATCTTGTATTTCCATTTCAATCACAGGCAGCCCTTTTGAAAGACTAGTCAACAGATGGTGCCACCAATTTCTTATCTTTCATTTTCTCTGAGACTCAGAGCAAAGCTTATTTTTGTTCCCATCCTCACCCCATTATTACCCTAGCCAAAGGTCATTTCACGTTTAATGAACAGATTTATGTCCTCAATTTATTGGCGTTAACCAGGAGTTATCCTTGATTCCTCTCTCTCTTGCACTCCTTCTTCTGGCCCTTCCAGATATCTCCTACTTGCCTGGTTTCATTCTTTGGCTCAATGTTCTGCCCTTGGCCCCGCTTACTCCACTTACCTTGGATGATCTCAAAACCTCCGCGTGGCAGATACTGTTGGTGCAGTGCCCAAACTTCCTTAGTTCGTTCTCATACGTACTGTACACTCATTCCTTGGCTTCGCTCTGTTTTGCTCTTAAAGGCTGTCCTTTACACCCTTTTTCAAAGGACTTCCCAAAAGCTATTGGAAGCACTTTGGCCTCTTTTGCAGAGTTCCAAAGGTACCTGATAGTATATGTACCCTTGTGGGCAGCCCATAGCTAAGACTGACTGACACAGAAATAAGACGATCTGGCTCCCTTGCCTGTATGTGAGACAAATGCTGAAGTAACATTTAAGTTTCAAAATTTCATGGGACAGAGGTCAGTACTTGGCCTAAAATTGCACCCTTATTTGATGCTTACCCTTTCCCTGTCCTGTTTCTCTCTCTGCCACGCTGATTTTTTTCTAGAAGCACTTTTTAAATAAATCACTTGCTCATGAATCCTTATCTGCTTCTGGGGAAACTTCCCTAAGACATTCCACATGCTGTCAATTGTGGTATGTTCTATATTATGCCAACCCCTAGTAAGTATATTTAGTTCTAATCTTTTTACTGGAGAAGCTTCAGATTGGGAATTCACATCTCTAGCAAATACCTCTTCTTGTTTGTCCAAAGCTGACAACTCAAACTTAACACAGAACAAACTATATTCGTACCACTTTCCTCCCTATTGTCAATATTATTCTTACTCCTGTATTTACTATTTATCTTTACTAATAGGGAACAAAATAATATGAATCAGCAATGTGTATTTTTAAAAATGGAATTCAATAGCAGAAGCATAAAACAAAGCATGATTGAAGCTAATCAAAAAAAAAAAAATGACATACCAAAGAGTTTTATACATTTCCAGAAATGTAACTGTAAGCCTTATGGCAGCCAGAAGTTACACAATTAAATATCCTTAAGTAAACAATTAATGAGTTTCTTAAAAGAAATCTAGTTATATTTGAACTAACTAAAAAGGCATTTCCTGGATATCCTCTTTAAGAGAAGATGGTATACCAGTAATAAATACATTAACCACAATATTTTTGCCAGAAATATTGGAATTTTCAAAATTTCAAAAGGCTGATGCTGGTATTTATCATATCAAAGTTAAATTTAGTAAAAAGGGATTGATAAAGGACTGAGCTATATGAAATGTATTCTATTACTGTGTAGACAATATTCCGGGTACTTGGGAATACCAGTAAACAAACAGAAAAAAAAGATCTCTGACTTTATTGAGCTCATATCTGTTAAAAAAAAGAGAAAACAGGCCCCAAATGGAATCATTTGTGCTAAGACCATGTCAGCAAACCAATAATTAATATTGCAGTTGCAGCCTCTCTCAGGAACGCAATCTTAACCAGTTAGTGGGAAATTTGTTGGTCAGCACTAGTGAAGTAATCCACCAGATAGACACCTGCTAGTCCCCACAGGAAGCTGACTTTACCTGAAACAATCCCCTCTTTGCGCATAATTTCCTTATCCTGTCTCCTTCTGACTATAAAAGTCTTTCATTTTGTATAGCTCTTTGGAGCTTCTTTATATTTGCTAGATGGGATGCTGCCCCATTCATGAATCATTAAATAGGAACAATTAGATCTTTATACTTAGTCAAATTTTGTTTTTTAAAATATCTTAATGGGGGTGACAGACTAAACAATAATCATAACAAATAAATAAGTAATGTAGGATAGTGTAAGGAGAGGAGTACGCTATAGAAATATAAGAGCAGGGTAAAGGAATAAAAAATGTGTGTTTTGGGGGCGAGGCTGCAATATTAGATATGATGGTCAAGTCGACTTCATTGAGAAGATGGCATTTGGGAAAGTTGGAATATGGTGAAAAATAAGCTAAGTGGATATTTGGGGAAAGATCATTTCAGGAAGAGAGAACAGCCAGAAAAAGGCTATTTCTGAAACGTCTGAGACGATCCAAGAGGCTAGTGTGGCTGCACCAGGGCAAGTCTGGAGGATGGTTATAGGATACAAGGTGAGAGAGGTCCTGAGGGCCAGATCAGGTCGGCCCTTGCAGACCACTACAAGGACATTGGCTTTTACTCTTAGTACAATCCAGAACTATTGCAGGGTTCTGAGCTGAGGAGTGGCCTGATATGACTCATATCTAAAAGGATCACTCTCTCATTGTGTTGAAAATAGAAGATGGGGAGTAAGTAAAAGAAGCAGTGAGACAGTTAGGAGGCAATTGCAGTAACACAGAGGAGAGATAATGGTGGCTCAACCAGTTTGGCAGTAGGGGTGGGGGTAAGAGGTTGGATTCTGGTTGTATTTTGAAGGTATTAGAATCAACAGGATTTCCTCAGAGGTTGGATGTAGGATGTGAGAGAAAAAGGAATAAACAGACTCTAAGTTTTTACCTGAATGAATGAAAAGATTGAGTTGCCATCAATGAATGTGGGAAAGGTGGAATAAGTTGAGGCAGACTGGGTGTGAAATATCTGTCAGACAGCTGCATGGAAATTTCAAGAAGGCAGATGTATATGTGAGTCTGGAGTTTGGTGCTAGGGAGGATTTCTAAGAGAAGAGACAATAACCAAGGATAGAGGCCTGAGGTCTAGAGGAGAGGTAGACGAGCAGAACAGACTGACAAGGAGCAACTAGAAAAGTAAGAGGAAAAAACCAAAAACAAAAGCAAAAAAACCCCAAAACAGAACGGTGTCACATCTGTGAAGCCAAGATGAGAATCAAATGCAGATCTGAGGATGAAAGGCCAAGAAAGAAGGAATGGCATGTATAAAGACTGTGAGGCAAGGAGGGCAACGTGGCCAGAGCAGAGTGAGGAATGGGGAACATGATAGAAGACTGACTCAGAGAGGCAATGGGGAAAATAGTGTAGGTCCCTTACAAGCAATTGTAAGGGTTTTGGTTTATATTCTATGAAAAATGGAGTCTTTGGAATGTTTTTAATAGAGGGATGGCATAGTCTGGGGGATCTTAAAAGCATCATTCTGGTTCCTGTAGAGATTAGAGTAGAAGAGAACAAGACAGAAGCGGAGAGACCAGTTAAGATATAATAGCATAAACCTTGGATGGGATCGTGGTGATTTTGACCCGTGTGGAAATCGTGGACATACTGAGAACCGCTCAGTTTCTGGGTATAAGATTAAGGCCAATAAGTTTTGCTGGACTGGAATTGGGGTGTGACAGCAAGCATGACATAAAGCAGAACTCCATATAACTTTTCCCTCAGGAATTGAAAGAATTGACTTGCCCCAGATGACAAGATGGTTTTCTAAACTATGTATCTGACTAAATCTCATGTATGATTAAAGTCATTGAACACCTCTCCATCGTGTCCAGGCCAGTTTGCTCACTAGGGCTCCCAGGCTCTCTCCCCCACACTGTGACTTGCCATTTTGCACTTGTCGAACTCTCTAGCCCCAGCCCTATACCTCCCTGAGAATTTGTGCCATTTGTGCGGAGGTCTTTGAGATTCTACTGGAATGCCGTGTTGTCTCAGGTTTTAGTATATTTATATCATCATTTCTTTTACTCTTCATTCCCCTCAGATGGCTAACTCCTGCTGATATTTACAGATTCAGTTCAAATGTTGCCTCCTCTGGAAAATCTTCTAATCTTTTGTGCTCTCTTGTCCCAAGTCCAGGGAGGCTTTCTGTGTCTCCGATGCTCCTGGGATCTTGTGCTTGGAACTACCGCAAGTGTCAGGCTACCTGAGGGCCCTCACAGGGCTGTGGTTATCTTTGGGAGTTAGGGTGAACAAAGACCCTATAACATTCATCCGTATGTGACAGCAGCTGACACAGTCTACACACCCGATATGCATTGATGGGATAAGAACTGATACTGTTTACTTGTTGGTTTTGATTATTTTATTTTGTTTTAAATTTTGAAGTTTAGAGAGTTCAACAAATTTTGGAAAGTGCCTGTAACATGTAAGGAAAAATTCTTTTCATTATTCCATGGGCAAAACTAAAGGTAAATAACCAATGCTCATTTGGTAGCACACTTTAACAATTATAGGGTCACTTTCAGTTTCAGGAGAGAAAGAACTCACATGTGTGAAATTTTTATAGAAACTAAAATCTTAAGTACATTATTAGTAGATAAAAATATATGGGCATAGTTTCAATTGTTTTCCCCTAAATATTAATGAAGCATTTTATTTTGAACAATTTAAATCACTAGTATTGCTTTCATGCTCATGGTTGATGATAAATAGCCATGACTGCTCTGGGTTTTCCTTTAGAACACCATATTTTAATTTTTTTGAAGTCAAATAATCCTATGAAACAATGGAAAATTATACAGAGAGTCCAATAAAGTCTGTTATGTAGTCACTGAAAAATAGTGTGGATCTATGACTTGGAGAAAGAACTGCCTTCTTTGGCAATGTTCACTAATAAGAAAAAAATAAGACAAAATTTGTCCACAAAGGCCAGTATCTAAGACAGGCCAGATGAAATTGTGTTTAATCTTCACAATAAAAGGTCTAGATATCAGCTAGCTAGGCCAGCAGTACTGGCCAAGTCTCAGGTGTTGGAAATTATTTAAAATCCAGAGAAAAATTTACAGATGTCAAAAATAGAGCAATTTTGAAAGAAACTGTACCTTAATGAAAAAACATGTATGTGTTGTGTAATAAATGCAAAGGCCAAATATGTTGCAATAATTTACATCAAGAGCTAGTCTGTTCTTTCATGGTCTCTGTGTATACACACACACACACACACACACACACACATACACACACACACATATACAGTTCTTTTTTATAGTTACAAGACTACAGAAGAGAATCAATATCTCGAAATGCATTGTTCTATGTTCAAAATCAGCTTGAACTTCAGGGGTTCTGATTTTGTAGTGAAACTGTGTCAGGGCTTGAGTTTCTTTTAAAAGTAGGAAATATATCTTTTTCTTATAAGAAAGATTGAGTTACAGGGAGGGGGGACTCTTTGACATGAACTGTCTTTGAAAACCTGAACATTTGATGTTACACATATAATTCAGGAAACTTATTGTTCTCTTTTTTAATATTTCCCTTTGAGGAAATGGAGAGGAATTTGGAAGATAATCTACAAAGATGTGTCCAAGAAGCCCATCTTACAAACCGTCCTTTTCCTTTAGTGCCCTGGCACAGGTAGACCCTTAGGAAACTCTGAAGTTAGGGGGAGTTGTTGGGAAATTGGGTGAGTAGAAAGACACACATGGGATTTTGCTTGTTTCACACATTTCTCGACTGTGCCCACTGACTATGTATACCAAGGTAGACACCTTGTATCAAGGTGTGTCTGGGTCAGTAATCTGGGTAATTTGGATATACTCAATCTAAAAGCATAAAGATATATCGCTTTTGTGCTCCCAAGAAATTAATAACAAGCACCATCTTTTTGACAAGTGGAGAACTTGCACAAAATTAAATACACTTTTAAAGACTAACAGACAAGTTCAGTATTTGCATATTTGAAATCAAGTCTAGTATATTAACTTATTTAGAGGATAATTTATAAAATGCATACATATTTAATTGTACTTATTTTATTTATTTTTAATTACACAAAGAAAATATATGTTCTTCATGTAATGTTTAATCAGTAAAAATAAAGAACTCATTTTGATTAACACCCTAAATGCAGCCCTAGAGCAGAAATAAGCATTGTTATCAGCTTTTACACACACATAAGAATACATTAAAATATATATACTTTGTGCATTTTTTGACTGATACCATTCATTACATATTATTCTTCAACTTGCTTTTTTTCTCTTTCCACATGGTTGAAAAATCTTTCCATGTCAGGGCATATAGATGTAGTTTATGCCTTTTTACTTAACTGCTGGGTAATATTGTATGCAATGGATTATCTACAGTTCATTTAAGCCATTCCCCTATGGGTGGATATTTAGATATTTAAGTAAATTTTTCTCTTCTTTCCTTTCTTCCCTCTTCTCCTCTTTTATCTTATTTTTTCCCCTATTACCACAATGTCTCTCCATAATAGAGCTGAGAGGGAAAATTTATGGGTTAAAGGATATACACATTTACATTTTCATAGATACTTCCTGATTACCTTCCAAAAATTTCTATTGAATTATACTTCCATCAGAAATATATAAGAATACTAATTCCTCCCCACCCCTAACAGCATTCAATATTATTAAGCCCCCAGTGGATACAATATGTACCTCCTTGTTGTCTATACTTACTCTGTTCTCATGAATAGTAAAGCTGAGTATCTTTTCATATGTTTATTGTCCATTTGTACTTCCTTGACACTGTATAAATATTAAATAAATGAATGATTAAATTACTGAATGAAGCAATACATTTAGAGTGCTAGAAAAATGAAAGTTAATCACTGACACCCAGGAAAATGAAAATGTTTCCCTGGCATAATGATTACAATCTTATTATGCCAAACACAGAAATTAAATAGCACTGTTTTATTTTTATTATGCACAGAGAGGTCATATATGATTCCTGGTTAACAACTGGACTACATTTAATATGAGTTTACAAGCCCACTAGGTATCAAAACTCATCCCAATTATATTCATTTTCCTTGTGTGTGGGGGGGGGGACTCTAGATTTAGCACCTGTAATTCAGTGCATTATACTACTTATTACATTTGGTTGTAAATTAGGTTTGTGGATAGTGTGTGTGGGGTGGGAGTGTGTGTGTGTGTTTGCATGCTCAGTTTATTTTTAATCTTTGAAAGAATTGTGTGAAAGTTCACATTTGGAGTCCTCTTTTATTCCCATCATCTCGCAATTTCCCCATCTCCTTTTCTACTCTGGAGCACAATTTCCTTTTTCTCATCTCTTTGCATCACCATAATATGCTTTCAGAATCTTCATATACACTGAGGACTTAAAGTATTACCTCTCCCAATAGTACTTTATTCTAACAGTAATCCAAGTCTTAAGCTAAATGACAGAAATTCCAAGTGACAGAATTGCTGAAATCAGCTAGTCAGAGGAGAAGCTAGTGTACTTCTGATCAGTGCGAACAGTTCTGAAGCTAATATCTAACTCATTACATAGGCTATTGTCCAGTATTAAATTAATTGAATTTGGCCATTTAATTGCCATAGGTATAGGTAAGTTATTATGTGTGATGTACTCCTTAAGTGTAATTTTTAAATTTAATCCTTGTGGCAACCTATCCTTCTCTTTAAGAGGTTAGGAAACTGAGGCTTAAGCATATAAACATAAAAAAATATGTATGAAATACGCCTTTTATAACTAACATAGAGCTAATATTCAAAGCTAAGTTTTGTTGGTGGTTGTGTATAATATTAGGACACTGCAGGTGGTCATGAGCTCATGAAAACTTTGTAAACACTCCCAAACATTTAAAGTGTCTCAACTTTGAGTTAGAATTATATAAACAACTGGAATAAAGGCCATTTCCAAATTAGGCAAGCACTTTCATTTTAGCACATTTATTGAGTTCCTTTGACATTGCATAAAAGAAAGGAACAAAAGCATAGTATAAAAACCAACAACACACTAAACTGGGAGGATCTTGATCTTGAAGGATCCAGCAGAGAAAAGGAAAGCTCCATAAAGCATGTGGCATATCTGATGTCAACTTTCTTCATATAAGGACATTGCTATAAAATGTAAATATCTTCAAAGGATTAACCCTTCACCATCATGAAAATATGCACATTTTCAAAGGGGGTGAAGCATTTTCTAATCTGAACATCTTTAAAGGGGGGAAATCAATAAATGGCATGAAAAACTTCAAAGCAGGACCTCCTGTCAATGACAGAAGTTCCTCAGCAATGCAGAGGCTTTGAAGGAGGACTCCCAGTGCTGGGAAAGCTTTGAAGTGACTGAAAACAGACATTTATAATTACGGAAAGGTGCAGTGTCCAGCAGGGATAGTACAAAGACATGTCTGAGGTAGGTACAGGCGGAGATTGGAAGGTGGCAGGGACACTGACCTTGCACCTCCCAACCTAAAAGGCTTTCAGGTCAACTCAATAATCGTATGTAAAATGGCAAGTGTGGAGTGAGAACAGTGGCGAGAGGCAAAAAACCAAATTATTTTAGAGCTCACATTTCAAAAAAGAAAAAACCCTCAACACCCCCAAAGCAGATCTTAATACAGACCGCCTGTGCTGGGTTCTTGTGCAGCTGCCCGATCTATTAAGCTGTTATCAACACTCAGCTTTCTGCAAACAAGTGTTCATGAGTGTGAAAACTCTCAGAATCAGCTTCTTTAGGGCCCTTAGTCCCCAAATTGATGACACTGAAAACTTTTCCATGTAGTTGTTACACGTCAGGCAATGTTCTAAAGGGTAAAAATTTATTAAGATCTATGACTCATCTGTTGTTTAATTTGAGCCCAAAGGAGTCTGAGCCATGAGTTGGTATCTATTTCCCAGAACTCAATTGATGACATTTTTGAATTCCATAATAGGTGGGACTAACACTACACAGGATGTCAAAGGCAGCCAACACAAAGTCACAGGAGGGTGATTTTGCTGTTTTATTCCCTAAACCAGATTTCTTTTTTTTTTTTTTTTTTGCCTTATTTTGCCTGACATCCTTTAGGCACAGTGAGCTCATGACATCCTCTTGCTTTTTGGTGCCATTTATTAGGCAGTCTGCTTTCCCCAAATGATTCTTTTATTCATCAATATTTTTAGAAATTTTTAGAAAAAAAAACTTCTAAGCTCTGTCCTAAGTATTTGGGGGGTACACTGCTGTGCAAAGATACTCTCTGGTCCGCATGAAATTGCAATCTAGGGACACAGGCATTGCCCAATAATCAAACAGAAAAATGTGAGTTATACTGTGATGGGGCTTTAAAGAAAAGGTACATAAAGGATGTAGGATATTCTGAAGAATTGGGTAGGTCACCCTACGGAACTGAGAGTCGGGCTTATATCTAAAGGATGAGTAGTCAGTAAGCAGGAGAACTTGGGGGTGGCTGGGTGCATCAGGGAAGTATGGCAGGTGCAGCAAGTACAAAAGCCATGAGACAGGAGACAAGATGAATGACGCTTTTATGGAAAAGAAGAGGGCAAGATAGGGGGGAGCCAGATGGAGGAGTCCTTGTTAAGGACTTTGATCTTCAACCTAAGATCAATCAGAAACCTTTGAAGAATTTTAAGTATGTGTTTGGTAGAACCAGATTTGCATATTGAATAGATAATTTCTGCTTGAGTGTGAAGAATACATTGAGAGAAGGGAAGGGACAGAAGTGTCTGAGAGGAAACTAGTGAGGAGACCACTGTAGTGGTTGAGGCAAGACATGATGGTAGCTGGACCAAGGGCGATGGCAGGGCTGGTGATGAAGGCAAGTGTGACGATGCAAGAGACATTTTGGGTATAAAATTGATAAGATTCGCTGTTGGAGAGAATAGGTAAAAAAGAAGGAGGAATCCAGGATGAAGTCCAGGAAATTCCCTGGTGGTCCAGTGGTTAGGACTTGGCACTTCCACTGCAGGGGGCCTGGGTTCTATCCCTGGTTGGGGAACTAAGATCCCAGGAGCTGTGCAACGAGGCCAAAAAAAAAAAAAAAAAAGGATGAAGTCCATATTTCTGTGTTTTGGGTGGGGCCATTCACCGAAGGACACTCTGGAAAGGGGATTAGATTCGGAGCTAGAATAATTAGTTCGTTTCTGGTTATATTAAATCTGAGACACAAGTACTTTTGAGGAATACCGGTAGGCAAGCCAGGGAGTCATTTCTGTAAATGGATCTGGAAGAGAGGTTTTTGGCAAAGATAACGTTTAAAGTCATAAGCCTGGTTGATCACATTAATAGAGAAGAAAAAGGGACTTGGAACAGAGATTTGGGTGTCCCAGAGGAGGAACCAAATATAAGATGAAGAAAGACTAATCAAGAGGTAAGAGGAAAACCTGGGGAACATGTTATACTTACTGTAAGAAGGTCAGGGGAAAAGTCAGTCAAAAAGGAGGGCAGGACCAACATGCAGATACTTCCTCTGAAAAGCACTTTCTTGTCTCAACTCGAGTTCTGCCTCCTATGGAGCCCCTCCTCCTCTCCCACACAGCTTTAGGAATCCCTACAGTTCTGACTGCTTCTTACATACACCTCCACAACAGAAGTTTCTTAGGAGGTAACCTACACACATACACAGATTGCTGGGCCCCACACTCAGTATTTTGAGTGCAGTGGGCGTGGGGATAACCCAAGAACATGCATTTCTGACAAGTGCCCAGGCAATAATGATGCTGCTGGCATACTTTGAGAAACATCACTCTAAGCTACAAGTCATGGACCATGTTGTAACAATCTCTTGTATGTCTCATTATTTATCAAATCATGTCATGGTTAGCTGACATTTCCAAAGGCCAATGAGTATCACGAAAGACTATATTGCAATATTTATAAGCAAATAAGGTTGTATGGTCTACAGAACACATAAGCAGTAATCATGTTGCAACTAATTAGTATAATACAAAGACCTGATTTCATTTACTAAGACAGAAAATTAAATTATGAGGGAGGAATGCGTTTCTTCCACTGCAAAATATGATATTGATGATTCAAAGAGCGTCATTTATCACCTTCCCTTGATTCAGCTATTCTATGAGCACTTATTATTTTAAAAATCTATAATCAGCCCAATGAGTATCTCAATTCTGATACCCAGTGCATTTCTCTGCATTAACACCATTTTAATGTAGCTCACACAGCAGACTTATCATCTACTCCTGTATATACTTTTTTAGGTCTATGCTTTTTCCTTCATTAAAAAATACAGTAGCATCTTTTTTAGGCCTCACTATTTTCTCATTTGTTTATATGTTTATGTTTATAATTTTGACAGCAGAAAGAAAAATGAAAAAGGAGTACAACTATTTACAGTATGCAAGACATGGAAGCAACCTAAATGTCCATCAACTGATAAAAGGATAAAGAAGATGTGGTACGTATATACAATGGAATACTACTCAACCATAAAAAATAATGAAGTAATGTTGCAGCAACATGGATGGACCTAGAGATTATCATATTAAGTGAAGTAAGTCAGACAGAGAAAGGCAAATATCATGTAATATCATTTATATGTGGAATCTAAAAAAATGATACAAATGGACTTTTTCACAAAACAGAAATAGACTCAGAGACATAGAAAACAAACTTGTGGTTAGGAGATAGCAGGTGGGCAAGGAGGAAGAAATCAGGGGTCTGGGATTGACACTACTATATATAAAATAAACAACAACAACACAGGACGCTATACTCGATACCTTATAGTAACTTATAATGGAAGAGAATATGAAAAAGAATATATACATTATATATACATATATATACATATGTATAATGAAATCACTTTGCTGTACACCTGAAACTAACACAACATTGTAAATTAACCATACTTTAATTTTTTAAAAATGGTTAATAAGAAAAAAGAATTGCACAATGACTTTAGAGTCATAAAATTTATTTACCTCAAATGGTCACATAAACATAATTATACCTTCTCAGAAATGGTATCATATCATTGTTCCAAACAATTCTTATGTTTTTCATAATAATAAATATTTTCATATTTTAAAAAAAGTACAACTTAACCCTCTCCCCCCTTTCAGATTTATGGTTTGTCCTAAACATTCAGTACTTTCTGGCAAGTTAGTGTCTTGTAATACAGCTTCCCTAATATATCTGTACTATTAATAATAAATTCTTCACGCAGGACAAAAACTGTCCTGCATTACTTGCTGCAGCAAATAAAAACTGGGTGCTTGCTCCTAAAATGAGCATCAGGGGTGCAGAATTGAGGACACCTTAAAGAAATCCAAGCCAGAATGGATATACAGTCATATCTCTCATGCCAGTTCAGCTGGCACTTGTAGCTATTTCTTAGCAGGATGAGGGTAGAGATAATTCTCACTCTACTTGAGAAAAATAAAAGTACCCTCTCTGCCGTATGTTTCTAAAACTTTCCTCTAAGTTCCAAACTTGGTCAAGTCTATAACTAGGAACAACCTTAGAAATGTTTTAGTGTGCCACATTCACTTAACAAAGTTAGACGCTGAGTGACAGAGTTGAAGGGACCTGGGTCAAGTCAAGTAGCTATGTGGTCAGAGACTCAGGTGGGTGACCCTCTCCTGACTCTCAGTGCTGTGCTCCCGCCCTCACCTCTTCTTCATTGCTGTGCTGACTCCCTGCTACTATTTCTCTATCTCTGTCTGCTGGCAATATCTTTTTTTGTAGATGTATCACTCCCAAATGGGAAGGAAGTTCACATTAAAGCTATGAGGACAAAACTGGCAAGTTGGAACTCAGAAATAGTTTTTTGTACGGATTTTCCTCCTAATTTTCCTTGTTTATTCCAGTTTTCACTGGGTCATGTTTTTCTTTCTGTAACTCCCCTGTTCAGTTATGTGAAGTAGGTCATGTTGCAAACCTTCCCATGCCCTTCAATTCCCATTGTTATATTCCAACAACTTAACTTTGTTGTTTGTCAACAAGGTCCCACTAGTACGTTCATGAGAAACGTTTTCCCAAAAACATGGTTGCTAAGTTCATGTGATTTTCCTTGATATTCCTGCAAACTCTTTCTTGATCTTCTAGTTTACTTCCTCTAAAGCCCACCTCAATAGTCATCTTCCCATTAAATCTCTTAGAAGCCGCTCCACACTTAAACTGACACTGTAGCTTTTGTGGCTGCATTTTGGCTAAAAATCAATTAGAGACCAATATCAATAATAAAAATTATTCCTCATGTTTATCACTTCTGTAAATGGTTAGGGTTAAAAATGTCTCAGCTTAAGATAGCTGGCACAGATTTGTCAAAGATATCAGACTTCAGATTTTACTGTCAGACTTCAGATTCCTGACATAAATAAAATGCAAAATATCTCAACTTCAGATATGCTTGTGGGAAGTCATTATTTGGGAGAAGGTAAAGACTATAATTAATTCCAGTGAATAATGATTGCAATTAATTATAAACTTTTTAATTAATGTAAAACAATTTTATAATATCTGTGTAAACAGGAAACCAGTTTTTTTGTTTGCTGATTCTTTTTTCTTTATTTAAATATTAACCAGCCTTCTGGCCATGGCAAATGGCATCAATAGTTTATATTCTATTTTTATGTTCTAAAAAATAATATTTATTATTTATATTCTAACGTTATAAAACAGGATGATAAAAATTAAAATAACAAATAAGAGGCAGGCAATCAGAGTTGGTGTTGCACAATATTTTGCTCCTATGTAACGTAAGAGCATAAGAATATTTTATCTAGCTGGTTCACATGTGGGCCATTCATCTAGAAAGTGCATTCATAAACGTTAAGAGAGATCAGAGCCTCACATAAAGCTAGTGTTTGATACATGAAATATGAATATCAAAGGCCTTTCTAAAATTGTTAAATAACTGTGACATGGTAGAACTTTCTGGGTTTTATTTGCTACCTGAGAAAGGGCTGGCTGGTTTGTTACAATTAAATAAGCATTCATCACTAAATCACATCCTACGGGGTAGCACACATCTGCGGCCAAAGAAGGTGGCTCCATCACTGTGTGCAAATACACACGAATCTGAGGTCGGAGCACAGCCTGATTTTCTCACCTCCTTATGACAAGGTCCTGACTTGAGTCTTTGCCTTAGTTTTTGTGCTAGAAAAGTCTATAGCTTTCTGTGGTCATTTATACCTCATCATTTCAATTGTGAGCAAAAGAGAGACATAAAAGGAAACAGACATTTTTTTCAAGAAAGCATCAGATTCCATGAATCAAATTTAACTCAATGTATCACTTTTTTTCCAATTGTTTTATGTTTTCTATATCACAACAAGTGTAATTGATTGAAAAAGAGCCAAGAAATGAGATTTGGCACATTCTCTGTGGGATAAAATATGCCTTAAAAAAATACCTTAATGATTACTGATACTGAAATGCTACATAGCTCAAATGTTTTCATCAGGATTAGAAAATAACCATCTTATTTCCTGCCAATTTTTCTCAAAGTTATTGTTATTTTGTAACTTTAGTATTGATCTTTGCCTCTATATAAAAGAGAGCTCATTTTATAAGTTGTTTGAGTAAATAACAATATAGGTGATACTTCAAGGAAGGCTGATCAATTATGAGATTCAAGATTGACAACCAGATATACTAAGGGTGATTAATTAACAACAAAGGATTCACTGCAGGATTTCTTTAAGAAGCATGAATGTATAATATATTTTGATTTGCAGAAACATGGTTACACATAATTTCCAAGAGGACAGGTGCAATGTAAGAATGTCCGTATTCTGAAATAGGAAAAAAGTGGGGTATCTTAAGGATTTCAGAAAACTACATTCTACTTTCTCATCTCTTTCATTGGTTGGGATTGTTTCAGATATACTATTATCTTATGATTGGAAAACCCTAGTCCATGGCACACAGAAAACACTTAAGAAGCAAATGCTAACTGAAAAGTCAGAATGAAGAAATTCGGAACAATTATTCATTCACATTAGAAAATGTTTCTAAGCCAAGCATTAGTTGTGCTGTTTTTTGAAAATTACTTCTCTTTTGGAAGCAGTTTTGTGGTGATGTACCTTTGGCTAATTGTGTTTGTAAAATAACTGCCTTTACTTTTAGAAGCATTCCAAACCAGTAGTTTTTGTTCACATTACATATACTGTACATAGTCTTCTGGTTTGAAGAGAATCAACATTTCATGTAACTTCCCTGCCAATCAACTTTCCTGCTAACACCCCTTCCAAGCCCCTCATCAGCATATGCCTGAACAGCTTCCTACCTAGTACCTGCCTCCCTGAAATCTCTACTCACTCCAGTTCAGCCTTGGACCTTCTGCCAGGTTAATCTCCACAAGATCCTGCATGTAATACATTTTAATAGGTTTTGAAAACAAAATTGTAATACGTAATACATATTGCTGGAGTTCCAACCACTCTAGGTTATAAACTATTTGTATAACCCCCTCAAACTCCAGGATTAAGGACTGTGCACCAATGAGGTACTCAAGAAATGCTGAATAACAGAATGCATGTTATCTGGTTCCAGTCCCAACCATGCCCCTTACTTGTGTGACCTCACTACATAAGTCACAGAAGTGTCAGTGTCTCCTTTTCATAAGCGGGGACAAGAGCAATATTTACCTCATAATTTGGAAAATTAAATTAAAAATTTATGTGATGTACTTAGCACAATAGCTGCCACATATATTCACATAGCCCTTGTGAATGTTGCTATAGATTGGCTGCTACTAGTGTTAACAGGAAGTTATCCTCTGATAACTTCTACTCCGATAACTTTAAACTCCGTACCACTCATCTAAAGGAGCTTCTCAATAACTCATGGATAAGAAAGCCTAGTGAGTAGACTGCTCACAGAGCAGATGGGATTTGCCACGAGATGGGGTGGGGTAGATTCACAGGAGCCATGGACATAAAGTCAGGTTCAAATCCTGAGACTTCACTCAGGTTATCTTTTTTGAACCACAGCATTTTCATTAACAAAATGGGAATAATACCTAACTTGTTAGGTAGTTATAAAGATTAGCCATTATAAAGTACAAATTGCTAATAATTGTTGAGTTACTTACTTGCTCTGGGCCTCAAGGTTCTTTTCTGGGAAATGGAGATAATAATATATGTCTTGCATGGAAGTTGGGAAAATTAGCAATGATAATACTGACTAATACTTCTTTAGTGCTTATTATGTGCTAGGCACTATGCTAAGCCTTTTATGTAGACTCAATAATTTATGCCCAGTGCTGGGCACACAGTAGGCACTCAATAAATGCTAGCTATTGTTATTGTTAATAATGCTCTAACCTGTGTCCATCAATAGATGAATGGATAAAGATGTGGTATATATATATAATGGAATATTACTCAGCCATAAAAACGAATGAAATAATGCCATTTGCAGCAGCATGGATGGACTTGGAGGGCTTTATGCTAAGTGAAATGTCAGACAGAGAAAGACAAATACTGTCTGATATCACTTATATGTAGAATCTAAAAAATACAACAAACTAGTGAATACAACAAAAAAGAAGCAGACTTATACAGGACAAACTAGTGGTTACTGGGGGGGAAGGGGGCGGGAAGGGTAATGTAGGGGTAGGGAATTAAGAGGTACAACTATTGGGTATAAAATAAGCTATAAGGATATATTGTACAAAATGGGGAGTATAGCAAATATTTTTTAATAACTATAAATGGATATAACATTTAAAAATTGTGAATCACTATATTATATACCTATAACATAACATTATACACCACCTGTATGTCAATAAAAAATAAACTTAAAGAAAACGGTCTCATTGTACTTTTATGTCACCCATGGGAAGCAGGTGCTGTTCCTGATCAGCTTAGCTCATGGCATTAAAGAAACAAATTTTTTAAAATGCGAAATATCCCAATGTTTTACTTCTCCAAATAATATTTAATTTAAAATTTTAAATCAGATTGGTGAAGCAAAAAATATATATATATATATATTTCCCTCTGGATGGTCGTTTCTAGTTTCACAATGAACAGTTTATGACAGTTTTTCAGGTCATGGGATTTGTTACGTGGGAGCCACAACAGGAGAAATGATCAGGATGGAAAATGTGTGTAACCATAGTGGATGGGTTTGCAGAAGCTGGTAGAGAACCCCTGTGGGAATTCCTTAAAATAACTGCCTTAGATACATGGGGGGGAAGAGTTGGTAGATTTACTCTACTTATTAATATTTAGGATTTTTCTCATTCCCCATCCCCCTTCCTTTTCCTCCTCCACTGCCTCTTCTTGTTATTATCTTATTGGCAGTATTTTTACCTCCCAGACCCAACTCATGGTAAGTGTAGAGATGTGACAAAGTAACTTGAAAAGCAAGGCATTATAGTCAGAGATGAAGAATTTCTTTAGTTTCCTGACTTGAAATACAGAATGATACAGTTATATTTATAGCTCATTTTGCCTAAGTAATTCCTGAGTAAACCTAGTATCCTATAATAATTTTATTTTGCTCACTTGAAACAAAATAGGGAGAAAACTTAAATGAAAATTTGCCCTTTTATGTGTGTATTTGTGTGTTCTCATCCGTAGGTATTTTTAAGCTAATTACCTCAGAGAATTCCTCAAACTGGAGTTCTCTTGAAAATCTGTGTTTCTGCAGCCCAAAACATTTACACTTCACTTCAGAGGCACATGCAATAAAGCATGTGATACAATTTAATTGATACATATTTGAAATGCTTATGATCAAACAAATAAGACTAATTTTGTCAATCTCATCTATTTTTTAAAATGTAATAAAAGAATAGTAATTATCTTGAATTATTGCTCAAAAACAAAAAAAGAATTTACCAAGAAAAAAATAGTAATTGAAATATAAACAAAAATGTATCAATGGTTACTAATCATATTTGTGAATAGCTGTCCATGTGGAGCTCTTAAGAATATAGACAAGGGACTTTAAAATGACAAGGGAATTTAAAGTGGAATGAAAATAAATTGTGAAATAGTAAAATAGAATTGATCTACAGCTCCATCTCAAGAAAATTAAAGAAAAAAAGAAATCCACTACACCTTACCCTCCTTCTTAAAATACTATTTATTTAGATGTTCATAAATGCTTCACCTGGATGGAAAAGAGCCTTTGATAACAAATCCTTTTTGCTAGCAAGACACAAAGAAAAAAATATCAATAAATTAATTCTAACTTGCAAATATTTACCTAATGTAAATAATCTACTTCAGCACCAAAATCAAATATTTTCAAAATGTTTTTCAGTGTCTCTTATTTGACGTCCAACCTTGAAAACACAGATGGTTTTGCCCTCTGTACTTCCCTAGTAGGAGAATCCTTGTGCTCTTTCCTGATGCAACATCCCCATCTGGTGAAAATAGATCTTTGCAGTCAATGGCTCATTACGGTAGGAGTCATTGGTGGCATTTTCAGACATAAATAAAGTTACTCTAGAATAAAATGTCATAACAACACGATTTTTAAAGGCCATTTTGAAATTACTTGCTTTAAATTCAAGTAAAAAAAATTACAACAAAGTTGTGCTATTGTTATTTTGTGGGGAGAGGAGACTAGCTAGGGAAGTTTCAGGAAGAGAAGACCATTCCAGGTGTAATTAGAATTGGTTAAATCTGGGATTTATTTCAATCCTCCATCACTTGGCAAAAACTAATCTTTAGTCATTCTAGAATTGGTGGAATAATGTGCAGCCATAGACACAATGACAAGGAGAAGGAAAACATATGGGCAGAAAATTTTGGCCATTTCATTGCCTCAACATTTGTCAGTCAAAAAAAAAAAAAAGCAAGCAGAAATGATACGACAGTCCATTCACCACTGGTTCTAATCTCAAAAAGCAGACAGTGAATGAGCCAGAAGACTAGACATATGAGGTTTGCTGAGACACTTTAGTTGCAGTTATCCGCGTTCTACCTGCTCCTACTACTAGTGCTAAAGAACAGTTGGTCCTACTATTGTACATGTTAAACACACACACACACATAATTGTTCCTTAGCTCTAGCTTAAATTTGTATGGCATTCTGTAGAAAATATCTGAGAGCTGTCATAACATGAGTACAGATATTTAAGCTTTTTGTTATGCTTTCTGAATGATTTATTTTAAGAATATATTACAAATATGCTTGATAGATTTAAATAATTTTTTGTGTCCTAGAAAAGTATATGGGACTGAGGTAAATAGAGATTAGGAGAGAAAGTGGATAATTTCATCACAGAGACAATTGATAAAATATATCTGGGTTATCTGTTACCAGCTGAGAAGAATAATTTTTAGAAACCCCAAATTTTCTCTCTCTGCTCTGTGTGTGTGTGTGTATACACTACCTATATCATATCTATTATATAAAATTACATAATATTATATAAAACATTATATATACATACACATATTTACTTTTTTCTGTTCCTCCTACTTCCAAAAGTGATTTGTGGTCAACTAAAATTAAACACAGGTATATTGTAGCCATAAAGTAATTGACCGTATATATGTATACAGACGTGCACACAAATACTATAATGGCTCTGGCAAATTGGGTAGTGCATTGATGAAAACCTTTGCAGATTTTTTAAAAAGAGTTTTAAAAGCCCTATAAGCTGCCAGTCAATTGGTTATTAGGTTAGTTCCATATTCACAGCCAGCAGTGTTGTCAGTTACTATCATCTCTCATCCTCTCTGTCTGTGTCTCTCTTTATTTATAGCTCAGAGTCTGAGTCATACTATAGGAAAGAGGACAATTTTTGTTCTTGGAAAAATTGCTGTCTGATTTTCTTTGCATGATAGTGACTAATGTATAAAAGCCCTTTGTCTAGCTAACAGCTCAATTTTATTTTTATTCCGTTAAAGTTCTATAAGATTTTGATGTTATTATTGTTCACAGAATAATAGAAAAAAGTAACATACATTTTTAAAAGTTGTGCTTGAAGGAATAAAATATTTATTCATTTTAGAATGATCAGAAGCCTTCTTAGTGGGGAGAAATATATGTAATAAATCAGGTATAAATTAAACACAAAGAGTATATTTAAAATAGGTGGCCAAGTATCACTGTCAAATTAAAATAAATGCATTTATTAGTATGGTTTTAGAAGTTTTAGGTTCTAAAATACTAATACAGCTTTTTCCCAGACTCTCATAAATCTTCAGCATGTAAAAAACATATAGTTATCCCTTCTCTTTTCTGATTTTCTACTGCCAGTTTCTTTCTATTTCTATATATACAACAATATTGTGTGATCTCTTTAAAACCAACACTTAAAATATCAACAGCCTTCAGTCAAGTCTGGTTGATCCTTTGAAGGTTGTATACCATAAGGGTTACAATCATGGAGTCTGAGTTTGAATCCCAACTGTTTCACTTATTAACTATGTGATTTAGGTAATACATTTAGAAAAAAGCACAGCCTCTGTGTTTCTTTTCCCTCATCTGAAAAATGAGATTTTATATATAATAGTATGTAATTTAAAATAATTAAATAGAAAGAACAGTGCCTGCCACATAGTATGTATTCTGTACATTCTAGTCATTATTTATATCAGCCTGGGAAATTTTTGTTGAATCATTAATTCTAAGTGTTCACAGATTATCCTTCTAACTAATTTTGCCTTGTTTCAGTAAGTGCCTTGCATAAGCAAAGGTTTGGTAAATAATTTTAATGATGCTTTGGAAGAAAATTATCATCATTTAAATCTAACAATCTAAGAAATTGATTTAAGCCACAGTACAATATATAGTAAAACAATATTTTTTAATATTTAAAAAAGTGTGTGTTCTCACAGATTGTTTTTTCTTTCCTATTAAAGTTTCCATTTAGAAGATTGGTTCAGCTATTTCTTTCAAACTGGTGCCAATTTTAAGTGAAACTGTGGCTATTATCTCCACTTCAACAGACAATTCTTTTACATACCACATATCAGTGTCGATATATTGACAATTTTTAAAGAAAATCTTTTAGTCACCTCTTAAGAAATACAATATTAAAACTGAAGTGACTAAAGGCTACAAATGGAAAATTTTATTCAAGCTCTCAGATTGAGATAAGATCGTCCATGATTTAAGGGAAAGCATGCACCAGCACAAGTCCTTTGAGCCATCAGTCAAAACCACACAACTTGTTTTACTGAATAAATCACCATTTCTTTGAAGTTTAAATTGTGTCATGTTAGAAACCGTTTGAAACATTGAATACTTCTACAGTATTTCGGATCATTTTGCATTTTTATTCCAGAAACAAGAACTTCTAGTTAGAGATTTTTAGCAAAGGGTTGAGATTAATTTATAGATTTAATGTGCATGGAAAGTGAGAGAAAAAGTCTTTCCTAGTATACCAAACCATTATTTTTCTTCAAGACTATTAAAGGTTTTCACTACGGAGTCTCCAGCTCAATGATACCTAAATTACCAGAAAAATATATGTAAAGTCACTGCAGGACTTTGAAAGCAAAGATATGAGACACAAACCCATTTTAAGCCTGCTGGTGGCCTGAGGGTTTTTAAAACATTATCCAGCAATGTTCAGTACTTTGTCCTACCAGAGTTGTCTTATCTAGAAAGTATTTCTACCATGTAAATGACATGCCCAAGAGAGGACTGTAGCTGTACACAAACAAGGTTGAGTTAACTTTCTAATAACTTTAAAATTCTCAAACTCTAACCATTTATGATTTTAAAATACAGATGTTCATTTCCATGAGTCCCAAAGTTAATGAGCATTCAGTCTTGACAAACACTGCATTAAAATATCATATGATATTGCTTATGTGTGAAATCTAAAAAAGGGCACAAATGAACTTATCTACCAAACAGAAATAGAGTTACAGATGTAAAAAACAAATTTATGGTTACCAGGATGTAAAGGGGGGGTGATAAATTGGGAGATTGGGATTCACATATACACAAGACTGAATATAAAATAGATAACTGATGAGGACCTACTGTACAGCACAGGGATCTCTACTCAATACTCTGTAATGGCCTATATGGGAAAAGAATATAGAAAAGAGTGGATATATTCATATGTATAACTGATTCACTTTGCTTTACACCTGAAACTAACACAAAATTGTAAATCACCTATATTCCAATAAAAATTTTAAAAAAAGAAAAAAAAAAGACCCACTGCATTACAGTTTGGGAGATACCTAGTGGGACTGAGATCCAGCATACATGATATTCCTTTCATGTCTTTTCCTTGTTCCAGGGAATTAATCCATGGGAACCACAGTCCTACCTTCAGGAAAACATGGGGTATCCTGAGGATGAATCACGGCTTCTTATAGAACAAGCTAATTATGAAGAACAAGATGATAACGGTTGCTACAAGATCAAAGAAAGGAATTGGGTTTGGAGAAGGATGGCTGTCCAGGAGCCATGGAAGAGCAACACTGCTAAACAGGATAAGATCATGTAAAAGGAAATTTTGAAACAAAATGTAGCTTAGGGGTGGGTGGATAGAGGTTTGGAAAAACATCAAGGGGGGATGTTACTGAGGTAAAGATTTAATTGAGACACAAAAAGTAATTAAAATTGACAATTTTGCCCTCAAATTACATATTAGGGTGAGGAGGTAAATTGGGAGTGGAATTGGGCTTATAAATTGTAACAATAAGCATGTCTAATCTATTTAATCTATCCTTGTTGATATTTTGAAAGGTAGAGAAATTGCATAAACCAGCACATCAAAAATTTGGGAGATTTGCAATAGTGTGATTTTTAAAGATTGATCTAATCAAGTTTCAAGGCAAAGCATATTTTGACTGCTTATCCTTTATCAAATATACAAATTGTAGTGTTGGGATTGAGGGTTTCAAAGGGTCCTCAAACCATTCTTTGGACATTTCCATGTTTAGGCAAACAGCGAGGAGTAGCAGTTTGGAGGATACACAGAAGTAACTGCAGATGGTTGGATAAGCAGAAACTAGGCTGCCCACATGTGAAAGAAGAACTGAGCTAAAATAATGGGCAGACCTTGTTGCTTACCTATTTTATACCTAGTAGTTTGTATCTCTTAATCCCATATCTGTAATTTGTCCCTCCCCTCCCTCTCTGCTTTGGTAACCACTAGTTTGCTTTCCACATCTGTGAGTCTGTTTCTGTTTTGCATATACTCTCATTTGTATTATTTTTTAGATTTCACATACAGTATTTGTCTTTCTCTGCCTGACTTACATCACTAAGCATAATATTCTCTATGTATAGAATAGATAAGCAACAAGGATATATTGCATGGCACAGGGAATTATATGATCTTGTAATAACTTTTAATGGAGTATAAGCTGTAAAAATATTGAATCAGTATGCTGTACACCTGAAACTAATATAATATTGTAAAGCACCTATACTTTAATAAGAAATAATAACAATGGGCAGACTGGAAAGAGATCAGATTCAACATTTCCAAGAAAGACTGTCAGGACCTAATGACGACATAAAAGTGGGAAATAAATGTGTAGACAGTCAAGTATGATTTCAAGATCTTATTTTGGAAGGAAAGATAGTTGATTAGGAAATATATTAGGAAAATAAGAGAAGTGAAAGGGAGGGGAGAGATAAGTTCATATTCGGACTTGATGTTTTTGAAGATGTTCTGAATGGAGACAGCTAGTGAGCTATATGGGTTCAGAACAGTATTTTTTAACGCTGTTTTGGAAAGTATATTGTGGAATGAGCGTTGAGAAATTAGAGAAAGCTGTAAATGTAAATATTAGCTCATGTTTAGTAGTAAAGGGAAACAAGAAAGGGAAGTACAAAGAAAGACTTCTGTTATGATTTGGGTGTTGTGGAAGGCAGAACTCTAAGATGGTTCCCAATGAGTCTCAGCCTTGCATGGTCCTCTCCAATTTAGATGTGAAGAGGACCTGTCAATACAATATATCACTATCGTGATTATGGTATCTAATATGGCAAAGGGAAGATTATCCTGTTGATTCTAACCTAATTAGGAAGCCTTTTGAAAGAAGAGTTTCTCCGGTTCATCTGAGAAGAGGAAGTGAAAGGGATGTGTTCCAAATAGTCTGGAAGAAACAGCTCATTTCCTGCACTGTCATTGGCAAGCAACTGGAGGCAGCCTCTAGAAACAGCCTCTAGTCATCAGCCAGCAAGAAAACAGGGACCGCAGTCCTACATCTCAAAGAGCTAAATGTTGCCAACAGGCTGAATAAGCTTGGAAGAGAATCTTGAGCCTCAGGTGAAATAGCAGTCCTGGCCAACAGCTTGATCTCAGCCATGTGAGACCCTGAGCAGAGAACTCAGTCACGCGGTTCAAGAATCCTCCCACGCTAACTCCTGACCAATACCCAACCTAGAATATAATGAGTTTGTGTTCCTTTTAAGCTGCTGAGCTTGTGGTAATTTGTTACGCAGCAGCAGAAAATTTACACAGGTGTTTTACGTTTGTTTTATTTTTAATCTATGATAAAGAATGAGGAAAAGAGTCAGAAGATAGAAAGAGACTGAAGAGATTGAGAAAACATAATGGGCACTGTAATGTAGTGAACCTGGGCATGGAGGAAATAAGGGATAGAGAATATGGTTTTGGATATTTTCATGTGTATTACTGGAGGTTGAAGGGTGGAAGATTACAGATAATTAATTCTGGTGGCCTCTATTTTCTCTATCAAGTATGAGGGATAGTAGAAGTTCCTAATAGTAATTAGGAATTCATGGTAGGAAAATGACCTTTGGTATCAGATCTCTAATTCCATGGAGCCAGGCATTCTCCTTTTTAGAGAGAATCATGTGGAAAGTCCAAGTTTCACCATTCTGAAAGAAGGAGATTGAGGAAATGAAGGAATGGTTTCTTATACCTGAACTGCATGACAGCAGTTCATGGTGGTGGCTTATTTCAAGAATCGGTGGTAGATGTGGGGAGTCACTTTGTTAGCATATTCTGGGTCCTATTTTTTCCCGTAAAGCTTTGAAGCACTGAACATCATAGAGAAAAAAGAGAAAATTATTTTTGGACTGTTCAAGTGACCTCCCTATATTTTGTTCACCTTCATTTATACTTCCTATTAAACAGAATTTTACTGGAGGAGATGATCGCTTCTCTGAAAATACGATAAAACTTGTCATAAAATTTTGATTATGATACTAATCTACTTATTTGATGGTTATTAATATACTTTGCTTTTCTATGTCTTTTTGAGTCAATCTTAAAAACTTAAGGTTATCTATGAAATGGTCACTTGCATCTAAGTTTCCAAATTATAACCAAGTTATTCACTGTAATCTCTTATAGCTTTTAAAAGATCTCCAGTCCATTTGATGTTACATCCCCATTTTGTTCCTAATGTTATTTATATGTATCTTTGATGTTATTTCCTTGATAGATTTGGCCTGTAGTTTAATATTTTATTATTTTTTCGAGGAACTTATTTTTATTTATGATTATTTGTTTATTGTTGTGTCTTTTATTAACTTGTTCTTTTTCCTTTTCTTCCACTTTTATTTCCTTTGGTTTTCTTCTGTTTTTTGTTTTCTTCCCTCTTTTGTCTTCTAGATGTAAATACATTTATTTTCAAGTAATTTAGGACTGTCTTAGGTTCCAAGCAAAAGGGAGGGGAAGGTTTGGCAATAGTTTCCTTTTTGATTTCTTATTTTATTGCATTGTAGTCAATCAATGTAGCCTATATAGTAGTTATTTCTGGAATTTTTTTGAGATTCTTTAAGTGGCCTAAGAGCTGTTCAATTTTCTGAAATGTCCACGTGTGTTTGCCAAGGATGTGAATTTTCTATTTGTAGAATGGAGCGTTATTTTATATATATATATAAGATATATGTATGCATATATATATGCATTACATGTATGTGTATATATATGTAATATATAGCATACATTATATCAAACTCATCTATGTTGTTCAAATCTTGTTAAATTCTAATTTGTGCCTGCATGATTCTATTAGTTTTTGAGAAGAGTATGTTAAATTTTGCTACTAATCTGGATTTGATAAAATCTCATTTAAATCTATCAGATTTCACTTTATATATTTTACCTAAGTTATTAGGTACTTAAAATTTCATCATTATTATACTTATGTTTTATTATACTTATACTTATTATGCAATTGTTTTCTTTATCAGTATAAAATGCTATTCTTTGCCAGTACTAATTATTTTCCTCTTAAATTCTATTTTGTCTAATAAATAATATTGCTATATCACTTTTATTTTTATTAGAGTTGCTTTTTGTACATTTTCCACTAAATTTTCTGTATTATTCTATACAATTTTCACCCCTTAGGTGTGTCTCTTGGAAACACACTAAACTTAAATTTTTAAACCAGAATCTATGCGTTCTTCTTAAATAATTGGTGAATCCAACTTCTATTTTCTCTGTATATTTTGCTGCATTTGAATGAGACTTTATTTCTTCTGACTCTACATATATTATTTATTAATGTAAGTTAATAGTCATATTTGACTACAAAAGTGTAACTGATTAACACAAAATTTCTTTAAGTTGGGAGACATTTATTTACTCTAAAGTATTTTTTGAGCTTCTATTGTATGGATTCACTCTATTATATGTAAGTGGAATACATAAGTGAACAATTAAGACAAAAAATCCCTGCCCCATGGATCTTATATTCTAATTCATAATAATATTTATGTGTTAAACACCAGCCTTAGAACTTTATATATACCACTTCTTTTATTTCTAACAATAAACCTATGAGGTATTTATGGGAAGGAAATAGTATCATAGACAAGTAAAGTTACTAGCCAAATTGGGACAGTCAGAATTTGAATGGCCCTGCAATCTTACTAGTAAAACTGCAACCTTAATCAGTGCATTCAATAGTAATATTGAATATTTTTATGACCAGCATATTTCTTTTAATTTAATTGGTTTAGTATAATGTCCAAAGCAATCAAACTTAGGTCCAAAGAATTTTTAAAAATTGAACCCTATAATTAAGCTCATAAACAGAACTTAATAGTTATTAATTAAATATTAACACATTGTATTATTTATATATTTTAAAGATATATATATATGTCAGAAACACAATTTTAACAACCTCATTTTTCTCAGATGCAATACTTAATGGGTCCAACAAACTCATAAGAGAGAAATGAACAGTCATCCTTGTATTTTACAATACAGATTGTAAAATATATGAGCAGATCTTATTAGAGATCTGACCTGTGATTCACTGATGGTCTTTAAAAAGGGAACCTAAAAAAGGGAAACTCTCCTTTTGAATATGGGCATGGAAGGTCTGAGGTTTTGAGAATAGAACCCAACTGCATTGCTGTGCTTCTAGTTGTTAACACATTGTTTCCTATCTATGTTATGTTCTCCCACATTGATAACAGAGCATGGATTAATTCTGGTGCTCCTAACTTATTAAAACCATAACTTTTTCGCACTCCCAGTCCTTCCTGTCTTCCTTCTTTCTGTGTCTTCCTCACCATGTGGATATGAGGCATTGGTTAGACATACAGCTTTACAGACTATTTCATGAGATGTCCTATAGTTTTAAAATCCATATAAAGGGCTCAAAGCACTACCATAAACTATAGAAAAAAGAGAGCACTTACAGTTTCAACTTAAATTAATAGAAGGGAAGAGACCAATTTTTTTGTTCCTGTTCTGTGCTAGGCACTTTTTAATATTTGCTCGTTGAATATTTGTTGAGTTACTAAATACTTTGTTTCATTGTGCTTCACTTTATTGACCTTTATAGCTACTGCATTTTTCACAAATTGAAGATTTGTGACAACCCCGCCTCCACCAAGTCTTTGGCGCCATTTTTCCAACAGCATTTGCTCACTTTGTGTCTCTGTTTCACATTGGTAATTTTCACATTTCAAACTTCTTCATTATTACTATGTGTGTTACGGTGATCTGTGTGTGATAAGTGATCTTTGATGTTGTAATTATAATTGTTCTGGGGTACCAAAAACTGTGCCAATATGATAGCAAACTTAATCCATAAATGTTACATGTGCTCTGATTCCTCCACCAACCAGCTGTTTCCTGTCTCTCTCCCTCTCCTTGAGGCTCTCTATTCCCTGAGACACAACAATATTGAAATTAGGCCAATTAATAACCCTACAATGGCCTTTAAGTGTCCAAGTGAAAAGGAGAGTTGCACATCTTCACTTTAAATCAAAAGCTAGAAATGATTAAGCTTAGTGAGGAAGGCATGTTGAAAGCTGAGATAGGCTGAAAGTTAGCCCTCTTGTGCCAAACAGTCAAGTTGTGAATGCAAAGAAACAGTTCTTGAAGGAAATTAAAAGTGCTGCTCCAGTGAACACACAGATGATAAGAAAGAGAAATAGCCTTGTTGCTAACACGGAGAGAGTTTTAGGAGATCAAACTAGCCACCACATTTCCTTAAGCTAAAGCCTAATCCAGAACAAAGCCCTAACTCTTTAATTCTATGAGGGATGAGAGAGGTAAGGAAGCTGCAGAAGTAAAGTTTGAAGCTAGCAGAGGTTGATTCATGAGGTTTAAGGAAAGAAGGCTTCTCCATAACATAAAAGTGCAAAGCAAAGCAGCAAGTGCTGATGCGGAAGCTGCAGTAAGTTATCCAGAAGATTTAACTAAGATAATTAATGAAAGTGGCTACACTAAACAACAGTTTTTCAATATAGATCAAAGAGCCTTCTATTGGAAGAAGATGCCTTCTAGGACTGTCACATCTAGAGAGCAGAAGTCAATGCCTGGCTCAAAGCTTCAAAGGACAGACTGATTCTCTTGTTAGGGGCTAATGCAGCTGGTAACTTTAAGCTGAAGCTGGTGTTCACTTACCACTTTGAAAATCCTAGGGCCCTTAAGAATTATGCTAAATCTACTCTGCCTGCGCTCTAAAAATGGAACAACAAAGCCTGGATGACAGCACATCTCTTTACAACATAGTTTATTGAATATTTCAAGCCCACTGTTGAGAAAAAATATTCCTTTCAAAACATGACTGCTCATTGACAATGAACCTGGTCACCCAAGAGCTCCGATGGGGATGAGAAATGAGATTAATGTTGTTTTCATGCCCGCTAACACAACATCCATCCTGAAGCCCATCGATTAAGGAGCAATTTCAACTTTCAAGTCCTATCGTTTAAAAAATATATTTTTTAAGGCTCTCGCTGCCATAGACAGTGATGCCTCTGATGGATCTGAGCAAAGTCAATTGAAAATCTTCCAGAAGTGATTCACCATTATATTGATAGATGCTATTCAGAACATTCGTGATTCATGGGAAGGGGGTCGAAATATCAACGTTAACAGGAGTTTGGAATAAGTTGATTCCAACCCTCATGAATGACTTCAGGGGTGGAGGAGGTAACTGAAGATATGGTGGCAATAGCAAGAGGACTAGAATTAGAAGTGGAGCCTGAAGATGTTACTGAATCACTATGATCTCATGATAAACTTTAAAGGATGAGGAATTGCTTGTTATGGATGAACAAAGAAAGTAGTTTCTTCAGATAGAATCAACTCCTGGTGAATATGGTGTGAAGATTGTTGAAACAACGACAAAGGATTTAGAATATTACATGAACTTAGTTAAAAAGCTGTGGCAGAGTTTGAGAGGATTGACTCCAATTGTGAAAGTAGCTCTACTGTGGGTAAAATGCTATCAAACAGCATTGCATGCTACAGAGAAATCATTTGTGAAAGGAAGAGTCAATCGATGCGGCAAATTTTACATCTTATTTTAAGAAATTGCCACAGCCACCCCAGTCTTCAGGGTGCCACCACCACCCTGATCAGTACGCAGCCATCAACATTGAGGCAAAACCCTTTACTAGCAAAAAGATTATATCTCTCTGAAGGCCCTGATGATGGTTAGCATATTTTAGAATAAGGTATTTTTAATTAAATCACGTATACTTTTTTAGACATAACACTATTGCACACTTAATAGACTGCCTTATAGTATAAACATAACTTTCATACATAGTGGGAAACCAAAAGTTTCATGTGACTCACTTTACTGTGATATTTGCTGTACTGCAGTCATCTGGAACTGAACCCACAATATCTCTAAGCTATGACTGTATAACATCATAAACTGTTTAGTATATTTCATAAAGAATTAAGAACAAAAGTCGTAGATGGTTCTTCAGGTTTATTTTTAATAGTATGATATTTCAAGTTGACATCCGAATTCAAGCCTTTGAAAGGAATCCTTTAACATATTTTCTGGTAAAAATTTCTATTTCTAGATATTTTCTAAATTTACATGGCCAGCAAAAAAAATTTTATTCTTAAGATGTAATTGTTAAAGATCAACCATTCAGCAGAGCAAAAAGGAATCAAGTTCATGATTCTCTACTTTTTATTAGTTCATCCTCTAAGTTCTCATCTTATATTAGTAGTTAGTTAACAAAGAAAGAAAACATCGAATGTTACCAAGTAAAACATGACACGTCAAACTCAGGAAGAAGAAATTTAATATGTTTCCAAATTTAGGCACTTATAACAAGCATTTTAAGGATTCATAGTGCAGTCAATTTCTGAAGAATAAATATGAGAGAAGACCCAGACCACTTTCAAGGTGGAATTAGAATGGAATAATTCAACAGAGTTAGTATGGACCTCTCACTAGGGGAAGCAAGAGAAAAAATAAAACTACAAAAGGAGACTCTCTGAGAAAGCTCTCACACATTTGCGCATGCTGTCTGGTTAAAGTAGGCCAAAATTTGATACTTTTATTTCCAACCTTTGACCCTGCACATCTGGAAACCCAATTTGAGTCAAACAGAAGGAAGTTTTCTTTTCTATTTCAAAAACTTTGGGAAAAAAATTTAAGCACCTAGCATCCATTCTGCTAGCAAAAGCTACCAATATTTATGCACTTGTAGGGAACTATAAAATATGGAGCATTCAGTCAGGAAATAAATGCCCCAGAACCGTGGCAATATTGGCACATTGTTATTTCTGATAATGGATTTAGACAATAGCTGAGATAAGCAAAATAACTTCATACTTTGATGCTGTTTGATGTCCTAATTTAATAGACACCCTCTAACTCTAGAATTTAAAATATGCTGAAGCATTCTATATCAACATACATGCACAACCCACATATATTTTGCATGTTAAAGGAGTTTTCATCTGCAATAAAATTTTTAATCATCACATTATATTTTAAAATATAACAAAGCAATGATGTGTTTTGTCATAGTGGCTTTAATTTATTTGGACCATAGTAAAATTAAGAAGCTACATCACAAAATACATACGGAAAATATTTCTTCTTTTTACATAAAAATTATTTGTTGTGGCATGTTAAATTTTTATTTGACCACCTCTAATATAGAGTCACTTAATTCTTGATTACAAGATAAGCATGTCCCACATAAAGATAGGCAGATAGGCAGTAGGGTAAATGGAGAAGAACATAAACTATAGGGTCAGAGATCTTTGGGCTTAGTCATTCAGACACTTTCTAGCTGTGCAATCTTGGAAAAGTTGTTTAGCTTCATGAGCCCAGTTTCCTCATCTATAATAGGCATTTTTCTGGGAGTATGGAGCAGGACTACTGTAGAAGGAACCGTGATTTATGTAAAGTATAGAGTAAGCTATAAAGGCCATCATCGTAGTTATCCTTATCAACTTTATTATTAAAATGTTGGAAAATCCATCCAATAGAACGAGATGAGTTCCAGAATTATTCATTGCCAGGCAAATCTAAGTTGCGGCTGTGATCTTAATTCTAACAGCCCCAGGGGTCATGGTGGCAATGTGAACGAGAAACCATCTTCCCTTTGTACACAGAAACCACACACAGGGATAATTGGATGTTGGTCAGTTTAAAACACACACACACACACACACACACACACAGAAAATTCTTATGGCATTTGATTAAATTATATTGCAGAAACCATATCTACTCTATTGTGAATATTAACTATCATGTAGTAAATGTGAATCATTAGTAACAGGTCTATTCACGACTCACAGTGAAAACTATTCTTTTAGCACCATGTAAAAGACATTATACTACCATGCAGTTTGCCAAAAATGAATTGACTTGGAAATAAAGCAATTTCTATTTGCAGTCTATTTACTGCCTTTTATGAGACTGACTCAATATCTTCTGGGTTTTTTGTTTTGTTTTATTGTTTTGCCAAGAATTTTTTTTTGCAAGATTTTGATCTATGCTAGGAATTTGTACTTAGCTATGTGGCAAGAATTCAAAATATTAACACATTCCTCAAATTTTATGTACATCAAAAAAGCACTATCCTTATTTGAGTTTTTGATGCTACCTGTTTTGAGTTTGTATTCTTGTCAGCTATTGCCTAAAATTATAATCTTGAATATATTCTGATACTACATATGACTATTGTTCTTATTTGAAGAATAGTTTGATATAAAAATTCTTACCATAGCCTATATTTTCTGATCTCTACATAGAAAAAAATTATATTTATACAGTTACATTAATTCCAGAATTTATAATTACAATATTTTAAAATCATTGAAAATAAATAACTAAAAAGAAAAAAAATAAAGTCAACACCCCCATGCAATATACCTGCTGTTTTATGGAAGCAAATGAATAGCTAAAATACTAGTTGCCAAATATGCTCTCGAATCTGAGCTTACACATAGGTGGGAGGGCATGTAACCACATTTAGTTTCTTTAAAAAGCGCATGCTTTCATTTTCGGCATCCACAGTTTTTATTATCACCATAGGAGCACAGAAGCATAATGTTCGGGGTTTCTTTTCTTTCCTGTTTTTTTTTCTTCTTTTCTCTCTTTCTTTTAAAATCTTATGCCTGTGTTTTCCTTTCCTTTACAGTTCACACAGCATAGTGCTTTCTGAAAATACACATGCAATTCCCATTATCTATAATGAAGCTTGCATGCATCAAGGACAGACCAGATTCCACTGCATAGTGTCTTTCTTGTGTGGTATTGTGAGCACCTGGTCTACCTTATGACAAGCTCCTTGACAAAGTTCTTTGGACACATTGTTTATCATCAGGGAAGGCCATTCTCATACACAACATATAGAAATAGACCCTTTCCAGATGGCCACCTGTCTTGCCACATGGAAAAATCAGCGGACTTTATTTTCTCATGTAGACAAATATTTTTATAAGAATTCTTGAGTGTGCCTTGTGGGAGAATTCAAACGTGGATGAAAAGCAATTGGTGTACTAATGAGCATCAAAAATAAATGCAGTGTGTATGTAGTATATGGTTCTTTTAGTACTCATCATTGATTGGGGACAAGAAACAACCATTTTGTCAAATTTAGAACCCAATTAGGTCTTATATTCTAAATTTAGAGCCAGCTTCTTGCCTCTGGTGTTCCATTTCCGATAACCAATATCAGAATCTCTGCATTTATCACAGAAATAACCAGCCAATTGGAATAATTGTATCCTACAACGTGTATGCCACTTACCACATCTCTGTGAATTTATAGTTATTTTTGACAATGAGGAAACCGATGCATGCTGTTTCAGAACAACTTAAATGAATACCTATGGCCACACAGCTGATGGCAGAACCCATTCTAAATTTAATGGTAAAAACTATTGATCCTGTTTGCTGACTATTGATTCCTAAATACTCCATGCTCTGGGAGAAGAGATCCCAAGCAAAATTCCCACAACAGCTTTGCTCTTCTAAACTGTCTGTGAGGCATGCAGAGAAAGAGAAAAGATGCATTATTTGGACTATGATGGTTAGTTTTATGTGTCAGCTTGGTTAGGTCACAGTACCTAGATATTTGTTCAAACATCATTCTAGATGTTTCTGTGAAAATATTTTTTAGATGAGTTTAACATTTAAATGAGTAGACTTTGAGCAAAGAATATTACTCTCCATAATGTGAGTGGGCCTTACAATCAATCAAACTCTAAATAGAAAAAGACTGACCTCTCTCAAAGAAAAGGGATTTCTGGGGCTTCCCAGGTGGTTCAGTGGTTAAGAATCCACCTGCCAAGGCAGGGGACACGGGTTTGATCCCTTGTTCAGGAAGATCCCACATGCTGTGGAGTGAACTAAGCCCGTGCTCCATAACTACTGAGCCTGCGCTTTACAGCTGTGAGCCTCAACTACTGAGCCCATGTACCACAACTACTGAAGCCTGTGCACCTAGAGCCTGTGCTCTGCAACAAGAGAAGCCACTGCAACGAGAAACCAGCACACCACAACAGAAGAGTAGGCCCCACTCACCACAACCAGAGAAAGCCCATACAGCGATGAAGACCCAAAGCAGCCAATAAATAAATAAATTAAATAATTTAAAAAAAAAAGAAAAGGGATTTCTGCCAGCAGACTGCCTTCAGATTTGAATTGCAGCATCAACTCTTTGCTTGCTTTTTAGTCTGCCAGTGTACTCTACAGATTTTGGACTTGTCAGCCTTCACAATCATGTGAGCCAATTCCTTAAAATCTCTCTGTTTTCTTTCTCTCTCTCTTTATCTATCCATCTATCCGCCCATGCTATTGGTTCTGCTTCTCTGGAGAACTCTGACTAATATATGAGTTATCAAATCTTTTCCACTTTTCCCATTGTAGACTGCACGATTTTTAAGTTCGTTAGAGATCCATCACCTACAGTGTACAGTACAGCATTGTAGAATTGCAAATTCTACTCAAAGAGGAGTATCTAAGATACTCAAGGGTGCACCTTAAAAAATTACAAAATGGAAAAACTTATAACTGCATTTCATAATGGCAGCTACATAGCATAGGTTTATTTAAAATTAATAATAGGAACATGAACCACATGGAATCCAAACTCAGCAGTGCTGCCCAGAATTTAACTGTTTGATAGCCAAAAATATTTCCTAAACAAGAACTCAACAAAAACAAAACATAAAGAAAGGAAGGAAGGGAGGAAGGAAGGAAGGAAAGGAAAGGAAAATGGATACTTCAACAAAGCATGTGTATAGCTGAAGTCTAGTTAGGCTGATGTTATTCAATACTCATTTTAGGAAAACGAAGCATTGAAATTTTCAGCCAATCTAATATTCACAGGTATCAAGCCAATGTATATAGTAAAGACATGAGAAGATTACTGACATCGTATTCTTCAGTGTTACCAACACTAAGATGTTAACGTGAGACATTATGTCCTTATAATTGTTAATTCTTGGTCTGTCTTTCTTTTGGTACATACACACCCACACACACAGTAGAGGGGAGAGAACACTTATTAATATCCCAAATATTTATTGAGCACATACTATGTACCAAATATGATGCTAGTCACCAGCAATGCAACAGCAAACCAGAGAAATAATCTCCGTCCATGGAGATTTTACAGTCCAGGAGTATAGACACCAAAACAAAGAGGAAACCACACTACAATGGGAGAAAATGCTGCGAATGGAAAATTGGAGTGTATTAGGGAGCACAGTGGAGACATAGCTAATCTGACCTTGGGCATCAAGGAAGGAAGTCTAAGAAAAGAAGGAAGACGATGTTAGGCAGGCAGAGAGGAAGGTAGGAGTGTTGAGGCACATTTCATTAATAAAGATGAGCTCAATTATCCAAATCCAGATGGTCCCCTCCTCTGTGCAGAGGCTCTGCGCTATCAAGAAACCACTTCTATTCACTTTGCACGTAGGACTCCCCTCTTTGTATCTGTGCTCCCAAGCGTGACACTTTTTAAAAAAGAAATTTAGTGTATAAGTGACTAAAAGTTGGCATGATGTTATCATTCTGTCATTTGTAACCTCCATCCCCAGAACATTATCAGTGATACAGGCCAGAGGAAAGGAACAAAGGAAATGATTGTGCAGACATAACTTATGTTTCATTTGGAGTGCAGCCAGAGATGAGTGCAATCACATACAACCTCTACATTTACAAAATCCCCGCCTCAGCATCGTGACTAGAAGCAGCAAAGAGAGAGAAGGGAGGTTAGCTTTTCCCAAACTCTGCTTTGTGTAGTATCGATTTGTGTTCTGGAAAAACACACAAACAAAACTTCAAGGGAACCTGATGCTAGGAACATGGTTTTTCTAAAAAGTTTCCTATAGGTGTGTTCAAAAATTGCATAGATTTAGATAGCTATTTTTAATGCAAAAATTGCCTGAGATGTACCACCACAGAGAAGACTAGAAAATTGCTGTGACATGAGTGAAGGCATGGCATTCAAGCTGCCCAACTACGCACAGGCAACCCCCTCCAACAACCGTCTCACCGTATGTCATCTTGCAAATGACTGCTGATTCAAATTGTGTATGTATGATGTATCGGGTGGTTATTGTATATTGAACATATAAATTAAATCTGGTGTCAGCCCACAAAGCTATTAGTTTTTTTTATGAGACAACTATTTGCTTCTCTTTTATGCAAGCGGGCATTAGAGTTCATGGGTCTGTGGTGTTTGGAAAAGATGTCATAATTTTAAAGTTTTATGGTCAAATACATTTCAAAGATGCTGTTTTGAATAATTTGAGTGAGAATAATCCACTGGTAGTTAATTACAGTGAATCAGTCATGGGACAGGAATCGGGAGTCTGATCATTTATATCATATCAAGGAAATAAGCTAATCAAATATTACTATTTTTATTAGAAAAGAGAACATACATCTCTTTTTTTCTTCCATGTGAAACAACACTTAAATGTGTTGATAAAGTGAAAGAGCCAATCGACTTCACGTATACGAACAGGTATATAAAGGCATATGAAGAGTTTGTTCTTTTTTAAATTTTCATGTTGAAAATGGGCACATTTCTGAAAATGGAGTCCCCAGTTGGAACTTAATAAAATTCTGACCTTTCCCTATTATCATGAGCAAATAGGAAAATAGAGTATGCCCTACTATGCTTCTATTGCTATGTATTCATAGTTATCAATCTCTATTACATGCTAAAATAAACATACAATATGTTATTGCAGACTGTGGTAGAATAGTGCTTGGCATATTATAGGCATTCCATAACTAGTTGATGAATAAATAAATTATGAGGCAAAGAACTGCAATGGGAGGTTGTAAAAATTTGAATCAAAACTCTTGCCTAGATTCAGATTCCAGCTCCACTTGCCATAGTAATTTAAGAACATTCTTGTCTCTATACCCCTTCAGAATATTTTTGTAAAAATCAAGAGATTATATGTAACTTTATAAAAGTGATTTACTGCTATTATTGCTATTATTAATAGAAATAGTCATGATACTAGCCTTCTACTAAGTTGCTTCATTGAAGAAAAGTTTGATCACATTAAAATGTTTTTAAAAAAGCTCTTTTTAGGAAATGGCACTTAATTGGAGGGATTCTAGCCCAACTTCATGCTTGGGAGCCCTAAATATCAAAAGCACAAACAAAAATAAACTTAAGAACATGTGCTTTACTGATAATAGCTAAAAACAATTCCATCTATAGAAGAAATTGTAGTATGTTTAGCTATACATGCTTATATATGCAACAACATTGGTGAATCTCAGAAATATTAGGCTCAGTCAGAAATGCCATAAGTAAAAGAATACATGCTATATTATTCTGCATATATTAAGTGTATTATTTTATTGCTGATGTAACAATAACCACACACTTAGCAGCTTAAAACAATACAAGCATCCTCTTATAGTTACGTTGGTTAAAAATCTGACATGGGTCTCACTAGGCTAAAATCAAGATATCAACAGATTTTTTCTTCTTTTCTGGAGGTTTTAGGGGAAAATTCTATTTCTTTGCATTTCCAGCTTCTAGGGACTAATCATGTTTCTCAGATCAGAGCCCACATCCTGCATCTTCAACGTTCCATCTCTTTGGATTCATAGTCATATCTCCTTCTGATGTTCTTTTCTGCCTCCCTCTTCCACTTTTAAGGATATAGGGTCCACCCAGATAATCTCAGACAGTCTATTTTAAGCTGATTAGCAACTTTAAGTGCATCTGCAACCTTAATGTTCCTTTGCCCTGTAACTTGATATAGTCATAGGTTCTAGGGATTAGGATGTGGACATCTGTGGGGAATAATTATTCTGTCTACCATGTGAAATTAAAGAAGAAGAAAATTACTCTAGGATAACAGAAATCACAGCAGTGACTACTCCTGGGTGTGGTGCAGGGATTAACTGGAAAGGGGCATGTGGTACTTTTGTAGGTTGATGAAAATGTTCTGTATTTTGTAAATTACATAGGTGTAGATATTTGTCAAAATTTAATGAACTGTACCTTTCAACTGTATGTCTATTCTCTGTGAATTTCAACGTATGTGTATTATACCCAGATTTGTAAAAGTAAAATAATAAAAGAACACACAAGCACATCACTCGAGATCCAGAGTTTATTCCTATTTTCCAGATTCCAGGCAAAATCCTAACTTGAACTTCAGAGACCTTGCAAGCTGCAAATTCGATTAATATTGTAACTAAACCATCTGCAAAGATAGTCTTTGTTTCAGAAATCTCAGTCTTGCAATTACAGGAAAGAAAAGATTTTATTTTTTGGCAGTCTTAGAAACTTTCTGGCTCTTTATTTGCTCCTTGAGCTGAGAAGTTAAGACCCTGAATTCACTTTCTTTTTTAAAATTCTCCAGTGCAGTCAGAAATAGCCAAACTACCCGCAGTCCTCATGATCTTATATCCACCATTATGATCTATTACAAAATCTATTTGAGATTCTAAAGTCTTTCCATCTATAGGTTTTTTATGCCAGGAAACTACAAGTGATCATTTAAGCAACTCTTTGGCCCTACATACCATGTACTTAACCATTGTCCCTTTTCCTACTGGCAAAGAGGTCATTTTTGCTATCAAATCTAATCATGTGAGAGAACAATTACATTTTCCTTTTTTTTAATTTGCAAATAATTTCAAACTTAGAGAAACTTGCCAAATTTTAAATAGTACCACTCACTCTTTATTCACATTCACCTATTTTTTAAAATGACTACATTTGCTTTATTATTTGCCACCCTACATACAGATACACACACACACAAACACACCACATTTTTTCTGAACCATTTGAGGGTAAATTACTTAAATCATGACTTTTTAATCCTTAAATATTTTTTTGTGCAGTTCTTCAGTGTGGAGATATTCTCTTGCATAATCACAGTATAGCTATCAACTCAAGTAAATTTAACATTGATACAATATTTTACCCAATTGACTATTTGTATTCAAGTTTTGCCAGTTGAATTAATAATATCCTTTATAGCATTTTACTTTCCTCCAATACAGGGTCCAGTTTAGGACCGGATGTTGCATTTGGTTATCATGTTATCTTCCTTTAATCTGGAACATTTCCACAGCCATTTTTAGACTTTTAAGACATGATGTTTGAATGACTTCCAAATCCCTCAGTTGGCAAGAGTAAACATCTGGCTGCTATTGCCTCTGGGGAACAACTGCCTCTCCCCCCACCTTCCAAATCTTACCCAAGTTCCTCCAATTGACTAAACAGGTACCATACAGGGAGAGGCATTGTGGGAAATGAGACTGTGGGAGGAAGCAGTGGTGAGGATTTAGCTACAAACTCTTCAACAAGTCATGTCGAACAACTATATGTGTGTGTGTGTGTGTGTGTGCGTATGTGTCAACTATCAGAACAAGTAAACAAGTTGTTAAAAATAAGAGTATTTTATGTTTCATACCTGTTGTAAATAAGGTAAAATAAAGCATTGAAAAAATATTTCCAGCTTTAGGCATTGGCTTAAATAAGGTTGAGGACAAGGCTATAATATTGGGGCTAATGTCATTTTAAAGAAAAAGTGTACCAACTAAATTTGGGCAAAATCCGGAAGTATTCTTTTTGCCAAGGACAGAAAACAATTTGAATCACCCCCAACTGAGAATCACTACTGTGACTCTAAACTTATGCTATTATCATCTTCTTAACCTCATATTTTGCTTTATGGACTGAACATTTGTGTCCCCCAAAATTCATCTGTTAAAAGGTAAACCGAGGCACATTAAAATTTTCAAGAGTTTATTTGAGCATACATCCATTAGAATCAGGTAGGACCAAACCAAGAATGGTTTAGGAGAACTCTACCCACAAGAGCTAGGGGAGAGGTTTTTTAATAGAGGAGAGTCAGAGGCAAAGTAAGGAAATTATTTGATTGGCTGTAACTTATTGGCCTTATTTGGGAAAACCTAGTTGGCGTCTGTGATTGTTGTTCTTCCCTTTCCCTTTTCTGGGTGTGAGTGCATTGCCTCTGGCTCAGATTTTGGTTTGCTTATATACGTGACCAAGGCATTCATGTCACCTCATCCAATGGCTGTCTCATTTAATTACGTTAAAAAACTGAATCCCCAATGTGATGATATTTGGAAGTGGGGCCTTTGAAAGGTAATTAGGTCACGAGGGTGGATCTCTCATGATGGGGATTAGTGTTTGTTTGTTTGTTTGGAGGGCACCATAAAGGAATTTATTTCATCAGTATCTATTTGCTTGATTTTTTTTAGCTCTTTATTGGAGTATAATTGGGAGTAATGTTTTAAGAACAGGCCAGAGGGCCAGCTTGCTCTCTTTCTTCCACTCACCCATGTGAAGATATAAGAAGTTAACAGCCCACAACCCAGAGGAGGCCCTCACCCAAACTGACCATGCTGGCATCCTGATCTCGGACTTCTAGCCTCCAGCATCGTGAGAAATAAATTTCTATTTATAAGCCACCCAGTCTATGGTAGTTTTTTATAGCAGCCCTAAGTGACTCAGAGACCTTATTTTCTTACTTTTTTTAAAGAAAACATAGCACTCCTCACTATCTGACATTATGTTACATATCTATTTGGTTTTTGTCTGCTTCTCACTCCCCATTTCACTAATAAGCTTGTTGAAGGCAGGGATTTTATCTTATACATTGTTGTATCTCCAGTATCTAGAACAGTGCTGTATATACAATAAGTGCTCACTCATGACTGAGTGAAGAGCAGAGGCTACCACAGAGGACTTTCACAACTCCAAAGAGTCAGTGTGGCATGAACAGCTTCCAAAAGTCATTTCACCTAAAGCTCTCCTCTGATGAAAGCCCAAATTGTCAGGCTGGGACTGATAATTAGCTACAGGCATCCTTTTGCAAGTTTGCATATACAAAATTACATTGTGTGTTTTTAAATATGGATTGGGAAATGATTATTGAATGAAGGACAGATAGGCGTAACATATGGTAGTATTTAATTCACAAAATATAAACTATAGAAGAAAATACTGGGACTTGAACACATGAAAATTAATCTCTTCATGGATAATTAAACTACAGAAGCCGTAGGTTCTTCCCTACTCCCGTGGCTTGTTGGCCATCATTAGGCCACGTTCCTGAATAGAAATAATCCACTGGGCATGATTAATATTTGTCCCTTGGGAATGAGACATATGCTTCACACTATTATTTGACATCACAACTTCTTCACCCTGTAGCTCCACCTTCCTAACTTCTGAAGTCACTTGAATTGAGCCCTAATTCAGAGGTTCCACGAGGAATGCCTCGCAAAGTCCTCCTCAAGCTGGGAAGGTGGTCTTTGTCCATTAGTCTGCAAGTTTAAAAGAGACCTGCAAGGGGCGATGGTGCGGGAAGAGGCCCCACTCAGGCAGTCAGATTGGCCAAATCATGCAGGCAGTCAATGGGATATCATAGGCAGATATCCCAACCCACGTGAGCTTCAAAACCACCTTCATTTAGGAAAACACAGACTGGTTGTTAAATAATAATAATAATAATGAGGTTGAGAAATTTAACTACCATATCTATGTAATCACAGACTCTGGTCCAGAAAATACAGTAACTCTCTACTTCTAATTATTATTCTTGAGCATCTTGTTTCTCCATATCTCAGAATACCAAGAAAATGAACTTCTATTTGTCTCTCTTCAAACACAGAATGGCTTAATGTTATGATAAATCAGACAGCACTAAAATTAATAACTATCAGGTGCAGTGTATTATTATAGTAATTTATAATGCACAGTACAGCTCTTTAGTGTGATGAATTATCTTCCTAATGATGGCTCTACCATAATATATCAACTAATAGATACATCCAAGCTCACAGAGTAACATGCCTCAGTTACATGATGGTTTTTTATTACAGAGAATTATATCAAGTATTTTTGTATTCTTTTCCACATTCTTTTTCTTTCTTCTTAACGCACATAGCATTGTTATATATAATAATCTAATAATAATATTAGATTATTATTACCTAATCCTGAGTCTTCAATAAAAGCATCAGTGAATAAATGATTAAGAATGCAAGTCTGAAGTCCAGAACTCTTGGGCACCCCTAACATTACTGTAGAAGACAAACCTTAAGGTGGCTCCAGGGATCTCTACCTCCTGGTGCTTACCCCTTGTACAATCTCCTTCTCTTGAGCGTAAGCAGAACTTGCTTCTAACCAGTAGAATATATCGAAGATGATGGGGTGTCACTGCTATTATTATGCTATGGTATATGGCCAAGATCATGGGATGTCAATCCTGTGATTACTGTATATTATATGACTCCACCTTGCTAGCAAACTTGCTCTAGAGATGCCATCTTCCTTGCTGACTGTGAAGAAGCAAGCTGCCATGAATCCTAAAGCCTCAAGAACACGAATTCTGTCAACAATCTGAGGAAGCTTGAAAACAAATCCTTTCCCAGTTGTTCTGAGGAGATGGCAGACCCAACCTGCACCTTGATTCCAACCTCATGGAACCCTGAAGACGAGAACCCAGCTTATCTCAGCTATGAGATAATAAAAGTATGTTATTTTAAATTGCTATTTTGTAGTAATTATTATGCAGCAGTAGAAAACTAACATAATTACACTTAATGGACCTCACCCTAGACATCTGATCTAAAGTTATCGATACAGAACTTCTTGGGGTACTACTACAGCTTCACAGCCTATCAGATTTTTGGCAGGAGGAGGGACCTAGGAAAGTGTGTGCCTGAAATCTTAACAGTTCAAAAAATATTCATAGACTAACTCCCAGACATTTTATTATGCACTAGGGCAACATATATGAATAAGATACTTTACTAGTTTTCAAGGAGCATAATGGTGAAGAAAAACACAGAAACCAGTTATTTCAACATACATATGCTCTTGCCATAGAATATAGAGAATGGGGCAGGGAGGGGTGGTACAGGTACAGATGGCCTCCTCGATGAGATGATTCTAAAATGGGAATTGCTGTCCGGAGAAAGAAAGAAAACATGCCTTGTTGAAACTTCTGTGCACTAGGAGATTAATAGTGACCATAACAACAACTAAACAGGCAATATTTATATATCCTTTGCTAGGTACCAGGTACTGTTCTGAATGCATTATTTAATTAATTCCCACAACAATTCAATGACATAAATATTAGCCTCATTCTACAGATGAGGAAATTGAGAGTTTAAGGAACAGCTCATTAGTGACAAAAAGAGAATTCATTCCTCTAACTTCTCCATGACTCCTGGACCTATGTTCTTCCCACTAAAATGCTATTTCACTCCGAGTCTTTTGGCCTTCCTCTCTGCTGCCCTTCTAAATTGCGTGCACCCTGCATTTCCTTTGGTTCCCATGGTTTCCTGATCTTACATCTTTAAAGCACCAATTATGCTCTATTACAATTATTATATAACTCATGTGTCACCCTGAATAGAATTTAAAATGTTTGACAGCTGAAATTGTCCAGATCATTTTTGGTCTCTTGTTTCTATCACAAGCCCTGAAATAAGAATGTCCAATAAATGGTGAATGGGTGAAGGAATGTTTAGGGTCTTTATAGGCAAAAAGAATGTTCGTTTTACTCATTTTTGCCCATGAAAATGACTTCTAAGAACGAAAGCCTCCATATTTCTGGGAGTTTAATTCATTCTTATTTATAAACATTTTTAGTAAAATAAATAAGCAGATGAATACATAAATTAAAGATGAATGGATGGATAGATAGGTAGATAGATATATAAACTGATAAATAGATAGATAACTATGCCTAAGAAACATCAAAGAATGCATCAAGGGAGCGTATATATTGACGGTCAACATTGCTTACCACTAACTCTATACCAGGGAATTATGCTAAATTCTTGACATGATTTTTTTTCGTTTAATCTTTACAAGAACCCTATGAGGGAGATACTCATCCTATTATACAGATGAGGAAAGTGAAGATGAAAGAGGTTCACAACTTGTCCTCAGTCATAGAGCACGTGAGTGGGATTTTACCCCAGGCAGTCAGTCTGATGTTTGTGTCTGTGCCCTTAACCACTGCACGTACTGTCTCCTACTTAGATCTATAGTTTGCCTTCCTATTTTTTGTTTCTATCAATTGTTATGAGTTAATTACACTCTAAGTAGGAGTATTTTGAGGAGTTTTCTGGACCAGTTATGTGGGGAAATGAGGCTCAAAAAGAAAATGTCTTATTGACTATAGTTGGATGGTGGCCTCTCCAAAAGATCTTTACATCGTAACCCCTGGAGGCTGTAAATGGATCTTCACGGATGTAATTAAGTAAAGGATTTCTGACATGAGATCATCCTGGATCCCTGGGTAGGTCCTAAATCCCATGGCAAGTGTCCTTGTAAAAAACAGAAGAAAAGACAGTCACATGGAGGAAAAGGTCATGCGAAGACAGAGGTAGGAATTGGAATGATGCAGACACGGGAAACACCCGGAGTCTACAGAAGCTGGAAGAGGCCAGGAAGAATTCTTCCTAAAGGCTTTGGTGGGAGGATAACCCTGCTGATATCTTTATTTCAAACTTCTGGCCTCCAGAATGGTGAGAAAATAAATTTCTGTTGTTTTATGCCATCAAGCTTTAGGCAATTTGCTACTGCACCCTAGGAAGTTAAAACACTGACTATCTGTTTTTCCTATAAAGAATTTATAATATTATCTTCCTTGGCAGACTTGAAAATTATACTTTAGAAAACCTGCACTTCAGGTGGTTCTTGAATCCTGTAAAATAATATATACATTTTTCTGAGAAAACAGTCAACGTACACCCAATTCTCAAAGGGGCCTCCGAGCTAAATCAGAACCATTAGTTTTGAGTCAGAAAATGCACATCACAGAAGACAAATGTTAACAAAATATGACTTTCTTTAGAGAATCTTTGGAGAATCTTTACTTCTTGAAAATGAGTAGCAATGGTCAATAGATCAGTCCCATAGATAAGACAGAAAAAAATCTTAACCCTAGATAAAAGGTCTCCCCAAAATAGGTGACCTAGATCACATACATTTATTTTTGTAAAAAATATGCTTTTGTAAACAGACAAATATTGTGTGCTATATATTCAAGATTGGAGAGGTAACATGCTGTTGAAAATTAACAAGGGCTTTGTGCCTGGGTGATTCTGGATTTACTTTTAGTTCTAGCATCCACTGCCCGTACGGCCATAAAGAAATTTATGAATTTTTTTCATCTATGACATGCTACCCATGAAATCATAAAGAAATTTACTAATATCTTTGAACCTTTTTTCCCTCCTTTGCAAAACAGGAACATGCACCCTGCAAGGTTTTGTGAGGATTATAAATAACATATACAAAATTGAAACTCAAAAAATGGTACTTCTTAACCAAACAACAACTATAATAGTAGAAAATACACATAAACATTGTGCTGTTTCTAACAACACTCTACCCAACCCAGAAATCCATTTATGTAGAAATCCAAAGCATTTATTAATGCCTTTCGAGAAAAACAGTGAGATTATTTCTAAGTCAGTCACTAGCATAAGGAAAGGGACCTTTTGTCTCAACTTAACTTCTAAATCATAAAGTGCCACTGGATTTCGCATTTGGAATTTTGACACTAATTGTTGGTACAACACATCACATTTCAGCTACTGTGGAGATAATGTCAACACTCAGTTGATGATTCTGCTCAGATCCTCTTGATAACAGCCCTCATCTTAAGGCTGTGATAAAGAAATCAATGATGTCTGATTTAGAAAGTCCTTTTCAAAGTCCACTCCCTATCTTGTAAAACTCAATTTACAAAACTCAATTGGTCCTTTTGATCACTTTCACTAATCCACTTTAAGAGCTTAAAGTCCCCCCAAGTGGCCCTTAATTAATGGCTAATATGAATGCAAGAGCATGCACTTGGACTGTATCTGGAAGTTAATAAGCGCATCTGTATTTTGAGATTCGATAATGACCTTCCTTCTGTGAACCCCTGATTGAGACAATGCATATAGTAGTTGTTCACAAACTTCAAATAAACCTGAGTTGTATATCGATTGGTCCCACTGATTCCTAACCCATAATCTTTACTGATTCTTCTTCTTCTTCTTCACCTACTTCACATGGGACTGGAGGAAAACCCACTACCATAGTATAATAAAGAAAAGAGTACCCACCATCATTTCTATAATTCCTAAAGTCTAGTCATTTTATATTTTTAGAAAAGCTAAATTTTTTTAGTTTATTGAAGAACAAATTCAAATTTTAGCTTATCGGAGACCAACATTTTCTTAGGGAATATTCACCAAATAAATTTTCTTTCCAAAGTCTTTTAAAGTGATTGATTTTTGACTATTTTTAAACCATAGAGATATAAATTAAAACTTTCTCTCATCTAATTTGTCTGTTGCTTCTTTCTGATTCATTCTAATGGTTGTATCATACATTATTCAGTATAGTTCATTTTACCAAATGTAGCAATTGGGACACTATTTCACCATAATTCTATTAAATGAATTGGCCAAAGAAAGTACACGATGGTTTAATCAAAAATACCTGGATATTTTGTAAGAAGATAGTGAGAGTTTTAAGAGAAATTGTAAATTTAAAAGACGGATTAAAATACCTTAATAATAAGCACCTATATCTATTAGAATAGCCAAAATCCAAAACACTGGAAAAGCAGGAACTCTCACTCATTGCTGGTAAGGATACAAAATGGTACAGCCACCTTGGAGGACGGTTTGGCAGTTTCTTACAAAACTAAGCATACTTTTACTGTTCAATCCAGCAATTATACTCCTTAGTATTTACCCAAAAGAGTTGAAAACTTATGTCCACACAAAACCCTGAACACAGATATTTATAGCAGCTTTATTCATGATTTCCAAACTTGGAAGCAATAAAGATGTCCTTCAGGAGGGGAAGGGATGAATAAACTATGCTACACCCAGACAATGGAATATTATTTAGTGCTAAAAAGAAACCAAAGACTCTTTTATTGCTCTTCTGATGTAATTTCTAATTATCTCTCATTACTTAGGTAATTATATTTTTTGTCCAAATGGGAACTTGGTAGAATTATAATTCTTATTAAATAAAGTTAATATAAATATTTTTAATAAGCATCTACCTGTTGATTTTTAAATTCCAATAGCCAAAAAAGAAAAAAAAAATTCCAATAGCCATTCTCCTTGAGGACTTGAAGGCTGTGATGTCTAATAGGGAGCCACTGGTCACATGTGGCTATTTATATTTAAATTAATTAAAAGTAAATAAGATTTCAAGTTTAGTTTCTTGGTTGCACCAGATGCATTTCAAATGCTCAAAGGCCACATGTGCCTAATGGTTTCCATATTGCACAGCATAAATATGGAACATATCTTTCATTGCAGAAAGTTCTATAGGACAAAGCTGCTTTAGAGGGACAGTGTTGACCTCTTTCATTGACTTTCCTTGTTTATGTTAGAAAATTAGGAGGAGCAACATTTTGTCATTAAGATTAAATTCTTTCAACTTCCCTTTGGTGCTTAAAATAGTCCATCCTCTTTCAAATGTACTTTTCAGGTTGCACATTGCAGAAATGAGCCCTGAAATTATAGATTCACTGGTCTTGCAGAAACCATAATTGTTTCCTAGTTGTAGTGTGTAACATAATATTAAACCATTCACAGTGATTAAAACACCCTCAACAAATTTATATAGGAATCATCCAGAGAGGTAGTTGCTGTATATTCCGCTTGTAGTATCATGCTTTTTCATATTTTCATACATACACATGTTCTTTTGGCACCGTCTTTGATCAGTTTGAAATGAAAGAGCCAAGCAGCTCTCTTTCCTGGAAACACACACACGCACACACACACACACACGCAAAAAAACCTCTTTTGTCTTTTACTCATTGTCACCAAAAATAAATAAATGATACAAATTGTTCTTTTACTGGTTTTAAAAGTAGAGCCAGAAATTATGTGAAGTTGTGACTCTTGCATTATTCATGTGTTCTGATTGAATGGGATCATTATCTCTGGCCTTACAAGCTAATAAATACTGTCTAATGCCTGGATACTGTTTTGATGTAATAGTGTCAGGAAAAAGAAAAAACAACTGACTTCTCTGCAAGCTTGGGCCTACATTAGGGAGGAGCTCCCTGATGAGTTCATTGCAAAGACGTGTGTGTGTGCAAGTATGTGCGTGTGTGCATTTGCACACATATTTGTGTGACTGTGTGAGTCTCTCCACAAATATGAAATATCTTACACAATTCTGTGAGTCCGTCTTCTCTCATCTCTCTAAAGGCATTTTAAGTCAGACATGCAACTCAAGAATTGCAGAATGGCGTGATTGTCTGGTGACTTTGCTGCTATTTTTCTCTCTTTTCCCTAGTCTCGTCTACCTAAAAGTATTTCAGAAAATGCAGATTGAGGCTCAGTAAATGATTATGCTATCTAATCATTCGCCAGTGAATAGTCAAATAATCTTAAATTATAGACCAGTGAGTTTCCCCCAGATGGATTTCAACGAGTGAATTTGCTTTGAGTTTAATATCACCACAAACCAGGAGGAGTGCAGAAAGCCTGAATTAAGGTTGTGCTCTTAAAAGCAATCACAGAAAGATGTGCATTTGTAGCAGGTTTGAAGCGTGGAGATAAATATAGTTGACAGTCGGTTTCAGAGAAAGTAAAATTAGAGGTGGACTATATTACAAAATACCTTTATAGGCTAATAGTTGTAGAAATGTAGCAGAATCTGTTAGACATCAAAGAAAAATATCCTTATTGAATATGCTGATTTGTTTAACAAAATATACACTACCTTTTCTTCTTTTAGAACGCCATTTTTTTTTTCAAGTGATGCAGGATCTATTAAGAGAAGAGCATCCAGCAAAGAGCCTGCTGGCAATTCAGTTGTTTGCAAAATTTATACAGGACCAAAAGTCTTTCCTCTGAGACAGCTGGCTGGGTCTTACACAAAGTACATAGGTTTTCAAGACTGCTTTTCTCAACATCTAACACAAGCTAATAAATCATGCAATTTAAGTTTTTTAACAAGAATTAAAGTGTGTGAAGCATCTACTGGAATGGGTGTGAATACTATTTCAATAATGCTGCCCCGGCAGAGCTGTCTGTCTTTTTCTATCTCATAGAGGAAGCAACGGAGGACAAGTGAGATCTTTAAAAAAGTAAACACCCTTTATTAGCCACTGGAGCTAATCCTCACCTGTGATTTTATTGTATTTTTCTGGAAAACAGCCATGGAATTTTATTCTTAGATTGAAGAAAACAAATTTGAATTTGGAGTGCAAAGAAAAATGTCCAAGGTGGGTAGACTATAGCATGCTGTTTGTGACTGTTACTATTTCTACCTGCGTCTCTTAGAAATAGGAAGCGCCCCTCCAAAGGGGGCGGGGCATGGGGTGTGGAGAATAAGGCGTTTCATGCCTTTGCCTCCCTGAAGACACAAACTGCCAATTTCTCTCAAGTGCTTTCCACCTGTCAGTGTGCTAGGTGCAGACCTGACAATCCACCCACGCTCAATTCCTCAAGGCCGGCATGGTTGGCAGGACACTCACGATGAGCCTGTCCCCAAACAGGGCCTTTGGCACTCGGCTTCCTGCTCCCTTGCACTGTGACAGGCTGCACACAAGACAGATATGTGGATCAAAGGCAGCGCCTGTGGATACACCCAGCAGGATCCAAGGAGCATTACTAGTGTTCTCAATAATTTGCTATTAGTATTGCAGAAAAAGTGAGGAGCGCACTATTGAGTGATAAAAACGCATTTTATCAGGAAAATATACACAATATAAGACAAGATGTAGTTTTGATGTTGGATGCTAAAGGGCCATCCAGAGCTGCAGAAGGGCATGCAAGAAAGGAAGCAAGAGCACGAGTGGGAAAATGTCCAGATCCCTTCATAGAGATGGTTTCGCTCAACTGTGAAAGTGTGATGAACGAACATGAAAAAATTAAGTGCAAAGAAAGACAAGAAAGGATGTCGTTCTGCCCTGACTCATCATATTCTCATATCATTTTATGATTATTTGTTTCTCTCTTACAATATGAAAATTTGGGGGACTATTTATAATTTGAGTTCTGACTTTACATAAAATGTTCCGTCATGATACTGTGGTCAGTCATGTTCTTAGAGTAGCTCACATTCAGTTACCATTGCCTCTCCACCCACATCTATGAATACATGTTTTGCCTGTCAGCCCTCTGCTGGGTTCTCAGAAAACTGTTATGGAAAGGGATGTGCATGCATATTTACAATGTGTACATTTATAATTCAATATTAAGTTTGCGGAGGCATATGTAAACCAAGAGGCAAGCCCAACTCAGTGACGTACTGGCCTGCCCCATACCACAGAAGACTTGGAGGCTTACTCTCTCTTTGGTATTTTACCTTCGGATCTTTGGAGCCTGTAATGCACTCAATTTGCTGCCATTTACAGAACTCATGTTTTCAAACTTATTACTGCATATTCTCTCAATTGAACATTCCACTTCCTCTCCCATCAGGACCCAGGACAGCACATCCTTATCTAGGTATGCCTTCCTTCAGTCATCGGGTACCATCTGCCAGCACATAAAGATCTCAGTCTAAAGAATGAGAGGGGAAACAGGGCTTTCCATAGCACTGCTAATCTTTTCTCTCTCTCCTTTGCCCCCTGCTATTAACCAACAGCCAAACTTTCCTTGTTGATCATTAATTTGATCTCAAAGAGGAATTAATGAAAATAATATAACTATATAATAGGTATAATACAACCATTAAAATACTGCTATAGATGAATATCAACGTGGAAATATGTTCACAACCTAAATAAACCACCCAAATTACAGAATAGTGTTAAACCTAACTTTTAATCAAAACATATGTGCATTCATGTATGTAAGGAGACGTACATAGCAAAATATTGGAAATAACACAAATGACCATTAATAAAGGGAATGTTTAAATAAGCTATGGCACACCCGCAAAGCTGGAATCTGGCAGCTGTTAGAAAGAGTGAGTTACCTTGTATCTAATGTATAGAAAGATGAGAAAACTTTTGACATATTGTGAAGTGAAAGAAGCAGCCTGCAAAATAATATACACTATACCTCTACTGTTAAAAATAAAATCCCACAAAACTGTATTATATCTTCATTGTATAGGTGTATAAATGGGGAGCAAAGGGAAGTTTAGTTTTATCTATATTGTTTCAGTGTTTTACAATGGAAATGTAATCGTGAATCACGTGTGTAATTTAAATATATATATTTAACCCCCCTCAAAAATATGTGCATCTGATTACAGGGCAGTATGAAAGTATATAAGCGCATGAATGAATATATATGTATATGAAATACATAATGAATATATATGTTAATGTGTATATATCATTATATGTGTACATTTGAGCAATGGGATTACAATTTTTTTTTAGTTAACCTCTCTGTTTGCCTATATTACTAATCTTCCAACAGTGAATAAAAATTGGTTTTGTAATACTATTAAAATTATTATTTTTCCAAATGTAGAAGTCTACCAAACTTTTTCATTATGCCTGTATAATATAAATCCATAGCCATGTATCTCACATTGCTCTATGTGATAGAAAATTCATTTGTCAGCATGAGTTGAAAGATACAAATGAGCCACTTGTGGAACTTGTAAGTGCATTGAAATTCATGCAGAAACTCAGATTTCAGTCTCATCTAGTCTCATCATGTGTAATCTGGCAAAGATGCATAAGATGTCAAGTAATGTTTTCTTATATATAAATGAGAGGACTGGGTTAGGGATTGGGAATGTCTCTTCAAATCTGAATATTTATGATCATTGAATAGCACACATAACGTTTGAGTTCTCGAAATAGGTAGACCTATGTAGAGAAAACATTCTAAATATTTGGGGGAAATAGTACCCTCACAGGCATTAAAGCTACTAACTTGCCTGCATTAGAAACGATATAATATCTATTATCATGAAAACCAAAATAAAAAATAACAATAGTAAATACCACTTGAGTACTTACTATGTTCCAGGCACTGTGCAAAATTATTTACATGATTTAACTTCCTAAATTCTCAAAGCAAGCCTGTAAGTTATAGTTATTTTCACTGTTTTACAGGTATAGATATCCCCCTATGAGGTAGGTTCATAAATGAGTATCCGTTTTTTTTTGAAAAGGAAAAATGGTAAACCACAGTCAAAGTAAACAGGTGGGATTCATTGTTCCAATAGGTTGAATCTGCACAAAACATTCATTAAAGTCAGAAATTCTAAAGCTTTGCTTTTCTTCGTATTTCATAGAGTGACTAGAATATAATTAAATGAAAGTTGTGTGAGAGACTGCCAGCTCTAAAACTAAATGATTATTTAAGATCATATTTAGAAAATGCAGTATAGAGAAGAATATAAGAGGTAGGCCCAGGACTATAGAGAGGCAACTGATAGGAATGCATTTTTACTTCAGCTCCCTCAGGTCTTCAGCATATCAACAGTCAATTATCAGAAAGGATTAAGATGGCAGAGTAGGAGGACGTGCGCTCACTCCCTCTTGCAAGAGCACCGGAATTACAACTAAATGCTGAACAATCATTGACAGGAAGACACTGGAACTCACCAAAGAAGACACCACACATCCAGGGACAAAGGGGAAGCCACAATGAGATGGTAGGAGGGGCACAATTGCCTTAAAATCAAATCCCATAAATGCTGGGTGGGTGACTCACAAACTGGAGAACAGTTATACTGCAGAAGTCCACCCACTAAAGTGAGGGTTCTGAGCCCCACGTCAGGCTTCCCAACCTGGGAGTCCAGCAATGGGAGGAGGAATCCCCAGAGAATCAGACTTTGAAAGCCAGCGGGATTTGATTGCAGGATCTCCACAGGACTGGGGGAAACAGAGACTCCACTCTCGGAGGGCACACAAAACAGTGTGCTCACCAGGACCCAGGGGGAAGGAGCAGTGACTCCATAGTAGGCTGAACCAGAGCTACCTGCTGGTGTTGGAGGGTTGCCTGCAGAGCTGGGGGGTAGCTGTGGCTCACGTAGGAGACAGGGGCACTGGTGGCAGGGGTTTTGGGAAGTGCTCATTGGCATGAACCCTCCCAGAATCCACCATTAGCCCCACCAAAGAGCCTGTAAGCTCCAGTGCTAAGTAGCCTCAGGCCAAACAACCAACAAGGTGTGAACACAGCCCCACCCATTAGCAGACAAGCAGATTAAAGGTTTACTGAGCTCCACCCACCAAATTGGATTAAAGTCTTACTGAGCTATGCCCACCCAGCCCTACCCACCATCAGTCCCTCCCATCAGGAAGCATGCACAAGACTACTAGATAGCTTCCTCCACTAGTGGGCAGACAGCTGTATCAAGCAGTATCAGCAGTATTTCGTCTTGTGGAACTGAAAACCACAGCCACAGAAAGATAGAGAAGATGGAAAAGCAGAGGACTTTGTACCAGATGAAGGGACAGGATAAAACCCCAGAAAAACAACTAAAGGAAGAGGAGATAGGCACCCTTCCAGGAAAAGAATTCAGAATAATGAGGGTGAAGATGATCCAGGACTTTGAAAAAAGACTGGATGCAAAGATCAAAAAGTTTACCAAAGACCTAGAAGAATTAAAGAGCAAACAGAGATATGCAACACAATAACTGAAATGAACAATACACTAGAAGGAACCAACAGCAGATTAACTGAGGCAGAAGGGCAAATAAGTGACCTGAAAGACAGAATGGTGATCATCACTGATGCAGAAAAGAGTAAGGAAAAAAGAATGAAAAGAACTGAAGACAGCCTAAGATACCTCTGGGACAATGTTAAAGGCACCAACATTTGCATTATAGGGGTCCCAGAAGGAGAAGAGAGAGAGCAAGGACCCAAGAAAATATTGGAAGAGATTCTAGTTGAAAACTTCCCTAACGTGGGAAAGGAAATATCTACCCAAGTCCAGGAAGCGCAGAGAGTCCCAGGCAGGATAAACCCAAGGAGAAACATGCCAAGACATATAGTAGTCAAATTGACAAACATTAAAGACAGAGAAAAGTTATTAAAAGCAACAAGGGAAAAACAACAAATAACACACAAGGGAACTCCCATCAGGGTTACAGCTGATTTCTCAGCAGAAACTCTGCAAGCCAGAAGAGAGTGGCATGATATATTTAAAGTAATGAAAGGGAAGAACCTACAACCAAGAATACTCTACCCAGCGAGGATCTCATTCAGATTCGATGGAGACATCAAAAGCTTTACAGACAAGCAACAGCTAAGAGAATTCAGCACCACCAAACCAGCCCTACAACAAATGCTAAAGGAACTTCTCTAAGTAGGAAACATAAGAGAAGAGAAGGACCTACAAAAACAAAAACAAAACAATTAAGAAAATGGTAATAGGAACATACATATCAATACTTACCTTGACTGTAAATGGACTAAATACACCAACCAAAAGACAAAGACTGGCTGAATGGATACCAAAACAAGACCCAAATATATGCTGTCTACAAGAGACCCACTTCAGACCTAGGGACACATACAGAATGAAAGTGAGGGGATGGGAAAAGATATTCCATGTAAATGGAAATCAAAAGAAAGCTGGAGTAGCAATAGTCATATCAGATAAAATAGACTTTAAAATAAAAAATGTTACAAGAGACAAGAAAGGACATTACATAAAGATCAAGGGATCCATCCAAGAAGAGGAGATAACAATTCTAAATATCTATGCACCCAATCTAGGAGAACCTCAATACACAAGGCAAATGCTAACAGCTATGAAAGAGGAAATGCAAGGCAGAAAGAGAGACACAGATGTAGAGAACAAACACATGGACACCAAGTGGGGAAAGCAGGGAGGGTTGGGGGGGATGAATTGGGAGACTGGGATACCAAATTGTACACTCTAAATATGTGCTGTTTATTGTCTGTTAACTGTATCTCAATAAAAGTTCTTAAAAAAAAAAAAGTCAATTATCCTGGTGATCCTGCACTGCAATTCCTAGAGTGGCCACTAGATGTCAGGCATAAAGTTTAGGTGTGGCAATTAAGGTGCCCCTTTCCTCTATGGACTGTTTTCAAAAGGGAATAACTCCCTGCGATCCTCTGTACTTTGCCTTATGATCAATGGCACTACAAGATAGAATGTCATATGTAACCCACGCGCCACCAAATCTTTAAGTTTCTGAATCCGTTGATAGTGAAGAACAGGTCAGTATATGCCCCACACATAGTGTAGTTTATGTTCAACTGAAAGTACTCAAACAATATTTGTTGTCTGGTTGTTGAAGTGCTTCTTCGTGGATTTGAGGTATTCCTTTCTATTCTCAATTTGCATAATTTGGATGCTCTCGTTGGGCTAATGTATGTAAGCACACAAAAGTATTCTTAGAACCTATTAATGGAGACGCTTATGTTGACCAGGTTCATGGTGTATATACATGCATAAGAGATCTAAAATAGCCATAGTTGTCTCTTCCTTATGTCCCTCTCTTTACGAAGTGGGGACAGTAGCCACATCTTTATCTACCACTGGGCTATTGAAAATGGAAGGCCAATTATCTGCTTTCAACTCTTCCAAAGAAAAACGTAATTCAATATATTGATGAACAAATTTCTAAAATGGGAGGCTACCTTTCAATTAGAATTCACGTCAAAATTAAAGCTCCAGTCAGACTGTCTATCTCAAATCAAGATTCAGAGATGAAGAAAAGTTAACCAGAGGAGGACATGCTCTCAGGGCAGAAGCAATACCAGGTCTTAGGACAGGGTTTGTAAGCAGGAAAGTGTATGGTGGGAAATGTATGGTGGTCTAGGGAAGCAGGATGTTAGCATTTCAAAGGGCTGCCACAAGTGTGCAAAAACTAATTATGAGGCTTGAAGCTAGAAGACCAGACTTCAGTCTCCAGGAGAACTGGCAGAAGAAAGCTGGTCAGGGAGAAACAGGACCAGCAAGGCAGTGATGCTGAGGTCAACAACGAGAAAGGGATATGTATGAAATCAACAAGGCAACAGTCCAGTTTCTAGAACCTGGTACATGGTCATGGCAAGATATCAGCTAGAAAACCAGAGCAAAATGTTTGAATGGCTATTGAAGCATCAAATTATCATCCTAAACCACACAGATTCAAGCTGGCGAGGAATTAGATTGATCCCACAGCTGGGATGGGTGTACATCTGCAGCCAGTAGCCTATGAGTGAGAATATTCAAAGAAGAGGAGTTAGGGAATCAGATATTTTTTAAATTTCCCCAAAACCCTGTCACTTGCTAGGTATGATGGGGAGTTCCATGCCAGCAGAAAGCGTGACTTCTGAATTTTAGTAAAGGCTGTTGGGTAGATAACATGTTTAAACACATTTTATCCTTGTCTAAAATTATAATAGCTCCTTTTAAGCTAAATTTCTTGGACTTCTATTTTCTGATAAATATCACAATGATACCATAGGTCTAACACTTACAGGTTGCCTCACAAGGGGTGCTGAGCTCCCTGAGCGTAACGAAGAGGGAAAGACAATCTTTCATAAACTACGAATGGATGTTCATCGTGTGAACATGCAAAACTGCAGCCACGTAATCTTTTCCCATTATTTTCTACTGAGAGGCAAACTAATATATTAAAATGAGACATAAATAGGCCTAAATGTTGAATTTGTCACTTACTAGATGTGAGATTACTAGGAATTTATCTTTTAGAGACCCAGTTTTCTCAACTGTAAAATGGGAATAATTGTACCTAACATGAAGGCTTATTGTGAGGAATAGAAGATACACAGTCACAAAGGTAGTACTCAATAGATGGTTATTATTATTATTTCAGTGGGTCATTGTTATTATTTCACTGAGTTCATAGGAACCTAACCATTAGTATCACATCTATTGCTAAATAGATGGATTATATTAAGGGATTTTGTTGAGCCCAAGTTATATTTCTTAAAAATTTTAACTTCTCTTTCTATAGGATGAGTTTATTGAGATGCCATAGAAAGTTAAAGAGGAGTACTTTTTTTTTTTCCTGTGCCACATGGCTTTTGGGATCTTAGTTCCCCAACCAGGGATTGAACCCATGACCTTGGCAGTGAAAGCATGGAGTCCAAACCACTGGACTCTCAGGGAATTCCCATAAGAGAAGTACTTTTAAAACAAATTCTTCCTCCATCTTCTCAAAGGACTATATCAACTCCCAAAAATGAACCATTCAAAATCCATTGAGAGTCCCAGTAGGTCTGGCCAATTATTGAGCACAGTGCCAATCCCAAGTCAAGGACCGCTCTTGACACCACTGGCTGAAATTGAAGAAAATAATTAGGTGCCCACATGTCACCTCTTTGCCTTAAGACTGCTCATGTTGAACTAAACAAATTTCTAAAATGGGAAGCTACCTTTCAATTAGAATTTATGTCAAAATTAAAGCTCACCAGTTGCTGAAAAATTACGTGCATAAAGTAGATGGAAAACACCTCAAAATGAATAGTGCTGACTCTACAGGATACTGAAAGTCATCCTAGAATATGGATCAGCCTAAAATCCGTGTGATACTTCATGTGATAACACACGACGTGGACTTGATTCCTCACTTTTCAAGCCATAATCAGTATACACAGGAAACCCTTCCTGGTTCTATTTCCTATGTTACAAGGAAAAGACAGCTCAGGAGGATAAAATTTGTGAGATTAAGTTCCTCGAGGTAATTAACAGATTATTTTAAAAGTCAATTCATTTATAATTTGTTTGACAATTTAATATAATCTTTAAGAAACTTTTGGACATTATTGTGGTGGAACTCAAAATAAATAATTCAGTGTTAATTAAACTCTGAGAATAGTGTCATTTTATACCATCACACAACTACCCCCCCACACAGTGTGCATGCGCACACACACATGCATGTCACAGCTTTCAGCTCTCACACAGGCACATCACGTACCTCTTAACAACCCCCAGATCATCATCAATACTTGGCCAAGTGCCCTTTCTAATATTCATCTGGGAAAAGCTTAGAGCTTCATGGTTGATATAAAATATCTAAATTTCAAAACTTATCACTCGTGTGGAAAATGAAGTCTGAAAAGTCATTTTGCTAAAAGATTCCACAGGCAGGTGACTTTACAGTTCTTTTATTCATCATGAGGTGAATATTTTAATCCTGATAGCTATTATTTCCAAATGTCTCACTCTCTTCAGGTTGCTAGCCACTGCCCATGATCTTTCCTGCTTCTAAAGGACCTAAACTTCTCTCATTACTAAAATCACTCAGAGTAATTCCTTCAACTTCCCTATTCTTGACCTTAAAACATCGCTATAGCTGCATGCTTTATGTGAATGGAGCTATCCTTCCCCATTGCAAGTATAACTCTACCACCACATCCGAGGATGATTCTACCTTAATCTCTTCGGTCTTCACCAGCAACTTCCTCTCACAGACTAGGTAACTGACAGGGTTACCTACATAGACCTGGTGTGGCCAAGGATGGAATTTGAACAACTTGATTTCTAAAGTTTATCCTCTCCTCTACCCCCCAAAATACTCTTTTCCAATATTCCTTTTCTCAGTTTACGGCACCACCATATGCACCAACTTCCCAGGGGAGAAGCCCAAAGTCCCCCAAATGTCTCTGAGTTATGTGGTACTTTCTGTATATCAGGTACTTTTTAAAGTATTTTATATGTATTTGCTCACTTAATCCTTTCAACAGCCATATTTGAATAGATACTATTAATATACCAATTAAACAGATGAGAAGAAAGGAGCATGGAAATTACATAACTTTTTCAAGGTCATAAGCTCAGTAAGTCTATCTGACTTCAAAGACATTATTTACAACTGCTAGAGTCACTTACTTCGCGACTTTTCCCCTCCCTTTATCACTGTAACCAACTATGAACTCCTGTTTGTTCTACCCCATAGATCTGTCTTTTCATCTCCATTCCTACTGACTTAGAGCAGGATTTCATTTTTAATAGCCTTCTAACTGATTTTTTCTGCCTCTTAGTTCTTTCAGTTTCTCTTCCTTCTGGTCCATTTCTGAAAGGCATGGCTCTGACGATTTCCCTATGCCTCTCAATAATATCTAAGAGCATCCCTTTTACTTCTGAATTAAACATACCTCCTCAGCCTGACAGTCATTGTTCTTTGCATTATTACCTCTATATGTCTTTTCCAGCTTATTTCCCAAACTGGAATAGTCACTTCCCATGAGTTTTTAATCATATGCTGTATTTTTTCCTTAGCGTTGGCCCTATACCAACTGTGCAGAATACACTGTACTTCTAAAATAGATTATATTGTGCTTCTAAACCACAGAATACACTGTGCTTCCTCTATATCAAACCCTAGTAATGGGTGGAGATTTCAAATCTGGCTTCAACCAGAATTCCAGGCACCTATGGAGATGACTAATCTTCCTTTCCTTTGCCTGAAGCACCTCAAACTCAGAATACTGCTGACCAAGGCAGAGTCCAGGTAGATCAGTAAGTATATGCCCTCCACTTGTGCCTGTCAGCTCCCAATTCCCAAGGGGGACAGTTCTGAAAGCCACTCTGATTTCCCCTGCCCTTCTCTGATTTAACACTTGAAGCATCCAATTTAACTCTTAATTCTCTGATTATCTCTTCTTTATACTACCCAACCCGTACTCCTCTGATGTGAATTGCCTTGGACTACTAATACATTACTCAGACTGAGAATAAAGTTTCCTGTTGCCTTGTGCCGTCTAAATATCCAGTAGGGAATTCCAGCTGTACTCGGCTGTCTTTTAGGTTTTACTAGTTCCCTCTCCCTCCAATCTGTCTTCACTTTGCTCTCAAAGCATCAGCCAGCGGGTGGTCCTGGCCAGCGATGTGCTAGGGATTAATGGTGGCAACTCAGGATGAACCTCGAGCATGAATGTCCTCTACCCACCTCAGCTAGGTAAACCTGGCCATACTCAGCTATATTTCCAGGCCCATCTCATTTACCATCTGTCTGAGGAAACCCTCAATTCAGGTCATTTAATAAATCCGCCTTATTTTAACTTTATGCCTCATGCTCTAAGCTAGGTACTTTATTTGCATTGCACATTTAATCTTTAAAAGGAAAAGGTCATCATTATAGAGCCTACTTTTTAAGATATGGAAATTGAGGTCTGAGACATGTGGCACAATCAGGGTCATACTGAGTTGGGGTCAAATTCAGATCCATCTGAATTTTAACTCCTGTACAGTAATTTGCAGAATGTTTTATCTCACATAGTTATTTGAGTGCTATAATTATTTCACCTCTTTATTTGGGGGCCATAAAGGCAGTTATCTATCTTCTTCCATTTTTTATCCACCTGTAGCAGCTAGTAGAGTGTCCTAAACATAGTAGGACATCAGCAAATATTTACTTGATTGAATAATGGACAATAAATCATTTGAGACTTGTAAGGAGGAGGTCAGTCTTTACATTCATGTGAGTTTTCAGACTTTAGTCTCACCAGGTACATACACAAAACAATGTGCATTTCTCCCCCTCTGTCTTTCAAAGACACTGGATTTAGAAGTTGGTTGTATTTGACAGGTGAAATGAGATGCACTAAAACATGGCTAGGGCTCCTGAATTTTTATGTCACTGATACCATTCAGCCAACACAATTGGAACTCTATTTTTTTTTTTCTTTGTAAATCTTTAGAGTAGAGGCAACAGAGGATGGTGATAAACTAGAGAATAAATAGTCCCAATTCTCTTTGCCTAATGTAGAGTTTGTAGAAATCCAGGGGGAAAGAAAAACTAGTTTTTTGGTTTCTTTTTTCTCCTCTCAGTGGAAGGGGAAAAATAACGCAACGGCAAGGATGACTAGGTTAACTGATCAAATGGACAACATGAGCCACAATGAACAGAAACACTTATCTGGCTGCTTAAGAGAACACATTGAATTCAAGTTCTTGGGGAGCATCTTTCCAAGTGCAACCAGCTAGTTAAAATTTGAGAGCCCTGGGTTGTTGTGGCGATAGTCTGCTTTTCCAATTACAAACAATTTTCACCTGCTCATTGAAGTAGGGCTTCTAGGCAACTCTTGGATTCAATTCAGTTCAATTAAATAAGTATTTATTGAGTGTCTGTGTTGTGCCAGACTGGAACCCTATGTTCAGTGCTCAGTTCAATTACCTATGTGACCTGGACAAAAATAAAACTGATCTTCCAAAGATCCTATAATTCAGATGTTCACACTCATCTTGACTGGATTTCACGTCAATGAACCTAAACTGATGTCTTGTTATTTCGGAGCTTTAAGGAAGTGACTTTAAGGAACTTGTGCAAACTGGTGACAGAAACCAATGGATTGTTGACATTTCTGATGGGGAGAACAGCGCCCCCTTTCTCATTTGCGCTCTGGGCCTCTGTGGACGTCTTAGCTTGTTAGCACATTGTTTGATTTTACACAAAGACACCCCAGTGCAGCTGTAAACTAGACCTGAGAATCAATAAAAAACAATCCAAGTGTTAATATGGCATCGTGCCAAAATCCACTTATTTCACAATATATTAAATTTTGAGCTTAGACTGACTGAAATCCCTGTGAAATGCTGCCTATTAAAATAAAAGCTGTCAGAGAAACCTTAAGAAAAAGGACCCTGAATGTTCAGTTGTGTTCATTTAAAAGAACACATTTTAGATAGGTCTTCACTATGTGTCTTTACATCAGCTGGATCTGTGAGATTAAAATACAAATAAACATGTAACTGGTTAACCATTTTCCAAGAAAATAACTAATATCGGGTAATTTCCTCTTTCAAAGCTCAGAAAGCCGAAAGTCTGCACAAATAGAATAACTTTGTAAAATCACTATTGTTACTGTGTTTCTTGGGAACCATTGTGTGTAATTGCTATGGAAATGTAAAAATGCTTCTTTTTTTTTTTTTTTTTTCTCCTCTCAACTAGCACATGGTAACCCATTCAGTCTTTTGCAAGTTTGCTGCAAATGATGCCAGTCAAAGCATCCAATGAGACCCTCAGACATTAGTGTGTTAGACATTATCTGTTACACTTCTGGACCAAAATAACAAATAATATGCCTGGAGGTGCTGCCGTTTGTGACTGCTAGTTTCCCTGCATGGCATATGCCTAGAGAGTCTCAGATGAGAGGTGATTGCGCAAAACTATGATTGTGAGATGACTTAGCAGAACCCGTGATGATGTCCTAATGGCCTCCCGCTGGGGGAAACAGGAGTAATTGTTTGTCAGGGGAGGGAACACGTCTGTAAGAAGGCATCTCCTGCAAACCAAGCAGCCAAGTGGAAAGGGAAAGTGAGAACCCTAGAGCCGGGAGACAGTGGAGAAAATGCACAGGTTGAGCCAAATACAGCAGTAGCTACAGGGGTAGGGATGGAGCCAAGACAGAGCTGGGTGAGTCAGATTGAGGTTGTGTGCTTTGGAAAACAACACAAACAATTATTTAAAAATGAAATGCCTGCCTACTAAAGTTACCAGTTTCTTCTGGCAACCTTGAATCATGATGAAGATGAGAGACAGTGAAATGCTAGGGAAGAAATTAGAGTACCAAACAGGGAGAAAGCTTGCATAATTGTACATTCTCTAAGAGTGTTTTCAAAGCTTGGGCATTCTTTCAGCAGGAGTCCTTTCAATGTTATATTTTACATCCGATAGCTTCCTTTGTTCATTGCTTACCCTAGTGATCTAAAACGAACCACTGTTTTTAAAACCATACTTTTAAAATCAAGGCAAAGCTATTGAATTTACATGCATTAGAAACATCAGTGTCATATCACACAATTGAAGGATACTCATAGCGCTGTTCGTGGCTGCACTGAGCATCCTCCAGAAATAAGCGAGGGCAGATAAGCTAATTAATGCTGCAAAATGCTAATTCCCTCCACCTTTTATTCTGGGTCTAAATTATGATTTTATCTAATTTCTGAGGAACTGAAATGCTCATGCCAGTGGAGCCTGTCATTATTAAAATATAAATCAATGCATAAGAGTATACTGGCCTATGGGAAAGACTGTAAAAAAATTTAATGCCCTCCACAAACAGCTGTGCACCTGACCCAGCGGTTTCTTTTTGTTTGCTTTCCTGACAGGCTACCAGATTGCATCTATTTTAGTACTTTTAGCACATCTGAAGATGTCTCCAGCAACTCGGATGTTAAAATGTGAAATTTTATCACAAAGTTGCTATCATTAAATTTTAGGCAAATAAACTTTCCCTCCCCACCTCGCCTCTCAAGGCTACAAATCCAATCAGCTGTTAAAGATCAGATTAAACACAACTGGATGCAGTTTTCAGTTTAAAGGTTTAGAAGAATGTGAAGCAATTCTTCTATCAACGTAAGGCCCACGTTGGGAAATGCTATGTATACGAAAATCTATGTGCAACAATTACTCTTTTTTTCTGTTACTTGGAAGGCTTTCAACCCTCAACAGCCATTTCAGATCAGAGGTATCGATAATTATCATGGTGGTGCTGATGTGCCAGTGAATTCCACGAGGGAAAGAAAATGCAGGAGGAGAAGCCAAGGAGGAAACAGACCCATGTTTGTATCATTTAGGAAGGTGTACTAAGATTTCGGGCGACCAGTGAGGGTTTCTCCAGGACAGGGGGTCTTCAGTGCTGCATTGAGAAAGTCCCAGGCAAGCTGGGACAAGTGGGTCACCCTAGGAATTGTGATCCATATGAGCCCGTATATGAGTATGAGCTCATGTGATGACTTGATCATTTCATGACTTTAAAATCATCAAAATGCAAGGTGAGCTTTCGTTGCCTTATAACTTCTCACACTTCAGAATCTCTGCTTTCGATAGTTTGCCTCTAACTAACATTTCTTGAACCTTTGCTGATATCTGCTCTTATACCCATACACTTCTTCACAGTATCATTGGTCTATTTGTTTTTTCTATTGATTCCGTTAGAACTAATTCAATATCCATGCGCCAAGTTTCAAAATAACTTCTGTTTTTTTCCCATGTTAACCATCAGAAGGAGTAATTTATTTGTAATCCTGAATGGCCATGTTGCTTTGAATGCAGCTGTGGTCTGGACACCTAAGGGCAAGAGGGACATGTCCTTGCCATGGAAGTTCGTTGCAAACAGCTATTCCCGTCAAAAACAGACATGTCCACGCTCACTGGCAGTGCGGATGTTATATATATTTATACTATTGACAACTAGATTGTATTTGCTTTATTAGGAATAAGGGTCTCAATTAAGACAGATCATAATATATTTTTGAATTTGTTACATCACCAACAAAAGCAATACTCCCTTGTTTCTGTCACAATTTATCGACTTTTTCTTTCGTATGATGTATTGCAAAATAAAAGGATTCTGCGAAAGTGAGATCTACAGAAGTGAGATTCTACAAAAGTGAGATTCTACAAAAGTGTGATCTGAGTCTACCGATACGATTTTTCTAATGTTCCTGTTAAATTGTGGCATTACTGTCACAAAATGTGGTTCATTTTGAAATGGGTGTTTAGCTTGAATAACTTACATGTTCAGTGACTGCAGAAGGTGAGGCTGAAGCACCAGTCAGCATCTGAACCTGAAGGGTGAACCTGATGCATTTACAGGAGCGTCCACACAGCCCCGGAGAGTGTCGGATGACTCCAGCATACACACTTGAGACACGGATGCAAGTGAGGATCACGTAAGGACTTGAAGAATCCATGAGAATAGAAATAACAACCTAAAATTCATTCTTGGTAGAAACATATACACATACATACTTAAAAAAATAGCTTCAAACACACTGCGAAACATCATAAATAGGAAAGCACATAACCCACTTTTCCACTAGTTCAAAGCATTCCACGGCCCTCTCAGAATGAGCAACACATGGTTCCTTGCAAGCCGTGTATTCATCTCTGCTTTGGGCTGCTCTTAATCTAGATCAAGATCTTATCTTGGTATTACACTAGTGGCAAGGATGAATCACTTGTGACAGATCTGCTGGCTGGCTCCAGCTCACGTTAGCTGAGGACTCTCCCGCCAGATGGATGTCACTAAAATACTGTTTTCACCGTGTCCCTGAACAGACCAACATCTTCAGTGACTCTGCACTGCACATGGAATGGGGTCCAAACTCAGCGTACTCATAGTCAAGCTGATCCCCAACTGCTTTCATTATTTTTGTCCTTTTAACTAATTTCCTTCACTGTGAAAGCCTATGACCACGTTGCAGAAATTCGGAAAAATAAGCTTTTCTCCAAGGAATTCTCGTCTAATATCTTGCTTCTCTGAACAGTATGTGAATGGCCCTGAATTGATGTTTAAGTGTTCTGAATGAGTATGCTTTTGTCTTTTGCCTATTTTCAGTCACTATTGATGGCAAAAGTGCACAGTAAACGCTCAAGGTCAAAGGCTCCTATCTTTATCCAACTGCCCATGTAATTCTTTTACAATGTAGTTGTATTTAGTGGGTGCCAATTGTTTCAAATTTTTATTTATGTCGAGTTTATCGAGGGAATACAAATTTTGAACCTCTCAGGTCATCCCCTGCAAGCAGGCAAATAGGTTCTCTGGAAAAAACAACCACCTCCCTCCTACCTTAAAAAGTTTGCCTATTCTTAGAATCCACGACTTGATATGGCTGATGAAGACAGGAACTTCGAATAATTGTGAGAATTTCAATATCTTTGAAGATTGACTTATGCATATCCTCAGTTTATGAACTATAGTATAATCTATTTAGAAATGGGAGATAATTAATAGTTTGGGGCCGTAGGTAAATGGTAGAAAAGTAATATTTTTATCCTAACCAACCATTAACATCATCAAGAGCAGAAAAATAAAGTAAAAATGAATGACTTGAAATTAAATGTAAATAAAGGCCTCATATACTACTCCAAACTGCCCCCACATTCTTTTAAATTTTAATAACTAATTTGTTCTCCCCCAACGCTTAGCAGAACAAAAACTGTTAGCCCCGTTAAAATGAGGGAAATGATGCTAGAAGGCATTCCTCACTTGCCAATGATCACAAAGTTTATACATAGTAGATCTGGGGGAATAAAACCACATGTGCACTAACAAACATATGTATTAAATGAGTTATTTTTCATTTTACGGAGTGTCACATGCAGGCAAGGGTCTGAAGACAGTGACTCAGTGGATGTAATATGTGCTTTCCATCCATGTCTCAATCGATTAAACAAATATTTATGGAACACCTATCACAGGGCAGGCACTGTGGCTGATATGGAGGAATCCATCAGTGGGCACAACACAATCCTTGCCTTCGAGTTGCCTTCTTGAAGTAGTCTGGTGAAACAGACAAGTAAAGAGGCCAATGGAGTGGAGTGTCATCACTGCTCTGAAGCTGAAACAAACACCTATAGTGCCACCTGACCCTGTCTTAGGAAGTCAAGAAGCCTTCATTCTATGCAACACATATTTATTAAGCTTCTACTATGGACTTGGCACTTTGCTGACAGAGGTATACAGTCATGATAAATGATAATACTTTGTAACTTCCATGAACAGCTAACAAATAAGGCAAATTCTGGAGTAGGTTTTTTCACCTCTTAAGGCTGTTGATGTGTGAAGATGCGTTTCTACATACCTCCTCTACATGTCTACAACCATCCTCAGGTTACAAAGTTGTAGGTGTTTGGCATCCCCCATCAGGCAATTTGTCTAGTCTAATGTCAGCCTTCACTTACAGAGCCCAACACTTGGTATCAAAATGAGAAAATAAGAGATAATCACAGCTCCTAAAAAGTTTCACCTCTACATGTTTATTTCAGAAGCCACCTATTGACTGTTCTTCACCAACAGTTTGCATGCTTCTTAAGCTGCTAGCAGTTCACCACACTTTTGATGATTCTGTGGATCAATACCATATTTTGGATGACTAATCCAAAGCAGAAGCTTTCAAACCCTGGATTTAAGAGGTTTAAAAGGCAGCAAAAACAGAAGTACAGATCACCTGTCATTCAACTTCATAGGCAGCCCTGAAAATGGAACATAGGGCCTCTCTCTCTATGGGAGCTTGCACTCCTGCATTTAGTCTGAGAGCCACATGGCTTGGCAGCCAGAAAACTTGCCCAGCACTTCCAGCAGTTATGAAAGCATTTGCTACACAGTTGCAAGATCAAGTATTTATTCATACTTGCAAAGCAAATTGTCTGCTGCAGGCCAAGAATAGATACTGTTCACAGGCACTTGCCAATTTCTCAGGGAAGACCGGGACCTACAGGAGCATCAGTCCACATGGCCAGAAGCCCTATCACATACAAGTATATGCTTTCTTGCCAGGCTCTGCAACTCAATTCTTCTTTGGGTGGGCCCTAGCCAGGAAGCTCCCCTTGCCTCATGTAATCATGGGAAACTCATGTCCTCATGTGTCACCATCTCTGAGGCATCTACATTCTGAGAATTGGCTCCACCCACTCCCTATTTTGGCTTCTGTGTAACTCCAGGTTGTGGCATTCCACTAGTACCACTAAGGCTGCCTCCATGGAGTGACCCTCATGGCTCTTTGCATGTGAATATGCTATGGTCACATTTCAATCTTAGAGAGATAAGTGAAGTGTTACCATTTATTAATCATGACCCAAACCTCAAAGGCCAGAGACAGACTTTGCAGGTGAGGTTTAACTTTTAATTAAAAAGAAGGTGGGTCCTGATACTCATAACAGCTTGGATGAATTCAAAGGCATTAGACCAAGTGAAGGATGTCATACTCAAAGGGTTACATGCTGTAGGATTCCATTTGTTAGAAGATGGGATGGGGGAAAGGGTGACTCTAAATTGATGGAAGGAGAGAGTCGGGGGAGTGATGGAAACATTCTCTATCCTGGCTATGTATTTGCATGAACCTATACGCATGCAAAAATTTCATAGGACTCTACAGGTAACAAACTCGTGCTGAACTCTCCCTTTTCGCCCCCATTGCCACTGCCAAGGCACTTCTTCAACTTTCCTCTTTTAGTAGACTATGACTAGGATCCTTAGTTCCAATTACGTAACACTCTAGTGTATCAGGGTGATCTTAGAACAAGCAGATCTGATTCCACTGTTCAGAACCCTATTCCCTAGTAACCAAAGTTTAACCAGCCTTGTATGTAAGATAGACCTTCAACACTCTGGCCCTCACCTACCTTTGTAACCTAATAGTGCATATTTTCCTTTTGAAATGTATGTTTCAGAAGCGCTCAACGACTTACAGTACCCTAAAGGAAACGTGTAGTTCCCTCTCACAAACTGTTTCCTCTGCTCCAAATTCTCTTCTTGCAGAACCCATATTCATTTCCCAAATGAACGGCACACTCACAGCTTTCGCTGGAATCCCACCATGAAAGTCAAATATCCCTTCATTACTTGGTATGGATTCCTATTACTAAACATGTATTTTTTACATACCTACCTCTTCTTCTCTGTGCACTCTGAACCTAACCATGACTTATTCAACTTTGTATTCCTAGCACCTAAGATAGTCTCAGTAGATGGACTGTTAAATATCAATAAATAAGTGAATGATTAATAAATAAATCAATGTTTACATATCTCTTTAAAGCTATGTATTTAACAATGATATAAATAAAAGCTGTGTAATAAAGTGCTTAATATCTAATGCACTCCAATCTAGAGGACTTGTTTATCTAACACTTTTATAACTAAACACATAAATAATAAGATAAGCCAGATTACTTTATAGTTGTTAAACTGGAGCTGTTCAACTCTACAGTTCTTCTCTAGAGAAAACATATATTTTGTGTGTTTTATGTAGGGGAAGGACATTACCCAGAAAAAGAACATTAGTTACCCAACTTGGAGGTTCATTGGGTTGCGTCTGTTTGGAAGGCACATTTGCCTTCAACCCATCCCTGTTGCAGGGAAATGAAACACGATGTGCTGATAATGAATCAATAATATGTTGATACTGTGCACAGGGATTAATCAAGAGCCCTCATTCTCTTTCAGGACAATTTCAAGCTGCCCGTAATCAGCAGAGGCATGCGAGCTGGAGAGCAAGCCAAGTACGCACTTGACAGCGACAATCAAGCTGTATACACCAATCTCCGTGGTGAAATTCAAGACAGGGCCCCAGCCCCAAGGCTGTAAATGCACACAATCTTAGGTTAAATACCAATCCCCTCATTCTCTCTTTGGGTCAACTAGTACACAATCAAATTACTTAACCTTGAGTTGCTTCTTTTGCAATGGAGACACTAACTTACCTTTTCCTTTCTACTTGAGAGGAATATCTAATTAAAATAAAGATTTTCCCCTCCATTTGGATATAAATGCTTCATTCTTACAGCTGACCATTTTTATCACGTCTTTCCTCCTCATTATACAGAGAGTAAATATCAACTTCATAGAGTAAAGTAAACCATTATGGCTCTGATTAAAGTGACCCTAACAATCTGGTGTTGATTGCCTCCTTCAGGGAGAATTCATTGATAAATAATAATATGAGGACACAAAAAGATGCTGTTTCAGCTGCTTTTCTGAAGAACGATACTTTGAAGGAAGGCAATATAAAAACTGATGAAAAAGTTTGTTCCTGTTTTTTATTTTCCAACTTAAAATTATGTGAGGATAAAACATTCATTCTATTACAACTCTCTAATTTTACACATGAAGAAATGTAAAACTAGACACATTAAAGGGATTGTCCCACTGACCCCTAGTTAGTTGTTTCTGGAAAGCTAAATCAGTGCAACCACCTGTGTTCACAAAACCTACCTGCATCTCCCTGACTTTATTGATGGCTACCTTCCAGACCTTATTCCTTATCTGGACAGGAAGTGTTCTCACTCAATACTAAATGTTCCCTTGGCCTGAACTATGGATTGCACAAACCTCTGATCTCAGCCGGAAAAGACTTCTGGGCTTGCCCTCTCCAATCCTATATTCTAGCAGCTAGCTTCCCTGTTGAATATTTACCAGATGTGCAGGACACCTTCTGTGTTATCTTATAGGTCCATTTTCTACCTGTCTTCGCCCTACCCTGTGCCCAGGAGGCTGACAGATATGAGTAATGTTAATGTGCAACTTTCTGGTTGGATGTAGCCAATGTGCAGCACCCATAGGAGATGGAGAAAGGAGGAGAGAAAAGTCAAGATATTCATTCCCACAGTTCCCTCCCTGCAGCGTCAACTAACTCCCTCAGCCCAAAGTCCCAGCACCTATTGTGTTCCCTCTCACTGGGTAACAGACACCCACTGTTACAGGCTACACCATCACTTGTGCTTTCTTTATATCATGCTCATACCTTTATAAGCAGTTTCTTTATAACTAATTCTCCTCCAACTACTCACTTTCTTTCTTGTTTGGACCCAGACGAATACATGAAAGGAAGAAAAAGAAAAAGTAGAATATCAAGCACTGGAAAAATAAAATAATATTTGGTCTGCCTGTCACTATCTCATCTTCATCTCATTTTCCAAAATCATGTTTACTGTCAGTGCAAACTCAAAGAATAAAAAGGTTCTTATCTGTACACTAAGCTGTTCTTATTAAAATGTTGTTTAAAAAAATAGACCGCTTACCCTAAGCAATATACAATCACGTGTGTATCATGCCATACCTTACATTTGCAGAGCACATACAAGTAAAATGGTTTTACTTAGCTCATTTGTGACAATCCTTATTTCCTAAGGCACTAAAATGTGGAAATTCTCTTAAGAGAAACTTTTGATATGTTACCACCTTATTGAACATATTCTTCTGAAGATGCTGACACTCTAACTATACACGTGCAATAATGCTCTAATCAGTTACAAAACTGATTAATAGCATAGAGTTGGATCAGTTTATCATGGAAGGACATTATCTCCGACCCAGTTTTGAAAGGTATATTTCAAAAATCTTCACATGAGAATAAGCTCATGATTGAGGGGCTAAAGTATAATTTTCAAAACATTCAAAACTTGACTCTCAAGTAAATATGAAATGAACATTATTGAAGATTTCATTAATTCATTAATAAAGGAACCCATGAGATGGAAAGACTAGTTCAAAGGAGATTTTGAGAAACAGAGATTTATGTAAGACAAAGACTCCCTCTTTGATCTAGTTCTAGTCAGCCTCCTCTAAGACCTCTAGGCCTTGACCTTGGGCTTTAGTTTCTGTCTTTGTCAGGACTGCAGCACCCAGTTGTAGTAAAAATTTTGCTAAGTCAGTTTAGAAGGAACTGCGACCCTCAGCATCTGATCGCCTTCAATATTTGAGCAAATTCCTTGAGTCCATCCCCCACTCCATCTAGTAATAGCTGATCACCCTGGTCTGATCAGCAGGAACCCTGTTAGGGTCAGTTCAGCAGAAATTCCTCTTAGCCTTGATATCTCCTTTATTAATTTTCTATTCACCAACTCCCCCACACCTCTCCTTGGCTATAAATTCCCACTTTTCCTTGTATTCAGAGTTGAGCCCAATCGCTCTCTCACCTATTGCAAAACCTCACTGCAGTAGTCCCTTGACCAAAATCTTCCTTATGGTTACAAAAAGTGTCAGAATAATTTTTTAACAATCAGTCAGAGAAATTCTGAAATGGATTTGCTAATAGACCCAAAACTGTGTGATGTCCTATAGAGAAATAAAGCTATAATGTTTGGCATCATCTTTTCTACCATCCAGAATCACACAAGTTAACATGAAATGGAAAATAGTGAAAAACCCTTGAGTAGCGAATAGCTAAGTCAACACAGGTGCATTCCCCAGTAAAATTAAAAAATTCTTGGGTGAGTCTGTTAAACAACGGCATTGCAAAGTCACTCAGCCATCCTCTGCTTTATTTACAAGTTTTGGTTAATTCTTCTTAACTAAAGATATTAACACTTTACGGAATATGAGACTGAGATGGATGAAGTTATTAGCAAGCCTACGCCAACTCCCCAATTTTTTATTTGCTGGTATCAAAATGAAGGCAAAATCCTATAGAAGCATATAACAGTAAAATTTCCATTGACATTTTATTAAAAATAAAGTCTTTCCGTAGCTTAGGATTCCTTATGTTTTTCTGCTTTATCTACTCCAGGTCAAAATAGGCAATATACATGAAGTTCATGAGATTTTTCCTTTTCTATCTAACTTTAATAATTTTATTTTTGATATATTGCCATGGATAACTAAATTATCAAAGTATAGAGCTCTTCTTCCACCTGTGCTGACTCTGTAACTTTTCTCACACGTGGCAAATTAATTTTTTAAAAAATTGATTTCATGAGACACAGACTTTAAACGACCACCTGATTCAAGAAAGAGTTTTCAGGTTTTTTTCTTACTCAGACTATTCTTAAAAGTTTCCAAGCATTTTTGCCTTTGAAATCATTTTGAACACTTTTTAATGTAATATGAGAAATGTTTATAAATACAAGATTCTCTCTCAAAAACAAAGTAATAAAATTCAAGAAAATGTGAATAACCAAAGTTACCAAGGTGAAAAATAAGAGAAAACATTCCATAGAAAACAAAACGTCATAGCTGCAATCAATACTTACCATATGTCAAGAATGAAAAGGGGCCAATTACATATCATAATAGTTTGTCTTCATACAAATTATATATCCTGTGGCTCCATAAGATAAAAAGTAGCAAACCCAAACTCACACAGCTAAAAAGTATACATCAGGATGTGCATCTGTATGGATTGCTTTCCTCTACACCAGGCTGCCTTCCTAATAAATGATATATTTTACATTTTATAGTTATGAATTATAGTGGCCATAAAAAAAAGCAACTAATCAATGTATTAATATCCATGGATTCTCAAATGTAACAGCTCTTTTGCCTTGTTGAATCTGGAAATCATTTCTTCATAACAATAAAATGAGAATAGGATATATTTCATCACCATTAAAAAAGCTTGGTAGCTCAATCTTCCGTTTCTTTTTTGAATTTTTACAAATACTTCATTAAAAATGTGATTGTAACAAAAATACTTAAAAACACTCTGCCTTGCAAAAAAAAGGAAGCTCTTTGTTTCTTCCAAAATTTTGATGTCAGATCTAAAATGTTTTGCTTTCCTGCAAAAGCATGCTTTTTCTCAGTTTTCACCTGCTGTGAGAATTATTCCTACATTATAATTAGTTCAGATAAATGAATGGCAAGATTGCTCTTCAGATTTTACTTTTTAAAGCTCATTTACATGATGGTCTATGATGACATGGTTATTAACAGTTTTTGGGCAATTAATTAGGGTAGTTGGTAGAGTTGTTAGCACAAAATGAAACTAAGAGGTTATTTTAGTAAATCCTTCTGCTCAGAAGACATGATAGTAGCCATTAATCCACACTGAATGAATGGTGCTGTTACTCCGCTCACGGTACTTTATTTGGTAGGCACTATGTTATTTGGTAGTTGTTTTTTTTTTTTTAAACTTCAAAGTGTTAAGTTTTGGTATCCTTCAAATTACTGCCATATCCCTCTTCCCTTTCCTCTTCAAGCTATGGAGCACTGAATACGCACGGGCTGCTTTCTATTTCTCAAGAAACTCTTCATCTCATTATAGGCTTCATCGTACAGAAGTACATCATAGTAAAATGTCCAGGGATAGCTTATGAGAACAAAGAAATACCTTCCTGTGGCTTAGGATTTCTCCACTTCCTTATACAATCTCTGCTCCTTTTTCAGATATTCATCTAGGACTTCCCAATATCAGTTCTTATTTCTTTCCTGGGTCCCAGGCTTATAGCTGCTCTTTTGCCTCTTTCCTGTTTGCCCATTTCTGTTCCCCTCTAATCTTAAAAGAACCTCATTATAGGAATGAGATCACTAGGCAATTTAGCCTAACTCCCAACTTATGCTCTCCTGAATGCACACCATGCCTTTCCTAACCTGTTGACTCTTCCTAGATAAAAAGAAGGAAGAATGAAGAATTAAGTAGTTAAAAAAAGGACTAGCTCTCTTCCCCCCAATAACCCCCTTAGCAATCCTGCAGGCAGATCACACAGGCAAGATAATATCTAGAGAGAGAGTCAGCCAGTCTGCATGCCGTGCAGAATGATGCACAACGCAACATCCTGCCTCAACAATTCACCGAAATTTTTCCCGCACTTTCCCTTTAAAAACTCTCATGGCTGAACAGAATCTTCGCAGCTGGTTTCTGTACACGAGCCCATCTTCTCCCCAGCTTGCCACTTGTCTGATGAAAGCATCTTTCCTTTCAACTGACACTTGCCTCTTGAATTATTGGCTTTTGAGAGGCAAGCAGCTGAACCTGAGTTCTGTAACAAGCCCAAAGCTGTTAGGTGGGACCTGAGCTCGTAGTTCTCTGGTTCTGTACAATATCTGAGTTGGAAGCAACACATAGACTTTCAGGCTGAGCCAATAAAAGCCTCTGTTCAGTTTTCTACTCTCTTTCTCTGCCACAGGACAATTGTCCCAAAGTGTCACCAGACTCACAGAGAAATACATTTTTGCCTTAGTGGAAAATAAATTTTGCTGCTTTAAGCCATCAAGATTTCTTAGCATTGCAGTACAATGTCTTTTACCCCACTAATGCACCTTGGAAAGAACTTGAAGTTAGGAGTTCTGAGACTGATGCCTTCTAGGCTGATTTATTCAGGGGCCCCTTAGCCATTTATATTTCTAACACTCACAACACCATGCACGTACCTTTAAAGATTTATTTCAATTCAGAGAAATGGCAACACAACTTTTTCTCGGCTCTATTGAGGAACAGCTGACAAAATTGTAAGATATTTAAAGTATATATGGTGATTATTTGATATACTGGCAACCAATTTTTTTAAGCAACATTTATAGATAGTGAATTTTGAGTAGAGAAAACATATTATTTTAAAAGCTGGCTGAGGTTTGACCTGGCTGCACCAATAGAGCAGGGGATAAATAAAGAATAGCTTTTGTTTGAAAATAAACAACTTCATGGGCCTTTCTGTTAATGAAAGGCAAGTTCTGGCCCCCAAACTCTCTCAAGCAAACACACAGCATTTCGATAGAAGGTGTCTAAATTACTTTGCTTAAAAAGTGATTGGAATTTTGAATATCCCTTCAATAGGACCTTGGAATTGGGGAATGGGGTGGGGTGGGAGGAAGGGCTTTAGTGAATGGCATAGAGATAAGTACTGTGTAGTGAGAAGACTGTAGGTCACGAGAAACTCCAGATAAAGACAAGGGATGAGGAACATTAGAACAGTCACTTCAGCAGGACAGGTTCTGTTTAAGTTGTTGCCTAGTTTGTGCTGGACTGTGATCCCCCTCGGTGGTCCAAAAACTTCAGGAGGACTCTATTTGTATTAAAACACTGGATCTAGCTTTTAAAAGTCTAATACCCATAGAAAGTTTCCATGACTTATGTGACTTCGTTGGCAGTGGACAGTTGTTGTTTGTGCCTGTCCATCTGCCAGTCTCTATTTTCTGAGAGGTGTACAAACTAGAGCACCTCAGATGAGTTTTTTTTTAATTTATTTAATTATTTATTTAATTTATTTGCTGCATTGGGTCTTTGATGCGCACGGGCTTTCTCTAGTTGCTGTGAGCAGAGGCTACTCTTCATTGTGGTGTGCAGGCTCCTCATTGTAGTGGCTTCTCTTGTTGAGAAGCATGGGCTCTAGGTGCATGGGCTTCAATAGTTGTGGCACACAGGCTCAATAGTTGTGGCTCACGGGCTCTAGAGCACAGTCTCAGTAGTTGTGGCGCACGGGCTTAGTTACTCCATGGCATGTGGGATCTTCCCAGAGCAGGGCTTGAATCCGTGTACCCTGCATTGGCAGGCAGATTCTTAACCACTGTGCCAGCTAGGAAGTCCTTAGGTGAGTTTTTAATGGATTATCTATAAAAAATAAGCAAAAAGACACTGACAACTACAGTCACTCTGAACCTCTTAACCTTCCCATTCCACCTCTCTAGAGGCTTATGAATGAATAATTTTTAATTAATTAATTACTCAATCAGTGAGCCTTCCAACAATCAAGTCTGACTAATTTTCCTTCCACTAAACTGAAAGAAAGAAAGAAAGAAAACCCTGTCACCACTATAGGTAAATTAATGCAGCATCAGGAAATATTAAAGACCAAAAAAAGGTGAAAATGGGCTTAAAACAGATTGTCTTTCCTCTGGGAAAATGATTATGATTGAATCCTTCCTTGCTCTCTTAAAGTCTGCAACTCACACTGCTACAGGATCTTAGGTCCATATTAAATCACTAATATTGAAGTACACACCCTCTGTCACATATAGGAGTTAACCTTCCCCGTATCCTTAATTCTCTCCCAAAATCTTTAATAGACTTTTTGACAGAGGCAATACAGGAAAAAGAAAACAGCAAAGAAAAAAACCAGCTTAGAAAGAACACTGAGTGGTTAGAAATGTTTGCCTTGCAGTGCACATACCCAAGTAACATACACTATAGATCAGCCAAACATTTTTAGCCTAAAAGCTTTAGAGCATTTCAAGGTCCCTCCGAGGAAAGCTTTGCTTTGGATAGTTTAGTTGCATCACAGCACCCTGTTGTACTGTAGTTGAGCAGCACCGCATAAACAGCCATTTATCTTTACATGTAAGATGTATTCCAAATATCTTTAATTCACAAATATTCCATGACATTTCATAAAATCAAATATATGTTGAAAATATTGCACATTAATATTTATTTTCAATTGCATAATCTTCAAACATCAACGGTAAATAAAAACAACAATAAGTCTTTGTAAAAGGATAATCTGTACAACATGAGGGCTTTCTTTTACGATGAAATTCTGATTTAGATGTATAGAAAAAAGTATGCCTTATAAAATATCACACCACCTCCTCTCAAACCAGGTCAGTTCATAAAATCCCTCTCTTTACAGGCATTACTATTCAAGTATACACACAGAAACATTTCCATGCATTTATTTTACATGGAAATTATTTTAAATCATGAATTATTGACACAACATACTTGTACTTTATGCAAGATGTCTTCACTAGAGAAAAAAATATTTATGGTTATACTACACAAAAATTGAATTTTTTTTCAAATCCCAGTCATGTTTCACTCTTTTGAATTTCATCACTTTAGTATTTGGCATTTCTGTGGCCTAAAAAGACTAGAATCATTTACGATTTAATGAAGAGCTATTTACCTCCTAAATCTTCTTCCCTTGAGTAATGAAATAATTACCCTCCCATAATCATGGAAACGTGAAACTTGAATCTCAAATTGAGCTGTTGTGAGCAGGGTTAGTGATGCTGCATAGGTGATCACCATGGTAACATTTGGAAATGGAGCTGATGTCAAGCCAAGAGCACAGTATTTCTATTCCCACAAGAGCCCGAACAGGGACTGGAGATGAACTCTTGCATGGTCTTGGGAAAATGACTGAAAGCTAACATTTGCTGGGTCTCCCACTGGAGTATACATATCACCATTTTATATCATTCTCAGAGGAAGATGATTTTAAAATACAACAAAACAACGTATTCTCAATAGTTATTAAAATTGCTTTGTAATGTTATATCTCTACGATGTGCGTGTGTGTGTGTGTGTGTGTGTATGAACTTGCTGTACATTCAAATGAGGCTTAGCCCTAAGGAAGAACATGATGATGCTAGAAAGGGAATTCACCAAAGCTTTATTCACATAACAGAGATAATTAAATAATTAGACAACCTCTATAATATCAGAGCAAGTTAATTCATTTTTAACAGCATGGATTAGGAAGGTAATTCCATAAATCCTAAGGAGAATATGATTTACTTGGAATTGGAAAGAAATAATTAGTGTTGCTCTGGCCCTGGCATGATGTGTGTGTGTGTGTGTGTGTGTGTGTGTGTGTAAAAGACATTCTATTCTAATTTCTTTGTATACAATAAACACTAAATTGGACTGAACAGGGAAAAGACAACCCAACATAAATTAAAAACTAATATAAAATATGTTTATAAAATTTAGCATCATAATTTTCAAGTACATATAGTGACTTAAACTGAGATTACTTATAGTTCTTCCAAGAGAAAGATTTCATACAATGTGTACTAATTACTAATTGTAATTAGTATATTAAATGTTTGTGTGCAACTGAGTGCTGGTAGAGCGCTTTGCAAACAGTTTGTTCACTAAGTAGATGAATACTGTCCTTGTAATCTTGCTTATGTTTTATTTAACAATATTAAACATATATTTTAACAATGTATAATAATTTATGTATTTATAATATAACATGTATGTAAATATATAGCAATTTATAACGAATACAACAAATATTTTCTACCGCCTCTGAATAGGTAAACTTCAGCCCATCTCTCCAATTCATTTCTTCATCTTGTCAATCAATCAATCAATCATTACTGTGCACCTAGCATCAAGTACTAGGCTAAGTGTTGCAGAAATGAACAAAAATAGACACAGTCAGTCTTGGAGTTGAAGGTCTACTGGTGAAGGCAGTAATCAAATATTCACACAAATAAATGTAAAATCACAACTGTAGCAAGTCTTTATCAAAGGAAAGTACATAATGATCCATAAACCACTATGGTAGAGATATGACTCATAGCGAGAGATCAAACTTCCCTAACTGGCAAAAGAAATATATGTGCTATATAAATAAAAATGTGCTGTATTTTATCCTCCATGTTGTGGAGTAAAATTTCTGAACCCTGTGATATTGATATTAATGTACACATATTTTTCACTAGTGAAGTTGAACATTTTCCTATAGGCTTTTTTAAAAATTAATTAATTTATTTATTTATTGGCTGCATTGGGTCTTCGTTGCTGAACATGGGTTTTCTCTAGTTGTGGCAAGCGGGGGCTACTCTTCATTGTGGTGCGTGGGCTCCTCATTGTGGTGTGGCTTTTCTTGTTGCAGAGCGTGGGCTCTAGGCATGCAGGCTTTGGTAGTTGTGGCACTTGGGCTCAATAGTTGTGGCTCATGGGCTTTAGAGCACAGGCTCAATAGTTGCGGCACACAGGCTTAGTTTCTCCGTGGCATGTGGGATATTCCTGGAGCAGGGATCGAACCCATGTCTCCTGCATTGGAAGGTGGAATCTTAACTACTGTGCCACCTAGGAAGTTCCCTATAGGCCTCTTTTAATGAGTTGAACCTCATAAATTATTTTGTTATTTTTCTGATACTGTCCTTTCCCCATTCATCTACTCTGGCCAATACTTTTGTAGACTTAGTAGAAATGCATAAAGATCACGATCCATCAAAATTCCATGCTTGATTATTGCACAGATATTTGTCATTTATCTACAGTTACAGGTTAAATTATGTGCCCTCAAAAAGGTGTGTTGAAGTCCTAACCCCCAGTACCTTAGAATGTGACCTTATTTGGAAATAGGGCCATTGCAGATATAGTTAAGATGAAATCACACTGGTTTACAATATGACAGGTATCCTTATAAAAAGACAGCCATATGAAGACAAAAAACACACAGAGAGAATGTCATGTGACAAGGAAGGTGGGGATTGGAGTCATGCAGATGCAAACCACTAGAAGCTGGGATGAGATGAGGAAGGACCTCCCAGTGCATCTCAAAGGAGCTCAGCCCTCCCAACACCTTGATTTTGGACTTCTCCAGAACTATGAGGCAATACACTTCTGTTGTTTTAAGCCCCCCAGCTTATAGTACTTCATTACAGCCACTCTAAAGAACTAATAGTACCAGGCACTATTCTAGGCACTTATTAGATTGACAGACACTACAAAAAAAGCAACGACATATGAAGTATGGTCCTTGCCTCACAAGAGCTTCCAATAGATATGTATGTGAACTAACTTGAGGATAATTATGAACATATTACTCTTGGATGAATATGTGGTAGAAATTACAAATATTTACATAACAAATTAAAAAAAATATTAAAGATACTTCAACTTAAAAGGAGTAGAGGGACCCTATGGGCAAAACATCTTTAAATCTGTTAATCTAAACAAGATCTCAAATGATGTCCTAAATATAACTTAGTCTCCCTCATGAGAAATGAATAGGATTAAAGCAGAATTTCTGACCACATCTACACCAAGAAAATACCATGTACAATTAAAGGAGTCCATACACACTTAGAGATTTAGTCAATTACAAATCCCCCTGCTTCTAGAGACTGAGGTCAAACACTTTAGGTTGTATGAATAATGGTGTAGTAATTGAATTGCTAATTCCATTTTCACATATTATATTAAAATAATAGACTATAATGGAAATGGTATGGGAGTAGACATAATAAAATGTGGTAATTTATAATGTAAATAAAGGCAGTGAGTGACATACACAGTGGGCCAAATTCTGCTTTTGAATGAACATACAAGGGTCCTGTTAACTTTAGAATCAGCTGTGTTTGCTCATATGAATAAGAGGATTCTCAAAAGGAGTCTTTTTTTCTGAATGAACTGATAGAGATTTGTATATTTTCATCTAAATCAGATGAAATGTATATGAACCAATGAAGCTTACGTTCTAGTAGGAGTATAGACAGTTAATACAGAACTAAATCTGCAAAAAAATATATCATAGTGATGAATGCTTAGCAGAAAATGAAAGCAGGGTGATGATGTAAAGTAATTATGGGGTTACTCTAGATTAGGTAGTGCTGGAAGGCCTCCGTAAGGAGGGAACACTTCAGCTAAGATCTGAAAACTAAGAAGGGACCAGGAATGGAAAGATCAGTTGCAAGAGCATTCTAGGTACAGGAACAGCCAGTGCAAAGGCTCTAACTTGAAATTATGTTGGTGTATTCATCTACTAGGTCTGGTAACAAATTAACACAAATCGCAGCTTAAACAACAGGAATTTATTTGCCTACAGTTCTGGAGGCTGGAAGTCCAAGATAAGGTTTCAGTAGGATTGGTTCTTTCTGAGGATTGTGAGAGAGAATCCCTGCCTGTCTCCAAATCTGGTGGTTTTCTAGCAATATTTGGCATTTCTAGGATTTTGGAAATATCACTGTGATCTCTGCCTTCATCTTCATGGGGCATGTGTACATGTCTGGGTCAAAATCCCCCGTCTTTATAAGGACACCAGTCATAATTGATTAGGGGCCCACACTACTCCAGATCACTTTATCTTAGCCAAACTAACTACATTTGCAATGACCTTGTTTCTAAATAAGGTCACATTCTAAGGTGCTAGAGGTTAGGACTTCAACATGTAAACTTCAAGGGGACACAACTCGATTCGGAACAGAGTGTTTGAGGAATGTCAAGAAGGCCAGAGAGACAAGGGTGATGTGGATGAGTCTTCTCATCTGGTGATTTCATGCTTACTGAACCAGTTATGATGTTTCAAATACTGATGCCAAAAATATAGATTTCAAATTGGTTTAAGCAATAAGACATTTAATTGACTTGTATATCTGGAAGTATAGAGGTCAGATGCAATTCTAATTAAGTTTCCTCAGGATTCTAAATGTTAATCTTTCCTAGGTGTATTATTTTTATCCCCAGGCTAAGATAAGAGCATAAATGGCTTTAACAGAAAGAAAGGACTTACGTCCACCTATGACAACATGTAGATGGAGAGAGAAAATTAGCTCTTGAAGACCACCCTGAATAATGCAGAAAACCTCTCTCCTCCAATTTCAGTGGTTCCAAATGCATCTCATAGTCATTGCGGAATCAATCATAGGCAAAGAAGATAGATTAACATAGCCATGTGCATACCTGTAGCTGGAAGTGCCAGGCATGGAGATTCATAGATGAAGAATGGAGATATGATTACAGAAGAAGAAGGAAACTTGATGCCAAATAGACAACCAACAGTATCCATTACATTCACCAAGCAAAATTTTGGTCTTACAAACATGAGGACCAGTTTCTGGATGCACAGGAATCTCCTAGATTTATGACATCTTGTGAGTACTAACCTGACACCTTCATATTTAATGCCTTCTTTACATGATCAATTTCAGTTTCCAACTTGAATGTTTCTAAGAACTACTATCAAATAAACAGGTACTAGGAATACAGAGATGAACCAGACACAGTCCCTGAATTTGAGGAACTCACAATTTAGTATGGGAGGCTGGCACATAAACAGATAAATATAATATGGTGCATTGAGTCCATAGAGGGATGTATACAGTATATGATGAAAGCCAAAGAAATGGTCATTGACATAATATGGGAATTAAGGTAATACTTCTTTGAGGAGATGACATCATAGCTATGTCTAAAAAAATAATTAAAATTAAAACAGGCAATGTACGGATAACCTGGAAGAAGTGGATAAATTCTTAGAAAAGTACAATCTTACAAGACTGAACCAGGAAGAAACAGAAAATATGAACAGACCAATCACAAGTATGGAAATTGAGACTGTGAATCAAAATCTCCCAACAAACAAAAGCCCAGGGCCAGATGGCTTCACAGGTGAATTCTATCAAACATTTTGAGAAGAGCTAACACCTATCCTTCTCAAACTCTTCCAAAATATAGCAGAAGCAGGAACACTCCCAAATTCATTCTAAGAGGGCACCATCACCCTGATACCAAAACCAGGCAAAGAAGTCACAAAAAAAGAAAATTACAGGCCAATATCAATGATGAATATAGATGCAAAAATCCTCAACAAAATACTAGCTAACAGAATCCAACAGCACTTTAAAAAGATTATATACCATGATCAAGTGGGGTTTATCTCTGGGATGCAAGGATTCTTCAAAATACAAAAATCAATCAATGTGATACATCATATCAACAAATTGAAGGCTAAAAACCATATGATCATCTCAATAGATGCAGAAAAAGCTTTTGACAAAATTCAACATCCATTTATGATAAAAACTCTCCAGAAAATGGGCATAGAACATAATAAAAGCCAACACAATAAAAGTCATATATGAGAAACCAAAAGCCAACATCATTCTAAATGGGGAAAAACTGAAAGAATTCCCTCTAAGAACAGGAATAAGACAAGGGTGTCCACTCTCACCATTATTATTCAACATAGTTTTGGAAGTGTTAGCCACAGCAATCAGAGAAGAAAAAGAAATCAAAGGAATCCAAATTGGAAAAGAAGAAGTAAAATTGTCACTCTTTGCAGATGACATGATATTATACATAGAAAACCCTAAAGATTCTACCAGAAAACTGCTAGCACTGGTGAGTTTAGTAAAGTAGCAGGATACAAAATTAATGTGCAGAAATCTCTTGCATTCCTATACACTAACAATGAAAGAGCTGAAACAGAAATTAAGGAAACTCTCCCCTTTACCATTGCAACCAAAAGAATAAAACACCCAGAAATAAACCTGCCTAAGAAGGCAAGAGACCTGCATGCAGAAAACTATAAGACACTGATGAAAGAAATTAAAGACGATACAAACAGATGGAGAGACATACCATGTTCTTGGACTGGAAGAATCAAGATTGTGAAAATGACTATTCTACCCAAAGCAATTTACAGATTCAATGCAATCCCTATAAAATTACCAATGGCATTTTTCACAGAACTAGAATAAGAAATCTTACGATTTGTATGGAAACGCAAAAGACCCCGAATAGCCAAAGCAATCTTGAGAAGGAAAGGTGGAGATGGTGGAATTAAACTTCCTGACTTCAAACTATACTACAAGGCCATAGTGATCAAGACAGTATGGTACTGGCACAGAAATAAAAAGGAAGATGAGTGGAACAGAATAGAGAAATCAGAGGTAAACCCAAGCACATATGCGGACCTTATCTTTGACAAAGGAGGCATGAATATACAATGGAAAAAAGACAGCCTCTTCAATAAGCGGTGCTGGGAAAATTGGACAGCAACAAGTAAAAGAATGAAGTTAGAACACTTCCTAACACCATACACAAAAATAAACTCCAAATGGATTAAAGACCTACATGTAAGGCCAGACACTATAAAACTCCTAGAGGAAAACACAGGAAGAACACTCTATGACATACATCAAAGCAAGATCCTTTTTGACCCACCTCCTAGAATCATGGAAATAAAATCAAGAATAAACAAATGGGACCTAGTGAAACTTAAAAGCTTTTGCACAGTGAAAGAAACCACAAACAAGATGACAAGAAGACAACCTTCAGAATGGGAGAAAATACTTGCCAATGAAGCAACAGACAAAGGATTAATCTTCAAAATATACAAGCAGCTCATGCAGCTTAATACCAAAAAAGCAAATAACCCAATCCACAAATGGGCAGAAGACCTCAATAGACATTTCTCCAAAGAAGACATACAGATGGCCAACAAACACATGAAAAGATGCTCAACATCACTCATCATCAGAGAAATGCAAGTCAAAGCCACAATGAGGTATCACCTCACACCGCTCCAAATGGCCATCAGCAAAACATCTAGAAACAATCAGTGTTGGAGAGGGTGTGGAGAAAAGGGAACTCTCCTGCACTGTTGGTGGGAATGTAAGTTGGTACAGCCACTATGGAAAACAGTTTGGAAGTTCCTTAAAAAACTACAAATAGAACTGCCATATGCTCCAGTAATCCCACTCCTGGGCATATACCCAGAGAAAACCATAATCCAAAAGGAAACATGTACCATAATATTCATTGCAGCACTATTTACAATAGCCAGGACATGGAAGCAACCTAAATGCCCATCAACAGATGAATGGATAAAGAAGATGTGGCACATATATACAATGGAATATTCCTCAGCCATAAAAAGGAATGAAATGGAGCTATATGTGATGAGATGGACAGACCTAGAGTTTGTCATAGAGAGTGAAGTAAGCCAGAAAGAGAAAAACAAATACTGTATACTAACTCATATATACCGAATCTAAAAAAAAAAAAAAAAAAAAAAAATGGTACTAGTGAACCCAGTGACAGGGCAAGAATAAGCATGCAGATGCAGAGAATGGACTGGAGGACATGGAGTTGGGGGGGCGGAGTGGTGAAGGGGAAGCTGGGATGAAGTGAGAGAGTTGTATAGACATATATATACTACTAATTGTAGAATAGATAGCTAGTGGGAAGTTGCTGTATAACAAAGGGAGATCAACTCGATGATGGGTGATGCCTTAGAGGACCAGGACAGGTAGGGTGGGAGGCAGTCGCTGGAGGGAGGGGATATGGGGATATATGTATATATATAGCTTATTCACTTTTGTGTACCTCAAAAGCTGGTACAAATGTGTAAATAATTATATTCCAATAAAGAGCTTAAAAAAAAAAGGCAATGTACCAATGTGGCAATGTAAATTGGTACAGCTACTATGGAGAACAGTATGGAGGTCCTTAAAAAGCCAATAATAGAGCTACCATATGATCTAGCAACCCCTACTCCTGAGCATATATCTGGAAAAACCATAATTCAAAAAGATAAATGCACCCCAATGTTCATTTCAGCACTATTTACAATAGCCAAGACATGAAAGCAAACCTAAATATCCATCGATAGATGTGGTACATAAATACAATGGAATATTACTCAGCCATAAAAAAAGAATGAAATAATGCCATTTGCAGCAACATGGATGGCCCTAGAGGTTATCATACTAAATGAAGTAAGTTGGGAAGAGAATGACAAATACCATATATCACTTCTATGTGGAATCTAAAAAAATGATGCAAACTAACTTATTTACAAAACAGAAACACACTTACAGACTTAGAAAACAAAATTATGGTTACCAAAGGGGAAAGGTGAGGGAGAGGGATAAATTAGGAGGTTGGGATTAACAGATACACACTACTATATATAAAATAATCAACAAGGACCTACTGTATAGCACAGAGAACTCTACTCAATACTCTGTAATAATTATATGTGAAAAGAATTTGAAAAGGAATGAATATATGTATATAAATGAGTCACTTTGTTGTACACCTGAAACTAATACGACATTGTAAATCAACTATACTCCAATATAAAATAAAAATTAAAAAGGAAAAACAGGCAAAGAAGGTGGGAGTGGGACTGGAGAAGGGGACATCAAACTGAGGGAAGAACAGGAGCTGTTCACTGGTGACTTGAAAATAATTTTGAATTAATAAAGAGAAAATTCTATAGCAAATAGAGAAAGTAAGAAGTTGCAGGTGAGACTTGAGAAGAAAATATTGGCAGGGAGAGTTGTATAGCTTATATACCAAGTTAAGAGGGCTGAGCTTGGAGAGCCATTTAGGTATTAGACTGGGGAACAATGTTCAGGATTATGGAGGAGTGAGAAGTAGAGACAAAAAGCTCTAGTAGGAATATAAAAAAGTGGGCAGATTAAAGAAAAAAATTAAATAAAAAAATATAGAAATCAATTGGCCAGAGACAGGGCAGGTAGGAATCCAGGATTCTTCCCATTGTAGGGGAGGCAAAACTTTTCTTCTGCTCTCTTATGTTGTGTTCCTGGGGCCTGCAAATTAACTGACAAAAGACAGATCAATAGGAGAAAAGGCATGTACATTTTATTTTTAATTTTGTGTGTATGGAGGTGTTCCACAGAAAAGAAGTAAAAAACTCAAAGATGCAGTTGGACCCCAGGGTCTTATATACTATTTTAACAAAGGGCAATAAATTGTGAAGTGACTAGACAGAGGAAAGGGGGGATGGTTGTGGGCAAATTGTGGGGAGTAAATTGTGGGAAGGTGACCAGGAAATGTATGGTAGATAAAGATTGTTTTATAAGGTTTGTTATGCAAACTCATCTTTCTCAGGTGATGAGAGTTGACTCCAATGATTAAGAGTCTAAGGTTATGAGTTATTCTCTTCCTCCTGGAATGAGGGGGAGGCCACCTTTACAAATGGAAATTTACTTTACAATAGGGAAATTTATTCCACAGAACTCTTTCTGTGTCTGCTGTTCTGTTTCTCAATTGCGTTCAGCTCAAAATAATCCTATGCTAATGTGACATATTATGGGGTGGCATATTCTGAGCTCCTTCATTAGGCTCCTGTCTGTGTCCTTAATAGATGGTGCTGTCACCAAAAAAAGAAGGGGACCTGGGGTGAGGAGCCAAAGTTAGGTGGGAGATGATAAACTCATTTTGGGTCATGTTTGTCAAATGTGTCTGTTGGATCGTCATTGGGGATGTACTGAGGAGAGAAAAATGAGTCTGAGCTCAAGGGATAGATCTGAATTAGAGACATAGATTGGGAAGGACGTGTTTTTAGGTAGCGATTAAAATCATGATACGGTTATGATCACAAAGGGAGTTTTATTCCCAGTGACATAAAAACAGCAGTGAGGTAAATAAGTAAGTAAATAAACAAACCTAGGGGAAAAAAATTTAAAAGAAAGATGAAACCATTAAAGAGTCAGAAAAACAAGACTATTTTAATGATAATACCCGAACTTAAAAAAAAAAAAGAAAAACTTACAATATATTTCAGATGGTTCTAAGCATTTTAAAGATATTAACCCACTTAATACAACAACTCTATGTGGTAGCAGTTGCCATATTATCATCATCCCCATTTTGCAGATGAGGAGAATAAGGCAGTACAGGTAGTAAGTAGAAGAGCCATGATGCAAATCCAGGCAGTTTTGTCTCAAAGTCTATCCTCTTAACTACCATTAACAGACAGCTTATCTGATGATTAACAAAACAGGAAGCACAAATTTCTAATGAAATTCTGGAAAAGTTTGTCCTCACTAGCAATCAAACAAGTGTATGAAGAAATAAGACACTTTCTAATTTTAATATTTGGCATAGTTATTCTATAATAATAATGTCTAGCCTTTGAAAGACTTCCTTGAAAAATGAATTATCACACTCTATTCTTGGGAAATTATTTCATGTAATAACTCACTTCTGGTAATATATATAGCTTGGAAATATCTGGAATACAAGAATGCTCACTGAAATATTATTCAAGGTAGACAAAATGAAAACAATCTAAATTTCCAACAATGGGTGAATTAGTAAGTAAATCTTCTTACATGAAATATAATACAATTATTAAAATCTGGAATATGCAATGCTTTTAGTAACAGAGGAATTGCTTATGTGATGATAAGCTGAAAAAGCAGACTATGAAATCATATATTTATTAAGGTTTAAGTAACGAAAAATATACAAAGAAGAAAGACAGGAAGGATGTCAAAACATTAACAGGTCTACTTCTACATGGTAAGATCAGGGATGACTTTTTAAAAACCTTTGACTCTATTGTTATTTCTCCATAAATACAGAGATTCTTTGGTTTCTTCTCTAGTATAAAGCACTAGGATTCTAGAAAGTATTAGCACTTTCCTCTCTAATGGAGCAGAATGGAGGAGAGCTGGCCTTGGGGGTTCCCCTGTGACCTTGGGCCAGTAACTTGACTGAGTCCTAGACTGATCAGATCAGTAAAATGCAAGCCCAGAGTGGGCCCCTCTCTCCCCAACTTGGTGGTCTGCTTCACAGAAGGGAGATATAGAGATGTCTCAACCCCAAAGTCTCAGCCTCAGACAACGCACAGTTCAAGGCTCCATCATTGGTAGAAGCAGTCCCTGTTCCTCTGAATCTCATTCCTTATGCCACATGTTCCCAGGAATAAGGTAATTAATTAATTAATTAATTAATGCTTTGCAAAGGAGGGAATGCAAAGGGGTCAAGGGTATTAGGAAGTCATCGATTCCCCACAACTGTCCTCTAGGTTGAGGACTGTGATGTTTGATGGAACTGACCATCAGGAGCACCTTTCGCCTGGGAAAGGGGTTCTTGGTACACTCTGCCCTCAGTGGAGCTGCTGAGATTTTTCTCTACTCTAAGCCTAAACCATCTGCCTAATTTCACCAGTCATTAACCTGTTCTCTATTAAGAACCCTTTGGAACTTCTTTCCTTTAGAGAAGCACTTTCTCTTCTAGGGTAGAGCTCTGGTCACTTCCCAGCCGTGGGTTACTCTCAGTTAGATCCCACAACAATCTCATGACTTAGCTCTGACAGAACCACAGCATTGCCTGCCGGGGCCCATCACTGAAGGCCTAGCCAACAGTCAGGCCTGGAACACACCTTGCACCCCAGACACTGAAGGAATTCCGAGCCCAGCTCACTACTGCCCCCTAGCCACTCTTGCTTTCCTGGATACTACACACTTAAGGCCTCTGGCTAGCCAGGGGCTTCTCTATTCTGGGATTTAAGGGCAAAGTTCATCCTGGGCACAGAGGAACTAGCGCCAAAAAACGTACTGGAGTTAAACAAGGGAAGAATGGAGCTGTCTAACACAATGTCTAAATCAGCGTAGTCCATCTTATTTGAACTCTGGGGAGAGGGGATGTGGCAGAAGGGTGGGGGAGGCTCTAGCTATGGTCTGAGGACGTTGTCAGAGGCACACTCACTCACTCGAGTCTCCCCAGGCAGGGGCGGCTCGTGGTCACATGACTAAGGTCCACACATGTCTCTAGCCTCCAGGAACCCTGGCTCCTATGGAGGGCTTAGAATCCTTGAAGAAGCACCAGAGCAGAGGCTGTCTCCCCAGTGATGGCAGCTGTGCCTTTCCTTCAGTTCTGAGAGTAACCCAACAGGCCAACACAATGCCAACCTCATGCTGGTTCCTGAAGCCTTTGCCTTGAAAAGCCAGGTTATCTTCCTGTGCAGGAAGGAGACCTTGTCATCCTCCTCAGTCACATCTCATTTTCTTGGTATTCACCTACACACAGGCATACCTCCGAGATACAGTGGGTTTGATTTCAGACCATCACAATATGGCAAATATTGCATTAAAACAAGCCATAAATTTTTTGGTTTTCCAGTGCATATGAAAGTCATGTTTACACTATGCAGTGGTCTGTTAAGTATGCTATAGCACTATGTCTAAAAGACCCCCATGCACACACCTTAATTTAAAAATACTTTATTTCCAAAAATATGTTAAGCATCATCCGAGCCTTCAGGGAGTCGTAATCTTTTAGTTGGTGAGGGTCTTGCCTTGATGTTGATGGCTGCCGACTGATCAGGGTAGTGGTTGCTGATGTCTGCGGTGGCTGCAGCAATTTGCTAAAATAAGACAATTCTCCTTTTCACTAATGATTTCTCCGTAGCATCCAATGCGGTTTGGTAGCATTTTGCCCATAGTAGAACTTCTTTCAAAATTGGAGTCAGTCCTCTCAAACTCTTCCACAGCTTTATCAACTAAGTTTATGTAATATTCTAAATACTTTCTTGTCATTTCAGCAGTCTTCACAGCATCTTCACCAGAAGTAGATTCCACCTAAAGAAGCCACTTTCTTTGCTCACCTGTAAGTAGCAACTCCTAATCTGTGAAAGTTCTATCATGAGATTGCAGCAATTCAGTAACATCTTCAGGCTCCACTTCTAGTATTCTTGCTATTCCCACCACATCTGCAATTACCTCCTCCACTGAAGTCTTAATCCCTCAAAATCATCCACAAAATTTGGAGTCAACTTCTTCCAAACTCCTGTTAATGTTGATATTTTATGCTCTTCTCATCAAAAATGTCTTTAATGGCATCTACAATTGTGAGTCCTTTCCAGGATATTTTCAGTTGATTTTGCCAGATCTATCAGAAGAAGCATCATCAATGGCAGCTATAGCCTTATGAAATATATTTCTTAAATAATAAGGCTTACAAGGCAAAACCTTGCCACAAACCTTCAATTTATTAAAAAACTCAATACAGCAAAGTGCAATAAAACAAAGTATGCCTGATACATGTGTTAATTTTATAGTAGATCATTAGACTATATTTCCTCAATAGAATATAAACTCCCCCAGAAGAATACAACCTCTCTTGTTTTAATCTTAACTATATGAGGACACAGATTTTATTTTATTTACTGTTAATGATCACTCAAGAAAGCAGGCTTGCTTAACAACAAAACCAAGTAGGCTTGCCTCGCAACAAAACCATGCAATGGAAGCATGTGAGAGGCCCCCAAACAATAAAACAATGGTAGAACAAGACCTACATCCTGCCTTTGAAATCAGCAAGATAATGATTCTTAAGAAGGGGCTTTGTCTTCACATTTTAAGAGCAGAAATATAGGGGAATGGTGACATTATACTGAAACCTGAGATGATATACCATATTTTAGGGTATGTTATCTCCTTTTTGCTCATTTCGATAGTACCATGACAGTCCCGGTTGGGCCAAATAGGGTCAAAAAACTTCTTTGCCCAACGTGTAGGAGGAGTTGATGGAAGACTCAAAGAATAAGGAAAAAGGTGGTCTTCCCCTCCCCACCTTCTCCTTTGATTATAAAAATGTAACCCATAAAGTGCTCATGGTGACACTCCCTTTCCTACCAGCTTGTATCTCTCACGAGCATCCTATACTATTAAATCCACTTCTTACCTCTAACTTTGCTTCTTGCTAAATTCTTTCTGTGCCAAGACAAAAGAACCTGAGCTTCAGTAAGTTCTTAGACCAGGTGTGCGGCTTCAATCAGAAGACTGTGGGTTAGAGTCCCCTCCTAAACTAGAGATTGTGGGTTCAAGTTCCAACTGAAGCGTGGCTGGCTTGGAATCCCATCCAAGGATTGTGGTTTTAGAGCTTCAGGACCAAGTTAACACAGGGCCTGTATCCCCACTAGGAGAGTCAGAAGTACCTTGTGGCATCGTAAACCGTCATCTGGTAGAACATCTGGTGCTGATTGCAGCCGAGAGAAATATACAGATGTGGTGGCCAGCAACGCACACGGCAGTTGCTTCAATTATTTAACCACATATGGATAGAGTGCCTCGTGCTGGTTTTCAAATGCATTACTTGAACACCTATGTGCAAATAAAGAGGGTAGCCTTGTGCATGCTGCGATAACCACTGAAGCCTATCACTCTTAGTCACAGAGGAAAAGATATTATCATGTGTTATACTCATCTGATTAGTAGTACATGTCAATTACACTGGTGTTTTGCCTGAAAGTCAGGATGAAATTTTATGCTTGCTGTGGAGTGGCAGACAGATTTTCCCTTGGGTGACCACAGGAAACGTGCCAAGAAGTGCATTTTGATTAGTGTGCTGTATTCATGGACTTGCTTTCCAAGGCTTTCATTTCTTTTAAGAGAGCAGGCATACGGAAACCTTGCAAAAACCAAGATTTTGTAGAAGGTTCATTTGCTGATTCCATGGAGGGTGATGGCAGGCATTGGAATAGGTGAAATCACACTTGAATTTTGTATAATATTAAAAATATCTTAGATAAGTGTGTTTTTGCACTACCAGTATTATTATGTTTGGCAATTTTTATGTTCAAAGACTTCATTTCCAGTTTAGCCTTTAATTTAGGACAAAGACAAGGATGTTCAATCTAAAGTGATTGAGAGAGGAAACAAAGAATTGAATACAATTAATGACATATAAACTAATGACTGCAAGCTTACATAAAACAATGCTCAATCCTTTGCCAAAAGTGAGTTTTCTTTAGCTCTATCTAAAATGATAGTGACCCAGATCCTAATACATAGGTTTGAAACGTGTCCATTCATTCAACATTTATTAAACGGTCATTACATGCAAGATACTGGATTCAAAGATGAAGAAAACAGCACTCTAAAAGAGCCACCGGGGACTTCCCTGGTGGTGCAATGGTTAAGACTCCACGCTCCCAATGCAGGGGGCCTGGATTCGATCCCTGGTCAGGGAACTAGAGTCCACATGCTTGCCATAACTTAGATTTCACATGCCACAACTAAGGAGACTGTAGCCGCAAATAAGACCTGGCACAACCAAATAAATAAATAAAAATTAAAAACAAATTAAAAAGAAAGTAAAAGAGCACACTATTCTGTGGGAAGTAGGGAGAAAATGCTTCTACCTAGAAAACTACAGTAAAAGCCCAGTTATCCCATAAAATCTAGCCCTGTGTTTGTTTATTTGAAAATCAGTGAAATAAATCTTAAATATTTTACTTCAATTAAAAGTTACAAATATACCTTTATTCACCAATCCTTTGATTTAGAACCATGGTCTTTCCTCTGAGTATAATTTTGGTGATCAGGCTATTTTCTTCAACAACTTTAACACACATTTAAAGTAAGTACTTGAAAATGCTTGTAAAGAAATCTGAACACAGAATCCTTTTAGATTTTTGTAATCCCCATACCCTCCCATCAACAAACAATCTTCTCTTAAACATATCTTATTCCAAAGAAAAATTCATATTTATGAAGTCTTTCCTGGGTATTCTGATTAGTTTTCATAGAAACAAGTGTTTTGATGTGTATTTTTAATTTCTTTAATGTTTAATTATATTTTGTAATTATTAAAAAAAAGCACAACAGACATACACACATTTGGAAACTAACACATATGACTCACACACTCAATTAGTAGGGGCAGAAACGCCGGTGCTGCTTGACAGCAACCTATTAGAACACAGAGGTATTGGTTAATCTGTTTTATAGAAGGAATGGAGAGCATGGGCTCAGGCTGCCAATTTGCTAAGTTATTTTCCAAGAAAACCAAGCACCAGATAGGAGAGAATAATGTTTCTTTTCATCTTCATCCATAAGTAGGCATAATTTTTATATTGGTAAACGCTAGGGATAACTTTTAAATCTCTCCAGTCTTTCTAAAAAGACTCTAGAATCAAAATCAATACCGAAAAAAATGTGTACCAAGCCATAGTGCTAATGGCTTTGCCAAACAGCTACAAGATATAATGTTGTACCTTCAAAACAATGCAAATATCAGATTTTCAGAGATGCTGCCCATCCAAAAACAAGACACAAATTACAAGGTAATTTTATACTGGTAGAATGATATACTTTTTAAGAGAACAAAACATGGTTGACCCTCAAACGACATTGGAGTTAAGGGCACTAACCCTCTGAGCAGTCAAACATCCAGATATAACTTATAGTTGGCCTTCCATGTGCAGTTCCTCCACATCTGCAGATCTGCATGTATGGATTCAGTCAACCATGGAGTGTGTAGTACTGTAGTATTTAGTATTGAAAAACAATCTGCTTACAAGTGGACCCTTGCCATTCAAACACATGTTTTTCAAAAGTTAATTGTATAATATATCTGCTAAATTATTATATTATTATATTAGAATCACAGAAAGAAATTTGGTGACCCACTGAATAATGCAGCATTTATTTATTAAAATGTGAATCTTCTTCTTTGGACTGGGAGCTTAAGAGCAAGATTCTGTTTCCTTCCTCTTTATATCTCTAGCACATAGACACTATGGTGCACAAAGGAGACCCTCCAATAAAATGTCAAGATGAATGTACTAAAGAGCATGACTAGGACATCAGAGTAAAGTTGTTTTTCATGCATTCAACATGCCATTACCTTACCCTTGTTTATAAAGATCACAAAAGACATTTGTCACACAGACATAAACAGTTTACTGTCTTGATAAAATGCCTTGGAAGAAGTTAAACAGGGATGAATCAACAGCAGGGTGCTGTTTATGACACTTATAGTGTTTGGTGCTTATCTGACCAAGATAGGTTTTTTCACATGTAAATAATCATCTGTTGGAGTCTCATTGATAAGATGCTTTGCTGTACCTTTTAAAACAAAGAGGGCATTGTTTTTTGGTTTATCCATAAGTTATGACCTTCGCTTTTTGTACAGTATTATGGCGACCTGTTACTCAATTTTCTAATTTTTCCTCACTCCTGGTCTGCTTTCTTTCATTCACATAGATGAGATAATCAGTGTGCTTTGTATAAAATTCTGGTGGTTCATTTTGTTCCAGAAGTGGCCTGTCTTCTGGGACTTCATTCAAGATCTCTCAGGTTGTGGGAATGGGAGTAAATTCATTGCATTATTCTACCTTAGAGAACTATGGTTTGATAGAGGAGAAATTTCAGATGCCATTTCTGGCTTGGTGTCCCAGTGAGAGTTTATCTTAACAGGGATCACTGCACAAGCCTCCTGGTTACCCAATTAAGCAAATGTGGTCATCTAGTAGGAACTAATTTGTTTCCTATACCAATTTCAATATCCATAAACATTTTCAGCTTCAGCTCAGCTGTTCATGTTCTCTTCACGGAGTTACATGTTAGATAACAGACTTGCTAGATGTGTAATAACTTTTAATTGATATGCCCTGTTTTGTCATTCAAAGACCAGTCAGGAAAAGAGAAACCACTCTACATCTTATTTTGATAAGTACTTTAACATGAAGGATTATTAATATAGGCTGATGCAGCAGAAAGTCACCAGTCCTAGGGCTGGAGGGCAACGGGAAGAAATGGTGTTGCCAGAATGCAGAGGCTGGCTAACAGAGGTCTGCTGGGCCTGGGAGTGGGAGGGCCTGTCTGCCAGGAGATAGAACTTGGGAGGTAGATGCTTCCCAACAGTATCTAGAGGCACAGAGAGAACTGAGCCATTGCAGGAACACCAAAGGAAGCAGAAAGAGGTGGGGAAATATCTTGACCTTGCACATTCCTATGGCCAAGACTATCTTGTAAGTCTTGGAGCCTCAGAAGAGGCCTCGCAAGTATATTTCAATGCGATAAAGAAAAGAAAAAAAGGCAGGTAGTGAATCTTAAGTATAAATAAACCTATGACTGACACACTTGCATTTTAGTGGTTTCCAAATAAGGTGCAGAACCAAAGTGTATAAAAGTTGATCCACTGGGTTTCAGGAAGTAAATACGAGACCTTTGATTATTCATGTTTATTTAGGAGAAGAAAGAAATTAAACATTGTTATTAGTATTACTTAATATTTGAATTGACCCTGTCGCTGTCACTCAGTTTCTATGTCAGATGGCCATGTGTCTTTTACATAATGCAATAAATGAGTGTGAGGAAAACAGAGCACTTGAAGAAGGTTGACGTGGGGTAGGAGGGCTTACTCATTTGTCTGCTGTTAGCACACTGCATCATTCTGCAGTGTGTTTCGCCTGAATATGTGGACCTAGTTGTAGGACCTAATTTTGACTACGCTTACCCACACATAGTGGACACTGAATTAAAGAGTTGACAGTAATACTAATCATGAAAGCACAGACAAATGGTAGGAAATGGCAGCCCTTCACTGGCCATTTTACAATCAGACAATAAGAAACCAGCATCAAAGTTCAAAATTATATAAAAGGTTATTTGAAAAATGGATTTGCTTCAATTACTTATAAAAATGAACTTTGCCCTAAGTACATATGGTACGTTGCAAATTAGCAAATAATGATATTGCAGACAGAAAATCATAACCCTTGTATATTTGTTTTATAAAAATTCTCATCTCTATACTATAGTATTCCTTTTTTTTTGTTAGAATTTTGTTTCTGATAGTCATATATATGCTTTAGTACTTGCTACTAAGTCTTTGTTGGAATGAGAGATTGTGAGCCTATGTTTAATAGTGATTGCAAAAAGGGATTTTTTTTCTTGTGATAAAGTTTTACTCAGAAATTTCATTTTTAAAGAGTACTACAATTTAACAGCTTTTATGATGAAACTGAAGCCTGAGATTTACTTCAAGATATTTGATTCAAAAGAAAATTCGTATTTCAGGACAACTTAGAATAAAAATTTGTTACTAAATAAATGAATAGGTAAATAAATAAAATCCAGATCTGCTTTTCTAACAGGGACTCAGTTTTCACATTTACACTTGTATTCTGCCTTATATTCCACCAGATCTTTCCCCATGTTCATTTAAATGCTGTTTGAGGCTATTTATAAGATTTTGCGTATACATGTAACATGAACTCCAAAGTTTAATGTCATTTCTTGTGAATTGTACCTTTTAACTTCAAGCCCAATTAATTTGCCATGTAAAACTTCATTGGTTCTTGGGTCAATGTCAAAAATCGTCAGGAGTCTGAGATTTTTATTCTACTTGCAACCTAAAAAGTTGGTCTGCCAAAGTTTCATGGATGCCGGCAGTAGATTTGAGACTCCTGGTTCAGAAAGTAAGGACTTTATTACTTAAGGTACAGCAGGTAGGGCAGCATGAGCTTCATGTTTGAATCAGTTCCTTCTCTTTCCCCAAGTCCCACGTGGGCGATGCTGAGCAGCCCTGGGAGAGGCTACATATTCAGTGGGTTTGTATCACAGCTGAGGAACCCCAGTCTTTTATAGTGGACTGTAGGCAAAACTACCCAATCTTTGGCCTGGAGATAGACATTATCTTTATTATACTGGACAACAACAAACTTGCCTCTGCTCCAGAAACACTATCTCTGTCTTCCAAGGTGATTCACTATACAAATATCCTTCAAAAGATGATTCAGAATAAAAGACAGCCGTGCCTCTGCTCATACAATGTCTGAAACATAGGAGACCTACAGAGAATTGTCTTCCTAACACTCAGTAACTCAGACGTATATTTGTGGGATGGAGACAGTGAGGGCAAAAGGATTATTAGATTCATTCTGTGTGTCTGATTTTGTTCAAAGGATTCTGAAAATTCAACTCCTTAAATTAAGTATATATTATCAATAATATTTAGTGATAGTAGTACATGTACCTAATTTAAAAATGAATGCACATATATAGGTTAGGGATGTATTACCCTGCAAAAAAAAAAAAAAAAGGTTTTACTAATAGAAGTTTAAGATTAATGAAAGTTTGAAGATATCTATTATTTTAACCAACTTTCAGGTTGAAAAACAATTCAGAATAAAATGGCTGAGGTCCCTGTCAATGAGAAGGACAGTAAAACATGGGACCTGGGCTTTGGAATTAAGTAGATCTGGGTTCCATTCCCAGTCCTCCTCTGTAACAAACACAGGCAAACTAATTTCTCTATGCCTCAGTTACCTTAACTTCTGAAAAACTATAATTTTTTTTTTAATGAAGGGCATATACTACTGCTGTTAAAACAAGGTAGAAAATTAGTATTTTTAAACATACAACAAAATTGCAATTGTAGACAAAATAAAATTATTAGAAAAAGATTAATTGCAGTTTATATAATACTTGTTTAATTAAAAGAAAAAGAATACTGGTCATATACTCTATTATGTCTGTGATTTCTAAAAGTAGCAAAATGAAATTCTAAAAGGGGCACAGGGAAATATAAACTTCCTAGAATATAGGGAAGATCTTTTAAAACTTTAAACATAAAAGATTCTGGATGTTTTAGTTGAAGCCATATTTCATGGTTAAATGTATCAGTGTAACCCCAAATTTTTAATAAATATTTAATTAAGTTCCAGGTTACAAAAATATAATTTGTAAAGGACTGAGCAGAAACCACTGTTTCCACTTTCACTGCAGAAAAGCTTTTATGAGAAAGACTGATGAATTGTTTCCTTTTGCCTTATCTTTCCCTCTCTCCTCTCCAAACACTGGAATTTACATGGCACTCTTTTTCTCATTCTTAATTTCTAGTTCCTGATTGTCAGTCTCATATGCCCAATGCTTGTGACATCACAAATCTCTTCCCATGGAGATAGCACTTGTGATGTCTTAATTAAATGCACTGCCAGGTTGGAACATTTCAAGAATAAATAATCATTCTAGGCACCAATCTAAATACAAATGAAAATAAAATATATGGTGCATAAATGAATAAATTATAGACAAAAATGAGAGATAACATGTAAAGGACAGATAATACCATCACTTTTCTGATGACTAGTGTTCTTGCAACCATATTTATAATAGCATTTCATATGAACAAGTTTAAATGCATTACCTATTACTGTGTACTGATGACCCCAATGAACATTTATTCCACTTATAAATTCTTAATTTACTCCTGTTCTCAGGACTTGGTTTTGGAAATAGCAGTTTTTTAGATTTCTTTTGAAAAATCTGTACGGGAGTACTTTTCATCGGCAAGGGGAGATATAATAAGTACTACATGACAACTTTGTCAATCAGTATGGTGAAATCATCCTTTATCTGGTTGACAGTTCATTTCTAAGTTTTGTGTTTTTAGCGTAAATATACTAGTTATAACGGGAAAGTCAAACAGTGGTTTCCTCCAGCTAAGTCACCATTAAAACCGCTACATGAGTCAACCTGTCTGATGGACTGTTTAGCAAAAGCACTGAAATTTTGCAAGACATTCATTTTCATTTGAGATAAATATATCATATGTATATATATATGTGTGTATATATATATATGTATACACACATTCAATGTTCCCCTTTGATAATTATAAATAAAATGAGCCTGAGTTTAAAACAAGTTATTAGCTAAAGTGCCTTTTTTGCAAACTTAGGGTTCTAGGAAGTTCTGGGGACTGAAATGTAGTCATTCATGTTGCTGTTCTTTTATCAAACCTCAGCTCCGTGTATCTGTATACAGTCTGAAAGTCTCCAGATCTAAAGATAATCGAGATCACATGACTGAAGAATGGGCCAATTGCATGCAGATCCAGGATCCATCAGTGGAAAGCTAATGTCCTCCTTGTTGAAAGCATATAATCATTTTGAAGTATCTTCTTTGTTTTTTTTTTTTTTTTTTAAGAGAATGTCAGAAAAGCAGAGTCTAATTTTATGTGCCTGGGAGTAGCTATCTAAGCTTCAGGCAATACAAACGCTGCTATTACTGGGGAGTAAAGCTCTGCATAATTAACAAACATCATCAGCCTTACAGTTCCTGCAGAATGCGGTAAGTTCCTTGCCTGAAGGCTGCTCTCATCCTAGTAAGTCTGTTTACCCTGTCCAAGATTAGATTAGTTTAATTATTATGAAAAAGACTGCTAAGATCTTACAGCCTAATTATGCAAATGTTTCTAAATGTTCACAAAAGTAATTTATTTATTTGGAGATAAATGAATCTGTTTTGTCATAAAACAGATTGCAGTCCTGGCAATGTACAAGCAGGGTTATGTAGCCTTGGGCAAATCCTTCACCACAAATATCAGTGGGATCTCTAGATTACAACATTTAAAAATACATAAATGTTTTTAACAGGTTTTTATTGTTTTTGTAAATTATAGTAATCCCAGAAAGAACTATCACAGGTTTCATACTCACCAACCTTGTTATGAAAACATGGTTTCTCAGCAGAAGCATTTAAAAGATGCTAACAGCTAAAACATTCCTGGAAGACCTATTAAGCTACACCTGTTTTATTATGCTTAGAGCAGATATCTTCACAGTACTGGTTTTTTTCTTCCCTTCTTTCTTGCAGTATCACAGTTTAAGTAACTCTTAAAAGGAAATACTGGAAACGACAGTAGGATATATGTATAGATGATATTACCTCTACTCATTTTACCTGTAAAAATAGCATTGCATTTTAAATCAGTTAAACCAATGCCTTTATCTAATAGTGACTTCTAAGTCAGGTTTTAAATAACAATACTCTGATATACAATTTAGTTGAAGCTTGCAAACTTGGAAACATATACTTTAATTCTACAAAGTCTCTGAATCTAATAATTTTATAATATTATCAATATTATTAATATCCTTAATAGTCATGTCTTAAAATAACCCAACTGAGGTCAGTTAACCAGAGCTTCAAACTTTGACATCAGAAAACTTTTACAAACTTGCACAAGCTTAAGGATCTTTAGCAATAAATTCATTCATTCATTCATTCATTCATCCAAGGAGTGGGCCAGGTAGTTGATAAGCGAACTGCAGTGCATACATGTTGTTCTTGCTTGCCTGACATTCATTATTCCTTCTTCTGGAAATAGAGCCCGTTTAGCCTGGGGCAAGCCCTTCACTAGGTTTGACTGAGAGGGAGTGAGACTCCATCTCCCTTCCCTCCTACCACAGGGTGATCACATGACCTAAATCAAGCCAATCCCAGGATTCACCTACCAGAAGTTATCAGGGAATGATGATGATGATGGCGATAGAATAATAATGAGTTGCAATATAAAAAGGCATCAGTTATTGAGTACTTTCTATATGCTTGACCCTGTGGTCAGCTCCTCATATGCATAACCTCGTTTAAACCTCAACTCCCATTCTACTGAAGCTGTAAAGCTATTAGAGTGTGATATTTAGGGTATCAACAGTGCAGATGGGGAGAGCCTGTCAATGAGATGGAGCTTTGAGGACAAAGACAGCATACTCTTGGACTTGTCACTTGCAGTTAGGAATCTTGGTGTCATTACTGTCATGTTGCAAGTAATAGACTCTAAAGTGGGGACTGGGTCATGAGCCATGGTTGACCATACCATGTCCTACCAGAGGACAAATGTAGATCAACTAGAGAAATATCAAACTTGGAAATAGATGTAGAATTTGAACAACGGAGAAGGGGTGTCTATATGGTTGCTATATATTACATTTTTTAAAAGTAGATGTGTGAGAAAGAAGGTGGGTGCATATATGCTGGACAGTCCACTGTGAAATGCAAGGGAATGTGTTGCTATGAGGTGCCCAGCAACATCTTCCACTTATTTTGGTAAACAAAACCTTGCTTTCATGTGGAGTACTGATCCCATGTTTAATTTCAAAAGAGATTGCCCCATTTCCCTGCACTTGTGAGTAGAGACAGGCACACAACCCAATTTAGACCAATCAGATTCTCCACGAGGAATTCTCTGCCAGATCAAATAGGGAAGAAACCATTTTTCAGCTGAGGTTGTTGAGCTGGTTTGATGTGGGTCTCTGAGGTGACTGGTGGGGTGCACTGTGGCTATCTTGACCCATTTATGAGAGAGACTGTCTGGAAGAGAAGTGAGTGGCAGAGGACAGTGCTGAGCCCCTGGGTCTAGCCATGGCTAAAATCAGATCTCTCCCTAGACTTTTCAATATTTAAGTCAATAATTTCCCTTTTCTCCTTAAGCTAGTTGGAGTTTGACTCCTCTCACTTGTGGCCAGGCTCCTGCTGAGAAGAGAAGTCTGAAGTTCAAATGGAATGAGCTGGAAACCAACATCATTTTTTTCCTGTATTTCTGTTTGTAACCACTGTTTTTAGATTTGGTTTGTTTTTACAGATGTGAGTCATGTTCATCTCAACTAAGGGTCCTAAACCAGCAAATCAAAGTTTTGTCAACTTTGCTTATACCCACTAGCTTCTTTTCCTTTTGGAACCTGGGGCACATGATGGCAGACACCTCTTAGGGACTTGGTTAGAAATCCGTACCTCCAGTCTTCTGCATCTCCTGTGTCTTTAACAACTGATGATATGGTAAATTTGGGGAATAAATTTCAACAGCAAAAGATGATATACCAAAGTGTTTCTTTCAGCCAGGGTTTTATTATAGGAGAATATAGTTTATTAGAAAGAGATGTGTTAGAAATAATGGAGTTTGACTTTTGCTCGTGTGTTTAAATTAACTGCTATTTAAATAAGCAGAACAATGGGTCTACAGGGAGATTCCAGCTGAAGTTCTCTTGTGTATTAAATGGATGGTATGAACGATGAGCTTAACAGACTCTCTGATGTCACCATTATCTTAGTTATTGAAGCCATTAGAAGCTGTGTGCTGTCAGTTAAATGCTCATATCTCAAGTGCACCTGCTTTATAATTATTCATTTGGTGCAAGATCATTAACATATTCCTTAAGTCATTTACAGACAATTTGACTTAACATTAACAATTTTTTTTTGCTCTTTAGAACAAATTAATGAGGTATATAAGTATATGGGTGCACAGAAATCCTATACAACTCAAATAATTAGGCTACAAAAGATCTACAATTTATGTGACTTGTTGATCTGTACATAAGCAATGGTTGAGACTCATGAGCAGATTTGATATTTAAGAAATTTCTGAAATAATGCAAAAATGATTGTAATGGACAAACCAATGCAGATTTCTCATTCATTTGAGTAATCAACAGAGTACTTCAAACAACTAAAGATATTTATTATAAAACGGTAATGACATCTAATTAATAGAATTCCAAGGATTAAATAAAATTACAGCTTTGAGCACATTGCACATAGCAAGCACTCAGTTCATGATTACAATATTAATAATGATATGCTCAGTTCTGTGGACGTATAGAAATATAAAATATAACTTTTGTCCTCAAAGAATTTATAAGCTACTAGAGAAAATATAACCAAAAGAATTCAATAATATAGATAATTTATGTGAACAGTGCCAATATGCTTCCCTGCTTTGTAGCTGGTTCTTGCTCTGTGCCACACGTTGTCCTAAGTGTTTCACTTGTGTGTATTAATCAGTTTAATCTTCATAACATACCTACAAGGTTAGTGCTATTGTTTTTAAATCCTCAGAGTTCATTTTTATCTTTAAGCTGGGCATCCATTTTGTTTTATTTTATTTTATTTTAATCATTTTCTTGGCAGTGCAACATGTGGAATCTTAGTTCCCTGACCAGGGAGGGAACCTGTACCCCCTGCAGTGGAAGCTCAGAGTCCTAACCACTGGGAATTCTCAAAGTTAGTACTGTTAATATCTTCAGTTCACACATAAGAAAAATGGGATGCAGAGAAGTTAAGTAACTTAGCTTCAGTCATACAGCAAGGAAGCAGCAAAACCAAGGTTTGATTTGAGGCAGTTGACTCAAGCCAGTTACCTTTAACACTGCCTCAGAAGGGATAGAGGCAGTGGTTCTAACTATGAGTAAGCATCCAATTCATGTGGAAGACTTGCTAAAAAACACGGGTGGATGAGCCAGTGAGTCTGAGCTGAGGCTGAAAATTTGCATCTCTAACCAGATCCCAGTTGATGCTGGCTCTGGAACTACACTTTGTGAACCACTGGCCTAAGCTATGCACCAAGAGAAGAGGAAACAGAAGCCCATTAGCAGGGGGCTTGGAACTTCCTTAAGTGCAAATTAAGCTACTGATAATTTGGACTAGTGAGACCTTGGCTGGTACTGGTGAGTCTTTGGAAAAGTCCATCTCTCCTGCTTCCTAGGCACTATTATTTTTACTTCTTTTCAGACTTTAAGGAAGGATTCATACATTTATTTATTCATTAATTCAACAGGTATTGATTAATATCTACCATGTATTGGGTTTACAACAGTTAACAAAACATAGTAGCTGTTCCCATGGAATTTATATTCTAGGAGGGAGAAACTGGCAACAAATATAATTCATAGTATGTTAGTGATGATAAGTGCTACGAAGAAAAATAAATCACGGGGTGTGAGTGCACGAAACAGCAAATCAGAGGACGTTTTCTCATAGCATTTGGAAGAAACCTGAATAAAGTGAAGGAGGGAGTAACACAGAGAGCGAGGAATAAGAGCTTTCAAAGTGAGAACACTCCTAAGGCAGGATAATTGCCTCCTAGAGAGTGAGTAAGGAGGCTAAGGTAAAATGGAGGAGATGAGACCAGGGAATTAGTCAGAAAACAAGCATCATGTCTTGTAGACCAAGGTAAAGACTTTGAGTTTTATTCTCAGTCAGATGGGAAATCATTGGTATGTTTTGAATAGATCAGGATCGCTCTGTCTTTGGCATGGAGGAAAAAAAAAACTGTAAAAAAGCGGGGGCAGAAGCAGAGAGACCAACTAGGGAGCAATTGCAAAAATCCAGGCAAGAGGTAATGATAAGCTGGACCAGAGTGGTAGCTAAGAAAGTGATAAGAAGTGTCTGAATCCTGAAAATATTGTTATGCTAGAGCTAACAGAATTTATTGATGGATTGTATGTCAGGCATTAAGACAAATTATGCAAAGCTTGGAAATAAGGCAAAAAGGGAATGGTGTATTATTTCGATGTCTTTTGGAGGCAAAAGCCCAACTAAATGTTACCTAGGTGTATGTACTTTGTTTGCATTAAAGGTCTCAGACTTCCTGAAGTTACAAGTTAACTTGTAGCCTTCTATCCAGTAGAGATGTGATTAATTCCTGTTTAGTCCAAAAGATAACCTCAAACATTATAGTTTATTTTTCTGTGGAATAGTAATCAGTTTTATATCTAACCCAGCAATCTCTTCCTAATATTTCTTAGTGTGCTTATAAATGCAGCTTACTGGTTCCTCATCAATATCCCTTTGACACATGGTCATTTCATACTTGCAAGATGTCACGCATTTTACATTGGAAAATTACATTTTTAACATGAGTAGGAGAAAAAATAAAGGATAACACCACAGTTGTTGTCTTAGCATTTAAAATAATGTAGTTATCATTTTCTGAGTTGAAAAAGTATGACAACAGAGCAGAATTGGTGGGGAGGGGGTGGTGCAGGGGAATGAGAGTTTCATTTGACGCATTTAAATTTCTATAGTGGAGTCATTCAATACGCAGAGTCAGATATTCAGGAGAGAAGCCCAGGCTGGAGAAATAAATTTGGGGGAGGTCATATAGATGAAACTCAAAGGCATCGACTACATAAGATTACCTAAGCATGAGTGTAAATAGGAGAAAAAAAAAGTCCAAGGACTGATTCCTGGGGCACTACACCACTGAAAGATTTAGAATATGAGAAGAAGCCAGCAAAGGGCACTGATAAGGAACAGCCACAAGGGCAGAAGAAAATTTGATAGAGTAATATCCCAAAAGCCAGCAAAAGAACCTGTTCCAAGAAGGAGGTTGATAAATTGTATCAAATGATGCCAGTAAGATCCAGAATGGAAACTGACCATTGGATTTTTGCATTCTAAAGACCACAATGAAGACCAAAACCAGACTGATGTAGTGGCATAAAGAGAAACAGTCAGCCACAGAAATATAAAGGATAAACTGGAGTATAGTCATGTAAGAAATTTTCAGGAATACAAATAAACAAACTAAAGGTACAAACGAGAACATAGATGCACCTTATAAACACAATACTGAGCAAAAAAAGCAAGGCATACAGTACCTACCACATGATTTCATGTATTAAATGTTCAAAACTAAGTAGAACAAAATAATACTATTTATGGACGCCTACATGGGTAGTCAAACTATAAAACTATAAATAAAAGCAAGAAAATGATTACCATAAAAGTCAAGTTAGTAGTTCCCTCTCAGGAAGAGGAAAAGAAATGTGACTTAGAAAGGATACATGGGAGGCTGGCAATGTTATATTTCTTATCTTAAGTTTATAGGAGTGGTTCCCTTATAAGCATTCATAAACATTATTCATCTACACTATGTTTTCTGCAGTGTTTTACATGCGTGCTTATCTCACAATAAAATAATTTTTTAAGATTAGGATTTTTGAGATATAGGATTTAAGCAATATTTCAAGAAGTTTTTCAGTAAAAGGAAGGGAGCAGAGAAATAGGACAATGGCTGAAGAGATGTGAGTTCAGCGGGAGATAGTGCCACATCACTTTGCCAGCTAAGGGAAATTATCCTCTAGTGAGGGAAAAAGTGATGACTTAGGAGAGAGGAGGAACGATGCAGAAGTGAAATCTTTGAGAACATAAGAGGAAACCACAAGTGGGAACTGGCTTCAGATAAGAGAACTAGTAGCTCATACATATAAAAAGAGAAGGTGTTCGTGGGTGTATGCTGGACATTTGACATGCAAAATGTTGGCTGCAGGTAGGTTTCCTTATATTTTCTCAGTCTAATAAGAAATAATTCATTGTCTGATATTGTAGAGAAGTAGGAAGTGTTGAAGGTTTGAAGAGAAAGGAAAGGTGTGAAATCATTGTCTAAGGGGCAATGGAAAATGAGCTGTCTAAGGAAACTTCTAATAGGATTGTCTATCAGGCAGCAAACACTAAGGTCTCACTTGAGATTAGTGGTCAAGAATTTAATGTAAAATGGTCGGTGACATTATGTGTTTTTCTCCATCCACACTCTGTTCTGGAGATACAGGGGCTAAGTAGTTTAACCATCGGATATAACTAGAGTTGGGATTTTGCTGGCCAGATATTGTCTAGAACAGACTAGCAAGGAATTCCATGCAAAGAAATGTTTATAGTGGTAGATTATAGAATCCAGGGTTCATAGAGGGGTAAGTGACAGTGAAAAGGTTGTCAAGTCAGTGAATTAGGGGTACTGGTAGTGTTCAAAAATGATGAACCATATCAAGCTACAATATTGAGTTAATATTTGCAGCCAAATACTGATTTAGGAATATAAAAATTAGAGTACAGCTTTGTACACTTTCTCATGAATTCCTTTATTCTCTTTTTCCATACATACCTTCCTGAAGCAGAATGAATTGAATAGGAAAGAAAATGTGGGTGGGTGGGAGCAGGGGGTGTGGTGCATAAAAGAAAGAATTGTGGAAGGAAAAAAATCTCCCATTAAAAGAAGCTCCTGTGTCCCCATGGACTCAGACTCAGTCAATTTATCCTGTGGGGAGGTAAGAAGCGCTATTTGTCTCGGGCAGCATTTAAGCCATGACCAATGGCCCTTCTGGGTAGGCAATGAGACTTTCTTCCTTTGGACTCCTTTTGAACACCAACAAAGAGCAGAATTCAGAGGGGAAAAGTTTTGGCAAGATCATTTTCTTATTAAAAAAAAAAAAACTGTGCTCCTTCTGCAACTTGTTAAAACAAGAGCCAGAAATGGGGTCTAAAATTCCCAATTACAGCAATCCTCTAGACTCTGTATTCACACACAATTTCTTTAGAAAGTGATATCTTAGAGATAAGAAAATAAGATGCGCATATTTGTTCTATTACATTAAATAATGTAAGCACTACATATAGGCATTGCATGAAACCCTTTCCAATACTGCTTTTCAAAAAATGACCTCCAGGCTAATATTTTAAATCTTATACTTTATGGACCACAGAATATCACCATTTGAGAGACTGTGTGAAAGTTCTTAGTGTATGATGCAATGAAAATATTCATAAAATCAGAAGTATAATTAGCCTATACATGGTTATGTGTAAAGATGATTCTTTAAGAGACATGTTCATCTTTAAAGTAAACAACATGGAGGGGAAAAAAATGCCTCCATATTTGATGTCTTAAATTTTAGCTTGTTTTTCTTTTTTATCTTTTTTTTAGTTGAAGTATAGTTGATGTACCATATTATATAAGTTACAGGTGTACAATATAGTGATTCACAATTTTTAAAGGTTATACACTATTTATAGTTGTTATAAAAATACTGGCTACATTCCCTATGTTGCACAATATACCCTGGTAGCTTATTTTATATATAGTAGTTTGTAACTTGCAATCTCCTACCCTGACATTGCCCCCTCCACTTCCCTCTCCCCACTGGTAACTACTAGTTTGTTCCCTATATCTGTGAGTCTGTTTCCTTTTTTTTTATATTCACTAGTTTGTTTTATTTTTTAGATTACACATATAAGTGATATCATACAGTATTTGTCTTTCCTCTCTGACTTATTTCACCTAGCATAATACCCTCCAAGTCCATCCATGTTGTTGCAAATGTCAAGATTTCATTCTTTATATAGCTACGTGGTATTCCATTGTATATATATGTACCACATCTTCTTTATTCATTCATCTGTTGATGGACACCTAGGTTGTTTCCATATCTTGGCTATTGTAAATAGTGTTGCTGTGAACACTGGGGTGCAGATATCTTTTTGGATTAGTGTTTTTGTTACTTCTACATTAGTTGTTTTTCTTAATTCTACAGAGCAATACTGTCTAAATGGGAATAGTATATCAACAGTAGAACAAACAAGCTGGTACAGTGACCCCACTCTTCTCCAGGTGGATCCACATCACTTGATGTGATGTCGTAAGGGGTGTTCAGGTCTGAATTTCCATACCCCTGACTATTGTTTTTACACTGAGTTATACGGTAGCCCATTTCTGGAGACTCTCTGGGGTCAAATTTTGCCTCATAGATGTGGGTGGGGGGACCTGAATGCTTGACAGCACACAAGCAAGCAAGGGTCCAAAACTGAGCTGCAACCAGCCAACGAACGTTTCAGAGGAGCTTAGAGCTCACCAAAGGATCTTGCTAGACTTTAAGGCATAGTCAGCATATGGGAAAATAAACATGTTATAATGTTATAGAATTATAAAAGGATGAGGGTTTTCTTTTAATAATGTAATTCTAAAAATTCAGAGAATTGCATTTTAGTTTTAGAAAAATACTATAGGTTTACTGAAGTAAAATTAGAAAGTAGCAAAAATAAAAAGGAAAAATAATTTCATAACCTGCCACAAAAGATATATGTGTATTTTTTTTGACAAAATAGGGCAATATTTCATCCTGTTTTTGTCACTTACTATATTTAGAATAGTATTTTAAGGTATCATTCTTATCTAGAAAGGCAACCTACAAAAAGGAATAAATATTTGGAAGCCATCTATCTGATAAGGAGTTACTGTCCAAAATATATAAAGAATTCATACAGACAATAGCAAAAAATAATATGATTAAAAATGGATGAAGACTTGAACAGACATTTTTCCAAAGAAGACATGTAAATGGCCAGCAGCTACATGAAAAGGTCCTCAATGTCGCTAATCATCAGGGAAATGCTAATCAAAATCACAGTGAGCTATCACTTCATACCTCTCAGGATGGTTATCATCAAAAAGACGAGATAACAAGTGTTGGTGAGAATGTGGAGAAAATGGAACACTTGTGCACTGTTGGTCTGAATGTAAATTTGTGCAGCAACCGTGGAAAACATCATGGACGTTCCTCAAAAAAATTAAAACTAAAACTACCATATGTTCCAGCAATCCCACCTCTGGGTAGGTATCTGAAAGAAATGAAATCACTGTCTTGAAGAAATAATTGCACACCCATGTTCACTGCAGCAGTATTCACAATAGCCAAGACATGGAAACAACCTAAGGATCCACCAACAGATGGATGGACAAAAACAATGTAGAATGTAAAAAAATAAAAACAGGATGCAATATTCCATTAAAACAATGGAATATTATTCAATCATAAAAAGAAGGAAATCCTGCCTTTTGTGACAACATGGATGAAACTTGAAGGCATTATGCTAAGTGAAACACGCAAAACAGAGAGACAAATACTGTATGATATCACTTACGTGTGGAATCTAAAAAAGCCAAATTCAAAATAAATAAATAAATAAATAAATAAATAAAGAGTAGAACAGCAGTGGTTGCCAGGGGCTGGGGTGGGGAAAAGGGGGAGATGCTGGTCAAAAAGCACAAACTTCCAGCTGTAAGGTGAATAAGTTCTAATCTAATGCACAGCATGGTGACTATAATTAACAATATTGTATTATGTATTTGAAAATTGTTGAGACAGTAAATCTTAAAAGTTATCACCACAAAAAATAAAGCATAATTATGGGAGGGATGGAGAGGTTAACTAACCTTATCGTGGTAATCATTTTATAATATCTGTGTGCATCGAATCATTATGTTGTATACCTTAAACTTGCATATGTGTGTCAATATTGTCTCAGTAAAGCTGGAAAAGAAAGCATAATGTTATGGATCATCTTAATTCTGAATGAAATAAAGTATTCCATCTATTTCATTAATACCCTATTGTTAAGTATTTAGATAGTCTCATTGTTGTTGTATACGTCTGTGATGCCTTCTGTCACCAACAATCTGAGTTAGGCCGAAGTTCACAGGTGAAGGGCATAGTCCTCCACAAGAATGCCCTCATTTCTGAAACCAGTGGAAAGTTCAGGGTTCTCCATGCCACCCCACTTCTGAGCAGCTGGCTACCAATTTGGGGATCCCCACTAATCCCTCAGTTCCATAATTTCCTAGAATGACTTACAGAACTCAACAAAGAGCTACACTTATTACAGTTTTATTATAGCAAAAGAATAAAAATCAGAATCAGTCAAAGGGGAATGATGCATAAAGACAAGTCTGGGAAGGTACCGAACAAGAACCTTCCATCACTCTCAGGGATGTGTTATCCTCCAGGCACACCAGCGTGTGACAACACACAGAGTATTGCTGACCAGGCAAGTTTACCTGAGTTTTTTGGGGATTTCATTATATGGGCATAATCGCTTGAATGATTAGTCATAGAGTTAAACTCCATCTCCAGCCAGCCTCCCATCCTAGGAGGTCAGGCTCATGTCACAAGGCTTGAAGTCCTAACCCTTTAATCATGTGGTTGATCTTTCTGCCGGGGCCAGCCCTCCTCCTGAGTCATCTCATCAGCAAAAACTATCTACCGTGAATAACATACACTCCTATCACTTGGGAAATTCCAAGAATTTAGAGGTTAACTTCCAGGAAACAGGGACAATGACCAAATTCTTTATTACACGGCACCTAAAGCAGAAAATCGAGCAGCTCATACTCCTCCATCCATAGTTCGTTGTCCCAACCAGTGCCTGCAAAACTCTTCTCTTTCATTTTCTTTAAATTTATTTACTTTTATTTTATACCTAATTCTATTTCTATTCCCCCTTTCCCACTTTACCCACTCTAGTATGTTTGTTATATATACTAAGGTATATCTTCATCCTTTTAAAATATATAGTAATTAATTTACATAAATGGCATAGTGTTAAAGAGTCTATTCTTAACCCTTAATATCATTGTTTTACAGTTGTGTATATGGCTGTGTGTGTATCTAGTTTTAATGGCTTCCAATTACTGTGTAGTATTGTATAAGATTCATCCATCTCTATTTATTTATCTATTCCTGGAGTCATAGATACTCCAGGTTGACTCTGATTCCCCCTTTCCACAAACAGTGCTTGGCTGAACATATTCCTGTGTGGCCTTTAAGGATTTAGACCAGAGTATCTCTGGAGTATACACCCATGAATGGGACTGTAGATTAAAGATTGTTGCAGCACGACTAAATCTAACCGGATTGTGCTCTATAACAGCTGAGTCAGCAGTGTAGGGACGTCTCTATTTCACAATATAATTGATAATGCTTAATTTTATCCAGTTTTCTAAGTTCTATAATTTGATCAGTCCCAAGTGGTATTTCACCATTGTTGTAATTTGTATGCTTTGATTACTGATGAATTGAAACATCTCATTCCTGTTTAGTTTCCCCTATTTATGAATTGCCATTTCATATTCTTAGCACATGCTTGGACTGATTTTCAGGCAATTCTTTGTATATTTTATGTCCTTACCTGTTGTTATTCTTAGACAATACTAATACCTTTTCCCTACCTACAACCATCTGTTACTTTTGTTTAAGGTGCCTTTCATTGAAATACACCTTTGATTTGATATAATTAAATAAACTATCTTTTTCTCTTTATGATTTGTACTTTTTCAGTCTTCTCTAAGAAGTCATTCCTCACTTCAAGGTTGCTAGAGTAGGGTATTCTACATTTTCTTCTATTAACTTATAATTTCCTTCTTTCACATTTAGATCTTTAATCCATCTGGAGTATACCTTTGTATACAATACAAGAAAGGGATTCAAACTTTCCAACCCATGCAGTGTACCAGTTTTCCCAATAACTTCTAAATAGTTTATTCTTTCCCAATTGGTTTGTGTTGCCACATTTACATATCAATTCCCATATAAAAGGTCTATTTCTGAATCCTCTATTCTCTTTTTTGGTGTATTTTGTCCAAGCCCTATGCTCGTACTATATCTGTAGTATGTTTTATTATCTGAGGGTGAGTCACAATATGTTTATATTTCTTTAAATCACTTTCCCACAAATGTTTGACTCATTATTTTCCTATTGTATTATTTTGCTATTGTAAATGATGTATCATTGTCTCCTGTATTTTCTAGCTAGTTATTATTATTGCCATAGAAGAAAGCTATTGACTTTTGTTAGCTGATTTTGTATTCAGCAAGTTTGGTCCATTTTGTCATTAGAACTAATAACTCGCCTGTTGATCTCTTGGGTTATCTATGCAGCTGAACATACCACTAGCAAATAATGACAGTTTTATCTCAACCTTTTCAACCCTTATGCCTCTCATTTCTCCTTTCCAATTTTATATTACTGGCATTGCTATAATAAACATCCCGAAAGCTAAATGCTTGAGCACAATCATTTTCTTAATAGGATATATGCATAGAAGTGAATTTTCTGGTTAAATAGAGTTTTTTATTTTTAAGACTTTTAAACTATATTATTATAATTTATGTAATAAATTTACACCAAAACATTGTCCCATTAACAGTGTAATAAAGTGATCATATTTTGGAATCTTCACCAACATTTGGGATTATCTATTTTTAATTTTTCTAACTTGAAAATATTAAAAGGCACCTCCTTTTAATTTGCTTTTTTGTTATTAAAAGTGTTGAATATATTTTCAGGTTTCAGGTATAGAATGAGTGCAGTGACGTAGTTAAGAAAATATATTTGCTTTCCATTTGTCAAAATTTTATTAAGACATTGAATAAGACAATTAACATATTTGAATGCTCTCTTGCTTACACTCAATTTTCCATCCTCTAAATGTGTACAATATTCTTCATCTATATCTTCAATTTATTGAATTTTTGCTTTGTATAAGCCTTATGGTATTAGGTACAGTCAGGGCTCAAACAGCTTAAATCACGATTCTTGTTCTTAAGAAGCTTCCATTCTAGTAGGAAAAACAAAGAGACAGACATGAAAAGTTATAATGGATAGTATAAAGTGATATTTGTCATAGGAGTCTCATTAACAAATTGTATGGGATGTCAGAAAATGAATCAAGAGGATTTTAAAGAATTCAACACGCAGAGGAGGACAGTGGAAAGTTTTGACTAGGAAAACAAAGAGATGCCAGTCACATTTAAGAGACCTTGATCTACTGGTGGTATTTGAAATGGATTGGGAAAGGTCAAAAAGGTGGCCTAAAGACTGATCAAGTGGTTGACAAACTATCTAGGCCTAAATATTTAGGCCAGATTTAGCCTTAGTTGGATTTAGGGGCCTAAGTAATAGAAAATGGTTTCTAATTTTTTTAGCTTTAGCTACTGGAAAGATAGAGGACCCATCAACACAAATGGGTTAGAAATCTAGAGAAAGACTGGTCTGGCCTGGGGCGGGGTGGGGGGGGGTAGTTCAGAATGGAACTAAAGATGCTGATTTTGGTTTATATATATATAACTGAAACTGAAAGTCCTTTGCCCAAAGCTACCAGAGAAAGAAAGAGAGAGCAAGAAGATAAAAGAGAGTTAAGGTAGTGATTTCTTACAGATTTCAAGTACAGGATTGGCAGAGAATTCAGTAAAAGAGAAGAGGACCCACCAGAGAGGCAGAAGAATAACTCAAAGTTGTGGGGTCATGAAAGCCAGGGGAGAATAGAAGTAGGGTTTAATCAAAAGGATCAAACACTACAAACAATTCACAAGGGCAAGGACCAAAAAGAGACTTGGATCTGGTGCTTAACAGACATCAGCGACTTTCAGAGGAGCAAATCCAGGGAGTACCAGGTCTTAAAGCCAGAAGGAATTCACTACCCACAAGAAAGAACAAGAATGACGGTCAGCATTCTGTCTAGAAGTGTGGTGATGAAACACAATGAGACATAAAATAATACCTCAAGAAGACTGTGGAAAAAGCTTTGTGAGGGAAAGAGAAATCTAACATGTTTATAGAGAAAGTCAATGCAACTTGTGAAGAGGAAAAGGTTAAAGATACAAAAGGTAGAGCATAATTAATGGAACAAAGCCTTTAAGGATGTAGGCAGTATTGGAATAAAGATGCAAAGGAAGGATTAATTTCAAAAAGGAGGAGGGGCAAATTTTATTCAGTGAGCAGAGACATTTTTAATGAAGAAGTCATTTTTCACAAATAGGGCTAACAGTATTTTTAATGTGTACAAGAGATCAACTAAATGGTAACCTACAGAATTAGGACTGGGTCCATCCTCCTCTCAGGATAACAATTTTGAAAACTGTCAACGGCAGAAGATGCCTTCCTGATAGTAGAGTGGTAATTTGCTCTTCTGTTAGAACCATTTGCATTTATAATGTTTAATTTTGCTACACATTTGAGTCAAGGGGTTGCTAGTGAATAATTCAGGACATCTTCTTCCACAGTCCCAGGTTATAAACCAAGTCCAAAAGGCTTTTTGGCAGGCCCTGAAAAACACCTTCACCAATGACTTCTTTCATTATAAATTGCCTCTGATTACAAAACTAGCCACCACATTCTGCTGTTCCCTGAGGCTCTTTCTTTTGTGGTAGTCCTTGCATCCTTTGTTGTAAGCTGTAATCCTGACAGATCAATATTTGACCTCATACTCTTTATCAGTTAATGATCTGCCCAGTTGTGACACAGAAGATGGGCAAAGTCATGTGTCCACACTATGCTGTTTTTCTCCTCAGTATATACAAAATACTACACTTTGTAGCAGGTGAAGGGGATAGCTGGTTGACCCCCATTCAGTGAGAGGAGTTATTTCACTTGTTAGTATGACTGAAGGAGGGGTGGGTAGGGCAACTGGAGCACTAACAAGGAGGGAAGATTGCTCTCTAGGGCTCCGGGCATTCAGGGCCAGCAAACGAGATGATTCCTGCACAGTGCCCTGATCCTGAGAGATCCCAATACGTGTAAGAAAGGACAAGCTGACGACCACAGATGAAACCTCTGAGAATAAGACCATCTAATTAAATACTTGATTAGGAGTTTGTCATAAGGTTTGGAGTCTATTTTCAGTCTTTGTAAAACATGTGCTTTCACCTATCTAAGTTGATAAACTCTAAGCTTGTTTGGAAAATAAAATCAGGTAACAATTTGCTATGCCTGTGGTTTGTAGATTTGAAAATACTCAATAATAGACTAGTATACCCCCCTTTAAAATGTTATGAGATTTTGTGCTTTTTCTTTAACTTAAGCTTTACATGCTCTCAGACATTTCATAGTCATAAGATAAAGCTTCCTGTTTTTCACCTGAGTACATCTGGCATAAGAGCAGATGGTACCAAAGTTTCACCTGCTTTTAAACTCTTGCTTGATTTATAACATGAAATTCATCTTAGCTTTAAATGCTGCTACTTCTTATGGACTCCCTTCTGCTTCTTTAAGTTTCTATCTCTTATTGTCCTGCACTGCACTATGAATATTCAAGCTCGTGATTCAATGAGACAGTTGCAAAATGTAGAAGACATAGAAATTTTAGAAGAATTAAAATAAAATGTTACCAGGGTTATTCCTATATTGTGCGATTATTGGTGATTTACTTTATTCTTTATGGTACTTCCATATACTTCTTTTCTTTATACTTATTTAATAATTCCTGAAATATTCACAAAATGCAGTATTATTTTTGTAATAAGACAAATAATACTGTTTACATTTTGATAAATGTAATTAATTGTAAACTGCTTGTGCCTGAATCATGTGTTTTTTTCTTCATAATGCCGTGAAAGCAGTTTTGAACAAAGCTAGAACAAGCTGAAACTTTTATTTCCCACTTTTAAGATTCATAAAGCATTGCCTCCCTTTTGTAATTAATTTAAATACATGTATGTGTGTGATTATACAAACAGTTGTTTCTACATTTCCTGATTCCAAGTGGAATTGGAAGTAAAGAGAGCCAAATGTGGCCGACCCTTGTGATTTAAGGAAAAAAATTCTGCTTATGTGAATCAAACTGAATTCTAAACCATTCGCTTCCACCCACATTAATCTTTTATATAATCCAATCAGTTACCCTTTTTTTATTTTATTTTTATGGAGCAGGAAGTATTGTGGTCAGTATATTGATTTCATGAAAAAAAAGGCATTCAGTCAGAGCAACCTAGCGCTTAGTTCTAATTTAAACTACTGCTGTTTTTCTTACTGTAAACTTTAATTTTAAAAACACATTCAAATAACAGTAAGTACATTCTGTGAAGGACTGAGGATCTTGAATTCTTCTCTCCTTACTATGTCTAAATTCAGTGGAACCATAATCTCTAAGAACTAGATGGTAAGTTAGAAAATACCTTACATGGAAATATATCCCACTTCTTGCCAAGTCCACACAGCTGGGATATTTCTTGTTCTTGTGCTAGTCAACTCTTCCTGGAGACCTGGCTTACAGGCTTTATTTCTTATATTGTATTTTCAGAGTGTTGTGTACATCAATATTATTGCACACTGAGAAGTAACCTAAGGGGGAAACTGTCCTGGGAGGATGAATGTTCATTTCCAGGAAAGTCTCTATCTTTTAGGAAAAAGAATGGCTCAAAGGAGTCAAGTTGGCAGAGAAAGAGAGTATATGATGATAAGTCCATTATATATTATTCCCTAGAAAGCAATGGATCTGAGTCCCCCACAGACCACCTCATAAGATTATTGTGAAGATGAAATGAGGATTTAGGTGAAAGCTTTTTGTAAACTCTAAAAGACCATGCAAATATTATTGTTCTTCTTGAATCACTTATATCTGTGCTGTGTCTGTAGCAGTGTAAAAATAGACTTGACAATTCAAGTTAAATGTTTTCTTAAGCTGAGTAAATTAGTCACAATTAGAAATACACCGGTTTGTAAAATTCTTTCCTTACTTTAAAATTAGAATTCAAGTAATGTGTCACAAATAAGATGATAAAGAGATATTAACCTGAATTTTTCTATCAGGAAATTGTGCAGCTTAGAGGAAACCACCATGTGATAATGTGACTAATTTCTAGCACGCTTCCATCTTACCACTCTAGGCTGTTTCAGCTCACCAATGATCTTAATGGACTTGTTTGTTTGTTTGTTTGTATATTTTCTGCCATTTGTATTTGATATTTGTTATTCAGATTGCATTTTTAATCATCCTATTGCATTCACAGTTGAAAGACTTATTACTATAATATTTATCCATTATTTTATTTTAATATTAGCATCACAATACTTGTGTTTAAATCGAAAGCAACACATGCAGTTTTCCAGGTATAAGGTTTTAAGGGTGTAGAACTGTTTACGACTTCCATGGACAACAGCAGTGCTGATTACAAATCATTCAAACAAATGTTCTTTGATTTGGCTCTTATAACCACGTCTGTCTCTGCTAAGGGGGGGAAATAAAACAAGTGATATAATTCCCTATGTGTTGAAACCTTTTAGCTGGGAACAGCTTTTTAATGGCTTTTTTTGCAGTCAGCAAGAAATGTACATTTATTCAACTGAAAGCAACAATGATGATAAGGAGGGAAAAAATGTTTCCAACTCTTGTTTCACTCCATGATTTTCAAGATGGTTTTGTGAAGTTTCATTTACAGTCTCTAACAAAGCAAATCACGAGGTACATATATTATCTGAGTATAGAACACAAAAAAGTATAAAGAGAAATAAAATGACTACATCAGATGACATGGCAATGTGTCTGCTCAGACTTGGCCTATTTTATTCCTAATCATAAAGAACTGGCTGCCAAATGTTAGGTATTTATTCACCTTTGGGGAAAAAAAATCTTCCCAGTTCAATTCAGTATAGTAAGTCACCTAATGTTCACAGCCTTTGAAACAAAAAAATAGAGGAAAATATTGCCTCACTCATCTGTAAGATGACTTCTCTCTAATTAGATGGCTGCAAGAATCTAAACTGAGGTCACTTCTCCATCACCAATACTGAGGGATGATAGAATGCAGCATGGTGATTGTTAAATGTAGGCATATCCAGGGACCATGTTGATATTGACTATAATAGGATTTAACCTCTTTTCTTGAGTGTGCCTTCTATAAAAGTTCTGAAAGTAAGCATGTACAACCCATTTATAATGGAGTTACATTTATACAGGGATTGGGTTCCAATGTCGGCAAGTAAGACAACAACCTGGTCGAGTCAACATTACCAGTGAAAAGCCATTATGCTGCCCTTTAACCTCTAGGACTTAGATCCTTATAAAATCAAAGGCCAAGAATTATTTCCTTCTGTTTCCCTTTGCTTTTTACTTGCAGTTTCCCCTGAAATAGTGGAGATCAATCTAATTTGAATCAGGGAAAATCCCTTCTCTCTTTCTGTTTTTGCAGAGCTTAGATAATTGAATTCAAGAAATTCTGCATCTAGTTTTTTTTTTTTTTTGGCCACGAGGAGCGGCATGTGGGATCTTAGTTCCCCAACTAGGGCAGATTCTCAACCATTAGACAACGAGGGAAGTCCTGAATTCATGGAACAAATGAATGAAATACTATTTCACTCTCCTGAACCTTATTAAGATATGCTGAATATTTAAATATTTCTACTTTAATCTTCAAAACAACATTTCGTGGTAGGTATTAAAGACGCCATTATTATGTGAGGAAACTGAAACTAACAGAAGTTATGTAACTTGCAGGTACGTGGCAGAATTTCAATTCAAATCATGTTGATTCCATAGCTGGTGCCCTTTATACTATACTATTACCAACCTCTAGGTATATAAGGAGGTACTTAAAGTATGCCTATAATTATATTAGTAATAGAGTTGACTGGGTCATTTGACTAATTTTTAGAATGTTACATTAAAGGTCATTTGACTAATTTTTAGAATGTTACATTTGACTGGGTCATTTGACTAATTTTTAGAATGTTACATTAAAGGTTTCCATTAAATAAAAAACAGAAGGTCAGGGTTAGGAAATACATTAGTGGTCTGGGGTTCTCTAGGCTAAGTTATCTAACCCCCTTAATTGTTCTCCCCAGCCAGCCCTCTTTAGCTCCTACCTAGAGGATGGCTAATATATCCTTGTTTATTGATTATTCACCTCAGCTCCCCTTTATTTAAACCAATATACAAAATATTTCTATAAGAATCCTCCTAAAACACCTTTTTCATCACATCATTGCCCCCCTCAAAGACTTTCAATAGCTTCTTAGTTTCAATTTCATCAAGCTAAGCTCCTCACCTTGAGTTTCAGAATTCTCTGCCATTAGAAAGCATCTATTCATTAAAATTCATTTCCTATTTCAACTTCTCTTATGGTTCCTCCACTATAATGAAATTTTCTAATTTGTTTCTCCCCCTGCCAATTTTTGCTTAAAAACATGAATAGAAAAGTAAAAATATCTAAGCAGTTTGTATATTTTTCATGCCTCCCACCTCTGCATCATTTCTCCCACCCAGAAGACCATAGGTTTGATAGTAACTTTATATCAGTTGCAGTAAACAAGGAAATTACAAATTCTTTGCAATTATATCTGTGGTGTTTTAACTTTCTGTTGCCTTTATATTTCTATTCAGTGTTCTCTTCACTCTTCATACTCTGTATTTACTCAAAATCTCCATCCATCACTGATGATTTATCCATCATTAAAGCCTCATGTCAAGTCCATATTCCTCCAAGAAGCCTCCTATGACCACACCAGTCTTCTTATATTTCTCTCTTATGAACTCTTACATGGCCGCCTCTTGTCACATCACAAACTTGGATGTGTCCAATACTTCTCTATCCCTAACCTCACCTAGAAAAATTCTGAGCATTTGAATACCACCAACTGATTAAAACCTTTTAAGAACAATTTCCCATGAAAACAATAAATGAAAGATTTAGAGTGAATTATTTAATCGATCTTAGGAAAATAAAAATGTTGCTAGAACACAATAAAAATAAATATGCAGGCCAGAGCTGTTCAGTAGATATATAATACATGTCATCCATCCAACTTAAAAGTTTATAGTAGTAGCCACATTTTAAAAAATAAGAAATAACATTAGTTTCCAATTGCTGCTGTAACAAATTAGCACATATTTTGTGGCTACACACAACACAAATTTATTCTCCTACAGTTCTTGAGGTCAGAAATCTGAAATGAGTTTTACAGGGCTAAAATCAAGGTTTGACAGGGCTGGATCCTTCTGAAAGCTCTACGGGGGAAAACTATGTCCTTGCCTTTCCAGCTGCCAGGGGCCCTGAATTCCTTGGCTCATGGCTCTGTTTTCACATCACTCCATCTTTTTGCTTCTATGGTCACATCTCCTACACTCACTGTGAACTCCTGCTGTCTCATTATAAGGACCTTTGAGATTACGTTATGCCCAATATTAGGAATAATTCAGGATAATAAAGCCATCTCAAGATATTTAACTTAATCACATTGGCAAAGTGCCTTTTACCATATAAGGTAACGTTCACATACCCCTGAGATTAGGACTTAGACATCTTTGGGGGCCATTATTTAGCCTACCACAGACACAAATGAATTCAATTTTAATAATACATTTTATTTAGGCTAATATATACCAAATACTATTATTTCAACCTGTAATCAATATAAAATAATTTATACTGCTTTTGTTTTTAAATTTAAGTTGATTAAAATTAAATAAAATTTAAAATTCACGTGCTCAGTGTCATCCACATTCAAGTGCTGGATAGTCACGTGTGACTGATAGCTCTCCTGTGTGGAGTATCATCACCGTGTATGCGCGCAAGTTAGAGGGCGCACGGCCACACAAGACTGCCTTCACTTCTGATGCCAACACAATGTCGAGGGTCCTCCAAATCACTCTGACTTTCAATAATTCACTGGAAGGACTTACAGAACTCACTAAACCTTGTGATACTCATGGTTGTGGCTTATTGTAGAGAAAGTATACAGACTTATAGGAGACAAGAGAAGGAGCACACAGGGCAGAGTCTGTGGAAGTACCAAATATAGCATTTCCATTGTCCTGTCCCTATGAAGTCACGGATAGTGGCAATTTCCCAAGATCCATGTGTGACAATACACATGGAGTATTGCCACCTAGGAAAGTTCAACCAAACCTTGGTGTCCAAACATGTTAGTAGGGCTCCATCCCATAGGTATAACTGCCCACATGTCTGATTTCAGTCTTCGGCCCTTCTAGAGGTCAATGATACCCCATGACCCCGAGCCACCACCCGACATCACACGGTTACTAGCTGGTTGGCCCAAGACTCCCTGGCAAATGAAGATACTCCTAGGAGTCAGGACATTCCAAAGGTTTAGAGATTACCTCTTAGAAGCCTAGGGCAAAGACCAAGCCCCTATCTGGGCTAGGTTAAATTCTTCACTACGTACTCTCCAACAACTGAGTTTGTGAAATTTTATTTACTGAATTGACTATTTGACATCATACAGAAACAGCCAATAAACATCTGTCATCTTATTTCAACTGATAACCACATATCAAATGGATACTTACGCTTCACAGTTACCTAATATTTTCATACAAATACTAAATAACCTCCCCTTTAAGTAACTTAGAGATATCTAAGTAAATCTGCTTGTTACCCTGAGTCATTCCTTTGCTTCTGTTTGCCAAAGGGGCTGATTCCTATGCCATAGACATAAAATATGTACTATTTTGAGCTGATTAACAACTCAGTGTCCCATTTTTGACTTATGACCTCTATATTCACTTCAAATCAGAGAAAAAAAACATGACATTGCTGCTACCTAACTGTAATTACCCAAATGGTTCCTGCATGGCTGAAAGTCTCTCATAAATCAGGATTTTCAGCAGAAACATCTCTGAAGTCTTTGTAGCAGAGGGACCCTTTTGAAATAGTTCACACGGAAATTCCAAATTTCATAAAATTTCAGAGCTAGAAAGAAACTGAAGTTCACATACAGATAATTAAATTGAGATGCAAAGTTTTGAGATGACTTGTCCAAATGACATGAAGAGTAAAGTGGCAGGAATACAACTTTATTCTCAGTCTTCTAATTCCCCATCCACTCTGTGTGTGTGTGTGTGTGTGTGTGTGTTTATTTGTGCTACATTATGACTCCTTCTGAATATATGTTACTGAGAGGATACTAGCAAAGGTGTAGACATCAACTTGCATGCCAGTTTGTAGCAGATGCTTGAAACACCGTTGAGAAGGATTCTCGGGCAGCCTTTTGCCTCAGCAGCAAAGTGTATTATAATTAATGAGCAAGCCACGGGACTGGGGAGGGTAAGGAGTGGGCAAGTATTTGCCACACTTGCCATCTTCAACGTGATCATAATAACTCAAAAGTAGTAGGAAAACCTCAGCTATTATCACAATTTTCCTCTGACGTGGGAAATTAGTTCTGTCTCTTTAGGCCTCAGACTTCTTATATAACGAGGGAAACTACAATGATCACTGTTTCATCTGGTTTAAGAAAAACTCACCTTGTCCATGGACAAAGTGAAAGTTATGTTTTTATGGATTTAAATTTTAGGAAAGAGAGGATAAAGTCGTATTTCCTTTTTCCACTAACAATAATAATGCCATCTTACAAGTAACACATTCTTTTAAAAATACATTTTCATACAGTAATATACCCACCACTTATTGAGTGAATCACATAAGTCAACTGTTTCAATATTCATAATAACTTTATGAAGAATGTGAGAATTTATTTCCAAGATGGCCACCACCAAATCTCTCCCTCCATGTATGCTTATGGTATTACTATATTGAGAATAAGAGTCTATTACCTCCCTTTGAGTTTGGGCTGACCTGGAAGACTTGCCTGAACAATAGAATGTGGTGGAAGTGACGTTCTGAAACTTCTAAGCCTGGGTCACAATAAGCCTTGCAGCTTTTAGCAGAGTCTCATGAAAGTCTCCCTCTGGAGTGAATCAGTCACCACTGAATAAATCTGGCTACCTCCTTGGGACTGCCATGCTGTAAGGAATCCCAAGCAAACTATGTGGAGAGGCCCACATGGAGGGAGAGAGTAGCCCAGCCCCTGCTGTTCTAGCCATACTAGCCCATATACCAGACATTTGAGTGAAGCCATCTGATATCCACGCCCAGCAGATGTAACATGGAGGAAAAACAAAGGAACCCAGTGAACAGCCAGAACAAAGGCCCCAGATACATGCCGTGTCATGCCATCCCAGCCACCCATAGCCATTGAAGCTTCCATAGGTATTGCCTTAGTCATCACAGAGCTTAATTTCTGCCGAAATACCTGAATCACAAACTAGAACAAGCAAGTGATTGTTGTTTCACACTACTAAGCTTTAGGTCAATTGCTACACAACAATACATTAACCAGAACAAAGGTATTATTAGATCCATTTTATAGATGAGGCAACTGAGACTCAGAGAGGCTAATTTATTTTCCCAGGGACACAAAAACCAGTAAGTAGTAAAGCTGGGATTTAAAACTGTAGGTAGACTAGTTCCAAGGCCCATGCTCTTAACTACTATACCAACTTTTCTCTGACTTCAGTTAAAATGTAAATTAAAAAAAAAAACTCTGTGTAGGAGCAGAATCTATTTTTCATGGGAGCAAACTGAAGTTCCAAAAGTTTAAAAGGGTTACTTAGAAATTGTATATAGTTGGTGGCAGAGCCAGAGCTAAACCCTGGGTCTCCTGTTCCAAGTTCAGTAGGTTTTCTTTTTTTCTCTCCTTTTTTTTCTACAATAAATATCTGATTGTCTTGTGAGGTAACCACACATATACACCCTCTTTTCTGCATGCAACCATTAAAAATTTACTCAATCTGACAGATCTGGCACCCCACAAAATTCACCTAATTTAAATACAGAAAAGCAGATTAGTTCCTTAAGTGAACTAATCTCAAAGCCAGTGTTTGGAGAAGTAACAGGAAATGAACATTTAAAACAGGTAATAATTCTGTCTTAACTAAGGACTTGTAACTGAAATGTCTGAAGTGCTAGTAAGAAGGAAATTGTACTAAACCAGATGAGATGAATTTATTTTGAAAACAAAAATGGTAAATTCTAGCTATGTCTGAAGCAACTAGAAGGCATTGAAAAACAAAAATATTGGGTACTTTTTCCAAATGGCAATTGAAATTAAGCAGTATTCTATTACAAATGAAAAATAACCATAGAACAGCTTCCCATTAGATAGATCTATATATTTATTAAGTTTCATTTAAAACCTCTTTGTATTGCATAGGATTAAATTTGCTTAGAAAGAAGGAATTCTCTGGTTTTGAGAGAAACCTTGTATGAAGACCTCAAACAATGCTTGTAATGTAGAAGGCAGTCCTTGTCCATATTTGTGAAATGAATGATATCAGTGGAGTTTTATTTAAATACTACAGATTAGAAGAGTTTGAATTGTTTCCTGGAAAGAATTAAGTAAGAAGTAAGATTTTCTCACAAAGGAAACTGTGCTTTTAAAAACTGAGCAGAATCTGAGTCTAATTCATATTTGGTCCATCAACCCAAAGAACCTCCTTGGAAAGGAGACATTGGGAATCACAGACTCCTCCCATAGGCTCTTCTGTTCTCTTCACACTATCAACTGAAAAAGAATGGACAGCTTAAAAGTTGAGAATTATGTTTTATTCAGCAGACATTCTGAGGACTTAAGCCCGGGACACAGCCTCTCTGATAATGTTGAGAGACTGCTCTGAAGAGGCAAGGGGGAAAGCCAGAATATATAGGAGTTTTTGCAACAAAACACCAGGTAGTCAGAACATCAAAAGATTACTGTGAATAAAAGAAAATGAGATATCTCAAGTTAAGAAGTTTAGTGCTTTTCTGTGTATGGGAAAATGCAAGAGTCTGGGCTCAATGAAATCATTCTTTCGATATGTACCTCAGCTATCTGGGGCCAGCATCCTGTGTTTTCTCATCCTGACTCTCCTCAGGGTGCACCATTAGAGGTGGCTGCAGCAGTTGACTGCTAGATGGCAGGCATCCTGTTTCTGTCCTGACTTGCCTCAGGGCTCACCATCAGGGTGGCTGTCATGTGGTGTATCAATGGCTGAAACATCCTTTGTTTACTGTTATGGCAGGCAACACTTTAGTTCACCATACCAGCAACACTGGACCTCCTTGCATTTCTGGAACATACCAACCAGTGTCCTGAACCCACACGTGCCATTCCCTCTGCCTAGAATCCTCTTTTCCCAGATGTTCACAAGTCGCTCTCTTAGGGGTGCAGCTTTCTGCTCAAATGTCTTCTCCTCAGAGAGGTCTCCACACCTACCTAAAAATGCAGCCACCCATCCCTTACTTTGCCTGATTTTCTCAACAATCCTTGCCCACTCCTGACACTGTGCTGCATATTTATTTGTCTGTTTATTGCCCATCTCTCCCACTGTGATTAAGTTCCATAAAGGTATGAACATTGTTGTTCTAGTTCACTGATATGTGATGGAACACCTAGAACAATTCCTGGCACGCAGAAGGGATCTTAAATATTGGTTAAACGGCTAAATGTATTCCACTAGGAAGGAGTTAGAGGAGACAGGGTAGTAAGGCAAATCAATGTTCCTGACAAAAATCCACAATGAATCTGTATATACAGAATCTTCCCTGTTTGGATAAGAAAGATGGTACTCTGAGATATTCAGGATTTACTACAGAGAATTTACATCCTTGTAAAAAGAGTCTGCTCTGGCATTCATCTAAACAGAAAATCAATCTTCTGCACAGGAATTTCATCCAATGCCCTTTGCATGATTTGCAAAACAAGTGACAATCAAGTCATTTCAAATAAAATAAACTAAATCAAATAAAAATTAAATCCAAACATCAATACACTGTTAAATTTAAAATACTGTTAAAACTTAAAAGAATGGAAATAGCTTAAAATTAGTATGAAAATGAAGCAAAACCAGCTAAACTGAGTTGTTAAATAGGGCCATTAAGGAGACAAAGTAGCACTCAGGCTATTTTCTAACCAAATAACAATTTGTTAATATAAGCATATTGGCTGCAAATTAATTCCTTATAATGTAAAATGGGCACTATTTTCATTCTCTTCATTGATGCAAACATCTACCCACTAAAAGCTAGCTTAAAGGAAAACAGGTTAAAGAGAAATGCATTTTTTGTTGTGTGAATCCTCGGTTAAGACAATATTACAAATTATTTTGTTTTTGTTTTTGTTGCTTTGTAAAATGGAGTGGATCTTATCACAGAGGGGAAAAACATCTCTGGGGTCACAGAATTTGCTCCTCTGAATTATTGTGGGTTTGACCTTGTTATTTTGGCCATAAATAGCAATCTGTATCTCATCTAATTTACTCTTGAGTATTCCTAGTGATGGGACCTTAGTAACCTTTTCCCAGCAAATTATTCCAAAATTTAATCAACCCTACATTTAGAAATACTTTCTTAACATCTAACTTAATGGTCTAGTTGTGCACCTCGTTATATTACCCTTAACAACTTTAAAGATTTCCTTTTCCTGATGGGTGTTATCACCACCCAAGTATCTATGCTCTATTGCAACCATATGTACAGTCCATTCTCTAAAGAGAATTGGGCAAATAATGTTCCCTTAACCTCACTGCAGGGACCAAGCCCTGCAAATCCCCTATCACTCCTGTAACTGTGGTCTAGAGTCCAGCCTTCTAAAGTACCAGAGTGATTACATTTTTAAATGCCCAAATAATGATAAAGTATTTCCTTTCTGGTATTGTACAAAGTTGTCCTTTAAATTTGGTCATCTTCAGGATGGAAACTAATTTACAAATGTAATAATAACAGTAATGGTAAACAACAAAGATGGCCCTACTAGCCCTCTCAGCTTGGCTACATTTTAAACGGGGTTCTTCCTGATTATAGACCCTAGACCTCCCTTTTCTTAGAGCATTTACTTTAGAAAACTTGCAATCATAAATGCTTTCTCTGCCCCTTTGAGATGTAAATCTTCTACAGCCCAGGAATGCCTTCTGAAAGGAACTGGGAGCCATATCTTTAAAATCTAATCAAGAAAAACAACATCCGGATCTCCAGTCTCTGTGGGAGAGTAGGAGCCTAACTTCATTAACTGTCAATTAACAAACAGATGGCCTAATCACAGTGACCAACCTCCCCACAACACCCTCTTCTGCTAGCCTACCTCAGTGCTTAAAAACTCTCCTACCTTTTGTTTCAGTGGAATTGAGTTCAGTATCTCCCCTCTATTGTCATAATCTTAAAGTCTTCCTTGCCTACTTAACTGGTCCAGTACAATTTTTCTTTTACATAGTTAAGGACAGAGGCAGTCTCAGCCACTATAAAACACTGAAGGATTTGGGTCATGGTATAAGTTAAACAAAAGGTGCTTTCTCGGTATAAGTAATACTGTGTATGAACAAGGATGTCAACTTTGTGAAAATTCATTGAGCTGTGCATTTATATTTGTGCAGGTTTTTTTGGTATGTTAAATTTCAACCAGTAAGTTTACTTAAAAATACAGTTTAAATCTAGCTCTCTCATGTATAATGTAAGAACACTGAGGCTGGTACTTGACCTCTCTGAATCTCAGTTACTTTACAGCTTGAATGAGGGGAATGATACATACTGTACTGTATAATTGTGAGATTTAAATTAATGAAATGTTATAAAGTTCCTGGTAGAGTACCCAGTCTCTAGTGGTGATTAGATGTTGCTGTCACTACTATTCATCATTAGTTTTGAAGCAATCTATTGTAGTAATTGGTGAAAAGTCACAAGAATGAAAAATAAGTCCCTTATTTCAGCAGCTTTCCACTTGGTCAAGATATTCATTCTATCTTCCTCTAAGGCTTTTTTAGACTTACAGGTAATTGATTTTAATGCATTTGCCTATGAAGAGCAATGAATCCTACGTAGCTTATAAGACAAAAACATCTAAATAAAATCTAATTTTTTTAGTCCTATTAAAATCCTAGTTTTTTAATTAGTTTTACAAGTTTACTAATTAATTTCCTACATTAAACTTCAATCCAGCCAAACCAATTATCTCTAATCATTGGCCCCAGCCCCACCCTATACATCTTACATATTTTAGTTTTATTGATGGTTCACCAATTCAATCAATATTTATAACTACATGCTAGACACTGTTCTAGGATATGTGAATATTGTTGAAAAGACAAAGTCCTTACCTTTTGGAAATTACCTTTAGCGGTATAGTCAATAGCCAGGTTAAAACAAATAGAATATTACAAATTTCAGTCTTATGAAGGAATTTTCAAAATATAGTGGAGGCTTATAACATGGGTCAGAGGCTGATCAGGAAAAGCCTTTCTCCAAGGAAGTGAAATTAGTACAGAGATATGAACAATGATTTTTTTCTTAAGGAACCTTGTAAATAGCTAAGGCGAAGTGGTTCCAGATAGAGGCAACAAGTACAAAGACCCTGCTTGCAGCAAGGAAAATCTTGACCCAAGACAGAAATGTAGGAAGCAAGGGAGAGAAACATGTGATGAGGTCTGGGCATGTAAGGGCTGATCAGCGAGGGCTCTGATCAGAAGTTGTAGGGTTTTAACCAGGGGAGGATGTAATTACATTTCAGTTTGTAAAATGTTCACCATAGCTGTTTGTGGAGATTACCCTGGGGTGGGGGGTAGATTAAGAAAAGACACAAGGCGACCAGGTAGAAGACCAGGCAAGAGATGGTAATAGCTTGGTTGGGGTGATAATGGATAAAATAATGAGAAATGGTCAGATTCCAGATGTACTTTGTAGGTGAAGTCAACAGGCTTTGAGGAGCATTAGGGAAAAAAGAAAGAAGGAGTCCTCTAGGTTTTGGCCTAAACAGTAGAGTGAAGGGTAGTACAATTAAATGAGATGAGGGAGGAATAAGATGGAGGAATATGAAATAACAAGAAATACATATGTCTCTGCCCTCAGTTCCTGCTAATATTTGGTTTTTGACCCCCATTCCTTATACAGAGCTTCTAAAATTCTTGTAATTTCCTGAGTGATAGGAGTGTCTGACACAGAGCTCCTAAATCCCTCAGAACTTCTTAGATGATAGGAGTGTCTTTTGTAATAATAAGACAGCTCTTAGTGGGCTGCTGGATGGGGGATAGTCACTAAAAAAGACCAAGCCATGATTAGAAGCTTGAAACTTTCAGCCCACCTCCTATCCTCCTCCAGAGATGGGAGAGAGCTGGAAAAGGAGTTAATAATCTGTCATATCTATGGGATAAAGCCTTCACAAAACCCCCTGAAGTACAGGGCTTGGAGAGCTTCTGGGTTGATGAACTTATCCATGTGCCAGGAGGGTGGTACACCCCAACTCCATGGGGACAGATCTCCGGCACTCAGGACCCTTCGGGACCTTGCCCTATGTATCTTTCCAACTGGCTGTTTATATCCTATATTATATCCTTTACAATAAACTGCTAAATGTGTTTCTCTGAGTTCTGTGAGCTAAGTTATTATTAGCCAGTCAAAAATTATCTAGCAAACTACTGAACCCATGATAGGGTCGGGAGATCCCAATTTATAGCCAATCAGTTGGAAAAACAGGTGTCAATCTGCGATTTGAGATTGGCATCTGAGTGGGAGAAGTCTTGTGAGATTGAGCCCTTAGCCTGTGGAAAATAACCCTAACTCAAGGTAGATAGTGTCAGACTGAATTAAGTTATAGGACACCTAGCTGGTGTTGGAGAATTGGTCAGTATGGGACAAAACCCTCACATTTTTGCTATCAGAAATACTCAGTGCGAACATAAAGGAAAACAAAGAATGTTTCCCTAATCCAGAGTGTAGTTTGGAATGTAAACTGATTCCTTTTTCTTTTTCCTTTTTTGCCTATTTTAATCTAGTCCATTCTTCTGCATTCATGTTAGAAATTCTCTCTTTTCCTAACCAACTTGACCTGTGATTATAATTTAGGTTTGTAAAACTTTTAGAGTTTTGCATTATTCAATTGATAGTTCATCTTAATCTCTGCGATTAATCTCTGTGGCTAATTTTATATACTCTGACACATTGTAACTAGATTTCAAAGCCCTCAAAGCCAAGAAATAGGTCTACTACATTTTTTTAAATATGGAAAATGTTTAAATACATAAAAGTAAAAAAAATGTTAAATAGCCATATTCGCATAACCTAGCTTCAACAAATTGGTGATTTATTACCAATTTTGTTTCCTTTATGTAGCAATCTATTTCTCCTCTGCCTCCAGTGGTATTTGAAAGTAAATACCAGATATCATATAATTTCATCTATGATAACTTCAGCATATATTTTCAGAAAGTTTTTCTTTTATAAGCATAATTATAATACTACACTAAGCCCTAAAAATTAACATTAATTTCTTAACATTAAATATACTATTGTGTCACAATGCTTTTATTTTTTTTACAGATTTATGTATTCAAATCAGGATCCAAATAATATCAACACTTTGGTATGGTTGATATGTCTCTCAAGATCCTTTTAACTTATAGATCCACCTCTATCTTGTCCGTCTGTGTGTGTGTGTGTGTGTGTGTGTGTGTGTGATTTATTTATCTAAGGAACCAGGTCATTTGTCCTATAAAGTTTCCCACAGTCTAAATTTTTGCTGATTCCATCCCCCTGGTGCCATTTAATATTTCCTGTACTTTCTATTATCATTTTAAAATGTTCTTTTTATCACTACAACACACTTTTACCCTCTTGCTGAAAATTGGATAGGGATATAGAAATATTAGGGGTCTGAGCTATGCCAAAAAATTTTTGATCCCAGCAGAGATTACATTTTAAAATTCACTATTTTACATTTGTATTCTGTGTTCATCAACAAAAGGACCTTGCCTTCTCAAGCATATGATGAAATGCTTTTAGACTATACATTGCATTTATGTACAAACAGCCAAAACTTCAGTTTTATCTCATTTTTTTTTTCAAAATTCCCTTAATAAAACAATAGCCTTTCATCCTTAGCACTTACTAGGGACTTAGAACTGCACAATGTTTTAAAATAAAGCCCATTGCTTCTTGGGGATTTCCCTGGCAGTCCGGTGGTTAAGACTCCGTTCTTCAATGCAGGGGACGCAGGTTCAATCCCTGGTTGGGGAACTAAGATCCTACATGTTGTGTGGCATGGCCAATAAATAAGTAAATAAAGCCAGTTGCTTCTATTTATTATTTTAACCCTAAAATAAATATTTTCAATAATTACTTTGCTAAAACCAAGGTAAAAATAAATGTTTAAAGTGGTATCAATAGGTTTAAAGTGGAACTGAACTAAATGAATTTGAATTGTGCGTGAGTTCTCTTCAGTTCTTTCTTGCGTTAGATTTTACTCAGACATCTTTTTGGAAAGTATTTAGAACACAAAGTGTAATTGACTTTATACCAGCTGAGAAACAACAACAGGGGCCTCATATCTAAATTAAAAGACATCTCACCCAGGTCTATAAAATAACCAACAGTGCGTTCAATTGTGGGAAGCTCTCAGTTATGGAAAGAGAAGTTGGGAAACTCAGATTCTGGAAAGCATGGCTGCTTCAGCCAGGTAAAACAGCTACAGCTCCTAAGAAAGACAATTGTTTTATCACCTGCATTTGTTTCCTAGAGCTACAGTAATAAAATGTCACAAATTGGGTGGTTTAGAACAACAGAAATTTATTCTCACAGTTGCAGGGGCTAGAAAAGTCTGAAATCAAAGTGTTGGAAGGGCTATGCTCTCTCTGAAGCCTCTAGGAGAAGATACTTCCTTGTGTCTTCTAGCTTGTGATAGTCCTAGGCATTCCTCAGCATGTGACAGCAAACCCCTTGTCTCTGCTTCCTCTTCACCCGGCCATACCCCCTCTGTGTCTCTTTCCTCTTCTTATAAGGACAGCAGTCATGTTGGATTAGGGCCCATCCTCACACAGTATGACCTCATCTTAACTTGAGTACATCTGCAAAGACCCTATTGCCCCTGGGCTGGGGCTGAGCCTTCCAAAACCATCTCCAGAGCTACTAGCAGGACTGGGAGCAACAGAATGGGCCTCATGCTGGGGCCGGAGGGGCCCTGAGATGGCTCCTTCCTGGGCACTGAGGACAGCACAGGGGAGGACTGTTTCAAATTGAAGACATTTGATATACAACGGTTCCAAAAACAGGCCTTTTTGGAGCTTCCTTTATCTGACTAAGGTTAAAAAGCTCTAGAGAGTAGGGCCACCATAAACCTCCTTTCTGGGGCAGTTTCTCAGTCAGGAAAGGGAGGGACCACTGATACAAAGAGGATAAATTACATAGACAAACATTATCACAAACTGTCACAGCTTCCATTTGTGCCCCTAAAAGCTCATGTGTTCTCCCCAGTGAAGCCCTTTCTCCCAGCTCCCTATTAAGTTGGAATAGAAACCCCTATCTCTAGCCATTCTGGGAACCACCACTTTGTGACTCTGCGTATGAATACACTTCTTCTCTTTTTCATCTTTTGTCCTGTTAACCTGTCTGTTGTTAGTTAACTTGAAGGCTCCCCAACCACCTGAACCTATGGGAGAAGAAAAACTGTCCTAGAACAGGAGTGAAAACAGGTCAAATTCCATGATAAGTAAAGCACTTCAGAAGAAATACCAAAGCCAGTTGGGCAGAAGAAATAAGAAAACTGAATTATGTTGAAGACCAAGAGACATGTTGGCAGGAGAGCCCTGCTTAATAGGAAATACAAAAGAAATTTAGAGAGGCAGGATCATAGGAAGAGAAAAAGGACCATATTTTATAAATTCTGGCTTAGGTAATTAACTTGAACCATGGGGATGAAAAGTAAACTCTATCCTGTTCACCAAAGAATTGGAACTAGCAGGTTTTAACTTACTGACATGTTCAAGAGCTGTTGACTAGCCTCTCTCTCCACCAGCTTCCCTCCCTGTCTTTGACTACTGTTATGGAGTGAACCCCTATACTGCCCATTTATCTGCTCTGCAACTCACGCGTTCCTCCTGCGTGTTCACCCCACTCTCTATGCCCCCTGACTGACAGTCCTCCTGTGTTACACCTAGTATTAATACCAACAGAAAGAATTACTTTTACAAAATGTCCAAGTATAATTGATTGCACTTGGCTTGTTTCCACTAAAAAAAAAAGACAAGGCAATTGACTTTCACTTTTTCCCCAACTATATTCTTGCATAAATAAAGCTTTTCTTGGTAGCCCTCAGTGTAATGCAGAACATGAGGAATATTTTCTATGGTTATTGAACCCTTTGTTTCAACTGCTTCCAAGGCCAATATATTTGGTTCCAACCTCTGGAAAGTTAAGCAATTAATAAAAGTGTCAGATAAATGGCATCAAAATCAAACCTCAACTGAATACAAATGGACGAACACACAGAGCACCTATATTTTACAGAATCAATCTCAAAAGCCATAAAGTGATGACCACTGTCATTAGCAGTAATTAACTTTGACATTGCAATTAACTTGTTTCACACGTGTCACAAAACATCTTTATATGTGATGAGTATGTTTACAATTATGATAGGCATTAATGTTGAAATTTCTCTCTCTCTCTCATTCTCTCCCTCACCCCCACCTCCCTTCCTCCCTCCCTCTTCTCCCTTAGTTCCTCCACCCTCTCTGGCTCTTTGAATTTTATCAAGAAGTATGCTCATAATTTGCAGGGATCAGTGCAAAATGAAAATGTGGGCCCCTTGTTCATACAGCAGGAACAATGTACCATTAAAGGTACCAACGTACAAAGGTCTCCCTTAAAAAGAGTTTTTACTTATGTAACAGAATATGTGAATGACAACACAAACTTAAAAATTATTAAAAAAAATTAACTTCATAATAGAACACGGTTTCTATGAACACAAACACAATTTACTATATAAAATTGGTCTTGTACAAGAGAGAACATGTGGAAACGCCCCCCTCACAGGGAGACACAGTCACACACTGCTCTGGCACAGATGCAGCAGGGGCTCTGTCCAGGCACCCTTCCCTCTGTCCCTTTCCCCTGGATGGGGAACCTGGTCTTGCGGTCCCTGCAGTTTCACTCAATAGGACTGGCTCCCTTAGTGGGAGGAGGGAAGGCTGAGTCTCTGTAACTCACTTGGAGATGAGGGCCAGACTGCCCAATCTTGGGCTTGCTTCCTGCCCAGACCTACATATTCTCCTGCTTGTAAACTTGTGCCTCAGCCTGGCTCCTCTTAAAGAAGGGTAAGGGGGATGTTGGGAGTATGTCAGGAGGGTGGGAAGAAAGAAGGTTGCCTGGGCGCACCCCAGCAGAGGTCTGTTCTGATGTCGGCAGCGAGGAAGTACCCTGGGAGCTGAGAGCGATGGTAGGAAGTTTCTGTGTGACCCTGGGGAGAGCTCATGGTTCTGGATGCTGCCCCCACAGCTCCTGCAGCAATCCTGTTTCCCAGGCTCTGCTAGAGAGCATGGGGTCTGTGGGAATGGTACATTTTCAAAATGACAGTGGCAGAGTCAATGAGGTTAAGCCATAGCGTGGCCTGAGTAGGAAAGTACTATACTTGCTTTGGGAAGAGATACATTATTCACCAAAAGAACTGCCTAAATTGGTTAATTTTTCATGGAAGCAATCAGGAAAAAAATGTCTAGGAATAGATATGGAGGACTCTTAACCAAGGAGGGAAGACTGTAAGGCTTTGGGGTATTGATTTATTTGAGTTTGTTGCTATGGAAGCACTCAGTTTTGACTCAAGATTTAATCTCCAGGCAAAGATAACTGCAGTTGGTCCTAATCCACTGCTAGGATATCTCCTTGAAGTTGGAAAGATGGTGATCTACTGTAAATGAGGTACCAGTAATGCCTTGACAATATTGAGGAAAGGGTCAAAAAGGTCAGAGTTGGGCATATCAGGGAAGATTTGTTATGTAAGACCAGAGAACCTCTCAGCTGATTTTGTTCCAAGGGAACTCTCAGAAGTCACCACTTTCACTAAAGTATTGAGAAACTTTAGTGAAAGCGGTGGGGGCATCACTAAGAAGCCCAATCTGAGGTTATTCTTTTAGGAGAGGATTGATGGTAGGAAAAGATGCTATGCAACTGGGTTCTCTAGCATCAGTGGGGATAATAAAATTCCAGAATAAGAGTGTAGGTAGAGTACAGAGGTAGGGTAGATGCTGTCTCCTGTAACATGCAGTAAGGCTGGAATGGAAATTTCTGGATCTTGACCTATAGGAATCCATGGCAATGGCTGGCGACAGCCTGATTATAAAACATCAAGTGATTATACGAGGGGAGCTGTACATTATGAGCTGTGTATTTTCAGACTCAATAAATCAAAAGGTCAAGCAGGCAGAGGAACAATCTATTATGAAGTGGAAATGGTTCATTTGGGGTCAGACCGCAGCAGGTCTGTGGGGTATAAATTCCATGAACAGGTGACCCATACCTCCTGTAGTTCTGAATCCTCTCCTTCAGCTCATGCCTGTGGCCTCATGGTAAGGAGGGTTGACAGAAGACAGAAAGAGAAACAGTGGCCTGGTTCACAGATGAGACGTTTAAATATTCATAAAATCTAAAATGGTTTTCTGTCACCTACAGCCCCACACATGAGTGGCCCCAATGCACAGTGGTGAGGGAAAATCCTCTAGCAATACACCTGCAGCTAACTCTTTGGGGGAGAAGAAGTGGTCTGACATAAGGAGATATATACATATCTGGGAAGTGGAAAATGGCTTGATTTGTTGGTCAGGGATCTAGACAGATGGACATGGGAGTATTAGAGGTCAAGGAGTCTGGGAAAGAAGCATGTGGTAGAACTTACTGGAGTGGGCACAAAGCCTATAGATCTTTATATCTCAGAGAGTATCCACAACAAAGGAAGCACTTATAAAACAGGAAGATAGAATAAGTTGCATAGTAGACATGAGCCAGACTTGGTCCTTGGTAACCCTCATGCTTATTCAACGGGTTCAAGAACAGAGGGGCCATGGTGACAAGAAAGGAGACTGTGCATCAGTTTCACAAACTGGGCTTCCTTTTAGCAAGATGGATATAGCTACTGCTATTGCTGACTGTCTAACCTGCAAGCAACAGTGATCTACACAGAATACTAAGCACTCCTCAATATAATATCATCTATAAAGAGACCAAGCAGCCACTGGGTAACAGCTTGATTACACTTTCCCCTCAGGAGGGAACAGTGTTTCATCCTTGCTAGGACAGAGGTGTGTTTTGGCTACGGGTCTGCCTTCCCTCACCCCCTAGCATCATATTTAAGAGTTCACAGAGTAATTGATCTGCTAGTATGAGATCTCAATGAGATAGTCTTGGATTAAGGGTTGAGGGAATGGGCAAATGACCACAGGACTCATTGATTCAATCATACACCATGTCACCATAGCTTCTTAAATTAAGTCTCAGCTGAGGCATCTGCAAAGTTGGGACACTATTTTTCAAAATGTGAAATTTACTTCCAACTAAAGGCCACTATATAATGTTGTGTCTCAGATAGCACACAATGATCTGAGAATCCAAGGGTGGAAGCAGCAGTGGTCCCTGTCACCATCATACCTATCTTGGGTATAGTGTGTTTCTTGTCCCTAAAATAGTAGGTACTTCTAGATTAGAAGTCCTGGTTCCCAGAGTGGGGATGCTTTTCTCCAGGACATGCAGTTAGGGTTCCACTAAACATAAAGCTACACCTACTACCTGGTCATTTTAGGCTCCTCATTCTGGTAGAGATCAGGCAAAGAAAATATTGTTGTACTAGGAGGGCAATTGACCCCGATTATAATGAGAAAATAGGTTGGTGGTGCATAATGGGGCAAGAAGGCATATGTTTAGAATTTAGAGGATTCACTGACATAGCTTTTATTGTTCCAATGCCTGGTGAAAAGTATAAATCAACAATTATAGTAATTATGGCCTATCATAGGAAAGTAACCAGTAGACCCCTAAGGGATGAAGGCCTGGTTCTGGGCAGGCAACCTAGACCAGCAGAAGTGCTGGCTGAGAGTGAGAGGAAAAAAGCTTGGGTGGCTTGTAGAGGAGTGAGCAGATGGCCAAAAGGCACATGAAAAGATGCTCACATTGCTAATTATTAGAGAAATGCAAATTAGAACTACAACGAAGTACCACCTCACATCAGTCAGAATAGCCATCATTAAAAAATCTACAAATAATTAATGCTGGAGAGGGTGTAGAGAAAAGGCAACCCTCCTATACTCTTGGTGGGAATGTAAATGGGTGCAGCCACTATGGAGAACAGTATGGATGGTCCTCAAAAAACTACAAATAGAGTTGCCATATGATCCAGCAATTCCACTTCTGGGCATATACCCAGACAAAACTCTAATTTGAAAAGATACATGAACCCCTGTGTTCATAGCAGCACTATTTACAATGGCCAAGACGTGGAAGCAACCTAAATGTCCATCGACAGAGGAACATATAAAGAAAATGTGGTACATATATACAATGGAACATTACTCATTCATTAAAAAGAATGAAATAATGCCATTTGCAGCAACATAGATGGACCTAGAGATTATCATACTAAGTGAAGTAAGTCATAAAGAGAAAGACAAATACCATATGATATCACTTAAATGTGGAATCTAAAATACAATACAAATGAACACATCTACAAAACAAAAATAGACTTACAAATAATAGAGAACAGACTTGTGGTTGCCAAGGGGGAGGGAGTTAGGGGAGGGAAGGACTGGGAGTTTAGGATTAACACATGCAAACTAGTATACATAGGATGGATAAACATCAAGGTCCTACTATATAGCACAGGGAACTATATTCAATATCCTGTGATAAACTATAATGAAAATGAATATGAAAAAGAATATATATATTTATATATATATAAGTATAACTGAGTCATTTGTCATACAGCAGAAATTAAACACATTATGTCAACTATACTTCAATAATTATTTTTAAAAAAGAATATAGTTTACAAGTGATAGCTTAGAGACCAACTGCTGCAGCCTTACTTTTGTCTTCATTTCTCATCATTTTTAAGGATGAAACAACTAGCCATTATCTTATATAATCAGTGATCAAACGTAGCAAAATTAAAGTGGTGTGAGTGAATATGCAGGGTACAAGAGGTGACCCAGAGCAACCCTGCGCTGTCCTGCCCATTCTTCTTGACTCTTACATTTCTCATACAGTTTCCTAAGCGAGAGCCCAAAGCCCTGAGCCAGTGCTGAGGTGAGTACACAGTCACAACACAGAGAAGGTTGCTGCAAGTGCTGGAGAATGAATCCCCCCAGGAACAGTCTTCAGCAAATGATGGATGAGAGCTGAAGGATAAACACCCCAGCTTTCTCTACCTCTGGTAGGACAACTCTCAGAGATGAATTACAAGTCCCTCAGAGGTCCCCATCTGAACAGAACTTCAGTTCACAATAGCAGGAATCTGCTTATTAACGCACCTTTATTGGTTTTCTTCCCCACACTGACTCACTTCCCTACTTTCCCACCAATGTTTTCTTGGATCATTTGCTAAACCAATTACCCTCACTCAAATCCTTGTCTCAGGGTCTGTTTCTGGGGGAAACCAGTCTAAGCCAATTTTGCAGATGCATAGAAGGACTACCAACCCACATAACAATCAATTGAAAGATATGTATCAGAAGAGGGTTTTTTTTTTTTCCTTAGAGAAGTGAAAAAAAAAGTTTTAATTAATTTTATTCTTAAATATAAAGGAGTATAAAATTCTATAGTCATACAAAATCTGATTTTCAATATTTAGAGCAGTTAAAAGAGATATTAGAATAGGAAGAGATTAATGTAATCTTCATTGAAGTGATCTAAGCAAAGGGAAATATTAGACTTGCTCGTAGTAGGAGAATTCTCTTATGGAAAAAAAGGAACACGCTTTAGTTAAATATCTGATTTACATCCTATTCTTTTGTCAAATCAAAGAAATTAACGATTTAGGTAATTGTTGATGAGGCAGAAGCTTTTGGAATTAATCATTGACAAAATATGTTCTAAGATTTGATATAAAACACTTTTATGTGTTACTTACAACCAGCATGTTGGACATGAAAATGATGGTGAGAACTGAGCACTACTGGATAGTGTCTGGTTAGAAAATTCACTATTAATCACCCTTCATTTATGTATTTCTTGAGGTTGTGGTACACACAGGGATCTTTTTAGAGGCTTGTGCTATTCTAGACTCTTTAACTGTGTCTTTCTTCTCCCAAACCACCTCCCTTGTTATGCTCTTTCCTTAAATTCAAGCCACCCTGTAAGTCTTTTCAGTTCCTTAAATTATCATGCTTTCTCTGGAATTTATACTTTCCAACTCTCCCCATCCCTGGTCTTGCCTTCAATCTTACTTTCATAAGAAAATTAAGGCAAGGAACATGAACTAGTTAGAGTTATCTCAATATCAAGGATGCTTTCAGGAAGCTCAATTCAACTTACTTCAGTTAAAACCTTCTAGGGTATGTTTAGTTTTGGTGAAGCTTATTTGAAAGGTTCAAATGGTGATCCAAGATCTGGTCTCATTGTTCCTGGTTTTTCACTGTTCTCTTCCATGTAGAAATTTCAGTCTCAGGCCCCACTGGTTGGTGAGATGGGAGCGACAGAGTTCCCTCCCTCCCAACTCCAAGGTCAGCTTCCAGAGCAGGCTTGCTGCTGACTGTTTGTTTGTTTGTTTTTTCCAGTGGTTCCTATAAAAGTTCTGAAATCTGCTGGACTAGGATTTCCATAACTAAACTAGGTCATGTGACTTTTCTGAACCAATATCTCTGATGAGAGGAAAGTAATTCCCTGTTTGGTTTTGCTTATGTTACACACCCAACCCTGCACGTGGAGGTGGGGCCATGCCCAAATCTCAGAATGGAGAGAGTTCATCTCCTTCCCAATTTTAGTGCAGCTGCCAGACCAGCACCAAAAGCAGTAGAGGCAAAGGACTAATGACCTCTCCAGGTGGTTGTAGAGCTGAAGTAAACCCGGAGCTTCAATGTCCTCAGAATATGTTTTTCTCCACCTGTGCCACTCTCTGCACTTTTGCTTTCTCCACAAGGGTGAAACTCATAAGTTATCTCCCTTCCAATGCAACATATGTGACTACTCATTAATATCTTAACATTTAAGAGACTTAAGCTAAAAAAAAACATATTAAGCAATTCATTTCCTTTCCACAATAAATAGAAAACATTTCATTCTAGACAGACATGTAAGCAATAAGTTTCCTATAGTAGTTACAGGACAATCACAGGAAACAAATGCCCAAATCCAATTTCTGTGCCAGTAAACACTTGTCACACAAGGCAACAATAACAATTACAACTTATTATCCTAGAGGAAATATAAAAACGGAGAGGTAATCAAAATATCCCAATACACTGTAGAGAAAATCATTCCTTTGTAAAGTCAAATATATGACCCTGAAGAAGTTAAGAAAAAAGTAAGAGAATACTTCAAGCAATGCATAGTACCAGTGGAAACATTTTACAAAGTCTGTTCTCCAAACTATTTCTGAGTTTAGGGAACTCTTCTCTACCTTTTCCTTATCTTTCCAAGTTCATGAAAAAAATTCCCTGTAAATAGATTTTAATTGCACTGAACAGCAAATTAATCCTTCCCTCCAGATATTTCTGTACTGCCTCATGAAATAGAAGACAATTCAAACCTGGCCTGCCTGTAACTGGAAGCCACAGTCTAAGACTTTATTCCAAAGAGCAAGAAGGCCTCCAATAGGTGAGAGTAACTAAGGTAATTTAAATATGGGTGAACACAGGAACAAATTCCCAGGCTCTGTTACTCTCTTTGTTGAAACCCATTCTTTTGGAAAATCATTTTCTTTAGCTATTGGACAACAAAATGCATTGTCAAGAAATTTTATAGCAATAATTATAAAAGATGTCCATTTGAACCCATTGAGGTCTCACTGATTTTATAACACCCAGCAGACCTCCCTGCAGGAGAACACTATATTTATGTGAGCAATATATGCGACAATTGAGATCGTAAAATTAAATGACCACATAGAACTGTCATTTATATGATGAGCGCCTACATATGTGAAGGCTGGTTTATTTTGCAGTGTCGGTTTGCGTTAAATGGTCCACTCTCAGTGAACGTTTTTAATCACGCATTTCTTCACTCTTTCTGCAATATTACACTTGAAGGACTAGTAAGCAGTTTGCTATGAAATGCTAAATGGTTACTGGCACTGCTATTCTGACAGAAGAGCTCACTAAAATAGAAGTACAGTACATATTGTATGCAATTGTTTTATGAGAGACATTATGGTTACTAGAATAACATTTCACCATTACCAACTGCTGAGAGAAAAGTCATTAAGATATTTGGCAAGCCAGCGCAATTTTTCAACAGAGCTATAGTACGAGACCTTACAACAGCTTCCATAGAGGGAGACTGGCTGTGTCACAAGAGGAAAAAAAGAAATCAAGTCTCAAGCCTCTGTTGTTTGATTTATAGTACTTTATTTTCAGAGTTCAATGAGGAAGTTACAGGGTATTGTTGGGAGTGTCAGAACGATAGGGAATGCTTGTAGAAAAAATATTTATATATATTCACATAGAAGTATTTCTGGTATATGTGTGTGATCCTGGTGTGTGTAAAAGATTAACCTTTTGTGATAATTCTTATGACAAGGTCAATGTGCTAAAACTCACCTTTTCCCAGGGAACTACTTTGGAGATTAACTTGTGTATGTACTTTATATAGTTAGTCTCTTTGTTTTTCCTTAAATGAAAAGACATTTATGGATGGGGGAGGGGTGGGAGTATGGCTCTATCCATAAACATTTCACCCAAATATAGGAGAATAAAGTAAATAGTTTGCTATAAACATTTAACATTTCCTGCCAGGACTATTGGTGGTAAAAAATGATGATAATTTGACAAATGTTTTGTGTACATATATATATATATTTTATACATAGAAGGTACACACATATATGTGTCTGTATATACTTGAATATATATGTATATATACATATATAGTATATGTATAAGATAGAGAGCTTTTTGATTGCTAAACTGACAAAGATTATCATCTATTCCTGCCAATGCTACTTCTGTTACTTCTATCTTATGAAATTAGGAAAGAAAACACCAGCATTCACCAAAAATAAATATACTTTGGACTGTGCTTCTACAGTAAGAAAAATAGAACAAATTGGAATTATTTAGTTAAATATGTGAATGTGTATGAATAACTACGAAGGCAAAACTAAGCAACCTCATCCTCCCATTGCTGTGTCCCCCTTAGTAACTGGCATTCTACCTTACACAGAGCTCCCAGTCAGCAACAATTGTTTGAGTAAACATTAAAAACAAACAAGCAATGGGAAAAAATAATTGCCTATGAAACAACGGACAAAGGATTAACCTCCAAAATATACAAGCAGCTCATGAAGCTTCATACCAAAAAAGCAAATAACCCAATCCACAAATGGGCAGAAGACCTAAATAGACATTTCTCCAAAGAAGACATACAGATGGACAACAAACACATGAAAAGATGTTCAACATCACTAATCATCAGAGAAATGCAAGTCAAAGCCACAATGAGGTATCACCTCACACCAATCAGAATGGCCATCATCACAAAGTCTGGAAACAACAAATGTTGGAGAGGGTGTGGAGAAAAGGGAACTCTCCTGCACTGTTGGTGGGAATGTAAGTTGGTTCAGCCACTATGGAAAACAATTTGGAGGTTCCTTAAAAAACTACAAATAGAACTTCCATATGATCCAGTAATCCCACTACTGGGCATATACCCAAAGAAAACCATAATCCCAAAAGAAACTTGTACCATAATGTTTATTGCAGCACTATTTACAATAGCCAGGACATGGAAGCAACCAAAATGCCCATCAACAAATGAATGGATAAAGAAGATGTGGCATATATACACAATGGAATATTACTCAGCCATAAAAAGGGATGAGATGGAGCTATATGTAATGAGGTGGATAGAACTACAATCTGTCATACAGAGTGAAGTAAGTCATAAAGAGAAGGACAAATATTGTATGCTAACTCACATATATGGAATCTAAAAATGGTACTGATGAACTCAGTGACAAGAACAAGGAAGCAGATACAGAGAATGGACTGGAGAACTCGAGATATGGGAGGGGGTGGGGGGTGAAGGGGAAACTGAGATGAAGCGAGAGAGTAGCACAGACATATATATACTACCAACTGTAAAATAGATAGTCAGTGGGAAGTTGTTGTATAACAAAGGGAGTCCAACTCGAGGATGGAAGATGCCTTAGAGGACTGGGGCGGGGAGGGTGGGGGGGACTCGAGGGGGGGGAGTCAAGGAAGGGAGGGAATACAGGGATATGTGTATAAAAACAGATGATTGAACTTGGTGTACCCCCCAAAACAAACAAACAAACAAACAAACAAACAAGCAAACAAACTGGAGATCTTTTAGTAAATAGTCAAATAGATATTTTAAATTACCAGAAAACTGGATTCTAGTCCTGTGTATTTAATACTTTTGACTCCAGTAAATAAGCCTTGAGTTTCTTACAAAAGTTATAAAGGGGGAGAAAAGATACTCAGTCAATTCAATTAAAATAAGTCAAATCAGTAAATTAGCTGAATTTTTCAGCTATTGATGTTTTGGTGCATAAAGAAATGCCTAAAGGGTATTTAACTGGCAGAATCATCATATTCAGGTTGCTCATCACAGCCAGCTCTTATTTATATCAGGCCCTCTGTGACATTTTCTATAAGCCAAATTTTATCTGTTTACTGATAATAAAACTCATAAATATCATTAATATCAATGTGGAGATCACCTGATTTTTTAAAAAACAATTTAGGGCAGCACCAAGGTGACAGGGAAGCTATTGTTCTTAATGGAGGTAATGTTTCCCAACAAGAAAATAAACGCTTGACTGCTGATTTTCCAATAATCTCCTTTTGATCCACACACTTTGTTCCAAATAAACTATTATAGTACATTACACAGATGGTAGAAGTGTGACCTATTTCATTTAGAATCACAAGTTTCTTTCTTTACATACTCTTCTACATCCCATCATAATTATATTTCTTTCCAGCAATAGCCAAGGGCGCCTTATCTAGTCACTGAACTTCTAGGCCTAGATATTTGGATTCTGAGGGGAATGAAAGATCTGGAGACTGTTGTCCTTTCATTCTAATTCTCCCCATCCACCCCAGATCCAATGTAGATCCAATAACTGATCAGTGATCTGTACACACAGCCATTCCATTCCATTGTGTAGGAAGGCATTAACTCCACTCTGTCGGGAAAGATGTAGGAAACTTTCAACAACTTCTTCTCCTTGCCCTTTTTCTTTTCCTTCTCCTTCCCCTTTCCCTTTGGTCTTCCTCTTCCCCCTCCTCTTCTCCCTCCCCTTCTCTTTCTCCTTCTTCTTCTTCTCCTCCTCCCTCCTTCCCCCGCCTCCTCTTTCTTTTTCTTTTCAGCTATTTCTTTTTCCGTATCTCCTTGTCTCCTCAGTGGCACATGGCAGGCTGCATTTGAATAAATGAATATACAGATGAATAAATTAATCAATAATTGGAATAAATAAATGAGGGAAGGAATAGTTTGAATTCTTTGAAAATATATATTTGGATTATATATTTGAATTATAGTTCCACAATGCATTTCCTATATTAAACACATATATTGAGTTACCTTACAGTGGAAAATATTTACAAGAATATTGTTTCCCATATATAGATATTGAGGACGTTATTCATATTTGATAAAAAATATCAGTGCAGTGAAGAAAACTTTAGAGAAACATTTCAGCCCCAGAAGGCACTGTCTTTGCTAAACTAATAGGATTTTTTAATGGAGCAGTAGACACCTTAAAAGTGCTGAACAGCAGTCCTTGGAAAAAGATTTTAACAAAACCAATACTTCAGTTGAGAGAAGGCTGTGAAAACCTGCCTGGTAAACAGAATAGCTTTATTTTTTTCAAAGTTTTCAAGGCATGTGACCCTGGGGAAAGCTTAATTAAACTCAACGAAGAAAAAAATTAAATCATAAAAGTTGAATAAGTCAAAATATAAAATATTCAATTATTACTGCCTGTTGGGGTTTGTTTTGTAAATATTTTATTCACAGTCCACACTCGGCTTCCTCTCCTCCCCATCTTTTAAGGGCTATCTGGGGAATAAACCCACGCTTCTCCGCTCAGTCGCTTGACTTCCTTTTAGTCTTCTTATAATTTATTAAATGATGTTTTCAGAAACATAAGTACTTCAAGTTGTCCTTCTTCCCGCTTTGTGTGTTGTTCTTTTCACCCACAGAATTGCTGCAATTAGAGATATAAAGAAGACCCATTTGGACATCAGTCCCTCCTTTGGGGATTTAGCCACAATTGTTTCTTTAATGGAGCTGCCTCCAGTTCTGCCTCAAATACACTACATTAAATGTCCCAATAAGACACAACTCTCCCAAGATGGAAGGGAATTGGTTTCAATCAACATACAGAAAGCTTCAGTAGTGGTTCTCATTTATGTGATGATTTCTAAATAATATGTAGACATTACATTCATCTTGTTACTTTTCTACTAGGTACTTGTTTACGAACTGTGAGTTCAAGGTGAATACTGAACAAAGTTTAAAGTGCATTAAATGTTAATAAACCTCCAAGGACCAAATCTATGTTGAAATAAATGGCCCAAAGTTTTGATAAGAATTAATATTATATCACTATTGTCTTAATCACTTGGTAATCATAGACCATATCATCATGAAATTTCTATTTCAACAAGACTAGTTTTTCCTAAACCCAAATTAATAGAAAGTGTTAATATCAGATTCATCTTTTTATGATAAACATAATATCTTTCATATTATGTTTCATACTATAATATCTTTATTATTTGGAGGTTGACTAAAAAAATAAGCATTATTTTATTTTATTAATCAAGTCATACTTTATAGGCCAATGAGAACATGCTATTCAAATGACAAGTTGCTTTCAAATTTAGATTTAATAACTTATGATTATCACATATTTAGTTGGATTAAGTAGGAGGATAATAAGTAATTATAACTAATTACACATTTTATTCTACGGCATCTCTTGGTATAAATTAAGCATTTTCATGACTACCAATCATTTTGGAATAGTCTTTCTATGTGTGATGACATTCTCACATTGAGTGTTTCCCCCCGAATTTGGATGCAGAACCCAAATTCTCTAGTCCCTTGCATTTACAGCTCAGAAATATGGCCTCGGCCACATCAATCAGACAAGACCAGACAAGATTCTTTGGATACGATCAACACTATATCAAGCACTGCACAGTTTCCATTCTGTTAGTGCAGCTGAAACAAAAGTGTCCAGCAAAGTAGAGCTCCTAAAAAGCAGTGACTTCCATGTAGTGGAAGTAGAAGTTTCAGAAAAGTCACATTCCTGGTGGTTGCTTCTCTGTGGTGGCTGTGGTACCAGTGAGGTGTCTTCACAGGCTATTTATGAGCCTGGCTGTGAGCATTGCTTCTGCAGATCAATTCTGAATCATTGTCTCTCCAGCCCTTCTGAAGATCTCTGAGAAACCTAACATCTTTTAATAAATTGTTTTTTCTGTTTAAATCTGCCAGAGATGATTCTGGTGCTGGCAACTCAGAGCCCTGACTGATATGCCTGGTTCATTATACCCATAAGAACATAAAGCTTGGACATTTCCTTTATCCTCTATGATTATGAGATTGGAAGAAAAATGAAATAACACAATAAATAAATCAACATCCACAGAAGTTTCTGAAACCTAAGTTATGATTTAGTTTAATAAGCTATAAAATGGCTTGGTAGACTCAGTAAAAGAAGCATGAAATGATTAAGAAATAATTTCAAAAATAATATGCAATCAGAGAAAGACACGTGACCAAGAAAACTGCTTTAAAATGTCAAATTGTAGTTATTCAATGGTACACTGAAAAACTTGTTCATCCTCACTGTCTGAAGTACAGTTGCTGAGGATCGCTTGCCTGGAGTTGAATAAGTAAACTTGAGATGGGGAAAAGAAGAAACAATCTTAAAATAACAAGGAGGAAGTCTTGAAAAGGCAAATAATGCATAAAAATGACTTCAAAGAGTATGCTATAGTTTCCTCTTTGAAAAATCAATATTCAATAAACATTTAAGGAAATAAAAGTGGTGAGCAAAAGTGGCAAATAGAAGTGCTCTGAAGAGTGACTCTGAATTATGAAATACTATTTGATATGCCAGAGTAGTAAATGAGGAATTCTAATCTGGTGCAACCAATTCATCCATTTCTAATTTACACTCCTTACGGTGTCATTCATTGACTAATGCTTGAAATACAGAGATAACTAACAAGATGGCTCTTGTTCATCAGGACAACTCTTGACACCAAAACAGTAATGCAATTATCCCCAAAGCAATAGTCTATTACCAAATTGATTTATGTGCTATCTCTAGGACACTTTTAAATTCATAGCCGATCACATGAGTATAATATAAAATTCAACTGAGAATTCAGAATTTAGCTCCGAAAGAAGATCTCAGCTACACACATAATTGCAAGTTAACATCTGAACAATTGAAAAATATTTAACAGAAATAACCAGAGTTAATTGAATATTTATCCTCCAAAAAAATAAAAATCAATATTCTTACATGGCTTCTGGGATATCACATAAAAGAGATGGAAAAAAAGCTGTACTCTGAAGCAGAGCACTCGCAAAAGCTAATATAGTGTTCAAATTAAATAAATCAAGATGTGACTATTTTTCTAAAGTTTGTTATTTGATTCGACACTGAATTTGAGACCTGTTGTTCGAATAGTGCAAAATGGAAAATTCAAGTGCCTGTGGTTTGAATACAAGGCTCTTAAAATTATAATATGAAAAAAAAATACATTGACCTGTTGATAAACAGAGACATCATATCTAATATGAGAGCTCATTCTCTATATAGTCTATTATGTTTGATGCTGAAATCCATTTGTGGGAACATACTATGTAGTGATATTAACTGGTATGATTTCTCCCATTCTACACTCTTAGATTCCTTCATTTTAACCCTAAGGCATCTTTTAAACATCTCCTCACCACCCTCCACCACACTTACAACAGGTAGACTTGAAGGACTCACCATGATCTCCTGTTAAACTATGTTATTAAAAGAAGCACAGCCAAGCGATTATGAGTGCAGACTTTTGAGCCAGCCACTTTGAGTTCAACTGTCAGCTTTGGAAACTGATAATCGAATAATTTCAGGCAGATAATTTAACCTCTATGTTCCTCAATTTCCTCACATACAGAATAGGGTTGCTGAATAAGTGAGATTATTATGTGCATAAAGTACTAAGAATAGCACTTGCCACACAGCATCAAATGTTAGCTATTATCAGCTGTTACCATGTTCAAAATTCACCAGTCCAGACTAAATCAAAAGATGCTGTGGTCAGGAGAAGACAAGTAGAGTCAGGAATCAGGCAGGGACTGTGGGAATAAGAAAGAGCCAGAGCAAGGACTTCCTACCCCCAGCTCCCGAGGGAAAGGCAGAAGTCAGGGCAGTCTGAACCCAGAAGTCGGCCTGTTGCTGACAATCACCCAATTTGGCCTGATGCTTATCTGTTCCTTGAGACTCCATCAAGGTTCCCAGTCTATACCCCATCCCAATATCAACAAATCCATACCCAGTAGCCTAGGACTCTTGTCTGCCTCCAGACAGAAGGTAATGACTTGGATGCCCTGTGGGAAGTGGGGGACATTTGGGAAAGCCTTGCCCTGCACTAGGATGAATCGAAAGTAACTAGCTTGAAACATTCCACTGAACTGGTAGTGCCTGCCACATAGTTATTGAATTTCTACTATGTTCTAGATCTTTCCACGTGCATTAGCTCACTTCCTCTTGAACTCCGGAGTATAGTAATGCATACTCCAATTCCTCTTTCCTGAATGTAGTGGTGAGATCTATCAAAGATGTTTTTAAAAGGTGAATATACAATGCCAAGATTTCTGTTTATGCTTGCTGTAATAAAATATCCAAGCATACAAAAGAAGCCCTGCATTTAGAATCAGAAGGCCCAAATACGAATAGTCTTTACCTAATAGCTAGATGATCTCATCAAGTCACATAGCCTTCTGAGACCTCAATTTTCTCATCTGTTAAATGAGAAATACTGCATTTTGTGTTCTTGCAGAATTATTTTAAGAATCCAATGACATAATAAATGTAAAAGAATAACTGTCAAGTGCTCCATAATTATCAGGCATAAATCTGTAACCATATGTGAGCTGCTCCCTTGTAAATGCCCCACAATCACCTTAATATAAACTCATTCTCTCCCGAGAAATATACACTTACATGCAGGAAAGAACAGCTTTGAAGTTTGGCAGTAATAATAGTTCATTGATTTTAGCAGAATTTTTTATTTTTCCTATAGAAAACCCCATTTATAATGTTTAATGGTTAAAATGGTTCCTTCCAAAGTTTCTTAATGGAATAACTGGAGAAGATAATAAAGAAAAAGAGTTGACATAATTTATGTTGCTATTTTTTTTAGTTCAAGGGAGAAACATTTTTTTTAAGTAAGCGGACTTCTAGGATTCTAAAGAGGTGTCAAACACATATACAACTCCTGTATTAGTGTAGTTACTGTGCCCTACAACAAGTGCACAAATTAAAATCATAGAAACAAATTCAGTATATATTTGTTGTATAGAAAAGCTGAAAGATAGAAAGATAACAGCTATGCTCCTGTCCCAAGTTCTGATAATGACAGTGGTGGGGATATCTCCTGCTCAAAGAGGCCAAATTTATTCAACAGAACCACCCTAGAGCAGTTTTACATAGTTGATGTAATTTCATTGTGTGAATCAGTATTTATTAAAGTTAAATTCTGATTAGTTTTGAGTTGATTATCTAGTTTGTAAATTACCTAGGGATTTTTTTCAGATCTCTCTTATTCCCTTGGGTTCTTAACTTTCGGTCATTTCAGTGTTAATTAGCCTCTCTGCTGAATGGTTGGTAGAGGAAGCAAAAAGAAACATAAAATGTGTTACACTGTCTTGTCAGCAGTTCTAACAGTCTCATTAGAGAGAATCGGGAAGAATTAGCTTGAATTATTTGTAGATTTCTATCTTTCATCACATGTGTGTTTTCTTAATTTCTCATTTAATTAATAAGATTTTATTTTCTTACTGATAAATGGTAAGTCTAAAGGGTCACCTCATATATATTTTAAATTCCACGAAGACATGCTTATCTAAAAGTGAATTAACGGTCCTTTAAAAAAATCTAACTTCTACTCTACACATTTTATCTTGTAATACCAACACATAATTTGTTTTTATCATGCACTATATTGAAGGATTATAAAATTTTCATAAGTAGTATATAATTCTTCACATTCTATTTATAATTCATTTTTACTTGATTTTTAAAAAGATGTATTAATTTTGATACATACACACATACACACATACATCTTGCTTATTTATTTTAAAATCTGTATCATTCTGTTAGATGAATGCACAATATTTATGTTTTTCAATTGATGTACATTTTACTTGCTTCTGTTTTTTGCCATCATGAATTATACTGCAATGATCATTCTTGTACGTTTCATTAATTCATACAAGAGTTTCTCCATGGTGCATACCCAGAAGTGAAAATTCTGTGTTATAATATACATCAACTTTATATCACTGAACTAATCTCTAAAGCATTTGAACTATTTAACATTCTTACTAGGAGTATATGAAAATTTCTAACACTTGTTATAGCCAGATTTTTTTCATCTTTGCCAGTGACAGGTATAAAAATTCTCCTATGGTATAGATATATGTACATATATGTATTGCTATATACTAATATAGAGTATTGATTATGTTATTATATCACATATAATTATATATACATCATGTTGTATATATTCATATTATTATCATCATATTATATATATTATAACAGTATGTATATTACTTTTTCAAAGCGGTTTTAGATTCACAGCAAAATCTAAGGGAAGGTACAGAGATTTCCCATATACCCCTGCCCCGCCATATGCAGTCTCCCCAGTTAGCATCCCCTACCAGAGTGGTACATTTGTTACAACTGATGAATCTACACTGATACATTATAATCACCCAAAGTCCATACTCTATATCATTAAGGTTCATTCTTGGTGTTGTACATTCCATGGGCTTGTCAAATGTATAAGGATATATATCTGTCATTATGGTATTGTACAGAGCACTTCCACTGCCCTAAAAATCCTCTGTGCTCTGCCTATTCTCCCTCTCCCAAACACACCCACCAGCCCCCAGCAATCACTAATCTTTATGCCATCTCTATAGTTTGCCATTCCCAGATGTCATATAGTTGGAATCATACAGTATGTAGTATTTAGAGACTAGTTTCTTTCACTTAGTAATATGCATTAAAAGTTCTTCCATGTCTATTCATGACTTGCTAGCTCATTTCTTTTTAGTGCTGGATAATATTTTATTGTTTGGATATACAGTTTATTTATCCATTTATCCACTGAAGGACATTTTGGTTATGTGAAGAAAAACTTATCTTCCTCCTGTGTGTCTCTCCTTTATTCTCACACTACTACCACACTGGCAACACTTCTGCCTTATTGGATCACTAAATGTTTAGGGGGTTTTCCCACATCAAACAATTTTCTGTGACACCAGCTGGGTGTCCTACATTTTAAGTCAATTCTGACACTATCTACTATAGAGTCGGTTCCCTTAGGTTAAGGGCTCAGTTCTGTTAAACTGCTGCTCTACTTCAGATGCCAATCACAAGTAGTAGGTCTCCAGGTTACCCACAACTTCTGCTCAACTTAGCCACAAATCAAAGGTTCCCATGACCTCCTTCCTCTTAGATCTGATTATTTGCCAAAGTGGTTTACAGAACTCAGGGAAACGTTTGCCAGTTTATTAAAGAAGATGATAAAGGATACAGATGAAGAGATACTACCTAAGGAAAGTTTGGGAGGGTTCTGAGTAAGGAGTTTCTGTTCCTAGGAAGTTGGGATGCATCACCATCCCAGTATAAGGGTGTGTTCACCAACTTGGAAGCTCTCTGAACCCTATACTATTGGAATTTTTATGGAGGCTTGACATGGAGACATGATCAATCATTAACTCCATTTCTAGCCCCTCTCCCCTCTCTGGAAAATGGGGAGGGAGGGGTGAAAATTCCAAGCTTGGTCTTGATCATGCTGGTGACCTGATTCAGTCTAGGAGCTTTTCAGGAGCCCAGCCAGAGTTCTCTCATTAGAGTAAAAGATGATCCTAGTGTTCTTATCACTTAGCACTATACAAGGGTTTCAGGAGCTCTATGCCAGGAATGAAGACAAAGACCAAATATATATTTCTTATTATAATTTACAATATCACAGATTACCTCCAAGTTTTGGCAATTATAAATGAAGCTGCTATAAACATCCATGTGCAGGTTTATGTGTGAACATAAGTTTTCAACTTCTTTCGGTGAATGCCAATGACAGTGATTGCTGGATCACATGGCAAGACTATGTTTAGTTTTGTAAGACACTGTCAAATTATCCTCCAAAGCGGCTGTATCATTTTGCATTCCCACCAGCAATGTATGAGAGTTCTTGTTGCCCTACATCCTCATCAGCATTTGGTGTTTTTAGTATTCTGGATTTTGGCCATTCCAATAGGTGTGTATTGATATCTCACTGTGGTTTTAATTTGCGTTTTCCTGATGACATACGATGTTGAGCATCTTTTCATATGCTTATTTGCCATCTGTATATCTTCTTTGGTGAGATTCTCTTACAGTTTTAATTTACGTTTCCCTGATTCCTAGTGAAGTTGAGCATCTTTTTATTCACTTATTGGCCATTTTAACTTTTTCTCCTGTGAATTACCTATTCATATGCTTTGCATATTTTTATTGGAAAGTTGGTACTTCTGATTGTCATTCATGTGCTTCTCTCAGTCTGTGACTAGTTTTTCCACTTTGCTTACAATTTCCTTTTGTGAAAAAAGTTTCAGTTATAATGTAGCTAATATATGAGAGTTTTCTTTTATGATTTGCAGTTTTGTGTCTTGAATAAATGAATCCTTCCTTATTTGGAGGTCATAAAGATATGATTCTATATTTTTTTCTTTAAGAGTTTTAAAGAATATAATTTAACATTTTGCATGTGAATAAACAATTGTCCAGCACCATTTATCTAATAGCCCATTGTGGCAGAGGAAAAAAATTATTTTTCTTTACTCAGATTCTCCAGCTGGGGTGCTTTAAATTACACTGACAGAAGACAGGTTAACAAAAGAAAAACAAAAAGTTTATTAACATGTATATCGCACATACACATGGAGTACTCAGAGATGAGTAACTCAGAGCATATTAGCAAAGAAAAATAATTTTGTAAGGAAGTGACAAGACAAAGAAAAAGGCTTTTGAGCTTCTAGGGGTGGCAAACTATGGGATGACTAGAGAGAAACTAATGGTAGAAAAGTGCTAGTAAAATTTGTTATATTTCTTCTGGTGCTATGTCTGGACTGATAAGGGTCTAGAGTTGTCTCTAGTGATTAATTTCTATATTTCCTGGTAGAGTAGGGGAGGGGAGACACCTTTACAAATTTATGTCCTGATTTTTTAGAAAACTGAAGTATAGAAGATTTATAATACTCAGTTTCAGGTGTATAACATAGTGATCCTATATTTTTACAGGTTATAGTACATTTAAAGTTATTATAAAATATTGGCTATATTTACATTGCTGTATAACATATCCTTGCAGCTTATTTAGTTTATGCATAGTAGTTAGTACCTCTTAATCCCCTACCCCTATCATGCCCTTCTCCCCTTCCCTCTCCCCACTGCTTTGTTCTCTATGAGTCTGTTTCTTTTTTGTTATATTTGTTTGTTTTATTTTTCAGATTCCACATACAAATGGTAACATACTGTATTTGTCTTTTTCTGTCTGACTTATTTCACCGAGCAAAATACACTGCAGGTCCATCCATGTTGTCACAAATGGCAAAATTTCATTCTTTTTTATTGCTGAATAATATACCATTGTATATACAGTTCCATTTGTGTGTGTGTGTATATATATATAATCTTCTTTACTCATTCATCCATCTGTTGATGGATACTTAGGTTGCTTCCATATCTTGGCTATTGTAAATAACACTGCATGAACATTGGGGTGCATGTATTTTTCCAAATTAGTGTTTTCATTTTCTTCAGATATGTACCCAGGATTAGAATTGCTGGGTCATATGGTAGTTCCATTTCTAGTTTTTTGAGGAACTGCCATACTGTTTTCCATAGTGACTACACCAATTTACATTCTCACCAACAATGTACAAGGGTTCTCTTTTCTGCACATCCTTACCAACAATTGTTATTTATGGACTTTTTGATGATAGCCATTCTGACAGGTGTGAGGTGATACCTCATTGTGGATTTGATTTGCAATACTCTGATGATTAGTGATGTTGATCATCTTTTCATGTGCCTTTTGGCCATTTGCATGTCTTCCTTGGAAGAATGTCTATTCAGGTCTTCTACCTATTTGTTATTGGGTTGTTTGGTTTTTTTGGACATTGAGTTCTATGAGTTGTTTATATATTTTGAATATTAACTCCTTATCAAACATATAGTTTGCAAATGTCTTTTCCCATTCAGTAGATTGTCTTTTTGTTTTGTTGATGGTTTCTTTCACCACGCAAAAGCTTTTAAGTGATTAGGTCCCATTTGTTTATTTTTGTTTTTGTTTTTCTTTCCTGACAAGACATTCAAAAAAAAAAAAAATGCTAAGACCTAAGTCAAAGAGTGTATTGCCTATGTTTTCTTCTAGGAGTTTTATAGTTTCAGATCTTAATATTTAGATCTTTAACATATTTTGAGTTTATTTCTGTATATGGTGTGAGGAAATGTTCTAATATTATTCTTTTACATGTAGCTGTTCAGTTTTCCCAGCACCACTTATTGAAGAGACCGTCTTTTCTCCAATGTATATTCTTACTTCCTTTGTCATAGACTAATTGACTGTAAGTGCATTGGATTACTTCCAGTCTCTCTATTCTGTTCTATTGATCTATGTGTCTGTTTTTGTGCCAGTATCATGATGTTTTGATTATTGTAGCTTTGTAGTATAGGCTGAAGTCAGGGAGCATGATATCTACAGCTTTATTCTTTTTTCTCAAGATTGCTTTGGCTATTTGGGATCTTCTGTGGTTCCATGTAAATTTTAGGATTATTTGTTTTACTTCTGTGAAGAAAAGTCATGGGTATTTTTTTGAAGTATAGTTGATTTACAATATTATATTAGCTTCAGGTGTACAGCAAAGTGATTCAGTATTTTTACAGATTATGCTCCATTAAAATTTATTATAGGTAATGACTATAATTCCCTATGCTTTATATATCCTTGTTGCCTATCTATTATATACTTAGTAGTTTGTATCTCTTAGTAGTTTGTAATCTTATACCCCTAACTTGCCCTTCCCTCCTTCCATATCCCCTCTGGAACCACTAGTTTGCTTTCTGTATCTGTGAATCTATTTCTGTTTTGCTATATACATTCATTTGTATTATTTTTTAGATTCCATGTATAAGTGATAACATTCTGTATTTGTGTTTCTCTGTCTGACTTGAGTAACTATAATATACTCTAGGCCCATCCATGTTGCTGCAAATGGCAGAATTTCATTCTTTTTTATGGCTGAGTATGTCATGGGTATTTTGATAGGGATTGGATTAAATCTGTAGATTGTTTTAGATAGTATGGCCATACATTTTAATAATATTAGCTCTTCCAATCCATGAACATGGGATATCTTATTATTTTTTTGTATCATCTTCAATTTCCTTCACCAATGTTTTATAGATCTCAAAATATACATATTTCACCTCTTAGGTTAAGTTTAATCTTAGGTATTTTACTCTTTTTTTGATGCTATTTTAAACAGGATTATTTTCTTGCTTTCTTTTTCTTATAGTTCATTATCAGTCTATAGAAAAGCAACAGATCTATGTATATTACCTTATATCCTGCAACTTTACTGCATTCATTTATTATTGCTAATAGCTTTTTGGTGCATCTTTAAGATTTTCTATGTATTGTACCATGCCATCTGCAAACAGTGATAGTTTTGCTTCTCCCTTTCCAATCTGGATGACTTTTATTTCTTTTCTTCTCTGATTGCTGTGGATAGGACTCTCAATACTATCTTAAATAGAAATGGTGAGAGTGGGAATCTTTTGTCTTGTTCCCAATTTTAGAGGAAAAGCTCTCAGCTTTTCACCATTAAGTATGATGATAAATGGTCTTTATTATATTGAGATATGTTCCCTCTCTACCAACTTTTTTTTTTGGGGGGGGGTACACCAAGTTCAATCATCTGTTTTTATACACATATCCCCGTATTCCCTCCCTTCCTTGACGCCCCCCCCCGAGTCCCCCCCACCCTCCCCGCCCCAGTCCTCTAAGGCATCTTCCATCCTCAAGTTGGACTCCCTTTGTTATACAACAACTTCCCACTGACTATCTATTTTACAGTTGGTAGTATATATATGTCTGTGCTACTCTCTCGCTTCGTCTCAGTTTCCCCTTCACCCCCCGCCCCCTCCCATACCTCGAGTTCTCCAGTCCATTCTCTGTATCTGCGTCCTTGTTCTTGTCTCTACCAACTTTGATGAGAGTTTTTATTATGAATGGATGATGATTTTGTCAAATGCTTTTTCTGCACCTACTGAGATGATCATGTGATTCTTATCCTTCATTTTATTAATATGCTGTATCACATTGATTGATTTGTAGATATTGAAAAATCTTGAATCCTTGGAATAAATCCAACATGATCATGGTTCATGATCCTTTTTACATATTATTGGATTCAGTTTGCTAAAATTTTGCTGAGAATTTTTGCATCTGTATTCATTAGAGATATTGGGCTGTAATTTCTTTTTTGTTGTGTCTTTGCCTCTTTTGATCTCAGGGTATGGTGGCTTTGTAGAATGAATTTGAGAGTGTTGCCTCATCTTCAGTTTTTTGGAGTAGTTTGAGAAGGATAGATATTAGCTATTCTTTATATATTTGATAGAATTCTCCTGTGAGGCTGTCCAATACTGGATGTTTGTTTGCTGGAAGTTTTTTTACATTACAAATTCAACTTAACTATAAGTGATCAATCTGTTCAGATTGTCTATTTCTTCTTAATTCATGTTTTGAAGATTGCATGTTTCTACATATTTTTCTATTTCTTCTGGTTGTCCAGATTTTTGGCACATAACTGTTTGTAGTATTCTCTTATGATTTTTTGTATCTCTGTGATGTCACTTGTCATTTTTCCTCTTTCATTTCTTATTTTGTTTATTTGGGTCCTCTCACTTCTGTTCCCTTCCTACCTGCATCTGTGTGGCTCTTTCTTACAGCCTTAGTTGTATAAGAGTTTTTCTATCAGTTTCCAGTTTGTTTTCAGTGAGAAGTACTTCACATGAAGATGTATTTTTGATGTGTTTGTAGGGGAGGTGAGCTCTGCATTCTTCATCATATTAATCTCCTCACCATTATGGCCTGCTTTTAAGCAAATGGGGGGGGAGAGGGCAGAAAGCTTCTCTTATATCTGCTTCTTAATAATCCTTAAGCCAAAGTGGCATATTTTGGGATGACATATACTGATACCCTTCACCATCCTTTTCTCCATTCACTTGTAATGTCACATCATTCATCTATTATTGTCATACATGATGTGTCAGTTTCTAGTATCTTTACATTCCATCATTCTATTTGTTTACCCTGTGCCAATATCTTTTAATTCATTTATTAAAATTCTGATATCTAGCAAGCCAAGTCTACTATCACAGTTCTTTAAATTGTCTTAGTTATTCTTGGCTATGTGCTTTTGCATTTGTAGTTTTCAAATCCCATGGAAACCCCAAAAAATTATTATTGAAATTGTATTATATTTAGAATTTAATTTGGGGTATATCACCTCACAGACTTCCTACAGATGAACATATGAATATAACTTTCCATTCATTCAGGTCATCTTTATGATCTTTAATAATTTTTCTCTATCAGTCTTACACCAAATAACTTTCTCTACTTTAAATAAGATCTTTTTTACTGATCAATTTTTTTGTTAATTATAATTAGTATATTCATTATTAGGAATGATATTGACTTTTGCATGTTAGTTAGTTTTTATAATTTGTCTACAGATTCCTTTGAATCTTCAATTTAGGGAATTATATAAATAACAAATAAGGAGAATTTTATCTCTTACTTAGTAATTACTATTTTTTCTCTAATTTCTTTCCTTTTTTTTCTTCCTGCATATTATTTTTGAACACTGCATTCACCATTACCTACATTTTACTATTGAATAGGAACCACAAAAGTAGGCATCCTTTTTTTGTTTGTGACTGAATGGAAATGCTCACCATTTTCTCATAAGTTTTTAACAAATGATTTCCATCAGGTTAGGGAAATTCTTTTCTATTTATAGTTTTCTTGTGAATTTTTTTTTTATCAAGAGTGAGTTTGGAATTTGTTAAAGGAATTTTTAGCATTTACCATCATATGGTTTATTTTCTTCTTGATTTGTTAATATGGTTTTTTGGGTAATAGATTTTTTGAATTTGAACTATCTTTGATTCTTGGAAAATACCGTAATTAGTTATGATGCAATCATTCAATTTTAACAGTATTTTATTTAAGATTTTTCATCTCTTTCCATTAGGCAGATATGTTTTTATTTTCCTTATACTCTCCCAATTACTGTAGTTGATCTAAACATGAGTTTATTGGCTTTTGTGCGTTCACTGTCCTCTAAAAGGGTAGGTAGAAAATAAATGTTTGGCCCTTTGAAAGTGTGGTAAAACTCATCCTCTCAGCTCAGTGTCTTTTGAGGCTTTGCTCTTCTTCTGGTTCTGAGGCTGTGTGTATCCTGTATCTCACCAAGAGCCATAGCCAGCTCTAGACTTCAAGCAGCAAATCTCACTGTGGTCCCCTTTCTTGATGGTGTATTTTATGTCCTGAAAACCTTTGCTTACTCAGTATCTAAAATCAGGAAGCCTATATCATCTGCCCTTCTCACAACTGTACATTTCTTTTCTGTTTCTGGCCTAAAAAGATGTTGCCTTTGTATTTAAGAAAGGCCACATCCTTCTGATTTTCTTATTTGATATTTTACCCATCTTTGATTTGTTTGAAACATAAGGCATTTTCAAATAATGATTCACACTTTTAAGCAAACAACTGTAAAATCTTAGTTTTCTTTTTCAGATATTGATACCTGGGTTTATTAACTTCCTAGGACTCCTGTAACAAAGTACCACAACTGGGTGGTTTAAAACAATAGAAATTTATTGTCTCATAGTTCTGGAGGATAGAAGTCCAATATCAAGGTGTCTGTAGGACCATACTTCTTCTGAAACACGTAGGAAAGAATCTTTCCTGGCCTCTTTCTAGCTTCTGGTAATTTGCTGGCATCATTGGCATGCCTTTGCTTGCAGCTACAGCACTTCAATCCACTGTCACAGTGGTGTTTTCCTCTCTGTCTCTTTCCTCCTCATGTAAGGACACCAGTCATATTGGATTATGGGCCCACCTTAATGACTTGATTATATCTAGGAAGATCCTAATTCTATTGGGTTGGCCAAAAAGTGCCTTCGGTTTTTAAGTTAAAAAAAAAAAAAAAAGACGCATTGTTCATTTTCACCAAGAACTTTATTGAACATTGTATTCATCCTTTTGTTCCACTACCTTCTGCCATTTTTCAGGCAACTTCATAACTCCTTCTTCCCAAAACATTTTATCTTTTTGAGCAAAGAACTGTCCCAAATGCCTTTTACAGTCTTCCAGGGAATTGAAATTTTTTCCATTAGAATTTTGTAAAGACCAAAATAAATGGAAATCCAAAGATTCAGTGTCTGATGAATATGGCAGATGAATTAGAACTTCCCAGCCAAGCTGTGACAGTTTTTGCCTGGTCATCAAAGAAACATGCAGTCTCGCGTTATCCTGATGGAAGATTAGGCATTTTCTGTTAACCAATTCTGGATGCTTTTCGTCAAGTGCTGCTTTCAGTTGGTCTAATTGGGAGCATCACTTGTTGAAATTAATCATTTAGTTTTCCAGAAGGAGCTCATAATAGAGGACTCCTTTGCAATCCCACCATATACACAACATCGCCTTCTTTGGATGAAGACTGGCCTTTGGTATGGTTGGTGGTGGTTCATTTAGCTTGCCCCATGATCTCTTCTGTTCCACACTATTGTACAGTATCCACTTTTCATCACCCGTCACAATTGTTGTAAAAATGGAACGTTTTCATACATTTAAGTAGAGAAACTCATGCAGAAATATGGTTAAGAAGGTCTTTTTGTTTGACTTACGTGGAATCCAAACATCAAAGTGATTCATATAACCAAGCTGGGGCAAGTGATTTTCAACGCTTGATCTGGATATTTTGAGTATGTCAGCTATCTCCCACATTGTATAATATTGATTGTTCTCAATTAATGTCTTGATTTGATTGCTATCAACTTCAGCTGGTCTACCCATCCGTGGAGCATTGCCCAGCAAGAAATCTCCAGCACGAAACTTTGCAAACCACTTCTGACACTGCACAAATCTTTTTTTGTATTTCGGTTGCATTTTTACCTTTCTTGAAATAATAAAGCATAATATGTCAAAAATGTTGCTTTTTTCCTTCCATCTTCAATATTAACATGACTAGACAAAAATTCACCAATTTTGATGTCTTTTTTAAATGTACACTAATATGACAGCTGTTACATACAATCTAACAAAGTTGTTTTGAATAAAAGTTAAAGATAACTAAGTGCTACTTCAGCCATCGTACGGAGAAAAATGAACGAACATTTTGGCCAACCCAATAAATAAGGCCACATTCATAAGTATTGGGGTTAGAACATCACATATGTTTTGGGGAGACACAATTCAACTCACAGTAGTAGATATATGTAGCCATCAATTATATATATTTATTAAATTTAATATTCAATGTTCTATAAATCATATATATTTTGTGTCTTTGCATGTCTAAATATCTATCTCTATATACACACATACATAGAAAAAAAGAGAGAGAGAGAAAGAGAGAGAGATGTTTCCACATATTTCTCTAATTTTCTATTTGCACCATCTAAAATTCTGAACTTCATTTATTCAACCCTGGGCTTGCTTCCCTTAATTCTACATAGCAATTTCTCCCTTTGAACTTTAACTATAATCCTAAGTTTATCATCTAGTAAAAGTCGGTGTCTTAGCTCAGGCTGCTATAGCAAAGTACCAGAAGCTAGTGTCTTATAAACAACGGAAATTTATTTCTCACAGTTTTGGAGGCTGAAAGTCTGAAATTATAGTGGAAGCAATTATAGTGTCTGGTTTCTGTGAGAACCCTCTTCTGAGGTGCAGACTGCTGACTTCTCATTGTATCTTCAGATGGCAGAAAGAAGGCTAGAGAGCTCTCTGGGATTTCCTTTGCTAATACCATGTCTGAGGGATCCACCATCATGACCTCATTATCTCCCAAAGGTCTCACCTCTGATATATGAAATTGTTGAATATGAATCCTCCACATTGGAGATTAGATTTCAACATACGAATTGGGGGTGGGGGGGACGGGACACAAATCGATTCATAGTGGGCAGTCAGCAGAAAGAGCCCAAGCTTCTTAACCTAATAGCAACCAAGTACCTTGACAAGAATAATCTTTCAACACAATTTCTAAATAATAATAAACAAAAAGAGTAATAGAGCTCTTTTTGACTAGTAAGATTACCTCTTTGTAATTTGTGAGAATTGCTGGTTTAAAAAAATCAGATGATTGACATTGATTGAATAAGGAATGAGGCATAAAAACTCATCTGCAGTAGCATGTCAAAATTTTGCAGTAAACTAACAAATCAGGGAATACAGCTACTCTAGTATACCTACCAACAAGCAAACCAACAAACAAACAAACTGGGCAGCAGAACTCTTATAATTCATCGCTAAAAAGACCCAAAATGCATGGTGGAATATAGCATACGTATGTGTGTACCATATGCAAAATATAACAAATTAGCTACTTATAAATTAAAGATTCTACATCATCAATAAATATAGATGGAGGACCTATTATCTGCAAGATCCATGAATCAAGTTCTTATGTAAAACATACTCATTTTAGATATGTAATCTGTATTAAGAGCTTGGGTATAGGTGTGGGGAGGGTTACAATTTCCTCAATGATCAGCAAATTAGTACATTTCCTCTATGTTGTCATTTATGTCTCAAGCATTGTTTTATTGATTTTACCAAGATGTGTTAGTTTCATTAGTGATGGATAAAATATCAAAATCAACAAGTATCAATCTACATTAGGTTCTCTTAGTTGTTCCTAATGCTATTTTGTGGGTGTTTTTCAATATTTCTTTGTGTGGCAAAAGTACAAGTCTTCTCAGAAGACAATACTCTGAGAAATTATCTTATGAATATATGAATCAATGGAGAAGCAGTAGCTTATTTCAAGTATCGTTGATAGACATAGACGTTAGTCAAGTTACTTTCATTTTTACCATGACAAAAGTGCTATTTCTCTCCCTCACCTGCTGGACCATGCCAGCTGGTGAGATACCAAATCCCGAAAAGTACCAATTAAAATAAAAATAGCTAAATCTGGAATAAGTAACAAAGTGCAGCTTTGGAACAGTGTGACAATTTGTAAGGGATCATTATCAACACCTGCAGTCTACTTTGCTTTGCTTATGATGACTCACTGACAATAGTCTAGTGGCAGCACAAAAGGCTGAAAAGTAAAGAGAGAAACCTCCAGCTTTCTTAGTGATAATTAAGTTCAATTTCTAACCAGTTATTTTTTAAAACTAACTCAGTATACATTGATATGAAACTGCATCAACATATCTATGCTTAAATTTTTCCATAATTCAACTATATTACTCTGGGGTTATGTCTGGTGGAAAAAAAGTTTTCAAAACACTAACAACAAGGTACTTATTAAATCAGTTTTCTCATCTATAAAATGAGGACATATGTCTAGCTCAGAACTGCACAGAAAGTGCCACTTTCAACTCCCACACTCAAGGTGGCTTTGGTGATGAAGTTTTTTTGAGATCTGGGTTATATATAGTCTTCTCTATCAGGCCTTGAAGTCGATTGTCTTGTTCCTGGAACCTATGACCTGAAAAGGTAGAGTTAGCTGCCTCTCCCTCCATATACTCAAAATACTGCATGGTATGACAATAACAGGAAAATTGCAAAAGTCATCACTTAGAAAAGGAAATAGTGGAATAGTTCATGGTAATGCAGGAATCCTACAGGATCAGCATTATGAAGGTTTACCACCCTGGGGTTGGGAATTTCCGTGATTAGACCAGTGTCTGCTTTCTGGATGGGAACCCTCGTCCACTAGCCGTTACGACCCTTGTCTTTTCATCTGCAAGGTATCTTGCTTGACATATTTGAAATGATGTTGGAAAATATACCCTCTTAGGAGCTGTCCATTTTTTACTTATGCAAATGGGGCAAAAGTAGTTTTGAGTACAAAAATGTCAAAAGCCTTTTGGATCAAGCCTCATGACTGATATCCTCATCAATACAGTTTTTTCAAAAACTTAGTTCTGTTTGCTTCCAATCAGTTTCATATACCTGCAACCACTCAAAGTTGTTTTGAGCCTGATTCATTTTGTTTCCTAAACTCCAGGACTTCCATTCTTAATAGAATTATGGTGACCATGAGCCATCTGGAACATAAAGACAGAAAGATCTTATCTTAAACCAATCTGTGCTCCAAATTACTTTATCTAAGAAGTTTGATTAGGCTTTTTTTTTTCCTTCTTGGCCTTTTAAAGTCCCAACTCCTACTTTTAATATTTAGAAACAGCTTTGCCAACCCTGTTTATCCTGAATTTTTGAACTTTTTAGGATACCTCTTATTTATGCTGTCAAAACCTGCCAATTCTTTTTTCCTTTTTTTTTTTTAAATTGGGGTATAGTTGCTTTAAAATGTTGTGCTAGTTTCTGCTGTACAACGAAGTGAATCAGCTATATGTATACATATATCTCCTCCTTCTTGAACCTCCCGCCCATCCCTGCCCCCCATCCCACTCATCTAGGTCACCAAGGAGCATGGAGCTGAGCTCCCTGTGCTACACAACAGGTTCCCACCTGCTATCCGTTTCACACATGGCAGTGCACATACATCAATCCCAATTTCCCAATTCATCCCCCCCAGAAAAAACTACCAATAACAACCAACACACACTAAGGATTTTTTTACCTAAAAACAACCCCAAGAGCTTCTTTTTCACTACTTATGAACTTTGCCTCTCAAATTATTGCAGGAAACAGTTTACCAAATAGATTGTCACCAAACAAAAATGAATTTCCATCTTTCCAGTTTTTGATAATTGTCCCCTCACCTGTTGTCAATGCCTATAGTAATCTGGGAAATTAATATTTGCTTCTTTAACAAACAATTCCCCAAATTTCAGAAGCATAACACTTAAAAATATACATTTTTATCATGTTATAGTCTGATGTGGGTTTGGAAAGGGTCCTGAGAAGTTTCTTAGAAGTTTGACTCAGAGATTTAGTCCTTTGCTTCCAGGCTCATAGAAGAAAGAGCAAGTTTGGAAGGTCCCACAGGATATGTATGGCTAAGCCCAGAATTAGGGCATCATTTCTGTCTTCTTGTTGGCCACAGTTCAGTCACTGGTCCTACCTAGATGTCAGAGAAGCTGAGAACAATTATCTTCTTATTTAACTAGAAAGAAAACCAAAATAACATAGTGATCTCATAGCTTTTTTGCTGCTACACTTTAAATTTTTTATTGTGATCATTCATTTGAATGTGATCATTATTTCACATTTATTCTTAAAGAATATTTCACTGAGAATAGTATATGGCAGTTACTTCCTTTCAGCAAATTGAAATTATCATCCATTGATACTTGCCTTCCATTGTAACTGTTGAGCAGTCAGATGTCAATCTAACTATTCTCCTTTGAAATAATTTATCAACCCCCTTTCCTCGCCTTCAAGATTTTCTCCCTCTCTTTTATTTTACATATATATGTATGTATGTATGTAGATATTTTCAGCTTTACTAGGTTGTAAAGTCAAGCATTCGTACTGACTTTTTTATACCAACTGTATTTTATAGTAATCAAAAAATCACATAAAGTTTCTCTTTATAGAAATATGACAATAAATGAAGAAAGTATGATATAATTATATTATATTTTAATATATAAATTATATTTTATATTTATCCTGTAACTTCTAATCTGTGAATGGATTTAAGCAATGATTAGTTCCTGTTACTACTGCTGTTTAACAAATTACCCCACTCTTTAGTGGATTAAACTAACCTTTTATTCCGCTCATAATTTTGTAAGTCAGCTATTCTGGAAGGACCTGGCTGAGCATTTCTCACATGGCTGAGGCTCAGTGATCTGATAACTCAACTGGACTAAATATCCAAAATAGTTTACTCATACAGCTTAAAGTTGATTTTGGCTTTTTACTGAGAGCTTTTATGGGACTTGACTGAGGTGTCAACAAGTGGATTCTCCAGCATAGCAGTCTCAAAGTAATCAGACCTGTTACATGGCAGCTGGCTTCCCTTAGAGCAGGGTTTCTCAACCTTGACACTCCTGACATTTTGGGCTGGATGATGCTTTGTTGTGAGGGCTGTCGAATACATTGCAGGATGTTTAGCAGCATCTCTGTCCTCTACCCACTAGATGGCAGTAGTACCACCTCTCAGTTTTAACAACCAAAAATATCTCCAGCCACTACCAACTGTGCCTAGGGAGGGAGGAGGGAAGTGAAATCACCTCCGGTAGGGAACCAATGCCCTAGAGAGAGCATCCAAAATAAGCCAAGTGGAAGCTGTATGATTGTTTCTGACCTAGCTTCAAAAGTCTCATAGCATCATTTACACTGTGTTCTACTGGTTACAAGAAAATCACTAGAAACAGCTGAGATTCAAGGGGAAAGCATAAATGTCTCACCTCTTAATGGTGGGAGTGTCCAAAAAATTTAACGTTTTAAAATAGCCACAAATGGTCACCAACATAAAAAAAGAAAAGAAAGAAAAAGGAAAAGAAAAATTGCAAACCAATATGAATCTGCTAAAGCCTCTAGATCTAACTAGAAATTTATAGGAAACATAGGTAATATATCAAATGACACACAAAAATTTAATGAGTGAAATCCAATAATCCAGATCATGGAAAACTCTAAAAGTTAAAAGACAGTTTGTCAAACAAATAAAATTCAAGTCCAAAAAATTATTGAGAAGCCTATAGATTCAGAGACTGAAGAGACATATCAAACACTGAAATATATGTACCTTATTTGAATTGTGACTCAAATAATGTAAGAAAAATTATGAAACAATTAGTGAATTTGGATATTGACTGGATATTTGATGTTAAGAAATTATTGTCACATTTTCAGCTATGGTAATGGCATTGTGATTTTGTTTCAAAAAATATTTCTTATACTTTAGAAATATATTCTGAAATAGTTGACACTGAAATTATATAATGCCTGGGATTTGCTTCAAAATAATGCGGCACTAGGGTAAGGGGAACAATCATTTCTAATTCTTAAAAATCATATAAGTCCATGAATTATTATTCATAGCATTTAGAAGATGGTCACTACTTTACCCACTTTTAGAGTAATCAAGTTTTTCAAATTTTGAAATGTACATACATTTTGGTAAAATCTAAGAGATTTTTTTAAAAGATTTGAAAATAGTATTCAAATTATAAAATATGTGTTCATGAAAAAAATTTTTGAAAATGTAGAAATCTTTGAGAGAAAAATAGCAATAACTTAAATCTCAGAGGAAACTAGTGTTAAGTTTTTATATTTTCTATTAGTCCTATTCCTATGCATGGACATAATGTAAACATAATTAGGATCACACTAGTCAGGTCTGACCAGTCATGTTTTCTTCCAGATATCTGATAAATTGAATACTGAAGAAAGTGCCATTTTTACATTTTCTTTGTCTTATAGAGAACGGAAGCTAAAAGCAGAAATTATAAAAGCTGTTACACTTACTCTGTCTCTATTAAGTATCAAAAAAATTAAATAGAAACAATTACATATACTATATCTTTTGGAAAAACTGCCTGGTTCTAGTCTGTACCAAGGAGTGAATTCTCAGTCTCTCTACTTCTATTTTTTTTCTTTTGTGTCATGTCCTAATAGCATCAAGCAAAAATAATTCTAGGTTAATTATGAAAGCTTTTATAATCAGTGAACTCTCAGTCAGTGGAGGTGTCTAAATAGGACCTGGATGATAATTATTGCAGTTTTGTTTAGAAAGGATTCAAACATGGGAAGGCTGATTGGATTTTATGATCTATTGTGTCACAGCCAATGCTGTTTCTTTTAGTCTGTTTCTTAAAATCATAAAGTAAATTTTCTTGACATTATACCGTGTTCCAGTTATCTCTTACAGAGTGACAAACCACTCCAAAGCTTAATCGTGTAAAACAATAATTTTATTACACTCTGTGGACCAGGGATTCAGATATGGCAAAGTGGGCATGTTTTCACATTCTCTGCTCCATGATTTCTGAGGTCTCCACAAAATAGAAATAGTATAAATAACATTCTCTGACTACAATACACTAAAATAGAAATTAAAACAAAACAAAATAAATAAAATACCCCAAACCCAAGAAAGAAAACCAAAAAGGTATTTCTACCTGGAATTTAAAAAAAAAAACAAACTCTCCATGAAACAATTCGTGAATAAAAAGGATACGATAATATTCTCAAACTCAGAATTTTAAAATTGGAACACAAAATTAAGCAAAAGAATGCACAAGAGAGAAAATTTTAAAGATTAAAAACAGAAATTCATGAGGAAGAAATTAGAAAAATAGTAGAAATAATAATGGTGATTTTTGAAAATATTCAACAAAGTAAATAAGCCATTAGGGAATCTAATTTTAAAAAGATGAGATCAAGCATAAATACATAAAATAAGAAGTAATAAGCGTGAAATAACCATTGAAACAGGGCTAGTATATGTATACATATACATATATACATACACATATAACGTGTATTTATACGTATATATACCTGTAAATATACATGTGTATACATACACACGTGTGTATTGAGTATATGACTAATTTCTATAACTCAATGTAAATAAATTTGAAACACAAAATGAAATGGGTAATTTTCTGTGAATGCAATGTAACAAAATTGCTCACAGTAGAAATAGAAAGCTTAAATAGACTAATTTCCATAGAAAAACTAGAGGATCAGGTGATGGCCCAGCAGATCCCGGTCCCCGTGGTGCTGCTGCCATTTGCCACACAGATGACCACTGCGACCAGTTTGCTTTTCAAGCAGAGCTGGGTGCCTCCAAGCTCCAAGTCCTATGGCCTGGATGAATACTGGTCCACCGGCCACTGCTGCAAGTCCTGCCCCACCAACGAGGAGGGGGTCGTGGGGTGCATGCTGATCCGAGACCAGGTGTGCCAGTGCCCATGGGGCCGTTTCTATCTCCACCCGAGATCCTTTGAGATCTGCAGCCCGTGTAGCAGATGTCCCAAAGGGCACATCGTCGTCCAAAGATGCAACACTACCGCGGACACGGTGTGCAGCTCACCTAGTCTAGAGAGGAGACACGGGTGGTCTTTGATTGGAAGCTTTCTCTTTGCCTCAGTCGTGATGATTCTCTATTTCCGGGTTGCAAAACGAGCTGGATGTGGGGCTGTGCGCCCTCGTCTGTCTAATGGAGATGCCAATCGGAGACAGAGCATGTTGCCTGAACACTCAGTGTGCAACTTGCCCTCAAACAAGGACAAAGATGCACACAGTCTGCAGTCCATACCATGGAAAACTTCAGCCCGTCCAAGGACAGCTTGGACATCATGTCTGAGGCCCCAACTGTCACCAGGACCCCGGAGAGCCTCACAGGTGTCAATGGCCCACAGGCCATGGCAGGTGAAAGAGGCCAGACCCCATAGCCCAAGCCCTCTGCCCCATCTGGACCTGAGTTCCCAGTGGATCTGCAACAGCTACCTCTAGAAGCTATTTCTTCTGCTGTTGGTTCCAGAAAGTACATGGAGGAACTTGGTGAGCTCACCAGGACTCCAGGAGTGCAGAACTGCCATCTCAGTACTTAGGGAACCTAAGAAGGATGTTGGAAGAACATCAGATGATGCTGTGCTGATGGTAGGATTAATCAGGAAAAGCAACATCTGTTTTCAAATGAACGGTTGTCCTACAGAAAACAGGCGGACACCTGTGACTGGTGGAATCCTATTTCCCGAAAGAGGTTGAAGTTCTAACCCCCCACACCTGTGAATGTGACTTTGGAAATAAGATGCAAGGCTACTAGGGCACTAGGGTAGGCCCTAGTCCTGTATGTCTGAGGTCCTTCTAAAAAGCAGACATGTGGACACAGAGAAAGACACACACAGAGGGAAGTCGCTCTGAAGACACCGGGAGAAGACAGCTGTCTCCAAACCAAGTGCTTCCTGAGACAGCCACAGGTTGGGGCCGAGGCATAGAACAGGCTCTCCCTTCCAGCCTCAGAGGAACCAACCCTGCCAGCACCTGGATCTGGGACTTTCAGCTTCCAGAATGTGAGAGAAGAAAGTCAGCTGTGCTGAGCCACCTGGTTTGTGGTACCTTGTTACAGCAGCCTCAGGAAACTAATACAGTGCTTGTTTACAAGGTATTATAAATACATTCAGGGAATGTAAATTCAGGCAGCTACTAGGGAAACAGTATGGGGATACCTCAGTGAGTTAAAAAGAGAACTACCATGTGACCCAGCAATTCCACCTCTGGGTATAAAGCCAAAGAATACAAAATTGCTACCTCTAAGAGACATCTGTGCTCCCTGTTCATTGCTGTCTTATGATTATTCATAATCACCAACATATGGAAACAACTTAAGTGTCCTTTGACAGAAGAATGGATAAAGAAACTCACACATGCGCACGTGCGCGCGCGCGCACACACACACACATACATGTCTTTATATCTTATATAACCGCCTTAATCTCTAGTAAGAACCAAAAAGAAAGCAATTGGGAACAGTCTGTCATGTTGGCATTCCTGAAATTGAGACTGTGATTAAAAATCTTCCAATAAACAAAAGCCCAGGGTCAGATGGCTTCAACAGGTGAATTCTATCAAACATTTAGAGAAGAGAACAGCTATCCTTCTCAAACTCTTCCAAAATATAGCAGAAGGAGGAACACTCCCAAACTCAGTCTACGAGGCCACCATCACCCTGATACCAAAACCAGGCAAAGAGATCACAAAAAAATGAAAATTATAGGCCAATATCACTGATGAATATAGATGCAAAAATCCTCAACAAAATACTAGCAAACAGAATCCAACAGCACATTAAAAAGATCATACACCGTGATCAAGTGGGGTTTATCCCTGGGATGCAAGGATTCTTCAATATATGCAAATCAATCAATGTGATACACCATATTAACAAATTGAAGGATAAAAACCATATGATAATCTCAATAGATGCAGAAAAAGCTTTTGAGAATATTCAACATCCTTCTATGATAAAAACTCTGCAGAAAATGGGCTTAGAAGGAAATTACTTCAACGTAATAAAAGCCATATATGACAAGCCAACAGCCAACATCATTCTAAATGGTGAAAAACTGAAAGCATTCCCTCTAAGAAGAGGAACAAGACAAGGGTGTCCACTCTCACCATCATTATTCAACATAGTTTTGGAAGTTTTCACAGCAATCAGAGAAGAAAATGAAATAAAAGGAATCCATATTGGAAAAGAAGTAAAATTGTCACTCTTTGCAGATGACATGATATTATACATAGAAAACCCTAAAGACTCTACTAGAAAACTGCTAGCACTAATCGATGAATTTAGTAAAGAAGCAGGATACAAAATTACTGAGCATAAATCTCTTGCATTCCTATACACTAACAATGAAAAAGCAGAAAGAGAAATTAAGGAAACTCTTCCATTTACCATTGCAACAAAAAGAATAAAATACCTAGGAATAAGCCTGCCTAAGCAGGCAAAAGACCTGTATGCAGAAAACTATAAGACACTGATGAAAGAAATCAAAGATGATACAAACAAATGGAGGGACATACCATGTTCTTGGATTAGAAGAATCAACATTGTGAAAATGACTATACTGCCCAAAGCAATTTACAGATTCAACACAATCCCTATCAAATTACCAATGGCATTTTTCACAGGACTAGAGCAAGAAATCTTATGATTTGTATGGACATGCAAAAGACCCTGCATAGCCAAAGCAATCTTGAGAAGGAAAGGTGGAGTTGGTGGAATCAGGCTTCCTGACTTCAAACTATACTACAAGGCCACAGTGATCAAGACAGTATGGTACTGGCACAAAAAACAGAAATATAGATCAATGGAACAGAATAGAGAGCCCAGAGATAAACCCACGCACGTATGGGCACCTTATCTTTGACAAAGGAGGCAAGAACATACAATGGAGAAAAGACCGTCTCTTCAATAAGTGGTGCTGGGAAAATTGGACAGCAACATGTAAAAGAGTGAAGTTAGAACACTTCCTAACACCATACACAAAAATAAACTCCAAATGGATTAAAGACCTAAATGTAAGGCCAGACACTATAAAACTCCTAGAGGAAAACATAGGCAGAACACTCTATGACATAAGTCAAAGCAAGATCCTTTCTGACCCACATCCTAGAATAATGGAAATAAAATAAAAAATAAACAAATGGGACCTAGTGAAACTTAAAAGCTTTTGCACAGTGAAAGAAACCATAAAGAAGACTAAAAGGCAACCCTCAGAATGGGAGAAAATACTTGCCAACGAAGCAACGGACAAAGGATTAATCTCCAAAATATACAAGCAGCTCATGAAGCTTAATACCAAAAAAGCAAATAACCCAATCCACAAATGGGCAGAAGACCTCAATAGACATTTCTCCAAAGAAGACATGCAGATGGCTAGCAAACACATGAAAAGATGCTCAACATCACTAATCATCAGAGAAATGCAAGTCAAAGCCACAATGAGGTATCCCCTCACACCGGTCAGAATGGCCATCATCAAAAGTAAATGCTGGAGAGGGTGCAGAGAAAAGGGAACCTTCCTGCACTGTTGGTGGGAATGTAAATTGGTACAGCCACTATGGAAAACAGTATGGAGGCTCCTTAAAAAACTAAAAATAGAACTACCATATGACCCAGCAATCCCACTCCTGGGCATATACCCTGAGAAAATCATAATCCAAAAAGAAACATGTACTACAGTGTTCATTGCAGCACTATTTACAATAGCCAGGACATGGAAGCAACATAAATGCCCATCAACAGATGAAAGCATAAAGAAGATGTGGCACATATATCCAATGGAATATTAGTCATAAGAAGGAATGAAAAATAAATAAATAAATAAAAATAGAAATAAAAAAATTAAAAAAATAAAAAAAGGAATGAAATTGAGTTATTTCTAGTGAGGTGGCTGGACTTAGAGAGTGTCATACAGAGCCAAGTAAGCCAGAAAGAGAAAAACAAATATATATAACTACTACTGATTCACTTTGGTGTACAGCAAAAACTGGCACAATAGTGTAAAGCAATTATATTCCAATAAAGAGCTTAAAAAAGAAATGAAAAGAAAAACTAGAAAAAGCTATTAAAGCATTATTTACATAAAGGCACCAGGCACAAATGATTTCACAGAGCAGTTCTACAAAACCTTCACAGACTAGATAATACTAAAGGATTAATCTTGAACTGTTTCAGAGCACAAAGCAATTTCTGAATTTTTACAAACCAAACAGAACATCGATATCTAAATCTGATAAACATTTTTCAAATAAAGAGAGCTATAGATCAATTTCATGAAAATTAATGTAAAATTATCCTGAGAGAACTGGGTTTTGTGTCTTGTTGGTAGAGTTCAATAAAACTTTTGAAATACATTTATATTCATTCTGTCCTTTAAAAGTTATCTTCTAAGGTTTGGAGGTCATCTACAGAGATGCTCAATGGATTCACCTCACAGAAAGATAAACTACGTTGCCAGAGAAGTGAACTTAGTGGGCTGCTTAGGTTAAAGGACATGGTTCTTAACTCAGAGTGAGCCCCGAGTGGCAACAGAAGTTTTACCTGTTAATTCTGTTTCTGTAGATTTTTTTTTTCCTCCTGCACTGAATTTGTCTTGATTTTGTTTCTGATTTGCACATAACTGGTAAGTTATTCCACATTGGTGGTATCAATGATTGGGAATTTATTCTGTGATCTCATACAAGGGTCAGCAAACAACTTTTGTCAAAGGCCAGATGGTAAATTTTTAGGTTTTGAGAGGCATATAGTTTCGGTTACAACTACTCAACTCTGCCATTGTGGTGTAAAAACAACCACAGACATTATGTAAATGAATATGCATGACTGGGTCCAAAAAAACTTTATAGGCATGAAAATCTTAACTTCTTACAATTTTCCTGTGTCAGAAAATATGATGTTGATTTTTTTTCAACCATTTGAAAATGTAAAATCTGTTTTATGTGAGTCATAAAAAATATTCAGTGGGCCAAATTGGCCCACAGACTGTGGTTTTCCAAACTCTGATCTAGTCTTTACTGCTGAATGATGATAGATGTCCATTCTGTTAGATGAGAGAAAAGAAAATTTAGTTTATTAGTCTTACTGATTATTTGGAGTTCAAATTGATTTTAAAATTCTGTACTCATTGGGAAGAACAGCTTTTGGATGAGTGAAACAATGTGTTTTCATGTTTGTGTTTACTTTGTACATGAAGTTGAATAACTGATGCTGTGTGCTATCTTTATGTCTGTTTGTCTATAAATCTCTTTGTCTATACTTAAACAATGCCTTTACATCTCACTGTTTTCCTACTTCTGGAAGCTTTCAATGAATTATATCATTTGTCTCAAATTAAAAGAACTTTGTTGGGATTGGTTTATAGAGATAAATAAGCACTTTTATAAATGAAATATTTCTAAAATTCCCAGGAAATAAGAATTACACTGCTAATATTTTAAATGAACTAGACTTTAAAAAAAAAACCTTCTTACAAAAATTGCTAGCACAGAAACATTTTGGAAATGAGACTAGCTCAAAGTTTTTAATTTAAAAATAAACAGCTATGTCTTTTCTCCCTGGTTTATCAGTGTTAAGTATCACACAAGCATACCTTTTGGTTTACTTGGAGTTTTATCACATAGAAAATGTTAAGTCTGAAAATCCTAAACCCATACAGGTTTACAGATCAAATAAGCTGACAACACTCCTATACAATATTAAGAATATGAAAAATATATTTGTATTTAACTAAATTAAGTCATTATGCTAATAAACTTTTTGTATCACTAGTATTTTATAGTGTCAATTTAATTGTAATCTTTAAAATATTAGGTTAATGTTAATTGAGCAAATTAATAGGTAATTCTTAGATATGTAGATATTTTCTAAATGAGATGAAACACTAAAATATTAATCAAAGAATAATTCATTTTTATATATTTTTTCTTATTTTTATATTCTACACAAAGTTTATATCACTGAGGCATGAATTTTTTTGTCTTGATTTATAATGCCTGAGTCTGAAAAGAAGCTATGAAATGTGTTATAATTCACACTCTGTCTTGATGAATTCACCTCCTTGGTTTTCTGATTAAAGCCTTCACCTAAAACAAGGGTCAGCACATGATGTTCCATGGGCCATATCTGGCCTGTCACCTGTTTTTGTAAATAAAGTTTTATTAGAACACAGCCAAACCCATTCATTTACATATTGTCTATGGCTGCTTTCATACTATAACACCAGAACTGAGTAGTTGCAACAGAGATTGTGTGGCCTGCAAATCCTAAAATATTTACTATCTCACCATTTGTAGAAAAAGGTTGACCACTCTTACCTAAAATATGAAGGTATTCTTTTCCTTCTTTGTAATCTACATAGCTGGTAAAGATTGTGTCTCACAAGAAGCATTTTCTGTATTTTATATTACCTTTACCATGTCCTTGAAAATTAACAAGAAAGAAACAGTTTCCTTCTTGTTGAAAGAGCTAAGATTCCTTACAATAGTATTCCCTCCCTCTGTGTTTATTTTTAGATGCTGTGTTGTCACTTTGATTAAATCGATAGCTGTGTTATTTTTCATGCACTTATGATCCTATCTATCTCAATCAAATTTTCATATTCCCTATGATAACTTTCACTTGCTTTCCCAAAACTGAACCTATATTTAGACCTTATTTCTTAATTAGATTCACAATGTAAGAGCTACACAAAAAGAGTTGTTAAACTCAGCCTTCCTTAGGTTAAGTTTGCACGATTTGTAAGAAAGCCCAGGAACTATCTCAATGCCCTTTCTGAACATTATGCTTTTACCCTCAGGGGAAAGATTGATCAAAATCTTTACAAAATAGACATTTATTATACTCAATTAGAGAATATTACTCTCCTCCATTTTATTACTATTGGCAGTTTTAAAAGAACCACAGTCATTAAGTGTTTATCATCTACAGATAGTTCTTGATGTTCTTAAATTTGTGCCTGAAGGTTCTGCTATAAGTTACAGACTCGGGTTTATGTCTTCAAACAAGGCAGTCTAAGAATCTCATGAAAAGGACTGTTCAAGTTACTCTAAACAATTGACACTTCAAAAAATAGACTCTTGGGTACAAGTACCTGAGCTGACATTGTTTAGATAAACTTCAGTCCATACCACTGGAGTGAGTCAGTATTTACAGGACAATTTTTAGTCCAGAGGTAAAAGCTTTCATGAAATCAGTCTACAGACCCAAATCCAGCAGATAAGAATTAATTAACTAGCATCCATTGAACTGATTAGAAAAATTTTATCGTGGTTGTTTGTTTAGAATATTGTTGATGCTTTTTAATGACTGTATGAAGAAATCCTTTCTCTTTTTAAACTGTCTCTAACTCATTTAAATAGAATGTTTTTGTGAATTAAAATGAAATGTAAAAGTGATATCTGCATTTCAGTGAACTCCCAGAATTCAGAAACTCTTTTTTTTTTTTTTACAATATATGGAAATGTTTATTCTACAGTAAGTTTTTAAGTACTAAATTTGATCTGATGTCCTATGTACAAAATATGCATAGAAAAAAATTTAACATGTATATATATGCATAGAAAAAACTGGAAGAAAATACACCAAAACACTAGCAGTGGTTGTCTGGGTGGTGGGATGCCGGCAGGCAGGAGGCCCCTTTATGTGGGAGCCGCATGGTAGGGGCCCTACCACATCCTGCCCTGGATTTCTCTGCGCAATCCGAGTGTTCTACCCTAAGCATGCATTTTATAACCAGAAATTCTTTTTTAAAATCACTGAAGATACAGGAATTCCCTGGTGATCTAGTGGTTAGGACTCAGCACTTTCCCTGCCCGGGGCCCAGGTTCAATCCCTGGTCGGGAAACTAAGGTTCTGCAAGCCGCTGCGTGGTGCAGCCAAAAAAAAGAAATCACTGAAGATAGAAATCTCTTATCTTCACCTGCCTTGATTAGGGTGGTTACATGTGTTGACATTGGTCATGACTTCTCAAACCACACACTTAAAGTCTGTGCATTTATTATGTCAGTTATGCCTCAATTTTACAGGGTGACAGGACAAAACCAGTCGCTGTGCAGCAGGGCTCCTGCACATCCACTCACGTCTCCTGGGACAGAAGCTCGGGTCTGCACAGCCTCCCCCGGCCACGCCTGTCCTGACTTCCAGGAAGCATCCTTGTTCTGAACAGGATTAACTTAGGAAACTGCTCTCAATACAGTATTTTAAAATTGAAGAAAAGAAAGGAAATCAGCGGAAAAAATTGAGGTAGTAATGGGATAAGTTAGCACACAAAGGAGGCAAAGCAAGGCCCTGGGACAGGGCCGTGTCACCATGGCCTAAGTGGGGGCCTTGTGGCCACAGGCCAGCACAGGGCTCCAGGCACAAGGTCACAGTACCTTGGGGAGGAGCCGGCCAGCCATCTCTGTCCTCCCTGACAGGTGACGGGGTGCAGAGATTCTGCCCCGGAGCTCTCCTGAGATGGACGTGCACTGGGCCCCTGGGTGGGCCTGGCAGGGGCAGTATTGGCTGAAGTCAGGTTTTCCTTAGATAAGGTTCATGGAATGAAAGAAGCGAACAAAAAAATCAAGGCGTTTTGGGCCACCTGCTAAAAGCCAAGAGCTGAGCCTCGCAGGTGACCCTGGCCCTGCTCATCGCCAGGGTGCTCATCGCCAGGGTGATGGTGGTGATTGGGGCGGGGAGGGGGGGGCGCTGGACGGCCCCAGGGAGCGATAAGGCCAGCGCTGAGGCCCGCCCGCCCTCACCCGCCCTCGCCCCGGCTGAGGCTCCTCCGCCCTGCGCTGTTGCTCTGGCTTCTCTGCTCCCACTGTCGCCTGGGGTGACCTGAGCCAGGCGTCTCCGGTGAGACACAGCGGCAGCTGTGCCAGGAATCAGCCCCGCTCTGCTGCCACAGGGCAGAATTCAGAAACTCTTACTGGACATCCTTTCCTTTCACGGCAAGTTATTTGCATAAGTTCCAGTAGAATCTGTCCTCCTTTTTATTAGCATATAATTGCACAAATTGATTATATAATCAAGATCTTACGTTCAGTGGCATATTTGAGACTGATTCTCATTGTCAGTTATAACAAGCCACTGACCTCCCAGAAGTACTGGCAAGGCACCTGACTAAAGGGTTTCCAGTCTTACAGGTAGTAAGGAAGAACAACTGCTGTCAAGATAGGAAACTCAGCAAATTTTGGAAACTGCAGTGAAAAAGAAATTGCCCCAAATTTCTATATGCAGCAGGAGAAATTTAGTGGATAACAATTTGGGGGGGGGGGGCGTGGTTAGTTTACTACCCTTGCCATACCAAAAGTAGAGGCTTTTAAAAGTCCAACCTGAGATTCCTTATGAAAACTTCCAGAAGTTAATTCTGCGGCTTTAGTGTCCACTCAGTACTCTGCGCCCCTACATTTGCAAAGTATCTCAAGGAGGCCTACATGGTTAATTACTACTCTTGCTGCACCTGTGTAAATAATCACCACAAACCCAAATGGGACAATCCTTTTTGAGAATAGTAATCTTGAGAGAGAAATTATTTATGATGACAGGGTAGGGGGGACTGCAACAAAGAATTGTGTATGACTTTTTAAATGCACAAAAGATACTACTAGGTGTCCTTTCAATCAGATGCTGAGCATTATGTAGTGAGTCCTCTGGGAGTTGTCTAATTCCATCACGGTGTGCATGTTTGATTAGTTTAGATGGTTTATTTCTCTGTAGAGATTTAACTTATGTAGGGCTGATGGATATCAGGTATTTGCTGTCCATAGTAGTGCAAATGGTTCCTGTTCATGGCAATACAAATACAATCTGACAGGTAAAGATAAGATTAAATACATTATACAAGCTAGCAAGTTGTTTTTAAATTTTATATGATTAAGCAAAGAGAGAGATTTAGTGAAAAAACTCTTAAAGAACTAGATAGGGGGAGTTGCCCCAACAGATATCAAAATTTACTACAAAATTATTATAGTAGTAATTATTATAGTAATAATATTATTCATATATAAAGTTATTATTATACTAATTAAAACTCTGTGGTATTCACACAGACATAGGAAAAGAAAGTAATGGAACAGAAGACCCCAAAACAAGCCTGTGCATGTATGAAAAAGAACAGATCTGGAATTGCAGATTAGTGGGGAAAGATGACCTATTCAATAAATGGTGTTGAGATGGCAGTTTCCTAAACAGAAAACAATTAAAATGGTTCCTACCTCACATAATACATGAAAACCAACCTCAAGTGGATTAAAGAAGTTAAATATTAAAGGAAAATCTATATAGTATAGCTTTTATAAAAGAATATAGAAGATCTGTATGATTTCAAGTTAGAAAATAATTTCTTATTATTTCAAAAGATAAAAATACAAAAGATAAAAAAGATATCCTATTCAAAAAGACACATGCACCCCAATGTTCATTGCAGCACTATTTACAATACCCAGGTCATGGAAGCAACCTAAATGTCCATCAACAGATGAATGGATAAAGATGTGATATATATATACAATGGAATATCACTCAGCCATAAAAAGGAACGAAACTGGGACATTTGTAGAGACATGGATGGACCCAGAGACTGTCATACAGAGTGAAGTAAGTCAGAAAGAGAAAAACCAATATTGTATATTAACACATATATGCAGAATATAGAAAAATGGTACAGATCAACTGGTTTGCAAGGTAGAAATAGAGACATGGATGTAGAGAACAAACATCAAGTGGAGAAAGTGGAGGGGGGATGAATTGGGAGACTGGGATTGCCATATATACGCTACTAATAAAAAAAAGTATTAAATTGTACACTTTAAATATAGGCAGTTTATTGTATGTCTCAATAAAAGTTCTTAAAAAAAAGAAAAAAGATATCATATATACCTTTATAGATATATATGTAATAAAATAATATATCATATAATAATCATATATAATATGTATAACATATGATAATATAATAGGCATATTATATTATTCATATATAATATCTATACTACATGTAATGCATATATATATAATAGAAAGTCTTTCATCAGAGTCTTCCTTCAAAAGTCACAACATAAAAAGTGCTAAAATTACAATTTTGGAGAAACAATGCAACACATAGAACTGACAATGATTATATTCAGAATATAGAAAGAAATCCTATGAAGCCATAAGAAAACAACAGTGTCAGAAGTCATTGTGTTAATTATCTATTTGCCACATAACAATACTGCCTTAAAACTTAGCAGCTATAAAACTACAAACCTTTACTATCTCACAGTTTCTGTAGCTCTGACCAAGTGTCTCCCACAAAGGAGCAGGTGTCAGGAGGTGCAGCAGTCTTCTCTGAAGGTGCTGCTATGGTAGGAGCCACTTCTGTGATCACTCGTGCTTTTTGATTGTTGGGAGGATTCAGTTCTTGGGAGCCTGTTGGACTGAGGGCCTTAATTCCTTGCAGCTGTTGGCTGGGCTCCTCCCTCAGTTGCTTAACATGGGGGCCACTCCCCAGGGTAGCTCACAACAAGATCCTTGGCTTTGCTCAAAGTGAGCCAGTGAAAGCATGCGAGAGAGCAAGCGAGAGGGAGGCCATCGTCTCCTTGGAACCTAATCTCAGAATTAACATCCCATTATTTTTTCCCATTTTCTATTCATTACAAGCAGAGCACTAGGTCTAGCCGTCACTCAAAGGGAGGAAATTACACAAGGGAATGAAAACCAGGAGGCAAGGATCACAAGGAGCCCTCTTAGAGGCTGCCTACTTAACCCAAGAATAGAAATTTACAAAGAATAAGCCCAGTCAATAAACCTATTAAAGGATGTTTGGCCTCATTGGTAAAATTAAAACCATAATTCCATACTCACCAGATTAAAAAAAAAATAGAAGTCTGACAATACTAAATATAGGGAAGAATTTGCAGAAATGAGTAAGTGCTGAAAATGTAAACTGATAAAACCTTAGAAAATAATTTACCATTAAACAAAGTTCAATTGGCATATAATCTATATAATCAGTATTTCCATAATCTATAACTCAGTAATCTGTAACTCTCAAGTATATATCCTAGAAAAACTGCACATGATTGTCAGAAGATATTCTTAGCCTCTTCATGATAGCAGAAAAGTAGAAACTGGATGGATAAATGAATGATAGATTCATACAACAGAACACACAGTATTCAACAACATCTGTCAATAAATATTGTGTGAGGAAAGCAAGTCACAGAAAAGAAATACAATATAAACCAATATAAATGTTCAAAAAAGGAAAAGCTAAACAATATCTATATTAGGAATCCACATATATGGTTATACTACTTTAAATAAAAAGCAAATGAATGATTCATATAAAGTATTTGAAACTAGTTCTATGTAAGTGGGAGGGAGGGAGACATGGTAGAAAGAGGCTTTTAGTAGGCTTCAATTCTTTCTTCCAATGGGTGATATACACATGGGTAGTCATTTACCTTGCAGTTATGATTTTTGAACACGTTTATATCATATACACTTTCAATTACATGTTTTACATTTTAACTGAGATTGGTGGAGTTTCTTTGACCTTATAATAAGTACCATGAATATCACCACAGTCAGTAAGGACTGACCAAAGCAAGTCATGACTTCACAGTATTAGTGGAAAATAACCTCTATAAGAACTTTGCTACAAGAACCCATAAAGGACTGATTCAGTAACTGCTCACATTTCCATGAATGCGTGCTCTGAACAAAATGAGGGTGTTCATACATTCTAGTCATCCTTGTTGCTTTTCTCCATCTAACACTCTTTAATATATTAAATATTTCTTTTGTTAATGAGAGTGTATCTTATTGTATGCTTCCTCAAACTACTTTCTGGAGAGAAGAGAATGAAATAACTAACAAACTAATATAATTATCTGAATTATGATTATAGTAATGAACTCCAGTTCAGTTGTCACAATAGTGCCCAGTACTTTCATATAATCAATTTACAAAACAAAACAAAACAAAACAAAAAAACAGAGTCATATACATAAAAAATTAAAATAAACTAATTCTCCAAGATGTGTCATATTGACACTATTAGTCCAAACAAGTTGGTTTGTATCATAAGCAAAATCTTTAATAATATAGTGTCAGAATGAATATTTTAAGTGAGTTACATAGATGCATAGTGGTTAACTTAGCAAAATATTAGGTCTAAATTATTTGACTTCAGTGACCTCTGAAAAGGACTTATTCTTTGTGATTGAATACAGAAAGCTCAGAAATGCTAATCATTCTGCCTAGAAATTAAAATCATAAAGTGTTAGATTAATGAATGTTTCCAGTTAACTCTTACAAGGCAGAGTAGTAAAGACACCGTGAATTTGTTTTGACAAAAGTGATTAGAATATTTTAACATTTTCAATACTGAGACTGAAGAAATCAAACCTGATAAGTATGTATAATTTAATAATACACGAGCTTTATTAAAACACAGAACACAGCCAAGTTAATTAGATGATGTTATTAATTGTAGGAATATAAATTTTTTTCACAAGTTTGAAATCTTAAAAATAAAGTAACAGTTCAATGCATTGACCTTGTTTTCCTTGAAAAAAAACATATTTTTAATTGCTAGCTTTTGTGTAGAGATTCTTTACATTTTTATAAAATATGAGATAATCTACATTCTGGTATTAGGCAACAAAATGCTTGTCAAGGCTTCATGTAGAACTATCATCAGCTTACTAAATGAGTGCAATATAAAGCATTTGGCTTTTAAAACATTTTAAAATTTTGATAATTACTTAGAATCCAAAGTGGAACTATCATTTCCCATCTTTACAATTATATAAGTATTGGGAAATATAAAGAAGAAATTTTATTCTATTAATCCTTTTTTTTTTTTTTTTTAAAGTTTCAAACATGTAATAAGTTTGGGGCCTGAGGAGTGACAAGAATTACCTGGTCCCTCCCCTAAATGATCTCAGAGTCCAGCAGAGTTAAAAAAAAAAAAGATGCTAGATAATGAATTATAATTGTGATGAGTGCAACTGAGCAGGAATAAGGGTGCTTTGTACCATACAATACTATAATTAATGATGCCCAACTTGGTCTGGGAAATGAGCAGAAGAAAATGAAGGAAAGGGAAATAGCATGGAATGGGAGACTATCTAAGGCAGGAAGTAGCATGACATCCTAGGAACTTCAAAGATAGCCCTCTATTGGGGACCCAGAGATCTGGGAGGGGGGAAACTGAAGTGGAATTTATTACTTTTTTCCATTTTAGGTACTATCCTGGGTAAGACTCCAATCATCTTTCCCTGGAGTACTGTACTTGCCTCCTCCAAAATATTTCTGCTTAAATCCAAAGTACATGCAGCAACCAGAATAATTTTTCTCAGGCTCACTGCCATTGTACTGGTACACAATAATAACACTGGAGAATATACAGTGAGTCCTTCTTCATTTATTTGATCTTGCCTTCTTGTCCTCCTGCCTGCCCTTCCTCAGCTCTCTGTGAACTCACCTCCTCCAGTTCTCCCTGGTCCCCACACTGCTCCACCTACACTGACTCCTTGTTGGCGTCACATTCAGGGCTCTCACACTTGCGGTTGGCTCTGACCTAAATATTCTTCTCCTAGATCTTCATAGGGTTCACTTCCTCCTTTCATTCATCTCTGCTCAAATGTCACCCAAACACTCTAAGTCAGACCCCCCTGCAACCCTCCATCCCCTTGTTTTCTTTTCCTTTCTGGCACTTCATACCACCCAATATGTTGTCTCTTCATTTATTAGTTTACTGTCAGTCATCTTTTACAATGTAATCTGTGAAAGCAGGAATTGGTTTTACTTAATGCTATATCTCCAGCACCTTGAACAATGCCTGGCCCATAATAGGTGCTCAATAATATTGTGAATGAATAAATGAATGTCACTAGGGTACCCTTGATCTAGAACTCATCAACTGAGGCAGGATAGCATAGAGGTTGTGACTTCAGTCTCTGAAGTTAGACTGACTGGGTTCAAACTCTACCCTGCCACTTATGAACACTGAACTTTGGGCAAAGCATCTAAACTTTTTCCTGAGTTTCTCCACTTGTAAATTAGGAATTATAATAATAATACTTACCTCAAGGTGTTTTGGATTTTTGAGAGTTAAAATATGTAAAGTGCCTGGCACAGAAGCACCTTTGAGTGTTTCCTATTACTCCCTATTTCTATTCCTTCTCCAGCCACGCCTCCATACATGCATGACCTGCTAGCTTACCTCCTACTACACTCTAACATGATTGCCACAAAATCAGTCAAGGTGATATTCTTCATATAGAGGGTGACCCCTAGCACATAGAGTGACTTTGAATTAGAAAAGGTAGCTGCTCTGATGGATAAATTAGTAAAATGTATCCCTTCTTTTAGGCTAATGCAGCCTTATCCTAGGATATAGGAAGGATTCTGGCCTCCATTCCCTCAAGCAGGTGACGTTATGCAGGAAAAATATTACACAACTTTACCCTGAGCTTGTAATTTACCCAGCCCTGCCAAGTTTAGCCCTCTTACTTCTCCAATTAGCATCAGCTAATTCAACACAAGCCTCAGCAACTGATACTGATACTGTTGTATGTCAGTACAGACACCCTCCCAAATCTCAGTGGCTTAAAAAATAAACATTGCATCTTCCTTCTGCTACCTGTCCACACCAGGTTAACAGAGAGACTTTGCTTAACTTGGTTCCCAAGGGCCCAGATCAAGTAACCAGCATCATGAAATCAGAGGGAACAGAGTGCTCTCAAGGGTCTCACATAGGCATTAAATGCTCTGGTGTGGATGTGACATATATCACATCCTCTCACGACTCATTGGCCGGAACTAGTAACATGATTCCATCCAATTACAAAGTAGTAAGAAATTACATTCCAACCATGAGCCCAGATTTCAGAGAATGGAAAAAATTCGGCAAACAGCACTAATAACTGCCATAGAGAATCAGTCTATGTGTAAGCTCTCTCTTCCCTAGGGTAGCTCCATTTCTGTCCCAGGATATAACAGGAATATTAAGTCATTCCCTTGGACATTATCTCCCATCAGTTTTCACGTCCCAAACTAGATTTTGCATTTGCTGAAAACAGTAACTGAACATTTAGGAACATTCTCATAGATTATACATCATTTTCTGCAAAGAAAACACTTAGTAATAACAATTTAACTACAGTTTGGTTTTATATATATATATATATAATAGTAACTTCATATATATATATATATATAATAGTAACTTCACGTTTCCAAAGGCCCCAGAATCAGGGTTGTTGATGTAAGGCCTGGTCTGAATATGAAGGCCTGAGAACCAGGAACTCCAATATCCTAGGGCAGGAAAAGATGGGTGTCCCAGCCCAAGCAGAAAGATCAAATTTGTCCTTCCTCCACCTTTTTATTCTATTCCAGCCCTCAGGCTCCTTGCATCAACAATTACCACTCAAAAATTCCTATTCCATAGTCAAGTTTTAGATCACCCCCGTATCTCTGTTTCTCTCTAAAACAAATTGGCCCCATTATCACCAATTTCTCTACCTCATAGTCACTTGAAGCCATGCCAGTCAGGATTTACTCCTGCTACATTACCAAGATACCTCTGGTTGAAGTCACAAATGACACCCGTATTGCTGAATCCAACGAATAACACTTGGTTCTCACTTTGATCTTTTATTGCAGTTGATGCTGTTGGTCACTTTCTACTTCTTGAAGCATATCTTCACTCCCAGGACAACACTCAATTTTCATGACATAGAATTACTAAACACAGAATTACCATATGATCAAGCAATTCCATCTCCTGATATATACCCAAAAGAACTGAAAGGAGAGACTCAGATGTTTGTACACTTATGTTCACAGCAACATTGTTCACCATAACCAAAGGTGAAGGTGACCTAAGTGTCCATTGATGGATGGATGTATAAACAAAATGTGATACATGCATACAGTGAAACATTGTTCAGCCTTTAAAAGGAAGGAAACTCTGAGACATGCCATGATATGGATGAATCTTGAGGACATTATGCTAAGTGAAACTAGCCGGTCACAAAGGACAATTATTGTATGATCCCACTTACATTAGGTACCTAGAGTAGTAAAATTCATGGAGACAGAAGGTAGAATAGTGGTTGCCAGGGGTCGGGGAGGAAGAGGAAATGAGGAGTTAGTGTTTAATGGGTTCAGAGTTTCAGCTGGGGAGGATGAAAATGTACTGGAGGTGGATGATGGGGATGGTTTCACAACAACATGAATGTGCCATAAAAATGCACTTAGAAAGAGTTAAAATGGTAAATTTTATATTATGTATATGTTATGTATATTTTACAATCACCACCACAGCATCAAAAAACCATGTTGCATTCTGAATATGTTTTGAAGGGAAAGCCCCAAATCTGAAGGATTTTGCATGGGAATGAAATAGAAGTTTGGTTCAATAAAATAAACGGGAGGACTACAGGAGCTGCAGATTTGGGGAAAACAATCAGAACTTTCATTATGAAAAAGTGAGCTTGAAATGAAATGGTACCTAACTAAATTGTTGTTATTGACAGACTGATGACTGGTGTTCCCACTTCTGCCTTTGCCTTAAAGTCTAACCTCAACACAGCAAAAAGTCATCTTTAAAATTTAAGTCAAAGTGTCTATACCTCCACTGAAAAGCTCCACTAGATCTTCACCTCATTCATGCAATGTTTTCCTTTGGCCGGCAGGACTCCGCATGACCTGTTTCCCTGTGGTCTCTGCCTCTTCTTTACATCCCTTGCTCACTCCAGCTTCACTTGACCTCCGCACGCTTTTCCGATCACCCCAGCTATAGTTTCACCTCACGTCCTCACATTTGCTGTCCCCTCTACCGAAATGGCTCCACTCCCCCAGAGGTTGGCATATTTATGTTTCCTTCAGCTTCTTCTCTTTAAATAGCATCTTATCAGTGAGGCCTTTCTTGACACAATATAAAATAATAGCTCTCCCCTGAGTCACCTTGCCTGTTTCATTTTTCTATCTACTACTCATTACCAATGGCATATCATTTATTTCCTTATTTATTTGACTTCTGTCCATTTTCCCCCCCTAGAGTGCAAACTGCATGAGGGCAAGGGTATTCTTCTATTTAGTTCCCTGACATCTCCAGTGCCTAAGAGTATTATATCTGAAATACGAGAGTGCCTCTATACAGTTGTTAACTGAACAAATGAATGAGCCTTTTCTGATCACTCTAGAGATGTGTTCAGAGCTGACTCTACCTACTTGTCATTTGTAGTAAAATTACAACTGGGACTGCCCTGCTTGCCTCTCCACTTTTTTCTTTAGTTATTTACTCTATAGTCCTATATAGATTGCATTACCAATATCACACCTAAAATAACATGAAATATCCAGTCAGTATTTGTATTTCCAATTTGTCTTATAAATATACCTTTACAGTTTGTTTGTTTGTTTGTTTGACTCAGGAACCAAATGAGGCCCTTACATTGACTTTGCTTGATGAGATTTTTAAGTCTTCTTTCAACTTTCCATTGTATCTTTTTTCTTTCTTTTTTTTTTTTTTGTTGCTTATAATTTTAACTTGCAACTTTCTTTGTTGAAGAAACTGTTAGTTACCTACAGAATTTTCCCAAGTTTGAATTTCACTGATTACACTCCTCTGGTAGCTTTGAAATGTTCTTCTGGCCTCCGGATTTCCTATGAATTTGTTTTTGAGTCTCCAGGCTTAATCAGATTCATGTCTGATTTTTTTGGTGGCAACACCACTTCAGAGGTGACAAGGTATTCTCTTATCAGCCAGCACTTTGGGTGTTCTTTTAGCCCCTACCTAATTCCTTACCCATTGTTCCTTTATCAGGAGTGTGTTCTTTCGATCCATATTTTTATGCTTTTATTATATGGTCAGGTATCCATAAATAGCTCATTTTATATTAATATAATAGCACATTTATGTTATCATAAAGAACATATTTTATATCTGATATTAAAACTGACTTTTTCCACTCAACTCTTTTTTCTCATCTATTAATACCTTTATTATTTTATTCCTGTTTTGGTAGGCATATAGTGTCACACAAGAAGAAGATGCCATAATATATTTGTTTCCAGTGTAATGAATGCTGTAATATTTTGTATGCACATGTGTACACCTAAATGCAGAATTCCTCAGTCCTACAGGAGGAACACTCTAAACTTTGCCAAATTCTTTCCCAAAGCCCTGATACAAGTTTAAACTTTCACCTGAATTGTTCTCCCCAAATCTACACCGATATTTGGCCTTGTCAAACTCTAAACTTTTGCTAATCTGAGATTGATACATGTTTTATGATTTATGTTTTCCTTTGCTTTTCTCTACTAAAGAGTTTGATCCTCTTGATATGTTTGCTAGTAGTTCAGGGTTCTTCCTCTGTGAGTGACCTGTTCATATTGTTTAGCCACTTTTGTCTAGTGAGGTTTTTTAAAAAATCTTTTTCTTGTTCACTTAGAGGCGTGCTTTATTTATTCTGCAAAACTATTTCATTGAAATTCTCAGTCAACTATTGCATTGAAAATATCTTCTAGACTTAATTTGTCTTCTCACTGTGTTTATTTTTTTAATTTTTTTTGTCAAATCCTGTTATTGCTCCCTTAAAATCTGTGCTTTCACAGCATGTTTAAAAAACCCTTACCTCCCATAAAGTAATTAAGAACAGTCTCTTATTTTTCTTAACGATTTTAGATTCCTTTATTCAATTTTCAGCGTTTAGCTAATCTTACTTTTTCTTATGATGTAACATGTGAATCTTCGTTTTTTTTTCCCATGTAGATAACCAAATCATCCTCAAACTGATCATTGGACAGTCTTTCCTTTCCCCACCGAATCGTAATGCCACCTCTGTGGTTTACCAATTTCCCAGATAACAGTGAGTCCATCCCAGTGAGTCTGGGATCTCTATTCTAGCCCAGTCACGTAATTATCTATACTTATAGGCAAGCACCACTTACAATTTGGGATGAAGAGTTCATAAAGAAGAAATGTTTTTAACTAAGAAAAGATTTAGCCAAACACTGATGGTCTTCTCATAGCTGATTTCTCTATTTCCAACCATCTACCAATAATCTATTCCAGTTTTAAGAGATTACTTCATCCATTTGTATATCCTAGTGTATTTGCCAAAATCCTAGAATTGCTGTAAGCAAACACATTGTATATTTCCTCTCTCGGACAAATTTCCCACCTAACACCCCCCTACCCCCACCCCAGTCTAACTGGTCCCCTTACATATTCATGGCTCACATGAGCCCTACACATGTCACAGTTCACCAGGTTCCCTGGATTATTCACTTGGTTTTCTTCCTCCATGAACATTTTTTTCCCTGTTGCCTGTGAACTCTGAAATACGTGTCATGACTGAAGAAACGATGAACATATCACAAATCTGGAAGCATTTATTGAAAGGCATATCTAATAAACATTGAACATTTGAGGTTCAAAATTACACCTTAGGCAAAGAGTGAAGGCAAATTTACCTATATAATTTACAGGCAATAAAATCCAGCTGAAATGAAGATTACTATAAATATTTCCTTTCTACTCCTGTTTGGATTTATCTATTTGACCTCCTTTCTAGTCTCTGACATTTTTTTGGCCAACTTAGTGCTAATATGTCATCAGTCAAGCCAGCAACAACAAGGAAATCCTATTGTAGGGGAAAAAAAATTAAAGGCTTTAAAATATTGTTGATTGAGGAACATAGAAAACATCATTTAAAAGCCTTTTAAATTACCATTCCCTTCGTTGCTGCTAAATTTCCCTTTGTCTCATTTCATGCAGCTGGTCTGAATGATGACAGAGTGGTTTGTGATTATGTGGGTGACATTAGGCGCCAGCTGAAATGGACACTAAAGGAAGAATCCAGAATCCTGCATTTATAATTCCTGCTACATTTGGCACTGCACCAACTTTACAAATATGCAGCCCTCCTCCCCCTTCTTTTTTTTTTTCCCCTGTAAATCCCATGGCCAATGAATGCTGCTATGGCAACGAAAGCCTGGAAAGCCAGGGGGGCCTTGGCTATAAAAAGAGTTTTTAGAGCATCATGGTAACTGGGAGCCTAGTGGCAGACTCTCAGGCAACCATACACTGTTTAACATCCTGTCTAGAAGCAAAGGCTTCTACCAAATTTATTTACCTATGTTGTTGAATCACTTGCTACAGAATTCTAAAGGCTCTTATTGCTATGATGGTTTCCATTTTCAATTATTGTATGGTTCATTCAAATCACACAGGTACATTTCCAACCGTTATAAGAAGCTTCCTAAAATAGACTTTTTGAAACTGAGCACAGCTGTCAAAATAATGTTATCGTCTTCAAGAATCTGTTTCGAAGATAGTTATTCCAAAGAAATTTAAAAGTTATATTCCTATATTAGCACACTAAGTAGTTCATACCAGTTTAGTAAATCAAATATTCCATACTGCTAGCTTAATAAGATGGGGAGTCATGCATGAAATGACTGCCAGGTTAATGACACAGGGAGCCATGCATGGCATGTATTTGCATATAATAGCACAGAATGTTCTCCTAAATCCTTTAAATTACTCATCAATTCTTAAACAGGCATTTAACTAAATCCTCATTCAGAATCAGGAAGAAAGTTAAAAAAAAATTAAAAAAAAAAGAGCACCTACTTATTTGAAGTGATTAGATCAGAGCTACACAAAACCTAAAGGATTATTTGGTGTTGGAAATTCTAGCCCTGGGGAAAGAGCTACAGATCTGCATAAAGAAACAAATACATCTCCTGGGCCAGCATAGGGCACATGCCAGCATCCAGTCTGCTTTCCAGCACTGCCTCTAGCACATGCACAGGGAGCACAGATCAGAAGTTTCACCACTAGCTTCAGAAATAAAGATGAGTATCTAAAGCAGTGCAAAAAATGTAGATTAACTCTAGAATTGTTCACTGTGTACAGTGTTTTGATGGGCCTAATTCTGAATAAAATGAACAGGATGCACATTCAAGGTATTTAGGAAAACGTCTTTACTCTCAAATCACCTTATTTTTACTGGTTATGTAACCTATACAAAATGAGCACACCGCTTACAATCAGAACAGTTTTGAACCCCAGCTGTTACTTAGAGGAGATCAGAAAGCATCCATGTCACACAAAGGTTATTTTCACCATATGAGAATAATGGTCTACCAAGAGCTTCATCAATCCTCACAAATACTCATTGTGCAATGAGATGTACACACAGCCTTAAAACCAAAGCCCATCCAATAAAGAAAAAAATTTTAAACCCCAAAATTTAGATAATTGGTCTTCTCTTCCTACTGTGTCTAGTAATAAATAACACAACTAATTGTGGTTGAACATGAATTCTATGTCTAGTGTATCAAATGCATTATTTTGTAGCCTCACAATCATCTTCAGTGTACCCTTATCTCCATTTTTATAAATAGGGAAACTGAGCCTTCTAAAGGGTAAGTAACTTGATTGAGTAGAAGCTAAAGCCAGGACTGAAAGTCTCTTCTGTCTTGATTTAAATCCCATTCCCTTCCCACTAACCACACTATATCTCTAAGGTATATTTATCAGCAGAAAACAAATTATGTATTGAGAGAATAGGGAAAATAGGCTCAAGAACTTTTTAAAAGCGTGTTCTAGACTTGCTAGGTTTCTTACACTGCCATCATTCATATTCTGTGCCAATACAGACGAGAGATGAGTCCCAACACCAATCACTTCTCATGGTATAGCTATTCCCTCTGGGAGTTTTGGTTGTTTTTAACTGGTTATTAGCTAAGATAGTCATAGGGTGTATTTTGTTGCAAACTAATATCTTGAAGCAATTCTAAAGTGTAGTTCTGGAAATATAAAGCAAAAGCCCACTCACTGACAACAGAGGCAGGAAGTGTGTATGTGAATATTTACATATGGTCAAGTGGGTTGACATAAACTCCATGAAACAATGTTTTCTTTCAAGTGCAGCACTTCTTAAGTGTTCATTATGTCTGACTGGAAAACGAGCTCCTTTCCAGTAAGATGGGTAGCTTTGCTGTCAGATAAAATAGTAGCCATAGCTATAGCATGTGTGTCTCTAACTATGGTGGGTTTGGCAGTCAGCTGCTGAAACATAAATAATTTGTGGCACTTACTTAACATTTATCCAATAAACATAACTATGAACGTTTTTAAGTTCTAAAGTATAGTGGCACGAAAATATACAAAGCAAGTTTTTTTTTTTTTTTTTTACCTGACTCCATACGTTGCACACAAAGAAATGCATATACAAATGAAGAAAACATAGACATCTGATACACTGTTAAATAAGGAGATAAAAAAATGAATAAAGCATAGATTTTTGCCCATCCAGGGCTTAGAGTTTAATGGAGAAAAATTACTGCAAACATTTAATCTTCTAGATTCTACAAATATAGATATTGCAGCACAGAGAGATAAATTTAGTCCAGGCAGAGGGAGGTGGTAGGGAGGTTGGAGAAGTTTTCCCAGGTGACATCTAAGTTGAAAACGACAGGATACAAAGGACTTAGTCAGGCAAGTGTAGCGGGAGGGAGCTTAGTGTGTCAGTCACAGACTTTGGAGTGAAATCCAGCAAGGAAACCTTGAGAATTACATGCAGCTCAGCCATGCCTGGTGGGGCAATGGTCTTGTCAATACCCAGGCAGTGTTCACCTCTGTAAATCTCTATGATGGCATAAATGTTGAAAAAGCGCTAAACTAAGCTAATGTTAAATGTAGTTACAACTGGCCTATTTTCTGATCCAAAAAACAGCTGGCGAGATCAACTGTGTGCCATAGGGTAAACTATTGAGGTCTGATTTTCTCAAAAAATCTGAATTACCTGATCATTGTCAAAAGAAAGTAAATTTAAAGTGAATTAGTTAATAAATTACATATAATCTCTGTTCCTTGTATAATCTAGAATACTAGTTTTTTGTTGGTTTAACTTTAATTTTTTTTCTTAAACTGCAAATACACAAAATTGGATTACTCATGATCCTTGATCCACACCTACCTATAATTGGTCTATACATTTCCTGCTTTTTTTTCTTTCATCCATTAATTCATTTTGGAAATATAATAACCACTAGGAAACCCAACAACTCAAAACAAGAACTATGACCTCAATAATCTATATCTAATTTTATAATACTATTTACCACCAATCTATCACCTCAAACTGGGTAACAATAATCCTGAATCCTATTATTTTTGTATCCTCATTATTTTTTTATATAATAAAATTGATATAATAAACTGAGGTGCTATTACTAATTAATTTGGGATGGGGTTCTCCCCTAGAGCCTCCAGAAGGAAAGAAGCCCTGTCTGCACCTTGATCTCCATAGAAATAATCAACATATTTTAAAAAGCAATGAAAAGTGTGGAAAAGAGTGGCCAAGATGGCAGAGTAGAAGGACCCTAAGCTCACCTCCTCTAGCAAGCACACCAAAATCACAACAATCTGCAGAACAACCATCACTGAAAAAATCTGAAACCTACCAGAAAAGATTGCCTGCAACTAAAGACACAAAGAAGGAACCACAGTGAGACTGGTAGGAGGGAAGGATTCGTGATATAATCAAATCCTACAGCCCCCACCACCAGGGTGAATGACCCACAAACTGGAGAATAACTATATTACAGCAGTTCTCCCACAGGAGTGAGAGTTTTGAGCCCCATGTCAGGCCCCCCAGCCTGGGGGTCCATCACCAGGAAGAGGAGCCCTCAGAGCACTTGTATTTGAAGGACAGTGGGGCTTGATTGCAGGAGCTCCACAAGATTGGAGGAAATAGAGTAGAGACTTCACTCTTAAAGGATGCACACAAAATCTCACATGCACCAGGACCAAGGGCAAAAGCAGTAATTTAATTGGAGCCTCAGCCAGTCCTACCTGCTTGTTTTGGAGGGTCTCCTGGGGAGGTGGGGAGTGTGGGTGGCTGTGGTTCACTCTGGGGGCATAGACACTGGTGGTGGACATATCTGGGAGTATTCATCTGCATGTACTCTCCTGGAGGCTTACATCTTGTTTGGGTCATTTGCACCAAAACCTGGCCCCACCCAGCAGTCTGTAGGCTCCACTGCCAGGATGCTTCAGGACAAACAACAAACTGGATGGGGATACAGCTACACCCATCAGCAGACAGACTGCTTAAAGACCTTCTGAGCCCACAGCTACGTCCGGGCATGCCCCAGACACGGCCCTGCCCACCAGAGGACCAAGACCCAGATCCACCCACCAGTGGACAGACACAAGTCCCTCCCCACCAGGAAGCCTGTACAAGCTTCTAGACCAGCCTCATCCATGAGGGGACAGACAACAGAAGCAAGAAAACTACAGTCCTGCAGCCTGCAGAGCTAATCTGCAAAAACAAGCTAGGCACTTCCCTGGGACTAGCTGGCCCCAGTCCCTTGGGTGATGAGAGAGGAGTGCATTGTTGGGATGCGTAGGACGTCTCCTACAGAGGGCCACTTCTCCAAAGTCAAGAAACATAACTAACTTACCATATATATTGGTCTGGCCAAAAAGTTCGTTTGGTTTTTCTTCCGGGGGTAAGATGGCTCTAGTAGCGCTTAGTTGTCTTTAACTTCATTCAGAACAATTTTGTTAGGTTGTATTGTGACAGCCATCATGCCAGAGTGTATTAAAAAAAAACTTATCAGGACTCCCATGGTGCTGCAGTGGTTAAGAATCTGCCTGCTAATGCAGAGGACACGGGTTCAATCCCTGGTCTGGGAGGATCCCACATGCCGCAGAACAACTAAACCCATGTGCCACAACTAATGAGCCTGCACTCTAAAGCCCACAAGCCACAACTAATGAGTCTGCGCACCACAACTACTGAAGCCCATGCACCTAGAGGCCCTGCTCCGCATCAAGAGAAGTCACACACTGCAAAAATGAGAAACCCACACACTGCAATAATGAGAAACCCACACACTGCAACAAAGAGTAGCCCCCGAAAGCCCGTGCATAGCAATGAAGACCCAATGCAGCCAAAAATAAATAAATTAAAAAAAATCAAAATTGGTGAATTTTTGTGTAGCCATTTTAATATTGAAGATGGAAGAAAAAAAGCAACATTTTTAGCATATTATGCTTTATTATTTTAAGAAAGGTAAGTATGCAACTGAAACGCAAAAAAAAGATTTGTAAAGTATATGGAGAAGGTGCTGTGACTGATCAAACATGTCAAAAGAGGTTTTGCAAAGTTTCGTGTTGGAGATTTCTCACTGGGTGATGCTCCACAGTCGGGCAGACCAGTTGAAGTTGATAGCAATCAAATTGAGACATTAATTGAGAAAAATCAATGTTATACCATATGGGAGATAGCCAACATACTGAAAATATCCAAATGAAGTGCTGAAAATCATTTGCACCAGCTTAGTTATGTTAATCTCTTTAATACTTGGGTTCCACATAAGTTAAGCAAAAAAAGCCTTCTTAACCATATTTCTGCATGTGATTCTCTACTTAAACATAATGAAACATTCTGTTTTTAAAACAAATTGTGATGGGTGATGAAAAATGGATACTGTACAATAATGTGGAATGGGAGAGATCGTGTCTTTTATTTTTACTTAAAATACCAAAGGAACTTTTTGGCCAATCCCATATAAATATAAACAGCAATTTAGACAAAATGAGGAAACAGAAGAATATGTGTCAGACAAAGGAATAAGATAAAACCCCAGAAGAAGAACTAAGTGATGTGGAGCTAGGCAATCAACCCTAGAAAGAGTTCAGAGTAATGATCATAAAGATGATCTAAGAACTCAGGATGAGAATGATGCACAGAGTGAGAAATTATAAGCATTTTAAAAATAATTAGAAAATATAAAAACAACACAAAAAGAATTGAAGAACACTATAACTTAAATGAAAAATACACTAGAAGGAATCAATAATAAACTAAATGAGGTGGAAGAACAGATCAGTGAACTGGAAGACCAAGTAGAAGAAACCACTGCTGCTGAACAGGAAAAAGAAAAAAAGAATGAAAAGAAATGAGGACAGTTTAAGAAACCTCTGGGAAAACATCATGTGCTAATATTTGTATTATAGGGGTCCCAGAAAGAGAAGAGAAAATCATAAACAAAATGAAAAGACAACCTACAGAGTGAGAGAAAATGTTTCCAAGTGATGGTATCGACAAGGGATTAATTTCCAAAATATACAAACAGCTCATACAGTTTAATATTTAAAAAAACAACCCAGTCAAAAAATGGACAGAACACCTAAATAGACGTTTCTCCAAAGAAAACATACAGATGGCCTGCAGGCACATGAAAAAATGCTCAATATCACTAATTATTAGAGAAATGCAAATCAAAAGTAAAATGAGGTATCTCACCATACACCAGTCAGAATGGCCATCATCAAAAAGTATACAAATAATAAATGCTGGAAAGGGTGTGGAGAAAAAGGAACCCTTCTACACTGTTAGTGGGAATGTAAATTGGTACAGCCACTATAGCGAATAGTATGGAGGTTCCTTAAAAAAGTAAAAATCGAGTTATCATATGATCCTACAATCCCACTCCTGGGAATATATCCAGAAAAAAACTATAATTTGAAAAGATAAGCACCCCAATGTTCATAGCAGCACTATTTATAATAGCCAAGACATGGAAACAACCTAAGTGACCATTGACAGATGAATAGATAAAGAAGATGTGGTATATATACACAATGGGATATTACTCAGCCATAAAAAAGAATGAAATAATGCCATTTGCAGAAACATGGATGGACCTAAAGATTATCATATTAAGTGAAGTAAGTCAGACAAAGACAAATTTCATTTGATATCCCTTATATGTGGAATATTTAAAAAAATGATACAAATGAACTTATTTGCAAAACAGAAACAGACTTGTAGACATAGGAAACAAACTATGGTTACCAAAGGAGAGAGTGAGGGGCTTGTGGGGAGGGATAAATTAGGGGTTTGGGATTAACATACACACACTACTATATGTAAAACAGATAACCAGGAAGGACCTACTGTATAGCACAGGGAAACTGTATTCAGTATCTTGTAATAACCTATAATGGAAAAGAACCTGAAAAAAGAATATATATGTAACTGAATCACTTTGCTGTACACCTGAAACTAACACATTTTAAATTAGCTATACTGCAATTAAAAAGTCGTTAAAAATTTCATTGAACTGCACACTAAAAATATACTTTACTGCATGATGCCTTAAAAATAAAATTAAACATGTAATTTCAAAAAAAGTTGAGATGACCATAAACAGGAACACATAACTCTTTTCATATATAATTCATTAGAATGAGTTTCATTAAAATATGTATTGTGAACGTTGTCAATTACTTTAAGCTTAAAAATAATCAGAAAGAAATCACCTCGATAGTTCACCCCATACAATCTTGTCAGGTAATTTCAATAGATACTTAATATTTTTATCATAAATGCCTTTTCTGCTCAGATCAGCTAAACTTTATTTCTGCTGTTTGTAAATAAGGACCCTGACTAGTGCAATTTCCAAAACTGTAAAATAAACTACAAGGATATATTATACAACACTGTAGTCAATACTTTATAATAACTATAAAGGGAATATAACCTTTAAAAAATTGTGAATCACTATATTGTACACCCGTAACATATAATATTTTAGAGCAAATATACTTAAATTAAAAAAAGAAAAAAAGAAAGGAAAAAACTGTAAAAAATCTGAAAGAAGGTAGAAGAGAAAGGAAAAAAGAAACAAAGATGGGGAGCCATAATCAGAAAACAGAAAACAATATGGCAGAAATATGTCCAAATATACTAGTAAGCACAATAAATGTGAATGGGTTAAATCTAACTATTAAAAGACTAAGACTCAAAAAAAAGTTTAAGATTCACAGATTGGATTAAAAAATTCAAGTTTATGCTATTTATAGTTATAAGAGTCTCACCAAACAGAAAGTAACATAAAGTTTGAAGATAAAGAAATAGAAAATATATATATTACAGGAAAATTGTAACTAAGACCTCAGCATTTTTAGTTGTTTCCTAAAATTACTAAACTTGTATTCTATTCCTTCTCACCTCTGCCCACATTTTTTGCACACTGCATCAAATTATCATACCCATCACTTATATCAAATAATGGATCTCCTTGCTTTGTGAGCTGGAATAGGAGCATTTACATTCCTAAATTTCTCTAACACCTCAGTTAAGTTAAATTGTTATTCCCTATCTATTAAAAAAATACTCAATTAAGAAGGGGAAATCCTAAAAATGTAGAACTAAGCTGAGCTCAGAATCTTCTCATCTTAGACCTTCCATTGTGGAATACAGGCAAAAGAGAATTGATATTATTTTAATAAAGCTTAAGAAAAAGTACATGGACTCTGACACCAGGTAGACTTGGATTTGAATCCAAACTCTGCCACTGACTATGTGACAATCAGTAAAGTCTTTGATTTTGCTGAGCCTAGACTCCCTCCATACAAAATGGTAATGAACATCTCTACTTTCAGGGGTTTTATAAAGATTTAATGAGATAATTAATCAAAGGAGTTGTTCTCAAACTAATTGGAATCACTTGAAGAGCTTTAGAAAGTACTGGGGCCTGGATCCCTTCCCTGGAGGTTCTGATGTAATTGGTCTGGAATAGAACCTGAGCACTTGTTTTTTTAAAAGTTATCTACATGATTCTAATGTGCAACTAAGGTTCGAAAACACTGATCTAAACATATAGTCTAGTCCACTGTATGGCATATAGAATTCATGCCAAAATTGTAACTAGGATAATGCTGCTGCTACTGCTGCTGCTGCTGATAGTGATAAAGGTGATAAATTTCAGCTACAAAATTCAGGCAGTGAAATTGACCTAGTGTGATTATTCCTCCACAGAAATCAAGAGGAAAAAAAGCCATGTAACATGGAAATTATCAGAAACTTCAAAACACTACATATATACTATCTTCATCACTCACTTCTAATCCACTGTACAGTTTATGAGATAAATATGGATTTTAGGAGTGAATATTACTCAGAAAGTTTAATTGTTTTGCAAAGGTGACAGGTTGGGGAATAGCTAAGCTAGAATGAAAATTTAAATCTCTGTATTCCAAGTTCAGTACTACTTCTATTATGCCACAATTGTCCAGAGTCGGCAAAGGTATACTTCTGCTTCTTCACAGACAGAATTTACAGATAATTTTCTAGTTTGGAAAGTAATCCTGAGATCATATGATGATTGGAGCAAAAGGTACAGTTGCTACAGTCACTAATGGTCTCATTAAGTTGTGAGTAGTTTGAAGTCAAAGGCTGTGCTTTGTTCATCTACCTCCCTAGAGACTTGCACAGTGACTGGCACTTAATTAGTGTTCAATAATTGTTTGATGAATGAACATTAGAATGGTCTAAAACAATCACTTTTAATAATTTAAGGAAAGTTAAAAACAAAATGGTGCCAATAGCTGAGAATAAAAATTCTAAATATATTATTTTCAATTAAAATTAATGACCATAAGGTTTTATTCCAAGTGTATCAATCAAGGAAAATACTTGGAACAGAGAATAGAAGTTATTGCTTCCTTTTTTTTTCTCTCTCTCTCTCCCTCTCCCCAATACACATATGAAAACTAAACTAATTCAAGAGGAGTATTATTTAATATGTAAGGGCATTATTTCTATACTGATTTTAAAATTATTTTACAAATTTTGTATTTTATTATTAGAACATATCCATGACACTTCAATTAAAGTTGATTGAAATAGGACATATAAGTTTTTTAACTTCAAATGCTGTAAGAGTACCTGCGATTTTACTTACAGATAGGAAATAAAAATCAGTATCACTGCTTATACACATAGGATAAAAAATTATTAGATGGCTGAGATTAGAAGAACTTTCAATGGAAATGAAAAGTAAGGAGGGACTTCCCTGGTGGCACAGTGGTTAAGAATCTGCCTGCCAATTCAGAGGACTCAGGTTTGATCCCTGGGCCAGGAAGATTCCACATGCTTCGGAGCAACTAAGCCTGTGAGCCACAACTGCTGAGCCTGTGCTCTAGAGCCCGTGAGCCATAACTATTGAGCCCATGTGCTGCAACTACTGAAACCTGCGCCCCTAGAGCCTGTGCTCTGCAACAAGAGAAGCCACCGCAATGAGAAGCCCATGTACCACAACAAAGAGTAGCCCCTGCTCACCTCAACTAGAGAAAGCCAAGTAGCAACGAAGACACAATACAGCCAATAAATAAATTAATTAATCTAAAAAAAAGACAAGTAAGGATCAAACATTATTCTAAAGAAATAGATATTTGCTACCTAAAATAAATTAGTAATAAAAATGTGCTTTACCATAATATTGAGACAAAATTTTACATATATAATACATGAGCCTTCTGTCTAAATATTAAAAAGATACCAAATATATCACAATAATTACATATCATTTACCTAATATTATTAACATGATGCATTTACGTCTCTTGTGAGATACTCTGAGATAGAAGAATGTGCATGTCATTTCCTAGTGAATAGTGATTCAAGGATTCATATAATTCTGAAATTATACTTCAGAATATAGAAATACTGCTTTTTGAGGGCAAGGGGACGGCAAATCATAACGTTCTATCCTCAATTTAAAAGATAAGCATTCAGTACATGGATAGTTCACATGATGTTATAGGACTTCAAAAGGCCACGTGACTTTGGGCTAGTGAGGGAAATCTTCATGGAGAAGGCAGGATTAAGCCTAGCTTGAAGGCAGCAAATAATCTGAACAGGAAAAAGGAAAATAAGTTGGGAACTCCAACTCCAGATGTAGACTCTGGAATAAGTTACAGAAAGAAACAACATGGAGACCAAATTAGCTACAGCTGGAGGTTCATCCAAGAAAAGAGTGGGAGACAGGCTTGGAAAGTTGGGTTAGGACCAAGTAGAGAAGGATTTTGAAGGAAAAGTCTCAAGAAATTCAATTTATCCTTGCTGTCAGGTAGGAATCTGAATGACACAGAATAGATTAAGTTATGCTGAGGTTTAAAACTAAAATCTTAGTGGCTTAAAATGAAAGAAAAAGTTTATCTCTGCTTCCTGTTACATGTTCACCTCGAGTTAGTGAGGAGTTTTCTCTGTGTTGTCCTCCTCCAGGGATGCAGTGTTAACCATCTGCAAGGCCCCCATCATGGAAGGCAGACAGGAAAAAGCTATGCACACACAGACTCAACGGCTTCCACCTAGAAGTGACACCTATCCTACCAAAATTTCATTGGCCAAAGCAAGTTACATGGTCATAGCTAATTTCATGAAAGTAAGGAAGGGCCATCCCATCATGTGCTCGAGGGCAAGGGAACTGGAAATATTGGTGAAGAGCACTAATGACCAGTCTGACGGCTTTGCTCGGTCACATTAAATTATATAATTAGAAACCTGTTCGGGAAGAAAACTTGGCTGTAGAGTGCAAAATAGATGCAAAGGCCAGAGTTGGAGAGAGGGAAGCTATCTCCACAATAATTACAATTATATAGATATAGCAATAACAATCTGAACAGGGGGAAAGAAAGCACATCTGTGAGAGACATTGTGAAGGAATAAATGAGAAACACTTGTTAACTGACAGGCATAAGGTGTGAAGGAAAGGAAAATCTTGAAGATGGTTAAGAGATTTCAAGCTTATACAAATGACGTTTCTCTTAAAAGCAGACGAAAGACAAGGAGGAGGCAGTTTGGGGGAAAGAAAACTTTCATGTTAAATCAAGTTGTGAACTATGAAAACTGACACTTGGCTACATTTAGAAATATTATTATGAAGTTTAACTCTTCCAAACACTGGAAGAAATGTGGTGGCTCAAATTTGGTGGCTTAAGAAATTGTATGTGGCTCATTTGATTTTAATTTATTCTAATACATTTAAAGACTTCATTATAATTCTTAATCCAGGTGGAAGGCTAGGGAGGAAATAAGATGGAGCACTGGACTAGATTAGATTAGAATCTTACTGGAAGCTTCAGCTGACCCATGGGACGTTCCGAAGAATGAGCACACCAGAGCTGTCCTGAGTCAGGGCGAGTGGGCTGGGCCTTTAAATCTCAGAGAGGTGTGACCATGGGCCAGGGGGATCTCTTGGCTGAGACAATTCCTAAAGAAGGCTGACGGCTGGCGGTACTCTCAGCAGCTGGGGTGACAAGTCTTCTTTTCCTAAGGGGCATCCGAGCCGCACGTCACAGCATCCTCCCAATTACAGATGCCTAGATTTAGCGTATGCGAAGATGGGAGAAGAGACTTGAGGAAAAAAATGTTTAGAATACCTAAACAAAATATAAATATTTTGTGAGGTAAACCATTTTCTTAGGGTTGGTATTCCCATAGGTTAACCTTTCACTGATCTGAGCGGAACCTATGTATAATTCACAAGCATGACGTTCCTTGGGGAAAAATCATAGACCATGGCCTCCATGTCAAGCAGCTTGAGAGGTATATGGCGGTTCAAGCTATCAAATCTTCTTGTTGTCTTAATAGCTCACTCGGGTTTCACCTCAGAGATTTTCATCTAGCATCTATATAACCTGAAAAATAACAGGCCAGTCATATTAAAATCTGAGAGAGGTGCTTCCCTTTCTTGGGTGATTTAATTACTATCTGGCATTTAATGTTAATTGGGAATGCAGGCAATGAAGCATTGGGTAAAGTGAAGAAGCATCTTTCATGACTGCGCAAATCATAGCATCATTCCCGAAAGCTGGGGGCCAAAATATCAGAGACAGAATTAGTTTAAAGATCAAAAGAGAAAGATCTGTAAGGTTAATTGTCAAGGTAAGAGGCATATGTCTGAACAAAAAAGAAAAAAAGTGCTATTCTAAAAAATATCAAACCGGCTTGTATTATTTATTCCCATTTCTGTACAAATGTGTTTATGTGTGTGTATCAAGATAGAAAAAACAACAGATGAATATCTACTGATATATAGGGTTATCCATGAGATATTAAGTGAACAAAAGCAAAAGCAAGTTGAAAGGAAATGCTTATATTATGCTACTATTCTGATAATAAAATAATCAACCAACCAAAACTACATTTTTTTGCATTTATGTTCTTGTATTCATTTATGTGAACAAGTAGAAAAGCAAAACTAGTAAACTTATGAGAATGGGAGTGAAAAGAATGTATGATAATTGGCATTTTTATCACATCTTTGCTGTATATTTTTTCACCAGATACACTCAGGAAGTATTCATTTTCGAGTTGAAAAACATGAACAAATTCATACAAATGAAAAGCAATATATAACAACTCATAGATCCTATTCTTAAAGTAGGAATCTTAGGGATGCTTTTTAAAAGCAACTCTAGAAACCATTCAGAAGAGCCAAAACACCTTTCAAGGAGTTTGGTGTGCAAAAACAAGCATATATGATACAGAAATAAATAGGGATTCTTTTGTCTACAGCCAGCAGTGCAATCATGACCTAAGTAGTAATCTGAGCTAATCAGCTTGTCCTGTCCATATGGGGCCATTCAGAGTAGAACAGATTTTTACCAAAAATGGTACAGTGACCTGAGGAAAATAAAGAATGATTTTTATGCATTGCCATGGTTAGTTTGGATAGAAGGTATTTGTTTTAGATTTTGCCTTATAAAGTTCAGTATGTGTTGCTCTACTGGCCTAAAGATTTAGAAAAGAATGTAATGCCATAAGAAAAATAAGAAGGAGCTTTTCGAGATTCAGGAATTCTAACAGGAGGAAAATTATAATTGCCAGTGGATAAATGAGAGATACTAGATTAACTGATGATCTACAATGGACTAATTTAAACGATGCTAGAAGATCCCTGTGAAAATTCCTCAAAGGATACATAAGTGGATTCTATTTTGTAAGTGGAAAAAACTGAACATCCAAAAGATGTCTGCATTATTAATTACAGGAAAATCTTTAAGTATATTAGAATAAAGTAAAATCAAATGGGCAACGTACTTAAAACTCCAACAAATTTCTTCCAGTGTTCAGAAGAGTTAAACTTCATAATAATATTTTAAAATGTCCTCAAATGTCAGTTTTCATAGTTCACAACTTGATTTAATGTGAAAGTTTTCTTTCAAATGCGAATAATGTATAATCGTGTTCCACAGAGTTTTCTGTACCAAGAATATCTACTAAATTCAGTGCTATCTTACTTACCTGGCTCCTACCTAGCCAGGCCTCCAGTTTGGATGGATTTAGTGTACAAGTAAACCTATTTTCTTAAAAATGAGGCCAATACATAAGAAGAAAATTCTATTAGGGAAGAGCACCTATAATCTTAGCTGAATGATCTAAAAAAATTACATCCACTTTTCATGAAATGAAAACCACAGGACTTCATAAATTCTTCCTTTGTGGAGGACAACTTGGTGTATCTGAAAACATGATCCATCTGTACAATATATAAAACAACTTGGAACCGGTGCTCAAGCCAGCCAAGGCGAGGCGAGACCCCACTGTGCAAACCTGAATCCCGTGCAGACAATTCCAAGATTATTTATTGCACCTTGGTGTTACAGGCAATGAAGGCGACTAATTGTGCATAATCCTTTTTCAAATGCTTCCACATCAAAAATATCCGTTAAATTCAGTACAACTTGATTTTCCCGGCTCCTGATCTATCCAAGTCTGCAGTTGATGTTGATTTATTTTTCATGTTACCTACTGAGTCCTGCAATGTGCCCAGCACTTTGCCAGGCATACTCACACATCATATAATTCAGTCTCTAGCACAGACCTTCCTCATGGGTTTCCTTCTCCCCATTTTATAGATGAGTAAACCAAGAGTAAGAAACATTAAGCACTTTGTCCATGGTCATACAAACAATTAATGACTAGGCTGGGTTTAGAACCTCAGTAAGTTTGACTTTTAAAGCCTAGAGTATTTACACTGTAACAGAAACGCCAAGAAGTTTCTGTTCAAGGTACCTCTCCTTCTATACTTTAAAAAAAAAAAAATCAGAATGATTAGGCTAAACTCTTAGCTTTCTTTTTCTTCTTGTTCAGGAGATGAATGAGCTAATGAGCCTTGAATGATCAGTTAATGAAATCACTGTCTTCAATGAAGACACTGCTGAGATATTTTACAGAATGACCAAATTCACCATATTTTATCACGTTTTAAAAATTCTGCAAATATATGTGTACATAATTTTACATAATTATATAAAGGAAACCCTCCTTCTTATCCAGGCACTACCTGACACCTATCTTCATCAGCAAACTCCTCCACATTCACTCCCCAACACTTGGAAGTAGATGGTTGACTTTTTAAGATACATTTCTTTTCTTTTTTTTTTTTTTTCTCTCAGCTGTGCAGCATGGCTTTCAGGATCTTAGTTCCCCATCCAGGGATTGAACCCTAGCCACAGTAGTGAAAGGGCCAAGCCCTAATCAGTGGACCGCCAGGGAATTCCCACAGTACATTTCTTGTGATAGCTCATCTCTCCCTCTTTTCCTTCTCATCTTCTCCCCATGGAACAATGTCCCATGTTTACAACCCGGTAAATATCCTTCTATATTATTCCATGTTTATATAATTTTATGAAATACACACAAACATGAATATTCATAGCCACCGTTATATACAACATATACAAATATAGAAAGGCATGTCCTTCTTTTATGAATATTGGATCATGTCCTGCCTTTTTCTCCATCCTGCTTTTCTCACCCAACAATGAGGGAAAACCCCTCCGAGTTAACTAGTATACACTTTGATTCATTATATTTGTTGGTTTCATGATGTTACCTATGTAGTAATACACATCTATGTATGTGTGTTTTTATTTGCTGGTGTTTTTATTTCTATGAAAGCATTCCAAGAGTTGAATTGCTAAAGATACAGTCTGTGTAGTATTAATTTTAATAGATATTGTCAGATTGTTTTCCAAGAAGGTTATAACTGTTCACATTACCAGCTGCAATGCAAGAACCCTTTTTCCTGCTTTCCTGGCAGCAATAGTTCTTTTTAAATTTGCCAGGTTGATGGGAATAAAGTGATGTATCACTTAATTTGCATATCCCTTGCTACTAGTGTATTTGGAGATCTTTTCACAAGTTTTTTGGCCACATGGATTTAGTCTGCTCATTTTTCATGGAATTGTCCATTTTCTTCTTCTATAAGGATTTTTGTATATTCTAAATAGTAATCACATGTTCAATACAGATATGTGATTTTTTTTAAGCCTATCATTTATCTACTATTTTTGAGAGATCTGGCAGAAATTTTAAATTTAATTTAGTCAAATAAGTCTGTCCTTCCCTTTTAAAATCTCTGTGTCTTTCTGTTTTGGTTAAAAAGTTTCCCCTGCTCCTGTTTCCAGTATTATCACACTTAGATGATATTTTAAGATTATTGCTGCCTTAGTTTTTACGTTTAGTTCTTTAACTTAATCTGGAATTTAAAAAAAAATAGTATACGCTAGGGAACACATGTTTTTTTCCTAGATGGATGGTAAGTTGCTGGCATTGTTTATTAAATAAACCATTCTTTCCTGCTACACTGAAATTTTAACTTTTGCTATATACTAAATTTAGGAATACACTAACATCTTTTTCTGAAATCTTGTAATTTTGGATCCCATACTATCTCAAAAGCACAGTGGCACCGATTTTCTGGCAGACTTTGTCGCTTACCAAACATAAATTGAGTGTAACATGAATAAGAGCTATAAAAATACAAAAGAGTGTGGTAACTCCTCCCACAGGGACTTACAGCTATTAGGGGGTAATAGAGTGATATCATATGTGTACATAAAGTGTTAATCAACAATACCAGGTGTGATCTTTGATAGCAAGACAAAAATGTAGGAGAAACAGTTGGTGATATGTGGTTTCAAATCAGAAAAAGTGAACACAGTGTAGCATATAATGTACAGAGTAAATTTGGAGCAAGAGGTACTGACACAGCCCTTGAAGTGAAATTAGATGACTAATACCAGAATTCAGGAGCTCTGAAAATTTGAGCACTCAAACAGATTCCTCTCATTTTGTGGATTTAGGAAAAATAAGAAAAGATTTTTATGATGACAGCATCATAACTAATAACTGTTACCAATTATCAGTGAAAAATGCATAATTTTAAAATAAACTCAACAATGATGGCTTAATTATTTACCTTTTGGTCTTAAATATATTTGCCTATACTTTTTCAATTATGATGATATTGCTTTAAAAATTCTAGTTTTACAGCATTAAAAAAATCATCCAAAGCAAGTATAGGCATCTCCTTGAATGGTGAGATACAACTAGTCTGCTCTCATCCACTTATGTAAAGTTCTACAGCACATAGGAATAGGAGAGGACAGGACTCAAGCTTGGTTTTTGGTTTTGTTTCTTTTCACTTGTGTGAAGACGGCTGCCACTCGGTAGTAGAGGTATTCCATCATTACGCCGTTAATAGATCTCACCAGAATAAGGTTTCATTACTCTGGATATTGGATAAGGCCCTGCCAGAAGGCCTTCAATACCCTAAGGATAAGATGTGCTAAGTCCCCAAATTAGGTACAGCCGTCTTTGGGCAAAAATTTGAGGGTTTATACTGGGTTTGAGAAGCCTTGATCAAGATATTTCCCTAGGGTGACAAACCCATAATTGCACTTATCAGCTTTAGGCTGCCTTGATTAATGCAACCTTCTGTGATTTATCACCCAGACTATTTTTAAACAGGTGCTCTCCTCATTGTAATAGACTAGAGATTTTCAGGAATGGCAACACAGGCTTGTTTTATTTATTTGTTTGGTGAAATTTCCTGAGAACACATTACAAGCAAAAATATCCAATCATTTTGTAGAGACCTGGGATTAGTTGATGTCAGACTGGGATGTTTTCCACCCAACCTCCTTAATGCTTTAAAAGGAAGTTTCTGCTTTTCTTCTCCTTTTACTCTCTGACCACAGGTACCTATCCTGATATTCAAAGCATTTGGTTAAGACAGTGTCTGCCAGATCACACCACTCTCCACTGTAAAGTTACCATTTTTCCATTTCCAGTTCTGCTCTTTAGAAACGAGTCATTAAATCCTGTAAGGGGTTGGGTAGTTAGGTGTGTGTGTGGGGGGGGGGGGGGGGGAGAGTTGGTGGGGGGAGGATTAAGCTCTACCTCCTGAATGGAGGGGTACCAGTGATGGGTTTTGATCAAAGCAATACCTCAAGAAAATTAAATTAATAAGAAACACTAGAGAGGAAGAGACTGTTGGCTGAGAGATCAGTTACAAAATTCAAAGTCTGAAGAGATGGGGACCTGAACAAAAGTCGACACATTTGGTGAAGCACACCTCAAAAAAAATATTCTGTAAGTGAAAGAAATCAAATGATTGGAAAGGGGGGAAGAGTGAGAAAGGAAACCTCGTGCTATATTGAGATTTTGATCCTGAGTAGCTGGAAGAATGGAGATACAATAGAAAACAGAGAAAGTGGACACTTTTGGTGGGGACATAGCGTATTTGAGGTTCCTGTGGGCATCAAGGTGGACGCATTGAGCAAGCAGTTAAAAATGAAATCACGAAACCATTTACCTCCTTAGGAAATTTGCTTTCTTCCAGGGCCCATTCTATGACACAAGGCTGCTCTTCCCTGCTCTCCAATCATACTTCTAAGAAAACTGTTCACTTTTGGAGGAAAGGCTCAGGGTATATGCTAGGGGTAATGGCAGAGGTCAGAGGAAGACTCCTCCAAGAATAGATCTGGATCATTCTATCTATCTTACAACTGAGCTTGGCTCAATTATCACCACCTCACTGTAAATCTAACTTTGTTGTGAAAATTTAGGGCCTGTAATTACCTTAAGGATAGAACATCCAGTGTTTCTCATTACCTATGCGAAGAGATAATCTGAAGATGTTTGAGATCTAGCATTTCTCAGTTTGGGGAATGGTGACAGACAAGGAAACCCTCATTAGCATTTCCATTTTGCATTTCAAATGGAAGGGGGGTGTGTTCAAAGCTGAGCCTACTCAAGCTTTAAAGCATTCCTTAATTATATGTTTGGTAATGCCTGAAAGGCTGAGGAGTCCCTGAAAAAAAAAGAAGAGTGTTGACTAAATATCTATGCCTTTTGAGAGTGGATGCGAAGAATGCAAGGAATCTTAAAATCACAGGGTGGAAGGAGACTGCAAAGGTGATTTATTCTTTTCCATTCCTTCACCGTGGTGAGGATAGGAGAGAGGCAAGGGCAAGGGAGAGGGAAAGGCTATGAAAATGGTCCCAGTGATGGTGCTCTGTCCTCTTTCAAATGCCATTTTACTAGCAGACCCATAGCCTTCCTGGCAGCTGCTGGCCGAAAATCATTTCTCTCATGTCACCTAAATAGCTCAGAGTTAATAACTCACTCTGTGCTGCTAAACGACTTGTAAAGATTGGTTTAATTTCTAAAAGATGCAGTACAAACTATGAGATGGAAATGTCAGGTACAGACTTTGAAAAAATCTTTCTTTCTTACCCTTCCTTTTGTCTTACAAAAACCTTTTTTTGCTTCTTCCTCCCTTTTCCTCATTTATCATCTTATTTATCACTCACAGTGTTACTTTCTGTTTGTGTTAATAGCAGGATAATATCAATTTCAAAGCCTTTAGCAGTATGCTTTTTATAAATTTAGAAATTAAAGTAGATGTCTGAATATCTCAAAAAGTCCAGTATGTCCTAGAAATATCTACTATTAGAATGTTTCTAATATTAGAAACATCTAATGCTTCTAATGCTATTTGCTATTAAAAACTTTTCATGTAAATTGCCTAGATTTAAAACAAATGAAGGACTTCCCTGGCAGTCCAGTGGTTAGGACTTCGCCTTTTTTTTGCAGAAGGTGTGGGTTGGATCCCTGATGGGGGAGCTAAGATCCCACATGCCTCACGGCCAAAAAACCAAAACATCAAACAAAAGCAATATTGTAACAAATTCAATAAAAACTTTAAAACTGGCCCACTTCAAAAAAATCTTAGAAAACAAACAAACAAAGAAAACAAATGAGAAAGCCTTCCTGAGAAACCTTAATCATGTTATATCCTATCAGCATCCTTTGGCCACTGGCGATCCACATCCTCTTACTCTCACCAACCCACCACTGATTCCCATTCCTCACTGTTCTCTCCCCTTCATCCTGCCCAGCACCTCCTTCTGGTCCAGCCACCACCAGACACCTACTTTCTCCTAGCAGCCTCCTCCACACTCACTGTCCAGCACACGAATCTTCACATTTTGTGTTTTTCTCATGCCTCTCATTTTCATTTGCACTTGTTATTACTTTTTCCTACCTGACCCTTTCTGAGGTGATTATTAAAGCATGATTCTCTTCTTCCTCAGTGGCAGAATATAACCCGCCATCCACTTCTGCTAAAAAAAATGCAATAGTGATTAAAACAAAACAAAACCATTGTAAGAGAGATTGCCTGTAGGATATATAGTTCTATCAGTCCAGACCTGTGATTATTAATCCTTTTTCAGTCATGCAGCCCTTTGAGAATCTGCTGAAAACTAGGAACTTTAGAAAACTACATATAATTGTGTACGTATACAGATCAGGGTGTGTGGATCCCTGACTCTAGGTTAGGCACTTCTTTTCCGGGTGAGCTAAATTATATCTTGGGTTACAGATGCCAGTTAGAAATCAGAGTCCCTGAACAGCATCGTTTGTGGGATTCTGGAACTGATCTTACTGAGCTGCTCCCTAATTAAGCCACAAAACATGATGGGAAACACCTTAAGAACATGACTTAAGAAACTTGTGATTGTAGTCAAAGAATTATCATTGAGGAGTGTGGCCACTGACTCAGAAGTCCCTCTTTCTTTCACTACCAGGAAACGGTGCCAGGCACACTCCCACGTGTTAAGTCTGCTGCCTGTCTTTGCTCCTTCAGAGATCTGCAGGGTTGACACCTAAGGTTGACTTTTGCCTTCTAGAGGTCTTCCCTAAGCGACCACTTTCTCGGCGAGGCCACCCCATTTTAGAATGGAAAGGACTCCCACTCCCCACACAACTAGAATACTCTGTGGTTTACTTTCTTTATTGCCTGTCTCCTTCCACTGAATGGGAGAATGTTCTGCTTTGTTCACTGGCCTACCTTCAGCCCCTAGAATAATGCTTGACATATAGGAGATGCTCAAGTATTTATTGAATGAGTAAATGAACAAAATAATAAATGTATCCCTCTTTTCACTGCCTATCAAGAAGCTCAGGATAAAACTATCTGTTGATTGATACAATGTGTATAGAACTTTGTGGTATGCATTTTCTATACTGACCTTACTTCTGGCTTCATTTTATTTCTTCTATCCTTTTATGCCCTTTCCCTCATTTTTTCAGTCTCATATTTTGTACTTTTGGTGTGTGTGTTATATATAATTTTGTCAGCCCCTTCAAATCTGTTTTAAAGGAGGCATGGAATTAATGCAATTTCTTTTCTTTCTTTATTATTATCTCCTTTCTTCACCTTTTTGTCTATTTGTCTATTTCAAAATGTTTCTCCTACTATTTTCTATTCTCTGCACTATTTTGCCTTTTTCTAACCATTTTCTTTATGTAGAAACATGTGTCCTAACACGTAAGTGAATGTGGTAGTCTGTAGATAGATGATAGATAGATAGATAGATAGATAGATAGATAGATAGATAGATAGATGATGGATGATAGATAGATAGATAGATGATAGATAGATAGATAGATGATAGATATAGAGATCCCTGAATCTGTATTATTTTGCATATATGTGGTTTATGGAGGATAAATTTGTGGATGTTTGTCTTTCTGGAAAGTTTCTTCAGACATGAAGAGACGTAAATCTATAGCAACAGCTGCACTAGAAATATAATGATAACTTCTGCACAGTGAAATTTTTATTTCTAAGCTTAACTGAAAATAAAACCTCCTTTTCTAATATTCTAGTGAAAATGATCATCCAAAGGGCTTCCATGCCTCCTGTGATTCAGTGAGGTGCATTTCTAAAAATGTTTCTACCAAAGTGCCCATAATGGCAGAAGGAGAGAGTAAGTGTACGCCAACAAGACCTTCATTTTAAGACTTGTATTTTCCCTTAAAAATACATATGAAGTTGTCTGTCTATTACATTTTATATGAGGATAATATTTGAAATTACTTATCATTGAGAGAAACAGGCTGTCTCTGAGCATGTATCAGGTGAGTCCTGGACTTGCAATACTGACCCAGCGCATCGCTAGAGAGAAATTCTAGGGTTTATGGGTTCCATGGAGATTGAGAATATCAGCAACAGAAGATACACCGCCTGTTATAATTCTTATTTTTAAGTCTCTGAATACTTCTATTTGAAAATAATTTTTGAAAAATTTCTTTAACTTGATAAAATCCTTCTAGGTCCAGTACCAGAGTTGCCCCTTCCATGACCATGGTCCTTTATCTAATTCCCACGATGGGAAGTAATGGCACCTTCTCCTGAAAAGTGAGTGGACGAATAGTATTCACTGAGGTCCTAAAATGTAAAAGAACTGACTGAGGAATATGAAGGAGGGGTTCTAGCATTTATTGAGTTCCTATAATATACCAGCATGTTCATAAATGACATTATTTAAAGTGTGCACTGATTCCATGAGATTTCTAACGTTCTTCTCAAATGAGAAAGCATAGGTTAGATGTTGAATAACTTGTCCTGACTCACACTACTACAAAGCGGCAAAGATATTTAGAAGTCTGAGTTTCTTTAGTTTCAAAATACATAATTTTTCATGACATTGAGGTCACCTCTTTGGTCTCCATAGCGTTTGCTTCTCTTAGGGAGAGAAAAACAAATGCACCTGGTAATTCTAAAAATAGAAATGCTAATCAGCATTGATACTGATTTTGTGTTTTAGTATGTTTTATCAATGAAGGAATCACTTTGTAAGCCAGTTGTATTTCTTTGCAACAATTTTTCTCTATGCTGTTTTCTATTCACCAAGAAGTACCATGTCACTAAAGAAGGAAAAGTTAGGATAGAAGAAGCTGTTACTTCATGGCTGGTAGCTACAGCCTGAGTTACTGCCAGACTCCTTACAACTATCTGGAATTGGCTGAAAGTTGAGTAATGTATAAAACATAATATGTACATTTATATATATACACACACACACACATATATGTTTTCTGTTATTTTTCAAATGTATGAAGAGACTATTCCCAGTTATAAATACAAATTCAATTAAACATTTTACTGAATACAGAGTAGCTTTTGGAGCTTGAGTATTTTCCTCATTCAATGAATACTAAAGTATAACTGATAACACAGACACAACCAAAACTTTATTTTATTTTAGAAAGAGGTTTTAGTGCTGTTAAAGGTCGTCAGGGACTCCTAGAATTTTTTTTAAGAAGGAATTTTGTTCCATGTCGTTTTCAGAAGTACACTAAATTTACTTTTGCGCTACACTGCATTTTATCTATCTCTGGAAACATATTGAAGTACATGGTGGATTTAATCCCATTAATCTTTGGAAATATGATGAGTGGTTCAGTTTCTGATTTTCATAATCAGCTGTTCTAACTGTAAGATATTACTGCCTTATAGGGACATCTGCTGGTAGATAAATAAAGGTCTGGAACAATAAAATACTGCCTTCTCAGTGCTTGCCAGGGCATCAGTCTGAGGCTGTAGCCTTCCTCATATGCATCTGCTTCAGATAGTGCATGGCTGTTAAAATTCTAAATATTCTATCATTTCACGGTCCAATTCTTCTCAGGTCACATAAAACTTGCCTTTATTACACATGTGCCTTGTTCCCACAACAGATTCACACATGCATTTAATTTTTTTTCCAGACTGACCATATATTATCCTGAAAACCTCAGGCTTTCTGGAAGCCTATGCGCTCTGGGGCAGATGGCATGAAAATTGTAGCCCGTAGAGTACACACTCTCCACCATAGGCCATCACCTGCTCTGCTACCTGCCTTGGATTTCCAGATCCACATGAAACATGCAAGGAAAAAAGAAAAGCCACTCTCTTTCAGTTCCTAAGTTGCAGAAACGTAAAATAAATTTGATAATGTTATAAATGTCTTAAACTTCCAGCCTCTAATGTTTTCATAAGATGGGGGAAAGTATCTTAATAATTTTATCAGTAAGTTGAAACGCTCCTCTCCCACTCAGCCACACAAGGTTTTCCAGCAATAATTAGCTGCAGCTAATTAATTATCACCTTTCACTTGAAAAAGGATTACCTGATGAAAGCAAAGCAACTGGTAGTATTATTTCTACTAAACTTAACCATCACCAGAAGGATGAAATAATTTATTTTCTTGTGGTGTTTCACTGAACAAGGATCACCTTCATACTCCCTCTATATTGTAGACTTAAAATTAAATTGCCCATAAAAGTCAATATTACCAAAAGTACAGTGTAGCAGCTTATTCATGCCACTTCTTTAAACTCACTGCACATTAATGTGCTAATGTGATGGAAAATAATCATCATGTGCCTTCCCAGTGCTTTTTTCTCTATTGTTTATATATGTATATTTTTAAAGCGAGTAGAAGATTGTTTCATCAGTTAAGGCATTCCCTGCCAAAGGAAACGACATAATCATTAACTAATTACAACTAAATAATAGCATTGCACATTTTGACAGGTTAACGCACATTCTGTTAAGAGTTGAAAGCTCAAGAAAGAGAATAATAAAGCTTCCACTCTCACAAAATCCTCAAATGCCAATATAGGAAATAAACTCTTCGAGGGTTTTCACCAACCATGTGTCTTTCTTTTTCCCTCTTGCTCTTATTGTGTGAAAAGCATTTGGATTTATATTAACATTTTACAATAATTCACTAAGTGATCCACTTATTTTTAATGATTTTTAACCAATCATAAATTATAGAATCTACTGACATTCACAGTTTCAACATGCTGAAACCATCATTTGGCTGTTGCCCCCATTGCCAATGAAGCAGCAAGATACACATGGTGACTCTCAGATGTGAAAAGAATAAGGAAAACCAAGTCAAGAGAGGAAGACCAGTGTTTCCAAATGTAATCTAGTTCGTTCAAAAAGCCAAAAGCAAAACACAAAAACATACCTGAAATGGCATGTTAGCAATATTGTCTCTGAAAAGCATCATACGTTAACTGAAAGATATCTTTGGAAAAATTAACGCAAAATTAAATTGTCTACTTCATGATTACTTAAACAATGACTCAAATATTTTTGACTATATCAGTGTCTGATTGTTCCCAATCTCCTCACATGTATTCCATCAAAACTGTGAAAAGAAAAAAATAGAGAATCTTTTTCTAAACTCTGTCCTTTAGCAAGCTCATAAAAGGACAATTAAAGAATAGGTTCTCCAGTGTTGTAGGTACTATAAGCTGTTAAAGCTCAGAAAATGTGACTACAGAAGGAATCACTACATGTTTAACAGCATGAATGTAGGTACTGAATATCAAGTTTTTGTTTTAAATTTAGTTATTGTAGCCATAGAACATTTCCCCCTTAACTCTACTATCATGAAGCTTCATACTAGACTTATAAAGTTGGCCAGTTTGCTGCTAGAGAAATGAGTAAAGAGAAGGTACACAGCAAAGACTATTAAGAGGTTTTGTACTAAACATTGGAAACCAATCACAATGTAATAGAAGTAGTAAGTCATTTAATATATCACTTTTTGCAACTTGGGTATGGAGCAGCAAAATTTGTTCAACAAATGACTATACATTTTCCTTGTGAGAGACAAATGAATCATTATTTAGCACACACCAAAAGAGAATTCAAAAGGAAAAAACATTAACATCAGAAGGTGGAATGAGATACATGCATTAAAGGGTGGTATTAGTATCACAAAGCACAAAAAAATGTAGAAAGAATTTAAATTATTTACCTTTCTAGTTCAGCTCAAATGTCCTACAGCTAATTATCATGAGATATTGCCTGGAAATTAACCAGTCATGTTGTGTTTCTATCTCCAGATTTACAATTAGTAATGCTATTAATGTGGTTCCTGTACTTAGCGTTACTAATTATATTGCTATGAACTAATGGTGTTAAAAATAGCAATAGCCATCAACTATCAATTAATGCTTAATGAGAGCATATAAACCCTGGCATTGTAATGAATTTCAAAATTATTGTTGCTTGTGTTCCTCTTGTAATCCTGCAAAAATGGGTGTAACCAGTAACCACTGAAGTAGGGCACTGATTGAAAGAATAGCTACTACATCATTGCAGGAAAATCAAGAAATAAATGGCTCCCTGAAGGAATATATATTCCATTTTACCCTTAGAATTCAACCCACAGATTTTAGGGAAGAATCTTTCCTGGATATACAATAAAAAAAAATAACTGAAACACAATTTGCAGAGATGTAGTTTGAGATCCATGAGTAAAAAAGGAAACATTTTTTAAAATTTTTTGAAGAGGTATTTTTATGAAGGAATCATTCAACAAATCATCTCTCCCAAAATTATATAAGGCAGAATATCCCAGAAGTTCAGTAGGTACCAGAAGATAGATTTAAGACAGGAATACCCCATATTAGCTAGGATAGGCTAGGCTCTGCTGCAGTAACAAACCCTGTCAGTGGTTTAACATACAAAATGTTATTTCTTGCTCACATTTTATGTTCAGCACAGTCACTTAGGGACTACTGTCCACTTGGTTACTCAGGAACCCAGGCCTAAAGAGATTCCATCCTGTCATGTACTCCTATTATCTTCACAGGGAATTTGGACAATGGTGCCCTCTCTATTACTTCTGTGCAGAAAGGACTTATATCACGTAAGATGATATTTCATTGGAGAAAACAAATAACATGACTATGTCTAAGTTCAAAGTGATGAAGAATGTTACCCAGAAAAAGAATTGAAATATTAGTGCACCACTTCATATGTTTTAGTTCTTTGGCAATGGTTTAATGACTATAGAAAGAAGACTGTTTATGGAGAACTTCACTGGAAAATTGCCTAGTGGTGGGGGAACACTGGTAGTACACCAATACACCTCTTTAAGTTTCCAGAAATATGTTCTTTGACTGTCACAAAAAAGTCATTTCCAACAATGGGTTACTGAGATTATCCTATTAGCATACTGTGTTGCAATATATTAAATACAAATATATCTTTTCAACTTCAGAAATGCACTTTAATATTTTATCTTGACATTAGCCTTTTTAACCCTTGGTCCTAGTCAAAACCATAGTGTATTTCAAGAATAGGAAAGAGCAAAGTTACCATAAAATGGAGTAAGAAAAGGAGTAATTTAGCCAGTAAAGAGGTTAACGATGTGTGCGTGTATGTGTGAGTGTATTCTCAAACCAGCACAATAGTATGCTTACAGCATCCACACTAACAGCAGCAATGAGACACTAAAGAAAACTAAAGAAGACACTAAGAGGACTCACAGGACTCAACTACAATGTTTACTAATCTACAGTTTATTGAAGGAAGAGAGTAAAAATACAACATCAGTATTAAAATAAGGATATGTATCAGATCCCAAGGTTGCCTCACAGCAACAGGTCCAAAGAGGCTCATTGTGGACACCAATTGTCCTCCCTCTGCAGGGCCATCCTGGATGCACTTTCTCTCTTAAATCAGGAAACTTCAACACAGGTATAGAACACCTAGGAAACAGGACCCCAAAATGGAATCCCAGTTAGGGCTTCTAATACTCCACTGGTCAGGCAGGCACATTATTGCTATGTGACCAGCCCAGATAGCAAGCCCACAGGCACCAAAACAGGTGAAAACCATAAATATTGCTATTATCAATAAACTATATGTACTGCCAAGCTGGTACAAACTGCCCTGAAACTTGTCTTGGAACCATAGTTATAAACCAACACTATTAATCAGGCCTATTTCCTGCACTAGCTAAGGATCAGTGTTATGAAGGGATATCTCCTATAAGACAGTTCAGGCCGTTATCAGGCCTGATGCAAGTAGCCCTCACAGCACAACATCCAAATAGATTTCACAAAAAGCTAAGCATCTGAACTTATAAGGAGAACTACATTATTAATAGATCAATTTGCAATGTTTGGGGTTAGGGATAAACGTACCTCTGGGCCAGGGGCATATTTGAAATGCCTGTTATTTTCAAACTTCATCCCACCCTAGCCCAGCCCCCTCTGAAACTTAACCACTGTCATTGCTGAGCTGTGACTTAGATACTGAGGAAGATACATTTTAGGCTCACTTACTGTTTCAGTTATTATCCTTATGTGTAACATATTGCCCCACAATTTAGAAGCTTAAAACAACACTTTATTAGACTTGCTAAATGTATGCTTTAGGAATCTGAAAAAGCACATCATAGTGGCAGATCTATTCTACTACGTCTGGAGCCTCAGCTGGAATCATCTTAAAGGCTCCTTCATTCACAGGGCTGATGGTTGAGGCTAGCTGTCAGCGGGGACCTCGGCTGGGCTCAGCTGGAGTACCTACACCTCTCTTTGTGGTCATTTTTTCACAGCAGGCAGCCTCAGATTCCTTACGTTGTGCCTCAGGGCTCCAGAGGTGAGTACCTGAAGAGATGGGGGACGTGGAAGTACCAGTTTCTTAAGGCCAGGGCTTGGAAAAAAGGCCAGGGAGTCCAGCATGACTCCCACTGTGCTCCACTGCCAAGCAGCCTTGGAGCCCAAATTCAAGGGGACGGGACAGGACACATACCCCCACATCTCAGTGGAAGGAGTGCCAAAGATTTTGATGATTACATTTTAAAACTAGGACGTCTGCCTATGATAAAATGTTTTCAATATTTCGCCTACAGTCCAATTTATTTTCTATTTCCCTAGATATCTAATGTGAAACCAGCATAGCTGCTTTCTTTGGAAGTTTGTAATTAGAGTTCACCAAGCAGCTTTTTTTTTTTTAAAGCTAGTGAAGAGCAAGACTGGGTAGACAGGGCACATGGCAAGTACCACTATAAGTCCTTTAGAAAACTTACTGAAAACTTCCAGGACAAGAATGGAAATCCAATTTTAGTATTAATAGGAAACCATAACTAGTGAAAACTGTTCATTTCTTTATGTAAAGTCTCTTAGAGAAAGAGCAGGAAAGCTCAGTGATCACGATTTGAATTTATTTATCTAGCAGAACACTCACAGACTAGTCTCAAATGGATAACATTCACGTTGTGACCATTGATTTTTTTTAAAGGGAGCCAAAAAGTGTCAGTGATTGTTATATTGTTATTATATACAAACTGGTTCAATCATAAAAGTTGGTCAAATAAACTGGTCAAATAAACTGGTTCCATCATAAAAGTTGTTAAAATGATGAAGATAGAAATGTTTATTTTATGCAGCTACAGCTAGCAGTTAAAGCCTTTAAATATATTTTCAAATTTTGATGTCATTGAACTTTTCTACAGTCAGGAAAGAAGATATTATAGTTTGAAAGAGAATGAATGTGTATATATTGATCCCATCATTGTAAGCTATAACCATATTTAAATTACTGTAAAAGTGCACTTCAACTAAAGAATATAAAATAATACATTCTATTGCCTTTGTATTTCAAAGTACCTTGCTCTAGTTTGAGTTTCATCATTCAAAAAATAAACCCGTATACAATGGAAAAAAGACGGCCTCTTCAATAAGTGGTGCTGGGAAAACTGGACAGCAACATGTAAAAGAATGAAATTAGAACACTTCCTAACACCATACACAAAAATAAACTCCAAATGGATTAAAGACCTACATGTAAGGCCAGACACTATCAAACTCCTAGAGGAAAACATAGGCAGGACACTCTATGACATATATCAAAGCAACATCCTTTTTGACACACCTCCTAGAATCATGGAAATAAAATCAAGAATAAACAAATGGGACCTCATGAAACTTAAAAGTTTTGCACAGCGAAAGAAACCATAAACAAGACTAAAACGCAACCCTCAGAATGGGAAAAAATAATTGCCTATGAAACAACGGACAAAGGATTAACCTCCAAAATATACAAGCAGCTCATGAAGCTTCATACCAAAAAAGCAAATAACCCAATCCACAAATGGGCGGAAGACCTAAATAGACATTTCTCCAAAGAAGACATACAGATGGCCAACAAACACATGAAAAGATGCTCAACATCACTCATCATCAGAGAAATGCAAGTCAAAGCCACAATGAGGTATCACCTCACACCAATCAGAATGGCCATCATCACAAAATCTGGAAACCACAAATGTTGGAGAGGGTGTGGAGAAAAGGGAACTCTCCTGCACTGTTGGTGGGACTGTGAGTTGGTACAGCCACTATGGAAAACAATTTGGAGGTTCCTTAAAAAACTACAAATAGAACTACCATATGATCCAGTCATCCCACTCCTGGGCATATACCCAAAGAAAACCATAATCCCAAAAGAAACTTGTACCATAATGTTTATTGCAGCACTATTTACAATAGCCAGGACATGGAAGCAACCGAAATGCCCATCAACAGATGAATGGATAAAGAAGATGTGGCATATATACACAATGGAATATTACTCAGCTATAAAAAGGGATGAGATGGAGCTATATATAATGAGGTGGATAGAACTACAATCTGTCATACAGAGTGAAGTAAGTCAGAAAGAGAAGGACAAATATTGTATGCTAACTCACATATACGGAATCTAAAAATGGTACTGATGAACTCAGTGACAAGAACAAGGACGCAGATACAGAGAATGGACTGGAGAACTCGAGATATGGGAGGGGGCGGGGGGTGAAGGGGAAACTGAGACGAAGCGAGAGAGTAGCATAGACATATATATACTACCAACTGTTAAATAGATAGTCAGTGGGAAGTTGTTGTATAACAAAGGGAGCCCAACTCGAGGATGGAAGATGCCTTAGAGGACTGGGGCGGGGAGGGTGGGGGGGACTCGAGCGGGGGGGAGTCAAGGAAGGGAGGGAATACAGGGATATGTGTATAAAAACAGATGATTGAACTTGGTGTACCCCCCAAAAAAATAATAAAAAAAAAAAAAAAGAGAGCACTTGGTACCATGCTTAGCGTCGCGTATGCAAATAAATAAATAAATAAATAAATAAATCCAATGTGACTTTACTGATACATACCCTAATCAAACTCCATTTAAGACAAGCACAGGAAACGATAACTGAACTTCCATTAGCTCTTACACAGAAAATTTGGAAGATATCTGACTTATCTTTACCAACTAATATTTTTTCTATGTAAGGTTACTAAGGATACTGAATGGGATAACAGTTTTCTGAGGTTGACATTTGTCTTTTCATTGGCTTCCAGGGTTTATTCCAATGAACTGACTGGTTAGGAGTTGCTCCTTATTTTCCTCCATGCTTTTTGTGTATTGTCTTCAACACTTGGCAGTTGCCTAATGGGTCATGCCTCCCAGATAAAGAGCACTACTCTTTAGGCAAGGCTATAGGTATAGTAGATCTAAAGTGTTTATGTTTATTTTTCCTTATATTTAAGTTTGAATCACTCCACATTTTTCAAGGTAAAAGAAAATGACATACTCCTACATAAGATATTGATAATTCTGCAATGATATGCTAATGAGATAAGTGTCTCCAACTTAAAATAAAACATCAAGCCTTGGAAATGAGAAGAAAAATCTATTTACAAAAGAAAACAAAAGTATCAAAAATGTCAGAGAAATTTTCACAAAAATAAGATATAATGTCTATTAGAAAAAAAGCTGAAAAATTTTATTAAAGAATGTAACCACGTTTCTTACTGAGGAGATTTTATATTTTAAAAGGTTATATATATATATTTAAAATATACATATTTACATGTATACGTATGTTACAATTGGTATGTTACAATTCCAAATAAAATTATACTGAAGTTGACAGAATTATACTAAAATTCACATAGAAAAACAAAAATATAGACAAATAAAAAATAGTTTTGAAAAAGAAAAATCTGGGAGAGGGGATTTGAAGCACCTTACCTCATACTAAAACATACCACAAAGGTATTACAATACACAACAGTTATGAGAACCTAAACAACAAAATAAGCCACTGGAACCAATGAAAACTCCCCAAACAGAAAATGGTATTTAGGTAAACATGGCATTTTACTTCAGAAGTATAATTGTCTATCCTTACAGAATAAAAAAGTTAGAACTCCTACCTCAAACCATTAAAAAATACTTCAAATATAATAAAGTTCTCAACTGTAGATTAAAAGTTATAAAAATACTAAGTAATATTTTTTCAACTTAGAATAAAAAAATCTTAAGGCAAGTAATGAAATTCAAAAACAATAATAGGAAAGAATTCTCATGACTAAATATGAACTTAAAACTGCATATCACAAAACCATAAATAAAAATATCTGAAACCATATGGCAAAAGATGAATAGCTATAAAATGACAAAAGTCCTTACACACTGATAGGGAAAGGATTCACAGAAGAAATCCACATGAACAATGAGCATGAAATAAGATTCTCAACCTCACTAGTAAATAGGAGAACACAGATTTAAATAACGCAAAGTATCATTTTTTTCACCCACTTAATTAATAAACATTAAAAGAATGATAATATGCATACGTAGTAAGAGTGAGTATTACCGGTAGGAATGTGACTTCATAAAACCTCTTTATAAAATAATATAACACTACAAATAAAAACAAGACATAAACATTCATTGACCCAGAACTTTCACTTACGGGAGCGTAGGCTCAAGGAATCACCGTGTTGCCAGTGCACAGGGAGATATGGAGGCAGGAGTTTATTGCAGTTTTGCTTGAGTGTCACAAATACTGGAAAATAACAACAATAACAAAAGCCATTATGTCACTTATAGGAGAATGGTTGAATAGCTTCCAGAAGATCCACACTATGGAATATTAGGTAGTTATTTGAAAGAAAGTCAGAGCTCTGTATATTGACTCGCTGGGGTGTCCATGATATATACATTAAATAAAAAGCAGTAATATCTCTAGCAGCATATCCATTTAACAAAAGAAGAGGAGAATGGAAAAAAGTGTGTATACATATATATATATATATATATATATATATATATATACACGGATAAGTTTGTATGAGCTTAAAAAATTACATGTGAGGATCACATGAGAGTTAGTTACATTTGAGGAGTGGGATCTGGGGGCTAACAGGACAGGCTTGGATGATTAACAGTTTTTCTTTATCTCTTATTTATTTCCCTAAGCATCCATTGCTTTGTAATTTAAAAAACAAAACAACCACAAAAACTCAAAAGAAATAGAGTGCCTTGAATTTTAAAAGTAAGTTTTACTTAACACGTTATAGTTATTCTAGCTTTTGCACAGATTCTTCTTACCCCAGGTTAAAATTAAAATAAGAAAAATCAAAAGATTTCCATTTTTCAGCGACAAACCTTTTTTTTCTATGTGCCTGATAAAAATGAATGCGGCTGAAAATAACCACTTCCAATTGTATGTGCAAAGGACATTTGCGCTCTTGAGAATGAGGGGAAAGCAGACATTTTGCCATGTTGTGTTACTATATGTTCTTAAATTGGATTACTGAATACTCTATGTGTAAGGCACCGATTATACAGCCTGGGCTTACTTTGCCTTTGTTCTGTGTTAGTGCTCCAAGAAAGGTTACTGATGCTTTCTTATCTCTTCCCAACTTCAAGAGAAGCAGAACGTAGACAGACGTTAGTGGCCATGTACGGGCATGATGCTCTAAACAAAATAATCAAGAAAGAAGAAGGCCTCACAGCTAGAAGGTAATTTCAATGGATGCTATTATAAACATCTAGATATGTGTGTGCATGTGTGTGTAACTTCTTGGGTGTTTTTTTAGGATCGGTGAATATGATAAATCTCTCAATGTATTCCATCCTCTCATCCTGTAAGACTCTGGGACAATGTGTGATCTCTAGAGTTCTTGGGGCAAGAATAATCTCTGTCACTAGGTTTTATATCCAAATAAAAAATAGTTCATCTAATACTAAATGGATAGCTATACAAAACTGAACCAAAGTGGCTGATACACACAAATGAATTCGTGTCTTCTATGTGCAGAGAGAGAAACTATAGGCAGAGGGAGAGTAGATGTCCATCATTGTCTTGGGTGCAGAGTGAGGACTTGGTAGTTTCCATTGTCTGAAGCTCAGAAAAACAGGTGGTTGCATAATAGATGAATTATTTATTCAATGATTTACACATCAGAATACACGATCCAGGCTGACTAGTAAAAGTCACTATCCTAGTCCAGGAGGATTCACACAGGCCTGAAGCCTGGGCCAGCTTAGGGCAGTTCCTGGAAAACAGATTTCATTTCACACATGAACGTAGAAATGACTGAAGAATGCTCTAAGGTCATTTTGCTCTTGAACCTGGGTGTAGGCAGGCATGTTGCTAGAGTGCCTATGCAACTGGGAGGAGTTCTCAGGAGGACATAACCTCTCTGAAAAAGTGAAACAGGGAGGGTGAACCTAGCACCTGACGGCTTCCTCCTCCCACACAGGTGGTTTCCTGAGGCTCTGACAATCCCTCTGGGATCTGAGGGTCTACAAAGCAGCGCCTCCCTGGCAAAAAGCTGTGTTAACACTGGTCTATTTAATCTCTGCAAAGCTATCTCCGTCTTGTATTATTAAAGAAAATATATGTCTTTAGGATGCATCTGTTGGTTTCCTTCAGTCAATCACAATACTTCTTATTCTGACAATAATGCATTTATGACATGGGTTTTTAAGAAAATATAAAGAACATGATTTATTTTCTAAGTAAGCTGAACAAATAGTCATTAATTTTTAAAAATGATTTGTTTTCCAAGGCTAGTAATCAACTGGCAAAATTCCTGTCTTCATGTGCATGAGCCAGTACAATTATATTTACAACTAGGATGTTATTCAAAATATTTAACAACTAGTATGGCTTTGGCATGGACCCTACAGAACAGATGCCATTCATAAACAATTAGTACTGATGGGTAGCATTCGGATACCAGTCCTATTTACAACTATCTGTGAATAGTAAGCACAAAAACAAAAAATAAAAATGTGCACTAATCAGCGACTGGTATATAAATGCTTCTCTGGAAGGTTCTTAAACAGCCATGAAACATTGCTAAAATAAATAATGACTGTACTAAATTACTTGTTTCTTCCCTCAGAATTTCCAACACAAATAGAATTTATGATATGCTAGCAGCACCTGGGAGAAATACAGCAGTATTGATGCACTTAAAATTAGGAATTTGAATATTACTAAACTTTTTTGTTTATTTGTATGTGTATTTATTTATATCTCACTTTGTTTTATGTAAACTTTGGAGAGATGGTAAAATCTGATTAATAAGAACTTCACTGACTGCACTTAATAATTCTTGAAAACTTTCAGTAAAACATAACTTCAGATAAGTATATTTGTGTTATACTGAGAAATATGCTCTATTAAGTACTGCATTTATGAATGTTTTCTATTTATTCTTGCCTATTTAAAAGTAGGGCAGATGATGTGCAGCAAAGTTAATAAAAACATCTTTACAAATATTTTATAATAATTGTGACTTCATCAAGCCATACCCCTTATTTTCATCTATATTATTTTGCTGTACATGTAACAAACATCTAGTAAAATTTCAAGCCCAGAATCATTTTGAGTTAAATTTTTCAAAAAAAGTAAATAATATTATTGACCATGTTTTTACTTCCATTTGTGTTTTCCCCAAAGATAAGTGAAAAATTCCAGTTTGATCCCTGTATATAATCCTTGACCTCTTTATTAATCACAAAAACACTTGTGCTAATTAAAGTAACATATTTTATGTAGCATATGCTAACTAATTTCAGAATCACAGAATAGTAGTTTGCATTATAAGTCTTCATAGTTGGGCATTTTTATTGCACTTTATTTATTTATTTATTTATTTATTTATTGGCTGCATTGGGTCTTCGTTGCTGTGCATGGGCTTTCTCTAGTTGTGGAGAGTGGGGGCTACTCTTCATTGCAGTGCTCAGGAGTCTCATGGCGGTGGCTTCTCTTGTTGCGAAGCACGGGCTCTAGGCACGTAGGCTTCAGTAGATGTGGCACGTGGGCTCAATAGTTGTGGCTCATGGGCTCTAGAGGGCAAGCTCAGTAGCTGTGGTGCATGGGCTTAGTAGCTCCATGGTATATGGGATCTTCCCAGACCAGAACTCGAACCCATGTCCCCTGCATTGGCAGGCGGATTCTTAACCACTGCACCACCAGGGAAGCCCTTTACTGCACCTCTTTAGAAAATGCAACTATTGGTAAATTTTAAGTCCCATGAGTCCTGTAGCAAATGTATATGTATGGCTGATTCACTTTGTTGTACAGCAGAAACTGTCCAATACTGTAAAGCATTTATACTCCAATAAAGTAAAAAAAAAAATTATATACTATTTCCTACTTAAGATGTTGTCTATTGTATAACTATATACTACAGCTATGATGTTAAATGGATACTATATCTGAAATGATGCCCCCCAAAATGTAACAGTCTTGACTTTGGGGGTGATAAATAATTTATAACAGAAAAAAAAATTTTCTGCCTTTCACTAATGTCTCAACTTTATCTCAATAAATTTGTTTACAATTACAGTTTATTTTTTATTTTGTTTCTTCATCTTAATTTATACTGTCTAATCTATCTCTACATTATTTTGCAGTTCATCACAGAACTGGTATTTTCATTATCTGTATATGAGTTTGTGGTCAAACTAAGTGATTAATATGTGATATGTGGCTCTTCTTAAAGTATATGTGGCTTTTCTTAATTAAAGTAAATATTTTTGTAGGAAGTTATATTAGTCGTCTAACTCCTTGAACTTTAAAAGTCATACAAGAAACACACTAGCACATTGAATAACTTTGGCATGACAACTGTGTTGAATTTAGCCTTTGGATTCAAAGATCTATTCCCGTTGTAATCCATATGTATGGACATATCAGCAAATGTTTATGATTGGAGAGATAATTATGTATATCATAGTCACATTATACATTTACCTTTCAAACAGGTCATGCAGAAAGAAGGAATAATAATATGAACAAATAAAACCTATGTGTAATAATAGAAAATATTCATCTTTGTCAATAGCTCAAATCTCTATCTTACCAAATCCTCCCCAAAACTGTTAATAAGCAGACAAATGGACAGACTCAAAGGTCACACTCGTGCCTTGCCCAAGCTCTAGAGGCAGTGCTAATGAGCACAAAATTAGCCAAAAGTTGGCAGCAGTTAGAAGGAACAGAAGCAGGGGGCCTGTGGACGAATCGCAAACTAATCAGCTTCTGAGTAATTGGAATTAGGCCACCATCATTTTAAACTTAGTTACATTCCAGTATGAGATTCTCCCATGAGCACCTTTGCTAAGCATTGCATAATATGTATTTCCAATCTTGCCATGCAAATATGTTCACACACTAAGCCTGAAAGATATTATAATGACTTAAACAAAAGCCAATAATGTAAAATTTAAAAACACTTTTCTACAGCATCTACTATGTGCCAGGATATATTAAAAGTTCTAAGGATACTGAGATGAGTAAGATAAACTTTCTTTCTTATATTTCTGGCACTTATATTCCGGTGAAGACCTAAAATAAACAAATAACTAAGTGGTCGCTTGCTAATTGTTCTATTTTTGAGCAACATAATTGAAAATGGTAGTTATGGAAGCCACATTGCGTTGCCTAAGAAGAAAACGGTGGATATGTAAATACAAATAATGAATATACACTCCTCATTCCAGAAGCTCAGAGTTTAGAAGAATAGAAAGAGGTTTCTTATTCTAACTCTGTAACCAGTGCAATGTTTTCTCTACAATTCTTTCAGACAAGTTACCCTCTGATTTTTCCCCACTATCATCCCTCTTTACCTACTAAAGAAATCTTCCTGAAATGTCATTTAAATATACAATTGCCCTGCTCTGAAATCTATCACAGAAAGAATCAGCTCCTTAGTGTGCATGGCTTCTAAGACCCCTGTCTCTGGCCCGAAGTCTTACTAGCCAACATACATCTCTGGCTCATCAGGCAAGCCTTCTCCTGTGTCACATTCACTGCCACCTTGGGCTCTGTTGCTGACCCCCTGCCCTCTGTTTATTTCAACCCAATACATTTTTGGAAACTCAGCTTGACTACTACCACTGGCTTTCCCTAACATAGTGACACAACAGAAAGAACATAAGCTCTGGAGTCAAATTCCCAAAAGCTAGTTAACTTCTCTAATATTCACTTTCTCATCTATAAAATTGAGTGAAATAATTCCTACCTCACAGGGATATTATGAAAAGAATACTGAGCTCACATGAATCTTTCTTTTCTTTTCATTCCTTTCTCATTCCAACCTTTCAGGATGCCATATTATCCTAAGTGCTTGTTCAGGATGGAGAGAAAGAATTAATGAGCTCAGGGGTTCCTACTATAACTTTACATTGGACTTTTGGACAAGATTTTACCAAATTTGAAGTCTACTTATAGAAATTTCAAATCTACCTACATAGATGTGTGAAAACTCTCCTATGTTATTCTAATGAAACAAATAATTAAATTTATTGCTTTCAGAATTCATCCAGGGTGAAGAAGACAAAATGATTTTTAAAGCATATGAGAATGAAGGACAGAAGTATAGGCAGCAAACAAAACTATCTCAGTTATTTAGATTATAAAAAATTCTCACATGGATGAGTCATTGAGTTCTTAAGCTTTACTTGAGAAAAGATATACAATGTGAAGATTACAATTTTAATTATTTCCTAAACTAAAAATGTAGATCATTTAACACATCATGTTCAAATACCTTGCCATTAATTCATTCAACAGAGATTCTTCTGTTAAGGCATTTTTGTAGACCCACCCTGTCTGTACAGTAGGCACTAGCCACATACGACTATTTAAATTTAAGTTTATGTTAAATAGAATTAAATACAACTTAAAATTTCTTAGTCACACAAGCCACATTTCAATTGCCTAGCACCTACCATATTGGACAGTGCAGAACATATTTCTACCACTGCAGAATGTCCTATAGCATAAACACTCTTCTAGACAATCAGGGGACACAAAAAGGGGTGAGACCAGGTCCTTGTAGCCAAAGAACTGAAGACAGGAGAAGATGAGACATGAGCAAAAATCACTTTAACACGGAACAGTTTTAATTTTGCAAAACCAAGTGCCCTAGGAATACTGAGGATGGGGTGAGCTTAATTTTGAAGACTGAGAAAGAGAACATTTGCATCAGTTGCAGCACTTTAAATTTCCCATTTTATATAAAAATAAAATCCTTAGAGCCATGATTCTACAAAAGTAAAGGTTTGTAATGTTGTTTGACTGTCTTCTCTCTTCATGAATGCTCATATGGTTTTATTAGAACCATTTAAGATGCATTTATTTTCAACTTTAGGCAGTTGATATTCCATGGTTTCTAAATAACTTATTTGTTGAAAACTTGGGAAATAATGTACTTCTAAGTTATTTCAAACTCAAAATTGCTTTGTTGATAAAAAACAATGAGTATAATTTTTTAAACTCAAAATCAACTTAGGATCAGAGCTATGGATTTAGCTTACAAAATTCTTCCCTGGATAAAGTATTTATATTAAACGTTACAAAAAATATTTTTTGTTCAGTCTGACTAGCCATCGCTTCATATTGTTTTTTTTTTTTTCTTTACCTTTCTTAGAACATGAACACAGCTAATACATAAGGCCAAGAGTTTAAAATGACTGAGAAGCTATTAACTTGCCTATTTTACTCAGTAGCATTATTGACAAGCTCCCATTTACTACGATGGCAAGGGCCTCCTCAGGTGTCCCAGGGAGGTGTAATAACTTACCAACACAAGGTGGTGCTCTGTTCTTATGAAACAGCCTGCTTTTGATTTGGTTCTAGGAAGCAGAGGTCAAACAACCTTATTGCCTGACCAGCTTTTTGGAAGGTTTTAAAAACTGCTATTTTATAATTCTTACTTGAAATCCACATTTTAGCCATTTAAAGATCATTCCTAGAAAGCTATCCTGATCATAATTCCAACCACTCCGAGAGGATCCAATTTATCTCATTGTACTCAACAGTACTCATTTTGATGACAGTAGGCGTTGGATCTCTCTGATTGCTTCTTTTCATTTTCTCTGTTTCTGATTCTTTTTGATCCGATAGTTCTCATGCTTCTCTTTGGGTTTTCGCAAGCCTATTGTTTCTGTGAATTGATCAGACATTTTTCCAAATGAGGTCTTCCAGGATGGCCTCCAAATAGTAAGGAAGAGTTCTTTTATTCTGCTTCTTACGTAAGTATGAACATACGTAAAAGCCATATGATTATATATTTAAATATTTACCCAATGACAAACCTCTACCTCTACCTTCCTCTGAGGGAAACCCTGACAGCATAATTTGAAAATGCGACTTATGCAGAATTAACCACATTCAAAAATAATCCTCCTTGTTGCCGGAGAGGGAGCAGGCAAATGCCATATTCCATTTAACAATTTTTTTCTACTGAAGAATAATTAGATATAGCTTCAAATCCCAGCATTTCCTTTTTTCCCTTTTCCTGCTTCCATAGTCATTAGACTATTACATAAGTTTAGAATATAGACAGATATCCTCAGAAAGAGCTAAAGGAATGATTATAGCATTACATAATTTCACATATGTCAAACCTGTTACTGAAATGGAATCTGCAACCCTATCCACCAGGTAGGCATATATTTATTTTTACCGCTTCTCACAGGAATCTTTCCATAACTGCTTTACATTTCTGGGACTTAATCTCAATCCATATTTTTCCATTCTGAATCTTATGAAAATATTTATCCTACTTACAAATGGTTAAATTTTTTCTCAAGAAATCAAACTGGGAGAAGTTGCATATTTCTCAAATGTTTTAAAATTGCAAAATAAATACACTCAAGAAAAAAGATGAGAAAAAGTTCTACTCGTTTAAAATTGTGTCTACAATCACATCTCTAATGAAAGGTTGCTGATGCCATGACAATGTCATAAGATCAGCTCTTCAAAGAACATACTTTCTGGTTACTATAGCATTTCTGTATTTGGATTAATTGGAAACGGAAATGTGGATAGCATTAACTTTGAAATTAAATGAGCCCCCTAATGGGAAAGCTAATTACTGAATTCATTTTGATGTTCTGTTTTACCAGTAAAAATTTAGGTTTTTGAATTGAACAATATGTACTCAGGACTAGAAATGGAAATCAGGGCATCCATGGACAGAGCAGAGTGGAACCAGTGGCTCTTACCATGTCAGACTCGATATTAGTCTTTTTGTTAGAGAGGATTATTATTGTTAATATTGTCACCTTTATGACAAAGATTCTAATATGAAGAGTACTTGGAATTCTTAAAAAGCTTCCATTAGTGTATTCAATACCCTACTTCTGACTTCCATTAATGTATCTTTCCCACTGTGTGATTAGGCAACTCCACCGGAAGCCATAATCTGGATGTGCTGGAGAAGAAACCCATGAACTTGAAAGACAAAATGGTAATTTATCTGGGTTTCAGCATAAAAATGTTTCCTCTCCTTCAGGTTTCATTTTCTGAACAGAAATTTGTAGTGAACAAAGTCTACATTCAGAGTATCGTGCTTTTTCAAGCAACATGCACACCCCCCCCCCCCCAACATATACAATCACAATAAAGATACAGGTGATGATTTGGGAAAATTCAGCTGCCTTTGCTATCCTATTTAGATAATGGAACATACAGCACTAATATCCAAAACCATTTAAAAGTCAAGTAGTAGTAACTATTAGTTTACTAAAGCACTCAGGTTCTTAGAAACCAGAGAGAAGTTTTTCAGTGTCACATCAGATAAGCAACTAATACTTAAATAAGATCGATCTGATTATACAACTCTTTGGATCACTTTTGGTATAAAGGTCCAAGTCATGTCCCTAAATCCTGATTCAATAAAACAGTGTGTGGAAAATGCTAGCCTAGAAGGGTCTTTATGGTAGAAAGCCAATATTTGATGTTCCTGACAGAGTTTTTTGCTAAAGACGTGGAGTTCTGCAGCTACTCCAGAATCATCCCAACACCTCCTTTCTCTTTACCTCCAATGGCTTAAATTGGGGATAATCTCTAGAATTCTCCCAAAGGGGGAGCATCTGCTTAGTGTATTTTCTGTCAATCTTTATTCTGTGCTTCTCTTTCTGCGGTCCCCACTATTCAGAGAGTTTCCAGTCATATATTTGCTGTATGGGCCCAAGGACATCATGCATTCCTTCTAAGATCCCTGAGTCATAATGAACTAATAAGGTTTGCAATATAGCATGTGTCTTCCACTGTTTAGATGAGTTAAATTTTTTGTAAATTATGTGTCAAACACACTAGTAAAAACCATGCATTTTTCGGCTGTACTCCAAGTGTCTTATACTGACATTCCCTAACTGGAAAATTACCATATTAATATACAACAATTTAGAAATATAGCTCCTTTATTTTACCAGTAAGAACTTGGCCTGGAGAAGTGGAGTCATTTTTTTTAAGATCCCACAGCTGAGGACTCCAGAGTTTTCAGGCTCAGGAAACAGGAACTTTATCAAGATATAGAGTCTGGCATGGGGTAGGTTTAAAAAAAAGAAATAAAAGGCATCCAAATTGGAAGGAAAGAAGTAAAGCTGTCACTGTTTGCAGATGACATGATACTGTATATAGGAAACCCTAAGGTCTCCATCAGAAACTATTAGAATTAATACATGAATTCAGTAAAGTTGCAGGATACAAGGTTAATAAATAGAAATCTGTTGCATTTCTATAACTGATAATGAACTGTCATAAAGAGAAATCAAGACAACAATCCCATTTACAATCTAATCAAAAAAAAAAAAAAAGACAGGGAATAAATTTAGCAAAGGTGGTGAAAGACCTATACTCTGAAAGCTATAAGACATCGATGAAGGAAATTGATGACTATACAAGTAAATGGAAAAATATCTTCTATTCGTAGATATAAAGAATTAATATTGTTAAAATGTCCATGCTACCTTTGCAATCTGCAGATCTAATGCAATCCCTATCAAAATGCCCATGACATTTTTCACAGAACCAGAACAAATAATCCAAAACTTTGTATGAAACCACAAAAGATCTCAAATAATCAAAGCAATCTTGAGAAAAAAGAACAAAGTCGAAGGTTTCATGTGCCCTGACTTCAGACTATGCTACAAAGATACACTAACTAAAACAGTATGGTACTAGCACAAAAACCGACATATAGGTCCCTGCAATAGAATAGAGAGCTCAGAAATAAACCCACACACATATGGCCAATTAATCTATGACAAAGGAAGCAAGAACATACAATGGGGAAAAGACAGACTCTTCAATAAGTGGTGCTGGGAAAACTGAACTATAAATACATGTAAAAGAATGAAACTAGAACATTGTCTCACACCATATACATAAATAAGCTCCAAATATATAAAGCCCTAAATGTAAGACCTGAACCATAAAACTCCTAGAGGAAAACTTAGGCAGTGCACTCTTTGACATCAGTCTTAGCAACATTGCAGGTGGTGGGGAGCGGAATCTATCTCCTCAGGCAAGGCAAGCAAAAGCAAAAATAAACAACTGAAACCTCATCACTAAAAATCTTTTGCACAGGTAAGAAACCACCAATAAAACAAAAAGACAATCTACTAAATTGGAGAATATATTTGCAAATTATATTTTTGATAAGGGGCTAATATTTAAAATGTAGAAGAAATCATACAACTCAATATAAAAACAAACAAACAAACAACCCAATTTAAAAATGGGCAGAGGAGCTGAATAGGCATTTTTCCAAAGAAGACATCAAGATAGCTAACAGGCACATGAAAAGATGCTCAACAGGTAATCATCAGGAAAATGCAAATCAAAACCACACTAAGGTATCACTTCACATCTGTCAGAATGGCTAACATCAAAAAGACAGGAAATCACATATGTTGGCAAGGATGTAGAGAAAAGGGAACCCGCATGCACTACTGGTAGAAATGTAAATTGCTTTAGCCACTGTGGAAAACAGTATGGGGATTCCTCAAAAAGTTAAGAGTAGAGCCACCCTACAATCCAGCAATTCCACTACTGGTTATTTGTCCAAATGAAATAAGAATTCAAAAAGATACATGCAACCCCAATGTTCATAGCAGCATTATTCATAATAGCAAAAATATGGAAGCAACCTAATTGTCCATCAATAGATGAATGGATAAAGAATAATATTACTCAGTCATAAGAAAAGAATGAAATTGTGCCATTTATGACAACATGGATGGACCTGAAGGGTATTATGTTTAGTGAAATAAGTCAGACAGAGAAAGACAAATATTGCATGTTTTCATTTATATGCAGAATCTAAAAAATGAAACAAATGATTGAATATAAGAAAATAGAAAGAGACCCACAGATACAGAGGACAAATTAGTGGTTGCCAGAGAGGAGAGCAGGGGTGGGGGGGAGGTGACAAAATGGCTGAAGAGGATTGAGAGGTACAAACTGCTAGGTATAAAATAAATAAGTTATAATGGTGTAATGTACAGCACAACACAGGGAACATAGTCAATATTTTATAGTAACTTTGTATGGAGTATGTTCTGTAAAAATATTGCATTACCATGTTGTAGAATTGAAACTAATATAATACTGTATATCAACCATAGTCAAATTAAACAAGAGGAGCCACATGGGCGCTCCCTCCATGCAACTAGTCTGTGTGAGTGAGTGGGAGGTGGCCTCCGCCTCTGGCCTTCTACGCTGACTGTTCCAGTGCTACGTCTCCAGCCATGATCCGTTTGGTACCTGGTTTATGGTAACCACCGCGACCCCACCGACACTGAAATACTACAGCAATAAAAACCTGGACAAAATTGATATGTCTTTGGATGATATCATCAAATTGAATCGTTAGGAAAGAAGCAGAATTTCCCAAGACTAGAAAGAAGACTCCAGCAAAGTGGTGCCTGGCAATTCAGGATGAGAGTAAGATGGAGAATTCAACAGAATTCTGGTTTTGGAAGAATAGTCTGAGCCGTAGAGGAAGAGTGATGCCTGGAAAGAGGCATCCTTATGGAGTTATCACTGGCCTTGCAGCTAGGAGAGCAACTGAAATTCGAAGAGGAGTTAGTCCCATGAATCGACCTCCTCTAAGTGACAAGAATACAGAACAATATTTTCCAGCACTATAAAAAGGAAGGCAAACCTTCTGAGACAAAATGAAGTGCAGAGAAAACCAGCTGCCTCTCAAGAGACCTAGGCAGTTAAATAGAAAAAATAACATTCCAACCAATTTTACCAGGAGCAGAAATAAATTAAGTCATCAGAAAGACACTCCTCAGGTAACTTTTCTTCCCAGTAGAGATCTGAAGGTTCAGGCCCAAATGAATTCAGAACAACTGCTAGACAATGTAGTAGCAAAGAGAACTCGTCAATGGCAGACTTCCACCACAAATGGAGGAATTTTGACGTATCCATTGATAACCCAGGAGCAGTGCAGTGCCCAGTAACTCAGAAACTCACGATTAACTTGGTACTGCTGTGCCCTCATTCTTGACAAAATGGAAGCAACCTGATGTAAAAAAATATTCCTAAAACAGTTTCCCTACAATTTGACATAATGTTGGAAAACACACAGGGATGACTTTGAATGAGCAATTTGGGATCCTGAAGGAATAAAGAGCCATTCTCGCTTTCAACTAAGGAGGAAGCAGCTTTATAACTGTGGGATAGATCTCATGTCAAAGGGACTCTGAGTGATGATTCTTTTAAAAATTAAATTGCTTGGGGACTTCCTTGGTGGCGCAGTGGTTAAGAATCCACTTGCCAGTGCAGGGTACATGGGTTTGATCCCCTGCTCCAGGAAGATTCCACATGTCTCAGAGCAACTAAGCCCCTGTGCCACAACAATTGAGCTTGCGCTCTAGAGCCCATGAGCTGCAACTGTTGGGCCTGTGTGCCACAGCGACTGAAGCCCGAGTGCGCCTAGAGCCGATGCTCCACAACAAGAGAAGCCACCACAATGAGGAGCCTGCGTACCACAGTGAAGAGTAGCCCCTGCTCGTGGCAACTAGAGAAAGCCTGTGTGCAGCAATGAAGACCCAACACAGCAAGTAAATAAATAAATAAATTTATTTAAAAAAATTAAATTGCTTGAAGAGTTCATTACAGACATTCAAGAACTTTATTTCAAAATATTCACAAGGCTAAATAACTCATTTTTTATCTTTGAAGTTCTTTTTTAATTGTGTTCACTTTTTAAATAATAATTTTTTTTTTAAAGAGACAGTTGTCCCTGACCTTTCATTTTATTGACTGATTGATTGATTGATTGATTGGCAGTGTCAGGTCTTCATTCCTATGTGTGGGCTTTCTCTAGTTGCAGAGAGCAGGGGTTATTCTCTGTTGTGGTGCGTGGGCCCCCCATTGCAGTAGCTTCTCTTGTTGTGGAGCATGGGCTCTAGGCACATGGGCTTCAGTAGCCATGGCACGTAGGCTCAACTGTTGTGTCTTGCGGGCCCCAGAGCTCAGGCTCAGTGGTTGTGGCACACAGGCTTGGCTGTTCGCGGCATGTGAGATCTTCCCGGACCAGGGCTTAAACCCATGTCCCCTGCACTGGCAGGCGGATTCCAAACCACTGCACCACCAGGGAAGCCCTGAAGTTCTTTTTTTTAAACATGTATAAATAATGCCCTGAAAGAATGAATAACAGGAAATATACCTGTATGTTCTTACAGATTTCATGGTTGGCCCAGACAGTACAATTCTCTTTTTGATTTCTTTGTTTCCTCATGCTGCAGAAAAAAAGCAGAAAGATAGAAATTTATTACTATTTTGATAGTGGTATTTAGGATCTCATCACCTTTGCCCATTTTTTTGCACCTTGCCATGGTAAATCTTGGTCTTCAAGATTTGAAGTAGGTCCCTTTGCTGCTGTCACTTATCCTTTAATAGTGATGATGAAATAAGTGCAGTTGACTTTTCTTCATTAGGGATATAAAAAAATTATTAGAATTCCAGTTTGGGGGTTTAAGATTTATGGGAATATCTGGAACTTGGTTCATTTTCCAAATAACATTAGGTTAATCCTCCAGAGTTGTAAATCTTTAATGCTGAACTTTTAACAAGAAATGTGACTCTACCAATAAAACAGTGGCAGCTACTATCCGGAGGCAGCCAGGCCAACCTCAAGCCACGGAATCTCATTGTTTGGAGAAATGCCTGGGCAACTTCCCCTAGCTTTTGGACTAAGACCCCCAGAGCTGCTCCCTGTTTCTCGGCTACTTACAAGATGAATGTCTTATTTAAACTGGGGAGACCCAGTGCAGGAGCTCTGTTAAGTGCCTGCTTGAGATCACTAAAAGCCTTTTCCTGTTCCCCAGTCCAGAGAAAAGGCTCTGTATCTGGGCCTTTAGTGGCTTCATATAGGTGCTTGGCCCAAATTCTGGGATCCAAATTCTGCAAAATCCTGCCATGCCTAAAAAGGTACGGAGATGTTTCTTAGTCTTTGGGGCACTTAGACCCAATAGAGCTAGTTTTCTGTCTGGAGATAGCTGTCTACTCCCAGGATTTATAATATAACCCAGATATTTAACCTGTTGTTTCGAGAAAAAAAAAAAAAAAGAAATGTGACTCTAAGCATAGGCTCAGTTTAAATTTATTTATTTATTTATTTATTTATTTATTTATTTATCTATTGGCTGTGGCGGATTCTTAACCACTGGGCAACCAGGGAAGCCACATAGGCTCAGTTTAAAATGTTAGTGTTTGAAGGCTGTAAATGGTGTTTACAAAGTTATCTGATAGAGCCTCCTCAGAGAAAAGTCCAATGTAAAGATTTGATAATTTGTGTTTAGTAAGTGAAGAAAGCATGAGAAGTAGCAGGCGGAAGACAGGTAACTGACATAAAAAACTTTAAAACCTAGGTTACAGGTATACTGCTTGGATTTAGTGTAGTCTTGAGTCTAGTGTCCAAAAGAATCCTTCAAATTATATTTAGAATAATTATAATTATTAGAATGGATTGCGTCCCTTAGATATTTTGATAGTAAAATTGGCCATAAAGCCCTAGACTTCTTATTTGAAAAGTTAAATTTTGTTTGCTAAATTAAACAGTATATAGCTCTAAAATAAGAATGTGTATGTCACAAGATAAAAAGTGCAAAATGATAATAGAGTTACATTATAGCCTTGTTTTGTACCTTTGCTTCTGATTTCTTATATAAAGTTCAGGCATTTATGGTGAAAAAAGAGTTTTTCCCCACACACTCTGAAGGGTGAGGAGTAAGTTTGCTATGCCAAGCCAGTGCTAAAAGTCCTCAGATGGTTGTAAATTATAAGTTATAGCATAATGCCAAAATGCAGCAAAATATTCAAATTATAAGTTACAAGTTTGGTCATTTTGAAGCTTAACTTTTTGGTTTGCTATAATGTTAAAACCTCTAAGTAGGTGTTAGTTTCCCTACAGTGTATTGTCAGTGTTGATTCTCCTTGTTAAAAAAACACGAAGCACTAAGTTTTGGCTCCTGCTTGCCTTGTGGGATTCATTGTTGTCTTACATGCTCCTTGGGTTACTTGGTTTATGCTAGCCACCAAAAGCTATCAATAACTGTTTCATGCTTATACCAAAGAATTAAATCTGATCCTTAATATCTGGTATTTTGCTTGTAAGTCTACTAATAAGGGATTACTGGAAGCCAGTCATACAATTTGAAATTCTCTCTGTAGGCCAAGGACTCATTGCAAAACATTTTTGCAAGTGTGAATGCTTAGATCTGATCCCCAAACAATATATTTTAGACTGGTTTAAAATGATTGGTAACTTATTTTAAAGCAAAGGAAAAACAAGTGAGCATGAGTTTGCTATCTTTAGAGCAGTTTGTGAAAATATGGTATAAAGATGTTTTTGTTTTCTTATTTTAAATATTATTGTACAGAGCTATTATCAATGCCTTTTTTAATCTTAAAAATTGCTCCAAATATTGACATGAAGTGCATCAAACAAAGTGTTTTTGGTATATTAAACTTTTGCTCTTCATGCATCAAAAAAAAAAAATTAAAAAAGAGGAAAGTTAAATCAATTTATTTTCCCACTAACACTGTATCAAAGTGTCCATTACTTCACATCCTCATCAGCACTAGAGATTTCTAAATTTTATAATTTTGGCTGGTCAGTTTTATTTTTACATAGTTTAATTGCTTCACTAATTTTCAGTTTTTGATTGCTGAGAAATCGACACTGGGTATTGTATTTCTACTTCAACATTGCATTTTCATGTCATTTGCTCATTTTATTTTCTGTTGGAGTATCTGTCCTTTCCTTATTTGATTTTTATAGGGTTGTTAAATGTAAAGGATTTAACATTTTACCTTTAATTTAACATAATTGGGCTGCCCAGCAAACAACTTCCATTTTTAATTTGGGGGGATTCCACCCTGCTTTTCACTTTGGAAGCCAAATGGGAAATAACATTTTCTCTCTCCAACCTCTGGCAAGCAGATCAGAGTTATAGGATCTAAGGATGGCCAATCAGATGCTTTTGCAGGGGATGCTGAATCTAGAGGATCTGATGTCAAGACAGAGAGTTGGTAAGAAAATAATTTGAGCAGTGTAGACTGAAAGGTCTAGAAGCTTCACAATGATCACCTGTTAAGAAGATGCAGGACTTTGGCTGCACCTGTTCTTCTCTGCTTCTGATTCAAACCTGGTTTTCAATCCCAAAATGACTTTTCTGCTTATGTTAACCAGTCTTTTTCTGTTGTTTGTAACTAAGAATATTGCTAATATAGGTATTTTACAAATACATATCTCTACCAATGTTTTTTATAATTTTTCATAATGTATTTCTCATATACTATGTTTTAACTCAAAATATCAATATTTACTCCATGTACACTATTATTGATGCATGTTTATAGGGCTTTTTAATACCAAAATTATTAAAATATCTATTATTTCTTCTAGTACTAGTATTATATCTTTAATACATTTGGAATTCATGATGATATGAGGTATGACTTAGAGTTCTATTTGTTTTACTTCAGTTCTCAAATATGCAATTGTTTCCTTTTTTTAATAACCAAAACTTTGTTCAATGAATCAAAAAGGTACTTTTGTCAGATATTAATTCTGCTGTCGATTTATGGAGACCATTCTATTTCATTGATTAGTCTATTCTTGGAGTCTCACTACACCTTCAATTAATGTAGCTTAAATTGCACTTTTATATTTGATAAGGTTAGTGCCTTTATTACATGTTTTTTCCAGAATTTTCTGGATATTTTTATCTACTTATTTTTCTAGATATATTTTACAAATTTTTCAAATTAATTCTTTGTAATTTCAATTGCTATTGCATAAAATAAACAGCTTAATTTGCAGAAAATTCACTGATTTTCCAAGACCAAATAGTATTTTTATATTTACTCATCTTTTTATATTCCTCAGTAGAATTTTCATGTGTGCTCTATGCATTTCTTGGTAAGTATATGTGTTTTGAATTAGATATTTATTTAATTTTAAAACTGATTATTGTTAGCTTTCAAGGAGTTATTAGAGGCATTTAGTATATTTATTTTGTATCAGTTTATTTACTGAACTCACATTTTAATTCTAGTAGTTTGGTTTTCTTGGCATATAATCATGTCATATATAAATAATCATAATTTAATATTCTTTCAATTCATATCTTGCTTCTTTGTGTGACTGGATAGCTCTTTATCATTTAAAAATTATAATAGTGAGAAAAAGATATCTCATATCTTGTTCTGTGTAACCTAATAAGTCATGTCTAAGATTTGTTTGTTTATTTGCTTGCTTATTTTTTTTTTAGCATTAAATTTGATGCTTTTTTGGAGGAGGGAGACTACTAATTTTAAGCACGATGTAGATTCATATTATTAATAACGTTAATTAAGGAATTTGTAGGAGGTCATTTGTGGTTATGGGAGTTGAGGCATTTTGTCTGTTTGCCTTTTCTCTGTTATTTGTTGAAACTTCTACATCAGGCATCCACCCAGACTAAAGAGAGAGAAAGGAAGATTTCGTGACCATTGGAAAGTACACTCCAATTTTAGATTGCTCTCCTGTACTGCCATTTTGGCAGTACTTTTGATAAAATACAAGATATGCCGTCTAAGGCTTTTTGTTGGTGATCCCCACTTTTCTGTTATTGGTTCACTATTGTAAAAAGTGGCTTCAAACTGATTGTTTTCATTTCTTCTACACTCTTCCCCAGTCAAAGTAAATTTGGCGGAATCTTGGAACATCTCCTTTCTGAAAAACCACACCCAACATGCACATAATACACATAGCAAATGACCATTCTCTTTCACAAGGTTTGCACAAGATGGACAAACTACAGAATTTTTACCCAAATTATGTCTTGAAAAACTGAGTCAGAGTATAAACAATTTTAGCAAAGATGGTGCAGCAAGACTAATAACTGCTGATTTCCAAAGAATATCTTGCCAAAGATGTATTTTACAATATACATATATAAAGTCCTCAAACTTTTCATTGGAATATGCAGATTGTTAGAAGACTCTCCAAAAGAGCTTCAGTTTGCCCTTCTCTTTCGGGGGTAGGGGGAGGTGTATGGTTTCTGGGAAAACATATACACACATATATATGTCTGTGTGTGTGTACGTGTGTGTATGGAAAGTGGGCACCAATGTTTCTCTAATAACCAAAATTTGTTTAGACACTTGATCCCTCTGTAAAGCATTACCCAAACTCAATCTTTTCTCTCTTCTGCTGTATAAAATATAACTGAATACAATAACAAAAGACAACTATCGGGGATTATAATAGGCAGTAGTGTGGTCCACTTTCCAGTCTCTGTTCACTCTCTGCACTCTTCTAAAATGGCTCAGCCACTCAGCTCTGAAGGGAAAACAGTGACCCAAATGGCCAATGACTGTTGTGCACCATTTTCTACAAAGATAGTTAACTTTGAGGGCTCTGGACATAGTATGGAAGGTACAGATACACATCTGACTTTACTAAAGTTTGCCTGTTTTTGTTGTTGTTTTTTTTGTTTTGTTTTGTCTCTGTGTTCAAGACCCACAACAAATTTAAGGAACTTGATACATAGCAATCTATACAAAGGCAGTGACTGGCAAAAAGTGTTACTTAGTTGTTTGCTTTCTCCAGGGGCACTGGATCAAAAAAATAAAAATTTCCAAGAGACAATGAGACATGGTCAGATCATCTCTCTTCCAGTCCTATCACCGGGTATGGAACAGTACTGATCTGCAGTGGACGAAGGAGATTCCACCTTGCCTATGAGGTCCCCTCAGCAGGATATTTATTGAGATTGGATGGAATTTTCTCCACTTATTTCTCACAACAATGCACTGATATCTTGAGAAAAGAAGTTAAGTAGCAGTTGCCAAAGTCATCTTTGAATTTGTTATGACTATCTGGAAAAAAATGCTTTACAGTTTAATAGAAATAGTTGCCTATATTCCCTGTTTCATTGCTGATGATATTTTATTCCCCCAGTTTTTCTTTCTTCATCACTTGGAAGATTCCAGTGATGAGGAAAGGGAGTTCTAAGGCAATTCCTTTGGCTCCATCTTTTTGAAAAGTTTAATTTAGTTTTTCATGTCTGTTTTATTCACCATATTAGTTCTCTAACACAGTCAGTTTCTAAGAACTAACCCGTGGTCAGGAAAGCAAATATCAGATGAGTTCTCTCTTCTCTGGGAAAGGAAGAAAAAGATCTAGGTATTTCATAGTAAATAATTGCAACTAAGAGTAATGAGGTAATTAGAAACTATATTATCATAAGCTAAAGATTTTTTATAGATAAATGGACATTGTACAAAGATGCAATCTGCCTCTTTTATTGAAAATCAGTTCTGCCTCTCTACTTTCAAAGATCATGTGGTAGGAGCCTTGGCAAATTGAGGATTGTTTTCAATGAGGAAACCCGGTGAGGAAATTGTTCTGCTGTGAATGGTAACAAATTAAAACTTCAAATTAACATGAATCCACAGGAAATATTGAATATCACTTTAACTTCGTCATTTAGCCAGAGCTACTCTAAATTACACTGGATTTACAACAGAAGAAATAGGACTATAACCACTGCCACACTTCTTGTTGTCTTCACTACTAGAAATAAAAAATGCAGAATTTGGCTTTTGTACTATTTCCACATAAGATGAGCTTCCTCCTAAGTTCATTTGTAAAAGGAATTTTCATCTATTTAAACAAACCCTCATCTTTCAAAGAAATGGCTTTTCAAGGAATATCAAACTTACAAGAACATTACACAGTGTTGTTTTAAATATCAGCATTTTACTTTTCTTAGCTTCCACATTCTGTTCACCTCACACACACACACATGCAATTATTTCACTACATTAATGGTTGTCCATTTTTGCAATGATATTAAAGTTTGTAAGACACACTTTGCATTTTTCCTAATATATCTACAGTTATGAACAAAAATATTTTGGCACAAAATTTCAATGGGTTTGATAGCCATACATGCTATATTATAAATTTTCTCTTAAACTAAGGCTTTTTGCTTTGTTTTCCAACTGAAAAGCAAATGAGCACCAGTATATCTAATAGAAATGCTTCATTCATAGCTACATATCTTATATAATAGCAAGGCTCAAAAATATATGCCAATGTAGTTTATTTCTCCAATCAATCAAAGTTGTACTTGCTATGCTTTCATACCTCTAAGTATATATGTATGTGTATCTCTCTCTCGCTGTCTATATATATATATGTAACTTGGGAAACACTCTTCTCTTTTCTTAATTAATGTCTTCTCATCATTTCGTTAGTTGCTTAAAGTCATATCAGTTTAGAATTCTTCAACTTTAGTCACTAACTGTTCTACATATCCTGTACTCAGCCATTACTCTGCCTGTCTGCCATTTTACTTTATACATATATATGCATAAATAACTATGTATGTATACCCCTCTATAATTATAGCTAATGATTTAACTTTTATTTGCTTTGACTATGCATGTAACTAAAGATTGTATCATTACTTGTGTCCACAGCATTTCTTTTTACACGTCCGTTATCAAAGTTAATTATTTGTTTAAGTGAGAAGTCCTCTTCTAATTATAAGACTTGGGTAAAGGCAAGTAGTTAGTATTTCACAAGTCTTACATTTCACACCAGGAAGCCACGTTAACACCTTTGATCTAGGTAGAAGGCCTTAATTAAAATAAATGTATTACAATAGATGTGTTCACAAAGCACAATTAATGAATCTGTTAATTGGTTTTTACTTTGTTGTGGATACAGAAGCATTAGTTCTGTATTTGTAAAACAGAGTTCTTAAGGTCAGGGACCCTATCTTACTCTTTCAAAATCCATAATTTCTAGCACAGTGTCTGACATATAGGAGGCACTCCTCAAGAGTGAGTAAATGAAATTTTAATGAATCTATATATAAATATGAAGATCTGTTTTCTTCCTTAGAACATGAGCTTCTTAAGAATAATGATCATGCTTCCTACTTCTTGTTGCCTCTACGACAGTGCTTATTTCCAATAAATAACTGAGTATTTTCAAATAACATAAAATAAATTCTAATTATATTTAGGTACATTTTAAATTATGATCTTTAAAAAAAGTTAAATAGAAAAAACAAAGGTATAGATAATCAAAAACTAAAATCTTAATATGATGCAATTTAAATAGCTCAGTTTGAGGAATAATATAAAACTGTACCTCATAGTCTAAAGCTCTCACATAGTGTACTATTTCTAGTTCATTTCATGTCTCAGAGGGAAGGAGTTAAAAACCATCATTACTATTAAGGCAAAATAGAAATGAAGTTATAACATATAACCAAAGCATTTAGGAAAAGTTCAAACAAGTAATTATGAGAATTCAGGACAAACGTGGACTTTTCCTTTTTTTAACTTAAGCTTTCCAAATAGATCACTGAGGTTGCTCCACGTTTAGCATTTTTATAGAGAGGGTAATGTTATACAATTAAAACTAGGTGTTTAAATTATTTACTAAAATATGACTTATTTTGGATATTGATGGGAAAAGGGAATTCTATTTACAAAAAAGCAATCCTTAAATTTGTTAAACTGCATCTGGAAAATGTGATTTTACCAAGATTAGAACCCATCTGACCTTTCTGAACTGGCTTTAAATCTTTGGGGAATTGCATTTGTTTAGCCTTAGAAAAATACCACTTCCCGTTTAAGAAGAAAGCTTCTAAAAAGCCAAGCCATTTCTTGGAGATCAGGTAGTTAGTGCTATAAGTAACTTTTTCAGGAGCTGTGCATGAATTAATTATAAACGTGGATTTTATTTCCTCTAAAAAGACAAATTGTTTTCTGATTTTTTTAATAAGGGAAAATATTGACTGCCGGGATCAACTCGGCGACTCGAGGTGAGTGACGGGTGCCGCAAGCTTGAAGAAGACACAGACACAGACTGAAGAAAAAGATGGGACGGGGGACTCAAGACCTCTAGGATCAAGAGCCTTGCTGATTGATCCCACGTTGCTTTTATTGAGTTCTCGGCATAGCCTAAGGGTCTAACACTCCCAGGTTAATCCCATAAACAATCAAAGGCCTCACATGACTGGGGGCAATGATCTTTGTTTGCCTCCTGGGTCCTGATTTGAGCTGGGCGTGGAGAGCAAAGCAGCCCTGGGGGCAGGAGACCTCTCTCAAAAGGATTAAGGGTCTGTGCCCCACCCGTGTTGGCCCCTCTGCGACTGTGCCTGTCTTAGGTTGTTCCTCCCTTGAGGAATCTTACCCGTCTCTGGCTAACCAGTCATCCTCCAGGGCCAAACACGGTGATATAAGGAAGGCTCTATGCACCACCCCTGTTGGCCCCTCTGCGGCTGTGCCTGTCTTAGGTTGTTCCTCCTCTGAGGAATCTTACCCGTCTTTGGCTAACCAGCCATCCCTCAGGACCAAACAGGGTGATATTAGTCTCCACGCCCCGCACCCTCAGCTCCTCCACTGCTCAAGCAGGACATTCTGAATCCCATCGCTCGGCCCACATACTTCAACATTTTCAATGTTTCAAAAAGGTTCCAGAATGTCTTCCCACAATTGACAAAATGCCTTTCAAGTTTGCTACGCATTACACTCTGAAAAAAAAAAGTTTTAGAAATAGAACACAATATGTTGACTACACTTGAAAATAGAATGTGATTTACCCTCAGTAATTGTGGTGTGCTGAAACCACAATCGTATACTAGGATTACCCAGCATTCTTATAGCACTACACTTATAGTGAATGCTCTAGGCGTGTGGCATTTGAAAATTTTAAACTCTGAGTCTCTCCTTTTTTCCACTAATCTGAAAGATCAGTGTCATGCTGTAATGATTAGTTTTGCCAAGGCACAAATGTAAGTCAGGAAACAAATCCCTGGTATCTACATCTCAATGAAACTTTGTGGATTTTCTGTTCCTCTTGTGAGAGTAAATATTTACTCATGGAGAAAAATATTTTGTCCTTTAAGAAAAGTGTCCATGAAGAAAAACAGAAGTGCCAGGTAAAAAATATAATAATGAAAAAGTAAATTGTTGCAGGAGAAAATGCACAGGAAACACAATACTCTTGACAAAGGCAGTTGAAAAATCTGGGCACCTCTACAAATATTTCCAGTTTTGCAAATTTGGAAACAGCTTTTCTTAGGAAGAACTGCTCTTGAAAGTCCACGGACTTCTTCCACTCAATATCTCCATTGCAACCAACTAAATGACATTGAAATAGGAGAGATGAATTTAAAATACTGACATTTAAAATGGATCCATTTACCATGAGATAATCACACTAAAAATAACAACTATTTACTATATACCTTGTGCCCACTGTACGTAATCCACACAGTAACCCATAATGTCTCTCATGATGCACCTGGGGATAAGAAGTTTCAAAAAGATTATAGAGCCTCCGCAGAAAGGTTAAGATCATCCTCCCTCATCAGCCAAGTCTGTTGAACTTCAGTGTTTGTGAGTTTTAGCATAAAAAAAAATATTTCAGATATGAGATACGTTGATTGTGTCTGGCTGAGCCCATCTACTAGGTTCTATGTAAAGTATATTTAAGATGGATGGAAGGCTTAATACTGTTACTGAGTAGATGGTAAGTTACGTGAGTGGGCTTTGGAAGCTTGAGTGTCTGCGCTCAAACCCTGGGCCAACTTCATACTGACTGGGTCATTTGCACACGTTCCTTATAATATGTAGCCTCAGTTTTCTCACTTGCGAGGTGTGGATAACGACGGCACATGCCCAGAGTATAGGCGCATGTAAAGCACTTGAAACTGTGCATGCCAGATAGGGTTCCATTCTGTTAACTATTATTACATATGACATATTCTATGGCCATAGTAACCTTCTGATATCTAATTCTTTGTTATTGTTTTCCTCACTCTCCCTAGAATTTAGTCAATATGGTTAGATATAATAACCAATAAATTAATAATTATTCTGTTGGGCTAAGGACTTTAATAGAGAAAGATGTGTCTCTAAAAGTTTTAGATGTAATTCTGACTACCTATTTGCTGCAGATATCTTCACTGTTTAGGTTATATTTATTTTTCAATACATGAAAATAAGTTTTAAATAAATGCATTAATAAGTTTGTGTGAATAATATAATATAATATAATACAATATAATATTTCAGTCTGACAAGAACTGGAAATAAATATTCAAGTTCCTCAAAGGAATAATCACTCCATTTGATACAATCTGAATTAAGCAATTTGAATTCTTTTTAAGATGGCATTTAACTAGCAGACACAAAGACAAGGAAGCTGAGTCAACTTCGAAACTTCCTGTATTTTGCAGCAATGGTGTTGTGAGCCTTCAAGTAAAGGGAGATCAGTTTGATGCCATTTTGAGCTCATTGTGCATTGGAGCATAAAAGGAAGAGGTGGGTGGCAGCAAAGCTGAGCCAGGAGCCTACTGGAAAGAGACACGGCAGGAGGCGAATGGAGCAGTTAGACAGATGCGTGGATGAAAAGACCTGGGCACAGAGAAAGATGTTCAATGATGACGCAGATAAGAAGGGGGAAAAGGTTATGATATGACCCAATTACCACAAATAACCAAAGAAATAATAACTTGTGAGAATAGAATGCAAAAGGAAAGATGAGAGGCTCATTGGGATCTTTTATGGAATTCCTTTTGCAGCGCTCCTCCGACTAAGTCACCCAACTATAATTATCTCAACTGATCTGACAATTCTTCACTTGTGTTCATGTATCTCAGTTCAAATAAATAAAGCTATATAGGAATATAATTTTTCTTTTTTTTCCATTGGATTACAAGTTTGTAAAGAGCTAAAACTGTATCTTCTACTTCAGTATTTCTCCACACTGACATGAGTTTTAAAACGCTATTACTCATCAGTAAGAGAGAATACTTCAAATATAGATCAGAAGTTTTTTATCACCATGGGTTATTTAAATTGGATTCAAAGATAAAGAGAAATTATTTGAAATTAAGATATTAATAAAAATATCTGCATATTTTAGAGACTGCCTTTCATTGTTAATAACAGATAGCCATATTTTAATAATAATAATAATAATAATAATTATGATTATATACAGAACACCAACTTGGTGTTAAAATTTAAGTCATTTTATAAAATTGTTAGACTCAATCAACTATCCCTCATCTAAATATTTAAAAACATATATATTTGCAAATTACCTAGTTGACATAAAATTCTGAAACACCCAGAATACATGATAAATGCTCTGCCAAAGTACTTATGACTCCATGTTTAAGATTCAACTTTTGCTTCAAAATTTTGTAATACAAAGAAAATACAAATAGATGAAGACACATTCCTAAAGCCCCAACACAATAACTGCATAACTAAACCTATCTAGTTCGTATATTTATTGTTGCACTTACGTCATTTATTACTTTTTTGTGTATTTGTTTCCTATAGTAGACAATGAGATCCCTTAAGGGAAAAGTTGATTTTATTATTTGCAATATACAGTACAGGGCCTGGCACACAGTAGCATTCAAAAATAATTGGTGAAGGAAAGAAAGAAGAAAGGAGGGGAGGGGTGGGGGGTAGGGAAGGGAAGGAGGAAGAAAAAAGAAGGAAGTCAGATATATACGAATAAGAGAAAATGAACAACGACCTGCTTCCATATTCTATTTAAGCAATAATTTTGTGGGACAGGGTTTCATAGGATTTAGTGTCCCATGAGGGGTCAAACAAACAAAAATAGTATCTTGTATGTATACAACACCTCATAATTTAGACAGTTCTTTCATATGCCTTAGTTGTTTGATCTTCACAGTAGCTCTATGAGACACAAATCATTCCCTGCCCTCTTTTACAAAAGAAGAAGCTGAAGCTCAGAGAGTTTAAATGACTTTCCCAAGTGTACCCAGATAATAAATAGCAGAATTAGAATCAAAGTAAAAATCTTCTAAGTCTACCAACTTCTCAGGAACATGATTTAATTTTAATTTTATTACATTAACTGTACACAACAGTTCAGATTCCTTGAAAAGACACCTAAAGTTTGTTTTGTACATACCAAGGAATAATAGCAATAAAAACAACAACAATATAGCTAACATATATTAACTGCTTGCTTCTTGCAGATACTGTGAATTTATGTGTATTTATGTGTATTTGCCTGTTTAATCTTGACAACAACCCTATGAAAAAGTTACCATTATGCTTATTTTATATATGAGAAAAATGAGGTGCTGAAAAGTACAGACTTATCTAAGGTAAACAGTAACAGTAAAGCTGAGACCTAGCTGTTATCAATACTATCTTATATTAAAATGTCTCTGTACTTGATATAGTATAAATATGTACTTAAAATAAATCACAGTTAACTCATAATCCGACCTGGAAACTTTACACCAGTCTCTGAAGCCAGTTAGCTGTGTTTTCTGGCAAAGCACTAAGGCTATTTTGTATCTCCTTTCCCATAAAATGAAGCTAAAGAGAATGATGCCCAAGCTACCCCTGAGTTCTGAAAATCTAGGCGGAAAATCCACACAGTTTTCATAGCACCGCAGTAGTAGACCATGAAACAAGAAACCTGACTGGCAAGTCAGCATATCACTTAAGAAAATGTTGAGTCAAGAAGAGGATTAAGTATCAAAAATAAAATATCTATATATTTTACAATTAAAGTTCAATATTTATCCTGAAATAACTATCTATAGCCATCGAGGGTAAACCACTTTTAAGAACATATTGGGGATCTTTTATTTCAACTCTGAACGGCTCCAGAAGTTTTAAGATGGGGCTCAGACCAAAGAGCAGGTCACAATTATCAAGAGTCACAAAGAGGCAGGAGAGAGACATCGTGGAGGTGCAAGTGACTCAGATACCCTGGGTGAACTGGCTCCACTGCAACCCACCCCATTGTCAGTATTTCAAGCACATTTAAGGATAGCCTCTCCAAGACTTCTTTTCTGCACTGGCTTTGAGAGCATTGAATTACCTTGATTTTCATCTTCCCATTCAACTCCTCTGCTTCTTGTTTTGATTTCTCTTTTCTGATTTCTCAGTCTTTTAATCTTATTTTTTTAAAGATGAGAATCCTCTAAGGTCTAGTTCTTGACCCTTTGTCCTTCTTTTGCTTAACTATCCCTTGGGAAACTTGCACAATCTGAATGACTAACTAGAATTTGTGAGATTATGAGCTACATCTCTCCCTGCCTATTCATCCATTTCAACTGGATATCCCAACATCACTCAAGTTAAATAGGTATAAACTGAAACAATAAATTTTTCCAAAACCAGTGTTGGATCTGGGATACCCTACATGGTCCTGCAACTCATCTTTAACTTCTTCCTCTTCTTCCACAATCTAATCCCTTAATTTTTTCTTTTTTTTCTCTTTTTTTTAGAATAAAAATCTATGAATAAGATGACAAATACATTATCTTTTATGTTGTGTTCTATTCTTGATCCAAATAATTACTTACAAACCTTTTGAATGAAAAGCCTCAAAGAAAGAACTGATCTAACATTAGTTAAAATTTTTTTAAAAATTAAGATTTTTAAAATATTAAATAAGGAAAGAGAATAATTGGAAGAGCAGTGTGCAGTCTCTCTCTTGAGTTCTCTGTCTCTTCAATATCTACACTGACAGTCAAATATAAAGGGGCAGGGGGAATGCATGTCCTGTTAGTCAAAAAGCAGTTTTGGAACATATGTAAATATATATATTTATATCATATCTATCTATATATTATATCTATATATATTTATAGACATATACATATATATCTTTATGTTGCTGTTTCTCTCTCTTTCTCAACCTGACTAGACTATCCCAATTATTGCTTCATGTGTTTTCAAAATTACTAGGACTGTTGAAAACCATTGAAGCTTAAGTGATGGACATAAACTTATTTTATAAAATATAGTTTGAATTGTGCTCACTGCCTCAAGTCTTATCAAAGTGCTGACATTAGCATGAGCTCTGAACCCTGAAACTCCTGAGAGCATTTTAAAGTTGAAAAGCACACTGGGAAGTAGATGTTAGTTCTTGATATGTCACAACTGAGTTTGATGACTTTTTTTCCCGAAGAGTACTAAATTCTATGAATTTCATTGTCCTCATCTGGAAACTGGGATGTTGGGCAAAACAACTCCTCATGAATTTATGAATTCTAGAATGATGTGCTTCTCAATCTGGTTTTCAGACCGGTCTCACTCACATAGAGTAGTGAATGAATAAGAATAAAGGAAGTGAAAAATTGATTTGAAAAGAATATTTTAAAAGCTTAAAACATGAAGTATAAATAGAGAGGTATTTAGCGCCCCTCCAGAAGAGACTTTAGAAAGATCAGGTAAAATACACCGTTATCTATAGACTTTGAGATTGGCCTCAGCTACTTTTAGAACTGTTCTTGAGTCCCCAGTAGGGGTAAAGTACTTTCGTATATTTAAAAATTTGTCATCAACTTGAGGATATGTTCAATTAAGGTGTCATGTCTCATCTCAAGTGGAAAAACAAAGGTAAAAAGCCTAACGGTACAATAGCAAATTTAACAGCTGATAATAGTGTTTCTGCTTGATTTGGTGTAATTACCCAGATTGAACATGCTCAGCTTCAGAATTATAGGCAACCGTTAATTATCTGTTCCCTATCCCAAAGTGTATATATTTTTCATGAGCTTTTAGGGTTAGGAGTCAAAGGAAGTACAGCACTTTGTTTTATTTAAACTTTGGTTTGTGGTATACTTTACAAGACTTTGGGGAGACAAGTAAATTATAACTTCAGCTAGTATTGGATAAAAAAGAAATATGCCAGCTTAACTCAGCAACTCTATAGACTTCAATGATGTCTGCAAATGAGAATTTCTTTTCTCAAAAATCACATTGTATTAGAACATTCCTCATCTTCATTTTACACACAAATAAAGCCAATTCCTATAAAAATCTGGTGACTTAAATCATTGGAACAGGAAGAATCCTTTCCTCCACCTCCACTCACCCTTGCATATGCAAAATTGAAAGAAAAAGACACAATTAAGAAGTTCTGTTGTATGCATTCTGTTGCATGAATGAAATCCCTTTGGCACTTTCTCTAAACAGTACAGTGAAAGTTTAAATTGCTATTTAATTATTGTAAATGCTAGATTCATATTTCACTGAAGGCAACAATGAGCCAAGACATGGTCACTTGGCTTTATATAAATAATGCAAAATTGTGAGGTTTCACTGGTTAGTATCACTGGATCTTCTGTGATAGCAGATCCCAAAGTAATATTATAACCTTCAGTTCAGGGTCTCTAAGTACAGTGGTGCAGGTTGTGCTGTACACAAAGGTACCTTGCTAAGGAAAGGTGATTTCAGCCTGAGTTTAGCCCTCCAAATCATGGGATGTGTCATGAAGCTTCTTGCACTGCCCGGCATCCCACCCTACAAGGAATAGCTTTCTCTAACTTCTCTACCCAGAGGAGTCTTTTCCTAATGTGCACTATGGAGCTGTCTGCAAAAGCAAAGGGCCTTGCTTCTGTTTTTCTCTAGCATAATTCTCCATCTAAAATTTTTATTAAATTATATGCTGTATTAGAAAAGGAATGGTATCCTATTTGTTTTTTTTTTTTTTTTTCCCATCGTTTAGTACAGTGCCAAGTTCTTTGTTTGTTATTAGCGGAATCTGGAGACCAGAAAGTAATGGACTTGGGTTCAAAACCAAGTCTTTCACTATAAAACTCCTAGAGGAAAACATAGGCAGGACACTCTATGACATATGTCAAAGCAAGATCCTTTTTGACACACTTCCTAGAATCATGGAAATAAAATCAAGAATAAACAAATGGGACCTCATGAAACTTAAAAGCTTTTGCACAGCAAAAGAAACCATAAACAAGACAAGAAGACAACCTCAGAATGGGAGAAGATACTTGCCAATGAAACAACGGACAAAGGATTAATCTCCAAAATATACAAGCAGCTCATGAAGCCTAATATCAAAAAAGCAAATAACCCAATCCACAAATGGGCGGAAGACCTCAATAGACATTTCTCCAAAGAAGACATACAGAAGGCCAACAAACACATGAAAAGATGCTCAACATCACTCATCATTAGAGAAGTGCAAGTCAAAGCCACAATGAGGCATCACCTCACACTGGTCAGAATGGCCATCATCAAAAAATCTAGAAACAATCAATGTTGGAGAGGGTGTGGAGAAAAGGGAACTCTCCTGCACTGTTGGTGGGAATGTAAGTTCGTATAGCCACTATGGAAAACAGTTTGGAGGTTCCTTAAAAAACTAAAAATAGAACTGCCATATGATCCAGTCATCCCACTCCTGGGCATATACCCAGAGAAAACCATAATCCAAAAAGAAACATGTACCATAATGTTCATTGCAGCACTATTTACAATAGCCAGGACATGGAAGCAACCTAAATGCCCATCAACAGATGAATGGATAAAGAAGATGTGGCACATATATACAATGGAATATTCCTCAGCCATAAAAAGGAATGAAATGGAGCTATATGTAATGAGGTGGATAGACCTAGAGTCTGTCATACAGAGTGAAGTAAGCCAGAAAGAGAAAGACAAATATTGTATGCTAACTCATATATATACTGAATCTAAAAAAAAAAAAAAAAAACTGGTACTGATGAACCCAGTGACAGGACAAGACTAAGGATGCAGATGCAGAGAATGGACTGGAGGACACGGGATTGGGGGGCGGGGGGTGAAGGGGATGCTGGGACGAAGTGAGAGAGTAGCATAGACATATATACACTACCAACTGTAAAATAGATAGCTAGTGGGAAGTTGCTGTATAACAAAGGGAGATCAGCTTGATGATGGGTGATGCCTTAGAGGGCCAGGACAGGGAGGGAGGGTGGGAGGGAGTCGTGGAGGGAGAGGATATGGGGATATATGTATAAATACAGCTGATTCACTTTGGCGAATCAAAAGCTGGTATAGGAGTGTAAAGCAATTATATTCCAATAAATATCTTAAAAAAAAAAAAGCCAAGTCTTTGAATAACTAACTACAGGGCACTCCAGTTACATAGAAGGCTATGGAAATGACACTCCCTGGAGCTGTGCACAATCATATAACCTTAGATGGACTCCTAATTTTATAATAATGTATAGTGGCATGGTTCTAAGAACAAGTATAGTAATTAACAGCAGATAATGTAATTTTCATGCACACTATTTTATAATATCTCATTTATACTTCACAGTTAGGCAAGTAAAGATTTTTATCACTATTTTTTAGATGAATTAACTGAGCCTTAGAGAATTAAAATTACTTTTTGCTTAAGATCACACAGCCAGTATTTTTCAGAGCCAAAATTCAAACACAGGTTAGCGTGATGCCAAAGTATATGAGATTATAAATTATCCTCTTTTATATAAATATCTGAAAGAACAACAGATTCCATATATGACTGAGTCCTAAGGGAACAGACATGTCATGATGAATACTCTAATAATACAAATAAGGCATTTAAGTAATCTTTCAATTAGTAAAATACTGAGTCATACTAAATTATAACAAATAAAAATGCCCACTAACATATCCTGACTATGATTTTTGGTAAAAAAAAAAAAAAAAAGAAGTTTTGGAATATTCATTAAAGTTAGCTTTTCACATGAAGCCAAAGCAAACAAAACAAATGACCACCCTTAGGTTAAGATCCATCTGATTTTAGCTTGGTAGATATTCATTTAGGTGAGGATAACAAAAGTGGTGAAAAACACAAGAGATTCTGTTATTACTTTTATTATACTAATGTCTATAATATTTTTAAAATACATCTTTCACATTATTCCATTTGATCCCATTTTATAGACGGTAGAAAGACGCAGAGAAGATCAGTTACTTCTAAACAGTGATGGTGCTACTAAGAGGAAACTGATACCAAGACTCGAACACTGGTCTTCTGATTCAAAATGAAGAACAATGTCTATTTCATCAAGAATATTTTTGGCGGCTACTGACCATAGAGCAGACTGAACAAATGAAATATGTTTTCCAATACAGATTGTTTTTTATTAGCAAAGATGCCTATCAAGAGTTAGGCAATTTCATCTCTTTAGATTTGGCCAGAAATCTTAAACAGATCAAATCAAAGCAAAGCAAATACTATGAAGCAAATATTATGCTGATTTTTCAACTCTAATGAGGCAGTGGAACTACCAAAAGTTAGGACTTCTCTAGACTTAATTATTATCAAAAAGAATTTATTAATGGTGGCAGGAAGCTTAGAAGAAAAATATCTTGTCACTTTAGCCAAGGAAGAGAACCCTAAGCCTGATCTCACATGCATCTTAGACTTAAGAAAAACTGATTCCCAGAAATGTAGGGGATGAGAAGAATTATTGTTAATACCAAATATACTCAGAGACAAGATATTTCAATTAAAGAGAAAAGATAATGACTGTGTATGATCCTAATAAGGATAAACCATACCAGAAGAAGGCAGTATTTTAAATTAACTTTTAAATAAAAATTATATATATTTAAGGTGTGCAAATGATGATTTGATATACATATACACAGTGAAATGATGCCTATAGTTTAGCTAATTAGCATGTGATCTCCTCACATAATTACCATTTTTTTGTGTGTGTGAGGAGAGCACCTGATTCACTACTCTCTTAGCAAATTTCCAGTATTAATACAGTACTATTAACTATAGTCATCATGTTGTACATTAGTTCTTTAGACTTATTCATCCTAAGTAACTGCATCTTTGTACTCTTCGACCAACATCTCTCCATTTCCCCACCTCCCTACCCTTGATTACCATCATTTTACTTTCTGTCTCTGTGTATTTGACTTTTAGATTCCATATATTAGTGAGATCATGTAGTTTTTCCTTTCTGTGCCTGCTTTATTTCAATTAACATAATGTCATTTAAAATACAGCAACTCAGAGATGTTTTTGATAATTTCAGGTAAAGGACATGTGGATAAATGGAAGAAGGAACACATAAAAAAGGGAGGAAACCCATAGTTCATGATAAAGATGTTGAAATATAAAGAAAGGATCACTGTGAATAGTGCTAGGACAAAAAAACAACATAAAGGTTGTTTCCAAGTATGCTTAACACTAGAAAAAAAAGGAACATTCCCCAGGATTGGAAGAAGGCAATGTAGTATCACATTTCTATTAGTATAGTACAGTCATATATGTCCACTGATAGAATTAAGATACATCTGTGTGTGACAGAAAGTAAGTATTACTTTCGAATGCTATTTTGTCTCTGGCTTTTCCATTAAGAAGAATGAACTTAAAACCAAAACTGGCAGAGTCAACTGGATTAATAGACAGAATTTCAAATTAAGCAAGGCTAATGAGCCAGAGTTGTAACCTGATGTGAATACAAACTTTAGATTTAAGTACTGATACTTCTACACATGAATTGTGAAGTCTTCAATACGCCTTGTAGCTCTCTGTTCAGCACTCTTCTATAAAATCAATGACATTAACCCTATGACACTATGAGGAAAAAAATGAGCATTTAAGAGGCAGACATCTGATATGCAGTCCTTGTACACATGCAACACTCAATTCCTTTAACTATTACTACTGTGAGACAAAGTCTTAGAAAGCATAAACTGTATCTAGTTATTACAGCTCCATCCCCAACTCTGAACCCAAACACTCCAGGCTTACATAAATATTTGGTGAACAAACGAGTAGACAAAAAATCAAAATCATACAAGAGCATGAGCTGTTTCAAATGACTTCAAGATCTCAGGTTCTAATTAATTACACCCTAGGAAACAAAATTTATAGATATGATCATGGAACCACCTGTTAGTAATTATTGAATTGTGACAAATATGACAAATTCCAGAAGTATAGAATAAAGAAATATTCCAATTCTTTAACATGAGAAAAAAGATTCTAGAAACTACTAAATAGCAATGTAGAGGTTGATTCACAGCATAATTCTAGTGTGAGGCATTGAATACAAGGCTGTGAGCACTTCAGGAAACTGTATTCTCTAAAGGAAGCTAAACACTGGAGGTAACCAAAAGAAATATAATATAATTGAATTTTAGTAAAAAAGAAAGTGATAATGTCTCAAGATATCTTTATCAACACAAGAAAAACCTAGGACACTAGAAGTCATAGGGATTTGTGGGTGCTTGAACAACAATAAACAGGCAGGGTTCATTATCATTCTTACCAGGAGGGGGCTCTCCCATGGTAGCACACTACTGATACTCTGTCTTTATAAAGGCTTTATTGATAATTAAAGCCTTATGAAGTTAGAAACCATGTACATACATGAGAGACAGCCATCACCTTTCCTATCAGGCTCAGTCCTCTTGTAATGGAATTTTCCATGTCAAACACACAATTTCACTGTCTGTGACCAAGAGGCACCTAAGAGACATTGAGTCTCCCCAGTTCCCAGCTTTCCTGTTCTCAAAACTTTGTTTCTTATCATTTCTTTCAACTATAGGCATAACTAAGCTATTGATATAAAAAGGGTCTAGAAGAGAGGGGATGTTCTTCAACCATGTCAGTCTAACTTACTGGTCACACTCTGGGGACTCTCAGGCCAGGTAGAGCATGCAGATATGTTGTAGTTGGCCTCTTAGTGTTAATTTGTTTTGTTTTTTATTGAAACCCATTTCTAAAACTGAGGATAAATGAACCTATGGGCAGGATAAAAGAGCAATTTCCCTGATTATACAGTAGGCTGGAGCTGATAAAAATTGCCTCCTTTAAGGAGGGTATGTGCTCTTCAACTTGTCGAAGGAGCTTTCTATACTAGCCCGGTCTTCATCTCCAAACTCAGCTAAGAATTGAAAGATAGAACTTAATCAGGAGACAAATCTCAGTTTGTAACAAAGAGGTCTTAACATTAAGAGAGATTCAAAATTTATAGGACTTCCAGGTTCAAGAAGGGCTTTGAGTCTACATGTTTACCTCTATCTTTCCAAAGTGCCAGTGAAATAACCATATCAATGTAAAAATAAATATTAATGAATTATGTTATGAGTTAGTGAGCTCCTTGCTAAGCAGTTTTCAAAGAAAGGTTAGCAAACACTGGTCAGGATGCTACGGAAATTGTTTCAGAATTGGATAAAGAAAAGGATAGATGAACTCTTTTTCTTCAAAATAAAAAATATTTTAATATAAAATTTTATATTCCAATTGATCAATCTTTAAATATTTATTATTTATACTCTATGCATAGCAACAGCTATTAGTGTGATATACTAATTTGTGACCTCCATTCCTCAAATCACAGCTGTTCCAGCTCCACGATCCAGCTTATAGGACGGAGGAAGGGGAGAAGGGCTTCTTTCCCTCCCTTGAAAGGTATGTGAGGAAGTTACATACTTTTTTCAGCTGACATCTCATTACTCAGAACTTAGTCCCATGCCAGCCAATTGTAAAGGATTTGGGGAAATATCTTTACTCAACATGACAATGACTTCGCTAAAAACTGGACATTCTATTACTGCAGAAGAAAGGACAGTGAATAACCAGGGACAACCAGCAGCCTCTGGCCATGGACCCCAAACACAGACCAGAATATAAGTCGGGCTTGGGAGAATGACAAGCTTCTCTCTGCTGGTGAAAGCTGGGAGGAAGATGATTCCTTCAAGGAAGAGCCAGGGCTCACTTAAGAGGCAGTGTCAGGAAGGATCGGGGAGGTGATTGAGGATGAATGGGAGTCTAATAACCAAAGGATAGAAGTTTCTCAGAGAGCATATTTGAAATTTTGGGAGTTGACCAGGGAGAACAGCAGTGGGCTGAGGAAACCAAAGAGAAAATGGGTGATCTGAGGGACTTACATCTTTAATGATGGTTGGAGAAAATAGGGCCATAATTGGGTCCGTGTGCTGCAAATGTGTCGAGATAAAAAGAACCAGCCTCAGCTCATCAGGACTTAGCTGCATCTTGGAAGGGCACTGAGAAGGTGAAATGTGAGAGTTCGCATATATGTGAGAGCAGCTCTGCATGGTAGATCTGCTAGAAGCACAGGAATGAGGAAAGCTGGGGCAGCTGAGACAGCCCAGTTGTGGCACAAAAGGTACAGAGTAATGATTTAAGAAAAGTTGACAAAATTGATAGTCTCCAAAAGAATCTGCAAAATCTAGTTCCTAATTCTCAAATGTGTGGATAAAGAAAAGATCGAGTTTTCTTACTTCCTGTTAGCAGAAATATCCTCTAACAAGAAGGGAAACAAATAGCATTTGATGTGTATATAGCAACTATGAACATGATGTGTAAGCTGATCTAGACTGAATCATGTGGGTGCCCCAAGGACGCTAATGATTTGCTGCCTCTTTTAACAGATGTTGTGTAAATATTTAAAATATTTACTTAGAGAGGAGTCTGAGGGTGTCAAATCAGAAGGAACTAAGGAGGGCTACTAGTGGCAGAGCTCAAACTCCCCTTCATCTTCCTCTTGTTCTTCTGTCATTCTGTTCTTTTGCAAACTTGTACCTTCCACTGGCGAGCACTAGAGACTTATAATTTAAAAAATATTCCTTAGAAGGCAATTTGCTAATCATCTATTATTGCTTGAGCATATTCACTGAGATCTAGCTGCCCACCCAGAGGACATATCAAAGAATCCCTTCTAACAGGATGCAATGGTCTTCCTAAGAGGAAGTCAGTAAAATACATTCTTTTACCCATCCCACTGCATTCCCAGTGATATCTGAGTGTCCATACAAACTGGTACCTTAACACTTGCTCTGTAGTCAGACTTTTGGTTTGTCTCTATATTTACAGCTCAACTTGACTCCTAGCAACACAAAGAATAATATGTGGCCCATTGCAGAAAATCCACAGCTTTTCCAAAATAGACTTTGAGAATGTTTCTCCCTGTAGTAATAAAGCAATACAGAAGTTTACTTCTTTTGTCTGTTTTGTAAATAATCTAAATTAACCTGCTTTTAAAAAATTACTGTTCTTTAAGCTAATGCTTTAAAGTAATTATTTATAGACATCATGCTAAATTCTGTGGGACAATTTTCCTATTCAACACCATTATTTCTGATCATTTATTCAGATTGAGTATATTTTTCCTTCAGGTTGAGTATATTTTTCTTTCTCCAAATTTCCATACAACAGCCTTTGCTGTTTTTCTCCTCCAAAAGAAAGGATTCTATTTTTCTTTTCAGAATATCATTTTCAGAGTTTTGGGCAACTATTTTAATTTTTTACTTTCTCCTTCTCTCCTAATAGTATTTTTCATATGAAAGGTCATTTATGAAACTTTGCAGACTCCAGAGAGAAATTTTCCGATTTGGAAAATAGAGCTTTTCAACATGAGTAAAAATGATATTAGCAACCATCTTCCAGAAAATACTATATCTCTCTGAAGGGTAGCATTGGTAGAATTTAGATCCAGCCAAATCTCACTAAATACTCAATAGCAATTTTCCTAGAATGAATTCATTATTTCTAAAAGTGTGAAACAAAAAGAATGCCATCTCTAGGCTACTTGGTGAGAGAGAGAGGAAAAAAAAAGTCTTGTTTATAGTTATAATGAGTTGGAACTAATTCTGTTTCTTTGTTTCTAGTTTGCCATACCCAGTCTAATTGTCAGGGTATGTGTACCCTTCCAAATACACTGTTTGCTTTGAATAAGATCTGAGTGGGAAAGAGTCTTAGTTCACAGCCTATGGAATCTATTTGCATCTCCAATGAAATAGTTGTTTACTACTCTGTTGTCATTTGTTCAGAGCACAACACAGAAGTGAATTCCCATCAATATTCATAGTCCTTGTAGCCTCCAGAGGCTCCCTGTGTGATTGTGCTCCATTTAGCTCTAAATCTGTATTCCCATATAGATTTAAACAAGAGAGCTAGGGAAGTTTTGAAGTCTTTTGTTCTCAGTCACAGTAATATTTAAATAGTCCACTGGGTATGCAAGTATTGCCGATTCCTTTATTGCTTTGTTATAGTCTACCACGAAAAGATTTACCTTAGGGGAACATAACTCTTTTTTTTTTTTAAGTTTAGATTCTGAAAAATCTTTACCTCTACCCTTACCGGCTTATTTATAAATCAATTTGATTTCTCAGATTTAAGGTCAGGCATATATAATTCTTTTCAATGCTGAGGTTATACCCTATACTACTAGTCTCACTCCAGTATTCTTAGACTCACTCGACAGGTTAAACCTGAACTTGTCTAGACTTCTTATTATTAAACACCACAAAATATTTTGTATACCTATAATTATTCAGTGAAAAAATATATAATGAGTTGTGATGACCATAAGATTAGAGAGAAAAAATCTAGGATCTGTATCAAGTCAATGAGAAGTAAGAGTTTACCTAAAAATCAGCATCTGTATATGTATGTTATTTTGAAACATATATTCAACAAACTCTATGGACTATATACATATATCCAACGGGTGCAGATTTAGACTGATCCTATAATGGGAGGAAGACATTAAAACTTTTTTTCCCTTTCAGAGAAAGACAAATATTGTATGCTAACTCATATACACGGAATCTAAAAATGGTACTGATGAACTCAGTGACAAGACAAGAACAAGGACGCAGATGCAGAGAATGGACTGGAGAACTCGAGGTTTGGGGGCGCGGGGGGTGAATGGGAAGCTGAGACGAAGTGAGAGAGTAGCGTACACACATATATACTACCAACTGTAAAACAGATAGCCAGTGGGAAGTTGCTGTATAACAAAGGGAGTTCAACTCGAGGATGGATGATGCCTTAGAGGACTGGGACGGGGAGGGTGGGGGGGGAGTCGAGGGAGGGAGGGAATACGGGGATATGTGTATAAAAACAGATGATTGAACTTGGTGTACCCCCCAAAAAATAATAAATAAATAAATAAAATGGAAAAGAAAAAAAAACAAAACTTTTTTTCCCTTTCATAGTGTCATTGTTCTTAAATGTGTGTATATACCTACAAGAATTTTTATTTAAATCGATATCTTCAATTAAAATTCCAAATTCCTCTAAATATTGATCTAACAACTTCTTATGTAGAAAATGATATGATACGCCACAGGTAGAACTAGAGAAAATAAACTTAAAATTTGGTGGAATAAGATAAAGAAGTAATTCTTGGTGATAAGATAAAGAAAGCATGAGGCTAAATACTAACAGAGGGTCAGGAATGTTTTTTAATAAGGGATTTTCAAAAAGAACTTATGCCAATTGTCTAGAATGGTTTAGAAAATAGAAACCTAAGAACGTATGGAGGGAAAACAAGTAAATGAAACAGACTTAAAAAAGAAATAATCTATTTTAATATAATCTTTTCAATTTGCATTTAAGATTCTGGTGCCAGTTCAGATAAAAATAAATATACTTCATCCTCTCTCCTACTGAATACAACTAAATATCTATACAGATGCATTGAGCAGCTATCAAAGACTCTGAAAAGTTAAATGGTAGCAGATAGAATAAGAAAGGAAACCAGAACTCAAAATAAGACCAATATAAAGGTGAGTTTCTTATATTTTTCCCTCTAATATCTCCCAACCTGGACTGAAAAGCAGCACAAAAGCCAGAATTGCAATCTGGCTGTAGACAGAAAATGCTCCAAGAGAAGACCTTTATTTCTGGTCTGAACATCGGGGAAAGGAGCCCCCAAGGTCAAAGAGAGTGAGAAATTTCACTGTCTTTTGTTTTTTCCATTCTAGTCCCAGGCAACCCCGTGGCAGTGGTGGCAGGGCTGGGCAGTGCCAGCTGGGCAGACAACCAGAACTCAAAGGGAAAGGAACCATTCCTTCTAAAAAGAGAAACTGTACCCTGAGAATGGGGGGAACTATCTCAGTGCTTTTCCTCTTTCTTGCTCTAGTCCTGCTGCTTGAACCCAGAGGTGGACACAATTGTGGTAAGTACACAGCCCAGTGGGAAAACTAAAGAGAAGGGTGGGAGCCTCTGAGAGCCAGCAAGTGTCAAGGAGACTCAATGAGGAAAGAATTCAAGAAAATGATCCTACAAAATTTTGTATAACCTCGGCTACATATACATGAATGTGACCCTAAACAGCATACCACAAGCTCTGAGAACTAAACCCTTGGTAGACCACCCTGAAGGTCTCAGACTCTGGATGGCATACACATGTGACAGACCTAATTAGCACTGCAAACTCTTTGAAAAAAATGAACCAACTCAGAATCATAGTTCATCAAGAGTCCAAAAATAATCTCAAACATTTATGGCTAATTGATTTTTAAAAAATTTTATTGGAGTATAGTTGATTTACAATGTTGTGTTAGTTTCAGATGTACAGCAAAGTGAATCAGTTATACATATACTCTGTAATGGCCTCTATGGGAAAAGAATCCGAAAAAAGTTATGGCTAATTGATTTTTGACAAGGGTATCAATGCCATTCAATAGGGAAAGAATTGTCTCTTCAACAGGTGGTACTAAACAACTGGATTTCTACATGCAAAAGAATGAAGTTGGACCCCTACTTCAAATCATATACAAAAATTAACTCAAAATAGATCAGTGATCTAAATATAAAAACCAAAACCATAAAACTCTTAGAAGAAAACATAGGAGTTAATCTTCATAAATTTGAATTTGACAAAGGATTCCTAGATATGAGACTAAAAGCACAAGCAACAAAAGAAAAAGTAGATAAATTGGACTTTATTAAAAGTAAAAACTTTTGTTCATCAAAGAGCATTGAAGCAAGTGAAAGATACCTACAAAATGAGAGAAAGTTCTTTGCAAGTCATATATCTGATAACAGTTTAATATGTAGACTACCTATAGAACTCCTAAAACTCAACAACGAAAAAAACCAAACAACTCAATCCAAAAATGAGCAAAGCTCCTGAACAGACATTCCTCCAAAAAAGATATACAAGTGGCCAACAAGTACCTGATAAGATGCTCAATAACCATCAGTCATTAGGGAATGTAAATCAAATCCACAAAGAGATATCTCTTCATACCCACTGGATGTCTACAATCAAAAATATAACAAATGTTGGTGAGGGTATGCAGAAAATGGAACCCTCATGCGTTCTTAGTGGGAGTGTACAATTGTGGAGCATTTTTGAAAAGCAGTGACTGTTCCTCAAAATATTAAACATAGAGTTACCATTTGATTTAATGATCTTACTCCCAGGTATATATTCAATAGAAATGAAAACATATATCCATGTAAAAAGTTATACATCAGTGTTCACAGCAGCATTTCCTAACAGTCAAAAATTGATAAAAATGCAAATGTTATTCAGCTGATGAATATATCAGTAAAATGTGGTATAGCCACACAATGCACACCATTTAGAAAGAAGAAATAAAGCACTGACACATGCTACTACACTGCTGACCCTTGAAAGCATTGTGCTAAGTGAAAGAATCAAATCACAAAAGACACATATCATATGATTTAATTTCTTTGAAATATCCAGAACAAGCAAATCCATAGAAACAAAAAGTAAACTAGTGGTTGCTTAGGAGTAGAGGGAGGAGGGGACAGGGGAGATAGGGGTTGACTGCTCAGGGCTGATGGTACTGGGTTTCTGCTAGAAGGGCTGAAAATTAAATTGTGGTGATGGCTGCACAGTCAGGTAAACGTATTTTAAAACATCGAACTGTACATTTTAAATAGGTGAATTTTTATGTTAATTGTATCTCAATGAAACTGTTTAAAAACATTTTTTATTCTACTGTAAAATATATATAATAAATAGATTAAATCATTTTTTGTCTCCTCAAGTTTTAAAAGTATAGGCTTCTAAGTTATGCCCTTTATGTGGAACTTCTAACAGAGCCTGTTTACTGTCAGAATCACCCAAAATTCTAAATTATACAAGTTGAAATTGATACATTGGTAATAAAAAGTATCTCTGTTAATTTTAAAATTGACATAGACTGTTTAATACTCAAGTCACAAAGAGAGAACACAAAAATTATATTTAACACAAAAATACTTTGTGATGTTTTCATATGGTCATTTCTGCATTGTAACTGAGCAACAAATATTTTACGGTTAAGCTGCTCATGTGCAAATTACTTTTGATATAAATTTTCAGGAAGAGGAAAAATATAAATGAATCTAGAGAACAGAATAAAAGCCTAACATCATGAACCAGTCTTGCACAATACCAGAGAGTAGACACCCAATTTATGTCAATGACTGGCTTTGGGGATGAATTTAATCTCATAAACAACAGCCTTCCTTTGAATCTATAAGCATCATTAGTATCATTATCACAGAATGTTAGTGAATAAAAAAAAAAATTGACCATCCAGTGACAATGTTTACACATAAGAAAATAGTGATGACCCACTAAAGATTAAGGAATCTACAAAAGTCAGAGAACTAGATCGTGAAAAGATTTAGAGCAGAATCAATGGTACCTGATTACTTGTCTGATTTTCTTTTAACCAGTCTCATACTCCTAATTTGTTAAGTCCACTGGGTGAATAAAGGAATGTAACTAAACCTTAGCATAACTTTAGAATTGACCCTGTCAGCTATTTTTTCATTGTGCGCAGCTGCTTAAATGTATTGTCTTCAGCAAAAAGCAATGTAAGTAATTGCATAGCATAAAAGTAAATGTTAAATTATAATTAAATTATTCCGCAAGCCTATCGCACTAAGTTTATGGCCATTTCATCATATTGCAGCAGCACGCAGAACAACAATTAGAGAGAAAGAAATGTTCTAAATTGAGAGCTCAACTTTCTGAAAACTCGTCTCCTTGAAGGCATCTCCTAACATTGTTTACGTCGTTGCTTTTCATTTTCGTTTTTCAACTGTCAGCTTTTCTTCTATATATACATTTATCGTGATCCTTCTTCCTTCAGCAGATAGCCAAACACTGGAAGATTCCAAATTAGATGCCTCTCAGTTTGACTTAGAACAGAAAGGTCCTGATTTATTATTCAAGATTTACCCAGTGCTTTTCCTTCTCTCAGATTCTTGCAATCATTTATTAGCTTTTCCTGAGAACTATCATGTGAAGGTCATTTTTAGCACTTTTATTTGACAGATGAGAACACAGACCTTAACTGAGAAAATTATTTTGACTGAGGTGGCAGAATAAGGTTAGCTCAGAGCCCAGAATAATGTCCAAGGTCATGCTAGCACACTCAGTTCCACATTTTTTTTTCTCATCTCTCCAATCTTCAACAGAGAAGCACAACCTATTCATTTCATGAACCCCTTTTCTCCGAGATGGTCTTCTCAGAGCCTGTTCAGTGTCTTTTACCTAATCCAAATAAATCTCTGCAAGATACACACAATTGTGAGATCCACGTTACCTAGAAAGTATTTGTGTGTGTGTGTGTGTGCGTGTGTAAGTATGTATGTGTGTGTAAGTGGAGGGGTGATTTATTAAAAAATGTGTTCACTCAACAATAGTTTTAGGAAACTACCATGTAACGGGTACAGTATGAGGTTCTGAGGTACTGAGGCAAATAAGACACAGTTCCTGCCTTCAAGAAGCCAAAAACCTGCTGGGGAAACAGAACAATATGGCAATAGGCAAACAATTATATATGTATTGTAAAAAGCACACACAAAACAACGTGACGTCTCAGTGACATTAAAACATCCAGGATGTTTATAGGAGTTCTAAGAAGAGGATAGGCCAGAAATCAGTGACATCTTCGAGAAGAAGGGGGCATATCTGTATAGCCTTAGACTGGCATATTTTGTGAATAAACACTGTGGGAGAGGAGCGGCTCAGAGTCAATTTCTCCTCATACATCTCCTCTCTACCTACTGTGCACTAGCAGCATGGAAAGGTGAGGGAATACAAAAGAAATAGCCAGCACACACTGTGCCCACCTGAATTACCAAGACAATTGAGTAGATTCTCATCCTGCCTTCCACTGTCACCACTGACTGCAAGAAGAGCAAGTGAATTCATCCTCTGTGACACTGAATATCACAAGTAAAATGATAAACAATAAGTGCTACGAATATAGTACATATGAACTGCTTAGCACATTGCCAGACAGAGTAACTGCTTCATAAATGTTAGCTATTTTTAGTTACTATTGATATTTTCACCAATTGTATAAACAGCTCTTTTCAAATTTACTCCACGCTGCCATCTTGATAGAATGAACAGAAGGAGCAAAAAACGAGGAAAGCAATAAGAAAATGTTTGTATTGGTGTCTCTTATTTATTCATTTATTTATTAAAATCTTTACTGGAATATAATTGCTTTACACTCTTGTACCACCTTATGAGGTACACCAAAGTCACTCAGCTGTATTTATACACATATCCCCATACCCCCTCCCTCCCGCGACTGCCCCCCATCCTCCCTGTCCCAGAGCTCTAAGGCATCAACCATCAATGAGTTGATCTCCCTTTGTTAAACAGAAACTTCCCACGAGCTATCTATTTAACAGTTGGTAGTGTATATATGTTTATGTTACTCTCTCATTTCATCCCAGCATCCCCTTCGCCTCCCACCCCCCAATCCCGTGTCCTCCAGTCCATTCTCTGCATCTGCATCCTTAGTCTTGCCCTGTCACTGGGTTCATCAGTACCAGTTTTTTTTTTTTTAGATTCAGTATATATATGAGTTAGCATACAATATTTGTCTTTCTCTTTCTGGCTTACTTCACTCTGTATGACAGACTCTAGGTCTATCCACCTCATTACATATAGCTCCATTTCATTCCTTTTCATGGCTGAGGAATATTCCATTGTATATATGTGTCACATCGTCTTTATCCATTCATCTGTTGATGGGCATTTAGGTTGCTTCCATGTCCTGGCTATTGTAAATAGTGCTGCAATGAACATTATGGTACATGTTTCTTTTTGGATTATGGTTTTCTCTGGGTATATGCCGAGGAGTGGGATTACTGGAGCATATGGCAGTTCTATTTTTAGTTTTTTAAGGAACCTCCAAACTCTATTCCATAGTGGCTGTACCAACTCACATTCCCACCAACAGTGCAGGAGAATTCGCTTTTCTCCACACCCTCTCCAACATTTATTGTTTCTAGATGTTTAGATGATGGGCATTCTGACCGGTGTGAGATGATACCTCATTGTGGCTTTGACTTGCACTTCTCTAATGATGAGTGATGTTGAGCATCTTTTCATGTGTTTGTTGGCCTTCTGTATGCCTTCTTTGGAGAAATGTCTATTGAGGTCTTCCGCCCATTTGCCCATTTGTGGATTGGGTTATTTGCTTTTTTGGTATTAAGCTGCATAAGCTCCCTATATATTTTGGAGATTAATCCTTTGTCCGTTGTTTCATTGGCAAGTATCTTCTCCCATTCTGAGGGTTGCCTTCTTGTCTTGTTTATGGTTTCTTTCACTATGCAAAAGCTTTAAGTTTCATTAGGTCCCAGTTGTTTATTCTTGATTTTATTTCCATGATTCTAGCAGGTGGGTCAAAAAAGATCTTGCTTTGATGGATGTCACAGAGTGCTCTGCATATGTTTTCCTCTAGGAGTCTTATAGTGTCTGGCCTTACATGTAGGTCTTTAATCCATTTGGAGTTTTTGTGTATGGTGTTAGAAGTGTTCTAACTTCATTCTTTTACATGTTGCCATCCAATTTTCCCAGCACCACTTATTGAAGAGGCTATCTTTTTTCCGTTGTATATTCTTGCCTCCTTTGTCAAAGATAAGGTGCCCATATGTGCTTGGGTTTACCTCTGGGCTCTGTATTCTTTTCCATTGATCTTCCTTTCTATTTTTGTGCCAGTACCATACTGTCTTGATCACTGTGGCCTTGTAGTATAGTTTGAAGTCAGGAAGCCTGATTCCACCAACTCCACCTTTCCTTCTCAAGATTGCTTTGGCTGTTCAGGGTCTTTTGCATTTCCATACAAATCATAAGATTTCTTGTTCTAGTTCTGTGAAAAATGCCATTGGTAATTTGATAGGGATTGTGTTGAATCTGTAAATTGTTTTGGGTAGTACAGTCATCTTCACAATGTTGATTATTCCAATCCAAGAACATGGTATGTCTCTCCATCTGTTTGTATCATCTTTGATTTCTTTCATCAGTGTCATAGTTTTCTGCATACAGGTCTTTTGCCTCCTTAGGCAGATTTATTCTTAGGTATTTTATTCTTTTTGTTGCAACGGTAGATGGGAGAGTTTCCTTAATTTCTCTTTCTGCTTTTTCATTGTTAGTGTATAGGAATGCAAGAGATTTCTGTGCATTAATTTTATATCCTGCTACTTTACTAAATTTACCAATTAGTGCTAGCAGGTTTCTGGTAGAGTCTTTAGGGTTTTCTATGTATAATATCATGTCATCTGCAAAGAGTGAAAATTTTACTTCTTCTTTTCCAATTTGGATTCCTTTTATTTCTTTTTCTTCTCTGATTGCTGTCGCTAAAACATCCAAAACTATGTTGAATAATAATGGTGAGAGTGGGCACCCTTGTCTTGTTCCTGTTCTTAGAGGGAATTCTTTCAGTTTTTCACCATTTAGAACGATGGTGACTTTTGGTTTCTCATAGATGGCTTCTCTTATGTTGAGGTAATTTCTTTCTATGCCCATTTTCTGGAGAGTTTTTAAATAAATGGATGTTGAATTTTGTCAAAAGCTTTTTCTGCATCTATTGAGATGATCATATGGCTTTTATCCTTCAATTTGTTGATATGATGTATCACATTGATTGATTTGCGTATATTGAAGAATCCTTGCATTCCAGGGATAAAACCCACTTGATCACGGTATAGGATCTTTTTAATATGCTGTTGGATTCTGTTTGCTAGTATTATGTTGAGGATTTTTGCATCTCTATTCATCATGATATTTGCCTGTAATTTTCCTTTTTTGTGACATCTTTGCCTGGTTTTGGCATCAGGGTGTTGATGGCCTTATAGAATGAGCTTGGGAGTGTTCCTCCTTGTGCTATATTTTGGAAGAGTTTGAGAAGAATAGGTGTTAGCTCTTCTTGAAATGTCTCATAGAATTGGCCTGTGAATCCATCTGGCCCTGGGCTTTTGTTTGTTGGGAGATTTTTAAACACAATCTCCACTTCCATACTTGTGATTGGTCTGTTCATATGTTGTATTTCTTCCTGGTTCAGTCTTGGAAGATTGTACTTTTCTAAGAATTTATCCATTTCTTCCAGGTTATCCAATTGATTGGTATATAGTTGCTTGTAGTAGTCTCTCATGATCTTTGGTATTTCTGTGGTGTCAGTTGTTACTTCTCCTTTTTCATTTCTAATTCTGTTGATGTGCATCTTCTCCCTTTTTTTCCTGATGAGTCTGGCTAATGGTTTATCAATTTTGTTTATCTTCTCAAAGAACCAGCTTTTAGTTTCATTGATCTTTGCTATTATTTCCTTCATATCTTTTTCATTTATTTCTGATCTGATCTTTATGAATTCTTTCCTTCTGCTCACTTTGGGGTTTCTTTGTTCTTCTTTTTCTAATTGTTTTAGGTGTAAGGTTAGGTTGTTTATTCGATATTTTTCTTGTTTCTTGAGGTAGGACTGTATTGCTAAGCTTCCCTCTTGGAACTGCTTTTGCTGCATCCCATAGGTTTTGGGTTGTTGTGTTTTCAATGTCATTTGTTTCTAGGTACTTTTTGGTTTCCTCTTTGATTTATTCAGTGATTTCTTGGTTGTTTAATAGCATATTGTTTAGTCTCCATATGTTTGTATTTCTTACAGTTTTTTTCAGGTAATTGATATCTAGTCTCATGGCATCATGGTCAGAGAAGATGCTTGATACGATTTCAGTTTTTTTGAATTTACCGAGGCTTGATTTGTGACCCAAGATGCGCTCTATCCTGGAGAATGTTCCGTGTGCACTTGAGAAGAAAGTATATTCTGTTGTTTTTGGATGGAATGTCCTATAAATATCAATTAAGCCGAGATGGCCTGATGTGTCATTTAAAGGTCGTGTGCCCTTATTTATTTTCTCTTTGGAGGATCTGTCCATTGATGTAAGTGGGGTGTTCAAGTCTCCTACTATTATTGTGTTACTGTCGATATCCCCTTTTAAGGCTGATAGCATTTGCCTATGTATTGAGGTGCTCCTATGTTGGGGACATAGATATTTACAATTGTTATATGTTCTTCTTGGATGGATCCCTTGATCATTATGTAGTGTCCTTCCTTGTCTCTTGTAACAGACTTTACTTTCAAGTCTAATTTGTCTGATATGAGTATTGCTACTCCAGCTTTCTTTCGACTTCCATTTGCATGGAATATCTTTTTCCATCCCTTTACTTTCAGTCTATATGTGTCCTTTCGTCTGAAGTGGGTTTCTTGTAGGCAGCATACAGAAGGGTCTTGTTTTTGTACCATTCCGCCAGTCTGTATCTTTTGGTTGGAGCATTTAATCCATTTACATTTAAGGTGATTATTGACATGTGTGTTCCAGTTACCATTTTCTTAATTGTTTTAGATTTGTTTTTGTAGGTCTTTTCCCTCTCTTGTGTTTCCTACTTAGAAAAGTTCCTTAAGCGATTGTTGTAAGGGTAGTTTCGTGGTGCTGAATTCTCTTAGCTACTGCTGGTCTGTAAAGCTTTTGATTTCTCTGTCAAATCTGAATGAGATTCTTGCTGGGTAGAGTATTCTTGGCTGTAGGTTTCTCTCTTTCAGGACTTTCAGTATATCCTGCCATTCCCTTCTGGCCTGCAAAGTTTCTGCAGAAAGGTCAGCTGTTATCCTTATGGGTTTTCCCTTATATGTTATCTGTTGCTATTCTCTTGCTGCTTTTAATATTTTTCTTTGTGTTTAATTTTTGTTAATTTGATTAATATGTGTCTTGGTGTATTTCTCCTTGGGTTTATTCTGTATGGGACTCTGCATTTCTTGGACTTGATTAATTATTTCCTTTCACATGTTGGAGAAGTTTTCCACTATAACCTCTTCAAATATTTTCTCAGACCCTTTCTTTTTTCCTTCTTCTTCTGGGATGCCTATGATTCGAATGTTGGTACACTTAATGTTGTCACCAAGGTCTCTGAGACTGTTTTCCATTCTTTTTATTCTTTTTTCTCTTTCCTGTTCTGTGCAGTTATTTGCCCCATTCTATCTTCCACCTCACTTATTCGTTCTTCTGCCTCCGTTATTCTGCTATTTATACCATCTAGAGTATTTTTAATTTCGGTTATTTTGTTGTCCATTACTGTTTGCTTGCTCTTTAGTTCTTCTGAGTCCTTATTAACTGTTTCTTGTATTTTCTGTATTTTGTTATCGAGATTTTGGATCATCTTTACTATCATTACTCTGAATTCTTTTTCAGGCAATTTTCCTACTTCCTCTTCATTTATTTGGACTTGTGGGTTTTTTTCCGGCTCCTTTGCCTGCATGGTGTTTCTATGTTTTCTCGTTTTGCCTAATTTATAGAATTTGCTGTCTCCTTTCCTTATGCTGCCCAGTAGTAATTCCTCTTGTTTCTGCCCTCTGCCCCCTGTGGTGGGGTTTGTCCAGTGTCTTGAGTAGGCTTCCTGGTGGGGGGGTATGGTGTGTGTTTTCCGGTGTGTGGCTCTGTGACTTTTGTCTCTGATGAGCAGGGCCGTGTCAGGAGGTGTGTTTAAGAGTATCTGTGAGGTTAATATGGCTTTAGGTAGTCTATGTGCTGATGGGTGGGTTTGTGTTCCTGTCTTGTTTACAGTTTGGTGTGAGGTGTCCAGCACTGGCAGTTGCAGACAGTCAGACAAAGCCAAGTCTTAGAGTCTGATATAGGGCTCTGTGAGAGTTCTCTGCAGTTATTCTTCCCTGTGTCAGACTCCCTAGTAGTCTAGCATCCTGGATTCAGTGTTCCCTCCCCAGAGCCTCCTATTTGACTTCTGATGGAGTAGTCCAGACTTCAGAGGTTGCTTGTCCTGGCAATAAAGGGGTTTAAAGAAGACTGCCTAAGCCCCAGACTAATGGCACAGTGTTGAGTCAAACAAGTACTAAGTCAAGGAAGCACATACATGTATAAGACACAAATACTGAATCAAATAGACCATAAGGTACTAGAAAAACCTGACAGAAGTACCGCAGTATGCCATCAGACAATCAAAGAGAAAACAACAGAAATTCAAAACCAACCAACCAACCAAACAAACAAACAAACAAAAAACCACACAAACACAAATCCAAGGAGATATTGAAGGCTAGGATCAAATATAATAAAGAGCTAGAGTACCACCAGACAGACTGAAGATTCTCAGAAGAAAATCAGACAATTATACTTAGAACTAAGATAAAGACAAAACCTAATAATAAAAACCAAAGCAGTGTGTCATGTGGAGAATAAAGCAAGGAAACAGAGCAGACCAATAATATTCTTATATGTATATTAAGATAAAATAAACTAAAAATGGATAGAAGACACGGCAACGGAAGAGCGTAGTTTGACTGGAAATATGAAAAGATAAAGAAAGAAACAGAAATGTATAAAAGAGATGAAAAGAAGGTAGGAGATATACAGTCAGTACTATAAAAAACTTAGCTAGAAATAGAAATATATAAAAAGGCTAAAAACAAAAATAGAATAAAAAATATGTTACAAAACATGTAGATCCCTTAGGACTCAGATTATAATTAATAAAAACATACAAACAAACAGACAAAAAAAACTAGAACTGACCCCAGAATGGACTAGATCAATAGAATTAATAATAATATTTCTGTTTCCTTGAGGTCTCAGCTGTACATGTCCTTCTACTTGCCTTGGGTTTTTTGTATTATTCTGTGACCAGCAGAGCTTCCTTTATTGTTCATCTGTAAGCGCTGGTGTGTGGGGAGAGAGAGGGTACAATAGTGGCTCCTTCCCCTGGGAGTGAGTGAGCAGTGGCGCCCTGCCTAAGTCATGGAGGCTTGGACGGCTCAGGCTGAGATAGAGACTCCAACTGTGGCTCCTCCCCCCTGCTATGACTCCACTGGGGTGCCCTGCCTGGGTCACAGCGGCTCAGTTGGCTGTGGTGGTGCCTGTTGCAGAGGGACGCTGGTGGCTCAGGCGGAAACAGAATGTCTCCAGAGCTGGGCCACTTTGCGGGCTTTTGGCTCTCGGCTGCAGGCACTCTAAGCCAGCCCCACCTGGGGGCCTTTGTTATCCCTGAGTGCATCAGCTAGGCCCACAGGGGTCCTTCCTCTATCCATCTCAGGTGCCAAGAGAGAGGCTACACCAGCGGCTCCTCCCCGCTGCTTGTGAGTCAGCAGTATCGAGCTGCCTCCATGCTTTCTGTGGTAGGCTCTCTCCACTGAGGATTTCTTCCCTCCTGTCCTCTCAGTCCGTCTCCCCACTGCCAACAATATTTCTCACCCTGAACCAGTTCTCCAGTTCCCACGTTCCAGCTCCCAGACCCCCTGTTCAGCTGTGAACCAATGTCTAAGTCTGGACACGCTGAGCCATGGTGCAGACCCTCTGTGTGTTTCTCACTCTTTCCCATCTGCCACAGCTCAGCCATTTCACCCTCTTTGAACAGTCTCAAATGCCTCCCTTCTGACCCAGGGAAATTCTCTGTTGGAGAAGGGGTTTCCCTGTCAGATAAGGGACATTCCCCCAAATTTGGCAATCTCCCCTCTGTTTCAGATCCCCCAGCCCCAGGGTGTGTAACCCATCCCTTTCCTTTCCTCTCACTCTCTTTCTCCTTTTCTTTTTTTTTTTCCTCTGTCCTACGCAGTTATGTTGGGATCTTTGCAGTCCTTTCTGGTGTCTGAGGTCGTTTGCTGGTGTTTAGCTATTTCTCTGTGGGAATTATTGTGTCTTTTGGTGTATTCCTGATGCATCTGTGGAGAAGGATGCATTCCACATCCTTCTACTTCTCCACCATCTTTCTTCAGTCGGTATTCGTGTCTTAAGTGGAAAATTAACGTGAGATAGAATCTGTCATTTATATTACCCTATTTTTGTGCCATCTGTGCTAGACACATATACATTGTTTTATTTACTTCTTACAACAATGAGGGAGGTAGGCAGACTTAACTCTATTTTACAAGTAAGAAAAATAAGAATCAATGAGGCTTAAATAATTTTAGAAGGTCAGATAGCTAGTAAAATGTGGCACTAGGACTGGATCATCTCTACCAACTCCAATCTTGTCATTTTTATACATTCTCTTCTCAAATCAGAAAATAGCAGAACCGTGGCTTAACTGAACAGGTATTTTCTGAGTTCCTACTATGTGTCAAGAACCGTGTCCAAGGTACTACAGAAAGAACAATGGCTTTTCAGATATGGTCTCTGATCTTATGAGGCTGCAGATACAAAGGAATATGGACGAAGAGGTAATTGTAAAGCAGAAACGCAAGACATTGTGGGAGATTATGGCAGAAGCATTGAACCTTTGGAAGGTTAAGGATGATTCGCAGGAGTGATATTTCAGCTGAGACATGAAGCATGAGTATAAACTACTATGACGGAAGTACAAGGAGGTGAATGATGTAGGTACAGAGAAAATAGCCTGTGTGAAGGCTCAGAGACAAAACTGGGTATGATGATTTGGAGAATAAGACTATCCCCTAAAAGGACAGGACTGTGGAATGGACAAGTGATGAGGCTGAGGGGTCCAGGTCATGCAGTACCCTGGGCACCTTGATAAAAAAAATAATGGCCTGATCCCAATTAGAATATGGAATCTGTGACACATTTTAAGCAAAAGGATGAAGTAATTAGATATCACATTTTTCTTTTCCTGAATTTAGCTTTTATAAAAAGCTATTAGGCTTGTGTAAATAATGAATAGGTGAACAGCCCTACAGTGAAATACAGTCAGGCCAGTGAAAACTGCTATGACTTATAGCATCTTCAAAGCTAAACAGGCTTGGCCTGAAAAGATGTTCTGGTGAAGTTAACTGTGGAAGGCCATCTGTTTAGTGATCGTTGAAGAGGTTTTAAAGAAAAACATGCATTTAGCACTCAGTTGGAATTCTGTGACAGGTTGCTTGCATGGCTTTCTACTTGTGAGGAAAGATTTATAGCAGGGAAAGCAGTTCAGGTGGTTGGGACACGGCCATTTACTGAGCATCCTGAAGCTGGGCCCATTCCAATAAACAGGAGAAGGCCATGTTTTCAATTTCAGACTCTTATTTCTGCTCTCAAGCTTCTAACCTGACACCTTACTTTCATAGATGATTTTGCCTTGAAATTCACAGAGAAATAAGAGCAATTCCATCATAAGAATTCCCTCAATTTCTCTCCCTGCCGCATACAAATGTTTTTTCCCCTCCCTCCCCCGATTTATCCTTTTTATTACACTTGAAGTTGAAGATGATCCTGCCTCTTGGTCAGGTCTAATCCTTGATCTTAATTCTCTTCCCATCCCCTTAGTCTTAGATTAGAGCCTCACTAAACCAATTTGCTCTGTTTTTCTCATCTTTAGTCTCTCCCTTTCTGCATGATTTCTCTTCAAAGCCTATTAATATAGTATTCATCTTCCTCATCTAAAAAAATTGTTTTTAAGTTTCCTTGCATAAAGATGGAAATGTTGGCTGGAGTTCAGTTTTACAGACCTCAAGGTTGTACCCAAATTGGGGTAAGAGGGGGAAAGTGAGGAAGAGGAAGGGAGAAAATTACTTTCTTGATCTCATATTTTCCTATTGCTATTCTCATTCTTGCCTTCTCTCTTTAAACATCTTGGCTATGGTCTAAACTTTGCTCTATCATTGCCCCATCTTCCACCATTCCAACCCATCCCACTGAAGTCTAGACTCTGTCCTTGTGATAGTTGCCTTTCTTGCAAAGATTATTGCAGATTGCCCACCGGGTGGACCTTTTTGAGTCTTAGGTGGAAAAGCATGATTAGAGTGAGCTAGAATTGGTATTTCCCTTCCCTCAGGTCAGTCAGGCTCTAGGGAACCAATGACTGAAACCGTCTGCCTTGGCCATGGACAATAATAACCACTTACACGAGTTGTCTCACAACAAGAGGTCTCAATAAGGAACATGGTGCTGCCACCGAAAACTGAGAGGATTCAGGAGGGGCCGAAAGAAGGGAGGAGATGACAGCCCATTATATGTCCTGCCAACCTCCCAGAAACTCTCGAGCCAGAATCCATGTTGGCTGAGAGATGCAAGCGGCACCAGGAAGGACCCGAGTCAGACCAAATATGGGCACAAGCAAGAGATTGGCCAGAGACAGCGCAGAACCTAACCCCATCACCATAAAACCTGAGACTGTGTCTCCTGGTGACCTCACCCTGCTGCTCTCCTCCTGAGCGCCCCTTCCCAATAAAGTCTTTTGCTTTGTTGGCACAAGTGTCTCCTCCAACATTCATTTCTGAGTGTTAGACAAGACCTCATTCTCGGACCCTAGAAGGGGTCCCCACTTCTTACAACAATACTTTTATTTCTTATACTTAATCCTTATATTTGTTATGCTTTTTTCTCTTATAACATTGTCCAAGACTTCCAGTAATATTAAATCAGTAGGTGTACAAATTGGCATTTTTTCTTAATTTTTGCCTTGATGAAGATGATTTGATAAAATTTGAAGTAGAAAATTTTAGTTACATCTGTGGGAAAATAGATACTGCTTCTATAACTATGATATTGGAAGAAAAGTTCCATTAACTTACAATGATTGTAGATAAACACAAATTACATCTTGGTGATCTTCAAACTAAAGTCTAGCTAAAATGTTCAGAGTTCCTAATACTGTCTGTGGTTAAAAAAAAAAAAGCTCTAAGGACATATGTTTTAAGGCTGACACTATTTTCTGTAAAGGCATAAGTAGTAGTATAACTACTCTACATAATCTGTCACTGAGTTCCTGTCAGTTTACTAAGGAAGTGTCCATTGGAAATAACTATAGTGGAAGTAAATTTCATTTAGCTACATGCATCAGAAGATATTAAATATTACCTTAGTTTTTCCATATACCTCTTTGTCTACTGCTGTTTTGTACAAATGAAAAAACATGCCTGCAGAATAATAAGTGATGGCTTAATAACAATGATAGTAAAATACCTGGCTTCCTTATTTTTTAAAAAATGCACTAAAATATGATGGATTGTCTAGAAATGCATCCACAAGTACTAGATATTCATAGAAGGATGCTCACCAAATTTAATCTACTGGGAAAAATTTTGATTTTGTGTGGTCAAGCAAAGTACTTCCATGAGAAATGTAATGATTGATTATTTTGCAACCTGGATAATAGACATATGGTACTTGTCTTATTATTCTTTATGCTTTTGTATGTCACAAATTCTATTTGTCTATAACAAATAGAATAAAATCCCATGTTCAAACTTTTTTCCTTCACAATTGTGACTTCATTCTTGCTTCCAGTGTAACTACAGAAAATTCTGAGGTTAATCTAAGTCATTTTCCTTTGTAAAGATCTGATCTGTCCATAAGCCTTTGGAATTTTCTCAATACTGTTGATGTTCTTAAATTTTACCCTAATGTGTCTACATCTGAGTTCTTCTTTATTTATCTTACTTGGCATCCTAGGAATATTTTCAATATGATTTATGTAACCTTGCTTTAGTTCTGGAATATTGTGCATGATTATTTCCTCTACAATTTCCTCTCCATCCAGTTTTTCCTGTCCTTTGTCTCTTTATATTTAGATTTTGATATCTACTAAATTTCACATACCCTAACTTTTATCATTTCTCTCTAGCTTCCTAATTCTTTCCATGAAAGTTTCTTGACCTGATCTTCTTATTTATTCATTTTCAATTATAATCATTCTGCTTTTTATCTTATCTATTATTTAATTCTTATTATTGTCTTTTTATACTTAACCTTCCCCCTTTGTGTTTTTTATAAAGGCTTACTTTTTTTTTTCATTTTACCATTTTCTCCCCATGTATTAGAGAATATTATTTTTATTTTTAATTCTTATCTCCCTATTTCATTAAGTCTGGTTCATTGAGTTTTGCATGCTCATTTACTATCCTTTATCAGGACTCCGTCCCTCAAATATCTGGCTCCTTTTGGCAATGAATACATTTTCCCCTGGGTGTATCCAGTATCTTGGCTGGTAATGTGGGTAGGGTAGAGCAGTGTGTGCTGCTCCTGGTTTGGTAAAGGTGGAAGGACTATAGCTCAGGGCAGTGGCTGAGAAGTCACAGTCTAGACTTGATCCTCTCTCCTCTGTCTCATTTGCTGTCTCTGCAGCAGGTGCACTGCCCCTCAGGGAACATCTGCTCCAGCACTGCTCTCTTCCTGGAGCTCTTCTCTATCAGTTTGGTTATCTGGAGCTCAGGGGAGGAGATGGAGGAGGAGAAAGGGACAGGACTTGCATAAGTCAGAAACTTAGCTTGTGTCGTCTTGAACCTCTCTGATGTCACCATGCTGACCCCAGTGGTCCTGGACAAATGCAGCTGCTCTTCCATCAGTAATTAGGGGGTAGGTGGGCACCTAGGCTGGTAGCGTGGCACTGTGAGAAAGGAATGCAACTCAGAAGCGCTTCCCCTCACCACTCTCCATGCTTGTGCATCAAGCCTCTTCATCCTGCCAGCTACTACCCTCCATAACAGCACAGAGACAATGTGCTCTGCTCAGCATTTTCTATGTATTGACTTTAGTTCTTCAGACCCACGCTTTTTTTTTTTTTTTAACTTCTGCATCATTTCCAGGATTGATCTAGAGGAGAAAGTCAGGTAAACAGACCACAAAGTCTGATCAGGATTTCAACACTGACAAAAAAGACGACTTGGACGTGGCTTTTTGTGTTCAGTTTGTTTTCCTGAAACTGAGAAGCAAGCAATACAAATAATTCATGCAAATGGGAAAGGGAATACAGTTCCCCAGGACCTCTCTCGTCCCTCATGACGGGTGTCTGAAGTCTACACAGGGGAGGAGCGTGCCAATCCAGCCAGAGACGCCCAGGGCAAGGACTCACTGCCTTTTGCATTTAGGCTGAAGCAGGGGCCACACCCCCAGACAAGGGTCTACCTACCTATAAGGCAATCCCTTGATACCCCTGCGCTATGTCTTCCTGCTTCATAGAGCCTACAGCAGTCATTTCCAAGAAGGGAATCCGAAGGTCACAAGCAACTTAGGAGCGTGGGGGACACCAGTAAGAGAAAACCTAGGCCAGTCGTCCGGATCCTGTGCAAAAGTGAAAGAGAGAGACAGCTGAGCTTGTTCGTCAGTTTATAGAATCATAGGACCTCAATAGATTGACTGATAATAGAAAACAAACATAACATAACATAACATAATCAAATCTGCCCCAGCAGCATTTGAGCCCGGACCCCTCTTTTTATCAGTGCTGGGCTGGGCAAGCAATGAGTGGGCCGATCTCTCCCCTGAAAGAGATGAGAGAGCAGCACCTAAAGCATCAAAGGAACTGCTGAGAAGAAGGTCCAGCTTGATGTACTACTTCCCAACATTTCCACTACAAGCCTTGAGGGGTCGGGAATGATGAAGCAGTCACGCCCAGTAATGTCTGTGGGACAGCTTAGGGCCATTTCTCCCCTAACTCCCAGGTAGATAAGAAAATATTTTCCATGCAGTGTTAGAAAGTTTTCCAATCTCTAAAATTAGGTACCTACATTCAAATTTAATAAGGCTATTAACTAAAGTTGCTTCATGTTTGAGGGTTTTTTTAAAGCACACATAAAAAATAAATTAAATGATGGGTGTATACAATCAAGTAAAGAGTCATTACACTCCTTTGAACAACAATATGCAGCAATTAATGGGGATTTCTCCAGTGGGAAATATTTTCAAAGAACCAGACTAAATTACTAAAGGAAAAATTAAAAGTCAATTAGTCGCTTTTGACTTGTGCTGGGCTTGACTGTTACACAACCTTTCGAGGTCATCTTTAGAAACAGGATACTTGTGTGTCCAAGGTGCTAAGCCCATCCGCTTGTTCTTGGGGCTCTAATTAACTTCCATGCTGGTTTGATTAACACTGGCATTTGTTTTTTCCTAGTGGAAAGCAGCCACCGCATGAAAAAGCTTAAGTGAGTCACCTTTTGTTAGCAGGTTTGACAATCACAGGGTTTTCTCCTAGGTGGTGTCAAACTTTTTTTGGTCTGGGCTTTGACATACATGACTTTTTTTAGTTGTAAGGGATTATATAAAATGCATATTTTCTTTTATTTCTTCTCAAAAAGTCAAGAGGCACTATTACTATGTTTCTATGAACAACAGCATAAGAAACAATATAAAATGGGTCATTTCATTTACACTTGGTTCCATACATTATAATATTCAAATAACCAGCATATTTTATACTTTTGATGTCCACGTGGATAGCCTGTGCAACACAGTGATTTCTCGGTTTCTTAACCTACCGCTAGGGTCCTTCAGTCCTTACTACTCCATCTCAGCTACCCCTTCTAGTGGCCCTGCCCTGACACTATTGTCTTCCAACGACTCTACAGTCAAAACCACCAGATGAAACACTCCACTTTATAACCACAGAGACCTTCTTCCCCTCCAGCTACTGAGTCCTGATCAGTACTTCCAGCGGTTCTTAAAGTGAGCTAGAGAGGACAGAGACCATTAAAAGGCCATTTCAGTGATAGAAAGGAGAATAAATGAGATTCTGAAACAAAGAGGTAGTGATGATAAGATGAAAGGTGGGAATAAGAAACAATATATAGGCAGAAGAGACAGAACTTAGTTGAAGGAAATAGAAGGAAAAGAAGTATATTAGTCCTCTATTGCTGTGTAGCAAATTGCCACAAACCCAGTGGCTTAAACAACACGCTTATTATCTCCAGTTTCTGTAGGTCAGAAGTTTGGGCATGGCTTTGCTGAGTGCTCTGCTCAAGGTTTCAAAAAGATGAAATCGAAGTGGTAGCTGGGCTGCATTCTTATCTGGAGGCTTGACTAGGGAAGGATCCACTTCCAAGTTTCTTCAGGCTTTTGGCAGGACTCATTTCCTTGCAGCTATGTAATTTATAGCAGCTTGTTTCTTCAAAGCCAACAAGGTAGGGAGTGTCTGCTGTTTCCAGTATCTTATTTCGGAGAAGGCCCAGGACCGCTTTTAAAGGGCTCACATGACAAGGTCAGGCCTGCCCAGGATAATCGCCCTTTGGATTAGCTCAAAGTCAGTTGGTTTGGGACCTTAGATACATTTAAGCAATCCTTTCACCTTCGCCATATTCTACTGGTTAGAAGTGAATCACAGGCTCGGCCTATCCTCAAAAGGATGGGATTACAAAAAGTATGTATTTTAGGGAGTAGGAATGACAGGAGCCATTTTAGAATCCTGCCTATTACAAAAAGAAATAAGCACAGATCTAAAGATTTGATCCTGGGGACTGGAGAAATGGTGGTACTAGTAAAATAAAACCAAAAACATCAATGTATAAAAGAGTTTGAGAGAGAAGATAAGTGCAGTTTTGTTTATGTTTTTAATAAGATGTCAAAAATATAGGAAGAGTTGCCCATGGTAACTGAAACTATAAGATGAAACAAAAGACAGAAGTCCAAACTAGAAATATTGATTTATCAACAGATTTTTACATGTTAAAGTCATGAGATTGTTACCTCATTAAAGAACAGGGTAAAGAAAAGAAACACTGGGGGGAGGTGAGTAGAAGCCAATAAAGTGGAAATTTGAATAAAAATTAGTAGAAATATAGGAGAAAATGGAAGAAAGCAGATAGTACCTAGCATGCAAATCAGTAGGTTTTAGACTTCAGTGAACATGAAGACGCCTAGTGGAACAAGTAAAGATGCAGAATCCCAGACCCCACTGTTAGAGATTCTGTAGTGAGGGCTATCAATCTACTTTGTCAACAAGCACTCCAGGTGATTTCTAGTCAACATTTTCAGAAATGTTATTCCAGGGATGAGCAAAATAGATCAGCATCATTTGAAGCGATAGAGACGTTTTGGAGAGCATGTCACAAAGTAGTCTCAATACTCCCTAGAAGAGACATCAAAGGGATTTTGAGAAATTCAGATTCTTGGACTCTACTTCAAATCTACTGACTCTGAATCTGCATTTTAACAAACTTCACAGAAGGTTTTTATATCCTGTAATTTTGAGACCAAAGAGTGGTCTGTGAGCTAATGCAGATCCCTCTGTTACTTGTCTGGAAAGAGATAAGTACAGAAATTGAAAATAAATGTTTAGAAACATCTATAGCAATTCAACATTGCCGTGACATCCAAGTGCGTGACTGGTGGTGTCATCTCATTGAGCAGCGTATGGACCACACTGAGTATTAAAATACTTACACGTTGAGCCACATGTGGCAGTGATATAATGCATGACATTTTAAGGTAAATTCATCAACTGTAACTTGAAAGCACATCAATATATGAGAAAAACAATAGTTTAAAAATTAAAAACTATTATACAAATAACATGGTTTAAGCCTGTTTTAAAATTTATAGTTCAACATTATTAAATGAATTAAGAAAATAAAATGTGTATTCATTTTTAACCCTAATTTACAAAAGATGAAATAAGCTTCACGGGACTTTTTTTGTCAAGAAAAGACACAGCTTTTCTAAATGCAGTTAGAATAGCAAACCAAATGATGACAGTGGAAGTAACTCCAAAAAATGAAGATCAATAGAGTTCATAATGGTTTTACCACAAAGCATATATGATTCCTTGTATATTTAACTTGGTTTTTTAAGTCAGTATTGACAGCAAAGTGCTAAAACTAAAGTATATTATTTCAGAGATGTACTGGTTAGTGAAGGATTAAAACTGTTAAAAAATAAAGAACATAGTAAATTTAAATCAAAAGAATTCTTCCAAAGAATATTGAATACAAAAGCTGACAGAGGTAGATGTTCAATAATTCTCACTTAAACGTTATACTTTGATGACTTTTTATAGAGAAGAACTTCAGTTTGCCATGAATAAAAATCTATATTAATGCCCAAGATATAAGAAAAGACTACAACAAAGATGTTTGTTTGAAAATGTTGGGTATTTCTGTGGCAAAGAAGGTAGCTCAATTACTGCTTTCCAATGATAACATAGCTCAAAATAGGTAACTGGCTAATGGTAAGAAGAACAGATAATTGACCAAATAAAACCAGTGACATTTTTAATCGCAATTTGTTGAATGCACAGATGTTGCTAATAGGGCACTTCTTTTAATATAACTGCAATTCAAACATGATGTTAATATGAAGGAAAATTCTCTTTTTTTTTCTTTTTTTTTTCAGCCTCACTGTCAACAAACACAACTAGCTCTGAAATGTATAAAAGTAGTCAGTAAATGAGGTTTGGAGTTCAAGCTTTGTTTTATAAATATAAAGCTGATTATTTTAAAAACTGTTATAGTGTGTCAAGGCATGATATTTATTCAGGGGACAGGGGAAAAGTTCTGCTGAAGATGTGTAAATTAGAGAATAAACTCTTAGTGTATTTTCGGTTGGGCCCCAAACTTCTAAAGATGTGATTTTATAGCAATGTTTGCTCATTTATCTGATATCTTTAGTATTTTTAATTATCTTAATTCTCCCAGGCAATGAAGGAATGGAACATATTTTTTGATGGCAGATGACTCAAAGGAAAAAAAAATTGAAACATAACGGCTTGAAAGAACAGAATTTCTACAAGTTGTCATATATTCCATTGTTTAAAAATAATTATCACTGAAAAAGGTGATTGTCTTGACATTGCTTATCTTTAAAAAGTTATCATCAAATGCCTCATGTGCTTGAATACCATGAATTTCATCTTCCACAAAAGAATGCATAGAAGTTTCCATATATGGTAAATTCATGGATTTGAATTTTTTTTCTTTCATCTAAGTATAAATTGAATTTAACTATAACTTTATAGGATAAATGATTAACATCAGCTATGATGAAGAATTTCACATAAATTTTGAAAATAGAGCATTACTTAACTTCATTTTCAAGTCAAAAACATATCTTAAGCTTCTTGAGATTACTTTAAATCTCTTCCTGCTAGAATACCTTTGTGAGACTAGTTCTCTACTATAAGTGTTATGAAAGGATAATATGGAAACAATTTAATTATGCATTATCTCCTTTAAGTACAGAGTTATTAATATGCTCTAGATTAGAGAAATTAACAGGCAAGAAGCAAGCTTATTTTTCACATTAAAGACAAAAATTTTATATTTATGGTGTTTATTCAGAGTGAACATAGGGGCGTTAATGCAGGGAGTTGCTTCTTCACTTAAAACTTTTTCTTCTTGAGTTATGATTGCAGAATACCACACAGCTAATATAGTATACTCTATATGAATCATTTACAAGCACATTTTCAATGCTTTATGTTTGATTTTTGTAATTCCTTTATTTCATCCTATTTTATTTGTTTTGCTTATATTTATTGAAATATAATTTTGTCTGTTGAATCAGTAAAAATTTGCTTTGTGTTTAGTATTGTTTTGGTTCTTTATTTTTAATTTCAAAATAATTCATATTTATTGTATTTTACTAAAGTGTCAGTTGACAGCAGGTTTAGAAATAAAAACTGGTCCTTCACCTCACAGATAGTTTGAGGAGAGCTGCTCTGGAGTATTAATAAAGACTCACAGAAGAGGCTAAAATATGGAGAGAATGGAGAAGGTGAGAGAGAGTCAGATGAAAGTGAAGAGCAAGCTCAGGAAAGACAAAGGGGAGGGGAGATAGTGAAAGGGAAGAAGGGTAGAGCACAAAGTGGAAATTTGGAGAACATCATCTTCCATCTAGTCAGTTCCAAGGAATCCCCAGATTACAGGTATTGTCATACTTAAGGGAGGTTCTGGGGTCATGACAATGGAGGTCATTGGTGATGAAGGTGAAACTACTTTGCCAAATGATAGCTATATGGACAATAAAGTCTCTGAGAGAAACAATCCCAGCAAGTCAGAAAAAGAAAATGATAAAGAATGAATAGTATCAAGGCATGGTCTTAGAAGCAAATAGATCATGTTGAGAACGGGGAGAGGAAAGTAACCATTAAATGTCGTCAGCTTCAAGGGAAGAGAGATTTTTAAACGGTGGTGGTGGAATAATGGTCTGGAAGAGGCATCAAGAAATAAGCAGGAGGCTGCCCCTCCTTGCACCTTGAGCAGGAGAAATAGAAAAAGAATTCACTTCCGCTGTAAGTCCTCTAATGGAAAGGGCACCTCTGGGAGAAAGTTGCACTTGAGTTTCAGGGAACTGAAGCAGCATTAGAAAAAACAAATACGCAGGTTGAAGAAGTTTGTGCTACAAGTAGTGTTTCTACCTCACATGGGGGGAAGGAGTAAGGAAAGTCCCAAAGTCAATAAGTAGATATGTCGGGAAGGTTGGGTAAGCTGTATTAGTATTAATTTCAGGTATACCCAGGATGGCTACCTAAGATAACAGGTGAACTGTACGGATTAAAACAATGAGATTCTGGAGAGGCAAAGAATCATGGGAGTGTTGCTAAAGAGAGAGGTTAAGTAGTGAGAATTTTATTAGAGAATTTTGTGCCACTAAGAGGCCTAGAGTAGGCAAAATGATAATCCACTCTCCGACATCCCCACCAAAGATGTCCAAGTCCTAACACCCAGAACCTATGAGTATATTACTTTACATGGCAAAAATGACTTTGCTGATGTGGTTCAATTAAGAATTTTGAGGTAGAGATAAGGAGAGTATCTGGGTTCACCCGGGTCCGACCAGTGTAATCACAAGGTCCTTATGAGAGGGAGGCAGGAGAAGTCAGAGTCAGAGGAAAGGAGAGGTGCTGATGGAAACCGGCCAGAGAGATGCAGCTGCTGACTGTGAAGATGGAGGAGGGAACCTGGAGCCAAGGAATGCAAGCAGCCTCTAGTAAATGCGAAAGGCAAGAACAAAGAAAAATTTCCTCCTTCCAGCCTCCAGAAGAAAGGCAATCCTGCTGAAACCCATTTTAGTGAAACTCAAACTCTAAGACAATAAATGCGTATTATTTCAAGCCACTTTGTGATAATTTGTTCCAGAAGCAACAGGAAACAAATACACTGCCACTATGTTTTAATTAAAAAGTGTAACTATAATGATAAAATACATTATATTATATACACACAAATATATGCACAACACACACCTATAATCACAAAAGATCTGCAAAATCCTGCAGTACACCCAAGATGTAAGCAGTGCAAAATTAAACTGTTTTACTTACTGGTTTGCTCTGAATTTTCAAGCTTTGTATAAAGTTGATTGATTAAAAAATAGACTTCTATTAATTAATCTAACCATATGAAAAATAATATTGAGAGGATGGCTACAAAACAAATATAATTGTAAAAGAATTACTAAACTCTAAGTGTAAACACACAAAATTATCATTTAAAAGAAAAACCTTCCAAAGGAGTTCATTTCAATATAATAACACTTAAAAATTCATACAGAGATGACTCTTAAAAGTGAAAATGGAGAAAAGTCATTGCTGAGGACTTTGAAGTCTCTTAGAAATTTACTGATTTCAAAAATGAGCAGAAGTGTCACTACTAAGGGAGAAACCCAAGAGGCTTTGCACAAACATCTGTTTTTACTAGCCTTGTTATACAGCAATAAACCCTCAGTTGTCCTAAGGCAAGGCCTTAGGATGTGCCCACCAACAGCTCAAACAGTCATTACACATGTACTGTGTTCTCATCCCTGCCCTAATGAAGTTCCACAGCCACTCAGTTCTCTTTTATTTACATGCTTATTAAAGTCACACAGGTAAAACGTTTCCAAATGTGTTTTCAGAACACGTTTTATTTTAGTGCTTTCAAATGTTTTGAGGATAATTGTTAGAGGTATGGAAAAAAAATATAGGAGCTCAGCCTAAGAATAAAAATCTGCTTTGGCATTTTAATGTCTAAAGACTCAGGAACTGCCAAATGTTTGCTAATCAAGAAGCAGTAGAAATTCACAATCAGCCCCCAAAATATAAAACAATTCTATTCACTGTAAAAATATGTTTACTGCATTTACTTACCGGCTGTTTAGCACAAATGCTTTTCGTCCCAAAGTGGAAAAGCTGGCAATTCTTTAATTTCCAAAGTGCTCATTGAGTGCAGCTGTAGATATACAAGGCTTTTGTTAATGGCCTATCCAGGTACCATTTGCTTCTCTTTTGTCAGATGCCGCCTTTATTTGAAGTCAACAGAAGCCCTTTCCCTTTTCCCTCTGGCACCATTTGTAGTTACTGTGTTCAGCAGAGACAGCACAGGCGTCAGGGCATGGACTGATTTTGCTTTGAACCCATTCAGATGTTGACATTTTTGAGAAAACTTTACATTTTTTGCTTCCTAATGTACTAGAGTCTTCAAAAGTAGCCCAGAGTACTGCATTTGGGGCTCATCCACATTAAAATATCTGCTGCCCAGAGTAAAATCCCAGCAATAACTACAGTTTTTTTAAAAGCTCAAGGAACACATCTTGTACTTGAAGGAATTTCACTGCCATTTAAAAAAGGCAATTTCTTTAGCTGAACCATAGTCTCACCTCCCTTATTGGATCCCAAATTTCCTTTTCAAGTATCAGTCTTAAGGGGTCAGTGGACTAGCACTGGCTAACAGAATTTCAGCCTCCCAATGCATGCATCATTATCAGAGGAAAAGATTACCCTTAATGTGTAGAAATAATGACTCCAGGAATCAGTAAAATAATTCTGCTGCCCACAAACTAAATCAAGTTTACAGCTGCCTTATCTCCTCTGTTGGAATAAGGAGGTTTAGTGTTGAAGAGAGAGGAAAAAAAATAGTAAAAAGGAGTAAATTTTCTAGGAGTCCCAATAGTTAATAAATATCATTTGTGCGCACCACTATTTTAAAAGGAGGGAAATAATGAGAAAAGGACCCTAAAGGGTTAAGTCTATAAATGCGCTCTTGGGTGGTATAAACCGGAGCCTATGAATCGCAGGGGCATCATCATGTCACCTGGGGCTCAGCCTGTCGGCAAAGCAGGCACTACCTCAAAAGACATTCAGGTTCCTTAAATGAGAGGACCTTTCTCAGAAACCCAATCTTCAGCTTCCACCCATTCAGCCATCTTTTCACTAACATTCTGCTACCACCTCTTCTTAAAAGACTTAAAAGAAACCACTAAAATAACCACCATAGAAGTCTTAGAGATTGTTACCTAGAGTGCGTATCACATTCATCCAAAAGAGTTCATATATCGACTTAGCAATATTCCTCTGAGTAAAATAGGAAGTTCAAAAAGATGTTTGATGGAACAGGTATTTTGGGTTCTTACTTCTAAGGCCACTTTAAACTTCACAATAACCCTCTAAGGGAAATAAAACTCCTATTAAAGCCTTAATTAAGTTAAAAAGAACTCTAACAGGAAAACATAAAAGTCACACAGCTGCTGCTGACTCCGGGCATTGAGACCTATAAAAGAATGTCTGAGAAGCAGAGGTGGGGCTGGAATATTCAGAGATGCATGGATCTAAATTTCTGCTTCCATGCTGCCTTTTTAGCCATTATGTTGGTGCAAGACTGAAGACACTATGCTGAAGCATTAATCCTCCAACAACTTTTGTGGATTTTATTTCCCATCACTTTTTTTCTTCTAGGGCTAGAAGCTTGATCATTATAGAAGGTGATGACAGAAGGTTACATATGGAAGAAGGTATATCAGGTCAGTGCCAACAGGTCAAGAAGAAAGATGTTCCCAAACTAAATAAACTCCCAGTTATAAAATGAATAAGTGCTGGGGATCTAGTGTACAACATGGTGATTATAGTTAATAATACTGTATTATATACTTGAAAGTTGCTAAGAGAGTAGGTCTTAAATGTTCTGACCACAAAAAAAAAAAGGTAACTGTGAAGTGGTAGAAGTGTTAGCTAACACCATGGTAGTAATCATTTTGCAATATATGAGTGTATCAAATCAACACATTGTATACCTTAAACTTACACAATGTTATATGCCAATTATATCTCAATAAAGGAGGAAAAATTAACTAAATGTATGTTAACATGGTCCAAGAAATATGTACAATTCAGGAAACACTTACCTTCAACACCCCCTTAAACTTCTGATCTCATTTCCCCCCCAACTTTCCTTAAAAATAATCAACAAAACACATTTTGAAAAACTGATGGCATAGAGAAGAACCAAATTTGAGCAGAACCCAAACTCAACCTTCAGAGTGTGTGTTTGTGTATGTGAAGGAAGAAGAGGGGGAGGTGGGAGAAAAGAGAGGGGCGGGATGTGAGTTCATGTCGTTGTGATGAGAGCTAGACACCTCAGTTAGACTTCCAACTGACGATCAAATGGGAAACTGTTGTGCTCTGTTTCAGAACTGATTGACATTTTAATTATTCTACAGCTGGAAGTGTTAATCACACCAGAGAATGAGGGGATAATTCCCAGCTGGTAAAATTTCACACAATAGCTTGGCAGGCACCAATGTGCAGATAGTTTAAATCATTTGTTAAAGAAAAAAAAAAATCAATATTTAAAATCCCTTCGCAAATTAAACCAACAACAGTAGATTTATACTTAAAAATCTCCTTAGCTGTGGTCTGTACTTCTTCTTTTTGACTGTCAGAGAGTCAAAACATTTTATGAATCTGAGAAAATTACAAATTTAAATATAACTAATTTGAATAGTGAGATAATTAAAAGAAATTAAGATAATTTAGTTTTGTTCGTAAAATGAAAACTTTATTACTATTCAAACTGATGCATTATTCTTATTAACACAAGCCTCTCTCTTAGAAAGCCCATGTGGTCTTTAACTGATTAAATGTCACAAAACACATGTTTAATTCAGAGAAACACTTAAGTTAGTTCTTTACATATATATCTGATCATAAGAGTCACCTAGACTATTACTACAAACTCTCTTAGAGCTTCTAATTTGATAGCTCTGGAATGAGCCCTAGGAATCTGAATTATCAGAAAAGACTCTGGGTGATGCTTTTTAAAAATCAGACAGCTTTGGAAATATTGGAATGCATATTTGGATTTTTAATTCAACTTTCGTTCTATTTGCATATATAGGAAATATCTGGGGTTTTTTCCCCAAATTTATTCTGTCTTTTCTTTTTCTCTAAGAGAAACAACTACCAAAACTAATTAAAATACAAAATTTCTACCTATTAGTTTTGATGATAAAAAATAAACAATTTTTTCTATCAAATTATAATAAAAATTATAGTTTTGACATGTAATAAAACTTTCAACAGTCAAATGTTTTTTCAATTTTTAACTTAGTTGGAAACCCTGAGAATATGAATGTACTTTCCTTTTAACAGAATGAAGTTTTCAACAGGAAACACATTCTAAGAAGAATACTATTAACTTAGATATTAACATTTTGTCTTCAAAGCAAGCTTTTCTCTAGATTTTCCTTAATCTGTATGAAAATGTCAAGCTTCAAAAATAATTACAAAGATGTTTTGAATACTCAGCAACCGAGGTATGCCAGTGCCTCTGATTAATCAGGGAAAGTCTTCAAGGAAAGGGCTGAGCTGTCTAACATTTGTGCACCAGGTTTTACTCCAAGTAAAAATGTAACCTTGAGGTACTAGTACTATTATCATTATTATAATTCCCATTTTACAGACAAAGAGATGGAAATATAGTGAAAATAAATAATTTATCCAAGATCACACATTTATTAAGTTATTAACTAGCAGATCTGAGAACTGAACCTATGAATTCTGGTTTAAAAGGGAAAAAAAAGAAAAGCAAACCACTCCCCACCCCCAAAACCTTGTATCTACTTCTATAATATACTGCTGCTTCATTTTTTATCTTTCTCCTAAACAAATTAATAAAATGCAATCATTGTTAAGGTGGTATCCTCCATAATCCAATAGACTTTTTTTTTTTTTTCCAATTTCAGGATAAAAATCGAAAAAAGTTGACAGCTTTCTGTTTGACAGGCTGTGGAGCCCTCATGTGTCAGAGGTTGTCCAGGGCACTCAACAAGCTGCTGCTGCTGCTGCTATAGCTGCTGGATTTAAACCTGGGAAGGAAAGGAAAGGATGGTGTGGCAATAAATAAAACGGACTTTCAGAACTAAAGGTTTAGGAAGATACTCTCAGAAAGTCTTCAAGTTCTGAAATAAATGGCTCTGGTTGGTTATGTTTCAGAGATCTCTCAACTAAATTGAGGAAGCAGCCACTAGACTGGTGGTGATCTCCATACTTGAAAAGGATCACCTTCCCATTCCAGACCCATTTCCTCTCCCCCATCCCTTTGCTTCAGCAAAGAAGTGCCTTCTTGTTCTGTCATCTAACTTTTTTTTTTTTTTTAATTTATTTGGCTGCAGCAGGTCTTATTTGTGGCATGCAGGATCTTTAGTTGCAGCGTGTGGGATCTAGCTCCCTAACCAGGGATCAAACCCGGGCCCCCTGCATTGGGAGTGCAGAGAGGTTAACCACTGGACCACGAGGGAAGTCCCTGTCATCTAACTTTTAAAGGGAAAAATGATTTTAAAAAAATTAACAACATCATTCTGTCTCTGAGACCTATGTTGTTCTATTTCAACAAAGAAGTAAGCTCAGCCCAACTTTTAGAACAAGATTTACTTTTAAAATAAGAAAATAGTTCTCTATAAATGTTGTACATTCTTAATTTGTTTTCTAAGAAAACTGAAATAAACTGATTCTGCTCTAGGTTGTGAAGCTCTTAGGCCCTTGGGTTGCTGATTTACAATCTTGATGTCTACGTGCTATATCTTTTTATGTTCCAGTTTATAATGCAGTTATGCAGACCTCTTAAGCTATTAAGACATCACCATTGACGTTGCAATTTGTGTATATGTTTTATACCTCATTAAATTCTCATCTTTCTAGCTCACAGCAATAGGCTTCTGGCCTAGGCTACAACATAATCTCATAACATAATGAAAAATGTAAAAGCATCAGAGAAAGTTCATGGTTGAAATCTTTACCCCAATCAATGATTTACTGGTGATAATAGCTTTATAGTCAAATAGAAATTTGTCCGTGCCAGAATTCAGGTAATTTCTAAAAGCAGAAGTTTAGCATACCATCAGTAAATCTTTTCGTTTTGAAAAAGAGCTGTACAAATGGTACATAGAATAATAGTATGGACTGTTTCTCTATAAAATGATAAAGTTTTAGATTATCTAGTAAATGGATAAATTTTTGTATTCGATGCTATTTTCCCACTTCTGCCGTTTATAATTCAGCAAAGCAACTCTTCCCTCTCAATCTTAGTGTTATCATGGGGAAATATCTCATGTGATTCCAGACACTAAAGATTGTCTGGAATTTTCCCCGACCAGGTGATTAATCCCAGACTCTGACTCAGGGCCTCAGACACAGTGGGAGACCAAGAAAGATCTATTGGCTGAAAATAGCCAATTGATTTAACTGAATTAACTGTTACCGAAAATAAAAAATCACTGCCCAGTGTCCACAGGAGGAAAGAGTAATTAAGAAATTAAGAGATTCATTAATTTTCCTTGCATACTTCAATTTACAAAGCTGTTCATCTGTTTGTTTAAGCATATATATAAAGCATATATATATATATATACACTTTTTTTAAAGAAAAGTAATCTTACAAAACATCTATACAGAGGAGACTAGAATCTTTACATGAAATGAAAAAAGCTGAGTTTTCATAATTAAAATATTGAAATAAATTTATTTTCAAACAAAAATATTTGTATTGGTAATAGACACATAGAGAAATTCATTATAACCTCTTAGAATATTTTTCCAGCTTGACTATAAAGTGATAAAATGTTTGCCTTAAGACTTTGACCTTCCAGTTCCCTCTGCCAACTATAACAATCACTATTAGTATATTCAGAGATATTAGCTATAGCTTATGTATAAATTGCTACATGTATCAGACTTGTGGTTGCCAAGGGGGAGGCTGGGGATAGCAGATGTAAGCTATTACGTATTGGATGGATAAACAAGATCCTACTGTACGGCACAGAGAACTATACTCAATATCCTATGATAAACCATAATGGAAAAGAATATTTTAAAAAGAATGTGTGTATATGTGTGTGTGTGTATATATATATATATATATATATGTATGTATAACTGAATCACTTTGCTGTACAACAGAAAGTAACACAAAATTATAAATTAATTATACTTCAATAAAAAATAAATTAAATAAATATATAGTTATATGCATCAATCCTAAAAATCTAACACGCCTGCAGAGATGGGTTTCTCCTTCAAGATACTGACTCAATCCTAAGAGTAGTGGGCAGAGGAAAGAAATGAAGGAAATTTTTCTTAGGAGCTGTAAAGCCATGCCCTGAGATACTCAACTCCATCTTACTTCAGTGCATAGACAGATTACAGTAAATAATATATGGGCCAAACGAATGATAGGGAATGTCAACAAAACAGTAACACTTGACAAAGAAGAAAACAATGGCAAGAAAATAAACATTTGGCAAAAATGCCAACTTCAGATAAATAGATTAGATTTGGGACAAAAAGAGAGTAGGAAAAAATAAAGCATTCTTCGCAGAATGGTTCTTCATGAAAAATACTTTTCTCACTTTTTTTTTTCTTTTCTACTGCTCCTAACCCAGATATTTTCAGACAGGGACCAGAGTTAAAGGAGAGTATCAGTTGGCTGCAAGTAAAACACCTGTGATTCCTTCACAGCCAGGAGCAACCCCTGAGTGTCTAGTGTCTAGTGCAATGTCAAAGAAATAGTAGCCAATCAATAAATGTTTGCAAAATTAAAACTGAAATATGTATCATGCTGAGGAAGAATGCTATTGCCAACAAAACTCAGCTTTTAGCAAGATGATTAGAGATACAAAACAACTGGCACTGAAGTATCTTTTACCCATAAACCCTGTGGAATTTATTTTAACACAGTGGTTTGTGTGTGTGTGTGTGTGTGTGTGTTTGTAAGAGAAAATTTGGTTCATACATCTGATTTATTTCTGCTTTGACCAACAAAGGTATTTTATGAAAGTCACAAAGGCCCAAGAGGGTTTTAAAAAAGACTTGCTTATGAACTATTTAAAGAATTGTTTTCTTATAAACTGGTGCGATCTTTCTCTTAGTATAAAGAACTTTGCTATACACATTACATTTTTTTTCCTGAAAGGAATCTGAACCCTGAAATTAACATTTGTTTGTCTTTTTCATTCGCTGGCCTACAAAGAGTGAATGTGACAGAGAATGCAGACACCCACAGGCAGGAGCCTGACAATACCTGGCATATGGATCTCACAAGCAGTCATGATGGAAAGATAATACCATTCTTTCTGAACTCTTGACCATCCAAGCTGCTGCTATTTGTATAGCTATGACATACCCCATCTCATAAGGCACAAGTTAACGTACTCTTAAAATATTGTATTACACAGAAATAATTACACTTGCAGCAGTCGTAAATTGAATCAATTCTGAACTTTAGAGGAAAAAAATTAGGAGTCATATGACTGAAATGCCAATATTTATGATCTTCCTGCTTCTAGTTTTCATCTTAGACCATGTGCCAATGAAGCACGAGTTACAAGCAGGATGGATACGAGTACTTCGTGTTCTGGAGAGAGGGTAATGAGTCATCTGGAATTGATGTTGATAATAAAAGAACTGAGGAATTCCACAATCAGCATCCGGAGAAAGTGACGAGGGAGAAAGAGCTACCCAGGGATATGTTTATTTTCAGAGTTTTGCGAAGGGGGTGGGGAGCATGTGCTCACATTGCTCAAGAGTGGGTGTCTCTGTGTTTGTTTGAACATGAATAGGAATGGCCCATTAGCATCAGAGCAGAAAGCCCCGGATGGGTGGGGAGGAACTGCAGAGATGCCGCTTTGCATCTAGTTTCCACAAGTGCAGTGTAAGTAGAGGACTGATCTCATAACAGGGCAGGCACTGCATTTTCTATAAATGAAACAAAAGGTCAGAGGAAAAGCAGAGGATGAGTTATTATTGGTCTGGTATTCTAGAGCAGAACTGGCCCCATAGATGGTGTGGGTGTAAGGAGAAGGGCACCTGAGCCAAATAGGGGAGTCCGGGGTAGAAGGCTACAATTAACTTCTCCCTCAACTCCTTTCTTTTCTTCCTCTTTGAATTCTGGTCCAGTTTCTAGCACTTCATTTAGGTCATGTCTAAGTGCTAATGGCACTTTTAAAATGCCAAAGGGCAACTTGGTATAATGAGCAGCCCAGTCTCTTTAAAGGGAAAACTTTTCTTTCAGCCCCCAAGACTTCATTCATACCCTCTAATTTTACGGGGGAAAGACTTGATAGATGCCTAAAGAAATGCTAACATTGGGATTTTATTACTTCTGAATGATTTATCAGAATTATAGCACTCTTAGGAAATAAAAAAATAAAAGAATGGATCTTTCATTCAGTAGATATTTCTTGAGGCTGTAGCATTGTGCTGGGCACTGAAAGAGTGGTGAGCGAGAGTCAAACTTCCTGACCTCAGGGAGCTTACAATCCAACAGGGAAGGTAAACAAATAAGGAGGCCCTTGCAACTGTTCTGAGAGGGGAAAGAAGCACACAGCCAGGCACCTTGTCTGCGGAAAGAGCCAAGGGCACGTCGGAGGCACAGGGATGGGGAAAGTGGCAGCGAAGAAGAGTATTTCAGACAGAAAGGACATTTTCTGTGGAGATCCAGAAGCAAGAGAGCAAAGAACTGAAAATTCCACCTTCCTAGAACTCAGGGCATCAAAAGGGTTGGGAGACTATTGGAGGAAGGCTCCAGAATCAGGTGGGACTAAGTCAGACTCTACTTTAGGATCTGTGATGAGGGACGAGGTGTCTGCATTTTCTAAAGCCTATTCTAACAGGTAAAAGAATTGAGAGTCTGTTCTTAACAAGCTCCTTTCATTCCATGAAATTCTTTCTTTAAAGAATTTCACCCATTACTCAGTGACATCTTGCAGTTCGCTGCCTTTTACCCTCACTACACATCTGTCCGGGTCTTGGTGAGCAGACTCAACGAGCTGGTGGGAATGAGATTTCTAGCTGCTGCTTCAATCACTGTGGTCCCCAAAGCTCCTATGACAAAACACCTTGGGCCATAAATCCCCAAGTTCCACCCACCTTATTTTGACAAGCATCCCTAGCAGATTGTGATGTTGTTACTAGAGGACCATGGTGTGAAGCACTGATGCATACATTTGAAGTAAGTTAGTGATATTTTATGCCTTTTAAAGAAATGTCTATTTTTTAGAAATCTTATTTGTTTTTTCCAAATAGTCTACTTGAGATTTTTAAATGCTGACTGAAAAAAAAAAAGGCAAATACAGGATTTTGAAATTTTCTTTCTCCATTCTAAAACACTTTTTCCAAAAGAACAGTGATTTTGGGGGGCCTTTACATTTAAGGGATTGCTTTAGGAATATCATTCAAAGAATAGTAAACATTTTCAGAAATAATTTTTTTAAATATCTGTTTTTACTCTTTTCATAATTTTTTCCCCATGATAGTGAAAACACAATCGACTCAAGGGATTAATTTCATGTAAAGTTTTATGTCTTAAAATTGAATTCAGTTTTTCACTGGCATTGAACACAACAACATCTGCAAGCCATTAAAAGCAAATTCCTTTGGAAAGAACTATAGTTTGACTCTACTGAACAATTTTTCACTTGGAATGAAGTCATTCATACATTTCATTTTGTTTTAAAGGCAGCTATAACTTAAATTAATAAGAAAAATTTTTTTATTTTAGTCAATATATTATAAATCAGGTTTTACAAACTATTTTTCTAATACTTGGTATATTCTTGAAAGGCTTTGGACGCTAATTTTTATATTAAAATTATCTTTTAATCATTGTTATTAAAAGTTTCCTTATTTTAAAAAGACGTTCTAAAATAGTAAAGGAATTCTTTGAAAAATATTACTCCCCATGTCACCAGCTAGAAAAAAATTCTGCATCATAACATCCAATGATTTTCTACAATAAAATATATTTTACATAGCTATACGGGACCTTAAAAAGGAGTACATGCAACAAATCCTGTTTTCTCACGTTTCAAAACTAATTTCCAGAATTGTGTAGATTTACACATAAATTTACATACATATAATTATGCCCCCAGATTATGTTAAAAGTCACCTATATGAAAGTCTAATACTCATGCAGCTTGGGAACAATTAATAATATTAAAAAATAGAAAACGCTAAATTTTAAAAATGGTCAATTTTTTAAAATCTTTTTTCTTTAAAAAAATAGTACTAAAACAAATGAATTGTTTAAGGGAACCCCCCCTTTTCTTTAAAAATCTCATTTTAAAATCCTTATATCCCTCCAATCCCACTTAAACATGAATTTTGTGTCTCTCTGTATTTGTGTACTAACTGGAAACAGGCATGAAAAGAATAAAGAGATTTAAGGAGAAAATGAATTATCCCTCTTTCTTACAACAGCAGAAATGTATCATTTCAAGAAATCATTTAATAGTTTCATAGAAAACTGCTTTAGGAACCATTAGTAAATGTTCTAAACCAAAAGCTCGCTCACTTGCACAGTACTCAGACATTCTGAAGTCTTTTTTGAAATGCTCTTCAGTCTTTGACTCGTACTGATTTCACTGCCCAGTCAGGAGATAATACACATTTTTAATTTAGGACTAGGAAATATGAGGTCAGACTAAGGCAAGGGGCAAATGTGATCTCACAATTTGATCTAAAGGTAATATAGGTAAACACTGACACCCCACTCCCAAAAACATATTAATTTTTAAAAAAATAATTGAGTCCTTTTAAATCATACATTGGAGTGTTTATAGTAAAGAGAGAAAATGTGTGTGTGTGTGTATATATATAAAATATATAAGTATATATAAATGTGTGTGTGTGTATATATATATGTCACCCATTATGAAAAAGTAAAAACCTTTATAACCCTTCTACCATAGATCAACATTGACCACTTTTTTTTTAAAAAGAAGGGTTTTAATTCTTACCTAAGCCTTATAGAGAAAAGAATTCTTGGACATACTCTTCCTTCTTTATTTTTCCAAGGAGACAGGAATGAAACAGTTTTTATGATGAGTGCAAAAATGTTTTTTTACCTAACTAAGGGTTCCAGCTTTTCATAACAATACCACCATCTGCTGGAATTTAAGAATATTATTGCTGAAAGCTTTGGAAGCCCCGAGTTGCATTTTTACAACTCTTGGCCTTACAAATATGTTTTTTACTGTATATTTTTAAACAGCACTGACTATTTCCAAAATGCAAGAAATACTAGTGGTTGTAATCCTCCCCACACCCAAGTCACACGCACTGGGGAGAAAAATAAAAGAATAGCTTTAATTTCTCCCTCTCTCAGTTTTCTGGACCTTCCCTTCCATTTACAAATATACAAAATAATCCATTCATTCAAAAAATAGCCAGTGACCACTGACTACATGCTAAAAATATGCCACACAACAAAGACATACAGTTGAATAAGATACTGTTCTCCTGGTCTTAGGCTACTTGCAGACCCAGACCTATAAGTAAACAATGGCATTACAACATGGGAAGTGCCATCATCAGGACCTTGAGGCTAGAACAAGGAGCCTTACCCACTGACAGACTAGGGTAACACCAGGATGTAAATATTGGGTGAAGATGCATTTCTCAAGTCTTGACATTTGAGTTGGAATCAGACAGACAAGGCAAGGACAAGTAAATCTGGGAAAGCTTGACAGGTGAGATTTGGGAGCAAACCTTTCACACAACAGTCATCTGTGTATATTTACACCTTACTTATGCCTCCATTCACTCAACTGATGATTGTTGAACATCATCAGAGGCGAGGCTAGGAAAAAGACTTTAAAATACATGACTGCAAAACATATATATGTATAATAAAAATGTGTACAGTAAGAACATTAATTCATTTCTTCAGCTATGACCCAAGACATGTCAAGACACTAGAGATAAATGATATCAACCATGCCTTCAGGGAACATTTCTGAATAGTCCCATAACATGCAATGTGATAATTTCATCAAACTCTATAGAGGAGGGAAAAAATGAAATGCCTCTAATGTCAGGGGATGCTATGCTCCATGGAGGAAAAGTTAGCCTTAACATATTTGAAAAATAAGCTTGCATTTACTAATTAGATAAGACAGGATGGTAAAGGTTATAAGCTTGAGCTCTGCAGTCAAATGGACAAGGACTGAATGAATTCCCACTCTAGTTGAAAGTTCATTACTCTCTTAGAGCCTTAGTTAATCTCTTATTCCTATATGGGAATAATAATAGTACCTGCCTCACAGGGTAATTATAAGGTTAAATGAACTAATGAAGGTAAAGTGCTTAGCACAATTCCTGACTCAGTTGATGCTTGAAAAATACTGGCTATTTCTCTTTCCTTTCCTCCTCCTCTTCTTCTAACTTCATTCAGCTTGTCAAAGCACTGGCCAATCAGAAAGACTACATAAGCAAAAGCACGGAAGTATGAATTAACCTAGCATGCTGGCCTGGGGAGGGAACTGCTAGTGACCAGATATCCATCCGGACAATTCACGTCTGTCCTTCAGTCAGCAAATACCGAATACCTATTTTGTATCAAGCCCAACCTCAGGTGTTCTAGCGTTCTAGGGGCTGTGATTGAAAAATGTGCAGAATACAGAGAACCAAATAAGTGAGTGGCCAATTTGCTTGGTTAGGAGTTTGCTAAGAAAGGCTTCATAGAAAAGCTCACATTCAAGTCCCCTTAACAGAGGAGGTGAGAGCTCAGCCTGTTGTCTATGCTGGGGATTGGAAGGCATTCCAGGCCCCTTAGTTTAAATGTAGTCCGGGCACATGGATCTTAAAGAACCTTTGAATTAATGTACAAACTCTAACTCTTGACAGCATGTGAAGAACAATACAAGAAGTCAGTATCAGATGGTGTAAAGATACACTCTGGAAGCCTGGAAGCCACTTAAGAGGACATCCTGCTGACAGAAGACTTTCCCTGTTAAGACCAGCATTAGATAGATTTTCATACACCAAGGGTCAAACTGGATCTTCTGAAATAGAATAGCTACATATAGAAATTTAGTAAAGATTTAATATTGCTAATATATAAAATTATCTTCACTAACCCTAGGGTCCTTTGACAGGCATGTTACATACAGTATGAAGGAATGTTGAATTGAACTGTAAACTTTATTTCTAAACAAATAAATAAAAATAAATATATCCCCCTTAGGCATCCTCTCAATAAATGTATTTAATTCTATCTAAAAAAAATATGCACAAAGACCTAAATTTGCCATCACATATATCTATATGAATACTGTCCTTTTACGAGACTCTCATTCTAGACAGCAGTCACGTCCCTAGAAATCGGTGGGGAGAGTTAAATGTGGGTTCTGATTTACGCTGCACGTGTGAAACAATAACGCTTCATGAGAAATTTACATAACCCAGGACCAAGAAGCTAAGAAAGATTACACTCTAAGAAAGATTATTCAAGCCTTGCCTTTGAAGAAAGGTTCAAAACAACCGAGACAAAAAAACGAAAAAGGCATTTAAAATGAAAACACGGGGTGTTTTTCTGTTTTTTGTTTTTTCCAACAGTATTCCTTTCAGTTTGTGTCTGCCCTTCATGTCTTGAAGGAGCTTACATTTCTCCCTCCATCTCACCAGCAATTCTTGGCTCCTTTTTCTTTTCTGACCCTCTGCTGAGTTGGAATTTTCTATCCTGTTTGCAACTAAGTGTGGAGTTGCCACTGTCAGGGTTAGGGAGCCAGGAAGTGGGAAGGGGAGGCCTCATTGTGGTGTTGGCTGACTTGACCCCTGGGGAAGAGGAAGGCTTGAATCACTCCTGGCTTTGAAATCACCCCCTTCATCTTTATCATTCCAACAAGAGCAGTTAAAGGAAGTTTGCCATTTTCTACCCCTTTGCTTCACTGTGCAGCAGCAAATATTAGAAGCGTCTGAAACAAAATTCAGACCAGTAATAAATTAACCAGGCTCTCACTACAAAGAAAAGTAAGACAATAAATAGGAAATAAATGGCTGAAAGGGTTTTCTCAAGCAGCAGAAATCCAAGAAGGCGGAATGCATAAAAGGAACATAAAGAAGAGAGATACAAAGAAAATATGTGAGGCGCCATGGAGGGGCCTGTGAAATAGAATCTTAAAAAAAATACAAAGACGACCAAAGAAAGAATAGTATTGTGAAGGACTCTGGAAAAGGAAAAAAAAAGAGAGAGAGAGAGAGAAAGCCAAATCAGAAAGGAAAGGAAAGGTATAAAAATTCAAAGAGAGAAATGGAACATTAAAAGATACTGAGCTCTCACATGAGGCCACTGCACCAGAAAGCCCCGTCTTTTTACCAAGACTTTGAAAAAATAAAAAAGCTTAAAATGTGTGGCCATCAGGCATCAGATTTAAGTTCCAGAAGCCTTTCAGATACACATGCTTTTAAATATCATGATAAATTATGCATCTGTGACACAGATTGGGATGGCTTGGCCTTCAAGTAATCAGTAATTCAAAAACAATAGGCATGAACCTAATCTAAATGGGAGTTTCAAAGCTGGATTCTGAACGGATCCCTATCATCAACAAGAAAGATGTGCCCAGAAAACTATTTCCCTTCTCTCATAAGAAAAAAGGAGTAGCTTTAGCACACACTTGTATATGGAATGCTGGGGTATTTCAGCTGAACATTTTGTGCTAAATTGTCAGATGAATTATTCATGGATTTTCAAAACTTCGTCTTTTCTAATTGTAAATTTTCCATCAAGGCTCTGGAACCATCAGCTACATGATATCTCAGAAGGTTTCCATTTCTTGGAACCATGCCAGTGTGAATGTTGAGCAAGCCAGTTGAAGAAAGGAGCAAGAGTTTCCAAGCCTAGCAACATACAGGATATGACCAGACATTTTTTCTAATATGGTGATGTGTCAACATAAAGAAAATATGGTGACACTAGTAGTTATTTAGCAGTTTCTATTTCTACTCAAAATATTTTCCTCTAGACTTAAACAGAGTTAAGCTATTGCCAAGTGATGTACAAGGCAATTGCCACAGTTACGTGAGATGTTGTATAGAATTTAAATCTGACATTTGAAATTGCTTCTAATTGAAGAGTTGCAAGTTGTAGTTTAAATAATACATGCACAGTCAAACTCCTTTCTTGGAAAGCTAGAAAATAGAAGATAGTTTTTTTCCCCCAAAATTAACCTCTGCTATCTTCTGGGATAACAGCATTCAAACTTAATTTTAGGCTCAATTATTTAGCCAATGAGCGTGAGTCTTATTTTTTAAGGCATTTCTTCAGCTCTCTAAATCAAGTCACAGTCAGAGCCTTATTTCAAAACCATAGGTATAGACTGATAGGGACATTGTAAACCAGCCTTACAACATATTTCTTAAATATGCAAATTAAACCAGTCTCTCTACCCTCGAGTTCCCAAACATAAATCTCTCAGCTTAACTGCCTGAGTGCAGGTATGGTGATTTTCTCTATGTTTCAATTTCCAGCAGTTAAAATTCCATTTAACTAGGGCATTTTAGCTGCTCGATATTATACTGATGCAATTGCATTACAGAAATTATGTACTAAGGATGTAGTGATTAAAATTGATATTTGACTTAATTACAGGGTACAGTACATGGATATTTGAATGTGACTTAATGGAAAACAAGATGCTTTATTTGTAGCTTTTATCCTTGCAGGAAACTTGCTTGTTAGTAGCTGTTGGGCCAAGTCTCAAGCTACTGACTCTTCAGGAGGAATACGGAGAAATGTGCATAAATATGAAGTTAATGATGTAGTCCTCCAGATAAATACATGAAAATTTAATATATTCCCTCTTAAATAGTGTCTTTCATAATGTATCATTTTAATTCTATTACACCTAACTAAACAGTCAGCTGACAAATTTTCATAGCACTATACATCAAAGAGTAAATATATGAAATACATCAGCATTTTGACTAGGAAAGAAAGAAGTAGAAAAGCCATGACTACAAGAAGGAAAAGCAAATCCCCATAATTACATGGAATTCAATTGACAAGTAACACCTAGAAGTCATTCTTTCTTCAGTGAAAAAAAAATCTGGTTCTAGGGATGCAATTATTTACCTTTTTTTCTCCTTTTCCCATTGTTCTTTCTTCCTTCCTTCCTTCCTTTTACAAAGCTACATTCAGTGTAGTGTTTTATATTTAAAAAATAATATTGTTTAAAATTCTAGTTAATTGCTTTGAATAAATACTTCTAAAACATTCACTATTTTTAATAACTAAGCCACCATTAACTGTAACTTGGTTTACAGTTTCAAGTTCTGCTTTTTCACTCTCTCTGTATGTGTATACATATATGTATATATATATATATACATATATATACACACACATTCCAGTTACCCTAATTTTTGGAGTGCAGAGCATAATAAATTTTAAATAAAAATTTAAATATGAATTTATCTAGATATATCATAAGCATTTGATTCAAATTGATAATATAACTCTTTCAAATTGGAATGAATTGAACTAGGTTTAATGTGGCAGAAAAACATGAAAACAGAACTAGGAAGAGGCAACTTCATTCAATAGGGGTTATGATTCAAATGTAATTTTTCTCTGGAAATATATTCAACGTCTCTCTTCCATGAGTCACTTATCCAGCAACCTCAACTATCAGAATACATCTGAGAAAGAGTCTGAAGAACCTAAAACAGATGTTACAAAGTTAAGTGACCACTTGCTGACCACAAATTTACTCTTATTTTATACAGAAATAAGCTTAGTCACTCAGTCCACGAGATTCAGTACACTAGAAGAGGTAAATATAAAAGAGTAAAAAAGGGGGAGATGAGAGATATGATCATGGGTTCAGCATCAAGAAACGGCAGCAATAGGCTTGACATTGAGGGAAGAAACAGAAACCGGAGAAAATAATTCAAAGTTTTGCCACTTCCAAACTCTGGGGCCTTGGCCATGCACTAATGTCTCTGGGCCTCAGTATCCTCATAGGGTTGCTAAAGATTAAATGAACTAATATATGTAAGGCACTTGGAACAGTGCCCAGAGCATATTGAAAACTCAGTAAGTGTTAGTCATAAAATGCCTAAGAGTCTAAGACTACTCGAAATAGAGGCAACTAGCCCTGTCTGGCCTGGTAGTTCAAAGGAACGTAATGCTGATCTTTCCATTGCTTCATGTGATCACCCCATGCCATTGTGGCTTTGGGAGATTGCAAAACTCTTGCAAAAGAAGGAATGAGAAAAGAGTGTGCGATATTGTGATTTATAGTAAGAAATATATATTTGGTCTTTGTCTGGCATAGAGATCCTAAAACCCTTAGGATTTCTTAAGTGTTGAGAGAGATAAAGGTGTCTTTTGTTATGTCAATGATACAACTTTGGAACTCAACTAAGGATGGGGACTGGTTGCCAGGAGAGCCAATCCGTGGTCGGAGGGTTGGAACTTCAAGTTCCACCTCTCTGACCTCTGGGGAAGGCAGAGGGGCTGGAGGTTGCATTAATTGCCAATGGCCAATGATTTAATCAATCATGCCTACATAACGAAACCTCCATAAAACCCCCCAAAAACAGGATTCAGAGGGTTTCCAGGTTGACAAACATGTTGGAGATGTAGAGAGTGACGAGGACTTGGAAGCTCCTTTCCCCATGCCTTGCCCTGTGCATCTCTCCCATCTGGCTGTTTCTAAGTTACATCCTTTTATAATAAACAAGTAACCTAGTAGGTAAAATGTTTCTTTGGGTTCTGTGAGCTGTTCTAGCAAATTAATCAAACACAAGGAGCGGTCATAGGAATCTCTGGTTAATAGCCAGTGGGTCAGAAGTACAGGTAACAACCTGGACCTCTGACTGGTGTCTGAAGTGTATGTGTGTTATGGGGAAATGACAGTCTTGTAGGACTGGGCACTTAACCTATGGAATCTGACAATATTTCAGAGTAAATGGTGTCAGAATTGGGTTCGGTTGTAGGACACTCAGCTGGTGTCTGAGAATTGCTTGGTGGTATGGGGAAAAAAAACAACAACAAACAAAAAACAAAAGAAAACAAAACCCACATGGGAAATTGGTCCCAGAACCTTCAGACTGCCTGATCTGATTGCTCATTGTGTTTATACTGGTGAAGTAAAGCTCAAAGCCAAGAGGGGAAATACATGATATATATATATTTTTTTTTCTTTTTCCCAAATAAAGTGAATTATTTTCATTTTTTCTGAAATTGAGGTAGAGTTAATTTACAATATTCATTAGTTTCAGGTGTACAACATAGTAATTCAAAATTTTTATAGATTATACTCCATTTAAAGTTATTATAAATATTGTCTCTATTCCCTGTGCTGTGCAATATATCTTTGTAGCTTATTTATTTTATACAGAGTAGTTTGTGTCTCTTGTGTTTCCCAGAAGGAGACTTGAGAATTCCAGTAGAAGAAGTCTATATATCAGGGAGATAAGCTAAGGAAATGCCAGTAAGGTTATGGAGAACTGAGATAGGGAAGAAAGAATAGCCAGTGAAGGGAATGTTATGAAGCCAGTTGACCACAATAGGTAATTGGAGCTTGCTCTCCCTGGGGCTGAGTATAGAACAAGTGCCTCAGAATCAACCCACCTGAGGGGAGAAGGAGCTGAGACGTGTATGCATTGACTCCCTTCACTTTTAGTTGAGGGATTCCTCAGGGGACTTTAATTCTCTAGCATTTCAGCCTGGTGAGCAGAGCAGATTCTAGTGCAGGAGAAAGTCCTTACGAGGTTGGAAGTCACAAGAGCTGTTTTACACTGCAGTAGTAAATCCTTGAGGGGAAACAGGAGGACACAGACATCACCTGCTACAGTCAACTCTTTGTTTAGATTTACTTATGCCCCACGTCAAGTTCACTCCATCCTGGTAGAGCTTCTAAAAAATGGTAAACAGATACAATTTTAGAGAAAAAAAAAAAAAAAGACTTACAGTAGGGGAGTTTAGTGGAATACACTCTCAAATTAGCTGCTGTGTTTGGTCTTAAGACCACAATGAATACCCATCATACCCCTCCTTTATTACTCACTCTAGTTTCCTATCATTCTCAACCAACACTTCTACCAGTCTAAGTTGCTTGTCCATTGGAATAGTCCAAACAGAGGGGTCTGAGATGCAGGTACCCTAAGTCAGGTCATAGTGGTGGCTATAATTGCTCATTCAGTTATCAATGAGCACAGAAGCACTAAAATGTGACCAAGTGCATCTCTAGGTTCTAGACATACTCCCCCCCGCTCAAATTACGTAGTATGTCACCACAATATCTCCTTATGATATTCATGGTATGCATATGTTAATTATTATATGATTACATAGTATAGCAACTTTTTCTTTGCTACTTGTTGGCATGACAACCCTAAGCTTTAGGTTTCGAGAAACCTTAGAAGCACGATCCCCTTGGAAAACAAGACCTTTAGTCTAACGCAAATTCACCAAGGTGGGCCATAGGTAGTGATGATAAAGAAGGTACTCCTGTTTCACCTTTTGGTTCCCAGATTCATGTTTTACCTGTCAGGGAAAGAGCACCATAAAATGCCCATTTGTTCCAAGCCAATGTTCTATCAGGCTGGAAGCCTTTAGGTTATGTGGTCCACTGGTAGGACCAACGGATATCTTAAACATATGCCATTGTTACCGCATTTGCTCATCAAGTAGTTCATTTAATCAAAGATGACCTGTATGATCCTGTGACAATAAATCAGATACATGATGAGACCTCACATATTGGTGCTAGACAAGGCACTGTGGCGTGGAAGGCAAGTCTACTCAGAATATCAATCCCAGTGAGAACAATTGCGGACCCTGCTAGGATGGAAGGAGTCTAATACTATCAAAGTGAGGTCAAGTGGCTAGTTGGTCTCCTCAGAGGATATTAAATTGAGTGCATCCTGCTGACAGGTTGGACTCAGTGGTGACAATAGTTTAATCAGCCTTGGTGAGAGGCGGCCCACCCTGCTGAGCTCGTGCCTAGTCTCCATCTCTGCTACTCCATTCATGGGTCCATTTTTCTAGCATTTGGGTAACTGAGAACTAGATATGGCTGACATCTACAGGCTGAGCCATTTTATTCATGTGGTTATTCTGTGGTTGATACTCTATAGGCATTGATCAGAGACACGCTCATACAGGTTCCTCCACACGCTGCTTCTCCAGATTGTTCCCTACCTTCCAATATTGCTTCTTCTTCCAGACCACCAGCCCAGCCATTCATCAATGCCCATGAGTCTCATGTATATCCTTAACTACTTTTCCTTTGGTATGAAATTGATTATCAAGCTCTACCCACTTGGGGAATGTAGTCCCCTATACTGTCTTCAAGGGCAACTCCTGAGTTGGCTAGAGTGTGCTGGCAGAAATCCACATTTGGCTTTCATCAACATACTCAACCTATCTGAGAACCAGGACTGGGTTTCTTTTATTCCTGTTCTATCATTTAATCTCGGGTATCCCCTCACAAGGTCATAGTTGTGAGTGAAGGGAAAAGTGTTAATGTGTGTATCAATAGAAACATGTATATGGAGATCTGTTTCCCAGTTTGTGTCAATTACTTATGCCCTTCAGGCCTTTTGAGCCTCATTGTGGATGTGCCACTTCCATCACACAACGGATTTCTGCTGTTGCTGCCTGACTGTGTGATTTGGTGGATAAAAACATTTTTATCGTGTGATGGGAATCTTTGGTTGCATAGTTACTTGATGTCCCATGGTCAGGAGCTTCCTGTCCTATGGTCAGGGGACAGTGACATTCTAGAAGCTATTTTTCAGCTGTAGATATTTCTTTGCTGCAGATGGCTGAACCCAAGGAGTGCATGCTATGACTCTCTGATGAAGCTGGGGGGAACTCCACAGAGCATCACTGTATGCTGTGGATATACCAGGTAAGTGTGCAAAGCGAAGGGGTTGAGTTAAGGATGTCCATGGACTCATGGCACTGATGCATGGCTAGGATGGTGGTCAAAAGTCTGGAAGAGGAATACCACGACTCTTGCATTGGCACTTAGCGTCCACATAGCGTCCTTATCTACACTACACAGCACAGCACGTGCTAGGTCATGTGATCCAGGCAGCAAGGCAGCCTAAACCTGCAGCAAAACCCTCCCTTGGCTTTGGACCTCACTCAAAACTAGCAATCTTCTTAGTCACCCAGTAAATAGTTGGAGCAATATAACCAAAGTGGTACGCATTATCTTCAAGATCTAAAGGGGCCTACCAAATACTGTATTTCCCTCTTAGTGACAGGAGTTGCAAAGTGTAGCTTATCCTTCACCTTCAAGAATATGCCTCAGCATGACCCAGATCACCTGATCCCTAAAACTTTATTCAAAAGGGCAGGCCTATGAATCTTTACTGGATTTTCTCCCGTATGCTGACCCACATCAGATAACTTACAACTTCCTGGCCACCGGATCTGATTAATCTGATGTCAGCAATATACTGGACCAGTATGATATTCTGTGGAATGTCCAAATGATCAAGATCCCGTCAGACTACACTGCGTTGGAGAGCAGGAGCATTAACATAGCCCAGAGGCAAGACTGTAAATACGTACTACTGTCCATTGCATATGAATGTGAACTGCCTCTGAAACAGGAGTTTCTTATGGGGACTGAGAACATGTGTGCAGACGACGAATAGATACAAGCCCAGTGACACAGTCTGTGTTGATTTGTCTAGTAAAGAACTGTACCCAACTCAGCAGCCACAGCTGGGGCTACCACTGGGTTAAGTTTACAAGAGTCCACTATCATCTGCCATAAGCTAATTGAATAGGGTTTTTTCAGGGATCATACAGTTTCATTAAATGGAGATATACATGATTAGGATAACCATCGCTGCAGCCTGGAAGGCACTGAGGCTGGTACTAATGTCTGCCAACCTACTCAGCATGAATTTAGGCTTGTGTTCAGTACGCTGCCACGGTTTGGGGTGGGACACTTTTAGGGACTTCCACTTGGCCTTTCATATAATTATGGTTCATACTCCACAGGTCACAAAAACAACACAAGAGTTTTTATTTTTTTCCAGCTGCTAAGTAAATCTATCTCAATTAGGCACTCAGGTAATGAGGAAATGACTACAGCATAAGATCACAGACCTATAGAGGGTGCATCATGAAACAGATTGGGGTCATTATCACTAGTCTTTCCTACTTCCTCATTCTGACAAAGTTGCCATGATAGCATTTTGGATCCACTGGTGTCAGTTCAGACCTTGTATTCAACAGCTCCTTAAAAATCTAGATACTTCCCTTTCCTCAATATACAATTGTTTTGGTAAATGTCCATAAATATCTTTACAGAGGAATTAAGGAGGCTTCCTGTGTCTTGCATGGAGAATGGACCCTCCCTTCAAATGATGGGCCCTGGGTCAGAGAACTGGCTCAGGTCTGGAGATAGGGCAATGAATCATGATATTTCCATTGTAGCATTTTGTTCATCCACATTAGTTATCTATTGCTGTGTAGCAAATTACCCACAAACAACAAACATTTGTTATCTCACAGTTACTGTGCATAAGGAATCTGGGAGCAACTTAGATGAATAGTTCTAACTCAGTATGTCTCAGGATGTTTCAGATAAGACATTGGCCAGAGATACAGAAATGTAGGGATTCAACTGGCACCGAAGGATTCACTTCTAATTCCACTCACATGGTTGTTGGCTTTCAGTTCCTCATTGGCAGTTCACAGAGCCACTTTGCAGCACATCAACCACAGGTACAGGCTTTGCATGGTTTCGAGAGAAGAGAAAGCTGTTATTCTCTATCAAGAGAAGTTTCTCTGACTGCTAGAACCATTTTAGTGAGGCACAGGGTCCACTTCAAGCTCATTTAGCAATAACCAGATCTCAGGTCACAGTTTCCAGTCCTACTTACATGCTTTCTGACTTTACAGAGGCAGATGGTAGGACTGGAATTCACCTTAGTTTGTAACTTTGTTACTGTCACAATCACTAATCTTAAGAATAGTCTATTCATCAGCTATAGGAAATACCACACCCTGAGTGAACTGACTGATCCGAACTTGTCAATTTCTTCCTTCAAGACACTGATAACACAAAAACAATTAATTGACTTCACCATCACTAATCACATTGCCCCATATGACTCAAATGCTAAAGACACTGCACAAACCAATGTACCTTCTTTCTCCTGTACCCCATCTTAATTCACTATAGGTGAGATATTTAGCCATTGTCACAATTATTTAATAATCATGATGTTTTAACATGCCAGGGTTTAACACTACCCTTTATTACCAACAATGGGTTCCTTTATGCTGTGTGGCTGGTATTTAATTCCAGATTCCCATTCTAAGAATCTGCTTCCTTGAACCACTTCTGTAACAAAATATCTTAGTTTGAATCCTGCCATAAGCAGATTCTGCAACAAGGTAGTGTGAGTAGTTTATTTTGGAGTTGACTCTAGGAAACCACAATTGGGGGGGGGGCGGGTAAGAAAGGGCAACAAGTAGTGTTTGTTACCAAGTCAGCTACCACAAAGGGAGCCACTAGAGCTTCATCACACTGGAAAACTCTGATACCCAATGGGAAGCAAGGGACTCTGAGTTATCCCACCCAGTGGGCAAGAAAACTGGAGTATTTATACAACAAGTCCCATCAATCATCAGTTAAAGGGTGTTTCTGGGAGTCATTAAATCCAATCCAGAAGTATTGACCTGATTGGCAAGTGAGCATAGGAGTCTCCAGAAGCCAGAGAAAGGCATCAGGCAGATGGAAATTAGGTTGTAATGTACAACAGTAAGATGTGAAGGGGTTAAGGGCAGGGTTCCAACAGCACGTGCTACTCTACTCGTTTTGTATTTAATAAGAAAACACTTTGCGTACACCAGAGGTATACATTCCAAATGGGCTAAAAATCATGTTTAAAGATGCAGATGTGGATGTAATTAGATATTGACCTGTTTATTCTTGGTCCCATGTGTTTTGCTTTGTTTTTCAAATATAAGTATTTAAAATCTTTGTACTGCTGAGTGAAGAGGGTTTATAAATCAACCATGTTAGAGGAAACATTGTTACCTTTATATTATTTCAATGGAAAATGATGTTACAAAATTGTGGTCACAGCAATAAGGATATATTGTATGGCATAGGAAAATACAGACATTGTTTTGTATTAATAATAACCTTAAATGGGGCATAATCTATAAGCATATTGAATCACTATGTTGTACACCTGAAACTAATTTAATATTGTAAATAAACTATATTTCAAAAAAAAAGCATACAAAATCATTGTCATAAAGAGGGAACAGAAATTTGGTAGGAATAAATGTTTTAACAACATGCTAATCAAGACTGGAAAATACACATTCTTTTCAAAGCATACAGAATAGTCACTAAAGTAAATAATTTTCTGGGCCATAACGTAAATTTTGTTGAAACTTTCAACAAATTTCAAAGGATTGAAATTTTATACAGCATATCCTCTGGATACAGTAGAGTTAAACTAGAAATTAATAAGAAAAAGATAACCAAAATGTTCTCAAAATGAAAATTAAGCAACACTTTAATCTTGAATCAAAAAATAAATTGCATTGGGAATTTTGAAATGAATAATGAAAATACAACAAATTAAAATGTGTGGAAAAGCCAAAGCAGGGATTTCCCTGGTGGTCCAGTGGTTAAGGCTCTGCGCTTCCAATGCAGGGAGCATGAATTCAATTCCTGGTCTGGAAACTAAGATCCCACAAGCTGCAAAGTGAGAGAGAGAGAGAGAGAGAGAGAGAGAGAGAGAGAGAGAAAGAAAGAGAAAAAGAAAGAGAAAGAAAGAAAGGAAGGAAGGAAGGAAGGAAGGAAGGAAGGAAGGAAGGAAGGAAGAGAAAGAAAGAAAGAAAGAAAGAAAGAAAGAAAGAAAGAAAGAAAGAAAGAAAGAAAGAAAGAAAGAAAGAAAGAAAGAAAGAAAGAAAAGAAAGAAAGAAAGAAAGGAAGGAAGGAAGGAAGGAAGGAAGGAAGGAAGGGAGAAAGAAAGAAAGAAAAAGGGAGAAAGGAAAGAAGGAAGGAAGGAAGGAAGGAAGGAAGGAAGGAAGGAAGGAAGGAAGGAAGGAAGGAAGGAAAGAAGGAAGAGCAAGCAAGCAGGCCCAAAGCAGTACTTACAGGGAAATATATAGCTGTAAAATGCACCTATTCGCATTGAAAAACATCATCAAGCTGTATATTTAATATGTCTGCACTTTACTGTATGCTTATTAAATTTCACTTTTAAAAGTTTTTAGAAACTGGGTATTATCTGATTTAATGAATTTACACTAAAATACAAATGAATGATAACATTCAACTACTGTTGACCCCTGAACAATAAGGGGGTTGAGGCACCAACTCCCCAAGCACTTGAAAATCTGCATATAACCGTACAGCCCTCCATATCTGTGCTTCCACATCTGTGAATTTAACCAACCTTGGATCATGCAGTACTATAGCACATATTTATTTATTTATTTATTTATTATTATTATTTTTTGGGGGGTACACCAGGTTCAATCATCTGTTTTTATACACATATCCCCGTATTCCCTCCCTTCCTTGACTCCCCCCCCCCTCAAGTCCCCCCCACCCTCCCCATCCCAGTCCTCTAAGGCATCTTCCATTCTCGAGTTGGACTCCCTTTGTTATACAACAACTTCCCACTGACTATTTTACAGTTGGTAGTATATATATGTCTGTGCTACTCTCTCGCTTCGTCTCAGTTTCCCCTTCACCCCCCACCCCCTCCCATACCTCGAGTTCTCCAGTCCATTCTCTGTATCTGCTTCCTTGTTCTTGTCACTGAGTTCATCAGTACCATTTTTAGATTCCGTATATGTGAGTTAGCATACAATATTTGTCCTTCTCTTTCTGACTTACTTCACTCTGTATGACAGATTGTAGTTCTATCCACCTCATTACATATAGCTCCATCTCATCCCTTTTTATAGCTGAGTAATATTCCATTGTGTATATATGCCACATCTTCTGTATCCATTCATTTGTTGATGGGCATTTCGGTTGCTTGCATGTCCTGGCTATTGTAAATAGTGCTGCAATAAACATGATGGTACAAGTTTCTTTTGGGATTATGGTTTTCTTTGGGTATATGCCCAGGAGTGGGATTACTGGATCATATGGTAGTTCTATTTGTAGTTTTTTAAGGAACCTCCAAATTGTTTTCCATAGTGGCTGGACCAACTTACATTCCCACCAACAGTGCAGGAGAGTTCCTTTTTCTCCACACCCTCTCCAACATTTGTGGTTTCCAGATTTTGTGATGATGGCCATTCTGACTGGTGTGAGGTGATACCTCATTGTGGCTTTGACTTGCATTTCTCTGATGATGAGTGATGTTGAGCATCTTTTCATGTGTTTGTTGGCCATCTGTATGTCTTCTTTGGAGAAATGTCTATTTAGGTCTTCTGCCCATTTGTGGATTGGGTTATTTATAGCACATATTTATTGAAAAAAAAATTCACGTGTAAGCAGACCCATGCAATTCAAACCCATGTTGTTCAAAGTTCAATTGTATATCTAATTTTTAAGAAAGACATCAAACTAAAATGATTTGTGTTACACTTTCAAGTAAAATGCCATTATAAACTGGAAAATTTCAGGTAGTCAGTGTAGGAGAGTTTATAAGCCTTTCAAATGGACTTAGGCCAACCCATCCAGCAGAAGGTTACATAAAAAATGTATTTTAGAGACACACTTGGGTGAAACGGGGCATAGAAAGTAAGATGTTGATGAATGATAAAAAGAAAAAAAGACTAACAAAAACAATGTCCCAATAAATTTTCTTGGTTCAGACTTAAACATGGTGAAGCAGAAATCAAGGGAGAGCTTTACTTATGTCAACTATACTATTTCTAGAATAATCCTTGAAAAAGATCCCCTTCAATTCTTAGTTACCTTCCAATTTATAATCCCAAATTTATTTCTACAAAAGATATAATTCTTACCCTGCCTCCTTCCACCACCAGTTATTTGATAGATTCTCATGATTTGGAAGTTCATCTTAATACTACGTGTGTGACATCACAACTACAGTTACTATTTGTAGTTGTCACACACATAGTTAACTCACAAAACTATTTGTTTATCAAAAACAATATATACTTCTTAGTCTATTCCAGAGTCAAATCTAATTTTGTTTAAATGAATCTTGTTGGTCCTTAAATACTTTGACATTTGAGCTGTTCCTTAATCTGAAATTTAATCTACCTGCCCTCCCTTCAACCAAGCTAAGAAGAAATGTCTTCCAATTACATATAATTTGAATGTGATCCTTTATTTTTATCTTTTACTGCAATGTAACCAATATACTTTCTTCTTCCTTCCTTCTCCATTAACATCTATTTCTTGTTCTTCCTGTTTCTCCATCAAAAAGTTTAAAGACAATTTATTAATATAGTGGCACTTGCCGGCATACACAGGAAATATCAGAACAAAGAAGCATAGATTTCAAACACCATAGATACAAGTAGATCACCATGTTCACTCAGAGTGAGGTTTAGCATCATTTGTAACACAAAGAACAGTTTCTTAACTTTGAATTTGAGTTGCCATTCGTAGCTGTGAGGGACATCTAATATTTGAAATCTATCTCAGAACATTTTGTGAAAATGAAAGCAAAAGTCCATTTTATAAAACACAACCACAGCTTAAAAGACTAGACATTAGTAAACTGACAGACAAGTTCTCCCTTCCCAGGGCTCTTGAGTTTCTAGCGTACTCTGGATCACAGGGATGGTTTATACCCAGGACCACCATTAACCACTTCTGTATTTCTGGCCAATGTATACTAACTGATATCAGAAAAAAAAAGAAAAAAGGTCACCATCCAATAGAGGAAAAAAAACATCTAAATGTAGAAAACAAACTTTGTCTCTTGAATATACTCACATTATATCCCAAAATTTGGAAATTTTCTATGCTGTTTTAACATATTGTTGATTTGGATTTTTTCTTTCTAAAAAGTTTAATAGGTGGTTGTGTTATAAAAGTAACACATTCCCATTATAAACAACCTAGACAATACAGAAAAGCTGAAAAACCAATCATACATACTTCCATCATCTAGAGACAACTACTATTATGTTAATTTTTATTGATATTCCTTGCTGTTCATTATTATGGGGTGGGGGGGGAGGGCATGGAGTTTTTACTGCATAGTTATGATTGCATTGTTTAAGTATTTTATGTGATTTTTATCACTTAGATTTTTCCATGTTAGTATACAGATTTTCATAAACTTCATTTATATGGCTTTATATTTCATCACAATTAGCTATGCAACAATCTGCTTAAGCATTTCTCTATGTTTAAATTCTTAATGGGTTTCTATGCCCTCTTTATGACTTAAAGATTTTCCTATATTTCTGGTTTTTCCTTTTGATCATCCTCTCTGCCCCCAAATTTTAAATAATTGCTAGCTTGGTTTCAAAATACAGTTAGGAGTCAGTGTTTTGTTTTTGTATTTCACTAACAGGTGATGGCTTCATTAGAAAATTGTCTTTAAACACTCTAAAGTTTATATTTAATACTTGCTAATTTGGTAATGAAATATAGTTAGATATCACTGCTATTCCTCACACAGCTTGAGAAACTATCTCATATTAAACTAAAGCATTGATAAAAAGCCTAATCATTTGATAACAAACTTGTTTCATAAGATGCAGGATCAATGCCCTTTCTAGAATTTACCCAAAGTTCAATGACTGCCCTCAGTTAGACATCCCAAAGAATCCAGATCCTTAAACTTCCTTTGCTTTTCAGCTCTTCAAATAAACTCAGTTAAAAATTTACACAGTTTAAAGGAAAATACTCATGGTCTAGGTTTCCAATTGCAAAAGCCAACAGAAATTATATCAGAAACAACTATTCTACTCTAGCAGTGTTGAAATTGAAACACCATTATTTATATACTTATTTATAACAATTTTTTATTCATTTTGGTTATACCCAACTATTATTAAAAAACATTTTCAACACACAATTCAAAGCCATGCAAAGTTTCATTGTCCCTTACTGGCATCCTGTAGAGAAGATAAATATCTTATTCTGTGGCAAAACATCACATTATGTGGTTGGCACAATAACTCACATCTTAAAAGAACTCTGAAATATTTCACATAGAATCTGTTTGTCTCCATGTAGTGCATACACACCTGTCTTCGTCTGCTTAGTTGACAAAATAAAATACTAGTCAAGTAATAGCATACTTCCAAATGAGACAGAAATGGTTAACTCTTCCTTTTATAATTGAAACTTGCCATCCTTAAGTGCCTAAATGTAATTACAGAAGAAAAGACATTTCCTCTGGTTATACACAGAATAATATTTTATTGTAGTAATTAGTCATCTTGAATTGAAATTCATTTACATGTGCAGTGTGGATGCCCAGAATGCATTTTAATCCCATTTCCTGTATAAACAGCAATTCATAGTCTATGACAAGGATGCAAGATTTCTATAGTGTTGCCCAAGTACAGAGCATGTTGTTCACAAAATATCCTCTGTCACTTGCCCTTCTTGAAGGGATTATAGTTCTTCCCTGCTTCATGAAAACTCAGGGAATATGCCGATATAATTTTCAGTCATTGGCTAGAGCTCACCATTTTTAATTGAATTAGAGTACTTGGACTTATCAATAACATTTTTTAAAACTTACTTTCTGCTTTTCCAGGCTTGTCTTAGTTTTTTATGCATTTTCTTACTGCTTCATTTTTTAATAACCAGTTTGGCTTTGCACTTAAGTATTAGTTTTTATGACTGAACTTATGCATGGAGGAAAAGGAAAGATGAGAAAAGAAGAACTATGAACCAGAAGAACCAAGAACCAGAAGCCTCCATGTTCAAGAACAGGAGAAGATGAACATTTCAAGAAGAGAGAGAGAATTTGCTCTTTCTCTGCCTTTCCATTCTACTCAGGCCCTTAATAGATTAGATGATGTCCACCCACTTTATTTCCTCTACTGATTATTTCATCATTTATTTCATCTACTGATTCAAATGCTAATCTCTTCTGAAACACCCTCAGAAATAATGTCTTATCAGCTATCTGGGCATTGCTTAGCCCAGTCAAGTTGACACATAAAATTAACCATCACAGAGCACAAGATTTTGCATTTCTGACAAGTTCCCAGGTGATGTGGATGCTGCATGTCCAGGGACCAACTTTAAGAACAACTGCTCTAGAGTATGTAGCTAGGAACAGAATTGCTGGTCATGGGGAAACAGCAATTTCAAATGTATTATCTAATGCCATATTGTTTTCCAATGTTTCTACCAATATAGACTTCTACCAGCAGTGTGTATAAATTTTTGATTTCTTCATATCTTTGCCAATACCTGTCAGTGCTAAACGTTTAAATTTCTGCCAAACAGAAGGGTGTGATATTATCTCTTTGTAATTTTAACTTTAATTTCCCTGGTTAAACAATAGATTTGATTATATTTTCATACACTTATTAGCCATACATTCTTCCTCTTAGTTCCTTTTCTCCATCTTTCCACTGGGATTTTCTTTGTTTTTGTTTTTGCCAGTTTATAGACATTCTTCTATGATCTCTTTATGAAGACTCTTATACTGCTTGTTTTAATACCTTCTAATTTTGTCTTATAAGGTCTAGGAGAAAATTGTTTCTACTTTTTATCCTTTTTGGCCATGACTGAACATATGGTTGCTTAACAAAGACTTGAGGATAATAATAGAATTATTTATTAAAAACTTGTCCCTACCAAGTACTCTGTTATCTGATGAGGGCTCATTCACTCCATCACTACTCAAAAGGAAAGCCACAGCTTTGTCTCTGGCACCCCTATGTTAGCCTCTCTCTCACTCCCACCCCACCTCCTCCCTCCCATTTCTACCTCTGCCTCCTCACTCAACGGCTAGACTAATCTTTCCAAAGTACAAATCATCTCCTCCCCTGTGTAAATTTCTCCAACGTTTTCCTTTTATTACACTTAGAGTAAAAATCTCAACTCCTTACCATGGTAACAAGGCCTAAGAGATCCTACTTCATTCTCAGCTCTGCTACTCTCTTCCTAAATCATCAAAGTGTGGCCACTCTTGCCTTATTGCTGTTTTTCAAACACTCTAAACAATCTCCTCCTTTAGCAATGCCCTCTCCCAGACACTTTTCTAAGAGGCCACCCAGATTATCCTATCTAAAATAGATCCTTCACCTCCTCTTCAAACTCATATATTCCCTATCCCCAATCCTGCTTTATTTGTCTTCAAAGAATTCATCAATACCTGACATTATCTTTGACACTGTAATTTTTAATCATCTATCTTTGTCCCCTACTAAAACGTAATCACCATAGGGTAATAGTATTGTTTTGTTCATCTCAATAGCTCAGTGCCTAGAAGAGTTCCTAACAATAATTATGCTCTCTACAAATATGTGTTAAATAAATGGGAATCAGAGTTCCTGCTTAAAGAGCCAAGAATCTGTCCATCTCCAAAGCTATTTCACTGTGCCATGTTCCTTCTCAACTTGACATCACAGCACACCAAAGAGACACTACAATCCAGATGAAGAGATGACTAGTTCACACCAGTAACATAAACTATAACACCAGTGATACCAAAGAACCCTGGAGATTAATTAGAAATTAGATTCCTCAGTTCCCCCAGTTTCTGAAGGAAGGTCTTTTCCCCATATTATACCACTTGGAAATCCTTTAGGGAGAGAAGAGTTCGATATTTGCTCAAATAGCTATGTCCTCTTAAAGTATTTGTAGAGAATGGTATGATTAATAATGTTTAAATTTTATTGACACACTTCTTGTTTGGAATGGTGATTTCAATGCAGATATTTAACTCCTTTCTTCTCCAAGTTCCCACTGAAATGACAATCACAAAAATATCTAGAAAAAGTCTATATAAATGGAGTCATACACATCACAGAAATTTCAGGGGTTTTCTGTTAAAAATACGTCACACAAGTCCAGATTAAAGTCATCGTTAACTCACCTCTGGTTAAGAACATGCCAGTAAATAGGATATTTAATATAGGCATAAAAGGAATCAAGATCAAGGAGAAGCAATAATCAAAGAAAAATATCCCTAAACTAAAGGCAGAACTGAAGCCTCAGATCAAAAAACTTCTTCAAGTGATAAGCTAAAGTTTTCATTTTGTTTCTTTGTTTTTAATTTCAATACCAAATTTGAAAACAAAATCTTCATACTTTCAAGCAGAAAAAGTAGCCCTTAAAAGGAAAGGGTGTATTTCTCATTGGAATTCTCTTCCTTACGTTAAAAAAAAAAAAAAAATGCCAAGAAAGAAAAGAGCAATGTCTTAAGAATGTGCCACCTACCTAAGGGATCATTTGTGAGAAAAGAAAAAAATAAGAACTGTAATAAAAGTGTTTGAGAATGGCAAAGAAGTGGTATAAAAAATGGTGGTAAAGGTTTGCAAGGCAGAAATCGAGACACAGATGTAGAGAACAAACATATGGACACCAAGTGGGGAAAGTGAGGAGGGTTGGGGTGGGATGAATTGGGAGATTGGGATTGCCATATATACATTACTAATAAGAAGAAAAATATCAAATTGTACACTTTAAATATATGCAGTTTATTGTATGTCAACTGTATCTCAATAAAAGTTCTTAAAAAATGGTAGTAACTAATAAAGTTAATGAAAGTTTACATGAGGTTGAGATTTCTCTTGGAACGCTTACAAAACAAAAATTCCCAAAAAATTCTATAAAGAAATAAGATTTTAATTAAATAACAAATCTAGTAATGGAGATCACCTGAAAAAATATTGGAGATGATGAGAGAAAAGATGAAGAAAGCTGTCAAATTTATCATCTTACCCAAAGGGAAGGTGTACCAGTCCTAGGTCAGTTTGTTTTCAGAGCCATTGCTTTTCCTTACCCTAGTCTGCTTTATATTGCAGGAGGAATTAATCACTGCATTTCTGGCTGGGGTTAGTATATTAAAGATTGTAAAGGAGGTTGGAAGGAGAGATGAAAGGAAAAACCTAGAAAATTTCTCTCCTACCTCTGTGTCCTGATTGGCATCTCCCACGGCAGCTGCATCCCCTTCAGGGCTCCAACTCCTGCCAGACAGGTCCAGTACCAGCTTTGACCAGGTAACCTGGACAAAGATAAAAACATATTCTCTTTAGATAAAAAAGAAGGCAAGTTATGCTATCTCCCAAAATATAACTATGTAGATGAAAATGTTATGGCTCAAAATTAAATATTTCATCTGAGAGTTATTTCTATAAATACAAGAAAATCAGTAATGTTAGATACAAAAAATTCAATATTATTGTAGATTGCTGGCATTTCATAAAAGCCCTCATTTCTCATTCTAAATGAGTCTTTACTTTGCCACAACAATAAAAGTTTCACCTCTTAAAAAATAATAAATTAAATTTTAAAAGTCTTTTCTTAGATACATTGATAAAACTCTTACAAAAAGGTTCGCTATATTTCAGGTTAATTTTACACTGAACAAAAAATTTCTCTATAATAACACTTATCTGTTCATATTGGTTCCTAATTTTTACTATGAAAAATAATGTGTAATAGTACAGTAAGCATTCTTAAGTGTGTGTGTGTGTGTGTGTGTATGTGAGTGTACAAATCAATGCAGGTGGTTTTATATTATGGAATGTATTTCCAAGAGTGGAATTGTTATATCAAAATAAATATATATTTTAAAGCTTAAAAGACATTGCCAGATCATTTTTCCAAAAGTGCTGACATTTTTTACCTAATCACGAGCAATGAATGAGAATAGTTTTCTCTTTGCCTGCTTACCTGCAATAGACTTCAGTGTACATTTTCATTTTCGCCAGCCTTATGGGTATAAACAAATATCTAGTTTTTACTTCAATTTGCATTTCCATGGTTACTTAAGAAAAACAAATCTTTTTACATTGGCAATTTGGATATGCAATTTTGTGAATTGTCTTTATATGCATTTTTCTACTGGGCTGTTTGGCTTTTCCATGATACACAAGACCTCTTTGTATATTATAGATCAGGGCTGGCCAGTGCTTTTCACTTCATGACACTCAGAAAATTATAACTGTACATCATCATGGTGTAAATGGACTAAGTTGCCAGTGATTGGGCCGGGCCAGCCTGTGGATGCTAGTTCCCTCCCTGCTGAAAGGTAGCCTGAAAGAGATGCAACCCATATGTGAGTCTGCTTGGACCAGATATAATAATGCCTGTCTGTAATATCAACTTTGATATAGTGTATATGTTCCAAATTTATCATTTAATTATGGAGTTTGATCTTTACCTACACATTCTTTACATTGTCTAAAGTGTATATGTTTTGTGTTGTGCCTTCTGGGTTGCATCTCTTTAAGAAATCCCCTGAATTTTATTGTAGTTTTTAAAGTTTTTCAACCAAGACTTTTGCAAATCATGTGTGATGAAATTTTAACACTATTTTTATTGCATATGAACATTTTAGAAGATACCAAAGTAAAAAACAAACACACATGATGCTTCCAAATTCTGACCAATTATGGATTATGTACTGGCTGAAATAAAACAAATATGAAAAATTTCTCTGAAATTCTTTGAATTAAGCAATATTTTAATGATAGTTTTCAAGGAAAGGAACATGATGTCATCTAAAAGTCATTTCCCTGGGAGTTAAGAAGTCTTTTTCTAGGTGCAGCTCAGTCCCTGCCCTGGCAAACTCACAGATTCTCTTAATCTCAGTGTTGGCATTGTTAAAGAGGTATATTGGATTAAACAACATCAGAGACATTTCTTCTGCTCTAATATTCTATATTTCTACTATATTTCTCAGAGTTACATGTTAAACAGTCAGAAGAAAGCAAACAAAATATATTTTTCAGGATATTGGTGACATTTCCTTTGGGAAAACAGATGAAGATAATTCCCAGTGTTAGAAACTTAAATTTATTTTTTCTTCCTTCTTTTTGCAAAAAAGTCTTGATGAAGTGCTCTTAAGGACTATCTCAATTCACTGTTGAAGTGAGCAAGATGATGGTCTTACCCATGGGATTTCACAATTTATAAAAAATTACTGTCTCAGGGATATGTGTTAAAAAAAGGGGGGAAAGGATTCAGAATAAATTCATTATGGAAAACTAGGCAACTTTTAAGATCATTTTGTCAATTCTTTCCATGTTATGCAATAGAGTTTCATGAGTCAAGACCAGGATTTAAAATAAAATGAGATATTAAAGCCACACAAGTAAATTGAAAGTTGTATATGTTCTTAAGGGTTAGTGGAATTTAGGACAATTATTTTTTTTTAAAAAACTAAGTTACTCTGTAACACTGACCAGAATCCAGCCTCACTTGATTCTGGTAATATTCCATTAATCTTCCATCAGCTTAAAAGTCTCACTGATTTTCTTAAAATCCAGAATTTATCATTTTCATCATATGACTTAGGGAAAAAATGGTAAATGGGACATTATTCCTATAAAAATACATGCCCATAGACATTAGCATCTGAAAAAAATCTTTTTATAATCATAGATGAGTTGCCTATCTTCCCCTTTCCTGTTCAGGACATGTCTTATCTGCCTCTGAAGGATCTTTCTTAGATCTCTCTCCAAAGGAAATTCATTTAAATAAGGTGGCATGGATAACCCTAAGAGAAAAACTCAACATATCTACTTTTCCAGGTCAAATTCTAGTCTTGATCCTTTCCCTCTAGGGACTCTTCAGATCACCCAATCCACAGTGTTGTTTATTTATCTGAATTTTTTTTAACTTTATTTATTTACTTATTTATTGGCTGAGTTGGGTCTTGGTTGCTGTGTGCAGGCTTTCTCTAGTTGCAGAGAGTGGGGGTTACTCTTTGTTGAGGTGTGTGGGCTTCTCATTGCAGTGATTTCTCTTGTTGTGGAGCACAGGCTCTAGGTACACGGGCTTCAGTAGTTGTGGCACATGGGCTCAATAGTTGTGGCTCCTGGGCTCTAGAGCATAGGCTCAGTAGTTGTGGTGCTCAGGCTTAGCTCCTCTGCAGCATGTGGGATCTTCCCAAGACCAAGGCTTGAACCCGTGTCCCCTGCATTGGCAGGCAGATTCTTAACCACCGTGCTACCAGGGAAGTCCCTATTTATCTGAATTTTGAAACTGGTTATACACATTGTGCATTTGAAAATTAATCACAGATTCTCTTGTTTTCATATACACTTTCATCACAGACGATTTCATGTTTCGTTTTCAGGTTTAGTCTTCTATTTAACTTTTCAAACCTTTACAAATATATATATATATTTCCCAAGTAATCTCTAAGGTAGTGAGGACAGAACTTTTCTTCCAAGTATCAAACCCAACTAATCAGATTAAATAATATTAGGATAACAGGAATGAAAAGGGGCTCCTGGCCCAATAGACATTGGAAGTTGGAATTTGGAAGACAGAAAGATTCCTCCCTTTCAACTGTTGTCTCCTTTTTAAGTGACTCATTCTTTCCTGCTGCAAATAGCTGGAAGGTGAAAGGAACCATGGGAAGGAAAAATAGCCACTGATAGTTGCAGATTTCCTTTTTTCTTTTTTTTTAGCAATTCATCAGGGACAAAGAGATCTTACTGAAATAGAGTCCCCCTAAAATAGAGCTCCTCTGCTGAGTTTATGATTAACCTCTCTCCAAAACTTTATTCCCTTCCTTGTCCTGTACCTGTTCCTCCTAAAGATTGAGGAGTATCAGAGAAAATCAGGGATTGTAACTGAGCAGGACCAAATGGGGCCCTCCCTGGACAGAACCCCTCACTTCACATCCTCCACCAGCTTTTTTTTTTTCAGCTTTTTATTGGAATATAATTGTTTTACACTCTTGTGCCAGTTTTTGCTGTACAACAAAGTGAATCAGCTGTATTTATACATATATCCCATATCCCCTCCCTCCCACAACTCCCTCCCACCCTCCCTATCCCAGGCCTCTAAGTCATCACACATCTTCAAGTTGATCTCCCTGTGTTATGCAGCAGCTTCCCACTAGCTATCTATTTTACATTTGGTAGTGTATATATGTCAATGCTACTCTCTCACTTTGTCCCAGCTTCTGCTTCACCCCTCCCCAGGTCCTCAAGTCCATTCTCTATATCTGCATCTTTATTCTTGTCCTGTCACTGGGTTCATCAGTACCGTTTTTTTGATTCCATATATATGAGTTAGCATACGGTATTTGTTTTTCTCTTTCTGGCTTACTTTGCTCTATATGACAGACACTAGGTCCATCCACCTCACTGGAAATAACTCAATTTCATTCCTTTTTATGGCTGAGTAATATTCCACTGTATAAATGTGCCACATCTTCTTTATCCATTCATTTGTTGATGGGCCTTTAGGTTGCTTCCATGTCCTGGCTATCACCTGCTTCTTGTTTGTAGAAAAACTTTCTCCTAGGCCAAGTCCAAAGAACAAACTCAATCAGAAAGGTGAGAAAATGCAGAAACAAAGGAAAACAATCAAGCATGACAAAATAATAATAGTTTAGCCATCAAAGTTAAGAAACTTTAGTTCCTCCAGGGCTATAGATAACATTCTGAGCCATATCCTTGAGCTATTTTGCAAATATCCAAACCCCCACCAGGTAGAAGAAATTAACTGCATGCTGACCATAAGCATGTAGACCCCAAACCAGTTGAGACCAGAGGGCTGATGATGGTGATTCCTGATTACCTCACCACAAACAAATCAGAAGAATGTCCTCGAGCTGATCACCCACTCCACAACCTTTGCCTCAAAGCCATCAAGGAGTTCAGGTCTTTTAAGCATTAGCTGCCTAGACTGCTTGCTTGGCTCCCTGCAATAAAAGGTGCACTTTCCTTCACCACAACTCAGCGTCAACAGATTGGCTTTACAGCACATGGGCAAATGGATCCAAGTTTAGTTTAGTAGCACTACTTCTTGTTCCAATCAGAAAAAGACCTTGGAGAGAAGATCCATTGGTCCATGTTGGAGCACATTCTCACCTGCAGATGGAGCACTATGGACCAGACCATTAGACAGCTCAGCTGCAATCTCCAACCTGCCGGTAGGTAAGAGGGGTTGACCTGACATGGCTGTAAAGGAAGATTTTCCAGGAGAATGTTCTGCTCTGGGCAGACAAAGCGATAAGTATTCAGCAATATTTGATAATTAGCACTATGCTTTTCACACATGAGATGCTTAAAAATTACTTATTGTTATTCCACTAGCACACTACTAGCTTTGTAAACAACTTTTTTGGGATATAATCCATATACCATAACATTTACCTATTCAAAGTGCTTTTCAGTACATTCACAAAGTTATGCATAATCTAATGTGGGTTTAATTATCTAATTTTAGAATATTTTCAACACCTAAAAACACACTACTAGATTTTGAGAAAAAAAAAATCTGCCACCTATATGCTGTTTGACTTTAAGGAAGCTATGTTGTGGTAGGCAGAAAAATGTCCTTCCCCAAAGATGTCCAGTTCTAATGTTCAAAACCTGTGAATATATTACCTTACATGGCAAAAGGAACTTTGTTGATGTGATTAAGAATCTTGAGATGGGAAGATTTGCCTGGGTTTTCTGGGTGACTCCTTTCACAAGAGTCTTATTAAAGGGAGGCAAGAGTGTCAAAGTCAAAGAGATGTGAAGGTGCTACATGACTGCTTTGAAGCTAGAGGAAGGGGTTACAAGCGAGCAAAAGCAGGTGGCCTCTAGAAGGTGAGAAACGCAGGGAAAGAGATTATCTCCTAGAGCTCCCAGAAGGAATACAGCTCTGCTGAGTATGACACCTTGCTTTTAGCCCAATGGGACTTCCAAACTACAGAAATGTAAGCCACTAAATTTGCGGTGATTTATTACTGTTTTATAACAATAGGAAACCAAAACAGTTTTAATCTCTCTGAGATTCTATTTTCTTATCTTTAAATTGAATATAATAATGCCTATCTCAATGGATTTTATGATGATTAAGCATGATAATGTTTGTGGTAGAAATGTCTAAGCCAAAACTAACTTCAGTACTAATGAAGTTACAATTCAGATTTTAATTTTAATACATAATAGTCAAAATATTTTACAGTTCATATATTTAAGGAAACACCCCATGAAAGGATTGTACAAAATATAACATTTGCCAAAAATTGTTTGTAACTGAGCTTTCTACCACCTTCAGATAATGGATCCTTTAAGATAACTTGGTTTTCTGGTAACTGGGAATTAAGCGCCAACACATGTTTTTAATTGTGAATGTTTTATAAAGAATCACTTTGAATTGTATCATACACATTTCAATTTTCATAGAGTACACCAAATGTAAATTAAATTTTTTTAGTGACCTAGGGTTGTCATAATGCATACCCAGTATTACACACTTAGCTTTAGTCAGGGTCTAGAAGTTTTATACACACTCTTTGCTCCTACACAAAAAAAGCTCAAGGTTTCTGTGCTTTTTAAATTTTTCACATCTGCTTTTTTAGTAGACTTTCTGAGCCCCACCTTCTTGTGACACCATATTTGTCAAATGTTAATTGCTATAGGCTGTCTACCTCTAACAACATTAACTAACAGTGAGTGCTCACTCTTTGCCAAGCATTACCTAAGCAGTTTATAATATTACTTTATGTAATTTTCACAACCAATCCATTACATGGGCACCATTTCACAGGTTAGGGTAACTGAATCACAGAGGAATGGGAGCTCTTGAACACTACACCACGCTGCTACCCGGCTTCCAATTGACTTTTTAAAGTTTCTATGGGTTTAAACATCAAATGAAAAAATGAGAGAAAATTTCAGTCAGATACGCACGAAGTGAGGGATGAGATCTGAGGAGGTTTTCTGTGAATGACACGTACAAATTGTATGGAATGTACTCTGTAGGACGTCTACTCAGATGAATGAAGTATGAAGTGCTAGAGAGCCAAGTTCTAAATGGCTAAAGGACTAGACACAGATGACCAGGTGTCTTTTTATGAAAACTACTTCATGCAGATGACTTTGGAAAATAATCTGTTAACATTATATTATTAATCAGAAATAGCGCTCTACAAAGACTTTTTAAATTTTAATTTATTCAGAAAGAATGACTAGCGTACCGTATCTGCAGGAAGAATTTTATGTGTATGAAATGTTCTCTCTAGCTGGAACAGCAGTAAGAAAAACTCTGGCTTGACAGTCAGAAGACATATTGCCATCATGATTTTTCCAGGAAGTAAAGACACAGAGTATCACATATTAAAATTATCTCAAGCTCATAGGATGACAGTAACAATAGCTGGGTACTCCATTCAACATGCCGCTGCCCTGCCGACATGTTTTCAATGCTCGCTAGAGAAGTCTGTGCACCTGTTTATTCTGCTTATTCAACAAGGCCACATTTCTTTAAAATGTTTGAGGATAGAGTGAATTAATGAACTCTAATTCCAGAAGAGAGCTTTGGGCAGGCAGTGTGACTCAACATGATTTACATATTGCTGTTAAAAAGAGTAGCTATAACAAATTTCTATGTATTTCTATGACATTTTTTCTATGTTCATATAAACACATGTATGCCTATATGTAAACAAATTTGCATACTTTTGAATAAACACAAATATCTTCTCACAGATACAAATATACATACGTATTTGTCCTCACTTTTGTACAGAATTTTGCTTCTTGCTTTGTTCTGGGAATTGACTTCATTTCCCAGATTTTGCCACTATTAACAATACTGAAATACCCATCTTTGAGCATATGCTTTATTCTTACAGTTTGTTTTTTCTGTTGCTATAGAGGATAGAGTACCAGAATTGACTGCTTGATCAAAGAGCTATGTGTATTTCTAATTTTTTTTTTTTTGGCCACTCTACATGTCTTGTGGGATCTTATTTCCCTGACCAGGAATGGAACCTAGGTCCACGGCAGTGAAAGCGCCAGGCCTTAACCACTGGACCACCAGGGAATTCCCCTCATTTTTTGTATGTGTTGCCAAATTGCTTTCTGACTTTTCTCAGCATTATTGTGGGCAATAAACATAAGGTATTACAGCCTTAAGTTTTCCTGTCTGATAAACATCAAAATAATCTCATTATTAATTTAATTTGCGTTTCCTTAACTAGTAGTGAAGCTAACCAGCTTTTTATGTTTGTTGGCCACTTAGGTTTGCTCTTCTCTGAACTGCCATTTCATATTCTTTGACAATTTTCCTATTGGTTTTTATCATTTTTTAGAGAATTCTTAAAGTCATGTTGTATACTTTTTAATACTTTGACTTTCATTTGTTTTGCAAACTTCCCCCCAAAGCTATTTATTTATCTATTGATTTTGCTAACGTTTCATATTTCAAGGTTTTTTTAAATATTGTCAACCATTTCTATATCTTTTAAATAGCTCTAGTCTTGGTTAAGATCTAACTTCAAGATTGTATATATAGCCACTAAGATTTTTTTCTGAGATATTCATTGTTTAATTTTTATATTTAAATATTAATCCATCTGGAATGTGTTTTTGGCAATGATATAAAATGGGCACAGTTTTACATAATTTTTTTTATGGAAACCATGTTTGCCACATCATTTGTGCTTGTGCCATCCCACTCAATAGAAAGTCTGCCTCTGTCATATTTGAATTCTTGTTTATGCCTAGATCTATTTCCGAATTCTCTACTTCCTTCCACTGATCTATTTGCTTTGTCCTAAGGACTACCATTGATTTGATTATAATGGCTTAATAATATGCTCTGGATCTATAAAGAAAGTCTGCTCTTATTCTTCATCTTTTTTACAAGCTTCTTGGTTATTGATAACTTTATTATGCTATATGAAATTCAAGATCATTTTATTCACTTATAAAAAGCCCTATTGATATTTCTATAGGATTTATGAAGAGTATTTTTATTACATATATTTTTCACAAAGGTAATTTTGACCTTAGCTTTAGTTTTCTTTTTCTCATGCTTACTGGAAAAACGCAAACTGGTCTACATGTCTTTATTTGAAGTATAAAGTATAATATAAATCTTTGGAATAATTCTGCCATTGTGACATTTATTCCTCTGTGTACACATAGAAAACAGAAGGTTAAGTTTCCATAGAAAACAAAAAGGAAAACATTTAGTTTTATTACTCTCTTGTGTCTCAAGAGAACAATCTTTCACAATGTTTGGGGTTAATAATGGGGATATAGAGGAAGAAAATGTTATATTTTCCTTATTTTCATAATCAACGTATATTATTTTACATCCTTTCTTGCTGTGGTCTGGCATAAGTACCTGTAGGGTATAGTAATATACATTTCGCATATATTTTAGGCTGAGACACTTGCCAAATACCTGTACAAAGGAGATCCTATCATTCAATACATCTGAATTGTGAGGGCAAGTAAGAACATCTCCATTTTCTAATTTTCATTAAGATTACATACATTTATTTTGCAAACAGCTTTCAAATTTTGTGATATTTTGCATCTTTGAAAAGCTAAATTTAACTGCAATGAAGAATATAATTTTGTGGTGTAATGGAAAGGCCAAACATTTGGCACTTCACAGATATGGGTTCAAATTTAGGGATTTCTAAAGTGACAGAGGATCCCAGAGAAGAGACCTTGAAAATGTACTCTCTTCGACAAATAAGCATCTACAGTATTCTTACATGTGTGGATTTTTAATAAAAACTTTGCTCATTGCGAGATAGTATTACCTATACTGCCCTTAACTTCCAAATCATTGAATCCTTGGAGTAGGACTTAATGAAACTGAGCAACATGTCTTCTCTTTTAATGTCTTTATATGTTTTTTCAAACATCACTGTCACTTTTATATCTTTCCTCACAGTAACCAAGTGAAGAAATTTGCTTGAAAAGGACCACTTGGAAGAGGTCTCTTCTGCTCGTTGGGACTTTCCTGGTGGTCCAGTGCCTCTGCACTTCCACTGCAGGTGACATGGGTTCCATCGTGGAAAAAAAAAAATTCAAAAAAAAAAAAAATCCTCCTCACATATTCTCTATTTTAATCAAGAAATCACCACCCACTCATTTACCCAAACCAAATGCCAAACTGAGTTTCCTTCCCTACTGTGACTGCCCACATACCCATGGTTCAGCAGTGTCTCCTGGCTTCCACGGCCTGGGCATTCTCATAACAGCTGCCTTAGGTTACATCCTTATCACCCTTATTACCCTACCCATTATCCATGAAAAAAAAAAACAAAATCCAAATGCTGGTCATGCCTTATTTCTGGCCATGACAGAAAATTAAAAATAATTTCTGGTCCCTTCTGCTCTGTGATCCCAGTACAAGCTACTTCTCATTATCGCAGAACACCCGAGACTCTCGTTTTTGCATGGAATGTTCTTGACTCCCTCAACCACCTCAAAAATTCAGACCTCAAGACAGTTTAAATATCACTTCCTTTGCGGTGCCTTCCTCCAGTCCCAGGCAGGGGTTGCTTCCTCTGCACTCACATTGCAGCACATTGATTTATCAGTACTTTTCTCTGGTTCAACAACTAGACATTGAGCTCTTTATGAGTGGGAGCTGTGTCTTAGTCATCTGGGTATCTGGATATCTAGCACAGTACTAGTTAGAAAAAATTCCTGACTCCTCACCCAAATTGAAAGTCCATTTCAATACGAAATAAACACATGGACAACTCACACCTTGACCTCTGGAGCCAGCTACCAGTTACTAAAAAAGGAGAAAGTAGTTCTCAGCAGGTCTTGCTGCTGACTATGAACCATGAAGACTAACTTTTGCTCTCACTAGTAACTACAGAATTAGTAAAGCAAGACTTCTGGATCTGGGACTATACGTACAAAATGAAGGTGCAGCCACTAGACAGTAAATACACACAGTAAGATAACAAGGAACTTTTCTAACAAATTACAATTTCCCAAGTGGGGTTTCAATTTAAAAATATGATTAAAGATCAAGCTCCTTAACCATATAACAAACCATTCTTAAATATTCTATAACAATAACATCATAGTGACTTTACATATGTGGTCACAGTGCATATCTTTTCATTCCCATTGAGATAAAGGGTAGCCAAGAACATAAATGGACACATTTTTGCAAGGTCTCAGGTGGAAAATCACTCATGTTGACATGTTCATTGTTTTATTATTAAATAATAAAAAATTAAATTACTTTCATAATAAATTGCTCTTTTAATAAAAATACCAAGACACACACTGACCCAAGCACTGTCTGCTTCCCAAACATCTATTCAAACTGTAAATAAGAGCCTCAGGAACCCACCTTTACTTATTGTACGCACTGCAATTGCCCCCACCCGCACTAGGCATCATATTCACAGCAAGCATGATTACAAGAGACACCTCTGACTTAGATTAAATATTTCATTTTCTTTCATATATTTATTATTATAAAAACTTGCCAACTCAGTGTGTATTATCAACAAAATGTGTATAAGAATAAAAATCAATTTAATTGGACCAGGGTGGGGCTGTGGAATTAGTATAAGTTCCTCGGGTGATTTTAATAAGGAATCAGAGAATCTCTGCCCTATAGCAAAGAGCTTTGAAGATGACAAAGTGTGTGTTGAAGTACTTTATTGTGATTAGGTTTGTCTCAAAAACTCCTGGTTTAATATCAAATCAAAAGCTCTTGGTAAACAAACAAATGATGTAAAAAATACTGAGGTTATGTTTCATTATTGCAATTGACAAGGACTGTCCACTGTAGTTACTGGAAGGAATTTTTTAAGAGGGACAATAATTGGAGGCTTTGAAATATATTTCACATTGGGATTTTGATTTAAGTTGCATTTATTTCAATCACATTTGACATATACATCCTGTTACTACATTTGCTTCTTGTTCCATCTTAAATAATTAATAAATTTCAGAAACTTTTGTTTTACAAATAACTTATTAAGTAATAATTTTTTAAATGAACATTGCTGTAGAAAAAAATACATTGGATTTTCTGAAATATGTGCATTTTTAATATCAAGCATCAGGAGTAGGAATGAAATTTAAATATTCTTAAAATGCTCCCTTTGAGAATTTTCAGGATTAACTTTACCATAGTTTCTCTAAAATGTGTTTTTATAACATACACCCTTCTTTGGTTATAATCAGAATAATCATTTTATCACATTTATGTCTTTGAATGATTAAATTCAACAAACATTCTTGATTACCTACCTGTCCAATGTAGTTTCTGTTATATTTTTTAACGCTTTTAATTATAATATTCTGTTAAAGAATGTGAGTTAAAAGTGAATCAGTCCATGCATGGACTTCCTAGGTGGCGCAGTGGTTAAGAATCCGCCTGCCAGTGTAAGGGACATGGGTTCAAGCCCTACTCTGGGAAGATTCCACATGCCACGGAGCAACTAAGCCTGTGCGCCACAACTATTGAGCCCACATGCCTCAACTATTGAAGCCCACACGCCTAGGGCCCATGCTCCACAACAAGAGAAGCCACTACAATGAGGAGCCTGCACACCACAATGAAGAGCAGCCCCCGCTCTCAGCAACTAGAGAAAGTGTGTGCAGCAGCAAAGACCCCATGCAGCCAATAAATAAATAAAATAAATAAATGTATATAAAAAAAAGTGAATCAGTCCATGAAAACTATTACATTTAGAATGGACAAATAACAAGGTCCTACTGTATAGCACAGGGAACTACAACCAATCTCCTAGGATAAACCATAATGGAAAAGAATATAAAAAAGAATGTATATATGTGTATAACTGAGTCATTTTGCTGTACAGCAGAAATTAACGCAACATTATAAATCAACTATACTTCAATTTATTTCCTTTTAATACTTCAACTAAAAAAAAAAGTAAATCAGTCTAGCTCACAATGAGTTATTTCTAGTTCACTTTTTTAATCAGAGCTAAGTTAGTGAAAATTAGTATGTGGGTTAAGGGGTTAATAAAGGGAATAAAATTCTGTGATATCTCATACCTGAGATTTGATTCACATTGGATGCAATGTTCTATGTATTATTATATTAGAGCTACAACTTGAGTGATTTAGAATGATGTTTATACAATTTACTACTTCAATACTGAGAGAGAAAACAAAGCAAAAACCACATCCCTTTACTTCCTCCTTCCTTAGTACAGTGTATGTGAGTTTATGTTGTTATATTGGGTGTGTATTTATTCATGCACTACTTCTGCAAAATTAGTACCAATTACCAGAAATGGTGCTAGGAAAAGAAGCAATGGGAAAAACAGGCAAAAACAAACATGAAATGCATTATCACTGCACACTTCAAATCATAGAGCTTCAATGGATATAGTGAGCTAGGGGCACATACCTTTTCAGTCAAGGACAATTTCATAATAATTGTAAAGTCATCTGCCTCTGTTAATGCCTTTGACTAAACGGCAAATCAAAAGCCCAGGTTTATACACACTTGCCAAATACTTCTGTATCTTCAAATCACCACTAGCCTATTCAGAGGACCAAGTTGTGGTTATAAAGAAGAAGAAGATGGAGAAGAAGGAGAAGAGGAAGAAGGAGAAGAGGCAGAAGAAAGATTATAACTTCTGTTTATGGCAATATGGTAGACCAAATAACCTGAAAATCATCAAACAATAAAACATCTAGAAATCCTGGAAAAATAATGGTTAAACCATTACTGTTAACCATCCCGTTTAAGGAATGGTTGATCAATAAGAAAGTAAGGGGAATCCTCAGAAACATGGAAGAAAGTAAACTCCAGAGAGATGAAAACAAACTGATTCTGGGAAAATGCTGAGGAGAAGGACTGACCTCAGCAAGAAAGGGCTTAAAGAACGGATGAAGCCTCAGTCCAAGCAAGCAGGGAATTGGAACTAAACTCCCTCAAAAGCTAGGACCTTCCAAGAACTACAGACTCAATGAAAGCTATAATGAATAAGCAAACAAACAAACAAATAAGAAGTCTACTTGCACAGAGCAATGGGAAGGAAGGTTATCTCCCTCAGGCTAGGCTCCAGGGTCTTGAAAAAAGGCTCTCTTTAGAATTCACAAGCATAGGCCAGTCAAATTCAGGTTTAGATAAAGAAATTGACAAATTTGTGGAGAAAGCTACACAAGCATTGACTGATAAAACAACAATAAACTCTAATTTGAGGATTAAGAACAAAGTTGAGATAAAATATGATAAAAGAAAGAGACTCAGAGTTCAGGATTTCTGAAAACTTTAAAAAAATTTTTAGAAGAGGTAGTGATATTAACTTTGGATTTTAATCATTTAGGTTAAATTCTTTTTTAAAAAATACATTTATTTATTTATTGGCTGCATTGAGTCTTTGTTGCTGCACAGTCTTTCTCTAGTTGCGGAGAGCAGGGGATACTCCTCATTGTGGTGCATGGACTCCTCACTGCCATGGCTTCTCTTATTGCGGAGCACGGGCTCTAGGAATGTGGGCTTGAGTAGTTGCAGCACACGGGCTCAATAGTTGTGCCTCACGGGCTCTAGAGCACAGGCTCAATTGTTGTGGCGCACAGGCTTAGTTGCTCTGTGGCATGTGGGAGCTTCCCAGAGCAGGGCTTGAGCCCATGTCTTTTTTTTTTTTTTTTTTTTTTTTTACTGCATATATTTAGAGTGTACAATTTGGTATCCCAATCTCCCAGTTCATCCCCCCCCAACCCTCCCTGCTTTCCCCACTTGGTGTCCATATGTTTGTTCTCTACATCTGTGTCTCTATTTCTGCCTTGCAAACCGGTTGATTTATACCATTTTTCTATAGTCCACATATATGTGTTAATATACAATATTTGTTTTTCTCTTTCTGACTCACCTCACTCTGCATGACAGTCTCCAGGTCCATTCATGTCTCTAAAAATGTCCCAGCAGGCAGATTCTTAACCACTGCACCACCTAGGAAGTCCCTCATTAGCTTAAATTCTAAGTATAACTTTAAAGTGGAAAAGGAAATGAAGAAAAAATTCTAATAAAAGGCAGAAAATGAAGAGGAAAAAAGCATAGAAAAAGCAAGTTAAATAGAAAACTCCTAAAAGATGGTAGAAATAAATCCATATATAAATAATCACAATGAATATTATAGACAAAACTAATTAAAAGAGATTATTGATAAGATTAAATTTACTAAGCTATATGTAACATAAAATATATAAATGTGTTTAAATATAAAGCTATAAAGACATTAAAAAGTTATAAATAAAGAAACGGAAAAGAAAATGTATCGGGCATCAATAAGTATCAAAGAATGCAGATCGCATTCTCTAGACAAATTTAATTAAGATATAAATATGTAATAAAATATAATAAATAAAAAATGTATTTTGGAATTTTTAAATGTAATTCTAGATAACAGAAGGATCAAGAATAAATCATAACAAATTAGAAAAATTATGAGTGAACAGTAACGAAAACTGTTTCCAATATACTACTACAGTGGTACTTAGTGAAGAATTTATAGATTTAACATTTATTTTGGAAAAGATGAAAGGCTTGAAAGGTGTTATTTTCAAGAGTTAGAAAAAAATAATATGAGTCAAAGAAAATAGGAGGAAAGGGATAAAAAGATTAAAAAATAAAAACATTTCTGTTTCTGGTTATATGGCAGGCCCAACACTCTTGTTGAAAATAACTAAGACAGAAGATCATAGATAGATAAATTTCTTTCTTAAAATCATCAAATTCTAACAATGAATCACCAGGCTAAGACCTGCAGAGGAAAGTAAGCCTAACTCACTTTTGCCCTGAGGGCTTTTGCTCACACAGGCATAATCAAGCCATGTATTGGTGGATTCATGGGGTGGGAGACATAACATAAAACCCAGGGCCTGCCTAGTAATAATAAATATAAATAACATTAAACACAGCACTTCCTTAATATGAGTTACTGTTCTGAGCACATTATAGTAATTTTTATAATCTTCACAAAAACCAATGAGTTTTGCACTATTAATGTTATCTCCACTTTACAGATGAAGAAACTATTGCATAGCCTCAGACAACAATCAATAAGTATTAATTATTATAAGTATTAATTAACCAGAATAAACCCTTGCCTACAGGTGACATCAAAGAAAGTAGCCTTGGCACTGAGGAAACAAGGAAAGGGGGAAAATATCCTTAGGAGTCTAAAACCACAAACCAACCAATGCTAACAAGGACATCTTGTTCCTAGGTCTTAACAACTCTCACAGTAAAATATCCAAGAAAAATGATTAGCTCTGAGCCACAGATAACAAAGGCAGAAGGAAACAAAGCACAATAAGTGAGAAAAAGCAGAAACAGCAGGCAGCAGAAACTGAAGATGTTGGAATCAACAGACAAAAATTATAAATTAACTATGCTTACTAATTTTAAGAGAAAAACACCAAGTTAGAAAATATTTGCATCAGATAAGAAACATAAATCAGAAAACTAAAATTATTATATGTTTAGAAAATAGCATAGAATGGTATTGATATGAACTCTGGATAGGGATGCAAAAGTACAAACCATGGAGAAACTAACTGGAAAATTTAATTGCACTTAAACTAAGAATTTAAGCTATTCAAAGGACACCACAAAGAGGGAATGGACAGTTTTTAGAGACAGTACAAGTAAGCATCTGTGGGACTTGGAGATCAACTGGATGTGATGAACCAAAGATGCTAAGTATTTCTGGCTTGGGTGACTGGTAGTACCATAACCGAGAGAGGAAATAAAGTAGGAGAATCCAATTTGTGGTATAAAAGACTGGTTCCACTCTTGACAGGCTGAGTTTGGAGTGCTCGTAGGATATCCAGGGGAAGGACTCACAGGGAAATTGGAAATATGCCTCTGGAGCAAAGGAAAGAGGTCTGGGCTAACTATACATATCTATAAAATGTTCAGTAATTGCTTCAAGGTCTCAGATGAGTAATTTTGGATGTTAGAGAAGAGCAAATTCTCTGGTGTAAAGTAAAAATGCCTGCCTTTCCCGTTCAGGGAAAATGTTCCACATTGTTCACAGGGAAATGTCGGTACTATGGGATTTCATTGCTTTGGAAAGTTTTCTTTCTCTTTGTCTGATTTAGGTTTTAGCAGACTCGACCACCACCTACCCATCCATCTCTCACAGGCAAACACACTGATATCGAATATTTAAATGAAAAATGCTTGCCTGAAGCTACTCTACAACCTGATTAAAATTTGACTGCTGCTTTCTCTAAAGTGATGGGAACCAGAAATAGCACTAGAATATAACTGAGCCATTGGCACATTGCATCCGTGCTAGGACAACAAAATACAACCAGTAATAACCCAACCGGTTTTAAATTTCCCAACCTCCCTGCCAAATATTTTGATAACTTTTCCTCAAAGACCTTGGAACCCACAAAATCATTTGTAATCGAAGCACCTTTGTCAAGTCTCTCACTTTAGAACAGTTGGTTTGAATTGGAAAATTAAAAATGAGAGTAAGCTTCCCTCCAGTGGAAGAAAGATATGCTGTATCTGAAACAAGATTTTCTCAAGGAACTATGGTATAAAAAGCCAGGAAACAAGTGTCTCTATTTGGAAATGCAGATGAACTGGTACATCTTGACCACCGCAAGGGAGCAATTCTATGTTACACTATTCATTCTTCTGTCTATCTTTATCCTTCATCTCCCTCACGAAATACCATGTCCCTAATTGGGTTCTTACAGGATTCTCTGTGTAATCAAGGAGATCATTCCATGATGGCGTTTTGCTTTACTTCAGGTGCTATAATTGCTAATCAGGATTGTAGGCATCTGAAACCAGTCCCCTTTTATACAGCTACTTGAGAGACTGCTATCTGTGTTAATAGAGGACAAAGTCAACAAAATGTTCTGGGCATCCCTCTAGTGTTCTGCTTAGACATTTAACCCGACCCCAGCTGGCGTTTGTAAATATCTGTCCCCAGAATTAGTCATCTGTGAACTCTCAATCTCACTTCATAAAATTAGGGTAACTCATGCTGACATTTTTTTTTCATTTTTAATCTTTATCTTCATATTACTTTTCCCAGAAGCTTTATAACACTAACTTTACATCTCTTTTCCCCTTTTTTCCTCTATTCATCAGCTCAGGTTCTAAAAAAAATGGAAATGAAGTATTTTAGCATAACTATATACATATGGGTGGGAAAATAAACATTTCTCACGATTGAACTAGAATTCAAAGTCCAAATAAACAATGATGTACAAAGTTCATTGAGAGTTATTTGACACTGATCATCAGAAAGGTCAACACTTTAGCAGATTGACCATCATTTAACAGTTGTTGTTACTGAGCAATCTGCACTGAAGGGGACACAAAACCCTACTTGTGAATATTTATGTGGAGTTTTTCAAGACAATATCTTGGCACTTGACATTTAAGCTAGTTTTAGGAAATAAAAAGGTAAAATTTGAATATAAAGAATGATAACATGTCAACATGCAGAAAACTCGAAGAAAAATTCATTGAAGAAAAATTGAAATAGTCATCAATAGGCACTCTGGGGGGTGGGGAACAGTCAAGATGGGGGGAGGGAGAGAAAAGGAGAGAAAAGAGGGTGAGGCAACTAGTAAGATAGCGTGTGAATGAAAAAGATAAATAAAAGATATGAAAAGGTGTTAGCTTTATTGCAGAAGAATTGAGTTACCTTATCAAAAGAAATACAAAATGGAAATGATAAAAGGGATATAAATAATATAAAAACATATTTCTATCCCAACCTAAATTTACAGTAAAATCTAGTGGCCCTAAGCCATTTGCAACATTCCTGGTATTTGATGACTGAATGCAGAGGTAAGCGCAAAGAGAGTAGGATGATATGATGATTGACAATTGTCAACAGCATTTGGTTCCTTGTTTAAATTTCATGCAGAATGTCATAGTAAAAACATCCAAAACTGTGAAAGTAAGACCACTAAACAATATTTAATCATTAAGACAAGAAATAAAATGAATGAGAATTTCAATAACTGAATTTGACTGTGATGTATTATTTCAAAAGAGAAAATAGTGAAAAGTTGTTAACGAACACTAACAAACACACACACACTGTCTGTTCATTAGGCATTCTTTGTTTTAAATCAACACAAAATAATTATTAGCACCAGAGTCTGAATTATTGCAATAGCCTCATATCTAGTCTTCCTGCTCCAGCAGCCACCCATCCTTAAATCTGCTGCAAGCCTTTTAAATTTAAGAGATCACATCACTCCTCTTCTCAGAAACAATCAGACAGCATAAAAGGCAAGGTCTTGCACACCCTTTAGGATCCAGCCCCTGGCCTCTCTGTGACTTAATCCCTTATCACGCCCCTCCTGGCCACTCTGTCCCAGCCACACTGGCCATAGTCATTCCTCATGTACTCCGTCGTCTTCCTCCCTGGGGCCTGTGCTGTTCCCCCATCAAGAACAATCTTTCCTTAGCTATACTTGCCATTTTCAATAGAGTTTTTCCCTGACCACCCTGTTTTAAATACCTATCCCTCCCTTCCCCTGCCCATTCCCTGCTCTAATTTTCTCCATAGCATATGTCATATTTTATTGATTGATTGGTTTTATATAGACAGTGTTTATTACATAAAATACACTTGATATTTTTCTTAATGAATACTCCTCATCTTCAATTGCCTACCCTTATATAGTACTTGTTATGTGCCAGGCCTATTTATGTATATTTTGCATAGTTAATTCTTTTAAATCCTCACAACCCTAAGCGATATAGGGTTGTACTTCAAACATTAAGTTTTGTTGTCTTTTTTTTTTTTTTTTTTAACATCCATACTAACGACTAGCGAGGAAACTAATCTCATTTTATAGTCAAGGAAACTGAGGCATAGAGATTTTAACTATCTTGCCCAAGAGTACACAGCTAGTAAGTGGTACAGCCAGGATTCCAACCCAGGCAGTCAGTGGAGAGCTCCAAGCTCTTAGCTGCTAAGTTCCACTGAGTCTCCGTGAACGAGTGGATCAGGCCAACCAAAAATATCTGACATTTGTGCAATGCCTACTGATTTTCAAAATCTTCTCATATACATGATCCCATATGTTATACAGAGGAAGTATAGTGCCTTTGCTATTTTATTAGTAAAGAGAGAGTGTATTTTATCTTTTGCCAAAGTCAGTATAAATTTTAAAACATCATCATTTAATAGTTAGGAAATATCTAGCACATAACTAGTGCCATGCCAGTCCCTGAGGAAAAGAAGTAAGAGTTCGTAGAACAGAGTTCCATCCTCAATATGCTTATATTCTCTTGGGTAAAATAGAAAATTTAACACGTAAATTAATAGACATTGGGATAACTGCTCTAACAGAAGCTTATACAATGTTCTACAGCACGTTTATAACTAATCCTGTCAGGGTAAGTGAAGAAGATTTTACACGGCGGGTAGAGGGGCAGCTTTAGAATAGAGGATAAACAGACATTTATTCTGTAGAGAAGAGAGAAAAAAGACATTCCAGGTGGAGAGCTTATCCAGAGCCAGCATGAAAGCAAGAACATGGTGTAAGTGGGTGAAGGAGACCGTTCTCTACGGGGAAACTGTTGAGTGGGTATGAAAGAGTGATAAGAAAGAACACGAAAAGGTAGACTGGATCCAGGTTATGAAGGAGATAGAGCTTTCCTGTGTATGCATTGGGAAGCTACCTAAACAAGAACACGGTTACTCTTTAGGATTGTAGAGGATTGGTGTGAGGCAAGATCCAAGAAAGAACCTAAAAACTCCTTGTACTTTTTGGAATATCCTGGGTAAAATCCTGATGTGAATATCGTGAAGGAAGCCCAGGGCTTCTGGAATTAGCAGAAGTTCCTTAGCTTTTGCACAGAGTTGGCTTGAAGCCGACTTAGAAAAACAAAACAGCCCCCAGAGTGTGGTGTGTCCCCTCTTGGGGAGTACCAAGGGAAGAAAGGGAAATACAGAGGGAATTACAATCCAATTATAATGATAGAGGCCAAAGCAAACTATTTGACCCCAGTGGGCCTGAGGGCCTTGAAGGAAACTCAGTCACTTTTGTAAATGCTCCAAAAAAGGCGACTGACTTTTTACTTCAGCATTAAGTTCTGTTTTTCGCTCTTTTTTGCTTCTCATACACCTACTAGAGATGAGTATGAAAACTAAACTCTAGTAGTTCTCTAGGGAAAGGACTGCTCAATTAGATAGTTAGGAATCATGTTAGATAAATAATTATTCTATATTTTATTTTGACTTAAAGTCCATTTTAAGTCAAATGCTCAAAATTGTTGAATTATTTGTTAGCATCATGCATTAAGCTATGCTGTGATTCTCACAGAGCTCTCCAAACTAGAAAACAGGGCAGTATGGCAGATGAGTAATAAATCTCTATTGGTTTGGTACTATTTCCAGAAGAGAATCAGTATTTTCAGAATGAGGTTACTTCTTTTTTCTGAATGCCTTTAGAAAAACAAAATTAGAGAATCCTAATATTATCCTACAGTTTGTGTAACAAATTTCATCTTAAAATTCTTTCATTCACTTCATCTCATTTAATCCTCACAAAAACTCCATGAGGTGGGTATTAACGGGTCTGCAAAATGCAGATGAGAAAACTTTAATTAGAAGTCTTCCAACTTGTACCTGAAAATCATTTTCTAATGGCCAAAGTTATTTTATTTCACTATAAATTTAAAAAAAATGCATTTTCCTATCTTAAAATGTGACTGAGGGCTCCCCTGGTGGCACAATGGTTAAGAATCCTCCTGCCAATGCAGGGAACAAGGGTTCGAGCCCTGGTCCGGGAAGATCCCACATGCCATGGAGCAATTAAACCTGTGAACCACAACTACTGAGCCCACGCACCACAACTACTGAAGCCCATGTGCCTAGAGCCCATGATCTGCAACAAGAAAGGCCACCACAATAAGAAACCCTCACACTGCAATGAAGAGTAGCCCCTGCTCTCCCTAACTACAGAAAGCCTGCACGCAGCAACGAAGACCCAATGCAGCCAATAAAAAATAAATAAATAAAAAATAAATAGATTTATATAAAAAATGTGACTGAGATCCTTTATTAACTCAAACTAATTTACAGAGGTTTAAATGGCTTCCATAACCACAAAGCAGTAGCGACTAGCATGAGGATACGCATTCATGTCTTTTGAGTCTAAGCCTGTTATTTTTCTCCAGTGTCGTACCTCAGAGAAAGCCATCAAATTCACTAGTAATTCAAGTTGCCACCATAATCAATAATTGATGACACTTAACATTGATAGTTTAACCATTCATATTATATAGGGTGCACATGTGTGTGCGTGATCATTTTATAAGTTAAAAATTTTTAAATGTCTTTTTCAGGTAGCTTCAATTAAATCGTCTAGTATCTAGATGCTAGTCTGAACCAAGCTTTACCTTTTTATACCTGTAAAAAAGTTCCTCTTAAACTATTACAATATAGAAGGCAGATTAAGTAATTCTTTCATGACTTATTGTCCAAATAGAGTTCCATGTCCTCATAAATTTAAATAATTTCTGCTCTTTCACTATAATCAAGGCAATGTCATCCAAGAAACCTTTAGCAATTCCTTGGATCTGACTTCTCTCAGAATTCTTACAGCATAAAGTAGAATCATAAACCATTTAGTATTCTTAGTTGTTTCCTATAAATAACTTCCTCATCAGAATTTAAGTTGCTGGAAAGCATGACTGCCATCTTTGTTTTTGCCAGAATTCTCCACACCTGCTAGGCTAGTACCTATGTATGAGGGTTGACATTTGCTGCATGTTTGAGTTCTTAGCAAAGGCAAGTTCTCAGCAAATATGTGGGTTGTTTGGTCAATGATGCAAGTTGTAAACTATCCATTTAGTAAAAAAAAATCATGCAGAACTTGTACTTAGAAATAGCTTTCTAACTGCAGAAGTTATTTTATTTCATTGTAAAGTAATAAAACCACATTTCCTTATCATAATGTGATTCAGACTTATTACTAATTCAGATTGTCCTTGGATCTAATTAGTAGATTTTATTATGTTTTTATTTTTTTAACATATGTACAGCCAAATTCCAAAGATGTGTCTTTTTTTTAATAGTCATTTAAACTATTCTATGCACATCACTGAACTCAGCATCTTGTAATTCTTATAACTATTATGGAGCATGCAATTGGCTTTTTTTCATGAAGAACTGAAAATAGGGAGTTATCCTGTCGAAATAAAGACTTGAAACTCTGGAGAGAGTTCTGTCATTGCTTTCTCTTTCACTTGATATCTTTACATTGTGGTGATCAGGTTGTTTGAAAACTTCCAAATCAGCATAAAGAAACCAGAACACTCTGTGCTCTGTCAGAGACACTTATAATGTCTCTCTGATTTAAATTGTACACCCTGAGGGCAAAAATAGAGGTTTTCTATCCTGGATAAAATATAACTCAGGCACCAAATAATATGTAATAAAAGGAATGACAGCACTTCCTCATCTCCTGTTAGCGTTTGAAACCACATCAAGGAGACGGTGTCTTGGGAATTTTTTTTAACATTCATTTGTCTTGAAACATACTGTACTCCTTCCTTTAGAACATTTTATATATATTTTTGTTCAATTTGAGAAAATACTGTTATAGTATTTCTAAAATTAGAAACCACTTGGGGAATATGACCTTTACATAGATTGGTTTACTCATCTTCCAAGGTCTTTTGTTTCCCCTTTATCAAAAGTGTTAGATAAAGCTACAGGGGCAAAATGTACATCTATATGTGGACCCTGACAGTATTCCCTGGCCTCACACAACTGCAGCCTTATCTTGGAAGAACGATGTTTCTGTTACTATTACTGCATAACAAATCAACCCCAAATTTAATGGTATAAAGTAACAATCATTTTATTATGCTCACATATCCTGTGGGAATGGGGCAAGAGACCTCTGAGATGGTGTATCTCTGCTCCTTGTCTGGGGCTATGAAGAATCCAAGGCTAGGGAATCAGGATGGCTGAGGACTAAAACCATCTAAAGCACCCCTGTCTCAACACAGCTGCTACCTGAGCTAGGATGACCTAGGTACTATAACTGCCAACAAGAGTGGCTACATGAGATCTCTCCACATGGCCTGACTTCCTTGCCACATGGCCATCTTACTTAGGGTTGCTGGATCTCTTAACTGGTGGCTCAAGACTCCAAGAGAGTATCCAGCAAACTAAGTAAAAGCCACTTAGCCTTGAACGACTCAGCCTAAAGAGTCACACAGCATCACATCTGCTGTATTCTATCAGTCAAAGCAGATTCAAAGCCCACCCAGATTCCAGCAAGGGGAATAACACTACCTTTTGATGGAGGAGTAGCAAGCTTGCATTGCAGAAGAGCATGTGCAACAGCTCACATGGTGTGGCCGTCTTTGGGAAATGAAATCTGCCGCAAATAGTCTTAGTCCTTCATGTCTGTCTCCACTGGCTGCATGAGTGGGACTTACTTGATGTAGGGGTCTTGCTTGACTGTGTTGCCTTTTTATCTCCATATCAATTACCACTTGCTACATTTAGCGCCCAAGAAATGTTTACTGAATCTGAATTTGAATTAATCCCATTAGTCTTTCCAATGAGGACCGAGGAAAACTTTCACTTAATGTCACAGGAGAAAATTTTTGTGCCATTATGGAAATGACAGTGAATATTAACGTGCCAGTTATCTCAGTTGTAGGCACAAAATTGCATTAAATGCATGTATCAGCTTCCTAAAAGGCAGCATTGCCTAGCACAGATTCTGAGGCGAGGCATGCTTATTGTTCAGTCCCTGAGACACCACCTGCAAAGGTGTGTCCTTGAGCAAGTTATTCACTAGGTTCCATTTCCTCATTAGCATAGTGAAGAAAACGCCACTGACTCAAAGCATCAGAAGTGAGCACATCAGTAAAGCCAGCTTGGAAAAGCTGTGTTCAAGATTAGAGATGAGTTTGGTATGATAAATGCTAACCGGGGATGCAGATAAAGATTTATTTATCTATCTATCTATCTATAAATCTTTATATAATATATATAAGTTATAATTTGTTCACCCAGAAGGGATGTCTTTTCTAATTTTCACAAAAGCACCATGTGTGGTAGTGGAAGCCCCTGTGTTATCTGTAAAAACAAACAAAAACAAAAACCAAGCAAGCACCACTCTGAATATGACTGTTAAGTGCACACTTTGCTTCCATTTTCCCAGTCCAAATAGACAATGTGGCCTGTGCATAGTAAAAAACTCATACATATTTAGTACCAAATTTGGATTATGTTACACTGAGGCCCCTGAATTATACTATCAATATTCACTATTCAATTATATTACATATGCCTTCCACTCTGCTAGAAGATGTTGATTTTTAGAAATGCATCAGTGTTCTCTTAGGTGTGAAAACACGACATTCATCCTGGAATTTATTTTCTCAAATTCTTGAGATAAATGTAAGCAAAGATCCAACTACACTCTCAAAAAACGAGTTAGGATATGCGATTCTTCACAGTGAATTTACTTTTTTAGGCCATGGTAACATTTTTCACAGATGTTTACATTTTGTAGATGAGAACTTGAGATACTCTCATAATTGATACAAGAACAAGTGGCCCTGTAACCCACCCCATTCTGTGTGGAGGCAGCTGGCTCCAACGATTCTATTCGCACCAATATTAAAAATCAAAATCGATCAGAGTTCAAAATGGGTTGTTTTGGTGCCCATTAGAGAGCACCAGTGAAGCTTGAAATCATCACCTAATGGAATAAAAAGCATTCTGAATCTTAGGCTTATTACTGAACTGTCTCAAGTGTATCTTAAAAGAGCTAAGAGTTTGCTCAAAAGGAATTAAAAGTGGCCATTTTCCAAAGGAGTGTTCACCCAAAGACACACCATATTAGAATCTGCTTTTGCTGCAAATAAGGAACTGTTGGTGTAATCTGCTACACAGTATATCCTCCCCATGCAACAGGGAGCATCTCTGCCTAAACTTAATTTTGCTAAAACATCTAATCTGAAAATTAACATTAAATTATCAAGTTAGCTTGAGCCAGCAAGAATAGAATCTTTTATTTCCTATGCATGAAATAAAAATATTTCCAATAAGATCGACATAAACTCTGTCTTCTCCCATAGGAGTTGCAATTAAGAAAGCAAATCTCCACCCACCTCCATTTTAAGCTCTCTCCCAAACGCTTTACCTTAAAGTTGTATTTACATTTTAGTATCTGCACTTTGTCCCTGGGATTTTAGAAGCTTTGTCTATGTCACATGCATAGCACATTTATAAAGATAGGAATTTGTTGTTGTTGTTAAGTATGCTTTAGTTTCCTCTTCTCTTCCCACTCTCAAAATTAACTTTTTGATCACCTGATGATCTGCTCAATAATTAATAGTTGTCAGGGCTAGGCGTGGGGAAAATGGGGAGAAGCTACAAACTTTTAATTATAAAGTGAATAAAGTCTGAGGATCTAATGTATATCTTGGTGGTTATAGTTGATAATACTGTATTGCATAAATGAAACTTGCTAAGAGAGTAGACCTTAAGCATTCTCACCCAGAAAAAAAAAACAGGTAAATATGTGAAACAATGGATATGTTAATTAAGTCAATTATGGGAATCCTTTGAAAATGTATACATATATCAGATCATCACGTATGCTTTAAATATGTTACAATTTTGTCAATTACAGCTTAATAAAGCTGGAAAAAATAATAATTAATAGTTGTCAATTCATCTCTGTCTCTCACAGGTCATCAGGGAAATAAAGGCAGAGAGATTTTTCTGATGTCACAATGCCTAACCCAGGTTTATAGCTGGCCTCTGTTCCTTTCTTCTGTGATCTAAAGGAGCAGAACTTACCTCCCCAAACCCCATCCTAAACCTTTCCCTACCTGTCTTGGAGGAGGGGCAAATCAGGACAAAATTCCCTTTCTCTGTCCCAAATTTTGCTTTACCTCTCTTTATCTAGATCATAACATCCTGGACCCCAAGGGAGATTTTAGTTATTATTTTAAGCTATTTTAGCAAGAACTTTAAACCTGGAGAGTCTGATGGAAGGAATACCACTTCTTGCTTTTATCAAATAAACTCCCTTGAGCCCCGCAAGGGTCAAGGTCTAACAGCTTATCCCAAGTGTTTTCCACATGTCCATAATTTCTTGATTCCCTCCCCCTCCAAAATTCTAGCCCTGAATCCCTTCCCAGCCCTTTCTTTCTTGTGAGGCACCACCTTTTCCCCAGTGCTGATTTTGATCATACAAATACATTTCTCATCTGAGGTGTTTTCCAGACACTCATGGTTCTCACCACCCCTCAGTAAGAGAGGATGGAGCTCTGAGTTGAGACAGAAGAGAAGAGAAATGTGGTGACATGCTTTTACTCCAGTGTGTGGCTAATTTTCTTGCAAAATGTCTGAAATCAATCACAGTTTGGCACCATAGGGATTAATTTCCTCCAAAGAGCATCTTTAGCCTTAAACTTATATTTTTCTGTTACTAATGACCTTGATCATATTCCATATGAAATAAAATCCTGGCCTTGTTATGCTCTTTCCTACCCTGAGTTTTATTACAAAGTACTTCCATATTTAATGGAAATGTTTCTTTCTGAGCTATCTGGACAACTGGTCCTTACTCAGAACACTTCTCTCTGGTCTATCAGGTTTCTTGCATTTATTAGAAAAGTGGGAGAAGGGAGTCATGGGAAGAATTTCAAGTCATCCTGCAGCACCTGAAGGAGTACCTTCAACTCTTTCCATATTATTACCACAAAATTTGTAAGATATTAAGGCCAGTTGTGGCTTTTTAAATCCCAGTATGTTTTGTACCTTCCCTATTAAATTCTTACTTTTGCTAGACTGGTAAAAAGCCCATTGCTCAGATAACCCAGCATCATCTCCTAAACTCATTAACTCTAGAAGTCCTTATAATAGAACAGCCCAATAAATAAAGAAACTCTGAGTACATTTTTTCTAAATGGTCTGCCAGAGAAACGTTGGAGGACGAGTTCCTAGGATTGACATATAATCATATGTAATCAAATATGTAATAATATAACCATAGAGTCTACCTTAATTCTAAATGTAAGCTCCCTTGCACTTATACTAGATACGTTTAAAGCTACAAGAAAAATAAGGGCAAAGTAATAAAGTTATTTCATGTGAACATTTAACTTCTCAGAATTCAACGCCATGCTCTACGCAAAAGAAGAGGAAAGAATCAGGGAGAGAGAATGATTTAAATTTATATAGCTCACAGGCTCCACCTGTCTTTCCTCTCAAAGAGTGGGTGCCTGATAAAAGCTTGAGGAGGAAGATGGGCAGCAAGGATCCGCTCTCTACTCAGTCCTTCCTATGGTAATGAGACGTCACTGCAATTTAAGGCATGATTAAAGCTAACTTTGACTAGCTGCCATCTCTCCCTTAAAACTAGTAGACCTCAACCTAAGGAAGTGATAGGCTCCACCAAATAATTTCATTTCCTCCCTTTCCAGCACCCTGAGGACTCCAACTGGCTCTGCTGTCTGATATAGCTCTGAGGAGCTACTCCAGTCCCTCCTGAAGGCACCCATGCTACTTGTACCAACCCACTCAGAAAATCTTCACCTTTGTGAAGTTTTTAGTTGTCTTTTGAATGTGAGAGAAGTTTATGAAATATTTGAAAATGAATTGGATTTTCTGCAGAAAAATAAGAATGGAAATATGGTAAACAATTTTTTTGAGGGTGAGATTACAGGTGATCATTTTTTCTGTTACTTTACATTTTTCTAAATTTCTCATAGTCACAGAAGTATTCATTTCTTTGATAACATAAAAAAATGAAGTTAAAAAAACATTAGGAATGACTTCCTGGACAAATTTAAATGTTTGTTGTTTATGTTATATATGATATTGGGTAATTCCCTGACCTAGGTAAAGGTAATCAGTGAGGGTTTCATAGGGAAACAATGAGATAAGCTTTTTTATTACAAAATTTTCTGAAAAGGATTAGGACAAGTTTGTCATGTATGCATTAGATAGAGAAAAAATTTAATAAAAAGGTAACAGTTCTTTATTTTCATGATTTCATGCCTATTTCTGAGTTAATAGAAAAATCAGAGTAATTAATTCTTAACTATAAGATTTTCTTTAAGCAACAGAGAATAGATTAAAATTAGCCTGTTTGAGCTAAAATCGTCTTTACTCTTATCAAAGTCATGATTACTTTCAGATCATCACTTTGAAAACAATGAAATAAGAATGGAAAAGGAATTGTTACTGAATACCTATTATGGGCCAGATGGTATGTGTTTAGATATTTACACACATTATTTTCTTTGATTTTACTAACAACCCGTGAGTATTATTCTTACTTTACAGCTGAATGGAGAGAAGCTTAGAAAGATTAACTTTACTAGGGTCATATAACTAGTAAATAGAAGTGATAAGCTTCAAAACAGATTGTTCCAATTCAAAGTCTTTCCTGGAAACCAAAATGAAAGCAAATAGTATATAAATAGTAATCTATTTTGAGATTAGAATCAAGATGAGATAGAGGTCACTTGATACATTTTTGACTTGGTAATAATTTGAATTAAGACTTTCAGGAGAATACTATTTAATTACATGTGTATCCTTTATTTTTCAAATGTAATGGGTGCAGTAATGATAAGAGCAACTTTTTTTTTTTCCTGTTTTTACTACATTCCAGGCATTGTCCTAGGCACTTTAAATGAATTAACCCATTTAATCCTCATAGCAACATCATCAGATAAGTACTATTATTATTTATATTTGAGGAAAAAATGTGAAATTCCTGAAAACAAAAGGTGGCTTTCAGATTAATGGGTCAGAAAACTGTGCTTGCAAAACAACTGGAACTTCATAAGAAAAGATACTGCAAGGACTTGGATCAGCTACAACATTAACTGGGCCCTCCTATTCCTAGTTTCAAGGATGAGGGGATGCCTCCAACAGCTCACAAGAAAGCTAAGTGGTAGTTTATGTTCCATGAGATATTCGATCACAAAAATATGATACATGTTTAAGAGTGACAACCTTCAACATTTTTGTTGTTGTTTATTGACCATTAATTCTAGAGATCAGCAGCATTTAACATTTTTGTGTCTATAAACACTTCAAAAGCCAATTAGCCTTCAAAGATGACCGCTTTGTTAAATTTGTGAATGTCTTGAGGTAGGGTAATGTTGTTTTATTCTTTCTCTTAGGGGATAATTCAAGGAGTGTTTTTATTGCTATAATTACAGTATTTGGGCCTGTGAGGTATGTTGATCTTTATAATAAACTTATTCAAAATGTTTTAATTTGGAAGGGAATAAAGTTGCAATTAGAGAACCCAGAAATAAACCCACACATATATGGTCAATTAATTCACAACAAAGGAGCTGATAATATACAATGGGGAGATGTCAGTCTCTCCAATAAATGGTATTGGGAAAACTGGAGAGCCACATGCAAAAGAATGAAACTGGACCACTATCTTATACCACACACAAAAATCAACTCAAAATGGATTAAAGACTTGAATATAAGACATGAAACCATAAAACTCCTAAAAGAAAACATAGGTGGTAAGCTCCTTGACATAGGTCTTGGCGATAATTTTTTGAATATAACACCAAATGTAAAAGCAACAAAAGCAGAGAAAAACAAGTGGACTACATCAAACTAAAAAGCTCCTGCAAAGCAAAGGAAACTATCAACAAAATAAAAAGGCAACCTATTGAATGGGAGATATTATTTGCAAATCACATATCTGATAAGAGGTCAATATCCAAAATATAAAAAGAATGCATACAATTCAATAGCAAAAAAAAATCCAATTAAAAATTAAGCAGAAGATTTGAATAGACATTTTTCTAAAGAGATGTAGATGGCCAATGAGCACATGAGAATATGCTCAAAATCACTAATCATCAGGGAAATGAAAATCAAAATCACAATGAGATATCGCCTCACACTTGTCAGACTACTATAAAAAAATACAAGAAATAAAAAGTGTTAACAAGGATGTAGAAAACAGGGAACACTTGTGTCTGTTGGTGGGAATATAAATTGGTGCAGCTACTATGGAAAACAGTTTGGAGTTTCCTCAAAAAATTAAAAATAGAACTACCATATGATTCAGCAGTTCCACTACTGAGTATCCAAAAATGACAACACCAACTCAAAAAGATATACACACCCCCATGATCACTGCAGCACTACAGGCATACCTTGGAGATATTGTGGGTTTGGTTCCAGACCACTCCAAATAAAGTGAGTCACACAAATTTTTTGGTTTCCCAAAGCACATGAAAGTTATACTTACACTACACTGTAGTCTATCAAGTGCAATAGCATTATGTCTAAAAAAAAATGTACATACCATAAATAAAAAATACTTTGTTACTAAAAAAAATGCTAAGCATCAACTGCAGCTTCAGTGAGTCATGATTGTTTTGTTGGTGGAAGTCTTGCCTCAGTGTTGGTGGCTGCCAACTGAACAGGGTGGTGGTTGCTGAAGATTGGGATGGCTGTGGCTATTTCTTAAGATAACTATGAAGTTTTCCATATTGATTGACTCTTTCCATCACAAATGATTTCTCTGTAGCATGCAATGCTGTTTGATTGCATTTTACCCTCAGTAGAACTTCTTTTATAACTGGTGGCAATCCTCTCAAACCTTCCCAGTGCTTTATGAGCTAAGTTTATGTAATATTCTACACCCTTTGTTGTCATTTCAACAATCTCAGAGTATCTTCACCAGGAGTAGATTCCATCTCAAGAAACCACTTTCTTTATTCATCCATAAGAAGCGACTCCTCATCCCTGAAAGGTTTATCATGAGATTGCAGCAATCCAACCACGTTCATAAGTGGAGCCTGAAAACATGATTTATAATTCTCCACTTATAATTCTAGATCTTCTGCTATTTCCAACACATCTGCAGTTACTAATTCCACTGAAGTCCTGAACCCCTCAAATTCACCCATGAGTGTTGGAATAAACTTCTTTCAAACTCCTGTTAATGCTGATATTTTAAGTTTTCCCATGAATCACAAATGTTCTTAATGGCGTCTAGAATGGTGAATCCTTTCCAGAAGGTTTTCAATGTACTTTGCCCAGGTTCATCAGAGCAATCACTATCTACAGTAGCTAGAGCCTTACAAAATGTATTGCTTAAATAATAAGACTTAAAAATCAAAACTACTCTTTGATCCATGGGCTGCAGGATGGGTGTTGTGTTAGCAGGTATGTAAACAACATTAATCTCATTGTTTATCCCCATCAGAGCTCCTGGGTGACCCAGGTGCATTGTCAATGAGCAGTCATATTTTGAAAGGAATCTTTTTTTCTGAGCAGTAGGTCTCAATAGTCGGCTTAAAATAGTAAACCATGTTGTAAACAGATTGCTGTCATCCAGGCTTAGTCGTTCCATTTCTAGAGCACAGGCAGAGTCCACTTATCATAATTCTAAGGGCCTTAGGATTTTTGGAATGGTAAATAAGCATTTGCTTCAGCTTAAAATCATCAGCTACCTTAGCTGCTAAGAGAGTCAGCCCGTCCTTTGAAGTCTTGAAGCCAGGCATTGACTTCTCCTCTCTAGCTATGAACGTCCTAGATGGCATCTTCTTCCAATAGAAGCCTGTTTTGTCTACACTGAAAAGCTTGTTGTTTAGTGTAGGCACCTTCATTAACTATCTTAACTAGATCTTCTGGAATATTTCATGCAGTTTCTGCATCAGTACTTGTTACTTGATCTTGCACTTTTCTGTTATGAAGATGGCTTACTTATTGCCTTAAGCCTCATGAATTTAAGAACGTAAGAACTTAAGCCTGCTAGCTTCAGATTTTTCTTCTGCAGGTTCCTTATGTCTCTCAGCCTTCATAGAATTGAAGAGAGTTAGGGCCTTGCTCTGGATTAGGCTTTGGCCTAAGGGAATGTTGTGCTGGTTTGATCCTCTAACCAGATTACTAAAATTTTCTCCATATCAGCAAAAAGGCTGTTTCACTTTCTTATCAGTAGTGTGTTCACTGGAACAGAACTTTTAATTTCCTTCGAGAACTTTCCCTTTGCATTCACAACTACGCTAACTGGTGCAAGAGGTAGCTTCCTGACTACCTCTGCTTTCAACATGACTTCCTCACTAAGTTTAATCATTTCTAGCTTTTGATTTAAAGTGATAGATGTAAGATTCTTCCTTTCACTTCAGCATGTAGATGCCATTGTAGAGTTACTAATTGGCATAATTTCAATACTGTGTGTATCTTAAGGAATAGAGAGGCCAGAGAAAAGGGAGGGAGATGGGGGAACAGTCAGTCAGTGGAGCAGTCAGAACACACACGACAAATATTTACTGAGTTCCCTGTCTTATATAGACACTAGTTCGTGGTGCCCCAAAACAACTACAATAGTAACATCAAAGATCACGGACCACTGATCACCATAACATATATAATAATAACGAAAAAGTTTGAAATATTGCAAGACTCATCAAAATGTGACACTGAGACACAAAGTGAGCAGATACTGCTGGAGAAATGGTGCTGATAGATTTGCTCAAGCCAGAGTTGCCACAAACCTTTAATTTGTAAAAAACTCAGTATCTGGGAAGCACAATAAAGGGAAGTGCAATAGGACAAAGTGTTCATGTTTACAATATGCAAGGTATGGAAACAACCTAAGTTTCTACTGATGAATGAATGGATAAAAAAATTGTGGCATACACACACACACACACACAATGGGACATTATTTAGCCATAAAAAAAGAATGAAATCCTACCATTTGTGACAACATCGATGGACCTCAAAGGCAATATGCTAAGTATAATAAGTCAGACAGAGAAAAATACTGTGTTATTTCTCTTAATCGTAGAGTCTAAAAAAAAAGCAAACAAGCTCATATATACAGAGAACAGATGAGTGGTTGCCAGAGGTGGGGGCTGGGGGAAGGGAGAAAGGGATGAAGAAGGGGGAAAGGGATGAAGTGGGTCAAAAGGTAAAATAAATAAATAAATAAATAAAGCTTTTTTGAAAAAATGGCTCATTAAATATTTTACAGATTGGTTTTTTCTTCCATTCACAAAGAAATGGCTCAATATTTGAGTAAGTTTGGTGCTTATTTACTTGAGAAATTTAGAATCCCCTATATGTGGATTAATAATATATATAGGCATATCTTTTTTAAAGCTAATTATACTGAATCCATAAACCTAATATTGAGGATGATCAAATTAGAAGCAAATAGGTGAAGGTGGAAATAACCCTTATATTATATAAGAAGCATTCATAAAACTTGAGCAGACTTCTAAAGATTTCAATAAGTTCCATAAAAGTACATGTGCACACATGATGGTCCCTCCTGGTCCCTGAATATGATAATACAGGAGCTAGCAGAAAATTAAGTATTAATGTTGTATGTAACACTTTACAAAGAGAAATTGTTTATAAAATATCAGATTAAGAGACCCAGAACATAAATTTAAAGAAATAAATACATCATTTTTACATCTATATGAAAAGGTAACATTTTTTGCTATCTAAAAAGCCTTTATTAGATGACTATCTGACATCAATTTTCTTGTCTTTTTTAGAAACATTTAAAGCACTGAGTTCATATTATATACTGTAGCTATTAGCTGTTCAAAACTGATATTCTTTGTGAGGAATCATGTGATCATTGTCTTATGCGCACTGGCCCATCATTGGACTACCAGAGTATGTAAGTTAATTCCCAAAGCAGCATCATGAAATGACAAATAATGTCTGGGGGGTCCCAACGTGTGAGAGATCAAAGATTAGGGCATTTTGGGTGTATGGCATTAGCGGGTGACAATAATCACGAGGAAAGTACTGGATATAACTTTTTCATGATGCACACTTTCAACTATTTATAATAGTAAACAGAAAAGATGCTGCATTTCCTTGTTTAGGGAAGGAAATATTCATGGGTTGACAATGATTAATAAACAAATGCTTATCATGATGTTTGATATTTATGCTCTTTTCTCTCCCAATCAACATAAAGTCAGTCAGCCAAGTAACACTGGTTGAAGCAAAGTACAATAAATATATTTACTCCTCAGCAGTAATTTCTGTGACTGATATATGCTACACTCAGATGGTGGAATCATTTAGGAATCCTCTCAAAGCTATGTTACGCTCTCCAGGCTAGAGCTCCTGAACTAAGACACTACGGTGAGCTGTATGCCAAATGTTGGATCACAGTGTGCCTAGATTATATCCCCAGGCTTCAGGGCAGCCGAATGGAGCTGGAGCTGGGTCATCTCAGAATTACCATTTTCTACCATGCAACAACTTGATAAAGGTAGAGAAGCCTTGCTTTAGAACGATGTCTCTGACATTCACGATAGACAATAGTAAAGGCTATTTGGATAAGTCATATCAGCTTCTCAAGTTGTCAATGGAGTAAGGGGTCTCATACTTTTTTTAAATTATACTTTTTTTTTGAGAATATTGTATACTCATATGCAGTTGTAAGAAATAATTTAGAGATCCCACACATCTTTCACCAGTTTCCCCCACTAGTAACACCTTGCAAAACTACAGTATAAGGAGATAACCAGAATATTGACATTGATATAGTTTGTCAAGATACAGAACAATTCCATCACCACAAGGAACCTTCATATTGACCCTTTGTAGACACACTCATCCCACCCCACCCCTATCTCCTAATATCTGGGAACTGCTGATCTGTTCTCATTTCTAAAATTTTGTTATTTCAAGAAAGTCATGTAAATGGAAGAAAACAGTAATGTTTTGAGGTCGGATTTTTTTCACTTTGCATAACCCTCTGGAAATTCATCCAGGTTGTTGCATGCATCCAAAGTCCATTCTTTTTTACTGCTGAGTAGCAATCCATAGTTTGTATGTACGAAGTTTATATAACCATTATCCACTGAAGGGCATCTGGGCTGTTTCCATTTTGGGGGCCATTACAGATAAATTGCTATGAAAATTTGTGCACAAGTTTTTGTATGAACATAAAATTCTCATTTTGTGAGATAAATTTTCAGGAGTGAAATTGCTGGGTTGTATGGTAGTTACATGTTTAGTTTGTAAGAAACTGCCAAACTGTTCTCCAGAATGGCTTGTACCATTTCCATTCCTACCACAATATGTGAATGTTCCAGCTTTTCTACATCCTTTCCAGCATTTGCTGGTATCACTATTTTTATTTTAGCCATTCTGACAGCCAAGTAGTGATAACTCATTGTGATTTAACTTTGTATTTCCCTAATGTGCAATAATGTTGAATTTCTTTTCATGTGCTTATTTGCCATTTGTATTCCATTTTGAGTGAAATGTCTGTTTAAGCCTTTGCCCATTTTCTAATTGGATTTTTGGAGGAGATTTTACTTTTAAGTTTTAAGAACCTTTTGTATGTATTCTAGATTGAGTCCTTTGAAAGATAATGTGTTTTGCAAATATTTTCTCCTGATATGTACCTTCTTTCCTTCCTTTTAACAGGGTATATCAGTCAGGGTTCTCCAAAGAAACAAGATAGATAGATAGATAGATGATAGATAGATAGATAGATAGATAGATAGATAGATATAGCTAGATGATAAAGATTTCTTATAAGAAATTGGCTTATGTGATTCCAGAGGCTGAAAAGTCCCAAGATCTACAGTTGGCAAGCTGAAAACACAGAAGAGTTATTAGTATAGTTCCAGTATGAATCTAAAGGCTGAGAACCAATGGTACAAGTTCTAGTCTGAAAGCTGGCAGGTTCAAGACGCAAGAAGAGCCAATGTTTTAGATCAAGTCCAAAGGCAGATAAAAACCAATGCTCCAGTTCAAGGCAGTAAGACAGAATGAGTTCCCTCTTACCCAGCCTTTTTGACCTACTCAGGTCCTCAATTGGTTGAATGGGGTTCACCCACATTAGGAAGAGCAATCTGCTTTACTAGGTCTACCAATTCAAATGCTAATTGAATCCAGAAACACCCCTCACCGACACACCCAGAATTATGTTTGATCAAATGTCTGAACATCCATGGCCCAGTCAAGTTGATACATAAATTTAAATATCACACAGTGTGTTTCACAGAGCAAAAGTTTTTAATTTTGATGAGGCTCAATTTATTAATTATTCCTTTTATTGTTAGTGCTAGATCCTAAAGATTTTCTCCTATGCTTTTTCCCAAACATTTTACTGTTTTTTGTTTTGCATTAAGTGTAAATGTTACTTCTGTGAACATGAGAGTGCAGATATCTTTTTGAGTTAGTGTTTTTGTTTCTATTGGAGATATTCCCAGAAGTGGAATTGCTGGATCATATGGTAGCTTTATTTTTAAGTTTTTGAGGAACCTCAATACTGTTTTCCATAGTGGCTGTACTAATTCCACTAACAGTGCATAAGTTTTCCCTTTTCGCCACATCCATGCTAGCATTTATCTCTTGTCTTTTTTGATGATGGCCATTCTAGTAGGTGTTAGGTGATATCTTACTGTGGTTTTAATTTGCATTTCCCTGATAACTTGTGATGTTGAGTATCACTTCATGTACTTGGTCATTTGTATATCTTTTTTGGAAAAGTGTCTATTAAGGTCCTTTGCTCATTTTTAGTTGGATTACTGTATTTGTTTTTTTGTTATTGAGTTGTGTGCGTTCTTTATATATTTTGGATATTAACCATTTACCAGATATAAGGTTTGTAAATATTTTTTCCTATTCCATAGGTTGTCTTTTCACTTTGTTGATGGTTTCTTTTGTTGTGAAAACGCTTTTTAGTTTGATGCAGTCCCACTTGTTTGTTTTTTATTTTGTCACTTGTGCTTCAGGTGTGATTTCCAAAAAATTACAAGAGCCATGTCAAGGAGTTTTTGCCTATGTTTTCTTCTATGAATTTCATAGTTTCAGGTCTTAAATTTAAGTCTTTAATCCATTTCTGGTTAATTTTTGTAAGTGGTGTAAGACAGAGGTCACGTTTCATTCTTTTACATGTGAATAGCCCATTTCCCAAATGCCATTTATTGTTTTTTCTCCATGGAGTATTCCTGGCTCCCTCGTCAAATATGAGTTGACTATGTGCTAGAATTTGTTTCTGGGCTCTCAATTCTGTTCTATTGGTCTATTTGTCTCTCTTAATGCCAGTACCACACTGTTTTAATTACTACAATTTATGGTATAACTTGAATTCAGGAAGTGTGATGCCTCCTGCTTTGTTCTTCTTTTTCAGGACTTCATTGGCTATTCTCAGCCTTTTGTGGTTCCATATAATTTTCAGCAGTTTCTTTTTTTCCCTGTAAAAAATGCCACTGGAATCTTGATAGGGATTGCATTGAATCTATAGGTGGCTCTGGTAGTAATGACACCAATCTGTGAACACGGGACACCTTTCCATTTATTTGTTCAATTTCTTTCATCAGTGTCTTATAGCTTTCAGAGTAGAGATCTTTCACCTCCTTTGTTAAATATATTCCTAAGTATTTTATTATTTTTGATGCTGTTGTAAATGGGATTGATTTTTTAAATTCTTTTTCAAAAAATTCATTGTATAGAAACACTAACAATTTTTGCATGTAAATTCCATAATGTATACTGTAACCTTACTTAATTCATTGAATAGTTCTAACAGTTTTTTGTTGTGTTGTTGAGTATTTAGGATTATCTATGTACAAAATCACGCTCTCTGCAAGCAGAGACAATTTTACTTCTTCCTTTCCAATTCTAATACCTTTTATTTTTTTTCTTGCCTGATTGCTCTAGCTAGGACTTCTGGTAACACTCACTGCTTGGAAGATGTAGGAGTACACAGTGCCCTCAAGAGAAGGATGAAAATTTCCTAAAATTGTTCCACAGAGACCTCTCATTCCTTCCTGGCACCTAGAAAACCTAAAAGCTTGCCTGACTCATGAGTAAGAAAAAAATACAGCTGAGGAGAACCAGTAACCAGAGGACAATCAAGAAAAACATCCAGAGGTAGTTCTCAGAGAAACAGAACTTTTAGAAGAGACAAATGACAACTTTAATGAAAACAACAAAGTAGGAGCAAAAATTCAACAAGACCTTACTATACCATAGATAAGATCTGTCTAGTACCCCATCCCCCCAAAAGTTAATACATCAACTAAAAGTGAAAATAATCACATGCTGGGAACCAAATAAGTAGCAGAAGATAGCAAACAGAAGAAAATATTAAAACACAAAGCATAAATATAGAGTAATTAAAATGAAAATTGTGGACCTTCTCCCAAGAAAAATATATATGAAAATAAAATTTTGTGTAAACTTTCCATGATTTGCAGGTGCCCCTAAAGCACATCCATGGACCCTATGGCATCTAGAAATGCAAATAAAAGATAGAAATCAAATTTAAAGCATGTTTTTAATTTAGAAAATTTTAAAAAATCTAAGCATCAAGATGTCTCTCATTACCCAAAAGCTTTCTCCAGGCTATTGGTCTGCTCTTACTCAGACCCTCACACCTACTTTTTCTGGTGATGACCAAGAATGGTGAGGATTGCACTTACTATTGGGTTAATTATAATTAAGAAGTCATACCCACCAGGGAGAGGATGTCTTTTCTAACAGGCATCTGGAGAACACTGATCCCCTGCTTTTTGACTGCTTTCCTACTGCTGATTCTCCAGTCATCTCATCCCACATGGCAGTATCCATTGCTGCCCTGACCACTAGAAAAGTCTTGGATGGAAAGGTCTGAGTCACCCTCCTCTCCACCCTACATCTGAGTCTCTGCATTCTCCAAAAATGTTCACCATCTGTATTTCCACCTTCTATCATGACTTTCCTATAAAAGCAAGTCAGCTTTATCGCAGCAGTGGCTTTTAAATATCTCACATATCACCTAAGCAACTATCTTTAAAAAGAAACCAAACAAAGCCAAAACATAATAGCATTTTAATAGACAAACCTTTAAAAACAGCTAGTTTTTACATAAGGACAGTAGACAATTTGGCTTCACACATTTCCCATTAACTTTTTTGACTGTTGCAAGTGATCTTTTAAGGGTCATAAGTGGGTTTGTGTTTTGTTTTGGTTTGGTTTTTTGTTTTGCTGAGCCATAAATTTAACCACCAACTCAGGGAGGCTAGTGTTTGGGGGTTGAATCCTCTTAACTCAGCTTAACTTGGTGATTCCCAGACTTCAGAATTTCACAATCCAAGTTTTTTGTTTGTTTATTTGTTTTTTTAAATTGAGACACTAGATAGGCCAAGGGCAACTTATTTTGTCCAATAACCACCTTAAAAAATTAAAAAATAAAAAATAACTGCTACCTACCATCTCCATAATTTTCAAATTAAATGACCATAAACTGAATATGAAAGGGCATGATCTATAAAAAGGACAGTTATTTCTTCCTATTTTGCCACTCATGACTGGAAAAATCTGTATTTTAGCCTCACACCAATTACCAAGCTGTGGTGTGACCACTGACCTGCCATCTAATTGAGGCCACTGGCCCCAGCCTCTGTGCAGCAATGCACTCTGTTCTCTGCAAGTTGCCATGACAGTAGAATCCTTGGGAAATATCACACCTACATTCTTTTGAGGGAAAGGGCCACTGAGCAAAATAAATCTTTTAGAAACATTGAAAAAACTTAAAAAGAGACATGATATACAAGAAATAAGGGAAGTAACTGTTTATGGAAATGTTTTAAGCATCACTACCAAATGTGAAGGGTCTTCTAAATATAATGGGTGCCCTACCTGGCATTAACGTTTTGCATTTTAATTAATAATGTGACTCTTATGATTGTCATTTATTCTTTTTGTTTTGTTTTGTTTTTGTTTTCCAAGACAAAACAAACATTTATTAAGTTGTGTTCTGCTTAACATTCAGGATAAGAATGAATTCCATGACAATAAGCATATTTGAAGGAATATGTACATTTTAATGCATGATAACAAGTAGAATAATTTAAATACGGTATTTTCATTTTGCTTCCCTGTTTTAAATCTCATGTGGCTGTTCTGGTAACATTGTTGTACAACAATCTTTGGCTGAAAAAAGCAATTTCTTATTCTCTTTCATAGTTGTGTAAATTAACAGGGTTCTGCTGGGTAGTTATCCTTTTAAGTCTTTCATGTGGTTGCAATCAGATGACAGCCAGGGCTGCAGTCATCGGACATCCCCGCTGGGCTGCCCAAGATGGGTTATTCACTCACATGCCTGGCACTTGCTGCTGGCCGCTCACTGAGAGCTCATTTGAGGTTTCTACCAGAGCACCAACCCAGGGCATCTTTATGTGGCTTGGGCTCCTCATGGGAAAGTGGTCCAGAGTAGTCGCATTTATTACATGCTGGCTGGCTTCCAAGAGGGAACACCCCAAGGTGAGTGCTCCAAGAAGCCTAGGTGGAAGCTGTAAGGTTTCTTGTGACCTGACTCCAAGATCATGCAGCATCAGTTTGGTTGTATTCTATTTATCAAAAGCAAGCTACACAGACAGCCCAGATTCAAGGGGAGGAGACTATTATTGGGAGGTTCATTCGGGGACCAACTACCACAGTGACACACAGAAGTAAACCCTTGTGAAGAAACTTTAGAGACAAACCTGTACTCTCAGAAGTATAAGGTTAACTGATTTAGTTAAGACTCATTGAGAACTATGCCCCAAATGATCAAAAAATTCCTTGAGAATAAATAAAAATAACACAGTGAACCATTTCCTCTGGTTGGAATATTCTCTCTCACTTACCAGGTAAACTCCTATGTCATTTGTTCTTGATAATTACTTAAGTGGTCATAAATATATGTGATTAGTATTTTCAATACATATAATAAAGATTTTAAAGTAAAATGACAAAAAAAAATTTCATTAATATCAGATCACTTTAAATCTTTATTCCATATGTATAGTATACAGGAAAGGCTGCTTTCCATTCTTTTCTCTTAACGTAGGCTCCTACTTAAAAGCATTTTACATGCAATGCTGTTTTTGTTTTTGTTTTCTAAATAGTCATCCATTTACTAAGTGTGGTCTCCTGAGTCCAAGAAATAAATTTATGCTCTTCATACCAGTATCCAAGAATGGAAACTAATTAATGTCAAATATATTATATTTAAAAGACTCCTTTTTTGCAATTTTTAGTTACAACTTCCAGAAAGAGGCCAAAGTTCAAACACAGAGTAAGAAAATAAACTGCTATTTATACTGACAATTATCAAAATACATAGTCCAATAAAAGATAATTTCCCCACATTCGTCTTATTTATGAATTAAGCAAGAAAGAACATCCTGAATGAGCTTTGAAGAATGAGGTGTATTATGTTAGTCATACCATTTCATACACGTTTTTGAATGAGAAAAATATTTTTTAAATCCTACCCAAATACCAGCGGCATGAATGACATTACAACATTTCAATCAATAGGCCTTACATTTCACAAAGTTTTCTGACACTATGTTATCACCAAATTCATCTAGAACACAGAACTATTGAACATACAACAAATTTACAACATAGATTATGAACATAGATTATATATTTTTAGAAAAGATGATAGTATTAATGAGAAATGCTATAATTTACTTTGAAATTATAGAATGTTTTTAAACATAGGTATATTCAGATAAAATGTAAAATGTCAAATGAATCACTTGCCACCAGTTGCACTATTATAATCAATACGATACACAGGTTCAAGTGGTGGGTGCTTTTTGCTTTATCCTCTATCCAACCCTGTGCTATAAGTATAATCAGTTCCATTTTACAGATGGGAAAACTGTTAACAAATGGTTAAGCAATGTTTCAAATTCCTACACATTTTTCTGTGTCTAATTTGTCCTTTCTTATTTATTTTATTTATTTGTATTTTAGTGAAGAATTCTATAGAGATTTGTAATTAAAGTCATTATCCATGTGTCACAGCTGAAATGCAAACTCTGACTTCAAATTCAGGAAATTTTCACCATACCCCTTAGTCTCTAAGTACAGTTTCATATGGAATAAACCAGAAAGGATATCTCATTTTCTAAGTTTAACTACCAACAAAGTCAACAAATTTTTACTTCATCCAACCTAGGTTAAAATGAAAAATGGCATGTAGTGGGAAAATTCAAAGTATTTAAAGTTAAAAAATCTGTGTTCCACTCTTTTGCCCAATACCTATTAGGTAAAAAATTTAAGAAAAATCACTTGCCTTTCTCTTTTGTAAAGTGGAGATGATAATAATAATAATAATAATAATAATAATAATAATAATACACCTAATGTTTCTACCTTACAGTATTGTTTGGAGAAAGAAAAGATATATAGTACATTTCTGTGCAAGTTGTAAAAAATTATAATGCACCAAATTAATTTATTTGCATAATTTATTCAGAGACTCTCTCTCTCTGAATATGAAAGCATTCAAAATTTTAGTAGCATTAATCTTAAAAGAACCAGTTCAAAAAAGCCCTATAATCTGAAATGTTAGTTATATTATATGATTTATTTTATACTAAAGTCAATAATTTATATCCACTTAGTATGTATTCATCACAGACTACAACTCAAGGGCAGTACTCCTATAACATGTACACAGAATATTTGAAGTGTCAACTATTTTTCTGAGCATCTATTATGTGTTATGCACCAGCTTGATAATGGTGCTAGATTACATAGGTAACATTTTGATTTTGCAAAGATAAATGAAATTCAGCCTCTAACACTGATAAGATAGTAATCTTGTGGATAAATAAAAAAACAGCTAACTCTAATACAAGCTGAATACTGCAAAAATCAATACATGAAATGGAAAGTTTATTGACTTGACCCAGTTCTGAATCTATTCTCATTTCATTTCATTATATTCTTATGTAATTCTTCCTGATCCTTCAGAGAGCATTATCTCTGTAACTGCTAGTTATTGATTCCTAAATAAACCCAATGTATGCAAATTAATTCAACATTCTTTGCAATAACTGTCTCCAAACAGAAGCTAACAGTATTTGGCATGATCAACAATTGATAAGAAAAGCAAATTTCCTAATAGCAAGGTGATTTAGAATGGTTTGAGGTCATCAAACTTTTGCTCTATTTCCTTCTGCCTTTCCCACATTGTAAATCCTGTAGGCCACACCTGTAATATCTCAGAGTCAACAATCCTCTGAAGCATTTGTGTATCCGGGGCTGCAAAATGACCTGAAAACTAGATGGACATTTTCAACAGAACTAGATGTTTCCTGCAGTTAAAAAATAAATAAATAAATAATAAAACTTCATACAGTAACCACCACCTTAAGGGCACACAACAAAAGCTAGGACATTCTGCCATGCAAACATCCATTCAAACCTGGGAGATTTCCAGAGCAGATTTGCAATAGTCTTCCATCATATACAAAGGACAGAAAAATAAAGACTTAAAATTGGAGTGTTTTTATTCAATTTAGGTGCCATTTGACCACAAATGCTCTGTCTGTATGAGAAAATTGAATAAATAAATCAGGATTCTTTCTCTTAATGGTTATTTTCATTGGCCAGCGCTTGGCAATATGACTCAAGGCCCAGATTGAATTTCACTTTGGGGCAACTTCATTTATCATGATTCCACAGGCAGGTACCACTGCCATTTGGTTTTGGCACAAAAAAGAAATCACTAGTTCAATGGGAATTGTTTTATTTTGATGTGTGGAGGGGGAAAATCACAATAGTGTACTCTTCTACAAAAGGTGCTCCTATGAAAACCTTTCAATTAGTAGTAAAATATTTGGCCAGATATAGCTGATAGTAAAATGGGGTGTTTCAAAAGTATGCTAATTAATTCAGTCCCAATATTTGTTATACATCATGCTGGTCACCAAAAACCAAATCCATCATGCCTATAAAGGAAAAAAATTCAGCTACAACACTGGAATGAAAAATTCATTGTCTTTATTCTGCTTTGCAAGTTCATATTCCAGGTACTCATTCATCAATATACGTTGAATGCTTACTCTATGTGATGCATTATGTTATGTGTAAGAAATAGTACATAGAATAAGGCAAACTGCCAGCCCTCACAGTCTGGACTGTACAGAATATTGAGAAAAGAGATATGAGCAGTTAACACATAAAATGATCAATAATATGGGAATTAAATGGGTAAAGTATTCAGCAAAATCATTTTTGCTGTGGCCTTGGTCCTTTATGTGGCTCAGGTTGAGGGTCTCCAGGTTGGTGCTTACCTCTCATAAGCATCAATACTAGTGAGGAGTGGGGACTGAATTCTCACATTTGGGATCCAGAATCTCCACTCACTGGGTGATTTGAGGCAGTAACTTCAATTTTCAGGACTCAATTTACATATTAAAATTAGAAAAGAATAGTACCTATCTCTACTAGGTAGTCGTGAATATAAAATGAGACTGCATAAAAAAATACATTGCAAGAAAAGAGAGTAGACTGCCAACTGATACATCTATACAAATGCTATCTGCTGTTATGTTGTTATTATTAATGAATCCTCTGGGGCAAATAAACCCTTTATAAAAAAGTAAGCCATCTTAAAGGGACAAAAGCCATAAATCATGTAAACTAGAACTTCCTGCCTGCCTTCCCATGAGAAAACTATATCTAAGCATACTTTCAATTTATCCCTAACCACGTAAAAGCAAATAGACCTGACCCAATTCAAAATTATGAAACTGGAGAAACCTCTGTCCCAGGCCTTGTCTTCTTGACTTGGGGCAAGTTCTTTAATCTCTCTGAATATCAACCTCTATACCTGGAAAATGGGAATTAAAAACACTATACAGAGAACTACCAAGTTGTAGAGACACCAAATGAAATAGAGTGTGTAAAAACATGAAGCCCTGTGCCAGGTTCATAGTAGGTCCTCTGTAAATGTTAATCAGTTCCATCACCAAAACAATGAGTTCCAAAATTATCATTAACTCTAATTTAATTAACCAATCACCCTTTAGTATTGATGACTTTTGCACATCAACGCAGTCAGCATTTGCATTTTGACACTTATTTTTAATTATGTATAATTTGCTCTCTATTAAAGGAATTTCAGGCATCAGCAAGCAGATCAGGAGATACTTTGCCGACACAGAAAGTCTACTAGAAAGCTGCTTCTGAAGTGATACTTCTTTATTTCTTTTAATGCGGCTTCCAAGAGAGCAAATGGTGATAGAGGTCTTCAGATGGGACCCATGTGCTTGGTGGAGGTTCATTTGTAGAATGCAATCATAGCATAAGAGTGACTCAGTCATCACTGATTTCTTCTAGGACTTGGAATCACGTGCCCTTCCACAGCTCTCTTCCTTTCCCTAAGGCAGGCCCCATCACCTAATAGCCCAAACCCCACTTTCCTTTCTTAGCTCGAGACTCTCTAGTTTCTATTTCTGCATTTTAGTATATTTTACAGTTTTTTTGTTTGTTTGTTTTTCATCCTGTAACCCTGTGTTGGTTAGGGTTCAGTTGAACATAACAGAAACCACTCTAATGAGGTTAAAGAGAAAGGGATTTATCACCAGGGACCAGTGGGGAGGAAGCTCCAGGGTAAACTTCCAGGCAACTCCCAGCCATCAGAATCACACTCATTTCTGTGAATAGGAAAGAGGCCCCGGAGCAGCAGAAAGCCACAACTGCAAAAGCCAGCTGCCTCTACAATGACCATGCCATGAAATGGATGCCTTGTCCCTTGCCTTCGTCCCTTCATAACTCAGACCTGAATCCAAGACTTGCCAGATTGCACATAATTGGCAGAACTGAACACATCCATAAATCTACCCAGAAGGGAATCTTGGAAATGCAATGTTTTTGCTTTCCAGCTTCTGCAAGATAGGAAGAACACTAGACAGGACCTAGAATATATTAAGACCATTCTAAATATTTGCTGCAAGCATTATAAAATATTTATACATCCTATATTTTTCTACCATTTTTGGGTGAGGAAGGATCAAAAAAAGACAATATGCCAGTAGAATATATCTTGTTTTTTAATAAAGCGTAATTAACAACCATAAACTTGAAGTCAAAGACCTAGAGTCTAGGGCTTGCTTGACCACTAATTAGTTTTTTGACCTGGGAAATCCATTAACTTTACAAAACCTTAGTTTCCTGCATGTATAAAAGGAGGAGATTAGACTCAGTAATAGCTGAGGAAGAATTATTTTTACAACGTGCTAATGTATATTGTTGTTTCTGGCATAAGTAACTTTTTATATTTGATTAAAAGTGATACACAGGCTCTTAGTATTTTTACGAAAACAATGCCATTCCAATTAATTCTAATAGGCTTGCCTACAGAGCCAGAGAAGAAAAAGCAGCATGTTTTTCCATGCTCAAGAGGTTTGTAGACTCAATGGCTTGACTAAAGGATCCTTTGAAAAATTTTTTTATATTTTTTCCATCCCAATCTCTCCAAGGTACTTTTTAAAATAATCAGTTCTTTTCCCTTTTCTAACCAACTTCCAAACTCCCAGGGCAGATACTAAGATGCTAAAGGAAATCATTTCGCTGAAGGCCATGGTGTTTAAGGAGCCAAGGCAGTAGGCAGACCCTTTCAGCCTGGTGTGTTCTTGCTGTAAGGCCACATGCCAACAGGTCCTGGCCTCTGCAAGATGGATTTCCATGGTAACTCCAATTTTTCACTTTTTTATATAGTTACCCTTATGATTCTTAAAGTACTAAAATAACATCTGTTTTATTCAGCTTGGGCTACTGTAACAAAATACCATAGACTGGATGGCTTAAACAACAAACTTCTATTCTTCACAGTTCTGAAAACTAGAAAATCCGAGATCAAGGAGTCAAGAGATTTAGTGTCTGGTGAGAACACTCTTCCAGGTTTGCAAATAGCCATCTTCTCATTATATCCTCACATGGCAGAGAGCAGAGATCAACTCTTTCATTTGTCTTCTTATAAGAGTATTAATACCATTCATGAGGTCTCCATCCTTCCAAAGCCCCCATCATTTAATACCATCACATTGGGTGTTAGGATTTCAATATATATATATGTGGGGGGCACACATATTTAGTCATTAACACAGCCATTCTACTCTTTCCTTTAATACTATATAAAAGCTTCTATGCCAATATAATTTAAATAGGTTACATCAATATAAACAAATTGATTTATCGCTTAGATGGTTTTTAAAAACCAATACACCAAAACTCCCTTGATGCTGACCCCACTTACAGTATAAAACTCTAATCACTTGAAAAAATTTTTGTTTGTTTGCTTTACTGTTGAGCTTTGAGAATTCTTCATACATTCTGGATGAAGTCTTTTGTCAGATATTTCATTTGCAAATATTTTCTCCAAGTATATAGCTTGTCCACATCCTCTTAACAAGGTCTTCCACAGAGCAAAAGTTTTAAATTTTGATGAGATTGTTTATCAATTTTTCCTTTTATTGTTTGTGTTTTGAGGTCAAGTCAAAGGAAGAACTGTTGGCCTAGCCCTAAGATTCAAAGATTATATTGTTATTTTCTAAAATTTTATAATTTTACATTTATGTTAATGATCCATTTTTACTTAATTTATATATAGGGTATGAACATCAAACTTCAGTTTGATGGAGATTCAATTTTAGGCCGATGGATGTCCAATTGCTCTAGAACCATTTGTCAAAAAAGCTATCCTTTCTTCATTGAATTGCATTTGCACCTCTGTCAAATATCACTTGAGCATAACGGAATAGGCTCTCTATTCTGTTTCAGTTATCTACTCTTTTGCCAGTACCACAAAATAATAATTACTGAACATAGGAAGATTCTTCCTACTTTTTGCTTCTGTTTCAAATGCTTTAGCTCTTATAAGTCCTTTTCAAGTCCATATAAATTTTAGAATATTTTAATCTATATGTATATTAAAAAAAAAACTTGCTGCTGTTTTGATGGGAATTATATCTGCAGTCAGATGCTCCACCACTGAGCTATACGCCCAGATTGTGTTATATCTGTATATCAATTTGAGGAGAACTGACAGCTTTACTGTGTTGTCTTCCAATACATGAACATTTATTTAGATCATTTCTATTTTATTACATTATAGTTTTAAGTTTATAAGTCCTATACTATATGTTATGTTAGATTTATACCTGTTTCATTTTTTGAGTGATTGTAAATCATATTGTATTTTTTCATTTCTATGTCCACTGTTTTATTGCAAGCATTTGGAAATAGAAACAAATTTTTAACATTGATCTTGTTTTCTATGACCTTACTGAACTCACTAATTAGTTCTAGCAGGGTTTTTTGGGGAGCATGGGGGTGTTTGTTTTGTTATTTAGATTCCATGGGATATTTTATGTAGACAGTTATGTCACTGGCAAATAGAGACAGTTCTCTTTCTTGCTTTCCAATCTGTATGCCTTTTTTTTTTTACTTTTTCTTTCCCTACTGCACTGGCTAACACTTCAAGTACTATGTTGAATAAGGGAGGTGAGAGTAGACATCTTTGCTTTGTTCCTGATCTTAGGGGGAAAGTATTCACTCTTTAACCATTAAGTATAATATTAGTATAATGTGTTCTGTGGATGATCTTATTTGAACAAAAGACACTGTCTTTTTTCAATCTCATAGGAGATACTGCAATACATTGAATATAGGAGCAGATAGGAGAACCTAGCTGCCTTCTATTAAGTTAGACATTAAAGAGATCAGCAAAATTGTGAAATAACGCTACTCTTTCACTTTTTTTTGGAAACTAGAGTAATTGTCTATAAAAATATGCTAAATGTTTTAAATTTTATCAGTGTTAATTTTTGATATGGTAAATATCTATAGATATATCCCAAATAAACACAAAGTCTTTGGAGTCCTCAATAAATTTTAAAAGTGTGAAGTGGTCCTGAGAACCGTTTCTGTAGAATGACAGAAACCTTTAAATTCTACTAGAGTTGGTGTTTAATTTTTGATATTTGTCCTTCATGTAGGAATGTTACTGGAGACATAATTTCTATAAATATGTGTATGAGTCACAATTACAGGGACTTTTTTTCATGATTCTTATCAACTTTTCCTTGAAAGCCCATGTTGTTCTTCACTTTCAGCTAATAAAGGGTAACACAACCAAAGCAAAAATTCACTTTTGGAAACTTTATATAGATATACATATACCCAACAACTATTGAATGCTTGTTTTGTGCACTGGTTTTATAGTGATAAAGAAAGCAGACAGAAATTGTTTGCTTTCATGAACCGTGTCTTCTAATTGCAAGAAATGGAAAATAATAAGCCAATAATAATGTACCAGGTACACAGTAGGGCAAGTAGGCATGGAGATCTGAGCCAGTTATGGCCTCTCTTGCTCTGGAGCTAAAGTGTTTGACCTCTTCTGGAATTAAAGCCAAGAGTAAAAGATATTTCTACTGATTGGGTACAAATATGAATGAGAATATGCAGTTTATCACTGGATGAAAGTGCTTTCCTTCACTTTCCTCAGTCCTTCCTTTGCTTTGCCTTGCACTGAACTCTTATCACGTTTAGGGCATTATTACCAAGGTTTCTTCTTATAAGTAGTAAAATCTGTATTACTGCCCTAGAGTATGTTACTGACCTCTACTCTTAGGGGAGTTTTTTGTTTTTGTTTTGAAGTCATTCATTTATATCAGGAAGTTATCCATCAACTTTTCCTTATCCTCTGTTTTAATGATGATACAACAAACAGGCCCACATTTTTTTATAAATAAAAATAGAAATTTTATAAAGAATGTGTTTCCTGCTGACTGTGAGAAACAGGGTCCTAGGTGGCATGGTGGCCTTAGTTTGTTTGCATTTAGCTGGGTCTTGAGATAAGGAGAGCTACTGGAAGTCACTCTCGCCACAGCCGTCCAAGGCCAATGTCACAGCATGCGGAACCCCATAAGAATCAGCAATGTGGCAAGCCTTACTGTGTGCAGAAGGTTTTCTAGCTTAATAAGCAACTGCCTTAACTATCCCATCAAGTATTTTTCTTTTAATTTGTGCACATCCATTAATACAGTCATCTTTTTCATTTCTGGAATAGCCTCAGGAAAAGCACATGTTGTTTCTTTCAATGATGGTCTAGTTTGGTGTATGGGTCTTATGTTTACAACACTTCTCTATTCTGTACTTGGATGTGCTTAATTGTGTGAGAAAATTTATAGTGATAATAATTTGGCATAATTCATGCAATAAGGAGAATGTTGTTAAAAATTGCTCTTCACTGGTCATTTTCCTTACTTTGTACAATTAAAGCAGCTTTCCTCTCACCTTTCAAAATCCCAAGGAATCTATAAAAAAAAACTCCTAGGCCTATGAAGTTAGGTTAGCAAGGCTGCAAGATACAAGATCAATAAAAAAAAAAAATCACTCACATTTCTATATACTAACAACAAGCATATGGAAAGCAAAGTTTAAAACACAATATCATTTTTACATTTGCTGCAAAGAAAATTAAATATTTTAGTATGAAACTAACAAAACATGTACAGGATCTGCATGCTGAATACAAAATGCTGACGAAAGAAATCAATGACCTGCATAAATAGAGACACATGTTGTGTTCACGGATTTGAAAATGAAGCAGTAGTAAAGGGGTTAATTCTCCTGAAATTGATCTATAGGCTTAATGCAATTCCCTTCAAAATTATAGCAAAGATTTTTGTAGACATGGACAATCTTATTCTACAAAGAATCTGAAAAAGCAAAGGGCCTACAATTGCTAAAACAAGTTTTAAAAGGAAGAATAAAGTAGGAATTGCTCTAATCAATGTTAAGTCAGACTCTAGAGCTCCAGTACTCAGGACTGTGTGTAGCTGTCATAAGGACAGACAACAGAACAGAATAGAGAACCTAGAAATAGTCCCAGACAAGTATGTCCAAGTGATATTGTCAAAGATGAAAAATCAATTCAATGAAAGAAGTATAGCCTTTTCAACAAATGGTGCTGGAGAAATAAAACACCTGTAGACAGGAAAAGAAATACAAGAACCTTGACCTAAATTTCACATCTTGTACATGGAATCATGGGCTTAAATGTAAAACATAAGCTATAAAACTTTTAGAAAATGACCAAGGAGAAAATCTTTGGAACTTAGAGGCAGGCAAAGAATTCCTAGACTTGACACCAAAGAACAATCAAATAAGGAAAAATTGATATACTGGAATTCAAAATTTAAAACTCTGCTCTGCAAAATACCCATTAAAAGGGTACATAGAGAAGCAACAAACTGAGAGAAAACTTATCCGACAAAGGACTCATATCTAAAATATATAAAGAACTCTCAAACCTCAATATTAAAAAAAAAAACTCAATTAGAAAATGGGCAAAAGACATGAAGAGACATTTTACCAAAGAGGATACACAGGTGGCAAATAAGCACATGAAAAGATATTCAACATCATTAGCCATCAGGGAAATGAAATTTAAGTCACAATGGGCTATCACTACACTGCTATTAGAACAGCTAAAATAAAAAAACATCTAATGCTGGTGAGGATGCAAAGAAATTAGATTACTTATACATTGCTAGTAGGAATGTAAAATAGTATAGCCACTCTGAAAAATAGTTTGGAAGTTTCTTCTCAAATTAAACATGCAATGTTCAGTCTAACAATTGTGCTCTTGGACTTCTATCCCATAAAATGGAAGTTATGTTCACATAAAAACCCATATATAAATGTTGAAAGCAGCTTTATATGTAGTAGCCAAAAATTAGAAAAAACCCAGATACCCCTTCAATGGGTAAATGGCTAAACAAACTGTGGTACCTCCACACCATGGATTGCCACTCAACAATAAAAAGAACCCATCATTGAAACACTAACTACCTGGTTTGATATCAAGGGTATTTATTACACTGAATGAGAAAGCCAACCTCACCAAGTTATACAACGCATGATTCCAATGTTTATCATTCTTGAAATAACAAAATTATAAACATGGAGAACGGATTAGTGGTTGCCAAGTGTTAGGGGTGGAGAGCAGAGGGATAGATGTGCCTATAAATGGCTGCATGAGCAAGCCTTGTGATCACGCAACGGTTTTTATATCTGGGCTGTCATGGTAGTTACACAAATCTAAACAAGTGATAAAATTGCACAGAACTACATGCACACACACACGCATGCACAAATGTATATCAAACTGATGAAATCTGAATAAGCTCTGGATTGTGCCAATATTAACTTCCTGGTTTTGATACTACACTATAGTTATGCAAGATGTTACCATTGGAGGAAATTGGGTGAAAGGTACACGGGATCTCCCTGTACATTTCTGCCACTTTCTGTGAATCTATAACTATTTCAAAATAGAAAGTTAAAAAATAATAAGCCCAATACATGCCCTCAAAACAGAGACCACATAAAGCACATCTGAAGAAAGGAGCCTAGGAGTTTATAAGTAGCTAAGTAAATGGGTGATGTTTCTACTATGTAGTCTCTACGGTTTAGAGCCCAGTGGGCCAAGGCAAAGAACACCACAAACAGAGGAAGCAACAGCATGGAGGGACTGAATGAGCTCATAACCAGCACATGACCATGTGATTGGTTACTTTGGTTCAGTTCCTTTGTCAGCCATCATCCTAGCCTACTGGAGGCAATTTTCTCTAATTTCAAAAGAGCTTTGGCCAATTTTACACTGACTCAATGACACAATTATGCATTCAGTTTCGAGGTCAAACTCTGATGTCACCACTTAACATAATCAGAATAGCAAATGTTTTTAAGTCAAATGGTCTAGTATCTTTTAAAGTTCATGGTTCAAATGGGCCATTACTATGATAACTACAGTTATTAAAAACTAGTTATTTAAAAATGATAAATGTTGATAACCAAATTTGAATTAATTTCAATAAAATAAATATTATTTTAGAAATTATTGTCAAGCCATTCATCTTACATCACTGTAAGCCTGGATTCTCAGATTTGTAAACTGATTTCAGCTTTATTTCCAGAGATGTAGCGTGTGCTTGTACTCCTCAGAAGTAATGGGATGTGACATGTATTTGGAAAAAAATGCGTTAAAGATCTGTTTTGTCTAAAAGAGTTGACAGCTAGGAATTAAGATATTAGTTATTTCCTTTTCTTTCTACCAAAGGAGTGTAGAAATGCCAAAATGTCTGGAACTGTTCAACAAAACGATGGTGTTAACCTCAAGAGGACAAAATTAAATTCACGAGTTGTATCTTCTTATTCTTTGACTGGTGTTGTGAAAATTAGCAGTCTCTTCTATAATTTTAATGAAGCTGTCTTTTAGAAAGAACTGCTAATTTTAATCTACCTCAGTTTACAAAAAGTTTCTTTGAAATGTTTTAATTCAGTGCCTTTAAAGTATGTGTGTTGACATTTACGTATCAGGAGACATTTCTGCATTCATACACTGGTACAGAAAATATGCCACCTTTTAGGCATAAATATAAGTTATGAGCCTGAGAAAGGGCACATCATAACTAATGTTAATTGATATATCAATAAAAATTCACTTCTTACACAATGCCATGGTCTCAGTCCTCCACCAGGAACCAGAGGGTGAAGGTACATTTGGAATCAGAATGTTTCCTCCATCAGACTTAGCAAGTGTTTGGATTTTTGATCCTTTATGTTCTGACTTTGAATATAATACATGTCAATTAACTTATCGCAACATTCTGATCATGCAAACACTATAATAGAGCAACAGAGCATACTTCCCTCCAAATCAAATTCAGTTCAACCAAAAGCTGGTTGGTGTAAACAACTAACAACATACTAGATACTGGAGTAGAGAGAAAGAAAAAAAAGACCAGGCCCCTATCTTGAAATGTTTACAGTTTTTGAACTGACAATATAAAATAAAAACTGCTAGGTAGTGGGATACAGATAGTTTGCTGCTTTGCCAAAGGGCTTGGGTTAAATTTCGCTTCAAGGTCCGTCTCATGGTTAGCCCTAAAGATCAAATGTCCAGATAGCCAAAGAGATAAATACTAGAAAAAAATTATTTGGTTTTATTTTACCAAAACTAGAAGTTAGTTTGCATTCAGAGTAAAATGCACAAGGTTTATAAAACTAAATCAAGATTATATCTCAGAAACTTCATGTATTCTATTATCATGTGCCAATGAAGTTCGTCTGTAACTGCCAGATAGCGAAAGCTGTACATGGTGAGTTGCTGTGTGCCCAATGCTGGTTACTTTCTTTGTCAGCTCGAATGCAAAACCTCTTTTACCATAAATGAAATGTGATTAGACAGTCTCCCCACAGTACTTGGAGGTGAGAGTAAATGCACAATGAGCGAAACAAATGTAGCAGAACGTGAGCTTTGAATTCCTAATGGTTGCTTGGCAGTAAAATATGTGCATGCAATAATAATGACACTGTATTACCCTCAAAAGCAATGAGATTCCTATCCACAGGAGAAGAAGTGCATTAAAGTGCCAAGAAACCCATCCTACAAGTATGGATGAGGCCCCCGCCTCCCATTCCATCCATCAACCAGGCAGGGTAGGAAGCACTAGGTCTTGTCCCTGCACCTGATGCTGAGGTCCCAGAGCAGAGTCTGGGAGGCAGTGCTGGCTCCACCAGCAGCAGCACAGCAATACTTTCTTTTGGAATTATGACATAATCCAATGTCAAGAATTTGGGTTACCACGGTATACAACAGCCTGGAAATATTTGATTTGGTAATACTATCATATATTTATTTATAATATATATGATTCTTGTATTTCATAACTTGAATTCATCAAGAAATTGTATAACGTTTCATTAAAATGCACTATTTTCCTCCTTTTTGGCCAAGGTTTCTTTTTCTCACAAAGACATAAAGAGAAAAAGATAGGGAGGAAAAACTTGACTATTTACAGATGATGGGGCATGTATAATCTTATTCTGAATCTAACCAAGAAAAGGTTCAGTGGGCTTGACTCCCAGTGTTGACAATGGGAATTTGGAAGTTATCAGACCAATGTATGACCTTGTACTACCTTTTAATTAAGTATAACGGATTTAATTTCATGTTGATATTTTCAGGGTTTCCAAATATCTCCAGAGAAAGGAAATTAATCATAAAGCTGCCCCAATTAAGTTATTTTTGCTGATATTCCCTGAGCACTAAAGAATAGACTTTTTTTCTAAATTTTTTAGAATGAACATAAATTGCAACAAGAAAAGGGGGGGAAAAGCTTTTACAAAAACAAGATTGCATGTTTCCATAAATATGCAACATGACCATCAGTTCACAGTAGTTTTTAGATGACTGGTTTGCTACATAAGAAAATAAAAAAGAACATGTCACATAATATGCCAGTTTTGCTAGCAAATATATCCCATTGTGCACCTCCTGTGAAAAAGATCATCTCTGCACTTATTCCAAAATTCTTTTTTTTTTTTTTCCGAACTTCTTTTTTAAGGGAACCTCTGCCCTCACAGATAAGGCTAAATTAAGAAAAATGCTTTCTTAGAAAAAACTAAGGATTCTCTCACCATATGTTTTGATGAATTAGTAAGTCATTGTAAAACTTAAATTTACTTTTCATTAAGCAATAGTAGGCAATTAATGAATTGACAACTAGATATTGTGCTGAATTGAATATTCAAAAACATGATTAGACACCTCAAAATGTAGACATTTTTTAAAGAAATTGGAACTAGCTTGAAACAATAATAAACAAATAGGGAAATATCTTAAGCAGTAAGAAATATGAGAAATAGCGCTAAAAGAGAATTGGAAATGTAGAAAATAAATTATTTGACCAAGTGTTTGGACTTACATTACAACCAGAGTAGATGCCATTAATTCCCTTCCCAGACCCCCTGACCTGCCAGTGCAGCCAACCCCTCCCCTCCCCCCCCCCACACAAACCTGCTGTAAGTTTTGGTTACAATGGCACACAGCTGCTCCCTTCTCCAGATAGTAATTGTGCTGGACAAGGTGGAGACACCTCTCCCAGAGATGTCTTTGTGGTTATGGAAGCTCCCACCCAACCTGGGGAGGAACTTATTAGCCCACTGCCAATAATTGATACGTGCAAACGAAACCTAATTTGTCTGAGTGGAACAACTCTGGAGTGCCATTGATACTCTAGCGCTCCACATGGGACCAGACTGAGCACAGACAGCTGCTAAAAGCACATTCTTTCTTAGCTTCTTCATGTACTCTATTCTGTGCAACTTTTGTCGCTTCCTTAGTTTTTTTCTGAGAGCATGTCCTCAAAAATAAAACTTCACTTGCATAGTAATCTCCAACTTAGGTTCAGATCAGGGGAAACCAACCACAGGATAATCAGACAACTTGATATTTTAGCATAAGGAAATATGAACTATAAAATGACTCAAGTAATTCCTAAATTTTTTACACTCTTACTTTTGTTCTGCTGAAAGTCTATCTTATGTACATTTCATATCAAAGTAGTCAGATAGTAGTCATTAATGTCATTCCCAGTTTTTTTAAAAAAACTTTTCATTTAAAATGAAAATATGTCTTCTTCAAATCCCCTTAGAGACAACAAAGTCACTACATTATTTTGAATTGATATCTTGGAAATTCCATTCTTGCTTGATACACTTCTTTATAAGGTGATGCAAATATACACGGGGGGGGGGGGAGGGGGAGATACATATGGCTACATAGTAAACTATTCAACATTTGAACAGCTCTCTACATGTGTTTCAATATTGTCAGTGTACTGAACTATGGCTCTTGGAATCATAATTCTGAAAACACTAGGACATCTCTTTTTGTAATTAGTTGATCTGCATCAGAATTTTTTCAAATTATTTCTACATTTCAGGGTAACTAAACAGATTCTTAAGGAAATGACATCTATTAGTGTCAGTGGCTCAAAATTAATTCCCTTTAATATTCACACTGGAGAGAGCATGCGGATAGATACGAGGGCTAAAAACGCTGGAGGGCTGATTTGTTTGTTTTGATTTTGTTTTCTTTTCCATAATGAACATATAATCCAATGAGGCTGTCTACACAATACAATCAAAATCAATTAAGAACCAAGTACTGATTTGTTTTGCCATATTTAACTACATTAAAAGCTTATCACTGCTACAATTTAATGTTTACCAACTCACTTTATTGCATATTAAATGCAAAAATCTATGTTAATATAATGTTGAGATTGCATATTTGGAATTAAAGAGGGGAAAAAGAGGAAATGCAAGGTTAGATTCTCTTAGCAAAGGTCGATTTTCTTTATTGGTTGAAGGATTCATATAAAATAATTTGTGGCGAAAGTGGCAATGTTATTGAAGGCAAAAATATATATAAAGTCAGTTTAACATTTTAATTGTCTACCTAAATAAATATGTGTTTTGTGTTTGCATGTATAGGTCTTTTTTATACCAATTCAATTTCAGTTATAAAGGAAATTACTTGAATAATTTTAAAGGAATTTATCAATTTATCAATTTCTGTTTAAAATGATAAAATGAGGCAGTAAGAATCAAGAGCTCCAAAGAGAATCTTTCATAAACTATTAAAATTTAATACTACAGGTTTAAAATAAACAAATTTAAAAGTTTGATAAAAGGAAGTGACAATTTTGCTGAAAATTCACCAGAGTGTAGAGTAGGATGATCAAGGCACACAAGACAAAAGACAGTAAGAAGCCAAATTCTTGACCTCAAGGTCCCTCTATCTATTTGGAAACGTATGTGTGAAATAATGAAATAATTCAGTTAAGCTTTGTTCATTCAATGGGAATATCAGTTACCTATCGCCCAATAATGCTACAAAGCAAGCCACAAGAAAATCTCAGTAACATAAAACAAGTACTTACTGCTCACACATCTGAGGTGGCCATTGGGTGGCTCTGCTGATTTAAATAGTTCACTTACTCATCTGGGGCTGGCTGGCTAGGTGGCCAGCTGCTGTAGGTCAGCCTTAACTAGGCTCATTCATATCTGTAGTTTGGCTGGCTTACCTACTCACCTATGGGTGGGGTTATTCCACATGTCTCTGATCCTCCAAAAGGCTACTCCAGAATGTTCTGATAGCAATGGCCAGAGTGGAAATAAGGACATTCTATTTCACCCTCCACTGTGTCAAATCTTCTAACCTCCATTAGCCAAAGAAAACCACATTGCTGAGCCCAGAGTCCTAGTGGGAGGACAGCAGAAAGCTATATGACAAAGGCCATGGACTCAGAGAGAGGAGAGAATTTAGGCCAGTAATGTATTCTACCTCAATGGGTATTTATTGAGCGATTACACTATTCTCAAAACTTGTTGGGGTTAAAATGTTTTTATCATCTTTACTGGTATACCAACCCAAAAGCAGCAGGTAGATTGTGTTACCATAGAATGGAAGATGAACTATATAGTTTTAGATTCATGCCATTAAGCCACATTTTTTTAACCATTTGTAAGGTCAGATATGTAACCACTTATAACATTAGAGTTGATGTTTAATTTTGATAATAATGTAAAAAAACAAATTTCTGAGTAACCATAACCTACTTAAGTAGGCAAAATACTTTCATAATTTTTGAGTACCTACTTACAAATGAGTAGCTGAGTTACTTTTACCTCCTCCTTAAATAATTCCCTTAAAGACTGCAATTTGTAATCCATTGTTTGTTACTATTGAGAGTACTATGTGTACTTAACAACAAAATTATATTTGGGTTTTTTTCCCACAAAACTTAAATTTTCATTTATTAATATTTTCTCTTTTACCTCTTTATAATAGAATTAGTGATTTTCCAATAAGAAAGAAGAAAATAATATTTCAAAAAGTAAATGAACTGAGTTGTGAATGTAAAATTAAACCCAAACCAATGTAAATATTTACAACACTGTAATAGTAAGTAAATTGTTCTAGATCCAAGATATTTAAAGTTTATCAAGAATATCAAGAACCACTGGAGAAGTCCGGTAGGAGGCTACCTGAAGGTACACTATATGCCAGGAATATTCCTTGGATATAACTGATCCAGGAGAAGAGTTACCCAATCATAAAAATGAAAAGATCTTTGGGGAGTTAAAAGCATCATATAAATGTAAAGATAGTACATTATGTTCTGAGGTTGTATGAAAAGGAAGGTGAGCAAACAAGAGGCTGGTGAATTTCTGTAAAGGTAGACTTCAGACAAAAAAAAAAATTTAGTGAAATAGTAAAAATTGTTTAAAATCCTTTAACAGGCTCCGAACTCCCAATTGCAGTCCCCAAAAGGGATATGAATGTTATTATAAATTGTTCTCTGAAAATATCTATATCAATAGATAAAAATATCAATAAGCTATGCATTATAACAGAAAAGAAGGAGTGTCTTGAAAAGATTACAATTAGGAATATTTGGATAAAAAAAGAAGCCTTTTTTTTGGACGGGGGAGGGGTGCCTGAGGATGAGTCACAAAGTATCATTATCAAATATTTATTAAGTTAGCTTGAAACTTAAAGGTAGTTTTAAGAAAACAAAAGAAAGTACCATTTTAGTTAGTATATTGTATATATTCAGAATTCATGTGCAAAGTATTTGACACTCATTAGATATAGAAACACAGCAAAAGCCATGGATTATGCACTATCATCACTATTATTTAATATTAGTGGAAGTATTATCTAAGGAGGGGCAACTCAAACAGGTACTAGTCATTTCACTTAGTTGGAGACACAGAAATGAGAGTTTCGGGAGACTGAGACACCTGTAATTTTCAAAAGGTACAAACTTCCAGATATAAGATAAGTAAGTCCTGGATGTAGTGCACAACATGATAACTATAGTTAACACTGCTGTACAATACATGTGAAATTTGTTAAGAGAGCAAATCCTAGGAGTTATCACAGAAAAAAAAATTTAATTTTTCTTAATATATCTATATGAGATGGTGGATGCTAACTAAATTTATTGTGGTAATCGTTTCACAATATATGTAAGTCAAACTGTTATTCTGTACACCTTAAACTTATACAGTAATATATGTCAATTATATCTCAATAAAACTGGAAAAAAATCAGACTATCAAAGATGTGGGATCTATGTAAGGAGAGAACACTAGAGATTTACAAAAAATTCCCTGAAGTCTATATAGCTAATTACTGTTCTGCATATGCATGAGAGAAAACTATCTGGGACTGAAGACAGCATCTATGGAAAACAGTAGGCAGAACAATTGCTGGAGAGGATACAGGACTGGGAATAAGGTCACCAGCTACCGTGAGACCCTTTATTAGATGAGGCATCCGATAGAGTAGCAAGCAAGATACAGACCTAGTTGTAGGATTAAATTAGTCCTAGATTAAGGCTGATTTGGAACCACCCTAACAAAATTTATAAAGCAAGCCTTGAGGGCTTTCTAGGTGGTGCAGTGGTTAAGAATCCGCCTGCCAGTGCAGGGGAGAGGAGTTCTATCCCTGCTCCAGGGAGATCCCACATGCCACGGAGCAACTAAGCCCATGCGCCACAACTATTAAGCCTGAGCTTTAGAGCCCGTGAGCCACAACTATTGAGCCCGTGTGCTGCAACTACTGAAGCCCACATGCCTAGAGCCCGTGCTCCACAACAAGAGAAGCCGTGGCAATGAGGAGCCCACGCACCACAACGAAGAGTAGCTCCCACTCACTGCAACTAAAAGAAAGCCCCCGCACAGCAAAAAAGACCCAACACAGCCAATTAAATAAATAAATAAATAAATTTATTAAAAAAAGAGCATGCCTTGAAAACATACAACTGATTCAACTAATTTAACTGCCCCACTAAGCGAAATACATTTTAAAGGAATATGAGAAAAAGCTACTCTCAACAATGGATTATTCACAATACTCAGCATCTGATCCAAAATTACCAAGCATTCAATGAAGCTGGAAAATATGAACCATAACCAAGATAAAAAAATCAACCAATAAAAACAGAACAAAAAATGATAGAAAGAATTAGCAGCATTATAGATATGCTCCATATTTTCAAGAAGAAAATGAAAAACATAACATGATGAGAGAAATAGGAAATATAAAAAGACCCAAATAGATTTCCAGAGATGAAAATGCTACATCTGAAAGGAAATACACTGAATTAGCATAAATAGCACATTCTACAAGACAGGGGGAAGAAAGCTCGAAGGCATATGGATAAAACATGTGGAAGCCCAAGAGAAAAACAAATGAAAAAAAAAAAAAATGACCAGTAACCTGTGGGAAAATATCAAACAGTGTAATTGGAATCCCAGAAGGAGAAGGAGAGAAGTGGTAAAGGAAACATAAAAAATATTTAAATAAGAATTCATGCCAGATGAATTATACCAGATGGAAATCTTGTCTACAAAAAGTTGTGAAGGGTGTTACAAATCACAAATATGTGACCATGTTTAAAAGTCTTTTCCTCATTTTTAAATCTCTTTAAAAGATAATTGACTATTTCAAACAAAAATAACATCACGTATTTGGGAATTTATAGGATATAAGAAGAAAAATTTGAGAAGAAAAATCACAACAGAAGCACAAAGGACAGGACAGGTATGGAAGTATATTGTTTTGTGTGAAGCAGTATAATGTTATTTGAAGGTAAACAGTGATAAGTTAAAGATTTATATTCTAACCCCTAGTGCAACCACAAAAAAATTAAGTATAAATAATAATAAAATGGTTATTATAAAATTGAATTCAAAAAAGAAATAAACTTCAGTCTTTATAGAATACTGGAAAATAAGGGAGAAAAAGAAGGAAAATGGAGGAAAGAGATTATGGGACAAATAGAAAGACAAGAGGAAAATGGATTTAAAACCAATGATAACAAAATTGCTTTAAATGTGGATAGCTTAAACACGCCCAATTAAAAAGCATAGATTTTCAGATTTTTTTTAAAGACCCAAATATATACTCTCTACAATAAATCACTATAAATATAAAGGCACAGAGTAAAAGCTAAAGGATAAAAAAAGATATACCATAAAATACTAATCAAAAGAAAGAAGATATATTAATATCAAATAAAGTAGATCAGATAAAGTAGACAGCAGAAAGATTTAAATAGAATAATACTGATAATGTTTTTAAATGCAAATGGTAAAAACATTCCAATTAAAAGGGAAAGATTATCAGATTGTAGACAGAAAACTAATAAGGACATAGAAAACCTGAACAATACTATCAAACAACTTGACTTAACTGACATTAACAGAACACTCAGCTCAACACCTGCAGATTACACATAATTTCCAAGTGCAGATAAAACGTTCACAAGTAAGAATTAAAATTGTATTCTAGGTAATAATAACAATTCATAAATAATAAGCAATTATCTTAATTTAAGAATATGGAAATCAGGCAAAATACATTCTTTTTCCACAATGGAATTAAACTAAAAAGATAATTAACAAAAAGGTATTTGGAAAATTCCCCTAAAATTGGGAAATTAAGACACTTCTAAATAATCCCAAAATCAAAGAAGAATTCACAAGGAAATTTAAGAAAATTCAACACTGAATGAAAACAAAAACATAACATATCAAAATTTGTGGAGTTAAAGCAGTGATTTGAGAAATTTTATATCATTTAACACATATTTAAAAGAAGAAAGGGTTGCAATAAATGATCTACACAATTTTACCTTATGAAATCAGTGGAAGAAGAATAAGTTAAATCTAGTCAAAGTATAAGGAAGGAAATAATAAAATAAGAGAATAAGTCAATAAAATAAAAAACAACAAAAAAAGAAAAGCAATGAAACTAAAAACTGGATCTTTAAAAAGATCAATACAGTTCATAAACATGTAGCTAGAATGATTAAATAAAAGACACAAATTTCTAACATCAGAAATTAAAGATAGACATCACTGCAGAGATCTTACAAACAACAAAATAATAACATAACATTATGAAAAACTCTACGCTAATAAAATTGATCATTTAAAAGTGGCTTGAAAGACAAAAACTGTCGAAGCTCATTCAAGAGGAAATTGATAACCTGGCTATATACCCCTATATCTATCAAAAAATTTAATTCAAAATTTTAAAATGTCCCACAAAGATAAATCTAGGTCCAGATGGTTTAACTGATGAATTCTCTCAAACATTTCAAGAAGATTAATGCCAAGTAAACATTAAATCTTGCAGAAAATAGAAGAGGAACAAACATACCTTTCTCATTTTATGAGGCCAACATGACTGTGGTACCAAATGCATGTAGACATTACATTACAAGTAAACTACAGACAAATATCCCTCATGAACACAGAAATATCCCTCATGAACACAGAAATTCCTTAAAAAGCTGTAGCAATTAGAATCCAGAAATATATACAAAGGACAATATATTATGTTGAAGTGTGTTTTATCTTGGGACTGTAATGTTGACAACCTTCAAAAGTCAATCAGTGTAACAACTCACCACTTAACAGACAAAAAAGGAAAAGGTATATGATCATCTTGATAGACGAAGGAAAAACATTTAATAAAATTCAACATCCAGTCATGATAAAACTAGCGATAGAAACTCAACCTCATAAGAGATATCTACAAAGAATCCATAGCTAACATCTTATCTCACTGTGATAAACTGAATGTTTTCTACCTACATCAGAAACAACGCCAGGATGTTCATTCTTACCACATCTGTTCACCACTGAATTCTAGATCCAGCCAAGTGCAATAAGGCAATATAAAAAAAGTTAAAGACATACATATTGGAATGGAAAAGGTGAAACTATTCACAAATGACATGATCTTCTTAGAAAATCCTAAGGAATCTACCAAAAAAAAAGGTACTAGAACAAAAACGTGAGTTTAGCAAGGTTGCATGACACACATACAATTTACAAATATCAGTTGTGGTTCTTTACACCAGCAACAAGCAATCTTAAATTCAAATTTTATAAATTCCATTTTAATGGCATCCAAAACTATAAAATATTTAAGGATAAATTTAAGAAAATGTGCAAGAATTGCATACTGAAAACTATAAAACAGTGCTAAGAGAAATTATAGAAGACCTAAAAATATAGAGATATGATAGGTTTATAAATAAAAGGGCCAATATTTTAAGACGTTAATTCTCCCCAAATTGATCTCCCAATGCATTCCTGATCACATTGACCTATACATATATCCCCAGTAAAAGTACAGATAGACTTTTCTCATGATATTAATAAGCTGATTCTAAAATTTATTTGAAAAGCAGAGGAACTGGAATGGCCGAAATAATTTCAAAAAATAAATCTGGAGAACACACACTAATTTCAAGACTTATGAAGCTACAATAATCAAAATAGTTTTGTACTGGGATAAGGACAGAAATAGATCAATGAGATATAATTAAGAGTCCAGAAATAGATCCACACATATATAATTAACTGATTTCTCACAGAAGTACCAAGTAAATCAATGGGGAAAGGGCAGAATTTTCAAAAGTAGTGCTGGAAGAACTGGATGTCCATATACTCAAAACCTACCCCCCAGAAATTTGACCTTAACCTTCCATCATACACAAAAAATAGACTCAAAAAGATGTAGCCTAAACATAAAAGCTAAAACTGTAAGATTTCTAGAAGGAAACTTAAGAAAACCTCTGTGTCATTAGGTTAGGCAAGTATTTCTTGGTTTGAGATTAATAAAAATGATAAACTGTTGCTCTTCAGACAACACTATTAAGAAAATTAAAAGGCAAGGCAGAGACTAGGGAGAAAATTATCCGATAAAGAACTATATCCAGAATATATAAACGCTTATAACTCAATAACAAATCCACTCAAGAAGTGAACAGATGAACACGATACATGCTCAGCATCATTAGTCATCAGGGAAATACAAATTACAACCACAGTGAAATACAGCTACATACTCATTAGACTAGCTAAAATTTAAAAGACTGACAATGCCAAGCGTTGCTGAAGATGTAGGAAAACTGGAACACTCATATATTACTGGTAGAAATGCAAAATAATACAGCCACATTTGGAAAACATTTTACCAATTTTTTGCAAACAAATATATATTTATCATACAATCCAACAACCCAAATTCTAAGATTTTATCCAAGAGAAATAAAATCTTATGTCCAAAGAATTGAACTTGAATGTTCATAGCAGAGTAGCTTAATTCATAGTAGTATAAAATTGGAAGCAACCCAAATTATCCATCAACTAGTGTATAAATAAGCAAAATGTAGTATATCCATCCACAAAATGGAGCACTGCTCAGCAATAAAAAGTAAATAACTACTGTACAACAGCATGGATGAATCTTAAAAACAATATGCTGAATGAAAGAAGTCAGACACAAAAAATTATGTATTATATAATTCCATTTATATTAAATTCTAGAAAAAGCAAAAATGTAAAGACAGAAAGCTGTAAGTGGTTGCCTAAGGTAAGGGCCCCAAGGGAAGGAAGAAGACTGACTGAAAAGCAGTGCATGAGAAATTTTGGGGGTGAGAAAATATTATAATTCGGTGGTTGTTACACAACAATGTATATTTTAAATTAGTGCAAAAAGATGATTGTATGCGTTATATATCTCAATGAAAAATTAAAACAAAAAAATTTCCATTTACAACAACCACAAAAAGGAAACACAAATGACCAGGAATATGTATAAAAAGAAATAAGTGGAAAAAATAAATAAATAAATAAATAAATAAATAAATATAAATAAATAAATGGGAAAAAAAAGAAATAAGTGAGATCTACATAAAAAAAAGATACATATGAATAAAAGAGCTTAAAATGTTAGAAAAGACACAAAATGAGATTTCAATACATAGAAAATCATCTCATTCTCTTGGATAGGAAGATTCAATGTTAATGCTAAGATTTATAATATAGTGAGTATGACATGCTGTTCTAAGCCCTTTATGTGTATTTTTTTAAATTAATCTTTTTATTTATTTTTATTGGCTGTGTTGGGTCTTTTTTGCTGTGTGTGGGCTTTCTTTTTAGTTGTGGTGAGTGGGGGCTACTCTTCGTGTGGTGCGCGGGCTCCTCGTTGCCATGGCTTCTCTTGTTGTGGAGCACGGGCTCTAGGCACGTGGGCTTCAGTAGTTGCAGCACATGGGCTCAATAGTTGTGGCTCACGGGCTCTAAAGTGCAGGCTCAATAGTTGTGGCACATGGGCTTAGTTGCTCCGCAGCATCTGGGATCTTCCTGAAGCAGGGATCAAACCCATGTCCCCTGCGTTGGCAGGCAGATTCTCAACCACTGCGCCACCTAGGAAGCCCACTTTATGTGTATTAATTCTTAATCTTCACAAGCGCCCTATGATGTTAGCAGTATTATTGGTCTGTTTTGTTTTGTTTTGTTTTTAATCATCCAGGCAGAGACAGAGAAGGTTTTACTTACTTAAGATCACAAAGCTAGTAAGTGGTAGAGTTTGAGCTTAAGAACAGGTAGTCTGGCAGTCTGATGTTATATACCAATCAGAGTTCATTCTGCCTCTGAACATCATAAAGATGTCAATTCTCCCTCTATTAACCTATAGATTTAATGATCTCAATAAATATACTATCAATTCTAATTTTAGAATGAGAAATTTATTTCTATATTCATATGGAAAAATAAACAAAAATTTTAAATCTGAAAAACAAATGAAATAAAAGAAGACTAAGTCAATGGAACAGAAATGAGATGCCAGGAATAAACCTAAATTCTAAATGAACTTATTTGTATATAGGTAAATATATATAAAGAGTATTATATATCAAAGAGGAAATGATGGCTTTGTCAAAAATGATGTTGGAACACTGGTAGCCATCCAGAATAACACAGTATGTGATCCCTACTTACTTCTTATGCCAAAATAATGTTCAAGTAGATTAAGATTCTAAATGCGAAAATTGTAACCATGAAAGGTATAAAACAGGAGAAAATTTATTTATAAACTTAAGAGTACCAAAGGCCTTTCTAAGTCTGATACAAAACCCAGAAGCCATAAAAGAAATGATTGATAATTTCAATTATTTAATAGTTAGAAATATTTGCATGGCAAAAACACCATTATCAATAGAGAAGGGCATATGAAAAAATGACGAAAATCTTTGCAACACACATCACAGAAAAGAAGTAATTTACTAAACTAGAAACTCCTACAAATAAATCAACAACACAATAGCAAAAGCAGCAATGGACAAACTAAGCAGATAACAGAAATTTGAACAGCTCTTAAACATATGAAAATACGCTCAATTTCATTTTCAAAAATAGAGGTATGCAAATTAAAACTAAAAAGAGACAATTCATATTTTACCTACCTGATTGCCAAATATCAAAAGGCATGTACACTGTGTTACAAGGGTATGAGGAAACAAGCACTCTCACACATTTTTGATGGGCATGTAAACTGATGCAACATATATGCATGGCAATTTGGTGATCAGTCATAACTGAAAATGTATACACCAATTCAAACAATAATCACACTTCTAGAAACTTGCTTTACATACACACACAGTTCAAAACTGATTTTTGTATATGAGTACTTATTTCACCAATATCTATAATAGCTAAAAAGTTGAAATAAACTAAAGCTTATAAATTATGGACTAGCTAAATTAAGATATATCCACATAAAAGGATATTATGCAGATGCTATGCGTGTGTGTGTGTTAAAACAATTATATTAATATATTTTGAGAAAAACATTATGTAAAAAAGTAGTATTCATACGTACATATTATTCATTTTTTCATAAATGATTATGTATAGGTGTATGTGTATGAATATTTATATTTATGATTTCTGGAAAATTATACAACCAAAATAAGTAACAGTGATTGCCTCTAGGGAAGAGAACTGAGTGCCTATGGGGGAGAGGCATATCATCTGATACATTTTGGATTTTATAATTTATTCAAAATTATGTGAAATTAAACACAAAATTAACGTGTTGATTAATTACAAAATAGATCTAAGAAAGGCATAGTAATTTAGCATTGATAGTCCATGACATGTCATTCAAGTACTATAAGATGTTTGGAAATTTACCTTATAAATTTTTTTTTTTTTTACCTTATACATTTTAATGTTAATCTGTCAGAAAGCAAACTGGACTGTCTCTATCAGAGAAGAAATACTGAACAGGATGAACTTTTGAACTAATTATTGTGGCTTTCATTATATTCTAGTTTTTACTTGTACAGGGTAGAGATGAAGAGAGTGTACTGAGAGTGGGAAAAACAGATTTATGTTATCTCCTACTGTTCTAGTTTACCAAAGGGTTATGCATACGTGTGTGTGTGTGTGTGTGTGAGAGAGAGAGAGAGAGAGAGAGAAGCAGGCAACAGGCCTGGGTAGAGAAAGGGGAGCCCCCAAATAAGAAGGGTCACAAGAAATACATTTTCTACTCATTGCTATTACTTTGAATCTGTAAACAATCACTGGGTCTTTCTCTCTTTCCCAGAAATGGCTGCCTTTCAGCACATTAAGGACTGAGTGCTCCTACAGGATTTATTTATGTGTGGAACAAAGGGTACATTAAGAACGTTTTGTATTAAAAGGCATGATGTTATTTTAAGACATGTTTATTACTGCTTGACATCACGAATGCAAAACAGACTTGGGGATGAGGATGGCACTGGCAATGGAAAAGTGTTTTCAGGAACAGACACCTCCCCCTCTGTTTCAGAATTGACTCAGTGGCCCAAATAGACAAAGAGAAGGAAGGGCCTGCTTGATCTCCAAGCCTATTAGAATGGTGGCTTGTGCAAACAATAAGAATATCCTTTTCACTAACTTATAAACCTCTCTACTGTTGCCCCAATTTATAAATTCTACTCTTATTATCACCAGTTTTCCTGCAAGACCACTATACTCCAGCCAAACTGGAGTACGCACGTGCGTGCACTCACACACACACATACACAATGTTGGCTTTATTATTTTAAAATATTTTTACTCATTTATCTCTTTGAGCTCTGCACATCTCACCTCTTCAGACCCTGCCTAGACCACTCCAGAGTTGTCATCCCTTCTGAACTGAGCCCATATTGCCTTGATGACCACCTTAGTGTTGCCTTGTAATTTTTGAGGCACAGGAAATTTGCTGAGGTTGTTTTTGGATTTTATTTTTGTTGGATTTTATTTTTTATTTTTTACTTTTAAAAAGCCAAATCCACTGCACCATAGTGAGGAAAGTGACAGTCCAAGGGTCAAAAAGGACTTCTGCTTTTGTCTATGACAGTGATAGGCTCCAGACCTGCCTTCCCACAGTAAAAAACTGGAGAACTAGACAAAATACATGACATTTGACAACAGCTCAGGACTGCATTTCTTCAGAGAAGAAAAGCAAATGAAGTGAGCCCTCCAATTGCACTGGGTTTCTGCCTGGAAGCACTTCAAGATTGTGGCCCAGAGAAGGGCTCCCAAGCAAAGCACAGCAGTCTTGTTGAGTTAAGAAGTCAGGTCTCTGCGGCGGGGGGAGCTCTGCAGAGAAAAAGCACTAAAATCTGCATGAGAGTCTTCTCAAATCTTTGTCTGCATCATAAGCCATGCAGGTATAGGGTGAATCACCACAAGGACAGGCAAGGATGACTGGGGAGTCAAAGGTGAACATTTCCCATAGCCTGCATGGGGATTAGGGTAGGAGACATTCCAGTTGTGACCAGTCAGAGTGGGGAGACCTCCTAAAACACCCAGTGCATTCAATAGAAACCCCCAAAGGGTCCACATCTTGGTAGTAGGACTAAACTAGCTCTAGAATAAAGGCTACTCTATACCTTCCCTGACAAAACTTAAAACTAAGCTCGGAAAGAATGAAGCTGACCCACAAGCACTCTTTAAAGGAAGACAAACAAATCCAGATACTCAACAATGTAATTTGTCCATACACAGAAATTATTTCTTTTGTGTTTTTTCCCACCAAAATAGAAGACTCAAAAAGGTGGAAATTTGTATCTGTTTTATTCATGGATATACAGCAAATATTTAAAACAGAGAATTTGTACAATGTAGGCATGCAATAAATACTTATTAAATGAATAAATACTATTTAATCTTTATCCTATATTTATTGATATTTATACTATACAAACTCAGTATCACACAATATTTACTCTATATTAAATGTTTACACAAATTCAAGCCTCATTAATTTGTGACTGAGAGAAGAAAATATTTAAATGAAAAGAAAAATCTTCTTTTTCAAAATGTCTCTTGACAAGTAAAAATGAAGATAAACAATCTCAATTTTCATTTTATTTTAAAATAAAGGGAAAGTGAGATTTCCAAAAAGAAGCAAGTACCAATCTTTCATCAGGCTAATTAAGGAGTGGCTTAATTTTCTAAGATGTGCATGCTTTTATCTTTCCCACAACATATCTGCATAAAATAGCAAATTCACACTACATTGCAATGAAAGCCCAATATGGAAGTAGTCTTGAAGGGGCACTCAATATGAGGATCTGGCTCAGCAACATGGTCCCTAATGAAAAATGGGTGCGTCAACTAAACAAGCAACAAAACAAAATAAAACATGAAGAGATGTCATTATGATGTTAAAATATATTTTACAAAAATAGTGACATATATTATTGTCAAAAAATAGAAAATAAAAATATTTTTCTAAATTTTTATTATAATTATTGTTGGTTTTTTTATGAAGTAAAAACAAACATATAAACACCAAGTTTTCCTATACTGCAGCAATTAATTTACCAGAAAAATCATAAATCACTTTCTATATTCTCCTCAGTATGTATTATAATGATAAACTCCTATGTATAGTCTACTTATGCATTATCATTATGAAAGTTTTCTGTGGCTAATAAGTTTGATAGATGCCACTTTAAAGGTTGATGTTTTCTGGGTATTATAATTATCTCTTTACTTATCACCTCACTGATCATCAGGATCTCAAATCCCCATTGCTGCTTTCAGTTTACCTGACTTCGAAAAGTCACACCCAAATTTCTAGTTGCTTTAGTTGTCTACACACCTCCAAGTTATAATTCCAGTTGAGCATGCTAACTTTCTCTCTAGATATCCCACCTGCCCTGCCCAACTAGCTCCTTCCCCTCATACTTTTCTCATTTGGTGTATGGCATGTTTACCCAAACAAAACCTTGAGAATTGTTTTACCTATTTCCTTGTCTCCCACTACCCACATCTAATTTTTTCTCCTTATTATATCTATAATCCATCCCCTCCTACCTAGTCCTGCCATTCCTCAGGCTTTTATTATCCCTAGTTTATTGAATCACAGTAGATCCAAGTGCCTGCTCTACCTCTATCTTCCCCAGTAACTGCCAAGTCTGTTCCCCAGGGCTCTCAGCATGGTATCTCACACTGCAGATCTCTCCACACTTTGTCCTTTGTTAGATTCTGCAGTGGTGGCTTACACAAGTTCATAGGGCCCGCAACTCATGTTTGTTTTGCTAGCCATTTTGGTATTTAATATTAAATGAACTGCTGTTTAAAATTAGAGACTTCACACAAAATTCCAGAATTTCAGATGAAGGGTGGTCAAGATGTTGAAGAAGGAAAACCCTGAGCTCACCTCCTTCCACAGCACACAAACCCAGGAGAATGACTACCAGAAAAGATCTTCTACAACTGAAGATATAAAGAAGGAACCACAACAAGATGGGTAGGAAGGATGGAGACGCAGTATAGTCAAGACCCAAACACCTGGGTGGACAACCCACAAACAGGAGGATAAGCACAACTGCAGAGGTTTTCCCCAAGAAGCAAGGGGTCTAAGCCCCACATCAGGCTCCCCAGCTAGGGGGTTCTGCACTAGGAAGATAAATCCCCAGAACATCTGGCTTTGAAATGGACAAAACTCTAGAAACCTACAACCCGCCAAGACTGATTCAAGAAGGAACAGACAATTTGAAGAGACTGTTCACTAGTAGTATAATTCAATTTGTAATTTAAAAATTCTCAGCAAACAAAAGTCCAGGACCAAATGGCTTCATAGGGGAATTCTACAAAACATATAAATAAAAACTATGACCTATCATTCTCAAGCTATTCTAAAACATCAAAGAGAACAGAACACTCCCAAACTCATTCTGTGAGGTCACCATTACCTGATACCAAGACCAGATAAAGACAGTACAAAAAAAGAAAATTACAAATATATATAGGTGCAAAAATCCTCCAGAAAATATTAGCAAACTGAATCCAACAATGTATAAAAATGATCATATACTTTGATCAAGATGGATTTATTCCAGGGACACAAGAGTGGTTCAACACTCACAAATCAATCAATGTGATATGCCACATTAACAAAAGGAAGGATAAAAATCACATTATCGTCTCAATAGATGCAGAAAAAGCATCGGATAAAATTCAACATCCATTCATAATCAGATAAGACAAATACAGTATGATATCACTTACATGTGGAATCTAAAATTAATGAAAACCAATGTATATGCAAAACAAAAACAGACTCACAGATATAGAAGACAAACTAGTGGCTACCAAAGGAGAGAGGGAGAGCAGAAGGGAAAAGTTAGGGGTATGGGATTAAGATATACAAACTAGTGGCAGGACAAGAATAAAGACACAGATGTAGAGAACGGACTTGAGGACATGGTCGGAGGGCAAGGCATGGGAAGGGAAGATGGGACGAAGTGAGAGAGTAGCACTGACATATATACACTACCAAATGTAAAATAGATAGCTAGTGGGAAGCTGCTGCATAACACAGGGAGATCAACTCAATGATTGGTGATGACCTAGAGGGGTGGGAGGGAGGCTCAAGAGGGAAGGGATATGGGGATATATGTATAAATACAGCTGATTCACTTTGTTGTACAGTGGAAACTGGCACAGCAGTGTAAAGCAATTATACTCCAATAAAGATCTAGAAAAAAAAAAAGAGAATTTCAGAGAAATTTAATGAGATTACTTTAAAAAGTGATAAATATGACAAAATACTAGATTTTTTTATTGAGAAGCAAATTCTAACATTTTTCAGACTTTACTAAAAGCAGAAATTTATTAAGAAAAATACGTGACTTTCAAATTGAAATAATGAATAATCACTTTGATTATTAGACAATTTATGAACACTAGTGATACATGATGTACATTAAAATTGAAATTCATACCGACTTGTCACAATATTGACACTGAAAAAGATATTAAAATTAAAATATAGCACAAAAGAATATCAAAAATGAATTGATTAATAATAAATATAATCAGCTCAAATTTGTCACTGTTCAAGAATACAGGAAAAAGAAGAGTACAACTCATATGTGAAAAAGTGATGTCTTCCAAAATTTGACACCAACAATAATCCTATATGTTTGTAATATATCATTAATACAACTTGTGAAGCTGAAAGATACTTATAAAATCATCAATAACAAAAAAAATAAATTCTGATATACCATGTTAGGAGAAACTTTAAATTCTCTTTAGTCTATCCAAGAACACATTATATATCCTTTGTTTTAAAATACTGTGCTTTGGGGACTTCCCTGGTGGTCCAGAGGTTAAGAATTTGCCTTCTAATGTAGGGGACACAAGTTTGATCCCTGGTAGGGGAACTAACATCCCACATGCCCCATGCACCACAACTACTGAGCCCGCGTGCCACAACTAGAGAGAAGCCCGCGTGCTGCAACTAAGACCCAATGCAACCAAAAAAAAAAAAAAAAATACCGTGCTTTACAGAATGATCATTTAGATAAAATATGATAAGTGCAAAATAAAATAAACAATTTGGAGAGGTGGAAAAAGATGGCGGCAAAGTAGAGGGACATGGAATGCATCCCTCTCCACAGATGCATTGGGAATGCACCAAAGGATGCAATAATTCTCACAGAGAACCAGCTGAACACCAGCAGACGGCCCTGGACACCAGAAAGGATTGCAAGGAGCCCGACATAACCACTAAGTTTTTGGTAGTACGGACAATATATCTCTCATACTTTCCTTTCCTCCCTATCTTTTATACATTTCTATTCCTTTCTTTTTATTTCCATATTTCCAACCACACTATGCTCTTTTGTTCCCCTTTCTTCCAGCCATTTTAAGTTTATTTTATCTTAACATACTTATAAGCAACACTATCGATCTGCTCAGACTCCTTGCTCTATTCTCCAGATGATGCACCACCTTGGTATTTAATATTAGGTTTTTGTCTTTATCTTAGTTCTTAGTACAGTTGTCTAATTACATTCTGAGAATCCCCATTCTCTCTGGTGGTACTCTGGCTCTTTTCTATATTTGATCCTAGCTTACAAAATTTCCCTGGATTACTGTTTGTATGTGTAAGGTGTTATTTGTTTGTTTGTTTAATTTTGCTTTTGTCTCTGATTTGTTCTGTTTCAGTTGTCAATTTCTGTTGGGTTTCTCTTTGAATATCTGATAGCACACTGGGGTTCTGTCAGGTCGTTCTAGAGCCTTATGTCCTAATGGATTCAGTAATTCTGTGTCTTATACATGTATGTGTTTCCTAGACTTAGAATTTGTTTAATCCAATACTTGGACATTAGTCTGAGGCTTGGACAGTCTTCTATAAACACCTCTATCTCCAGGACAAGAAACCCCAAAAGTTTGGACAACCATGAGGAAACAAAGAAACACCATGCAGGCAAAGGAGCAGGAAAAAACCCACAAGACCAAATAAATGAGGAGGAAATAGGAAAAATGCCTGAAAAAGAATTTAGAGTAATGATAGTAAAAATGATACAAAATCTCGATAACAAAATAGAGAAAGTACAAGAAACAGTTCATAAGAACTCAGAAAAACAAACAGCAATGGATAACAAAATAACTGAAATTGAAAATACTCTAGATGCTATAACCAGCAGAATGACTGAGGCAGAAGAATGAATAAGTGAGTTGGAAAATAGAATGGGGGAAATAAACGCCACAGAGCAGGAAAAAGAAAAAAGAATAAAAAGAATAGAAGACAGTCTCAGAAACCTCAGTGATAACATTAAGCGTACCAACGTTCAAATTATAGGCATCCCAGAAGAAGAAGAAAACAAGAAAGGGTCTGAGAAAATATTTGAAGAGGTTATAGTGGAAAACTTCCCCAACATGGGAAAGGAAATAATTCACCAAGTCCAAGAAGCACAGAGAGTGCCATACAGAATAAACCCAAGGAGAAATACATCAAGACACATATTAATCAAACTAACAACAATTAAACACAAAGAAAAAATATTAAAAGCAGCAAGAGAAAAGCAACAAACAACATATAAGGGAAAACCCATCAGGATAACAGCTGACCTTTCTACAGAAACTCTGCAGGCCAGAAGGGAATGGCAGGATATACTGAAAGTCCTGAAAGAGAGAAACCTACAGCCAAGAATACTCTACCCAGCAAGAATCTCACTCAGATTCGATGAAGAAATCAAAAGCTTTCCAGACAAGCAAAAGTGAAGAGAATTCAGCACCACCAAACCAGCCTTACAACAACTGCTAAAGGAACTTCTCTAAGTAGGAAACACAAGAAAAGGAAAACACCTACAAATACAAACCCAAAACAATTAAGAAAATGGTACTAGGAACACACATGTCAATAATCACCTTAAATGTCAATGGATTAAATGCTCCAACCAAAAGACACATACTGGCTGAATGGATACAAAAACAAGACCCTCTATATGCTGCCTACAAGAAACCCACTTCAGACCAAGGGATACATATAGACTGAAAGGAAAGGGATGGAAAAAGATATTCCATGCAAATGGAAGTCAAAAGAAAGCTGGAGTAGCAATACTCATATCAGACAAATTAGACTTGAAAGTAAAGACTATTACAAGAGACAAGGAAGGACACTACATAATGATCAAGGGATCCATTCAAGAAGAACATATCACAATGGTAAATATCTATGCCCCCAATATAGGAGCACCTCAATACATAAGGCAAATGCTAACAGCTATAAAAGGGGACATCGACAGGAACACAATAATAGTGGGAGACTTGAACACCCCACTTACATCAATGGACAGATCATCCAAACAGAAAATAAATAAAGACACACAAGCTTTAAATGACACATTAGACCATCTCGACTTCATTGATATTTATAGGACATTCCATCCAAAAACGACAGACTACACTTTCTTCTCAAGTGCACACGGAACATTTTCCAGGATAGATCACATCTTGGGTCACAAATCAAACCTCGGCAAATTCAAGAAAATTGAAATCATATCAAGCATCTTCTCAGACCACAATGCCATGAGACTAGATATCAATTACAGGAAAAAAAAAACTCCAAAAAATACAAACACATGGAGGCTAAACAATTCACTCTTAAACAACCAAGGAATCACTAAAGAAATCAAAGAGGAAATCAAAAAATATCTAGAAACAAATGACAATGAAAACACAACAACCCAAAACCTATGGGACACAGCAAAAGCAGTTCTAAGAGGGAAGTTTATAGCAATACAGTCCTACCTTAAGAAACAAGAAAATGATCGAATAAACAACCTAACCTTACACCTCAAACAACTAGAGAAAGAAGAACAAAGAAACCCCAAAGCGAGCAGAAGGAAAGAAATCATAAAGATCAGAGCAGAAATAAATGAAAAAGAAAGGAAGGAAACCATAGCAAAAATAAATAAAACTAAAAGCTGGTTCTTTGAGAAGATTAACAAAATTGATAAACCATTAGCCAGACTCATCAAGAAAAAAAGGGAGAAGATGCAAATCAACAGAATTAGAAACGAAAAAGAAGTCACAACGGACACCTCAGAAATACAAAACATCATGAGAGACTACTACAAGCAACTATATGCCAATCAATTGGATAACCTGGAAGAAATGGACACATTCTTAGAAAAATACAATCTTCCAAGACTGAACCAGGAAGAAATAGAAACCATGAACAGACCAATCACAAGTACGGAAATGGAGGCAGTGATTAAAAATCTCCCAACACACAAAAGCCCAGGACCACATGGGTTCACGGGTGAATTCTATCAAACATTTCGAGAAGAGCTAACATCTATCCTTCTCAAACTCTTCCAAAATATTGCAGAAGGTGGAACACTCCCAAACTCATTCTACAAGGCTACCATCACCCTGATACCAAAACCAGGCAAAGAGGTCACAAAAAAAGAAAACTACAGACCAATATCACTGATGAATATAGATGCAAAAGTCCTCAACAAAATACTAGCTAACAGACTCCAAGAGCACATTAAAAAAATCATACACCATGATCAAGTGGGGTTTATCCCTGGGATGCAAGGATTCTTCAATATATGCAAATCAATCAACATGATACATCATATCAACAAATTGAAGGAAAAATACCATATGATCATTTCAATAGATGCAGAAAAAGCTTTTGACAAAGTTCAACATCCATTTATGATAAAAGCTCTCCAGAAAATGGGCATAGAAGGAAATTACCTCAACATAATAAAAGCCATATATGAAAAACCAAAAGCCAACATCGTTCTCAATGGGGGAAAACTGAAAGCATTCCCTCTAAGAACAGGAACAAGACAAGGGTGTCCACTCTCACCATTATTATTCAACATAGTTTTGGAAGTGTTAGCCACAGCAATCAGAGAAGAAAAAGAAATAAAAGGAATCCAAACTGGAAAAGAAGAAGTAAAATTGTCACTCTTTGCAGATGACATGATATTATACATAGAAAACCCTAAAGACTCTACCAGAAAACTGCTAGCACTAATTGATGAGTTTAGTAAAGTAGCAGGATACAAAATTAATGCACAGAAATCTCCTGCATTCCTATACACACAACGGAAGAGCAGAAAGAGAAATTAAGGAAACTCCCCCATTCACCATTGCAACAAAAAGAATAAAGTACCTAGGAATAAACCTGCCTAAGGAGGCAAAAGATCTGTATGCAGAAAACTTTAAGACATTGATGAAAGAAATCCAAGACGACACAAACAGATGGAGGGACATACCATGTTCCTGGATTGGAAGCATCAACATCGTGAAAATGACTGTACTACCCAAAGTAATTTACAGATTCAATGCAATCCCTATCAAATTACCAATGGCATTTTTCACAGAACTAGAGCAAGAAATCTTACGATTTGTATGGAAACGCAAAAGACCCCGAATAGCCAAAGCAATCTTGAGAAGGAAACATGGAGTTGGTGGAATCAGGCTTCCTGACTTCAAACTATACTACAAGGCCATAGTGATCAAGACAGTATGGTACTGGCACAAAAATAGAAAGGAAGGTCAATGGAATAGAATAGAGAACTCAGAAGTAAGCCCAAACACATATGGGCACCTTATCTTTGACAAAGGAGGCATGAATATACAATGGAAAAAAAGACAGGCTCTTCAATAAGCGGTGCTGGGAAAATTGGACAGCAACATGTAAAAGAATGAAGTTAGAACACTTCCTAACACCAGACACAAAAATAAACTCAAAATGGATTAAAGACCTACATGTAAGGCCAGACACTATCAAACTCCTAGAGGAAAACATAGGCAGAACACTTTGACATCCATCAAAGCAAGATCCTTTTGGACCCACCTCCTAGAATCATGGAAATAAAATCAAGAATAAACAAATGGGACATCATGAAACTTAAAAGCTTTTGCACAGCAAAAGAAACCATAAACAAGACTAAAAGGCAACGCTCAGAATGGGAAAAAATAATTGCCTATGAAACAATGGACAAAGGATTAACCATCAAAATATACAAGCAGCTCATGAAGCTTCATACCAAAAAAGCAAATAACCCAATCCACAAATGGGCGGAAGACCTAAATAGACATTTCTCCAAAGAAGACATACAGATGGCGAACAAACACATGAAAAGATGCTCAACATCACTAATCATCAGAGAAATGCAAGTCAAAGCCACAATGAGGTATCACCTCACACCGATCAGAATGGCCATCATCACAAAATCTGGAAACAACAAATGCTGGATAGGGTGTGGAGAAAAAGGAACTCTCCTGCACTGTTGGTGGGAATGTAAGTTGGTACAGCCACTATGGAAAACAATTTGGAAGTTCCTTAAAAAACTACAAATAGAACTATCATATGATCCAGTAATCCCACTACTGGGCATATACCCAAAGAAAACCATAATCCCAAAAGAAATTTGTACCATAATGTTTATTGCAGCACTATTTACAATAGCCAGGACATGGAAGCAACCGAAATGCCCATCAACAAATGAATGGATACAGAAGATGTGGCATATATATACAATGGAATATTACTCAGCTATAAAAAGGGATGAGATGGAGCTATATGTCATGAGGTGGATAGAACTACAGTCTGTCATACTGAGTGAAGTAAGTCAGAAAGGGAAAGACAAATATTGTATGCTAACTCACATATATGGAATCTAAAAATGGTACTGATGAACTCAGTGACAAGAAGGACGCAGGTGCAGAGAATGGACTGGAGAACTCGAGGTTTGGGAGGGGGCCGGGGGTGAAGGGGAAGCTGAGACAAAGTGAGAGAGTAGCACAGACATATATATACTACCAACTGTAAAACAGATAGTCATTGGGAAGTTGTTGTATAACAAAGGGAGTCCAACTCGAGGATGGAAGATGCCTTAGAGGACTGGGGCGGGGAGGGTGGGGGGTACTCGAGGAGGGGGAGTCAAGGAAGGGAGGGAATACGGGGATATGTGTATAAAAACAGATGACTGAACTTGGTGTACCCCCTCAAAAATAATAAATAAATAAATAAAATTAATTAAAAAAATAAAATAAAATAAAAAGCTAAGAAAAAATAAACAATTTGGTTTAAAAGGATAAAAAAGATATACAAACTACTATATATAAAATAAACAACAAGGATATATTATGTAGCACAGAGAATTATAGCCATTACCTTGTAATAAATTTTAATGGAGTATAATCTATAAAAATATTGAATCACAATGCTGTACACCTGAAACTAATATAATATTGTAAATGAACTATACTTTTTTAAAAAACCTAACAAAACAGAAACAGACTCATAGATACAGAGAAGAAACCAGTGACTGCCAGAGGGGAAGGCACTAGGTGGATGAGTGAAATAGGTGAGGGAGATTAAGAGGTACAAAATTCTGGTTATAAATAAGTCCCAGAGATGTAACATACATCATAGGGAATATAGCCAATAACATGGTAACAACTTTGTATAGTGACAGTTGGTAACTAGCCTTAACATTTTGTGATGTAGAAAAATACTGAATCACTTTGTTGCACATCTGAAACTAACATAACAGGTCAATTACAGTGCAATTTAAAAAATCCAGATTTTCGGTTTCTCTCAAAAACTCAACACGGCAGCACTGGCTCCTGCGTTCCCAACGCTGTGACAACTGACTAATGGTAAGTGGAAGGTGCTGCATTCGGACGGAGGAGAATGCCCTCTCTATTTCCCAACAATTCATCTGATGCTCATGTTTCTACTTACCAAGCCACCTTCCCCCACCTGGGGGACTGACATTTGATGGTACAGGATGTCATCTGAGTTCACAACCTCTGGCCTAACTCAGACTCTACCTGAGGCTTAATCTAATAAAATCTTTTAAAATTGTTCCTCTGGGTAAATCACATCATCTCTCAGTTCAAATTTCTTAAATATAAGATGAGGAGCAAAGACCAAGTGGCCCCTGATCTGCTAACTACAAGGAGGGGCCTGGGAAAATAAGTACCCTGACCTCACATTTCTTCCTCCCTCTGTTCTCCCAGTAGAGCTCTTCGTTGCCTCAACCTAACCAGAAGTCCAAGGACGGATGAATGATTTAGAAGAACTTAGAACCCAAATGGCCAGGCAGATCTAATTTATCAAAACTATGATTGTGTCTTCTGATAGAAGCAGTCCTCTCTAGAATTTTAAAATTCAGAGTGACAGGGAGAATAGGAAAAAAATGCAACTAGTGGGTCATTAGTCAAAATAGTGATAAAAGCCAATCTCACCTTCATGCTTGGTTCCTGGATATATTCTAACTCTGTAGATGGAACCAAATATAAGCCGCTTGGAATAAGGGATATTGCATTGTATAGAATAGTACTGAACCTCCCAGGGTATTTTTCTACCTGGCACTGCAACTGGGCCTTCCTCAGATCATTACACTGCTTTGTCGAGAGAGTTATTTGGGGAGGATGGGGCACAAAGTAAGCCCAGGGTGAATTGCATGGGCATCAGTCTAATACCACACTTCCTTCACTATAAAATGAGCCCCCTGGACAGAGGTGATGTTTTATGGAGTGCCATGGATACAGCAATCATTCATGAGCCAACATGCTGGCAGAAGCCCTGAAGGCAGGGAAGGAAAATGCGTTCCTGGCTAAGTCTGTCCCTCCATGGACAAGTGCTGCCTCTTTCCTGATAAGCAGGCAGAAGCCAGCTATTTCCTTCATAAGTGGTGCAGAAACCCACCATTGTCCTTCGTTGCAATCAGATTGGACACTCAGTTGAGTGTCTAGAAGCCAGGTCAGCCTTACTGAGAGCAGGTCCATGTCGAGCCCATGCAGAACTTCCATTCTTGATGCCATGACCACTTCATAATGGACCAATGAAACAGGTACCAGGGTGCCTGGAATAAGAAGCTGACTGACATCCATAATGGACCAAGTTGTCTACCAAATTATTAAGAGCATCGTTCACAGATCTGAAGCCCTATAGTAAGCATTTATGTGGATCATAAATATTTTGCACTCAGTGCCCACTGTAAGAGGTCCATTTAAATACCTTATCTCTAGACCTCTCGTCACTAATCTTCCAAATGTGTTCACTTCAAATCCATGACCATCCCATCAATCCATTAGTCACAGTTCAAACACATCCACACTCAGGTCATTATTCCTTCCAGAATAAATGTGCAACCACATGGACCACCTGAAGTCCTGCCCATTCTGGGCATTCCCTTTCACCACTGCTTTTCAGGACCAACTCAGAGAGGAGCTGCAGCTCAGTAGTTGCCCCTTTCTGGCTCATGCTAATTCTAACAGTATAGAGCAGAAGAAAGCAGAATCCTGTTCTGATATTAAAGCCCTGTACCTATCCGGATAATTTCTAAAATTTTTCTCAGATGTATAAAAAGTGAAGCAAACACACAGCACCATTCTCACACATAAACCCACACCAGCTTTGTCCCTGAACTAGATCCTCTTGTTTCAGAAACATTTCCTATCAGGCATCAAGACTTATAAACATTGAGTCAACTAGAAATTAATCTTTCTACAAGTAGAAAAAGGCAGCAATAACATTCTTTAGAAGTACATATTTTCTTAAATATTAAACATTGTTTTACAGCTATGTTGGTTTCCCTCCCCCATTTCCATCACCAGAGAGCTTACTATTACTGGAAAGGATAAAACTGATGGCAGGAAAAGCAAACAGTACTCACTCATGTAAACAACCTCATCTGTAGTTCATTAACTCTGCTACTCTCAGCCTCTTAGAAAAAGTGTCCCATTTATTAGCTTCCAATCCCAAGTTCATGTTTGTCTTCCAGTTCTGGGGCATTATTGGGTAGTAAAGAAAGGAGATGATCTATTACTGGTGACATCTCATACATGGAGTTACCAATCTTATACCAATGCTGCAGGTTGTTTAATAAACTCTTTTCATCTCTGCCTGATTAGCTATCTCACTACTCCATTATATATACGTCCTGCCCACTGAAGAAAGGAGAAAAACACATTTACTGAGGCACCCCACTTCTCATTCTCCCATCTAAAACAGGAGAAATAGAGACTGAAATAGTATCTACTGAGAAACAGCAGTGCCTCTCACAATGAGGGATGCTTTTGGTATTTGAGATGACTCTAGTTGTAAGCAAGACTATCGATGTCAGCTGGTACCCTAACCCAGAAAATAATGATATTAGAAATTATAATAAGAAAGTTATTTCCTTTCATATTTTCCGTCAATCCTTTAATTCCATCAGGAAAAAAAAAGGTCTCAAGTTTGGTGATAGCCTTTAACAGCTAACATTTTAACTCAGAGCAAGCCTCCGGCTCAGAACACTTGATGAGCAACAACATCTAGCTAGAACTTATTGTCATTATTCTGTTTTGGTTGTCTGTTTATGGAAAGTGGTACTGATTGTTTAGTAGTGATAGTGAGATTTCTTTTGACAATTTTTTTAATTTTATTTATTTATTGGAGGCGTTGGGTCTTCACTGCTGTGTGCAGGCTTTCTGTAGTTGTGGCGAGCGGGGGCTATCTTCATTGCAGTGCGCACGCTTCTTATTGCGGTGACTTCTCTTGTCGCAGAGCATGGGCTCTAGGCACGTGGGCTTCAGTAGTTGTTGTGCATGGGCTCAGTAGTTGTGGCTCACAGGCTTTGTTGCTCCACAGCATGTGGGATCTTCCCGGCCCAGGGATTGAACCCGTGTCCCCTGCACTGGCAGGAGGATTCTTAACCACTGTGCTACCAGGGAAGCCCAAACTTATGTTTTAAAAGTAAGTTATTTTAAGCAAAAGTATTAAGCAAGTACTAATACAGGTGATTCATGAATACAATGGAAATTTTGAAACAGGAATTTAAAAGAAAGGAATATTGAAAACATGGCAAAATACAAAAAAGATATCATAACTCTTTATGATAGGATGTTGTCCTGAAGGTAGGAATGCCCCAATATGGTGGGTGTTTGTGTCTGGGCTGTGTGTGCGCGTGCAGGCATAGGAGAGGAGTTGAGGTCCTGAACCTTCTTCTACTTCCCACTTCCACATGATGAAAATATCATATAACTGTCATATTTCCACTGTGTTAAATATATGTGTATATTGTGTTAAATATATGTGTATATTGTGTTAAATATAAATGTATATGATAGCACTGGCTCTCATATTACTATAATAATATTTTTCAAAACTTGATATGTGTGTACCTACATACACATTTTTATTTTTTACAATTGTCTTTAATTCTGAAATCTCCTTCTGAAATATCAGTTATTTCCTTCAATCAAATATATGATACACCATCTCATAAACATTATGCCCTGAGTATTTCTGTTTATTCACTCTCTGGATTGTCTTCTGTTTAGAGCCTAGGCTTAATAAACTCATTTTATTGAAGTAAATGTGTCTGGAGATCTTGCTCTTCAGAAAGAATAGATGTAATTGGCATTTTGTGTATAGGAATAGAAGAGTCTTCGTTAAACTTCATTAGCCTTATTCAGCTGAGATTAATGGTTAAAAATTATGTTTTGCTGCAATTATTTATATTTCTCTCTTATGCAGTCATATGCAAATTATATTATTTGTTAATTTCACATGAAACAACTGAATATGTAGACAGAAAAAGAAGAAGGGCTTATACCTATTTAGAATAATTTATTTTTCATTTCACTACTGTCAAACATTTGTTTTACAACATTGACAACTGTAATAGAAGGTTGTGGTTGTTAAGAATCATCACTTTGCCAGTTTTTCAGTTTCTGGCATTCCGCTGTGTCTCCCAGCAATTATTAAGACCTACTTCACTGGAAATGTTCCCCATAGGTCACTAAAGTCTCCCAGATACTTTCTAAGGCACAGTGTGTTCTTTTCCTTCCTTGGCTTCTTGAATTGGAGCTAAAATTGCTGTGGCTTTTGAACACAAATAAATAGACAACTTCTAGAGTTGTCTTTGGATTATTGAGATTAAGTTTTAACTCGTTCTCATGAAAAAAAGACAGTTTTGCCACATGTGCATAAACCCGAAGGGATGCTGAAAACTCTAAGAAACAGATTAGTAATCACTGTAGCACAAACAGATGTACACTTTGGCAAGTATCAAATTTTTTAAAGAATAACAACAACAAAAAAGTTGGTCAAGTTTATTCCCATGCTCAAATCTTTCACTCTTTAGTACAAAGCGCATTTTGTAAAGTACTTTTTAAAGCATAATAAATGTGTTTTGATTACAGCTGTAATACCATGGGATCAGGAATCACTTATTCCTCATCATATAGATATTTTTTAACAAACATTCAGCAACAAAAACAATGAAAAAACATCAAATTCACAGAGGTTTTTTTTCATGTTGTCTCTAGATTGTACACTTTTTCACATACTTTTTTCACTTAAAGGACAATTGACATATGGCAAAAGCACATAATTTAGAGAATGTTTCATGTGTAAAACATAACTTTTTAAAAAGTTATAATAAAAATATAGCTTTTAAAAATAGTCGCTACTACAGAACAAATTTCTTCTTTAAGTCCTTTTTTTCTTTTACAACATCCAATGCGAACTTTGCATTTATTCTAAAATACATTTCCTTATACATTTATTATAACTTACTTTTGGTTTTCAAATAATTTTGCAACTTAAGATTCACAAACATTACAAGGAACAAAGAAATGTAGCTTTTATAGTAGCTGATGAACTGCTTAGCAAGAAAGTATTGTTTATATAAAAGAGAAATTTCATAATAAAGTCAGAATCATACAGACATTAAACATGTCTCAGTGCTATCAAAATCCATCACTTTCTCCCCAAGAAGACTCTTGCCATCAAGATAAAGATGGAGAGAAATTAAATAAAAACTCAAGGCTATATATCAGCCAGAAGTTTGAACCCTTTGTATGTGGAAAGACAAGTTTTCTAGGAAGAAATATAATCAAACTGGCATCCAAATTTCAAGTTGAATATTGATCAAAATGAAAGAAAATCCCAAAGGATTGGAATTGGCTCAACTTATGTTATTATTGAGTCTTACAATGCCATTTTTTACAAAATGGAAAAAAAAATTTCAGGCTTATGGAAAACAGAACATTTTATGTTATTTATCTTTGGTTGAAAAGACTTATTTTGGCAGATTACAAAAACAACTGTAAAGAATTATTATTCCAATATGAATTATTATTCCAGGCATTTAAAACTGCATTTGGGAAAGAAAACTCCTTCTTCATCCTAGAAAAGAAATATAGATGGAAAAGAAGCAGGTGTGGAGGAAAAGCAAATCTTAGAGACCAGGCTACTCTGAAAAGACATTTGATGCTGCGTCCACAGGGAATGCTAACTGTTAGGCTGCTCTTTGTAATCATTGCCTGTCTTCTTGTCCTTCTCAAAAGCAAGTTTATCCATTTTCCTTTTCACTTTTCCCTCTGTACGTGCTGTTTCATCATATGCTAAGTAACATTCTAATAGTTCAAAATCAGGTTGCATGCTTCCAGTTCAAATTGTGGACTGAGCTCAGGCATTTATCAACCTTCCCTCCCAAAATCTGATTAAAATGTTAAAAAATAGTAATAACAGAAGCTAAAATAATAATAGCTAATTTCTATTGAGTAACTATTGCGTTTCAGGCACTCTTCTGCATGTATATCATTTAATCCTCAGCAACTCCCACTTTACAGGTGAACAAATCTCCATTTGTTAAGGAACTTAAAAAGACACAAAAAAGTTAAGGAACTTGTGCCAAGTCACAAAACCAGTATTTAGTGGCGCCAGAGTTTGAATCCAGAACCTATGAAGGGAGATGCTACGTGCACTGCCAGTTAAAAGAAGATGAAAAAAAAGGAAGGAGAAGGAAGAGGGGAAGGGGGAGAAGCAGAGGGGAAAGAGATGGGGAAGGAGAAAGAGAAAAAGATGGGGGAGGAGGAAGAGAAAGAGGAAGAAATCAGTAAAAATGATGAAAATAAGAAATGGTCCTTTCAGACTAAAATTTTTTAAGGATTTCTACAAGAAAACACATTGATGGAAGTAGTACAATCGTAAGAGTAGTGGCAGGCTATGAGGCAATCACCATCAAGACATGAAATTTTAAAAATGTCTACAATACGTCTAGATTCATTAGCCATTCTCACTGTCCCCAACACACAGTGCAGCTGCAGAAGTTGTCCTCACCCTAAAGCAGGCTACTATATCAGTCAGCGTCCAACCAGGAAGACAGAAAAAAATGTATTTACACTAGAGGGAATTTAGTGCAGGTAACCAATTACACAGAGGACAGTGTTGCTGAGAAGCTACACAGGGATGGAGGGCAAAAGCAGGAAGCAGGGTGGACATGGTGTTCCTGATGGCAAAGGGTCAGGTCACTTAGTAGAAGCTGGGAGGAGGCATGTCCAGGGAAAGCTGAAGCTGCTTCTTGAGACGCTGCCTGAGACTGACAGGCAGAGGGAGGGGGAGAAAGGCTTTTTCATCGCCCTCCTCCATGTCCCCATCTGCCGCCTCTGTGACCCATCAGGCAAACCCAGGCAGGACCATGTTTGATGAGACCCAGGAAACACAGCGCACGAGTCAATCTTCCTGTGACAAGGAGCAGAGCGAGGACAAAAAATGATTCTGAGTGCACAGGCTTCAGAACAGCCCAGATATTTCTAAATAAGTGAATGACCATCCTGGCAAGCCATCCCAGTATGGGTATTAGGCCCAGAGATAAACAAAACAGAGCCTGATATAACCCTGGACTCCTAACTTCATCAGTCCTGGGGGCCTGCGCTCACCTATCTATTTATATCCCATACACATGAAAGGGAAGCCCTTATTTAGCCTCTGCCAGTCCAGGAAGACACCATCTGTGTAAACTGGCCTACCCAACTGCAGAAGAAACACAGGATCAGTTGCCCAGAATTATCAAACTACTACTTCCTTCATAAATTTGAAAGGACAACCCAGAGTTAGCAAGCACCTGAGAAAAATGAACAGTATGAAAGAAAATAATAAATAATCAGAACCCCTAACCCTGGAGGAAACCGTGATACTGAAGAAGAGAAATTTGAAATAATTCTAAATTAATGTCAGAGAATTAGACAACACCTGCATCCATAAAACTAAAACATATTGCTATAAAAAAAGAAGCAATCAAAGAAAAAGAAAATGTTCTTGGAAAGTAGGTCATAAAGTTATTAATAAAAATTCAAAAATGCTGAATCACAGAATGAACATTCCGGAAGACCCAATTTGTGACAAAGAAGATCAGATTGAATAAATCTCCCAAGATTTAAACAAAGACACAGAAATTTAAAATATAAGAGAAAAGGTAACTCCAGATAGACAAGAGAAGGTTCAAGGAGGTAAGAAAATAATAATTAAAGTAATAGTCAGAGAAGAAAATTCTCCGCACTCAAGAAAGATACAAGTTTTAGATTGAAAGGGCCCATCCAGTTCTAAGCAAGAAAAAAGAGAAAAAGATACACATTTAGATTTTTACTGAAGTCAGTGGATAGAGAAAGAATTCTAAAAGCTTCCAGAACCAACAAAGAAATGAGAATCAGACTCACATCAGACTTTTAATCAACTGTACTGAGTGCCTACACAAAATGGAAAAGTGCCTTCAAAGTTTTGAAGGGGAATGACAGATATAGACCTGGATACAGATGTAGATATAAATATAGATAAAGTTAAAAACCACAAGAAATATATACACTATAATAATGAGGGCCACTTTTCTAAGTAAAGACAGCTAACCTGTGTGTTTGTACTTCACTGCATCTAGCACAGTTAGTGGTACAAACAAGTTGCTCAGCTAATATTCTTGGCTCTGTGAATGAAGCATTGTTGAATGGAATACAGAGGGGCAGAATAAGGCCACAAAGTCTTAACTGGAAGCTATATATGTAGCAACTACTTCACCTATATGAACCATTAAATCTCAGTCAGTGCTCTCCTCCTGAGGCAGTCTTGCTTTCAGAGAATCATTTGTTTTTACTCTCACATTTGATTAACAATTTAATTAAGCAGTTAGATGCATTAGCTGAAAGCTAGCATAGAGCTGGCTTGTGCCTCCAAGGACATATGGCCTGAGCACTGCCAAACAGTACTGTACATCACATCACAAAATGGCAAGTCTCACCAGTTATAACCTCTCACCTCTCTTTGGTAATATAAATGTCAAGGGAACAGAGAGAACACTGGTACCTCAAGCTCAGCTGGTGTCTTTAAACTGACTGATCTTTTTGAAGCTTACCTTACATCTTGGTTGTGGAAGATCTGGGACCCAGTGAGAAGGCTGCTAGGCTTTCCTGATTCTCTTATGGCCCTGTGTATAACTGCAGTTAATTTCTATCAATTCAAGTAATTCCTCTCTTACTTCAAGAACATGTTGAAAAGTATTTTGTTATATATGAAATACATATTCTTTGTATAAAACACAGAAAGTAGACGGCAGAAATCAAAATTACCCCTAATTCAATTATCTAGGGAAAAAAATCACTGCCACCATTTTAATGTATCCTTCCCATGTTTTACTTAGAAAAATAAACTCATACTTCTTTTCACTGAGTGAAATATCACTAATATCCTTCCATGTCAACAAACATGTTTTTATGTCATCAGTTTTTAGTACTGCATAGTTCTTCTCTATTATATGGATATATCAAAATGAATATAAATAAAAGCCTATTGTTGGCTATTTTGGATATCTCCAATAGAAGGAAGGCATTTTGTGAAAGCCACATATTAATAATCAACTACTAAGACTCTAAATATCTTTCTGACTATTACATTAAACCTTTTCCAAACAAAATTTTTTGTCTCCATTGTAAAGCAACAGTTAAATACCATTAAACTTTATGATTTTCCATCTTCTAATAATCAAAATAACACCTGTTTATAGTAGAAAATGTAGAAAAATATCTTGAAGAATATAAAAAAATCCTAATCTCATCTCAAAAAAAATGACCACTGCTAACATATTATTAAGTATTCAATTTTATCTGAAGAATTAAATTTCACTCTAATTTTCATATTAAGGGAAGTTATTAACAAACACTTTGTTGTTTTCCGTGTTGTCCTATTTCTTGTATTCATTTTTTCTTTTAATAAATTACACCTTCAAGTAATGATTTTAGGGAGTGTGAAGATAATCTTTCCTTTTTGTTTGTTTGTGGTTTTCTTCTTTCAGTTTTATTGAGATGTAATTGACATACAGCACTGTATAAGTTTAAGGTATACAGCATAATGATTTGACTTACATCATGAAACGATTATGTAGATAAATTTTCTGAGTCCTCGTTTTCCAAAACTATTTTTATTTTCTCCTCAGTACCTAATACTTTGAGTGCAAAAGCCTAGGTTTAAAATAATTTTCCTCAGAACAGATATAAGCTATATTTAGGACACTTAAAAGAAGTAAACCAAGAAAAGCAAGAATAAAAGTGTTCTAAAAGTAAAGGTAGTGAATGGTTGATTGCTAAGACTATTTGGGGACCAAGAAGGATCTACTTACAGCAGAAAAATATCCTAAATTGAGTTGCAAAAGATAAGGTCAAAAGGTAGGTAGCATGTGAAGCTCTTAAAAGACAGACAAAGAATGTTAATTTAATTAGAAATACTTGGGATGCATGAAGGACATGATGTGAAAAGGACTTCCAGATCCTAGCACCATAATGCCTGGCATATATTGGAAGTTAATATTTGTTGAATGAATGGAGAACGTTTGACATTAACTAAATCATGAGGTTAAAAGGGTTTGCACTAGAGAAAGCAGTAATGAAAACAATGAGAGATTCATCAATCACATGGGAGTTTCAGACGTGATATACTGAAAGGCAACAGATAATATTTGCCTAAATATCTGATGGATTGAAGCAATGATGGATTTGAAATAGTTTGCCCATTCTATCACCCAGTTTCCCTTCTAGAGCAGTGTCAGAGAATTGTAAAATAGCTTGGTTTTAGCTGGGAATGTTCTAAGACATTTGTCTCACGAGTAGCCTATCCTAACATTAAATGTCCATTTTATCAGAAGTGAAAATGTTTATCAGGATGCTAAAAGGACTACAATAAAGTCCTTTAGTTGTATTAAAAGATCAAAATTCCTGGTCTTTTGTCTATCTCTGCTGAAGTCTTCCTGTGTGGCCTTGAGGAAGTCAGTTAATTGCAATGTGTCCTAAAGTTAACCTCCTAATATGGTGCCCAGCACATTTCAATAAATATTTATAGGAAAAATACATCTATATAAGCATATTAATTACTGAGAAGTGGTTCCGTCGAACAATTTAGCACTTGAATTTTTATAACACTTTTTACTTCCTAGGGGCACGTTCACATGTATTTTCTGATGAGGCACAATGCGTTGTATATGGCTATTACAACTGTCATTAACAGAAAACGACTCAAACTGACTAAACAATAATAAAACACAAAGTTTCCAAAAATGCTAAGATTTTCGAATGTTGACTAATCTGGCAGTTTAACATGTTATCAGGGATCTAATTCTCTGCCCTGCTTTCCACAGTGTCAATCTCATCACAGCTGCTTTCCTGAGGACAGCTGCCAAAAATAGAACCAGACTTAACATCCTTCCTCTTACATGTCCAGGTAAAAAATCTCTCCCTTAAAAGTTCTCACAGATGATGAATGAAAAAGTTTCCCAGCGATCCCTCATTGAGACACCTCATTGCCCCAAACTGTATTGCACGTCTATTCCTGAACCAATTGCTGGCTGAGGGGTGTGAACGCTCCAATTTGCAGTAAGTAATCAGAGCTCACTTCTGGACCTGTTGTGGTGGGTGTGTGTGTGTGTGTGTGTGTGTGTGTGTGTGTGTGAGAGAGAGAGAGAGAGAGACACAGAGACAGAGACAGAGACAGAGACACAGAGAGACAGAGACACAGAGAGACAGAGACACGGAGAGAGAAATGGGAGGAGAGGATACCAAAACAAAATCAGAATAATTTTTAGTAGAGGAAGGGAGGGATGGATGCCAGGAAGACTTCACCAACATCCACTCAGTCATTGTCTTGCTTGCTAATATGAGAACGCTGAGGCTGGACTGTCATACTAGAAATATTGTATCATAGACTCACAGAACTTTAGAACAGGCAAGACCAGAGAAATGTTGAGCCTAATCCTCTTTTTCATAAGTGAGGAAACTAAGGTTTCAAGGTCTTGAAAAGTTAGATGCCTTAGCCTAGTTCACACAGGCAGTTAAAAGAGAATTGGTAATAAGACTCAAATTATTTAATGGTCAATTATATGTCTTATCTGTGACATTTCTCTTTAAAAATAAGAACGGTGATACTCTAGATAAGACAGGAACACTCAGTTGCTAACATCATGTCAGTAAATTAATGATAAAAATATCTATGGTGGTTAATGGGTGATATTATAAATAAGATAAATGACTGAATAGTAATTATTATTAAACTAAGTGATTGTAAAAGGATAAATTCTGTTGTTATTTGATTATTATCAGTGTACCATGACCTTAATTTTTAGGAAAAGTTCCTAGAACTCCCTCTTTACTGCAAAGAACTAAGCATATTTCCTAAGAAATGCCATATCATTAGATTCCATTCAAATAAGAAGAATGGGCAGAATTTATGACAACCAGAACTTGAGGGGAAAAGTGTTAAGCATTTTTTTTTTTACAATGACCCAAAACATTCTGTTTGGGATTATTTATATTGTTCTCCTATTTTCAAGACCATTCTAAATTTTTCTGTTTTGTAAGAGCCATTAAAACTAAGGCAAACTAAATATGAATCATGAAATTATGTCAGAGGCTTTGACTTTTTAAATGTATATATTTTCCTAGTCACAAACAGCAGAAGAACAGACATTATTTCCATGTATAAAATAAAAAGTTTATTGTATAGGAAAAACTCATCCTTGCCTTAATGTTTTTTTTTTTTATTTCTGGTATAAAGGAGTGTATGTTGCTTTCCAGACTGTGATACCTCTGTCACCAATAATAACTGAAATTGCTTTAATGAAACAATAACACGATTCTAGGACATAATCATTAAATATTCCAGAAATAAATATGTAAGACGAATAAAATTAGCCATTTCCAAAGAAGAAAGGATTAAGAACACTATCGTTCCTAAGCAATTAAAATTTATAATAAATTACATTTATCATTATGATTTACACACAGTGAATGTTTTAATACACAACTTTGAACTGGGAAATATTTACAGAAAATATTTTATGTGACATGAAACCAGGCATAAAAATTAGGTATCTGTGCAAGAGGGCACCAGTTTCCATTACTTTGGACTTAGCTATCAAACAATAATTCACATCCTGAGCCAGAAGACATTAACATCAATGTTCCCATTATTCATCTTCTGTTTGATATTTCTGTGATGATGAAATCCAAAAACATTTAAAAGTACACATTAACCCTCTGGTAAAATACTAAAAATGAAAAATCAAAGGTTAGTCATTAATGGTGCAAGTCAATCTCTACTGTATTTTTTGCAGCAGGAAAAAAAGAAACATCAACTATAAATTAAAAATGTTTCAAAACAGACAAATCAGCTGGTATTATGTAATTATATAATATGTAATATAATTTTAATTATATAATTACAATTTCAAGTTATTTGTGTATTCCAAAATAACCCTAAATATGTTTATGCTATTTTGAAATCATTTGTAAAAATTCCTTGCTTTTGAATTTAGTAGTTATTATAATGCTGATATTTTACCTTATTACATGTTGATGATTATTTAGCAGTTATTACATCTTGATGTTTCAAGCCCACAGCAGAATTCAGGCAAGAGAAAGATCCATTTAAAAGCATAATTCTTAAAGTATATGCTAAATTATGTATAGATTTCCAGCTATTATACACCTTGCTTTTGAAAGCATTTGTGAATTATTTTTATTATAATCAGGTTTAACATTTGTTCAGCATTTGCCAGAGAAAGTGTTGTGTTTGGAAAGCCAAATATGCTAAGAAAGTACTGTCTTTGAGCCACTTCTTTCAAAGCTTAGCAATCACTTTACTACTCTCAATTACATACCTAGCAGATCAGTTGTTTTAAGGTTCCATTCTACAAATTAGGAGCTGAGAACAAAAATAAACCAGCCTTATTAGTCAGAATTCAGACCTAAAATATCAAAGGATAAACAATAGCAACAGAGAACCACAACATCAACTTTAGAAAGGTAATGGGGATAATATTTTTGAAATGGCTCCTGGTGCATTTTTGTCTTCTTGATTTGCTAGTTTCTAACCCATAGCCACTTTGCCATTACCGGCTCAAGACAAAGGAAAGCACTTACCACAGCACTGAGAAGAAGCAGCATGTGATGCAATGGAAATAATGTTCATCAAACCATTGCACTTTCCTCCTCTACAGTTACCTTTCCCAGCTCCCACATACTGGCATCTAAGTCTTACCAGGCCAAACATATCCAAGGCTTAGAGAAGGTAGAGTTTCTCTTACTAGTCTTAGATTCACCTTCCAAGTTCTCATTTCATACCCCAGGATTAACAAAAGACAGTATTGACTCCCTTCAAGGGAACATCTTTCCAATCACGGTAACACATTCATCGAGGATTTGGTCTTGTCCTTGGTCTTGTTCACAGTCCTGCCTTTTGCCTCCCAATCGACATCAAGACATTATATCACTATAGTCCAACATCACTGTTTTTCTCAAAGCTGGGGTTATTGCATCTTAAGTAACAAGCCAAAGTCCAGGAGAAGGTTAGCCTTTCTAAAATGTTCACACAGCTCCCCATCTCCTATAGTCAACTAATCAAAGGAAAACAAGCAGAACTCTGCAGAAAGCCTTGCTTATAAGTTTTTCCTAAATATTTGTTCTATAAGAACCAAAATTCACAAAAATTTAGATGTGATAAAAGATAATTCCAGTTTAGAGTACTGAATAGAATAAAACTCTCTCATGTGAATATCTGTGTTTGACCATTTCCATATAGGACTTTCCTAAGTTCATGGCTGAACCCTTGCTTTAAACATACACAAATTTAACAACTGAATTAAACGTTTCATTTTTGCCTCAGAAAAAACTGTCTGTCCCAAAGGTAAATTAAAATTTCCACCTCAAAACCATACACTTGACAAGCAGAGACACTGAAAAAATTGCAGAATATACACTATTTTCAAGTGCATACAAAACATTAGTGCATAAATAAAGCATCAACGAATTTTAAAAATTGAAATCAAACAGAGGATATTTTCCAACCATAAAGGACTTAAGCTAGAAACCAACAACTAAAAAATTTAGAAAAATCCTCCAATGTTTAGAAATTAAGCAAGGTACTTCTAAATAACCCTTAGGCCAAATTCAAGATCACAATAAAAATTAGAAAATATTTGAAATCTAATGTGTGAGATGCAACAAAATTGTGCTTAAACAGAAATGTATAGCCTTAAATGCCTGTATTAGAAAAGAAAAAGGCTAAAATTAATGATCTAAGCTTCATGTCAAAGAGCTGGAAAAAGAAAGCAATTGAATCCAAAATATGATAAAGGAAACAAGATAGATGAGAAAAGAAATAAGTGAAATAAAAAAGCTTACAATAGCTCAGATCAGAAAAGCCAAATGTTGGATTTTTTTCCTTCAGAACTTCATTGGAGTATAATTCTTTACAATGTTGTGCCAGTTTCTGCTGTACAACAAAGTGAATCTGCTGTATTTATACATCTATCCCCATATCCCCTACCTCTTGAGCCTCCCTCCCCTCCAATGAATCTTTTAAAGATAAATAAAATTGATAAAAAGAAACGAGAGAAAGCACAAATGGCCAGCATTAGGAATGAAAAAAAGTAAACTACTTCAGAGCACATAGACATCATAAAGTTCACAGCAGGAGATATTATGAAAGCTTGATACCAATAAATGTTAAAAAAAAAATACATAATAGACAAATTCTTAAAAACAAGCAACAAAAAAAACAAAAAAAAAACCTATTTACCAAAACTAATACAGTAAGAAATTGAAAATCTGAGTATTCCCACACCTAATAAAGAATTTTAAATGATTATTAAAACTATTTACACGACAATGCCAAGACCAGAAATGTTCTACCTGTGAATTCTACCAAACTTTTAAGAAACAAGTTACAGTTTTATGATTGACATAATTGTCTATACAGATAATTCAAAAGAATATATAAGTAAAGCTTAGAATTAATAAATGACTATCAAGGATACTAGATACAAAACCAATATGAAAACCAATTTATTTCTATTAATTAACTATAATTAGAAAATAAAATTTTAAAAATAATAATTTAGAGTAGAATCAAAAGGCTTTTAAACCTAAGACATGAATAAAACAAAGACCTCCCCCACAAAAATATAACAGACTTCTCCACCAAAAAAAAAACAAAACCCCAAAGTATAAAACACTGTTTAAAGAAAATAAAGAATACTCAAATAAATTTTAAATATATTAACACTAAGTTATTGGTCTAAAAGACCCAAGATTATAAAAAATGTGAGTTCTTTCCAAGTTCCAGTAGGATATTTGTGTGTTTATTTGATTCTCAAATGTATATAAATTTAAATGGCCAAGAATAGCTAAAAATAATCTTGAACAAACAAGTTGGAGGACTACTCTTACTTATTTTGCTGGACTTATTATTAAGGTATAATAATTAAGACAGTTTTTATTGGTGCACAAATAGACAAATATAAACCAATGGAACAGAAAGAAGTTCAGAAGCAGACCCACACATTTGGGATAAATTTGCTTTATGACAAAGGTGGCACTACAGAGCAGTGGGTAAAGACTTCTTAAATGGTGCTGGAAGAATTAGCTAGCCATATGGAAAACTCCGGAACTAGGACCCTTCCTCATACCACATGGAAAAACCAGCTCCAGGTGCATTGTAGATCTAAAGATGAAAGGTCATGTAGTTATGATCTTAGAGCTGCAAAGACTAAGTAGAACACCAAGACAACTAACCATAAAACAAAAGTTAATTAGATTACATGAGAATTTAAAACTTATTTCGACAAAATATTTTAAGTGTGTGAACAAGTAAGCCACCAAGGTAGAGAAGGTAACTGCAGCACATATAATTAGGGCTTATATTTTATAAATATTTAAAGAACTTCTACAAATCATGTGAAAAAGACAAGAAAACAGAAAAAGGCAAAAGACTGGAATAGACCCTTCATAGGAGGATATTCAAATACATAATTAATATACTAGAGGGTACTCAACTTCATTAATCATCAAGGAAATGCAAATTAAATCCAAAACATATAAATATCATTCTATACACATCAGAATGGGTAAAAGTTTTTAAAAGACTAACAATACCAGGCGACAGTGAGAATGTAGAACAACTGTAACTAATACTCTGCTGGTAGAAATATAAACTGGTACCATTCTGAAACACTGTCTGATGACATCTAGCAAAGCTGAATGAACATGTGCACACTCCTTGATACAATTCCACCCCCCAGGTATATACCCAACACAAAAAAGTGCCCATGTTTGCGAGAAGACATGTACAAGAATATTCACTGTATTCATAGTAGCATATTCATAGTAGCATTAACTGGGATAGCTAAAAACTGGAAACAATTCAAAGTCCCATCAGTTGTAAAAAATGATAAAAAATTAATTCCCTGTCAAGCCATATAATGATATATAATACAAAATGCAAATAAACACCTTCTACAAAGAACATGAACAATTCCACAAGCATATGTTGAGTGAAAACTGCCAGACCTAAACACATCCAAGACTATTCTGGTGTTAGAAGCAAGAATAATGTCACATTTGTAAGGAGGGAGGGAGTATTACTGGGTGTCGACAACACTGTATCTCTTGAACTGGGTGGTGTTTATGTGGGTCTGTTCACTTTATGATTGAGACATACATTTATGTTATGAGCATTTTTCTATATACAGAAGCATATACCTTTTTTGAAGGTTTCTTTTAAAAATATATTTGCAACTTTCAAATGATTTTTTAAACTCTCTCTTCAACAATTGTTCCAAAACAATCTTATAGTCCATGCTCTGTCATCATAATTAAAAAAAAAAAGTTATATTTTAAATGTTAATTTGAAATGATTAGAACAGGTCAACAGTGGAAAAGAAATAAAATCCCAAGTATATTAACGTATTGGTAAATGAAATACCAAACTTACATAATAGACTCCAACCCTGGTTGATTATGTCCAAAATACTTTTCTGTATTAACTTGCTGAAAAAAAAAAGTGATACTCTACACAGGCAGAGAAATTCATGTATTTAAAAAATAAAACAAACAAAAACCCCTTTTGATTAACTTGGATCATTTCAATGCATTGCTCTTTCACTAAGGGAAGCAGTCATGAAGGAAAATGTCTAAGTAATAAAATAATAAAGAACAGTTATACAATTAGATAAGGGATTAAATCAATGCAAAATGAGAATGAGGTGTTTTTATAATTCTGTTATATAAAATATTGTCTCCACTAACGAAAACAGAACATGAAAAAAATGACAGAATATCGGAATTATTGTAAACAAAGTAATTCAAAAATGGATTTTTAAGTATTTGCTTTTAAACAGAACTAATTCATTCTTGGTGTACAATAACATGAGCTAAGATTTAATTACCTCCTAGGCAAAAATAAACACGTTCAGACACAACTCTCCTTATCTGCAGACCCACTCGAAGCATTTAGCCTCAGTCCAGAGTTTACTACTTCCAATCCTCTGCAACTGGGAATGTACACACCAAACACTTACTCTATTTTCAGGATTTTGGCCTTAAGTTGGGCAAGGCACGGATCCTTGGAGTAGGCAATGTAAGTAGTGAAAATCAAAACAGAACTTGAATTCCTTCAGGATGACTTATCCTACAAAAACATTTAGGGTAGAAGGAAGAAATATTTTACATGGTGTCTCACTTTGGTTTATTTTTGGCATTTGAGGTTTTTTGTTTGGCTGTGTTTTTATTTCTTTTTTCTTTCTTATTCCCTTCCTTCCTTCCTTCCTTCCTTCCTTCCTTCCTTCCTTCCTTCCTTCCTTCCTTCCTTCCTCCCTCCCTCCCTCCCTCCCTTCCTTCCTTCCCTCCTTTTTGTATATATAAGGTTTAGAAAGAAAGTTAAGCCTGCTGAGAACCAGTGTCCACTTTCACTTTTTTTGGTTGATTTTTCCTGGTGTTTATGTGTATGGCCAAAATCTAATCAAGGAATAAGTTTCTTTCTGGTTCCCATATCTATAAGAAAGAAGATAAATCCATGTGATTTAGAATAGACTGAGTTTAGGGTTAATTCCTTAAATGATTCTGGCATTTTCAAATTGCTGAATCTATCTATCTTCAAGCTACACTGCATTTCTGAAACTACATTTTATTACATTAAGACTTTACTTTAAAAGTCTTATTGATATGTTTTGGTTGACAGTGGCATAAAATGTACCAATGTCCGTATAGTGCTTAACACTGAATTATTTTTCCCTTTAAACCTCTTAAACCTTAAATTTGTGTTCAATGTTCACACTCAGCTGTTCCCAGGAAGCCTGGTAAATGTAATGCTAAATTTTCACTGCCTCTTTGTTTTTCTTTCCTTGTTTTATGTCATATATAACTTGTTTTACTAGAACATCTTGAGCAGGAAGTATACTGTCAGGACACCATTAAAAAGGTGGTAGCGTGGACGGGATGTAAACAGGCAGATGAGAAGAAAGAAATAAGTAGCCAAGGAGGAGATAAGAGGGAAACGTCTGATGACAGTTAAAATTTAAGTGACAACATGAGAGGACCCAGCTAGAATTGCTCTATCCCTGACACTCTAAGCCTAGTGCCTGGCATACAGTAGGTGTTCCGTAGTACAATTTGAACTATTATCATAATAAATGATTCTCAGGGCAAAACATGGTGGAAAGACCAAGACCAAAAACTAGCTTGACCGATAACTTACATGTGTAACTCTGGGCCTCTTCCTTGATTTTTCTGAGCCCATGTTTTTCATCAACACAAGGATGAAAATACCATCCACCAAAAACTTTCACTGTAAAAATCAGAAGAAAAAATTTACGTAGAGTATCCAGCAAGTACCAAGAACTAGTAGGCAATCAACAAATGGTTAACTGTTATTGTTTTCTCAAACTCATTGTTTATACACACACAGAGGTACAATTAGGTGTGTGAAAAACATGAAGGTCAAAATAAACTTTCAAAGAAGTAAAAGGGCATTGAAAGTTGTGTTCATTTTAATATAACTTGTTAAATGTCTGCTGCTGAACAGGTTTCATATAAACATTTCCTTTATTTAAAAATAGTTCTTCAGAGGGAGGGTGGGGGGGAGTCAAGAGAGGGAGGGAATACGGGGATATGTGTATAAAAACAGATGACTGAACTTGGTGTACCCCCCCCAAAATAATAAATAAATAGATAAAATTTTAAAAAATGGTTCTTCAATGGCATGGAAGAAAAAGCAACGAGTATGGCTGCCAATTTTCACATCTGGACACTATGGAATGTCATATGGTCCTTATATTCGTAATCATTTTCTCTACAACTCAGTAAAATTCCCCTATTAGTTATTTATTTGAAATAAGGGAAATTATATAGTCAATAATAGTGTTTCTTATGCTGTTTAAAAGCATGGTGGCTTATACATCTTTAAAGGCTGTTATATAACTTGGCATCCTTTGTAAACTTAAAACTGGTATAACTAGTCCCTTTTAAGCACCTAAGTCACATACATAAAGATGGCTGTACCCACCCAGTTTGACAGGGTTGGTCCAGTTCTGGTCATTATTGAGGCCGTCACCTTCAAGATTACGCATGGACCCTGGGAATTTATGTGGCTCCAGGAAACCAGGGAATGGACCTGATCCTTGGTGGTCACTACAATCCCATTTACTATTCAATGACATTGTTACCTTCTGTATCTCCAGACGGGTCACAGTATGCCTTTGGCAGCCACCCACAGGCACAGGGTGCTCTCACCCACTGTGGGACTCTCCTCCACAGGAAACTGCTGCCTAGAATCCTCCCAACAAATACACATAACAATTCCCTCCATTTAGAGAACACATCTTCAATTTCTCATAGATACTCACCAAATCCAAATCCTCCATTCTCCCAATCTCTTTCCCTTTACCCATCCTTTCCCAAATGGCCTCCATGTGGCTTGTTTATTGACTTTAAAGCACAAAGTAGTTTTAATTTCTCTTGGGACAAGAAATCCAGGAACAAACTGACAAGACTATCTTGTAAAGGTGGTATGTTGGGCAATGTAAGGGACAGAATGAAAAAAGTTACTTACTGTTCATTCAATTTCCCATAGAAGCAAGAACAAAGTTAAAGTCACAGTAACACATTTAACTGTTGACATATGTTGATTTATACATTAATGGGAGCTATATTTCAATGCATTTGTATTTTTATAGGAATGTACTCATAGAAAATACAAAACATTAACAAGGTTACACATTTCCTGAATGTGTCAATAGTTCTAGAAAAAGTCCTGGAATTGCCTTTCATTGGATCAGCTTGGTCACATGTCCATCACTGAACCAATCACACTGCCCTAAGCAATGGCCTGTGTCATTAGTCAGGTCTGAGTTATTTGACATCCTAATGCCAACGGATGAGGTCACTTCACTAGGACCACACAGACTGAGATAATAACGAAGGCATTTTTTCCAAAGTAATATCAGAAAAGAAAATGGCTGCCAAGAAAGTAAGAACAAAAGATTCTAAATATAACTTTGAAAAAAGATGCCTTCATTTATGTTGCAAGAGATGACTTTATTGGGCCCATATAATTGGTTTGGTTGTGACTACAGTTGACCTTAATATGTAAATCTGGGATCCATCTATACCTCTGCTCCTCACTATAAAATTCTTATCATTTACTATATAAAGGAATAAAATTCACAAACTGGAAAACTCAAGTTTGTGTGTTCCAAATCCTGTGTCTCATAAATAAGAAAGCTAAAGCACAGAGTGACTGATTCATCAAAGTCATATACATCATGGCATGATAGAAACTAAATCCAGCTTCCTCCAAGCCTCTGAGTGAGTTAAATGGCATTTAGCATGAACTCAAATGACTGTAATACAATGATGAAAACAGCAAGCCCCATTAGAAAGGTACAAATAGAGTGCTCTGAGAATTCAAATATAGTAATCATCTTTGCGAAGCAGACAGGCCACGCATTTCATCTAGATAGCTCAAACTTATCCCTTTGGATGCTCAACCTTATTTTTTATATCATTTTATGTAAATTTTTGAAAACTTTATTAAATTCTTCCCTGCCTTTTTAAAATAGCAACTGCTGAACATAATTGACCCTTTTTGATAACTGTGTCATCATAATGAAACACTATCACTGCATAATTCTGTAAAACACACAGTTCTGTGTCTGTGTTCTTAATTTTCTGCTTCTTCCTTCCTAATTTAACTACTGTCACTTCATTACTGCCAGTTTGCTTGCCTCTAACATTCCCTCACCCCTTTCTAATTTGTTATTTATAATCTACTGTGAGCTGGAAAACCAGAAGACCCACAATTATTATGGCTTTAGTTAAGTAAGAATAAACAATCTCTAAGTGAAAGTACATGAGACTTTAAGAAGGGAAGTCCATGGTTTTAGTCTGGGGAGGTGGAAGCTATTTTGGGTACTCAAGGATCATTTTTGCTTACTTCTGTGTTTGCATTCCAGAAAAACAGAGGGTGCTGGGAGTCTGACCTCTGGTCAAGGAGGACTTTACTGTGGATAAACTTTGTAGAGATCTACTAACAAGGGGTTTCACAAGGATGCCAGATTACTGTGCTGCCAGGTGAATGCGGCTGGTGTGGCAACCGGCTCACGCAGAAACAAATTTCCAAGCACACTCCAGGAAAGCTCCTAGAATATTGGCCATGGTTTAAGCTTTTTAAACTGTGAGCCTAGAGTTGTTTTATATCCCAGCTTCTATTGGCAAGAACATAACCCTCAGTCTAGATCCCCAAAAGTGCTAAATCATTCTGACAGTTTCTGAAATTAAAACCAAGAGTCTCTTCCCTACCACGAGGGCCATCCAAAATGCCTGCAAGGCAATATCATTGTTGAAAGCCCACAAAAACTACAAGCCAGGCCAAAATTTCCAGCTCATCTTACCACAAAATATAGATTTCTGCTTAAACTCAGTATTCCTGGGCTTCATGAAAAAATAGAATCACAGTAAAAATTGTAACTCACATTTCACTGGCTCTGGCTTCCAAACCTTCAGTACCCTACAGAATCCCCATCAAATATTTGTGGGGTCCCCAAGAGTTGCCTCAAAGACAGAAATACTCCTAGAGGGCACCACGGTCTCCAACAAGCTGTGATACTGTTCTTCTGTACTTTACAGGAACCAAACTTGCCAACAGATGTCCCCAGTATTCAAGTAAGCATCATTCCAAAGAACTTGAAGGCTCACAAGATACCTGCCCCCCTTTCTGCTTCATCTCTAAAGCGGTACTAATTGTGTTCCAACAACTTACAAAGCTTTCAGGTCACTAGGTCTCTAAACTGTATAGGACTTGCCCAAGAGTCACAGGTAGGGATGCCTGAGCCAGAAGATAAGGCTGAGGGGCAATTCCAGTGTTCTACTCAAAAAGACTTTCTCATTCAATGTCTTGATCCAGGTGCCTTTTTCTTCAGGGCAAGTGCTTTCCAAAGGAGACTCCTCAGCCACCGTGCACAAAGGCTTCTGGTGAGTTTGTCCAATTTATAACGTGTTCCCCCAAAAGTCTCAGAATTTTGCTCTGGAAGTTGGAAGGAAAGAATGTATGTGACCTGAAATTCTGGTAATCGACATTCTTTTTCCTTCCCTACCATTACTACAGTTGATCTTCATCCACCTGTGGTACCTAAATTTTAACTTCAAACGTCATCTTTTCCCTCGTGTGTCAAATAAATCAATGATCATTGCATGCAATCACCTTGACTTTTAAAAGAATTCCTTGCTGAACTGATTTATAAAAATAAAAATCAATTTATTGTAGGACTACTCACCCCTTACTTTGTTTCCTACTCAACTATTCTCATGACCCATTTTCTAAAAGTGGCAGCCCCATGCACATGGTCTCGACTGCTGCTTTGAATCACAAGTGGCGAAAATAGGTACATAATAAATGAGTAAAAGAAGTATTTGTACTCTGGGGAAATGTGTAAAAGTTGCATGCTGTAAACAGTTCATATTTTCTAGAAGAGTACATGCCTATCAAAAAGAGAAGTTCATTCAGATATAGCCCTCATTAATTTTCATGTTTTCAAAGCAGATACTATTGTTTTCCCTGTTCCAGCTAAGAGATACAGCATCCTTCCAGGAAAAGTCAGGGACTAGGTAAATAAAACAGCTGTGTCAAATGGTTGGATACCAGGATATCTCAGGTACTGAACTCTTCCTTTATGACAAAGTTGGAAATATGTTATAGGCATCCTTAGAATTTTGGAGATTGGAGAGCCAAATAGCAGAGGGGTTTGGGGAGGTGAGAAAAGACATTTTCTCAGCCTGAATATGTGGCAAAACCCCACAGGCCTGACAGACCTGTCCACAGTCTTCTCAGTGACAAGAGAACCCAATCCATTGTGCCATTGAGGCCCCTGCCACCTTGAGGCCGGGCGCCCAACTCGGCATTCTGGGAGAGGAAGCTGAGGGCTAGAATGACTGAGTAAAGATTGCACAGGCACTCTCATGGGGCCTCAGTGTACCTGCATGTACACAGAGGTATGCACACACATACATTTGACCACTACATGCATGTGATTCTAGGTGAGCGTGCTTCACTTGAAAAGACAGAGACATCAGCCTTCTCCCACTCTCTTTCTTCTTTTCTTCCTCCATCTCTTCTTCCCCTTTCTCCTTCTACTCCTTCTCCTTCCTCCTTGCCTGCTTTCCCTTCAGGCTTGCCTCCCCCTCCCCCTTCTTCCACAGTCCCTATCACCTCCTCCCACTTTAGCTTCTGAGGGGGCTGTAGAGACAACATCCTGAGTATGTGGGAACTCTTCTCATTCCACCGCTTGTAAAGTTTCTCGAAACCAAGGATGCTGTTGGAACACAGTCCCTCGTGAACAGCACAATTACTGCCTTGAGTCAAAGGCATAGCACAGAGGAGAAATTAGGTGTCCCAGGTCATCCAGGGTCCCCTACAGACCCAAATTCACCCTGTCTCCCTTGGGCTCTCATCTCATGCTTTCCCCAGGCCTCAGATCATTCCCTGTGGATGGCACCAAGCCTCAGCAAGTCTCCTCAGCTCTTATAATCCAACCTGGTCCCAGAGCCACACTATGATTTCACACATTTCCATTATTGCTTTATCCCTGTGTCAACACAACATATTTTTCATCAGCCTCTTGCTGTTTTAATCGGCATTTCAAGGAAGAAAAAGATGTATAGAGGGCTCCTTTTGGAGAACAGGTAATTTAGTTCAGTGTTGCCGGGGGTAAGGTGAGCCTCAAATGTTCATTTGTCACTCCCATAAACTACTAAAATTATTCTACTGAAATAGCTATTCGCATGTTTGAAAGAATCTGTTAAAAATGAATCTATGAACACCTGAACCCTGCACCTCTTCTCAGATATATAAAAGGAATGCAAGATTTTTTAAAAGCCTGCTTTCACTTTAGTTTTTTTAGGCATTGAACTGCATGGTCTTTTATAGATCATTCTTATTTCTCTTCTGAGAATAGGAAAATGGGAGACACTTTAAAGGATTTTTTTTCAATTAAAATGAGTTGCAGAAAACTAAGAAATGTAACACTTCATTAGCAAGCATTTAATTCCCTAGCTTTTTATTTTTAAGGAAATTAAAAAACCCTACGCTCTCTGGTACCATTTGTGTTTTTCAATTGCAGTATACATTATAATCTAGAACAGGGAATTTTTTGATAAATATGAGGTATTAACAAAAAGACTTCAACCAGAATTACTAACTGTGATTTCTGTCATTTAATGCTGATGAGTGTAAGTTGTTTTTGCTTGAAGAAGCAAGAAGAATGATTAAAAAGCATATATTAGAAACTGCACACACTATTGATGTAATGTGTTAGTGTGCTGGCTTAAAATGGTGGATGTCTAACTATAGTTAACTCGTTTAAGATACCTCTAGTAAGAAAAATAAAATGTTTATTTTTAATAAATATATTTTAAAAATTAATATTTATAATAGTGCCCTCTATGTTATAAAAGCTTACCCAACCACAAAAGATTTTGCTTTTAGATAGCATTTTTAGAGATCATAATATGATGCAGTCAGTTCTAATGCATTCAGAATGGCCAAAGAGAGTTAATAAATTTTTTGATAAGCTGAGAGATTTCATGTATGTTATATACATATTCAAAATTCTTACAGAATTCAAGTCCAGTCAAAATATGTTTTGCACTAAAGCCATTCAGGAGCAAAATTTAATTTTTTCATGATGATGATTCAAAAATCATTTGAAGATCTGATAGGTTGCTATGTATTGCTATGTACAGCCATTCTGATTGCACAATACAGGCATTTCAAGTCTATCCACTGGGCATTTTACAGAGTACAAACTGTTTGAATTCTGCATAAAGGGAAGTTTAACATAAATTCAAATTCTACAGCATGCTCCTGGCTTTTGGATGTCAAGCCATTGTCCCAACATTAAGCATCTAAGAAATAGCCCCACAAGAATTATAAAAGCTAAATGTCAAAGATTGTAATGTGGTATCCTGGAACTAAATTCATATCACTGCATACTCTCCTAAATAGAATATAAACTCTATTCTTTCTTCCTCACTTCTTTTTCTTTCTTCTGGTCTTTAGACCAGACCAAAATTCTAATATATTCTATCTGGATTTTGATCACTGAATATGACATCTAAGTATTAACAGCTTTTTGTATGTGGCATTATATTCATTTATAAATGCACATATAATCACCAAAGGTTAACCAGCATAACTCTTGATCGAAGTAAGCCACTTACATATGATTTCAAAAGCCTCCTGAACTGCTTCATCGAGGTCTCTTTTAAGTGAGGCTTTCAAAATACTTTTAATTAAAAAAAAAAATCTAGAGCTCCTCTCCAGGTCACTGTTTAGCTTTTTTCCTCTTTTTTTCTTTTTTCTTTTTAATTGCCAGGAGAATGCCTAGCTTCTATCAAGTCATTCATAATCTATGACCAATGCTAAAGATTTTTAAATACACATGTCTGAAAAATTCACAGGTCTTTTACTCAATGTTTCCTGCCTTTATTTCCTTTAAATAAAATATTTTCCATTTCACAAGTCTAAGCAAATATAATGAGCAATTTGTGATAAAGGATGACAATTTAGAGACAGAGTATATGCATTTTACATGCCGACTACAAAAAAGATGGGAATTTCTGCTGAGCTCTTTTTCTGCCACTTACCATCCTCAGAATAATGGCCGATAATGACAGAAATCACACTGGCTAAGAGCACTATTAACATCTTCCATGTTAGCTTACACTCTTGCTATATATGAGTTCCTTTTGTAAATTTTTAAAGTTCTATCTGGATTTTATATGAAAAAAATAAGAAACATGAAAATTTGGGGAATTTAATTCATAAGCCCCAAACATTCACCAGCTTGCAAGATGCCCTCCACCTTTAGTGTTCTGTTGTTAAAACCGGAAGATTGTGACTTTGTATTCAAATCTTAATTTTGCTTTTCACAATTCCTTGAAACTGATCTATAAAAATCTCTTATGGATCTAGTGGATCATTAGGTGGTACAATAATCATTAGATGTATTTATCTTTTTGAACCAATGTGAGGCCAAGACACAGGGTGACAGTGATCATGTCTTTCCAGAGGCTGCAATTTCACAGACTCTCTGGGCATTATTTTCTAGTTTTGACTTGAATACACATGCATTTTTATTAAAGATACAAAACTCTCATGAACAAAATGTCCTAAGTAAAATGTTCTCGTTTTTGTTTGTTGTGTTTTGTCTTGGTGACTTTAAAAGAACAAAATTAACTTATAGAAAGAATATCAACTGGAAAATCCACAATTAGTTATGTATCTCTTTTCCCTGAGGAATCTTTGTACAATTTATTTTGGCTAGTTTCTTTTTCTTGTGATGAATCACAGGGCCTTTGCAGAGAGAAAAAAACAAAACACCTAGGTCTGTTAAGCCAAGATGATTACAGATGAAAAGAGTAGATTCATTTCTTAAAGATGGGGGAAGTTAAAAACACAGTCATCATAGCTTGATTAGAAAGGGATTCTTGCTGCCTAAAAGATATGGCATATTTGCTTTCTGTAATTGTGGACACAAATAATCCATTTGTAGCAACATCTCTCAATTTATTTTTTATAAACCAGCTTCAATTTAAATCAACAGAGTAAGTTCCAACAGCGCATTTGTAACTTAGGTAGCTAGGCAAGACCACAGAACGTTTCATATTTTCCATTATTTTGATGTGTTTATCAAGCACCAATCACGGACAACCTAAGAAACTGGGGATGCTAATATAATAGATATGGCCCATCTCCCCAGGATGCTCAGGATTTATACCAGGGAGATATACTCAGGCTTTTCACCATTGATCTACGTGAACCATCCCCACAACACCGCCCCCCCAAAAAAATTTAGGCAAATAACTCAACCTAAAGAAAATAAGTCTTTAAAAGTACACAGTCAAGTATATCGATTTATCATCTATTACTACAGAAACGGAACTAAATTTGCTTGTATGACTCCATGCAGCAGTGAAACAAGTGGAGCTGGAGGCAGATTTTCCAGTGCTGATGGTTTTCTGGTTTGTGTTGTCTGGGATATACAAGCAAGCTGAAGCTCCAGGCTGTGGGGCTGCCCCTGGCCTGCATGGGAGTCAGGGTACAGTGGGACAGGAAGGGCTACAGTTAGTTACCTCCCCTGGCAGTCTTAGGGTGGTTGAGTTTGTGCAATGAAGGCATGCATTCTTGAAGGTCCTCCCATAACTGCCTTATTCAAGATTAATTTTCCCAATGCAACAAATGGAAAGTACGGAGGACACATCCTGTCCTGAATAAATCTACAATCTTTAGAATGTATTTTTGCTTAATGCTGCTTTTTTAATTTTCTGAACATTATCGTGGGTATTTTGCAGAGTTCTCCCTCCTAAATGAGTGTGACAGTAGTTTTCTGACATCTAACTTTGGTTCCAGAATTACTGGCACTCTGGTGAGTCATCCAGCACTAACTCTATCTCCACCTCAAAGTATGGTAACCATGAAGGTTAAAAGAAGAGTAAAATAGTAAACGAACCCCTCCCTCCAAGAAGTGCCAGTCTCTGTAAGACTATGACATGGTTAGCTGTCATATCTGTTTACCAGCTATAGAAATAGCCTCGTTTGCCATTTACGGGGCCTGTCAGCATTTAAATTATACGTCTTGATTATGTTAGTTCTGTTTTTGTTTTTAATTTGGAGCAGAAGTGGAAACTCTCCGGATCTAGATTTTCAGCATAAATGCAGAACATGTAAGCAGGACCTCAGGTGAGAAAGAGGTGGGAGAAACGTTACCACAGTGATGTCACTTGATCTTCAAATTTAATGTAACAGTAAGATTTCAGTAATATTTTAAGTCATATTTCAAATTATCATAATCCAAATTTGTATAAAATATGGTTAATTCCAGGAGTCCTCACAGAACACGTTACCCTGTTCTTACCCTACATGGTATGGTCTGTGACATGGGGTTTACACCTTGGACTCCACGTGAGGGAAGGAGTTGGTTTTGAAGGAGGAGGAAGAGGAAGTGATAGCAAGGCTCGGAGGGAAGAAGAAAAGTTTGGGCCCTGAAGTCTGACTGGCTTGATTCAGCAAGTGTTCTCACCTAGGCCTCTACCCAGTGAGCTGAAGCTAAGGCCAGGCTCTCATTCTGGAGAGTTCTACATACCTGAGAAAACTGGGCCTGATGAAATTAATGGGAAAACATGCAACATCATGCAACAGGATGATAAACATATAAGTTCAGCACCACTTACATGTTTAAGAGCCTCTTTATTCAGCCAATTTAGTTTTGTTTGGAGAGAGTCCAATGTTCAAATCAGTATAATAAAACATTGAAGAAAGGGTATTTATAAAAATAACAGAAATTTGAAAAAGTGATTTTTCAAAAGAGATATCCCTAGAAAAGTACTGATTTGTGACCTAAACCTTTTCTGTGAGCCTTGATTGTGACAAGTACTCTTTTTGTATCTCCTTTTCTCTTTTCAGGAACTCAGGTTTTTATCATTTTGGTATTGCATTCTGTTTTTCTAAGCTTTATCATTTCTCTGCTTTTAAAGTAAAAGAATGTGTACGTGGCTTTCTCTACATAATCCCAGTGACATTTAAAAAAATCCTTTTATAATTCCCTCTACTTAAACTTGATACTATTATTAGTGCCTCTCAGAATTGTTCATGGGGGTTATTGCTATGAAAACCAATGCAAAAACTTTTATGTACTTGTCTACCCATACCCAGAAATTCTTTTTCTCCTAAAGGTTTTGCAGCATGTGGGTACTGACTGCACATTCCTTTTGAATTTAGCGTCTAGGATCATTACCTTGCATTTCTGTGTACTGAACTACAGATACCACTTATTTACATATGCTCTTTCTGGTCAGCCATTTCCCTCAGTTTCATGGCGTCCTTTACTCCTAGCATTCCCCACCATCGTTTTATGTCATTTGCACATTTCATCATGTTAATTCATGTTTCATTTTGCAAGTGATTGCTCCATTTATATATTTTAATTGCCTTTAATGCTTCATGTGAGGCTCTACAAGATGCTTTTATAAAGCAGAAGTTAACATTTTAGCTAGGTGGAACTTTTATTTTTTAAAATCTCTTCAGTATTTTTCATTACATTGAAAAATACACCAAAGCCTCCTGAAAGTGTTATCTTTGGGGTCTGTGACTCTTTTAACATCTTTTAATGATGAGGGGCATTTCTGGCAACTAAACTTCAGATTTTTGTCCAAGACAAACCTGCTTTAGGGAGTAAACATTGTATTTGAAACATGGCATTTACCTAATTATGTTTGGAATCCCAAGAAAACAAATTACATAAATCATTGTAACTCTTCTGTGCAGAATTTTCTGGTAAAATCTTTAGTATTCAATTTTCCCTGGTATTTTTAAATAGTTCTCAATTATGACACTTTCCTGGTTAAAATCAAGTATAATTCTATAGTGACTTTTATCATCTGGACATTCTAAACCAGGCCACAAAAATTTTTAAATTGCAGTTTTTCCAATTTCTAAATTCCTTTGTTCTTATGTCCTTATTTTATTCTGTGATTACATTTCTAAGTTACACAATTAAAAGGTAACACTGGGAGATGCTCATTAGACTGTGGACTCCTAGAGAGAAGAGATTCCATCTTATTTATCTTCGTAATTCTGGTACCCTTTTGGAAAATAACCCTGTTAGCAATATAAAACATATTAATCAAATTGATTTTTTGAATGCATTAGTTTTTTTCCCAAACAGTTTTAGTGCATTCTTAATTTCCTATTAAATTCACTGCCATCCTCAGGTTTTTCTCATTCTGTTCTCCTGTTACACTTTGTATTGCATTCTCCATTGTAGAATCAAACATATTTTACTATTTTAAATTAAGTTTTATTGTACCATACTCAAAGTAGAAAAATTAGGACATACAAAATCAAAATATCCCCGGATTTGTCATCCAGAGACAGATATGCTGGTTTAAGACTTGGATATATAATGCAAGTTTTTTTCCCTCTGCATACAAATGCAACAAATATATGTCATATGTATGTGCAAAAATTGGGATATTACCTATGCTACTTTGCAACATCTGGAGCATCTTTATAGGTCAATAAAGATATAATTATAGCATCATTTTTAGTAATGGCATTTTGTTCCGCTACAGATTTTCACATAAGTTACTTGTTAAAATATTGTACACTGGCAGCCCATAACTCAGGGCCTACAACTATTTTGATTTTTCCTGCACATAATTTTAAAAATTAGAAAATAGCTTACAAAAATATGGATTTTCAGTTTCTATTGATAAATCAAAAACTCTGGAAGCCTGAGCCAACACCCCCACAGAGCAAACATCTGCTAGAGCTGCCTGTATGGTTCGCCACACTCCCAATTCACCGCTAATCCCTACTGTCCTACATCCAGCCTACTTCACTACTTTCAGTTACCTTTCACTTGGCTTATTTCCTCTGAGTAAATAATTCCCTATGTGGGGGGGGGGGGGGTGGAATTTTTCACTATTACAAAAGCCTTATGATGAATGAAGAATCATTTTTATACAGTCATTTTTGTACATTCTTTGGATTATTTTCCTTAGGATGAGTTCCTAGTAGTGGAACTGCTGAGCAAAACAATATTTTTAAGTCTTGATTCCTCTCATCAAATTAGTTTCCAAGAAGTTTTTACAGTTGTACACTCCTACCATCAGATTCTGTGAACATCTGTTTCAACCACTAGCCCTCCTCTCCTCTGTTCATGTGGGCCACAGTATTCTACTTATGCTTTATTGATCTGGAGAAGATAAACAAAATGATAATACTCACTGTCAGCAAGGGTGAGGCAGAGGGGGTTACCCCATACTTGCATAAATTAGTATTTCTCTGGCAGGTTGCCTACATTATAAGTATTCACACATTTCTCCCCTATTAGATAATGGTTCCTAAAATATTGTTAGACATGGAATTTTGAGTCTATTCATTTTTATTAATCATTATACAAAACCATATTTTTCCACAGATTCCCTGGCTGCATTTCTATTCTGTTAATCTTCTTACGTAATTGAGGAAACAAAAAAGGTTAAGCTAAGAATATTTTGCCTTTTAATCCCTTAGCTGAAACCATATGGTGAGTTTATGTGAGAAATTTAGTTTGCATATTATTGTCCTTTGAGGGAAGACTTCCTAATTCCATGAGTCAGGTTGATTTCTACGCATCCTAAGCTATTAAAATAGTTCTGATAATGAGAGAGAAAACAATGAGAAAAAAGGGTTGCAATGTGCTAGATTCTGATTTATTTTCATACAAATTATGGAAGCCCCATAATTAAGCCCAGTCCTAAACTGTCACTTTCTGAGGGACTGGGAACCAGCAGATTTCTTCTGCGTTTCACTACACACACCCCTCTCCAATACTCATCTTCTAGACTTACAGATGATGTCCAATAATTATTTGTTAAATCCAGTGAATTTTACAATTAAACAAATTAGTTTTCTTAAAAGAAAAAACTTTCCTGGTGTTTTACCCAAGTTTCCCCTTAACGACAATTAGGTCCATAATTGCTCATGTGTTCAATCAATTCTGAATCTCATCACAAAAGAAAAGACTTCAGTTTTGAAATAATAGATGAAAGCGTGTGTGAGAGATATTCTTTAGTTTTAAAAAGACTTCATAGTTATCAATTATTATGTTCAAATAATTTCATCAACTATATCTATTGCTAGACACACATATATATTCATATACACTTACACACAACCACATATATATGCAATCACTCAAGTCATAGATAGAACTATAGTATATTCCTAGCTTTTGTAGACAATACTATTGTAAAAGATTGTCATAATTAACAAATAAATAGCCCAAAACATCACACATCCATGAAAATTCCTAAAGAGAATAAATTTTCCATGGACAAACATATCTTTGGGGGTAACTACATTTCTCCTTCCCCAGTAAATCTTAGAAGCCATGGCAACTCCCAAACCTGAAGAGAGACACCAAGAAGTCTAGTTTTTTTTCTACAATAAGAAGATATTGGTGAAAGATGCTCAGATCAGCATATACTGCAGCGTTATCACCAATGAAAGTTTTTTTCCCCAAGAAATAATAGAAATAGAGATGAGCTAGGGTTACTTTATAAATCATATTTTGAATTGTGAATTTTTTCAGGTGACTAAACTGAAGGGTAGAAGATGGGAAGCCATTTGCCATTTAATCCATTTCATTTAAAGGATCACTAGCTATATTTAATGACATCCAAAAATAAACTCTTCAGAAGCTGAAATACTAGGCTAGGAAGGCACGCAGTGGAATCAGGAAGGTTATTCTAGTTTTATTTCATTTTGTTGAAGGGCAAAGGCAGCTTTTCATTCATAATAAGAAACTGACCCTAAAGTGACAGAGGTAGAAAACTATTCCAGGCTCATGGAACCCGAGGTGACAATTGATATCTATCCACAATAGCAGCAAATTGTTTCCTTCCATAACATTCAAGACAGCCTCTGTCTCTTATGAAGATAGAAACTGTAGAGGTTATTAATTCATCTAAATAATGTAGGAGAGTTTTATGCAGCAAAATATAAGCAGACCAGTCTCTTGATTTTGTGCAAACAGCTCTTAGAGATTATATAATGCACACTTCTCAAAGGACCTGGGACTCACCAAGGACCTATTTCGTTGAATATTTCCAACACCCATTGTAATTGGGTCTTTTTATTCAAGAGTAGCTCAATTGCATCAGCATCGTCGAACAGCATAAGAACATCAAGTTCTGAAACTTGTTCCTTGTATTTTTGTATCTTAAATTTGCATACTAGTATATTTTTTTCTTTTAATTTCAGGTGAAAAAATACACACAGAGACTATCTGTCAAAAAGCTGTCTCTGGTAATTAGGTAGCTATTGCACAGTTGGGTGGTTTAGCTAGAGTCAGTATGTAATATTTTTAAAACAATTCTTTATTGGGATATAGCTGTCTCTGTTACAACACTGTATTTCCTATTGCCTTTTCTCCTTTCTAGAGCCCCTGCTTCCTAACTACCGAGATCTCTGGCTTACTTATGTGGAACACATGCAGTCTTATTGAGGTAGTAGCTGAATCTCAGAATCAGTAATTATCAGTGGGACACAAGATAAGGGCATTGGGAGAAGGTTTGGAGGCATTATGTTGCGAAGTATTGCCGGTGGACCAAGTGGTAAAAGTCAGGTTACTGTGTGCCGTGAATTCCCGCGCGTGAAGTAAAGGCAAGAGAGAGAAAAGATGGCGGCAAAGTAGAGGGATGTGGAGCGCATCCCTCTCCACAGATGCATTGGGAATGCACGGAAGGATGCAGTAATTCCCACAGAGAACCAGCTGAACACCAGCAGACGGCCTCGGACACCAGAAAGGACCGTGGGGAGCCCGACATAGCCGGTGCCTCTGCAACAGGTAGTGGAGAGACGCCCTGCAGGCCACCTAAGGCGCTCAGGGATAACAAGCACCCTCAGGCACTTGGGCGGGGCTAGATTAAAATCCCTTGCAATGCCAGCAGCAGGGAGGTTGCTGAGAGAAAAAAAAAACAACAACAACAGCAACAACAACAAAAAAACCCCGAGAGAGGCCCAACTCTAAGACTTTCTGTTTAAGCCTGAGCCACCAGCGTCCCTCTGCAACAGGCACCTCCAAGCCCAACTGAAACAACAGTGTGCCACTGCTCACTCACTCCCAGGAGAAGGAGCCACTATTGTACCCTCTCCCTCCCCACACACCGACGCTTACAAACGAACAATAAAGGAACCTCTGCTGGTCACAGAATAATGCAAAAAAACCCAAGGCAAGGAGAAGGACACTTACAGCTGAGACGCTAAGGAAACAGAAATAGTAGTATCAATACCTATTGAATTGGTCCATTCTGGAATCAGTTCTGGATTTTTTTTTCTTTTTTTTTTTATTAAATATGATCTTAGCCCTAAGGGATCTACAAGTTTTATAACATAATATTTTAATGATATTTTTTATTTTTATTTTTTTGACTTTTTATATACTTCTATATCTAGCTAAGTTTTTGGTAGTACGGACAATATATCTCTCATACTTTCCTTTCCTCCCTATCTTTTACACATTTCTATTCCTTTCTTTTTATTTCCATATTTCCAAACACATTATGCTCCTCTGTTCCCCTTTCTTCCAGCCATTTTAAGTTTATTTTATCTTAACATACTTATAAGCAACACTATCGGTCTGCTCAGACTCCTTGCTCTATTCTCCAGATGACGCACTGCTGTGGTATTTAATATTAGGCTTTTGTCTTTATCTTAGTTCTTAGTACAGTTGTCTAATTACATTCTGAGAATCTCCATTCTCTCTGGTGGTAATCTGGCTCTTTTCTATATTGGATCCTAGCTTACAAAATTTCCCTGGATTAATGTTTGTATGTGTAAGGTGTTATTTGTTTGTTTGTTTAATTTTGCTTTTGCTTTTGTCTCTGATTTGTTCTCTTTCAGTTGTCAATTTCTGTTGGGTTTCTCTTTGAATATCTGATAGCACACTGGGGTTCTGTCAGGTCGTTCTAGAGCCTTATGTCCTAATGGATTCAGTAATGGTGTGTCTTATACATGTATGTGTTTCCTAGATTTAGTATTTGTTTAATCCAATACTTGGACATTAGTCTGAGGCTTGGACAGTCTTCTATAAACACCTCTATCTCCAGGACAAGAAACCCCAAAAGCTTGGACAACCATGAGGAAACAAAGAAACACCATGCAGGCAAAGGAGCAGGAAAAAAACCCACAAGACCAAATAAATGAGGAGGAAATAGGAAAAATGCCTGAAAAAGAATTCAGAGTCATGATAGTAAAAATGATACAAAATCTCGATACCAAAATAGAGAAAGTACAAGAAACAGTTCATAAGAACTCAGAAAAACAAACAGCAATGGATAACAAAATAACTGAAATTAAAAATACTCTAGATGCTATAACCAGCAGAATGACTGAGGCAGAAGAACAAATAAGTGAGTTGGAAGATAGAATGGGGGAAATAAATGCCACAGAGCAGGAAAAAGAAAAAAGAATAAAAAGAATAGAAGACAGTCTCAGAGACCTCAGTGATAACATTAAGCGTACCAACATTCGAATTATAGGCACCCCAGAAGAAGAAGAAAACAAGAAAGGGTCTGAGAAAATATTTGAAGAGGTTATAGTCGAAAACTTCCCCAACATGGGAAAGGAAATAATTCACCAAGTCCAAGAAGCACAGAGGGTCCCATACAGAATAAACCCAAGGAGAAATACACCAAGGCACATATTAATCAAACTAATGACAATTAAACACAAAGAAAAAATATTAAAAGCAGCAAGAGAAAAGCAACAAACAACATATAAGGGAAAACCCATAAGGATAACAGCTGACCTTTCCACAGAAACTCTGCAGACCAGAAGGGAATGGCAGGATAAACTGAAAGTCCTGAAAGAGAGAAACCTACAGCCAAGAATACTCTACCCAGCAAGAATCTCATTCAGATTTGAGGGAGAAATCAAAAGCTTTCCAGACAAGCAAAAGTTAAGAGAATGCAGCACCACCAAACCAGCCTTACAACAAGTGCTAAAGGAACTTCTCTGAGTAGGAAACACAAGAAAAGGAAAACACCTACAAATACAAACCCAAAACAATTAAGAAAATGGTAATTGGAACACACATGTCAATAATCACCTTAAATGTCAATGGAGTAAATGCTCCAACCAAAAGACACAGTCTGGCTGAATGGATACATAAACAAGACCCTTCTATATTCTGCCTACAAGAAACCCACTTCAGACCAAGGGATACATATAGACTGAAAGGAAAGGGATGGAAAAAGATATTCCATGCAAATGGAAGTCAAAAGAAAGCTGGAGTAGCAATACTCATATCAGACAAATTAGACTTGAAAGTAAAGCCTGTTACAAGAGACAAGGAAGGACACTACATAATGATCAAGGGATCCATCCAAGAAGAACATATCACAATGTTAAATATCTATGCCCCCAATATAGGAGCACCTCAATACATAAGGCAAATGCTAACAGCTATAAAAGGGGACATCGACAGGAACACAATAATAGTGGGAGACTTGAACACCCCACTTACATCAATGGACAGATCATCCAAACAGAAAATAAATAAAGACACACAAGCTTTAAAGGACACATTAGACCATCTCGACTTAATTGATATTTATAGGACATTCCATCCAAAAACGACAGACTACACTTTCTTCTCAAGTGCACACGGAACATTTTCCAGGATAGATCACATCTTGGGTCACAAATCAAACCTCAGCAAATTCAAGAAAATTGAAATCATATCAAGCATCTTCTCAGACCACAATGCCATGAGACTAGATATCAATTACAGGAAAAAAAAAACTCCAAAAAATACAAACACATGGAGGCTAAACAATTCACTCTTAAACAACCAAGGAATCACTAAAGAAATCAAAGAGGAAATCAAAAAATATCTAGAAACAAATGACAACGAAAACACAACAACCCAAAACCTATGGGATGCAGCAAAAGCAGTTCTAAGAGGGAAGTTTATAGCAATACAGTCCTACCTTAAGAAACAAGAAAATTATTGAATAAACAACCTAACCTTACACCTCAAACAACTAGAGAAAGAAGAACAAAGAAACCCCAAAGGGAGCAGAAGGAAAGAAATCATAAAGATCAGAGCAGAAATAAATGAAAAAGAAAGGAAGGAAACCATAGCAAAAATAAATAAAACTAAAAGCTGGTTCTTTGAGAAGATTAACAAAATTGATAAACCATTAGCCAGACTCATCAAGAAAAAAAGGGAGAAGATGCAAATCAACAGAATTAGAAATGAAGAAGGAGAAGTAACAACGAACACCACAGAAATACAAAACATCATGAGAGACTACCAGAAGCAACTATATGCCAATCAATTGGATAACCTGGAAGAAATGGATACATTCTTAGAAAAATACAATCTTCCAAGACTGAACCAGGAAGAAAGAGAAACCATGAACAGACCAATCACAAGTACGGAAATTGAGGCAGTGATTAAAAATCTCCCAACACACAAAAGCCCAGGACCACATGGGTTCACGGGCGAATTCTATCAAATATTTTGAGAAGAGCTAACATCTATCCTTCTCAAACTCTTCCAAAATATTGCAGAAGGCGGAACACTCCCAAACTCATTCTACAAGGCTACCATCACCCTGATACCAAAACCAGGCAAAGAGGTCACAAAAAAAGAAAACTACAGACCAATAACACTGATGAATATAGATGCAAAAGTCCTCAACAAAATACTAGCTAACAGACTCCAAGAGCACATTAAAAAAATCATACACCATGATCAAGTGGGGTTTATCCCTGGGATGCAAGGATTCTTCAATATATGCAAATCAATCAATGTGATACATCATATCAACAAACTGAAGGATAAAAATCATATGATCATCTCAGTAGATGGAGAAAAAGCTTTTGACAAAGTTCAACACCCATTTATGATAAAAGCTCTCCAGAAAATGGGCATAGAAGGAAATTACCTCAACATAATAAAAGCCATATATGAAAAACCAAAAGCCAACATCGTTCTCAATGGGGAAAAACTGGAAGAATTCCCTCTAAGAACAGGAACAAGACAAGGGTGTCCACTCTCACCATCATTATTCAACATAGTTTTGGAAGTGTCAGCCACAGCAATCAGAGAAGAAAAAGAAGTAAAAGGAATCCAAATTGGAAAAGAAGAAGTAAAATTGTCACTCTTTGCAGATGACATGATATTATATATAGAAAACCCTAAAGACTCTACCAGAAAACTGCTAGCACTCATTGATGAGTTTAGTAAAGTAGCAGGATACAAAATTAAGCACAGAAATCTCTTGCATTCCTATACACGAACAACGGAAGAGCAGAAAGAGAAATTAAGGAAACTCTCCCATTCATCATTGCAACCAAAAGAATAAAATACCTAGGAATAAACCTGCCTAAGGAGGCAAAAGATCTGTATGCAGAAAACTTTAAGACATTGATGAAAGAAATCCAAGATGACACAAACAGATGGAGGGACATACCATGTTCCTGGATTGGAAGCATCAACATAGTGAAAATGACTGTACTACCCAAAGCAATTTACAGATTCAATGCAATCCCCATCAAATTACCAATGGCATTTTTCACAGAATTAGAGCAAGAAATCTTACGATTTGTATGGAAACGCAAAAGACCCCGAATAGCCAAAGCAAACTTGAGAAGGAAAAATGGAGTTGGTGGAATCAGGCTTCCTGACTTCAAACTATACTACAAGGCCATAGTGATCAAGACAGTATGGTACTGGCACAAAAATAGAAAGGAAGATCAATGGAATAGAATAGAGAACTCAGAAGTAAGCCCAAACACATATGGGCACCTTATCTTTGACAAAGGAGGCACGAGTATACAATGGAAAAAAGACAGCCTCTTCAATAAGTGGTGCTGGGAAAATTGGACAGCAACATGTAAAAGAATGAAATGAGAACACTTCCTAACACCAGACACAAAAATAAACTCCAAATGGATTAAAGACCTACATGTAAGGCCAGACACTATCAAACTCCTAGAGGAAAACATAGGCAGAATACTCGATGACATCCATCAAAGCAAGATCCTTTTTGACCCACCTCCTAGAATCATGGAAATAAAATCGAGAATAAACAAATGGGACCTCATGAAACTTAAAAGCTTTTGCACAGCAAAAGAAACCATAAACAAGACTAAAAGGCAACCCTCAGAATGGGAAAAAATAATTGCCTATGAAACAACGGACAAAGGATTAACCTCCAAAATATACAAGCAGCTCATGAAGCTTCATACCAAAAAAGCAAATAACCCAATCCACAAATGGGCAGAAGACCTAAATAGACATTTCTCCAAAGAAGACATACAGATGGCCAACAAACACATGAAAGGATGCTCAACATCACTAATCATCAGAGAAATGCAAGTCAAAGCCACAATGAGGTATCCCCTCACACCGATCAGAATGGCCATCATCACAAAGTCTGGAAACAACAAATGTTGGAGAGGGTGTGGAGAAAAGAGAACTCTCCTGCACTGTTGGTGGGAATGTAAGTTGGTACAGCCACTATGGAAAACAATTTGGAGGTTCCTTAAAAAACTACAAATAGAACTACCATATGATCCAGTCATCCCACTCCTGGGCATATACCCAAAGAAAACCATAATCCCAAAAGAAACTTGTACCATAATGTTTATTGCAGCACTATTTACAATAGCCAGGACATGGAAGCAACCGAAATGCCCATCAACAAATGAATCGATAAAGAAGATGTGGCATATATACACAATGGAATATTACTCAGCTATAAAAAGGGATGAGATGGAGCTGTATGTCATGAGGTAGATAGAACTACAATCTGTCATACAGAGTGAAGTAAGTCAGAAAGAGAAGGACAAATATTGTATGCTAACTCACATATACGGAATCTAAAAATGGTACTGATGAACTCAGTGACAAGAACAAGGATGCAGATACAGAGAATGGACTGGAGAACTCCAGGTATGGGAGGGGGCGGGGGGTGAAGGGGAAACAGACGAAGTGAGAGAGTAGCACAGACATATATATACTACCAACTGTAAAATAGATAGTCAGTGGGAAGTTGTTGTATAACAAAGGGAGTCCAACTCGAGGATGGAAGATGCCTTAGAGGACTGGGGCGGGGAGGGTGGGGGGGACTCGAGGGAGGGGGAGTCAAGGAAGGGAGGGAATACGGGGATATGTGTATAAAAACAGATGATTGAACTTGGTGTACCCCCAAAAAAATAAAAAAAAAAAAAAAAAAGATAAGGGCATCACCTGGCAAAGAATGTCATAGAACCACCCATAGTTCTTTGTCAAGCCGCATGCAGAGACCTCCATCACTGGCGATTTGACATTGCTTCCCCTGGCAGGTGGGAATGGGAGAGAACTGCATATTCTGCAGCTTGAAAATTAGTGCCACAAAGAGCCACTGTTGTTGACCATGAATATGTAGTATCCCTCATGTACATCTGTATAGAAAATGTTGAGAACTACTCTTCTAAATTCCACCCCCCCAGAGGTATACTTAAGTTCTATTCCTCTTCAAGCACCATGCCCAGTATGTAATGTGTTCAAGAAATGTTGTTGAATAGAGAAGTGAATCAATGCATGAATAAATGTGAGTTTTTCACATCAACTCAAAACTTAAACATTTGATTTACAACCTAAAACTCATGAAATCATTGTGGGGCGGGTGATTTCATAATAAACGCTGCTCCTAAAAAAAAAAAAAAACAATCTGAGATCAGGGACCTAGTAAACTGAACATTAATTCTTTGATGTCTCAATTAAATCAAGGATTTAAATTAATCACAGGTTATTACCTTATTGGGAGAACAAGATGACTGTCCTCTCCACCCTTCTCGAAGCCCGCAGTTTTTCCAGAGCAAGTGTGGATCCATTGAAGGGAAGATCGATTCAGAAGGTGCACAGATATCACCCCTCAACAGATCCCCACTTTAGAAAAATTAGGGATTTCAGGAAGGGTGGAAAGGACAACTATCCTCCTACCATCTGTGCTCCCTCTCCCAGCTACCATACTTCTTCAGCTCTAGTTTCAGCCTTTAATGAAGCTGATCAGTGAGAAGTCAATATGGATAAAGGCACACGTTGTTCCTCATGGCTGAGACAGCTAGCTGTCACCACACTGGATGTTTCTTCCTTCCATAATATAAGTTGTTGTTAAGAAGTGGCTGCCCAGCCAGAGACTACATTTTCTAGTTCTCCGTGCATCTAGGTGGGGGCAATGCAAGTAGTTCTTGCTAATGGGCTGTCAAGAGAAGTAAGCTGTGTCACTTCAGAGCTAAAATCTTTGAAGAAGTTAATGTGCCTTCTCCTCCCTCCTTCTTTCCTTTTTTGCCAGCTGGATACAAGAGTGACAAACTCTTAGGGAATAGCAGAACTACATGATGAAAACAACCTGGATCCTTGAATCATTGTATGGGCACAGAAGAAAGGCACTTCCAATCAGAAATACACTTACTGGCCCCTCAAATGAATAAGAAGTAAACCTGTGTTCTGTTAAACCACTGAAACTTGGAGCTTTACTTATTACAGCAGCAAGGATTATACAATCCCCTACCAACTGCACTTCTTGCTTCAGCAATAACAATCTATGTGCTATTTCCCACATGGACCATGCAGGGTCAAGCTTTGCTGTGTGTGTAATGCTGAACCTTCTGCTTATAATACCTCATTTTTTCTACTACTCTTTCTCCTTTCTGGCCCTTTATCCTCGATCAAGTTACATTAATCGTTAGAAACCCAGCTCCTAAGCTTCAGTGAAGCATCATTCTGCCAGTGGGCTCCATTCCTGCCATGTGCTTCCTTAATTTGTACGTAATTCCACTTTTGCACGTCACAATATTTTAGAATTCTCTGTTTATAAATATGTCAACCTTACAACATACACATTTGTCATGTTCCTACACTCTAAAGTTCCTAGTTGGGTGGTGCTACAGAAGAGATGATTTATGACTACACACTACGTTCCTATCTAATTAGGACTTTGTTTATTTTCAGTTAGTCTGATCCATGGAGGATCAGAAACAGAATCTGTTGGCCCTGTAAAATAGATAGCCAGTGGGAAGTTGCTGTATAACAAAAGGAGTTCAACTCAAGGATGGATGATGCCTTGAAGGACTGGGACAGGGAGGGTGGGGGGGGAGTCGAGGGAGGGAGGGGATATGGGGATATGTGTATAAATACAGATGATTGACCTTGGTGTACCTCAAAAACTGGTACAAGAGTGTAAAGCAATTATATTCCAATAAAAAAAAAAAGAATCTGTTGGCCACTGGAAGATGGGGAGAGCAATGAAGGGAAAGAATCCTGGTGCATGCTGCTAATAACTCACTGAATGGGTAACAGCAACACAAGCTTTCAAATCAGAAAACAAGAGAAAATCACATGCACTGCGGTAGATTTCTAAATTTGGCAGAAGTTCAAGGGAAACAGGATCCTGATATAGGGTCAAGGTCTGATTCCCCAGGTTAATAATAATAATTCAACATAAGGCCTTTATGGCTTTCAGTATTTGTATCTTAATATATGCAAATTATTAATTTAAAAGATGTAATCCTGGCTTTTGCTGGAATTTTTTAAGGATTAATTGAGGTAATACATGTGAAAACATCTAGAAAAGGATCTGAAATATAGTGAATATTCAGTAAATGCTGGGTTAATGCACCTACAGAATGATGCCAATGAATAAAACAATAGCTATTTTTTAAGCAAAATCAATGTGATTTTATAACCTAAATGGTGACCTGATTTTTCTTCCTCTTCATTCTTTTTTGAGGCAGGTTGGAGGATGACACATGGGAGGAGAATAAGAGACTCTGTGGAAAGTCATAAGACATTATGAGGTGAGGGAGCCTATTTACAAACTTTTCTGCATCCTTCATTTGGTGCAAATTTGAGATGAGTTGTTTTACAATTTAAAAAGAGAATCCCTCATTGAATTTTTCTTTTTAAATTATATTTTATGCTAGTGACTAGTTTTACACTGGTCCCCATAAAATGTACATTATTAAAAAAAATACAAAATCTCATTTGATAAGCCTATTACCTTATGTTCATGGCTGCCAGCTTTATTCTATTGAATTCAAATTTGCCTGTGGCAGTGCTTTGTATCTAATTTGTAACTTTTACAAGGTGAACCTTGCATCATTTTACTTTGCCTCTGCTTTCATTTATCTAAATGAAAACAGTTTCTCTTAATGCATAGGTTTGCTTGGTAAGCCATTAATACCACAGATGGGCCCTGAAATGCTCATAAAAAAAGCATCACAATAAATATTTATTGTTGTTTCACCCAGACACACAAACCCCACATATCTTTAATATGGCTGGCTACTTGGTTTCTCTTTTAATAGAGCTTATTTACTTGATTTCATTTTCTCAAATAATTGTTCCTCCTCTTGAGGGTTATTTGAGGGGAAAGGGTGGAAGAAGGGGTAGAACGAATATTGAAATATGTGGGAGTGAGGCTAGTGGTACATTCAATTGATTAGAAGAATGAAATGAAATGAAATGCAGGTCGTGTTGTGTGCTTACACGGATGAACTTGTATGGGATTTATCTAACTCAGAAAGATATCAGTGTTAAACACAGAATTTCATAAACACAGCTTAGGGAAAAACAAACAGACTTCTTAGCTTACTAACTTTCACAGAGAATAATTCTCAGTGGGAAAAACAAATCATGGGGAAGCTAGTGGTTTTTTCTTTAGCTTCTATATAATTTATGGTTGGAGCCCAGTGTATATTTAAATCATATTTACATTCCATGTAAATTGGTACAGCCACTATGGAAAACAGTATGGAAGTTCCTTAAAAAACTAAAAATAGTACTACCATATCACCCAACAATCCCACTACTGGGCATATACCCTGAGAAAACCATAATTCAAAAAGATACATGTACCACAATGTTCACTGCAGCACTATTCACAATAGCCAGGACATGGAAGCAACCTAAATGCCCATCAACAGATAAATGGATAAAGAAGATGTGGCACATACGTACAATGGAATGTTACTCAGCCATAGAAAGGAATGAAATTGAGTTATTTGTAGTGAGGTGGATGCACCCAGAGTCTGTCATATAGAGTGAAGTAAGCCAGAAAGAGAAAAACAAATACCATATGCTTACGCATATATATGGAATCTAAAAAAATGGTACTGATGAACCCAGTGGCAGGACAAGAATAAAGACTCAGACGTAGAGAAGGGACTTGAGGACACAGCGGGAGAGGGGAAGCTGGGGCAAAGTGAAAGAGTAGCATTAACACATATACACTGCCAAATGTAAAACAGATGGCTAGTAGGAAGCTGCTGCATAACACAGGGAGATCAACTCAATGATTTGTGATGACCTAGAGGGATGGGATAGGGAGGGTGGGAGGGAGGCTCAAGAGGGAGGGGATATGGGGATATATGTATAAATACAGGTGATTCACTTTGTTGTGCAGCAGAAACTGGCACAACAGTGTAAAGCAATTATACTCCAATAAAGAGCTGGGGAAAAAACATATTTACATTCCAAATAACTTCTAACGAGTCACGAGCAATATTTGCACAACTTTCAAAAAACTCCTTAGGACTAATTTAAAACAATAGGTTTCTTTAATCAACATGAAACTAATTCAAAAATTCCATATTTGTTGGCAGAACCCTGTGAAGGGCACCTCACTAGACATATAGTCCCTGAGAGTCCAGAGCCTGTGGTTTGACAGAAAAAGCCACTTGTCAAAGCACCAAGAGCACAAAAAGGGGGAAGTTGGTCCACTGTGGGTATCAGAAGGGCTTTCTTGGATGAGATGGCAATTAAACTGGGCTTAAAGAATGTGAAAGTAGTGGGCAAAAAGGGACCTGGAGAAAAGGAGCTATGGAAGAGGGTAAACCATGAACCAAGTTTGTCAGGTACGACAAAGCAACATGTGCAAGGGAGATTACAGCTATTTCTATATTGCTGGAACATGTTTTAACTTCCTTTTCTTGATGGCATTTAAGGACACTGTTTCTAGGAATTATATGTCTTTTACTACTAGTTCTTAGGCTGGCAGTTACTTGGTTAAATCATGATTTTTTTTTAAGTGTATATAATTTCAAGGATAAATATATGGAAAACTCTTTCTAATGCCCCTTGTTACAGAAGGAAGCCTAACGTGTGTGTGTGTGTGTGTATACACATATATATTAAAATTTGATATTAAAATGTTTATATTTACTACACATACATATGTATGCCTGAGGCATCTGATCAATTGTGAAAGCTGTAAAAAGAAAGAAAAGCACACTGAAAAAACTAAGGCTTACCTTTTAAAAAATTAATCATCAAAACTAAGACACCTTTTTTTACTTGGAAGCATTTAACTGGGCTTTTTGTAATTAAAGGAGAACTTGGGGTGAGTAAAGAATTGTTATCTAAAAGAATGATGACTTTAAAGAAAGTTATTTGAAAAGACTGTAAATAAAAGTAAATTTAATCTATTTAAGCTTAGATTTAAGAAATCCCTGGTGCATCATTTGAGCTAAATGAAAATTACCTCCTATAGATTCCTCTAGATATTTCCCTGGAAATAGCATCTTCTGGGAACCGAAAGATATTGGTTAACCAATAATATTGGGGAAGCACACCCCTACTACAAAGAAAATTTAGTTTGTATTTCCATGAGGTTTTCCATGCTGATTGTATAATATTTACTTGTTAACAGAAGAGGTTCATTTCTCATTTCCTCATTTTTAACCCATTCAATTTCAGGAGTTACATGCATTTTGCATTTATTCCAATTCGTAGCAAGTGATTATATGTGGATCTTCTAATTAAAGCTGCCTAAATTGCAGAAGAAAATAATTTACATTTTGTCAGAGGAGTTGAGTCTGCAAAGGATACTGGTTTTATACATGGAACACAGTGCCAGGACCAACATTAATCTTGCAAAAGCAGATTCTGAAAATCTCATTTCCCTGACCACAACAATGCAGGGTGAACTCAAAAACATTCAGAAAATTCTTTTCTGATGAACTGTAATAGGCAATCTACTTAACAGACTTCAGTAACCCTCCCAAATGTATAGATATGGATTCCATAATTGGATTGTGAACTCCTTGAAGGTAGGAATTACTGTGGTATCTACTCCGCAGAAACTGACTTTTCCTCTGGAATCCATATTTCAAATTTTTGTATTTGTCAACAAATGCTGGTTACTGTCCAATTTTTTTATTAAGACTTTATCTTTTTAGAGCAGTTTAAGGTTCACAGCAAAATTGAGAAGAAGGTACAGAGATTTCTCACATTACCCCTGCTCCCTCACATGTGGAGACTCCCCCATATCAACATCGCCCACCAGAGTAGTACATTTAACACCACTGGTGAACCTACCTTGACACAGCACAGTCACCCAAAGTCCATAGTTTACACTGGGATTCACTCTTGGTGTTGTCGATTCTATGGGTTTGGACAAATTTATAATAACATGCGCCCACCATTATGGTTTTATATGGTATTTCACTGCCCTAGAAATCCTCTGTGCTCCACCTGTTTGTCTCTTCCCTTCCCCTCCCCAAACACTGGCAACCACTGATCTTTTAACCATCTCCATAGTTTTGCCTTTTTCAGACTATTATATCGTTGAAATCATATAGTATGCAGATTGGCTTCTTTTATTTACTAATTTGCATTAAAGTTCCTGCATGTATTTTCATGGCTTGATAGCTAGTTTCTTTTTCGGTCCTGAAAAATATTTCATTGTCCTGATGTGCCACAGTTAATTGGCCACTCACCTACTGAAAGACATTTTAGTTGCTTTCAATTATGAATAAAGATGCCGTAAACATCTGTATGCAGGTTTTTGTGCGGACATAAGTTTTCAAATTCTTTGGAAAAAATCCAAGTAGCATCATTGCTGAATCTTACATGAATATTAGTTTTGTAAGAAATCACCAAATTGCTTCCCAAAGTGGCTATACCATTTTGCATTCCCACCAGCAACAAATAAGTTCCTGCCACTCCACATCCTCACCAGCATTTGGTGTTGCCAATGTTTGGATTTTGTGGCCATCCTAAAAGGTTTGTAGTGGTATCGCAATGTTGTCTTAAATTGCATTTCCCTGATGACATATGATGTGGAGCATTTTTTCATATGCTTATCTGCCATCTGTATTTCTTTTTGGGTGAGGTGGCTATTACGGTCTTTGGCCCATTTCCTAATCAGATTTGTTTTCTTATTGCTGAGTTTTAAGAGTTTCCATTTTTTTTTTTTCATTTAAAAAATAAATCTTTAGAGCATTAGTATCAATTAGATGACTAATATTTAAACACAGAAACTATCAATTGAAGGAAAGGCAATATCCCATAAGAAAGGAATATGCAACACCAAAAATATGTATAGCAGTGATTCTTCAAATTCCACCCTGAAAGGACCTATAGCCACTTACTCAGATATCCATACACTGAGGAAAGGGAATACAGATCTTCCTTGACTTAGACTGATGGGATTACATCCTGATAAATCTACCATAGGTTGAAAATATCATAAGTCAAAAACACATTTAATACATCAAAACTGTCAACATCATAGCTTAGCCTAGCCTAACTTAAACAAGCTCAGAACACTTATATTAGCATACAGTTGTGCAAAATCATTTAACACAAAGCCTATTTTATAATAAACTATTGAATACGTCACATAATTTATTGAAAATTGTACTGAAAGTGAAAAAACAGAATGGTTGTACGGGTACCGAATGGTAGTAAGTGTATTGGTTGCTCACCCTTGTGATTCTGTGGCTGATGGAGCTGAGGCTTGCCGCCTCTGCCCAGCATCATGAGAGTGTATTACGTGGCAATCACTAGCCTGAGAAGAGATCAAAATTCAAAATTTGAAGTACAGTTTCTACTGAATGTATATCACATTTGCACCATTGTAACATGGAAAACTCTTAAGTCAGAGCACCCTAAGTTGGGAACCATCTGCACTTGTTGAATGCATGGTCCAAGTTAATGCTGACTTGGGCATCTAATGTACCATTATGATTCCTCTGTTAAAGCAGGGCCATATGGGTATCAGGTGATCATTAGAGTCCTGGTCCACATCTGCCTCACAGAGAGGATCCATTCTCTGGTCATTTCACCACTTCTCAAATAAATAATTGGAATGGATATGCTAAGCACTGGTAGGATCTTTACACTGATTCTTTGACCTATAGAATCAAGAGTTATTACAGTAAGAAATGCCAAGTAGAAGGCCCTGAGACTACTTTTCTACTCACCGAGATAGTAAATAATAATAATAATAATAATAAAATGTTGCAACCCAGAGGAATAGCAGAGATTAGTGCCATCTTCAAGGACCTAAAAAATGTGGAGGTTGCCACCTCCATAATATCACTATTTACCTATTTACTTAACCAACATGACCTTTGCAGAAACTAGATACATCACGATGGATGACAGTGGACCACCACATACTCAACCAAGTCATAGCTCTAGTTGCAACTACTGTGCTGAGTATGGATGGTATCTTTATTGGAAGAGATTAACACAACCTCAGGTACATGATATGCAGCTACTGAAATGGCAAAAGCATGTTTCCATACCTATTGGAAAGGAGGATGAGAAGCTGTTTGAGTGCATTTGAAATGGATAGAAGTGCATATTCATGGTTTTGCCCTAGATGTATGTTAATTATCATAATAGCCCACAGGGACCTGTATGATTTGATCATCATATAGAATATCACTTTGGTCTACTATATTGAGTAATCATGCTCATCTAGACCTAATAAGCAAGAAATAGCAAGCACTCTAGATGCCTTGCTAAGACCCACAAGCTTTAGAGGGTGAAAGAAAAATCATGTGATGATCAAGTACCTTCAATATGAGTGAGGTTTTGGGCATCCAGTGGTCTGAGCCATGCTGGAATATACTCTTTAAAGTAATAAATAGTCCTACCACTAAGGAAAAAAACACAATACTTGGTGGGCCTCTCTGCGTTTTAGGAGCAGCACATTCCCCACTTGGAAATACTACAATGACTCTTAATGGATTATACAGAAAGCTGGTTACTTTGAATGGGGCCCAGAGTAAAATAGATCTTTGCAACAGATCTAGGCAATGGCAAAGGAAACATTGTAGGAAGTCTTTGACATCCTAGGAGAGTTGCAGTGAAGACCTCTAAGTTTCTAGAGCAATGCTAGGTCACTCCATAGCAGAGAAAAACATATCATTCAAAAATATATCACTGGTCCTGCCGGCTACTGGGCCCTGCTAGAAACTGAGCATATCACCACAGGACATCAAGTGACCATACAGCCAGAACTGTCTATCATGAGCTGCTTTCAATCAAAACACTAACGTCATAAAGCTAAGAGAGTAGTAGCAATACATTATTAAATGGAAGTGCTAGGGTCTGGTGCTAGGGTCTGATTGTGTCCCCCAAAATTCATATGTTGAAATCCTAACCCCAAGAAAGATGGTATTAAGAAGTGGGGCCCTTGGGAGTTTCTTAGATGACGAGTATAGAGTCTTCAAGAACGCAATAGTATTCTTACAAGAGACCCCACAGAGCGCTTGCCCCTTCACCATGTGAGAACACCATGAGAAGTCTCTGTCTATGATCCAGAAATCGGGCCCTTACCAAATACTGAATCTGTTAGAGCCATGACCCTGAACTTCCAAGCCTCCAGACTGTGAGAAATAAATTTCTGTTGTTTATAAGCTACCCAGTCTATGGTATTTTGTTATAGTGGCCTAAATGGACTAGTTTTGGAATTACGTTCAGAGGGTGAAAGACAGCTGAAGTAACAGGTGTCCCATATCTCATGTCACCTACCACCGTTACACTGATATCTATTCTTCAGCTCACTCCTATGACCAGCAGATGAAGAAGGAAAAAGGCTTAGCTTAGTTCATGAATGGATTGGCTTGGTAAATAATTACGGGACAAAAGTATATAGGTGCTGCACTACAGCCCCATTCAGGGGTGGTTCTGAAAGACAGTGGTAAGTCCTCCCAATGGACAGCATATCTGGTCTTCCACTTTGGATGGAGAGGGAAGTAGCCCGAAGTAAGAATCCACACAGACCCATGGCCAGTGTAGAATGGCTTGGGTGGTTGGTCAGAGGCCTGGAAGAAATGAGACTAGAAAGTCAGAAATGGACCTATGAGAGTGACCACAAAGTGTAAAAATATTTTTATTGTCATCAATACCAACCAAAGAGCATCCACTATAAAAGAGGTGCTAAACAACCAAGTGGACTCAGTCCATGGATGTCAGCCAGCCTCTGTCCATGGCTTTCCCAGTGTTTGCACATTTATCTCAAGAAAAGAACAGCCACAGTGGCAGAGTTGGAGGTGCTGCCTGGTGCCAACAGCTTTGTCTCACTATCACCAAAGTTGATCCAGCTACTGCCACAAATGACCTTCCAGCAACAGGGACAAACCCTGAGCTCCCTATCTGGGTATCATCCCTCACTGGAAACATCCAGCCATTTGGTGGCAAGTTGATTACATTGAGCCCTTTGTACCCTGGTTTCATGTTGACCAAGAATAATATGTATTTTAGGTATGGGTTCCTTCCTGCCTGCTGTGCCTCAGCCAGCACCACCATCTAAGGCATCATAAAGTATCTGCTCTACCTTCATGGAATTCCACATAACAATATTTTCAATGAAGAGACAAATTTTAAAGCAAAGGAAATACTGAGATGAGTAAACGAGAATGTGATTCAATAATCCTATCACGTATCACACAATCCAGAAGCGCCAGTCTGATCAGCAAGGAAATGGCCTCTTGAAGGCACAGCTCAGTGCCAGCTTGAATATAACATCTTATAAGGATGAGATACCACCTTTCAGGAAGTGACATGCACATTAAACTAAAGCCATTATATGGTTCTGTGTCTTCGATCATTAAATACATGGGTCTAGAAACCAAGAGCTCAGAGTGGGAGTGGACTGCTCACCATCATTCCCAGTGACCCACTTGGAGAATCTGTGCTTCCTGTCCCTGTAACTTTCAGCACTGTGGGACTAGAAGTCCTGATTCCCAATAGAGGAGACTTCTACTAGAAGGATATCCTTAAACTTAAATTCAGCCCAGGAGAAGTGCTAACCAAAGGCAAAGGACTCTAGAATGAGTGACAGAGGATGGAAATGAGGAGGATGAGTTACAGCCTGGGGATCCACTATAGCATCAGGGCTGATGTCCCAATAATGCTCCTCTTGTAAGTTTTCAGATTGTAACCAAACAGAATCCTGGAGAAGCTGTGCCTGGAGAGAGTAAGGTTAAGGTGCAAGCAAGTGTTTCCGAAGGAGGCAAGAAGAAGCCAGTAGTGGACATTATTGATGACCAGCCTCGATTCCTTTCCTGTCAGGTGCACTCCTCTCCTAGTTGTTGAGAGTTACTGGCTGCTAATGGCTCACAGCTGCCCCCTTCTGGGAACCTCCTGGTCCTGGAAATCAGTATGCCCCCCAACATACCCAAAGTGGAAGACCTCAGCCAGTGACTGACTGGCAGGTATGCAAAGGGCCACCCCCCTCACTTCAAGGTGAACCACCTACATAGTGCAACCTGTGCTTGAGAGCTTCCTTATAGAATCAGACTGAAGCTAATCTCTGAGGTTACATTCCTGCTTAGCTCTTCCGCTGACCCATCCCACTTTCCTCATTCCCCTTCTGAAAATGTTTCCCCAGTAAATCACGTGAACAAGAATTACGTTCTCTGGCTCTGCTTCCAGAGAGCCCAATCTTAGACACCATTTATGTAAATTAAATATACATGCACATCAAGAAGTCCACACAATTGCAAGAACACATATAAATAAAAGGAAGCACATCAAACACATTAGGGTCACTGCCTTGGTGGAGAAATAGGTTTAAAAGCAAATGAGAGAGCGGCAGGCATGGCTGTGGCTCAGTCTCCCGGCTGCACGCAGAGAGGGAGGGCTTTCCTCACAGAAGCACTCTCTCGCCAAGGGGTTGGAGTTGTGGCAGACACAGGCCTGGGCCGCCCCTTCTCTGCTGCCTTCTTCTCTTCCTCAGGGCTCCCCGGTCTGCTTGCCCTCTGACGCTGCCCAGATGCATCAGGAATACATCAAAAGACGCAATAATTCCCACAGAGAAGCAGCTAAACAGCAGCAAGTGACCTCGGAGACCAGAAAGGACAGCAAAGATCCCGACATAATTGGGGCAAGCAACCTCTGAAGTCTGGACTACTCCATCAGAAGTCAAGTAGGAGGCTCTGGGGAGGGAGCACTGAATCCAGGATGCTAGACTACTAGGGAGTCCTCAGACACAGGGAAGATTAACTGCAGAGAACTCTCAGTGAGCCCTATATCAGAGTCTTACACCCAGCTTCATCCCACTGTCTGCAACTGCCAATGCTGGAAACCTCCACCAAACTACAAACAAGACAGGAACACAAACCCACCCATCAGCACACAGACTACCTAAAACCATATTAACCTCACAGATACCCTACAACACACCATTTGTCACGGCCCTGCTCATCAGAGAGAAAAGACACAGAGTCACACACCAGAAAGCAGACACCAGACCCCCCCCCACCAGGAAGCCTACTCAAGACACTGGACAAACCCCACCACAGGGGGCAGAGGGCAGAAACAAGAGGAATTACTACTGGGCAGCATAGGGAAAGAAGACAGCACATCCTATAAATTAGACAAAATGAGAAAACAAAGAAACACCATGCAGGCAAAGGAGCAGGAAAAAACCCACAAGACCAAATAAATGAAGAGGAAAGAGGAAAATTGCCTGAAAAAGAATTCAGAGTAATGATAGCAAAGATGATCCAAAATCTCGACAACAAAATATAGAAAATACAAGAAACAGATAATAAGGACTCAGAAGAACTAAAGAGCAAGCAAACAGTAATGGACAACAAAATAACCGAAATTAAAAATACTCTAGATGATATAAACAGCAGAATAATGGAGGCAGAAGAACGAATAAGTGAGGTGGAAGATAGAATGGGGGAAATAACTGCCACAGAGCAGGAAAGAGAAAAAAGAATAAAAAGAATGGAAGACAGTCTCAGAGACCTTGGTGACAACATTAAGTGCACCAACATTCAAATCATAGACATCCCAGAAGAAGAAGAAAAAAAGAAAGGGTCTGAGAAAATATTTGAAGAGGTTCTAGTGGAAAACTTCCCCAACATGGGAAAGGAAATAATTAGTCAAGTCCAAGAAGCACAGAGAATCCCATACAGAATAAACCCAAGGAGAAATACACCAAGACACATATTAATCAAACTAAAGAAAATTAAACACAAAGAAAAAAATATTAAAAGCAGCAAGAGAAAAGCAACAAACAACATATAAGGGAAAACCCATAAGGATAACAGCTGATCTTTCTGCAAAAACTCTGCAGGCCAGAAGGGAATGGCAGGATAAACTGAAAGTCCTGAAAGAGAGAAACCTACAGCCAAGAATACTCTGCCCAGCAAGAATCTCATTCACATTTGACAGAAAAATCAAAAGCTTTACAGACAAACAAAAGTTAAGAGAATTCAGCACCACCAAACCAGCCTTACAACAATTGCTTAAAGAATTTTTCTAAGTAGGAAACACAAGAGAGGGAAAAGACCTACAAATACAAACCCAAAACAATGAAGAAAATGGTAATCGGAACACACATGTCAATAATCGCTTTAAATGTAAACGGATTAAATGCTCCAACCAAAAGACACAGACTGGCGGAATGGTACAAAAACAAGACCCTTCTATATGCTGCCTACAAGAAACCCACTTCAGACCAAGGGACACATATAGACTGAAAGGAAAGGGATGGAAAAAGATATTCCATGCAAATGGAAGTCAAAAGAAAGCTGGAGTAGCAATACTCATATCAGAAAAATTAGACCTTAAAGTAAAGACTATTATGAGACAAGGAAGGACACTACATAATGATCAAGGGATCCATCCAAGAAGAACATATCACAATGATAAATATCTATGCACCCAATATAGGAGCACCTCAATACATAAAGCAAATGCTAACAGCCATAAAAGGGGACATCGACAGTAACACAATAATAGTGGGAGACTTGAACACCCCACTTATATCAATGGACAGATCCTCCAAACAGAAAATAAATAAGGACACACGACCTTTAAATGACACATTAGACCATCTTGACTTAATTGATATTTATAGGACATTCCATCCAAAAATCACAGAATACACTTTCTTCTCAAGTGCACACAGAACATTTTCCAGGATAGATCACATCTTGGGTCCAAATCAAGCCTCAGTAAATTCAAGAAAATTGAAATCATATCAAGCATCTTTTTCTCTGACCACATCGCCATGAGACTAGATATCAATTACAGGAAAAAAACTGCAAAAAATACAAACACATGGAGGCTAAACAATATGCTATTAAACAACCAAGAAACCACTAAAGAAATCAAAGAGGAAATCAAAAAATATCTAGAAACAAATGATAATGAAAACACAACAACCCAAAACCTATGGGACACAGAAAAAGCAGTTCTAAGAGGGAAGTTTATAGCAATACAGTCCTACCACAAGAAACAAGAAAAATATCGAATAAACAACCTAACCTTACACCTAAAACAATTAGAGAAAGGAGAACAAAGAAACCCCAAAGGGAGCAGAAGGAAAGAATTTATAAAGATCAGATCAGAAATAAATGAAAAAGAAAGGAAGGAAACAGTAGCAAAGGTCAATGAAACTAAAAGCTGGTTCTTTGAGAAGATAAACAAAATTCACAAACCATTAGCCGGACTCATCAGGAAAAAAAGGGAGAAGATACAAATAAACAGAATTAGAAATGAAAGAGGAGAAGTAACAACTGACACCACAGAAATACAAAAGATCATGAGAGACTACTACAAGCAACTATATGCCAATCAATTGGATAACCTGGACGAAATGGATAAATTCTTAGAAAAGTACAATCTTCCAAGACTGAATCAGGAAGAAACAGAAAATATGAACAGACCAATCACAAGCACGGAAATTGAAACTGTGATTAAAAATCTCCCAACAAACAAAAGCCCAGGGCCAGATGGCTTCACAGGTGAATTCTATCAAACAGTTAGAGAAGAGCTAAGATCTATCCTTCTCAAACTCTTCCAAAATATGGCAGAAGGAATAACACTCCCAAACTCATTCTACAAGGCCCCCATCACCCTGATACCAAAACCAGACAAAGATGTCACAAAAAAAGAACATTACAGGTCAATATCACTGATGAATATAGATGCAAAAATCCTCAACAAAATATTAGCTAACAGAATCCAACAGTACATTAAAAAGATCATACACTATGATCAAAAGGGGTTTTTCCCTGGAATGCAAGGATTCTTCAATATACGCAAATCCATCAATGTGATACATCATATCAACAAATTGAAGGATAAAAACCATATGATAATCTCAATAGATGGGAAAAAAGCTTTTGACAAAGTTCAACATCCACTTATGATAAAAACTCTCCAGAAAGTGGGCATAGAAAGAAATTACCTCAACATAAGAAAAGCCATCTATGAGAAGCCAAAAGCCAACATCATTCTAAATGATGAAAAACTGAAAGAATTCCCTCTAAGGACAGGAACAAGACAAGGGTGTCCACTCTCACCATCATTATTCAACATAGTTTTGGAAGTTTTAGCCACAGCAATCAGAGAAGAAAATGAAATAAAAGGAATCCAAATTGGAAAAGAAGAAGTAAAATTTTCACTCTTTGCAGATGACATGATATTATACATAGAAAACCCTAAAGATTCTACCAGAAAACTGCTAGCACTAATCAATGAATTTAGTAAAGTAGCAGGATACAAAATTAAGCACAGAAATCTCTTGCATTTCTATACACTAACAATGAAAAGCAGAAAGAGAAATTAAGGAAACTCTCCCATTCACCATTGCAACAAAAAGAATAAAATACCTAGGAATAAACCTGCCTAAGGAGGCAAAAGACCTATATGCAGAAAACTATAAGACACTGATGAAAGAAATCAAAGATGATACAAACAGATGGAGAGACATACCATGTTCTTGGATTGGAAGAATCAACATTGTGAAAATGACTGTACTACCCAAAGCAATTTACAGATTCAACACAATTCCTATGAAATTACCTACAGCATCATTCACAGAAATAGAGCAAGAAATCTTACGATTTGTATGGAAACACAAAAGACCCCGAATAGCCAAAGCAACCTTGAGAAGGAAAGACAGAGTTGGTGGAATTAGGCTTCCTGACTTCAAACTATACTACAAGGCCACAGTGATCAGGACAGTATGATACTGGCACAAAAATAGAAAGGAAGATCAATGGAATAGAATACCCAGAGGTAAACGCACGCACACATGGGCACCCTATCTTTGCCAAATGAGGCAAGAATATACAGTGGAGAAAAGACAGCCTCTTCAATAAGTGGTGCTGGGAAAACTGGACAGCAACATTTAAGAGGATGAAATTAGAACACTTCCTAACACCATACACAAAAATAAACTCAAAATGGATTAAAGACCTACATGTAAGGTCAGACACTATCAAACTCCTAGAGGAAAACATAGACAGAACACTCTATGACATACATCAAAGCAAGATCCTTTTTGACCCACCTCCTAGAATCATGGAAATAAAATCAAGAATAAACAAATAGGACCTTATGAAACTTAAAAGCTTTTGCACAGCGAAAGAAACTATAAATAAGACAAGAAGACAACCCTCAGAATGGGAGAAGATACTTGCCAACGAAGCAACAAAGAATTAATCTCCAAAATATACAAGCAGCTCATGCAGCTTAATACCAAAAAAGCAAATAACCCAATCCACAAATGGGCAGAAGACCTAAATAGACATTTCTCCAAAGAAGACATACAGATGGACAACAAACACATGAAAAGATGCTCAACATCACTAATCATCAGAGAAATATAAGTCAAAGCCATAATGAGGTATCACCTCACACCAGTCTGAATGGCCATCATCTAAACATCTAGAAACAATCAATGTTGGAGAGGGTGTGGAGAAAAGGGAACTCTCCTGCACTGTTGGTGGGAATGTAAGTTGGTACAGCCACTATGGAAAACAGTTTGGAGGTCCCTTAAAAACCTAAAAATAGAACTACCATATGATACAGTCATCCCACTCCTGGGCATATACCCAGAGAAAACCATAATCCAAAAAGATACATGTACCATAATGTTCATTGCAGCACTATTTACAATAGCCAGGACATGGAAGCAACCGAAATGCCCATCAACAGATGAATGGATAAAGAAGATGTGGCACATATATACAATGGAATATTACTCAGCTATAAAAAGGAATGAGATGGAGCTATATGTAATGAGGTGGATAGACCTAGAGTCTCTCATACTGAGTGAAGTAAGTCAGAAAGAGAAAGACAAATATTGTATGCTAACTCATATATACGGAATCTAAAAATGGTACTGATGAACTCAGGGACAAGACAAGAACAAGGACACAGATGCAGAGAATGGACTGGAGGACTCGAGGTTTGGGAGGGGGCGGGGGGTGAAGGGGAAGCTGAGATGAAGTGAGAGAGTAGCATAGATATATATATACTACCAACTGTAAAATAGCCAGTGGGAAGTTGCTGTATAACAAAGGGAGTTCAACTCGAGGATGGATAATGCCTTAGAGGACTGGGACGGGGAGGGTGGGGGGGAGTCAAGGGAGGGAGGGAATACGGGGATATGTGTATAAATACAGATGATTGAACTTGGTGTACCTCAAAAACTGGTACAAGAGTGTAATGCAATTATATTCCAATAAAAAAAAAAAGATGTGGCACATATATACAACGGAATATTTCTCAGCCATAAAAAGGAACGAAATGGAGCTATATGTCATGAGGTGGATAGACCTAGAGTCTGTCATACAGAGTGAAGTAAGCCAGAAAGAGAAAAACAAATACCGTATGCTAACTCATATATACGGAATCTAAAAAAAACCGGAACTGATGAACCCAGTGACGGGGCAAGAATAAGGATGCAGGTTCAGAGAATGGACTGGAGGACATGGGGTTGGGGGGGCGGGGGCCCAAGGGGAAGCTGGGACAAAGTCAGAGAGTAGCATAGACATATTTACACTACCAACTGTAAAATAGATAGCTGGTGGAAAGTTGCTGTATAACAAAGGAAGATCAACTCAATGATGGGTGATGCCTTAGAGGGCCAGGACAGGGAGCGTGGGAGGGAGTCGTGGGAGGGAGGGGATATGGGGATATATGTATAAATACAGCTGATTCACTTTGGTGTACCTCAAAAGCTGGTACAAGAGTGTAAAGCAATTATATTCCAATAAGAGCTATATAAATAATGTTAAAAAAAAAAAGTAGCCAAAATAAAGAAGAGGAATTTTACAGATTATAAAAATCCAAACTAAATATTCTGGAAAAATTTTGATGTCTTATAAAGTTTATTTGTTTAAGTATCAGAAATTAATTTTCTTAATAAACATGCAGTAAAATTGACAAAAAAAAAGTGATTGAGTAAATAAACAAGAAAAAAAGAGGGCTTGTAGGGACCAACGTAGATACTATGACATGAATTGAGGGCTGTGATTAACTCTGCTCTATACACCCGAAATCCAAAAATAAATAAGCAAACAGACAGGTAGTTAGATGGTCCATTTTAGCAAATTCTATCTCGAACTATGTAAATGCATTCACGTAAGGGCTCAAACTGTTCTTTCCTCAGCATTTATTATTTGAGTGTCCTTTTACTTCCCAAGAGGTCAACCTAAGAAGATTAAGAAAAGCAAAATCCCAGATGGTTTTTATGGGTCTGGGCCAACCCTGTTTCTAGTATTCTAAATAGGAAATTTGTAAAGAGTGCTTAATTTATTACTTTCACCAGACCCTACTTTTCCCTCTCCCTGCTTGGCCCCCATCTCCCCCTGCCCATTCCCCACTTCCACCCTTTACCATGAATAACAGTCAGTAGCAAAGCTACCAGAAACATTTCAGCCTGAGTTCTTCTCTTTCAGCCAGCCCTAAGTGTATGTTATAACATCACAAACACATAAGAACAGAGAAATACAATTTCAGCATAGGAACTGAATAATGACTTTCCTTCTGAATGTGTCTTATATGTTTTTGATATCTCCATAATACTAGGCACAGCAATATGTGGTCTGCTTTATTTAATTGAATTTGCCACTATACTTTTAATTCAATTAGCTTCAACTAATCAATATTGATTAATGATCACTGCTCTTGGTTGCTACAAAAATTAAGACACAGTCCATTTATTCCAGAAGTTTATAGTCAGTGTTGGAGGAGAATGTTTGAATATATTGAGTCCTTCTTCAAATTTTCAAGGGGACATTTTCACACTCCTAATTTCTCAAAGGATTCTAATTTCTATACTTTTAAAATTACTTCCATGCTTTGTCTGGGAAAGAGCTGAAATTATTTTCTGATACAATCTTTCATTTCAAGTCTGCTTTGTAAAAGTTTTATATTATCCATAATTTCTTCCTTGCCCTGAGACAACAATGCTTTATTTACCGATTGACTTGCTACTACCCAGCAAAGATATGGCCAGATTCTCAACTGTCCATAACAACACTGCTCTTTCTCTTGATAGCAGAAGTGGGTTGGGACTATTTGGGATTGATAAGGAATTCATCAGAAGAAGTCATTAGCATAAGAAGCTCTTTGGGCTTTTTGGAGACAAAAGTTACTAAATCATTGCTTGAGAACATTGGGTAGGTGTTCTTTGCTCTGCTTCTGTTTCCGGAAATCCAGAGTCCTGCCAACTCCATAGGTTTATAAGCAACCACACTGTTATGACACCTGGTATCTTCTTTATAAAGCACAGGCATGAAGTTCAGGGATGAAGTTCAGACCCCAGGACTAGACGCACAGTCTGGCTGCCAACCGTCTTACTTGACTTATATTCCCAGTGTGACTTCTGCTCTTCCCAATATTCCCAGGCATCCCATGGTATTTCACTCCTGAATGATACTTCATATGCCCTTCTTCTGATGCAATGCCCTTGCCCCTTACTCTATCTGGTGAACCAGGACTATGACTGAATGTCCACATCCCTCTTATCCTATGGTCTCAGAGGTACAAAAGTATCTGTGGGTAAGATGATGGTGTTCCAGAATAGTTTTTATTCCCACTTAGTCTAAATCTGATCAACACAATTAGCTGCACAGCCCCTTGACAAGACAGCCTCAGCTCAGACAACTCAGGAAGAAACTCCTAGGCAAATGCTTTCACTTTTCCCTCCCAGCCAGGGGTACTTGCTCCTCCTCTAAATTTCAACACCAACCCCGCACTCTTACCCCTCTCTCACTTCCTCCACCCTAGGGATGGAAGTGCCTACACAGAGGAATTACTGCCCTCTCAATGTTTATATGTCATTTTCCATTCTTAGGACTTATCTGTAGTCCAAGATTAACCTGAAAAGTCAATTCGCCTTTCCAAGAATAATATAGCACATGGTTGAAATTCAGTCTCACAAATCAAGGGGCCTGGAATTAGCTACTTTGTCTTGCATGCACTTTGCTTTATCTCCACAACACCCTCAAGTAAAATGTGCAAATCATCAGTGTAAAACTCAAAACATTTTAACTACTAGATGTAAGAGCAGTGAAGATTCTGGGACCAGCTTGATCTGTACCAAGAGTTCCCAGGACAAGCGGTTCATCTCAGAGGCAGCTGACCCCTCCTGAGAGGCCTGGTCCTTCTCTGCTCTCATCAGACACCAGGAGACAGCTGGGAACACTTGGTGGGAAACTCAGGGGCAGCAAAAGCCTTCATGTTTCACAACGTTCCTTTGCTAAACCCCATCCTGCACTGGGCTCCCACCCCCACAGATTCACTCTTCCCCTCAGATCTACCCGCTATGCCCTGTGGAACATCTCTGGAATTATAAACAGAGTGTCATCTGTCCTCAGATTCTTGACTGAACATTACATCTCCCATCTCCCTGTATAGAAACTGGCTTTTCTCATAGGACATCACGTTCCCTGTGGCTTTGCAAGGGGAGACAGTGTCAGCTCACTTCCCAGTGCCACCTCTAGACCTCTACTCCTCTCTACTCCTCTCTCTAACTTGTGTAGCAAACATCTGCCTGTTTGAGGCTTTCCTTCACTGGCAATATCCTCCACACCACCATCACTCTGGGAAGACGTTATAGTACCCCTCTTGTTGCGTTTCTCCACCCCTAGATCTGATGTCATCCTGGGTGACATCAACACCCACACAAACTACTCAATACTATGACCTTTTTCCTTGGTCTTCTCATTGCCAGGGACCCAGATATCCAGTCACTCACAGCCACTTTGGACTCTAAATAGGCACCTCCAAAACTAAATGAAAGCATCCTGCTTTGGCACCACAAACTTCACTCCCACCAGCTATCTGTTGCAGTTACTCCTTCTCCTGTTCCTTAAATTTCTGGGTTCTCCAGTCCCACAACCCTTCCACTTTATTCCAAGCTACCAACACCTCCACGCATCATCATTTTCCCCTCAAGATTAGCCTCAGTATTTTGGTTCTTCAACTATCACTTGCCAGTATTCTCAACTCCCTTGAACATTATCTCTCCATAGCACCCACGTGGACAAAAAAATCGACTTTATTTTTACTATTTTGCTCCAATTTTTAACTTGGAATACAACATGGCATATTTATCTTACATTTTTAATCTAGGTTTTTTATATTTATTTTCAGATTATTTTTCCATCTATTAAGTATTAGGATTTTCTTATCCCTGTTCCGTATAAAATAGCATGTACTTGAAAATCCTGTGTAGAGCAAAAGTCATGCTGGGCATATACAAGTAAGATAGTTCAGAGCCAGATTGCAAGCCTAGTCAGAGAGTCTGAACTATGCTTGCAGCATGGAGAAAATCAGCTTTTAACTATACATTTATAATATTATACTTTTTATCGTCTTCTATGAATGAAGCAGAGGAGTTTGGGTAGAGTACAAGAACTGCGTGTGAGTCAGAGGCAAGGGAAGTCTTCTGCTTTGTGTCCCTATACTCACACAGTCAGCTCTCCATGTACCTGCTTCCCCCACAAGTGGTTCTTCAGGTTGTACCCTGCAAAAGGACACCAGGCAAGGAGGTGAGTGGGGGCTAGAACAGAGTGTGCATGCTCTTCTCTCTGACCTGTGTGCTCTGGTTTAGAAGAAGAGTGCCTTTTTCTAATTCATACAAAAAAATTATATAAACTATCCTTTCCCCATCCCTTCCAATGCTGAACCTCCAAGACAAAACATTCAAGAAAAGTTGATCCAGTCAAAACTACTGCTTACTTCTCACTTGTCCCTCACTTCTCCCCTTCCCTCACTCCTTCCATTCTGGAGAAAAATTACCAAAAGAGCCAACTGTGTAGTGTCTGGAGTCAGACATACTTGAATTTGATCCCAGCTCAAGGGCTTATAGACTAGGACCTTGGACAAATTATTTGACCACTTTGAGCCTCAGTTTCCTCATCTGTTAAATGAATGGGTATTAACTTTTTGAAAGATTAAATGAAACAAATGTAGTGAAGTCCCTTGTACAGTGTATGGTATATGGCAGATACCTAGTAAATATTTGCAGTTAACCAACAAGCAACTGATGGATGGATGGATGGATGGATGGATGGACGGACGGACGAATGGATGGATGGACAGATAAGACAAAACATAGTCTTTGGATATCTCCAGTCACTCTGCCTTTAAGTGACATATGATCTACAAGACTGGAATGGTAACACTGCAGGAGAGAATCCTATGAAACCAACAAGGAAGAAATTTTCTATAAATAGCCTTCATTTCTGGAATTTCCTGCATTTATTTTGCCTGGCCAAGGCAGGTTTTTATTACTGCAGGACAAGAAATGATCTGGGAAATCGTCCATCATTCAAGTATCCAAAACTTTACACATAAATTCAAAGACCTTACACATTTTTTAAATAAATTAAGTAAATTACTAGCATTGTAGGTAGCTCAGTTTTCCTGATAACTTGTTTACAATGACATGCTAGTTCTATGAAAACACTACTTATCCAATTTATAGACACATATTATGTGTGGAGAGTAAAATGATATAAATTAATTTCAAGCATAACATATCAAAAACAAAAAAAAATAAATGAGTTAAGTAATTTTTTTGAAATGAGAGACACCCTCCATGTTTTATACTTATTTCTGTGAGGGACTTTTATAACTGTTTATTTTTTATTCATTGAATTTTAAGTGTTGACCAGGTATATGTGATTAAGTCCCTGAAATCAAATACAGCAAACACAAAATAACTATATGACTTAACAAGAATTTGTGTTAACTATGAAATAATTATTGCCACAGTCTCTTCCTGCCTGACACACATGCATATACACACATGCATATACACATATACACACATGCATATACACATACACACACATGCATACAAACACACATACAGATGTGTAGGTACATACTCAGATATACACCCACACATGAGGAACAAAAGAGAAGATGATCGAAAAATGACTCCACTTTCTACAGTAATATAATACATTGTTATTATGATTTAAATTACCTCATCAATGAAAAGAGAGTCCACTTCAATCAACAGTCTACAAGATAGCATGTTGGTATTTGTCCCTATTTAATAAAAGCAGTCAAAAACAAGGTAATGTCTTAAAAAAACCTCGAAAATTATTAAACAGAAAAAAAGTAGACTGTCTTTAAGAACCTTAAAATATTACAAAAAGAGTCAAATTTCTCTTTTAAAATTTTTTGACAAGTTAATTTCATTAAAATAGTCAAAACAGTCTCATGAACAGAGTTATTCCACAAATACCTACTGAGTGCACACTGTGTGCCAGGTACAGTCCTATGTCCCGGGCAAACATCAATGAACCAACAAGTCAAATCCCCTGCTCGCATGTGGCTTATACTCTAGTGGGAGGAAAATGGCCTCTCTTTGTTTGGCTAACTCCTAAGCAGTATGAAGAAAACATCTTATAACTCTGTTAGAAAACTTTTGTTTTAATATTTTAAATGTTTTTAAAAGTTTTGAAAGAGGAAAACATTTTTTTTAGGAAACAAGAATAAGTAAAATTCCTTGGAGAATTACAGAAAAGTGGAGGGGTTCATGTACCAGTTTCATCGCATAAAAGAGAAAAAAAGAAACAATCTGGAAAAACAGTTCCCAAGGAAGACTTTCTGATTCCTTAGCCAAATCAAGTTGTGCTCTATTTCCCATCTATTTATGTACTTTGAAACAAAAATTATTTATTGAATTCATACTATATTGAAGAAATTTCGGTTGCCAAAAAGTCTAGTGTCTAGTATGGGAGACAGAGAAGTAATTGAACAATTAAAGTACAATATGAAATGTCCATAAAAACTGTGTAAAGATCCTGGCCAATCTTAAGTGATCAAAGAAAATCAACAGGGGATTCCTGAGCTGAGTCTTAAAATTTGTAAGGAGGTAAGAACATGTGATGAATTGCTAATAATTTTAAGAACATCTGGGCCTTAGGATACTTGCATGATAGTGAAGAGGGTTACAAATGGAGAGGCTTGCAGAAGACTAAATTCTGAAGGTCTTTTCATGCCATTGCAAGGATGTTATAGTTTACCCTGATATTGAACTAGAGGAGTCTATGAAAAAAATTATTTTGGAAAGTTCCATTTTAAGCAATGCAAAGGATGGATTCTCATCTACTCTAGGGCTGAAATTGGAGGGAAGGAGAGTGGTTTGGGAGCTGCAATAGCTTCCGAGGACTGTCATAACAAATGACCACAAATTAGGCTTAAAAGAATAGCAATTCATTCTCTCACTGTTCTGAAGACTAGAGTCCAAAATCAAGATGTCAGAGCTACACTCTCTCTGAAGGCTCTAAGAAAGGATCCTTTCCTACTTATTCCTACCTTCTGGAGGTTGCCAGCAACGCTGGATGTCCCATGGCTTGTAAATACATCACTCAATTTTTGCCCAGTCTTCACATGGAGTTCTTTCTGTGTGTCTCTACCTTCACTTGGCATTCTCCTATCTGTGTCTGTGTCCAAATGCCCCTCTTCTTATAAGGACACGAGTCCTTGGATTAGCGTCTACCCTAATCTAGTATGAAATAACTTGATTACACCCATAAAGGACCCTACTTCCAAATAAGGTTACATTCTGAGGTTCTGGGAGAGCATAAATTTGGGGGGAATATTATTCATCCCATTACAGGAGCTATTGCAATATCCCAGTCAAAAGATGAGGATAGGTTAAAACCAAGGTAGTGACAGGGAACTAAAAAGAAGGAAACAGGGTCAAGAGAATTTGAGAAGGTTTAATCAATTGAGTTTAGTGGCTTATTAGGTATGTAGGCTGACTGACGGCATTGATAGCCCCAATTACTGGCCTTCCTATAGCTACTCTCAGTGACTTGGATTTTTTCTTTAGTTCCCTCTTACTCTGAGCTTGACTGTCTTATTACTTTTGATGGAGAAGACAGAATCAAAGATAACACCCACTGGTTTTGGTGACTATATACATAGTAGAAAATGTTAGAGGAAAAGTAGGAACTAGTCTGTGGCTTTACCAATGATATTCCCTATGTTAGAATGTTATACTCCCTTGATTTTACATGTCTAACTACATGTTCAGGTGCAGCTTAATATATTGCTCTTTCTGAGAAGTATTGCCCGGTGCCCACCGAAACTTATTCTTCACTCTCTTTAGCATTCTTAATAAATTATTTGTGCCATACCTCACCCTCCCTGCCATCAAACCACTTCTCTGCCTCCTATATGGAACAGAATTCTTCCAAAGAATACCTTACTCTAAGTACCAAATTCTGTATTAATAAGAGTTCAATAAGAGAATCAGATGCACTAGAATACATTTTATATATATATATAATTTTAGAATTTGACCTTATGTAATTATAGGAGTTGGTATAAAATTTTCTGTAAAGCTGTTGTCTTCACACCTGATGTTGGAACTTAAAGTCTACAGGGCAAGCAATTAAGAAGGAGATACATATAAAACGGGGCAGAGAGAGTTATCCTCTCTTGTGGGTTACAGGGAGCGGTGTTACCCACAAGCTCAAACTGGAGCCCACAAGACAGGCTGCAACCCAATCAGACTCTCACTGTCTCTAACTTTGATGACATGGGTGTCTTACCGAAAAACATGGTACTCTTCATCATGGAACTAAACACACACCTCACCCACAAGTTGAGGAAGTGAAAGAGGATTCAGAGGAAGATACAGCAGCCGCAGGCCTGGTTGCTGTCCCACACCAGCAGTTAACAACGTGAGTGAGCTGTAATAGCACCTACATTGACCTTCTGAGTGTAAAATCAATATGGAGGCTGCTTCTTTTCCATCCTCCAAATCTTGCAAATCTTGTGGCCTACCCCAATTGGAAACATATAGCGATGGAAATTCAGAGAAATGGAGTCTAGCAAGTCGATATATTACGAAACACCATAGTCTACCCCTTGTCAACATGGCACCCATATATGCCTTAAAACAATATTTAACAACCAAAAAAAAGAAAAATAGCAATAACAAAGTCATGCCTCTAGCTAACATGATACAGCTATCCCATGTACAACTGAAAAGAGGATATGAAGTGCCCTCATCACCTTTGAGGAATGTTCATTCAGCTCCTGATCACGGCAGGGTGAGGGCTAGTCTTCCCTAATCGTTCACCTTAGAAGTCCCCAGCCTAAAGGTTCCCTCTCTTAGCATCTGGCAATGGCATACGATACTATGAGGTCTCTGTGTGCTTCTTCAGAGTGCTGGGCAACACCTCTACAAGGGTCCCTTGCTGTGAATCTCCTGTAATAAATGCTCCTCACCAGGGCCCAATGTAAGCTCAGAAGGTCACTTCCTCTTGTCCGCTCAACAATGAGTTCTTTCAAAATCAACAAATGATAATGAGGCAATTAAAAAATAAAATTTCCCTAAAATTATATTGTAGATAATATTTTCATGAATGTTCACTAAACATATCTCAAGCAATTATGAAATTTCCCCCAAACTGAAGAAACTATACCTCTGTCTATTCAAAAACTTTGCAGTCTGAGTTCCTGATATTTTCTTTCTGCAAAGTGAATTTCTTTCTCCCTTTTCAAAATATGTTTTATATGGAAAAAAAGTTTAACTAAGTAAGTTACATGTTAAACTTTGGAAAGGAATTTACCCAGTGATCAAGATTCTCCTTACTAAAATCCTATTTACCTGTTACTTATTGATTCTCAGTTCCTTCTTTTTCACACGCAAAGTACGAACTACTTTACTAATCTTCACATGTTTAATTGCTCTCTCTGAAGACTAGACTCAGGCCAAAATCTGTCAGTTTTTTTCCTCTGTGATTCTGGGACATGGTGCACAGTTGAGAATAAAATGAGGAATCATCATTAAGACAAATAAGGTTATATCGGTCAGTTGAGCCAAGAAATGAGAAGAATTCCAAGTAAGGATAGTTTTAGACTGATTTTTAAATAGCCATGTTGATCCTTGAGTCACTCCATGTGAATGTGTTCAAGGAACTTCCTCTTGGCTTAGTTTTGACCAGTATTTCATACATTTTAATGGATGAGCTATTTTAGATTATTTTCCCTTCTTAATAATTACTGTTATATCATTAATAATGCAATATAACTAATATCAATTTTATAACATAAAACCATTTTGATATCATTACCAATAGTGTTGAAAAATATATTGGTACTATGGTAGTTTCATGTAAGTTAACCAATTTAATCTTCACAAAATCTTTGAGGTAAGTGCTATTATTATATCTCTCCTGCAGAGGAGGAAAGTGGGGCCTAGAGAGGTAACTTCCCAATGAGTGGCAGAAAGAGACAGTGTAGTCCAAGTCATTCTTAACTATTGATACTTTGTTCTACCATGTAATAACACCTTGCATTACGTAATGCTTTGCAGTTTACAAAATGCTATCATGTGATCTTCTCACCAAAACCAAGAGAAAGTATACCCATTTTCAAGCTGAAATTGCTGAAACTCAGAAAAGTTCATCCTTCCAAAGTCAAATGGCTGAGACATGATAAATCTAGAACAAGAACTCCAGTTTTCTCCCAATCTGTATTCTTTCTTCTCTATTCTGCTTTCTATAAAACAGGTTAAAATTATCAACCTGTGAAATGCACAGCAAGAGTAAAAATTCTTATTTTTTCTTTAAATCACATTGTCTCCTTTAAAGTATCCAGAATTTATTTGTTACATTCAGTGCTCATTTTTGTATGTGTGTAAAAGACACCTGTATTCTAATAATGCATAGGAGTATCAACTGGGTCATTAAAACTCCTAAGAATAGTGTTTTTCTCCCTGATCTATCATAATTCTTTTAAATTTAATTCATTTGATGTGTGCTAATAATAGAGCACGGGAGAGGGAGTTAAGAGATTTGATATCTGGTCCTGGTTTTATCACTAATAAGTGAATCTAAATGAGTTGCTTCACTGCTCTAGGCTTCAATTTCCTCATCTATACAAGGAGAGGCACTCCGAGTTCTTTACAGCTCTCTACAGCTCTAAAAATTTGATAAATCAGTTTGTTTTTACAGGAGGACACTTCCCATGTGTTTTTCTGAGAGTACAGTGGGGAAGGAGAGAAATCAATACAAATTTTATTCAACAGGGAAGCTTTAAAGAATGTATGGATGAATTACAGCATACCACATAGATGGGATATTATCCCCCTAAGAGAGGGGAGATGAATGTTGCTAATAATGCACTGAGCGCTCTCTATGTTCCAGACTGTGATAAATGTTTTCATATGCATACTTTCTTCTTACACAGTTCTAAAGCACCCAAGAACTTTAACAAATTGATGTGGTACTGCTAAACCTGCTCCTTCTATTGTCAATGTTATTTATACTCTATTTCCACTTTGGCATCCTACCTTAGCACTGGTTTTTTCCATGATATTAATTGGTTTCATCTCGTATTTTTCCAAGGTTTGAACACATTCAATTAAAACACAGCCAAGGATCAGAAGCCAGAATCAATAACGATATAACTTTTAAAAAGCATATATGCGTGTGTGTGTATATATATGTATGCGTGTGTGTGTGTATACACACACACCCACAAACAACTGATTCATTGCAAATTCTCAGAAATTTCACTTATTTAAGAACCTTAAGTAATTAAAAGTTAATAGAAAAGGAAAAATAAATAATTTTGAAAACTATAAAGACACTGCAATGTCAAAGCAATGCTGAGCATCTACTTGCACTGCAATATGCATTAAAACCCATTACACTCTTTTTCTTTTCCCCAGGTACAAATGTTACTGTAATGTGTGGATGCAAGTGATATTTAAACTTGTTCTCTTTATTTAAAAGCCTTATGTTTTATGTTAGGAGAGGACAGTTGTAAAATTATTAACTGTACATTAGTCTCATACTGATTTCAGAGGCTATTAAGCAATACAAACAGCATCTTGGTGGTTGGGAATCAGCCTCAAACACAGCATATTCCATGGGAGTTCATCTTCCCAATCTGTTTCACACTGCATGCAAAACACTACAGCTATAAGCAACAGAACTGTTGGAATATCAAATGAGGCTTATATGATAACAAATATGTGGCAGGTCTGAAGGGTCAGAATGGATCTCTCCAGTGAATGGATGACGTTCGGCTTTCTCAGCAACAACATATGATCTGTATTGAGCATCTCATTGTACCAGGCACTGTTCTGAGCTATAAGAATATCATTGGCAATATTATACCCTCCTTTTCCTTATAAATAACATACCAAGACCAAGATCTCTTGTATTATTTTAGATACATACTAAGGTTTATGTATTCACAAGGAGCCAACCAAAACAGTTCAACAAATAAAATCTTCACCATTTACAACTATATAAGAGGAACATAGTATATCTGGAGCCGATTGAATGTGTAGATGGTTATTTTTTATTCTTCTTTCCTCTATAGGTGTGGAGCCTTTGGATGTCTGGGTGTTTGTGCTTAAACAGTCCATGCTTTTATATTCAGAAATAACATAAATGGTGCTAGAGAAAGACTATTTTTTTAATAGTATGTTCACAGTAAACTATAACTTTTCTTTTAAAATAACTCCTTTGGTCATTAAGGCTGGAGTTTGATAAAATCAAAATACCCAAGACAAAGGTGAGCAAACATAGCCGTTTGCTCAATGTAGATTAGGAATCTGTGCCAAGCTTAGAGATCAATAGCAACAATGCCTATAAAAGCTAAGCTAGGATTATGCACTGAACTGAGCTCAGTAGAGCAGGGATTCTAGAAAGGTTGTGCCTATTTTCTTCTTCCAAGATTAGGTGTTGGAAAATAGAGGTATAACATATAGCCAGCTGAAATTCCTGATTCTTTCAAATATCCAGCCTTTTTACCACACTTATGAGTATGATGTACTCTCTGCAGAGATCAGAACAAGAGGAAGTTAGATAAAATGCAGGAGAATAGCTTAGCTGCCCTTAAAGAAGAGCCTCAAACATTCTTTTAAAAGAGGGGTAAATTAGAAATCTTTGAGTATTAGAGATTTAGAAAACCAGGAATAATAACTAGTCACCAACGTGCAGACAAGGCATATGGGCTCCAATTTGTGATCCTGAGTTAATTCATATGTTTCAATTCATTTTCAGGTGCACCACCTAATAGTCAATTACACTAGTCAGTCTTTGACATCTCTTTTTATTCAGAAAATTTGAACAGACATTGTACTTGAAGAAACACTCGCAATTTCTACTTAACAGAAATTCAAAAATCAGGTAGCAAGCAGGGTCCCAGTAAGAAAGAGAATTCATCCCAGAAGGATCAGTAAAGACTTTCAAAAGCCTTACAGAAGGCTGGGTAGGGCTAAGGAAAGAAATACGGTGCAGTAAGGTGGTTAGAGACAAGCAATAGTGAAAGGCCATTACCATCTCTAAAACTAAAGAGACCAGGGGAGGAAATGGTGGCCCTGGAACTCAGTGAAAACAGGAGCCAAGGAAAATGAGCCTCTCAGAAGGAAATATACAGAAGAAGGAGTGGAAACACTGCTAGAGACTCAATGTCAAAGCTGGGAAGGCGCCAGAAGAAATACTCCAATCTTTCACCCCTTAGATCTCCTGCCTTTGCCTCCTATTAGCCAAACTCAACAAAATGCCAGAACCAGAATTCAAACCCAATCTCCTATAGTTCAAACCCAACCAGAAGCCAACCAGCAAGAAGACCAGGTAATGCCCTCAGCAGGAGTAAATCCACCAAGGGATAGAGCAGGATAGAGAAGGGGAGACAATGGGCTTAGGAGGCATAGGGGTGCAGAGATCAGAACAAAAGGAAGTCACTATTATTGATTAATGAAGATTAATCAACAATAGCTAAGTGCCCTTTAGATTTAAGATAGGAATTGGAAAAGTAAATAGGATACTCTCTAGGTTCACCAAGTGATAACAGCATGAAAAGAAAAGAAAAAAAAAACAACATAAACTTATTTTCTAAGACAGTGGTTGTTATGAAGCTATTACAAGATGGCCAATTCAAAGCTTATGCTCCTACTACTGGGACTTTTTCTCTGCAACAAGGCATGATCCTGTCTTTTGCAGTGAAGAATAGAAGCATGAAGTTACATTTCTAAAATAACTTATACTTGAAAATTATTATTTTAGCAGAGTTTGTAACCCAGCTATTCTACTCCAGGTATATACCCTTGAGAAATGTGTATATAAGCAAAGCCATGCACAGGGATGTTCAGTCCAGCAATACCCATGACAGCCAAAATGTCGACCCAGATGTCTACCCACAGTAGAATTCATGTGGTAGGTATATTCATAGAATGAAATACTCTATCATAATGAAAATGAACAGACTAAAGCTATGCATGGCAACACAGAAATGTCTTACCAAAAGTAAGCCATTATATTGAGCAAAAGTAACAAGATAAAGACAAATATGTTAACAGTATGGATCTACCTATATGAAGCTTAAAATCTATATTGTTTAGAAATACATTGATATGTGGGGAAAGTATAAAGAAACACAAGGAAATGATTACCATAAAGGTCAGCATAGTGGTGACCTCTAAAAGGAATGTGATAGAAGAGAGACATACAGGAGCTTCTGACATACTGGCCATGTTCTATTTTCTGCTTTGGATGGTGTATTAGTCTGCTAGGGCTACCATAAGTAAATACCACAGTTTCAATGGCTTAAACAACAGACATTTATTTTCTCAAAGTTCTGGAGCCTGGAAGTACAAGATCAAGGTGCCATCATTGATTGAGGCCTTGCTTCCTGGCTTTTAGATGGCTGGTTTCTCAATATGTCCTCATATGAGCTTTCCTCTGCATGCTTGTGGAGTAGAAGAGAGTTCTCTTGTGTCTCTTCCTCTTCTCATAAGGATACCACTCCAATAAGATTAAGGTCTACCCTTATGATCTCACTTATCCTTTATCATCTCCTTATAGGCCCTATCTCCAAATACAGTCACATTAAGTTTAGGCTTTCAACATATGAATTTTGGGAGGACACAATTCAGTTTATAACAGATGGTGTTTACATGGATGTTTGCTTTATAATTATTTACCACAGTGTACATTTATTCTGTGTATTTTTCTGTATGTGTACATTTCACAATAGAAATGTTTTTAAAATTATTACCTGAGTTTCTTTTACTTAAAAATTTTGAATTTTGTAATGAGGAGCTTCTTGGTAATTAGACAGATAACTCCTTTCCAGGAACTTTGAGCTTTGAGATAATTTCCTTTGGTTCCTAATCTTTAATTACAGCACTCACCAAATATAATAAATTGGAAAAATCCAAAACATTTTGTTTCTGAAACCTCTTTGGAGAAGACATCCTAGGTGTTTCTCCATTGATGAAGACAATTTGTCCCAGAACACATGTGCCAAGTATCTGCCTTTGGAAGGAATTACAGCATAAAAAATATAACTGCATGATTTGATCTCAAAAGAGAAGAATTAGTGTATAGAAATATCATAAAGTAATAATTAAAGTAATATTATTGTGCCAAAAAATATATAGAGTCTGGGTGACTCTGGACTCAGGGATTTATCAGGGTAAGGGTCAAGGTTAGTGATTAGCAAGCCATGTCCTCAAGGATGCAGCCAGAGATGTGGAAAGATAGCAAGTCTAGGGCAGGAGGGAAAAGCCCTAGTGAAATTCAATGTAACTTAAAATAGAATCCTAATTAGAAATGAGAAATAATTTACTCAAAGAATAATCCAGCCAATATATTTGGTTTCTATTCCTTGAAATTTAGAAACATTTAAATAATAACTTAGTGGGTTTGAGTATTATCTTTTTCTGCCAATTTTCTTTAACTTTTTTTTTTCTATTTTTTAAATGAAAATGTGTTCTGAAGCTATACGGAGATTTCCTTTCTCTGTCAAACTCCTTTTCCCAACATATTTTTCTCATGATCTAAAATGTTTCCACATGTATTCATTGTTTTTATGCTTGTTCATTTTTCCTTGTAAATGACTTTCCCTGGAGCCTCCTTGCCCTTCCTGGTTAGCACACATTAAGGACTCACAGAGCTGTAGGGTTTGGGAACCGCTGCGTTCTCGGGGAGGAGGGGGACGGGCTAGCCAAAGGAAACAGTTGTTTGTAACTGTAACGCATGAGGTAGCACTGTCTCCAAACTGCTATGCATCTGTGGAGGCCCTAGCAAAATTCAAACTGCAGGGAGAATTTAAACGTCACTGCTTGTGCACCCTCACTATTCTTAGATTATATCTCCACAACATTCCTCAATTATTTTGAAAGTAGAAGAAAAAAGATGGAGCTTTTGAATGTGGTGAATATTAAAATTACTTCAGCATAGATTAAATAAACTGTCTCCATTATTTTTCAACTGTTTACAAACATCTCAGTTTTTGGCAATGTTTTTACACCCTCAAGAATTATCCATTTGCCTGCTGTCTCTCTCATGGCTAGAAAGGACTGAGGGATGGCCATGCCAAGTCAACCGTCCTCCAAATGTCAGCAGAGCAGGTCCCTATGCGTATATATAGGAATTACCTAAATACAGTTATGTAGCTCTGAGTTATAATTCAAATTTCCTAAAAGATCTTAACAACTAGAATCCAAAAATAAAACTCTAATTTTTAAAGAAGTCAATATTTACTTACTTCAGACTTCCAGAACAGAAAACTATGGGATATGACTCCATTTTAAATGAAGTCTTTAAATCTTTAAATCAAAAGATCTCTAAGTACCAGTAAATAGATGAATGTTTCATTCAAATCTTATTTAAAATATCACCAGTAAACTCTCTTGTATGTTGCAAATTCGCTTAGAAGTAGGAAAGGAAGCAGAATACAATGGAAAGAGAATTGGTGCAAGACAGCGTGCCTAGGTTCTAATCTGCCATCTGTTAGCTAGATGTCTCTGGATACATTTAACACTTAAAAATATATATATACACACATACACACACACACATTTATTTATATTTATTTGGCTGTGTTCGGTCTTAGTTGCAGCACACGGGATCTTCGTTGTGGCGCACAGGCCTCTCTAGTTGTGCCGGGCAGGCTCAGTAGTTGCTGCACGCGGGCTCTCTATTGGACCTTGGGTTCTTCATTTGTAAAATGCAGATGTAACACCAGACTCTTCTGTCAGACAGGATTATTTTAATGATCAAATAGAATTCCTCTTAGCCATCATAGAAGCTGTTTTTAAAACACCATTCTGAACAGAGATCACAGGAAAGGATACGATGACTTAGTCCAAACTTCAACTGGAGGTTACCTTCCACCAGTGCACAGCACCCTACAGCCTCCTGTCTTCCACAGGATGTTCTACCAATAATCTCTTCCCTCTTAAATCAATAATCTCTCTTCTTTTTTACCTGGCACTTTTACATCAAAAAATGATCGAATTGCCTAAATCCTAAAATAAGGAAACAAAACAAAACAAAAATCTCTCCAGGCTTTGCCTTTCCCTTAAAGAATCACCTTAATTTTATCTTTTCTTTCTTGCCGAACTTGTTTTTAAAAACAAGTCTCTATACTTACACTACTGACCTCCTAATTATTCCCCAACCTATTACGAAAGGGTTTTTGCCCCTCTATCCTACTAAAACCACTTCTGCTGGGTCATTAGCTACCTCCTGTTTGCAAATTCAGTGATGTTTTTAGGGCTCATATGTCTATATCTGACACTTAACACCCCCTTTTTCTTTAAACCAAGGGCTGACAAACCACAGCCTGCTCCCTGTTTTTAATACAGTCCGTGAGCTTGGATCAGTTTTCACATTTTTAAATGGTTAAGAAGTCACAAAAGAATATTTTCGACACATAAAAATTTTATGAAATTCCAATGTCGGTGTCCATAAATAAAGTTTTATTAGAACATGGCCACATCTATTTGCTTGTCTATGGCTGCTTTTGGCCTCAGAGGCACAGGTGGGTAGTTACCACAGAGATAGTATAGCCCCCAAAGTCTAAACTATTTACTATCTTTTTTTACAGAAAAAGTTTACATATACATACCTAAACTCCCTCGAGCCAAGGTTTCAGGATGCCTTTCCTGGAAAAGCTCCTTCTTCTCTAATAAAGCCCCCAGAACTATTGTGACGAGCACACAAGACAAGGTGCTCAGAGTACCTAAGACAGCATCTGTCCCACAGTGATTGTGTTCGAATCAGTGTGAACTCTCTTGTCTGCTGACTCCTTCCCCCTCTATCTATAGCTTAGACGTGTGTTCCTCAAGATTCATCTTCATTGTTGCCTCTCTTTTCTCTTCACACTCTTTCTCATAAACCTCATTTCCTTCCATGGCCTCAGGCATCATCTTCTTACTCACAACTCCCAAAACTACAAATCCCAGCCCAGCTCTTGCTTTACTTGGATGCTCTTCAAGAAAGCAAGCTGGGTACATACAAAATTAAACTCTCTTCCTCTGCAAATATGTTCTCTTTTTGTATTCCTGATCTCAGTTAACAGCACTGCCATTCACCCAGTCTCCCAACCCAGAAATCTCATCCTTTCCTTTCCACCTCTCTCTCACCCTTCATTTCCACCTAGTCAATGAATCCTTTCCACTGCATTTCAGAAGCTCGTCCCATCATCCACAGAGCCATCACTTTAGTTTAAGTCCTCTTCATTTCTTGTCTGGAATTTCTAACCCAATGAGCTTGCAGTCTGGTCCTATTTGGGTTTATCCTCTATGTTTCCACCAGGATCATTTTTCATATTCTTACATAAATGGGATCATAGGACTCCCTGCTCAATGTCCCCTGTAACTCTTACTACCCACAGGATGAATCCAAACACTTGAACCTGGCGTTTCACAATCTTGCCCTTACTTCCATTCATTCCTCTACAAATATTTATTGAGCATATATCACGTCCCAAGTGTTACGCCAGACTACGGGCACAGCAATGAATAAGACCAGCATGGTCTCTGCTTGCTGGGCGATTCCAATCCAGCAAAAGAAATCAAGATTAAACAAAGTACCACTGCATGTCCCTTTTACCAATACCGGGAAAAGCACACTGTTATACTGCCATCTGCACATCATGACCTCTGTTTAGAATACCCTAACTTTCAAGGCATGGCTCTAATACCTCCTCTGATATGGGAACTTTCTGTAACTTGTGGCTCTCAGAAGCAATTCTGGCCTTCTTTTTGTTATTTGAGCATATTTCTATTATTTAAACACAATATTATACATCCCTGCTACTCTTATCTCATTGGATTGTGGACATCTTATATTCAGAGGCTGTGTCTTATTGATGTCCCAATGCCTAACTCAGTAGTCATTATCAGTGCTTTCAGTAATTAGTTGTGTCTCTTCTGTGACTAAAGGCCAAAAGCTGGCTTATATCTACACTGTAATAATAAGCAATATTTGAAAAAATTAAATAGTAAAATATATTTAAAGAGACAACATATGTTGCTCATGTATAAATAATATGAATAAAATAGTATTTTAAATTTTAAAAATTTGACTTTTATACTTTGTTCATTCAGGAAAAGCCAAATGACTTGCCAATAAAGCCATATTTAGCTGTTAATGCTTATTTTACCCTCTAAATTGTTTCTTATTTTAGTATATTCAAAGTATATTTTAGTGAAATATAAATCTCTTTGCTAAGAAATATGTGAGAACGTTATCCTCACAATAAGATATTTGCTTTATATGAATAATATATCTACATACTGTAGACCTTTAAGTTGCAAACAATGCAGAAAATAGAGAAAGATGGATGGGCTGCGGAAAGATTCAAGAAAATAATTATAATAATAACTATTCTAATCTTTAAGATGTGCCAAAGGGGAGATCCAGGAAATTACCAAGCAGTTAACATCAATACTAGGAAAGAAAAGAACAAATAATAATAGAATTGATCAGGAAGTACTTAGGCAAGAACAACTTAATGAGCAACTAGCAGCGTAAGTTCATAGAAAAAGACTGTGGAATACAAACCAAACAAAGTGTGAGTACAAGCAGAGGCAGCCAAAGAAACCTGAAATTGTCTATTAAAAATTATACCAATAGCCATGTGAAAAAGTGTTTTCAATTAAAATAATCTATAAGGATAAGTACAAAATTAACTTTTGACTGATATACTAGACAAGACAGCACTTAATTTTAAAAATTTGCTATTCAGAAGATATCTTCAACCCAACCACGCCTCCACCAAGTGGTACATATGAACTCCAAGTGGTACAAATGAGTGCTGATGGCATGACTTCAATATTCATACTTCATTTCCAAAAAACAATTGCTCAAACCTTGCTAATAAGTGGTTTTCAAGCCAGCCAAATATGGACTACTTTGTGAATGCCTCCAGCATGAAAACTAGTATAGATGACAGCTGTTAGCAATCTAGGGGTTGCAGGTGAGTGCATCAAGTTTTACTTTTTTTAAACATAATTTGCTTATGTGTAAAGAAGTATTGGGACTGCAGGGTCAAGTTGAAGATTCTAAATGGGCCAGGAAAAGCTTTATTCATTAAGAGACGTCTCTAACCAATGGAGCTCAAATCAGCTATAAACATCTCCACTCTGTCAAAGATACGCCTTTCACTGATTAGGGAGGAGCCTTCTGCTTGGACCAGGAATCACACAGCTCAATTTGCAGGGTGGGAGTGTGCCCTCAGCCAGCAGGGGTGTTCTCAAGGTGGCCAGATGCCAGAGAAGAATCAGCCAAAGTGGACAACCTGTTATCATGACCTCTGTAGTGAGTAAAGGACTGTCAGCATGACTGTATGAATGAACTATCTGACAGTAAAGAAGGGACCAGCCACCAACATTGAGCCAAAATAAGAAATACGGTGAAAAATATTTGGATTGTATTCTAAAGACAATGGGAATTTAAATAAAATTGAGACAGCCTCATCTCATCTTTCCTCAGACAGTTAAATTCAAACACAATTTTACAAATGTCACCCATTTTCCTAGAATTTTTAGGTTGAGTTCTTTATATGGGTCAAAATAGATCCTCTTTGCCTCCTAAATACCTACCTTGTTCTTCCCAGATGTTTCATTTCTCAGCACCTCCGTTTTTAGCATTTACTATATAAAACTTCCTTCTCTTAAACATTTAGGAAACTTGCCCAAGTTCACACAGTTAGTAAACAGGTATTGGAAAACCCTTATTTTAAGGAAAGATCTAGATGTCAACGGTCTTGGCCAAGCTCCACTGATGCCTCTAGAGATAACGGAAAATGGGCTCCATGTCTCTGAATTCCTAGTTAACACATCTTCCCGTAAACTCATGCTACTTTACATATTCAAAAACAGTACAGGTATAGGTGCTCTCACAGGGTTGAAGTCATGGGGCCTTCAAGTTCAGTGTCAGCAAAAACTGTCCATCAAAGGTGCTCCCTAATGTTCCTTGATCTCCAAACAGTTTCTGTGCTAAGTTTCCTGCCTTCTCATTCATTCTGCTAACTTTTTCATGGTGATTTAATAGTTATGCAAAATTTGGATAATATAAACCAACATAAAAATAAAATATAATTTAAAAGTATCCATAATCACTACATTCTTCATTCAGAAGAAACCACTGTATACATTTTAGTGAATATACACCTAAACTTTTCTGTGTAGATGCATGTGTATGAGTGTGTATGCATGTGTGTGTGTGTGTGTGTTTTAGATAATTTGGATAATAGTATATATATTGTTCAATAAGCTGATTTTCACTGTTACATATCATAAACATTTTCCATATCATTAAATATCTTTCTACATTACTTTCAATGGCTAAGTTGTATTCTAGATGTACCATCATATATTTAGCTCTTTATTTAGGGGACGTTAAGGTCATTTCCAATCATGTACTATCATGCTTAACAATGTAAACATCCTTGTATATAAAGCTTTGCATATATACATGATTATCATTTAGAATAAATTCCTGGTTGATGAGGGTATGCAGCGATCCTATAGTATCATACACATTGTTTTTTTCTGTTTCTGAGAATACCAATTTACCTACCACCTTGCAAAAATTGAATTCTGGTGTTCTCTCTTTTCTTTAATCTCTGGTGATTTTATAGGTGAAAAATTGCACCTTGTTGCTTTAAATTTCATTTTTATTACTTTGAAGAGTAAACTTTTTTTCATGTTTATTGGGCACTGCACTGCTTTTGCGTGTCCTGTTGAATTTTCACTCCAGAATGATATTCAGAATTGAGTCTTTTTTAGATGATCTAGAATTCGACATGAGCCAAGCCCTGGCCTCAGCAGCAGTGAGGCTCTGCATTCAGCTTTTGCTCACCGAGCGTTTCAACAGCCCCTTTCCTGCTGTGCTTCACCGTGATGGCTCACTCTGATTCTGCCTCACATGACGCACACAGAGAGGAAAGAGAAAAAAAGCCTACACCTCAGTGCACTGTATCAGAAGACTTCATTTATATCCAAATTTCAAATTTTAAGTACCAGAAACAAATTTAATCATCAGAGAGATATCAAAAAGTTTACCTCTTGTTTTTAAAACATCAAAAAGCCAATACAACCCTGACCAGTATGGAAAACTGCTGGTTACTCACTAAAAACGACTGCCAATTATTAAGCACTTTACTATGTACCAGGCACGGGACCTGAAGCTTTTATATATACTCTTTCCCTTAATCCTGACAAGAGTTTAGAGAACATTGTTACCCTATATATTAAAAAATCCATATCAGAGGGTAAATTTGTGTGTGAGGCTAACGAGCAGCAAAGCTGGGTTCAGCTTATGTGTTGGGTTTAAACCACACTATCACTCAGCTGACTCAGCACAATAATAATGATGCCATTAATTTCTTGGAAACTTGTCCTTCTCATCTCATTGTGTCTGATGACATAACATTCCAAGGAGTGATCCCCACCCTTTTGACAACTTTCACCCAAAACATCTAACTCTGTAACAGACTTCCAGTTCTCAAAACTATTATCATTTCTAAAATCAAGGTGCAATTTAGTACAGGCGTGACTATGGTTAAAGATTTATAGCACTAAATAAGTTTAAAAATATAAAGCTCTCCTGATTCTTAAACAATAACCACAGGAGCACTTCCTAATATCACTCATAGGCTCTGGAATTTGATTGTCACCAACTTTTGGCTTTTCTACAAAAGGTCTGGTGATAAATGATCCCAAATATCTATGATACCATGAAGCAAGTTACAGTCCTCCCACTTTGTTCTTTTTCAAGATTGTTTTGGCTACTCTGGGTCCCTTGCACTTCCATATGAAGTTCAGGATCACCTTGTTAATTTCTTAAAAGACAGCTTGTTGGGATCTTGATATAGATTGTGTGTACTCTGTATATTACCTGGAGATTATTGCTGTTTTAACAATATTAAATCTTCCAATCCATGAACATGGAATGCCATTCTGTTTATTTAGGTCTAATTTAATTTCTTTCAACAATGTTTTCTGTTTTCAGAGTACAAGTTTTGCACCCTTTTACTCAGTTTATTCCTAAGTATTTTAATATTTTTGATCTGTGGTAAATGCAGTTTTTTCTTAATTCATTTTTGGATTGCTCATTGCTGATGTATAGAAATACAACTGATTTGGCAGTTCCCTGGTAGCGAAGGGGTTAACAATCCACCTGCCAACGCAGGGGACATGAGTTCAATCTCTGGTCCGGGAGGATCCCACATGCCCCAGAGCAACTAAGCCCCTGTGCCACAGCTACTGAAGTCCATGAGCCTTGAGCCTGTGCTCCACAACAAGAGAAGCCAGCACAATGAGAAGCCCGTACACCACAACAGAGTAGCCCCTGCTCACCTGCAATTACAGAAAGCCCACGCACAGCAATGACGACCCAATGCAGCCAATAAATAAATAATACATTTATTTTTTAAAAAAAGAAATACAACTGATTTTGTATACTGTTCTTGTACCATGAAGCCTTTCTGAACTCATTTATTAGCACTAATAGCTTTTTAATTGATTTCTCAGGATTTTCTAAAGACAAGATCACATCATCTGCACAGAAAAATAGTTTCACTTCCTTTCTAATCTGGATGCCTTTCATTTCTTTTTCTTGCCCAATTGCCCTAGCTAGAACCTCTAGTACAACGTTTGATAGAAGTGTTGAAGGCAAAGAACTTTGTCTTTTTCCTCATCTTAGATGCAGAAACATTATTTTTCAACATTAAGTATGATGTTAGTGAGTTTTCACAGGTAGACTTTACAATTTGAAGAAGTTCCTTTCTATTCCTAGTTTGCTGGATGATTTTAACATGAAAAAGAGCTAGATTTTGTTAAATGCTTTTCTGATTTATTAAGATGATCCTGTGGTTTTTTTGTCCTTTATGAATATGGAATATTATTATATCAATTGATTTTTGGTAAACTAATCTTGCATTTCTGGGATAAATCTCACTTGGTCATAGTGTATAATCCTTTTAATATGTTACTGGATTTGATTTCCTAATATTTTGCTGAGGATTTTTATCTACATTCATATGGGAGATTTGTGGTTTTCTTTTCTCCTGATGTCTCATCTGGTTTTGGAATAAGGGTGATACTGGCCTCATTGTGAGAGTTGGGAAGTGACACTCCTTCTTTTGTTTTTTGGAAGAATTTATAAAGAATTTATATTAATTCTTCCTTAAATTTTTTTTAACTTCTTCTATTTTTGTATTTAAAAAAATGCAACTCCTATAGCATGTCCCACAGGAGGAAATGAATGTCCATCTTTTCACTCTGTAACAACCCTGAGATTAATCTATAGCATACATCTATGATCCACAATGGTATTGTCAAAGTTTGAGTTACTCCCTGGGAAGAGAAAGAAGTCCCCTAATTTGTCCTTAAAAGTTTTCCAAGTTAAAAAAGAAGAAGAAGAGGAGCATCGACTTAGGTGTGAATGGCTGCTCCTGCAACCCCAGCTCTCTTCCTTTTCTCCACTCCCTCCCCAGATCCTGGGTTCTGGGCCAGGTACTTGCAGATCTGATAAGTGACACTAGGGATGACTGTGGCATCATCCCGCTTCCGTCAGCATCTGGAGAGGAAAGGGGGTTGGGCCGAGAGGGTCTCTCAGGCGGGGCGTAGGCGGAGGGAGTGCAAAACACGGCCTCGCCCCTGGAACCCTCAAAGCAGCAACGCCCCTCGCTATAAATTTGGAGCTGCCTCTTAGAGGATGATTCCAGCCCCTGTCAGCCCAGGGCCCCAGGCAGTGGACGACTGAGCGCCTGGGCGGACACACGACGAGCAGCTCTGCCGGCCGCGGCGGCGACTCATGGGGAGGAACCCGGCCAGACCCCGGGAGTGAGGGCGCACCCCACACCAGCGCCGCCAGCTCGGCCAGACGTGGGCGCAGCGTGCCGAGTGGGGGTGAGTGGCGCGGACTGCCCCGCCAGGCTTGGGGGCTGGGGTGGTCAGTTTCATGCCAAAGTGTCAACTGCGGGCGCTGTGTCGGGAGGCTCCCGGGGACGAAGGCGAGAGCGAGCTTAATTCCAGCCGGCGCCCACCAGGAGCTGGAGTCCCTTCCCCAAATCAGATGAGGGACATCTGACTTGGGAAGAAACAATTTGAGCTTGTTTGCCGCATGCCCCAGAAATTTCATTCCGATTTGACCAAATTCTATCGAGTACAAGCAAGGAATCTGCAGAAATGGGATGCAACCAAGTAAACTTTTTCCCCGAGGCTTTTAGCTAACTTGTCTTTTAACTGTGACCTGACTGCACGACTCCACGAGGCGTCCATCTAAAAGTTGTGCCACTTCTAAAATTGAAGTTGAGTGTCCCCACACTCTGCCTCCCCAGGCCACGCACCAGCAAGGCTCACCTCCCCCACACACCTCTCTGCAAACCATATCGGTCGGTCCTTGGCACGGGCTGCCGCGCCCACATCTAATTAACTGGGGAGGGGAAAAACTGGGGCTTCTCCACACCCCAGTCCGCACAGCCTTGGCTAGGGCAAGATTGTAACTGGGAGGGATTTTAGGAGAAGTTCTTCTGCTACCAAGACTGAATAAAAAGTCTTGCTTAGTGGCCCCTTCGCTTCATGCACTCCTCTACGTAGCACCCCGCTCTCCAGTTCTCTTAAATGTCCAGCGCAATCTCTCCACAGTGCCAGATGCTTTTGTCACCAGAAGCATCTCCTGCCCTGACTTTGGGCAGCCATTAGAGACCTGGCTATGGAACCCTTCTGGAGCCTCTTTACCTAATCTGTGTTTGCTGATGGCTTCATTAAGAATCAAAGACCCACTAGTGGCCCTCTGGCATCCTTTCTTCTTGGTGAAAGTTTGGGTGCTCACTTTCCCCTGGGATTACATTTTCGACCTGGCTGCATTTACTTCTGGTGTCATTCCTGGAAGAGAAACTAATAATGGGGCAAGGAGGAAATCTGGCACCCTGCTGCTCAGGTTTATAACTTTTTTGAGCAACTTATATCTCCTCTTAAAGCTGCCTCATCCCCAACGTGATTCTCTTGGTAGCTACCACCCAAGGATCCTGGGTCCCCAAGGTTCATTCTCCTTAGCATAAGTTGTAACACCTTCATAAGTCTTCTCGAAAAAGGCAACTGCCTCTTTCCCTTGTCCCCTGCAGTGTTTCCCTAGCTCTAAAGGCCCCACCATGTGGATAATCTTTCCTCAGGCTGTGGTGGATTCCACCACCCTTCTGGAAGATAGCACAGGAGCAGGGAAGCACAGAGCGCTGGGAATGGAGACTCCCACTTAACTGGCCATGTGCTGTTATTTCACAACTCTGAACCTCAAGTCCCTGCCTGTAAGTTTCCCTCCAGTGATAAAATTCCTTGATTGCTTTTGTTTCATAGTTATTGCTTCAAAAAATAAAACTCTAAAATAATTACCCTTTTAGCCCATGTTTGTGGTCCTCCAATCTGTCTAAATAGCTCCCCTGGTAAATTATCTGCTCTGGAAAATCATTAGGTCCAAGTGTCCTCCCACAAATTACAGTTGGCAGTTCCTACCACCTGGCTTAAGGCTCAGAGAGTGGCCCCAAATTGCTAGATCTCAACATTTGCTAATGTTTCATGATTAGTGTCAATTCTGTTATCTACTCTATTTCCCCCTTTTTTTCCCTGACTTCATTGTTCTTTGTGCCTATCATGAGGCCTTGATTTCTAGCTAGGTTCTTCTTTAATCTTAAACTGAATCAACTGCTCCATCACCCAACTCAGAAAAAAACTGGTTTTCTTCCACTGATGCCAAAGGTAGACGTGTCTTCCTTGAGTTTTATAAAGTGTCCTTCAGTCACTGTTGCTTTGGCAATGCTCTGCATCCCAAGAGCGCTGAGCTTAAATCTCTGTCCCTCTCCTGCCCTGCCTCAGTGCTCAAGTTGTGACTTTGCGCATTGTTCAGGTTTCTTACTTCTTTGTTCTTCCCTTTCCTGCTTTGGGTGAGAGTTGTGTGTGTACCTGTGTATTACTGGGGGTTGTTTTGCTGCTGCTGCTGCTTATTACCGCTGCTGTTACTATGACTAATTGCTTGCCCTGTGCTAGCGGGAAAATGATAGAAAATTTAATCTGCTCCTTACCTAAAGCCCAGGCAAAATACTTAGCTGAGAAGGAGTTTGAAACTCACAGTTTAAAGGCATGATGCACGTCTCCTAGAGTTTTGTCTGTGCTGTCACAGTGTCCCTTTTACGCAGCTGACAGTTGCTGTATTTTGCTCTCAAATCTGTTACAGGGACCAAGATCAGGTCCCCTCACACTTAGATGTTTTGGCTGCCTGATGCAGGCTCCCAGTCTTTAGCCCCATGCTCACTAGTTTACTTAGTCTTTTTCCTGCTCAGACATGACTGAGCAATGCCAGAGAGCCTCCCAAGTAGGCTGGCGAACTAAGAATTTTATTTAGAAGTTTGAAGTAAATCCAAGTGTTGTGAAAATTAAAAAGCTGTCTTGAAGACAGGCTATGGCGATAAACAAATATAGAGTCAGAACAACAAAATATAACAAAGTATCCAGGGCTGGGTTAGGAACACTTTTCTCCCATGTTATCTAGCAAAGTAGAAAAATAAGCTTTTTAACCTGTCACCACTGGAAAGTACTATTATTTTCTTCAAAATGTTTATAAGGTTTCTCTTTCAACATTGCCTGAAGTCATTGGATTACATAGTTTGTGTTTCTTTTCACAGAAGTGTTTATTAAAACAGTATACTATGGGGCAGGGAGGGTGGGGGGGACTCGAGGGGGGGGAGTCAAGGAAGGGAGGGAATACGGGGATATGTGTATAAAAACAGATGATTGAACCTGGTGTACCCCCCCAAAAAAAATAAAATAAAAAAAAATAAACGTGATAGATAAATGTAAAAAAAAAAAAAAATACTAAAGCTCCTATAAACAAAAGTAAATTTTGTTCCATTTCCAGCCTAAATTTAGCTATTACTTTACATTCTCTATTTTTAATCATGATGTGAATATAAGCTACTAAAAATCAACTTTTCGATGACAATACACAAAGCCATCTTAAATCTAGGAGTATCTATAGGGATTTAAGGTAATATTCAAATGATTTGGGAAATGACTACCATTATCCTATTAAAGATCTAAAATACATCTAAAATAAATCACAGCAAAAAAACATCTAAAGACCTATAAATTTTTCAGATGTTTTGTTAGTTGGCGGTTACTTTAATGATAAATTCGACAATTAGAAAACAAAATACATATTTAGAACAATCATAAAAATGATAAGTGAATCTTTGTGGTTGTATTAACAGTAAAAGTTCCTCTATCTGATTTTGATTCTTTCTCTTCATAGCAAATGATCACAGGGGGAAAAAATTCCCTTGAATATGAAAACCAAAATTTCTTTCAAAATATTTTACTAACAATGCACTATACATTGTAAATGCTATGCAACTACATTATACCATTGATGCATTATTTTTATAGCTCAGTTTAGAAGAGTTTGTTTTTGTTTGTTTGGTTCCTAACTAGGTGCATCATCTAAATGTCTTACGTAGAAATGTGTCTAGAATCTGCCAGTTATTGTTTGATTTTTCTTCCCATATTCAAGCATATTTTAAATTGTTTTGCCAATCTCATATTTAATACTTTTCTAACACAAGTTGGAAAAATGTGTAAGAAATAGGTATGCTTCATTTTTCATAATCCCATTGTGCCTTCACATTCCAAGTCCCAATTCTAGGTGTCCTTAAAATTTAAAATCATAGAATTAATAATCATTCAGTTTGGGTCAACTTTTATGGGATTTCTTGCTCATTTTATATACACATAAGCTGCTTTGTTCTTCATCAAATGATGTTACAAGCTCATTCAGATCAATGAATTAAAGTGCTTTGACTAGTTAACTTCAGAGTAAGAATAGTGGAGAATATACATTTGGTTCTGCACTTTTAAAGGGAGTTAATGATTGCTAATTTCCTCTCTAAGTATTCGTTAGCTATTTCCCATTTTATGTTAATCAGCACTCGTCTTATCTACCTTGGAAAATGAATAATTATATCTATGAAATATATCAAGAATAGCAGAAGATACTTACAGAGGGAATGCAATGGATCTGAGTGATATTAAGCCCTGAGGACACATGAAAGTGTAAAAATGGTCTTTGCCCTAGAGAGATGTTGGTCAAGCTAAGTACATATTTAGATATGGGTCTCTCTAATCATCTCAATGCCACTGGGGTGGGAATCCACTTAAAAACAACCCTCCTTCCTCCTATTTTCAGATCAGGTGGAATGTCTACTGTGGTTACATTGTTTGATTCTGGCCCCTTCCATAATAACCACTACAACTTCCCTTTCCCCATGGGGTTATAACTCCTTTGATAGTATGCACCACACCCAGTTGCATCCTTGTATTCTGTTATGAAATGCTCCACAAGTCACTTTCGTGCCTGTTTGTTTGTTTTTTGACTACAGCTATAAAATACATTAAATACATTTTCAGATCCTTATATTGTAGAAGAGAAATATTAGAGAGAAACCATTTCCTATTACACACAATAAAATGACTTAAAACTGATGCTTTAGTCTTACTAAAAGAGGAACTAGGTACTAATACCATTTTTTTTTCATCTAAAACTGTAATGACAAGGGCAAGGCAGAGAAAAGAGTAAGAAAAGGAGACACGAAAAAGAATAAAAGTTTGAAACATCAAACCAGTGGTTCTTCAGGTGTTAAAGAGCAGAGAGGCAAGCATATGACAGTCACTTGGGGAGCATTTCAGATCTGTACATATTGTCTGCACTTCCCTTTTTCCTCCTTGCCCCATTTCCCTCTATTGAGAACCACCATATCTGTTACAGATTAGAACCAATCATGCATTATTACCTCAACTGTCAAGGTCCAGAGACTAGCATCCTGGGCATCACCTCGAAGCTTACTAGAAATGCAGACTTTCAGACCCCGCCCAGATCCACTGAATTAGAATCTGCATTTTAACAAGATCCCCACGTGATTCAAATGCACATTAAAGCTGGAGGAGCACAAGTGGACAGTACCTCTGGCTTGTTCAGAATGATTACCTAGAGGTTATTTTCTCGGCTTTTTAATAAACTAACATTTTTAATAAAGCTGACATTTATTGAGCACATATAACGTGCCACACAATGTTCAGCCTTTAAATGTTGTGTTTTATTTAATCCTCACAATATCCCTATGTAATAGTCACAGCCTAATCTCCATTTTATAGATTGGGATACTAAGCAATAATGAGATAAGTAGCTTACCCAAATGTCATAACTGGTAGAGTCAAGATTTAAACACAAATTTTGATTCCTCTGCTCTGAGCTGCCACCTACACTGTCTGCTCTACACTATGGTGCTTGCTTTTTAAGGCCAGTTAATTATTTGAGGATTTATCTACAGTAATAATTGGAAATTAAGTTCTGTTTCCCTTATAGAGAAAAAACCAGATCTATTCCATTTGGATTGTAATATTTGCCTATTACCTTACCTTTAACTGCAATAATGAAAAATTCTAGAAATTTCTTTAGTTGGAAATAAATATGAAAACTAGACCATTATTTAAAACTTAAGGTTTGATATCTCTACTTTTTCCCATAACTTACCTGAAACTTACTTTTTTTTTTAACCTTTTGGTGTTCTGATAAACTTTTTTCTAAAAAGTTCTCTCAAATTGAACAAGCCATTTCCTATATATATAAACTGTTCAGCTTTCTAACTCAAATTATATATCACTCTTTCAGCTTTTAATATAAACATTTATCTATAAGCATGGTTTACAAAACTTTAGTTGAATTATAGTTACTAATCAGTCAGTCTACAAGCAAAGGTGACTTTTTTTAAGCCAGTGACTCACCAAATGACCTAGTCTCTGAAAGATTTCTCCCAAAGCATGTGGATTCTCTGAGAGTTGTCAGTTGGATCCAGTCAAATGTCTATTGTTTTGACAGGGGCTCATTGATATTGGTCAAAAGACTGAGGTGAGCCTGGGCTCCTTGTGATCATGTTTGAGAGGAGAGGTATGTCAATGGGATTTTCTCCGTGATAAAGGGACATCCTTGGGAGACAGAATTTCACCAGCTGCTTAGATCTAGAACTTTCGGAAGCACTAATAGTACAGTGTCGAACTTGTAAGTCATGGCTGAGGGCAAAGTCAACCCAGAGATGCCTTAAAGCCAAGTAGCAAGGGAACTCGTGCCCAGGAGACATCCTGCATATTAGCAGGTAGAGTTTCTTAGTGCTAATAAACAATAAAGTACTAGCAAGTCTCTTATGACCCTTTACAGTCCTGCTGGTCTCACTAAACCCAAATATCTGTGACTATGGCTGAATTTAATCTGTGTCAGGTTTATTCCTAAATAAATTGAAAGAAAAATCTCACAGCATTTCTTCTAGTAAACTTCATGTGTTTACAATTTTATCATCACATACATGTTTCTTCACTTTTTGACCCAAACTTTTCTTGTTACACAATTCAAATGCATCCTACATGCTTCTAAATTATGTGAGATGCCTCTAGAACAACAGTGTTCCATTTACCCAGCTTTAATAATCTAATTCTCTTTCCATTCAAATGATGTCATTTCACATAAAACACATTGTACCATGATGTCTTCCAGCACTTAACCTTCACACAGTTAATTGCTCCCACTTTATCAGGAATGGAAAAGAATCTGATGTCATTCCTACGTAATGATTTCCTGAATGTGTCCCAGCGTTTGATCTACTGGGTTAACAGAATGGATTTTTGAGAGAAATACACATCTACTCTTTTAAATTTGCCATTATGCCATATGATGGAATATTAAATAGTCATTGTATTTTTATATAAATATATTTTAAAATATTTAGTGACAAGGAAAGATAATCACAAGTGATGTATAAAATATAATGTATAAAACAATGTATAAAACATAAATCGAGTGAGAGCCTGTGTGTGTATATGTGTTTGATAGATTCTTGTCAAGGTGCCATTACAGTCTTATTTGGGTCATTGGTATTCTAATGAAAATAGTTCAGTTATATTAGCAGTGATTTGTGAGTAAAATCACTGATATATTTTTTAAATGCCTGCATATTTGCAGAACAGATAAGAAACACTAGGAAAAATATATAACAAATCTTAAAAGCTTTTGAGGATTATTAAGATCAAGGCTAAGATCAAAGGTTACTTTTTTTCTTTGCCCCTTTATTTTTGCATGTGCTTTCAAAATTTCCTTTATTATACTTCATACTTTCTGTTTATCTTGGAATTTCTTTTCCTTTCCTTCTAACTCACTCTAGATTTCAGATTGTAGACAACTATGATTAACCCTCTAGAGAATAATACTAGCAAGCAGCCCTGTCTCTATTTTCTTCCCTGAGGTACACTAGAGCCTTACAAGAGTCCACAGATTTTATACCAGAGTGGTATTTTATAGGAAAAATCATCTAATGGGAAAATCTTTGCTATAATAACAAAACCAACAAAAAATTGGGATAAAAATAGATCGTTATAATGCCCAAATTCTCCTGTATCACAATGTGATAGTAAAGCTGGTTTACATTGTTTTTTTTTTTTTTTTTCATAAAAAAAAAGCAACCTCTACACAGTCTTCTTGAGTAACTCTTTAACTTTAAAAAATTTCTTACTTAAAAATATCCCCAAATCCATGATGAAAAATATTGCTAACTTTGGCCACATAAAAAAAATGTTAATGGTTACATATTAAAAAGAACCATAAACAAAGTCAAATGATAAACAGGAACTTGGGAAAGCTTTTTGCTACACATTACATGTAAAATGCCAGTTTTCAACATGAGCTCTTTAAAATAAGAAACAATGAACAACCCAATGGAAAAATGAGCAAAGGCCATGACTGAGCAAACTAATAGAAAAATAACTACAAAAAATAAGAAGAGAGAAGCTCAACCTCATTCATAACTAAAAAAAAAAAAATGCAAACCAAAACAAATACATACTTCTCACTTACCAGACTGAGAAAAAAATTTAATATTTGATACAAGCCAGATTTTTGGCACCATAAATTCATGTAACCTTTACAGGGGACATTTTGTAAGTATCTTTCAAAAACTTAGAGCGTATAAATAATTTGCATCAACAGTTATGTTTGGAACTTATTCTACCGATATAATCATGTAAGTACAAAAATGCATATGTATAAATATGATCATAGGGGCTTTTTTTAAGCATCCAAAAAAGGGAAATTGAAAACAAAAAACCTTACATTGAAACCTTACAGCCCATAATAGGGGCTGGTTAAATAAATTATCATATTTCAATGCAATGAATGGAATACTATATAGCTGTCAAAATGAGACAGATTTATGTACTCTGATGTAAAAAGTTCTGCTAGCCATATTAAGTTTAAAAAAAAAAAGAAAGCAAAACACAGAAAATATAATGTATAACATGAAAAAACATGGATATACACATTTATATGCACATGTATAGATTTTTTTTAAATTTATTTATTTATTATTTTTGGGGGGGTACACCAAGTTCAGTCATCTGTTTTTAATACACATATCCCTGTATTCCCTCCCTCCCTTGACTCCCCCCCACCCTCCCTGTCCCAGTCCTCTAAGGCATCATCCATCCTCGAGTTGAACTCCCTTTGTTATACAGCAACTTCCCACTGGCTATCTATTTTACACTTGGTAGTATATATATGTCTATGCTACTCTCTCACTTCATCTCAGCTTCCCCTTCACCCCCCGCCCCCCCAAACCTCGAGTTCTCCAGTCTATTCCCTGTATCTGCATCCTTGTTCTTGTCTTATCACTGAGTTCATCAGTACCATTTTTAGATTCCGTATATGTGAGTTAGCATACAATATTTGTCTTTCTCTTTCTGACTTACTTCACTCTGTATGACAGACTCTAGGTCTATCCACCTCATTACATATAGCTCCATCTCATCCCTTTTTATAGCTGAGTAATATTCCATTGTATATATATGCCACATCTTCTTTATCTATTCATGTGTTGATGGGCATTTAGGTTGCTTCCATGTCCTGGCTATTGTAAATAGTGCTGCAATAAACATTATGGTACATGTTTCTTTTCGGATTATGGTTGTATAGATTTTTTAAAGTCCTAAAAGGGTACATAAGAAACTATTAGTAGTATCTCTGGGAAGTAGATCTGGAGAGACAGAGCGTTAAGAGACATACTTTTGTTTTATACGTTTCTGTAATTTAACACTTATACCACATGCATATATTACTTCTATGAAAAATTAAGACTGAAAAAAAACTTTTAAAAAGTGGTATGGTATAATAACACTTGTATAAGCTTTAGACTCATATATCAAAGTTTAACTGTAAATTCACAAGTAAAAATCTAATCTATTAGGATATTTCTTATATTTTGTAGTTATGTCTACAGAAGTGCCTTAGAAGATTGCACTATTTTTAACCCCAAAACATTCTTTTTCTCCTTCTCTTGTGTTTATCTACAAAGGTGTGAAGGAAGATGTTGACTATACATAGGAAGAGGATGAGGTCCCATGACAGACAGCCACTCAGTAGAGCCCAAGTCTGTATAAGGAAAAATATGTTCTTGAAGTGGACCAGATGGCTTCATTCCTTTCAAAAACATTCTTAAGATGTAGTGTTGCAGCTTATTTTATAAATTAGAAAATTAAAATCTGACCATATTCAGTGACTCACATTAATCTTTTTTTTTCTTTCCAGATTTGATACATGATAAATTGGTCTGCAATGGCTGAGGTTTTATCTAAATAAGTCACTGAAGCCATCCCAGAAGGTCTGCATCCAGGTAAATGCTTTACACCTATAACACTGTATCTGTCAGTAATTTTCTCTAACATGTCAACAGTGAAGGTAGCACAAAAAGCCACCTATGCCATTGTCAGGTGACAGAAACAGAGGAAGCAGAAAAGAATGAAGTTCCAGTCTTACCCCATCCCTTCCAATACACAGCTCAAGAACATATATATTGATATGATCTTCAATATAGTGTCAGAATTACCAAGATATTCATGTATTGATGATAAACCATGTGAGAGATGTGCCACCCCTTGGCGAGGATCTCCTTGTGGTCATAGGTGATTGCTTTGAGTAGCACTTTCCATGCTATGTAGGGCTTTAGGAGGGCCAGGAGAGAAATGACTGCTCTCTTATCAGCCACCAAATGGGGAATTGGGGCTCTGTGATGCCCCAGCACTCACTTTCAGAGGCATACGTCTAAGACCATAAACTTTGAAACGACCTGCACACCTTCAGAAACTGGAATGTCTCAGAGTCTCATTCTTACAAAAGCCTCCCTTACTCCAATAAGATATAGGAAAAGGGGCTCTGAAATTGGATATAGAGGTACCCTTTAATTCCCATGCAGTTTAACCCCCTGGCAGACTGAGTCCCGTTGAGTCACACAGCAGGGCATTACACTCAGAGGGCAGCTGGGGGACTACTCTTTCGGTCTAATTCCTATCACATAGACCTGTATGATATTTTTCATAAAAAGACTCCTGGATTTACCCAGCTAGAGGGAATTTTTTTCTCCTGACATAAACTCAAGCTCAAAGAACAAGCCTTCGGCTTCTGAAGTTAACAGGGGAGACATTCCCTAGTTCCTCCAAGGAGAATGAAAAGAGTAGCTTGTCTCTTTCCGAATATGTTGTGATTGCATTTTATCAAAATAGAAAGTAGATAAGATAAGTGGTAGGTGGGCAGACATATGTTAGAGGTGATTAGTCTTTTTGATTAACAAGTAGGACACACTTGCTGGAAGGCACTCACAGTGCTATTAGGAAACTATTTAGGACTGCTTTAATCTTGGAGACAAAAATAGTAACATTCTACAGTTCTGCCACTGGAAATCTTTAGGGGTTTTTGTTTTGTGAGGTGTAGTTAAACTTAGGAAGTTTAGCTGTGCATGTTTTCAGCAAAAATCCAGCTCTGGAAAAAGTGCATTAAAATATATGTCCCTGTTAGGAAGACACCAAGACTGGAAGCTTTCTTTTGCATCCTAAAAGTACTGAACAGAGGAGCTCTTCGTAATACCCCATTAGTGTTAAAGCAGAAGAATCAGGACAGTAATATGGGGGTTCCTGCTGGAAATGATTCTTAGACCAGCCTCTCTTCTCCTGTATTTTGGAAGCCCCTCAGTTTCTGATGAACATTCACACATTTGTAGCAAAACCTTCCAAATAACTATGACATTTTTGCTTACAAATAAGAAAACACTGAACAAAAACATTGTGTAAAATTTTAAACTTTTTCAAACCTTTAAGTTTCAGATGAATGAGCAAAACATGCCTAATTCTAAGAAGTTATTTTTTGTTAAAGAACTAATGCCATGCGAATCCTACCACTAACTAGCAACTTTGCCTTTGGTTTCCTGTGAACAAATCTTCAAGGCCCCAACGCAATCCATGGTCACTATATTGACATACAAAAAGTGTTTTCCAAGGGCCTTCTGAACTTTGTATTGTCACTTTAAAACTTTCACCAGCTTACAACTACAGAACTTTGATCTCTTATTGATTTAAACTAGTAATGTGTAAACAACATTTCAGAGCTTGTTTTATAGAACTAAAAATATTTAGGTTGAATCTAATTATGATAAATGGGAAAACCTGGTTACGATATATAAAAGAATAAAGAACATATTCAGTGGCTTAAAATCTATGATAACCATTTGCCCATGTGGCTATTTAAATTAATTATAATAAATGAAATTAAAAACTGAGTAGGGCTATTTAAATTAATTATAATAAATGAAATTAAAAACTGAGTTCCTCAGTTGTACTAGCCACATTTTAAAGTCTCAATAGACACATGTAGTTAGTGGCTACTGTACTGAATAGCACAGATATAGAACACTTCTCTCATTATGGAAAGTTCTATTAGACAGTGCTGTTGTAAACAAATTATTAATAATGCAGTGGACTTCCATTACTATTTGGTAAGAAAGTTTTGTGCTCTTTTATACTTATTTGGAAATGTTTAAATAGTCTTTTAAATTCCAGTTTTCTCGGTTGTAGGTTATCTGGTGTACAGTTCTCAAAGGCCCCCTTTTCTCTTTCCTATTTGTTTGCATATTAAATATGTGGAATTAAATGTTTTACTTAAATACTTATTTAAATATTTTATTTACTCTTCTAAAGTTAGAGGGTTTTGTTTCCTTAAAAATTGTGAAAATGGTACAGTTTTGTTATGTTACGCTAATATGTGGTTGTTGGCTTTTTCACCTGAATCACTGACATCTTCAATTAAGCAAAACTAGAAAAGATGTAGGATCATTTTTAAAGGCCAATATTTTTTCTTTGTTCTTTATATTCTGTAAGATTTTCTTTTTCCTACAATGATAGATGTCTCAATTATACTGACTTAACTAAAGCTGATTTATGTTTTTTAAGCAATTGGAGAGCCAAGCAAAATAACTATTACATCATTTATTTCTTTTCCTCTTTTTTTAATGGAAATGTGTAATATATTAATAGGCTCCATTTGGATTTCCAAATTGTATGCATCAACAGTTTGTTTATAATTTTAATTAATATAATCGCTCCCTTTTACAGTGTATTCTTAAACTTCTTAGTCAGCATTTTTCCACTAATATGATCCCATTATTTAACATCAATCTCGAGTACTTTCCAGTCACTTATACCTAGTAGTTCAATTAAATTTGGTTCCTGGACTAAGCAAGAAATTAAAAACAAATTTATCTTTGAGTCACTGAAGCATCAAGGATTTGAAATAGCTATATAACTAGCAGTGAAAAAGGCATATAAATATCCAGCCAATATTCTCTTTACACATTTAATAGTATTTTTCAAGGAAAGCACAGATAACAGAAGTTTGGACCCAGTTTGGAATTGTTAAATATGAATCCGAGTCTTACCAATGAAAAAAGGCAGTGTAAAGGTTAGCCACTTGAAGTTTTTTTTTTCTTTCAATAAACCAAAAAAATAGCTTTCTTTGTAGAATAACGGGTTTATGTCAAATAACCTATTATTCACACAGTTTATCTACAGTAACATTGTTCCTAGCTTTAAGTAATATAGCTAGATATGCTTAGCATAAAACTATGTAGGAAATTCTAATTTAAACTGGATTACTATTAACTTTTTTAACATTAAAAGAGCTCAGAGAATTAGCCTTTAAATTTAGAGGTTCTGTTTTGCTGGCAGGAAGAACTTTTCACTAGTACCAAAAGTGTTGTCATCCTCTCCCTTCAACTAACTAGTCATTCCTTTTAAGACTCTTAAGACAATTTAATATATATGAGTCATTTTTTTAATTCCCGGAATATCCAAGATATCTCCGAAATGTAACATAATAGTACAGTACAGACCTGACTGAAGGTAACCAATTATCTGGAACTAGGTCTCTGGCATCGTTCCAGATTTGGAAGAAAACATTGGACTATCCCAGGGTTTCCCTGGGACAACAGGAACAATGTCATATGGCAAGTCCAAAATCCAGTTAAGAGCAGCCTTCCTCCTCCTCTTATCCAGGCAAAGTCAAAATACTTCTGCACACAGCATGGGCCACCATAAAAAGCAAACAAAGCCACTGTAGATAAAACCAGGCAGTGGGTAAAGGCTGTCTTTTGACCTAGAGTCTGAACCTTGACTCTTCAGTGATGCTCCAGGCCAAAGAGGAAGAATAAGATGGGCATTTTGCTGCCTCTTGGTCCCTCCAGTGCAGTCAGTGTACAGAGCAGGAGGGTGAAAAAACTGAGTTTCTTCTTAACAGTGCAAATAAGGAAATCCAGCCTGCTTTGGCAGTATGAAAGCAATGCAAATTGGAGTCATTGATGACAACAGCTTCTCATGTGATATATAAGATTATTCTATAACACTAATGGCCCAGCCATATTTTATTCAACTATAAACCATTAATGAATGCTCATCTTCATTTTACATAGAACATATTTATCTATACATAACTGAACAAACAGGGAATGTTGGAAATGGCCCTGTGAGAAGTATTGGCCCACAATGCATCTGCTTGGTTTGGAGCAATTGAAGTAGTTAGCACAGGCTCCCTCTGGATTTCTGCTAGAATTTTGATTGAATTAGATCGATGAATTAGACACATAGCATCTGAATTAAAGAGTGAGAAATACAATATGAACCAATTAAGTGAAGGAAAAATTATACTATGGATAAAATAATGTGTCAATAAATTTAAAATAATTTTAGCTTCCTTTATATGACAAATGTAACAGACCTAATTTGACATCTTAAAATGGAGAGATCTACATGTAACATGTTTTGTGATTTTTATCTCCTTAGGAGGATGCTTTGATATCTTTAACCTTCATATTTAATAATTTTTTTCTCTTTTTTCAGTTTCCATGATGTAAACATCTATCAATCCATACTGGTGATATAGATATAGATATAGATGTATAGATCTCAAGAGAAAGTAATGCTGCAATCCTCCTCAGCAATTCATTCTAACAATTAAGAACCCTTAAGCTAAACAGAATAATTCATTTCACAGGAAACTTTTATTCAATATGTATAATTAGTTTTAGTTAACTTTATTAATGAAATGTCACAAATCAATTAGGTTTGCAATAATCAGATGCTGAGGACCCTGGAGGGGCCATTTCCCTCACAAGAGGGGAAGGTGATATACAATTTAGTTGGGAAGCGAATGTAATTAGATTTGATCAGTTGAGTATTCCTGTCCTGATGTGGAATCAGGCACATACCCAAGCCTAAATATAGTTGTTGGGTTGGAGATATATATAGTATATTTATGTACTATATACTATAAATATACACACACACACTATATAGTATAATATATATAGTATATATAAATACTATATATACACTACACTTATATATTATATATATATATCAATATATATAGTATAGTTGGAAAGAGGTAGAAAAAACGTCTTCATGGTTCTGTTGACCACAAACTAACTGCCAAAGCAGGCCTTTGAAACCACAGGTAGACAGGTTTCCTTCAGACAGGGCCATGTTTAAATTTCTTTCTCAAATTTGAATGCCTTTAAGTAGAATAGTACATGAACTCAACTATTTGCCACAGCTTCCACCACTGCTTAATAGCACTTCACACATTTATTTAACTGCCTAAATCCTGATGGCATTTCAGTTTGCAACTATTTTGACCTAGAAGGTTATTATTGAACAGCTGTGCGGTAACCCTAAAGTTTCTTTCTTCTGACTCTAAAATAAGAATATCAAAGAAATGTCATGACAGTAAAAAGTCTTCTGAATGAAAATTATATTAAACACAAGGTAGTCCTATTGAGGGGTGCAGTTTGCAACAGATTCTGCTGTTATTCACTCAAAATGTATTTTGCTGGACACCTACATGCCAGTCACTATTCTCAGCATTAAGGACAAAGTGTGAGCAAAGCAGGCAAAAATCCCAACCCTCTTACAACTTACACTCTAGTGCATGTAGGCAGAGAAATAAGTAAAGTTTATAATATGTTGGATGACATGAATAATGGAAATAGAAGGTGGAAGCAGCGAGGGAGAAGGGTGCAGTTTTTAAAGGGAGTTTAGGGAAAGCTTGCTTAGTAAGAAGGAAGGAACTATGTGGACATCTGGAGGAAGATGGCTCTATGGAGAGGGCAGAGCAAATGCAAAAGGCCCTGAGGCAGCACTATACTGGCATATTCAAGGCACAGCAAATAGGTCAGTATCCAGAAAGCAAGTATTGAAGGGTATAAACTGACAGGTAGACTAGAGACATATTTAGAACGGATGCTAGAAGAGGGGAGCACATGGAATTTTTAAACTGAAATGGTTTAAAGATTACAGATGCTTTGAAATGTAGTGGAATATTTTCATGCAAGAGATTTTAAAAAGAAGTCAGGTCCATGACTCAATCCCCAGTGATTAGTTCAGTAGCCATCATGGTCAGGGGCTACAACTAGAACTCCAATCATTAAAAACCTGCATTTTATATCATTTCCTCCTGGACAACCAACTGATTTGCTTGGCAGCTTTGGTGTACCTCAAAAACACTTTGCCTATCACTGACCTGTAATCCCATGTCTCTGGGCCTGAAAATAAAACTCCCCATAACAGAGTTAGTGGTGCACGACATTGCCATTAGATTATTTTTAGTGAAAGCTTTGCCTTCTGACGCAAATACACTGATGAACTTAATAATTTCTGGGGCTACCGCTGAATGCAAAATGATTTCATATACCGGTTATTCCACTTAAATTATTTTATCTTCAAGTCCAAGAAAAAGAAAATTCTAAATAATCCATCCACATATAACTGAAGTAAAATTATTTAACAGAAAATTTCAAATTCAACCACCTCTAAACACGTAAGATAGTCTGAATGAGAAGGAACAATTCTGACTTTGTATTATTTTTTAATGATGGTGTTTTCTCATAATCCCCATGCCTTTTTTCCTGTCCTGCTATTCTTCAAGATTTCCTAATGAGGATTAGAGAACAGGCATATTTAACAATCTGTATTTGCAGGTTGGGAACAAGAAAATGAAGACTAATAGTTTCTCTCCTGCTAATTTGATTTTCTACAGCTCCTCTCCTACCAGCTTAGGCAGAGGACTTAGTTACTATTTCCAGCAGATGGGGCCACGGAATAGACAATCATCTGTGATGTCATGCTTCCCCCAGATAGGCCAGCTGCCTTTCAGGCCTCCATTAGAGACTTCCTCAAAGTAAGAAATGAGAAGTGATCATGAACAGGATGAGGAAAAAATGCAATTTCCTTTATTGTAGAAAAACAGCACTCAGTGGCTGGTTCACAATGCTACAGGAAAACATTTTCGTACATTTCTCCTGCACGTGTGGAGAGTTATGAGGTATGCGCCTAGAAGTGGAAATGCTGATTTGATTTCCAAAGTGGCAGTGATAGAAGCAGACTTCTGGAAACGGGGTTGTGCTGAGTTGACAGAAAGATAAGGGATTCAGTTCTTAATTGATAATACGTGGCTGGCTCTCTAAACTAAAATATAACCCCAAAAGAACTTCTTCTGGTGTAATTCCAGGTCCCAGGGCTAGTTAACGGTACAAATAGTTATTTATTTACAACTATACAAGAATTTATTTCCCAGGACCCCTCATATCATTGACATCCCATAAAACCAGCCCTGCAAAAGAACTAGAACATTCTGAGAACATACAACACATAACTTTAAATGAGTTTTCCTTTTCTCATGCAAAAGCATGAAGGTTGGTTGGAATTGACACAGACTTCTGTCCAGGCGAAGGCCTGTGATTTCAGGAAGCATGTATCTCTTTTGAAACTCTAGTGTGTCCTTGGAAATTGCTGCATAAAGGCCAAACTGCCAAAGTCTAGTCCTTCTCTGAGTAAAACCTTTTAGTTGTATGTCAGTAGCTGGTCTTTGTTCTCTTCAGTGGTCATTGCAAAAATACCACAATTTTCATTCTAAACCCCAATAGTATTAGGAAGACACGTTGAGTTAAAACAATGCCTGTAATATAATAAGTATTCTGTCCCTAATAAAACCTAGTTAGTCACAGCTTCCTTCAAATCCCTCTCCCACAGATTTTTCTCCTGAAAGGAGATATTATACAGCATTTTAGGGAAAACAAACTTTTCTCAATCACTAGGGGTAAGGTAATAAAAGGGTTGAAAATAGCATCTTAAGCATCACGTTTTTTTCTTTAAATTCCCTGAGGTTGAACAGATTCTTAATTTCAGTTTTTTAACTGCCCTGAAAATAGTTTGTCCCTAGCTGACTCTTATTTCAGGGCAATGTTACATCTGCTTAATCTAGTAGAGTCGCAAATTTGTCATCATCCTGAGCAGAAAAAAATAAGTGAGACATAAAGTAATCAAAATGGTGCAATCTTCTTACTCAAAAATAAACAAATAATTAAAAATAAGAAATAAAAAATTCAGGAATGAATCATCCTTAAAACTCTCCCAACTCGCAGTCTAGGTTCATGGGTGAAAACTTTGGGAGACCAGTTTGGGAAGCAACCAGAGCCTGGTACTGTTTCATACACTTAATATTATCACCTTCCCACAACAACACTTAAAAGTAACTAGGATTATTGCCATTGTATCATATTCCTATTTTTTGAATGCAGACAAAGAGAATGTAATAGTTAACATCTATTGATTGGACACTTGCTTGGTCAGACACTGAGTCAGTTACTTCATCTCCATTTTCTTAATTCACAAAACAAAACAAAACTACAAGCTAGGTTTTCTTATTGGTTTCATTTTTTCACAGACAGTGAGTCTAAGGGGCCCATATTGCTAACCGATGCCAGGATAAGAACTGGAATTTGGGACTGACTCCAAAGCCCTTGTTCTCATTTCTCTTCCAGATGTAACCCATCAAATTCTTCAAAGCCTGAGATCTTCCTTTCTGTTTTTAATTAACTGCTACACTGTCAGCATTTTTTTTACATATATGTATACAAGTGAACACTGTGTTAATATTTAATTATAGGTTTATACTGATATTGGATGCAAGTATAAGCTAGCATCATTTCGAATAATAGTAGAAGAGTCAGGGGCTCTGAAGGTAATGTTCAGCATTGTGTAAAGCAGATATTTTTCTGTCACACTTCAGTGAGAAAATTAATTCATATGCCACCAGCCATATGCAGAAATGCAACAGGAAATGAAAAACTCAACTACTTAAAATAATGTGATCTGAGTACAAATTATTGCACTGTGAATCAGTTTCCTTCTGCTGTAGAATTGATCATTTAGATTACATAGACAAGCGGTGTTAAGACATTACTAAAATTATCCTTGAATCCTAGCTTTGAGATCTGTATAAAACACTAGGCAATTTGCCTGAGAATACATAGAAAACACTTTTTAAAGGGATTGGGATGGGTTATTTTTCTCCTCTGTTAAATATTAGGCTTGGAAATGAACCCAGCTGATCTGCTAAATAACACTTGCAAATTGTTGTGTTTTAATAAAGTGACAGACTAGAGAGAAGCCACACTAGACCTGCTTATGCTTCTGGAGGCTTTACAGACCAGGAACATTATGCAATAATGCCTTTTAAAAGAAGGGAGCTGCTTGGTTACACCTTGCCTGGCAACAAATGTAGCCACTTACTCCAAATGCAGGCATAATTAGAATCTATGAAAATCCAGCATCCAAATCCCAAACCCCTGCTGCAATACATACTCATAAATTACAGCTTTTTACCGCTAGTATTTTCAACCATTCCATTTAAGTATGTGAGTATATGAGTGTGTGGTGTTTTAGGAGGCCTGCTCTATAATGCTGTGGAAAGGTTTCATCACTATTAATCAGGTGTCCTGTAAATGGGACACCTCATTTTTCGATTTCTGGAAGGCTTAGAGCCTGTCCCGCTGCTGGGAGAAGGCAGAGCCAAATGGGCTATGCTAGTGAAAAATCCCTGACAAACATGGAACCAAGTGAAAACTTGAGAGACTCAACTTGTAGTCGTCACCACTGGCAATCATCACCACTATTACAGCTTTAACCAGGCAAGCCCAGGCTCATGCATTTGTTTATAAAATTGCAGCAAAGCCTTATAAATTAAGCCTGAAAGAAAGTTAATTTTTAGTCTAAGCTTGGATCAACAAGAAAAGAAATTCTTATTTAAAAACCGTCATAAAAGCAGTAAAATTGGTGTTTTAAGAACTAAACAGAATTAAATTGCTTTAACTTTTGTTGCAATAGGAAAATAAATGCCTTAAAAAGTAAAGTTAAAACACAGAGATTTTAAAATATATTGGGGGGAAATTATTTTACAGAAAATAAATTTGTCCCCCGGATTTGTGACTAGCTGTTGATTTCTGTGTTTCTGAGTGTGAAGGTGTACTTAGCTGTCTCCTAGACAAAGTAGGGAAGATGGTACCCTTCTGAATGAAAGGGTTCCTATTAGCTTTTCTCCTTAATTTCCTAAAGTGTTGTGATTTTTACTCCCTGGTGTTATGTTTTTAAAAGATTTTAAATCTTAAAACATAGAAATAGGTGTTGAAATTGAGAGCTGAAAGTCTCAACCAGTTGGGTGTGATTTTTTAAAATAGGTAATACAGACCTCTAGTGGTTGAACAGTTTGAAAGCCTCTGCAAGGAAAGGAAATTGTGCATCAAGTGCTTGCATTTTAAAAAGGGAAAACAGTTGCTATTTAAAATTACTCACAATGCAAAATTCACATATTTCATACAAACCCAAAACAGGTAATAATGTGCAGCAAGGGAAGATGGAGCACTTCCCATCCTTTTAGATGCTCTCAGTTCTCCCAAAACAAGCAAGGACCCCTCCCATCAAAGTCCCAGCAAGAAGTCTGGATCTGTACTGGTTTTCCTCTGAAAGATTAACATCCAATTCACTTGTTTTACAAATTGAGCTGGCAGATATTTGCATTATGTAAAGTAGATTTGATTTTCCTTGGCACACAGTTTTGTCTCAATGAGACTCTTCTTCCTCTAAACCCCAAGGGCTCCTGGTGAAAAATGCAGGAGGCTCTCACACAGCCACTGCTTGTCTGTCCTTTCCCAGATTCTCTCCATGAGGGCAGCCACACTCCACTGGACTGGGGCTTAGTGATTGGGGTGTTTCTCTAAGTGAGGGGCAAACTATTGGATCCATGCTTTGGTGATTATTAAATGTCTGTCTAGATCAGTGTTTCTCAAACATGAATGGATACACAAATCACCTGGAGAATCTTGTTGACATTCGGATTCTGACTCAGTAGGCGTGGAGTGGGGCCTGAGGTTGCTTTACTAGAAAGCTCTCAGGTGATGCTAATGCTGGCATCTAGGACCACACCCAGGAACAGCAAGGAGATGCTATAACATCTCTAACTTTTTATTACACTTTGTGTTTCACTGATTTCTTCACCTTTTTCTTCTTTTTTACTTCAATGGCATTTCAAAATTTAATTTTTGACTTTATAAAACTTTTAAAGTTCTCTTTCACTTGACTATGTACAAATATCTCTGGGAACCTGTTATTCAGGTATTGCAAAGTTGATCCTACATTTTAAGAATGGATTCAGTGTCGTCTGTTTAGTTTCGTGAGTTCACGGTGGTTGTGAGCACCTCTCGCACTCGAAGTCATCAGGCATTTGCAACCACAATTAAATAACTGATTAGCCATACTCAGAGAGCGGGTGAGATCAGGTTTTGTGCATGCTGAAAAACTAATAAGGGCCCAAAGAAACATCAACATCGTAAAATCAGGCAGAATAAAAAGCACAAGCTGAAATCATGAGAGTCAACAGATCAGAGTAAACCATGGGAAAAATATTTCTCTGGCAAAATCCATCATCTAAATAAGTTCCTATTATAGCATGTTGTCAACCTTAATTTTGAAATCCATAATTTTAGAACTTATGTCATGGGATAGTCTTGAAAAGCCTCTTGCAAACTTTTAACATCTAGTTTCAAATCAAAAATAATATATTAACAGGCTGTAGCATGGAGGGAGTACATAAATTATCATCATTGCCCTGCATGAACAGTAATTCACAGGTTTAGCTCAGAAACGACTTAGATGAAATAATTAACTATGTACAGTACTTAACAGTATAAAAGTAATTAATCTAGCTGCCTCATACTGGTTTGGCCTAAATAAACATGCAATAAAGCCATACGATTTTATTATTTTTTCACTCACGTTACTAGTTTAGTAAGTTGGAATTTTAATATGTCAGAAGAAAGATATCTTTCCCTTAAAAAAATAACAGTTTCTTTTCAAATGTTAATGTACTAACTATAAGCTGAATGAGTTCTATATATTTATAATTATGGGCAGATGTTCTCAATTAATAGTGTTATGCATTCTGCTTCACAGGAGTTTGGCGAAAATGAAAAGCTATTTTAACTTAAGGTGTAAATAAGAAAAAAATCTCTTTTTTTAACCGCAAATCACATAGACTCTGTTGAGGTACTACAGTTGTGTGGCAGTGTAGCTTTGGCAAAATGTTTCTGATAAACTTGTTTTTTACCCCATGGGTTCTGAGAGGAGACAAGTTGCCTTTGGCTTATAGACCCTTCATCAGTAGGTCTACAAGGTAAAGAGCAGTGTCATTAGTTGGTATAAGGGCAAAAAATAAGGGAAGTATCCCTGTTTGGGCAAAAGAAAAGAGCTCAGGTGATTCCTGTGAGGGAGAAAGAGGTTCACCCAATGTAGGTCTTTGTTTAAAGTCCACTCTCAATGTATGGCTGCTCCTTTGCCTAATCTTTTTTTTTATAAATATGTATTTACTTATTTATTTGGCTGCACTGGGTCTTAGTTGTGACATGTGGGGTCTAGTTCCCTGACCAGGGATGGAACCCAGGGCCCCTGCATTGGGAGCATGGAGTCTTAGCCACTGGACCACCAGGGAAGTCCTTCCTTTGCCTAATCATATAGACTATAACATGTTCTACCCTATGTGACCCCTCTGATTAATCATTATATTATTATCCCTATTTCGTAAATAGACAAAGAAGAGGAGGAGACTAAGTAATTCTTCCAAAATTAAATAGCGCACAAGATGTAGGTCAAACTCAAACCCAGAGACTTCTGCTTCCAGCCAAGATGGAGTTAGAGGGATTTACTGTCTCACCTAAAACAGCTACTAAAATATTATATATATGATTTTCAAGGCCGTGGACATCAGGGGACAAAGAACAGCAGTCTCTGAGGGATGGGAGACAAATGAAGTAAGCCCCAGATCACTGGAGAAAGTTCCAAGCCATGGCTCAGGAAAGAATAATCCAGAAGGAGCTCCCAGGTCTCCCTGAACTGGGAAGATGGAGCTGGGGGTCCAGAGAGGCAATGAGCTAGAGTTCACAGAGCAGAATACCAGACACTAGAGAGCTTTACAAAGACAGAGCATGGAAATCTGAACGGTCCCCCCTGAGTTTCAGTGCATGGGAATCTGAACGGTCCCCCCTGAGTTTCAGTGCATGGGAGTGAGTAATCACCCGAAAGGATTAGAGGGAACAATCCCCAGAGACCATCCAGAGGCAGAAAATAGTTGTTCCCACTAGCCAGAGGGGCGAAACACATAATTCATGGGGCATCAGGTAGCATACTGAGAAGGGTTTTGCCTCAGGAATAGGAAAAAATTAGACCAATTGCTGCTCTGGACCCACCTAAGAAATCTTAAGAGCCAGACCTGAAGGACCCAAACTGTTTGCAAGTAATTTAATTGCTTCCCAGAACAAAGCTGGAGAATTTATATAGGAATACAAAAAACATCCAATATCCAACAAGGTAAAGTTCACAGTGTATAGCATCCATTCAAAAATTACCAGGCATGCAAAGAAGCAGGAAAACAAAGTCCATAAAAAGAAAAAAAAATGAATAGAAATAGACCGAGTAATGACACAGATGATAGAATTAGTGTACAAGGACATCAGATGACTATAAGCGTATTCCATATGTTCAAGAAGCTAGAGGAAAGTCTGAACATATTGACGAGACATGGACAATATTAAAAAATCGAAAATAGAATTTCTGGAGCTGAAAACGCAGACCAAGACTTCAGACACGATGACCTTGTTCCTTACACTGACCCCACTATTTTTCTTCCCTGGATCATGAGTTTGATCCCAGCAGCCAAATACTTAATACTTGCTTAATACTGAAATTCCCAGGTGAATACTTCCTTTAAGAGGGGTTTAGCATCTGAAGACAACAGACTTCCTGAAGGGCTCCACATGGGCCCTTTCCCATCTCCCTTTGACTCCCCCTAGCCTGTCTCTGGCTCATGGAGCAGACGGCACCACTGCCCGTGGACTTAACGCTCCACTCTAGCATAGACTCCTCAGTAAAGTACCTACTAGCAGTCCTCAACATGGCACCTTCTGAAGTATAAGAAAGTTTACATTATCAGACTACCATGTTCTATCTGGATTTTCTATCTCACCTAAAAACTCTGGAGTTTGAAAAAGCATGAAATTTGTTCTCTTCACCCAAAATAAAATTAAAATGGAAGTTAGTATTGATAGTTTTGTAGCTCCCCACCCTTCCCATCCAAGGCACTATGTATAAAATCACAAACTGTGTTCTTCCAGTCTAAGAAGCAATGAACCAAAATGTACATGTTGTCCTTTTACAGAATTCAAAAGATGCTCATGAGAATTAACCTATTTTTCCAACCAAGCTAAAAAATCAACTTACTTGTCTAAGAAGTTTTATTGGGAAGCTAGAATCCCCCAAAATGTATATGCTAACCAAATGTTACTGTTCATCAGAAATGCTCCATATTCATCCAGTGTTCATCCTGTGTGACTCCCTCAGTCAATGCACCCACTTAATAGCAGATATGTTCTCTCTGTGTACTTTGTGTGTGTGTTCCTAAACCTGCAGTGAATGAATTTACAAAATAGTATCAAAACACAAATGTAGCCTTACAACACAAACGTGTAGATAATTTCATGCTTGGAGCATCACAGTTCACTTTAGAAACACTTTACTTGACAATGACGCTTTCAAAAACAAGTATTTTTCAGCACTTACTAAAACTATTTTAAAATTTAACCTCATCACCAGTTATATAACCAGGGCCATTTGGTCATTGTGGCTTTATGAAATGGCATCAGGCCCTTTCACTACTGATCATCTTTGGGGCACTAGGTGTCATTTTTTGAATAAATGGTAAAATAATATGCAAGAACCAAATATCACAGGTTGTGTGCTGTACTCACCCACACGGAGATATCACTTCAGTGAAATGCAACAACAGCTCTAGAAAACGTCACAGTATCTTTACCAAAATATAAAAAGGAAAAAGGAAAGATACGCTGCTGGCAAGATCAAAGAAGCAGGGAGGTGCCGTCCCAGCTGCCATTAGAAGATAGTCCTCAGACTCTGCGGCAGGCCAGCCTCATGAGAACAGGGGTGGGTAGTAACCTCACCTCATCACATCTCTGTTTTCCCACTACTTGCTACTCCTTGGTCATGGACTATTGTTGACTGTGGAAATGGAATGGGGGTGTGTAACAGTGGTACAGTTCAAGTATGTAGTGTAGTATAAAAACACTGGAACGGGGGTCTGCAGCATCTTGCTGGGGCTTGAAGTCTGTTTTCTTAATTGTAAAATTAGGTGGTTGGCCTGGATGCTAAGTTGTAAATTGGCAGGCCTTGGACCAACTATGATCTGCAAAAGAGTTCTGTTTAGTTCCACACAATGTTGCTTTTTTTTTTCTTATTTGCCTTAGTTGAACACATTTCAAAATAGGATATTCCACGTAAAATTTGAAATTCCAGCTTATCTTACAAAATCAGCCTGTATCTCTCCCTGATTACCACTGGCACAACTGAGAATCCCCATCCCTACCTCCTTGGACAAAGAGGAAGGGTCCACCACCATGCCTGCTTCACCCTTCTCTGTTGCTCCCAACCCCTATTAAGTATTTAAATGTGAACCCTGGAGCATGTAATTTCTAGGGCCCATTCCAGCAATAAAATGTCATGAATCTCTGACTCAAGTTGTTTCAATAAAAGCAAAGGCCTGTAGGGCTTCCTAGGTGGCGCAGTGCTTAAGAATCCACCTGCCAATGCAGGGGACACGGGTTCAATCCCTGCTCCAGGAAGATCCCACATGCCTCAGAGCAACTAAGCCCATGCGTCACAACTATTGAGCCTGCGCTTTAGAGCCCATGAGCCACAACTATTGAGCCCATGCGCTGCAACTACTGAAGTGCACGCACCTAGAGCCCGTGCTCCGCAATAAGAGAAGCCACGGCAATGAGGGGCCCGCACACCACAACGAAGAGTAGCCCCCACTCACCACAACTAAAGAAAGCCCGCACACGGCAAAAAAGACCCAACACAGCCAATAAAATAAATAAATAAATAAATTTATTAGGAAAAAAGCAAAGGACTGTAGTGAATAATATTTCAACTATATTATAGGTTAAAATAGATTTTGCTGGGGTATTGCTTCTCGGCCTTTTGGCTAAGATCAAGTGTAGATTTTGCTTGAGTAGACTGACAACCAAGACCCTATTTAGAATATCATAATTGTGTATGTTTACAGCAACAAAGGGCAACATACAGTAGTTTGTGGGTCACCCACCCGGCGGGCATTGGATTTCTTTGTATCACGAATGCACCCCTCCTACCATCTCATTGTGGCTTCTTCTTGTCTTTGGATGTAGACTATATTTTTTGGTAGGTTCCAGTCTTTGTTGTCGATGGTTGTTCATCAGTTAGTTGTGATTTTGGTGTTTTCATAAGAGGAGATGAGTCCTTCTACTCCACCATTTTGTCTCTGCCTCCCCTGGTGTCTCTAAGGGCATACGTATATGTTCCTGTATTTCTCTCAAGAAGAAAAGCAATAAATATGACCCCTAAATTTCCTGCCATAGCAGAAATTTCTGTGACATCATGATCCACACTGAGCTAAAGCTACACTCCAAACCTAAATCGAAAGTCCATAGTTACAGAATGACTTTTTATGTAAAGAGAGCATCTTAATTTGTTAGTGTAACATGAACCATGTAATTTACCTAGAGAATGGCTTTAAGCTGCTCGTTGGCATGCATATAACAATGCATACTGAAACAGACTGATTTCTAAACATATCTTTTCTGAATTAGAACCTCTTCATATCCAAAATTATTAGCATATTATGTTACTCTCACAAAGTTCTAATGAACTTCACAAATCTGCCTGCTCTATTCTGAGTACAAAAATATTTAGCCTAATTTGTTTTTCCATTATTTTATATAGTAATAAAGTAATATCAAAAATGTTATTACCAGAAACAATATAGTGTTTTATAATTATTAGAAAGTGAATCTCGTGAAGTCATATTAAAAAACAACAATTACCACATGTTAAGTCAGATAATTCAGGGAAGAGACTTATATGAATACTAGGGGAGTTGCTGGCAAAGAAATTTTTTCTCTGAATCCTACACTTTGAAGGAAATTTTTGCCATTTAATTAGTTTAGGTACGATTCACCAACCAAAGGTCTATAATGTGATACTTTCCCCCTCCGGCTTAAAGTAATCTTACAATCATCTGCACTTCAGATGTTCATACTTCTTTTAAAAACAGATCCCTCCTGGATCCTTTACATTGCTTTATGGGATTAATAACAGATTGTAGCACCATACTGTATTGTATTGACAGAGCCCTAACATCATTCCAGTCTGTTTCTTGGCCATGTGTAATAATGTGACAAGCTATTCATATATATAAATTTATGGGGTAATTCACTGAGTATTTGGTGGGGATATATGGGTATATATTGAGAATATATAAAATGATAGTAATAATAGATAACATTTATTGAGTATTTAATATATGGCAATGTTTTTTCCCCCATGTTTTATCTAACCCTCATGTTAACAGTAAGTTTTTAACCTGTTTTAAAAGATGAGGAGACTAAAGCTCGATGAGGATGAGTAAATCAGCCCAGAGGTTGAGCCAGGATCTTAACTAACCTTTGTGACTGCAAAGCTTATGGTTTGTTTCCCATGATGCCTGCCAGCCACCAGACTCTGCTAACGTTAATTAATGTTCCCTTTTAAGATTCTAAGTGCTGAATATATACCTCTTGATACATGATTAGCTTCCCACTTCAGCCATATATTAAACTTGTTTTTATGGTATAAAGTCTATTCACAGGGAATGGGTATAATAAATTATCTTTTGAGGAAATTATTTTAAACAAAGAATCTTACAACATTCTTACAAGGGCAAGGTAGACTAGGCTTTATCGTCTCATTCTTATTTGTCAGAGCAAAGTCCAATGAAGGTTTAATGATTTGCCTAAGGTCTCAGTATCTAGAATGGCAAAGAAAAAGCTGCTAAGTCCTCCAACCTCCAGTTCCAGACTACTGTTAGTTCTCAGTCTTTTCTTTCCCCCTCTGCTAAACCCTGCAATCAACTGATTTCTACTCTTCAGCTTCTCAAATTATCTTGCTTTTTCACTCACTGCTGTTGGTTTTATATATTAAGATTCAGTATCAGCATTTACCATATCTTCTACCTCTTAATTCTGAGTGTTTCCATCTGATTGCTAATTTTTATACTTTATGGGATTTTTCTTTATTTCAGTTTTACCCCAATTATCCAGGAAAGGCTGCCTGCGTCTTTTGAAAGCTCTGATGTTCTCAATGAAAAGACCTTCTAAATGACCTTGTCTGTCTCCCATGGAGTTGCATATCACAACTTCAAATGCCCCACTAAAATGTTACCCATTTGGCATCAGTATACACAAAAGGCTGCATTCTGTGATAAGAAGTACAGCAGTGTTTTTCTAGTGAGAGAATAGAGTTCTTAATGGGGAAAGGGGGAAGTATAATTTCCTCAGATTTAGCTGGTATTTTGAACAGAATGGTGCTTTTCTTCTAGAACTAGTCTGTAAGAAATTTGTAGGGAAAATACCACAGGAACCAATAAACAATTAAAACTTTGGTCATGGAACTCTATTAATATTGGTCCTTTAGAACCCTTTTGTCCAGAAATGTTCTTCAGCTACAAAAACAGCTACTCATTGCCCTCATGGATCAGAAAAGCAGTTGGGCAGAGGAGACAAGTAACAGGGACTCAAACTAAGTCATTGAAACTCTTTGGTTGACAAAGTCGGAGAGATTATCAATTGTAACTGTTTATCCCTTTCTTACTCTTCTCTACCTGGTTTAATTCTCATGAGAGCCTTGATGACAGGCTACATTCAGTGTGTTGATCCACAGAGAAAAAAGGCCTAATGTGAATGCAAAGATGAATTTACACTCAAATATCGTACAATCGGTTCAGACAATAACGACTTAGACTGACACAGCAGTTGCCTATGGCAGTGATGCCACCAGAGGGCAGGGTTTGACTTCCGGACCTGGTGGCTGCCTCCCTCCAGAGGCAACCTTGGAGCTACTATAAGAGCCATCAAATCCCTTGGAACCTTATAATGAATCTAAGTTCAAGTTCTCTCTTCTATTGTTCTTGTACAGAATCCCAGAATTCTGGAAAATGCTTAGAGAGGATAATTTCTAGAATGATCTGACACAACAGATATTTAGTCAACTCACAATTTTAGAGCCCCTACTAACTAGTCAACATGACCTTGAACATTTGAAGGCTACCTGACAGAATTTTATCTTTTGAAGGATCTATAGTTTCCCTGGGAAGATATGAATATAATACATTAAATAAAAGCCATGAAGAAAACATAGTGTATAGTTAACTTATTCTGTGAAAGATAAGAACTACAGGTTATCAAGAATTGAAAGGAAAAAAAAAAAGTCCGGACCAGAAAGGTTTCTCAGCAACAGTACTACTGATATCTTGGACTGGATAATTCTTTGCTGCGGCAGTCTGTCCTGTGTCTTGTAAGATGATTAGCAGTATCTTTGGTCTCTACCCACTACATGCTAGTAACACCTCCCCCACCTCTCCCCCTGTTATGGGAACCAAAAATGTCTCCAGACATTGCAAAATATCCCTGGAGGGCAAAATTACCCCTGCTTGAGAAGCATTTAACTGGAATATGAAGAGATGACCTGCCCTGCCCTCCCCCAAAAAAGAACTGAACCTTGAAACTTTAGAACATCAAAAATGTAAGGATCTGCTCTCTAAGCCTCAGTTTCCTCATCTCAAGAGTAGGAATAATGGTGCCTTCCCTCATAAGCCTTGTATTAGTTTGCTGGAACTGCCATAACAAAATAACAGCAGAAATTTATTTTCTCACAGTTCTGGAGGCTAGAAGTTCAAGATCAAGGTGCCAGCAGGGTTGGTTTCTGGTAAGACCTTTATTTTTTACTTGAAGATAGCCACCTTCTCACGGTCTTCACGTGGTTTTTCCTCAGTGCAAGCATGTTCCTGGTGTGTCTTCCTCTTATAAGGATACCAATCATACTGGATTAGGGACCCAAGCTTACGACCTCATTTAACCTTAATTACCTCTTTAAAGGCCCTGTCTCCAAATACAGTCACATGGAAGATTTAGGCTTCAATCTATGAATTTGGGATGGTGGGGGGACACACTTCAGTTCATAACAGGACTCTTACAGAGATGAAAGCAATTAGCACAATACTTGGCATATAGTAAGCATTCAATTAATCATAAATCATAAATGTTACTATTGTAAATATTAAGCCACTATTATAAGTCCTTCATGTGAATCAGATACCAGCTGAAACACAAGAGTATAAAACAATTGTACATTAAATAAGTTTATTTGAACACTTGTGTGTCACTGAAGTTACACAGCTAAAAAGTTTAAACTGACATTTCCTCACTGACCTAGGTAATTATTTCAAAGATCTTCTGACTTTCTTTATGCAAATGTCAAAGGGCAGTAGATCCTACATCCCCAGCATCTAATGAGTAGTAAATGACCCAGAAATAATCTTTTAAGTGTTTTGGGGAATTTCTGTGTGTAAAGAAATTCCATGTAAATATTTCTCCAAGAGGAGGCTTGAGGATGATAATTCACGTTCACCCTCTTAATTTGATTTATAAGCTCCACCTATCTTACAGGAGATAAGAACAAAAATAAACTAGGGAGGAAAAGACATAAACAGTTTCAAACACTCATGGTTTTCAGTTGGAACCAAAAACCCATGGAGATTTTGAAATTGCAAAGGAACAGGGGCCTTCTTCTGCCAAAAAAAAAAATTTTTTTTATAAAAACTAAAGAGTGTTAGATATTTCTACCACACTGGCTTATCATTTGAAATTTCTGCTGGCTCAAATGAAACCATGCTGTCCTATATCCTACTGTGGGACTTCCTCCTTATCCACAATTGCTTTCCGATCAGAGGCTTGTAACTTTGAGGACCAGAACAGAGTCAGCTCAGCTAGCTAGAAAAACAAGAGGAGAGGTTTCATATCTCAAGAAAAAAGGAAACCACTAACGGGGTTGTTTTTACAGCAAGTTCAGGAAGAATGGAGTCAACATTGACAGTTGCTGAGGTGAACAGTTTTATTGTTGGTAATAAAAGTAGAAATTGCTTGCTGAAAGTGAAGGCGAGAAAAGACAGAAATTGCTATGACAAAGTTAAAAACAAGAGGAGATGGTGGTCTTGGTGTGGCACAGAATGTTTGAAAACATTCACCTTGTCTTTAAAGAGCTGCTGCTGTATGAGTAATGTGTCACTTCACTACATAGCCCTTGTATGCAGAAATGCTGTATTTCCCCTTTACAAGCTAAGGGATGCATTTATTCTACATTTAGAGCAGAAACAAACAATCGAAGGCAAAGAGGTGCATTATCTTATGCAGCTCTCTTAGAAAGAGTTCATTTTCTCCTGCTCAGACTGCACACAAATACTGGGAATATATTTTAATTTCAAATCTGATGTGTGACATCTGGTAACTCATTTATTGCTAATGAAGTTTTCACAGGAAGTAGCAGTCACCAGTATCTCATTGTATTTTTCAGTTGGCAAAGTGTTGTTTACCTTTTATTGGCCCACCATCCGTGCCTCTTGTCACAGGCTGAATAATTAGAAAACACAAGTAGCCCCACATAGAAATGAGTGGAGATGTAAATAATGGGAGATAGAATGGTCTAAATTTTTTTATTAAAATCAGTGTAGTATCATTGTCGCATACATTTTAAAATTATATAGATATTCAAGAGAATGGTTAGAACTGGAAAAACTTTCTGGTCAAGAAGCTTATCAGCCCTCTCCGAGCCTTTCCACCTCCTTCTGGTCCTTTAGCTGCTGCTTCTTCCAGAATCACAGGCAGTTTTCCAATCCTCCTTATCCATATTACTTGCAGGGGAAAAATTAGTCATTTACACCACAGTGTGATTTTAATAATACTAAGGAAAGTCTTAAAGCTACAGGCTCTCAGAGCATCTCCACATGCATGATCTCGTTTGAGGTTTGCAATGGTGTTGTGAGCCGAACTGGACAGATACTTTTTACTTCATCATCATGAACTTCATTATCATTATTTTCCAGATGAATAAGATGAGTCACAGGTTAGGAGAAAAGTTGAAAACTCCAGAGCTCATGAGAGGTAAATCATGTACTTGATTCAGATCTTTTGGTTCCCAGCACCATGCTCTCCCACTGCCTTAACTCTGGCTCTCACCTGAGTCAGTGTGCATCCTCCCGTAGGTAGATCTTGGTTCTAATGGCAGTATAGAAGTGGGGATCACTCACCCCACCCCAGTTAAAGAAATTCCAGACATCTAGGAGTAGGTGCAAGGGTTATTTGACTAGGTGACCTCTTGTTGGGCTCCCCTTAACTACGCCAGTCCTGAATATTTAAAAGAAATACACAGTTTAATGAGTAATTCTCAACCTGCATTTAGGAATTTGTCCTATTTTTTCAGGTTTTAATGCCTCAGGAGGGACAAATGAAAACATTTTAGCTGATGGCACTTTTGTTGTTTGTTGGATTTGTTTTTGCCTGTGAATCATGAAAGGCATGGAGCATATAAGCGAGGGTTGCAAATGATGATCCCAACAGGGCAGTGGTTTTTAAATGTTAATGGGCATCAGAATCACCTGGAGGGCTATTAAACTATAGCTTGTTGGACCTCACCCACAGAGTTCCTGAATCAGTAGGTCTGGGGTGGGACCTTAGATTTGTAGTTCGAAGGAATTCCCAGGTGATGGTGATGCTGCTGTTCCAGGGACCATGTCTTCAGAACCATTGCTAAAAGGGACAGGTAGGTGACTTACATGAGGGAAGCACCTATGCTATGCTGTCCTGTTCGGTGGCCAGCCCCAAGTGGGGACTGAGTGCTTGAAGTGTGGTTAGTTTCAACTAAGATGTACTACAAACATAAACTATACTCTGGATTTTGAAGACTTTGTACCATGCAACAACAACGACACTAAAACATCTCAATAATTTTTACATTGATAACAAGTTGAAATGACAATATTTTGGATATACTGGGTTAAGTAAAACATATTACCAAAATTAATTTCACCTGTTGCTTTTTATTTTTTAATGTGGCTACTAGAAAATGTTTAATTACATATGTGGCTCATTATATTTCTTTTGAATAGCACTGACCTAAAGAATCAGAAAACAGAGAATGGTGGGGATTAGTCAACCACAGAGTATTCAAATCCCGAAAGCTATAAACACTTTGGGGGCCAAAGAAAATACATCTGTCCATCAGATCTAGCCTGAGGACCCCAATTTGTACGCAAACATTTGCTGCTACAATGTAAATGTAGATGCTATACAATATCTTATCATTTTACCTTTCCTTTCAGCATTAATCAAGTACCTTGCTATAATTCTTGCAGTAAAAGCATTAGATTACAATAATGAAAAATATTTCTGCTGAATTTCTGAAACAAAAAATTCCATTAATGTTTTGAAGTTCTGAGGTTTTTTTCTTTTTTCATTAAATTCATTTCACTTATCCTTGCCTTATAGAGGTTATATTTTCAAAGTGCTTCCATATCTTCCAAAGACCTTGCTTTTTTTTTTTTTTTTTTTTTTACATCTTTACTGGAGTATAATAGCTTTACAATGTTGTGCTAGTTTCTGCTATACAACAAAGTGAATCTGCTGTATTTATATATATATTCCCATATCCCTTCCCTCTTGAGCCAGCCTCCCACCCTCCCTATCCCACCCCTCTAGGTCATCACAAAGGGCCAAGCTTATCTCACTGTGTATGCAGCAGCTTCCCACTAGCCATCCATTTTACATTTGATAGAGTGTATATGTCAATGCTACTCTCTCACTTCATCCCAGATTCCCCTACCCCCATGTGCTCTAGTCCATTCTTTACATCTGCGTCTTTATTCTTGCTCTGACACTATGTTCATCAGTACCATTTTTTTATATTCCATATATATGGTATTAGCATACAGTATTTTGTTTTTCTCTTTCTGACTTACTTCACCATGTATGACAGTCTCTAGGTCCATCCACCTCACTACAAATAACTCAATTTCATTCCTTTTTATGGTTGAGTAACATTCCATTGTATATATGTACCACATCTTCTTTATCCATTCATGTGTCGATGGACATTTAGGTTTTTTCCATGTCCTGGCTATTGTAAATAGTGCTGCAATGAACATCGTGGTACCATGTATCTTTTTGAATTATGGTTTTCTTAGGGTATATGCCCAGTAGTGGGATTGCTGGGTCATATGGTAGTTTTATTTGTAGTTTTTTAAGGAATCTCCATACTGTTTTCCATAGTGACTGTATCAATTTACATTCCTACCAACACTGTAGGAGAGTTCCCTTTTCATCGCACCCTCTCCGGCATGTATTGTTCCTAGATTTTTTGATGATGGCCACTCTGACTGGTGTGAGGTGATACCTCACTGTGGTTTTGATTTGCATGTCTCTAATGATTAGTGATGTTGAGCATCTTTTCATGTGTTTGTTGGCCATCTGTATATCTTCTTTGGAGAAATGTCTATTTTGGTCTTCCTCCCATTTTTGGATTGGGTTGTTTGTTTTTTTGATATTGAGCTGCATGAGCTGCTTGTATATTTTGGAGATTAATCCTTTGTCAGTTGCTTCATTTGCAAATATTTTATCCCATTCTGAGGGTTGTCTTTTTGTCTTGTTTATGGTTTCCTTTGCTATGCAAAAACTTTTGTTTCATTAGGTCCCATTTGTTTATTTTTGTTTTTATTTCCATTACCCTAGGAGGTGAGTCAATCTGCCTATGTTTTCCTCTAAGACTTTTATAATGTCTGGCCTTACATTTAGGCCAAAGACTTCACTCTTTAACAATCTATGAAGTAGAGTTAAGAACAGGTGTTGATGTTCCCATTCTAAATATTTTGTAAACTTAAGGGATAATAAAGTAAGAGATTAAATTACTTATGTATGATTTTAGTGACAAAAGAAGCCCTTGGACAGGGCTCTAGTCCAGTGCTTTCTCTGCCAAACCATTCTGCTCTCTCTCCATTTTTACAACATTTTAATGTAAAAAATAAAATTAAAAGTAGTATACAAAACTGTATTTGAAAAAAAAATGTAACTCTGTGATAAAATCAAATGAACATTACCCTTACAGAATTCATTTTCTTAGCACAAAAGTCCATTTAACTCTTCGAAACACTGACTAATATAATACTTTGAAATATTATACTGAGCAGTATATTACAGTGAGGTTCTTTTATATTACTCTGCCCTCACCTCTGTTTTATCTGGGCACTGAACCACTTTAAGTATTTGTTAAACTTTAAAAAGTTGTATTTTCCCCACAAAGAATCTGAGAGTAGGTTCATTTTGAATAAGTTGTTTGAACAAGAATATCTCATGCCACCTTTTTCATAGGATGATGTAATCCTGACTTCTTAACTTCAGGGCATGCTTTTAATTTTGACTTGCAGCCATGAACAAATCTGTCTTTACCCTTTCACCTGGAATTGCCTGTGAATAACACAGGAGATGCCTGAGAGGCTCACTGTCTTTGACCATAAATGGAGTGAAATTAGCTAGTATAGATTGGGTCCAAACCTATAATCTTGACCTCATCAACCTAGAATCACAACCAGCTATCCAAATGTTCTGCTGGGGAAACATTTCTTTGGGTAGATAATCTAAAAATGGGGGGAAACCCACTGTCACTATAAAATAATGATCTTAAGTAGCTTCTTTATTGATCTTCAATAAAAGGTAAAATTCTTTTCATTTTAATAAAAAGTGTTCTTATATTTAATTACAGAATGTTACTGAGTCATTGTTGCACTAATAATATCTATATCAATAGATAAACAAATAGTTGGCTGATTTAATGATTTATCAGGTAATTTCAACTTGTCAAGCCATTATTGCCTTTGTCTTTGAAAGATGTATACCCATTCAGAAGAAAGATTATGAAATTTCAATGTTTCAGGAGATTTCTTGAAGCATGTACCAACTCCCTGACGACAGAGAGATCTAAAAAGCTAAGTGACTGGTTCAAGGTCACCTAGCTAGTGAGTGGGAAAGCCAAAATTAGAACCCAAGTCTCCTCACACATTGTATAGGACCAATTTGTAGACTATCATCCAAAGACTATTCCTGCTGCAATTAGGATACAGGGTAATTTGGGGAAACATGTACAATATACTGAATATTTAATCCTTCTAGCTTCATTTAAAATTTATGGTTGACTCCCTCTTGCAAGAGCACCAGAATTACAACTAACTGCTGAACAATCATTGACAGCAGGACACTGGAACTCACCAAAAAAGACACTCCACATCCAGAGGCAAAGGAGAAGCCGCAATGAGACAGTAGGAGGGGCGCAATCACGTTACAATCAAATCTCATGAATGCTGGGTGGGTGACTCACAAACTGGAGAACAATTATACTGCAGAAGTCCACACACTGAAGCGAGGGTTCTGAGCCCCATGTCAGGCTTCCCAACCTGGGAGTCTAGCAATGGGAGGAGGAATCCCCAGAGAATCAGACTTTGAAAGCCAGCGGGATTTGATTGCAGGACCTCCACAGGACTGGGGGAAACAGAGCCTCCACTCTTGGAGGGCACACAAAAAAGTGTGCTCATCAGGACCCAGGGGGAAGGAGCAGTGACCCCATAAGAGGCTGAACCAGACCTACCTGCTGGTGTTAGAGGATTGCCTGCAGAGGTGGGGGGCAGCTGTGGCTCACCGAGGAGACAGGGGCACTGGCAGCAGGGGTTTTGGGAAGTGCTCATTGGCGTGTGCCCTCCCAGAGTCTGGCATTAGCCCCACCAAAGAGCCTGTAAGCTCCAGTGCTAGGTAGCCTCAGGGCAAACAACCAACAAGGTGGGAACATAGCGCTACCCATTAGCAGACAAGCAGATTAAAGTCTTACTGAGCTCCACCCATCCAGCCCTACCCACCATCAGTCCCTCCCATCAGGAAGCACACAGGAGCCTCCTAGGTAGCTTCCTCCACAAGAGGGCAGACAGCAGGATCAAGCAGTATCAGCAATATTTCGTCTTGTGGAACTGAAAACCACAGCCACAGAAAGACAGAGAAAATGAAAAAGCAGAAGACTTTATAACAGATGAAGGAACAAGATAAAACCCCAGAAAAACAACTAAATGAAGAGGAGATAGGCACCCTTCCAGAAAAAGAATTCAGAAAAATGAGGGTGAAGATGATCCAGGACTTTGAAAAAAGACTGCATGCAAAGATTGAAAAGTTTACCAAAGACCTAGAAGAAGTAAAGAGCAAACAAATAGAGATATGCAACACAATAACTGAAATGAAAAATACACTGTAAGGAACCAATAGCAGATTAACTGAAGCAGAAGGGCGAATAAGTAACCTGGAAGACAGAATGGTGATAATCACTGATGCAGAAAAGAATAAAGAAAAAAGAATGAAAAGAACTGAAGACAGCCTAAGAGATCTCTGGGACAATGTTAAACGCACCAACATTCGCATTATAGGGGTCCCAGAAGGAGAAAAGAGAGAGAAAGGACCCGAGAAAATATTGGAAGAGGTTATAGTTGAAAACTTCCCTAACATGGGAAAGGAAATAGCTACCCAAGTCCAGGAAGCGCAGAGAGTTCCAGGCAGGATAAACCCAAGGAGAAACACACCAAGACACATAGTAGTCAAACTGACAAAAATTAAAGAGAAAATTTATTAAAAGCAACAAGGGAAAAACAACAAATAACATACAAGGGAACTCCCTTAAGGGTAACAGCTGATCTCTCAGCAGAAACTCTGCAAGCCAGAAAGGAGTGGCATGATATATTTCAAGTGATGAAAGGGAAGAACCTACAACCAAGAATACACTACCCAGCAAGGATCTCATTCAGATTTGATGGAGACATCAAAAGCTTTACAGACAAGCAACAGCTAAGAGAATTCAGCACCACCAAACCAGCCCTACAACAAATGCTAAAGGAACTTCTCCAAGGGGGAAACATAAGAGAAGAAAAGGACCTACAAAAACAAAAACAAAACAATCAAGAAAATGGTAATAGGAACATACATATGTAAGTGGACTAAATGCTCCAACGAAAAGACACAGACTGGCTGAATGGATACAAAAACAAGACCCATACATATGCTGTCTCCAAGAGACCCACTTCAGACCTAGGGACACATACAGACTGAAAGTGAGGGGATGGGAAAAGATATTCCATGCAAATGAAAATCAAAAGAAAGCTGGAGTAGCAATACTCATATCAGATAAAATAGACTTTAAAATAAAAAATGTTACAAGAGACAAGAAAGGACATTACATAAAGATCAAGGGATTCATCCAAGAAGCGGAGATAACAATTATAAATATATATACACCCAATATAGGAGCACCTCAGTACATAAGGCAAATGCTAACAACTATGAAAAGAGGAAGCAAGGCAGAAATAGAGACACAGATGTAGAGAACAAACACATGGACACCAAGTGGGGAAAGCAGGGAGGCTTGGGGGGAGTGAATTGGGAGATTGGGATACCAAATTGTACACTCTAAATATATGCTGTTTATTGTCTGTTAACTGTGTCTCAATAAAAGTTCTTAAAAAAAATAAAAAGTAAATAAAATTTATGGTTAAGTGATTTGTATAACATTAAAAACTTTAATCTGAAATGAATTGCCATGTGGCCAATAATCTCTAACATAAAACTCATAATACATATAAATTCTATAATATTATCATCATTTCTTAAGGGCATAAATATTAGTGCAGCCTTTCCTTCCCAGTAACTTTCCTCATACCCCCTAAAGTGGAATTTGAAATGAGATAAGCAGTTTCTGCTGCTGATTTGAAGTCTCAAAGAAGCAAATGTGGAGTGGCTTAACAGATGAAATCTGGGGTTTTGTTGATAAGTTGGATAAAGCAGCTACTGTTGACTGAGATGCCCACGTAGGAGCTGCATTTTTCTTCTGCTGAAAAAGCTTGTAAATAGTCTCCAAAAGCCATATATTAAAAATGAGGTTACCTCCTTCTTGATGGCCAAGATACTGATCTTTTGAAATGTGGTTATGATTCCCTCAGGGAAATTCTATGAGTCTATAAGTTTGAGGAATTTGGGAGTAGTAAAGGACAGGGGTTCATTTATGTGCAAGCTTTCTTCCAAGTTAGATGTTATTTTCTTTTTCTCCTAGTCTCTGGAGGACTACTCTTTCTAAGCTCACTAGAAAACCTTCCATGGCCTTCTGTATTTAACATAAGAATATTTTCTGCTAACATCAACATGTCAAAGGAAGATTATTAAGCACCTGATTAGACTTAATCACATATCTTTCACCCCATCTTTTCTTCTTGAAATTAAAAAAAAAAAAAAAATACAAAACAAAACAAAAAACAGAAACAGCCAAGAGTTTAGGATAGCCAAAAGTGGGAGGAAATACCATAGGAATGAAAAGAGTTCTTTGGGGAGCTTGGGCTATTCATCACGACCAACTTGTTTAAACTATAATTTATGATAAATAGGAGCTTCTCAAGTGGAGAGAAATATAATTGTAGTTTAGTGTTACATTAGATATTAAAGTATTGAATAATTTCCAAGAAGCAAAAATTTGGGATTAACATTTTACTTTCCTTGAAATTTATACCCTAACTTGGAAGGAACTTCTGAATTTTCTTTCATAAAGCTGAGTTCTTTAGGTTCTTGGGCTATTTTGGACAAAGCAAAGGGGAGGATGACAAAGCATCTAACCAGCATCACCACAGTTGGTTACACTTGGTATGAGCAGAAATAAGAAAGCAGATTGCACTGTTTTCATTTCTTGTGAGGGCAGGCCATAATGGATGACACTGACTTAGGAAGAGGGCCAGAAACCACTGCTTACCTCTTAGACATACCACACTTGCATTCATTAAGTTTGAGGAGATTGAATCTTATGTACTTAATCAGTACGGCATTAATAATTTTAATAAAATATTTTTGTATTAAGAGGAAGATTAATGTGGGAATTGTAGAGGCAAACAAAATCATCTCCAAGGAAAGTATTTAACATAGAGAAGTTAGGCTGGGATTGCCGACCGAAAGCATGGCAGTCTCCTGTGGATCTGACTTGAGAATAATCCTGGTCACTTGCCTTATGATGCAGGCTCTTTGCCACGCTCCCTTCTTCATGGCTGCCAGGATTACCAGCATGGAGGAGAGTGTTACCCAGAAAGGCCTGGATGCATCATCAAAGGGCATGATGGGGAGGGGGGAGCAAGAAGAGGGACAAGACTATAATGCAAAGCTTACTGGATCCAAGCAACTTAATTATTACCACAAAATAATGAGTAGGGCAACTTCCAGTCAAGATGAAGGCAATGGATTAAGCAATCATGGATATTACCTTTTTTCTCTAAATACGAGGGTAACTCAAAAATTAGCTGCACTCCGGTTATATTCAAACTTCTGTTGGCTGCACTGTCTTATAAGTGCTTTCCATTCAAGGCTACTGTCTCCCCAGTCACTGCTGTGCAGGTGTGAACATTAATTTGTAACTGCAGTGCAAGCAAAAATGGATGCCCCACTCGTGGTTTGCATGAAAGAAGAGCAGCGTGCAGTGATTTGTTTTTTGTGGTCTGAGGGTGTGCATGTCTACATACTTCTGCCCACACTGTTGACACTCTGCAAAAACTTCATTTTGAGGTGTTAAAGCATCCTCCCGATAGTCCTGATCTTGCTCCATCAGACTTTCACCTGTTTGGTCCCCTGAAAGCAGCCCTACGAGGATGAAGATTCACTTCTGATGAAGAAGTGAAGACAGTGGTGCATTCGTGGCTCACAGCTCAGCCTAAAACATTTTTTAATGAGGGAATACGAAAGCTTGTTGACAGATGGACAAAGTGTATTGAAAAGAAAGGAGATAATGTCAAAAAATTATGTACTTGTCTTTTCTAAAAGTTAATTTAAAAATTCTACAGCCAGAGTGCAGATAATTTTTGACTCACCCTTGTACATAAAAATATCACATTACAGCTCCAAATAAGAATCATGACCACATGGGCCAGAGAAGAACCAACACCAGATACACAGCTGAGATAAAGTTCTAATGACTTTACTGGATGGAACTTAAGACCATTAGACTCGTACTGAAGGCAACTGAAACTGGGTTTCCTGTTTAAAGCCAGGAACTGGAAAATTACTGCCCATTGTAACCAAAGACTGAGATAACTTCTGTAGACCAGCAAAAATTTGATAATGGGTGTAGGGCCTAGTCTGCAGTATTTGCAGAGTAAGGGGGTGGAAAATAGACTGAGAATTGGCATTAAAAGCCTTTCCAGATCAAGTGAGTGTTGTATGCCCAAGCAGAAATTTCACCTACCACCACCATCCAGACACTCAGGCCTCCTAAAGAAGTTAATTCCCACTAGAGATGAACCCGCAGTCAAAGATTACAAAACCTAAGATGAAGGCAAATGCCAAGAAAGAGCTTCTATGGATGAAACAAATAGAATTTATACCTGAAGAACTACAAATATTTAAACAATTGGGTAGGGGCTCTTAACATACAGATGTTCAGAATGTTTAAGGAGATAAGGGTAGAAATAGTCCCCATAAAATAAGAACAGAAGGTTAAGAAATAAGAACAACTGGATTTGAAAAAGAAATAAGTAGAAACCCTAAAAATTTTAACGCCAACTTCTATAATTCAGTGAATTCACAAATGGATACTGACTAACAGTTATTCCCTGTAGAATGCCTCATTTATTACTGAGGGAAAAACACGCAGGAGTGGAAACGGTTTCTAATGTCTGAATTATAAGACAGGAGCAATAAAGAGAATGCCTTTTGAACAGGATGGTGTATTGAGCTGTCCAGCACTACAAGCAAATAACTTACAAACACTGGCCTATTCTTTTTGATATTTAAGAAAGATGCTTTGATAGATTATCCTAAAATATAATTACTTGGTCATTTAGTTCTCTCTTCATTATCACAGGAAACTTCAGGGTATTTTTTTTCTTCAGATTGCAAACTCATTAAAAAAAGGAGCTTGTAATGAACAATTTAATTAGATTGGTTTTGGCCTGCCTAAAAGCTTAAGGAGGTATTAATATTCTAATCAAAAGTCTTGGGGAAATATTCTTAGAATAAAAAAAAGAGAGAAAGAAAGAGAGAAAGAAAGGGAAAAAAAAAAAGAAAATCGTCTTTCTTAGATTTGTTTTCAAGAACTAGGGAAGCTGTCAAGGAATGCAAGGTAACCCCTAGCAAAGCAAGCAGTAGATAAATGTGGTTTGGCCACCATGAGCCAACCTTGTATTTGTAGCAGACTGAAAGTTCCCACCTGACTCATGGCAAATTTATTCAGCTGCTTAAGATTATTTTGTACTCATACTTTGAAAGAAAAACAGCTTGGTATTTTTAGACTTTTAATGGCAAGAGAAAAGGCTTACCAATGATAAACCCCTTTTTTAAATCTCTCATGAGTTTTTGATCCATGGCTGAGTCAGCGTTTGCCTTGCATTCAAAAAAACAATAGTAAAGATTCAAATAAAACACATTTATTAAACACTTACTATTTGAAAGATAAGTCCAGTGCTTTCAAGCTATCTTATATAATTACTCCAACAATTAAGTGCAATAAGAATCATTGCTCCCATTTCTTACAGATGAGGAAACTGAGGCTTAGATGTTCAGAGAAATTGGGTGACTTATCTAAACCCACATAGATTTGTAAGTGGTAAAGGAAGATTCCGTTACAAGCATTTTGACTCCAAATTCCATCTTCTTTCCCCCAAGAGGAAATGATGTTGTGGAATTCATGTAAACCACAGAGCCTGAGTAAAAGCTACGGTGAGACCCAGAAATAGAGAGAGGTGAATCCTCCTGTATTTTTAATCAGTATTCTACCTGCCTATAATGCTAGTGGAAGAAGCAGCAGGATGAAACAAAAAAGTAGCTGCTTTCTGGGACTCAAAAGTTTGGTGTCCTAGGAGATCACATCTCTCTCTCCTTCAGCTGCTTACCAAAACAGCATCCTTTCAAGCTTCAAAGAGAAAAGCAGCCTACTCTTTACCACTTATTTTTCATCAATTCAAGGTGATTCCAATCATAAGTGTTCCATTTTATCTCTTTCTTAAGAGCCAAGTTTCTCTAGGGAAGCCTATGAGTGGCAGCAGTGCAGACTAAGAGAACGATATTTCTTACATACTAGGATAACCTGTGTGACCCTCCCATCCAGTACACATTCAGACCTCACACCCCTGCCTGGAAGGTTGTGCAATATCTGTAAATTTACAAGAGCAGTTTCCCATAGATGGAGCTGCAGACATTTATAAGGAGGGAAAAGTTCAAGTGATAACAATATCTCTATACCACCTTAGCTGGCCAGATGGTTGTCTTTAACTTCTAACCACTCTGTTTCCCGTACATCCCCCAAAGCGCAAGTGCCATCTCTCGGAAATGTCCCTGATCACTCCCAGACATTCCCACCACCAAGCTGGGTCGGTGATAAATACAGAACGTTTCACATGCCTCTGGTATGGTATAGCATTCAACACACTGGACATGATTCTGGCTTTAAGGCTCCTGTTCCCTCAGCTAGACTCAAATTATCCAGAGGAGGAGAAGGACTGTGACTCTATTCATTTTGCAACCCTGACCCCAGCACATAGCAGGTGTTTAGTGAATATGGGATGCATGGATCCACTGCCAGCTGAATGCCCTATTTGCATTTCTGCTTCCTTGTACTTATTCCTGCTATTTTCATTCCCTGAAATTCCTCTCACCACCTCCTTACTTGGTAGGAAGTCTTGGTCATTACTCATATAAACATTTATATAAAATGTTCTTCCAATTAGTATATTCAATGCTATGCCCAGAGTTTCTAAAGTAACATACTCATTAAAATAATAGATACCTCACTCAAATTTCCAGGGATGTTTCCCTAGTTGTTCAGACCAACTTTTTACATTTTAAATATTAGTCAATATGGACTGATGGAAACTTAAGAAAAGGCCGCCCTCAGAATGTAAAGGGATTGGAGTCTAAAACCATGTTTATAAATTGGTCCTTTCAAATGCAACTTTTTCCACAGGAATTCTTTCTTTTAAGCTCTTTATTGGAGTATAATTGCTTTATTTACACTGTTGTGCCACTTTCTGCTATAGAACAAAGTGAATCACCTGTTTTTATACATATATCCCCATAACCCCTCCCTCCCGCAACTCCTTTCCACCCTCCCTATCTCACCCTTCTAAGTCATCGCCAATCATCGAGTTGATCTCCCTATGTTATGCAGCAGCTTCCCACTAGCTATCTATTTTACATTTGGTAGTATATATATGTCAATGCTACTCTCTCACTTCGTCCCAGCTTCCCCTTCGCCACCCCCCACCCCCACCCCGCACCTGCCTGTGTCCTCAAGTCTGTTCTCTACATCTGCATCTTTATTCTTGTCCTGCCACTGGATTCATCAGTACCATTTTTTTAGATTCCATATATATGTGTTAGCATACAGTATTTGTTTCTCTCTTTCTGGCTTACTTCACTTTGTATGACAGACTGTAGTCCATCCACCTCACTACAAATAACTCAGTTTCATTCCTTTTTAGGCTAATATTCCATTGTATATATATGACACATCTTCTTTATCCATTCACGTGTTGATGGACATTTAGGCTGCTTGCATGTCCTGGCTATTGTAAATAGTGCTGCAGTGAACACTGTGGTACCTGTATCTGTTTGGATTATGGTTTTCTCAGGGTGTATGCCCAGTAGTGGGATTACTGGGTCATATGGTAGTTCTATTTTTAGTTTTTTAAGGAACCTCCAAACTGTTTTCTATAGTGGCTATACCGATTTACATTCCCACCAACAGTGCAAGAGAGTTCCCTTTTCTCCACACCCTCTCCAGCATTTATTGTTTCTAGATTTTTTGATGATGGCCATTCTGACCAGTGTGAGGTGATATCTCATTGTGGCTTTTACTTGCATTTCTCTAATGATTAGTGATGTTGAGCATCTTTTCATGTGTTTGTTAGCCATCTGCATGTCTTCTTTGGAGAAATGTCTATTGAGGTCTTCCGCCCATTTGTGGATTGGGTTATTTGTTTTTTTGATATTAAGCTGCATGAGCTGGGCTTGTATATTTTGGAGATTAATCCTTTGTCAGTTGCTTCATTGGCAAATATTTTCCCCCATTCTGAGGGTGGTCTTCTTGTCTTGTTTATGGTTTCTTTCACTGTGCAAAAACTTTTAAGTTTCATTAGGTCCCATTTGTTTATTTTTGTTTTTATTTCCATTATCCTAGGAGGTGGGTCAAAAAGGATCTTGCTTTGATGTATGTCATAGAGTGTTCTGCCTATGTTTTCCTCTAAGAGTTTTATAGTGTCTGGCCTTATGTTTAGCTCTTTAATCCATTTTGAATTTATTTTTGTGTATGGTGTTAGGAAGTGTTCTAATTTTTCTTTTACGTGTTGCTGTCCAATTTTCCCAGCAGCACTTATTGAAGAGGCTGTCTTTTCTCCATTGTATATTCTTGCCTTCTTTGGCAAAGATAAGCTGCCCGTATGTGCGTGGATTTATCTCTGGGCTCTCCATTCTGTTCCATTGATCTATATTTCTGTTTTTGTGCCAATACCATACTGTCTTGATCACTGTAGCCTTGTAGTTTAGTTTGAAGTCAGGGAGCCTAATTCCTCCAGCTCTGTCTTTCCTTCTCAAGATTGCTTTGGCTATTCGGGGTCTTTTGCATTTCCATGCAAATCATAAAATTTCTTGTTATAGTTCTGTGAAAAATGCCATTTGTAATTTGATAGAGATTGCACTGAATCTGTAAATTGCTTTGGGTAGTACAGTCATTTTCACGATGTTGATTCTTCCAATCCTAGGACGTGGTATATCTCTCCATCTGTTTGTATCGTCTTTGATTTCTTTCATCAGTGTCTTATAGTTTTCTGCACACAGGTCTTTTGCCTCCTTAGGCAAGTTTATTCCTAGCTATTTTATTCTTTTGGTTGCAATAGTAAATGGGAATGTTTCCTTAATTTCTCTTTCTGCTCTTTCATTCTTAGTGTATAGGAATGCAAGAGATTTCTGTGTATTAACTTTGTATCCTGCTACTCTACTAAATTCATCAATTAGTGCCAGCAGTTTTCTGATAGCATCCTTTGGGTTTTCTATGTATAATATCATGTCATCTGCAAAGAGTGACCATTTTACTTCTTCTTTTCCAATTTGGATTCCTTTTATCTCATTTTCTTCTCTGATTGCTGTGGCTAAAACTTCCAAAACTATGTTGAATAATAGTGGTGAGAGTGGGCACCCTTGTCTTGTTCCTGTTCTTAGAGGGGATGCTTTCAGTTTTTCACCATTTAGAATGATGTTGGCTGTTGGTTTGTCATATATGGCTTTTCTTATGTTGAGGTAATTTCCTTCTATGCCCACTTTCTGGAGAGTTTTTATCATAAATGGGTGTTGAATTTTGTCAAAAGCTTTTTCTGCATCTATTGAGATTATCATATGATTTTTATCCTTCACTTTGTTAATATGGTGTATCACATTGATGGATTTGCGTATATTGAAGAATCCTTGCTTTCCAGGGATAAACCCCACTTGATCGTGGTGTATGATCTTTTTAATGTGCTGTTGGATTATGTTTGCTAGTATTTTGTTGAGGATTTTTGCATCTATATTCATCTGTGTTATTGGCCTATAATTTTCTTATTTTGTGACATCTTTGTCTGGTTTTGGTATCAGGGTGATGGTGGCCTCATAGAATGAGTTTGGGAGTATTCCTCCTTCTGCTGTATTTTGGAAGAGTTTGAGAAGGATAGGTGTTAGCTCTTCCCTAAATGTTTGATAGAATTCACCTGTGAAGCCATCTGACCCTGGGATTTTTTTTGTTGGGAGATTTTTAATCACAGTCTCAATTTCAGTGCTTGTGATTAGTCTGTTAGAAATTCTTTTATAAATGATAGTTATAGTTCCAGCCTAGTCAATAAAGTTTTACCCCCTCTAGACAAAAAATTAATGGGACCAACCAGAGTTGTGTGCCCTCAAAGTAAGGTCAAGAGAGGAAAGAGGAAAGAGAATCTTCCCTGCTCTTGCGCACCCAAGCTCAGGGGACCCAAGGGATCCTAATGCATCCAGTTTACTTCTTTAGAACTTTTAGTGCCCTTATGCCCAAACTGAAACAAATATTTAACTCTGCCCTATTTTCAGTTATGGAGTTCAACCCAGCCCAGTTTTAATCTTTGAGATTCTTTAACCTTGACATTTCCGATTTTTTCCTAAGCAAAATCCAACTTATCTCAACTGGATGTTAGAAGGAGAGCAAATAAGTAAATTAATCCACATTAAGGTGTAAATGAATGCTAACCCATAAACTTTTTAAGAAGCATTTAACTTTTAATAGAAAATATTTATTTACCTGAATGAATTTATACTTCTAAATTGGCATAATTCCAGTAATTGTGACTTTTTTAAAAACTGAAAAAACAGGGAAGTGCAGAGAAATACTTCTGTGTGAGGAATAGGTCAAACCTTCCTGAAAGCCTAGCCCTAATTTGTGTTAAATTATTCTTTATTTTCATCTTCTTCTGTTTTGTAAATTACAGATTTCTAAAAGTGCCAAGGGTTTTTTTGTCAGTTTGGCTTGGTTTGGTTTGGGTTTAGGTTTAGGTTTGGGTTCTGTTTTATTATCCAAGGTGAGGCCCAAGTTGACGTTGAATATTTTCTGTCAGATTCTTTGGGAGCAGAATGTAAATCAATTTCATTAGCCCCTAGAAATTAGTCTCAATACTCTCCACTTATAGCTTTTATATAATATTCACTCACTCATTTGTCCAGTCACTCTCTTATTCATCAGACTTTTATCATCTGCCTCCTGGAAGGTGTCAGGGCCTATACTAATGAACAAGATGATTTGAAACAGGCCTTACACTCAAGCCACTGACAAACCAGTGGAGAGACAGATATGTCAATATACCATTATAATACATATGTCAAAACCTACATCCAAAGTGCCAAAGCAGCTCAAAAAATGGGACAGCCAATTGCCCAGACAAGTCAGGAAGGCACCACAGAGGATGTGACATTTGCCTGTTGCTGGATGCTTATGCCCCCGTGAATGAAAGAAGAAATGGATTTAGGTGATATTGTTCTAAGTACAAATGGGGAAGGTAAGGAGGGCATAGAGCCAAAAACTTGGGTAGGGAGAATAACTGCCTCCTTGGGGAAGGCATAGAGGCCACTTAAGAATCTTTTTCCCAGTGTTAGCTCTTAAAATCTGGCTACTTGAGACTCATCCTTTTCATAGCACCACTTTGCACCAAGATGGACACTACCTTAGGTGCATGAGTTCATCCAGCTCTCCTGGATGCCAAGTGCAGCTATCCTGGACAGGCTATTAATATCTTATTCCTGTTCCTCTTCTTACACAGGATGCTTTGCTACAAGTAGAATGTACACCCTTGCTCATCTAGGGACCCACTCCTGGTGGAGCAATAAGGTCTTTACCCAACACCACTACCCTGCCTGGGCAGCCTCGCCTGTGCCTAGGGCTGACCTTCACCTGAGAGACTGCCTGTGCCACTCCCTGCCATGTCATTCTGACAGCATCTTCAGCTTCCCTTCCAAGGGCTTTTTGATAGACTTTGTCTAGAGCAGAATATGATGCTTTTCTAAATCACATAAATGAACAGCTTGATTGTTGATTTTATAAAATATTGGAGCAAATATTTGCAAAAAGTCTTCATGGAGCTCACTCCTGAGCCTCTGGTTCTTCCTAAAACCCTAAAGAACCATTGCTGTCTTTAGCCCCCACAAATATCATATTTTATTGATAATCCTGACCTATTCTATTCATTTGACAAAATGGTTAACCTCAGAGTTAACTCCAGAAATGGCTTGTAGGCACAAAAGTTAGGAGATTCAGGCTCTTTTGATAGACTGAGTTGGAAGTTAAAGAATAAGTGGTGACCGCCTGTAGTGACCTGGAAAATCATGGAAAGGATGCTATTCCCCAAAGCCTTGAGCCCTCCCTATTATCCTCTCAAATCAATTCCTCAGTAACCTAGAGGCAGCTATTCAGACCACTTAAGGGAGGATGCGAATAATTTTTATACTTAAGGTTGTGAGATGGAAGAAATGGTTCAAAGAATAAGATATGGATGTGTCACATTTCTGAGGTTAAAGACAAATTAATTAGCCTTGCTTACCTCAGGAAAAACTCAGGTCTTTCTGAATAACTAATTTAATTCAGTAGTATTCTCTGAGATTTAGATCATACATTTTTTTTTCTAATCAATTTGGAAGGTAGGATTAACTCCTAGAAAAACGGCAAAGGACCCAGAGGAGTATTCACATAGGACCCCACATCCACTTGTCTGGAAGATATTTATCATTTCCCAGAAAAGCAATCTGTTCAAAAACTTAGTTTAAATGTGCAGTCTTAGATTTTATCAGTTCACAACTTTTCTCCAGAAAATACAATCTAATTTTTTTCCTGAAACTAAAGTTAAGTTACTATATTTATGATTGAGAAATAAAACTATCTGTTTACAACTGGAAGTTAAAAATTTTTTTACCTTTTCATTTTTATTTTTTCTAGGTGCCTTTGGCATAGTGTCTGAGACCAACTAACCCAGGAGATCAAAATGATCCTCAACTCTTCCACTGAAGAGGGTATTAAAAGAATCCAAGAAGACTGTCCCAAAGCTGGAAGGCACAATTACATATTTGTCATGATCCCCACTTTATATAGTATTATCTTTGTGGTGGGAATATTTGGAAACAGCTTGGTAGTGATTGTCATTTACTTTTACATGAAACTGAAGACTGTGGCCAGTGTTTTTCTTTTGAATTTAGCACTGGCTGACTTATGCTTTTTACTGACTTTGCCACTATGGGCTGTCTACACTGCTATGGAATACCGCTGGCCCTTTGGCAATTACCTATGTAAGATCGCTTCAGCCAGCGTCAGTTTCAACCTCTATGCCAGTGTGTTTCTACTCACATGCCTAAGCATTGATCGCTACCTGGCTATTGTTCACCCAATGAAGTCCCGCCTTCGGCGCACAATGCTTGTGGCCAAAGTCACTTGCATCATTATTTGGCTGTTGGCTGGCTTGGCCAGTTTGCCAACTATAATCCACCGCAATGTATTTTTCATCGAGAATATCAATATCACAGTCTGTGCTTTCCATTATGAATCCCAAAATTCAACCCTCCCCGTAGGGCTAGGCCTAACCAAGAATATACTGGGTTTCTTGTTTCCTTTTCTGATCATTCTTACAAGTTATACTCTTATTTGGAAGACCCTAAAGAAGGCTTATGAAATTCAGAAGAACAAACCAAGAAAAGATGATATTTTCAAGATAATTTTGGCAATTGTGCTTTTCTTTTTCTTCTCCTGGGTTCCCCACCAAATATTCACTTTTCTGGATGTATTGATTCAGTTGGGCATCATACATGACTGTAAAATTTCAGATATTGTCGACACCGCCATGCCCATCACTATTTGCTTAGCTTATTTTAACAATTGTCTGAATCCTCTCTTTTATGGCTTTCTGGGGAAAAAATTTAAAAAACATTTTCTCCAGCTTCTGAAATACATTCCCCCAAAGGCCAAATCCCACTCAACCCTGTCAACAAAGATGAGCATGCTTTCCTACCGCCTCTCAGAAAATGGAAGCTCATCAACCAAAAAGCCTGCCCCATGTACTGAGGTTGAGTGACACACTTGAAACCTGTCTGTGAAGTCATCTTGTGGAAGACGGAGCAAGAGAAACATTCCTCTACAACACTTCACTACCAAAAAAAGCATGAGCTACTTTTCAGAATTAAAGAAGAAAATGGATTATGTGGACTGAACTGACTTTTCTAAAGCTCTGAACAAAAGCTTTTCTTTCCCTTTGCAACTACACAAAGCAAAGCCACATTTTGCCACACTTTGCATTAGATAGATGGTGTCCACTCAAAGAACAATGTCAGAATCTGGATGAGTGTGTTGATTTGGGAAATTTTACTGGTAGAAGTGCCAGCTCCCCAGTCTGCTCTTGTGCTGTTATTTTTGATTTCCACATAAAGGTACTTAGAATATGTTAAAACTTGAGAGGAGCAACAGGAGATCAGAGCTCAAGACTGCTCTGCCCAATTTCCAAAGGGTAGCAAAGCTTTTGTGCTTATTTAGCTATTAGCAACTGTGGCCCACTTGTACCTGCTACTGCACATTTTCTACCAAGACTTGCTAAGCAGTAGCTGTCAGGTTCCAGAAGCTTATGTGAAATTCAACCAGTGTCTTACAGATTCACACTGCCAAAGTATGCCAGCTAAATGGCTTATTTGTATAACGATGTTACTAAAGTCACATATAAAAATTAAACTATTTGTAAAGGTGTTATTCTGGTTCCAGGTAGTAGTATCTTCCTAGTCATATTAGTTTTATTTCGTATCTGAGAAGTATATATATTTTGTGGTAAAAAGATTATATATCATAAAATATGCCTTACTGTTTTAAAGAGCATATATTCTACCTGTATATGTGTATCTCTAAACTGTTGTTACTTTATTAAAATCTGGCAAAGTTATATTCACATTAAAAGGTTACTGTAATGTATTTAATTTTCATTACTTAAAATAGATGCTGACTTATTTTTAAAACAAGACAATTGTGAATAAGTACAAACACATTTCCACTTAAATTTTGGTACAACTGATAGTCTAACACTGTTGGTTTTAGATTTTATATCCTGCCATTGAAAAGATAAAGAACACACTTTATTTCACTGCACAACATGGAGTAAATACACCATTCTGAATTTTTCAAAGTTTTTCACGCAACAAAGAAAACACTCATTCCTTATAACACTAAAATAATACATTATTTTACGCAAAAATTTTAATAAGATTTTTGCATTCACGTACATGATTATATAAGAAATATAGGATGTATATGAAAGCAATTTAAAAAAGTCATATTTGTATCTCCTGCTCAAAAATTACCATTTTTAACATTTAGATGTAATGATCTACTTTTCTTGTATTCACTATACACACGTACATGTATAAATCATGATACTGGAGTCATAGAGTATATAGTATTTTGTATACAGATTTTTCACTTAATGTCATCACATAGTAGTTTGCTACACCATTAAATGTTTTTCTAAAACATTTTAATAGTTGCATAACATTACAAAATACAGACACGTCATGATATAGTTAGCTAGTATTCAAATTGGAACATTTAGTTTTTTTCTGATTTTTCAGTATCATAAATTGCATTGAACATGAACATTCAAGTACGTGAATCTGATAAATCCCTCATGATACATGCCTAGAAGTGGTACAACTGAGTATACAGATATGAACGTTTTTAATATTCTTAATACGTACTGCCAAATATCTTCCAGAAAACATAACAATTTATAATACTACCAACTATGTATGACCATATCTCACCACAGCCTCAGCAGCATGGAATATATACCAGATTTAAGCAGAAAAGGAAAATTTACTGTAAGAATCCAGGGGCCACGTGCAAGAGCAGGGATACAACTGCACTGAAAAGCTGTAGTGTTTCTGCTCCCCTTGGAGCATCCTAGAGGCCTCTCCTGCCTTGCTCCACACAGAGCAGGCAGAGGTACTCATCTGACTCCACAAACAGTGGCCAAGGATTGGTGTGACGTATAAAGGAATTGATTTGGAGGTGTCGGTGAGGGGGAGCGTTCAGAGAGGCCTTGGTGAGCTGGGCAGGATCTCCACAAAGCAGCCTATTACATTCACCTTCCCAAGGATGGGGTTATTTTGTGAATAAATGTGATTACATATGCCTCGTTTTCCTTTTACATTGTTTTTAATGCCAACCGCTAACTCCAAAGTTCCTTTACTACTTTCACAAAGAATCACCTCTAAAAAATAAATTCTAGCTTATCTCAAATTATGCTGCAAACTTACCCTACTTGAAATCCCTCCAAGTCAGCTGTATAACAGTTCATTTTTTATTCAATGTTCACCTTAAGCCAAGTGATTACAAGTACTTCAAACTTATCATTTAATAAGTTATAGCTGATAAGATTTCTGGTAGATAATTGTACTTAGATACCCTCTATCTCATGTATTTATTAACTGGTGTGAATAAAGCTCCAAGCCTTGTTTTCATTTTAATTTCATCAAATTATACTGTGATTTTTTTCCCCATCCCATTTTGTGAAATAGATATTGGTAATTTCATGATTAATTTTGCTTTATCAGTGAGACCAATTTAATATTGAAGTTGACAGCCTACTTATCAAAATGTTAAGATGGTATCCCATGATTTATTCTTCATGAATATATTTATACGTTAGGTGGATTCCTTATTTTTGGAATATTTTTAAATTAATCAGAAAGGAATATTTACCACAGGGATCTAGGTACCCAACAGAACTCAAGGGCCATATATATATATATATATATATATATATATATTCCAATCCTTATTTCCCTCACAAAAGATTCATCTTCTCAGTCAATAATTCATTAGTTCATGGATTCAATAAATTTTGTATTGTTTACCTATTCTGTGATGGAGGAATAGCTATGTAACATACAGCTTAAAATGCACAGTAAACGTTTCAACCAGCTGCTGTGGGGAGTGTGACAGCAAGCCAAGTGAAAAGTAGCTTGACTACCAAACCATGGAAAGGCTCACAAAGGTCCAATGCCACACATTATCAGCTTTATAACTGTATATTAGGCCAATTTTTTTCCAACAATACATGCCAACCTGGAGAACCAAAGAAGGGAAAGTAGATTCAGACAGGTCACAGAAGTGAAGTGAAATGAGTGAAGAAAAGGAGTCCCAGGGAATTATGAATACTGGTATGAAGGGTGATTTCCCTGAAAGCAGTGAAGAAAATAAATCAGGAGCAGCTGAGATACAGAAGATTGAGGTGTGGTAGGGGCCTAGGACAGCCACACACTGCCTCAGATGTCAGGGTGCAAACCTCCAGCAGAGCTGCATACAGATGTTTAGGCCCCCAGGGCCACGTTCGACCCACTGGACCCAGACCAACCAGAGGAAGAAAGAACCTAAACATCAGGAGGGGAAGCAAGTAATAAACAGCAGACAACGGTGTGGGGAAAACTCAACAATCTGTCATTATTTCAGGCTGTATTTGGGGAAAGAAAAAGTCCTCTGAAGAACTATCCATACTGGAGGTTTTGATGCGACTGAAGAATAATGTAAAAGGAATAAGGAAATGGAAGAGGTGGAATACGGAGCTAACGATCACAGAGTCAGACGTTTCAAATCTAAAAATTTGATTGAATCAGTTAAAATATGACATCTGTAACGACAGCCACTCTTGTCTGATGGATTTGTGTAGTGGACACCTGTGGCGATATCTGCACAGTGTCCCCTCTTCCCTTATCATTTCATTTGGAATTTCCCAACTCACTGAAGAATGGGCCATTTTCCTACCTAACCCTACCCCCAGGCCACAGTTAATCAACCCAGGCTTTAAGTGAACCATTCACAGCTTTTTTCCTAAAGATTTTTTTTAAACAGATACTGATGAAGAGTTGGCCCAGGTCCAGTGTTGTACGCTGCTAGGAGAGAAGTTGTGAGATGTAAGCTTGGGCTCTATTAGCAATCAAGTCTCCACTCTGGATAAATCTTCTGTACTGAGACTGAAGTTAACAGAAAGGCAAGAAAGTCCTGAGGATACTGAGTCCTTGATTCTATCTTCGTCCAATGCCCAGCTGTATCCCTGCCCACCTTATACTAGGAACTAGCATCCATGTCTCTAATCAGGGGACAGAATATAATGATCTGTAGCTGAGATCTGCATGTGTTCCTTCCTAATTGATAAATAAGAATTTCCTTTCTGTAGTGGTCAACACATCACCCATTGACCATCCAGCAAGATACCAGTCTAGGTCCCAAAATATCTTGACCTCTATCTTAATAAAGGATCATGTGTACTATCCTTTTTTCACAAGTCTCCTTATGAAAGGGCGAGGACCAGGACATCCAGGAGTGTGTGTGTTAGAGGGGAGGAGAAGAGGTGTGCTGACAGAGAAGGATCCATATTTAGACGGCACTAAGGATACTACAGTACATACTATTGTAAATTATTATAAAACTGAGACCTTCCCCTGAGGTGGCACACTGGTAAAACACTCTTCCGTTGCCCAATAAATTATGATAAGTATTATCTGAACCATTAAATGTAAGTAAAGAGAGGTAATGAGCACCCTGAACCCGCCTGAGAGTTCAAATAATGGTCTATGCGCTGCCTGGACCCTCCTCTCTCCATGACCTGGATGTTCTCTAGATCTCAAGGACCTTACAAACATGGCACCCTATCCTTCCCAAATACAACAGAAAAGCCCTTCATTCAACAAGTCCACCCACCTTACTTGAGAAATGAGATAACTGAATTTTCACAATCAGAAAGAGTCAGAATTGGATTGTTGCCCTTTTTTTTCAAAAGGCAATAACTTAGAATGAGAGGATTTATCTTTATTAATATTTAATTCTAAGTCACTCATATACAAAGCAACTTTGTATAATAACCACCTAAGAGCTTAAATACCCTGAGGTTTGCCCTTCAAACAGCATGATAGGAAAATATTTATCTATGTGCATAAGAGATGTAAATTTGATAAATAAATGATGTTAATTTTAAAACTATTAAGAGCCAGTTTGCTATTATGATTACTTTGCTTCAAATATCAAAATGATGATGAGCCATATATGCCCCTGGGTCCATTTCTTGATTCTTTTCATGTCTTACAAAGCTTCTTTTGAAAAACTGAACAAGATGAGAAATAGAAATCCTGCCTGAACATCCCAAGGAGTTGGGCTATATCTCACAGGACCTCTTTTCCAAGCCTGATGAAGTTCTGCTATGCTGCATTGGCACATAAAATTGCTAAATTATCATTTACAGAAAATAAGATGCACCTCAATTTCAATGACTAGAGATATGCAACAACAAAATGGAGAGAGAGAGAGAGACAGAGAAGGATCCTCAAGTATGTAATGTGATGTGCTTACAAATAAGTAACTGTTATTTTCATTCATTCATGTAGTAAATGAATAGTACGAAAAGAAAAAAAAAAGCCTTTCCACTGATATCACCTTTATAGTTATTCTTTGAGTACCACAATGTATTCCATCTTGTTCCAGAAATAGCCCCCTATTTCCATTCTGGTGCCTTCTCCTTCCCATATTTAGAGCAGAGTCTGGATAGGGCTCTACCCCTCTTTGCAACACATGCAATAGGGGATGTGAGGAGACCTAAGCAAATCAGCCCATATATTCCCCTGACTGCAATGGAATGGGCACATAACCTAAAAGGACCTAATCAAGGTGAATTTCCTAATTTTGCCAGGAGCCACCAGACAAACTGCTTGTTCTTTCTCATCAAACAGAACTTAAGTAAATGTGAGGGACAGATGCAGCATTTGGTCACTCCATAGGGAGAGGCAAAAATTTCCTGGAGTTTTCACAGGAAGCATAAGAATAAAGCCAACATATGAAACCAAAATAATAAAAGGGTGGACGAAGAACTGGAGAAGAACCAAGCCTTTACAATATCATTCAAGAACTGACTTTCTGTGCCAGGAGCCAGCACTACCCTCCAGACTTATCTTTTTTCTTAAGCTCGCTGAGGATGAGTTTCCTGTCAAATTATCCACTAAAATCCAATCTTCAGCAAAATCACTATAGCCACCATCTATCAAATTCTTAATATAGGACAGAGTTCTCTGATTATATGCATTATATTATTTACTCCTCACAACAACCAGTTTTATCAGTTCTATTATTACCCAGTGAGACAAAATGAGGCTTAGAGATTTTGTATAATTGGTCCCAGGCAACATGACTGGCAAATGTTAGAGCTGAAATCTGAACCCAGACATTTTGACTCCAGAATCTGTGCTCTTATTTACTAAACTATGTTGCCCCTTTTCAAAAAATAGCATTACAAAACATGAATCATGTAGTCACCTTCCAAAATATTGCCCAAGTCTATTGAAAATCAACATGAGTATCATTTTGCTTTGTGTTAAACTCAGACTTACTGGGGCTCAAGTTAGAATTTCAATAGTCTTTGTCCTTGAAAGATGGGCTCATTAATGGAAAGTACTAATTGACCTTACACAGCATAACACTGGATTTTACATTTACCGTAATTTGATTTTGGATGAGCTTACATTGGGTCTAGCAAATAAACAGGCTATGACTGCTAACTATCATGGTAATTAGTTCATTGCTCTGGTCCTTGCTGCAGCCAATAATTTAGATGGTATTTACTAAATGCGAGGGGGGGGAGGAAATTCCTAAATTAATTTTTCATGTCGAATTTTATCTTCTTACAACCTAATGGAAGGATGTTCTTTTGAGAAAACATTGTGGAGAAACTATATTACATTCTAAGAGATTTTCTCTTAAGTTATACAGTTCAGATTTGGCAATAAGTTTAGATGAAGAATATACTTAGAATAATGGAAACAAAAGTTTGATTTATCTCAACTGTGTCCAGAGACCAGAAGAATAAAGGCAATAAGATCACAGCCATGAGTCTTGAGGAAAGTTCTAGCAGCATTATTGAAAATCATCTCAAAATGGATACTATTCAAACCAGTGAGAGCTAAGAAGAGAGTTGCAACAGATCAGGCAAAATATGGTCATCACTTCACCTTTGCTTCAGGATGCAGGACAGGTTGAAAGGAGTGGTTACACAGGAGACACTTAAAAACATGGTGACTCAGTCATGGGCTGAGAGGATGACCACAATATGATGAAAATTTCAACAGCCAATGTGAATCATAAAGTAGTAATGGAGGAGATTTATCGAGATGGTGGAGTAGGAGGACCTGGAACTCATCTGCCCCCACAAACAGTTCAAAATTACATCTACATGCATGGCACAAGCCTCTTAGATAGCCTCCTCCACAAGAGGGTAGACAGCAGAATCAAGCAGTATCAGCAGTATTTTGTTCTGTGGAACTAAAAACAGCCACAGAAAGATAGAGAAAATGAAAACGCAGAAGACTTTAAAATAGATGAAGGAACAAGATAAAACCCCAGAAAAACAACTAAATGAAGTAAAGGTAGGCAACTTTCCAGAAAAAGAATTCACAATAATGACAGTGAAGAGATCCAGGACTTTGAAAAAAGACTGCATGCAAAGATAGAAAAGATGCAAGAAAAGTTTAACAAAGACCTAGAAGAATTACAGAACAAACAAACAGAGATAAGCAATACACTAACTGAAATGAAAAATATACTAGAAAGAATCAATAGCAGAATAACTAAGGCAAAAGAACAGATAAGTGACCTGGAAGACAGAATGGTGAAAATCACTGATGCAGAAAAGAATAAAGAGAAAAGAATGAAAAGAAACAAAGACAGCCTAAGAGACCTCTGGGACAACGTTAAAGACACCAACATTTGCATTATAGGGGTCCCAGAAGGAGAAGACAGAGAGAAAGCACCTGAGAAAATAATGAAAGAGGTTATAGTTGAAAACTTCCCTAACATGGGAAAGGAAATAGCCACCCAAGTCCAGGAAGCACAGAGAGTCCCAGGCAGGATAAAACCAAGGAGAAACATGCCAAGACACATAGTAGTCAAATTAACAAAAATTAAAGACAAAGAAAAATTATTAAAAGCAACAAGGGAAAAACAACAAATAACATACCAGGGAACTCCCATAAGGGTAACAGCTGATTTCTCAGCAGAAACTCTGCAAGCCAGAAGGGAGTGGCATGATATATTTCAAGTGATGAAAGGGAAGAACCTACAACCAAGAATACACTACCCAGCAAGGATCTCATTCAGATTCGACAGAAAAATCAAAAGCTTTACAGACAAGCAACAGCTAAGAGAATTCAGCACCACCAAACCAGTTCTACAACAAATGCTAAAAGAACTTCTCTAAGTGGGAAACACAAGAGAAAAGGACCCACAAAAACAAAAGCAAAACAATCAAGAAAATGGCAATAGGAACATACATATCAATAATTACCTTGAATGTAAATGGACTAAACGCTGCAACCAAAAGACACAGACTGGCTGAATGGATACATAAACAAGACCCATATATACGCTGTCTACAAGAGACCCACTTCAGATCTAGGGACACATACAGACTGAAAGTGAGGGAACAGAAAAAGATATTCCATGCAAAAAGAAATCAAAAGAAAGCTGGAGTAGCAATAGTCATAGCAGATAAAATAGACTTTAAAATAAAAATGTTGCAAGAGACAAAAAGACACTACATAATGATCAAGGGATGAATCCAAGAAGAGGATATAACAATTATAAATATATATGCACCCAATATAGGAGCACCTCAATACATAGGCAAATGCTAACAACTATAAAAGAGGAAATAAACAGCAACACAATAATAGTGGGGGACTTTAACACCCCACTTACACCAATGGACAAATTATCCTGGCAGAAAATTAACAAGGAAACACAAGCTTTAAATGACACAATAGACCAGCTAGACTTAATTGATATTTATAAGACATTCCATCCAAAAACTACAGAATACACGTTCTTCTCAAGTGCACATGGAACATTCTCCAGGATAGATCACATCTTGGGTCATAAATCAAGCCCTGGTAAATTTAAGAAAACTGAAATCCTATCAAGCATCTTTTCCAACCACAATGCTATGAGATTAGAAATCAACTACAGGAAAAAAAACTGTAAAAAACACAAACATATGGAGGCTAAACAATACGCTACTAAATAATCAAGAGATCACAGAAGAAATTAAAGAGGAAATCAAAAAATACTGAGAGACAAATGACAATGAAAACACAATGATTCAAAACCTACGGGATGCAGCAAAAGCAGTTCTAAGAGGGAAGTTTATAGCAATACAATCCTACCTCAAGAAACAAACAAACAAAAAAATCCCAAATAAACAATCTAAACTCACACCTAAAGAAACTAGAGAAAGAAGAACAAACAAAATCCAAAGTTAGTAGAAGGAGAGAAATAAAGATCAGAGCAGAAATAAATGAAATAGAAACAAAGAAAACAATAGCAAAAATCAATAACACTAAAAGCTGGTTCTTTGAAAAGATAAACAAAATTGAGAAACCTTTAGCAAGACTCATCAAAAAAAGAGGGAAAGGACTTAAAACAATATAATTAGAAATGAAACAGGAGATGCTACAACAGACACCACAGAAATAAAAAGCATCATAAGAGACTACTACAAGCAACTATATGCCAATAAAATGGACAACCTGGAAGAAATGGACAAATTCTTAGAAAGGTATAATCTTCCAAGGCTGAATCAGGAAGAAACAGAAAATATGAACAGACAAATCACAAGTAATGAAATTGAAACTGTGATTAAAAATCTCCCAACAAACAAAAGTCCAGGATCAGATAGCTTCACAGGTGAATTCTACCAAACATTTAGAGAAGGTCTAACACTCATCCTTCTCAAACTCTTCCAAAAAATTGCAGAGGAAAGAACACCCCCAAACTCATTCTACGAGGTCACCATCACTCTGATACCAAAACCAGACAAAGATACTACAAACAAAAGAAAACTACAGACCAATGTCACTGATGAATTTAGATGCAAAAATCCTCAACAAAATACTAGCCAACAGAATCCAACAACACATTAAAAGGATCATACACCATGATCAAGTGAGGTTTATCCCTCGAATGCAAGGATTCTTCAATATATGCAAATCAATCAATGTGATACACCAAACCAACAAATTGAAGGATAAAAGCCACATGATCATTTCAATAGATGCAGAAAAAGCTTTTGACAAAATTCAATGCCCATTTATGATAAAAACTCTCCAGAAGGTGGGCACAGAGGGAACCTACCTCACCATAGTAAAGGTCATATATGACAAACCCACAGCAAACATCATTCTCAATGGTAAAAAACTGAAAGCATTCCCTCTAAGATCAGGAACAAGACAAGGATGTCCACTCTCCCCACTACTATTCAACACAGTTTTGGAATTCCTTGCCACAGCAATCAGAGAAGAAAAAGAAATAAAAGGAATCCAAATTGGAAAAGAAGAATTGAAACTGTCACTGTTTGCAGATGACATGATACTATACATAGAAAATCCTAAAGATGCCACCAGAAAACTACTTGAGCTAATCAATGAATTTGGTAAAGCTGCAGGATACAAAATTAACACACACAAATCTCCTGCATTTCTATACACTAACAATGAAAGATCAGAAAGAGAAATTAAGGAAACAATCTCATTCAACATTGCAACAAAAAGAATAAAATACCTAGGAATAAATCTAACTACAAAGGTAAAAGACCTGTACTCAGAAAACTATAAGACACTAATAAAAGAAATCAAAGACCACACAAACAGATGGAGAGATATACCATGTTCTTGGATTGGAAGAATCAACATTGTGAAAATGACTATACCACCCAAAGCAATCTACAGATTCAATGCAATCCCTATAAAAATACCAATAGCATTTTTCACAGAACTAGGACAAAAAATCCTAAAATTTGTATGGAGACACAAAAGACCCTAAATAGCCAAAGCAGTCTTGAGGGAAAAAAATGGCACTGGAGGAATCAGACTCCCTGACTTCAGACTATACTACAAAGCTACAGTAATCAAGATAATATGGTACTGGCACAAAAACAGAAATATAAATCAGTGGAACAGGATAGAAAGCCCAGAGATAAACTATGGTCAACTAATCTATGACAAAGGAGGTAAGGATATACAATAGAGAAAAGACAGCCTCTTCAATAAGCGGTGCTGGGAAAACTGGACAGCTACATGTAAAACAATGAAATTAGAACACTTCCTAACACCATACACAAAAATAAACTCAAAATGGATTAAAGACCTAAATGTAAGGCCAGACACTATAAAACTCTTAGAGGAAAACATAGGAAGAACACTCTATGACAAATCACAACAAGATCTTTTTTGATCCACCCCCTAGAGTAATGGAAATAAAAACAAAAATAAGCAAGTGGGACCTAAAGAAACTTAAAAGCTTTTGCACAGCAAAGGAAACTATAAGCATGACGCAAGGACAGCCCTCAGAATGAGAGAAAATATTTGCAAATGAATCAACAGACAAAGGATTAATCTCCAAAATATATAAACAGTTCATGCAGCTCAATATTAAAAAAACAAACAACCCAATCAAAAAATGGGCAGAAGACCTAAATAGGCATTTCTCCAAAGAAGATATACAGGTGGCCAAGAGGTACATGAAAAGCTGCTCAACATCACTAATTATTAGAGAAATACAAATCAAAACTACAAGGAGGTATCACTTCACACCAGTGAGAATGGGCATCATCAGAAAATCTACAAACAGTAAATGCTAGAGAGAGTGTAGAGAAAAGGAACCCTCTTGCACTGTTGGTGGGAATGTAAATTGATACAGCCACTATGGAGAACACTATGGAGGTTTCCTGAAAAACTAAAAATAGAATTACCATGTGACCCAGCAATCCCACTACTGGGCATATACCCAGAGAAAACCCTAATTCAAAAAAACACATTCACTCCAATGTTCATTGCAGCACTATTTACAATAGCCAGGTCATGGAAGCAACCTAAATGTCCATCAACAGATGAATGGATGAAGAAGATGTGGTACATATATACAATGTAATATTACTCAGCTGTAAAAAGGAATGAAATTGGGACATTTGTAGAGACATGGATGGACCTTGAGACTGTCATACAGAGTGAAGTAAGTCAGAAAGAGGAAAACAAATATTGTATATTAACGCATATATGTGGAATCTGGAAAAATGGTACAGATCAACCAGTTTGCAAGGCAGAAATAGAGACAAAGATGTAGAGACTAAACATATGGACACCAAGTGGGGAAAGCAGGGGTGGGGGGAGGGTTAGGGTGGGATGAATTGGGAGATTGGGACTGCCATATATACATTACTAATAAGAAAAAATATATCAAATTGTACACTTTAAATATATGCAGTTTATTGTATGTCAATTATATCTCAATAAAAGTTCATATATATATATATCTCTACATGTGGAACGATTCTCACTGAAAACTAACTAGAAAGTGGCAGAAAGACTCCTGTACAGCCAAGGCTGTAAGAAAGATCCGCAAGGAATTGGGCAGTAAGGGAAGAGAAACAATCAGGTCAGGACCTGTACCCCTGGGAGGGGACTCAGAGAAAAAGGGAAATTATCAATGCATGGGCAAAGATGCACCCTGGGGAGTGAGCAGTTTGAGCCATAGACTGGGTACCCCTGTTCTAGGGTCCTACACAGGGAGATGAGCCCCCTTGGCTGATTTAAGGACTGCTGAGACTAACAGGAGGGCTATGAGAATCCCGGACTCCACTTATGCAGAGTGCACACACACTGGTGTGGTCCCAAGGCAGGGCAGAGACAGCGGATAGGAAATGGCTCCAGTGGCTACTGAGTTTCCCGCAACCACCTCAGAGAGCACCCCAGCTCGAGCTGAGAGAACACTCAGCCCACTTACTCCATGTCATAGCATGGCACTGGATCTATGGCTGCCACAACCAGGAAGAAAGCTCAAATGTGGAACCCAGAAGCAACTCGGTCCTGGGGCAGCATTTGAGCAGGGTGATGGTAGCCATTGTTGGTGCTTATTTAAGCAGCACATCAGAAGCAGCCTAGGACTCTGACAGCTACCAGTCCACCACAGCTCATTTGCCAGTACACACCAAGACTCCATGCAGGGCCCTCTGCCCTGCAGTGTGGCTCCACAACAAGGAGGGGTAGCAGAGGCTGGAGCAGCGATTGGCTATGAGGGACAAAGGAGCTTGGACTCGAGGCTACAGTTTAGCAGAGCAAGGTAAACAATTGCACTGGAGACAGACTGGACCTCTATCTGCTACTGACACCAGCTGAGAGCCCACACAGACTCCCCTTGTTTCAGCACTCCCCACTTTGGGCAAGGGTCTCAGTGCCTGGAGAAGGGAAAGCACATATTCAGAGGGAACAGAATGAGCTAGGGCCCAACCCTCAGGGCTTCTCCTCTAGCAACCTGGGATCAGACCCTACTCCTGACAGGGTGGTGATGACCACTGAGCAAAGGGGAGGCCCCACCTCACACCTGGCTCCAGCTCTAGGTTCTCCATCTCCAGTCCCACCTCCTACCAAGGTAATAGCTGGCAGTACACCCTGAGAAAAGACATGTCTTGTGTCCACATCAAATCCATCTCTCCCACCAAAGGCACAGGGCTCACACAGTCTGTATAGGGACACTCTCACATAAGGACACACCTCCAAGACCACAATAGGTAAATATTTCACCTAAATTCATAGAGGCAGAGAGAGTTAAGCAAAATGAAAAGGCAGAAGAACTGGTCTCAACTGAAACAGCAAGAGAAAACTCCTGAAAAAATAAATAATGAAAAATAAACAATTTACCAGATAAATAATTTTAAGCATTAGTAATAAGAACATTAACTGAATTAAGGATAGGGATGGATAAACCCAGTGATAATTTTAACAAGGAACTAGAAAATATAAAAAAGACCCAATCAGAAATGAAGAATTCAACAACTGAAATAAAAAACACACTAGAAGGAGTGAATAACAGACTAATTGATGTAAAAGAATGAATATGTGATCTGGAAGATAGAATAATGGAAATCACTCAATCAGAACAACAAAAAGAAAAGTAAGTTTTAAAAAATGAGAATGGTTTAAGAGATCTCTAGAATAACATTAAGCATACCAACATTCATATTACAGGGATCCCAGTAGGAGAAAAGAGAGAAGGGAATCAAAAATGTATTTGATGAAATTATAGCTGAAAACTTCCCAAACCGTTATCCAGGTACAGCAAGCACAGAGGGCCCCAAACAAGATGAACTGAAACAGACCCATACCAAGATATATAATAATTAAAACGGCAAAAGTTAAAGACAGAATTATGAAGGCAGCAAGAGAAAAACAGTCATATACAAGGGACTCTCCAAAGACTATCAATGTATTCCTCTGCAGAAACTTTGCAGACCAGAAAGTAGTGGCATGATATATTCAAGGTGCTGAACAGGAAAATCTGCAACCTAAGATACTCTACCCAGCAAGATAATCATTTAGAAAAGGAGAGATAAAGAACTTCTCAGACAAGCAAAAACCAAAAGAGTTCATCAATATTAAACCTACCCTAAAATAAATGTTAAAGGGTCTTCTCTAAGTGGAAAAGTAGTAAGAATCTATAGGAAAGGGAGAATTCTACTAGGAAAGGCAAATATACACTAAGGGCTGAGGATTAACCATTTAAATAAGCTAATACACAGACTTAAAGACAAAAAAAATTATATAAAAGCAACCACAACTACAATAAACAATTAAAAGATAAACATGAACGTATAAAATATGATATCAAAAATGCAAAATTTGGGGGAGGGGAGTTTTAAAAATGTAGATCTTTTAGAATATGTTTGAACTTAAATAATTACCAGTTTAAAACAGACATAGGATAAATAAATAAAAATAAACATAAAAAAATTTAAAAAAAAAGACATAGGTCAACATATATGAACTCCATGGTAACCACAATTCAAAAACCTACAATAGATAAACAAAAACTAGAAAAAAAAATAAGGAATACAAACATACTACTAAAGAAAAACATGAAATCACAAGAGAACAAAAACAAGAAGAAATGAACAGAGAAGAACTATAAAAGCAACCAGAAAACAAGTAATAAAATGGCAATGTCATACCTATCAATAATTTATTTATATATATACGTATGCGTATTTGTATATATACATATGTATGTGTATGTATATGTGCATGTGTATGTATGTATTTATTTATTTATTTATTTGGTTGTGTTGAGTCTTCGTTGCTGCTCACAGGCTTTCTTTAGTTGTGGGGAATGGGGGCTACTCTTTGTTGTAGCGCGCAGGCTTCTCATTGTAGTGGCTTCTCTTGTTTCAGAGCACGAGCTCTAAGTTCATGGGCTTCAGTAGTTGCCGCATATGAGCTCAGTAGTTGTGGCTCGCAGGCTCTAGAGTTCAGGCTCAGTAGTTGTGGTGCACAGGCTTATTAGTTGCCCTGTTCCATGGGATACAGCAGTGAAACAGCTCCAATCACACACACACACACACACCCGCATCTATAAGCATTGAGGGATACCCTTGTATCAAAAAGTCCACCATCACTCTGGATGTTTCTCCCTAGACCCGATGCAGTCCCCACCTTCACCCCATCTCACACATCATGCCCTTCCTTCTCTGTACTCTTTCCTCTTTTATCACTACCTCCCTTCATGGAAGCAAATCCAGTTTCTCTTATTTTTTCACATAAAACAACCTAACCATTCATGTCATTAGCTCCCCAGTGCTGAATATCAACCACGCCTGAGGCAGAGACTCATCTTCTCCCCAAAGCAGACTGTCATAATATTTCCTTAGAGAAATTCCAGCATACACCAATAAGATAAAATATTGTTCACCCAGCTACTGACAGTCCAATGGTCCTCAAATAGTAGTAGTGCCAGTCCTAATGGTGGAAAGCAGAAAAATTTCTCATGGAATGGAGGAGCCATAATTTTATTTATTCAGGGTTCATGTCCATCAATCCTCATATTTTTCTGCCATTCTGATACATCACTTCCTGCTGTCCCTACTTGCCAGGGATTACCCACTGCTTTGTATAGGGAAGGGTCCCTGTGATCTATGTGGACATCCACTCATGAAGACAACACTCATGGACTTCTATCAATGGATTTTTAAGTGGTACCACCTTTTCCCCCTTTTCCCCCTTATATCCATTTAACCTATAATTGGGCTTAGTTTTTAAGAAATTCCCATATTCCATAGTTATTTGAAAAATTTTAAACAATATCATCTTTATTTTAAAATAGAAATCATTATGTAACTAATACCTAGAAGTACACATTCTAAGTGACCGTTTTCTCCATTTACCAGATGCAGGCATAAAAATTAGTGATGTTGTTAATACAGCCTCACATTTTTAAAAATACGGGGGGGGGGGTTGATTAATTTACTGAAGTTAAAGATTAATTTTTGTTCCCTTGAACTACATGTTCTTTTCATAACCTTCTTGGCGAATCTCTTACTTACCAAATACTTTACTTTTATAAATTTTTCTTCCCCTGCCCCTTATCAAGGCAAGTTTCACTTCCATCAGAAAGACTCTAATAAAGTTTCATATGTTATCAATTATAGGAAAGGAAAACTTGTTGGATATGATCTTCTGTAACCTCCTCATTTTAAAGACAATGACACCACACCCCTGGAAGATGAACCTAGTCCTCCCAGAGGCTTTTTGCTTTAAGGACAATACCTTACAAGAAACGGAACTTCAGAAGCAGAATTCCAACTCTTAAATATCAGAAACAGGAGAGAGAACTTTGGAGTAGAAGATGTTTCTAGGACTCTTAAAATAACACCATAGGCTAACGCTGATAACAGAAAAAGGCAATGAGAGGAAATGACAAGTCACCTCCAAGGAATCTCAGAAATGGGAGAAGGGGAAGATAGGTTTGCAGGTAATTAGGAAAGAGAAACCTAGTTCCATTTGGAAGCAGCTCTAATAAGCCAAACCTAGTTCAGTAGAAGCTTGTTCTTGTTAGTTTTTCATAGTGATAACTTCCACACGTCCCCAGGGTCATGACTCCCAGCTCCTAAGACCCTGAACCAGCAAAGCAAAGGGCCTGTGGCAGGGAGGAATCCAAAGCAGTGTTTCTCAAACTTTAAAGTGAGGATTCAATACAGGAGTCCGAGTTCAGCGGGAGTTTGAACTCAAATCTCCTACTTCCCAGATATGTAAGCCACAGGCTCTCACCCAGGAAACATTTCCTATACATAAAAGCTGTACTAAAATGAAATTTGGGGAGCTTCCGCTCGAAACAATTTTTGTTACTTCTGACATGGTAACTATGAAATATCATGTAGGCTGCTTGAGAACAATAATAACAGAAGCCTAAAACACTAAAAGCAATCAAACCAGAAAGCACTTCCAAACCACAAACCAAGGTTACTACGGCTGCTCCCACACTGAATTCTAGGGTTTCTCTAATACCCTTCTAAGTCATCAAACATCTCAGAGGTATCTACAGCTCTGTCCTTGCCTCTTAATTTGGTATTGCTTTGAGGAACAAGCTGCAATTTCTTGCCTGTTAAATGACAATGCTCATACTTCCCGTAGATTCCAAGATGCAGTCCGCACAGCAATGCACAATCTAAGGCTAACTGTCTATTTAAAGATGGAGAGAGAGAACCATTATACCTCTTTCAGGGTTTTATATTGTCTCAAATGCATACAGAGGCACAGCAAGCAAGCGGCAATACCACACTTCCCTGGTCATTGAATATCCTACAGTGTACTTCTTAATTAAAACCAGCATCACAAGTATGATTGCTTAAGTGCCAAAAACCTGGCCCACTTAATGGCCAATCAGAGAACTACATGATCATTAAATCATTTTGGAACTACTTTTTTTTCTCCTGAGGTGAATACAGCTCTAAATATTCTTATTGTTTTCCACCCAGTGTACTTTTTAAAATACTGCTTCTTTTTATAGCATCACAACTTCCATTTCATTTTTGTCATCAGATTTAACCCTATGTATAATAGCTTATCATAGTTTTTTTGTTTTTTTTAGCTAGAGTTTGTCACAATGCTGGGGATTAAGGAATAATTTGAGTGAACGACACATACAATGTTGCCTAGTAACACAGGCTGATCTGTACAAAGCCATAAATTGCAAAATTTCATAGCAGCATAAAAACTTTTACTGGCACTTAAGCATATTTTTCCCTGATTGAAGCAGAATTCATGCAACAATTACAACCACATGACAAAAGCTGGTAATGATTAGCCTTCAAGAACTGCTGTTATTTCCTGACAGTTCCAAAGCTGTTTTTGTTTGTTTCAGGAAAGAAAGCATCAAATCCTTTATGGACTAGCCTCACTGACAAGGCAGAATCGAGCCTATTAATTAGCCACTGCCAGCATTTTAACTACAGCTCCCGGTGAAGAATGGAAGAGTTATGTAATAATTTACAATTCTAATTAATTTGTGTCAACTAAAACCAACTCTAAGCATACCCATACACACTTCAGAGAGCAGTGCTCTTCTTATGTAATATAGAGGTGGAAACACATAACCCCATAATGGCACAAACATGCCTGAGACTATCCCTGAGAAAAGAGCTTCATGAAAATGGAAGCTAGAAGCCAGGAAGGTTGTTTTCATTTATTGTAACAAATATGTTATAGAGCTATCTTAAGATATCTTCAGTGTTTATAGTTATTAAATAAGAATTACAAAATAGTTGTTAAATTATCCAGGGGAAATTTCTTTCACAATGAATTCAAGGTAGCTTATTGAATGATATCCCACTGCCAGTCCAAAGAAAGTATGGGTTTGTGGAAATAATAACTTATCTCACACACACACACACACACACACACACACATACACATACACTAAATGAATGAATGTTTCACTGACTGAGTTGGATGCTGGGTGATTTCTTTTTCTCTGAAAGATATATGTTTCTATGAATAGATTCACCAGTGTCAAGGGATTTGTACCATAGCTCGAGGAAATTGAGGAATAAATGCTTTGATCCTTTCATAAACTTTTCATTCTTCTAGCTCTTCTATAAAAAATGCTTATAAAAGTATAACAGGTAATGCAGGCACAAAAGAATGCATCAAGAAACATATGGGAAAAAGTGTATGTTCAGGCTTAGTTTTTCCATCAATTTTGTGGCTGAGCTTCCTGGTATACATCGCAATAAGTCCTAATTTACTTTCACTCGAGCTCCATGATGTCAGATTTCTGGTTTGATTTATCAGAATCCCCAATCCCAACATAGCTATAGCATGATACTTGCTAAGATCCAGATGTCACCAGAGGAAATGCAACAAGATGGCACTGAAAGCAAAGATCGATGTCAAAAATTAAATTAAATTAAATTAGGGAATCCATCTAATCCAAAGATTCTAGGCCTAAGAGAGCCTATCCACACATCACAGAAATAATACTTGGAGTGCATGAAAATGGTCCAGAAGTATAAGCTCACAACTTAGTGACTGTGGTACCTTGAGAAAGTTGCTTAACCTTCCTGAGTTCCAGTTTTCTCCTCCTTTATAAAATTAGGGAATTAGATTACATGAGCTCTAAAATCTCTAACATCTCCAAGATCCTATAACTAAATCCACTGATCCAAAAGGAAGTCCCCATGGCTTCCCACTCGGTCACCTTACTATGAGCAGCAGTAAGAAAACCAGCAATCAGAGCTGAGAAACTAGGTATGAGCTACAATAGTCAAGGTGTGATATGCTTTCCAAACATACAAGTTCACGTCTCAAAAATGAGACGTGTAATCACCTGCCATGCTCAGTGCATAGTGGACACTCAGCAACAATCCCCACCCCCACTGCTGCCCCTCCTGTACACACACAAACCTCCAAACAGGCTTTGCTCTTTGTCCTCCTTTATGGAATGAAGTGTTAACTGTTAAGACTAAAAATAACAAATCTGAAAAACTTACTTAGAAAGTGACAGTATATTGCCTGGATTATGTATAGACTGAGTGATAAATTAGTTGCTAATTTCTGGTTAAATTTTTAAGGCTGATCCACTTAGACATTTTGAAAATAAGTTGATATTCGTCAAATCAATTCTAATGATAAATGAAACATGTTTTCTACACTGTTAGAAAGCAACAGAAACATCAAATTCTTGAATGATCATTAAACGAAGTAGGTGAATTATGAATATTTTGTTTCACTAAAACCAATCATTTATTCTGCAGAGTCAACGGAACATGGATTCAATACTCCATTGAAGCTAAGAGAAGCATAATGAGAGTAACAAAGCCTCTAAACATCTTTCTACAATAAGCCCAAGAAGAAAACAGACTTATCAAATTACTACTCATTTATTGCTAACCAGAATAAAAACATACAGATTCCCTGATATGTTTTCTAAAATATATTACTTGAAATTTCCAAAGACTTCTTAAAGATGAATATTGGATTGGATTGGCCAAAAAAGTTCATTTGGTTAATGAATATGTTGTTCAATAAAGTTGTTGGTAAAGATGAAAAATGTGTCTTTTATTTTTGTTTAAAACTGAACAAACTTTTTGGCCAACCCAATATAACTTTCAATAACTACGGTAAAAATTCTACGGGTTATCATAGTCATATATAAATTTTGCAGTTTATTGAGTTAATGGGCATTACTGAAATGCTTTAGACACTGCATTACATGAACATAATATAATTTTATTAAAAATCTCTGGCCCAAATTGACAAGCAGAAAATTTTGAAAATCTGCTTTTATTTTTTTAAAAAACTTATTCTATCCCTTAACCTCATAACTTAGGAGTAAAGTCTAATGTAGCCAAAATTGGGGGAGTTCAAGTTCCTAAAAGGAAAGTTTCACTAAAGGGAAAGTTTCAAATTAAATTTTTTGTCTTATCTACAATGTCATTTCATTTCTAAAGGAATGGAGTACTTATGCTTTTTATTATGTTCAAAACAGTTTTATTTTAACTATCATTAGTGTTCTGTTTGGGGCTCTTCCCATTTACATGAATGATGCTGGACATGCAAACTGCCTGATATAAGAGATCTGAAGGTTTGAAGAGAACCAGCTTTCTTAAACCTAAACTTTAAAGCCAAAAACTGTTCAACTAATGTAATTCTCTTAGAGGAGTGCATTAGACGAGCTCTACCTTTTAAACAAGGTGCAACAGACAGTAACATTTCACCCTTTAATCTAGGATTTGTAATGGCAGGACCATTAAAAGGGAGCAGTGAAGAATGGGGAAAAAAATGAAGCGTGAGTTTTGTTTTGTTTTTTCCTTTTACTTGAAACAGTGGCTTCCTAAAATCTCATGGAAGACTAAAAAGTAGTTTTCAACTTGGAGACACAGAAAGCAAAATAGGTCAAAGTCCACTGCATCTATTTTCAATTATTGAGACATACAGTCCTTAAGCAGCCAGAGTCAGCCAGAATTGTCTGAGACCTGGGGATCATAATGAAAATATCTTAGAGTAAAATGTATTCCCCATAGGTTTAAATGCAAAATGAGAGCCCAACTTTGTATTACTCGTTAAATGAAATGTGCAGTCTTTTTCCCCTTTTAAGGTCAAGTATGCAGTATTTTGGAAAACAAACCATAAAAACATGATTAGAGAGAACAGAGGAAGTCATTATTTTCTCCAGTCATAAAGAATGCAGTATCATTCTATCAATCGAATGTATCTCTGTAACTGCAGTGGCAGCATGTGGCAGTGCTTAAATTGCAAATACAGTATTTAAGAAAAAGCTTGGATTAAAAGATCACCAAGATGAGCTGGAAAATATCTACATGGATTAGATTATTTTTATAAATTCCATTTTCATCCCAAAGACCCACTTAACATTATATATTGCCATATTATCTACCTACACGGAAATAATATATTCATGAGGCTAAAAATCATAAAGTAAATCCAAAAGTACATAGTTAATAGTTATTGAGGACAGAGTACATGTTGTGATATATGAGGTAGGAAACAAAAATATCTATGAAATCAGTGCAGAAAATGTGGAACCTGACGATAAATATATACATCTTTTGGTTTACTTTGCTTTCTTGGAAAGATTTATAATTCAAAAATGGAAGATGGCAGGATGTTACCATCCTTCTCGGTGTTACCATCAGGAGAGACCTCATGCAAAAGTTTATCACAAAGACAAACATTTCAGAGCATGTGGCCTTTGCAAAGCACAACTTTGCTGTTGAGACAATTCCAATGCAGTGTCAGTTTTTCAACAACAGCTGCTAGCTATCTGTCATATTTAGGGCAGTTATGCTTCTGATACACTCCACTAGAGGCAGCTGGATCAACTTGAAACCAATTTGAAATAATGTTTAGGAAAGTAAAGGAAATGACCTTTAATATTATAAACACACCATATCATACATGAGATTCCCACCAGTCTAGCTTTATCAAGTCAGGTTATCTAAGAGAGGATGATTTTTTAAGCCACCATTCAGGCTCAGGATTTCATGCTTCAGAGCTTACTGATGGCTTCTATTTCCAATCTGTCTTCTTTCAAATGATGTACGGCATTTTCTACAGGACCTCGTTCTCCACAAAATAAAAGAACAAGAAGGTAAATCCTACTGAAGCTTCACTGTCTGCAATGCATGATCAGCAAAATCTTTCTGACTGAAGGGGAGCACAAGACAACTTGGAGATTCTGCAAAATCCACAAAAAGGACTTTTTGTTTGCTTGGTTGGTTGGTTTGGAGCTTCTTTGCTTTTTTTCTAAAGAGTGGTGATGTTGCAATCTTGTCTCATATGCTAACATGTCCAGACCAGTTTGTTTCTCATCCCAATAGTTTGTTAATGTAATGAAGGAGATAAACAGTCTGCACAAGAAATAAAACTGACCTCCTGGATAGGCTAAGGAAATGGCAGGCCTCACTTGTTACAGAACACTCAGCAGAAACCTACACAGACCCAGAATAACTGGAGGGAAGCCAAAGGTGAAGGCACCATAAACTGAAGCTTCACCTTCAAGCTTCAGGTTCTGTAACTTTTCTACACATCTCATAGTCAAGACCCAGGATCTGGCTAGGCACTGCTAAGTAAGAATGCTGCGCTCAGCAGAAAAATTGGCATAAAAGAAATCAAGATTCATTATTTTTTAAAGCAGTCTTTTTTCTTACACTCTTAAGACAGACATTCACCAGACTCAAATTTGGTCGCCAGAATGAAAATTTGAACATTTATGTCTTCAAACAAAATGTTCCTTTCTAGTTGACATTTCAGAATTATTAACAATAGGATTGAACCCTCTTCAAAGCAAATTAAGAAGATAATAGTTCCAGCTCTCCCTTTGAGACATTCCTGGCTCACAGATCAGTAATTCATTTCTAAGGGGAAATGCAAATGAGCAGACAGGACACCAGCTAAGGGGTCTGGGTCCATAACGAAGCTGAGACGAAGCGAGAGAGTAGCACAGACATATATATACTACCAACTGTAAAACAGATAGCCAGTGGGAAGTTGTTGTATAACAAAGGGAGTTCAACTCGAGGATGGATGATGCCTTAGAGGACTGGGACGGGGAGGGTAGGGGGTACTCGAGGCGGTGGGGGGAAGCGAGGGAGGGAGTGAATACGGGGATATGTGCATAAAAACAGATGATTGAACTTGGTGTACCCCCAAAAAAATAATAAATAAAATTATTAAAAAAAATGCATGTGTGAAATACATGCGGAGAAAGATTCTGCACACCCACCCACATCTCCAGCCATAGCTCAGCATCAGCATTTGGCAAGGTAGTCTAGGGCTGAAATAGCCACATAAATGAGCTGGTCTTGATAACAATACTATGTGCTGCAGGAATCGGTGCTTTCCTTTTGCATGAGATCATACTATAACATATAAAATCTTGGTAACTTCAGTGGATAGTTCTAATATTGTGCATTTTGTTGGCCTAAATATTATTCTCCTGTGTTCCAAGTGCTACTGGAATCTGATTCTTCAAGTTAATTTGATACTGAAGTTAAATAAAATGCATCTTCAGAAGCCTATTTCAACATGCTGGGTGACTGACACATGCAAACAAAGCACAAGGCTGATGAAAAGAAGGATCTAAGGACTTCAACCATTCCTCTCTCTTTGTTAATGTCAATGACAAGGTAGATTCACAATAAGACGTGAATTTAAGATTCATTCAACAAATATTTTTGAGCACTCAGCACTCAAAATTTTTGGATATACAGCACTTAAGAAACATTAAAAAATAACCTCTGCAATCATAGAAATTACATTCTAGAAGAAGGAAGAATATAATGAATGGGACAGATAAGTAAAATAAGTAAAATACAAGTAATAAATAAAATACATAGAATATAAAGGTGGTAGCTGTTTAGGAGAAAAATAAAGCAGGGAAAAAGACAATGATTTTCATGTTTTGGGAAGGGGGCAGGAGTTCAGTTGAACACAGGGTAGTATCAGAGAAGACCTCACTGTGATGGTGACCCTGAGCGAAGGTGATGAGAAGTCAGCCACAGTAATACCTGGGAGAAAAGTATTACAAGCAGAGGGAATGGCAAATGCAAAGTGGGGAGGATGTGCAGATTTTGCAGTGATTATATAGGTTATTGTAAGACTTTGTTAATGTAATGAATGAGATAAACAGTCTGTGAACAAATAAAACTGACTTCCTAGATAGGCTAAGGAAATTGATTCAGAGACAAGATTTACACTTGTCTGGATTCATTCAGAGACAAGATTTACGCTTCTACACAAATACGAAAAATCCTATAGACAGTACATAGTTTCCATGTCTCTTATCTTCAGAGAATATTAGAATTAGCAGTGAGTTTGGGATGCTCACCAAACTCCCTTATTTTTAAGTCAGAGAGAAAGATGCTCAGAGAAATTAGATGATTTCTCAAGGTCACAGCCTTATCTGGCGGCAGAGCCAGGGCTAGGTCCAGAACGCCACTTCTCCTCATACCAGAATTTTTTCTTACTTGAATTATTCATAGTAAACACTCAGGATTCATTCTGAATTGTGGTGGGAAGTCATTGGAGCATTTTAGGGAGAAAAGTTCATGATTTGCTTTACTTTATAAAGGCTCATTCCAGCTCCCATGTGGAGAATAATCATTAGGCAGGACACAGGTGGACATGGAGAGACCAGTTAGGAAGCCACTGCAATGTCCTCCACACCTATAAAAACATCTGTCAAATGAATGGATGAATGCAGATAAGTGCCTCACAAGAGATCAAATAATGTTTCCTAAAAAGTGCTTGGTACTTTGTATATGCATTTGGAACAGAGATACCAAAGCAATAATAAGAATATAGTTCCTGGGGATTTTCACTTCTGGAAAGAAAGAGCAGAGGTACTTTCCCAGATGTGCCTCACTAAGCACAACTAAAACCCTGAACATTATATATAAAATAAAAACAAGAAGACTGGGGCTTCCTAGGTGGCACAGTGGTTAAGAATTCGCCTGCCAATGCAGGGGACATGGGTTTGATTCCTGCTCCAGGAAGATCCCACATGCCGCGGAGCAACTAAGCCCATGTGCCACAACTATTCAGCCCATATGCCACAACTACTGAAGCCCACGCGCCTAGAGCCCGTGCTCTGCAACAAGAGAAGCCACAGCAAGGAGGAGCCTGCGCACCAGAGTAGTCCCCACTCGCTGCAACTAGAGAAAGCCCGCGTGCAGCAACAAAGACCCAACACAGCCAACAAATAAACAAACAAATAAATTAAAACAACAACAACAACAAGACTGAAAGATGGAGAGAAGGTGGTAGACTAGCTCGGGACCTCAGGACTCTAGGACAGACAATGGTGAATTCCTGGGTTTTCTTTCTGCTTCATACATACCAGACCTGGAGTTAAATAATATGACAATGGAAGAGAAAAGATGGCGGCGAAGTAGAGAGACGTGGAGTGCATCCCTCTCCACAGATGCATTGGGAATGCACAGAAGGACGCAGTCATTCCCACAGAGAACCAGCTGAACACCAGCAGACGGCCTCGGACACCAGAAAGGGCTGCGGGGAGCCCAACATAGCCAGTAGGGAGGCATCTACAAGGGCTCAAAGAGGGTGAAGCGGCGGAGCTGTGGCAGACGGGAGGGAGTGAGAAACATACGGAGGGTCCGCAGCACAGCTAAGCGTTCCCGGACCGAGACATCGATCCGCGGCTGAACGGAGGGTCCAGGAGCGGGAGCGTGGGAACCAGAGAGCTGGTTCAGGGTGAGAAACATTGTTGCCGGTAGAGTGACGGACCGAGAGGACAGGAGGGAGGAGGTCCGCGGAGAGGAGTGCCGGTCCCTGAGGGCTGCCTGGCCATGATGGCGGCTGGAGGCTGCAGGCTCCCGGGCGGGGGGGAGGAGCCGCGCGCAAAGCCTCTCTCTCTCTCTTTCGGAGCCTCTGCAACAGGCAGTGGAGAGACACCCGTGGGCCACCTAAGGCGCTCAGGGATAACAAGCACCCTCAGGCAGTCGGGCGGGGCTAGATTAAAACCCCTTGCAACCCAGCAGCAGGGAGGTTGCCGAGAGAAAAAAAAAAAAAAAAAACAGCATCAAAAAGAAAAAAACCCCGAGAGAGGCCCAACTCTAAGACTTTCTGTTTACGCCTGAGCCACCAGCGTCCGTCTGCAACAGGCACCTCCAAGCCTGACTGAAGCAACAGTGCGCCACTGCTCACTCACTCCCAGGAGAAGGAGCCACTATTGTACCCTCTCCCTCCCCACACACCTACACTTACAGACAACAATAAAGGAACCTCTGCTGGTCACAGAATAATGCAAAAAAACCCAAGGCAAGGAGAAGGACACTTACAGCTGAGACGCTAAGGAAACAGAAATAGTAGTATAAATACCTATTGAACTGGTCCATTCTGGGATCAGTTCTGGATTTTTTTTTTTCTTTTTCTCTCTCTCTTTTTATTTTTTCTTTATTAAATATGATCTTAGCCCTAAGGGATCTACAAGTTTTATAACATAATTTTTTAAGGATATTTTTTATTCTTTTTTTTTTTTTTTGCCTTTTTATATACTTCTATATCTAGCTAAGTTTTTGGTAGTATGGACAATATATCTCTCATACTTTCCTTTCATCCCTATCTTTTATACATTTCTATTCCTTTCTTTTTATTTCCATATTTCCAAACACATTATGCTCTCCTGGTCCCCTTTCTTCCAGCCTTTTTAAGTTTATTTTATCTAAACATACTTATAAGCAACACTATTGGTCTGCTCAGACTCCTTGCTCTATTCTCCAGATGACGCACTGCCTTGGTATTTAATATTAGGCTTTTGTCTTTATCTTAGTTCTTAGTACAGTTGTCTAATTACATTCTGAGAATCTCCATTCTCTCTGGTGGTACTCTAGCTCTTTTCTATATTTGATCCTAGCTTACAAAATCTCCCTGGATTGATGTTTGTGTGTGTAGGGTGTTATTTGTTTGTTTGTTTGCTTTTGCTTTTGTCTCTGATTTATTCTGTTTCAGTTGTCAATTTCTGCTGGGTTTCTCTTTGAATATCTGATAGCACACTGGGGTTCTGTCAGGTCGTTCTAGAGCCTTATGTCCTAACGGATTCAGTAATTCTGTGTCTTATACATGTATGTGTTTCCTAGACTTAATATTCGTTTAATCCAATACTTGGACATTAGTCTGAGGCTTGGACAGTCTTCTATAAACACCTCTATCACCAGGACAAGCAACCCCAAAAGTCTGGACAACCATGAGGAAACAAAGAAACACCATGCAGGCAAAGGAGCAGGAAAAAAACCCACAAGACCAAATAAATGAGGAGGAAATAGGAAAAATGCCTGAAAAAGAATTTAGAGTCATGATAGTAAAAATGATACAAAATCTCGATAACAAAATAGACAAAGTACAAGAAACAGTTCATAAGAACTCAGAAAAACAAACAGCAATGGATAACAAAATAACTGAAATTAAAAATACTCTAGATGCTATAACCAGCAGAATGACTGAGGCAGAAGAACGAACAAGTGAGTTGGAAGATAGAATGGGGGAAATAAACGCCACAGAGCAGGAATAAGAAAAAAGAATAAAAAGAATAGAAGACAGTCTCAGAGACCTCAGTGATAACCTTAAACGTACCAACATTCAAATTATAGGCATCCCAGAAGGAGAAGAAAACAAGAAAGGGTCTGAGAAAATATTTGAAGAGGTGATAGTGGAAAACTTCCCCAACATGGGAAAGGAAATAATTCACCAAGTCCAAGAAGCACAGAGAGTCCCATACAGAATAAACCCAAGGAGAAATACACCAAGGCACATATTAATCAAACTAATGACAATTAAACACAAAGAAAAAATATTAAAAGCAGCAAGAGAAAAGCAACAAATAACATATAAGGGAAAACCCATAAGGATAACAGCTGACCTTTCTACAGAAACTCTGCAGGCCAGAAGGGAATGGCAGGATATACTGAAAGTCCTGAAAGAGAGAAACCTACAGCCAAGAATACTCTATCCAGCAAGAATCTCATTCAGATTTGAGGGAGAAAGCAAAAGCCTTCCAGACAAGCAAAAGTTAAGAGAATTCAGCACCACCAAACCAGCCTTACAACAAGTGCTAAAGGAACTTCTCTAAGTAGGAAACACAAGAAAAGGAAAACACCTACAAATACAAACCCAAAGCAATGAAGAAAATGGTAATTGGAACACACAGGTCAATAATCACTTTAAATGTAAATGGAGTAAATGCTCCAACCAAAAGACACAGACTGGCTGAATGGATACAAAAACAAGACCCTTCTATATTCTGCCTACAAGAAACCCACTTCAGACCAAGGGATACATATAGACTGAAAGGAAAGGGATGGAAAAAGATATTCCATGCAAATGGAAGTCAAAAGAAAGCTGGAGTAGCAATACTCATATCAGATAAATTAGACTTGAAAGTAAAGACTATTAAAAGAGACAAGGAAGGACACTACATAATGATCAAGGGATCCATTCAAGAAGAACAGATCACAATGGTAAATATCTATGCCCCCAATATAGGAGCACCTCAATACATAAGGCAAATGCTAACAGCTATAAAAGGGGACATCGACAGGAACACAATAATAGTGGGAGACTTGAACACCCCACTTACATCAATGGACAGATCATCCAAACAGAAAATAAATAACGACACACAAGCTTTAAAGGACACATTAGACCACCTCGACTTAATTGATATTTATAGGACATTCCATCCAAAAACGACAGACTACACTTTCTTCTCAAGTGCACACGGAACATTTTCCAGGATAGATCACATCTTAGGTCACAAATCAAACCTCAGCAAATTCAAGAAAACTGAAATCATATCAAGCATCTTCTCAGACCACAACGCCATGAGACTAGATATCAATTACAGGAAAAAAACTGCAAAAAATACAAACACATGGAGGCTAAACAATTCACTCTTAAACAACCAAGGAATCACTACAGAAATCAAAGAGGAAATCAAAAAATATCTAGAAACAAATGACAACGAAAACACAACAACCCAAAACCTATGGGACGCAGCAAAAGCAGTTCTAAGAGGGAAGTTTATAGCAATACAGTCCTACCAAATGATCGAATAAACAACCTAACCTTACACCTCAAACAACTAGAGAAAGAAGAACAAAGAAACCCCAAAGGGAGCAGAAGGAAAGAAATCATAAAGATCAGAGCAGAAATAAATGAAAAAGAAAGGAAAGAAACCATAAGAAAAATAAGTAAAACTAAAAGCTGGTTCTTTGAGAAGATTAACAAAATTGATAAACCATTAGCCAGACTCATCAAGAAAAAAAGGGAGAAGATGCAAATCAACACAATTAGAAATGAAAAAGGAGAAGTAACAACGGACACCTCAGAAATACAAAACATCATGAGAGACTACTACAAGCAACTATATGCCAATCAATTGGATAACCTGGAAGAAATGGACACATTCTTAGAAAAATACAATCTTCCAAGACTGAACCAGGAAGAAAGAGAAACCATGAACAGACCAATCACAAGTACAGAAATTGAGGCAGTGATTAGAAATCTCCCAACACACAAAAGCCCAGGACCACATGGGTTCACGGGCGAATTCTATCAAACATTTCGAGAAGAGTTAACACCTATCCTTCTCAAACTCTTCCAAAATATTGCAGAAGGCGGAACACTCCCAAACTCATTCTACGAGGCCACCATCACCCTGATACCAAAACCAGGCAAAGATGTCACAAAAAAAGAAAACTACAGGCCAATATCACTGATGAATATAGATGCAAAAATCCTCAACAAAATACTAGCTAACAGACTCCAAGAGCACATTAAAAAAATCATACACCATGATCAAGTGGGGTTTATGCCTGGGATGCAAGGATTCTTCAATATACGCAAATCAATCAACGTGATACATCATATCAACAAATTGAAGGAAAAAAACCATATGATCATTTCAATAGATGCAGAAAAAGCTTTTGACAAAGTTCAACATCCATTTATGATAAAAGCTCTCCAGAAAATGGGCATAGAAGGAAATTACCTCAACATAATAAAAGCCATATATGACAAACCAAAAGCCAACATCGTTCTCAACGGGGAAAAACTGGAAGAATTCCCTCTAAGAACAGCAACAAGACAAGGGTGTCCACTCTCACCACTATTATTCAACATAGTTTTGGAAGTGTTAGCCACAGCAATCAGAGAAGAAAAAGAAATCAAAGGAATCCAAATTGGAAAAGAAGAAGTAAAATTGTCACTCTTTGCAGATGACATGATATTATATATAGAAAACTCTAAAGACTCTACCAGAAAACTGCTAGCACTAATTGATGAGTTTAGTAAAGTAGCAGGATACAAAATGAATGCACAGAAATCTCTTGCATTCCTATACACGAACAATGGAAGAGCAGAAAGAGAAATTAAGGAAACTCTCCCATTCATCATTGCAACCAAAAGAATAAAATACCTAGGAATAAACCTGCCTAAGGAGGCAAAAGATCTGTATGCAGAAAACTTTAAGACATTGATGAAAGAAATCAAAGATGACACAAACAGATGGAGAGACATACCATGTTCCTGGATTGGAAGAATCAACATCGTGAAAATGTCTGTACTACCCAAAGCAATTTACAGATTCAATGCAATCCCGATCAAATTATCCATGGCATTTTTCACAGAACTAGAGCAAGAAATCTTACGATTTGTATGGAAACGCAAAAGACCCCGAATAGCCAAAGCAATCTTGAGAAGGAAAAATGGAGTTGGTGGAATCAGGCTTCCTGACTTCAAACTATACTACAAGGCCATAGTGATCAAGACAGTATGGTACTGGCACAAAAATAGAAAGGAAGGTCAATGGAATAGAATAGAGAACTCAGAAGTAAGCCCAAACACATATGGGCACCTTATCTTTGACAAAGGAGGCACGAGTATACAATGGAAAAAAGACAGCCTCTTCAATAAGTGGTGCTGGGAAAATTGGACAGCTACATGTAAAAGAATGACATTAGAACACCTCCTAACACCAGACACAAAAATAAGCTCCAAATGGATTAAAGACCTACATGTAAGGCCAGACACTATCAAACTCCTAGAGGAAAACATAGGCAGAACCCTCTATGACATTCATCAAAGCAAGATCCTTTTGGACCCACCTCCTAGAATCACGGAAATAAAATCAAGAATAAACAAATGGGACCTCATGAAACTTAAAAGCTTTTGCACAGCAAAAGAAACCATAAACAAGACTAAAAGGCAACGCTCAGAATGGGAAAAAATAATTGCCTATGAAACAACGGACAAAGGATTAACCTCCAAAATATACAAGCAGCTCATGAAGCTTAATACCAAAAAAGCAAATAACCCAATCCACAAATGGGCAGAAGACCTAAATAGACATTTCTCCAAAGAAGACATACAGATGGCCAACAAACACATGAAAAGATGCTCAACATCACTAATCATCAGAGAAATGCAAGTCAAAGCCACAATGAGGTATCACCTCACACCGATCAGAATGACCATCATCACAAAGTCTGGAAACAACAAATGTTGGAGAGGGTGTGGAGAAAAGGGAACTCTCCTGCACTGTTGGTGGGACTGTAAGTTGGTACAGCCACTATGGAAAACAATTTGGAGATTCCTTAAAAAACTACAAATAGAACTACCATATGATCCAGTAATCCCACTGCTGGGCATATACCCAAAGAAAACCATAATCCCAAAAGAAACTTGTACCATAATGTTTATTGCAGCACTATTTACAATAGCCAGGACATGGAAGCAACTGAAATGCCCATCAACAGATGAATGGATACAGAAGATGTGGCATATATATACAATGGAATATTACTCAGCTATAAAAAGGGATGAGATGGAGCTATATGTAATGAGGTGGATAGAACTACAGTCTGTCATACATAGTGAAGTAAGTCAGAAAGAGAAGGACAAATATTGTATGCTAACTCACATATACGGAATCTAAAAATGGTACTGATGAACTCAGTGACAAGAACAAGGATGCAGATACAGAGAATGGACTGGAGAACTCGAGGTATGGGAGGGGGCTGGGGGTGAAGGGGAAACTGAGACGAAGCAAGAGAGTAGCACAGACATATATATACTACCAACTGTAAAATAGATAGCCAGTGGGAAGTTGTTGTATAACAAAGGGAGCCCAACTCGAGGATGGAAGATGCCTTAGAGGACTGGGGCGGGGAGGGTGGGGGGGACTCGAGGTGAGGGGGAGTCAAGTAAGGGAGGGAATACGGGGATATGTGTATAAAAACAGATGATTGAACCTGGTGTACCCCCAAAAAATTAAAAAATAATTAAAAAAATAATAATAATAATAATATGACAACCCCAGGACTTCCCTGGCTGTCCAGTGGTTAGGGCTCCATGCTTCCACTGCAGGGAGCATGGGTTCCATTCCTGGTTGGGGAACTAAGATCCCACATGCCACACAGCACAGCCAAATAATAATAATAATAATAATAATAATAATAATAATATTATATTAGAAATACCTAGAAATACCAATGGTCACAAACTAAAATAAGCCCCAACCAAAGCTTGCTCTCTCTAGCCAAAGGACTAGAGAAGGAGCCACCTAAAAAGACAGAAAACTTTTAGATAATAACTGCTCCACTGTAGACAAATATCACAGAAAAAAATGTGGCCTCACCCACACCCATACCAGCAAAGCCAAGAGTAGAACCTAGATTTCTACCCTCATGAGGCTGTAATGAGGTGCCCCTACACTGTCAGGGTGGAATCAGAGAGTATCAAGTAGTGAGCTGGGACTTTCATCTCCACTCGCCAAGAAAAAGCTTCTCCTGTGGTATCGGTGGAGACCACTGGGTGCTTGGAATTCCTCTTAGCAGTAACAAGGCACCACCCCACCCCCCTCCTTTCCACTGCAGTAATATCAGAGGAGGCCTGGTAGAAGGTCAGCAATTTCACTGTAACAAGACCACCCCTACTATGCTCCCAATAGAGACGACACAATAAGCCACAATTCCCACCCCTGCCTAGCAATAAGAAAGTCTCCCACTCAGGTGTCAAAAGAGGCTGAAGAGGAACCTGAACTTCTAACTCCATCTGGTAGCAATGAGGTGGCACAATCCCTTCCCCTGACACAGCAGTGTCAGAGAAAGCCAGATAAAACACAAGGCTTAAATAAGATCCAGAGTTTCATAATATAAAGCGCATAATGTCCAGATTCCGATTAGAAAACATCACTTATCACACAAAGAACAAAAAAATTTGAAACTGAATTTTTTTTTTTGGGGGGGTACACCAAGTTCAATCATCTGTTTTTATATACATATCCCCGTATTCCCTCCCTTCCTTGACTCCCCCCTCCCTCGAATCCCCCCCACCCTCCCCACCCCAGTCCTCTAAGGCATCTTCCATCCTCGAGTTGGACTCCCTTTGTTATACAACAACTTCCCACTGACTATCTATTTTACAGTTGGTAGTATATATATGTCTGTGCTACTCTCTCGCTTTGAAACTGAATTTTTAAAAAATAGTTGGCAACACTGAGATGACAAAGATAACAGAATTATCTAATGATGGTTTTAAAGCACTCTTGATAGCAATGCTTCATCGAGCGGTTTTCAGAGGGAACAGCCAAGATGGCAGAGTAGGAAGATTCTGAGCTCACCCTCTCCCTCAAATACCAAAATTACAAATATTTACAAAGCGACTGTCAGAGAACAACCTGAAGATTAGCAGAAAATACCTTCTACAACTAAAGATATAGAAAAAGGAACCACAATGAGACAGGTAAGAGGGAGAGAAACATGACATAGTCAAGACTCATACCACAGGGTAAGCAACCTACAAATAGAGGAATGATTACAGTTGCAAAGGTTTTTCCCAAAGAGCAAGGGGTCCAAGCTCCACATAGGGCTACCCAGCCTAGGGGTCCTGCACCAAGAAGACAAGCCCCCAGAATGTTTGGCTTTTAAGGCCAGTGGGGTTTACTTTCAGGAGAGCCAGAGGGCTGTGGGAAAGAGACTCCACTCTTAACAGATGCACACAAAATTTCACACACTCCAGGACCCAGGACAGAAGCAGTAATTTGAAAGGAGCCTTGCTCAGGCTCACTTGCTGATCTTCAGGAGCCTCCCAGGAAGTCAGGAGGCAATTGGGACTCAGCACAGGGATACAAACACAAGTGGCAGCCATTTTGGAAAGCTCATCCCATCAGGAGGACACAGAGGAAAGAACCAGAGATATGGAAGATAGAATAATAGAACTTACCCAGTATGAAAAACAGTGAGAAATTAGACTGAAAAAAAAAAATTAAACAAACAGAGTCTCAGGAGGCTGGGAGACTACTACAAAAGATCTAACATCTGTGTCACCAGAGCCCCAGAAGGACACAGGAGAAAGAAGGCAGAGCTGAAAATGTACTCAAAGAAATCATGGCTGAAAACTTTCCATATTTGGCAAGAGTTATAAACTTAGAGGTTTAAGAAGCTGAGCAAACCCTAAACAGGATAAACCTAAATAAATCTATGCCAGAAAACATCATTAAACTTTTGAAAATTAAAGACAAAGAAAAAAGCTTGAAAGAAGTCATAGGAAAAAAAACCTTACCTATGGAAAAACAATTTGAATGATAGCAGATTTCTCATCAAAAACCATAGAGGCCAGAAGGAAGAGGCACAACATTTTTCAAGTGCTGACAGGAAAAAAAATGTCAGCCTAGAACCCTATGCCTATTGAAAATATCCTTCAGAAATGAAGGGGAAATCAAGGCATTGTCAGACGAAGGTAAACTAAGAGAATCTGTCACCAGCAAACCTACTCTAAAAGAATGGCTACAGGAGTTTCTCGAAACACGGAGGAAACATAAAAGGAAGAAAGCTGGGAACCTCATGATAGAAGAAAAGACACAATAAGCAAAAATATGGTAAATACAATAGCTTTTCTTTCTCCTCTTAAATTTTCTAAATTATGATTGACTGCTTAAAGAAAAAGTGTAACACTATCTGATGTGGTTCTAAATTTATGTAGAGGAAATATTTAAGATAATTATAAATGGAAGAGGGTAAAATGACAACAGCAGTAGACTGTGAGAAGTAAGGTATACATATTGCAATACTTAGAGCAATCACTAAAAACAGCTATATAATATGATACTCTCAAAAACACTTTACACAAATAAAATGAAATTCTTAAAAAATATTCAAATAACCCACAGAAGTCAGGGAAAAGAAAACAGAGAAATGAAAAACAAAGATAACAAACAGAAGACAAAAACAAAATAAAACAAGCCCTAATACACCAATAATATCAGTAAGTGTTGGATTGGTTTTCTACTGCCACTGTAACAAATTATCATAAACTTGGCAACTTTAAAACACAAATTTATTATGTTATAGTTCTACAGACTAAAAGTCTGACACAGGTCTCACTGGGATAAAATCAAAGAGTCAGCAAGTCTTCATTCTTTTATGAAGGCTATGTAGGCTCTGTTTCCTTGCCTTTTCCAGCTTCTAGAGGCTTCTTGCATTTCTTGACTTGTGGCTCTTTCCTCATCTTCTAAGCTAGCAAAGATGAGTTGACTCTTCTGACATTATATCACTCTAACTTCCTCTTCTGCTTTTCTCTTCCACTTTTAAGGATCCATGTGATCACACTGGGCCCACCCAGATAATCCAGGTATCCTCATGTCAAAGACAGCTGATTAACAACTTTAATTCCAGCTGCTACTATAATTCCTTTTTGCCATATAAGATGACAAATTCACAGGTTCTAGGGATTAGGATGTGGACTCTTTGTGGGGCCATTATTCTGCCTACTACAAATGTAAATGGTCTAAATACACCAATTAAAAGACAGAGATGGCAGAGTGATTTTTTTAAAAATATGACCCAACTATATGCTGTCTACAAGAAACTCACTTCAAATGTGATATAGGCAAGTTGAAAGTAAAAGGATAGAAAAAGATATATCATACGAACATTAATCAAAAGAAAGCAAGAGTGGCTATGTTAATATCAAATAAAGTAGACTTCAGAGCACAGAAAATTACCAGAGACAGAGAGGGACACTGTCTAATGAGAAAAGGATCAATCCACCAAGAAGATGTAGCAGTCCTAATTGGGTATACACCAAACAACAGAGCTACAAAATATATGAAGCAAAAACTAATAGACCTGAAAGCAGAAATAGACAAGTTCATAACTATAATTGCAGACTCCAATACCCCTCTCTCAACAACTGATAGAAAAAATAGGCAGAAAATCAGTAAGGATATAGAACTCAACACCATCAATCAAACAATCTGACATTTATAGAACACCTCATCCAACAACGTGCAGAAAGCACACATTCTTTTCAAGTTCCCACAGAATATATATCAGGATAGAACATATCCTAAGCCAGAAAATAAACCTCAACAAATTTAAAAGAACTGAAATCATACACAGTATGTATTAGGACTGAAATGTTTCCCAGAAATTCATATGTTGAAGTCCTAACCCCCAATGTGACTATATGTGGAGCTGGGGCCTTTAAAGAGGTAATTAAGGTTACAGGAGTGGGGTCCTAAACCAGGTAATAAGAGTGGGGCCCTCATCCAATATGACTGGTGTCCTTATGGAAAGAGGAAGAGATGCCAGGAATGTGTGTGCACAAAGGAAAGACCATGTGAGGGCACAGTGAGAGGTGGCTACCTATAAGGCAAGGAAACAGGCCTTGTGAGAAACTAAACCTTCCAGGACATTGATGTTGGATTTGTAGCCTCCAAAACTGTGAAACAATAAATTTCTGTTGTTCAAGCCACCCAGCCTGTGACAGTTTTTTTAAGGTACTGCTAGTAAACCAATAGGGTGTGTTCTTTGACCACAATGGAACCACACTAGAAATCAATAACATTAAGATAATACAGGGACTTTCTAGGTGGCGCAGTGGTTGGGAGTCCGCCTGCCAGTGCAGGGGACACAGGTTCAATCTCGGCTCCGGGAGGATCCCACATGCCTCAGAGCAACTAAGCCTGTGTGCCACAACTTAAGCCTGTGCTCTAGAGCCCGTGAGCCACAACTATTGAGCCTGTGTGCTGCAACTGCTGAAGCCTGCACACCTAGAGCCCATGCTCCACAACAAGAGAAGCCACCACGAGAAGCCCACTCACCGCAACTACAGAAAGCCCGAGTGCAGCAACGAAGACCCAATGCAGCCAATAAATAAATATATAAGCAAATAATTTTTTTTAAAAAAAGAAAAAGATAATAGGAAAATCTCCAATGCATGTAGGTTTGGAAACTAAATATACTTCTAAGTAATCTATGGGTCAAGAGGAAAGGAAAGCAAAAAATACATTGAACTGAATGATAATGAAAATATATATCAATAGGATACAGGTAGCATCAAGAGGGAATTTAAAGCACTAAATGCATTCATTAGTAAAAAGGAAAACTCTCAAATCAATAATCTAAGCTCCCATTTCAAGAACCTAGAAAAAGAAGAATTTTAAAAAAAGCAAATATAAGGAAGGAAATAGGAGGAATAAATTAAAAAATAGCCCCAGCTTTCTAGAATTTTATAGCTTATATTTAGAGATAACATTTATATCCAACAAAAAACAATGAAGAACCAGAGCCTGTAAAATTCAAGAAGATCAAGGCCACTTCTATTTTTTAAAACTCCCAATATGATAAAAAATAAAGAATGCCAAAACAGAGTTTTTTGGTATTGTGCTATATTTTAAAACCCTACATTTAGTAAATGGATCCTTATAAGACCAAAGAAATGCAGTAATTGTATTATTCACAAGATAATGACAATCTATATAAACATATGAATTTAAAGTGTACTTCAAAAGTCCAGTAATGGGACACAAGGTAAATCTGTATAATAAATGTATTCTTCATTAAGCCCGTCTTAGTACTCGGACTATACCTATAGTCATATTAAAAAATAATATCACAAACCTGCATTAGAGAACCTACAGATCATAAAACATAAGATGAACCACGAATTATTCTATCCTAATATTTCTGTGGAAGATGTCTCAACCAATAATAAACCATTGAAGGTCACATTTTTTCCCTTTGCTGCTAACAGAGTATTTGCAACACTCTGCACACAGCCAAAAGGGCCTACCATTTGTGGTATTATTATAAAGCCATCTTCTGAAATTGCATCGGTCTTCTTGAGTATGGCAGTCACGTCTGTTACACATAAAAATGTCAGGATGCTTGTTATGCAAATTGAGCAGATAAAGACTCAATTACCAATACGCATGCACAAAACGCAGGCTTTGCATGTGAAAACAGTATCAAAAGTTTACTGTGGTAGAACCTAACAGAACTGTCCTGGAGGGAAGCCCAAGGCATCTGACTATATAAACCAGGAATTTATATCCTCTACTTCTACTAGCTCATCTGCCACTGGTTACCTTGGAAACATGCAGCCCCCACGGAGACTTCTGCCACTAGTCCAGTCTGTTCCAGAAGCACATGGAAACAGTTTCTATGTGGGTCAAGGTAAAAACCTGCCATCAGATCAGGGGTCTGCCTCTGTAAACTTGCCATGTTAGCTAAATACCCAACAGCAAGAACCTACAGATCATAAAACATAAGATGAACCAAGGCCAGAACTTAAACCAGGACTTTGCTGATACGAATAACAGCGGCTACTATTTCTGGGGAGTCTACCAGATGCCAGGCACTGAACTAGATACCTGATATCTCACAACAACTCAAATAGTATTATTTTCTTATTTTCATAAATAAAATTTGAGTCAGTAGTTAAGGAAATTACATGAGGCCGGGTCACTAGCAAACTGTCAATTCAGGATTTGAAACCACATCTTTCTGTCTCCAAAGTCCAAAGTCCATGCTCTTTAAAAACACCCCAGATTATTTCCTTGAGCCTTGGTCTATTGTTCTATCCACTATTCTATAGTTTCTTGGTTTTACCCAAGAAGAATTTGTTTCCCAAGATCTCATTTCGCAACTAGAGTTTGCACATCTTCTCAAGATGGAACAAAGACATTCCAATGAACAAAGATCTTATCTAAGATTTTTTCCTTTATCAAATTATATCTAGTATTATTTGTTATGTTATTACATCTTTCCCTCAGAGAAAAACACTCCCACAGATCTTAGAGTTTGTGAAATGCTCAAAAAGAGCCAAAACCTTAAATTATGTGTTCTCTAGCTTGAAGAGGAACTATCTCACAAAAATGCAAATTTGGTGAGTATTTTTATTAAGATGTAAGGAACTAGAGGCATCATCCTCAACTTGAAAGATGAGAAGAGAGAATTTTGAATATCTGGTAAATTTCGATAGTGTCACTCTAAAGTAATAGAATATTCCTGGTCCAAAGATACCTTCAAGATCATCTATCCCCGTCCTCATTTTATTTATTCAGGCTTGCTTATTCAGGAAAAGGATTTGAAGGAACACTTAGTTAAAAGATAGATGAACTGGAACATTTAAAGTAAAAAGATAAATAACCATATAAAGGAAGGAAAGAGATCATTCCATCTGGAAACTAAAGGGAGATCATAATTATACTTGGGTATCAGTTCCATTTGTAGCCTGCTGGCAGCAAAGGCAAAAATGGGAAATGTTACTTGTCTATAACAATTTTTACTATGTAATAATGTTAACAGCTAATATATATATAAGAAAGGATGAGGCAGTACCTAGCACAAAGTAAGTTGCTCACTAAAGTGTCCCTGCCTCCCCTTTTTTAAGGGCAATTCCAGTTAGAGGGTAGCATCCCTTTCTGACCTGGTTTTGAAATTACTTTCTCCTGGGCACAGTTCTTTCCTTATTAAATAAACAAACAACTCCTGTATTAAGATAAAATTCAAAAAATAAATGATAAATTCTTCATAACCTTAAATTGCTCAGAGGACTAGATTTTAAAAGAGAAAGAGGAATGGAAGGGAAGGGGAGGGGAGGGAGAGGGGAGGAGAACATGAGGCAGGGAGGGAATAAAACCAGCATCTAATATGTGTGCATGTTTATAAAACTTTAAGTAAATTTCCTCAAGATCTCAAGATTCAGCTGACAATATCCTCCCTTAATCACTCAAGGCAACTCACCCACAAGCACCCAGTGATTCCAGGAAAGCCACACCCATTCACTTATAAATGTTGATGAGGACAGGTGAGAGGTAGGTGATGCCCATTCTTAAGAGCTATATGCATTTGAGGGTTTGATTACTTAATCAAATAATTTTATACATTTTAAGTGTTGGTTCACTTATTCAAAAGTTCTAAAGTTTTAATAAGTGCAAAAATGGCTGAAACACATGAGAACTTTGAGACCCCATAGACAAAATCCTAATGAAATAGAGACAGCATGGAATAATCCAAGGCTTCCCAATCAGCAGGCCACTGCCAAGGGTACAGGTGTGCTAACAGGAAACAGGTGATCTGAGATAGTGCTCTCTCAGCCTTGGGGTTCCTCGAGCAAGTAGCCTTACCTGTTTACCCCACTGTGTAAAAACAGTTTCATTTTCTATGCACAAAAAGAAGGGAAAAGCACCAAAACAGACTATGAAACAACAGCAATGAAAATGGAGAGAGAATGTTGACGAGAAGAATGATTTGAAACTGAAGAGAAAAAAAAAAGGCACTGAAAAAACAGGTCACAAATGGTTACTGGAGATGTAGTCAATTCAAAAGAATATAATAATTGGAAATATGAGTTAGAGTTGTGAGCATTTTCAGGCAAGATAATCTGGTTAAGTGTTAAACAGGTAAAGAAATACATTCAGTGCTCTAACGATGGTAGTGTTTGAAACAACCACTTTATTATAAAGTCTGCTTCTGGGATACCACAGGAAAATACATAAATATTTTGTCTTATTTTGTTTTGTTATTTTTCTTAAAGCTATACAACTCAAAATTGCATTCCCATCAGCGTACTTTAAAATCAACTGGATGCAGCTGATTTCAAAATAATTTTATAGTTACCAAATAATTTTTATTGGTAACTATAAAAATCTGAATACAAATATATATGCTATTCCACGAACTAATAATTAGTAGTATTTCTTGTATCAGTGAGTTTAAAATTCCAAATTTAGTACTTGGTGCACTAAGGAACACAAAGATTGGAAAAGTTACAAAGTTTTATTTAAACTTAACTTAGATAATCATATGAAGATTGTTTGTTATTAATATTTAATTTAGATTCAAGTTATAAAATTCCTTTGAGAATGCTCACAATGGTTTGAAATCAAAGTATCTTATTCACTTTCAAAACTTTTTATTCAATCTCAAATGTAGGGAAAATTTTACAACTAAACCTCCTAGCAACTATTTTTACTTTTAAGGCACAGCCAGTCAAAATGTATTTTTATTATTATTATTTGCGAAATTCTATGGTTTAGAAATGTTTGTCAAAGTTACTTTTCTGTTACCTTTACAGAAAATAAAATTAATTCAATAATAATCCCACAAACTAGAGACAATTACTCCTAACATTCTAATATATTCTTGTAGATATTTTTCTTACACGTTATTTTTATTTTTTTACATAATAAACATCCTACAGTTTTGCATCACACTTCCTAACCTAAGATTATAAGCATTTCCTATCTACCTGATATTTCAATCACATTATTTGTAATAGTTACATATTACTTCATCGTATAACTACATTCTAATTTATTGCAGCAGTTTTAACTATTGTTAAACATTTAAGTCATTTGCAACATTTTATTACTAGAAACAATACAGACTTCCCTGGTCAAACATTAAAATGTGCAACAATGTACAACCAAAACAATCAAAATAAAAAACTATCTTAATACATAGCCAAGTAAGAGAAAACTAAAAGTCTAAAGGATAAGTAGGAGATTAAACCACTCACCAGGGGTATTAGAATCAGAGGCCATAGGGGCTACAGGCTGCAATTTAACAAAGTTAGGAAATAGAGGAGATGTCACACCCATGAGAGTCAGAACTAAACTTTGCATAAAACTGGGAGCCGTGAAGGACTGTGCATTCTATTCTACCAGCTCTGTTTGCCAGCCTTGTAAAGCCATAAAGAAGCTGGGCATGTACACAGGGATAAGGTTGAAAAAGAATCACCTGTAGGAAAGCAGGGCAGCAAACCTGTGCCATGGGTGAGAGGGTCATATTCCCTGGGTACAGAAGTCCCAACATGAGAAACTAATAGAACAGTTTGTCCAAATCAGTAAAACTCATAAATCCTTGGAAGAGGCAAGTACAAAATCATTCCACAGGAATGACTCCACAGAGACAATTCCACAACCCAGACACAGGGACTTCTGCAGTAAACAACCCCTACTGAAGAACTGCTCACAGGAAAAAAATTATAAGCCCTACACAAAAGTGAGCTACACTGAAGCAGAGTGAGTAGATGCAACTACTGGGATCATCTGAACCCTAAGAACTGAAGATGACAGAGCAGTGCAAAGGAAACTTGCAAATAAATATGAAAGTAATTTTCAAATGATCAAAGAAATAAAGAACAGAATCTCAATGTCAAGAACAGAGGATTAGGTACAAATGTGATTTTTTAAAAAGGATTCTATAAATAAAAATATATGACCAACATAATTTTTTTTTAATTTAAATGTTTCAATTCAAAAGTCATTAAGTGGAGTTGAGTATGGTGGGTGTCCGTGCAAGGTCAGTGGGTGGGGGGACACAGATGCAACGAGAAATGAGCCACATGTAGGTAGGACTGATGCAATAAATATATCAAGGATAACGGAAGTCACTTTCCTCGTGTTAGAGAAAAGAGTAGCAAATACAAAAAGATAAAAAATAAAGTGGATTGGAATTGAAGGTATTAGGGGAACTCATGGGTGTCAATATAGATGGTTTGGGAAGTAAACATAGAAATGTATATATATACATATATATATGTATGTATTTATGTATATGTATCTAGATAGATACACACAGAAGGAGAGAGAGACTGTGAGAATGATCTGAGCATAACAGCAGTGATTACACCTAACACTCAGATCTTACTTTCTAAATAACCACTCTCCACTAAAAGGAACCACAGGGCTCCTTGTAGAAAGGCTGCTTCCTGAGCTAGGGCAAGGAAAGTACAAGGTGAGCATGAAACATCTTTGGACCAAAAAGTAATAAAATGCTCAGGGAATCATGGGTAAATATCAAAGACACAGACATCAGTGTAAAGCGATTGCTAGCCAATTTTTAGACAATTTGAGCATCAAAATAATTATTGCAATGGATTATAATCCATTGAATAAAACAGAAATTCATGAGTCCACACTGATATAAATAAATAAGTGAATATCTAAACATGGAGAAAGCTTTCCCTTATAGTAGACTTCCAGTGAATAAATGGAAATTGAATAAAGAGATCAGAAAATCACAATTTGACAACCATCAGAGTAATAATTAATTCAGCCAAGAAACACCATGCTAGAGCTACTTAGTGAAAATTTTTTTTTAATTAATCAATTTATTTATTGGCTGCATTGGGTTTTCATTGCTGCAGGCAGGTTTTCTCTAGTTGCGGCAAGCAGGGGCTACCCTTTGTTGCTGTGCACGGGCTTCCCATTGCGGTGGCTTCTCTTGTTGTAGAGCACGGGCTCTAGGCTGGTAGGCTTCAGTAGCTGTGGCATGCAGGCTCAACAGTTGTGGCTAATGGGCTCTAGAGCACAGGCTCAGTAGTTGTGGCACTTGTGCTTAGCTGCTCTACAGCATGTAGGATCTTCCAGGAATCGAACCCATGTCCCCTGCATTGGCAGGCAGACTCTTAACCACTGCGTCACCAGGGAAGCCCGGTAAAAGTTTAATGAGAAATGGGATATATATTTTCAAAGTACTTCTTCTCAAAATCCTTATTAATTACAAAGGGATAAAGAGCACTTTTACAGTGGAGACTCCTGACAAATACCACTTTAACCATGATTATGAACATCAATAATGGGACAAATCAAACCCATATGCCACCTGATAGGATGCAATGAGAAGAATATGGTGTCACTTCCGTAATATTCTTATCAAAATAGATAACCTGAATCTGACCACGAGGAGATATCAGAGATACAAAAACTGAGAGACATTCTACAAAATTACTGAGCTGTAATCTTCAGAAGTTTCAACATGCAAGTCAAGGAAGACTGAGGAGCTGTTCCTGACCAAAGGAGACTAAAGAGACAAGACAACTACATGCAATGCATAATTCCGTGCTGAGTCCTTTCACTAAAAAGGACATTATTGAGACAACTGGCAAAACCTAAATGGAGTCTGATTAGACATGCATCGCTGTTAATTTCCTGATTTTGATGATTGTGGTTATGTAGGAGCATTTCCTTGTTCATAAGAATTACACACTGGAGTAATAGGAAGTGACAGGGCATCCCATCAGCCACTTACTCTTAAACAGGTCAGGAAGAAATGTTCCTCATCCTAGTCTTACAAATTTTCTCTAGGTATGAAATTATTTCATGTTAACAGAATAAAAACGTCCAACAGTAGAGCAGGCACAGCTAACAGTGAGTTAATGATTTGGAACCTAGAACAGAAATGATTTTAAAACAAGGGGACAGTACAGGAGAAACTAATACAACATTGTAAAGCAACTATATGCCAATAAAAAATAAATAAAAATATTAAATAAAACAAGAGGATTAAAATATGGGACAAAAACTAAGAAAATGAGTGGGAGATTTCAGAGGTAAGGATTTGCAAGGGCCTTACATTGGTTCACAAGAGGATACAGATGTACTGTTTAACTTTAGAATTTAAGAAGGTACATGGAAATTTCAAAGGTAAAATGAAGTAGACATAGAATTAAAAACTTCCAAATTAGTAGAGAAAAATGTGAGAAATAACAAAAACCTGATCGATCTTATAGAAAATTGGATAAAGAATAGAAACTAAGTGTGATTAAAAAACTAAAAGTTAGCAATACTATAATAAACATTCTTGGATATAATCCTCTTTATATATATTTGATCATATCCTTAGAATCCCTAGAAATGGAATCACTGTCTTAAAATTTGTGCACAATTTTATTATAGATGCAGTAACTTTTGATACATCAACAAGTAAACTAAGGTTTCATTTTGCAAACGGCCATTTTTTAATAAAAAGTTTTAACTGCGTGCCTCTTAAACTTCACTTTGCCATGCTCCACCCTGTTGATGATGCCCCAGCCACACTGTTCTTCTACCTGCTCCTAAAACATGCCAATCTCTTTCTCGCCGTAGGGCCTTGCAGATGCCGTTCCCTCTGTCTGGATGGTCTCCCACTTTCTCCTACACCCCACGATAAACACATTCCCTTTGGTCTTCCCACAGTTTCCACCTCCCTGGAGAAGTCCTCCCCTAATTCTACTTTAGCCCTTCCTAGGAGATCATCTTCCAAGGAACCCACAGCCACATTCTGCAGAAAACTTTCCACAACTTTCTCTCCTAAAACTGAGGAGTGCAGTGTCACCTTCTTATGTTAATTTTCCTAGAGCAGTCTTTCTCTTTTGACACACTATAGTCAATTTTTTTCTTTCATAAATCAAGCTGCTAAGTGCTAATGAAACATGTAATAAAAGGGTAAATGGCCTCTGTATTAATCTTAAGTACTGCCGCCTGTAATATGATTTTTAAAGCTATATTCTCAAATTATATAAACCCCGTGGGGCTGACTGTCAATGTCTTTCATACATAAGAAAGCCTCATTGTGACTGTCATATAACTTATGCCAAATCTGTTTTCTTCTCCTAAAAAAAAAACAAAAAACAAAAAAACTTGTTATAAGAGACTTTTATGAACTTAGTGCTGGTGAAAGGAGCCACACTAACAGCTCATGACCTTGGCTTAACCACAGGAGAAACACCCTCTTAGAGCCCTGATATGCCTCACCTGCACTTCAAAAAATCCACAGTTTTCCTGTTAACAATCATCAAATACTGGCGAAGGTTTTCGTCCTTTTAGTTTTTTCCATTTCCAGTAGGAAATGACCTGGACTAGCACAAGGCTGGCTTTAAGGGTCTGGTGATGGCCGCCAGGCATGAGCTGGTGAATTATTAACATAACTAGACTTCTCTGTAGCATTTAGGATTTTTAAAGTGTTTTACAATCCCTTTCTTAGTCATAACTCACAGACTTGTGAAAGAGGCAGCTCCTGTCATTTTTGCTTTGCAATTTGGAGGCTGATCCCTGGAAAGGTTAAATACCGTTTCCAAGGTCACCAAGAGTTTTCCTGACAAGAGCCTACTTAAGCATTCATTGCTGCTGACATGGGGCTCTGGGGAGAAGGAAAGAGAAGAGTTGAGGAAAAGCCCTAGGCTAAGATGAGAATGCTACACCAGGGAATATCCTGGGGATAGCCTTTCTCATAAACTACTAAAGACAACTACATCAGGAAATATCCGATTCTGTCCAGTTCCTGCTCATATTAAATAACATTATCCTTAGAATTCCTGGGAACAGCAAAGCTATAACCTGAAATAGAATGGGAAGGGGATAAGAGTACATTAACTTTTTTAACACCTCCAAGATATACGATTTATTTTCTATTCATATCATGTTGATGCTAATACATGTAGCTTATATTTACAAACACTAATGTAATCTGTCGTATGTGCTGAAAGCATCAGGCATAGTCTGATTTTTCTGTCTAAGGGTCACAACAGGATCTTATTGTCAAAGAAAGCCTCTCATTACTGAGAGTACTACGCTGTCTTTAGAAAAGTTAAGCGGCTCGTCCAACATCGCACAGCTATCTGGGGCACCTTGCCCCCAACGCAGCCCCCTGTCCCCAAGCCATGCTATCTCCCTCTGGCCTTCCTCTGATGGACACTACTGATACCCTTAAATAAGCAGAAAACAACATCCATGAGGACATTTTAATTTGGGGGAGGCCATGAGTGGAGGGAATCAATCAGCAACAAGAGCTACTCATCAAGTGGATTTGGATGAAACACTGAAAATACTCTGAAATCACATGATCTGAATACCTTTAAGAAGAGGAACTCACCATTGCTCAGTAATCATCAATCCTTGTTTACCGCTTATGCTGAGAACATAGGTAAAGAGTGGGAACCCCAAATGAGCTCTGCAAGCGGGCTGTGCCTCCAATCCTAGGCTCTTAGTTCCCATAATCACTTGTTTAATCAGACTGCCTTCTTGCACACAGAAGGGTGCAGTTATGGCTGTTTCTCACAGAAAGCAAAGTAAAGGCATACAAATCAAATCTCTAGTCTTTTCTCTGTTTATTCCAGATACAAATTTATTTCCGTCGTGCTGTCGTTCATGAATACATTTGATCACAAAATCTTAGCAGCTCTTGGAAGTTCAGGTTATCTAAACCTGGAGTAGAATGGATGTCAGGCAGGGCCTAGAGCAACTAAACAGAATTGAAACTTCAACAAATTTCCTTCAGTCACACCATCTTCTAAGCAGAGTCCAAGCATGGCCCTTTCATTCCTGCCTTCAGCAGCAAACCAAAGACTTTTCACTGTGGGATTTGGGGATTTGGTTTGTTTTCCCTTAGCGCTGTGACCATGACTTTTCTAGTATGTGAGTGAGTGCACTGTCTCTCTGCAGAGCTCCCCACATGGTCCCCACAGAATAGACTTGGCACCCAAAGCAACATAGCTAGGCAGACCACAAAGTCTCCGGAATGAGAAAATGTTGGAAGCTAATAACAAATTCAGCTGACCATTCTTCCTGGCAGTGTGAGTGAGAGCCTGATTTGGACCTTAAAAGCTTCGTGGCAACAACAAATGAGCACTGGCCTGGAAAATCCGCTTCCTCTTAGGTGAGATAAGGTGGGTAATGGGAAAATAAGTTTTAGGTACTTGCAGAATCTCCCTGCGTTAAAAAAAAAAAAAAAAAAATGGTCACAGTCATATACAGGCCACTTTCATGGAATCATTCAGCCTGCATCCCTTGTGTGTAATCCAAACCTCTTTGCATTTCTGACTGTATCCCAGTACCTGAGGGTCAAGTATCCCACTGAGAATTTGGAAAGAGAAGCCGAAAAGATTTGGAGCTGGTACGGGTGACTGTAGAACACAGATGGCCAGTTATCGATGTAATCTGTATATCTGGGAGGCATGTGCTGTAAGCAGGCAGCTGCTAAACCAAATGAATTAAGCCACAGTTTTTAAGAAGAGAGGGTGGGTTGGAAAAGGATAAAAGTTTTGAATGTATGCAGCTGTGCAGAGCTATGATCTATGGTTAAAAATCAGGATTATACGCACTAACTGACTGAGGATTTTCCCAGAGTTCAACCCTATGAAGTCAGAAGGATAATACATTTTACTGTGTGTGTTGGGGGTGGGGGGGGATCATTTTGCAAGCTCACCTTTAAAGCCCTCAGTCCATTGTTTTCCTGGTATGCTAGAACGTGTTATATTGGTAGTCTGTGCTTTGGAATAAGATAGTAGGTCCAAGTTTAAAACAAGGCATTGGCCTGCCATTTTCCTGTGGAGGGAGAGCAGGGAATGCTTTTACTCCATTTATGGGTCACTTAAACGTGTGGCTTAATCTGTACGGCTGGATAAATTCTGAATCTTCTATCTATCCATGGTGTAACCCATAATGTGAGTGGAAAATGAGCCAACATTACTTTGTTCTGGCTATGTGAGCAGCAGTGAATTCTAATTTTGTTTCTCTGTCTAAGCCCCAGAATGGAAACTGCCAAGATCAATTCATTTTGATAAATCAACTGTTTCTGATGGCCATCTACCCTGAACTACAGCTGCTGTTCTTTTTCTTTTTTCCTAACAAAATGATTATGAAGCAAGCATGTTCCAACTATTACTCACATTGTTTTACTGAACTAATGAATTGCTCTGGGAAGCCTGTTATGAAGACTTTTGATCAATTATCGTATACAAAGTGGTTAAAAGGAAATACATCATAATTAGGCTAACAAATCTGCTGTGATGCTGCCTCTTCTGATGAATGAATTCCTTTGAGACAGGGTGGGCACACAGGGGTACTTTGGGTTTTTCTGTTTGTTGATTTTCATACTTTATAATATGATGGATTAACAAACACTGGCTCACAACTGCTCTTTGTCCGGAGTTTAATGGAGAAAAAAAAATACCTTTTGGTCTCTTTAAAAAATCTTCTCCTAGACGTGTGAGAGGAATAAGCATATGGTCTCCAGCAATACTACTGAGAACATTCACCTACATCAAAATGAGGATATGCACTTCAGCTGTCACTACCATGTCATTACAGCCCCTCCTCAACTGCATTTATGTTGCCAACAAGAATCCTCACCAGATCAAAATGATTGGAATCAGGCCCAAGGCAGCTGTGGCCTAGATAAAGAAAACCAAGTGATTTTCAATCTCCTGACTGCCAAGAAACAGAATATGTCATCGATGGCCAGTTAGTGATATTATTCTACATTTCAGTACTGCTCATCTGAGTTTGACACTTTCTGTATAGTCCTTGGACCATCATTGTTTGTTACAGTTTAAAAAGGAAAGGATTCCATTTACTTTAAAGCCTCCTACTGCAAAGCTGGGGACTCAGCAAGTGACGGAGAGAAAACTTCAGCAGTCTGTAAAAAGAACCAACAATCCAATCAGCTACAATGCCCTTTATTCTAATAATTTTATCGTTCAAATACTGAGGAGAAATTGGCATGTATACAGATTCTGGATTGGGGAGTACCAAATGACACATGGAGTGTGACTCTGGATTTATTAAAATTTGGCTTTGTATATTACTTAAACGGGGAAAAATGACTACATGAAGGAAAAGTCATCAGTCAAACCTCTCACAAGAAGTTTGGGCATTGATAAGAAATTAATCCTTTTATAGCTACCCATATCTAAAGACACTTAGCATTATGCTCTATGAGATAAAATTTAATGAATTAAAATTTTGCAGGTCAGATATAAATGTGGGCAATATCAAAGTCATTTGAACTTTATGCCTAAACAAATGGAAGAGAGTCTCTGGAATTCAGGGGTGGTACATTTTTTAGGAAGAATCCATGTACCATCTTCCTCTGTTCCAGAAAAGAAGCCAAAAGGAGCCCATTTAATGGGCCTCCATTTTCCCTTGTCAGCAATCTTGTTCCTGTCTGAGGGGCTCTCCCCCAAGAACTTTTGAGCCTCCTAGTTCATAGAGCTTCTTGTTGCTCTAAGCTCTTTTCCCCTCTGTAATAAACCCTTGCTTTCCCTGAAATAAAGATAATAATGCCATGTAGGAGATAATTTGAAAAAGTGTGGTATCCTTGGAAGACTAATGTTAAAAAGGGTCCAATCACTGGTAACTTAAGAGTTCTCCCAAAAGAAAACCCTCCTGCACTGTTGGTGGGAATGTAAGTTGGTACAGCCAGTATGGAAAACAGTTTGGAGGTTCCTTAAAAAACTAAAAATAGAACTACCATATGACCCAGCAATCCCACTACTGGACACATACCCAGAGAAAACCATAATCCGAAAAGAAACATGTACCATAATGTTCACTGCAGCACTATCTACAATAGCCAGGACATGGAAGCAACCTAAATGCCCATCAACAGATGAATGGATAAAGAAGATGTGGCACATATATACAATGGAATATTAGCCACAAAAAGGAATGAAATTGAGTTATTTGTAATGAGGTGGATAGACCTAGAGACTGTCATACAGAGCGAAGGAAGCCAGAAAGAGAAAAACAAATACCGTATGCTAACTCATATATACAGAATCTAAAAAAATGGTACTGATGAACCCAGTGACAGGGCAAGAATAAAGATGCAGATGCAGAGAACGGACTTGAGGACACGGGGTTGGAGAGGGGGTGAAGAGGAAGCTGGGACGAAGTGAGAGAGTAGCACTGACATATAAACACTACCAAATGTAAAATAGATAGCTAGCGGGAAGTTGCTGCATAACATAGGGAGATAAACTCGATGATGGGTGATGACTTAGAGGACCAGGACAAGAAGGGTGGGAGGAAGTCGTAGAAGGGAGGGGATATGGGGATATATGTATAGACATAGCCGATTCATTTTGGTGTACCTCAAAAGCTGGCACAAGAGTGTAAAGCAATTATATTCCAATAAAGAGCTTAAAAAAATAAAATAAAAGAGTCCTCCCCCAACTTTTCTCATATCACAGGACACATAAAGTTAATGTTTGTACAGACAATGCTGTCTGAGGTCAGGCAACCTGCCTGGGGTTGCTCCAGCTGCAAACTGCCACCCTGAGGACTGAGAGCATAAATATCTCAGATATATTGTAAGCTATTCACATGGGAAGCTTTTCTGTCCAGCAGAGGAGCTTAACCTTTTTTTGTGCCATTGACCCCTTTAGTATCTGGTGATGCTTATGGATCCCTTCTCAGAATAATATTTTTAAATGCATAAAATAAAATTCATAAGATTAAAAAGGAAACTGATTATATTGAAACACAGTTTAAAATATTTAAAAACCAAATGTACGATATAGTATATGTGCTTTTCTTATTAAAGCATGAAATAAGATCTAGTGGCAAGTCTAGTAACTACTATAATTTCAAAGTAGTTGTGAGGATAGGTAATATTTCAAGATATCTGCAACAATTACACTGTGACGTGAAAACATTTGTTATTTCTATTAAAAACAAAGGCATGGGTGTTGCTAATATGACACTGGTTTGTGGCTTAAATTCATAGTTGAGGGATATGCCAACTTTGAGTTAGAAATGAGGGAAAATAAGCATGTAATTTTTCCAAATCTCAACTCATGAACCCCCTGATTTTTCTCTATGAATCTCACACTGAGAAGCCTGCTTTAAAAGAAGAAAGGGAGACTTCAGGAGGCTGAAGGCAGGAGGACTCAAAGGAGTGACTCTATTGCTGAGGAAAATCAGAGGAAATCCCGTTCCATTAGGGGTCAATCGGGCACAGGTTTCTAGACACGTTTGCCCACAGTCCTATAGGGAATTCTATGGTCAACATGGCTGAGGACCAGACATTTTTTTCTCGGGGTCATGGAAAAGTCCCAGACTGCCCTGGATCAGAGTCTCCAATGTCTGTGTCACGCCAAGCCACACACAGCGAAAAGCCAGACTATGATCCAGAAAAGTCACACGTTTGCTTCAAAACATTTAGCAGCTCAGAGGAATCCAACCTCATCCAGGATCTGAGAAGACTACGTGAACTATGCCATCTGCGGTTGAGGCCAGATCTTCACACCAAGGAGCAGATGATGGACAAGCTGGTGCTGGAGCAGTTTATGACCTGCATGCTGCCAGAGACCCAGAACTTAGTCAAGGAAAGTGGGTAGGAGAGTTGCAAAGACATGGAGGACGTGCTAAGAAATAAGGAGAAACCCAAGATGGATAAGTAGGACCCTAATGATTGTTTTGGGACAGGAAGTGATGGGATGAGGACTGCGAGCTGGGGGTTGAACAAGCTAGGACCTGAGAGGTTGACTCTAAATCAGTGATCCCTCAGTGGGTGAGAGTTTGCGTCATGCATCGCTGGAAGATATTTGGCTGTCCTAACGTGGGGGAGGTTGCTCAATCAAACAGGTCATTCCCATGAAGAGGGTCTATATGGTACAATGCCATCGGATGCCTTGACAGCTACTTTCCGGGTCTTATAGGAGACTGATCTCATTTGGCTTTTTCCCTCACAGACCAGAGTCCACCTACAAGAACAGGAATTTCTTGTGCGAAGCTCAGATATTGATATGCTTGAGGTCAAGCTCAGTGATAGCAATGATGAGAGAGACCTATTGAGGGATCCTGATTTCTCTGTGAGTGCGATACCTCCAAAGAAAAGCCAGCAGAAAAGCTGAGAGCTGCAGAATCTGCTTAGAGCCCTATGTCAGTACCAAGAGTATCACAGCACCTTCCCTCAGCTGGGGGCTCTCAAAGGCCACCAGAAAAGACATTTAGGGACTTCCTAGGTGGCACAGTGGTTAAGAATCCACCTGCCAATGCAGGGGACACGGGCTCGATCCCTAGTCTGGGAAGATCCCACATGCCTCGGACCTACTAAGTCTGTGAGCCACAACCACTGAGCCCATGTGCTGCAACTACTGAAGCCTGCATGCCTAGAGCCCATGCTCTGCAATAAGAGAAGCCACCACAATGAAGAGTAGCCCCAGCTCGCTGCAACTAGAGAAAGCCTGCGTGCAGCAACAAAGACCCAACACAGCCAATAAATAAATAAACAAATAAATGAATAAATTTATTTTAAAAATAAATTAAAAAGACATTCAAAATGACTCCGCCCATGACCCTGCCATCAGGTCCAAGTCCCTTCTTCACCAAGATGGAAATTCAGGATGATTTTAAGCATTCCTGTTAGGCATGATTTTATTGTAAAATAGGATGCTCCTGGTAGGGTGGCCAGAAAATACAGAATCACCAGTGAAATTTAAATATCAAATAAACACATTTTTGTCAAAAAAAAAAAAAAAAGAAGGTACAGGAAAATGAGTCTTCTCTGCTGCTTTGTATTCATCCCTTTCCCCAGACTTGTCCTGAATATCTAAATCCCCTTCCTGTCCCCTTTTCCTGCAGCTTCTCACTATTTCTTCCTGTTTCTGCCTTCCCTTCACTCTTTCCTTACTTCCTTCACTTCATTCTCCTCCTCCCATTCTCTTCCTTCATTCTCTTTTCTCACTTTCTAGAATCCCCTTCTCAACACACTGACCACGTGAGCAAGCCCATCGGGACAGGCCCTTGAACTGGTCCATCCATGGCACACAGTGGAGGTTTGGGCACAGAGGGAACACACCGTGAAATGCGGCCCAGGTACGAGATGGATGAAGCTTGTTCCAGGCCTTTCTGTCACAAGTGAAAGAAAGTCTCCACAGCTGAGAATGAAAACAGCAATTATTTGTTAACTTTAGTCAATAGACAGTCACTAAAATCATCTAATCTCCAAAGTAGAATATTTTGACATAATTTTTATCATTTAAATATCAAGTTCTTATAGAAACTAAGGTTACATTAATTAATCCTGTATTGTTATAGAAATTAGTATTAACAAATAATAGTTCTAAAAATATTTCTGGACAGTCAAGAAGATTACAAGGAATTCAAGCACTTAAAATTTGTTATCCACATACTGCAAATACAGAGCACTCAAAAGTGTAACAATACTACACACACACACTTATCACCCTCCTTCTCAAATAATATTCTAGAAGCATCTTATATGATTATTCTCTTAGAGACCACTGAATTTTCTGGTTGGCTTTCTGGGCCATGGCTAAGTAATCCATAAGATGGTTAAATCCCCCAGCAAGTAGTTAATAAAAAAATATGGAATAAATATGGAAACAATAGGAAAACAAGAGACTCATAAATGAAATTTATTTTTAAATTGTGCAAGATAGTTTAGACTTACCAATGAGAAAAGGGAATTCATTAAATGTTAAATATTTCATTTCAGTAAAGCAGGTGTAACAACATTTAACATAATTTTGTGTGAGACCATCTGAACTAATTTTGCAACAAAAAACTCGGCCACCTGGGTAGAAAACTGTCTGAAAAAATAATGATAATTTATAAGAATGCCAGTTGGGGAAAGCACTTAATACTATGCTGTCTAGCCAGAGAAAATGAGATCTATTCCAATTACTTCAATACTCCGACATGAAGATTTTTGTTATTTTGTTCTTAATTCATCACAAAGAAGACTCAGTCAGAAGGCAGACAGAAGCATCTGTGTGAAAGTCGCACCTGAACTCACACTTTTTTTTTTTTTCCCAGAAGACTCTGCCCTTTCCAGACTACATAGTTCTCCCTTCCTGTTGTTTCAAATGCAAATAAACATAATGTCTCTGATTCTGTTCTGGGCTCCCTGACTAATCCTGTGACCTTGAGCAGTTATTTTTTTCTAAGTCCCAGTTTCTTCAAATGTAATATAGGTGTAACTCATAGAACAAAAATGAAAACCAAGATAGACAATCCATGGTAAGTTGTTAGTCCTGAGCCTGGCACAGAGTAAGCTCTCCATAAATAATACCGTGATGGTCTTTAACAGATCCATCCAACTGAGCAGATAATATTCCAAACTATGAGAAGGAAGAACAGTTGAATTTTGTATACTGTGGAATGCCTTTTACCTGTTTAGGAATCTATTTTGTTCTCCTTATATTTTGTGAAACATACGCCAATGGTGTGCCAATGGTGTGCCATTTTTTATACACCAAAGTTGTTAAAAGTATAATTTTAACTTCAAGTGTAAGTAGCTCATATTATGCCTGGGACTAGAGAGGACAACTATAGCACTGCTTCTATTAGGGAGAACAAATAAAAATTTTGTGATTTCTGCATTTGGAAATCCAAAGTACACTGGCTTAGCCTGGGGATTTCCAAAATAATATTTTTTTAAAGTAATAATGATCTTTAAAACTAGGAAAATGACGAAAAACCCATCTCCTTTATTCAGTCCATTCAAATACAATATTTATAAAAGCTTTATGTGGTGATAATAATTCCTTACTATTTCCTCTCTCCACTTGGTCTTTTCATTTATTCATTTCCCATTAATCGTAAAATCGAAATAAAAAGAGAATGAATTTTTTAAAGTCACTTTCCATTCTGGAGCTTTGCTAATTTCTTCTAAGTGCACTTTAGTGCTATTTAATTTGTATCTAGGGGTAGCACACTGTTACTGCACTATTTGCTTACTCCTCCAGATAGAAGCAATTAGCTGGGCTAGCCAAATCCTCCACCTGGCTACCGTCAGCATATGCATAGCACCAGGAGAAAACAGGAGGCTGAGTGTTCCTTAGGGCCTGTTTCCTCTGACAGTCAAAAGCTCCACTTTCTCCTGTGGGCCTGTGGTAGTGAAGATATATTTATGGAACTCAGATCATCTCTGGTCTAATCCCAGCAGATAATAAACATAGTTGGATTCCTACTCTGATATTTCAAAACCAAACATAGTTTTTTCTACTTAAAAGCTATTGCACTAACAAATAGAGACTCTTTACATTGCACTTACTAATTTGGCATTGGTTGATACTTCATGTGTGTGCGTGTGTGTTTAATACCGCCAAGCAATTCTCTGTGACACCAGCTGGGTGTCTTACAATTTAACTCAATTCTAACACTATCTACCTGGAGGTAGCATCCGATCCTACAGGTTAAGGGTTCAGTCCCACAGGCTTGCCCACCCCAGCCCCTACTGCTTCAAGATGGCCAATCACAAGTCCAGGTTGTCACCTGTGTTTCTGACCGACCAGCTGCAGACCAGCGGTTCCTACCACCCCATTCTTTGAGTTCAATTAATTTGCTAGAGTGGCTCAAAGAACTCAGAGAAACACTTTACTCACTGGATTACTGCTTTATTATAAAAGGATATAGCTCAGAAACAGCCAGATGGAAGAGATGCCTATGGCAAGCAATGCGGGAAGAGGCTAGAAGCTTCCATGCTTTCTGGGCGCACCACTTCCCCTGAATCTGCATGCATTCACCTACCCAGAAACTCTCTAAATCCCATTCTTTTGGGGTTTTATGAAGACTTCATTAAACAGGCACCAATGATTAAATCATTGGCCATTGGTGATTGATTCAACCTCCACTCTTCTCCCCTCCCCAAGGACAGGCAAGTGGGACCGAAAGTTCCAACCATCTAATTACACGGTTAGTTTTCCTAGCAACCAGCCCCATCCTTAGGTGCTTTCCAAAAGTCACCTTATTAACATACACTCAGATGTGGCTGAAAGGGGTTTGTTATGAATGTCAAGACACCTGTGTGGCTCTTATCACTTAGGAAATTCCAAGCGTTTTAGGAGCTCTGTGCTAGGAATGGGGATAAAGGCCAAATATATATTTCTTATTATAAATCACAATGTCACAGTACTGGAACTCAATGTTTTGTTAATGTTACATAATAAAAGTCCAGAAAGAAACAACAGTGACTCTGGTATGGCTCAACCAGTGTTACGGATATCCACACTTTGGAAAACGTAGTATAGATGTTGGACTACGGTGAGATTGTCTTTGTAGGGTCACTGGACAACTCCATATCCCTATGAATTAGAATTTAATAAATTTGAAGTGTAACTTGATATATGCCTGTGTTGAAAATGATTTTTCTTTTAGATAATAGCATCATTAGTTTCTAGGCTTTCTTCCCAAAACTTAGGATACCATTTTCTCTAGTTCATAGGAAGTTTCACTCCCTAGATGTCATCTGATGAGTGCTCATTTTGATGCAGAAAAGTTTGAATTTAAAAATTAAATCATGCTTCACCTGGAAATTAATCTGGGAATCTGGTACCCAAGAGAGCAGTCAGTTTTAACTAAGGATCTATTGTGTCACACTCAACTGATGCAAACATTAAGCATCTTGTACAAGATCAATAGTGTAAAGAAATGTGCAAGAATTTTAGATGAATAGAACACAGCACCACATTTTTATTCTGTATGAAATACTTTAATTAATCTTGCATTTTTATTTTTGAACAATATTTATATCTTTCTCCTTAGGTTTTAACATGAGATATAGGGTTCAGAAGGCCTCATCTTGGAAGCCTTGGAACTTTCACTTCAGAGAATGATTCTTCTTGTCCTTGATCACGTTTGGCCTGATCTTAGAAGCTGCTCAATACCAAACTCATAGGTGATTCAGGAAAATGCCAACCAAGCTACTCTATCAAAGAGCCCCAAGGATCTTTAAACCAAGTAACCAAAAGTTGCAAATTTCTTCTTCCAATGCAAATTAACTCTCTTTTTTAATTAGTTGGGAAAACCATCTGCTAAATAGCTTCTTTCTTTACTATGCACAATTTAAACTGCTGTTCACAGTTGTAATCAGGGTGCCTAGCTCAGTGTCAAGCACATGGAAGATGCTATACAAATATCTGTAGAAATAATATGAGGCTAGTTTAGTGAATAGATGAATGAATGAATGGCCACATTATAAGTCTTATTCTTATACCAATTTAGCAGAAATGTCCTAAGTGTTCTTGTTAACATTATTTTAACATTCATCATCATCACATTTTCCCTATTCATACTGTCAAAAATGTGCAAAAGTATAATTGGACTCTAGATTGCTCTGCGATTCTAAGAAGCAAGGGAAAAGAGCAAATCAAGGTGGGTGGAGTTTTCTAACCTCTTAACTTCTCTGGCAAATTAATAAACTCTCCTGTATGTTCTTCTGGGTTTGAAAAGGCTTTAAAACAAATTACTTTTTTTCTTTTGGCCCCTTTAAGAATCAATCTAAATCCCAGTTGTCAAATGTAAAATGTCCTTCAACCATAAAAGAACAAACAGGGAGAAGAAATGATACATTCAAGGACACAGTTTTAAAGAATTAGATTGCTACATTGCCTGAGAGCAGTCTGGAAATGACAATTGCTAGGCTTTTTGGTGGTATTAGCAGAGTAGTAAATATAATGTATATGTCATTTTTATTCCAGACAGGAAGACTGGAGGTAGTTACTAGTGAATGACAGTAAATTGTACCAGATGCCAAGTAAATTTGAACAGCCTTTTAGCTGCACTTCTCATATTCACATGCTCATTAGTATTTTAATTTTTAGGTATATAACAAGGTTTCAATACAACCCCATGTGAAAGAGAAAATCGCAAAGATGTCTATACAATATCCAGCTCTTGAGACAAGAATCCATAGTTCGATCAAGAAATTATTCTGTATCTACCCAAGAGAAATGAAAACATATATCCACACAAAGACTTACATGTGAATGTTCTCAGCAGCACTGTTCGTAATAACAAAAACACTCATGAACTGGTAAATGGATAAACAAAATGTGGTCCATCCAGACAAGGAAATATTATTTGGCAGTAAAAAGGAATGAACTAGTGATAAATACTACAACGTGAATGAGCCTCGAAAAAGATTATGTTGAGTGAAATAATCCAGGCACAAAAGACCACTTACTATATCATTCAATTTACATGAGATGCCCAGAAAAAAAATCTACTGAAACAGAGAGCAGATCAATGATTGCTCGGAACCAGGGATGGAAGCAGTGATTAACTGCACAGGGGTCTGAGAGATCTTTTTGGGGTATTAGAAAAGTCCTAAAATTTGGATTTTGGTGATAGTTACACAGCTCTATAAATTTACATCCTCAATGGTTTCTCTTCAATCCTCAGATTACATGAATTATCAGGAATGTGCTTTTAGGCCTTAGAGTTGATGCTGTAGAGGACTGAGACTTCCGGGACTGTTGGGACGGGTGAATGTATTTTGTACCTTCACTTTTCCAAAGATCCAGACAATCACTTCCAACTGCCTACTGCATATTTCTACTTGGATAACATATTGGCAGGGCAGATTCATATACTGTATTTCATCAAATCTAAATTGCTATCAGCTACAAGATAAACCATTACTTTATATACTATTAAGGAAAAAAGTCACCAACTTGATTATGATATGCTCATTGTAAGAATCACAGCAAATTAAGACACATTAAAATGGGGAGAGTTCCCTGGTGGTCTAGTGGTTAGGATTCAGTGCTTTCACTGCCATGGCCCAGGTTCAATCCCTGGTCAGGGAACCAAGGTCCCAAAAGCTGCGTGGCTCGGTTACAATTAAAAACAAATTTAAAAAAATGGGGAGGGGGAGATTGGATTCATTAAATTGTGGGAAGGAGGTGAAGAATTTCCTCAGCTGGACTTCAGAAAGGAAGCTATTCCAAGCAGCTGGCAGAGCACAAGCAAAGGCAGGGGTGTTTGAAAATGCCTGGTGTGTTTGGGCAACTATGGTAACTGGAAAGACAAAAACCAACTTGAAACAGTCTGTTATCAAAAAGCTCTGAGCAACTAAGCAGGCTTTCAACAATCACCCATAATCCCCTACATCTAAAATGTACTCAGCATCCACCTTCAAACTCTCACTGAAGCACAATCTCATTTCAAATGAAGATGCACCATTCACTTCAGTCTTGAAACCACCCTCTTTTAAATCACCTAGTGAGCAGCTACACATTTTTAAGAATTCTGTAACTTAGAAATCAGCAAATTACACTGGTCCTTTAGAATTCTAAGTAAACAGAATATACTTTTAAAACATATTCCTTAAAAAATGTGTTAAATGTAAAATTAAAAAACATAAATAAGGAAGGACGTCTGGTGCTTGCACAGATTTTTACTAACAGCATTAGGGAGGCTGAAGTTCAGAATGTGCTATGGGGAAATGTCAAGGATAAAAAACATCATTCAATTGGCTCACAGAGACAAGAATTTGCAAGAAATGGGCCCCTCTTCTTTACTTCTGGGGAGGTAGTATCATAACTAAAATAGAAAGAAATTAGAAGTACTCAGCTCCTAGTTTCCCTGCCCCAGCTTGTCTTCACCTGGAAAGGGTAGAAAGAATCAAGCCCAAGGAGAAAGCATCAGTCATTTACCGCAGTCACAGGCTCTAGGCCCAGCTGGACTGTACAGGGAACTTAGGTTTCCCTGGGAGACTGGAAGTGCTTGCAGGTGTTCAGGAGGAACAAATGCCAAGGAACTTTAAAGAATTCAAGTTACCTTTAGTCAAGAAAAGCCTCCCACTCAGTAACTGCCAACCTCTTTTTAGGCAACTGCTGCTGCTTTCCAACTTGTCACATCTGAGCTTCCACTCCTCAGACCATGTTTCAAGGTTTCTTTTGCCCTGGGTACAGCTGTTCCACTTCACCTCACCAAACCGCAGCTGCTTACAAGGCCACCAACCTCTCTGCACTGCTCAGCTCCAGAAAATAATCTTTGGAGCAAGCATCATTTTCATGCTGGCATGTAAGTTACCTCATTGTCACTGATGCTGTCTCGTGATTTAATGCTCTAATAGGTTCTTAAGGATGCTGATGGAGCCATAAAAAGCCATGACCGATGTCTAATCTAAACATACTACACATATACCTTCTTCCTGATTTGCCTCTCCACCTGGGGCTATAGTCTTACTAAAGTTCATTTACTTGGAAGCAAGCTAATCCTACCAGTGGACTAGTGGTTCTCAATAGGAGAGGTTTAGCCCTGAGGGGACATTCAGCAAAGTCTGAAGATATTTTTAGTTGTCACACCTCAGGGCATAAGGGGGTTACTACTAGCATCTAATTGGTAGAGTCCAGGGATGCTGCTAAACAGACTAAAAAGCACAAGACAGCCCCCAAAGAACTACCCAGACCAAAATGTCAATAATGCTAAGATTAAGAAACCCTGCAGCAGCCTGACAAAATATCATTAATTCCAGGACTTCAAGCTCATTTCTCATTTGTCATGTATATTTGGTGTATAGAGTTACAGTACCTGCCCTCAAAGACTGAACAATAATAAGAGCTAAAATACAAAACCGTTCTGCATACCTACCATGCAAACAAACTATATTCAGAGATCACCAGCATCACATAAAATAATGCATGCCAAGAACACTGTTGACTCTTTTTTTAATTCCCAAAATACATGAAGCTATTAATATGCATAAATCATTTAACAATTCATTTAACAAGTGCATGAAAGAGCAAAGTCCTGACAGTTTCTGTGCATAATTTTCACTTATGAACCTGTCTCTAGACTCCTTCTCAGCCCCATTAAAGGCTTATCTGCATTAAACATAACATCCCCTACCATAACCACAAAGAATATATGGAGTCTGTCTTTCATAGCAGCAGATTTGAGCCACACACCTGACCCTGCATGGCAGGAATTATACATTATATTCTGAATCTGCCTGATGCCATTATGACACTCTCACTGAGGTATTAATTTATATAAACTTTTCATTTAGTGGACAAAATGCTAAGCAGAATGAGCAAATGAATGAGTTTAAAAATGGGTATGAGTGAGAGAGTGAAAAAGAGAGAAGACTGGGAACAGAAAAAAAGAGAAAGAGCTTTTCAAAAAAAAAAAATCACCAAGGCTTATGCCAGAGATGCTGGGGATAATTACTTTAGCTATGTCCTTCTCCAGCTTCTGAAGCCCTGCCATTGTCCACAATTTGTGACTTGGTTCTGTGTTACTCTTGATCAACTTGTCAGTCTGTCGGTTAGAATGTGCCATCAAACAGAACTTTTACCAACTGCTACCCTTATGCCCACTGGACTTAAACCAGCCACTCTTTCCCACATTTTATACCCTGAACTAAATTGTGCGTGAAAATTACCTTCTATTGACTTTAGTGAGAGCCTTATACAAACAACTGAGGGCAGATTTCAACTGCCCACTGCCAAAATAGCCCTCTGTCCCATCTGTTGGATGCACATATCATTAAGACTTTTATTAGCCTCAGAAATAGAGAACTCATTTTATGGTGTTAGCTAAAAATCTACAAAAGTCCTTGAAAAGCAGTTCTTACTGGTCCTGGTAACCACTGCATCTGAGCAAATGCTGCTAAAGAGCCAGACTGGGAACAGATATTAAAAGATAAGAATGTAATTTCATGTCTGTAAATTCATACTTTACATTAAACTGCTCAAAGAAAATATACTTATTATCTTTCCAAAATGGAGACTTTTTAAAATTTAAGTTTTGAAAGAAAATAAGAAAAATTCCTCAGAAACATTTGGGAAAACATAATTTCTTAAAGAAACCACTGTGAAGGAAATACATGGCATGAGAGTCACCATCAGAAGAAACCAAGAACTTTCTTGGAAAAGTTATAAAAGGCTTAACCATTAGGGGCCCAGGGAGAAGTAATGATCTTTTACCAGAAGAAGAGAGTAAAATCATGGAAGCCTAATATGGCTTTTTACAATTCTGCTTACAATTACGCATTAAACAATTTACCCCTTGTGGATGAGTTCCTAAAGCCTGCTGAGATGTTGCACTCTAAGAAACGAGTACATGCTGTCTTTTCTTCTGCTGAGGTTTATTAAAACAAAAAACTTACAACTAAAAAAAAAATTCATTTTTGCTGAATTTTACTCTTTCCAAGAAGACCAACAGCATGGATGAACATTTGTCCAATGCTTGTAGTAAGTCTGACAATAAAAGACAGTGGCTTATACATTCATGCCCAGTCAATGTCCTATGGACTGGAATTCATAAAATAAAGGCAGCAGATGGCATACCTAAATTTAATTTGCTATCTGATTCATCCTTGTGTTAGCACTCTGAAATGCAGACACTGAATGTTTATCTAACACTGTTAGAAAGCACAAGACCATGCTTGTGTTATCATGTAATCTGATGCTGGATCATCAGTCCTGAGAATGAACACTGTAGCCCATCCACAGAGGCACTCTCTCCAGATTAAGAGGGACCTGTCAACAGCCAATCCTCCGTGTATTGGGGATGGCATTTCATACAGTTTGGAATCATTTCTCTTGACAGTAAAACAATACCAGAGACCATCAAAAAGAAGAATGCACTTTGATTCTGCTGTTCTAATTTGAAATTAAAGAGGATATTTTTGTATGTTTCGGCCTTACCTCCCAATGTTCCATTAACATGGGTTCCTTATGGGTTCCTCTCTTGAATACTATGCTACTGTCTTTAATTGTCCATTAGTATGTACACATCAGACCAATACTCTAGACCACCACACTCTAAAATGAACACTTTTTGAGACTTATGTTACTGCTTCTGGCAGCTGTCAAAATAATTCCTCCTGACATCGTGTTTAACACACTTGCCTCCCAGTCAGATCAATGTTGGGGAGCAGCATGCAGTGCTACAAAATTAGGTCATTAATTGTGAAGCAAGCTCACTCCGCTTGCATTTGGAGACCAAAAAACTCTGAGGTTAAAAAAAAAAAAACCTGAACGATCTAAGATTCTGGAATCTTCTTTTAAATCTCAATAAAGGTGTCAATTTAGCTATTTAATTCTCAGAGCTCTTCGGAAGAATTTTATTATTTAAAAGTATGGTGATATAATACCTAGTCCTCCAAAGGGACTGGAAAACATTCCAACATTAAAGTACACACCACTCCTAACGTGCGAAAATCCAAGTGCTAACACCCACTGTACTGATCATCTTTCTAAGCACTCAAATGTTAACTTTTTCAAACGACCACGAGAGAATCTGTTTTTAACCTATTACTCTCAAGTGTCAACTTGAGTAGTCATCATGGGATTTGCCCATCAAACTACCTCATAGTAATATAAAAGAAACACAGGAGTCTCAATGACTTAGAATCTGGGAACAGAAAAAAACAATCTGGTAGTTAGAACCAGATTGCCGAATGACAGCATCGCTGCATTATCTGTGTGCCTGGAGGCTGCCCTTCAAACTAATTTTAAGAATAAATTGAAATTGAACTGGAGCCATGCAAAGTAGAACACAGACCTTTTTTAAGACTCATATCAGGTAAAGAGTAAACAGGGTGTCAGAAAATATTGACATTTTCTTTTTAGAATTGATTTTATGCTTTTATTTTTCTACCCATATGGCATTTTATGTTATTAACATTTATTTATTAAAACTCTGCCCTTTCTTCAAAAGGTTTTAAGGAGTTTGAATGTTCTGTGACAGCATTTTAAGACAAAAATAAGCTCCCCATTATCTTACAAACTGGAATAAAACAAATATTTCTCATATTTGAATTAAAGGTGGAAATGTACACATTCTTACAAGTTTGTTTCCAATAAAGTAAAGCTGTTAATATGGAAATACAAAAGATGTCATTTATTAATTTAAAAATTCAAAATACCCAGGAATTTTTTCCTAAAATCTATCATCTAATATACAAATCAAAGATCAAAATATTAAGATGGTCTATAAGAATTAACAAAGATAAATGTAGATACAAAAACAGGTTGATTTGGCATCATTTCAATTTACCTCCCCACTCTTCTGTCCTGATTAATTGCCCTCAGCAAGGAGCTGGAACCTAGGTATGCTGTTTTCTTAATTCCTATTGATGGGGTGTTGATATAAGGATAAAAAGAGAAGCAACTGCCTTTTAACTAACCCATTCTTCATGAGTTAATCAATCATAACTTGTCCATTTTAATTATCTCCCAAATTCCAAATAGAGATATGCTTGCAGTTTCCAAATATTTGCATGATTAAAGATGCTTTCCTTATTTCAATAAGGAACCCAAATTGATGAGTCAGGCGGCAAGATTTATGGAAGGAAGTTGTCCTGTTTATCTCCCAGCTTGCAAAAATACTGGTCTGCAATTCAGTAACAAACAACATTCCCACCAGAGATATGCAGACTACGCCCATTAATGATGATGCGCATGTTTAAAAAAATATATGTATGTACCAACAGCAGTAGATGCCAGAGAAAAAAGCCTCCAAGAAAATGTTTACTAGCCTCCCTCTTCATACCCAGAAAAAGGCAGTTTACTTGAATATTAAATATAATTACACAAAGCTAACAGGTCATTGGTACACCTGGATAACATTTTCAGGTCGTTTTTGCCCTCCCTAGAGCAATACCACAGATTGTGTCATCAATCAGTTATACCCCTTAAGTTACAGGGAAATTCTGGCTGCTTCACAAACAACCGGACAGTTCATTTTTTTTTTTTTTTTTTGGGGGGGGTACACCAGGTTCAATCCACTGTTTTTATACACATATTCCCATATTCCCTCCCTTCCTTGACGCCCCCCCCTCGAGTCCCCCCCACCCTCTCTGCCCCAGTCCTCTAAGGCATCTTCCATCCTCGAGTTGGACTCCCTTTGTTATACAACAACTTCCCTCCGGACAGTTCATTTAAGATAAGAATGTGAGCAGAATTTTCACTGCATTGACTGCACCAATCAGTTATTTTGATTCGATGCAAACAGAAACAAAAGCTAACTTTTTCCAAAAATAACTTCCCATTTAGGGACTTCTCTGGTAGCACAGTGGTTAAGAATCCACCTGCCAATGCAGGGGACACAGGTTCGATCCCTGGTCCACATGCTGTGGAGCAACTAAGCCCATGTGCCACAACTACTGAGCCTGCACGCCACAACTACTGAAGCCCGCACACCTACAGCGCATGCTCCACAAGAGAAGCCACCTCAATGAGAAGTCATGCACTGTGACAAAGAGTAGCCCCCACTTGCCACAACTAGAGAAAGTCTGTGCGCAGCAATGAAGACCCAACACAGCCAAATAAATAAATAAAACATCACTTAAAAAAAAAAAAAAAAATTCCCATTTAGGAGCTTCCCTCTTCTATCACCTAAAATCCTATCATGTTTTAAACATCAGAACTGAAGCAGTAGTGTTCCTCTTTCATAGTAAATGGTCTAGCAACTGATGCTAGACTATGATGCTGGTGACAATGCTGATGATGATACAGGGTTTCTGAGAGAATGATTTTTATATAAAATTTTTCCTATTTAATATCCAAAAGACACAAATACATGTACAAGTACCTGAACTCCTCCAAGCCATTAGAACTGTTTTCTCTGATTTAACAGAAACCGCACATTCCCTGATTTCTCTCTCTTCCTTTGAATCATCTGGTCCTTTAACAGTGAGGTAGAGCCCTCTATTTACTCCTCACTCATCAGTTTTAGCTGGCACTCAAGTTCAGAGAATGGTTTGCCCAGAATCATCAACTGACCCAATTGTTAAACCCACACTCTACAAAAAAAAAAAAAAAAAAAAATGTCAAGAAAACTACTCCCTTAAGATTTGTGTCTAACCACTAATATGCCTGGCACAGTAGGACTTGAAGAGCTGAAATCAAGCCCTTTTAATCTCTGAATACTCAGAGTCTCTCTGAATACTCAGAGTCACTCTGAGTCACTCCTACCACAAGGGGTGATCATTACTTGCCCCTCCTGGGAGGAGTGGCTTATCTGCCTGGTGAACCTTGGGAGAGCCTGACATCCATGACAACATCATCCTGGAGGCAGGGAACTGTTTAGGAACATAGAGTGTAGGTCCATCTCTCCATCTCTCAGACCTGCCCATCCTTAAGTGAAGTTTTTTTTATATAGCTTCAAAAACAAGTTGTACTTCAATATCATAAATCATATAATCAAATGTAATCAAATGTAACTATATATACATTTTGTATATAATCAATGAATTCCAATCTAAATAGTATAATTTATAATTCAAGGTGGGTGTTCAAGACATGCCTGTAGACATTCTTCTGAATATATTCTTAGTATTTTATAATCATGCCAACAGCACTTAGCCCAGTGACCTTAACACTGAAGTCACAATAAACTTTTTGGCCTTGAACAAAGCAGACCAAGAATCCACAAGTTAATGTGATTCCACTTGTGAATTCAGTCTAGGGTTTCCCAAAATGTGTTCCCAAAATCACTGGTCCTAAGTGATGCTCCTGAGGAAAATGTTCTACAGCCAAAGACAATGGACTAGCAATAGTCCTAAACCTTCTAATTTAGGTGGACTTAACCAACCTTGCACTCTACTGTGAGATCAGTTTAGGAAATTCTGTATAAGAGTCCCTTTTTTATGATTTACAATACATATTAGCAACTCTAAAAAGCCCTACACTAAAAGACTTTGTTTATTTTAGTTTAAAACAAACACATTTGACCTTAGAACACTTTCCTATTTAACACCATGGAATATGCATGGAGAAGTGCTTTTCCAGAAAGTGAGACATCACATAAGATGAATCATAACTCTATGGGACAGTTTACAGACTCTCCAAAATCTCATGCTGTTACATGAAACACAGACACAAAGGTGCCTCTTGGCTTATTAAATACCAAAGCTGTGCATAAAAAAGAAGAATTTAAATATATAAACATGATGAGAAGCAGAAATTTTAATATTTGTGAAAAATTACTGCAACTAACAAAAACAAATGTTAATTATTAACTGAAAATCCTAATTGTCCTCCACTTGGATTTGATGCCGTGAAATCCGTCTAGGGAGTGGATTCATGATCTCCGAAGGAAAAGAATTTCTCCTCGGGATCAATAACAAGCCGCCGCTCAGGTTTAAGCTACAGAATAACAGTTTATTAGGAAGAAAGTATGGCAGCTTCTGGCACTGACACCAGAAGGGGGTGGAGAGACCCGAGAAGGGGTCTTACGTGAGCACGTGATATACCTTCAGAGCAGAGTTAGTTACAGTCCCCACCTTAGGATTATTAGGGTTGATTTTAGGATTGATTGTTTCTATAGAAATGTTCGTGATATTCAAAGAATTTCATTACTCAGTGATCTTGTGATGTCCCAGGTAACCCCCACCCTAGAGTCATAAGAAGCAGTCTTAAAGAATGAGTGAGGTTAAGTCATGGTTTTCCAGTTCTTCCATCTCTCCCCTGGCCAAGTCAGCCCCTGGAACTCTCATAACCCCCCTCTTTGAGATGGAAATTAATGCTGCAGGGAAAAGGGGTGCCATGTTCCTCTAGCTACTTCTTGCTGAGAAGGGGCGTGGTCATTGAAGGGAAAGCAGCATTATTTCCATCATCCCTTTTGGGGGACCTTGGATCCAAAGGGCCTAAGTAAGATCCAGCATAGCCTGGCAGATAAACGGAAGAATGCTCCACAACCATCTGTAAGCTGAAGGTTTCCAGCCGTCTGGAAATCAATCTGCTTATACAATTAAAAGACAAGGAGCAAACAAGAAGAATAAAATGATACATATAGTAGCAGTTAACAACATCTTTCCCCATGATGATCCAGTAATCCAGGACCTAAATTTATCCCAAAGAGAGACTTCAGGTGAGCTTAAAGACTTTATCATTTGACTCATGTGGTTAGTATAGTGGGTTATATTAGACATCCAAAGATTACTTTTAGAGTTAAGAAGCCCAGGTACACCATGAGAGGTAAGAACTCTTAGGTTTTGGCCATTAGCAAATTTGAGAGCTTCAGGTACTAACAAAGAAATAGCGGCCCCTACCCTTAGACAGTGAGGCCATCCCTGAGCCACGAGATCTAAAGTTTTACTTAAATAAGCCACCAGTTTTGTATATCTAGCCTCTCCAATTTTCCCTCCTTCAGCCCATACTTCAGGATCTACTCGTGTTTCTACCAGAGGAAGACATCAAGGAGCAGAGGCCTCGGTATTCATATGCACTGACGCTTGAACTTTCATTGACATGTCCCGTCCTAACAGGGCAGACGGAATCTCAGGCACTATCAGAAAGGCATGAGAAAAAAGAACAGAGTCCCAACTACAGCTTAAAGGCTGAGCAAAGTAATATCATTTTGTTTGACCAGACAGCCCTCTCACGGTCGTAGAACGAGAGGAAGGTGGACCAGGGGTCTCAGCGAGAACAGAGAAAGTTGCCCTGGTGTCTAATAAGAAGTTGATAGATCGGCCTCCCACTGTTATTTGCACCCAGGGTTCCTCAGATGTTATCATGACAGGGGCCTGTGTGGGGACCCCCGGGACCTGTCAATCTTGGGTTTCTGGGAGGTCCCATCCCTAAGACCTTCGCCCCTGGGGGCAGTTCCTCCTCCAGTGCAGTCCCTTGCAGATAGGACAAAGAACAGGGGCAGCTTTACAGCCCAAGGATACTCTCATCTGAAGTGCCCCTCCTTTCCACACAGAAAGCAGGTAAGTCCCTTGCCAGGGAAGCCCCAACTCGAGGAACCTCCTGGGGCTCGGGGTTGTTTCATTACAGCCTGGACTGCCATCACCAAGGCCTCAGCTTTCTCCTTTGTTCTCCTTTGTCTACGTTTTTCCTCCTCGGCATCTCGACCATAATAAACTGTGCCAATTGTAACAGTCTATCTAAAGACTGGTCTGGTCCAAAAGCATATTTCTGTAATTTCTTTCGAATATCTGGCACCAATTGAGTGAGGAATTTATCCTTCAAGATAACTTTGCCTTCAAGGCTTTCAGGGTCTAAATCAGTAAATTTTTGTAGGGCTTCTCTTAGCCTTTCTAAAAATCTGCTGGGAGACTCCCTCTCTCCTTGTTCAATATCTGCCAATTTAGAGTAATTAAGGGGCTTGGCTCTTGCCTTCCGCAGTCCCACAAGAATACGTGACAAAATGATTTCTAAACCATTCACCCCTTTCAGTATCGAAATCCCAATCAGGCTCAGTCGGGGGGAACAGCTTGCTCTCCAATGGGAAGCGCCTTACTTTCTTCCTCAGATCTCCCCCTAGCATTTGATTCATACCATTCATCCCCGCACTTCCGAGCTTTGCATAAAACTCGGTCTAGAGAATCCTGGGTCAGAGTTTGGCTTAGTAACATCCTCACATCTTTCCAAGTCAAATCATACAAGTGACTAAGAGTCACAAAAGTCTTTAGATATTTATCAGGGTCTTCTAAATAGTCTCCCAAGTCTCCTTTCACCCTTTGTACTTCCTGATAAGAATAGGGTTTTTGAATTTTTGTGGGTTCAAACTCTCCATTAGCCATTTCTTGAAGAGGCATCATTTTAGGAGGTTCGGACTTGAGAGAGGTCTTAACAGGTAACTTATTGCTTTCTCCCTGATTGGACTTTACCTCCCGGTCTGACTCCAGGGGAGCTAAGGGTAATTGAGGTATGTGTCTAGTTCCCTCAGGGGAGTCAGAATATGGGGGTAACTGAGAGAGAGGGGGAGTCATCACCATGATATTATTCTTGGCACACATCTCAGGGCTACCCCTTAGGGTGAAAAAAGCTCTACATAAGGAACGTCTACCCTACGTCTATCCCTTAGGGTGAAAAACAGCTCTACATAAGGAACGTCTACCCTACGTCTATCCCTTAGGGTGAAAAACAGCTCTACATAAGGAACGTCTACCCATTTCCCTTGTTTCCTACAAAACAAATCAAGTTGAAGGATTGTATTATAATTAAGCGTCCCTCCCTGGGGCCAACGTTCACCATCTCCCAAAGGGTATTGTGGCCAGGCAGTTTTACAAAAGAAAATCAGGCACTTCTTTTTTAGGCTCTGCGGATCAAACGTGTCCCAGCTCTTCATGAAGCAATCTAAAGGGACGGGACTGGAACTTCGTGAAGCTCCCATCTACAAAACAAAAACCCGGCGTCCAGCGCCAATCCTTCCAGGAGGCGTCCCTCCTAATCACGAACGGGGGTGGAGGCAGACGTCCGCCTAAAGCTTGCTTCTCCCCTCTGGTCGGACTTATTCTGCCCACTTTTTACCCATGCAGGTGTCCCTCCTCCCGTCCCTACTCGTTCCACCAACAAGTGGGGGTGGGAATGAGCCAGCGGTGGATCTGGCGTCAACCCAGGTATGTTGCCACTTTCTCACCAGTAAAACCTTTATAGGACTGCCTTGTCACCTAACATACCATAGTTAGGCTTCCCACGCTTGCTGCTGAAGTGAAAGCACCTGAGTTTTCCTTCTAGGACACAACAGTGGAGGGGGGTAATCTCTGTGGAAGAGATATACTTTTACCGGCCTGTTTTGAATTCTATAATGCCGCGCCCTGGGATTTCCACACCACATTAGATGATAGCGAAAGAAATGGTGTAGAGACGGCCACGGCGGGGTGTGGACAACCCAAAGGAAAGTCGTCGGGGTCTTCAAAAGCACTCATCCTTACACAACAGATGGAACAATAAGGATACCGTAGCAGCTTTTTTAACAACAATTTAAGGGCGTAAGGTGGTCCACGACTGGCCAGAGAGACCAAGGGAAGAAATCCACTGCATTTCCAATCTGCCCATATGAAGGGGCTCCCATTCAGGGTTCTGAGAAAGTCCATACAAGTCATAAGGGTCTCTTTCCATAGCATCTCAAGACATAGCCATTGAAGGAAACAATCTCTCCTAGGTGTGGCTCGGCTACTAGCCGCTAATAACGTGATCTCTAGCCACAGAGCAGTGCCTGGGGCTAAGGTGCCTCCCAATTCTTTAACATGCCTCTCCTGACACTGTATCAAGGGACAATGTAAATGGAATCTCATGTCTCTATGGGGATGAGGCCGAGTACCCCAAGAGTGTTGTCCTGATATAGAAATCAGCAGAAAACGGCAGTAACAGCAGGGAGAGCAGATGCCCTAAGCCTTGCATAGCCCGAGTGTTAAGTTAGTCCCATAACTTCCCCAGGTCACAGAAAAGTGTTCAAAGAGGCCAGGAAAGAAAGGGGGAGATGGGGAGGAAGAAGGAAAATCCAAACGCTTAGTCCTCTTCCAGCCACGCCCCTCGCAAGGACTTGGGGTACTTCTTAGCTTTGGCAGGTCAGTACAAGCTCCTGACAGGCTCCCTTACGGGCTGCCCTTAGCCATATGAAGGTACCCATGAAATCGCGGAGCGGGACTCCACACTCGCTCCGTCCTCAACCGGACGTCTCACTCTCTCAGTCACTCATACTGTAGTGAACAGGTTAGTAGAGACAGGAAAGGGCAGAAATCAAAAAAAGCCTGAGCGACCTTACCTTGTCTTCAGTCCCGGACGAGCCCCCAAAATGATGCCGTGAAATCCGTCTAGGGAGTGGATTCGTGATCTCCGAAGCCGCTGCTCAGGTTTAAGTTACAGAATAACAGTTTATTAGGAAGAAAGTATGGCAGCTTCTGGCACTGACACCAGAAGGGGGTGGAGAGACCCGAGAAGGGGTCTTACGTGAGCACGTTATATACCTTCAGAGCAGAGTTAGTTACAGTCCCCACCTTAGGATTATTAGGGTTGATTTTAGGATTGATTGTTTCTATAGAAACGTTCGTGATATTCAAAGAATTTCGTTACTCAGGGATCTTGTGACATCCCAGGTAACCGCCACCCTAGAGTCATAAGAAGCAGTCTTAAAGAATGAGTGAGGTTAAGTCATGGTTTTCCAGTTCTTCCACCTCTCCCTTGGCCAAGTCAGCCCCTGGATCTCTCAGATTCACAAAACATCAGTTGAAATAAATTCTCTAGTATGTTTCTGTCCCAAGTACAATGCCACAAGTCATCCACAAAAGATTATGTCATTCTTTTTTAACTGTCCAGATGCGAACACCTACTCTAAGTTTAGAGACTGCTCTAGATAAGAAGCCAAAGGAGGCAGAGACCCTTCCCACTATCAGAGTTAAAAGTCAGACTCTCACTCTCCCAGCCTCTCTTGTAGCTAGGCACTGACCTCTGACCTTGACTTTGATTTGGGATCTGGTGACAAACACAAGCGAGGACTGCTCAAGATCCATCCTAGGAAAGGTAGCAGCAGCAGCAGTAATAGTTTTATTAGTATTTTACGTGGGACTTATGCCAAGGTTCTTGAGGTGATCAAATGACTTAGCACATCCCATCATCCTGACCACAGAACTGCTTCAACGACAGAGAGGCAGATGTGCAAGTCAGTCCACTGAGATTCAATCTGAAGATCTGAGTTAGAATTTGGGGGAAGAAGAAACTATCTTTCCAATAGGACTGCCAATCCAACAGGATGCAAAGCTGGACCTATTATAGGCCATCCTATTAAATTCACATGGCAGAAGTGGCCAAAAGAAGAGACCCAGGCTTAACAAACATCATCAATTGAACTTGTGAAGCCAGCATTATTGCTAAACTTTTCAGTTATATGAATAACAAGTTCTCTCTTTCATTTAGCTAGTTTAGACCAGGGTTGTTACACATGATAAGAATTGCTCTAGACTCCCTTCCTGCAGGCAATGGTGGAGTTTACACAATAGCTAATATATCCTGTTCTGTGTTGTTGTCTCAGTGGAACAGTCAATACTGAAATTTAAGAAGAAAGCCACCTGACTTTCTAAACCAGTCACTGATGTTTTATGGAATTTCTTCAGCTGGTTAGGTCTGGTACCCTAGGGAGACATGGCTGAGGTCAATATTACAGATTGTTTTCATCATACTGCCAGGAGTCCTGTTGATATTAACCTTAATTAAATGCCACATTAGGCAAATTGAATGGATTTGGTCCTAGCCCCTGTCAGATTAGTAAGAGTGACCAACAGAGCAGCATATTCACTGAAAACTTCACCACAAGTCAAGAGTGTATGGAAAGAGGTAGGTATAGTTGAGAGAGAAGTCTTCACCAATCCCTGTTTCTGCATGTCTTGGGAAAGCTTTTATTTTGGACTATCTTTTCAAAGGTGTTTGTACAGTAAACAGCTTGAAAGACAGCAATGACAGCTCCCCCTAGGGCAAAGGAAAGTTCTGTTTGCCATTCAGGATATTAAAGCTAATGTCTCCTCTGGGGCAAAAGTTAGGCAGATTTGCCAGCAGCTCCCTCATAAGAGAGTTTCCTAAACTTGGTATACCTCAACTGTGACATAAACCTATGTACCCAGCATCCACCTGGGCCCACCTCTACATCATCCCCATAGGACTGGGGGCTAAAAGGACTGAAACAAATATAAAGCTTATGCTGTGTGCTGTGCTTGCTTAATAAAGTCCTTCAATTTTGATCCAGGAGTTTTGTCTTCTACCAGCATCTATGAAACTGGCTAGGTAACCTTTTATCTTGTAAGTAGGATAATATCTCGGACCCTTTATAGTTATTGAAAAAGACCCAGATTAATGTGCAGAGATAACATGCTTATAAGAAGGAAGACTCAAAAGTATAATTGCATCAATTCTCCCCAAACTGATCTATAGATCAGTATAATACCAATCAAAATTCCAGCAAGATTTTTCACAGAAGTTGACAAGTTGACACTGAAATATATATGTAAGTGTAAAGTACTTAGAATAGCCAAACAATCTTGGAAAAGAACTAAACTGGAGGATTTATACACTCTCTGATCTTAAGACTTACTATAAAGTATAGTAATTAATACATTGTGATAGTTGTAGGAACTTATAGAAATGGATCTATGGGACACAATATGAAGTCCAGAAATTACACTGCATATATACGGCCAAATGAATGTGACAGAGACATCAACTATAATTCAATGGGGAAAGAAAAGCCTTCTTAACAAATAGTACTGGATCTACTGGATACCTGTATTTTTTTAAATGTGTTGGTCCATATCTTACATTATGCATAATGACCTAAACCACAAAGCTCCTATAAGAAAACAGGCAAATATGTTTGAGGCCTTGGGACAGTCAAAGATTTCCTGGAAAAATGTAAAGACACAAATTATAAAAGAAAAACAATAACAAAAAGGCAAACAACCGATTTATTTTAAAACGCAAAAGACTTCAATAGATGCTTCACAAAAGAGCAATTAAAATGGCCAAAAAAATTTATGGTAAGATGTTTAAAATCATTGGCATCAGGGAAATATGAATTAAAACCACAATTAGATACCACTGCACACTCAGTAAAATTACCAAAATGAAAGACTAATAATAATACCAAAATGTTGGAGAGAATACAGAGCAACTGGATACTGGGGAAAGTTTAAAATGATACACCCACTGTGGGAAAATGTTTGGCAGAATCTTAGAGTGAAACCCTCACCTACACTTATTATTTAACAATTCCATTCTTATATTTACCTCCCCCAAAATGAAAACATATGTCTACCAAAGGACTTGTATACAAGATTTATTGCAGCTTTATTCATAATAACACAAAACTGAAAACAATACAAATATCCACCAACAGGAAAATAAACTATAGTATACAATAAAACATCACTTGTTAATAAAAAAGGAACAAATCAATATAATACAAACAAAACACTAATAAATCTCAAAAACATCTTGAATGAAAGAAGCCAGACACAAATAAATATATACCATATGCCCTCATCTATACAAAGCTTTAGTACAGACAAAATTAACGCATGAAGCTAGAAATCAGAATAGCGGTTGCCTGAGGGGAGTACAGAAATAGACTAGAAAGACACTCAGAGGACCTTCTTAGGGTGATGAAAATGTTCTATACTTTGATTGGGATGTTTATTACATGGGTACATATATTTGTCAAAACTCATCAAACTCTGCACTTAAATCTATAGAATTTGTTCTATGTAAGTCTCAAATCAAAAAAAATTTTAAAGGCCACAAAATAGATTTTATTTAAAATTCCTTTACCTCTGTCCTATTCAAGGTCTGACATCCAAATCAGACAGGCTGAACTTCAGATTATTTGCTCTGTTTCCACAGGTGTTGAGAGAGATATACTCTCAGACTTTACACAGCTACCAAGGCAAAAATGCCAGGAAAACCATTAATCAAGATTTGATAGTGCCTGTTTGCAGTCAGGAGAAGAAAACAAAGAACACTCTGGATTATAAAAGCAGGCGAAACCCATCGAAAGACTTAGTCAGGCACAATGTTGGCGTTCTTGATTCTCGTGACCGTGACCCTAGCATCTGCTCACCATTCTGGTGAGCACTTTGAAGGGTAAGTAACCAACACCTTAAATGAGAAAGTCCTTCCTGGCTAGCCAAAAAATTTGAACACATTACCCAATTCTAAATTTTCTCTTCTTCTTCTGTATCTCACCATTCAGTGAGAAGGTGTTCCGTGTCAATGTTGAAGATGAAAATGACATCAACTTACTCCGTGAGTTGGCCAGCACCAGGCAGGTAAATAACAATTCTATGCTATAGGTTTCCGCCACACTTATTTTAAAATCTTAGATTGCACTATGATTCCAACAAAGGAAGAATGACATGAAATATTAACCACAGCACTTTTGTAGCAAGAAATAAAAACTTGAAAAACATTTAGTGCCCCCATGCCTTCTTTTTCTGCCTAAATTAGATTGCCATAAGCCCTACAGTATTATAAATCCAGGGTAACTTTTTAAAGAGCTGCCAGAGCATGACAACTGGATGAGTTGGAACTGTTGTAAAGGTCACAGAACATCTAATGTACAGTAACTTCCCTTCTAAAGCAAAAGAGAAAAAATGATCAACTTGGATATTACAGAAAAACTGGGCTTTTGTCCAACTTGAAATTCATTTCCACATCCCATGTATCATCTGTTCTCTTTGATTTTCTTTCATTCCAAATCAAACAGCTTGAGTTTTCATGACCTTGATTCAGGCCCTCTTAATGATGTGACATGAGAGGGGTAAAGAAGGTAAAAAGCCATGAGTGATTTTCATACTTATATTTTACTTTCAAGAAACCAAAATCTCTAGGCTACTTTATAAAAAATTCCACTGTATATCGGATGAAAACTGACATTTTTAATTATATACATAGTGTGGCTATTGCTGACCACAAATAGTTTACTTGATCCAATGCTGCCTTTTCATGAATATAGAAACCAAAATAGTCTACTAGCTCCTAAGTATCTATCCATCCACCCATCTATCTATCTTTCTACAGTTATCTTTTTAGCTTTTAAGATGTGGAGGAAAAAAGAAGGTAGTGTCATAATCTGAAACAGATTCAGAAGGTTAGAATTGAAAGAGAATATAAAGTCATCTATTGCAGCCATCTACTCAAACTGAACTTCCTCAGTGGAAATAGCATCCCTGGTTACTAGCCCTAATAAAACCTGGATATTAAGAATACTGCTTTTTCAAAGTAGCAAATTTGCCTTACAAATCGTTTTAATCGTTATACTGAGCTGAAAGCTACCTTCTCTAACTTTGACCCAATGGACCTAGCTGAGTCAAATATTGTCTCACTTCTAAGATTTATCTTTTCCAGGCCTTCCATCATTCCTCTTAGCACTGGTTTACAGACACTTGATTATTCTGGTCACCTCTGGATATAGCTCAATCTTTCTGTCTATATTTCTTTTTTAAAATGTAGCTCTCAGAATTGACAATGGACCTCCAGGTGTGCTCTGATTAATACATACTGTAGGACCACTGCCTGCTCTCATTTGTAAAGCAGACACTTATTAATGGGGCCTAAGATTCTTTTTAGCATCTTGAACAGTTAGAATGCTCTTAGCTTATAGTAAACCTATTGCCAGTCAAAACTATTAGGCTATTTTTTTCTCACATGAATCACCCTCAAGCAAGGTATTCTTCCTTCTATACTTGCCTAATTGATTTTTTAACCTAAATGCAGGATTTTAGATTTACTCTGTTAAAAATGATCTTGATAGCATATTGAGATGGTTTTAAAAATTAATTCACTCATCCAGGGAAATAATTCTTCGCCCTAACTTTGTATCACCAGCAAGTTTGATAAACACGCCTTCTTGACTTTTATTTTTGTCACTGATTAAGGAAAAATATTAAGTCAGGGATCAGCACAGAATTAGAGGCACCCTTCATGATTCATTCATTTAATACCTATTTATCATGAGTCTCCAATATGCCAGACACAGTGTTAAGCACTGAAGGTGATTCATTAAGCAACTCTCCTCAGATGAGTTTGCTCTACTACTCATGTTACTGTGGTGTTACCTACAGCTAACAACGTGCTTTCCAGCTTGTAAAGAAGAACATAAATGCAGAGACTTAGTCAAATGCTTTGCGAAGATCTAGATTCAGGCTAGTGGTCTCTTTCAATAACAACGTGAAGTTAATTGGGCTTGACTTATTCTTGCTTTAAACCATGCTGGCTCCCAAGGATCACAGTTTCCTTTTCTGAGATTTCACAGCCCATCTGCTTCCAGTTTACTTTGCCAGTATCCATGCCAGGGCCCTGGAGCTCCTGCTTCTGGGATTCACATGCCTTACTGTTTATGAAATCCAAGACATGCCCCCTTCACTCTTCAGTGATCTCTTCAAGCTCTGATTTCTCCAAGATTGCTGAGAAAGTTCTGCAATCACCTCCCCAGTATTTTTTTTAGTTACCTAAAATTCAGCATTTCCTGGTGGTCAAGAGCAGAGAATCTGGACTCAGACTTCCTGGGTTCAATTCCTGGCTCTACCACTTGCTAGCTGGACCTTGAATGCCTCTCTGGGTCTCAACTTTCTCATTTGTCAAATAAGGACAATAAGAGCATTTATCTTAAAGGATTGTTGTGAGATTTAAAAGAATATCAGCAAAGCACTTAGAAAGAATTTATATAGTAAAAACTACACAAGCATTTGCTACTATTACCATCATTAGATCCAGGATTTTGAATGCAATTTGCATGACCAGACTAATCCCCTCTCTCCTTATCTAACCTGGGTATCAATGTTCTCTTTCTAAAGAAGGTATTTCTGCTAAAATCATAAAATTTCAAAAATTATTTATGGTAATTTCATCTCTCAGTAGAAGTAGAAAAAAACAAAAGATAGTATAACTCCTTAGAAAAAAGCCAAACAGGAGTTAAATATGGCTATTTCCTCTCTTCCAGCTGCAAACATGATGCTTTAGCTCCAAGCAGTAGGACTGCATGTTTCTTCTTTATTCATTTTATTTCCAACATGAATGAAAAAGAGATTTTTTTACACTCCTTAGCGATCTTGCAAGTGCAGCATATTCTGGACTGTAGCCTTCCTGATAAGATCATTACAAGGGCATCTAGTCTTTGTATTCATCCTTGGCCATGTGTCCTTCCTCCCAGCTTTGAACATGTCCTTTTTAAAAGTTGAATGTAATGGAGAGAATTGTGACCACACGGGACTCTAGCAGGCTCCCTCTTTTCATATGTAATTGTATAGTAAGGGTTTTATTTTATCTCCCTGTTCCTTTGTTGGAGACATTCACCACAAAACCTATCCTCTTTTCTTGGTTCTTTCTTGAACTCTGTTTCTCTAGTTTCAGGTGTATGCCCAAAGTAACATGGCTACAGTCTTCCAATGTTCCTATCACTTCCATTACAATCGTAGGTTCCTCCCTGCTGTCTGGAACTAGGCCTAGAGTAGAAGTCATTTCCTGTTCCAAGAAGAAAGGATAATTCCATCAAGATAAATGAAGAGTCTGTCATGTGCTCAACTTATAGTCAAACGTAATGTGAAGAAACAAATTTGTATAAATATGTAAAAAACCAAAATTCCCCAATACCAATATTTATTCTTTTATGCGTCCTTCTTATTCCCAAAAGAATTAAAAGTGAATACACTACTTTATCTTGCTTTTGTGCTGGTTTTGTAATATATTTTAGGAAGGACTCTTTAGTCATTAGCCAGCTGGCTGATTAAGTTGACATTCCCACAGTGTTATCACTTAAAGATATTCCTTTATCCTTCAACAAATGTTCTTTATGGTTCTTTTTCACTTAGGTTCCTGGATTCCTAATTATAAAACCTCAGTTTTATAACTCCTTTACATATAATTCAATTCCCCACATCTTGTATCACACATTTTACTCCACTTCCATATTTTAAATGTAGACCTTACTCACAAAATGTTGGTAATTACTGAAATTTATATTTATCTCCTTGTACCAATATTTTAAGCTTATTATTTGTAACCATACTTTATGCTTTGTAAACATCTATGAGGCTATAGTGTTGCTCCTGATTTTTGGCTCCATTTCCCCTAAGAAGAACTGGGGACTAACTCCAGGTTACTAAATCTACATCATATTTGCAGGACTCCATAGTGTTGGATGTTGGTATGTTTGCTGACCAGTTTTCTCCTTGTCAAACTGAAGTTTTTATGGGACCTCAGGTTAGGTCTGCAAGTCTTCTGTCAAACACGCTTATGAGATTTCTCTACCCCATTTAAAATATATATATTTTTTTCTCCCAATATTTGGCAGAGCCAGAACAAATGTACAAGAGGTTAGAAGATTAGCGAAGGCAACTTTCAACTTAATATCAAAAAGAAAACCATCCAGTAGGCAATTAGGCTGTTCTGAGGTGTTACTAGATACACTCAAGACTGTATTAGAACCATCACCAAGGATATTGCGCAGGCATTTGTTACTCTAAGTGGAAAGTTAGCATCTTAATGTAGGTTCTTCCAGAGCAGACCCTTAGACAAAGATTCAAGGACAAAGATTTCATTTGGAAAGTACAGGGAGCATGGGTGGAGAAGTGAGGAGTGATACAGAGAAGGGAGGGCAGCCAACGAAAGGGGCACTATTAAGCCAGCTACCACAGAGGATGACTCGGGCTTAATGCTACAAAGAAATTCTAGGAAAGGGTGCAAGTCACATGCTTCAAAATTTTCCTGGAATATTTAGACACCTACTTCCTAGGGTCATTGATTAAGCACTTCTCTGGAAAGAGTTATTTCTTGGCACCTCCTGCCTGCTGTGAGCTGTTAGGCTTTTTCCAGTTCTGGGGGAGCTTTCAAGCATGGCGATGCACATCTTGGCAGTGGGGAGTCTCCTGAGCATGCTAAAAGGTCCCAGTATTAAGTATGAGTGGGGCGCTATCAAGTTGCCTACAGATGCTTGGAGGACTTTATGTGCTATACCAATTCTAAACCTCCGTGTCTATAATAAAGACACATTTCTCTCTCCCATCACACCACAGAATTTATTAAGAACACAAATTCAGAGTTAACTTTTAAAAATACACTTTCTTCTATAATGTGCTTGTCTTCATGGCCCTTCTCTTTACAACGCTCGCTAGCTTGAATTCATCACCAGCCTTTGCTTTCTCTATCCTTAACATGATAAGCCTTTGTACTTCCTCCACTGTCTTTTAGCCTCTCATCTTTATCCTCTCATCTTTGACTCAACAGATCACATTCTGTAGCCAATCCTTATCAAATTATCAATACTCTTTCCTTTCAATACCTTAATGACAACCACGCTCACACTATTTCTTCTGGAATTCCTCCTGTGTAATACTAATATCCCTACCTCCCATTGCCCTGACATTCCCTATGACCCTGACTCATGATTCAGCACCCTGTAGACATCTACAATGGTTTGAAGATTACCGGGATGGGATTTAGGCTACTGGATTCTCCACAGGTATATCGAAAATTGAGTGATTTTAATATCTTACATCATCAGTTTCTAATGAATAACCTCTAAGTCTGCCCAAACTCCCTTCTAAGTTCCAAAGCAATCATCCCAAATACCACCACCTGTCACATCTCCAGCCTGACACTAGCTCATAATCATCTAAATAGGTTGGGTGAGACACAAGGCAGAGAAAGATCCAATGTCAGGGTCACCTCAGGCTTCTAGGCCTTTACTCAGCTCAAGGAAAGGACAGAAAAGCAGAGACTTAGTAGAGGCAGGATGTCCTTGTTTAAAGTTTTCCCAAGAATAAAGGAGATTTGAAACCCACATATCCACAAAAAAAAAAAAAAAATTAGAATTATCAAATATGTCATCCTACTTTTGTGCACAATTTCCTCTAAAATCCCCTCATGTTTGATTTGCTCACTAGTGTATTCCTAGTCTCAGGCGCAGAGCCTAGCACACAGTAGAGCCTCAGTAACAGGTGGTGAATAACGGAACAAATGAAAATGTCAGCATATTATTGGGTCCTCGAGAATATTCTGTTTCTGGCCATGGTGCCAAGATGACCACTGTGGAAAGATGCATTTTTCCTCCCTGGTGGATCTTCCACAGGTTAGGGATGCTCCTAGTTCCACACATTACTGTGACTTGTACAACACTGAGTTCCAAGATAAACTCATGAGTCCACTAAAAAGTAAAAGGGAAAGCCCAATTTCTCTCTATTAAATTTTGTGGCTCCAGTTCATTCATCACCATTCACTTAGCACATATGTCCATTACCACAAACATTGCTGTCACAATAAGCAACTGCTCTAGAAAATAAATAAATAGAGCAGTTATAGAATGCTGCAGTTAACTAACACTGGGGAGATAATTATACGCTCTTCATGCTTGTTGATAATCAATCAATGTTATGTATGTATGTACGTGTAAACACTTTTACTGACATCTAACTGCTTGTTCCCAACTCTTGTTCACTCAAAGGAGATATTTTTTTAAAATTTCATGGATAATTTGAGTCTGAAAATAACTTGTTGGCATAGAGCAATAGTGTGCTTTCTGGTGATAATCCACCCACTGAATTATAGGTGTCCAATACATCTTATTCTTTATCCAGATTGACTTCTGGAAACCAGATTCTGTCACACAAATGAAACCTCACAGTACAGCTGACTTCCGTGTTAAAGCAGAAGATATTGTTTCTGTGGAAGACTTTCTGAAGCAGAATGGACTACAATACGAGTAAGTTTTTTAGTTATGAAAATTCTCTCTCATGTATGCTCTCATCCTGGTCTCCAAAAAACCCTAGGAAGGTAAAAGTAAGACCAAGACAATGGCTTCCCCAAGGCCCCATAAATAGGTCATGGCAGAGCTGGCACTGACTTCCAAGTCTTAAGACATCAGGCCTGGTAGAATTTGTGTTTAGCTATTGCTCTAATAAAAACAGGTTTGACTCTTTAATCACAAATCTTCAGCCAGATATTTGACCTGCTACTGGGTTACAAGTGATACACAGACTAAAGGCCAAACCAATGGATATTCTATTATCAGTCAGACACAGTTTTAGTCCCAAACTATATCAAATCTTCTTTCCAGGTGAGCACCAGACCCACTGTGAGCCGTGAGAGTTCTTCGTGCTCCTTTAAATTAAGGTTCAGACTAGAGTCAGACTGAGTAGTCCTTCTGTCCTTTTGCCTCCCAAAATCCCCAACTATCTCTAATGGTAGGAGACGGCATGGAGAGAAGGACTGAAAGAACAGAAAGTGGTTCCCCAAAGGCCTATGAGTAGAGTTGGCTAAGCCGATCACTCCATGTATCTTCCCCAAATACCTCGCTGATCCATCTAAGCCTCTTAAGATGAGACTGTCCTCTAAGTGGAGGCAGTTGTGCATCTGTTGATCCAACAAATAGACAGTGAGTGCCTACATATAACAAATGCTGAGAAAATAGATAGGGCCCACCCCCTTCATAGGAAAATGAACAAAAAAATTGCAATATGTGTAATGGATGTCAAGAAGAGTAAAGAGCTAGAGCTTCAGGGGAATAGATCAAATCTAGGGATCATGGAGGGCCATAGGAAAGGAGGCTTCAGCTGAGAACTAAAAAACAAGGAATTAGATAGATAAAAACAAGGAAAAATCATACTCTAGGCAGAGAACAGACTTCCAGTCCTAAACATTCAAATGTTTATCCAACAATCCCCTACCACAAGCTCAAGTCTCCATTATATTTTGAGAAACTACGATCTACATAATTTTAACAGAAATCTTCTCTTATTTGTCACATCTTAAAAATATAAATAGTATTTATGCTAGTAAAGATATCAGAATTGTCACCTATAAAATCTGCACCTCCATCAGGAGATGTGGTACAGCATAATGCAATAAGCAAATGCTTTGGGAAAAAGGACAAGACTTAAATGCTGATTCTGCAACTTCCTGGCTGTGTGACCTTGGATAATTTGCTTAACCTTTCTGAGCTTCAGTTTCCTTGTCTTTATAAGGAAAGCATCTTTATAACTATATCTTCATAAAGTGAAGCTATATATATATATAATACCACTCTCAAAGGGCTGTTGTGAAGATGAAATAAAACAATATGTAAATAAATTACAACTGATATTGTTATTGCTGTGAATGCTGCTATGGTTTATTACCGCACAAAGAGGTAGATTATACATCTTTTAAAGGTCAACAGAAACTGTTTTGTTTAACCCCATCATCATGCTTCACACAGCTTAGCTATCTGCTTCTGCCTGAGGGAAGTGTCAAAATGTGACCTTAAGAATTGACTGTGTTTTTAAAACAAAGATATAATACAAGAAGTTTCAAAATGTGATTAAGATTCATGTCTGTGATAGTTTGCTCTTTTTATTACACTAGGAAGGACTTCTAAAATCCTAGCCTTTAGGAGCCCTCAGTAATATTCAAAAAGATGACAGTTTCTTTATAATTATTTAAGAAAAATAAAAGGAATATCAGCAACCATAAGCCAACCCTAACCACCGGAACTGATGTCCTGTTTCTACTTAGATCACAAAGCAGTAAAATGGGGCTTCTAATCAGGTATCAATCTCCTTTTACCAGGTAGAAAATTCATGTCCTTTTGGGGAACTGTGTATGAATGCTGTCTCATGGGTAAACTTTTGGGGAATTGTGTATGAATGCTGTCTCATGGAGAACACAGGATGTTCCCTGAGGGCTAACATCTTGTTAACTTTTGCTTAGCACATTTGTGGCATATAATTTTCTAAATATTAACTAATAATAAGTCCCTAGAAATTCTGGAGGAGCACACCAGCAATATCCTTGCCGGGGCTGCAAGCAGTCCCTGTGCATCCCATTATTACCTCATATGATAACTAATCTGTATTTAGATGGTTTTCTGCCAGCAAGAATTTGCAGTTGTTTTTTTATGTAAGAGGAACCATCTACTGCACAAGTTCCACCAAAATAGCTTTTCAGATTTTTTCAGTGGTTCCAACCCTCTTCATCAAGATTTTCATCATTTGGTAGTTCTAATCAGATTCTGAATTACCATGGAAAAAAATTCAAAATGTGTGCACCAAAAGAAATAACTGCATTTTTCAATGCTTATGTCACACCCTAAGTACAGAAAGACTAGGTATTGGATGGTGTAAATCTCCCACTTATGGTTCTGAAGCCAAGTTGACAGAACCCTTTGGTGGGTGGGCCTTCACAGAATTTCTTCCTATAAATTTCAGGAAGGTGGTCTATGCCCTATCCAATCCAGGAAGAGACTATCTGCCTATACCATCTTTCTGCATATTTCAGATCTGAACAGTAAAGTGTCCTTAGATAACAATGTGTACATAGCAATGTTCTTCATTAGCAATGGGTGTGTAGTCTGGGAACTGACCAAATACCCCTTTTTCAGGAATCTGAAAGGGGGAAAAAATTAAGTCATGTCTGTCCTCCTCAGACATTGTGTTTCTTGCTTTGTTGGGAGTCCCTGTTAACTACTTTGTCTGCATGCTAAAAGAAAAAAAAAAAAGTTGGATAGCACTATAAAAGGAACATATAAATGTACAAAATATGTAGCTGTCCAGTTTTCTCAGCACCATTTATTGAAGAGGCTGTCTTCTCCATTGTATATTCTTGCCTCCTTTGTCAAAGATAAGGTGACCATAGGTACATGGGTTTATCTCTGCTTCTATCCTGTACCATTGATCTATATTTCTGTTTTTGTGCCAGTACCATACTGTCTTGATTACTGTAGCTTTGTAGTTTAGTCTGAAGTCAGGGAGCCTGATTGTTCCAGCTGTGTTTTTCCTTTTTAAGACTGCTTTGGCTATTCAAGGTCTTTTGTGTTTCCATATAAATTGTAAAATTTTTGGTTCTAGTTCTGTGAAAAATGCCATTAGTAAGTTGGTGGGGATTGCACTGAACCTGTACATTGTTTTGGGTAGTATAGTCCTTTTCACAATGTTGATTCTTCTAATCCAAGAATATGGTATGTCTCTCCATCTGTCTGTATCATCTTTGATTTCTTTCATCAGTGTCTTACAATTTTCTGCATACAGGTTTTCTGCCTCCTTAGGTAGGTTTATTCCCAGGTATTTTATTCTTTTTGTTGCAATGGTAAATGGGAGTGTTTCCTTAACTTCTCTTTCTCATTTTTCATTGTTAATGTATAAGAATGCAAGAGATTTCTGTGCATTAATATTTTATCCTGCTACTTTACCAAATTCTTTGATTAGCTCTAGTAGTTTTCTGGTAGCATCTTTAGGGTTTTCTATATATAGTATCATGTCATCCACAAACAGTGACAGTTTTACTTCTTTTCCAATTTGGATTCCTTTTACTTCTTTTTCTTTTCTTATTGCTGTGGCTAAAACTTCCACAACTATGTTGAATCACAGTAGTGAGAGTAGACACCCTTGTCTTGTTCCTGATCTTAGAGGAAATGCTTTCAGTTTTTCACCATTGAGGATGATGTTGGCTGTGGGTTTGTCATATATGGTCTTTATTATGTGGAGGTAGGTTCCTTCTATGCCCACTTTCTGGAGAGTTTTTATCATAAGTGGATGTTGAATTTTGTTGAAAGCTTTTTTTGCCTCTATTGAGATGATCATATGGTTTTATCCTTCAATTTGTTAATACAGTGTATCACATTGATTGATCTGCATATATTGAAGAATCCTTGCATTCCTGGGATAAACCCCACTTGAATGAAATCAGAATGCTCCCTAACACCATACACAAAAAAAAAAACTCAAAATGGATTAAAGACCTAAATGTAAGGCCAGATACTATAAAACTCTTACAGGAAAACATAGGCAGAACACTCTATGACATAAACGACAGCAAGATCCTTTTTGACCCACTTCCTAGAGTAATGGAAATAAAAACAAAAATAAATGGGGCCTAATGAAACTTAAAAGTTTTTGCACAGCAAAGGAAACCATAAATAAGATGAAAAGACAACCCTCAGAATGGGAGAAAATATTTGCAAATGAAGCAACTGACAAAGGGTTAATCTCCAAAATATATAAACAGTTCATGCAGCTCAATATCAAAAACACAAACAGAAGACCTGAACAGACATTTCTTCAAAGAAGACATACAGATGGCCAACAAACACATGAAAAGATGCTCAACATCACTAATCATTAGAGAAATGCAAATCAAAACCACAATGAGGTATCACTTCACACCAGTCAGAAGGACCATCATTAAAAAATCTAGGAACAATAAATGCTGGAGAGGGTGTGGAGAAAAGGGAACCCTCCTGCAGTATTGGTGGAAATGTAACTTAATACAACCACTATGTAGAACAGTATGGAGGTTCCTTAAAAAACTAAAAATAGAACTACCATATGACCCAGCAATCCCATTACTGAGCATATACTCTGAGAAAACCGTAATTCAAAAAGACACATGTACCACAATGTTCATTGCAGCACTATTTACAATAGCCAGGACATGGAAGCAACCTAAATGCCCATCAACAGATGAATGGATAAAGAAGATGTGGCACATATATACAATGGAATATTACTCAGCCATAAAAAGGGATGAAACTGAGTTACTTGTAGTGAGGTGGATGGACCTAGAGTCTGTCATACAGAGTGAAGGAAGTCAGAGAAAAACAAATACGGTATGCTAACACATATATATGGAATCTATAAAAATGGTACTGATGAATCTAGTGGCAGAGGAAGAATAAAGACGCAGATGTAGAGAACAGACTTGAGGACACTGGCGGTGGTGGGGGCGGCGGGGTGGGCTGGAAAAAAGTAAGAGAGTAGCACTGACATATATACACTACGAAAGGTGAATAGATGGCTAGTGGGAAGCTGCTACATAACACAGGGAAATCAACTTGATGCTTGGTGATGACCTAGAGGGGTGGGATACGGAGGGTGGGAGGGAGGCTTAAAAGGGAGGGGATATGGGGATATATGTATAAATACAGCTGATTCACTTTGTTGTACAGTGGAAACTGGCACAACCATGTAAAGCAATTATACTCCACTAAAGATCTGAAAAAATAAATTAAAGTATAAAATAGTGTACATGCCTCTGTATTTTCGAGCTATAATGCAGTCCCTATTACATTCAGAGGCATTGTTTTAATCTCCAAGAATAGAAGCTCATTATTTAGTAATAATATTTTGTAATATAGCTAAAGTAGTACTTTATCCTAAATCTAATAAAATCAAATAGTCACAGGGCTGGAAAGGATCATTTAAGGTCAATCCCCCATCTTCAGGCAAAGGTCAGCAACACATTTCAACCTCATTCTGATACTCTTTTGCAAGTTACTAGAGGACACTTTTACTCTTGGGTGTCATCTTAAATCTAATTGGTTTTATTACATTTCTTTGTTTTGATTATTGATGAAAATGTTTAATATTTAACATAATAATAACTTTAACAGAATAGCTCTTCTTACTACCAAACAAAACACGAAACTCCACATAGTCACTTATTCTCCCAAATAATTTGAATTTGAGGATTGGATGCAAAAGAAAAGATACTGTAATATGCTGTGGAAGCCCTACTTCCCCTTCCACTCAGAGCTGGTTCCTGGTAGGTCAGAGATCACCATGGTTATGGTCTTTGATACAAATGTCTATTGAATGTCCAGAGGCTGTAGAATGCCTGGGAGCAAATAACTGATGATTTCTTTTCTCTGGGCACCCACTTAGAAGTCATGTGACCTAGATGATTATTTTACTCACTCACTGACAATGGAAAATCTTGTTAAAGTGAAAGTAGATGTAGTTTACATTACCTCTTGGATTTTTAGTTTTGCCATTCTGCCAGAGAAGTTCATCCTTGTTAGGCAGGATTTGTTCTTTTAAATTGACGATCTTGGAATATAGTTGTTTTCTTAAAGGTTTCTGTTGATTTTTAGTTTGCAAGGCTTTTTTTTACTTGTTTTGGTTTTGTTTGTTTTTAGTTTTTAGTTATATTTGAAAATCATTTTCCTAAACTATCTCTATTCTAGATGTTTCCCTGGAGTTTAAGGAGGTGGTAATTGGCAATGTTACTAAAGTTTAATTTTTTTTTCATAAACCTTAAAAGACATCTATGTAAATACTAAGGCCTATGGATTTGAGTCAAGTCGTTGCATTTTAGAACTGAAAAGGACACTGAATATCAGCTAATCAAATATCCCATTATAAAAATTATGAAATCAAGGTCCAGAGATTAAATGACTTTGCTGAAACCAATTTACATGTTAGGCAAAACTATGACCCTGATCTTTTGATTTCTAATTCTGGATTCTTTCTAATTCCACCCTATTCCCTAACAATCCAATCTGGGTGTTGAATATAATTAATTACAGTACTTACTACAATCATTGTTCCTAACTATAGCAAGCAGAATGACTGTCCCTCCAAAACATCTACATCCCAATCCCTAGAACATCTGAATATATTATGTTAATGGCAAAGAGAAGCTAGGATTGTAGATGGAATTAAGGTTGCTAAACAGCTGAACTTAAAATAGGTAGATTATCCTAGATTGTCCAGATAAATCCAAAGTAACCACAGGGTTCTTACAAGTGGAAGAGGGAGGTAGAAGAGGTGGTTAGAGTGATGAAACATGAGAAGGACTTGAGATGCTGTTGCTGGCTTTGAAGACGGAGAAGGGCAAAGAGCCAAGGAATGTGACAGCTCTAGAAGCTATAAAGGGCAAGGAATCAGATTCTCCCCTAGAGCTTCCAGGAGGAGCATGCCCTGTTGACATGCTGATTTTAAGCCCAGCGTGACCTGCGTTGGACTTCTAAACTGTAAAATAATAAAATCACGTTGTTTTAAGCCACTTAGTTTGTGGTAACTTATAGCAGCCATAGAAACGAAAACACTAACAAAGTACTGACGACTGCTTAATAGGAAATTTTCTTTCCACAGAAGAAATTTTAAACTCTTCTCCTTTTCCTTTATTTTTTTTTAAATGCTACCTTAAGGCAGTTAAGACCTTAACATGGTATTTGCCTCTTGATAGGAAACAAATATCATTTAGTATTAATTTATTGCATTTTCCATTCACAGACTCAAGTTCATGCCCAAGTTAACCAAACGAAGGAGAGACCAGGAGGGAGGTTCAGAGGATGTCCCTGACATACTTCATCAGAATGCCCTTGGGGCAGCCAGAGGAGAAGCAGACTTTTGATGTGCAGCTACAATTTTCTGTGTGTCAGATAAAAACATTTCAAGGCTTGACTGTGGATAACACAAGTTTCTGCAAACTAGCTACTGCCCATAATATTTACAGTGCTATAATCAAGGACATTAATGCTCATAAAATTTTGTCCCTTCAGAACATACTTTCCACTCAAAAGTAGCAAAGAGAAACAGTCACACATACCCACACCTTCACACCTCCCTCTTCTAATAAGAACTTTCACCTGAATAAACTTTTTAGAAATAAGCAGTCCTCAAAGTTTCTGTCACCAATTTTCATATTATCTTGCTACAGAACCATTCTTAGATTACTTTAAACCAGCCAAAAGAAAGGCAGGTGGAAGCTGGTACTTTAAACTCAGTATTCTTTTGTCTAATAAATCTTTAGCTTGGTAATATTTCTGAATTTCCACCCATCAAACTATTTTTCTCAAAACCTAGAGAAAAGCCTCAGATGACCACCTGTTCCAATTTACCTGGGATTGAATAGGTTCCTGGGACATGGGACTTCCAGTGCTATAACAAGGAAAGTCTTGAGGAAGAAAGACCACAGATAAGTCTGAGGGGCATGCTTTTGTGTGGCAGCCTAAGGCCCTAACTTAGAATGCCCCAGGTGCCAGGGAAATCATTTTCCAAGTTTAAGGTCCAAGGACACCCAAACAGGTGAAGTGTGGGCCAAAGAAGCGCCTGCCTTGCTCACAGTCTCCAGTATCCTTCTCAATGATTAACTCACTTTGTGATGAGTAGCTCAAGCTGAAGAGCATAATCAGAGAACAGATCTGACTCCATGGAGAATGCACTATACCATCTGCTAAAGCAGAGGCTCTGGATTTTTGCCTATGTTCACTGAGAAACACGCTTATGTTCACAGGAGCACCCCCTTTGGTTTATTACAGGGTATTGATAAACAACCTGAGATCTGTGCTGGAGGCTCAGTTTGATAGCAGGGTCCGTGCAACTGGACACAGTTACAAGAAGTACAACAACTGGGAAACGGTATGATGTGCACATGATTTAGATAGACACTGCTTTCGGAACTAAACCAAGAATGTCACATTAATCCACAAATGTTCCATTTGGTAGATAGAGGCTTGGACTCAACAAGTCGCCAGTGAAAATCCAGACCTCATCTCTCGCCGTACCATCGGAACTACATTTTTAGGAAACACTATATACCTCCTCAAGGTAATCCTTTTTAACCACAACCTTGCCATGTCTGAGGGCTTTAAATCAATGAATTCTAACACATTAACATCTGTTTCACAGACATGTTCATCCCAAACATTGTTATAACTCTCTCCCTGCCTATATCCCCCAGGGAATCAAACAGATTCCTCAGATTCTTTTATCATATGTGAATTTTTTAATCATTATTTTTATTTATTCAAAAGGAAAAATGCAATAAAATAAGAGAGGTCCTATAAATTTAACCACATTCCTGTAAGGAATGTAAATGATCACCTACCTTGATGAAATTCTCCTCTCCCAGATGTTGTTTGCAAATCCATTTGCTAAAGAGGTTCATAAACTTCATGTCTATCAGACAACATCATACAGCATATCAACAATTTGTTTCTGTCGTCCTCTAATGCCATTTTTATCATGCAGTTCTAATGAAGAAAATAAAAAGACACAATAAATGGGAGAGAAGGAAAAATTCTTACAAGATTAGCAACAATCATGATTACTTTTAATTACTAATCCAGTTGCCTTGGTCATGTCACCTAATAATAGCAGCAGAAAATAACCTCCATGTGAGTACAATTAAGCAGGGTAATCAAGCATCTTCTGAAAATACGAGCTTGTCAAGCTTAATAAAAATAATAAACAGCCACGTAAGCCTTCAGCTCAAACATTGTGTCTAGAGGCAAGAACATACTGTGCTAGTATTACGTTTTAATTTAATCATGGAATATATCTCTTGCTGCTGTCAAGTTTCACCTGTTGAGTCCAGAGCCCAGGCATGTGGTGAATGTTAACCCCTGAATGTGATGAATCACAGTTTCCCTTGTCCTTTTGTTTGCAATAGGTTGGCAAATCTGGAGAAAATAAGCCTGCCATTTTCATGGACTGTGGTTTCCATGCCAGAGAGTGGATATCCCCCGCATTTTGCCAGTGGTTTGTGAGAGAGGTCAGTAAGTAGAATGATTACTGGGAGAAGAAAGTAGAAAGTATTTTTTCTTTATTTCCATCAATCTCTTATAACCTACCTATAATAAAGGAGAATAACAGCACAGAAAAAATTCATAATTCCAAATTCCAAGCTATAAAGGTCACCATGAGAACTTGATAAGGCAAACTTTTTAAATAGTTATTAAGTTGTAGTTATTTGAATTTCACTCATCTTAACTTTCTCACCCACTTTGGGTAGAAAGGCTAACAGGCGGTAGATATAGTGGACAGGTCACTGAAAAGTTCATGCTTGTGGATAAACCGCTAATTTGATCATTATCTCCTGGATAATAATCAACGTATACTTCAGAATAAAAGAAAATAATACACAGTAGTCCCCAGTCTAAATGATACTGTTTTTCACTCCTTTATAATTCTAATGGTAAGGTATAGGGGAAAACCCTTTTAAATATCCATGAGTCCATAATGATATAAAAAGATGATTCAATAAATAAAGAAAAGGGAGAGAAGGAACAGCTCTTTCTTATAAAAGAATTACAATTAATGGATGTACAAATGAACAAAATAGAAAGTTACCATTAGAACACCATGGCAATAACTACTTCATGAAAATCTACGGATGGATACAAAAATTAGTGGGTAAAAGTTTAAAGAGAAATAGGTTATTTGCAGCATCAAAGTATCTCTCAAAAATATGTATTATATTACAAAGGCAAAATTCACAGTGGAGAAACCTAACAGAAACTACTTGCACCAAGTGATCAAGGTTAACAACACCAGTAACACCACCAATATCATGTAACCCCTGATATTATGCACTAAAATGATATACCATCTTTTTGGTATTCTTTCCCCAAAATGCATATACTCCCTCTAAATCATTTAAAAAATCAAACAAACTCAAACTGAGGGACCTTCTGCAAAATACCCAGACCAGTACTCCTTAACAGTATCAAAGTCATAAAGGAAAGTCTGAGGAATTGTCACAGGTAAGAGGAGACTAAAGAGATGTGACAACCAAATACAATGTGGGATCCTAGATTGTATCCTACAATAGAAAAAGGACATAAGTGAAAAAATTAGTAAAGTCTGAACTAAAGCTTACAGTTTAGTTTATAGTACTGTACCAATATTAATTTCTTCACTTTGATCATTGTACCATGGTTATGTAACACGGTAATGTTCAGGGAAGCTAGGTGAAGGGTATATGGGAACTTCCCGTATTTGCAACTCTTCCATAAGTCTAAAATTATTTCAAAAGTAAAAGTTTAAAATATTGAAATATTAAAAATATAAGAATATCATTATATACAATATATTTTATTTTGTGTAAAGGACTTCTGTGTCTATTCATTGGCACCATTTAATTTCAGTGAGTATGTCACCATCTGCCCTCTAGAAGGAAAGAGCTTTCATCATTACTTTGGTTACCTCTAATTGCAGACCACTAACAGAACATGGTTCTACAGCTCTTCCAACCTAAAAAGCATACGCTTTATCATGTGTTATTTTAATAAACGTACATGTATAGAGCCATGAAGAATATATAAAAACTGTTCCTAAATAGAAGCCTTAAAAATCTTAAAAATCTATTCAAGCAAGCCTAGGGAAGAGTTGAATGTAAATTTAATATAATCCTGGGGCTGAAGAACTGTGACAAAGAGAACATAATAAACAGGTATGAGCCGCTATGAGAAGCCCGCACACAAAAAAGAAGAGTAGCCCCTGCTCACCACAACTAGAGAAAATCCGTATGTAGCAATGAAGACCCAACACAGCCAAAAAATATAAAATAATAATAATAAATAAATAAAATAGAGATAATAACATGCTATTTACTGTATGTCATCATGGAACTAATTAAACTAAGAAAAAATTAAAAAAAAAAAAAAGCACCTCACTGGTTACCAGGGCTAGAGGGAGGGGAAATGGGGAATGATTGCTAGGGGGACAGGGTTTCATTTTTAGGGTGATGAAAATGTTCTAAAGTTAGACAGTGGTGATGGTTGTACAACTGTGAGTATACTAAAAATTGTACATTTTTAAGGAATTTTATGGTATATTAATTATATCTCAATGAAAATTATTTAAAAAAAAGTCTCCTCCTTCCCCAAAATAAAAAATAAATAAATAAGTAAATAAATAAATGGGTATGAGGCCCTTCATTCATAGATAAGTGTCCACATCACTTAGCAGGGAGAGCTAGAACTTTAACAGAGTTCCCTTCTCAAGAAAGAGGAGTAGGAAGACTTCCATCATTATGCAACTTGGAGACTTGGTGAGAGCCTCTCCAAAATCCATCGGTGTTATCTCACTTCATAGTGGGAGGCTTTTTCATTCTTCTTCCTCTAGTGAGACCACCTACTGGAGGTCTCACCAAAATTAAACAAATTTCTAGATGATAGTACTTAGGAACATGCATAGCCATACATAGACACTCCTTACTTACTAGGAATAGGTCTTACCCTCATGTCCTACTAACTTTGAAAAAAAGTTATTACAATTACCTTCTCAAAGGAAATGAGTATTCATCTTCTTTAAAAGTCTTTAATTTTATTAAATTTTTGTTCACCTTTAAAGTAAAAAGTTAAAATAAAAAGTAATAATTATATGAGTTTTAGATGGATGAAAGAGTATCCTATAAACAGAGAAGAATTAGAAATTTTAAACATCTGTCAGTAATATTTTGCTATTTGTTTTTTAAATATTGAATATTAATAATATATACCTTAAAAGGGGATACCACTTTTGTTACCAAAGATAACATTTGGCTACTCTATGTAAATTTCAACAGCATAATACATTCCATTTTTCCATGAAATTCTGCTTTGTAATTTATACACAGGCTGTGTACACCTATGGACGTGAGATCCACATGACAGAACTTCTTGACAAGCTAGACTTTTACGTCTTGCCTGTGGTCAACATTGATGGTTACATCTACACCTGGACCCAGGTATATGAACCAATACTGAGAAAGGGGCTGATGAAATTAAAACCAACCACTTTCTATTATACTTGTCCTAACCATTTACTGCACTTTTCAGAACCGAATGTGGAGAAAGACCCGGTCCACCAATGCTGGATCTACCTGCATTGGCACAGACCCCAACAGAAACTTTGATGCAGGCTGGTGCAGTAAGTATCTAGCTGACAATTTTGCATGCATATTTTGAAATGCATAGGAAGTAACATAACATAGGGAAACACAACAGTGTCTAAAACAAGAAAAATGTATAAATTTTTATATTTAGAGTCCTAACTTTCTGAAAGCACAAACAATAGTTTGTTTATTCAGTCAACAAAAATGTATTGCTTATTCTATTGTATTCCCAGCTATGCTAGATGCTAGAAACATAAGACTGCAGAAACCAGATATAATTCCACTATTTGTGGAATGTACATTCTAGAGGAGACCATTATTAAATAATTAAACAATTATTTAAATAAAATTGATATAATTATAATTTTGCAATTCAACTCTCAGTAAATGATTACACTCGTATAGAAATTTCTCATGGATATTAGTTTGTCCCTACTTATTGATTTTCTTACACTATATTGATCTCATTGTTTAGCACAGGAACATATTGGTGATTTCACATGCAACTTTTTAGTCTGTTAGCTTAAAAACACCCTAATCTTTTGACTAAATGTATGTGTACTTTATAAAGTATACATACATGAGGATGATTATAAAAACTCCTGTGAAAACAACTTATTCTTTAACTCTCTAACTCTCTAATTTGAAGTTTTGAAACATGCCCTGTGGGAACATCAGTAGATGACCATTTGCCATTAACAACAATATGTTTTTCCAGGCATCGGAGCCTCTACAAACCCCTGTGATGAAACTTACTGTGGATCTGCTGCAGAGTCTGAAAAAGAGACGAAGGCCCTGGCTAATTTCATCCGAAACAACCTCTCTTCCATCAAAGCCTATCTGACAATCCACTCATACTCCCAGATGATGCTCTACCCTTACTCCTATGCTTACAAACTCCCCAAGAACAATGCTGAGTTGGTAAGTAGTCATGGTGGTAGATACAGTATTTCACTGTTGAGATTTTTAAATTCTATTCCTGGAAAAAAAATTATATGAACAATTTCTGGAAGTTCCATTATTGATTTTTGGTAACAGAAGCAAAAAACTTACCGCCACAGATTTACAAGGAACCTGTAATTGGCTAGATAAATTGGCTAGAAGAAATGTGATTTTGATTCAGGGAATGATCCCCAACATGTGGTTAATTCACTAATCTTCAAAATGACAACAGTTCCACTTCTTCCTGCTTCTCCACAATACTGACACACATGATGACTTCACATGCATCTGGGATGATCAACAAAGTTCCTTCACCTCATATGTGTATATAATCTTAATCGGAAAGTCAACTGTATCAAGTTGCCTTGAGCTGGATTTGACAGGCGTAGGCCGAGTATGGCAGATGTCATTAGGAATTTGGCACATTTGGTTGATAGCGGCTTAAGTGATAAGATCATAAAATTGCTTATTTCACTGTTGAATTAGGTGAGACAGATGTAAATCAATTATTGAACAAGTGATGTGAATGGTTCCTTACTAGATATGAGGAATAATGCAAAGAAAATGAAGTATCCCTGACTCAAAAAATTAGCAATCTTGTTGGAGAATCAAGATATAACCACATGAAAAGTTAAATGAGCGTTTTATAATAGTCAAATTAACAAATATGGTACATCAATGCATAATTTTTTTAAATAAGCAGGTTTGAATCCTTCAAAAAAAAATTTTTTTAATGAATGAACATCTGGCTGCCAGAAGTTGGGACCAATGATCTAAAAGAACAAGTATAAGATTTAAAGCATTTGAGTTATGACAAAAAAAAAAAAATTTCCACACAGACAATGACATAGATATTTGGCTTACCTAAATCCATAATTCAAAGACCTAGCAACTTTATCAACTGGAAATTGTTGTTTGCATTTTCAGATTCAGTCTTTCAGAGACCAAATAAAATGTAATGCTGTAAATATTTTGCAAAGAGCAACATGGAAAAATAACTCAGCCTCTTAGAAAACTGATAGCTAATAGTTAGCCAGGTTCTGTTCTTTAAAAAAAAAAAAAAAAAGCTATTTTTCAAAAAACTTCCCATTTTCCCTCTCTGTGGCCAAAAAACAGAAGAGGACATCATTAGCTGGAACCATTAAATATTTCAGTTTTCCAATCAGACTCAGTCTGTAAGTGTTCCCAGCAGTGGGTGTGCACAGGGATGGGTGTGGTTCCAGAGTTGGGTGTGGTCAGCTCATTTCAGTCCTAGATTTCTGGCCACCAGAGGAGAGGAGGTGGGGGTATGTTGTTTGCTTAATTCATGTGAATATGTTTAAACTGTAACATCAGAAGAGAAAAAGACAAAGCCATAAAAGCTAAGCACTAACGAGTTAGTAAAATATCAAAACTAAAATTATAAACCATATTAAATGTAACAGTGACCAATATATCCAGTTTGCTTAATAACTAGTTTTAAACATAAACCCTAAAATACTAACGCTAACAGAAAAGCTTAAAGTGTTCTTTGGAACTGAGCTGCTTCACAAAGTTTCTTATTTGGGGAGTAAGTTTAAGCCCTTTTAGCGAAGAAAACTTTGCTGCCCCACTGGTTCCATACAACAGTAATGTAGTATCTGGACTGCTTTAAAAGTCTACAAACTGTCCTTTAAAAAAAAAAAAAGGATCAATTAAGTTCTACCTTTAGAATCGCATGAATAATTCTTGCTACTTCCTATGGCTTCTCCAGGAAAAGACCCAAGACCCAGAGTAAGTGAGTTTAGTGGGCCAATTCAATATGTGCCCCAAATGCTGTGAAACTATTTCAGAGAATATGATCCACTGATACTTTTCTCTAAGAATCACTTCTTCACTTAAAATCAAGGCAAGAAAGGTAATAGTAAAAAAATATATATATATTAGAAATTCTATCCTCCAAATTGTTTTTAAATTCTAATTAACAAAGAAGTGAAACAGAACTATATCGAAGTAAAATATTCATAATCAATTCTCAAAAAAACATAAACCACAAAATAATCTTATCTCATTTATATTTATACTCACAAATACAATAAATTCAAGGAAAAGGACATGCTACTTCTTATGTTTTCTAGAGCATGATAAGCTAGGTGAATAAAATACAAACTTGTTTGCACTTATAGCACACTCATTGATTTAAAAGTTACTTTAATTTCTAATAATTTTTTCTGTGATTAAAATTTTGCCTAGTATCTTAAAAGAAAGACTTAAATGCCATCAGTAAAATCTAAGATGCATACTATTTGATTATTTGGTTCATTTGAGATCTGAATTTAGTTTGGCATCCCATAACAATTTAAATCATTTGAATAGTTAACTAGAAATCCTTTCAGTCTTTTTCTTAGTTTGTATAAATCCAATTCACTTACTTTCTAAGAATATTTTGCTAGAACAACTCATAACCATAACGTTATTACAAACACACGTACAGCCAAAAGAGAATTTGAGTCTCTCAAGAAGAAAGATATTGGCTTTTTCATGGTTTCCATTTTCATGGTCTTGATCTAGAAAGATGAATAGTCCACCCACCTCTAGTGCCTCCATATTAATTCTCAGAAAAATGTGACCCCACTGTAGAAAACAAAAGACAGCAAAAGATTAATAAGATGAATTATTGGCACCACACCACACTCCAGATAATTCAGAATTTTCTTAAAGTAATGCAAAGAAGACTTTGTCGTATACAGATTTTAGCATATATATATATATATATGATTCTTATTTTTCTTTATATGCATAAAACGTATAAGATCATATTTGTAACTAAAAAAAGTTTCAATTAAAAAATTGGAAGGAAATTTTTCTGTACAGAAACATTAGCACTCTCAGTCCAAATCTAGAACATACCATAAGTAACAATCCTTTGACATCTGAGTCGTGATGAAAATGTATGTGGCTTCATTTCTGACACCTTACATGTAGATTACCTGACAATTACTCATATCATGAGACAGCCTTCAGAGAGGGAAAGGCAGAGGTGGGAATGCAAAAGACCAATGAAGTAAAAGTACAGAAATAATAGCATGGATTACAAAGGCTACCAAAAAATATACTTTCAGCAGATGAGTAAAAAGTTTGAGAAAATACAAGAGTATCTACATGTATAATGCTTTCCTGATTGAAAACTGTTTTTACACACACTACATTATATACAGAAAGAATACAAAATGTGCTGTGAGTTTCCAATGACTTCATAAACTGTCCAGTCCCTCAGTGTTGACTTCTTCAATATAAAGCTATCAATATCTTCAAAGGAAGTTTTAAGATTCAGAAAAAGAATATACTTACATTTCCAAAATTCTAAAGCATAATGGAATACTGAGTTATATGACCTCTTTATTATCAGAGGAAATAAAAACTAGGAGACATAATTGAAAAGGCTCCAAAATCTATCCATATCTTTGTATTTACTGAGCATGGAAAAGCACCCAATCTTAGGTCTACCTTCCCCCCAAAGAGGCCTACGTGGCACCGTTAATAATAATTATTACTACAATACTACTTCTAAATTCAAAAGCAGGAACCCAGAAAAATAACCTATCAATGAAGTATCTTCACCCTACCCCAGACTGACCAAATGGAAAGCTGATGTATACTACACAAAGCTGCCAATCCAGGGCATGCATCTATCACTACATTTCTACATTAGAAGCACAGAATTTCACAGGTGGAAATCTTGGAATTTCTCTGGTTGTGCTTTCTCATTTTCCAGCTTAGACAATGAAGACTTGGCTAAGCCAACGCCAGTAGTAGAGGCAGCCTTGAACGTGGAGCTATTGGACGCTCGAGAATTTCCTAGGCTGCCCCAATTTCCAAAGACACACACATATTTGTGTGGTCATGTTCTATGTTGGTGCTCCATGTAGCTGGTTTGCAAAAGACTGCTCATTAAATGAAGTCTTTCATCCCACAAATATATCATTATTACCTGTGATTCTGGACAGTGCTAAGGATTTACACTGGTCAGCTAAGATCCCTGACTTCTCAGGGCCCAGTCTTTCTGATTCTGGCCCATAATTTCATGAGTATATATACATTAACCAGGAGAAATATGACAATAATTTATAAAAATTTAATGATAAATAATTTTTATTATTTAATAAAATAATTTCTGAAAAATTATTAAACTTGAGCAAATGATAGAAATCCATTCCTAAAATCTAACATCTTCTAGTCCTCTGACACCTCACTACCTCTTAATTAAAGTTTTAGTTAATGAGCCACCAAGATAGAAAACCACTGCTCCCCCCAAGCACGTGAGCATAAGCCAAGACTATGATTAGACACAAACATAAACATCAGAGGGAAGAAATGTTGTGATTAGGAGGTGGGCAACTGCGGGGTCATGCGCACACTCAGCCACAGCTGTCCCCATGTCCCTGCCTAATAACAAGAGGAACAGGGTCACAGTCCCTCTGTCAGGCAGGCTGCCAGCAGCTAAGGCAGACAGGACTTGAGGCACAGAACATTTGCTTCAGGAATCTTCTCAGAATTTCTAATCTCACTTATAAGATGAAAACATTTTAAATGACAACTGCAAAATTTCTTTGATTAGAGAAACCGGTTTCTGATGTACCATTATACATTTCAAGTGGCTTCTTGGCCTGTTAAAATCCTCTTGCAGGACCTGGTCAATACATGACTCATCAGGCAATCACCAGAAATTCCACCAAGCACCTATTAAGTGCTCGGCATAAACCATGGTTCCTGCCATGAGGAAGGGAGTAGAGGGGGGTCAGCCTGTTATGAGTGTTCTCTCAAGGAAGAGTGGGAGTGAGGGAACCAGACTATTGAGGGACTTGAATGTCAGAACAAATCCTGTGTCATAGCAGGCTCTGGAGCCACTGACCTGGTAAACAGAACTGCCAGGTCAAATACAGGACTCCCAGTTAGATCTGATTTCAGATAAACAACAAATAATTTTTAGTGTTTAAGTATGTTCCAAATATCAGATGAGATAGACTTATATTGCAAAAGCATTCATTGTTTATCTGAAATTTAAATTTAACTGGGCATCCTACATTTTGGGCTACATCTGGCAACCCTGCAGGTGAAGTGCTATTTTAGCAGGAGTGACCTAGCAGAGGTACTTAGGAGGCACTTGTACTATCATCAGCAGAGGAAAAGAAGGCATTCAGAGCACCTTTAAAACCAGTTGACTTCTTTTTCCATTTTTTTCTATAAAAGACTTTCTTCTTTAACATAATTATGTCTTTTATCTGACTTTCCTTTATGCTAATGTTGCATCCTGCCCTTTCCCCAGAGGACATCTGGCAATGTTGGGGGGCACTTTTGATTCTCATAACTGTGGGAGTGCTTCTGGCATGTAGTGGGCAGAGGCCAGGGGAGCCTGAGAAACACCCTACAATGCACAGCACAGCCCCCCCAACAAAGGAATATCCAGCCCACGTGTCAACAGCGCCGAGGTTGAGAAACCCAGCTTTAAGCACAGATAAGAAAAGTTTCATTCCTGGCCAAAGGTCCCTGGCTTGCACAGAATCCTACACCTCCTCACAAACAGTTTACAATTTTCTGCACATCTAAAATGCAGCAGAGTACATTCCCATTACACAGCATTTATTTTTGAACATTTATTTCGAAGAGGCTCCACTGCCACAAAAAAAATTAAAAAAACAAAAAAACTTTCTGGACTTTGCAACTTCAGCTGACTCACGGTTCACATCTTACTTGAATTTTAAAGAGCTTACAAATATGTATTCAGATCAGCCAAAGAAAGAACTTGGTTTACATCAGTGAAAGCACTGCCACGCTCCCCACGGGCTGTGCCGAGATAGGCAGGCTCCGCTCTCCTACAGCAGGCCTTTCCCACTCCTTGCCTTTTTTTTCATCTCAGGGCTTTGCAACCAGAGCCTGCACTGTCTCCTCCTTTTTCTCAGATACATATTTGTTTTTTCAAGTCCCAAAGGCTTTCTCCTCAGTCCCTGCCTCAGTAGGCCTTGGAGGCTTCTCCTTTTGCACCAAAATTATAGAAGTTCAGTTCCTCATAGGTCCCTTGGTATAAGTTGCCCATGATCACAGGACAGAAGGAAAGAAGCTGCAGCTAAAGATCATTTTGATGCTTCCATCATCACATGTATTCACCCAGAGGGATGGTTAAACTCAGAACTTCAAGTTAGAAACAAAGTTCTGAAGAAAATTTCCCTTGAATTGGTGTAAACCCTACTGTTGGTTTGGGGCTTTCGTTTTCTTGTACCGTAATAATGGACCAGTGGAAGATCAGAAGAGGCAGCCCCTGCTGTCATGACACTGGCTGTGTACGTAGAGGTTGCAATGAGGACCATGAGCACAGTCATGAGACAGGGGCTTCCTGATCACATGTTACCTGGGAATGCAGGTCAGTGGAAAAGAACACCCTGACCTTATTCATCTCACCAGCCCCCTGGGGCTCAGAGCCTAGGGAAACGTTACACTCGTTGGTCCTTTGTCTCTTGGGCTTTGAGTCAGACGTGACATTTTAGACTCTCTCTGTCTTTTGCTCTATGACCAAGGCTTCTTTTCAAGAAAACAGGTGACAAAAGAGAACATGCATAAGATGTGGTAGGAAACTCATATCTAAGGATTAATAAAGGCTGGCCATGTTTGGCCTTGACTGAAAGCAAAGTTTTCTCTGAGGCTGATTTATATTTAGCTTCCTTCTATTCTTTACAATTGGTAAAACCAGCTCTAGCAACACCTTTTGAAGTATTCCAAGGCCACAAGGAGAAGTGAAAAGAGCATAGGATGTAAAGCAAGAAGAACCTAGCTCAAGTAAGCCACTTCTGGGGCTGCGTGCCCTTGGGCAAGTTCTTTTATCCTCTCTGAGTTTCAGTTCTTTTATCTGTAAAATGGGGATAAAAATATCTAGCTCGTATCAAGAGCTCTTTGTAAAGTCTAAGGTTTTATGTAAATGTGAGTTCTTATTTTGAACCCACTGAGCAAGGATATAAGATCTCCCTCAAATGACAGGTTATATAGAAAGTGTCACTAATTAGAGTTTCAAGACACGGACCATACTCTCTGATGTACTAATGTTTCTGCCCGTCTTTCGTCAGCTGTCTTAGTCCCTTTTTACAGAAATGTACAAGGAAAAGGAGTTACCTCTCTAACATTTTAGCAAATTCAGGAATCACCTCTCTCTCTACCATTCCTGGCAGGGGTCAGTAGTCCAGCTTGGTTGGAACATTCCCATCAAGCGTGTTGCCCCACATGGCATTCCATTCTGCCAGAAAGTTCTGTGTTGATGAAATGTGGACAGATAATTCTGGGAAGATAAATGAGCAGCATTTGTAAAAGTATTTGAACTCTTCAAAAGAAAAGACCCACACTGATTCCTGGGATTTTTGTTATGCTAATTGGAATTTAAAATATGATATTTTGGTTGATTAATGTCTGTTCTGACTTTTTTGTCTCTTGGCCTTGGAGGGGCTGACAGAAAGGGTCCATAGACTTCACTTTTTTTTATTAAAGGAAATAATTGAAGTGCACAGCAGAGGTCAATGTCTAAAAGTGGTAACCCACCAACCATCAGTACATGGTACCACCATTCTCTCCACAAGCATTCTCAATCTCCGCTCAGGGGCGTCACAGTCCAGCCTTTGTAGAGCTCAGCACTCTGCACCCCCATCCAAGTCAGGCCCACCTGAAGCCCTAGGAAGAGACTCAATTCATCAACAACATACTAGGTGTTATGCAATCTGCTGAAGACACAAAACGAATAGCCGAGAATCCTTCCCACCCCACCAAAAAGCTCACCTGGGGGACAAATAGATGCAAAAACAAATGATTACAGCACAGAGTGATAGGCACTCTGATTGAGATGTGAGCCCTCACAAAGAAGGGGGGTTCATTGCTCCCTAAGAGTGTTGGGGGCGGCTTTGCAAAGAAGGTGACATTTAGACTGAATTTGGAAGAATAGCAATTCTCCTTGTGAACAAAGAGGGAAAGAGGATTCCTACAACGGGAGAAGGGCACCCAAAGTCATGGAAGTAAAGAGAGGCAGGGAAGTGTACAGAAAGTAGTTCAGGGACACCTGGCTTGGAAGGAACATGGGGATGCATGGCAAGCGATGCAGCCTGAGAGAGAAGGGAGGGACGAACTCACAAAGACTCTTTATGTCAAGAGAGGAGGCCAGACTTCAGTAGAAGGTGAGAGAGCCATTGCAGGATGTGGTGATGAGGTGATGGTCAAAGGATGAGTGATGAGGTAGACATCAAGATGAGAGAGCAACTAAGGACAAGGAGAATAAGGGCTGAGACACAGACTAAATGTTCCTTCAATGGAACAAATTAACAGCCTTAACATTAATCTTGGATATTGCTTCAGCATCACAGGCAGAGCAACTGTTTCCAAAAGATGCCTCTGAAGGCTTAGAAAGCACTTGGTTATTGCTCCGAAGAAAGGCAAACTAAACATTTTTGTGTGGCCCTAATGGTAGTTATGACTATATGAATAAGTTGACAAATCAAAACAGCTAACAGATCACAGGTACGCCCCTTCGATTTTGCCAGATAACTCAAATATTACATTACACCAATAAAAATACAGAGAGACTTAAAGGTCATCTGACACACTGGAGGTCAAGAGATAATGACAATGATCTTGCCTTAAATTGTCTACAGTTATCATAACTTTTCACATTTGCAACTAATCCTGAAGAATTTGCCTATTTTCCAGCTTTACTGGGATATAATTGAATATAACACTATGTGAATTTAAGGTATACAACGTGATGATTTGATACACGTATATACTGCAAAAATGTTTCCCACATTAGTTTACACACCGTCTACCTCACGTAATTGTCATTTTGTTGCTACGGTGAGAACATCAAAGCTCTACTCTCCTATCCATCTTCAAGTATACAATGCACTACTGTTAACTACATTCACAATGCTGTACATTACACGCCTGAACTTGTTAGAATCTTATTTCTACTAACTAAAAGTAAGGATTCAAGGCTTAAGGGGGGAAAAAGCAGAACAGAAGGCTGAGGAAGGTAGCTAGGGAAGGAATAACAGCTCTTTAGGATCAGAGGTTCTGCCTTACAGAAAAATAAGTAACTAGAAATTTCCTTGGATGAATCAGAAGTTAAAGAAACTGTAGAATATTAGGAAACATGCTGTTTACCTACCAAGAGAACTAGCAGCTCACCATGTTTCACACCTCTAAAAGATGATTTTAAATCTCTTCTGAGCATTGTGCAATGTTTACAGATTATTCTGATTTCAATTGGCAACAGGCCCTATACTAAAGGATGGAGAGAAGACCTAACTCTAGTATGTTGGTTAGAATAAGATTAAACAACAGAAACAATACCTTTACATCACAACAGTAAAGATTCCATACAGTATAAGAAAGCACATATTAGCTTACCAGTTTGGAAAAAAGGGAAGTGAAACCCTAAAATGTTCAAGTTACTGTCCCAAAACTCTAAGAATAATAACTTAGTTCCAAGAAGCTGATTGTGTCATTTCAGTGGACCAGACCAGAAAATCATGATTTAAGTTTTATAATTCCTTTTAAATGTTCACATTTACTACTTGTTCGATGAAGCATTAACGCTTTAGGAGCTGAAACTCTTGAAGTCTTACAGCCATGCCTTCACCAATTTGACTTTAAGACTTTACTAAACTGGTTTTAATATTAGAACAAGGATTAAGGGAAGTTCCTGTTTTGTAAAAACATAATTATCCTGATGTCATCACCAACCTCACAGTTTTCCAGACATACGTACAAGACAACTATGATGCCAAAGTATGAAATATAGCTAGTTTCATAGCCAGAATGAGTTACAGCTAATTCTCCTATAGTAAACAATGAGAGCCACAAATTTGTATTCTTCAGACAGAAAAGTAAAGCTTGCTCTCAAAGTGGTTCAGTTAAATAGACAGTATGTCACTGGACACCGGACAGGGAGGAGTTAAGTGCACAGCCCTCCTCCCTGAGAAGCTGGATGTAAGGGTAGGAGGGCAGCAGACCTAATGAGAAGGTGATGCTGTTTCTGAGAAAAAAAAAAAGAAAAAAAACACATAAGCTAACGCTTGCTACTTTTTTTTTTAATTCTGGAATTCAAATGTTCTGCATTTTGAAATAAAATAAATGTTCTCTGATTTTTCAGTTTAAAAAATCTTCCATGCTGGAACTACCACTGCTCCTTGGAACTGTCCATTCTTAAGCATTTTTATATTATCACTGAATGTTGCATTGACTATCCAACCATTTGTATGAGTGGTTTGTAACACTCCTGCCCCAACTCACATAATCCTATCATGACTTAATCTTGGCTTTATAACCTACCGTATTTCCAGGTAGGTTGTTTTGTTTGGAGTTACTTTGTATGTTTTTGATTTCTGTTTGTTTGCCTGTAATAGGTAGACAATCTCTTTGCACAACTGTAAAAACCTCCTTGCCTCCTACTTTTCTCTAACAACCTCCAGAGACAAGATAGATTTGCCAAATTAATCCTTAGCTATAACCTAATTCTTCATACATGGTGACATTTTACTATATCAATAAATGTGATATCTGGGACAGTTACAAATCACTATAGCCTCATTTCTCCAGCCTGAACTAAGGTTTAAAAAAAAAAAAAATGTTTAACAAGCCTAAATAAGAATTTCAGAAAAAAAAAAAAGAGCAACTAAATTCTATGTAAGTAAAAAAGAAAACAAAGTAAAAGAATAAACTCTGAATAAAACCAAATTTACAGCTAGCACCCAGATTTTACTGCAACAATGATTTAAAATAAATGTAAAGACCTAATTCTCAAATGATAGGGTGAGCAGAGCGCTAACCATCCTCAGAGTTTCGACAGTTACTGAGTAACCACTAAGTAACAAACCCTGGGCTAGGCCCTGAGGACACTGAGATAAAGGACAGAAAAAGTCACTGAGAACTCAGAGGGCAGCTAATGGTACTGACACAATATGATACACTCTGTGTGTGACAAAGGGAAGCTCAGAGTGAGTGCCTGGAGAGCGTGTTAGGGAAGACATCCTTCCACAAGAATCACTTGGATCATATGACAAAGTTCACCGGAAAATGGGGATGGGCACTGAATAAGCTTAAGACACTAACCAGAACTGTGATTTACATGTCTTCAATGTCTTAACAATAATGTACAGGTGTTTGTTTGCTTGTCAGTGTGTGCTTTTATTTCTTCGCTCACTTACTGCTGGCTCCTTTGCAGAATGCCCTGGCTAAAGCTGCCGTGAGTGAACTTGCCTCAGTGCATGGCACCAAGTACACATATGGCCCGGGAGCTTCAACAATCTGTAAGTCTTGGCTTCAGAACTGTGCAAAGAATCCACATGTTTAAAAGGCGACAAATGGTTCCCAGCGTCTTTTCTTTCTATCATTTAAAGCATGTGACTTTTGCCTGACAGTGAATTTTTTTATAAAATAAGTAAGCAGTTTTCTGTTCAGAAAAAGGGGGAGAAATATCCTTTTCAACCCATGGAAAGATCTGTTCTCTGTAAACATCTATTGAGCATCTACCACATGCCAGGCCCTCAATAGGTGCTAGGGGATACAGGAAGGAAGGATGGAGAGAAGGCAAGAGGGAAGGAGAAAGGAAGGAGGGGGACCAGAGCACTCGTAAAGAACCCACAGCAGGGAAGAGCGAAGAGTAAACATTAACTGTCATGAAGGTGCTAAGTGCTGTGACAGAGGGATGTACAAGAAAAGAGCACACCCAAAGACTAACCACCCCACCCCACAGTATCAGGAATGATATCCCAGGATGATGACACAGAAGCTTTACCTGAAGACAACTGCTGGAGGGAAGCAACAGAGGGAAGGTTTTCCTGGCTAAACAGACAGCCGTTTCAAAAGGCTAATTCAGGCTCAAGCTGCTTGCAAGGGGTGCAAGCAAGTGGCAAAAGAAAAGGAGTCAGGTAGGGGCTAGACCCCAGAGCCTTGGGTGCTGCAGTTTGGATTTCATTGGGAAGGCACATTCTGCAGGCCCCATTTTCAATTTCTACATATATTTGCCTTTGCATGATTTCCTTCTGCCCCAAGTCTTAAAGAACCAGAAATACAAGGGGAAAAAAGGCCAGTCCCATCATCAAGGGGACTTCAACGCAGTTGCAGAGGCTCCAGTCTTGAGGGGTTTTTTAAAAGCTTCATGTACAATCGTTTTCCATATTCCTGTCCCTTATTAAACTTCTCTGTATCAGATGGGGTACACTATTTTCTTAAGGAGTTTCTGTCAGAAATTACCCACCTATTCACACATTGTGAACTTCTTATAGGTTTTATTCAGGCTAGTTCAATGACGTTTCTTTTTCCATTACACTGTAAGCCCTTGGAGGGCAGGGGCCATGTCTTTCCTTAGTCCCAGCATCTCTAGAGTTGAGCACATGGCCTGCTGTTCACTGAGAGCTGTACAACTGTTGATTGAATAAACAAATGAGTGAACGAACGAGTGACTGAACAAATGAATGACATCCTGTTACTGCATGAATAACCGAATGAAAGCCTAATCTATGCCAGGGCATATGCTAGACCCTGAAGAAACAAAAAGGAAGGCACATCCCTGCCCTCAAGCTGTTCCAGTTTCATCATTCAGCACAGTTTCAGCAGGGTTTGGAGTCCTCTCCTCTCACCAGCCATCATGCAGTGTTCCTTATTCTTCCAGGAGATACACATTCTTTTACTAGAAACTGTATGCATTTTGTAAACAAATTACACAGTACATAGCATAGTCTACCACAGCATACAAGCACACTGAGAAGTTTATATATTACAAATTACATACTTCCTGGGGTACTAAACACATCATTCCCACTAAGTAGACTTAGAGGTAAGATTGGACTAAGTTTTTAAAACAGCCCCCAGAGCCTTTGTGATCCAGGTTAGTAGAAAATTTGCCTACCTATACTGTTTTGCACAGTGAAACATTTGTAATAATAAAAGAAAGTTCGTGGGGTTTTTAAATCTCCTTCCTAGAATTAAAGTTTTTTTCCTTTGGTTTACTATTTCAGATCCTGCTGCTGGTGGCTCTGATGACTGGGCTTATGATCAAGGAATCAAATATTCCTTCACCTTTGAACTCAGGGATAAAGGTAGATACGGCTTTGCCCTCCCTGAATCCCAGATCCAGGCAACCTGTGAGGAGACCATGCTGGCAATCAAATATGTTACCAGCTATGTCCTGGAACATCTGTACTAGTCCAGAGTGCTAAGAGCCTTATTTCTAAATGTTCTCTCTTTGTGTCTTTTCTATCCTGAATTCCTACTTTTGTTTGCCTGGATGTTTTCCAGATCTTCGTCTTTCTTTTAAGCTTCCAGGTCTATTAAACTACTTGGATCTTTACTATTGATCATAATAAAAGCATATCATTATAATAAAATTGAATCTGTCAGAAAAACCTGACAGATTGTCTACATCCTTGGGGGAAAAAAGATGTGAGCAAATGACTATGCAAGCCATGCACAACTGATGATGTAGGTCATCCATACTGGAGTTAAAGTCCTTGGGGTGTTGCCAACCCTGGCAGAGTGCAGAGGTGCACAGGCTATAGTAGGGGGCTGATGAGGAAGAAGACACATGGGGGAAAGCTAGGATTGTAAAATATGGTATAGGTAAAATTATCCAATCATTGTTTAGCTTTCATCTCAGCTCATTCAACTCATTTCCTGAGCTGTTTACCACATGCCAAACACTTTGCTAAGCAATTGAGGACAGAGGAATGATAAAGAAAGAAAACATTTCTGCCCTCAATGGTTGCACAGCCCATTTGAGAAGAGAGACATGAAACAAATAATTACTTAACTAATTATGTAATAATCAGTGATTTAATTTATATTACCTATCTGATGTGAAGGAAAAATCTCTCTCAGGAAGTGCTGAAACCTGAAGAATGATCCACAATTAGCTGGATGAAGGACGCACCCTTTATAACTATGCCCTGGAACTACACAGACGCTGTAAGAAGAAAGCCAGAGAGGGTGGAACTCAGAGAACTGAGGGAAGAGGGGCATGTGTAAGGGCCGAGGAGGGAGTTGGGGATCATATCAGGCAGGGTTAGAGGCCACGTTAAGGATTTGGAATGCTGGTCTGAGAACAATAGGATGCCTTAGAAGATGGATCCAAAAATACATTGCTGCAATTTGTGTCAAAGAGTGTTCTGCCTATGGTTTCCTCTAGGAGTTTTATAGTATCTGGTCTTACATTTAGGTCTTTAATTCATTTTGAGTTTATTTTTGTATATGGTATTAGAGAATATTCTAATTTCATTCTTTTACAAGTAGCTATCCAGTTTTCCCAGCATGACTTATTGAAGAGACTTTCTTCCATTGTACGTTCTTGCCTCCTTTGTCATAGATTAATAAGTAAAAGAATCAAAAGCAAAAATAAATGGGACCTAATTAAACTTAAAGGCTTTTGCACAGCAAAGGAAACTATCGGCAAAACAAAAAGACAACCTGCTGAATGGGAGAAGATATTGCAAATGATTTGACTGATGAGGGGTTAATATTCAACATATATAAACAGCTCATACAACTCGACATCAAAAAGATGAACAACCGGATTAAAAATGGGCTGAAGAACTGAATAGACATTTTCCCAAAGGGGAAGTGCAGATGGCCAACAGGCACATGAAAAGATGCTCAACATCACTAATCAACAGGGAAATGCAAATCAAAACAAGAATGAGATGTCACCTCATACCTGTCAGAATGGCTATCATCAAAAAGAACACAAATAACAAACGCTGCCGAGAATGTGGAGAACAGGGAACCCTCCTACACTATTGGTGGGAATGTAAATTGGTGCAGCCACTGTGAAAACAGCATGAAGGTTTCTCAGAAAACTAAAAACAGAACTACCATATGACCCAGCGATTCTACTCCTGGGTATATATATCCAAAAAATAAAAACACTAATGTGAAATGATACATGCACCCCAATGTTCACAGCAGCATCATCTACAATTGCCAATACATGGAAGTAACCTAAATTTCCATCAACAGAAAAATGGATAAAGAAGATGTGGTACATACATACAATGGAATACTACTCGTTCATTAAAAAGAATGAAATTTTGCCATTTGCAACAACATGGAGGGCATTATGTTGAGTGGAATAAGTCAGACAGAGAAACACAAATACTGTACGACATCACATATACAGAATCTAAAAACACAACAAACTAGTGAATAAAACAAAAAAGAAGCAGACTCAAAGATATAGAGAACAAACTAGTGGTTACCAGTGGGGAGAGGGAAGGGGGGAGGGGCGACACAGGGGTAGGGGGGAAAACGGGGTTATTGTGGGATTACATGAAACCATGTGTGTGAAATTTCTGAGAACTGTAAAGCACTATGGAATTTAAAGAATCTTTCGTTCAACAAAAAGAAAAATAAGAAGCCACTAAAGATGTTAAATTGTAAATGACATGATCAGTGGGTTTCTTTTAAACACCAGCCAGGCTGCAGTGTGGAGAGCAGATTGGAAGTGAAACAAAAAGGTGCCAGGGACCCTGGCTGGACCAGTTGGACCTAAAATTAAAGAGGCGAAAATAACTCTATGACTTGTATGTCAAACATGACTGGAAGTTTTCCAGAATTAAAACTGAACGTGCTAATAATGTTGGAGAGTATTGTGCAAAGTTCAAATTTTAAAATATAATAATATATATTTAGATTATAATTTGGGGGCATTGCTTACTTTAAAATCATAATATAAAACATTACCACATTGTTTTCCATGAATATTCAAGGAAAACAAGGTTCCATAACTAGCATAGCACATTGAAATATCTATAACACTGTTCTATTCAAAAACAGAATCAATTAAAGTCACAATGACTTGTTTGGAACTTGTCAGCCAAAGAATGATTAATTGCACTAATTGTCCACTAGATGGTAGCAGTGCAGCTGCTACAATGTGTCAGGCAATCATCTTCAAAATAATTTAGTAATACATCATTTAAATAGGCACAGAAAAAGAGAGACCCTTAAGGGCCAAAAAAGAAATTCCCATAAGTTCTTAAGCAGTATTGATGTTAACTTTAAAAACAGATGTAATTTTGCAAAATTACTGTGTCTTTCTCCCATTCTATTTAAGTTACATCCATGTGAATTACAAGGCTAACTTCAACCATAGTTACCTGAGTGAAGTTATCTTGCTGGAGCTGTATCATTCAACTCATAGACAGTTCCACAGGACCCTCCCTTACCCTACCTCTAGCAGGTGCCATCAACCTCTAACTAAGGGATGCTGTGGCCCAAAGTTCAGTGCTTTAAAACAGACATTAGGAATATACATGGGCTTTTCTAACATTCCAGGGAATTTTTAAGAAGAATAAGGAATAGGAAAGCAAAATAAAATCCACGTATCTGAGATATCCTGCACTGGAGACATCTTTGCTGTATCTCTTGCCAACTGAACGTTAACAGCTAGCAGGCTAGCAGTGCAACTTGCCTGAGCTCAACAGAAAAAAAGAAAAGAAGTTTCTGCTTTAGGCCTTCCAGTGCAATAGGACTGCATGCCCTCCTGCCTGGCTGACCAGACACTACTGCCTTGCCAGACCAGACGCGACCCAGCCTTGTCCACACAGGAGCCCCTGGCCGTAAGGGCACCTCTCTTCTTCCTTCCTTTGACTAATTCCCACCCTGAGAACCTAGGATAGGCTCTAAGCTCTTCCTTCAGTCCCTAACTCTCCACCTCCCCAAAGCAGCAATTAACAAACAGCCCAGGAATGGCCCCCTGGATCTTTCCTACCTCAAGCAGTGTTGCTACAAAAATAGCAAGACTGGTTTTTCCGTCTGGAATATGGGAGTTCTACATATCTAGAATCACATCCCATGTATTCATCTGCTTTGCCAGATAACTTACACGAATTGAGAATTTCAATCGAAATTCTATATGAAAGAGAGAATTTCAGGCATAGAAGGAAGACAGGAGGAACCATGACAGTTAATGAGGTTATTTGGGGGCCATACGGGGTCTTGATGGGCCTCTTAGGTCATCTCATTTGAGCAGGTAGTCACTGCCCCTCTAGCCAGGTCTGACACTGCCTGAATCACACATCCACATCTCTGTCAACAAATGCCACCTTTCCTGCAACTAATAAAGACAAGTTTCTCTCCAGCATCCTGCAGGGCAGTTTCACTTCAATGTTAAAAATCCAACATCCATAAACTAAAGGCAACAATTTTTTCTTTCAACATATCCTTTATGAGCTATCTAAAGGTATCCCAGAAGTTTACTATATTTGATTTGAAGATAGAGAATTATTTGAAAGATTTTAGTAAATCACAAGAGAACTTTCACTTCCATTTTCTAGGACATTTCTTTTATATTGATAATGTTTGAAAAATATGCAGAAAAGCATAGTTTAACAAATAAAGTGATATTTTTAACTATGTTTAGACATATAAAAATCCTAGAAGTACAAACATCCAGAAAGATGGAAAACTATTGTTGTATGAAGCATTCAGCTTTAAATATTTTAAAGAGATTAAATTAATCTATGAAACATCACACCACCTTACATAGCCAATCCTAAAATGATATGGTGTCTAACAGCTATTCATCCTACTCCATGCATATGCTAAGACCTTTCATAAATCTTGATGCAGTAATATAAGGTTGTACTGAACTAAGCTGCCAAGAAACCATACTTGTTCTGAGAAAGAGCTCCAAAATGTTCTTGAAATCCACCTATTGTACTGTTTTTCAGAGGCTAAATAGAAAAATTTGAAAATTAGAAAAACAGAAAAATTGAGGAAAATAGAAAAAAAAAAGAAAAAATTAGAAAAATAGAAAAATTTGTTGCCTTTAGTTATGGATATTGGATTTTCAACATTGAAGTGGGGGAGGAGTGGGAAGTCTAAAGCATCATTTGTGTATGTCCTATTCCAGAAACAAGGAATTAATATGCAACAGATATTAAGAAGTCAAAGATTATTTATCATCAAAGTCTTATCTTGAGAAATATCAGGATCCTTCAAATGTTTACTTAGATCCCCAAATAAAAGTATCCTTCCTAGTTGACCTGAAAAACAGACATAGAAGCCTTCTCTACACATTTTTAAAACTAGTCACACAGAAAAAGGCTTTAACACAGAAAATATATCAGAATGCTAGAGTTAAGAACGACTTCTATTTTCTTCCTCAGCTATTCTGTATTTTCCTAAATTATTTTCAATGGGCACTTATTACTTTTAGAATGCAGATAAAATTCCAAAAAACAAAGCTATAACATAAAAAAATTTCTTTTTTCTTTAAACAGTCCACATTAAAACAAACACAGAGAGATATTTTGGCCCTACAGGACACAGCCACCACTTCCACCTAACACACGACACATGCTGATACTCATCCATTCTGGCAGCCTGACAGTGCCCAGTAAGTCTGTTTATAGAACTTGACAATTGTATTAACTGCTTAGAGGACACGGGCATGTTTTTTGTACCTACCATCCACCAAGTCCCTTACATATGCATCTCATTTAGCCCTCACAGCCACTTGTTAGAGTCCTATTTCATCCCCATTTTACAGATGAGGCAACAAAGGCCTGGAATGACTAGGCAGCCTGCTCAAGGTAAAGTCGCTAGTGTTTGAGAGGTACTCTGAGGTTACATTTGCCTAACTCCAAAGTCAAGCTCTTCCTTTTCCTCTGTACTCCTGCCAAACACACCCTTAGAATCAATGGAGCAAGAATTTGCTTTGGGATTTTCTAGTGCTGATCAGCTTGTCTAATGTCAAGAACATGAAGGCATTTGTAAACCCCTCCTCTTCCTTAACTGCGGGGTTGCAGCAAGGGGACCCTCTTGGGGGACACGTCATATTGCACATCTATCAGATGGAAAGGAATGAAGCTATCGCTGTGATGTACATATAACAAGGGCATCTCCCCAACATTATTATTTTGAAAATAAAAATATACAACTATGACTCTGAGAAGTTTCATGTATGACCATTGGTCAATGTGAAGTGGCAGTTTTAAAGGAAATTCTAGTAAGTTATCTGATTAGATAAATTCACTCACTACATTAGGTTACCTACAATTCTGGGCAAAGGTGTTGCCTTCTCTAATCCATAATTAACTGAGTTGTGTTCAAGATTAAAGACCCCTCCCCTCCGACACTGTTTAAAATGGTTTATAAATGACTTTCACTAACAACTTTCAAAACGCATTTACTGAGCACCTACAGCGTCTAGACCCTAAAGAGAGCAGCCAATGAACAAACACTTGACCAACCATATTATCTTGCCCTCTAAATCTCCTCAAGTTGCTTTACGAATAGGGCCTCCCTCTGAGGACAGAGGAAAGAAAAGGGGAAAGGAGTGCGGATGTGAGTAATTTAGCGATTTCTGTAATGTTTACTTCTTTACCAAGAGAGGTACCAAGCAATGATGGCAAAAGTATAAAATCTAGACTGAACATATCAAACAAAGTATTCTTAGTATATTCAAAATAATTTATAATTTAAGTGTTTTTAATTTAACAATTTACAACGTAGCTTCAAAAACATACGTTTTGCTATTAGGGACCAACCATCAAGGTTCTGTGGCCAGATATCCAAATTCATCTTGGGTTCCAAGTGCAAATTTAAACTAATTCTCTTCATCATTCAATTCAAGCATATGGTAGAGCAGTATTTTAGAACAAAGAACTGGGCTCAAATATCAACTCTGTGAACATTCTAGCTCTGCTCCCTTGGGCAAGTTATTTGCTAAACAAGGAATTTGCCTCCCATTCCATCTGTAAAATGGGTATTCCTAATTGTAAAAGGTGTATGAGTAGCATGGAATTCGCCTGTTGCAAAATGGCCATTTAGTGTTACTGTTGCCACCCTACTCCCACTCCCCTGCAACTAGAAAATATGGGGGGGGAGCATTTCATCCACAAGAACCCTAAGAGTAAATCAGCTGCTCCCCCAGATAAGAGCTGAGGCATAAAACTGGCAAAGGGTCTTGGGGCAGGCAAAGAAGAACCAAGCAGTTCATCCTGCCTCTAGGTTTGATCGCTACCGCCCTTGCAATTGCACCTGTCCGCTTTGATGGGTAAATCTCACTGTCCTGTGTTCCAGACTCCATGTGCGAAAAGGATTAAGAAAGCCTTCTTCGCAGTTCACCTTGGCTAAACTGCTATTTATTCTTCAAAACTCAGCTCAGGCAGCATCTGCTGGGGGAAGCCCTTCTCTGTTCATCAGCTCTCATGACCTAGTCTGAGTTGCCTACTGTGCTCCGAGAACACCGTGCGCTTGCCCCTGGCATTGGTCAGCATGTTGGAAGTGCATATGTGGCTCTGTCGCCCACACTAAACTTCTTGCTTCTCTTTAATAACCTCTACAACCCTGGCACCCGGCTTTACGCCCAGTGCTTAGGAAATGCTCATGGAAGTTCACTGAGCCCTAAACTCTTGTACTACATTACTCTGTTAGAACAGAGAAATTGCTACTGTGATTAGATGGCCCTGCCTAGCTCACCTTTAAACCACACTTAGACAACCTAGATGCCCATCAACAGATGAATGGGTAAAGAAGATGTGGCACACATATACAGCGGAATATTACTCAGCCATAAAAAGGAATGAAATTGAGCTATTTGCGGTGAGGTGGATGGACCTAGAGTCTGTCATACAGACTGAAGTAAGTCACAAAGAGTAAAACAAATACCATTTACTAATGCATATATATGGACTCTAAAAAAAAAGGTACTGATGAACCCAGTGGCAGGGCAAGAATAAAGACACAGACATAGAGAATGGACTTGAGGACATGGTGGGGAAGGGGAAGCTGGGACAAAGTGAGAGAGTAGCATTGACATATATACACTACCAAATGCTTGGTGATGACCTAGAGGGGTAGGATAGGGAAGGTGGGAGGGAGGCTCAAGAGGGAGGTGATATGGGGATATATGTATAAATAGAGTTGATTCACTTTGTTGTACAGTGAAAACTGACACAACACTGTAAAGCAATTATACTCCAATAAAGATCTAAAGGAAAAAAATTTAAAATAAATCATGCTTACATCTCTCACATGTGTAATTCATGCCGTAGCTTTTTGATCAAAATAAGCCAGTAAATATTGGTTGGTTCACAACAACCTCACACTGGCACATAATCAGTTGACCTAGAGGTAGAGTGGCAGCCAACCACAAAACAGCCCGGTAGACTTAGACACCCCCACAAGTTTGGCATGATGGGTGCCAAGTGAGCATTTTCTCTATATTTCCAAGTCTGGGAAACTATCCTTCATTTGGTTTCACAACTGAACATGATTTTGAAGAACAAGAATTGGAATCTTCTCAAATTATTTTAATCTGAATGCTATCTTTAGAGTCCCATTCACCAAATTTCTGAAATTCTCAGCTAGAGGAAGATAAAGAGAAGGCAACCAGCATGGCCCAGATGTCACAGCTTTTTCACAGTCTTCACAACACTCCCAATGGAGGACTGTCAGCCCCATTTTTTAGGGGCAAGGACTGAAACTCAAAGAGTTTTAGTAATTTGCCCAAGGACATACTGCTAGAAAAAATGACAGGGCTAGAGAGTATGCCTTCGTTGGACACAAACCTTCCAGGAATTCCAAAGTTTATAGGGACATCTGGTTCTGAGGCCTGACTCAGAAGCAGGGGCAGAGGAGGGAGATGCCTTATATTAATCCATATTCCCAATCAGAGACAGATGCTGTGGCTAAGTCAATTGTGAAACAACTCCAGTTGACCCCAAGGTGGTAGAAGCAAACACATTAACCAAAATGTCTTTTTGCATTTGTATATACTGTGTCCTAAAAAAGTGATCCGTACAATAGTTTTTTTCCCACTCCCTAATAGTCAACATTTCTTAAATATATTGGCAAAAAGCTCATAGGTTTATTAAGAGAAGAGTCTGTACTTCAGTCACATTGAACCTCAAATTCCTTTCACTGTGTATGACACATAGTCATTTCTTAATAAATATGTGTTGGGTGAGCAAATAAACATCTGTGACTAACACTGAACTCATCTCCAAAGCTTGACTTCTGGTATCCAGATGCCACCCACCACGTAGCTGCTAACATGATGGTGGATTTCCGAATTAGTGAAAAGGAAGCCCAGTCCATTCAGTCTGCCTTGGATCAAAATAAAATGCACTATGAGTAAGTCCTATGCAAATATTCAAATGTGTTAGAGACTCAAAATCTAGGAGTCTTGAAATTGAAAGGGAAGTAAAATTTTTAAATTGGGCTCCCAAAACTGAAAGCTCTACCTATGAGATAAAATTTACAGTTGCTTCCAAACAGACTATGGAAGCCCGCTTATAAAAGTGATGAGCTCCAACGTGGCCACTCAACTTCTATCTTACGTTTGCTATGATCTGCAAGAATGACAGTTACAACATCTGCCGTCTCTAAAAGCCAGCCCCTAGTAAGGACAGAGTGCACGTGAGCAGGCATGCATGCTTTGGTCACATTCATCACCCCTGACAGGTAATCAATCCAAGCTCAGCACTACTGATGACTACCAGTACCACATTCTTGTATTGGAATTCTTCTGATACACAGAAAGAGACACAAATAACAATGTTCATCCTTGAGTCAGAGATGCAGGAATGTAACATAATAATTAAATAATTCTTTATGAAAGAAATTCTTCCTCAGAGAAAGCAAAAGCAATGCAGTAAAATAAAACTTACATCTAAGAGGAGAGAATCCTCGAATGGCCAAAGATGTAGAAATAAGGCATGTGGTCCCATAGAGAAATAAGAGGAAATCTGAACTTACACCAACCATGAGTCGTGCACACACAGTCTGGGCCCTGGGGCAATGAATAAGAAGTGAGCCCAGAGACGAACATCACAAGTCAACATATAACGTAGAAAACAAAACATGTTTTTATAATTTAAAATATTTAACAATTTGATGTACTGAGGGGTCCTGTTTTAACTCCCCCAGCCCTTGTCATTCCAGCAGTCCCCTTTATTGAGACCCCCACCGCTCAAATCTGCCAAACACTAGTTCTTTCTTTTTGACTTGCTATTTCATGCCTCTGCTACCTAACTTAGTGCTGTAACTCAAAAGGCCTTCTACTTCTGGCTCAGACAAAGTTCCTAAAATGTCATATTACAGACCAGGATTTATTGCGGCTCATCATGACTTGACTGTATGTATTATATTGCTTCAATATTCCTAGTAAATGTAAATACTTTCAAATGAAGGAAACACATACATAGACAAGTAAACAAAAAATATTCTTGCCTGCGGCTTAATGGCTTTAAGTGATTGTTTTTATCACTGTCTTTATTTTTGTTGTTGTTTCAAGAGGGCTGTAAAACAAATGTAGAAGTTAATATACGGGGAGAACATATTCAAAATCAATTTATACCAGCATTTAAACCTTTTTAAAAATAACACATCGATATATGCTTTTCTATGATTTTATAAACTGTACCATTAAAATTAGAAATAGACACTTTATAAATACAAATATAAAATACCCCCAAGATCACAGAAATTAGTAGTGCATTATGGACTCTATGCTTATGCTAAGGTTGATATGACGTCTTGGTTCTCTCATCTAAAAGAAATCACCCCTCTACCCTATATACTCCCTGGTGACCGTGTCTCTTGATTTACTTCACAACCAGACTTCTCACACGTGTGCCTTGATTATTACAACCTTCACTTTACTTCATTAATATAAACCTGACCCAGATTCCTATGACCAACTAATTCTTACAATGTATTGAGCCCAAGCTAAAATACATTTTAGTCGGCCAACTTTGTATAATTTGAACAGCAGGGTAAAAATGAAGTAGTATGTTTCCTTAATATCCTAGAAATGTAGATAAGAAGCTACTTGTTTGATATTGAGTGTAGATAGTGCAATAAATCACTGTGACAGAAGACATCTAGGCAGGGGGTTTCTATCCTTCCATCTTATCAAAAAAATTCACACCAGCCCTTTCTCCTCTTTGGTCCTCTCCTAGCCTGGAACAATTCTGACTCAAACAGAAGTCTAAATCCAGATCCTCACAAATAGTGTGCTTTTCACTTTTTCTTATGCCAAATACTTCCTTGCTATCTACGTCAAGAACCAAAGTGTTAAACTACCTATAAAAATTAGTTTTACCTAATTAGGACATGATTTCTAGAAATTGATCCAAATTAGTCACAGTTGTGGGAAAGCCACATAATTAGATAGTTACCTTCCTCAGAAATATAAATATGTAAAGTGATCTGCACAGACAAGAACTATTTAAAATCTTGTCTCCAAGTACTAATTATATAGATAATTTTACTTGCATATTAATTATATGTGTTACTTGGTGCCAGTCAGTAACAGAAGAGGGTTCTAAGAACAGAAACATCTGGTTGGACCCAAACACCAGTCTGAATAAAACCACATTAAGAAGCTGGTTTGACACAACAATTTACTAAGACACCCTCCATTAGACAGTACATATAAACCACTATTTAGTTTAAAGCATCTCTGTGATTTTTTTTTTAATTTTCAAAAATTAAATTACCAAGACAGATTTTATTTTAAGTAGCATGTTTGCTCCCTTTCTACTTACACTCTTACAAAACCACAAAAGGCCAAGTCTAAAAAACAAATAAAATGTATATACTAACAAACCTGAACAGACTGGTTCAATAGATGTCTAAAAGAATGTACATCCGTTGGACTGAGTCTTAAAGGGTAGATGCCATATTTAATAAACTCAGCAGTTGAAAACCCTGGTGTTTTTACTATTTTTTTTTTATGTTTTTTACATTTTGTTTCATATTTTAGATACATTTTAGATTATCTCTTCTTTGATCAAAAGTTAAAATTAGAAAATAAAGAGTTGTTAATGAAAGGTAATTCAGGAAACAACAAATATAATAGTAAAACTCAAATGACATAAGTAAAATCTTATTAAGATCCACATAAGATTATGTGAGAAATGTGGAAGAGATCTATACCAAACTGATCAACACTTCATATCAATGTCTAATTACCTAATAATGTTCAGTCAGATGCAAATCCATATTCCCAAGTATATACATGGTCCTATAAAATAAGTATTTCAATCAAATAAGTCATTCTAATGTTTCATCCTATTCATTTTTCCTTCTGCTCCACATTTTTATATATTCCTTACCCAAGAATAAAATGGGTATGTTAATATCCAATACAAATGTCAAAGAGATGTCAGTCATGGTGGAAAGCAGAAGCGTGTGGTAGATAAGAATGCAGATTCTGGAGTGAGGGTGTCTGAATCTAGTCCCATTTAAACCACGCATTAGGTATTTAACATTGACAATGCGTTTAACTTCTCTCCATCTCATTTTCTTCATCTTTAAAATGATGTTTCATAGGGGTTTCATAAAGATTGGCTGGGGCCATAAAATTGTTTTTTGCCTGGTTCCGTTACTACTTTTATTAATGCAAGTGGAGGAAAGACCAGTTATACCTGTGCTTACGTTAGCGTGTGCACATACACACGTGCACACACACTGTGCAACAGGTGATAACTAGAGACTACCAACAACTGCACCCCTTCCCTCCTACTGAATAAATCAGTGCCTTAAAGTTTATTATCCAACACTGAGGAATGCCTCAAATGTTGGGGGAAATCCATGTCGATAAGTGCCAAGTATGATACAAGGTAACCCAGTTAGGGAGTTACTGGAAACTAATGAGATCCTGTAGAAACCTGAAATCATGGTTTTTGAGTAGACCCTATCCTGCAGGAATGTGGGCACGGGGGGAAGGCAGTCTAGACCAGTTCATAACACACCATAACAATGACTCTGCCTCCCTGAAACATCCTTCCCCACTGCACTTACACATGTGCACGCGCACACACACATACACACCCCCCAAAGTTGATGGTAGTCACATACACTGGCCCACAGTTCTCCATTCCCTCCTTTTTTTTTTAACTGAAGTACAGTTGAGTACAATATTATATGAGTTTCAGGTATATAGCATAGTGATTCAGTCTTTTTATAGATTATACTCCATTAAAAGTCATTACAAAATAATGGTTATAATTCCCTGTTCTGTATAATAAATTCTTGTTGCTTATCTATTCTTATGTATAGTAGTTTGCATCTCTTAATCCCATACCCCTATCTTTTCCTACTCCACATCCTTCTCCCCACTACTTTGTTTTTTAAATCTGTGAGTCTGTTTCTGTTTTGCTATATATATATTTGCTTGTTTTATTTTTTTAGATTCCACAAATAAGTGATATCATACAGTATTTGTCTTTCTTGGTTTGACATCTCACTAAGCATAATATTCTCTAGGTCTATCCACTTTGCTGTAAATGACAGCATTTCATTCTTTTTTATGGCTGAGTAATACTCCACTGTGTATACATACCATGTACTCTTTATCCATTTTTCTGTTGATGGACACTTGGGTTGCTTCCATATCTTAGCTATTGTAAATAGTGATGCTATGAACATTTGGGTGCATGTATCTTTTCAAATTAGTGTTTTGTTTTTTCTGGATATATACCCAGGAGTGGAATTGCTGGATCATATGGTAGTTCTATTTTCAGTTTTTTGAGGACTCTGCATCCATGGTGGCTGCACCAATTTACATTCCCACCAACAGTGTACAAGGATTTCCTTTTGTCCACATCCTCACCAGCATTTGTTATTTGTAGACTTTCTGATGATGGCCATTCTGACAAGTGTGAGGTAATATCTCATTGTTTTGACTTGCATTTCTCTAATAACTAGCAATATAGAGCATCTTTTTTCATGTGCCTGTTATCCATCCATATGTCTTCTTTGAAAAAAAAATGTCTATTCAGGTCTTCTTCCCACTTTATGATTGGATTATTTTTTTTCTTTATAATTGAGTTGTATGAGCTGTTTACACATTTTTGGATATTAGTCCCCTATTAGTCCTATCATTTGCAAATATTTTCTCCCATTCAGTATGTTGTCTTTCTGTTTTTTGGATGGTTTCCTTTGCTCTGCAAAAGGTTTGAGTTTAATCAGATCCCATTTGTTTATTTTTGCTTTTATTTCTTTTGCCTAAGGAGACAGGTCCAAAAAAATATTGCTACAATTTATGTGAAAGAGTGTTCTTCCTATGTTCTCTTCTAGGAGTTTAATGGTTTAAGGTCTTATATTTAGATCATTACTTCATTTTGAGTTTATTTTTGTACATAGTGTGAAGAAATGTTCTAATCTCACTATTTTACATGTAGCTGTCCAGTTTTCCTAGCACCACTTACTGAAGAGACGAGACTGTCTTTTCTTTATCGTATATTCTTGCCTGCTTTGCTACAGATTAATGACCATAGGTGCATAGATTTATTCCTGGGGTCTCTATTCTGTTCCATTGATCTATGTGTCTGTTTTTGTGCCAGTACTCTACTATTTTGATTACTGTAGCTTCGTAGTATAGTCTGAGGTCAGAGAGAGTGATACCTCCAGCTAACCGAATCCAACAACATATAAAACGGATCATACACCATGATCGAGCAGGATTTATTCCAGGAATGCAAGGATGGTTCAATATTCACAAATCAATCAATGTGATACACCCCATTAACAACAGCAAGTATAAAAAATCACATGATCATCTCAATAGATGCAGAGAAAGCATCTGACAAAATTCAACATCCATTCATGAAAAATCCTTCCAACAAAGTGGGTATAGAGGGAATATATCTCAACATAAAAGCCATTTATCACAAATCTAAGCTAACCCAAGCTAGGCAAAAAGCTGAAAGCCCTTCCTCTAAACTGAGGAACAAGACACAGATGTCTACTCTTGCCACTTCTATTTAACATAGTATTGGAGGTCCTACCACCATAAGCAGACAAGGGTAAAAAATAAAAGTCATCCAAAGTGGAAGGTAAGAAGTAAAAGTATCACTATTTGCAGATAACAAGATACTTTACATAGAAACCCTAAAGTCCCTACCCAAAAACTATTAGAACTAATACATGAATTCAACAAAGTTGCAGGATACAAGATTGATATGCAGAAATCTGTTGCTTTTCTATACACTAATAATGAACTATCAGAAAAAGTTAAAAAAAATTCTGTTTAAAATCACATATGCCTTAGAGGTCCAGGACAGGGAGAGCGGGAGGGAGTCGGCCGGAGGGAGGGAATATGGGGATAAATGTATAAATACAGCTGATTCACTTTGGTGTACCTCAAAAGCTGGTACAAGAGTGTAAAGCAATTATATTCCAATAAAGAGCTTAAAAAATAAAAAATAAAATAAAATAAAATCACATCACAAAGAATAAAATACCTGAGAATAAACTTAACAAAGGAGGTGAAAAACCTATACTCTGAGAACTATAAACACTGATGAAGGAAACTGAAAATGATACAATCCCCATGCTTTTGGATTAGAAGAATTAATATTGTTAAAATGGCCATACTAGTCAAAGCAATCTACAGACAATGCAATCCCTATCAAAATACCCATGACATTTTTCACAGAACTAGAACGAATAATCCTAAAATTTATATGTACTCACAAAAGACCACAAATTGTCAAAGCAATCTCCATTCCTTCTTTGCTACTCTCTAAAAGCAGCAGAAAGAGGGAGCCTTGAAATTGTCAAAACAGGATTCATTTTGCCTCTTCTCTGAACTTACCCACTACCTGATCTTGGGACTCAGGCTTCCCGGAGAGCTGGTCAACTGGGAACAAGCCTCAGTAGACTAAGAAGACTAAAGATCTGACAGCAATACCCAGGGATTTCATTCCTTGTGATGGAGGCACTATTGTATAATGGTTCACAGCTAGAGTACTAAAGTCTGACATCTCTAGGTTCAAATCCCAACTTCTGTATTTTAGTCATATCAATGTTGAAAATCTACCTAACCTCTATAAAAATGGGAGTTATAATGGAACCCAATTAATAGTGTTGGTGTAAAGATTAAGTGATAAAATGTAAATATGCTGAAGAGAGTGCCTGGCACATAAGAAAGACTCAATAAACATTAGCTATTTATATCATTAAATTCTCAGGGATACTTATTTATCCTTTCACCTATATTTAGGAATAATTTTTAAGAAATTAAGCAAATCTTGGTTTTTTAAGTAATTTGGTTTCATCAACTTAAACCTGGTTGCTTGTGAGTGGAAGGGCTCATGAAAATAACATCTGGCCATAGTTCTTAATTTCCAGCCTTAGGCTGAATTTCTAACCCCTATCAGCAACAATCTGGCACCATTCTCATGTCCTCATGAAGCTGCATTTGTGGAAAGGTCCTATTTCAGCTCACATTATTTTCTTTTGCTGCTGTTATCACAAGAACTAAATTGATACGTGTAAGTCTAAAAATACTCTTAGATATACAAGCTTCCTGTGACTAATTAATAATGCCGTATGTTACAAACCAACCTCCGTAACCATAAAAATCTCTCTTTTGCCTGGTTCCTCTACTTCATTTAACGCAGGTAGAGCAAAAGCCACATGCCCTCTTTAGAGCTTAAGACAATTAATTATGTCCGTAGGGACAACCCAAAATATAATTTCCAAACTTCTCAGACTTCGTGTGAGTTTTAGTGCAATATGCCCCACCTTGTTGTCACATTTTTTTTCCTCAGAAATCCCAGATTCACCTAAGTCAAAACCAAAGCACACAGTGAGTTAGATATAATATGCATAATAATGTGCTTGTCTGTGATGTTAACAGGAATCAACATTCATGAGCAGTACTTGGTCTCATGTGCTAAATACACTCTAACTAGGAGTACACCTCGTTTATGTTCCTCCTCTAAACTCAGATCAGTCGATCAGCAAGAACAGCACAGCTCAAGATAACTGGGAAGATCGGGAGCCAGACATATGACACATCTAAAAAACATGGTTGGAGAATAATGAAGAAACAGGGTAAACTTGATCTAAGATAGAGATGAAGGAAGAGAAAATTTCTGCAAATGAATGATAACTGTTTTTTCTTTCTCCAGTAAAGGTGTATTTTATCATCCCCCCTGTCAAACAGAATCTTGATTCATGATGTACAAGAAGAGGTTGAGAAACAGTTTGATGTCAAAGAAGATATCCCAGGCAGACACAGCTATGCAAAATACAATAACTGGGACAAGGTATAGTATAAAATGCCTGGACTTCCAAAAAGAAAAATGTTACCCTCAACATTTGTTGTCATTTAGTTTTCTTTTATTCTAATCTCTCAAAATTGGTTTTGTTCTTAAGATTGTTGCTTGGGCTGAAAAAATGGTGCATGAGCATCCTAAAATGGTCTCTCGTATTAAAATTGGAACTACTGTTGAAGATAATCCACTGTATGTTCTCAAGGTAAAAGTAACTTAAGAAATACTGATTCTTACTATCGTTGAAAACTAATGAATTTAACAGTTACTTTGTGACACAACTAGCTAATGTCTAGACAATAAAAAGTCTTATTTCTTTGAAGATCATATAAGCTCTAGACATCCATTCAAGAATAGAAGTGACAGGTAGTTTCAGGTAGAACCAAGAAGTCCCTAAATAAACCACCTGACAGACACAGTGGACAAAGCCAGGCAAGTTTCTTATGCCATATCTTTGTAACAAGAGTTTAGGATGTCCCTGGTGTATGTTTTCCATCCATTAAAAAATTGAGTGAAACTGATGACTAAATGTCAGGAAGAAAAGAAATTTAAGAATCATATAATCATAGGATCCCATTACAGTAAGTGGGGCACTTCAACTCTGTGTTGATAGGGAATTCCCTTCTATGACCAAGCTGCAATTGCCATTCAGCTCCTGCTGGATTTTCGTACGTCCAAAGACAGTGCTCTCTAAATCATCCCCTTAATACTGAGATGCCCTTCCTTACCCTGAATTCCCATCCATTCATGCTCTCCAACCACTCAAAACAAATCTAAATTCTCTAAAGTGACAGTTCTTCAAATATCAGGCCACTAACCCTCCTCCCCACTGCAAACACAACTACAAAATCTTTTCCACTCCAGGCTAAACATCAAGTCTATGAAGAAAAACAAAAGGAAATGGCAGAAACAGAAGCAACTTTATAATCTGTTTCTCAGACTAAAGGATGTTAGCAATAAAATAAGAAAAACAATAGATTGTGATTTTTTTCAAACCCTAAAAGCATCTTATGCTAAGAAAATTTTTTGAAAAATATACTATGAAATAGGTTAGGAATTGTGTATTTTAAGGATATGTGCCATGGTCCTCCCCAAGAAAAATATGTGCGTACATAGTTACTCATTCAACAGGAGACAGGTGAAAGAACTGCTTTGAGACTACGAATGAGTTATTGGACAACAAGAGATCAATGTGTGAGTTCATGTAGAATAACATCTCAGATTTATTTTTTAAAAGATTGGGAAAAAGAATGAAAGAAGAAAGGCTATTTTTATGGATTGTGGCATTCATGCACGAGAATGGATCTCCCCAGCATTCTGCCAGTGGTTTGTCTATCAGGTAAACTAATCGGAACATTCGCACAGTTCTCCTTTGATTGTCAAGGCTCCAGCACTTCACTGAGTGGCAACACCCCTTTACAAATGAGTGCAGTTCCTCTTAACTGGAAGAGCCCACATTTGGTGCTATCAGGAAATAAATGCTCTGGATTTTACTCATTGTTGAGGTTTTTATAAAATTGACACCTTGCTTCAAACTTCCTGAACTCCAGCTGACAGTTTATAAAACTAAAAAAAAAAAAAAAAAAAAAAAAAAATTGGGGCTACAATATGGTTTTTTTCCTATAGTTGAGTATGAGAGATCTGAAACTATCTTTATACTACAGCCTAGAAGCTTGGCCTTTCTTCAGTGAGCTCAATGGCACAGAACATTAATTCCTGTTTAGATATTTAACTGGCTACACACACATTTGGAATTTTCATACTTAAATTCCTTTCCAAGTGAAAAATAACTCGCTTTTTTAAAAAAGTAAATCCAGTTTATAAGTTTGTTGTTCCTCTCAGTCTATTTCTATTGTATTCTGACTCCTGCTGTCTTTTAACTTCCTCTTTTCTGCCAGCTTTTGCATACATCATGCTGCTGGAATATGACATCACAGCTGCTTTCAGGGCAAGGATACTTTTCACTAGGAACGAATCTGCCAGTAGAACTGATTTATCCCTGCAGTTGTTTTAGTTCTTCCATCTGAGAGCCAGGAGCTCCACTTACTTAAGCCATAAAGGAACACACGAGATAGGGCTACAAGAAATATCTTGGCTCCAGTACAGATATATCTGGAAGAGATTTACCAAGGATAATGGGAGATTTTAGGTAGCCATAGAAAGTCCAGATAGAGAAATTTCCATCTGATGTGAGAAAACAAGTTGATTGGTCAATCTAAATGCTCTCATTTTTTATTAATAGTGTTTTTTCTTTAATCCTACTTATAATTAATTCATGAATCCTCCCCAATATTTATATATTCCTATGCCTACAAATTCAATCTATATTTCCCTAAAGATGTAAGGGAAAGAATCTATTTAAAACAAGTTGTACGGCTAATTTTTCACTTGGTCTCCATTTTTTCTATGAAATGTATCTTGCATGCTACATTTGGAATGCTACAAGTCTTGATAATTAAATGAGCCTTTAAACAATATTCAGTTCAATTAATTTCACTAATCTGAATAAGTGTCATTTTTTTTCTGTCATCTATATGGGTCATTTATCTTTATGCATTTTAGGGGAAATATGTTTGAAATATGTGACTTGGGTAAATGACTTAAGGAATGGTAGTCATTACAACTATAACCACAGCTTTCCACATGGTAGCTAAACTTTATACCAATAGCTTAATTTTTTCCTAACACTACAGGCAACCAAAACTTACGGTAAAAACAAAATTATGACCAAACTCCTGGACCGAATGAATTTTTATGTTCTTCCTGTGTTTAATGTTGATGGATATATTTGGTCATGGACACAGGTACTGCTCTGTAGTCTCTTGTTTGCATTTAGATAATATATTACTTACTGACTTTCATGCTCATTGATTATTACACATTAAGTTTAAGGTTTGTTTAACCAGTTGATTCCAATTCAGAGAAGCATGTTTTTAAAAACTCAGTTTCAACTAAGGAAAGCATCATTTCCAGGTTACGCAGGAGTCCTTGAAATAATATGAAATTTCTGCTGCTGAAGCTAATAATGCAGAAAAATGAATAAAGCAGTAATTATAAAGGAAATGTATGTTATACAATATGGCAAAGTATTTCTAGCTAAGAATAAAAGTCACTTAGAGACATTATAAACATACTGACTTCAAAACAAAAGTCATCGTATTCCATCAACTTGGGACAGAATTTGAGGTGGAATAATTGTATCAAAAAATAAATAAAAGAGTGACACAGGTATCTGTCTTTGAGAATTCTTTATGCCTTGCTGTTGCTAAATAAGACTAATTTTGAGAATTCAGACAGATACTATCACAAAAAGTTTTTTTCTAAAAATTATGCTCCAACAATCACAATTTGACCTGTATTATATCTGAATCTGTAAATGGTAAAAGATGTAACGAAGTTAAAATTCAAATTATAGGTAATTTCAGAACATCACTGATCATTTTTTAATACTCAGAACTAATCAACAGTTTTTAAAACTAACTGAATTTTTTATCAAGGCCTTAGAATATCAATATAAAAATAATGCTTCTGAAAACATTACAAGTTATAAGAAAAATATATTTTTTTCTTTATAATAATGGGTCTCAGGTTAACTGGATAAATTTCAAATAAAGCTGTAGACACCTGCAGGGAGAATCTTAGATGATCAAATTGAAAAATGCAAACTGATCTTGTGTAAACACTTCCATCATTCAATCCTGCAGGACCGCATGTGGAGAAAAAATCATTCCAAGAACCAAAATTCCAAATGCATTGAAACTGACCTCAACAGGAACGTCAATGTCTCATGGAACTGAGTAGAAGACAAGATCTCAAGAAAAATGGCCATAAAGAGTGTTTAAGACACCAAATTTAGTTAAACTACCTCCTTATTTCAGTAGAGATAGGTATTCCCTAAGTATTAATTTTCTAATCTAAAAAATGAAAGATAAGCATCACTACCACAGAAGTGTTATGAATGTTTTGTTGAATGGGAGGAAGTAGGGGGTAGGACTGTTCATCAAACCAACTCTAAGTTAATATATCTAGCTTGCTAAAAATCAGGCACGATTTAGAAATTCAGATAATCTGAACAGAGATCTCAGGCCCCTCCTCTTCCTGATCTGAGAAAATTTGAGCAATACCAGTGGTTAGAACAAAGATACAGGTAGTTTTTCAGATATGTAAAGAAAAGAAACAGCTGGGGCAAAGAAAGTGAAAAGGTTGCATGGAAAAGCAATGATAAGCAGAGGCCTGCTACATCAGATGATACTGCAGCAGCTACACAAATATGACTTTATCATTACATACATTCAAGGAAAAATTACCACTACCCCAATTCATAAATTTCTTCATCTAACTTTGTTGAAAATACCCCCTCAGCAAGTAATTCTGTTCTACCATGATGAATATGATAATACCATATATCCCTAAGTGAAATTTGCCTACTGAAACAGGTTAAAGAAACTCAGGCTCAAAGAAGGTAACTTACACCAGTCTCCGAGTTAGAGCTCAAGTTAAACTGGAACCGACTCCAGGCCCTGGGCTGCTTCTGATGCGTTATTTCTGTGACCCTGGGAAATGGAGGGAAAATAAACAAGGCTAAGAATAAGAACACTCAAGTGGGCTAAGTCTGTTATACTCTGAGTTACATGTACAAAGTCAGTCTGCAGTGACTGTGGCACCAGGGACACTGAGGCAGCCTTGTAAACCTGGGAGACTAAAATGTTAAAAACACTTTGTGAATCCATGTCAAAAGAAGTAGGGGCTGTACCGATGGGGGGCAGATTCTGGTCTCATCCCTCCATGTCTTCTGCAGCTTTCCCTCACACCAAGGACTGGTGTAAGGACATCTATCGGGGCCCTGCACCAGAGTCCGAGAAAGAGACCAAAGGTGTCACTGACATCATTCGAAGCCACCTAAAATCAATCACCTTCTATTCCTACTCCCAGATGCTATTGTTTACCTATGGATATACATCCACACCGCCACCTAACCATGAGGACCTGGTATGTAGGAAAAGCTCATGGTTTATGCACTGACACCACCACTGACTTTCAGTCTGTTCATCATTAACAACTCAGGTTATTTTGAAAAAAATTTCACATTTTAATACCAAAGAAGAGAACTAATGAAGTTAGAAACAAAATCATAACCACAGGTTAATTTTTCATGTTATAAAAGTATATAGATAATAGAATCTTTTGATGTGATTCTAGGATAAGCCAGTATCAAGAAAGGTGTAGGCTACCAGAGTAGAATTCCATTACTACACAGATGGTTGTGTAGTTAAAATTTCCATGTGTCATAACATAAAACCATACACAGCAAAAGCCTAAGACAATAGCAAAGACATCTGTTATTCCTGTCCCCGAGACCCCAGATTTAAGGAGAGCCATTGTATTTTTAACCTCCTGAACAACTTGGAAATTATATTAACTCTTTTACTAAACAGGGAAAGAAATTATGAATTTTTGTGAAGCTGCTGCACTAAAAACACACTCTTTCCAAAACTATGATCCACTTTCCTTTCTATGAAAACTAATTTGATTGTTAGCTTTAAAAAAAAAATTTCTACATATTAGGGATAAATATTTCTAATTGCTATAGAAGAAATAAAGGCTGTGATTCAAATACTGCCTCACAAATTTTTCTTTTAATTTCTTTGAGGTTACAACTGTCATTCTGACTTTAGTCAACTGTTGTCAGCACTCAACTCTGAGCAGGAGCAGAGGTTTGAATCAGTCATCAAAACCTTCTGTGTATATACAGCAAATATACAAGTACTATGTGGCCCATAGAGCCATTTACTTAATTAATCTAGTTGAGAATCTGAACCCATGAGTTTTTATTAATTTATGCAAAGGCACAGCAATGCAATTAAGTCTACCCTTAGGAAAGTGGTATTATGGATTAAAAAATACAAATATACAAAACAAACCACTTTGAGTAAAGTAAGCGTTCTTACATAGCAACTAAATTGACTAAGAAAAAAACTTGTTGGTAATATACATTACACATACATACTGAAAAAAATCTTCACTTAGAGTACAAAAACGTTAGTGACTATATTCCATTAAAGTGAATTCCAATAATCACCCCCATAGCACAAAACACTCATGTGTATTAAAGGGCATAAGCTGCCACTCAAGAAGAAAAACTCTAATTTAAGCAGAAGTACTTTAAAGAGGAGTCTACCACCTTGCTTCTCTTGGCATACTAAAATCATATGTGGAGAAACACTATGGCAGTGTGGAACCTATGAAGACCAAGGAAGGAGGAACGTGGCAGAAACTGACTTTGGGAGAGACAAATATCTGAAGCCAAAAAAAGAATCTGAGAGGAAAAAGAAAGAATATGCTTTTTTAGAATGAAGGTCAAAAGGCAAAAAGGAAGAAAAGGAGAGAGGAAACAGGAGTATACAGAAAGGGTGGAAACACAAGATGAGATATGACATTACTATATATAACTGATTTCCCATTTAGAAGGCCTCACAATAACACTATGTATATCCTAGTGAAAATAAATTTCTCAATCATTTATTTTATTTTGATCTTCAAATGCCAAATAGCCAGTAAAATTGAATTTTTTTCAATCCCCAGTAAATTAATGGCATTTACAAAGTATCCTGTTACTCCATTCTAACTTCCCTTCTTTCTAGGCCAAAGTTGCAAAGATCGGCACTGAACTTCTATCAACTCAGTATGAAACCTGCTATACCTATGGCCCAATAGCATCAACAATTTGTAAGTTTTTTCTATTATCTACTGTGACATTTTTCCAAATTCTCTTTTACAGATAGTAAAGAAAATTATAGAATTTGTAAATTAGAATTAGAACATCTGGAATTGTTAATTTAAACTTCAGTTTTAACAGGAGATTCTGAATTATATGTGATTCTAGGAGATAGATTTCACCCTTTTGAGGGGATAAGATTTTTCTAAAAACAAATTATACTGAACTTTTACAAGCTTACAAGATCAACAGAAGTAGTTACATGAAGACAAATTTACAGTTTAATTCTTTCACCATTCTGTTCTCTACCACCACCACCACCATTTTATCCTCACAGGAACTAACAAGAATTATTTAGGGCAGAGTCAAACCTTCTTTTTTTTTTTAAACCATTTAACTTTGACTGGACTCCTTCTCCCTTGGCCTTGTCCCTATGCAAGTACAGTGTTTTCCCTAGCTCCTGGTGGGAAAATGGGCAGGCCAACAGTTTCAGCCACTGTGATCATGTAAAACCAGTCTCTCGTCCGTTTCACCAACCCCTTCCTGTTGTGTTCAATTAAAATCTATATGGTGGATTAAGAAAGGAGGTCACAAGGTCCTAGTTCTGTTGCTTTTGTTTTAATGTCTCCGCACCACTTCTTAATCTTCACTATTTTTAAACTTTGCATTTTTTAATTACTGACAGACTTCTTACAAGTCAGGCACTGTGCTTAGCCATTGATTTTCACAATCTCAGTTACTCCTCACAATATTCTGTGAGGTGTGCAGTACTTGTAACTAGCTACTAGGAATCAATCCCAGGTTGTAACAAAACCGAAGTCTGTGATCTTGACCATTGTGCATACTGCTTTCCCATTTGATTTTTCCAGCTAAAATAACCAGGCTTTTCTATTTTCAAGCAATAAAAAGAAATTCATTTAGTTTTCACCAAAGATCATTAATTCAGACCCTGGAAAGTGAGACCATTTCTCCTCAGATCCCAATGATCTTAGTTTGGAAATTCTTTAGTAAAAATCTCCTTTTCTCCAAATTATTTCCAAACTTAAGTTCCTGGGCCCAAACTTTACGGGAAATTCCAATGAAACCATTTACAAAACCTTAACTTCCTAACAAAATTTAATTCCTCAAAAGCAAGAATTACACTTCAGATTTCCTCTCAGATCATAATAATATCAAGTACAGGGCATGGAATAACAGCAGAATTAATTCTCATAAACTTGATAGATGAAAATGGTGTCCTGACTTGTCCAAAAGGAGTGAATGTAGATTGAAACCACAAAAAAATAGACTTGAATTAGCCTGTATCACTCTCTAGAGCCATGACATCCAATATTTTTAGCATGAAGACTGTTTAACTTTTAAACATTTCATGGAACAACTCTCCACCGCCAAACACAAATGATTATTTCCATGATACTTTTAGACTGTGTGGATTGAAAAAATAAATATGCCCATCTGTGGATTCCATGCAATAACCCTACCTGGCCAAACCTTACAAACTGCTTCCCTAACCCAAGCTGAATAAACTGTAACTAAAAGTCTATACCCTCAACAATTGCTATGGAATTTGAAAATGCTGTAGTAATCACAATTTGTAAAGCCTATTTACTGGAGGTTTCTTTGGTGGAATTAGAAAAATGACTTCAAAAAACAGACAAGTTCCATTCCTAGAGAACATTCATCAGCAATCATGTATCAACCAATTGTGTGCTTTAAAGGGCTGAAGAGAAAGTACAGTGACACAGCCAATCACCAGCATCCAGATAGATCTGCTGCAACATAGCCAGGCCAGGGGTTCATTACACATACAACTGGATGACAACACGATTTCAGCTACATGAGTGACAAAAGTAAGCAAAGAACCAAAGGACAGGTTAGAACATCAGTTTAAAATGGCAGCTACGTAGTGGGAACTGAGAAATAGCAGGGCCAGATAAGCCACCCAGATATGATGTAAGAGTAATTCTTACATCATAAGGAGAAAAAACACACAGATATTCTTGGTAGCAAAGAACAAAAGGTTACAAACAGGAACAAACTTTGTAAATGGCGGCTAGTGCATCAAAAGATTATTACTCTCACACTTTCCATATATATATATACACACACACACACGTATGTATATATGATGTATATTTGCATACATATGCAAATTATGAGCATACTAGAGCTATGTATTTGCATTGCATCACAATCATTTAATAAGCAAGAATTTATGAAGCACCTACCTAATAGTCCAGCACTTGGAGCTTTGAGAGAGAGGTGAGAAGAGTGAAGACACAATAACTGCTTTCAGAGTTACATTCTAACTGGGAAGAGGAGGCGACCAAAGATAACACAGCTCCATACTATCATGTGTCACTTTCAACATGGGAGGATAAAGAGAAATTACTATTCTATACAACTGTGTAGCAGTATTTAAATTTTTTTTTTATTATAAGATTTTTTTAAGCAATTCAGATTTAGAAAGAAATTGCCTCTTCCATACGGGGCTGCAGCAGCTTGAGAGATGTTCAAAACTTTTAGGAGTGACTGATTTAATAAAGCATCTGATTAAATGTTAATCAAACATTCATAAGAAGCAGGGGGGTAACAAAGCGGTTGACTTGGTAAGAATAGAAAATAGGAGCATCCCACGATTACAGTTTAGTCATTCCAATATCCTGTCACTTAACAAGTTCCAGAATTTGGGGGAAGCATCTAACACTTTTGCATCTCTGATTTAATGGAGACAGAAGAAAAGGACTGAGGGAGCATTTTTAAAACCCAAATTGTGTAGAGATCTCTGATATTCAGAAAAACATAAATATGTTTGCAATATGAACCTAATAAGGAAATAAGTTAAAACTATAAAATTTGAAACCAGGAGGAAACTTAGGAAATGATACAATTCATGGTTCTCAAGTCTGACTTCCAATTAGCATTACTGAGGAGCTTTTAAAATATGCAGATGATCAAGTCCTACAGAGATTCAGATTGCATTAGTCCACGGTGGGGCCTAGGCACTTGAATTTTTTTAAAGTGATTCTAAAATGAAACTAGGATTGAGAACCACTGATGTAAGCTAAATTCCCCATTTATAGACAATGAAATTGAGACATAGAAAGATTTCATCACTGAAGGGCAGAATAGGATCAAAAATCAGCATTCCAGACCAAAGTGTATACCAACTACTTTGCCATGAAGCAGCAATATTCAGATGGTAGAAAAATTGATATTAAAACATTGTGAAATGCTTATATTTGCATATTGACAGCATAGCCAATCCTTTACCATCTTAGAAATAACTGAACATGGTACCTAGTTAACAAGAATAGTTCACTGAATTGATAGGAACCGAGTACTGTAGCTTGTATCATTAATGTCTGTCTATGGATCACATCATGAGCTAAAAAGTAATTTCAAAGTGCCTTTCTTGTTGCCTTCCCCACACATCAAAGTTGCTAGCTCTACTCTTGCTTCTCAACTCTGTACTGTTTTCTATACTTTTTACCACTCTACGTTTTGAAAAGGAGAAAATCAAGACCCTGAATTGGTAGCTCAATACCCACTAAGAGACATGCAAGCTGAAATTATACTAAGGGCAACAGAAGTGCAAAGAAAATATTTCAGTTCATGCCCATGCATCTCTAGCTTCAGCTCTTGCTTCAAATAGAATTTTCACTCTTGTTGACATAAAAGTGCATGTTATTATGTTTAATGCATATTGATAATATTTTTTTAAAAACATACAAGTCAAGTCACCAGTGTCACTTTACATGGATTTCTTTGGGATGAAATGAGATTGTTAGTTCAGCTCAGTTTTATTTTGACTTGTTTTGATTGTATTACAGTGAGTTCTGTGCACTTAATGTGCCTTGAAAGGAGTAGAATTTTTTTCTTATCGTCAATATTTTAAGAAAATGGTAACAAAAAAATTTATCTTGTAGAACTCAATGAAGACTCTATTAAAAGGACTATAGATTGATATGTGGTAGGCAGTACAGTACAATGGTTAGTCACACAAACTCTGAAGACATGCAGCTTGGGTTTGATTCCTAACTCAACCACTTACTAGCTATGTGTCCTTTTTTTTAATTGAAGTATACTTTATTTACAATATTATATTAGTTTCAGGTGTACAGCATAGTGATTCAGTATTTTTGCAGATTATAGGTTGTTATAAGATAATGGCTATAATTACCTGTACTATACAGTATATCCTTGTCACCTATCTATTTTATATTTCTAGCTATGATGTCTTTGACTAAATTTCTTAATCTCTCTGTGCCAAAATTTCCTCTTCTGTAAAACAGCAATTGGTACTTAAATCATAAGGTTGTATGAAATGAGTTAGCATACATAAAGCACTTAGAAGAGTGCCTAGTATTTATTTAGCAAGTAATTGTTATATTTTATAAATACATACACATATTTAATGGGTACAGATGGAGATAAATAAAACGCTAAGTAGCATGTTCAACAAATTAAGTTGTATAATAATATATTCTTACAAGTAAAAAGCTTTCAGTGTTGTATTTATTATATGTCTTAATATAGTTTTTGTTTTCAAATTTAAGGTTTCGAAGATACAAAAAATGGTATCATAAAAAAAGTATTACACTCAATAACATCACACAATTATGAAAAATCACAAATCACATAGATTCTCAATCATCACTATTAATCTTAATGAGAAATTTCACATAAAGTAAATCTGTCAAAATGGAATGTCCATGATCTTTAACTCTTTAAAATCATAGCCATTTACTTAACTGCAAATGGAGGGCTGGTACAGCTGGAAACTGGCCACATATACTGAAACGCCTACCACACTCTAAATCATCATGCAAGACAGAATTCCTATTTACCGTACATCCATTGCTACAGAACTCTTACCTTTATGTTCTTTTTTCCTAATGTACTTAAACTCAACTCTAGCTAAAAACGGCAGCCTTCTTGATCACTAAAGCCAGTATATTTATCTCCGCTCACGTGTTCCACAAACTCTCTGCAACACTGAACTTTTTGATATACCCTCTTCTTCTTGCCATTCCCTTGGCTTCCTTGACAGCAAACTCACCTGGTTTGCCTCCTCCTCCTTCCTTTCTACTCTATCTCTGCTGACTGCTTCTAACAGCAGATATTTTCCCCAAAATAGCTATTACACAGATATTTCACAAAGTTCTTGCTTCAGGGCCCTCCTCTTCCCTCTGCTTCTTTCCTTATCAGGAAAGTGCTCTCTATCCTCACAGGCTGGAGCCTGCATTTGCCACCTAGCGGCGCCAGGTGGCCCAGCTAAGAAATCACTTTTCACCCATGCAGCAGTCACCTGCAGGGATCAGAGGGAGCCCAGCCGCACTAGGGGAACCAACTAGACGAAAACAGCAACGCAGACTCTGAAAACTATATTGACACTGGAACCAGAAGTCACTAAAGAAGACCAGGGCCTGCATGCTAAACCTAAACAGGGTGACTGCCTGACAAAATAGATTTCCGTTAAATTTTAAGATTTAACATAATAGTCAAAGTGTCTAGGATACAATCAAAAATCATATGCCAAAAATGAAGAAAATCACAGCTGGAATGAGAAAAGACAATCAACAGAGGCCAACACTGAGATGATTTAGGTGTTGAAATTATCTGACAAGAATTTCAAAATCTTCATCATAAAAATGCTTCAGTGAGCAATTACAGATAACCTTGAAACAAATAATACAGAAAATCTCAGCAAAGAAATGCAAGGTATAAAAAGGAAGCAAATTATAGAACTGAAAAACACAATAACTTAAATGTTAAAAAACTCACTGGAGAGGATCAATAGCAGAATGAATATAATGGAGGATCAGTTAACTTGAAGATAAAACAACAGAACTTACCCAATCTGAAGAGAGAAAACAAATTGAAAAACTATATGTATAAAGCCTAAGGGGCCTGTGGCATAATAACAAATGATCAAATGTTCATATCATCAAATTCTCAGAAGGAGAGAAGAGAAAGCATAGTGTTGGAAAAAAATATTTAAAAAGAAATAAGGACTGAAATTTCCCAAATTCCCTAAAAGACATACTCAAGAAACTAAGTGGACCACAAACAGAATAAGTTCAAAGAAACTCACATCAAGCCACAGCACAATTAAAGTTCTAAAAACTAAAGACAAAGTAAAAACTCTTGAAAGCAATGAGAGAGAAGCAATCTAGAGGGGGAAAAACAATTCAAATGACAGCAGATTTCTCGTTTGAAACCATGAAAGGCCAAAAGGAAGGGATAAAATTTTTCAAGCGCTAAAAGAACCATCAGTCATGAATTCTACATTCAGCAAAAATATCCTTCAGAAATGAAGAGGAAATAAAGACATTCTCACACAAAGGAAAACTAGGAGAATTTGTCACCTGCCAGACCTACCCTTTAAAGATGGATAAGGAAAGCTCTCCAAATAAGAAAGAAATGATAACAGAGGCTTGAAACTGTGGAAAGGAAAGAAAAACAATAGATTAGGGAATGAAGGAAGGAAGGAAGGATAGACTATCTTTTTCCCCTGAGAGTTGAATCAAAAAGTATGATTCCATCTGATGTTATGTTTAATATACATAGAAAAGTAATCAAGACAACTGTATTTTAAAAGTGGGAAGGGGAAAAGAATCTAAATGCAAGTAAGATTTCTATATCTTACTTGACATGACAAAACACTGATACCAGTAGACTATGATAAGTCATGTATGTATATTATAATACACAGAGTAGCCACTAAGAAAACTATACAAATTGATATACTCAAAAACATTATTATAAATAAATCAAAGTGGAATCCTAAAAATATTCATGTAACCAAGAATAAGACAATAAAAGAGAAATGGAGGAATGAAAAACAGAGGGAACAAACAAAAATCAAATAGTTAAGATGGCAGATTTAAGGTATATCAATAATTTACCTAAGTATATTAATTAAAAGACAGAGATTGGCAGAGTAGATTAAAAAAATATGATTCAACAATACTCTGGCTACAAGAAACTCAATTCATACACAACAAAGGTTGAAAGTGAAAGGCTGGAAAAAGATACACCATGCAAACATTAATCAAAGGAGGGGTGGCTATATTAAACATCAGATAAAGTAAATTTCAGAACATAGAAGTTTGCCAGAAACAAAGAGGAACATTAATGATAAAAAGGTCAATCCACCAAGAAGACATAATGATCCTGAATGTGTGCAAGTCATTTTCACCTATGATCCTTCCATCAATAATTTCCAAATCCATATTCCCAAGCTCCTTCCTCCATGGCACAGTAAATCAGAGAAAGGTAGCAGCGACGCCTGGCTTTCATCAGCCTCCCCACCCTCCCAACTCACGTGTCAATGCAGGACTGAGGCTTCACATATCCTTCTGCGTCAAACACTGTATTTGGCAGGTACTGTGCACAGGACTGAGGGGGAAAGGCACACACACAGAGACCGACTATTGCCTCAGAGACCCTGCACAAGTCCCGCCCATGGAGTCCCCACTACCTTGTACCCCAGGGCTGTACATGATTCTTCCATTCTGCCAAGGCTTGACATCCGACCATACTCATCTGACTGCACCAGCCCACACAGCTCCCCAGTGTTCCACCACCGGTCCCCAGATCCCTAGCAGGAGGCGCCAAACACCTGTCTGACTGATGCTAAACATGTCATTTTGTCTTCCTTCCTTTATCCTTTCTTTTCCCCATCACTACTCTCTCCGAGTTCCTGTTTATAACATGTGGGTTTTTTCCAGCTACCCAGATTGAAATCTCATTTTCATCAAATTCTGTGACTCTTCCATGCCAATGTTTCTTACATAGAGCCCCGCCAATTCTATTCCAGTGTGGTGACTCTACACTAGTTCAGGCTTTCACTTCACAGTACCCCCTAACTGTTCTCTTTCCAGTGCTGTCCTAAGTACAGCACTGAAATGGCTATAACTGCTTCCCCAAATAAAACATCTTTCCTTTCTTATCAGGTTTTCTGAGCTTTGCCCACAAACACTTACCGCTCCATTTTCCAGTCCAATTGGATCTCACTGGTCCCTAAAAATGCCTCCAGGCTTTCCATCTTTGTAGTTCACTGGCTGGAATGCCTTTCTTCAGTCTCCACCTGGAAAAATACTAGCCTTTCTTCAAGGTTTTCCCCAAATACAACCTCTATCATGAAGGTGGTATTTGAGCAGGTATTAAGCATGAAACACCATCCTCCTCACCAGGCATAATCTCTTTCTTCCTGTAAATCTTCACAAAATACTGTACCTTTCCTATGGTACTTTTATATTCTGCCACGTATTTGCATATTTGCATATTTGACTTCTCTCCCCTCAACTGTAAGTTCCAAAGACACCAATAACATCTTCGTCTTTGTACCCTTGCACCACGCACCCTCCACAGTGCCAAGTAAAGTGCACTGTGCATATTAAAGGTTTAATCAATATTTTTTGAATAATTTTAAAGCCAACCCTGTCTCTCTCTACCAAAATATTCCTTCTCTTTTCATCATAGCTTTGAATCCTTATCTTTCAAACCTAAAATATGTTAGTATCAGTTAAACTCATTACTTTTCCTAAAACATAAGTAATTTTATATACAAAAAAGTTAGTTTTTCTATTATGTAAATCAAAATATACATAAATGCATTTATATACATTTGTACAAACCTTACATATATAACCTCTAGATGTTTATATTTTTGATTTTTTGACAAATAACATTCTTAGTAAAATTTCACAAAAATTGACATGGAAAAGTTGGATTAGGGGATTAAATATATCCTTAAAATAATTGATTTACACTTTCTTGGTCTTTTAACTATAAAATAGTTTATCCTAGCAACATGAATGGGAAGAGACCTGAACTATTAGAAAAATGTAATTTTGCATAGCTTGAATGTATAGTTCTCCTTGGTGGGTTTTCAGTGACCAGTGACCCCTCCTCAGCTGGTCTCCTCAGCTGTTTGCACTTGCTCAGACCACCTCCCTCTACGACAATGTACACCCAGAAGACAAACTCAATTTAGACTCAAAATGATCCAAGCAAAATACAATTTTGAAAATGCAGCACATATTTAAAATGTGTGGTGGATTCCAAAGCCATGATTATTTTTCACTCGACACTATTCTATGCAGACACTACTCCCATTCATTACTGCAATTAACTGTACATATAATTATTTTTATTGCTAATTTTACACCAGTGAATTTCCATTTCAAAAAAAGTTAACATTTGTTTCTAATTAAATATTTATTGCTTATATCTTACAGACCGGACATCAGGTTCTTCTTTAGACTGGGCTTACAACCTGGGCATCAAATACTCATTTGCCTTTGAGCTCCGAGACAAAGGCAAATTTGGTTTTCTCCTTCCAGAATCTCAGATAAAGTCAACTTGTAAAGAGACCATGCTAGCTGTCAAATTTATGGTCAAGTATATCCTCAAGCATACTTCCTAAAGAACTGCCCTCTGTTTGGAATAATCCAGTTAATTCTTCCCGTGTCTTTCACTAGAAAGTCAATCTTTGCTTATTGCTAGATGTGGTTTGCACATCACCTGAATAGGTCCTCTCTTGCTCACTTAAGTCCTATGTTATTTCTTTTTGCTTTTATTTACTCTCAATAGCATCTTAACAAATAGCTTTAGGTGAAAGTTTAACCACTTTAAGTTGGAAGCCAGCACAAAGTATTATTTTGAGTATTTTGAAAGGTGATACACAGTGGGTCAAGGGAAGGAAATGAGAGCCTTCACTTTCTCCAGAACCAAACTTTCACCATGTGGCTTCATCGTTTCATGTGCCAATATAATAAAAATAAAGCATGCTCTAAAATGCACCTTCTGTTCTTTATAACTTACGGTCTCTACATTCTTCTATTAGAATTCATAATCACGCATTAATGTTTCTTATGTATTCTGTTAATAAGAAAGAATATCTTCAATTTTTAAAAACATATTTTGCCTACAATTTTTTTAACACAAGTAGACAATGTTTATATCTTCACAACAGCAAAAGGATGTTCTAGCAGGAAATGAAGTGGTTTATTTAGAGATGAATCTCAGTACTTTAAACAACCAATCCAGTTCCCATCAACATAACGTACATTAAATTCAAAAAAGTTTAATATAAACTGCCATAAACAGAGGAAATTACCCCTCCAAAACACCTCTTGGCAGTTACGGAAACAGCCAGAACATCTGGTCAGCTGTGAGCACTGCCTAATAATGGATAGAAAAGAAGCCTGAAAATATAATACAAGTTGCAAAGAGAAAGTCACGTTGACCAAGCGCAACTGGAATAACTTATTACCTTTATACTGCCTACAATCGTATTGCTTAAGATAGTGTTACAAAATACCTTTTCCCTAACTTTATTCTTCAATATTTCATCATGTGACAACAGTGGTATCTACATCTAGAAATCCAGAACATAGATGCCTGACAAGAATTTGAGGAACAAGTAGAGAGTTCATTGATTTCCTATAAACTTATTTCTCAGAACAACCTGGATAAAATTTTTGAGGATCTTAAAAGATCCTGAGAAATTAGACTAACAAATAATCTGGGATATTTGTCATGACTCCTTTAAAGGCCCATGAAAGAAAGAGTGCCATCGAATCTACAAGGTGATGGTATTTCTGATAGTTAGAAGACAGGTAAAAGTGTCCCAGGCAAAACTGTCAAGAGGAAAACAGTATAAACTAATAAAATTGCTTTACAGGAGGAGGAGGGAAAGGTGACAGAGACAAGAAAGTAAAAGATAAAATTCCGATTATGAAGGTTAAACTGTCCATTATAAAAAATATAATATCTATACCTACATATTTAGCATTCAAAACTGGCTCAGAACATAGGAATGTAAATTTGTTCCATTAAACACGCCAAATGATAATTATACACTCATTCACACTTACTCAACTGATAAAGGACTGAAAGAACTTGTAATCTTAAAATTTACATAAATATTTCTAATTCCATTACATCTTTAGGTGGTGGAAGTAAGAGATAATCCCCATTGTTGAATATCATCCAGTGTTCACCCAGTTTATAAAAGACACAAAAGTTTTACTCACCAGTAAAGCCTTTATGTAGCTTAATATTTCTTCTCACAATCAGAGAGAAAGCATTAGAGTGACTAAAAATCAAAAATCCTAACAAGATCATTCCTTATCTTAATTGAATACCTTTAGATGACATCTCAAGGTATCTTGCTTGACTTCATACAAATTGTGAAAATAAATATGTGAAGAAAAATATCGATATTAAAATTTAAAAAAGAAAACTTCATTTTATTTATGGAAAAGTTTGAGTAGTCAGTGCTTGATTCTTCCCTTGTCATTTCTCATTTATCAGTAAAATGACTTTGTACCCAAGTTACAAGTAGTGCTGTCTCAACATATTCTTGACGATGTTTCACAAAAAAAATCTTCTAAATCATCATTCCTATTGTCAACAACAAATAGGCACTTGCCATCTACCTCTATAAGGATGAAATCATGTGCTGCTGCAGCTGCTGACTTTCAACACCCCCTAAAAGGAGTTCAGGGTGGAAGCAGAAATGAGGCACTCTGTGCTCTGGGAAAAACTCCAGAATAGGTCTTCAGATAGTTAGATATTTTCAGGAGCCAATTTTGTGAGCCCAATTCTTACATCTCCTCATATCTAGAAAAGCACTAAAATCCTTCATGATGACAACTGCTCCTCGTGACTAGCGGAAACTTTCTGCAAAAAAAATACGTGCTTGATTGCATGGACTCCCCCTTCACCAGATGCACATGTATACTGACCTTGCTCCTTACCTCTTTGGAGCAGTTTCTCAGAGCTATCTGAGATGCTGTCTCCCAGGCTATTGTCCTCATTTTGTCCCCAAATACAACTTGACTCACAACTCTCATGTTGTGCTTTTTTTTTTTAAGTCGACACTATTCTAGCTTTTATACCACCAAATTCACTCAAGAAACATTGTTTCATATCTTGAAAATTTTTATGGTAATGATCCAGTAGCTGAGACATACATCTCCATTATATGAGAAAATGAAACATCTTACTGATTATTTTTAGTAATGCAAATAAATTTGAGTTTCCAATGGGCATTATGACTCCAAACTAATTTTACAATGTCATATCAGAAGTATCCTCCCCACACCCTACATATCGGATACGTTCTATTAACTACATAAGTGCTCACTGGCTCAGTAAACACTAGGCTTATTGACAAGAGTTTCTGTTTCTAATTTAAAACAAACATTGTTGCCTGATTTTCTTTAGATGAAAAAATAAACAAGTAATTCCCAGAGAAACTTGCAAGAGATCACTGAAAACATACAAGTTCTCTCTACTCTCAGGTTCTATTGACTTGTTCTCACAAAGTGTTTATTTTGGTCATTTCAAATGGATGACTGTTAGGCTTTTGTGGACACGGGAGAAGATCAAAGACAGAGAACTTCTTGATGCCACCAAATGGTTCTCAGTACTATAAACTAACCTTTTACCTTTAACATAGAAAATGAGAGATTTTCTAAAAGAGAGTGTGCATTGGTTCCAAAAACCTACAATGAAATATGGTAGTATTAAATTGATGTTAATTTCCCAGGATAAAAATAATACAAAGCAGTAGCAATAAGCAATCTTAGTTGAACATTCATTTATATGAACGTCTATAAGAAGCAATGACATTTAAAAACTGTGCCCAAGCTTATAAACTGCTAGTTATCCCCTAAAATCTATTCTCCCCTCTTCTCTAATAATAGGCCTCCCAATTTTGAACTGGGCACATGGCCACTCAAATAAAGGCTCAACTTCCAAACTTTCCTTTCAAATAGAGGTGGCTCTTGGACTGTTCTAGCCAGTGAGTTGCAAAAGGAAACACCATGTGGCAAAGTCTAGAAAGCTAACTTCAAAGACCTCTGGCATATACACTTTAGTCCTTCCTTTCCGTCATTTTCTCTTTCTTTTTGACTGGAATACAACTGTGATGACTTAGGCTGAGCAATCAGCTTGGATCATAAAATGCTCTTGAGAACTGAAGCTAAAAATATGATAGTAGGAGCTATCATAACAGTTCCAGATGTGATCTGGATGGAAATCCCTAGAGGATGTTATGCAAAATCACAGGACTAGAAATCAGGAGGTTGGCTCAGAACCCTGAATGCACTGAATGATATTTACCGAGACACAATCACCCGTTGCTTGCCCTGCCTAACGCCTAGATTTTTGTTAGGATTTGAGATAGATGCTCAACAAGTTAAGCCACTTATTTCCATTTTGTTTATATTTGAGACAAAGAACAGTTCTCCTAAGGAGAGTTGGCTCAGGTGGTTCCTAACTGAGGTAGGTGTTGGGTGGTACAGAAACAATGGCACAATTGCTGGCCTCAAGTGTGGTTCCCCCATCCAGGGCTCTGCTATAATGAGGTACAAAGTGATGTGTGCATGTGACATTTTCCTACATGCAAAGTTTTCATCAGATTATTACAATCTAAGGGTTATTGATCCTCAAAAGTTTATAAGCACAACTGAACACAAAATCCAACATAATTTGAAAAATATCTGTACACATTAACTCCAACCAGGGATCTTTTTGTTGTTGTTTGTTACTATTGATTTTTTTCTTTGTTTTTAATACATAAAATGTCTACTAGATAGCTGGAAAATATAAAACATTTCCAATTATCAAAAACAAGTAAATGAGAGAGTAGCATTGACATATACACACTACCAAATGTAAAATAGATAGCTAGTGGGAAGCTGCTGCATAACACAGGGAGATCAACTTGATGATGCGTGACGACTTAGAAGGCTTGGATGGGGAGGGTGGGAAGGAGTCGGGAGAGGGAGGGGATATGGGGATATATGTATAAATACAGCTGATTCACATTGTTGTAGAGCGGAAACTGACACACCAGTGTAAAGCAATTATACTCCAATAAAGAGCTTAAAAAAAAAAAGTAAATTAGATGTCCTAAAATTTTACAAAATGATTAAAGCATGCCAATGTATTTGTTATAATATGTGGCCTAAACGTTTCCCTGCTCTATAGTGCCATCTATAGTTTCCCCAGTTGTTCTGACCCTAAGCTGGTGCTTGTCCAAATGTAGCATATGGAGAGTGACATCACCAAGATGTCCCTCACTAACATCTCCCCCTCAACAATTTGGCATCCATCCATGCACAAAGATGCCTCTGTGGGAGCAGTAGAATCCAGGCCCATATGCCAAGGGTAACAGACATACAGACCTCAGTCCCAGCTATGGACCCTGAAGTGGCCCATGAACTGGCTCTAGCCCCTCTTGGCCACAGTTTGGGAGCCTCTGGAGAATACTGACTTAAACAATCAGCCTCTTACTTTGTGAAAGTCCAAGAGTTCAAGTGGAGAAGTTCTAGCACACCACTGAGCAACAAAATGCAAGACTGGACACACTAGAGAGGATAAGAACAGTTTGACTTTACCCTCATCACCTCTCCCCCAAGGTGCCACAACTCAGCCTAAGAGAGCCCTTCTTGGCCTGCAATTTCTCCCAGAGAAGAAGGGGAGAACACATGAGTGAGCACCTGCCTTCCCCAGCTATGTGGGACACTACCAAAGAGGCCCATTTCTCTCTCATCTCATCCAGAGTACTGAGTCATGAGCTGCGTGACTGGGAGCAGTGAGCAGCTGGAAGGACAGCAGCCAGGGCCTGGAATGTATCAAAGGGACATGAATGATACTAACCATATCACAGATTCCATCATGGAGGCCTGCCTAAGAGTCATTGGGTCACCTTGCCCACAGATCCCCCCAACCAGCCCAGTTACTCTGAGCTCTCCATAAACACACACCCATGGCTGGCTCCCTATGTGTGCTTCCAATAGTGCAACAGTAGTGAGAGCAAGCTTTGGCAGATAGATAGTGAGCACATACTCAAAGCAGGCCTGAATCTGTGAGTCAAAGAGAAACCACAAACTTGAACTTTTAGCACTCCCCTGGGAAAGTAAAAGGGAGGCTGTTAGCACCCAGCCTGGTATATTGCAGGATCAAGAGAAGGCATACAAGCTTAAGAATTCTGCCACAAGAGGGAGTAAAAAGTGTAGAGCAGGCATATCTACAGAAAGTCTGAGAAAGTCTCAGAATTCCCAGGAGGACTGAAGGAAGGTCATTTCTCTCCTACCATCAGTTAATATAGACTGGAGGAAGTGATTGTTACTTCAAATGTGAAGACAGCAATACAAAACTACAGGAAACATGAAAAATCAATGAAACATGTCACCACCAAAGGAAAATAATATTCCAGTAACTGACCCCAAAGACAGAGAGATCTGCAATTTACCTGATAAAGAATTCAAAATAGATGTTTAAAGGAGGCTCAATAAGGTACAAGAAAATACAGAAAAATAATACAGTGAAATTAGGAAAACAATACACACAAAAATGAGAAGTTTAATAGAGACATAAATCATAAAAAAAAGAACCTAACAGAAATTCTGGAGGTGAAGAATAAAATGAATGAAATGAAAAAAAAAATGCAATAGACAGCATCAATATCAGAACAGATCAGCAGAAGAAAAAATCTGTGAACTAGAAGACAAGAACTTTGAAGTTATCCAGCCAGAGAAGAATTAAGAAGAAAAAATGAATCCCTACATGAATCATGAAATACAATTAAGAGAAGCAATCTGCAAATCACAGAAGGAGAGGAAAGGGAGAAAGAGGCAGAAAGCTTATTTAAAGAAATAATGGCTGAAAACTTTGAAACCTGGAGAGAGATTTGCCCACCCAAGTTCATGAAGCTCTATGCCCACCCAAGCTTATGAAGCTCATACATCCCCAAACAAATTCAGCTGGAAAAGATCTTCTCCAAGACATTATATTGATGATAAAGCTGTCAAATATCAAAGACACAGAATCTTAAAAGCAACAAGATGAAAGAAGATTGTAATTCACAAGGGAATACCTGTAAGTCTATTAGTGAATTTCTTCAAAGAAAACGTACAGCCCAAGAGAGATTAGAATGATATATTCAATATGCTGAAACAAACAAACAAACAAAACACTGCCAACCCACAAATACTTTATCCAGAAAAGTTTTCCTTCAGAAATGAAGGAGAGATAAAGACTTCCCCATGAGGGAGTTCATCACCTCTAGACTTGCTTTACAAGAAATGGTGAAAGGAATTCTTCAAGTTGAAATAAAAGGACTCTATTAGTAACATGAAAACATATGAAAATCTACAACACACTGGCAAAGGTAAGTATATAGTCAAATTCATAATACTCTTTCTAATTGGTGGTATATTAACTTACTTAACTCTAGTAAAAAAAGATTAAAGGACAAAGTATTAAAAATAACTATAGCTACAATACTTTGTTAATAAATACAAAATATAAAAGAGGTAAATTATGACATCAAAAACATAAAATGTGGGGAGTAAAAGGGTAGAGGTTTTGTATGCAACTGAAGTTAAGTTGTCATCAATGTAAAACAGACTATAAGGTAGTTTATGTAAGCTTCATGGTAACCACAAAGCAAAAACCTACAGTAGATACATAAAGGATAAAGAAAAGGGAATCAAACCATACCACTTAGGAAAATCATCATTTCACAAAGGAAGACAGAGAGAAAAAAGGAACAAGGGAAGTAAAACACAGCCAGAAAACGATAATTTGGCATTTTAAGTACTTATCTATTAATAATTACTCTAAATGTAAATGAATTAAATTCTCCAATCAAAAGACATAGAATGGATAATAAATTAAGACCCAATTATATGCTGTCTATAAGAGACTCATTTCAGCTTTAAGGTCACCCATAGGTTCAAAGTAAAGGAATGGAAAAAGATATTCCATGCAGATGGAAACTATTTAACTCAAAATGGATTAAAGACTGAAGCATATGATCTAAAACCATAAAAATCCTAGAAGAAAACTTACAGAAAAGGCTTCTTGACATTGGTCTTGGCAATGATTTGGGGGATATAACACCAAAACACAAACAAGAAAAGCAAAAATAAATAAGTGGGACTACATCAAACTAAAAAGCTTCTGCACAGCAAAAGAATCAACAAAATGAAAGGCAACCTGTGGAAATGGAGAAAATATTTGCAAACCATCTATCTGATAATGGGTTAATATCCAAAATATACAAGGAATTATACAACTCATAGCAAAACAAAAACAAACAAAAAGAAAACCTCAAACAATCAAATTAAAAAATGGTCAGAGGACCTAAATAGATATTTCCAAAGAAGACATACACATGGCCAACAGCTACATGAAAAGATGCCTTAGCATCACTAATCATCAAGGGAAATGCAAATCAAAACCACAATGAGATATCACCTCACACCTGTTAGAATGGCCATTACAAAAAAGACAAGAGATAACAAGTGTTGGCAAGGATATGAATAAAAGGGAACCCTTGGGCATTGTTGGTAGAAATACAAACCAGTACAGCGACTATGGAAAGCAGTATGGAGGTTCCTCTGTTAAAAACAGAACTACCATATGATCCCCCTTCTCTGCACATATCCAAAGAGAAAGAAATCAGGATCTCGAAGAGATATCTGCACTCCCATGTTCATTGCAGCATTATTCACAGTAGCCAAGAAATGGAAACAACCTAGGTGTCCAGCTATAGATAAAGAGAAATATTATTCAGCCATGAGAAAGGAAATCCTGCCGTTTGCAACAACATGAGGGCATTATGCTAAGTGAAATAAAGTCAGATAGAGAAAGACAAATACTGTATATCACTTATATGTGGAATATAAAAAGCCAAACTCATAGAAACAGAGTAGAATAGTGAGAGGTTGCCAGCCGCTGGGGGTTAGGGGAATGGGGAAATATTGGTCAAAGAATACAAACTTCCAGCTATAATACAAATAATTTCTAGGGATCTAATGTACAGCATGGTGTCTACAGTTAATGATATATCATATACTTGAAAGTTGCTAAGAAAGGAAATCTTAAATGTTCTCATCACAAAAAAAAAAGTAATTACATGCGGTGATGAAGGTGTTAACTAACCTACTGTGGTAGTCATTTCACAATATATACACTCATCAAGTCAGCAGGTTGTACACCTTAAACTAACTTAGTGCTATGTCAATTATATCTCAATAAAACTAGAGGGGAGAAAAAGAAAAAATATTTGGCTTTTATAGATGCTGTGATATTTTTAACTGCACATTACGATATTATGAGACAACTTTACAAACTTTCCCTCAAAAAAAAAAAGAAAAAACCATTGTAATGGGAGAAGAAGCAGTATTCTTCCACTCAGGGAAGAGAGAACTTATAGAGAATTATAGGAAGTTCAGATTACCTCTGGTTGCAGAGGATACCTCCTTTTCATTCAACTAGTGACAAAGAAAAAATTATCAGTGAAACTCAAATTACAGTAACAAATATATTCGGCCTTCTAAATTAGAAGGTTTTATTATGTAAAACCACTTCAAAAGCAATAAAATTTACTAAATAGTGCAACTAATGAATACATGGCAATTTTTCAGACTATCCTTTATACTTCTTTCTCCTTTTCAACACAATTGTATTTCATGATTAAAATACCAAGCCATTTTTCTATAATGAGTAGAAATGAGTCATAATAGCATCTTGAAAATTTCGGCAGCATATAGGCTACTGTCAGAAATTCCTTAGGCAAAGCTTTTGGGAGACTCTCTTGCATTTCATTGTCACAAAATCCATTATACCAGGACAGATCTCAGCCTGCCTGAGTAACATCTATCTGAGGGTTATAATTTTGTCATAAAAATTTACTCTCACATGAACTTAGCATAAAAGGTCTCCGTCCAGAAAATAGGAATTGAAATGGATATATTATCACTTGAACTGCTTTTTTGCTCACTTATCCTTCAATTACAAGCCTTAAGTTCACTGGTGTCAAGAAAGGTTAAACCAGAAAAATGTAAAACAATTTTTGAAATATGTGAGGGAAATTTGACACTTAATGTTCCAAATGCATTATTATTGCCCTGATATCACTGAAGTGTGCTATTGATTCATTTTACATTGTGGATTAAAGGCTTAAAAGACTATTCGTGAAACAAAGAAAAAATCCATATGTATCATTTCATATATAAAAGAAAATTGCAAGAATGCCGGTTTCTTTTCTTATTTAAAAAGTCTCCAATTTCTTTTTTTTTTTTTAATCTCTGCTTTGCAAAGCAAATTTCAAGAGGTAATCAAATTTAATGGGGCAAAGAGAGGGAGGTGAAAAGGAAAAATTGGGGGAACTGTAATCATACTGGCAGTAATGATCATATGAAAAGTAACATTTGCATAACACCGGATAATTTAAAAATTGCTCTTACCTGCATGTCTGCATTTGATCACAACTCTATAAGACTGAGTTGAGGGGAGGCTAGTATTATCTCTATTTTATGTATTAGAAACCATGGCAATTAAGTGACTTGCATATACAAAGTTGCAACTTGAAACTAGACATTCACATTTAAAAATTCAAATTCGTTTCCTTACACCACACTGTCCAATGAAGGCAGAGAAAGAGGTTATCTAATTTGTGAGTCATCAATTTAGGTTCTAATTCTTGAACCTTGCCAAAGGTATATCATCTTAACCCATCAGGTACTCTTCTAAATGGTTTAGACTTGAATGTGTACTGGAATCACCTGGGAAGCTTACTAAAGTACAAATTGCTGGGTCCCTCTCCCGGAGATTCTGAAACATTAGATCTGAGGTGCAGCACAATAATTTTCCCTTTTAACAAGTTTTCAGATAATACTGATGCTGCTGGTCTAGGAATCACACTTAGAGAAACACTGATATAGAATAATTCTAAATGCTCTGAAATAAAAATGACTATTTTTCAATGATTGGTTTTCTCAGTAATTGCAGTGATCTTTACTGAAGTGTGCAGTTTATTTGCAAAAGTAATATACTCATAGGTTTTATCTTCAATTAAAATTGTAGGCAAATCAAATAGATGAAATGGGGATAATATTTTCATTTCAATTTCTCTCTCTCTATAAAAATGTTTGTAAATAAATATTTGAACAAAGATTCACACATTTCGAATCCATTACACATTAAAACAGTTTAAAATATATATAAATAAATAAGTATAATAAACAGTCCCTCCTTTAAAATTGTTGATTCTATAGATTTTAAGATAACTAGTATTAATTTATTTTTTACTATTTATATTTATATCTTATACTATTATTTATCAATTTATTGAATTTTTAAATGTTTAAAGTTTTTATGTTAAAGTTATGTCCAAATTCATTTTTAGAACATAAAAATAAGACTTCTGCCAAGGCCCAGGTTCACTATTGCTACATCCAACTGAGGAAACTATGGTTTGGTTTGGAGTAAAAATTCCTTCAGCAATGAGCAGTAGCTTTCTTAATAGTAAAACTGAGCAAATTCTATGAGAAGTATCTCCAGAAGTCTTCCTGGAGTTAACAGCATTTGTTTCAGTGACGACTAAGGGGAGGATTTCAGCTGAAGTGGTTCATTGGCTGTCACATTAAAAAGCTCAGACAGGGTGATGGGATAATCTGAAGACTTTCTTGTGTTGACGCATCCCTTGATGTTGCCATTGGACAAAGCTCAATTGAAGCTGCTCCAATTAATCTTTCACAGAGAAAGAGAAATGAAGAAAGGTAAGGAACACATGTCTGGTCATTTTTGCACAAGACTAGGGAAAAAGGGTCAGAAAGAAAAAAGTAATAAAATCAGATTTTTCCCTAGCCACATCCCCAAACACCCATCCTCTCCCAGGATTATTTAAATATTCTGCCTCTAAGCTTCATCTTAACCCAACTCTCCATTTCATTTGGTCTACAAAAAGCAAGGCTTTGAGATGAGTCACCTTTCCTCAGACTGTGGACCAAGGTAGCTACATGACTCTGGTGTGCCCAGTATATTCATATTTACTACTCATTGATTTTTTTATTAAAATAACCTTACGGAAGTTAAAGATTTTTTATTCCTTTATCTTATTCTAATATACTTCTGCTATACATTTTGAAAGACTAATAATACAGGAACAACATTTAAATGTACAACAGATGTAATGGAACATACAAGGACTCTGAAGTCACTCAAAGGCAGGTCTGAAGAGAGGCTTCACCACTTACTACCCATGGCCCACCTGTAAAATTCAGGTAATGCTACCTATGTCACAAGGTTACTATAACAATTTTAAAATAACTATATAAAACATAAGGGTGAGCAATTGTTCTAGTTTGCTCAGAAGTAAAAAGTTTCCCAGGATGTGAGTCTTTCAGTGTTAAGGCCAAGACAGTCCTGGGAAAACTGGGACAGCTGGTCACTGAATTGTACTGAAATGCTTCTGAAGCAAAAATAAATATTAGGACGCCTTCCTCTCCCTTCCCAATTCTTGAGAAACTATTTCACCAGATAAAATATATACCAATATTTATTAGTAGTTATCATTCTGTTATTAGGTGTTAAATACTTTACATGAATTATACCAGTTATTCTTTAAATGAACCCTTAGAGCTAAATGCCATTTTAATCACTCCCATTTTGACAGATGCCAAAACGGAGGCACAGAGCAGCTGAATTCCCTGCTCAAGTTCACAAAGCTAATAAACGGAACAACAGGCATTCAAATTCTAGCAGTCAAATTTTAAAATGTGCACGCTGAACTCTTTCTACTCAGTGTAGTCCTCAGACCAGTAGCCTCAACATCACCTGGGAGCCTGTTAAAAATGCTGACTCTCAGCACCATACCTACCCGGACTAACTGACCCACAATCTGTACTAAAACACTATGCTACAGTGCCTGAAATGTTTACAGCTGGAAAGAATTTTAAATCGTGAGCTTTAGATAACATAAGCAAGTTCTCAGTCCATGCTCCTAATTTGAAAGGTCACAAATCTGAAGCCTAGAACTTCTAAAAGCCACACAGAGACCTAGTGAAGGAAACTAAAGTAGAACTTGCATCTCTGGAAGTAGTCAAATACACTGAGCACTCTTGAAACTAAAATAAACCCAAGAAGTGCTTTCTCAAAGCACAGGTTTGAGGAGGTTTTCCCTCAAAATACACCTGCTTAGAACATGACCAAAAATATACCTTTCTTCTAATACAAATGCATCAGGAAGTGGGGAGAGCAGAGACCAAAACATCAAGGCATTTGGAAAAGAAACTGAGCTGATCTACTTTTTGTGCTGTACAAGTTATTGGCTTTCACATAAAACTGAAATTAGAAAGAAAATTCATAATTAGGAGACTTGCATATGTTTAGCACAGATTTAGAGTTTTGAATATAAATATAAATTAACAAGTATTTAATGTTCTTTTCAAAAACAGGAACTTAGCAGAGACAGTCTATCAAGCACTCTTACCGAAAGTTGAAAGCACAGCAATAAAATCTCATTCGAGGCTGAAACCAGACATACAAAGTCAGAAGTGATGAAGTCATTATCATTTGCTAGATTAAAAACACTCAGTCTCAATAACAACTCAGACCCAGTTCAGAGTAACAGCTTCAATCTATCAGAGTAAATATTGTATGTGCCAAAATTTGTTGGGTACAGAGTCTGTACCAAATTATGTATTTAATTAGCTGCACTTCATCAGATGCCTATACACCAAGGCTATCTCTTCTATATGACATATTTTTTCCATATAAAGTGAATAAAGTAGTCACTAAAAACAACTGCATTTAGGAAATGAGACTACAATTCCACCTTAAATCTAAATTCCTCAGCTTAAATCTAAAGATTTTCTCACAGTTTCTTTTTTAAATAATGCATAAATATCTTTTTTTCCATTAAATTAAATTTGGACTTTTAAGGCTTTAGCTTCAGGTATCACAACTGACATATCAGGCCGTATTAGAAGGGAACTGACACTTCTGGAGCTCGATGCCAGGCACTTTACATCATTTTATTTAATCTCCCAATAATGCTATAAGACAGGTATAATTAACCACCATATAAAAGAAGAAACCAAGACTAAAAGAATCTAAGAGAATCACCCATGGTTTTCACTAGAGGGGCAGCATTAAGATTTGAACCCAGGTCTGAGCCCCAAACGTAATGCCTTCCAAAAGTGACAGTAAGTTCTTGTGGTACATCATCCGAGGCCTCTGGAACTGAAAGTGAACTATTTCCTGTCTAACAAGTGAGAGTTTACAGACACCACAGGCTCACAAGGAATGAGTAAATAAAAGGAAAGTTTAATGTTCCTCCCAGCCACCTTAGACCACTGCCTCCATCCTACCATAGCCCACTGAAAAGCAAATGGTTACAGCTCTTCCCTAGCGATGAAGAGATCATGGGATGAAGAAGAGGGGAGCATGGCTCTGGAAGGTGCAGGTCCACCCAGGAGCTGGTCAGTGTCATCCACCAGGCCAGGAAGAGCTATTCCCCCAGCAATCTGGCCCAGGTGTCAAGATGGCTTGGACCTAAGCCTGTGGACCTGCCTGTCTCAAAGAGCCAGGTTCTCCCCTTTGTGGGTCCCACTGCATCTATGGCTCTTATACAGCGCTGCCAGGCATTCAGAAACTAAACTTCCCATACACAAGTAAGCCACCACACCTCTCCAAGGACACTGCTAAATGTCAGTTGCCAACCTCCTCAGCAAACACAGCATTTGGACCTACATCAAACCTCAGTCCCACAATCAAGTTGCCTGTTCTTAGTGTCTACAGACTTCAGCTAACTTACCAGACAATTTGGTGACCAGAGAGGAATAAGATTGAGTTTTAATATGGCATTTGCTTCGAAGGACCAGAATGCAAAAAGAATGTGTCCTAGGAGTCTTTATCAACATCACTCCCCCAATTCAAATTCACTGCTCAGACCAGCCCCCTCATGGGACCTTTCCAAAAGGTTCCAGTCTATGGGGAGCCTCCTCCTTTGCAGCTGCTCCCAGAGTTTGAGTCGCTGACTTTGGTAAACTACCCCTTGTGTAGGGTTACTCCTGAGTATGCGTCTATACTCCTGGAAATCAGCTACTATTGCATAAACTTTTTTATTCCCCACAGCACCTAACACATCTATGACATAGTAAAGGATAAGACCAATGCTGGCAGGCTGCTTCAGCAGGGCCTCCTAAGATGGCATCGCCTAGGTGGAGGGGCCACAGTTCAGAATCCAACATGCAAAAGTGTGATGAGGAGTGAACAGGCTATGCTAAATGAACGCATGTGAACCAGACTCACTAGGGTCTGACTTCTACAATGAGACTGCCAAGTTATTAATTTACTGTGGGCTGATAGGGGTGTGCCATGAACTGGAGAATGCAGAGTAGATCCACCTGGGATAGACAGGCAGCATGCAACCCAAGCAGTTGTTAAAGAGGCAGAAAGGCAAACAGGCTGGGAGAATAAATGTCATAGGATCAAGCTAAGTCTCAACTGTATGTATTTTGGCCTAGCAAGTATCATGGAAAAAACAAAACCAGCACAGCACCTCCGAGTAGCCATCACTCTGGGATGGGATGATGATCACGTGTCATCATCGTTCTTTCCCTTTATCCAAAACAATAAGGCTGTCTCTGCTTTTCTACCTCAGAGAAGTCTGGAAATCGGGGTGCAAGGGATAGTAAATGTCCCCACAGGTGACATTAATGCCCCTAGAAGGCCACCTGCCTCCAAAGATCACTTTCTAAATAAGTTCTCTACGTATCCACGTCCTTGTCTCAGGCTCTGCTTTTAGAGGAACCTGAACTAAAAGGGAAATGAAGGCAGGAGAAATGGCCAAATCATCCAGAAGAGATGAAAGAGAGGCTTATGTGAATAATTCATGCGCCACAGAGGATTATCCTTAAGGCCCTAAGTATCAATCTGTCAGAAACATTTTGCTAACTGTGAACAGAAGTTACTTAATTTCCAGCAACGTGATTCAGTTGAGGAAATAAATAAAACTATCTGTTTATTAGTCAAACAGAAAATGCTAGAGAAACTCCAGTAATGATACTATCATTGATAAAGGTGATAAAGAGATCCATAGCATGACACAAGTTATAAAAAGCTGCCTAAACCTGTAAAGCTATGCATAATCGCCAATAACTGTTGTTGTTATATTTACTTTTCAATAGACTTTATTCTTTAGAGCAATTTTAGGTGCACAGCAAAACTGAGCAAAAAGCACAGAGAGTTCCCATAAAACTCCTGCCCCCACACATGCAGAGCCTCCCTCACCAACATCTTGCACCAGGGTGTACACTTATTACAACCAATGGACCAACACTGACACATCTCTGTCACTCAAAGTCCTTATTTACATTAAGGTTCACTCTTGCTGTTGTGCATTGGGTTTTATATTTAATTTTAAACTGCAAAATGATGAGCAAAAATGAGATCTTCCCCCAAAATGTTATAGTATGTGCTCAAAAACATAGATGGTTGCCACTGAGCTAGCTCAAAGTCCTCAGAATCTACACAGCCCACCAATTAGCTTAGTTCTTGATACATTGCAGAAATCTGTATTAAGATGGGTAAAGGATAAGCTCATTGAGAAGTGCAGAATCTCATGGTCATTCCTGGTGGCCTAACTGAACCCTTGCAAATCCTCACACTTTGAATCCACAGACCATTTCAGTACTCTTTGAGAATGGAATACGAGTTGACATAAAATCAAGACAACTCCAACCAAATTGGCAGGACAGTTGTAAGCAGCTTGGAAGAAAAAAGACAGGAGAGGATGACAGAGATTCTTTTAAGAAATGATCTGTCACCAATGTCCTAATGCTTCCTGATGAGTGTAAAAACACACACACTGAGGCAGCTAAGTGGAGAAAAATGATTCACAAGAGCAAAATTCTGAATATGAGGTTATTTCAGGAATAACAGCAAATTGTGCTCATACTTGCATTTTTATATATGTACGAGTGTGATATATGTTTTTTGTGTGTGATATATGTTTTTTTATCACACATATTTTTGAGACCTGTCTAAATAAGTTTAAAAGACCCTTTTTTAAAAGTATGGAATAAAAATCCTAGGGATTAAAAATTTTTAATCTAATTGGTAGCTCTTTTTTCTTTCATAGTGACACAACTGATGGTATCTTTACTTCAATAAAATGTGACAAGTGCTTACAAAATCATGGAAAGATCTGGAGAAGCAAAGGTCAGGGAAACCACCACTGGCTTTCAGAGGTGAGAAGGCTTAAGAATCATGGAAAACCTCTGCTGACGGTCCATCTCAGCTGCCCCCAGCACCAAAGCAAGTGATTCAAAAAGAATGCCCAAAACTCAAAGTTAACTTCATGACTGCCATTTGCCCTTTATCTGCCCACCGGGTGGCAGAGAACAATGTCTTCTCCTAATTTTCCATTCCATTAACAGAATCTGACCCAGAACTCTGTAGGCTAGGAGTTCTGGGAAATGTTGTTCTTGGTACTATGGACTGAATTGTGTCCCTCTCCAGTTTACATGTTGAGAGCCTAACCCCCAATTTGATGGTATTTAGAGACAGTGCCTTTACAAAATAATTAGGTTTAAGTGAGGTCATTAGGATAGGCCCTCTCCTCATGATGGAATTGGTGCTCCTATAAGAAGACACCAGAGAGTTTGTTCCATCTCTCTACCTGCCACATTAGGGCACTGAGAGAAGGCAGCAGAGAGCTCTCACCAGAACCCAACCATGCTGCACCCTAATCTCAGGTTCCCAGGCTCTAGAACTGTGAGAAATAAATGTCTGTTGTTTAAGCCAGCCAGTCTATGGTATTTTGCTGTGACAGCCCAAGCTGACTAATATACTAGGCTTCTCCCCTGAAATGCAGTGCAATCAGCACCTTTAATATAATACAAGGGATAGGAATGGTGGTAAGTTAATAATAGACAATCTACACAGTTGCTTTGAGGATTATGATGTATAGGATTATTATTCTCATTTCTTCACTCACTTCCTAATAAAGTTATACAGCCACACTCTTTGCCATGTGACTTTTCAGTGCCTCCCACTGTGGGCAGAGTATATACTCCAGCCTACTGCAGTTGGGCTTGGCCATGTGATTTGCATGGGATGATGGAATTTTAGCAGAAGTGATGCAAGCAGAAGTTTTAAATATGTTTGTGTGGTTTGGCCTGCTGACTTACATTTCTGTGATCTGCAATAAGAAGCTCATGCCCCAGACAGCCACTGGCACTGGTGAAGCAGATGGGAACACAACCCACAGCCTGGAGCCAAGGCTGGCCAATCCTGGAGCCCAGCTGAGCCACAGACAACCCACAGATCTGTGAGGGAGAAAATGAATGTTTATTATTGTAAATCCCCAAGATTCTGACATTGCTATGCAGCAAAGATTAATGCAAGGATTAAACACACTGTACCTAAAACAGTGCTTGGCATACATTAACCATAATTATTTCAGGAATCTTATAAATTACACCGAACAATAAAAATGTAAGCAATATATTCAGAGCCTTTGTTTAAAGGTAATAGCAGGTATGAATAGTAGACCTTCAATATGTAAACAATATTACCTTCTTGCATTTTTCTAGATCAAATTAAATCTAGTTTGAGTACCGGGCATTAGGGCTGGCAAGAAGCCTAACCTGTTCTTTTCAATCTCCATCCCTTTCTTACATGAAAAAACCCCATGACTTACATGGTTCCAAACAGAGGGGGAGGGTCACACTTTCAGACAACTTCTGGAAGTAATACTGATTTCAAAAAATATTTTGTACCTTTCTGGCACACCAAATTCTTCAAACTATATAAGTAATACATGCTCTCTATATTGGTAGAATCTGAGGGAGTAAATGTCACCCCTTGTCTTAATTTATATTTATATTCCTAATTACTTAAATTAGAATTAGAACTAGAATTAAAAGGATTTTACAGGGCTATTTGGAAGTAATAGTGGTTTTAAAAAAAAAAAGATGGTCTATCACCATTTTAATTTAATGTATCCTTAAAAAATGTAATCAGAGTAGTGTAAAAAGACAGAAGAGGATTTGTCTTAAGTGATATACAACAAGTTTGTGCATATGCAATTAAGTATACATCAGAATAAGTGTATAGAAAACCATTCAAAGAATAGTATCATTCTTTGAAGGGCAATTTGGCAATACTTATCAAGAGCCATAAAATTTTTACATCCATGGACCCTGTAATCTCATTCTTAAAATAAATCTAAACCAATAAATCAAAAGAAAAAGATATATTTTTAAAGATGTTATACTCCTCTATAGTAGTGAGAAGTAAAAATAACCAAAACATAAGAGAGTTTTAATAAATTTTAGTATGTAATTTTTTTAGAATATTATGCAATGTATTAAGAATAAACACTAGAACTATTAAAATAAACAAAAAGAACAAACCAAAAGAAGTAGTTGCAGCATAAAAAAATGTGATTGTGTATTGCTAAAGAATGGAAATGGAACATAGACAAAGGGCTTCAGTATAGTATTTTATATGCTACATTTATATTTATATTGTAAACACTTTTTGTAAAATAAAACCATGAGACAAAACTGTATGTTCCTTTGTGCTGGGAAATAAAAAAGGGTGGTCCCTAAAAACAGTAGCAAAGGGTGGTGGATCCTATTCCAGATCCTACTAGGAAGGTGAGCAGGCATTGTTATTGGCTCTCATGCTCAAGATCACAAAGACAGCAAGAAAAATATGAGAAATCCTTGAACTAAAGACAGAGGGTTGTTCTGAATTACTGTAAGAGAAGAGTGGCTTCCACCAGCACAAGCAGCAGCCCCATATAAAGTAGAAAAGGTACTGTTGGGACAAAGAATACCTACCCCACACCTACAGCAACTCAGACTTGGTCCAAGTGAAAGAAAGAAAGAGAGAGAGAGGGAAAGAAAGAAAGAAAGAAAAGAAAGAAAGAAAGAAAGAAAGAAAGAAAGAAAGAAAGAAAGAAAGAAAGAAAGAAAGAAAGAAAGAAAGAAAGAAAGAAGGGAGAGAAAGAAAGAGAAAGAAAGAAAGAAAGAAAGAAAGGAAGAAAGAAAGAGAAAGAAAGAAAGGAAGAAAGAAAGAGAAAGAAATGGTAGAAAGCCACTGTGATATGGTGTAAAAAAAATAAGGTAATGACTTTCAGAAGTTGTTATGTTTAAGAAAGATCCCCAACTAAAGTTGAGGGGCAAAGAGCAAAGCCCTGCTTTCTTTTTTTAGAGTGAGGAGTGACTGACTCAGTTTTTCACTGCCTGGACCTCTCTACACTAGGACTCATGTATACACCCCACTTTTACTCCCTGAGCTGGTCGTAGTGAGAGAGACAGGGGCCTGGCCTTCCCATACATGCACTGCTTGACAGAGTCGAAAATACCTCCAGGAAAAACAAGCCCACAAACCAAGAGGATACAATATTTGAGAAGCACAGCTATCTATATTTTAGATTCCATCAGAAACAAAAATATTTAAATTAATAATTTTAAATCACCTTAATGAAATATATTTTTTAAAAGGGAAGAATGCATCAATATGATAAAAGAAAAACATGAAAAAGAGTCAAGCAGTACTTTAAAGATAAGATTACAATAGTTGAAACAAAGAACAGAAAAAGATACATTTTTAAAAGGACAATGCTGAGAAAAGAAAGAAAAGGCAAAGAAATGAGAAATAGAAAAGTCAATAGATAAAAAGAATAGAAACAGAAGTGCTAAAATCCAAACAATATAAATCACAGAAAGAAAAGAAAATTTTAAAAGAGGAGTAAATATTTGAAGAACTAATGTAGATAAATGTCCCAGATTTTTAAAAAGATAACAGGACTAAGACTGAAAAAAACCTACAGACTGCCAAATTGGAGAAAGAAAAATCTACACATTATACTAAAATTTAAGTATAAGGAAGATAAAATTCTAAAAGCTAACAAAAAGAAAAAGCATATCCATATCAAAGGAAAAAGAAAAGCAACACTAACTGCAAGAAGACTATGGGAGCAGAATTTCCAAAATATTGAAGGAATAGAACTTAGAAACTAGAATTTTATATCCAGCCCCACATCAGTTAAATGTAAAGTCTTGATAAACACACTGTCAGGCATATAAGGCCTCAAAGGTTTGCCATGCAAAGATCCATGTTGAAAACAGGATGGGGATATTCTTAGACAAGAGAACAAACAAACACAAGAGATGCTGTGATATACGAATAAAAGAGACCCCATATCTTGACTGTTATCTTAAAGTTGGTTGCTATTTTAAAGAGAAGGCAAGAAAAAACTCTATTATCCAAGTAAAAAAAACATATTCAGAATGACCCCTATTTAAAAGCTGAGATACTATCAGTATGTTGAACGTTGGGATCTCACAAGGGATGTGAAAACATGCTAAACAATATTTCTCAAAGTGTAGTCCACCAAGTTGGTCTGTGAACAATATATCAGTTCTTAACAAAAGATTTTGCACCAGAGTGTACATCAACAGTGTCACCAACTACACTGCTTAGTTCAGCTGACATGATTTTTACATACTTTCTCAATAAAGGGAGCAGTGCTTGAACTTACATTCTGGCATGAGGTCTTTATCTCATTGTGGATCAGTAGCAAACAATTCCCAGATCAACATTTTGAGTAGACATCATTATCAATTTAAAGGAGGGAAGGAAATGAAATGGGTGAAAAGAAATAGAAATGGGAGAAAAAACAGAAAAAGTTGAGATATTTAAAACTGGTCCAAGTATATTAGTAATTAGCATAAATAAATATGAACTAAAACTTTAAAAGATAAAAGTCACAGTTTGGATTTTATATAATCTAAAATATGCTATTTATAAAAGATATGCCTAGAGCATAAAAAACAAAGAGGTTAAAAGCAAAAGGATAGAAAATGAAATGTGAAGCAAATACAACTAAAAGAAAGTTGCTATAGCTATATTAACAACAGATAAAGTAAATGTTAAAGTAAAATACAGTATATTATTACAGACAGATAATTCAATTCACTACTTAATTCAATTCTCCAAAAAGATGAAGTAATTTTAAATATGCAGTTACTAAGAAAATTGCCTTAAAGCATGTGAAGTTAATTTTATTGGAACTGCAGGGACAAACTAATAAATCCACCATCATAGTGAGAGATTTCAGCACACCTCTCTCAATTCTTGAGAAATCAAATAAAAAAAAAAAGTCACCAAAGATTTACAAGATCTGAAGGACAGAACTAAAAAACTTAATAAACATACATTGAATTCTGCATCCAACAATTAGAATCAACGTATTGTTCTCAAGTACATATGACTATTATGATAACAAAATTTATCATGAAATAGGTCATAAAAAAAGCCTCAACAATTTTATAAATTAACTATGCAAATACCTAGGAATAAACCTGCCTAAGGAGGCAAAAGACATGTATGCAGAAAACTTTAAGACACTGATGAAAGAAATCAAAGACGACACAAACAGATGGAGGGACATACCATGTTCCTGGATTGGAAGAATCAACATCGTGAAAATGACTGTACTACCCAAAGCAATTTACAGATTCAATGCAATCCCCATCAAATTACCAATGGCATTTTTCACAGAACTAGAGCAAGAAATCTTACGATTTGTATGGAAATGCAAAAGACCCCGAATAGCCAAAGCAATCTTGAGAAGGAAAGATGGAGTTGGTGGAATCAGGCTTCCGGACTTCAAACTATACTACAAGGCCATAGTGATCAAGACAGGATGGTACTGGCACAAAAACAGAAAGGAAGATCAATGGAATAGAATAGAGAACTCAGAGGTAAGCCCAAACACATATGGGCACCTTATCTTTGACAAAGGAGGCACGAATATACAATGGAAAAAAGACAGCCTCTTCAATAAGTGGTGCTGGGAAAATTGGACAGCTACATGTGAAAGAATGAAATTAGAACACTTCCTAACACCATACACAAAAATAAACTCAAAATGGATTAAAGACCTACATGTAAGGCCAGACACTATCAAACTCCTAGAGGAAAACATAGGCAGAACCCTCTATGACATTCATCAAAGCAAGATCCTTTTGGACCCACCTCCTAGAATCACGGAAATAAAATCAAGAATAAACAAATGGGACCTCATGAAACTTAAAAGCTTTTGCACAGCAAAAGAAACCATAAACAAGACTAAAAGGCAACCCTCAGAATGGGAGAAAATAGTTGCCTATGAAACAACAGACAAAGGATTAACCTCCAAAATATACAAGCAGCTCATGAAGCTTAATACCACAAAAGCAAATAACCCAATCCACAAATGGGATGAAGACCTAAATAGACATTTCTCCAAAGAAGACATACAGATGGACAACAAACACATGAAAAGATGCTCAACATCACTACTCATCAGAGAAATGCAAGTCAAAGCCACAATGAGGCATCACCTCACACCGATCAGAATGGCCATCATCACAAAATCTGGAAACAACAAATGTTGGAGAGGGTATGGAGAAAAGGGAACTCTCCTGCACTGTTGGTAGGAATGTAAGTTGGTACAGCCACTATGGAAAACAATTTGGAGGTTCCTTAAAAAACTACAAATAGAACTACCATATGATCCAGTAATCCCACTCCTGGGCATATACCCAAAGAAAACCATAATCCCAAAAGAAACATGTACCATAATGTTTATTGCAGCACTATTTACAATAGCCAGGACATGGAAGCAACCTAAATGCCCATCAACAAATGAATGGATAAAGAAGATGTGGCATATATATACAATGGAATATTACTCAGCTATAAAAAGGGATGAGATGGAGCTATATGTAATGAGGTGGATAGACCTAGAGTCTGTCATACAGAGTGAAGTAAGCCAGAAAGAGAAAGACAAATATTGTATGCTAACTCATATACACGGAATCGAAAAATGGTACTGATGAACTCAGTGACAAGACAAGAACAAGGACACAGATGCAGAGAATGGACTGGAGAACTCGAGGTTTGGGGGGGGCGGGGGTGAAGGGGAAGCTGAGACGAAGTGAGAGAGTAGCATAGACATATATATACTACCAACTGTAAAATAGATAGCCAGTGGGAAGTTGCTGTATAACAAAGGGAGTTCAACTCGAGGATAGATGACACCTTAGAGAACTGGGACGGGGAGGGTGGGGGGAAGTCGAGGGAGGGAGGGAATATGGGGATATGTGTATAAAAACAGATGACTGAACTTGGTGTATCCCCCAAAAAATAATAAATAAATAAATAAATAAAATGAAATTTTAAAAAAAGTAACTATGCAACCAAGTTAGACATTAATAATACAAATATAAATTCTTGATCCCCACTTATTTGAAATTTCATTTTAAACCCTGATAAATAACTCATGGGTTACAATGAGGTCATAATGAGAATTTTAAAATATCTAGAAATGATTTAAAAGTTTCTAAACTATTGGGACTTCCTAAGTGGCACAGTGGTTGAGAATCTACCTGCCAATGCAAGGGACTCAGGTTCGATCCCTGCTCCGGGAGGATCCCACATGCCACAGAGCAACTAAGCCCATGTGCCACAACTATTGAGCCCATGTGCCACAATTACTGAAGCCCACACGCCTAGAGCCCGTGCTCCACAAACAAGAGAAGCCACCACAATGAGGAGCCCACGCACCACAATGAAGAGTAGCGCCCTCTCTCTGCAACTAAAGAAAGCCCATGTGCAGCATGGAAGATCCAACACAGCCAATAAATAAATAAATTTATTTTAAAAAAAGTTTCTAAACTATATATCAAAATTCATGTGATACAGCAAAAGTGGTGATCTGAGGGGAAATTATAGCCTTAAACATGAATATTGAAGGAAAAAATGAAAGCCCCCAAATTAACAAATTAATTGCCCAAATTAAGAGGTTAGAAAAACAGGATAAAAACTAAAGAAAATACAAGATAAGGGATAAAAGAAAACAAAGATAAAATAGAGAAGACTAACAAAGAAAAAATAGCTATTTGGAAAAAATAACAAAATAAAACTTCAGCAAAATTAATCAAGTAGAGGGATGACACAAATGATTTTATAAATAAAAACTGAGACAATTACTACAGAAAAAGTAAGGGCTAAAATGATTTTAAAAGACTTCTACTCCAAACAAGATGGAGAATCAGGGACCAGCCTGACTCATCTGCCAAAAACAAGCAAAAAAAAAAAAAAGCCAACAATATAGAACAGTAACTTTTATATATTGGTCATCAGGCAACAGTTGACAGTGAGTGATGCCTGAGAGGGGGAAATTTGAAAGGCGACCCATAATTACCCCCAGCTTACTGCCTGGAGAAACTTTTTAGGCTGCTGCTCAGTAAGGATCTGTAGTATCTCTAACACATTGCTAGTAAAAACATAAATTAGTGCAACCACTTCAAAAAAGAATTCACATTATCTTCTATAGTTTAAAATTTACATAATCTATAGCCTAGCAATTCCACTCCTAGGTATACTTGAAGAGAACCTCTAGCACATGTAAGACACGATGCATGTAAAAGACTGTTCACACCAGCATTATTCACATTAGTAAAAACCTGGAAACATCACAAATATCCATCCACAGGTGACTGGATGAATAAACCACAGAATATATACACAGCAGCCACATCTAATAAACTACATGGGGACGTGCTGCCTTATGGGTGACGCCTAACAATACGATGTTAACATTTAAAAAGTCCATAAAAGATAGGTTCGGCATGAGACTCTTGCCGTGAAGTCAAAAATAAGTAAAATAAAATCTAAGTAAGTAGAGATGCAAATCATCTATATAAAATGAAAAGCAGCTTCCACTTCTGGGAAGATAGAATAGATGTATTTTTACCAAATCTTCCCACTAAGTATAACTACAAATCCTGGACATAATATATCAATATAAGACTAACATCATGCTGTATATTACATCCCCATGACATTTACTTTATAACTGGAAGCTTGTACCTTTTGACCCCTTCACCCATCTCACCCACTCCCCCATCCTGAATATGTCTGGTGTATTGGTGACCAGTGCCAATATGGCAGCACCCAATGGTGACCACCTGCTCATCCCACAGAGGCTGTAAAATTTTCTCTTCACTGCCTAATCATATTCACTTACACAAGCAGTCAGGCAACCAATAATGAAGAAACTTCTTTTTCCAGAGACAGAGAGATATTTCACACAGTATAGTTTTGCAGGATGCAGCTTTTTCAGCTTATCCAGTCCCCAAGCACATAAGGAAGCCAGACTCTGTGATGACAGGCATTGTACCTGACTGTGGAGAAGCACAGAAGTTAGGAGTGAAGATCAGATTCAAGGGCTTTGTCAGGATCCTCAGCTGGCCGGGTCATGTCCTCCTCCTGGCTGGGAAGAGTTTAAAGGTTGACATGACAACTGAAGAAGAGAGATGCTCTTGTTCGCCAGGCAATCATCAGCCATGGCTAAGGAGGTTTTGCAGAACTTGTTTGAAGCTCTGTAAACAATGTGCCATGTCATAGTATTCCTGACAGTCGACCTCTTCAGGATGGGAGATGTTATCAACTTTGATGTCACCGTCTATCACAATGGCTCCTATAAAGCCACCTCTGAAACATTTTTGGTGAGCAACGTGGATAAACGTGGTAAAAAGTTACTGGAGGTTGCCTGGAGGTAATACAGATGAAGCAATTGAAGCCTGCAGAGCGGGGTTCCCTTCTCTGTAACTGGGAACACAATCAGCCACATAGCGCATCAGACTGGTTTGCAAGTGTGTCCACATTTTGTGGGATGCTGCTGCAAGGAGGCCTTTCCTTTGCCGCTGCTGGCTGCCAGGTACCCAGTGGATCTGCAGCTGCCAGATGGGGCTGTGGTGGGGGTAGCAGCCTGAAGCAGGGCGGTGGTGCCTGCAGGGAGGGCAAGGCCTGTGGCCCACCTCTCACCCCAGTCCTTTAAGTATTCTGAAGCAGAGACGTCCACGAGGAGAGGTAGTCTCGGGAAGAGGCAGGCCCCGCGGCGGCCCCAAGTCCCGTTTGGTCACACACACCCGCCCGTGGCCAGGGATCAACACGGCATCCATCGCAGCCCAACAGGGCCTCTGAGTGCAGCGCAGGGGCCAAGCACACCGGGTAGGCAGCCATAAAGGGATTCACGTCCTCGATGCCAAAGACTCTAAGCTCAACGACGGACAAGGCCACCTGCGCGGTGCGCGGCCTCCTCAGGCCCTCCGTTCACATCCGCGTGGCTGGAGACCAGGGGCAGCTCTCCGGGAGGGTCCGGTCGGGGCAGGGCCAATCCACGGCGGGTCTCTGGCTGGAACCCGGCCCCAGAGCAGCTGCGGCCGGGGTGGGTAGCCAGCCAGGTTAGCCAGGGCTGGGGGGCCCCTGGGGCAGAGACGCAGCCGGGAGCGTCCCGCTGCTGGAACTGACAGGGACAAAACCGCGAGGCCGTCGGAGCTTCCCCGCGTGCAGCGAGACCGCGCGGGAGCCGTCCCCGCGCTGCGCACTGTGCGCATGCGTGCCGAGGGGTCCTGCTGCAGGCCTGGGTTGCCCGCGCAGGGGAAGGGCGGCAGGAACCGCGCGGCCCGGGCCTGCTTTGTGCCTGTGGTTCCCGGAGGGCCATCCATACTTCCTCCGCCTCAGCCGCATCTGCTCAGAGAAGGAGTCTCAGCACTCCTGCTTCTTTCACAGGGAGTCATTCTCCCCACTCGCTCCCACAGACCACTGTGCACCTTGTTGGTCCGGACTGGATGGAAGTGCTTCCAGGGCACTCGAAGCTTCCTTCACGTTAGAGCCACAGCCTGCAGGGTTCACCAGCTCAAACGGCGCCTGCTTGCTGTCCTTCACCGTTTCTCCCTCTGAGAGCTGAGACACGGCCGTTTCATGCCATCACTGCTTCACCGTTAGGTAAGGTACCTTCCCTCTTGGGGAGGATGTTGGGATCCCGGAGCTTCTCAGAGATCTTCTCACCATGGAGGTTCAAGGACAGGTCGCTGAGGTCTACTTGTATAGTGTGATGTACAACATACATAATAATACTATGTTGCATATTTGCAAGTTGCTTAGAGAGTAGATCTTAAAAATCCTCATCACAAGAAAGAAAATTTTTTGTGACTATGTGTGGCGATGCATGTTAACTAGACTTATCATGGTAATCCTTCACAATATATCCAAATATGGAATCATTATGTTGTACACCTGAAATTAATGTAGTATTATCTGTCAATTATACCTCGGTTTTAAATACAGACATACGTACATGCAAACATCAGAAGACCCAAAAGGAGAGAAGGCAGACCACTTAGGGACGTTAGGACTCAAGGTCGGATGTGCTGGTGAATTCCCTGGGTTTTCTTTTTGCTTTATATGTACCAGACTTAAAGCAGGATAAGCCAGCAACATAGAAACACCAATGGACATAGAGTAAAAAAGCCCCAACAAAAGCCTACTCTCCCTAGCCAAGGAACCAGGAAAGGGGCAGCTTAGCAAGACAGAAAACTCGTAGGCAATAATTACTCTATTCCAGCAAAACACTGTGTAAAAACTGTGGCCCAACCCATGCCAGCAAAGACCGAGGAGAGAGTCTAGTCTTCCATCCTCCACACTCCCATACCCCATACACTTCACACCCTCACACCCCACACCCATCCCCACTCCACCCACCCCCATCAGGCTGTAACAAGGAACTCCAAAATACCCATAGGGATGGTGTCAAAGACAGCAGAGTACAGAACCAGAACTTTCATCTCCACCATGAGGTAATGAGGTCACCCAGTGGGTTCAGTGGAGACAACATGGGAAGTTGGATTGCCCCTCCAGCCAGGCACTGTCAGAAAGTGCCCTCCTCTCTCCACAGTGGTGGTATGTGAAGCCTTGGGGAGATTCATGACTTCCTCTACCACCCAGCCGTGAAGAGGTCACTCCTGAGATACCGTGGTGTCAGTGGAGGCCACATGAGGAGCAGTAATGAGGTATTCATGCCCCTCGCTGCCTGGGAAGTATCAGTGGAGGCCTAGTGAGGAGCCAGAACTCCCAATCCTATCCAGCATAAACTGGGGACCCCACCCTTGGGCATCAACAAAGGCCAAGTAAGGAACCTGGACTTGACATCTACCTGGCAGTCATGAGACAGTACCCTCCCTTACCTTCCAAAGAGGTATCAAAGGAAGCCAAATAAAACAGAAGGTTTAAACAGAATCCAGAATCTCATACCATAATACCCAAAATGTCCAGGCTTCATTTGAAAATTGCTCAGCATACCAAAAACTGAGATCTAGAACAAAATGAAAAAGACAACAGTTGAAAAGACAGAGATGAAAGAAATGTATTATCTGATAAAAATAATAAAGCAGCCATGATGAAAAAGCACTTCAGTGAGTGCTTAGGACCAGACTTGAAACAAATGAAAAATAGACAGTCTCAGCAAAAAATAGAAAGTATCAGCAAAGAAACAAAAGATTAAAAAGAAGGACTAATGGAAATTTTAGAATTCAAAAAAAAAAAAATGTTTGACTAAGTAAAAACCTCAGTGGATTAGGATCAGCAGCAGAATAGACAAACAAGTAAACAATAGAATAGAATAAGTAGAAATTACCCAATCTAAACAATGGAAAAACTTAAATGAAAAAATTAACAGAATTTACTAGCAGTTCTAAAAATCTCTTCCAACAAAAGGCATAGAAGAGGAGCAGATACTCCCAATTCATTTATGAAGCCAGTATTACCCTGATACCAAAACCAAAGACAGTATGAAGAAAGAAACCTATATGTTAATATCCCTCATGAATATAGATTTAAAAATACTTAATAAAAAATTAACAAATAGAATTCAACAGTATATAAATAGATTTACATAACATGACCAAGTGGAACTTAACAAACTCCCAAAAGAAAAATCCCAGGATGATATCAATGAATGCAGAAAAAGCACTTGACAGAATTCAACACTCAATTGTTACAAAACTCTCAGAAAAAACAGGAATAGAGGAGTACTTCCTCAACTTAATAAAGAGTGTCTACAAAATAAAAACAAAAACAAACAAACAAAAAGTGAGAGCTAATATTACACTTAATGGTGGAAGATTGATACTTTTAAGATTAGGAACAAGGCAAGGATATCTGTTCTCATGACTCTTAATCCAGATAGTACTTGAAGGTTTAGCCAGTGCAATAATGCAGGAAAATGAAATAAAAGCATACAGATAAAAATGGAAGATATAAAAGTGGCCCTATTGCAGAGGACATGATTGTCTACATAGAGGACCCCAAGAAACTTCAGAAATACTCCTAGAAATAAGCAAATTCAGTAAGTTTGCAAAATACAAGATAAATGTAGACACATCAGTTACATTTCTATATACTTAAACAATGAACATATGTAAACACTGAAATTTAAAATATATCATTAAAAATTGCACAAAAAATAAATGAAGTGTGAATCTAACAAAATATGTTCTGGACTTGCATGCTGAAAACTACAAAACACTAATGAAATAAGATCTAAGAGAAGAGCCATACCAAGTTCTTAGATCGGAAGAGTCACCATTCTTCCCAAATTGATACACAAGTTTAATGCAATTGCTATCAAAATCCCAGCAAGATTTTTGACAGATATAGACAAGTTTATTCTTAAGTTTATATGGAAAGGTGAGAGAACTAGAAAAGCTAAAATATGCAATTCACCAATTGTACCCCTGGGCATTTATTCCAGAGAAATGAAGACTTATGTTCACACACACAAAAGAAATGTTTATGTGAATATTAATAGCAACTTTATTTGTATAGTTCAAATTAAAAACAATCCAGTTATCATTCAATGGGTAAATGGCTAAACAAACTGCAGTACATCCATACCATGGAATATGATTTATATAACATTCTTGAAATGACAAAATTGTGAAAGTGGGAAACAATTTAATGGTTGCCAGGGACTAAGGAAAGGTTGAGGGCCAGAGGGGAGTTGGTATGACTATAAAAGGGCCATATAACTGATCCTTGTGATGATGGAAATGTTCTATATCTTGACTATATCAATGTTAATATCCTGGCTGTGATATTGCAGTACAGTTTTTCAAGAAGTTGCCATTGGGGGACTTCCCCAGTGGTGCAGTGGTTGGGAATCCACCTGCCAGTGCAGGGGACACGGGTTCGATCCCTGCTCCAGGAAGATCCCACATGCCGTGGAGCAACTAAGCCCATGTGCCACAACTACTGAAACCCACATGCCTAGAGCCCATGCTCCACAACAGGAGAGGCCACTGCAATGAGAAGCCCGTGCACCTCAATGAAGAGTGGCCCCTGCTCGCCACAACTAGAGAAAGCCCGTGCGCAGTAGCGGAGACCCAATGCAGCCAAAAAATTAAAAAATAAAATTAAAAAAAAAAAAAGGTTGCCATTGGGAGAATCTGGGTAAAGGGCACACAGCATCGCTCTGTGTAATTTCTCACAATTGCATGTGAATTTAGAATTATCTCAAGATAAAAGGTTAATTGTTTTAAAAAAAGGAAAACAATGGAATGATCTGTGTAGTTTCAGGATGACGGGTGCAGTTTCAGCTTCAGTTATCTTGTGAATAGAGTCAGGGGATGTAGGAAAGAAGACCGTATAGTTAGTTGTAGGTTATTGTCAAGGTCCTTGCTCTTCTTTTGGGTGGTGAGTCTCCAGGTGATTATCACATGATTAATAACTAAATTCATAAAAGCGAAAGTTAAAAAAGAACATGGTGGTTTTAAATTCTGTCTCAGGGTCTTACATTCTCAATAAAATGTGGTGGTTGGACCATGTTATGAATTTGCCAAACTGTTTTATTTTCCTCTTGGGCACAGAGGAAGGCTACATTCCCTGGATCCCCTTACATGTAGGTGGGACTATGTGACTGAATTCTGACTGATAGTATTAGCCAAAAATGAAGTACACCACTTTCAGAATTGGCCATTAAACATCCTTCACAATTTGCCACCATCTTTTTCCTCCATCCCTGTGGCTGAGAAGGTGGCAGAGTCTAGGTAAATTAGTATACACTACTTGGAGTAGAACCACCCAGGAAAACCTCCTGACCAAGAATATCTGCGTTGACACTGCAGGAGCTGGAAAGACACCTTTACTGAATTGAGCCACTGAGATTTGGGTGTTTATTTATTGGGTGACTACAACATAGTCTAGCCTAATACAGGCACATACTTAAAAAGACCCCCAGAAAATGATGGAAACTCACAGCAGTGAAAACTAGAACTGACAATTAACTGGCAAAATCTGGGAGAAATGGCCACTATTTGCAAAGCCCTTAGAATTGGATTGAGAAATAGAATTGGTGACCCGTGAATGTGTTGGCACTGGACTGCAGAAAACCCGATGGCCGAAAAGAAGGTAGAAAGATGCTTTGCCCCTCCCCACTGTCTGCCCTGGCTCCAAAATGCAAAGACGCTGCCAACCAAAATTGGAGCAGCCACGCTACTCCTACAGCAATGCTTCCAGAAAGTGCTGTCTGTCCTCTCTCACTTCTGTCCCATCCTCACCAGGTTTGTTTTAAGTAAAAGAACATTATAGTTGTATTTGAAACTCTTTTTTTGTAATCTTCCCAAATCTTTCATCCTTCCTTATTCCTCTGCTCTGAATATGGTGTCTATTGTTTCTCTCCATATTTTTATGCTTTCACTACGTGTGTATTTGTCCCAAAGTAAAAGTAATAGTGTGGGATGTTTTAAAAAATGTATGTAAACACTAGCCTATCCTATGAATCTGCAACTTATTTTTTCATTTAACATTATGTTTTCTGTATTTATTCACCTTGATAATTACAATAGTTTACTCATTTTAACTGCTCTAAATATTCAGTAAACCACAAATTTTATTCATTCCTCTATTAATATGTTGCATATACATTTTAGCTGTTACAAGTAATTATTGTTTGTCTAATTATGTGTATTTGTAAGCATTCTCTAAGGCATCTATCTAAGTGTATAGGGATCTTTGATTACACTAGGTATAGTCAAACTGCTCTCATGTGGTATACGAATTTATATTGCCACCAGCAGTGTATGAGTTTTTACTTCCCCTCATTTTCAGTAATACTTAATATTTTCAGGCTTTTGATGAGCATGAAATGTTCATTTTTAATAATCTCACGTTTCAATTTTCAGCTTCCAGTTTGGCAATTATAGCTGGGCTACTTCATTGCCAGCATATTCTCCAAATATTTCTCCTTTAAAAGAAAATCACTTGAAAAAGATGCATTGAGTGACTCCCTGTTTTTCCTGCCAGTTGTCTAATTGACTATAACTAGGCTCTATTGGCTCTACACGTAACGTGCCAAATTTTCAGACCAGCTGATAAAGAACTGGACCTATCTTGTGTATGCTGGTGGAGGGAGATGAGTGACACTCACTTTTCAAGTTTCCCAAAGATGAGAAGGAAGGCTGTTTTTTTTCCCCACTGTTCTGCCATGTGTCCGTATTAAGCAGACAAACCCTGTGTATTTTCAGATACTGCTCAAGCTATGGGCTTTCTTCCTTTTGGCTCTTTGCCTGACTGAATGACATCTCATCAACAGAATTTTTTCAATCACCACCTTGAACTTTGTGTGGATTCTCACTGATTTACTTTGGACTGGGTTTTTTTTTTTTTTTTCCTATCACTCTCTGTAATCTTTAAGGTTTTGGTTTTTGTTTTCTCTTAAAAATATTTCTTCATAACTATTTTTATTCTTCTGAGGTTTTTAATCTTCAGTTTTATCTTTATTGTTTCCAATTCCTTTTCTTAATCCTTAATCCCCTCTACTTTAATACTCTAAACCTTTATGCCATGGGTTTTAGTCTTTTATGTGCACCTCTTCTTTTTCTGTTATATTTTTAATCTTTGATTCTTTGTATCTTTATTTTAAATCACCTATTTATCCATACTTTTAGCTCCCAATCTTTTGTCTTTCCTGGGATTTTATTGTCATATTTAGATTCTGTTTTTCCTTTTAATTTCACCCTACATCTCAAATTTTTGTCATAATATCATAATACTTTACAGTAATAGGTAAGGATCCTTCTACTGCATGTGACAGAAGCCCTCACTCAAAATGGCTGGAGCAAAAGAAAGGTTTGGATAAAGGTGGAATATGTTAACTCACATTACTAAAAATATCAATTTGCAGTCTTGAGTTCAGGCATAACTAAGTTAAAAAATTCAAAAGCTTTCGTCAGGACCCAGTTCTCTCCATGCTTCCGCTATGTTGCTACAGGCTCCACCACGGCTACCCACAGGGTGGCAAGACGTCTAAAACAGTTTCAGCCTACGACATCCTTCCTCATTCAAACCCCTCAGAAGAGAGAGAGCGCCACTCCTTACCAGTCAGCCCAATGAAGATCGAGGGTTTCACTCTGACTGGCTCCACTTGAGCCCCATGCCTCTTTCTGAAGTCTGAAGCGATCAATGTGACCCAGGAGAGTTTATTAACTGAATGAGACCCACGTCCAGTGCCCACTCCCACAGCTGAAGAGAGTTCAGCCCCAGTCAAAGCTCTCTCTTAATTAACAGTAGAAGAGAAAGGTTCCCCAGGAGGAAGTTGGGAATATGTTGCCCATAAATGAGAAAAGGGATGGTGGGTAGACAAAAGATAACAGTATCTACTTCACCTACCCTCCATTGTTTTATATTGTTTTTAAAATGTTCAACACAGTGCTTGACCTCAGCATGCTCAAATGAGCCTATATCACATCAGGGCAGGCCGGAGACCCTGTTTCTTCCCTCTCTTCTGGCAGCCTCTTCTCCAGCTCCCTACAGTGGATGCTCTAACCTTTTCATTGATGGTTCTCCAAAAACAAATACTTTTCAGAACTGTAAGTCTCACCAAAAAGCTGAAGTGATCAGTTTAGTGAAACAGAGTAGCTTCCTGACATCTCACACAATCCAGGCTTTAAATAAACAAACAAAAAAGCTTCTTCCATTTAAAAATCCAGTGGAAATAGTGCGTATATGAGCCGGGAGGGATTCGTGTATGAGTCCTTCCTTGGGGAGACACACCCTGTGCAACGTAGCTGGCCTGACCCCCATCAGATGCGGTGGCTTGAATGAGTAACAAGCACCAAGATAAGCCAATAGCTGCATTTTTTTTAAGATTCAGGACTGGTTGGAGTGTGCTCCTCCATGGCAAAGACTCCCTCTAAAACAAGGCAGAAACCTGCATTTTTTACTATTTATCTTACTATTTTATAGCTTTTTCCCCTTTCATCTCTTTGAATATCAGGGAAAAGAATTGTGGCAGGCATTAGTGTGGACTAGCCACATTTATTGCATCCATTCTGATGTCCAGTTTCGCACCTCGTTTCATCAGAACTCCTTCTATCCAGGCTTAATTCAGTTCCAGGAAGACGATGGGGTTATCATCCCACTCTTAAACCACTGTCTGTACACAGAATGTGGATGGTTTCACAATTTTTGTGATGATTTCACAATTTTTACTTACTCAACACATCGAGAACAGAATTAATCATATAAGGGGAAATGAATGATCCGTGTGTAAACATCACATGTGTTAACATAAATGACCCCTCTCTCTTTCCTTCCTGTCTTGCTGGAATCCTTTCCTGGTATTTTGGCAGTGATTTCTATTGCTTGAACAAATGTGTGAGGAATTATATCAAATGTCACTGGCCAAATCATGGTGCATTGCCTCTTGACTTAATGCCTTCCACAATTATATAAATCCCAAGCCCCAAGGTTCAGCACTGAGCCAAAAACATGCCACATCTACATGACACAAAAGAGCTTAACCTTGAAATGCATTACACCAAATGGAACCCCATTCCTTGCCAAATTCTTTGCAGGCATCTGTCACAACATTTATCTCCCTTCAAGCAACAGCATCAGTGGTTCACATTGTTTTCTAACATTGGAGCACTGGTCCAATTCCCTCTTACTCCATCTTCTACAGATGTTTTTCTAAATGCTTAGAAAAGATTTCCCCTCACACCCAGCAAACCTCACCTTCTTTCCATTACAGTTTCCCTGGTTTAACTTACAATAGGTATTTTTTCCCACTGGTGAAAAACTCCTTTAACATATTTGGAATTGACATGCATCTTTGTGGGAAATTTCTTAACTCAGTCTTTGCTCTATTAGTATCATATGATTCTAATTACTTCAGTGTTTTTTTAGCAAAGTGTCTTTTAATGAGATGGTTATATATATATCTTTTTCTTTTTCGTTTTTTTTTTTTAGGCGCACGGACTTAGTTGCTCCGTGGCATGTGGAATCTTCCCAGGGCAGGGATCGAACCCGTGTCCCCTGCATTGACAGGCAGATTCTTTACCACTGCGCCACCTAGGAAGTCCAAATTACTTCAGTTTTAAATTGTTTGTTTTTTAAGTAATACATGCACATCGTATTTTTTTTTAAAGTTCAAGAGGGTATAGAGTGAACAGTACATTTTCTTCTCACACCAACTCCCATCTCGAATTCCCCTTTCCCAGAGATAACTACTGAAAACAGTTTGTTGTGTTTTCCAAGACATGCTCCTTTATTTATACAGAGAGATAGATATTGAGTTTGTTGAGAAATATCAACTCAACGGAGTTTAAATTGAGATAACTTTTTTTTTTTCAAGTACTACGTTCAGCTGAGCTCTGAAGAATCTCATTTCTCCTCCTATACAACTGTTTAGGCAGATCCTATAACTTTCTTGCCACTTTCAGTTAAATTTCATTTTAGTTTGTTTAAAATCCTCACCTCATATTCAATTTAAATCTCATCTCCTCTCTTCTCCCCAGTGAAGACCTGGCATTGCCTCAAGGGACTTGGAGTGGGGAAGAAGCTCTTTCATTGAATACAGGAAGCAGATGTCTCACTGCTTTTCTGGATCAGGCATTTTTGGATTAAGAGTCGTAGGAGGAATAAGAGAAGCAAAGACTCTCTTACATTATTGGCAACTTATGGGTGTTTAGGAGGCCTCTGTGGTCTTTCTCGGGCTCAGTTTAGTTCCACCAGCTACTGGTAGCCTCTGCTGATGGGGGTCTCCCCACTATGGGATGGTTTTCTTGGAATGGTACTCAGCGTCCCCATGCCTTCCTCTGTTGCTGAGAGCCACGTCAGAAAGTGGCAGCTCTGTCTCACTTCACCCCACTAAAAGACTGGGTCCCTGCTATGAGTGGAATTATGTCCCCCCGAAAGTTCTATATTGAAGCCCCAAATTCCAGTACCTCAGCATGTAACTGTATTTGTAAACAGGTTCTTTAAAAGGTATTGTTACAAAAAAAAAAAAAAAAGCTAAAATGAAGCTGTTAGGTTGGACCCTAATCCAATCTGACTGGCGTCCCTTCAGGAAGAGGTCATTTAGACATACAAGAGACACCAGAGCTGCACACACAGAGGAAAGATCATGTGAGAACACAGTGGTGAGAAGGCAACCATCTTCAAGCCAAGAAGAGAAATCTCAGAAGAAACCAAACCTGCCGACACCTTGATCTTGGACTTCTAGGCTTCCTAACTATGAGAAAATAATTTCTGTTGTTCAAGCCTCCCAGGCTGTGGCATTTTGTGATGGCAGCCCTAGCACACGCATGCAGTCCCCAAACCCCATATGCCCACTTGGACCAGAAACCACCTGGACACCCCACAGCCTGCACTCTAAACTCTCTCCCTCACACTCTTTTACGTGACGCTCTAGTCCTCTGCGGATTCGTCTTCCATGTTTCCTAAGGGCATGGAGAGCTGCAGGTGCGGCAGCCCCCTTCCTCTTCCCAAGCAAACTCCTCCCTCCCTTCCTTACAGAAATTCCCAGATAAGCAGCAGTCTCTGGGTTCAGATTACCTCCAAACCCCTGGAGCAACTGTCAAGCTCTCAGAAGTAAACGTCGCTCCCGTGGCAGCACCCCAGTGAGCCTCCAGATAGAACTGCATCCAACCAGGAGCGGGAATGCCATTTCTGAAAGGAGCCCCCATCCCTAAGAGTGAGTCTTCGGGAGCCCCTTCACCATATCTTGGGAGACAGAACCTCGACCACTAGACTTATTCTGTACTCTGTTTATAAAAGCAGATGGGGGCAGAGGAGGTGATTGAGGGGACAAACCCAGTTTGACACCTCTTGGGAAGCCCAAAGGGACGTGTCTGACCTTAATTGTTGGCAGTTTTCTTCAGCATGTGAACACGTCTTTGTTCTCAACATTGCAGCGTATTCACTAATTTGGGAGAAATAAGAAAAGTACAACTCCACACAGGTATATCTTCCAAGCTTTTACTCATAGGTGCAAAGAAAACATAGTCTTGACTATAACCAATGTGGTCTTCACATCAGCCCCCACTTTTTAGGAGGTAGTGGGAACACGAAGCAATTTTTATTCCATCTGATTGAGACTTTGTCCAACACCTTAAATAGACCCTTCAGGTAACACTCAGTCTCTTGGGATAGCTGCTCAGTCTTTTCATACAATGCACAACGTTTAGTGTCTCTCAGTGTTTATGTTACTTTGTGCACGTGTGTGTCATAGAATAAATTCCTAGAAGTGGAACTTCCATGCCAATAAATTTTAAAACTATCCAATAAATATCTTTAGATGTATTTATAAATAAATATTTATTTGACAGACACTTGCCAGACACTTAATAAACAAAGTACAAAAATTAATTTCTGCCCTTGTGGAGCTTACATTCTCATGGAAAGAAACAGGCAAAACCAAAACAAATGAGTCAGTCATATAGTCTGTTAGATAATAATAGCTTTAGAAATAAGTAGAGAAAAGTAAAAGGGAATGGGATCAAGAACTTGCTATTTTAAATCATGCGGTGAGTGAAGGCCCCACTGAGAAGGTAATATTTCATCAAAGACCCGAAGTAGGTAAGGGATTGGGCCCTGCAGATGTCTAGGGAAGACTGTTCTAAGCAGAAGGAACATCCCATATAAAGGTTCTAGAATGGAAGGATCTCTGATATGTTCAAGGAGAAGTAAGTAGGCCCGTGTGGCTGGAGCAGAGAGAGCAGGAAGGACAGAGTAAGACGTAAGATCAAAGAGGTGCTGAGGCCAAGTTATGTAGGGCCTTGTAGCCCGTGATGGGAATTTTGGCTTTTGCTCTTAATTAAATAATGGAGGGATTTGAGCAAGACATGTGACACAATCTGGCTTCTGTTATGAAATATCAATACTTACTCTGAATGTGTTGAGAATAGAGTTTGGGAGGCAAGAGTGGAAGCAGGGAGATGGGAGAGGAGACTACTGCAGCAACCCAGGTGAGAGATGTGGTGACTCAGAGCTGGGTGGCAGGAGTGGAGGTGCTAAGATGTGGTCAGAGTCTAACTAAAGTTTGAAAGTATGTGGTAGAGGTTGCCAGACTGCCCTCCAGAGCAGTTGCACCAATCTCTCTTCCCACCATCAAAAGAGACTTCCTGTTTCCCCACACCCTGGTGAGGCCAACACAGCACATGGCACACTCCTGAAGCTTTGCCACGCTAGGAGATAAAAACAAATAGGAATTGCATAGCCCTCAATAGCAATTGCCCCCACCCATCCTCATCTGTCACAAGGCAGGTGGGGTCCACCAGAAGGTATGCTGAGACCTCAGCTATGACACAATAGAGAAATGCAGAAAATTGGAATTGGAGGGGACCAGGGCTAAGGAAACTTATCCAAGTTAGGATAGTCCTCAAGGAGGTGTACCAAGACACCAAATGGCAGTGCCCAGAGGAAATCTGATTGAGTGGCACAATGAAGGAGGGGCAGATCTACCGTGGGGCCGTGGATGGCCAGAGGTGTTTAAAATAGGGCTTCAGACAGTGGCACCAGCTTCAGGGAAAAGAGACCAACTCAGAAGAGGCAGAAGAGCAGAGTGGTTAAAAGCAGGAACTTTGGTGCCACATTGCCTGAGCTCAAATTCTGGTTCTGCCACCAACTGGCTGTGTGACCACAGGCAAGCTACTTATCCTCTCTGAACCTTAGATTCCTCATCCCTGAGAAAGGATTAACAGTATAAGAGCTTAAAACAGCATCTGGCATAAAGTACAAACTAAGAAGCAGCAGCAGTTCAGACTTAGGAGAAGGCAAATGGAAACAAGGAGAACTGAAGAATGCAAATATCCCGCACTTTGTTTTTTGATATGTTTGTTTGTCTTGGAATGACCCACAAGTTGGGAGAAAGGTCCTAAGTTTAAGTACAGCAGGATACAGCCAATCCAGATTAATCATTTCAATTCAGCTAGAGGCCTAAGACCAAAGGAGCAAAAAATAAACCTTTTAAATACTAACTCAGCATCAGGGCCACTGCTTTCCCAGATGGCACCTCTTTGCAAACTGGAGGGCGAAGGAGGAGCCCCTTCCCCAAAACATTTCCAAGCTATTTGCTAGGGAATTACTGTAATAAGTGTACAAATGTACAGTGGCTCTGATGTGAATAGACTCACCAGCATTGTGTGGTGCACATTCTACCCAGCAGCACACAGCAGCCTTCCGGCTCCAGCTGAAAGTTTGTTTTCCCGCCTTTGTGCAATATGTTGCATATTCTTTATCATAAAAAGTTTTAAATAACAAGAAAAAGAAGAATGGTATAAGCCACATGAATCCTCCTGTTGCAGTAAACTGGAATATTTTCATCCTTATCAGATTTTAAAATAAATTCCTGCAAATCCGTTTCACATGAGATGAAACTACTTCAAAATGCAATTTAAAAAAAAAAAGGGGGGGAGACTTGGTTCCAAAAGTTCAAGTTGTTTAAAAGTAAAGAATGTTGAATATGATCTGATGTTGGGAAAGCTGTGTTAGGAACTCCATTTTGAAATAAACTTCTGGAGAGGTTTAACAAAAACCTGAAAGGCTTTAAAAACATTTCCGCAACAATCAAGGTCCACAGAAGTACATGACAGGGCTTGAAGCAGTGTGGTTGAAACAAACACAAATTCAACTTCTGGTCTGGGTAGGATTCCCCGCCCCAAAATTATTTTCCTTTCATCACAAAATAGAAAACCTCTTTCTCTCATGTATCCAGCTGAGCACCCATGGGCATTCATTCTGGTTTGGTCTCTGCTAAATGCAGAGAAACACAGTGGGTCTGTTTCAAGTCGACGCTATGGAGGCGTCATGAATTCATCACGATACTGTCACAAATGTCCTCCTACAGTGCCTTTCACTGCCTAGTGGGACCAAAAGAAAGGAGCCAGTATTGTTTATGAAATGGCTGTGAAACAGATATTTGATTCTTTTTTTCCCTCCGAATCTGTTATAAGCAATGGAAGCAAAGGAAGAAGGAAGGGAGAAAAAGAAGGGCAATCACTTCAGTAGTGTCACACATGGCAGAAGGAAAAGGGGAGACAGGAATAGAAGGGAAGAGTGGAAAGAGAAAAGAAGAAAGATAGAAAGGAGGGAAAAAATCTCAGCTCTCCAACCTCATACCTGGAATATAAACAGACCCTAATTTGGAGAAGATTTTTTTTTTTACCTTAAATGACAAACGTTTACATCTTGTTAAGCTGTGATCATTATTTTGGCTATATTATAAGCCCAGTATTCATCTGAGACTTTCTTTCGCAGAGTTGTGCTGTTTAGATTTTTATCGGAACCTCTGGGCAACCAAAATAAGAGGTAACGTTGAAACTGTCTTAGAGAAATCGGACCATCTCTCCATTTTACTCTACCCCCAGGACCTAGACAAGGATGTGTAAGCCAAGCACCCAAGATGCAAAACTTAAGGAGGCACTCACTCTCAGGTGCCCACCCTGCACTCACATGAACCTGACAGTGGGTGTCTCCTTAAATTTAGCACCCAGATGCCTCCCGCCTCAGCCTTAGTCCCTCCCTGCCACCAGCTCCCAGCGCCCATCAACCCTGGTAATACTCTCAGTGCTTTCTCTTAATTCCACCTAAAAGCCGGTTGCTCTGGCTCCTTTCACTTCTGAATCTCCACCCTACGCCTCCACTCTTTCCCACACCACCCCAAGCCTGGGTCTCACCCCCCTCATCCAAGCCGCTTCTGTCCTTGGAATCTAAGGCTGAGGTTTAAACAAGCCACCAAGAATTTTAGAGGTTAATAAGTAGTTCTGGGCCTCATTTCAAAGATTAAAAAAAACAAAAATTTTTCTTCGTTATGCTATGAAACTATGAGACCACGTTTAGTGACATCATGCCTTACCATCCACCCACAGTTCTATCCAAAACAGATTTTTATCTAAGGATGAAGTAAAGTCTAACAAGATGGGCCTTCCTAGTTAGTTATTGAGTAGATTATTATTAGCTTAGATTCCTGACAGGTGTTCTAGAGGAAATTGTGATATAAGAGGCACCTGCTGGGGGCTTGCTTCAATCGTCCAGGGCCATCATTTCTCCCCAATCAACCGTCTTCCTTCCCCAGACAATTGCACGATTAAGCGGAGGGGTGTATCATATCCCTCAGGCGTGTTGAAAAGCACGATTTTTGCCGGAGGTAGTCCGATGCCTCCGAAGAGAACACGATGACTATGTCAAAGCAACAGGGCTGCCGTGAAGTCCTGCAGGTTCCGAGGCAGGTAGGCAGAGTCCTTTCTCGGTGGGGGGCGCTCCTTCAGCGCCCGCCACATCATCCCCGTGGGTGGCCGGCGTCCTTCCCGCATCCGCGAGAAGCAGCCTCTGGATCCCGAAACACCACTCTTCTTTTGATGACAGAGCAACAGCAAAATGCTGTGGCAGTCAAAACTGCCTGAAAAGAGCATATTAACCGTTCCGAGTTTTAATTGAGTTAATCAAGGAAACGCCAGCCCAGATGCTCTCCGCAGTTCTTCTGCTCATAGAGATGAACTCTTGATGCTGCGTTTTGGAGACTTGGCGCCTTCTCATTTAGGACTGCCTCCCGCAGACAGGACTTCGGGGTTCAGGGGTGTGACTTCCACGCGGCATGAGGGGAGGAGTGAAGATGTGGCAGATATTTACAGACACTGTCTCACTTAATTTTCCAAAGACCCCTGCCGGATGCATCCTTGTGTCACCATTTTACAAATGAAATTGATGCTCGGAGAAGTTCAGTGGCTTTCCTCAGGTCACTTGGCTAGGAAAAGGTGGCGTCAGAGTTGGAACCCGCATCTAATCTTGTCGGACTCCGCCTTCTTTCCTCCCCTTCACCCCTCCCCCCACCACTGTTTCCTCCCATGATGCAATGCGACCAACACTCTTCTCAGGAGCCTGTGCGCTTGGTTGACAGCTTGGTCTAGGTATAAAAACTGGATCTTGGCCCTTCTTTTCTGAACTTCAGTCACTGGACTGATGCTACATGAATCTTCTAAGGCTTGTGCAGTCCCTTTAAATTATGATGAGAAAACAAAAGTACAGTGACTGAAGTCCTGTGCCCCTGGTGAGCCATGGATTAGTGCCGGGAGCAGGACCAGCACGACCTCCAGGGCAGTGAGTCGACACCGCATGGTGCTACCAAGATGGTGCAAGGAGAGTCCTGTGTCCTAGACGTGGGGTGCAGATTCTCTCAAGTCACCAGCTTTTCTGGGGACACAGGTGAGTGGTGAGGTCTGGAGCGGCGGTGAGGGCAACATCCATGCATGTCAATCATGTTTGACTCCAGGGTTCACTGTTTCTTTTCAGCAGAGTAATTCTAGTCGTCAAAACCCATAGAAAAAACAGATCTTAGAGGGAACAGGAAACAGATTCTCCAGCACTTTTCCAGGTTGATTCCTGCATCTTCTTTCAAGACTTCTTGGGTCTCTCATCCTCAAGCACTTACAGGGTTCGCTACGGCAGTACCAGATCTGAATTACTCCTCAAATCACCACCACCACCACCCTTAATGACTTGCAACCTATCTTCCAACATGGCCCCTTGGTCTGAGTCAACCCAGTCTACATATACCAGCCCCAGCCCGATACGCCCTCTACACCTGACTTCCCTGCTCCCAGTCCTGGCCCAATACTCATGCCATGGCTCCTGGATTACCACCTCCTCCTCCCGCCACCTGGGCCCCCTCCTCCAGTGTCTCTAAGCCAGAGTTGCAATCGCAAATGTCTTGATTCCTCCGAAATGTTTCCTGTCTTTATTATAATTACTCCAACCTTATAGCACAGAGGAAGGGATGATTTTTCTGTGGCTGGGACCAGGAAGCTATGAGAAGTGTGTCACGTGCTGGATGCACACCCATGGGGAATGGTGGGGAATGCAGCTAACCCCAAAGTACATGCCGCACTTAAAGAAACTCAGGTTTAAGAAATTTAAAGCATTCGGCCCATCAAAGTACTTCTGCAGCCTGGATTCAGAGGGCACCGGTTTTTAGCCTCTGTTGGGCCTCCACTCTAATCTGTAGGCATTACTTTCTTCAAATCCTGACTCAAAGTCAAATTTACTTCCCCTAGTATTTTCCTTACTAATCATCACTCCTTTACATTCCCTCAAACGTCTGTGCAATCTGAACCATATTGGCTTTTGATTTCACACCTTGAGGGCAAGAACAGTTTACCTATATTTTTATTCCTGAACCTTATATCAGACCCCGCCTCAAATTTACTTAACCAGAACTTCCAAGGATATATAGTGCAAATTGTACAAGTTTTATGAAAAAAAAGCGTTTGGTGCAAGTCCTTTTCCTAGGTGTGCAGACTTGTGTCATTGGCATCCTCAGAAACTCCTAATAATGGGGCAGAAGTTAATTTTCTGCTTCCCCGTAGTGTGGAGAAGAGAGAAATGTTTTGTTTTTAATTTGCACAAATGCAAATAAACCATATGGCTTTCTGAATGACAGAGTCACTGTGACACCCAGCCAGCTACTCCTTGACCATTTCTCACCCCAAAAGCTGTCAACACAGGAAGTTAACCTTAAGGGCCCATGAATCCTTCTATCATCTGCTGCCCTCTAGTGGAGAGAAGAGATAGAGCGGACAGTGTTGTCCAGAATCCATAGCTCCCCCAGCCTAACTCCAGAAGACAGTAAACAGTCACGCAAAAATCGTTCTTTCCTCTGTGGCGTAGAGTTGGAATAATCATAATAAAAACAGGAAAAATTACTGGAGAATCAAGCTACTATTTTCCACTGTGGAAAGCAAAGTGTGAGTTGAAGTAAAATGAGTCAATGATTCAACATGTGATTTTTTAAAATAACTTTTAGTGGTGTTTTTTCTACAGTAGAAAACTATATAAACTTTATTGTACACGTTTTTCTTATTATACAAATATGTGTTCATCAGGAAGTACAGACTAGCAACAAAATTAAAATGAAATCACTCAGAGATCAGCCTCCATTAAAAAAAAATACCAATGCAGTGTGGCCTCACTGCGAGTGTATCATTCTAGATATTATTGAATGTGTATGTAGACATATGATTTTGTTTTAACAAATACAGGATCACATTCTGCATCCAGGTTCACAGCCTGCTTCTTTACTGAGGTATTCTGAGGTCACAAAAGTGTTCATGTTTTCTGAAGTCATCCCTAACCTGTGTGTTTCAGCCACCAGAGAGCGGGCTCGTGAAGGTGCCGTAACAGGCAAAGTTACCTGCAGTTTTCCTTTGGAACCTCTCATCTGACTTTTCCAGCTGCCTTAAGTAAGTTACCAATCATAGCATATTATTTTTTATATGGTAGTTAAAATATTAAATCTGAGCATATGGAAAATAAATTAACAGTAATGGTATCTAATATAACTGTATTCATCACGGTGAGTTGTTTGTTTCAGATCCCCTACAGTACTGGATTTAAACTGTGGATATGGCATTCTATCCCTGCTTTAATAAGTATATATTTTTAATTATATCTATGTGAAAGATTTTTCCCAAAATTTATGGGAGATGTAACTCTTTTGAGAGAGATTTTCAAATGTAACCAATCTGCACTTCTCTTGGAAACAAAACATCATCATCACTTCTCCAGGCATGTGTAGTTTGTCCCCATGTTATAATCACGAGGAGAAGAACAGCATCTACTTAAGAGAAAGCCCTGATGATAGGAATGAAAGACAGCATGACCAGATTTAATGTTAAAGCAAAACTAAAAACTCCAGGATGGTACTTAAGTGAGCGTGATGGGAACGTATTGTTTCCTTATAATGATTTTAAATGGAAATTACAATTCAATCACAAATAAAAGTAAATTGTAGACAGTGAGGCGAACAAATCTGTTTCACTTGGATTCGCGGTGATTATCAAATTAGCAGCTACTCATTCACCACTAACCATTTTCAGTCCTCTTGGTCTCCCTAACAGCACTGAACGGCAACTTCCTGGTGATTGCAATGGTGGCAGCTCATCAAGGCTGTATTTTAGCTGTGCTTTTATCTTCCCTGTTTTTCTTTTTCATTGCTTGGCAAGGTATTGCGGGGGGGGGGGGGGAAGCATTAGAAGAGTGACAGTGTGTGCGAGCACTTGTTTTAAAAGTCGTGCAACACCAGTTGAAGGCCTAACACCTGGCTCCCAGCTGCCTCCTGACCCATCTCCCAGCACTCTCCCCTCATCAACTCCACTCCAGCCACACTGGTCTCCTCAAGGTTTCCCCACACCAAACATACTCCTGCCTCAGGGCCTTTGTACCTGCTATTCCCTCTGCTAGAACACCCTTCCCACCTACATCTGCAAAGTTTATTGCTTGGCTTCAATAGGGTCAGAGTTCAGACGCTCCCTCCTTAGAGAGGGTGGCCTTCCCCAACTGCCCCTTTTTAAAATAGCCCCTCCTGTCACTCTCTACTCCTTCATTCTGCTTGGATTTTTTTCTTCCCCAAACATGCATCACTACCTGACATGGTATTATATACCCATTTTATGTTTCTTTATTGAAGGAATCCAATATCACCCAGGGAATTCTGATGGAGAAGGTCCAAGGTGAGTCTGGAAGTATATATATTGAAAAGCTCACCAGGAGAATCTCATGCACAGCCTGGTTAAGAACCACTGGTTTAATGGATATTATAGTTTTTGGAGTCAGCTGATCTGGGTTAAAATTCCAGCTTCGCAAGTGTGGGACATTGCAGCTGTAGGCCCAGTCAGAAGCATGGTGGCAGTAATCCCCAACACCCAGGGTCGTGCTGAAGATAACAACAGGTACTGGATTTGAGACAACCTCTTGAACTGGAAAGTATGATATAAATATGTTATTAGTATCCTATTTCTTCTCTGAAGGTTAACTACTTATATTTTAGAGCAAACATTTTTTAAATAATAAAATCTATTTTTATTTAGAAGTACAGTCTTTCTAAATCAGATTGTTCCTTTCTTGTCAACTCTAAATTGTACGCCCATTTTTATCCCTGAAGGCAGTGCAAAAGAGAAACGAATCGAATTTGGCCAGTCCCTGTAGCTAATGCAAATAATATCAAATTCTGAAATTCAATATTGCTAGCAGCGATTTTGCCTGCATTGCCCCAGAGTGATGGCGGTGAAGAGGTGGTCTCCCCAAAACCCCCCGCCCTGGGCTGAGCGGTCCCTGAACGGGGCTCACTCAGCAGGGGGAAGCGGCTCCGTGCACACCCTGTACTGATGCCCACCCGGCCCGGCTGGAGCGCTCGGGCGTGGTGAACAGATGGAGCTGGTCAAAGTGCTGCCTGGAAAGACTGGGAGACAGCACTTCAGGAAGTAGCAAGCGCAATGGGGCATTTGGGAAACATTCGCTCTTATCACAAGAGAGTCCACTGTGATCTCCAAAGGGTTCCGTGTTATGAAAAGCAATCGATGAATTGAGGAAGCTGCGACTCAAGCGGCCAGCCGGCACCTCCCAAGGGGTCTCAGAACAAACCTCTGCGATAGGAATGGGTTCTTCGGAGAACTGATGTACGGCCCCCTTTTATGACAGAGGTCACCAATAAAAGACTTAAGAACACACAGGTGGGGACGTTTTGTTATTCATGTTTACCATAACCAAAGGAAATATTGTGTACATGAACTTCTGTTCGTAAACACCGCTGGCCAGGCTTAATTGGATCAACAGTGACACCTAGCGGACAAGCTTTGGTAACCTCTTTTTTTTTGTCAAAATCAAATTACTTTCTTTTCTAAAATTATTCCACAATATAACCAAACTGTCACAAAGCCAATGCCTTTGAAATTTTCACCCCAAATCCTGTCACATATATGAGAACAACAGCGAAAGGAGACTGACAGACTGAAAATAGTTTTGAAGCACATGTGAGTGAAGAAAGTGATAAGAAAACAGTAAAAGAAGACAAATCTTTGTCCCAAGTTTCTTTAACATGGTATAAAAATTTTCCATCAGATGGAGAGAGGAAAATTTGAATTTTACTAGGAATCCATGAGTAGGACTTTTTGGATTGGAAGCAGGTGAAAAACAGTGGATACCACCTGTGCAAACCGTGCTGAGTGGCCTGGCCTTGGGCAGTTGGCCTCTCAACTTTGTGGGGTCCAGAAATCCACTCTTGCCTGAATCTGAGAGGTTCTGCAATTCACATGCCCCAGCTTACACCGAGCAGGGCCATCTGAATGCCACCTTGGGCTTCTGTCCTCAGACACTTTCACCATTTTTTTTCTCAAACATTTACCCTAAAATCAGGGAACGTTACCTAACACCCAGTCAGACCAGAGAACAGAACCATTGAACTAAGGACTGTCCCGGGAAGTTCAAGATACGCTGTAACTTCATAGATACGAGTTTGCCCTTTTTTGTTTTCATAAAGAATTTATTCTGCTTCTTAAATGTCCTCGGGGATAATATTTTGCTTCCCTCCTCCCCCCGCCCCCCCCCCCCATCCCCCAGGAACAACCACCTGCTGCTATTCAGGAGGAGGATTTTACCAGCCCCCAGTAAAGTGGCTGTGCCTCTCTGCTGCTACCAGCTTCCGATCAGTTTCTCATCCCTGCCCGCGGTGACTGCAGCTTCCTGGTTTCTCACCCCGCCTCACCCGCACGCCTCTCAATTGCCTTCTCACTGGACCCTTGCGGCCCTAACCCACGGTTTCCATCCCAGAGAGCTGCCACGCAGGGCCTCCCTCCCAGCTGCCTCACAATAATTCCTTTGAAACTCACCAAGTAAATATCAATTTGCATGTGAAACAGCTCCCACCCCAGCGCCTACTCTCCACCAGAAACACACACTTTATGACTCCCATGCCTGGACGGCACCGAGCTGCTGGTTCCCTCTAGCAGCCCTGTTGAGCCTAATGGCATAACTCACTCCTGTTTGTTTAATTGGTTAAGATCAGATTAAAATGTGTTTGGGGCTGGGGTATAGTGTGCTCACTCGTGTGTATTTTAATTTACACACACACCCACCCCCAATGCTGAGACCCGGAGGCACAGTTTAAAAATTAAAAGTTTTCAAAGCCATGCTGATGACAGTCAACAACGGTTAATCGACTTCACAGCCAGCAAATACTTCAAATCGGTTTAATTACCAAAAGCTACTGATCTTTCAGGCCCAAGGAGGTATCGCTCCCTTCTTCAAGTTTCCCAAACCTGGCTGCATCAGAATCACCAGGAAACCTTCATGAAAAGACAAAGCCCAGGGCCCCATCTCAAATCTCCTGGACTAAAATGTCTAGGCAGGGACCCGGAATGTCTATTTCCACAAGATCTCAGCCAGATCCACATATATTCAGTCCAATGTTTGGAAGCCCTGCTTTGAATCACAGCTCAAACCTCACCTCATTTCAGAAAAGTCTAATAAAGCAGCTTCTGCCAGTGTTTCCTAAAGTCATGTATGTTATCTTAATTTTTGCCATATCGATGTACCACGTGTACTACAATTTACCTAAGATATGTATATCAATTGGCTTGCATTTTTGCATAGATTTCATTTTTTAAAAAGTTATATCACTAATATGAAATCATAACTTTGATGGACATTAGTATATTTTTTCTAATACACAATACAATAAATGTATACCATTAAAAACGGTCTTAAATTGTTTTTCCTTGTAGGAATAAGCTAAGTTTTTGTACCAATGCGTACACCTACAATGCTTGAGAAAACACTGATGGAAAGAAATAATCTCTGTTCTACCTTTCCTTCCAAAGGCAGCCCTATGGGAAATTGTGAATAGAAGAATTTCATACTGAGAAGCTCAATTCTTAGGATTTAACTAGGAATCTGTGAGAAGGACTTTTCACTGGAAGCAAGTGAAAAACAGTGGCCACTAGCTCTGGAAACCCTGTGTAGTGGTCTGGTCTCAGGCAATTGGCTCAGTCCTACAAAAATTGCAGACTCCATCCTTCACCCATCCCCTGCTTCTTTAATCAATAATTAATTGAATTATTGGGGGTGGGGTCTGCATATCCAGCAATTCTAATATGAAAGCAGGAATAAAAACCATCATGCCATTTCCCTTTCAAGAAACATTTCTCCCCAATCAGAAACCACCTCCATGGGACTCCCTTGTATTCACCGATAGAGTTAGAAGGTGAAAAAATTACTCAGCTTATTAAAACATTCTCATAAGTACAGATCGGAGCCCAAAAGCTCATGCCTTGACTCCAGAATTCTAGGGAATGCCAACCTCCGTGGATGTCATAAACTTATACTACATCAATATACCTCTACATCCCCTACAGAATGCCCTGGTTTCTTCTTTCAATTTTTCCTCCTTCCTATTCTGTTTTGCCCTTTTATTGGTTAAAAATAAATGATGTACTTTTTTCTTATTTTGAAAGCAAATGTTCAATGTAAGAAAAATTAGAGGTAGACCAATAAGAGTCAGTGCTGCTGTCCTGCGACTTTCCCTGCTGTCCACCCCGCTGGGCCCTGTGATGCTGCTGGACTTCAGCAAGCGGTCCAGGCCCTTGAGCCTGCAGGAGGTGGACCAGCGGCCACAGTACCTGCTGCAGGTCAAATACGACAGGCAGGGGTTACCGAGCTGGACAAAGTGCTGACAACGACCCAGGTGAAGCACCGGCCCACGAGCACTGCATGGGATGGAGTTGATCCAGATAAATTCTGCACATTGGTCTTGAGAGACCCGGATGCCCCAGCCAGAAGGGCATCATTTCCTGGTGGTCAGCGTGAAGGGCAACCACATCAGCAGTGACACAGTCCTCTCCGATTACGCGGGCTCTGGGTCCCCCAAGGGTACAGGCCTTCACCACTATGTCTGGCTGGTTTACAAGCAGGATGGGCCGCTGAATGTGACAAGCCCTTTCTCAGCACCTATCTGGAGACCATCATGGCAGATTCACAGTGGCGTCTTTCTGCAAAAGGTATGAGCTCAGGGCCCAGGTGGCTGGCACATGTTACCAGGCTGAATGGGATGACTGTGTGCCCAAATGCCCCGAGCAGCTGTCTGGGAAGTAGAGGAAAGTTAGGAGATGGAAACTGTCCCAGAGTTTCCCCAGCAGTGTTTCAGTTTATCAATACATGTAGATTTCTCCCCTTCCCTGTTCCCAAGCCCTGAGCAGTCAGGTTTAGGTTTAGGGTGACTTTTCCTTCTGCCTGTCCTTTATAATTCTAGGGGGTTTAGGTTTTGATCAAATTTGATCTCTGTTTGGGGGGAAATATTGGTACTATTATAGGGTCATCAAAATGTTAATATAAGAATAGCAACTCCGACTTTAAAGAAGAAAAAAATTGGTAAAAAGACCAGGTCTACAGTATTAGAGCAGAGTAATAAGAGAATCTTCAAGGGAGGTTGGAAAAAAAAAGATTGATTGCCTCTGCCTTTGTGAGCCCGAGGCCAGAATTGTGTGTGATGGCGTCTTCTGCCTTATGTTTTCATGGCTCTTGTCTCTCACCAAGACAACTAGAGGCTGGCATGTCCACTAACCCCCAACGTGGTACATCTCAAGCTGGTTACTGGGTGTCAGTGTCCCACTCTGGCTCCTTTAAAGAGCAATACTGGAAAAAGCAATAGGGAGAGAGTTGCTTTGCTGTTAAAGCCTGGCCATCTAGATGAGCTGCAGGACTAGGTGAGAGGTTATCAGAAATCCGAACGTCTGTGCCCGTTAAATTGACCATTCTTCTTTGGTGTGAGGAAAGCCCGTCTGGAGTTGCTGAATGTTGTGTTAATTCTGCTGTTTTCTTACAATTGAATAAAAATAAAAACAATGTGTGGATGGGAAAAAAGAAAAATTAGAAAGTAAAAATAAGTAATATAGGTAAACATTTTTAATGATCCATAACATCACATGGAGAGACATCCACTTCTAACATTTCAGGATATATATTCAGAACCCTTTCTAGAATGTGTGCCAGCATACTCTTCACAGACTGATGTGTACTGAACTCACTGCTGCTGTAAAAGAACAAGTGGTAAGGGAATTTCCTGCTGGTCCAGTAGTTAGGACTCTGTGCTGTCACTGCTGAGGGCCCGGGTTCAATCCCTGGTTGGGGAACTATGATTCCCCATGCTGTGGGACAGAAAAAAAAAAAAAAAAAGGAATAAGAAAAATTAAAAAAAAATAAAGGAATGAGTGGTAATTTTTCCTTCTTCATTGCCAAGCTAACTCTGTTAGAAGACTGAGCTTCCCAGCCTCAGCAGGTTATCACATTTTAGTTGCAGAGCTAGAAATAGAAGCTAGGAGGTGCTAGAAGGCTAACATCTCACCCACCCAGAATAAGGCTGGTGCTGAGACTGGAGGCCTGAACCAGGACAGAAAGTTCACTTGGGAGGAGGCCAGTAACAGTGGGTTCCACTAACGGGGAAGACCCATGCCCTCGTCCCAGAGAGCCCTTGAGTAGTGATCTGGCTTCTCAGAAAGAAGGACTGAACTCAGAATCTTTGGCCTCATCCTGCAGCCTAAGATCCTTGTACCCAGCTTGGCACAGAGGAAATGAAGCTGCCCTCTGAGAAGGATAGGGACCTGAACAGTTGGAGGCCCACTGTTTGCTACACACCATGTACAACTCAACTAAGATAGGATTTCCAGCCAGTCCTGGTGGGTGGGAGGGGGCCAATTTTATCTCATTTAGAATTGCAAAAGCCCATTGACTGAAAGCACCAGAAAACAGAACCTCTCAGTAAGAGGGAGTTTGGAGAAGTTCCTTATAGGATTTGGGCTTTGTATGGTTACAGCAGCCCTTCCCCCTTATCTGTGGGGAATACAATCCAAGACCCCCAGTGGATGCCGGAAACCACGTATAGTACCAACCCCCATATATACTATGTTTTTTCTTATACTTACATACATATGATAAAGTTTAATTTATAAATTAGGCACAGTAAGAGAATATCCAAATTGCCAGCATCAGTAACTACTCTTCAGCTTTGGGGCCATTATTAAGTAAAATAAGAGTTACTTGAACACAAGCACTACTACTAAGTGACAATGGGCAGGACACATTGAACAAAGGGATGGTTCATGTCCTCTGCAGGGCAGAGCTGGGTGGTGAGAGATTTCATCATGCTACTCAGAATGGCATGCAATTTAAAACTTTACAAATTGTTTATTTCTGGAATTACCCATTTAATATTTTTGGACCAAGATTGACCTCAATTAACTGAAACCACAGAAAGCAAAACCACAGATAAGGGGAACTACTGTACTTTCAAGGAGAAATCAAGAAAGCAGAGATCAAATCTGGGTTGGATTCTGTCAAGAAGAAAGGGCAATTTGGTGATGAATATCTTATAAAACTTCTTGCAAGGGGAAAAACTAAAGTGGGTGAGAGTCGTCATTAAAGAAAGTAGCAGTCACTCATGTTGGAAGATATTTAGTCATTTCTGGGGTTGTAGAGTGGCTTTGTCTTTATCTTCCAAACATGATCAGAGTGGCCTTGTCTGAGCATTGTTTATATTCTATGAACATCATTAATGTCCACATGGGAGCTTCATGATCCAGCTGCCATCAGTGCCATTTTTTACTTTGGTAAACAAAGCAGTGTATCATCTCTTAGACCAAAGTAATATCTATTTTATATATATACACGTACAGATTTTTTTTTACAAATATAAGATTGTACTATACATACTGTTTGATAATTTACATCACCTAATGACACACCAACAACAGTTTTCTATCCCAGTATTCATCTATGTCACTTGAAATGGATGAATGGGGTTCCATTATGCAGACGAGCCATACATATTTAATAATCCCCCATTGCTCTGCATTTAGAATGTTTTCCTTTATGCATGCATGTGCATGTTTGTGTGTGTGCGTGCGTGTGTACAAATGTATTTGTTTTCTAAGTCTGCCATCATGAGGTACCACGGGCTTAAACAACAGAAATTTATTTTCTCACAGTTCTGAAGACCAGAAGTCCAAAACCAAGGTGTGCACAGGGTTGGTTTCACTCTGAGGCCTTTTTCCTTGGCTTATAGATGGCCGTCTTCCTCTTTGTGTGTGTCTCTGTCCTAATCTCCTCTCCTTATAAGGACTAGTCTTACTGGATTAGGGCCTATCCATATGACCTCACTTTATTTTAATTTTCTCTCCAAAGCTTCTATCTCCTAATACAGTTGTGTTTTGAGTTACTGGGAATTAGGACTTCAACAGATGCATTTGGGGGGTGGGGGAGGGGGGTGGGATGGGGATGAGACACAATTCTGTCCATAACAGTGTGTGCGTGTGTGTATGTCTATAATCAGTGCTGAAATGAACATCTCTGTATCTAAGATTTTGTATACATTCATAGTTATTTCCTTATGATAAGTTTATACGGATAGGATTGCTAAGTCAAAATGAGATCACAGTTCTAAGGCCCTTGGTAATATTATCAAATTGCCCTTTAAAAGTTGTTACAATGTACACTCTCATAAAGCAGTATAGGAGAGTGATATTAGCCCTGTTTCTTTCAGTGAGCTTTGTAATTTTGCAATTATCTGAATCAGGCTCCCTGACTTCAAACTATACTACAAAGCTACAAAACAGTGTGATACTGGCATAAAAACAGAAATATAGATCAATGGAACAAGATAGAAAGCGCAGAAATAAACCCAGGCACCTATGGTCAACTAATCTATGACAAAGGAGGCAAGATTATACAATGGAGAAAAGACAGTCTCTTCAATAAATAGTGCCAGAAAAACTGGACAGCTACATGTAAAAAAATGAAACCATAACATTGTTTAACGCCATACACAAAAATAAACTCAAAATGGATTAAAGAGCTAAATGTAAGACTGAATACTGTAACACTCTTAAAGGAAAATATAGGCAGAACACTCTGATATAAATTGCAGCAATACCTTTATTGATCAGTCTCCCAGAGTAATGGAAATAAAAGCAAAAATAAACAAATGGGACCTAATTAAACTCAAAAGCTTTTGCACAGCAAAGGAAACCACAAACAAAACAAAAAGATAACCCACGGAATGGGAGAAAATATTCACAAACAATGCAATCAACAAGGGATTCATCTCCAAAATTTACAAACAGCTCATGTGGCTCAATATCCAAAACACAAACAACCCAATCAAAAAATGAGCAGAAGACCTAAACAGACACTTCTACAAAGAAAGCATACAGATGGACAAGAGGCACATGAAAAGATGTTCAACATCACTAATTATTAGAGAAATGCAAATCAAAACTACAGTGAGGTATCACCTTACACCAGCCAGAATGGCCATCATCAAAAAGTCTAAAAACAGGACTTCCTAGGTGGCGCAGTGGTAAAGAATCTGCCTGCCAATGCAGGGGACACGGGTTCGAGCCCTGCCCTGGGAAGATTCCACATGCCATGGATCAACTAAGCCCATGTGCCACAACTATAAAAAAATAAATAAATAAATAAAATAAAATAATAAAAGAGTGAAATGTGGACCTTTAAAAAAAAAAAGTTAAAAAAAAAAAAAAGTCTAAAAACAATAAATGTTGGAGAGGGTGTGGAGAAAAGGGAACCCTCCTACACCATTGGTGGGAATGTAAATTGGTACAGCTACTATGGAGAACTGTATGGAGATTCCTTAAAAAACTAAAAATAAAGCTACCGTGTAATCCTGCAATCCCACTCCTGGGCATATATCCAGAGAAAAACGTGATTTGAAAGGATACATGCACCCCAGTGTTCATTGCAGCACTGTTTACAATCGCCAAAACATGGAAACCACCTAAATGTCTATCAACAGATGAAGGGATAAAGAAGATGTGGCACATATATACAATGGACTATTACTCAGTCATTAAAAAAATGAAATAATGCCATTTGCAGCAACGTGGATGGACCTAGAGATTATCACACTAACTGAAGTAAGTCAAACAGAGAAAAACAAGTATCATATGATATCACTCATATGTGGAATCTAATTTAAAAAATGATACAGATGAACTTATTTACAAAACAGAAACAGACTCACAGACTTAGAGAATGAACTTATGGCTACTGGGGGGAAGGGTGAGGGGTAAGAATAGATTGGGAATTGGGGATTGACATATACACACTGCTATATTTAAAACAGTTAACCAACAAGGACCCACTGTAAAAAAAAAAAAAAGTTATTAATTTTTTAAAGGCTGTTACAATGTACACTCTCACAAAGCAGTATAGGAGAGTGATTTTAGCCCTGTTTCATCCAGTGTGCGTTGTAATTTTGCAATTATCTATATTTATTAGTTTCACATTTCCCAGATTTGTCTACCTCCATGTGAATGCAGATGGTCCAAACACATTAGTGAGACCAAGACTGTCCATCTAATTGCTTCAGGAGGTAAGAGTTTTTTATCACTAGTTAAGGAAACAAATCAAAGGGAATGTCCTAGTTATAGTAAATCAGGACCATCATTTGCATACATGAAAGACAGCATATTAAAGTTAATTTTTTTACCAACATAAATAGTTCCTTGATTTTTATCTCAAGCATTTAAAAATCTATTTTGTACTCTGTGACAACTCAATAAACATTTGTTGATTTTCTTTTAACTACCATCTGATTTGATGAGAAATCTTTTGGTTACAAGTGACAGAAAACTCAACTCTAATGGCTTAAGCAAAAAAATAATAATAAAAGCAATGTATTCGCTCATGTAACTGAAAACCCTGGAAGAGAGTACAGCCACAAGTGAGGCTTCATTCTACAACTAAATGCTGCCACCAGGACCCAACTCTGACTGGCTCCATGCCTAAGTTTTCTGTGGTGGCTTTTGGCAGCTTCAGGCTTTGTCACAATTGTCACAAGATAAATGCAGGAAAATCAGAAGAAAGTCATCGTGGATACTTGGCAGTAAAGCAACAAATACCACCATTCTGACTCATAGAATTCCAGAGTTTGTAGGAAATTAGAAATCATCTAATTATTTTCAAAAAAAAATTTTTGGGGGGGAGGGGGTCATGTTTTGTTTTGCTGGATCAAACACAATCCTTTGCTTTCTTCAAACAGTATCTTAGGATGAAATCGAATATTTAAAATAGAATAAACCTGAGCCACTCAGGTTGAAACAGAAGGGGACCCCTACTTCCAACCACTTTGCCTCCCATCTCCCCTTCCTCATCCTCCCTGAGGCACCTCTAAGAAACACATTACTGATCATTTTAAAGACAGGAAAGATGAGCACATCCATGGCTGATTCTAGGACACACAGCCCATGAGTGACAGGGCCAGAGGAACACAGGTGCCCTCCCCTGTCTCCTCTGTCTTGTACTCACCTCTGTTTGCTTCTCATTCCCATTTTGAGTATTGTGTGTAAATTCTATCCTTGATTTAGTACCTCTGCTCCTACCAAAAGATGGTAAAACAGAATTAAAAGGCTTAATTGTCTACCATCAGTGTATATGCACGGCCTTGTGCCTCCAGCCACAGCGGATCAGTGAGACCGACTCAGGACAGAGCAGGCTGAAAGCTACGTGGAGGCTCTGAGTTCCTCTAAGTCCACTTGAGGTTTTTATTTCAAATCAGCATGACAGTGCCTGAATCAGTGTTTATCAGGTGTAATCAATCTAAGGATTTTGTAGGTACTTCTCCAAAATCCTCTTAGGAATTCTTAAGTTTGGAAGATATTTTTGGACAAGGCACAGTATGAGTGATAGAGATAACGTGAACCAGGGCTGGAGTCCTAGAGATAGCTGTTCCATGAGAGGGAAAGGTTATCAACACCACTTGAAAGGACAGAAATGGTTTCTTTAGTGCACAATTGAGAGTTAAAACCAATATCGAAAAAGAAATTTTTAAGTAAACTATACTCTAATATACAAGTTAAATTAAAATAGAAAAAGAAATTTTAAAAGATGACCAAATTTATGCAAATGCCAAATGAATCCTAAGTTGTCAAAAATAAAATAAAATATTTTAAATAAAGTAATAAACAACACAGGACTTCCCTGGTGGTGCAGTGGTTAAGAATCTACCTGCCAATGCAGAGGACATGGGTTCGATCCCTGATCCAGGAAGATCCCACATGCTGAGGACCAAGTAAGCCCATGTGCCACAACTACTGAGGCCCACGCACCTAGAGCCCCTGCTCTACAACAAGAGAAGCCACCACAGCGAGAAGCCTGTGCACTGCAATGAAGAGTAGCCCCCACTCACTGCAGCTAGAGAAAGCCCGCTCGCAGCAACAAAGACCCAATGCAGCCAATACATTTTTTTAAAAAACTGTTTAAAAATAAATAATCAACACAGTCTATGTCTAGTGAGAATTATACCCCCAAAGTACCACCACCATGTTTTTTCTGAGTGTATATCTAAGATTGCTCCCCAGTATATTCTCTCTTTCTCTCTCCACACCAACCCCCAATCTCTTTCTCCCAGTTTTATGTAAAGCTTTTCTTAGGTAGAAGATTCAGGGCATAGGGAAAAAAAAAAAACACACCATGAAAAATGCATTAATAAATTTTCCGAATAAAACAAAAGGTTAAGGGGCACTGGGGCACTGGGTAACAGTCAGAACCACATATATACAAGACCATGGGTTAGAGCCAATGGGTAAATGTCACAAGAGACCAAGAGATGGGGGAACCTCTTCATACAGAGGAGAGTCCCTTATAGTAAAACCCACACATTACCTTTTTCATTGTACACTGGTATACTGCAATTAAAAGCAATATTTGATTAGTTAAAGCTAGAGATGTAGTCTCTCCAAACGCTCAAGCTATAAAAGAAAAATTTTCCCTTGGACATAGAAGAAAAAGTATGATAACACTGAAATATGTATTAATGTATCCCTTTCAGATCTAAAATCACTTTGTGGAATTAGTAACATAGGATTCTATTAAATCTCTTATGACCTGTTCCTAGAACTTGAGTTCTAGTGCATAAGAGAGATGTGACTATCAGGAGGATATCATTCAGGTCCGGGAGGCATTCATTTTTTTCACCTTTGGATTTGAATAACCAAAAAAATTCATCCTCCCGACCTCCCACTTCATTGCTCACACCTCAGTATTTGTCTCCCCGTGTCATAATTTTCTGTTTCTTCATCCATTTTTTCCACCACCCTCCAAGCTCAGCAAAGGCAAGGACTGTACCTTTTTCATTTAAGATCCTGAGAGGCCTAGGAGAATGCTTGGTCCTCAAGCATTTAAAAAACTTCGTAGACAATCAATATCACAGAAATGGAGGCAGAAAAGTGATCAGATAAATTGTATCAACACTCCTTAAAAGCCCTGAAGTGCTGCCTTTTTTACCTTTTTTCTGGATTAGTAGAAGGTAAAGTGTAAATGCCAAAGAAAGACGTGGTTAGAAGATTCAGAAACCATGGCCAAGGAAGGATTAGGACTGTTCCAGAAGGCTCTAGAAACACTGGGTGAAATTAATTTATGCCAACAATACTTTTTGCTTTTCTTCTTCGCCAATTTATTTAATGAAAACGGTAGCGAAGCCGTCGCATCATCAGGGAAATAGCAGCCGAAGACAAACAGGGAGCACCAGCAGAGGGCGCCCTGACCACAAGTGTGTGCAGTTGACGCCTTCTTTTTCGAATGTTTGCCCGCAGCGGGGGCAACAGAGAAAACCCAGCATTCTTTCCTAAGGAGCTCATCATAATTCTCCCAGCCAAGCAAGAAGGAAAAGGGAAAATACCAAGGGTAAAAATTTGGTAGAGAAGAATGCCGAAGGTGATGACCACGCTCCCAGATGATCGCATTCCTCAGGCAGAGCTTTATATGGCTCTGCAGGGACTGTCTGCCGCCTCCTCGCTGAAGTTTAAACAACAGAGAAAAATTGCCGGAGAGAAACTGTACCAAGCCAACCCACATTCTGGACTGTATTACTCCCTCCCCTGCACTGCCTTTCAACTCTTTTTATTTCTACTTGTTAGAACAAGCCATTTCATTCTAGGTTGACCAAACCAGGATGTCTGGGACATTTGCCAGACCTGCAGAGATGTGAAATAGAGTTGTTTGATGCTTGGTGATGACCTAGAAAGATGGGATAGGGAGAGTGGGAGGGAGGCTCCAGATGGAGGGGATATGGGAATATGTGTATAAATACAGCTGATTCACTTTGTTGTACAGTGGAAACTGGCACAACAGTGTAAAGCAATTATACTCCAATAAAGATCTGAAGAAGAAGAAAAAGAAATAGCTGTACTTTTTACACTTGTGTTCTCCGTGATGCCCCATAGAGGCTGCCTGGGCTTCTGAGCTTTGGAAGCAGATGAATTCTGCCTCTGCCTCACCCTTCTTCGGGGCAGTCACAGACTGATGGTCTGGCCTTTGGGAGAGAGGGAACTCTGGCTCTCCTCCTTCTCCAACAGTTGCCATCACACATGATGGATCCAGAGATTGGAAGGTAAGTGCCCCATCTCATCTTGTCTCAAAGCCCTGTATTTACCAAGGCCAGCTCTGTTTGGGGGATTCATTTGTGTGCTGGTCCAAAATGCGCCCATCTCCCGTATATGACACTGCAATTCCAACCGGCCCTCATCCTTCCCATCGGCATCTAGCAGTCTCCCAGCTCCAGTCCTGGTCCCTGATCCATCCTTCACACTGCATTGAGTTCCCTTCCTGGAAAAGATGTAACCACTGACTACCTCAGCCTTGCTGCCCACCATTCTTCCTGTGGCTCACTCCTGCCAGACTGGCCTCTATGTTGTTCCCTGAACATAACTGCATTCCTGCCTCAGGACCTTTGCACTTGTGTTCCCTCTGTCTAGAACTATGTGTTCCCAGACGCTCGTGATTCATTCTCTCACTTCATTCAGGGTTCTGCCCAAATACCGTGCCTTTCCTGACCTGCATCTACGCTAGCACCTGCCATCTTAGACTCTACCCTTTACACTGCTTCACAGAGCTCATCACTCCCTGGCATTAGGTTCTGTATCTGAGTGTTTATTTCTGTCAGCTCCATGAGGGCAGAGACTTAGTTCTACCTTGTCCACAAGTGTGTCTGCAGCACCTGGCACATTAGATGTTCCAATTAATTAGTTAATTAATTAATTAAAACATACGGGTCACCCTCCATCCCCCAGTGCTCCTAATTTACTCTGGAATTAAACCAAATCCTAGGATATGGCATTCCAGGCTTGTGATCTGACTCTCTCCTCCTTTTCTGGCCTTGTCTCCTATCACACACTCCACACCTGCAATGCACCTTGAACTCTAGCCCAAACTTGTAACACACCATCCATCCACTTTCACGCCTGCGTGCCTTTGCTCCTGCCTCTGTCCCATCACTATTTGTTGAAATCTTCCAAATCTCTCAACATGTTCTCTCCCTTCTTCTCTTTTTCTCTCTTCTCCCTTCCATCCCAGCCATTGACAATTCTGTCCTTTTGATGTCAGTTTCTCTATCTCTTATATCACATCCTGTGTTACCAATTATCTCTCCACTGAAATTTCCCCACCAGTAGACAAAATATAGGAAGTGGATATTCACTTTTAACTCCCAAGGACATAAAGCAGGAGTCTCAAGCTCAAATGCCCACAGAAGCTAAGCACAAAGTAAGTGAGACACATGGGTGTATTAGTCTGCTGGAGCTTCCATAACACAATACCACAGACTCCAGGGCTTAAACAGCAGATTCAGTTTCTCACAGTTCTGGAGGCTAGAAGTCCAAGATCAAGGTGCCATCAAGGTTGGTTGCTGGTGAAGCCTCTCTTCCTGGCTTACAGATGCTGCCTTCTTCCTGTGTCCTCACATACCCTTTCCTCTGTGCCCACATGGAGAGGGGGCGAGAGCTCTCTGGTGTCTCCCCCTCTTCTTATAAGGAAGCGGGTCCTATCGTATTAGGGCCCCACCCTTATTTGCCCTCTTAAAGGTCCTATCTCCTAATATAGTCATATTGGGGGGTTAAGGCTTCAACATATGAATTTGGGGGGGCACAATTCAGTCCGCCAATGGGCAAGGTGGGACTTAGGAGAACTGGAGGCTAGTTCCCTATCCACACACCGGGGGGGTGGGGGGAGATGGGGGGGTGTGGAGCAGCTGCTATTCAGCCTCAGCACATGGTCCCAGGCCTGACATGCCAACCTAATATTCCCAACCTTCAGAACGCGAAAGAAGGGGAGTTCCCTGGTGACCCAAGGGTTAGGATTCTGGACGTTCACTGCCACGGCCGGGGTTCCGTCCCTAGACGGGGAAATGAGATCCTGCAAGCCTCACGGAAAAAAAAACAATGTGAAGGAAGCTGGCTAGAAATCTGGATAATTCTTCCGTGAACTCTCAAGTTTAAAATGTCCATAGCTAATTAAAACATTTTTAACTATATTAGGAAAACAAACTCCTGCCCACAGGCAGCATGCAGCCTGGGGACCAAAAATGATCCGTTTTCTGAATTCCCATAAAAGCAGTGGGCCCATGAAGAAACCTTGTTAAATGCTGTGTGAGGAAATGGTGCAGTGATGTATGTGCCACTGTTTGGGAGACTCTGAAATGTAAATGACATGGTGGGGAAAACATCTGACTTCTAACTGTTATACAAAGACTGCCTTCTCCTCTTCTCTTTCCCACTGACGTTTGTTCGTCCACTAACAAGTCGCTGCTGCCACTGCCGGCTTGTCCCCTCCCATCTCCCCTGCTCAGCCACTCAAACCTGGGAGACCCTCCCTGAGCACTGAGTCCAGTTCTGATGCCTGCCATTAAGGGGGGAGAGACAGAAACTGCAGTCAGTTCAGAAGAAAGCCACAGCCACAGGAGTGATTGGAGGTCTGAAAAATAAAGATTAGGAGAGGTTAAAGGAACCAAGGTAGTTCTGTTTAGAGGCCACAGGGTTACAGGGTTAGCTGGCAACAGTTTTCAAGTATATAAAAGGCTCATACCTAGGACAGTATGAGCTGTTCTCCCTACTGAGAACAGAACAAACAGAAAACAGACTCCAAATAACAGCACAGGGATTTGGATGTCCTTCCTTACTATTGAATAGAATGTTCACAGTGAAAACGTTCTTTTTTTTCATTCATTATCTCCCTTCTGGCTGTAACACTCTGTGATTCTAAGAAAATTCTGTCAGAAAAGGTTGTTAATAATGCAAGAATGAGCCATAAGATAAAAGAAAAACTTTCATCTCTAGAAGAAGCTGGTGATGTGATGGTGCTTAATGAAGAAGGTAACATTTCTGTATTTACCCACGGATCCACTTCAGACAGGAAGCAACCGAAACCCAAATGACTTTGACAACATTTTCAAGGTCGCAGAGGGCAATAAACAGCCACATTTTCCCCATCACATATTTCCCAAGTTACATATCAAGAAAGCTGGGTTTTCTCCAGTAAATGAGGAAGGATGGGGAGGCTGTAATAAGTGAACAGACACACATAAGCGACCAAACAAACAAGCTGTTCCTGAAGAAGTGCAGAGTCATGGTCCTCCGGGGCAGAGATGAGCAGCCTTCAAAGGACAGCTGCACATTTCCCAGAGCCTCTGGGATGACTTGCATTTTATTAATGTTCTAAGTAGAGGGAAGAACAAGGGTGAGCTTTTGTCTCTGAACACTCTGGCAGGGCTAGAGCCACAGTCCACAGGCCTCCGAGGAAGTCCTCGGAAGAATGGCAACGTTGATAGAGTCTTAGACGTTTCCTGTGCGCTTCCTTCCCCTCTGTGCGCCCGAGCCCTCCTGACCCTGGACAGCTCCACCAATAGCGGTTCACCCTCTGCCAGGCACCCCCACAGAGAAGGCTAATCAGACCCCAAGACCAGCCCAAGTTACCCCGCTTCCTCACAGCCTCACTCTGTCTAGGAATTCCAACCAGAGTGTTATGGTCTTATTTCTCTTTTCAAGAATGTCCACTGTCACATAACTCACAGGAATGAATGTGGAGGGTTTCCACCCAGCAGGTGGGTTTCAGGTAAACACATGCCCTCGCACCCCCCTATTCACGCAGGTAAAACCTGCCTGGTTAGACTGTGGCGTTTGCTCAAACTTAAGCACCCCTTTCTCCTCCTGTTTCCACCACTTCCCAAGATGATGTTCCCTAATTATATATTTCTTCTTCTTGTACATTTAAAAGCCCTCAGTATCATAATTTGATATGATTAGTTATTTATGAATAAGAACAAGAATGATTGTCAGCATTAAAAAGAACCGTTTTGTGTTGCTCTGTTTCATGTAATAGGGCTGTATCTAAAGGGTCTGATAAGGGCAGGGTATCTCATTTAATTATAGGTCGTGAATTGTTGCTGGACATCTGGAATCAGGGATAAGTATCCCAGGAACACACGAAGGTTTCCTTGAGACCATGAATTTTGGAAGAGCTAAAGGGGCAGCTTATCTTATTGCTATTACTTCTTCTAGTGCCATTATGCTCAGTGCTGTAAGAGCATAAAACTGGCTTGAAGAGCGTAAAAATTGGGGGATGAGGACGTTGAAACCATGTGTTGTGAGTAGAGATCAAATTACTTATTTGGGATCCTGTCACATAAATCTGAAGCCAGACAAACCTCGGGTCAGATCCCAGACCTGCCATTTGCTGTGAGAACCTGGCCAACAAATGTCATCTCTAAAATAAAGATTAAAATACCAACCTCCATGTTTTTTTGTAAAAATTAATTTCTGTAAGATACATCATACACATAGCAGTCTTAAGCACGTTAAACTTGTGACGAATGGTAACTATTATTAGCATTAAAGTGCTGATATTAACAGTATTTTCCCTCCTTGCAGCCTTCTCAAACATACCTCTCTAGATTCCAATCAAACAAACTTACTTTGAAAGCAGACAGCAACCACCTGGAATATTGTGGCAAAAGCAGGCCAGAAATTGACTTAGAGATTATACTTCCAGTGTCTTGCACCGAGGTACAAAACTGGGTCCAGTGTATCCCGGGCAACCCTCTTCTTTCCATCACCCTCCACCATCTGGTCTCCTGTCTTCCTCCACCTGCCAGCAAACCCATCCACGTGTACCATCCTCTGCCCTGCCTGCCCCAGATTTACTCCTCCTCTCACCCTCTCCTCTTTAACCAAACCTTTTTCTCCTTCAGGACTATGGTATTCTTTTTTTGTGCTGGGACAAAGGTACCATCAGTTTCCTCATCAGCCAACCAAGCGAGTGAATGAAAAACTCCCGACTGCACCTAAGCACTCAGGGGGCCTCAGTAAATGTGAGTTCTCATCCCTCGTCTGTAAAATGAGAGATCTGGACAGGATTACCTCTAAAATCCTGGGATCACACAGACATTCTCGGCAAAGTGTGAACCCAAGGTTCATTTGCATGCTGGCAGGAGAGTTTTTTTAGTGAGCCCATCCCCACTCAATTAATCTCCAGTTGGTAGACTATGTGATAGTTAAATACACGCAGGGAAACTGCGTCACCCCCCAGCCCATGCACCTCAAAGGCCAGAACAGCACAAACCTCCTCACCACCCCACTTCTGAATGGTAGCTGGCCCCTGTCCCGCATACAAATATGGCTAGAAAATTAAAATTAGGCTTACCAACTGTTAAGGATATTTATGGACAGTCAAAGGAAACAGAGGTCAACTTCACCCTGGAGGGACTCTTTGATCAGAAGCTGTGACCTCAGATTATCAGAGGCATGACAGGCTTTTGAAGCAGACTCTGAGAACAGCCCAGGCAGCCGAGGCTCCTGGTAACATCTGCCAGATTCAGGCTGGGGTGAAGTGACATGAAGATGGCACTTGCCATTTAGGCAAGTTGGGAATTTGATGGCTGGTTTGTCAAGCAGAGGACTATCCATGGGACTGAGGGCTCCTTAAGAGCCCAGTAATGGAATTATGTGCCTAAGATACACAGCTGGCAATTATACACTTTACAGATCACTTCAGGCAGCAATAAAGATAAAGTGCTTTATAATGTATTCATTCATTTCAATACAGTCAATGGTAACGTTAGAAAGTGTTTCATAGCAAGAAAAGGCTGAACTGCATTTGAAAAGGAGAAACACATTTTCTTAGAGGGATTATTTTGGAGACCCAAATGGATGTACACGAGCTACTTCATTAAATCAGAAGGCGGTTTGGCAGGGGAGCCTAACCTGCTCCAGGCAAAAATGGGAATTGGAGCAATTGAAACAGTGGGAACAAATGAGCTACAGGTGTGCCTTGTTTTTGTCTCTGGTCTCTTTTGGATTGTTCCAGGCTACATCAAGTGTATTTCCAAAAGTTTGTAGTAGAACATTGCGATAAATTGATTTGGAGTCCCTAGAAAGCGTCAGATATTTATTTGATGGACAGCTTAAGAGAGAAAACATGGTTTCAAGGTTGTCTTCTCAGAAAATCAACAGCATGCAGGCCCACCCTCTATTCCAAAGCTCTTCTCTCCTCTCATCTCTCTCTGGGAGAAGGTGGGTCACACGGGGAAGCGGTGGGGGAGGGGGGAATGGACTCCTAAAGGAAGGTGAAAACCACGGAGGTGGGCACCCAGAGAAGGGACTGTCCTGAGGGGACTGTCCGGATGCTTGAAAAGAAGGTAGACCTATGGAGGGCACAGAGCTGCATCCCCAACCTTGAAATCCTGCCGGTCACTATGTAAAATGCCATTTCTTCTAGGATGACCCAAATTTAAAACAAACTCATCAGGAACTAACAGTGTTGTAGGGCAATTATATTTCAAACACAAGCAAACAAACTAGTAGTAAAAGAGACCAGATTTGTGGTTAGGAGGTGATGGGGGTGGGGGAGAGGGAATTGGATGAAGGTGATCAAAAGGTACAACTTCCAGTTATAAGAAAAATAAGGGGAGGCAGGTAGTGTACAACATGACAAATATAAGTAACACTGCTATATGTTATATATGAAATTTGTCAAGAGAGTAAATCCTAAGAGTTCTCATCACAAGAAAAATGTTTTTCTTTCTTTAACTTTGTACCTGTATGAGATGGATATTTACTAAGCTTAATATGATAATCACTTCATGACGTAAGTCATATCATTATGCTGTACCCCTTAAACTTACACAGTGCTGCATCAGTATATCTCAGTATTCTCTCAATAAAAGCAGAAGGAAAAGAGGAAAATCAGCTAACTCATTATCTTCCTCCCCCTCCTCTTCTCCCCAAATTAGCTTCCTGTTTTACTTATTTAGTTAACATATATTTATTAAGAACCTACTATGCACCAGGCACTGATTTACCTGGTGAGTTAAAACAGCAACAACAAAAACAGAAACATAGTCTCTGTCCATATGCCCTTACATCCTAGTAAGAAAAAACAAAAAATAACCAAACAAATGACTAAATACATAATATATAGTCAACTGAGGAAACATGCTACAAAGACATATTAAGCAAGATAAGGGGAAAGTTTGGGGGTGAGCGGTCAAGAAAGGCGTCTCTACGGAGGGCATATTTTAGCAATCCCTATAGCTTAAGCTCTCTATCTCTGAACTTTTGGGAAGAGTAATAATTTCATATTTGGAGTATTGGTTGAAAATTCCAATGTTTGCAAAGGTAACTTGAATGCGTGGAGAGGGCCAGCTAGGGGCTGAAAGTGAAGAAGCATCAGGCTGACATCTGGGGGAAGAGTGTCCAGGATAGAGGAATCAGCAAGTGTAAAGGTCCTGAGGCAGGACGATGCTCACCTTGTCCAAAGAACAGGAAGGAGATCTGTGTGGCTGGCGAAAGTGAGTAAGATGGGACGCGAGACAAGGCACGACTCCCAGTGCTTAGTCCCTTCCCTGGTTCCCGGGAAACTGCAGGGAAACTGCAGTTACCTGTTGTTCCTCCCGCCCTCTCCTTGATCCAGCTGTATTCAGTTATCTCTGCTAAAGAAAGATTCTCTAAAACCACCCCTCCCTGCATCTCCCTCTGCTCTCACCTGAATTCAGTTTCCACTTACTTTATGCCTGGATTATGCCAGAGCCTCCTAACCAGCCTTCCAGCCTCTTGCAGCTTCTGTTGCTCTAATCACCCTAAGCTTCCAAATTAATCTTCCTAGAGTATTGCTTTTGTCATGGCTTTGCCTCCCTTGCATAAAAATGGCTTAGCATTACCTGCAGGATAAAGCAGGGGTTCCTTGGCCTGCCCTCCGCATCGCCACCTCAATCTGGCCGAAACTCCATCATGCTATACCTCTGCTCCCATAGTCCAAACTCCAGTGACCTCTCTCTCTCATGCCATGCTCTATGTCCTCACTCTCAAAGCCCAGCCTAAGACCCAATGTAGCCTACCCTGAATGGCCCAGCCCAAAGCAGACTGCCTCCTCTCTCAAACCGCTGGGGCACGGTCCTAAACTTCAGGACAAACGTCCTCACTGATGTGAGGTTCAGGGACCTGGCAACGTCCTGGGAGATGGCTCTAAACTGATACACCAAAGGCCCTACCCCACCCATCCACAGGCAAGGATAAGTGGATGCAACTTTTCCAGGCACCTTCAGATTTGGAGATGACTTGGGTGGTTCCTGCCACAGTTAGAGTCTCCCTCTGAACCAGTTGTCCACAGGTTGAAGCAAATAAGGTCAAGGGCACGTGCCCTCCCCTGATTGCTTGGCCCTGGGAAACCCTTCACTTACATAGATAACACTGCATCCTTCACACCCCAGCCAGACAAAGCATGTCCAAATTAGAACTATAGTAAGATCCAATTTTTTACCTATTAGATTGGCAAAAAATTTTAATATATCATATATATACACACACATACACACACACACACACACACACACACACACACATATATCCATCTAATTTAGTGCTTAATATAGAGCAATATATAAGGCCCATCGCTTCCTTCTTTGGTTCTGGCTCACTGACTGAATTCATTGAGGGCAGGAACAATGTCTTCTACATCCTGTGCATCACTTGAGTGCTGTATATGTAGAAGCCATAATTTATATACTATGTGGACAATAAATATTAACAAAAAAAGATTTCTGGGATGTCAGGCATTGAATTAGGTATGAAAAATGAAATACAATGATCATATTGTGTCTTTGAAGCCCTCCTTTCTCTACAAGCAGAAGGGGCTATTCAGGACAAGGTCATCTTCCTCTTACTAGATGGCAGAGTCACAGAATCTTATTTTGTTCAGTAACTAGCTATCTAAGTAATCAGAAACCTCACATATTTATAGTAAGTACTGAGTGTATGTAATTACAAACTGTCTAGGGAAATACTATCAATGTGGTCAGACTAAATGTGAAAACTGTACACGCCTGCCTGGGCTTCTAGGAGTCAAGCTAATGGTTCTGAAGAGCCTTACAAATGTGAGAAAGGAGCTGCATTTCTTCAGCCTTCAGCACCAATGTCAAAAGCTGGGCAACAGCAATATCTTGCCCACTCAGAAATCTCACATGGGTGCCAATAAAAACACAGGCAAAGTCTTAAAAGCCTGCATTGTCCTGGAGAAAATATAAAATCTCATTCTTAAATAGAAAGGCCTCCAACAAGAAGCTAACGTAGAAATTCTTTTCACCTTCAGATGCCTGTTGGCCTTGCCCAGAGCCGCCCAATGAAACTGAACTGTCTGGACGGTGTTTCATGTACGTTCTTTGACGTTAGCACCTGCCGGCTTCTTTGAAGTTCTGTCTTTCAAAATAATAATCATCACAATAAAGTTAAAAGAAGAGATGCGGGAATTCTGTATTCAGTTCATATTTCATCTGGTTTCAGCAGGGGAGGGAAGGGTGGGGGATGTTAGGTGGCAAATCACCAACTTCTGCTGCCTCACCTGCCTCCGTTTCCACCTACCTTTATCCCTGCAAGCCAGGCTGCCCTGGCCACACCACTCGTGGGAAGCTCAGGACCAGCCTTGTCCACAGTGAAGGTAGCAAAGACCTCACCTGACGAGAAGTGCCGAAGCCCTGATGTCCTCTGTGTCTTCCTGCTGGCTGAAGCCCGCAATTACATTATCATTGTATCCTCTCTACAGCTTCCTTACTTCTCTTTAAACATGCAAGAATTTTGAGGAAAGATAATGTTTTGAGCTGTCATTTATATTGTAGTGCAAAGATTGAAATCCCCACGTTTACAGGGCCAGGCAGGACTAGGAGAGGGCTGAAGTAAACAGCTCCACTCAGCTCCAGCCAAATGGAGCTGTGTGACAGAGGCCCAATGCTGCTAAGCCTTCTGATTTTTCAAGAGAAGACAGAAATCCACGTTTTCATATGAAACCTCCCAATTTTTTTTTTAATGTTGGCAATTATCTATGATTTGTTAAAACATTGTACAGACCAGATCAGACCTACCTGCAGGCCAGCGGTGAAACAGTGAAACAAGCTTGCCTCAGTACAGGGCTGGAGAGAAGGGAAAAGAGCCTGGCATCCACCTGGTGTCCAAGGCAGGGGGCAGGGGGCAGGGGGCAGGGGAGTGGGGAGTGGGGAACTTCAGGAAGAAACCAAAGATCTGGTGGTGTGTTGAGCAGCTCGGCCAAAGATGGGCTGTGCAGCAGCTTGCCAGGGTACCAACCTGCAGAGAGGAGGAAGAGACCAGATGAGGAGCTTCCGGAAGGGTCTGCAGATAGCAGCTTTGTCCACACACATCTACTTCTATTCCAGTCGGGCCCACACTCTGATGTTCCTGGGCACATTTTTAAATATATAAAATATGAATTATGGCAATGCTGGTATAAACAAATATGATCCATGCTAGATTATATTCAGGTTTTTTTCTTCTGATTTTAACAGAAATTAAAACATTTTCTTGGGCCTCTAAAAGTATCCGGGGTCTTAGGCCTTGGCCTTCTATGCCTGAAAGATAGAGTTGGCCCTGCCTCCAGCTCAGCAGTGCTTGGCTTAAACACTAGGTGAAAACTCTTGGTTACTAAGTGTGTGTCACTGTAAATATGGCAAATCAGTAGTCATGTTGGAAGATAGCTATGTTATTGTGGACATCAGCATGAACCTTAAAAACAGACCACACAGGACTTCCCTGGTGGTGCAGTGGTTAAGAATCCACCTGCCAATGCAGGGGACACGGGTTCGATCCCTGGTCCAGGAAGATTCCCCATGCCGTGGAACAACTAAGCCCATGTGCCACAACTACTGAGCCCGAGTGCTACAACTACTGAAGCCTGTGCACCTAGAACCCGAGCTCCACAACGAGAAGCCACTGCAATGCAAAGCCCACACACCACAATGAAGAGTAGTCCCCATTCGCAGCAACTAGAGGAAGCCCTCGTGCAGCCATGAAGACCCAATGCAGCCATTAATTAATTAATTAATTAATTAATTACAAAACAAAAAAGCAAAAAACAGACCACACAGGTTCAAATCTCGGCTCTGCCATTTACAGTTTAAGTGATATTATGCAAGTCATTTATCCTCTTTGTGGCTTGATCCCCTCATTCATAAAACAGGAATAATAAGAGTACCTACCTGAGGATTGCTGTGAGGGTTAAATGAGTTAACATATGTAAAAAGTTTAGAAAAGTACCTGACAAAAGAAAGAAACAAATGTTAGATCTGTCCTGTTGTGTGCCCATAACAGACTGACTTTAAGTTTCTGGTAACAAAATTATTGAGTTACCATGTAAAAGCTCTTGAAGAACCAAACAGTCTCAGGTCATGAAGGCAGTAGCTTTTTCACGACTTCCTAAAGGTAACTTAACTATATAAAATTCAAGAGATAGATGAATCACCATGCAGGCTTGGCCAATTTTTAATACCTTATGTTCCTTCTATCAGCTTCCCCCATTTGCCTATACAAGAAATTCAAAGTGGAGACTTGAGCTTAGAAACTTACCCATGGATTGTGTCTTACATCCTAAAGAATTGTGGTCTTTCAAGAAATACGCATTGCATTCATCAAATACCCAGTAGCTTTCAAAGCACTTGAATATTAGACAATGGTATGACATACATTCAAAGCATCTGAAAACCAGAGAATTTTAGAAAACTTCATGCCCCTGGGAGGACCCAGAGTGCCAATCTCTCCTACTGTACTGGGATTATTATCATTATTATTGACAGTGATTTCTGTTGTGATCCACAGAATTGCCAAGTAAGAAGGAGACTTTCAAGTTACCAGTCCATCCCTCACTTGCTGAGGACACTAATGCAAAGAGCATTCAGTTGTTTCCTCGAGGACCCATTTGTTAGTCTCAAGCTCTTTCTCTGTCCCTTCTACCTCTGTCATCATTCTGCATATATTGTTTATTCTGAATTTTTTGGAGGAATTCATATCTCTAATGCTAGAATTGTTATAACTAAAGACAGTTGCAGACTTCTGTGCAGATTTTACATTTCTCTGGGTGGAAAACAAAAACAGTCAGTGCTCAAAAATATTTGTTGAATGAATGAATGAAAGTTCTTAAAGCTTTCATTTCATACCATCTTGAGACCTCATTGTTGAATTCCCCACCATTTTATAAAGTAGGAGGAGGAAATGGAGACCCTCGTGTATGACCATTTCAGACCACATAGAGTCTGTATAGTTCAAAACTACGTGTGGTCCATGTATTGTGAAAGCAGGCTGTATTTCTATTTCCAAATGTCTTAAGATTATATTAAAATGAGTGTTGTTTGATTTCCAAAGAGCTGACAACAATGCATCCAAAGCCGCGCGATGCTGTGATTCCTGAAGACAAGCATAAGGGAGGTCCTGTGGACTTGTGGGCTAACCTGACCTGCATTCCTCGCTCACTCTGCATAACGTATCCTTAACTGCTCAAAACGGCAAAAAATAATTATTTTCATCTAATCTGGAGGAAATGCCCTCTTACGTCTCTTAATCAGCCAGGAACAAATTCATTTTCCAAGATATATCTTTATTATGGCATGTTTCCTTTCCAAGAAAAAAAAAATCAGCAAAAATCTCTTGCACATTTGCAAAATACTTTAAAATTGGTAGTTCCCCCCAATAGCATTGTTAGCTCATTTGATCGTGAAGGTGCTGAAGAAAGTTAGAGGCATATTATGGAATTTTATACAACCCTCGTTCTATTCTTTTGTCGAGTCCAGTGAGCCATGCTGCGTTCCTAATGTTCAAATAGACTTTCGAATCTTTCTTTGGGCCAAAATAAGCCAATTGGTTGCATCTGAAATAGCTGCTTTGTTAAAAATCAGAGTCATTTATGAATAGAATGGTTATTTCCTTATGGCTGAAGAACAAAACCCACTCCTAACTTACGCTCGTATCTGATGCTCAGCTCTACGGGTGCAAATGCAATTCTGGAACATAAGCCGTGTCAGCATTAAGTGCTTAATACAGGCTAATATATTGGCTCTTTTTAACTGGACAATTAAGTTCATTAACATTTAATGAAACGATTTTAACTTTATCCACTAAAACACTCACAGTGACTTTCCTTCAACTCCCTAAAGGCAAAACAACATAAATTTAAAAGAAAAATAACTATGAAGCTTTGCTAACAGCAGATGATTTTCATAGGACAGGTTAAGTCCTGAAGTTCTGTTTTAATGCAGTCCTCATTTGATTTTTACTACAAAGATAAACCCAAACTGGCAATTACCCTTGGGTAATCCTACCAAGTAATCTCAGCATGAAAACACGGGTGTATTCTTACTACAGTGTAATGTATATAGAATCAACTAATGTAATTTCACTAAAAGTCTTAGTAATCCATTTCAAAATTGTGCTGTGAAACATTATCTTTTAAAATATCACATTAATTCCTTTTGCTTTGTAGCAGTCTCAGAGTAAAATTACATTCACTTTGGCCTGAATGATTAATATCTAGAGACCAAAGTCCTTTACAGAGATCCAACTGTCACATTGCCACAGAGAGATAAATATGGGACACAAATAAATCAAAATGTTCATTCAGTTGTGCTTTATTCCCTGCTACCTTCGATGCATAAATACACTAGTTTAAACTTAGGTTCATTCTGAACCTTTACTCTGAACCTTTTTATAAATGTTTTTTCCCAAGGCCTGTCTGGAAACTTCTAAGGTAGAGAGAAGTGAATTTGGTCCCTTCATTAAGCTCTTAAAAAAGTAATAAACTGACATAGTCTTCTTCATGTATCTTAGTGTGATGCTACTACCTGGACCGTTCTATAGATTTAACAATTCTATATCCACTCTTTGCAAATTTGATCCCTTTGAAAACAGCTCTCCCTCAATTAAAAAAAAAAAAGCTACAAATATCCGTGACTTATAGGCTTGTTTTTGGCAAACATTTAATAATCTAATGATTAAAAAATAAGTCACTTTTTTTAAACATCTGTCTTGAAAGACCTCATATGTCAGCTTCAGGGATTTAAATACCTTTGAGAAACCTGAACATCTAAAGGAGTTAGTGGGACTGACACGGTCGAGGCACTGAACATTTGACGTGGCAGTTGTAAAAGTTGTAAATGTACCACAGTAGGAAGCAGCTTTCCATGCACTTCAAAGCAAACGGCAGTTAATTATCTAGCTTGCTGGAGCAGCGTGGACTTACCATGACAGCTGTTAGGCGAGGACACACGGGTATCTCCACAACCAAACATCAGCGCGTGTCATTGTTTGGCTTGGATCTCACTGGAAAGAAATGCTTAAGGTCTCAGCTTGGTTCAATTCAAATTAGTCTGAGAGTTTTCCCAGATGGTTTCTCAGCACAAGCTTATTTCTCACCACAGAGCCTGTGCTTCGCCATCATCTCAGAGCTGCAGTCAACATGCTGTTTGCATATGCTTAAGCTTCATTTTTAATGCCATGCGTGGGATATAGCCATTTGAACTTTCTAATCCCTGTCATTATTGTGAATTCAACCTGGAGGTCTTGTAACTTTGGTAAGAAAAAAATGCTGCTTCTTTTTACTTTTTCTCTCTCTCCCATTCCTTCCCACCCACTCCCCTCATTTTTTAGCTGACAGAGAAGATTGACTGTTTCTGCCTGGTGTCTAACAGGTGGGGTGTCTTGGGGTGTTCTCCATGGCTAGCCAAGTACAGTGGATCCAACCATTATTTGACTTGCATGAATCCTGGCAGGGCCTGGCTTGTCCATGGTTTCCCAGAGCCTGTGCTTCTGTCTACAACCTTATCAGGCTCCAGATCAGCCATGAAAAAAGCCCAGAATCCCTGAGTTCACACTTGGCCTTCCCTAACACCACCTCCCAGTCAGGGCTTGTGGTCACAGTTGTGCACTTTGCTGCATCTGGCAATTCTTTAGGTCCAGAACTCATCCTTATTGAATAATATCGGGGGGTCCATAAACACAAGTGATGTGTCCTTGAGGAAAGAATACAAAAAGGAAGTAAAGAATATGTTCCTTTGATTAGACTCAGAGATAGGAGAGAATAGAATTTGAAGGGGAAAACATGAGGGACAGAGTTATAGGGGTCAGAAAGCTAATTAGGAAAGACTTGAGAGAAGGGAAACTTTTCCCCAAAAAAAGAAGAAAGAAAGAAAAGAAAATGGAAATACCAAACTGTTTGATATAACCTAAACTAACTTCATCCCTTTTAGAAAAATTCTGGCTTTAATCACTCTAAGTTAGCAAGGTCTTACTCTTAAACTTGAAAAAAAAAAAAAAAAAAGAACCTCAAATAAAAATCCTCAGCAATAACTGACCTCTCATTGCCATTTACTTCAATCAGCCCCATACTGTTTCTTGACACGTCCAATGCCCCAAATGAGGTCTCGCTGATTTCGAGCAGTTGGTAGCTATATGCAATATATGCAGAATCATCTTCTGGGGACTTCAAAACCCAAGACTCTTCTTGTCCTTCTACCTCCAGGAAATAAGTATCAAATGCTTTCATCTTTCTAGTGTGCAAAATGTTTTCAAGCTGCCTGTAAAGCGTGTGATGCGAGTAATTTGACAAAAATATTATACAAATTTATTAATGATCTTTAAACATGTTTCTTTGCAGTTTTCAGTTCATCTTACAGGAAGTGCTAAGCAGAAACTGGCTTTGTTTCTTACAGGCAAATTACACAAGAAGCATAAATCTTTAATGTTCTTGTTCCTTTCATGACTTTGCAGTCTTCCCAAAATGGTCTAAATACCTCTGAGAAGCATGCTGGATAAATCCCCAAGATGCCAGGCTGCTGGCCAAAATACTCAAAGGTGATAGGTCACAGCTGCTTCTTCTTTTCTAGGAAAAAGGGTACAAAGGTGCAGGTCACTGGATACTGGACAAATGTGTGATTACCAAGTGTTCAGGCTTTGTCTTCTGAGAAGATGCTGAGTAGACTATGTTGAAAGCAAGCTGCTTTATGTGGAGAGTGCACAGTTAACCAGACCTAGGTTTTCTAAATAAGGCAATAGTTAATCTATAAAGTATAAGCTGAGAATGGAAATGTACTTTAAAAGTCATATGGTCCACAGATCTGATCCAAGAATATCTGCTCTAAAACTCTCATCAAGTGATCTTATGTTTGAACACCACTGGGGCAGAGAATCTACTCTGTTAAAATAGCGTGTACATATACAAACAATTGAAATTCATATCAGACAAATGGATAATCTCCATAATATGTAAAGTGCTACTACACCTCACTAAGAAAAGTACCAACAGTCCAATAGAATAATGGGCAAAGGATGTAGAAAGAAAAAGAAATATAAATTATTCCTAAATATAAAAAGAGATAGAAGATATACTTAACCTTGCTCATAGTAAGAGAAATACAAATCAAAACTACACTGTGATACAACTTTTCAAATATTTCAGATATTACTCGCATGAGTGCAAACTGGTACAATCCCAATAGAGGGTAATTTAGTAATTAAAGTAACAAACGGTTTTACTTGCTATTTCAACTTTTAGGAATCTTCACACATGCAAAACGATCTATGTATATGGTTAGCCATTGCAGCATTGTTTAGGCTAACAAAAGACGCGGAAACAATCTAAATACCCATGGACAGCGATCAGGTTAAATGAACTGTAGTATATCCATGCAATGGAGGACTATGCAGCTTAAGTAATAACAATCATAGTCATAATCAATCAGCTCTTAATGTCCATAATAGAAAATGCTCCAAACTATGTTATTAAGGAAAAAAAGCAAGGTACCCTCAGTAAACTAGGAAGAGTAGAGAACTTCCTCAACTTGATGATGAACAACTGGAAAAAAAAAAACAAAACCCTACACTTAACATTATACTTAGTGGTGAGAAATGTGAAGCTTTCCCACTAATATCAGGAACGAGACAAGGATGTCCCCTCTTACCACTGCTTTTCAACATCAACTGGAAGTCCTGGCCAGTGCAATAAGACAACACAAAGAAATAAGACATATACAGATTGGGAAAGAAGGAATAAAACTGTCATTGTTTGCAGATGACATAGTAGTCTCAGTAGAAAATCTGAAAGAATCGACAAAAAAAATATAGCAAGTTTGCAGGACACAAGGTTAATATACAAAAGTTGATCGCTTTCCTATATACCATCAATGAACAAGCAGAATTTGAAATTAAAAACACATTATCAGGGACTTCCTAGGTGGCACAGCAGTTAAGAATCCACCTGCTCCACAACAAGAGAAGCCACGGCAATGAGAAGCCCGTGCACCACAACAAAGAGCAGCCCCCGCTCACCGCAACTAGAGAAAGCCCGCGCACAGCAACGAAAACCCAATGCAGCCAATAAATAAAAATAAATAAACAAATTTATTAAAAAAAATAACAAAAACACATTACCATTTACATTAGCACCACCAAAAAGGAAATACTTAGGTATAAATCTAATTAAATATCTATAAGATCTATATGAGGAAAACTACATAATTCTAATGAAAGGTATCAAAGAAAAATAAGTAAATAGAGAGGTATCCCATGTTTATGGATGGCAGGACTAAATGCTGTCAAGAACTCAGTTCTTCTTAACTTGATCTATATATTCAACACAATCCCAATCAAAATCCCAGCAAGCTATTTTATGGACCCTGGCACACTGGTTATAAAGTTTATGTGGAGAGGCAAAAAGCCCATAGAGCAAACTCAGTATTAAAAGATAGGAATACAGTTGGAGGACGGATACTGCCTGACATTGTGGCTTGGCCTGAAGTGTCCCAGTGCTGGTGCTGACAGGCTGGTGGGTGGGGCTGGATCCCAGTGCTAACAAGCCAGGGGGAGGATTCCAAAATGATGCTTGCCGGTGGCAGGGTCCTCTTGGCACACTAAGCTCCCCCAAATGTCTGCCCTTGGTATCTGTGTCCCCACGGCCAGCCCCAGCTGCTTTCTGCCTCTCCAGGAGGCTCTCCAATATCAGGATGAGGGTCTGACCCAGGCTCCTTTCAAATTGCTGCCTCTTACCCGGAGTGTGTGAGGTTTTGTGTGCGCCCTTTAAGAGTAGAGTCTATTTCCCAGAGCCTTCTGGCTGTCCTGAATATACGTCCCTCGGGCCTTCAAAGCCAAATGTTCTGGGGGCTTGTCCTCCTGGTGCAGGACCCCCAGGCTAGGGAGCCCAGTGTGGGGCTCAGACCACTTGCTCCCTGGGGAGAACCTCTGCAATTTTAATTATCCTCCCATTTGTGGGTCTCCTATCCAGGGGTATGGGTCTTGACTGTACCATGTCTCTGTCCCATCCTACCTGTCCCATTCGGGTTCTTTCTTTATATTTTTAATTATAGATCTTTTCTGCTGGTCTTTAGGTGTTTCTCATTAAGAGTTTCTCTGTAAATAGTTATAATTTAGGCACGCCCATAGGAGGACGTGAGCTCAGTGTCTTCCTGCTCCACCAGCTTGGCCACTCCCTCGCAAGGTAACACTTAGCAAGATGTATAGGATGTTTCTATTTGCATAAAAATGGGGGGTGTCTTACGTACACGTGAAATGGTTACCTGTGGAAAGCAGGACAGGGCTTGGAGAAAGATTTTTCACCATAGACCCTTTTATACTTATTTTGAATCATTAAAAAAAATTACCTATTCAAAATTAAGTAAAATAATTAAAAGTATATTGTAATAATAATAAATAGCGTGCTCTATCCCTTTCTTACAGTCAGTTTAAAAAAAATCCATTTCAGTATTGAAATACTGCTCCAAATAGTTAACTCTTTTCATATATTTTTTTAACTGAGACAATTACACAGTCGTCTATTTATTTTAACCCTGAAAGTTTGGGCCTAACTTTCAATCTTCTTAAACCAACAAAAATATAAAGAAAATCCTATAAAATCTCCAAAAGAGAAAAATCAAATCTTAAACAAATGTGGATTCCTGCATTAACCTCTGCCTCCCACTTTTTTCTTAAACTTCACCTTAAACATCAGTCATTAGTCTTGATTATTTATCTGCCATTTAAGGCCTTAACTTTTAAGCCTCCAATCCAGAAGATTCTTTGGGCAGGGAACATATTGTGCTGTCTGTGTCACGAGTGTGTCAGAAACAGCCAGCTGTCCTTACTAGCTGAGCATATTCTTTGGGAATTGCAGGGCCTCCGTTCCTTTGAAACATTTTTTTCCTGACCTCAAAAAGCATTTAACACCTTTTCTAGACAAGTACTATTTCTTTCAGAACCTATTTGTCTAGGAGGTCTGTTGGCCAAATTTCTAGAACCAATATCTTTGATAAAAGCTATTCTTCTGCTTGGCCCTGGAGTGTGTAGTGCCTTTCTTACAGATACACCCTTGTGAGTTTCACATACAGTGGTCACACAGTTTCTTGATGAATTCGATTCCAGCCTAACACACCAAAATCATAACAGAGTATCTCTTCAGGGCAGGTGGCTGGGCAGCTTTGCCTCATCTCCCTTTGGGAGAACCCACTTGCCGCCAGAAAGGGCTGCCCTCAGTTGACACCAACAGAACTTGCCAAGGAGCTCACATGCTGACTTTCTGATAGGTCTAGGGAGGTTAGATACTATCACCCCTCCTAAGTTTTTGGCCAGTCCAGAAGCCGGGTGAGTCCTAATGATGTACTGTGACAGAACTGTTTTGGCTGGAGTATCCTGTTTGGCAGCAGAGAGGTGTGGTATCAAATTCTGGTGGCAGCTTTTTGCTCTGTAGTATTCAAGGAAGATCCTGGGCTGCAGGAGCGGTTTTCCTGTTGCAGACTGGCAGAGAAAAATCTTCAGTTCAAGGTCAGTTTATGCTGCATGGAGACAGTTTACCCACAAATCCTTAAACTATTGATTGCAAATCTGTTTCTGGAAGACAGATGTTAGAAGACTGGGAGTCCTAAATCCTTGCCAATGAAGGTTTACATGGTGGGTACTTTAGTAAATTTTTAAAGCTGTTTAAATCCAAATCAAAAATTATCTCAGTCATCCAATAGAACAAAACCTGAAATGTTTGGGAAAGCAAACATTTATCTGGTCATAAAGAACTTGAAAGTTCATCAGAAGCAAAAGTGAAAGCAACCAGAATTAGAGCTTTAACAGCCCTGTAATACAAAAGAGAAGTGAGTTAGTATTTTATAGTTCAAGGACCTCATTGATCTATGCAGAATAATAAAAAGTCACTTGTTCTTGCCTTACTACAAAAATGCTTAAAATATCTATTTGGAAAAAAATGTAACTATTCGTTAAAAAGTTTTAATACCAGGACTGAGGAAATTTCTACTTCTACATAAACATTTTTTCAATTTACAAATGACCACAGCAGCCCTAGGTATTCATGGTTCCAAGAATTAGATGTTACTATAATTGCTTTATGTGCAAAATAGCGATGCCTCAGTCAATGCACCTTCTGAAAACGTGTTACTTTATTAAGAAGTTTGTTTTTAAAAATCTTTGGTAATCATTTCAAGCAAAACCAAATGTACTCATATATGACAAATATACCTCTGGACACAGAGTCTTATTCACTGGCTCATAAGAGGTATATTCACATATTGAAGGTAAACAGTTTCTTAACCTCTCAGTTTCATCATTTTTGTGTACAAAATGGAGCTACTAATCTCCTGCACAGGCTGTTGGAAAGATTAAATGAGATCATATATGCAGTACTTATTCTTTACTGTGCCTGATTCTAATTAGCTCTCAAAATAAGTATCTCTCCTCCTTCAACCAGAATTTTTCTCTCACTGTAGGTGAAATATTTGTGCTCCATAAAAAAGCATTTCAGACAGGTGGAGATATTTCAGGATTTTAGGACATTCCAAGAAGTCATTAAGCCTTTGTTCAAATGACTCCCTGGAACCAGGAGTAAGTGGCAGGATCTATTCTAGGAGATGCTTGGGAATTACAGGGAGTGAAGTAACGTGTGTCCTCTGACACCAGCTTTTTCAGGAACTTGGAGCCTTCTTTGTTCTTTTTACACTCTCACCACTACTCCTTCTCTGCCTGCCAATGGGCTAGAAGCCTCTCTCAGGCTCCCTCTTGCATTCATCCATCCTCTTCTACTTCTGCCTTTTTTCCTCTTCTTAGAGAATCTTAGAGATCTTCTTCAAAAATCCAGTGCCCCATTCATTCCTTCATTTCCTCTACATCGAAAGAAGCAGCAGATGGTAGGAGCTTATTGACATACTGATTGCCTACCTTGGCAATGGAATATCTCTGAGGTCCTAAATTCTGAGGAATGTTTTGCTTCCCACTTAAATTTCAGTGAAGCAGCACAGCTTCAGAAGACCCAGACTTACCACTCTTTACTAAAATGACCCTAAACAATCTGCTAACTTTTCCCTGTCTCAGTTATATCATTTGTGATATACGAACAATAATTCTGTATGAACTAAGGACAGACATTTTCCTGGTGGAAAAGAAAAAGACAAAACAAAACAAAAAATAAAACTTTTGTTTTCAAGCATTGTGCTCAATATCCATCCCTCACCCTTACCCTCACCTTAGAGGTTCAGGGCTGGGATTGAATCAGAGATGCTGTGAACTTGAGGGGTGGTGTGTAGCTCCATGATGTGAAGACGGTTCAGTGTTAGCTGGGGGTACTTGTTACAGTCTTTGGGATTTTTTTAAACTGGAAGCTTAATTTTTAAAAAAAGAAGAAGAAAATTGTTGCTAGATTCCCTGTGACCTTGTGAAAATATCATGTATCACTGTATATAAATAATGCCATCATAAAGCATTTTAAAGAAAAGGTAACTGAGAAAGAGATTCTTTTAATTTTCAGTCTTAAAACTAGCTAATTTAAGTGACAATCCACCAACTAAAAGATCACAAATATGGTAACCAAAGCTTGAAAGGTGAAAAATATTTGAAATGTGTCAAATCTGAAATTTGAAATGTGAAAAATAATTGAAATATATTTGAGAACTTGAACAACTATATCACTCCCTTTTGGCCACTCTCATGTTTTTATTATATTACTGGCAGAATAAATAATAAAAGTAAGACTGAAAAATCAAGCAATTTCTTTGTCTTTCTAAGATTTTAAATGAATTACAGAAAGTTATCCCCATGTCTGGATTAGTTAACCTTATCTCTCTAATTTATGAAATTTTCATTTTACTGACAAATCACTACAAAAACCTCCAGGATCACCCAAATTGAGCTGAAATGTCATCTTCCCTGCTCTACTCCCACTAGAAACCTCTGCTTATTTAATTATTTACTAATTAATTCCACATTCTTTCTCCATTTCCAAAGGATCTCAGCAACTTCATAAACAAGTCAGGCAGGGTAATAATGGAGAAAAAAAATTAAAGCACAAACAAACGCACGGTGAAGAGCCAAATAACTACTGGAAGTAGTTACAAATTTTGCTCTAAGCCTCTAAGTGGCCTAAAAAAGAGGGAGACGTATTGATATGACTCAAAATGTCTATAAGATAAAGAAAAAATCAAGTATTAAGGAGCGCAACAGTCTTTCTGATACCAAGACCAACATGAAAGTTTTCCCATGGATCCTCTGAAAGAGGAAACTGTGTGATGCCAATTTGTGATGCCAATAAAATCTTTAAGAGCCCATAGGAAAACCCACAACAGTGAGTCTTCCATGGCATCCTTAGAACCACAGAAAAAGTCAAGAAGATAATGTCACTCTAGGAGGGCAGCATGGTAGCTGGGGCGGGGGGGGGGAAGGTGATAGTAGAGAGTTATTTCTCACCATACGCATATCCTTTTGAAGCTTTTGAGTAGTGCACAACCTACACATGTTGCGAAACAGAGATTAGTGTACAGAATAGAGAGGTAGGCCACCTAGTTCCAATCCCAGCTCTACAAATCTCTAGTTGTAGAATGTTGGTCAAGGTCTGTGCCTCACCTCTAATGTAGGGACTGGAGACTACCTCATTAGATTGTTGGGAAGGTTAAATGATTTAATATGTGTAAGAAGCTTATTTTTTTATGGCTGAGTAATATTCCATTGTATATATGTACCACATCTTCTTTATCCATTCATCTGTCGATGGATATTGGGTTGTTTCCATGTCTTGGCTATTATAAGTAGTGCTGCTATGAGCATAGGGGTGCATGTATCTTTTTGAATTATAGTTTTGTATGGATATGTGCTCCGGAGTGGGATTGCTGGATCATATGGTAGTTCTATTTTTAGTTTTCTGAGGAACCTCCATACTGTTTTCCACAGTGGCTGCACCAAGTTACATTCCCACCAGCAGGGTAGGAGGGTTCCCTTTTCTCCACAGCCTCTCCAGCATTTGTTATTTGTAGACTTTTTAATGATGGCCATTCTAACTGGTGTGATGCGGTACTTCATTGCAGTTTTGATTTGCATTTCTCTAACAATTAGTGATGTTGAGGGGGTGGGATAAGGATGGATTAGGAGTTTGGGATTAGCAGATGCAAACAATATAGCATGGATAAACAAGGTCCTACTGTAGAGCACAGGGAACTATATTCAATATCCTGTGATAAACCATAATAGAAAAGAATATGAAAAAGAATGTATACATAAATGTAAAAAAAAAGAAGCTTAGCACTAGGTATTGTCAGTTATTATTAATAATAATGCTAAAGTGAAGTTTTGTAAAGGTTGTCCTGTAATGTGGCAAAACATTGTTCCATGTATAAAGTTCAATGATAATCTGATTCTAGTCAAGAATATAAATTTAGAGTATCTAGCAGATATGAAAATCAGCTGCCATGCCTGTGGGATTTATGCAGTTAATGAGCCTGACTTGAGGGTTTTTTTTTAATTAATTAATTAATTAATTTATTTATTTATTTTATTGGCTGCGTTGGGTCTTTGTTGCTGCACACAGGCTTTCTCTAGTTTTGGTGAGCAGGGGCTACTCTTCATTGTGGTGCACAGGCTTCTCATTGTGGTGCACAGGCTCCTCATTGTGGTGGCTTCTCTTGCTGTGGAGCATGGGCTCTCAGCCCATGGGCTTCAGTAGTTGCGGCATGTGGGCTCAGTAGTTATGGCTCATGGACTCTAGAGAGCAGGCTCAACAGTTGTGGTGCATGGGCTTAGTTGCTCTGTGGCATGTGGTATCTTCCCGGGGCAGGGATCAAATGCGTGTCCCCTGCATTGACAGGCAGATTCTTAACCACTGCTCCACCTAGGAAGTCCCCTGACTTGTTTCAGTTTTGATGTGCTTTTATTTTTTAAAATATTTATTTATTTATTTATTTTGCTGCACCAGGTCTTAGCGGCTGCTCGTTGTGGCACACGGGGTTTTTGGTTGCAGCATGAGGGATCTTTAGTTGCGGCATGCAAACTCTTAGTTGTGGCATGTGGGATCTAGTTACTTCACCAGGGATTGAACCCAGGCCCCCTGCATTGGGGATGTGGAGTCTTAGCCACTGGACCACCATGGAAGTCCCTGTTATGTGTTTTAAAAGGCGATATAAAACTAAGCATTGTTGAAAGAAATTAAAGAAGATTTAAGTAAATGAAAAGACATCCCATACATGGATCAAAAGACTTCAATTTTTAAGTTGTCAATACTCCCCAAATTGAGCTATAAATTCAATGCAAGCTTATCAAAATCCCAGCTTCCTGTACTGTAGAAATTAATACACTGATCCCAAAGTTAATATGGAAATGCAAAAGACCCAGAATAGCCAAAACAACCTTGAAAAAAGAACAAAAACAGAGAACTGACTCTTCCCAATTCTAAACTTACTACCCAGCTGCAGAAATCAAGAAAGCATGGAACTAGCATTAGGATAGACATCTATGTCAATGGAATAGAATTGAGTCCAGAAATGGAACTGTCACATTTAGAGTCAACTGATTTTCAACAAAGGTGCTGAGACAATTCAAAGGGGAAATAATAGTCTTTTCCACAAATGGTGCTGGGACAACTCAATATTCACATGCAAAACAAAGAAGCTGGACCTCTACCTCACACCACACACAAAAATTAATTCAAGATGGATTACAGGCATAACTGTAGGATGTAAAACTATAAAACTCTAAGAAGAAGACACAGGGGTAAATGACTTTGGGTTAGGCAGTGGTTTCTTAGATATGACACCAAAAGCACAAGTAAAAAAAAATAAATAAATAGATTTGACTATGTAGAAATGTAAAACTTTCGTGCTGCAAAATATACTATCAAGAAAAATCAACCCACAGAACAGGAGGATAGATTTGCAAATCATATGCACATGCATATAATATATATCTGATAAGAGACTTGTATCCCAAATATATAAAGAACTCTTTTTTTCCATATTTTTTTAAATTGAAGTATAGTTAATTTACAATGTTGTTGTTAGTTTCCAATGTACAGCAAAGTGATTCAGTTTTATATATATATATATACACACACACATATATATACATACATATATACACACACACACACACACACACACACACACACATATATATTCTTTTTCAGATTCTTTTCCACTATAGGCTATTATAAGATATTGAGTATAGTTCCCTGTGCTATACAGTAGGTCCTTGTTGTTTTATATATAGTAGTTTGTATATATTAATTCCAAACTCCTAATTTATAAAAACTCTTACAACTCAAAAATAAAAAAAACAACTCAGTTAAAAAATGGGTAAAGGGTTTGAAGAGCTATTTCTTCAAAGAAGATACTCAAATGGCCAATAAGCACATGAAAAATGCTCAGCATCACTAATCATCAGGGAGATGCACGTCAAAACCACAGTGAGATACCACTCCAAACCCATTAGAAGAGCCGTAATAAAAAAGACAATAACAGTATTGGCTAAGAAGTGAAGAAATTAGAACCTTCATACTAGTGGCAATGCAAAATGAAACCTACACTTTTGAAAATAGTCTGGCAGTTCTTGAAATGTTAAACATAGAGCTACCATATGATATAGCAATTCTACTCTTGGTATATATCCAGGAGAAAGAAAAATGTATATTCACACAAAAAATTGAAAACAAATATTCATAGCAGCATTATTCATAATAGCTAAAAAGTAGAAACTACCGAAAAGTCCATCAACACGTTTACCCATGAAATAGATAACCAAAATGTGGTATATCCATATAATGAGATATTATTTGGCAACGAAAAGCAATGAAATACTGATACATGCCACAACATTGAAGAATCATAAAAACATTCTGCTAAGTGAAAGAAGCCAGTTATAAGAAACCACATATACACAAATCTCTATAAACAAATCTATAGGGACAGAAAGTAGATTAGTGGTTGGCTGAGGGCCGACGGAAAGGGAGAGAACGAGGAGCGATTGCAAGTGGGTATAGGTTTCTTTTTGGGTGATGAAAATATTCTAAACTTAGATTGTGGTGATATTTACACAACTCTGTGAATATACTAAAAACCGTTTAATTGTATACCTTAAATGGCTGAATTTCATGGTATGTGAATTATATCTCAGTAAAGATTTTTTTTTGTGTTTAAGGCAATGTAACTAGTCACCAGGACCTTGCAACTTGCGGTATTTGGGATTCCAGCTCTTGAGTAAAGAATGGACTACTTGGGGCCTCCAAGGATAATATTCCTTAAAACTAAGCTTCCAATTAGAAATGCACAGGGTTGTGATCACTGGCAACAATTCCAGGTATGGATTTTGTGTGTTATCAATTAAGGGACAATTTTTAAGGAGTTAGTTAACTAGTTAGTTTCTGTGTCTGGCCAGATGTGGTATATCTATTTCATGGGCTGTCTGTGGGAACTGTTTGTGTCTTAAGGCAGCAGGTTGCCTTCTGCTCTGGAATATATTTCCAGGTCAGTTGCTCCCACCATCAGTGTGTGTGCTCAAGGGAATGCAAACTGATCTCAGCATTATCTTAAACAAAACATAATTAGGAAGGTAAGTAACCTGCCAAAATATTACATAATGCATTCCAAAGCCAACTAAAAATTAATTTGGACTGACCATGCTGAATATACGCATTTAGCATAGATTTAAATGGCTAACAGCTCTGTGTACTCACGTAGAGTACAGATTTTCTTTTTAAACTTAAACCTTTCTTTTAGGAATCAGAAATTCTACAAGTTTAAATTTCACAGGAAAAAAAATAAACAAATGAAAGTCTCAAACATTTGTCTTGGTATAACATGTATTGAGGTAGTATTTGCAGGTAGTATCTATGTACTACCTGCAAAGCCTTATAATCCAGAATGTTCAAACGCCTTGCAATTCAGAGTTGGTCTACAGCCTGGGCATCATCTGAGATATCCACCCCAAACTACTGAGTTAGAATCTGCAAAATCCCCAGGCAATCTGTGGTCACATAAAATTTCGAGAGGCCTTGATCACATACCTCATGAAGCTCAACGTGAAACAGCCTCAAGAAAATTGGTCAGTGGGTCACCAGTAGTAATATCAATTAAGACAACACACAAGAGTAGATTGTAGCAACCTTGAAACATCCCTATTTGACTCAATGTGATAAAAGCTGTAAACTTTCTGTTTCTGTAAATATACATGAAACACAGGAAAGGAGGCTGTAGTGACCACTTTTACTGAAATACACTGCAGGGTGGAGCAGAGAGGAGCTTATTCCAAAGGGAAGCTTGCCAGTTCTGGTTGTTCCCAGCTCTTCCTCCAGGCCTTGCCCTTTTGGCCCCAGAACCACACCCTGCAAGAAGCCAGCCTGGACACTTAGACGGCAAGCAGCAGGTGGTTAAGGGTCTCTGATGGCTGGAGGATTCCTGGGTGAAAGACGGAAACCTCACTCTTTCAGGTCCACTTATCAGTATGGAAAAAGCAATTCAGACCTGGAAGCACCACTTGGTTTTCCTTCTCCCCAAGCTGGCTGTGATTCAACTATAGCCTTTATATTCCTTAAAGAGCTCCAAGTCTTCTAAGCCTACAGGCTTTGAATCCATTGCACCTTTGCCTCACATTTCCACTTCCTGCAAAGAAAGTTTATAATGCCAAGTAACCAGGCGGTCTTCCCAAGTGAATCAGTGGTCTCCTGGAGGGAGAGTCGGGCAAGAGAGTCTCCCGGAGGGTGACATTTAAAATGCTGATTCTTGGGTTCTACCATTAAGAATCTGATTGAGGGGCCTGGGCTTAGGACCAATAATTTACATTTTTAACAATTGCCCCAAGTGATTCTGATGTAGGAGGTCCAGGCCTACACTTGAAGAAACGGTGATACAAATGGTTTGAGAATAGCAATACTACCTTTACAAATAAATCACTTATTCTAAAGCATCTATTTCGTTACTTAAATGCTGTCAACTTCCTGTTTGGCTTCCATTCAGCATTTACTGAGCAACTATTGTTAGCAGAGAATTGTACTAGCTGCTGCTTTCTTGGTGTGTCTAGGCTGGATGGAAGAGATGAGGAGAGAAGGGTGTGATAAGATCTGAAGCTATTTCTCAACTTCCTAGAAAAATGACAAATTCACCTTTTCATAATTTGTGAAACAGGTTAACGTAAACAACTATTACCCAACCACAGTTACCATAATTTACTAACCTTTAGGGCACCAGTGTACCAGAGGTACCATGGCCTTGCACGAAGGCCAGTTCTATAAAGAAACTGCCATGATTCAAATCCTACCTTCTCCACTTACATGCTATGACCACAAACAAGTAACTTAACTTCTCTGTGCCTCAGTTTCCTCATCTGTAAAATGAGGATTATACAACCTACTTCATTGAGTTAACGTGAGAATTAAATGAAACACTTAAATATCTAATTGATGCAGAGGACTTCGAGAATCTAAAATACTGAAGATTTATTCTGTTTTTCGGTTAAGGCCGCAAAACCGTTCTGAGAACACAGGCTTCCAGAGGCTGATTTGGAATTCTAGGTGAAGAAAGCGGAATTAAACTTTATGCCTAATTCAAGCAGTTCAGGTGAATGATTCTAACTACATTGATCTGGGGGTTTGTTTGTTTGGTGAGGTTCCCTAACCCTTGGCTTCTTCGGGAGTTTGTCCCAGTGATGCCACACTCTGCCCCAAAGTCCCCCTCCAAATCCCCGGTTCGTGGGGGAGTACACGGAGGCCCGCGGTCCCAGGCAGGTGCCCCGTGGGAGCAGGACCAGGAACACAGGGTCCGGGGAGAGGGACCCGGAGCCCAGCTCCACGGATGATAGGGCTGAGAGACGGCCTGGGTCCCGCAGTCCCCGGGACCGCTCCGGGGGAGGATGCAGGCGGGCGCGGGGAGCGTGCGCGGCCACGTGACGGCCGCTATAAGAGCGCTCCTGGCGGACGCTCGGCCCCCGCCGCGCCTCCTCGCCGGCCGCGCTCCCTTCCCGCGCCCGGCTTCTCCGAGCCACCAACCTGCGGCTGCGGCTGCGGCGGCCGCCCGCGCCCCCGGCAGCACCATGACAGGTACGCGCCGCGCCGCCCGCCGCCGCCGCCGCCGCCCCGGGACGCCGGGCTCCTCGCCCCGCGCGGCCCCTCGCAGCCCCGCCGCCTCCCTTCTGCCCCGCCGCGCGCGCCCCTCCGCCCCGGGGGAGCTGCCGGCCGGGCGAGGACCGCCGCACACTTGCAGGCTGGCCGCAGCCGGGCGTGTCGCTTCCTGCGTCAGCCGCCACCCCGCCGCCCCGGGGGCGCGAGCGGCCGTCCGGACCCCGGGGACGCGGGCGGAGGGCCCGCCAGGCGGCGCCTGGGCCCTCAGCCGAAGCCCCCGTTCCTGCTTCCGTCTCCTCGCCCTTCCTCCTGCGAGCACCGTGAAGGGCGGGCGGGCGGGCGGAGCGGCTGCGGCGGGCTGCGTGGGGGTGGGGAGCCCGCTCCCCGGGGGCGCCGGTCCCGAGCCCCGGAGCGCGGCGGGGTCGCGGGGCGCTGCCCCCCGGCGGCCGCGGGCAGAAGTCTGTGGAGGGGGCGGCCGCGAGGCCGGGACGCCAGCGGCCCCGGCCCAGCTCCTCGGCCGCCAGCCCCGGGGCTGGCCGCCACGCCGAGCCTATTTTTAGGCCTTTGGGGCTGGGTTGCGGGAAGCAGGAGCCCGGCGAGCGCCCCCGGGGAGCGGGCCCCGCGCGGTGGGAGGGCGCCGGCCCACTTGTTGCAAGGTGCCCGGGCCGCGCGGCGAAGTTGCCCCTGAGGACCGGAGACCCCGAGGTAACTGGCCCTTCTCGTGCTGTTGAGGCTGACAGTGGGGTTATTTCAGCCTTCGAACTGCGGAAAGACTGCAGATGGAACCCGGAGTTCAGCCGTCTCTGGGAAGGTTGAACCTCCTACCCATCTGTCATTGGTCTTCCCTGTTCTTTGCTAGGTTTGGCGTTCTAGCCTAGTTCCTAAGCATTTGTCCTGCCTCCTGCTTCTCTGGGAAGTCATCCATATCCTTGCTTCCTCTAATCCTTGAATCCTACTTATTAAACTTTTCTCCATGTTCCCCCGGGATTCAGGGCCGTTTTTTTGCGTTAAAACATCATCATGCCCCAGATTAAGTACCCTTGGGGCAGGCTGACTGAAGTGTTGCCCTCTAACGATGGGTTGAAGGAACAAGCTCAGGCAGAGGTTGATGGGTATGTCAAGGGACAGGGGGGCCCTGTTCTGAGCTTTCCTAGCGTCATGGGCTGGGAAGCCAGTGGCTCTGGGGGAGGGCGGGGTCGGGGGAGGGAACACCAGACTTTCTACAACTTCACTGGAGAGTCCAACACTGTGTGTGAAGGTGGCCCTCAGATCTGCAGCTGGGGGCTGTGCGGGCCGACTTGACAACCTGCAACTTCCTCTCACGTCTCAATGAAATTTCCACTGCCTCCAGCCTCCACTTTGGAAAATGGGCAAAAGGAGAATGAGGAAACCTAAGACAGAAACAGAACGACTTCATGACAAAATGTTCCAATTTTCTGCTTGGGCACTAGTGCCCCAAGTGAGCCCTGGCAGAGCTTGATCCTAAGTATCTTGTGTGTTTGGATGCCCAGCAACCTGCTAATGTTAAAATCCCTTTGGAGAGGGAGTGTGTTCCAGAATCATCCCGGTGAAGGGCTGGAGAAATCCTAAAGGCTGGGCTGGTGGCCTTGGGAGGGTGGGGCTTGTTCCTGTGTTTGCCTTTGGTCCTGGCAACTAAGTGATTACTGGAGATTGATTTCTGAATGTGTGTGTATGAGAGAGAGTGTTGAGGGGCCCCAGGGTACAGGGTACTACTTGTTTCTCCAAGGAAAATGCAGCAACTTTGCTAGAGCTTGTGAGCTGGTCCCTAAGTCCATTTAACAGTGATGGGCTACTATTTAGATAGAAGCATCGAGGAGGGAAGCCTTCTTGGGGGAGGTGATATTTAAGAGAAACTCAGAGTGACTCCTGAGGGGTGGTTGGGGGGCCATGGAGTCTTTGCTCCAGGTTGAGGAAACAGTAGAAAAAGACTGAGGCTCGGCACGTGTAAGCACCGGAGTGAAGAATATGGCCTCTGCTTTCAGATGCTCTCAGTCGAGTTTGCTGGCTGGATTTGTGCTTGGCTGAAAATATTGCCTGTGGTACCTTGTGGGAGAAACAGAAAATGCATTTCTTGATCTCTTCTTCGCTACCTGTTAATTGCCTGAGATTCACCCTCTGGGTGTTAAGCTGCTGTTTAGTCTGAGAATTTAGCATGTCTGGACTGTAAATTGGATTGAATTTTTATAGCTTGGTCAGCCTCTTGAAGGTGGCCAAAGATTTCCTGCTAAAGCATTGTCTTGAGCCATTCTTATAGAGGGCACTGGGTTCTCCCTCTCACCCTAACCACCCACCCCCCTGCAAAGGGCTGCTCCTTTATTAGTAGAGCAAGCTGATCTCAGAGGAGCTGATTTTTGCCAAATTATTGGTTGACAGGGGTCCTGGGGTCGTGTTTTCTAGGTAGGATAACGTAATGAATTTGTTTTTGTCTTCCCTGTATTAAGATCAGGCCTTTGTGACACTGACCACAAACGATGCCTACGCCAAAGGAGCTCTGGTCCTGGGCTCATCTCTGAAGCAGCACAGGACCACCAGGAGGCTGGCAGTGCTCATCACCCCACAGGTCTCGGACTCCATGAGGTGAGGACCTCACTGCCCAGCTGTTGGTGGGGCTCGGACATCCCTCTCCCATTTCTGGCACTGGTGGGTGTTGAGGCCATACCCCTTCCAGGGGCTGAGTGCGGGTGGAGAAAGATGAGAGTTGCTGGGGGAAGAATTCCTGGGTCTGAAACCTCTTCTTGGCTCTTGGGAGATGTTCCAGCCAAGCTCCCTCTGGGAGGCGGTGTTCTGGCCCTTGCTCTTACTGATTCCAAGCAGGAGTAGGGCTGTCCCGTAGGCAAGTCCTCTCGGGGTGATCCTAGTGAGTGACTCAGTCCAGCCATTCCCTTCATGTCATCACGCTTCACTTGCATGCCTTTCCCCAAATGCAGCAAGGACGGCTTTGTTCCTGTTTCTAACCAGGGAAACCTCCCGTGACTTGGAAAGAAAGTAGTTTTCTCCACCCCAGTTAACAGTAGTAACCTAAATATCTTTATTTACAATTTAATAGAGTAGAATATTTGCCAAAGGGCTCTCTGAATTAGGGGTCCTGCTAGGAGAGCACCCGGAGGGGCACAAGCTGCTCGTTGATTGGGTTAGTTCATGTGAATTTGTTGAAGTTAAGTTTTGAAGTATCTGAATGAACTACCTTGATCCTGATACTAAATTATTTAAGAATATGTGGGCGCACTAGCAGCTCTGTATTGTGTTTATTTTTGCACTCTCCTATCCCTTTTAGAAGTTGAAAATGTTTTTTTGTGACTTTTTTCAAAAAATGTAAGCACATGCCAAGGACCTCTGAAAAAGAGGCATAATATATACATACATGTATCTCGTACAGTAGCAACCTTGTTCCTCAAGGGTAATTTAGGAAAATGCCCCCCCAAAACTGTGTCCTGTGTGTATGTCCTAATCTATAGTCTCTTTAGTGAGAATCGTGTAAGAAGGTGGATGTAGTCTTAGAAACCAAGCCCCCTTTGCTGCAGTAAATGGTACCACCATCTCTTTCAAAGAGATCAAGTTTACTGTGTGAACTAGAACGTATTTTTGTACAGCTTTGGAGACAGATAATACAATACCAGTTTTGTTCTACATGCTTGATATTTTTATAAACTTCCAGTAGTGATCTGTCTTTATCATGTGTTTTTCCTTGTGCTGAGTTTAGTGTCTTACCTAAGTACACCCCACTTACCTCACCTCAGGCTTGCTTTCTAAAATAAATCTTTAGTTAATTCTGCGCAGGGAGAAGTGTTGTACCTCACAAACTGAAGTGAGTCCCTCATGGCAGGAGTGCTAAGCACATAATAAATGCTGGTTAGATTCGATGCTAAAAAATGGAAACCAAATACTTGAGTCATTTAACTTCTTTTAGGACACAGCTTCAGGCAGTTCTCTGTCAACTGCTTTGGCAAAAATTATTAGTTATAGGCTTCAGTGCAGATATTATGTGAACTTAACTCAGCATCATTTGTAAAAGTATTCATTGGTCAGCAAGAATTTGTTCTAATAAAATATTATTGTTAAAGGCATAGGCTGTTGAAAAGATGTATTACCAAACATCAGTCACATTTTTGCAAGCTATTTCGCAATTTGCCTGGTGTTCAGTGGTACAATAAAACGTAGAAAACTTCTTCCATGATAATGTTTTAAGACAAGAGGTCCATCCTCGCCATAAGCAGTTCTTAGTGTTTTGGTGACGTTAACTGCACGTGCAAATTAACACAGTTTATCCTGAAGTAAATTAGGACATTTAAGAGATTGTAATCTACCAAAGTAACAGATTGCCCTCGTAATTGATAAGCTAAAAAGAACGTAGTTTTACGTTAAATGGCTCACTTGTTCTGCAGAGATGCTGAGAGCTGCTTTCTGGATTTTATTTTGACAGGAAAACTTTAGAGATAGTCTTTGATGAAGTCATCGTGGTAGATGTCTTGGACAGTGGTGATTCTGCTCATCTAACCTTAATGAAGAGGCCTGAGTTGGGTGTCACATTAACTAAACTCCACTGCTGGTCACTTACACAGTATTCAAAATGTGTATTCATGGATGCAGATACTCTGGTGAGTATGGCTTTGATGGCAGGAAAGATGGATATAGTAACTGAGACCAGTTAGGCATTTGAAGAATGCTGTCAAGAGTTGACAGTAAAGTTCAGATAAAACCACCATTGTAAAAAGTGTCAGGTGTTGAAGGAGAGTAGGACCAGGCTGCCTCACAGCTGTCATCTGAATAGTTAAGACCAGCAACAGATTGCATCTTTTGTGTGGGATAACGTAAGGAGAATTTAAGAAGGGTATGCTGCAGCAGAACAATTCTGAAATGCTTTCTCTTCTCCCCACCCCTTTGCCCTTGAATCAGGTCCTAGCAAATATTGATGATCTTTTTGAGAGAGAAGAATTATCGGCAGCGCCAGACCCAGGGTGGCCTGACTGCTTCAATTCTGGAGTCTTTGTTTATCAGCCTTCAGTTGAAACATACAATCAGCTGTTGCACGTTGCTTCTGAGCAAGGTAGTTTTGATGGTATGTATCTGGTTTCTTTGTATCTGAGAAGCTGTGAGTAAATTCTAGAGGCTGCTCTTCTCTGGGAGTTGCTGTGGTTCCTTGTGTCTGGAAGACAGCAATAGCATGAGATATGGCAAGCATTTTAAGCTGTGTTCTGGGAAATAGTGTTGTGTGTGTACACATGCATCTTTTTTCTATAGGTACATAGTTTGTTTTTATAGACTTGCCTTTCATTGGCTATCCTCTGTCTAAAGTACGATAAATGAACCATAATTATTCAAGAATTCAAAAGACTGTTATACAATTCAAAAAGTTTAACAACTATCTTTAAACCTGAGTAAAGTTAAGTGCAAGAGCTAACAGAAGGACCCAGCATTGTCTCCATGGAAATTTGAGGAATAAACCTAGGCTCTCATTCTCTCGGGAGGCATTAAAAAAGAAGATAGAAAAACTATATGAATAATCTTTGTCTCCAAATTTTCACTCTCTGTAAGGCAGTACATCAGATAGAGTGGTATCTGCAAGGCTAAGGGCTAGAACATTGGCAAAGTCACCATCCGTTTTCCATAATGTACAAATGTATCTATAGCTATATGTTTATGTAGAAAGATTCTGACTGTTTGTGATTTAGGGCCTCACATCCTTTGGAGAATTTTGGTTAAATTAGTTTCATAGGTATGCTTCTATTTTATGCCAGTCTCTAAAATAATAATAAGCCACTTTTTTTTTTAACAACAACAAACCACACACAAGACAAAACTAGTGGTTAGTATGCAAAAGCAGCTCTTTTAAAAAATAATGTTGTTGAATCTTTTGCATCAAGAAAAGACACAGTTGTATCTAGGAAGAAGGATTTCAGCCGTGACTCACTATCAGATACTTGACCTTGTGGCAGACGCCCAGGTGAGGAACAAGGGGCTGGGCCAGAGCTCTGAGCAGACCCCAGGTACCAGGGGCTTCTTTCCTTTCCCTTCCCTCTCCGAGACCAGCTGTGAGATTTGGAGTAAAGACCTTTCAAGACTAGCAGGAACAGCCATCCTCAGTTGACCCAAGGTTCAGCCCTGGGTGCAGATGTGAGGATTCGTTTCCATGAGCTAGTTATAAAGTTAAAAATCAAAATTTCAAATTTAAACTTTTTGAATCAAAAGAGTACATCTAAAAGTTTGTCCGATTGCTGAAATTAAGAGATGGGAAGTTAAAACATTTTCAGTTACATATAAAATTGAAATTGGGTTTTTGTTGCTGTTCACAGAAATTGAATTCAGTTTAGTCATTTTAGGATTGGGGATATGCAGCTATTTGAAATGGCATTGAAAAGAGTAAGGAAGTTGAAGTTTTAGTCTTGCTTCACTGTTGGGCTGGTTTACACTCTGCACCAGTAGTGCTAAGCCTGGGGTGATTTGGCCCCCCAGGGGACTTCTGGCACTGTCTGGAGACATTTTTGGTTGTCACAAGCGAGTGGGGAGGGCGCCACGGGCCTCTCGTGAGCGGAGGCCCGGGGTGCTGCTACACACCCTGCAGAGCACGGACAGTCCCCCACCAGTGAATTTTCCGGCTCAAGATGTCCGTGGGGCCAAGGTTGAGAAACGCTGCTCTCTGCCAAGTCGTTACACGCCCTGACACAGTGAGCAGGAATACCTGAACTGTGATGAATGGCAGCATCCGCCGAGAAATGCACTCTTACTTTAAGCAACCTTAAGAAATAGTGTGTCCGCTGTGGTGACAGCCAAGTGTAACTGCATCACTTTACTGACATTTTTTAGCTCCTGCGATTTTCCTTTCGCATAAGGAATAAAAGCTGTATTGGTATTTGAATTCAAGACATATATTCCATACTTCTACGGCTCACATGAAAATAGTTACCTTTGCATAGAAGGAAGATAAGAGTATTTTTAGCAGAAGTCTACTGTTTGTCTCAACCTTCCCGTCCGTGTGGCTTTCTTCACCTCTTCTCGTTAAATTTAAAGGAAGTAGTATAATCCTGCCAGACATTCTGTGTAAATTCTCAGCTCCAGTAAGTGAATCACATTCTAAAGTAGATCCAGCTGCCTAAAATCCTTATGACTGTAACCGTGTAAAGAGAATCCAAATCCAGTTTCTAATCTAGAAGAATATTAGATTTTATTGTTGCACGGTAAGAGTTTGGATACCAGACAGTAGTGTGCCATGGTGAAGTACCCGGGTTACAATTTCAGAGTATAAGACTAGTTAGTTAGCTGGTAAACACCAACCTGGATCATGTGCCTTGTTGTACACCCCAGAGGTGCTAGAGGAGATAATGAGTTCGTTGTTAAGAAGGAAGAATGAGTGAAAAGTGCTTAACCAGAGAGCACTTTCTGCTTCTTCAGCCAGAATCCGAAACCGCCGGGAGAGTCTCTCTGTGCCTGCTAGCACATTCATTATTCAGCAGCAGGGTTTCCAGGAGCTGGCCTTTCTGTAAGGTATTCCATTTGTTGGCTCGTTGGTGGCGAAGGATTTGAATTTTTTCTGTTAGTGGAAATGCTTAGTTGAAGGAGTTGAAAATTCAACGATGCAAATAGGAACTTATGATTATTCTCAATATATTGTTTAAATTCAGCTGCAGAATAAACCAGTAGCTCTTAAGTGAAAGATTGTTTTCACTTGATGTGTTACAGATAAGCTTGACTTACTCATCAAAGAAAGCTCACTCCATACCATGGGAGCCTGCTCCTCTTTGGAGGGATTTACTATCCTATTGAATCCATACCTGTATGACATAAAGACTTATTGGACTTACACTTAATAAAATATTTCTTTGTGAGCTACATCCTTTTCTAGTGCTTTGCTTGCTTTGCTTCAAGCTGTCAATGCATGTCCTATCTTGTTTAGATGTCATGCCACTGGCACGGAGATGAACACTTTCAGGTGTTTCCTTTCGCCTTACCATACATTTTCTGATACCCACAGGTGTCTCCCCGCCACTCCCAGCCCCCAGTTTTACTGAACAGGGGTCTTAAGTCCCGGCGTTTTTAGACTGATATTAAGGAAAACCTGTTTGCATATGACTGTGTCTCAGTCTGAATGTCTTACAAGTCCTGCTCAACCTCCCGAATACATTGAACAAGAACTGGTGGGGCCCAGTATCCACTGACAAGCCACGTGGGCCGCTGATGGCTGAGTCTTTGCAGCTGCTTCTGCAGCCCTTCTAATGTGAAAGAATGTGGCTGTCAGGCTTCTAATCATCAGCCCTCCAATCACACCCCATCCTCGCCTCTGGCCAAGAGAATAATCCTCATATGGCAAACTGTGCTAGGTACCTTGACATCTCTTTTCTGCCCCAATATCTAGAGTGTTAGAATTTCGAACTAGTGACTTCATACCTAACTTATGGCTGGCATTTAGTTTCCCAGAGTGAAGTGTCTAAGTTCCTATGCTGTTAATATTTGCAAACTGTCTTGGCCCTTACTTCATAACCGAAGTTACATGTTTCCTGAAAAGTTGTACAATAGCTCTTGTGAAATACATATACACTAACATTTTATAGACTATGACAAGGAAAGTCAACTTCAGGACTTAGCAGTGAGAAGGGAAGAGGTCATGATTTCGTAGATACTAGTCAGCAGTTCTGTCTCCATATATTCGTGTACAGCAAAGCTGATGCACTTGACTGTTCATTTGAAGAAATCCATCTGAATGCAGGTTGAGATTTATTTCCTTTCTCCCCTTGACTCCAAGGTACCCTAAGTTAAGGGTACCTGTACAGTTGAAGAATTTAATGCTTGAAAATTGCTATCTATTAAATTTCATTTGCATGTGTTAGTTTCAAAAACCTAAGTAAAAAAGAGGAATTCATATTTTCAAACTTGAAGTAACCATTTTTTAAAAATCTTGGAATTCATTAGTATAACCTAAATACCCTAAACTTTTTTTTTTTTTTGGAGTAATGAGATTTTGGTCTATAGTTGAATTTTCAAAAAAAAAAAAAAAGAAGGAATATTAGGTATGTTTTTCTTTCAGCAGAATCTAAACTCTGCTGTGAAGTCATTAAAACTATGTTCCATATTCTAATTCTACACGGTCACTGAGACCCTTAGACTGAAACATTTTTTATGTGCTTTGAAGTGTAGTAGACCAGGAGAGTACAATAAAATAATTTTTAACAGAAAATATTTGGTGCTATCAAAGTGTAAAATTGACCCCAGTGCTACCTTCCCTAATCTTTGCAATTAGTTTGGATTCAAGCTGGACTTGCCCAAAAAAAAAGAATGAAGAAGAGGGGTATTCCCAGATAGTACTTGTCTTGTTCAAGCCAGATGAGCTCATTCTGGTGTGCCTCACCTGGTCCCCTGACTTGATAGGTTCCACTCTGACAGGTGCTCATGGTAGGCTTCTCCCAGCTGCCCACACACTAGGCTGCTTATGGTCCTTAACTATTTTTTCAATTGCTTTGAAAATTACTCTGTTCTCTTGTGTTTCTATCATTTAGTTGATAGTTTGGGTAGTATCTTGAATAAGTAAAGATGAAAAGCAGAAGTCATAACATGTAGCAGCAAAATGAATGAGTACACACAGGTTTTTTCTTAAGAGCTATTTTTATCTCATTGTACCCACGAGTATTTTTTTTTTTTATTTAGCCATCTGTTTGTTTCTAGCCTTGTAACCAGCAGAGATCATGAACCTCGTGAGAAACAGAGATGGAGGGAAGGACTGAAGTGTTCCCTGTGTACAGGAAGGAAGGACTAGTGTTGCATGTGTACAGGCACTTAGGCTGGTCATTTTACTTCATTTATTCCTCAACAGTTCTGTGAGGTAGTCGTTCATTTACTCATTAATGTATTAATTTCAACAGATGTTTATTGAAGGCCTACTATATAGTTAGTAATGGGCACCTGGCATCGATACAGTTAGGACAGCTGCTTGCCCGGTATCCCTGAACTGGGGGCAGAGCCAGGTCCGAACCATTCTTTCTTGACGCTCTGGCTGGGTGTTCTCCCTTCTCTTGCAGTTATCCCACACTGCGGCATTCACGAAAATGTATCAGAGAATCAGATAGGATAGAGCAAAATCTCTGTTCCACAGGATTTATTACAGATTAATTACCTAAAATTCATTCCCCTGAGTAAGCAGAGAGAGCAGCTGATATATTCCTCATGTTAGAGATGAAGACACAGAGGCTCAAGTCTTCTGTCTCTGCAGCTGCTATTCCTCCCCACTAAGCCATAATGTCTAGAAATATTTTGTGTTTTTTTCATTGTTAAAATATTGGATGCATGTTATTTTATTAAGGAGGTATAGTTGATTTACAATATCATGTAAGTTTCAGGTGTGCAACATAGTGATTCACAATTTTTAAAGGTTATACTTCACTTACAGTTATCATAAAATATTGGCTATATTTCCTATACTGTATAGTCTATCCTTGTAGCTTATTTATTTTATACATAATAGTTCGTACCTCTTAATCCCCTGCCCCTATCTTGCTCCTCCCCGCTTCCCTCTCCCCACTGGCAACCACCAGTTTGTTCTCTGTGTCTGGGAGTTACTTCGTCTTTTTAAATCAGAAGGACAGTTGATAGTCTCATATTGTTTTGTGGGTCTGGAACTGTTCTTGGAAATGATTACTCTTGCCTTCATTTCTATAATCCGTTCCTGTAGTATTAAAAAAAAATCATTTGAGCTCCTAATCTGGGGAAGATGCTACGTTGAAGGGCTAGGAATAGACTGGTAAATAATACAGATTTTATCCCTGCCTCTGTAAAGCTTGTATATGTTTTATGAGATCTTACAGACATTTAACACATAATCAATTACACAATTATGTCATCATGATTCTGATAAATTCAGAGTGCTAAGAGAATCTAGAATAGGACCTGCCTTAAACTGAGAAAGTGAAATTTAAACCACAAATAAGTGTTCCCTTGCATCTATATAATTATTTAATAACTTGAGTATTAAAAATATTTTTTTCAACGCGAGAAAAACTGTGACTTGAAATGATAAAATAAATCAATTGTTCTTAAATGGATTGAGGCCAGAGAGATGCAGTGATGCTGAGACCAGAGCTCCAAGTATCTGGATTTCCATGAGCACCTGGGGTTAATCCGATGATCCTTAGTAAACCTCATGGAAATACCCCCAAGAGCTGGGCTATTCACAAATAGTAACTTGGTATCCTTGGCATGCTTTTTATAGGTTGGAGGGATGATACCTGCCAAGCATGTTATAGGAAGCCAGTGTTATGGAGTGAGTCACGTTTTCATTTCAGCATTTGTCTATACCTCTCTTGTAGTATTCAGCATATTTTGCTTTAAATTACTTGCTTGATTTATGTTCCTCTGCCCCCTGATTAGGTTGAGACCCATTGGCAAGCTAGATCCTCTTATTCATCATCCTGTAATGCCCGTACCTAATTTATATAACCTCAGACATTTTCTGTAGAAATGGCATTTCTGAGAGTAACATTCTCTCATATAGTAAAATAAAAAAGAAGTCATTCTCAGACTCTAGACCAGTGCTTCTCAGATTTTAATATGCAAACAAATCACCTGGGGATTCAAATATATGGATTCTGATTCTGTAGGGCAGGGGGCAGGGGGCAGTGCTCACCATTCCGCATGTCTGTCAAGCTCCCAGGTGATGCCCCTGCTCCTAGATCCTAAACTTTGCTCTGAGGAGCATGGTTCTAGGGGAACATTTCCTTGGGGCTGAGAAACTAGGGTTCATGTTTAAATCAGAATTGACCCGCCCTCCCTGCTATCCACCATAGGCAAGCTGGCTGCTAACTGTGGAAAAGCACACAAACTACATAAGCATTGAACAAGGGCACACATTTAAAAAACAGCACCCAACTCCATTTCTGTCTCATAAAATAATGGACACGGTTTCTGATAAATGCTATGGTATGTCCATGTTTACCAGGTCCATGACTCTGGTCGAAAGACCTGGAAAATACCGAGTGGTTGTAAGGTTATTCCTGGCACTTGGTCAGCCTGGGAGAAGGAAGATACAGAATCTGATATTTGCTTTTGGTTGTACAACAGGTGCCATGTGTCTCTTGTTCCCTTTCCTTTCTCTGTCTCACCTGTGTCGCCACACCCATGCCTGCTGGATCACAGCTGCTGGCACGTCTGCTCATCATTCTTGTAGGTTCTGAGCTGATGGAGATTGAAAGTGTCTTAACCTGTCAAAATAAATAAAGTTGCCTCTGGAAACCTGACTAGAATGTACCAAACCAAAGTCCTGGGGTTTTCTTAGTTTTCAGCAGCCTTCATGACATCCTTGTATTTTTTGTAGCACAGATGTGCTTAGATTTGCATTCTGCTTAAAATTGTGCTCTAATTTAGGGACTTTTAAAAAGAGAGGATATTGGTAACACCACACATAGATGTTTCTAATGAAACTAAACATTGTTTTGCCTGCCCTTGAGATGGGGAATTGTGTATTTGGAAAAAGAGTGCTGAATTTAAAAATTATTTAAGAAGCCACAGACTTCTAGGTAGTATTTAATTCTATTTTTAATCCGCAAGTTTTGGCTAAAAGGTGACCTTTTGTAGTCACATAATGAGATCAGTGGCCATGGAAGTTTCTTGGTCTGTATGCTCTGTGCCCTGCAGAGGCAGGGTCCTTGTTGAGTGTTTAAGGATTTGCCAGTTGAATGGGTACCATTGATTCACACGTCTGCTGCCCTGCCTCTTCCACTTCTTGCTTCTTTCCTCTTCTACCAGTGCATCTCAGCCCTGCTGTCGCACGCGGCCGAGGGACTGACAGTATTTGTAGGGTACCTGAGGGTGAACGGAAACGGCTTTCTGTGGCCGGAGGCAGCTGGCCAGGGGCTCTGAGGGATCAACAGCTCTGACTCCTGTTTCCCAGCCTCACCCTGTCAGACTGCAAAGTTCTGATTTACAACTACTATTCTGACCTTCATGGAATTCGATTTCTTCACTGCATTTTGTGTAGTCAGTAGTCATTTGAAGTGGAATTGATTAATTTTAAAAAGGTCTTTCAATGTGGCATGAAAAAACAAGTAGTAGAAAAAATACATAGTATGATGCCCAGTTTTACAAAGTTCAAAAACAAGTGAAAATACATATATTTTCCGGAGATACACACATGTGATAAAGGAAATCAAGATAATTGCAAACAAAATTCATGATATGTAGTTACTTCTGGGGCAGGGGAGGTTGGATTAGGGAGCCCACACGGAAAATGTAAACACTATTGGTAACATTTGAGGTTTTCAATTGCATTTTGGCTATATTTAGTGTTATTATTAGTGTGCTTTATAACCTACACTTACATTTTTCTTTTGATAATATATTTCATAATGAAAATAAACAAAAAAATGTTTGGAAAGAAAAGGTCTTGGCACAATTCTCATTCTTGCCCTGATTGTTAATATTTTAGAATTACAGAAATAATATAACAATATTAAGAAAAAGTCGGGGGAAGGGAACATCTGTAACACCAGTCCCCTCACACAATTACTGCTGTTTGATTTATTTTCTTCCAGTAGCAATGTTTATGTTCTTAGTTATAGTCATGATGTATTTACTGTATATCTTTATATTACACAGTGGACTGATGGTCTTTATAACCACTGGTTTTAATGGCTGAATAATATTCAGTGAGTAGTTAGTATCACAGTGTACTAACTATTCCTCTGTGGTGGAGTATTCAAGTTGTTTGGAATTTTCTGCTGTTAATGAACATCTTCAAGGTTCTTGCGTTTATTCTACAAATAACTTACCCATGTGTAAGTCATTCTGCTAGCTGCTAGAATTACAGTGGTAAGCAAAAAGAGCTGTAGTCTCTGTCCTTATGGAATCCAGAATCTAATGACAGTTCTTGACGGTATTTTGCATTTTAGCCACATTAATCTTCAGACTTTAAAAAAAATTTTTTTATTTTGAGAGAATTGTAGATTTATGTGCAGTTGTGAAACACTACATAGAGAGACCTGTGTACCCTTTACCCATTTTCCCCCAATGGAAACATGTATAACTGTAATTCCTCAATAGGAATTGATACATTGATGCAGTCCACCAATCTTATTCAGACCTCACCAGTTTTACATGTATTCATTGGTGTCTGTGTATGTGTATATATTTTCTGTGCAATTTTATCACAGGTGTATATTGGTGTGACCACCACCATGATCCAGGTACAGAGCAGTTCCATAACACGGGTCCCTCTTGCTACCCTTTTGTAACCGTGGTCTCCTCTCTCCCTCTCCCCCACCCCCAGTTCCTGGCAACTGTGAATCTGTTCTCTGTCTTTATGATTTTGTCATGTGAAGGCTGTTATATGAATGGAATCATAATAGTATGTAACCTTGCAGGATGGGAGTTTTTCACTCAGCATAATTCTCTTGAGATCCGTGTAAGTTACTGTGGCATCAATAGTTTGTTCCTTTTTATTGATGAGTAATATTCACTTGCATGGCAGTATCACATTCATACACATGTGGAAGGACACTGGGGCTCTTTCCAGTTTTGCATTGTTACATATAAAGCTGTTATGAGCAGTTCCTCAACCTTTATTTTGATATTTATGGGTAAAAGGAAATTAGTAAGACTTCAGTCTTCTGTACCTCAGCCATCAGTGTCTGTGCCCACATTTGGAGGTCTTTGTAGAATCCAAAGTAAGCCTCTGATGAGTGGTGTGATATTTTGACTTTAATATTTAGCATCTCAAAATACATGAATTTGTCCATGTAAACTAAAATTTTCTATATAGCAAAACAAGTAAAGCATATCCTAATGCCATCTTTATTGTCCTTCAGAACTTTCAAGAGTGAACCTTGATTCTCTGTTGAGCTATTTGTCCCTTGAGGGGTGGGGACCTGTCAGTGCCTTCTTATACAGAGAGGTCACCACATGCACATTTGCTCAATGAATGCCTTTGATCCATAGAGTTGATCGAGGGTATTTGAAAAGGATGGGATACACAGAGGATAGGTAAGGTACATTTGGACTTTACATCTAGCCCTGATCTTACTACTTAGTTCCATATATTAAATACATCTCCAGATTTTTAAAGTCTTTCATAACCAAGAATAACCAAATAATAGTGACAGCCAGTTGGGGGACTTGCTCTATGTTTAGAAAGGAAACTAGGTCTCAGGGCAAAGCAGACCAAGGAGGGACGTAACTGTGCAGTATACCAGCCTCGCACTTGGAAACAGCAGGATTTTCTCTGCCTGTCACCCGCCCCCACTACACACACTTACACACACCTGAGCTGCTGGTTCTCTGCATGTTTCCTGAAATCTCATGAGCCTAAGATGGGAAGCACATGGGCTACATGGTGGAATGTGTTTTGAGGTGCCTTAGTGACTGGTTACTTACGTGTTTATGATTTAGGTCGGATTCTTAGCTGTTTGGATTTTTATTGTTTCTAATTCTTTTGAATGAATGGCCGTGGTCCTCACTTTCCCCAAGGTCTGAGCAAGCACTGTGCAATGTGGTTGTGGCTGATGTTGAGGCTGGCCCAGTGAGGATTGACCTCCACCTGCTGGAGGCGTGGTTGGTGGCAGGAGGGTGTGCCGGGTGACATGGCCTGCTGTCCATCCGCCTTCCATTGATGTTGGGCGCTCTGGAAACAATTCCATGAATCCCAATTTGCTCTGTTTTGCTCTTGACTTCTTTTTCTGTCCCATTGCTCTTAACATAAAGTCTAAAGTCTTTCTCTGGGGAGAAAGTCTAAAATCCGAGCCCAGTGTGGTCTAGCCGGTGCCTACCTCTCAGAGACTCACCTGGTGCCAGGTGTGCGCTGCCCCACTCTTCAGTCCACTTACCCAGGCCACCTTCCAGGCCTTCTCTCTGTAGCTGCATGTTCTGCCCGCCTCAGGTCTGTGGTGCTGTGTGTTCTGCCTGGAGCACCCTCTGCTCTCCTTCTCTCCCCCTGCATCTGTCAGGCCCTCCTGTTCACCCCTCAGATCTTGGCTTAAATACAGCTGCCTCGTGGAAGCCTTCCCCAGCCCATCAGACCAGGTCTCAAGCCACTTGCACATGCCTCGTAACACCCAGTACTGTCCCTCACTGCCCTCACACCCATTTGTGATGGTGTTGACGACTCTTGGTTTGCTGATAGCAGTGCCTCTCACCCCTACCCCACCCCACCCAGACTGTTACAGAGATGATGACCATGTCTCTGCTCACAGTTCACTCTCCAGTGCCTGGTGCAGTGTCTGGCACGTAATAGCTGCTCAGTCAGTATGTGCTCAATTAATGAATTAACCCAAGGAAATGGCCACTCCCTAAAATGTCCTTAGGAGGCCTGACATGGAATTTATTACTTTAAAAATGGAATTAGTGGGAATCCCCTGGTGGTCCAGTGGTTAGGACTCCATGTTCTCACTGCTGAGGGCTTGGGTTCAATCCCTGGTCAGGGAACTAAAATCCCACAAGCTGCGTGGCATGGCCAAAAAAAAAAACAAAAACAAAAAACGGAACTAGTACCTATTTGTAAAGGCCCAGTTATGTATTCCTATAAAATTGTTGACCTGTCCTTGAAGTCTGTGACTGTAATACATTTTTTTTTTTCAGGTGGGGACCAGGGTTTACTGAACACATTTTTTAGCAGCTGGGCAACAACAGATATCAGAAAACACCTGCCATTTATTTATAACCTAAGCAGCGTTTCAATATACTCCTACCTCCCAGCATTTAAAGCGTAAGTACAAAGGGTTTAACTGTCGTGGGGGAGGGGGAGGGCAGGGGGGTGGGATTTAAGATTTTGGAGGTGCCTCATTGTCGTTCTGAGGGCAATAACAGGTGGAGACTTTGAGGGAAGAAATCTGGCTGTAATGGGGAGAGGCCTTGATGTTACGCATCACTTTTGTGTTTGGAGTAACCCAGAGGGCACTTAGCTGCCTGTGGGAAAAGGCTCCCATCGGTTCCCGGGGTGCCTGGCCCTCTGATGAATCATCGATATGTCATGGGCAAGAACGCTGACTGAGCACAAACTCAGCTCCTGCCTCATGCCACCTGCTGAGCCTGGGTTCTCTAAAACGAGGGTGTGAACAGCTCCCTCTGTGGTCGTGGTGGGGATGACACAAGGTGCAAGCAGCAGTGTGTTGTCATGGTCAAGAGCAAGGCTGTGGAGCTGGCCTACCTCAGTTCACATCCTGGAGAAGCCACTTCCTGGGTGGTGACTTGTTAATGAACTTGCGGTTTAGTGGAAGTTGGGCTTGTCATTGAACTCTCTGCCTCAGTGTCCTCCAGAGGTTATTATGGGCACTAAGGGAGGCAGTCATGTGAGGAGGTAGGAAGAGGGTCTGGCCTACTCTTAACATTTAGTATATAGCAAGTGATGGGTCCTTTCTGGGAGGTGGTCCAGCAATACGAGTGATCTCTCAGCCGGAGAGGCAGGGTGTGGTCCTCACTCTGCCATTTCCCTACCTTGTGGCTTAGGCTCTGGGCCTCAGGTCTGCTCTATGCAAAATGAGGAGGGAAATAACACCTCCTTCGTCGGGCTGTCAGGATGAAGCGAGTTCATACACATAAAATGCTTGGTGGACGTTTGTTGTTTTGGCAACGTGCTTATTTCACACTGTTCTTGCATTTCTAATTCAGCAAAGAACACAGCCTAGTTATAGTGCTTGTCTCACCTGGGCCTGGCCCTGTTCTGTAGCCTCTGACTCACTTGTGTGGATCCAAGAAGATGATTCAGGGTTTTGTGAGTGGAGGCCAAGCTGTCAGATTGATCCTGAGACATGGCCATGAGCAGTGATGCTGTTCACTGAGTTGGGCTGGGCTCTCCAATCTCCATCCTGCACCCGCACTCCTGAGTGAGCAGAAAACAAAGGGCCTCTCACTCCTTGTATTTCATTATCCCAAGTCCTCGCCCGAAGTCTTGCCCCGCCCGAAGTCTTGCCCCACCGTAACAAGCATGCCTGGCTTTTTGTGGCAGAAATGTTTCCTTTTCTGTTCTTTTCCGGGCAGACTCTGTCAGCCTCCCCCAGATAAAGATTACAAGTATCTTGTGTTCTTTCCTCCCTGTTCTCTTGGCATATGTCTTTGACATATTACAGCCTCTTGATTCTCTTCCCTTTCTAGAACAAAACAGGCAGACTCTCAAACATACCAGTGGTGTGAGTAAAGTAAACAGAATGGGATTCACTGTCAAGGGGTGGAGCAGGGGCAGCATCGTTTTCACCTCTAGGCCTTGGCCTTGGAAGTATGGACCTGATTCTTTTTCTTTCTATTTTTTAAAGTTTTGTATGTACAGCGAAGTGATTCAGTTATTTTTTTTTCAGATTATGTTCCAGTATAGGTCATTACAAGACACTGAGTGTAATTCCCTGTGCTATACATTATATCCTGGTTGCTTATCTTTTTGAAGTATGGTAGTTTGTATCTGTTAATACTACATTCCTAATTTGTCCTTCCCCCTCCCTTTCCTCTTTGGTAACTATAAGTTTGTTTTCTATGTCTGTGAGTCTGTTTCTCTTTTGGATATAGATTCATTTGTATTATTTTGTAGATTCCACATGTGAGTGATAACAGAGTATTTGTCTTTCTCTGTCTGACTTCACTAAGTGTAATATTCTCTATGGGCCTGATTCTTTATGATCCTTATTGCCTCATAACTAACCCTGCCAGTTTGAACAGTGTTCCTGCAGACCATGGTAGCTTGACCTGAACTGAATTGATCTCTAAGAGGGCAGTTGCTTAATTTAATTGACTAGATGCAGCTGAGCACGCTAAAAGGTGAGCGTGCAAAGGAGAAAGATTCATTAGTGGTGTGAGCAATTCTACCCGCCATTCCACTCAAGTCTGCACAGTGAGCTTGTGTCCTGAGATGACTGTGTCGGGGCGGGGTGGGGGGGGTGTGAATCTGACATCCTCCCTGTTGGGCTCAGTTCCCAAACAGCGTCAACAAAGAGTTTGAAGTTTCGTGTATTTCGTGTAATGTGGCCCCGTTGCCACTGTGGTTCATTGGGAGTCCCTCTGATTTTCACGTCACTACCAAAGTTGAACATGTTGTGCCTTTAGTGATAGCACACTGTCACTAAAGCCCCTGCTTGCATTTATTTTATTTTGACAAAGAAGGAGAAGCAGGTGGAGCAGAGTTAAGTTATTTTGTGGGGGCTGGGGCGGGGCAAGATAAGACTTCTTTGCTGGAACCTCGGCCCCCTCTCTCAGGAACCCAATTAGTTATTTTTATATCTCCTAAAAGAATTTCCCAGAAAAATGGTTTGGGATCTAAATTACCAAAATGGTTAGGATGGCTTCTTCTTCCTGGCTCAAGAAGTGAGTGCTAATTTTGGAAATCCGCTTGGTGTATTGCCATAACTGTAGTGTAGATGACGCACTGGGAGGTTAGGAGCAACTGCATCATTAGCTAGACGTCAGCTGGCGTGTGGTTTGACGGGAGTTAATGCTGCCTCTGTGCAGCTCACCCTGGGGGGTGTCAGCTCTGCAGTTTAGTGATGAGGCTTCTCAAAGAGTGCTGTGGCATCACCCCATTGCTGCCTATTTAGGAATGTGGAAACCAGATCACAGAACTCATTTTCCCTTGCCTTTGCCAAAGAATGCTTTTGTTTTTCTTGCAGATATCTGTCTCCAGAGACATTTTTCCTTACATTTTTATTACAATTGGGAAGGACTGAAAAGGCGGACAGTTACATTTCTTTTTTGTTTGAATATAAAACTGTGGTCCAAAATTTTTAAGTTGAATTAGATGGTCATGAACATTTGGGTTGCCATCGCTACCTGACCAAGGGCCCTGTGCACTGCTGGGACGTCAGTGTGAATTCAAAGCCCCACTGTTGGGCTCAGGATAACCTTTGTGGCTTCCTAATCCAGTGGCTCTGTGGTGTGCCGGCCTTTCCCAGGACAGGACAGGTGGTGGCAGGTACGATGAGACCAAGGAGTGGTTTAGAGGCTTCATGGAAGAAGGAGTCGAGACTTTGTCTCACCAGCTCCTAGCAGCCATGTGCCATGAGGTTTCCAAGGCAGCATCTCACCACCTTGCATATCTTTGGCCAGCATAGCCTTTTGCTGTTATGTGAAGTTTCTGCTAAAAGATGGACTAACGTGAATCAAACTTAACATGAATTTGAGCCATGGAGGTAGCGTATTTAAAGCCTTTCTCTACATACCATTTGGACAGAACAAAACACAAAGGAAACACACTTACTAGTTTTACCACTTTGCAAACATATCTTCTGAAAAACAAAATTAGTACTGTTTTCTATAATAGAAGACCCTGTTTAACACAGCATAATTTGAGAACTAAAATGCTTGGCTTAGTAACTTTTCAGTTAATTTGTAATATATGTGTTGAGAAAGAAGCTCATAAATGCATTTCTTAATAATATTTCTGAAAGTGCCTAGCATAATATTTGGGAGATAGCAGGCTCTTGGTTAATATTCATTTCTTTGTTTTTTCTCCATCTAGAGGGCCTGTTTTATCCACACAGCATAGAATGTGGCTTGTGCATAATGCTGGACAAAAATCTCATTAGTCTTTTTAAAATCAGCCGTTTAGTTCCATTTTTCTATTAGGTCCACTGACTAAAAGCTGTTTATATCATATCATGCTGTATAAAATGGGCCTAAAGCAGAGATAAAGAATTCTCCGGTATTGCTTCAAACTGCCATACAAATTAATTGGTCAAATTGATTGACTGCAGAGCTAGATTTACCAAATAATTTCCAAATAAATATTTTAAATTACCCTTTTACTTGAGTTTAAATACAGTCTGAGACCTGGCCTGGTATAATCTAAGAAACTAGATCTGGAAACCCAAAGTATTTCTTTCCATTTGCTTACTGCTTTAAATGTTCCTGAGGCTGTTCACGTCCGTCATTTCTTTCGGACACGTTGCTTATTCACTAAGACCTTATCAAACCTTTTAAAATCAGTATTTTCCCAGAGTAAAATTGAACCTTTAGTGTCCTGCTTTCTGTTGTTCTTGTGTATTTCTGATTTGGTGGTTTTTCCTTGGTCCCTGAGAGGCCCTTGGCTCCAGCTCTCCCTGGGACTGTTGCCGTTGAAGCCATAGACTTTCTGTGTTCATTTCTTTTCACACTCCTACATCTTCACCTAAAACCCTGAAGAGCTGTAGTTTTGTGTCGCTCTCGTTTCTTCAGCCATTGTTTGGTCCACTCAGCGTTCATTCAGCCTGGAGCATGTGGAGGGTGCCCCACGTTCTGCTTGTTGAATAAGGGGGCTGTAGCCTAATCAACCTGACAGTTGCAGGGTGATTGCATTCCGTCATGGTTTGAGTGTTAAAGAATCAAGTTGTGGTTACAGAGATGTCTTCTTTCTGGGTGTCAGTCACACCAATTGGGCCCCAGGCGCCCCATTTCTTAGCATGGCTATTGGATCATTCTGACTTCACCTCTAAGCATTTATCAACTCATCTATCCTCAGATCTTACTGCTGCTGCCTATTCTGCTGCCCTACCTGGGTGCTCACCATGAAGGGGGAAACTTCCACATCAGACCCATCCCAGCCTTCAGAGGCTGCTCTTATATTAGGCACAGAGGGCACGAGGGGTGACATCTCACGGGCAGGAGTCTGACTGGGAAATGCCATCTCAGCAGGAGAGGGAGCTGGTGGGAGGGGAAGAGCGTGGGGATTGAGTGGAAGATGCACCCTTGTCAGAGGTCTCAAGCTTGTGGGCTGCAGACTGTATTTGTCCCACAGATAGGTTTTGTCTTCCTTACATAGTTTTCTTTATTTCTTCAGTTGTTAATGCTTAAAAATGAGGGAATTTCACATGAAATGCAAATTTCTAAGCTCTTTTGAAAAAATCAGATCTTTGGTGGGATGTGGGAGAAGAACGTCAGAGATGATTGTTACTAGCGTGGGACCTAAGCAGGTGGAATAAAGGAGCTGCCACTTCCCAGGATGGGGAAGACGGGGAGCAAAGCAGGTTCGTGGGGGCAGAGACTGACCAGAGATGCAGCAGGTGCATTAAGTCTGAGGTGTGTATTACACATCCTAGTGAAAATGTGGAAGAGGTAAGTAGCTACAGGAGTTGGGAGACCAGGAGAGAGGTCAGGGGAGACACAGCTATGGGAGTGTCAGCATATAAGTGATATTTATAGCTGTGAGACAAGATGATATAACCAGGAGAGTGGTTATGATAGAAAAGAGTCCTGGAGACTGAGCCCTGGGACAGGAAAATGTGGAGCAACAGGAACAAGAGACTGAGAGCAGCAAGCAGGAGGAAACCCAGCAAAGTGAGGTGTTGCGCAAGCCAACCAAAGAAAACGTTTCAGGATGGGGGAGCAATCTATCTGTGTCAGGTGCTGTGATAGATCAGGTAAGAGGACAGCTGAGAAATGGCCCTGAACCTAGAATGTGGAGGTCACCGGTGACTTTGGCAGGGGAACACCTGGTGGAGTGGTGGTAGAGAAAGCCTGATTGCCGCGGGTCCAAGAGAATGGAGACTTGGGACTCTTCTGAAGCATTTTCGTTAAAGGGGAGAAGAGAAATGGGTTGGTAGCTGGATGGGGAGGTAGGATCAAGAGAGGGGGTGGTGGTGGTTGTCTTTTAAAGATGGGAGAAGTTACTGCACGTTTGTGTATTGATGGGAACGATCAAGGAGGGAGGAAGAGAGCACTAATAATGCAGAAATCTGGAGGGAGACTTGCTGAGTGACATCCTTGAGTAGGTGAAAGGGGTTGCATCCCAGTGCACAGGTGGAGAGGTTGGCTTCAGATAAGAGCTGGGATGATTGTGTGGGCACACATGCAGGTAGGTGGCTGTATTTTTTTGGTTGAATGAATGAATGAGCGAGAAGTCAGCCAGGAGAGACTAAGAATGGCACGCTACCCCCGGGAAAGTTCCCTGGTGGCCTGGCATCATGGGGCTTTCCCTGCTACTTTGTGACAAGAGGCCAGCCTGGTAGGTGGCATAGTTGACTAGGTTCAAGTTGGGGTTATTAAAGTCTGGGTTTGACTAGTGATGTTATTCTGATTTCCAGGACACAATTGGAGGGTTATTTAGCTTGAAAGGCGAGGAAAAATCGGATGGGTCCCTGGTGGCCGCAGTTGTCTGTTGCTGGGTAGCAGCTGTCTTCTGGTGATGGGACAAGCACTCTCCCCTCGGACCCCTGTCACCAGGTCTACTCTCTGCATGACCAGCCTACCCTTTGGGTGCTTGGGTTTATGGCTCTTGATTTAGACTGTGAGTGGGTAAGAGGAGGAGTGTTTTGATGAGAGAGGAGAGGTGGTTGATTGGCTGTGGGGAAGGGTTTGTGTGTAAGAGGGAGCCTGAGAAGGTATGAGAGTGAGGGGCCACGGACCAGAGGACGTGAGTCACTGAAATGGGCTGAGGATGGTTGGCACGGCTGCCACGTTTCCCAGGGAAGGCTCACACCAGCAGTGCTGCTTTCTCTTCCTTGGTACCTGATTAAACATTGCACACAAAGAGCTTTGTGAGAACTGAAATTCCTCCTGTGTGCACTGTCGTGGATTAGTTCCTTTTCTGCTCTGACCAGTTCTGTGGTCTCATCCACACGTTACCGGCTGCATTTCTCAACTGCTAAACTAGTCATGAAAATTCTATCTGATCTTTTGGTAACACCGGGTCACAGGGATTATTTTAACGGCTAACATAAGCAGTATTATTGCTGGCTTGGGTTCAAACTATGTCTTGTGATCTGGACGTCACTTTTGAGATTTTATCAAGTTAAAATTAGAATACTTATTTTAAGAGATGTGTGCAAGCTGAGACAAATCCCCATTAGTGGGTCAGAATGAATGACTCTCAGTAATTTAGAGACAATTGTGATACGTACCCAACTCTTTTTTTTTTTTTTCCTGGCTGTTAAGATTTGGTGGATAAATCAGGCAGTGAGTCAGTGAATCTTCTGGTTATCCTTGCTCTGAGACGAGGTCAGTTGAACTTGATCTTCTGACATCAGCATTTCCCCTTCTTGTTCATCGGCTATTTTGCATTTGACTAAAAAGGTGACATAAATTCTGACTCTTGAACCTGTTTGCTGCCTTTGGTGAGAGAGAGAGAGAGAGACCACCAGGAAAATATCCTGGGCTACCGTCTCTAAGAAACATCCTCCCCCCAGTTTGCATTTAGGCTAGATTATTAAGCAAGAAGTAATTTTCCCTTTTACTTGTGACCTGTGCTCTTATTTCATTTGGATGTGGTTATTTTGTATTTTTTGTAAATGATTGAAGAGTAAATTGATTAAAATGATAGAAAATGATTTTTGAAAACACTCCTCAGGGAACATGGTTGTGACAAAAATAATTACATGAAATCTCTATCTAGTTTCATGGAAACTCTAGATACAAAAACTGAGTCCTTCTGTTCATCTTTTTTGCAAAGTGTTTTATTATGAAAGCTAATGGAGCAGGCTGTTCAGGCTACTTTGTTGTATAAATAAACACCCTTCTGTTTGTACAGTGACAGCATAGTTATATGAACTATATAACTCAAACCTTCATATGTGGCAGCCAGTGTTAGGCCTAATAAGGCTGCCCCTTGTATGGAGCCCAGGGCAGCCTTAGGTGATTTCCAGGAACATCCTTGTGGGTGACTACCTTTTGCACAACTGTCAAGTCCCTCCCATCTTTCTATTTGAGCCCCATGTTTCCCACTCAGCAGCTGCCTTTCTTCCTGCCCTCAACGGGCCCTTGGGCTGACCAAAACCTTCACGTTCAGTGACTCACCAGGCCTGCTCTTCTCATAAAGCGTCCTTGCTCTGAAACTTGTTTTTCTCCCACCCCTAATCATTCCCACAGATCTGTCAGGTAGATGGCACTTAGGTTAAAGTAATACCTCAACACCTAAAACACGAGTTCCTGTTCCCTACTGTGAAGAAATAGGGCCGACGGTAGCCTGAACCCAGGACATCTGAAGGCTCTGCATGATGCCTGTAAGCCCCAGCACCTTCCTTACTTCCTCTCTGCCATCACCCTCCTGAATCCTCGTGGGGTCTTCCCGGTCTGTCCCTCAATACCCTGGACCCAGTCATGCTTTCAAGAAATCTCTCACGTTGTGCATTTTGCGATTTGTTTTGTTGCTGGAATTTGGGTAGCTGTTGGGAGGGTATATCACACTGTGCAGCCTTCCACAATTCTGCTCACCTGTTAACCCTCCCCACCCTCCTCCCATCTTACTGGCACCCAAGGAATTCCTTGCCTTTGAGCAGAAAGGGCAGTTCCACCCACATTTAGGACCCTTTAAGATCTCGGTTTCTACCTCTAACAGACTTATCAAGAACTTTCTTAAAACCGAGATTGCTCTGTCTGTGAAAGGACTGTCCAGTGGATAGAATTTTGTATGTTGTTAGGGTGGAATTAGGTAAAGCAGGTAATTTGAGAAAGGGGGTCCTTCCCCTGGCCACGGAAGGTAATAATGATTTAGCATTAAAGAAACACTTAGGCGTCATGGATTCATGAAGGTGGAGCCCAGGCTCGAGCCACATTGAAATGCAGGGTGTGGACTGTCCCCAGTAGTGTTCCTGTTGACATGCAAGGCGAAGGCCATGGGCCGTGTGGCGAGGAATCCAGCCGGCATGAGGCCATGGGAGGTAGCAGAGCCCCCTGAGCCACCCCGAGGCACAGAGCTGGGGGCTGAGCTGTCCACTCCTGCCTCCCGCAGAGACGGGGCTGTCTTGCAGTGCAGGTGTGTCTGCTGCTTTGCAGTGGCATCCTGCTGTGGATTGGACTGCTGTGCCCTTCCTCTGCATGTGCTCTGAAGGCCCAGTTCATGGGGTGAGGTGCTGGGAAGGCCTTTAGACGCTGTCCAGCACAGTCCAGTTATGGGTCCTACGAAGCACCATCCGTTTCTTGCTCTTGTTTTCTCCCTTTCCCCCTAAATTTTGTGCACACTGTATCCTTCTGAGAACAGTCTTCAGACAGTGCTAAGTTGCTTGCTTTGTAGCTTTCTTTCCTATTAATTTCTTTCTGCTGTTCTGTCCTTGACTATATTGGGGGTATTTCCAGGGCTCATTTCCAACTTTGATATTGACCATCTGTTAATCCATGGAGTAACAGATGACACTCTCAGATGATGTCCTTATAATTCTGGGCGTGTCTTACAAGTACATTCTAGTTGTGGTTGAGAACCTTGGCTCTGGAGCCCAACTGCTTGGATGGAATCCCAGCCCTCTCTCTCACCAGCCATATGATCCTAGACCAGTTAACGTCTTCCCGCCTTGGTTTCCTCACATAGTTGTTTTTGGAGAATAACTGGGGTAAACTGCACAGGTGTTAACCAGCACCTGAGACATGTGAGCACTCAATATAGGTCAGCTATTCCGAGGACTACTGCTTTAAGCAGTTGTGAACTGTCAGGAGAGTGGGCTGGAAAGGAGTAAAGTTCACGCTATATTCATGTCTTAATTTTATTTTAATTAGTGTTCCTACCTCTCATGTCCCTCATGTGATGACTGCATGTGATGTTTAAATTAGGCTCGGCAGGTCATGGGTTGAGACTCACTGGTGCTATTACTGGTGCTGTTGCTCCAGGCAGGGAAGTCAGGGCAGGAGGAGTGGATGTTTGAGGAGGTGGAAGGGGCACCTCCTCTTTCATGTGTGCTCTGTTCTGGTTTTAGGCTTACGTGCACCACTAGGATGAGGCAGTGCCTGTTGTCCCCACCCGTCCCCTGCCCCCCAGCACATAAATATCAGGCCTCTGGGATGGGTTCCCCCATCATCGTTAGAACAGTTGTTGAAGGCATTTCTCTTACTCCTGCGCATCTTTCTCAGGCCTTGTCTGAAGCCTCTTCTGAAAACCCCCTCCTATAGTAATTGCTTTGGAATGTCCATAGCCCTTAATGTCAGCACTGCCCTCCTGGCCCTGACTTGTTGCCTTGCTTGTGCTATTGTTTCCTATTTTTATGTAGATGACTCATCTCCATGTCTGGATAAAGCCTCTTAGGGCTGCACACTGACCATAGTATAGTGCCTTACACGTGAACAGTTGCTTATTTAATTGATAGCCCTATCTATTTGAGCATTATGATTTATCCTTTTAAGGATAACGTTGAGAGTTCTTGTGTGTATATGTGCCCACGTATGTGTGTGCATGTAAAATATAGCATGAGAATAAAATAAAGAGTAAGCTTGGGGATGTCAAGTATCCACTTCATCCTCAGAAGAAATGCACGGAGGATAGTTAGTTATCCTTAGGAGGAAGTTTACAGTAAGCTCTCTTTTTCGTGCATGGTTTTGGAGTAGCAGCATGGTAGGATGGTAGGAGCTTAGGCTTAAGAGGGGGCAAAACTGTGCCGAATCCCATCTTTGCCACTAAATAGCCATATGGCTCTGGGCAACTCACTTAGCCTCTAAAGAGCCTCCATTTAACACATTAGTAAAACTTACCTGGCAGGACTATTATTATTCCCAAATGTGTCCTGAAAGAATTTGGGCCCCAAACATAGTAAGCTGTCAGATAATGATAACAAGATAAAAAACAAAATACCTTTAGGAGATAAGGAAGCTTACGTGAATAGAGTTTGCATTGTTTTGATCTGTACATCATGTTCAGATATTTCAGTTGCCTATAGGATAACTCCACTTAATGTCTGACACGAGCCCAGCACCCAAGGATCTGTCCCATTTTACCTTTCCCTATCAAAGCTTCCTCTTTGGCTCTGACTGGAGGACACTCGATCTGGCACACATGCTCACCTGATACTTGCATCCCACTGCCTAGAATTCCCTGTATCAGCACCAGCTACCCGGCTCCTATCTGTTGGACAAGTTTTAAGTCCTATCCACTATCTCAGCACCTCCTGCCCCACTGATCTTAGCTCTCAGTGACCTTCTTGCCTCTGAACTCCTGGGGCACTCGCTATTCCCCTCTTCCTTTTGGAACATGTATTTCTTGCTGATACGTTAGTGAGTAGTCCAGGACAGCTCTGATCATCTCAGCTGAGTTTGGAGCCAGGCCATAGGTTTGATCCACATCTGTTGTGATTATCTCATTCTTCTGAAATCAGCAGGCTACCCAGGGCACATCCTTCTGCTGGCAGAAGTTGTAGCTTTTTAGGGAGGTCGAACAGAAACAAGCAATGCTTTTTTAAGGCACATTGTCACGTCTGCCCACATTTCATTGGCGAAAGCAAGTCATGCAAACACGCCAATATCAGTGAGGCAGGAAAGTGTACTCCCCTGTAGAGACTGGGAAAAGAAGTGAACACTTGCTGAACAGTAATCTAACCTAATGTGTGCTCATTTTGGTTGTTTCCAGTTTGACTATTTCAAACAGTGCTGCTGCTGTGAACATTTTGATTATGCCTCCTGTTGCACAGGTGTAAGAGTTTCTTTAGGGTATGTGCCTAGGAGCGGAGCTTCCTTCTGGGTTCAGCTTTACTAGGTAATATCAAATGGTTTTCCAAGTGGTTGTATCTTCTCTATCCACGGTGGTTCAGTGTTAGGTTGTTGCACTGATCCACTGCTACTTTGGGATTTTTGTGTATATTTAACGTACAATTGAATAATTTTAGAAGTAGGTCTGAAATTTTTTTCAGTGAACTCAACTGTTTTTCCAGCCACTACTGCAGGGTAGAAGCTGCACTGTCAGTGCTCAGAATCCACTAACTGTTTCAACTTGTGTTCACTTGGCAGATTCGGTGCAAATGCCAAAGTTGTGCATTTCCTAGGTCGAATCAAACCGTGGAATTACACTTACGATCCTCAAACAAAAAGTGTCAGAAGTGAGTCCCATGATCCCAATATGACTCATCCAGAGTTTCTCAGCCTGTGGTGGGACATCTTCACTACCAGCGTTTTACCTCTGCTTCAGCAGTTTGGCCTTGTCAAAGACACCCGCTCATACGTACATGTGGTAGGTTGTTTTTTTCTTTCAGGTAATTTAATGCTATATTTTTTTAAAACTTGGTATACTAGTAGAGATGGAATATTTAGTGGTATTTTGAACAAAGAGATATGTAAGACTTTGGAAGGAAAACAGTCTGTCTTAGAGGGGAGAAATATTACCAGCAAAGATTAAAGCAGAAGTAGATTTTGTGGCAAATTTCATTAGACGTGGGAGCACAAGAAATATTTTTAGAGGTTTAGATAGATAGATAGATTGATTGATTTTATATCGTATGTTCTAACTATAAAATTCTTAGCCCATTGTCCTAAGATTTTAAGATTATTCATACAGTAGTGGTTTACAAAAACAGAATCCCCCATTTCGTGTTTTAGAAACTGCAAATATTTAAATATACCTGTTTTATTTTTTCCATCTATATAGTAGAATATATTTCAAGTGAAAATTACAATAACATGAACATACTACAAATACTTTTCTAGGATTATTTTGATTTCCCATGTTTTACTCCTCTGGTTATATAAGATCTTGAAAAATAAATCTCTTTGTAAGAGGAAGATGACATATTAACATTTACAGTAACAATCTGCTTAACATTTTTTCTGACTTTAAAGGTCTTCCTCTGAGGTTTGTTCTTTTGGAAGAATTGAAAGAGGATGAGAAATTAAACTTTTATGTTACATATTAAGATGTAAAGAACAAAACTGGATGGGTGAATTATAATCAAGTGTAACAGATCAGTTAATTACCTTGATATAATTATAAGAGACTATAAGGTTATAAGAGATCCTTCTCTTTGCTATGGTATAGATTTTAGCCATTTCACTTATGAGCACTTGTGCCAACATATTAAAAGGAGAAAGGGAAAAATAACACTTACATTCTTACATTACATCCTTATAATTGCTTTATATGGATCATGAAATAATACTTATACAGTACTTGGAACATTGCCTGGTACATAGTAAGTGCTTAAGAAAAGTTCTCTCTTCTTATTTAACCCTTATAACCACTCTTTCAAGTAAGTATTATTTTTGTAAAGATCTCATTTTTATGTATTAAAATTAACTGAGGCTTAAAGAAGTTACATAACTTCTCTTAGTTATGTAACAGGCTAGTCAATAGCAGACCTGGGACTCACATCCAGGTCTGAGAGACGGTGACCCTTATGGAAGCATTGTGAGCAGAGGACTCTGCAAGAGGCTACATAACGCATTCCTGTGGCAGGTGGAAGGCAGAGGCAGGACCAATCTGAGGGAAGGACTTATGTTGCCTCAGCTCTAATATAATCCCATGGAATCCACCTAAATACCTTGGAATTCCAGGATATTTAAATACATACATATATACTTACACACATATAGAGCGACAAAAACAGGTAATCAAACATTTTGTTCTACCATTTTCTCTATTAGAAGCAATACCTGTATGTATTCACTTGCCTTCCTTTTTCTCTGCTAAGATTTCCAGTACTATCACACCTGAGAGGTTTCTGAAGGCTAACTTTGATGTTCTTTTATGATACTGTTGAAGTTAATTGCCTACTTGTATGTAACGAGAATCAAAGTTAATGCAGAGTAGCTTTGCTCCATTTCCTGCACATTTACCTTGTTCCTTCCACAACCCAAGGACTGAGGGTTTATGAACCAAGGGAAGGTGAAGATGGGAAATGAAGACTCATTCAAAACTAAGCAAATTAACAGAAGCTACAGGAATAGATACTACTTGGTAATAAGCTTGAACAGGAAGATAAATTTGCTGTGTAACCTCAAACTGTTTAGCTCTCGCTTTTATAATGTGACAGCTGTGTGTGTGGTGCGGCTCTCTGCTCAGGTTCTTTCTGAAGCGTAGCCTCTGAGGCATCATTTTGTTTAAGTTCTCAACCTTTCTGAGCCCACACAGATCAAGAACTTATCGTGAGACCTGTGTTCCCTTGTCCATCCATCTTACGCTTTCTAATGAACTGTTGCAGCTTTCAGACTTGGTCTATACACTGGCTTTCTCTTGTGGCTTCTGTAGAAAGGTATGCAGAACTTAAACATTAACCCTACCCAATTAATTTGTTCTCCCAATGTTTTCACTGAGTCAAGAAGTCTTCATTTTGTTAGGTAAAAAATCATATGATCCTTGTATTTCTGTGTCTTTGTTTTGTTTCATGTAATACTTTTCGTTTTTTGCTACGTTGCATGATAATTCATCCTGGTTTTTCTCACCTTCTTCAATTTATTGCATTCTTTAAAATGGTCTGACTTTCAGCTCTGAAAGGTGTCTTTAATTATTCTCTCCTCTCTAGGAAAATGTCTCAGGAGCCGTATCACAGCTGTCCCTTGGGGAGATCCCAGCTACGGCACAGCCTTTTGTATCCTCAGAAGAACGGAAGGAGCGGTGGGAACAGGGCCAGGCTGATTACATGGGAGCAGATTCCTTTGACAACATCAAAAGGAAACTTGACACTTACCTCCAGTAGAAACACTGCCATTTTCCCCTGGACACATCCACTTCACAGGCACTTATTTCTGATACTTAGTATCTAAAGCTGGGTTAAGAAAAGTCTGTTACAGTTGCTAGAGGCTTTCACTAAAATTCATCAGGTGTGGGGTTTTTGCAGGACAGCTGGTGAGAACTGGGCAAAAGTTGTTAAGTAGCCATACTGTTATATGAACGACAGCTCTGCTTTTTAACCCTTGGCTTATATTTCAGAAATTCTCAGTTATGCTGATTGCCAACATATGTGGCAAGGGAAACTCAATCTTAAGCTGTTAAGATGGCTGCATCAAGTCTTGAAATGTGCCAAGCCAGGCTCCAAATCAGTCCCCCTTCAGAATGGGACACGGCACCTGTCTCTTGCTTGCTTGTTGTACCCTTCTCTAGACCTGCATTTTAGAATTGCCCAGAGGCTGCCAGAGTGATGTAATTCTGCTTTCAGGTAAAGACAGCCTGTAATAACACTGCTGAGTGATTCATAAACATATCAACAAATGGTGTTAACCCATTTTATTTCCTAGTCTTAGTGTCTGAAGATGTTCACCAGTTTTCTATGTACAGTAAGGCGGCATGCTAAAATGCTTTTGTTCAGTTCTGTATATCCGAAAACGGCAGTGTGGGTGGTTCCCTGCAGTGGCACCTTGTATGAAAAATAAAGACTTATTGACATATCTTGGTTGTCTAATTAAATTAAGGGCACCCACTCCCCTTGAAGAAAAAGTATTAGGGAATTTTTCGTAATTTGTAGAATTTGTGTTTTAAAAACCAGTGTAAAACTTGACACTGAAATATATTCTTTAAAAGTTGGTTTCTAGATACCTAGAGAGATCTACATCCAGTGTTCTCCAGTGATGGTGATGGATCTGATCTGATAGATGGAGGAAAGGGAGATCAAATTAATCTGTCACCTGCATTTCATCTCTCTGTTAAGTGGGTATTCAAATTTTAGAATATTGCAGCCTTAAAATCATCATAGGTTCATTGTCAGTCTCTAAACATACTCAGTAATCTTTCAGGACTATTAGAATCGGTACCAGACCCAATGTCTTGTAGCATTTTTTTTTTTTTTTACATATGATTTTTTTGGGGGGGGAGGGGTACACCAAGTTCAACTGTTTTTATATACATATGCCCATATTCCCTCCCTTCCTTGACTCCCGCCCCTCGAGTCCCCCCCATCCTCCCCGCCTGAGTCCTCTAAGGCATCTTCCATCCTCGAGTTGGACTCCCTTTGTTATACAACAACTTTCCACTGACTATTTTACAATTGGTAGTATTTATATGTCTGTGCTTCTTGTAGCATTTTTATCTATGCCTTAAAATGATAGAAGCATAAAGCATATTTATTAAACATATAAGTGATTCTAGGTTGCCAGGATGGCAAGCTAGTGAAGGGTATGATCTAAAATGACCTTTTAAAACTGGAGTACTCAGAAATCATTCTGTTGAAGAAAACAAGAGCGAAGACCATGACAAGAAGAAACTTTAGAGGTTTAATTGGCCAGAAGCTGCAGTGGCTTTTAACCGTCAAGATCACCTTCCTTTATTTCCACAATATCCTATTGGTTACACAGGTCAGCCCTATTCAGTAAGAGTGTGAATGAGTACACAGGGTATGGAAATCTGGAGGCAAGAATGGATGGGGGACAAACTTGGAGGCTCGCTACTAGAAGAGCTTAAGAAGAACCTGAGCATTTACCTAAAATTGTAAACTGTTAGATGATAGAATGATTTCTGAAGATAACATAAGCTATAATTATTTGGACTGGTGGAAAAATTGGGTTGCTATGATCTTCAAGTACATGAAGCACTACCAAAGATTTAAGTGCCTCCACGTGTCAGGTGCTATATGATACAAAGACTCCTCAAGATATTCCTAGTCCAAGAATCTCTGCATTGAGAGGTATGAGCTGAACTCTTCCAATGAGAATACAGTGCTTAGAAAAATCTGGCAAAACTGAAATTAAATTCATTATGGTAGAGTTTGCAAGTCATACAAATGAGTCTTTATTTCTGGACAATCTATCTATGCCTAATTTTAAAGTTCGCTTTAGCCCTCCGTTGCTTTCAGTCTCAGTGGTCATAAAGATGTGTCTTATCTCAAGGAAATACTTGAGCTTATTCCAGAAATTACATATACCAAAGTATTTATTAGTTATCTTAGTTTCACATCAAACACAATTTGAGTTGACATATATGTTTCAGACAGACAACACTATAATTCAAAGTACTGACCACATCACATATGTAATGGACGTTAGAAATATAGGAGTGTACAAGACAGACATAGTTCCTTATATTGGAGTAGGAAACAGACTGAAAGAGAAACTAACATATATAATTGCAAATTATGCTAAATAAAGTACTCTGACAAAAGGGAAAGTCCAGCCTTGGGGTGGTCAGGAAAGACCTCCTACAGTCTACGGCCATACCACCCTGAACGCGCCTGATCTCGTCCGATCTCGGAAGCTAAGCAGGGTCGAGTACTTGGATGGGAGGAAAGACCTCCTACAAGATGCTGATTACGCCAGAAAGAGAGGCTCTGAGGTAGCCAAAAGGGAGTGAAGGCAAGGAAGAATATTCCTTTCAGAGGAAATTGTGTGAGCAGGCGAGAACTTGGTGGAAATAAAGGCTTTCAAGACAGGATGGAGAGGTACACAGTGGCTTCACAGGTGAAGGTAGGGCTTTGGATTTTATTTTAAATTCAATAGCAATTGAACTTTTATTATTGTAATTTATATTTAAGTTTTTATTAAAGGGAACTTATATACAAAGGTAAGCAGAATAGTATAAAGAACCCCCTTAACCCAGTTTCAACAATTGTTTCATCTATATCCCCACCAACTCTTCCCCTACCAGCCTATTTGGAAGCAAATCCCAGATACAAAATTTCATACGAAATATTCCCATATGTATCTTTAAAACATAAGGACTTCAGAAAATTATCACCAAGAAAATGTTAATTCCAAATGTCCTCCATTATTTTGTGTTTTATTTCCACTTTGATCTTATCAGGATCCAAGTAAGGCCCATACAGTGCAATTGGTTGATACATATCTCTGGTTCAATCCTGTTTCCTTACCCTCCCTTCTTATTTGTTGTTGCCTTGCAGTTTACTTACTGAGGAGACCAGATTATTTGTCCTGTAGTCTCCCACATTCTGCACTTTACTGATTGCAATTTGACATGTTTCCTTATATTCTATATTTCTTATAAACTGATTTAGAGGACCAATCAGATTAAGGTATGATTTTTTTTGGGGGGGGGGCAATACTTTATAGTGCTGTTAGGTACTTCCAAATCTCCAGTTATGATATTAACTGCCATTGATGATCATTGCCTAGATACAGCATCTCATTGGAGTTGCAGAATGGTGATACTCTCATTTATTAGCTAAAGTATTTCTGTATACTTCCATTCATCAATAATTTGGTTATCCCGAGGTTGTTTCTATTAAAAAGGCAGGATAAATGCTTGATTCTTTCCCTTCACTTACTAGTTAGTATATAAAATAAGGAATTGGTTTCACAGCATCCTCCAAAGGTGGTTTTGAGGGGGTTTATTCTAGTATCATTATGAATTAATGAATTTTAATATAGTTTGTTTCAATCCATTGCCAGTCCTTCCTAAAGAGAGTCTACTTGTCTTACCTTTGTGATTTACATTTTAAGAACACTGCTTCTGCAGCTGGTGGAAAATAGCTTAAATGAGAATAAGAATTGATGGGAAGGCAAGTTAGTTTACTGGAGTGGTCTTGGAGAGAGACAGTGGTAACCTAACACACCTTCCACCAAGGTGAAGGCAGTAAAGCTGCTGATGGATTGAATATGAAGAGAGAGGAAGAAGGAATAACGGAAAACTAGAGGCTGGAGTAACTGAAAACTAGAGGCTTGAGCAACTGAGTCTCCAACCTGTCTGCTTCTGAAAAACACTGGACACGTTGTAAGTATAATTTCTTGGGCCTCATCATTATAGACTATGATTCAGTGGGTCTTGGTTGAGGCCACAGTATCTCTACTCCAAGTAACTATGATGAAGCAATGACTGTGACCCAAATGACATTTGAGAACTACTTGATACATTAAGAAATTATTTATACTAAATACAACAGGGAGTCAGGGTTTTTAGCAGAAGATGCATGGAAAAGTGAGGTGGTTGTTCCATAGCACGGGACTCAACTTCTAATCAGCAAAGGCTTTCCAGAAGACAAACTCAGCTCCTCGAGTGATCTAGGAAACATCATCATAAATAGCATCTATAAATATAATTCTATAATGTTTACCTCTTTGATGTCAGTGAAACTTGGGGCATTAAGCTGTGTAAGACTTGGCTTCTTAAATAAAATAGTCTGCCACACTTTGCTTTTTTTCTCTTATTATTACAAATAGATTACTATTTTTATACTTGGGTATATTATTTGATAACTTCTCTGAGTTACTGATGCTGAATTCAGTCTCCTTTAAGTGAAAATCTGTAAGAAAGCAAAAAAAGAGGAAAGACAATATTTATTAGATATTTAGAGCTCAATTTTCTTATCAGTCCTGTAATGTATATATAGTATGCTCATTTTGCAGATAATCAGAGAATAAGAAAGATAAATAATCTTCAAAAGACTTTGATTCAGATTTGTGTATGCTCTAATTCTAAAGTTATGCTCTGCATTAAACAAATGATTAAAACAGACAATGAGATCAGAGAAATGAGCAGAGATCAGAGTAACCTCTGTATATAACCAGAAATATAAATGCAAGAAATCTAGGAAGTAACACAAATAATGGAAAAGCTTTCATTTTGCTTGCTATGAAGATAAGGACAATGGCCTTGAAATAGGACTTGGGAAATACCTTTTACAAAGGCTTCCCTAAATAGGCTGCTTGAAATTGTAATATAAAAATGGGTAAGAAAATTCAAGGGTAGAATTAGCCATGAATTTTGGCTTGGACACAATTCAGCTTCACAACATGTAGACTCTTTATCTTAAAAGCCTGTACAGAATTATCCTGTTTTCACAGTTGTTTTATTGGCCCAGAAGAGGGGAAACTTCTATTGTATGACTATGCTGTGATGCTGTGATGCATTCAGGGTCAACATCCTTCAGAGCTAAGGGCTCCTTACACCTATACTAAGCTGCTCAACTCTTGTGATCTACTTATTCTGAACTTTCTTCCTTGATGTCCAGTCTATCAGCTACCACTTCTCACAACTGTCTGCCTAGAACAAAAATAGGAAGAGTCAAATGTTCAATAACAGGGCCTTTGAACACTAGTCCTTTTCTACTGAATCAAGTATATGGATTTACTGAAATCTGTTATTGTAGGTGGTCAGAAGCCTTTTTTTGGCTTCTGGGCCCCTGGTTGAGATGAACAGAAACCTGGTCTTCAAATAACTAATACTGCCTTATTGTTGTGGCCATGTAATATGCAATCCAAATAATTACGTGTATTTTGGAACTCTTCATCTGTATCACAGATCACAAGACTCAAAGCCTTTTTTTTTTTTTAAATTGAGTAAAAATATTAAAGCATCAAACTGGAGGGGTAGGGAAGAGAATAAAACATATCCTCTGGTGTTAACTTTTTGTGTTCACTTACTCCCTTTGGTTCCCTATTTTTTACACAACCTAAGAGTTAAAAGCTCTAAACTGAAAAGGCTTAAATAGTATTTAGTGAAGGCTGTTAACTTTTGGAAGGAAAGAGTGACAAATTTACCACAGGAAAAAGCATATAATGTGCATAAAAGAGGCTGAGAAGTCACTGAATTAGACTAACAGATTCCTTTTCCTTCCCTGATCTTACAAGGATACTCCTTAGTTAGGGTGAAGTATTCTCTTTTCCATGCAAAGTTGCAGTTATACCACAAAATCTTTTCCAGGGAGCCTAAAATACCAAGGGTCGCTTAGTAGGTTGGGCAACAATAACTCAGATTACAAAAACATACATTTGTGGAGGTGATCAACATATCCTTATTTTTTCATCCCCTGTGAACAATGGTGGATATAATAGCCTTTGACTCTAAGGCAAATTTGGCTACACAAAGGTCAGATCCATGCTTTTGGAGATTAGCTCCAAGCTTGATCAAGGTGTGTGACTCATGCATAAAGTCAATGTTTATCTTAATTCTTGCTTTCACCTATATCTGCAAGAAACCTATTAAATGTAGGTTTCTTCACTAGACTATTTCTCATGAACTATTTAACTTACCTTTATCAACATATTGATAACAATGCAAAAAAAATTTTTTTTTAAACCTACAATGTACTATTAGGGAATAGTCCTCCCCTACCCTTACAAAAAGGGTAAATTAAACATTCGGGAAACTGTATCCTAGTTTTATCTGCCTAATAAACTAGAATACTGAAAAGATGGCAAACTTACTGAAAACTTTGCTAAAACATTAGTCCTATCTCTGCTTTAGCAAACAGAGCACGTTTTAACAATATATAATCTGATGACTTTTAATATCACATCTATCACATTGAATACCCTCTTGGAATACTCTAGATTGGGTTTCAAATGTACAAAGACATGTCCTAGAATTTATCTACCTAAGAAGTCATTTTGACATTTGCTGTCCTTCCTAGTTATTATGACTTGGTTCAGGTTAGTCCTGTTCCAAATACATTTGAATTACATTATTAAAATTGCATTATTTTCATGTAGAAATCAATTTTCATATTTAAAGGTAGAAATAGGGTCTAAATTTGTCAGAAAATCCTTGATTAAGAAGGTTGAGTAGGGAGGCGGAGATTTTTAAAAATCCCATTTGAACCACTAAAAGATCGGATTGGGGATAAGATATCATCTGCCCTTTCAAAAGCTGTAAATTATTTTGGTTTCATCCATAAGACTGTTCTCCCTTATTATCACACAATAATGAATATGAATATATTAACATGGAAGAAAACACTATGTCTGCTTACAGGGTTTCTAATCAACAGAGTTTCCCCTTTGAAGTAGACATTACTGCAGGGAAGCATTCAAACCATTACAGCTATCAGTATTTTGGGGTCTTTTTATTCAGAAGTAACATAAAAATGAGGTACCAAATTCCAGAATGTAGAGCTTCTAAGGAAGGTTACTACATACTTATTGGTGAATTAAATGAAGGAAAGCTGTATTTCACCTTTTGCAAATATTTTAACATTAATATAGCTGAAAACTTAAGGTTAGCATCTGAATTCTTATAAATAAGCCAAAAATATCATTTGTCCTCATGTTTTTAATGAATCTTCCTTCCAAATACTAATGAACAGAACTTGGCAAGCATATGAATAAAATGAATAAGAAATACGCCAATGCAGAGTGAAGTAAGTCAGAAAGAGAAAGACAAATATTGTATGCTAACTCACATATACGGAATCTAAAAATAGTACTGATGAACTCAGTGACAAGAACAAGGACGCAGGTGCAGAGAATGGACTGGAGAACTCGAGGTTTGGGAGGGGGCAGGGGGTGAAGGGGAAGCTGAGACGAAGCGAGAGAGTAGCACAGACATATATATACTACCAACTGTAAAATAGCCAGTGGGAAGTTGTTGTATAACAAAGGGAGTTCAACTTGAGGATGGAAGATGCCTTAGAGGACTGGGACGGGGAGGGTCGGGGGGACTCGAGGGTGGGTGGGGGGGGAGTCAAGGGAGGGAGGGAATGAATATGGGGATATGTGTATAAAAACAGATGATTGAACTTGGAGTACCCCCCAAAAAATAATAAATAAAATTAAAAAAAAAAATACACCAATGAATGCCTTTGCTATCCCCCAACAGAAAACGTGCACCGCCTGAGTATAATCTTATTGGTACTCACTAGTTTTAAACATAGGATGATTATTTTCTTGATTATTTCCAATCCTGGAGCTGTAATTAGGGCAAAGTCTATAATCCAGAGTGTTATCTAGTATACCACTATACAAAGCTATTATCACAGCCCCTTTTTATGGCAAATGGGGAAATAAAAATAATCAAAACCAATGTTTAAGATGATCCAGACATTTAACATAAAATTAAAAAATATATACACTGATTTTTTTTTTTAATTTATTTTATTTATTGGCTGCATTGGGTCTTCATTGCTGCACATGGGCTTTCTATAGTTGCGGAGAGCAGGGGCTACTCTTCATTGCGGTGCACAGGCTTCTTATTGCGGTGGATTCTCTTGTTGCCGAGCATGGGCTCTAGGTGCGCAGGCTTCAGTAGTTGCAGTTTGTGGGCTCAGTAGTTGTGGCTCACAGGCTTATTTGCTCCGTCGCATGTGGGATCTTCCCGGATCAGGGCTCGAACCTGTGTCCCCTGCATTGGTAGGTGAATTCTTAACCACTGCACCACCAGGGAAGCCCCTATACACTGACTGCTAAACAAGAAAGTCAACCAGTTAAAGTGAAATTTAGTAAAATTAAAAAGGGGTAGGAGTATCAGTCAATTATTCTCAGCTATTCATAGTACTTTTTATGTACTATCAATAAAAAACAATTATATAATATAGACATCTTAATAGAAGTGTGAGATTATAGATTAAATGTTCTTTAAATAAAAAGTTCTCATTAAAATTATGGCACTGAGGAAGCTAATGATTTTTCAAACTTTTATTAGTTTTAAACTTAAAACAAAATCCAGTTTGAACCACAAGTGGGAATACAATATTTTCAAGATATTTCTAAAGCTATTACTCTACATAGTAATGAAAAAGATTTAACAGCATAAACATAATGTGAACTTTTCATTCCAGTAGTTTATATATGTTCTTAGGATGAATTTGTTGTTTTTTATTTAACACCACTTAATGGAACTATACAAAACCAGAAGGATATTTTTTAAATGAACTGCCAAATTTATCATTATGAATGTGTTTAAAAACACAAGTCTGTGAACATTTGGGTAAAGAAGCAAGCAAAGTCTTCACCTTTACAGTGAGTATGCAAGGCTTTGCCTTTGTAAGCAAGAGTAGATTCTGTTGTTTTTTGCTGCAAACTTTTTATACTTAATCTCACCGGAGTATTGGTATATAGAGAACCCACATATCGTATTTTATGAGATCCGGATCAGCCTGATTTTTTGTTTAATGCTAGTCCTATAAGGTAAGGAACTTCCCTACTGCTCCTTACACTAGTGGACAAACCTCAAGTTATTATTCCACTCTCATCCCTGCATAAAGGTCTGTTGGTCCTTTTCATCAGCCTTCTACCTCACCAGCTGCCGAAGAGAAAAGGGACTGGGAAGATTCTTGCTGTCTAACCCACTGTTCCTTTGGAGCAAAGGACAGGGCACAGAGAAGGAAGGATTTAGCTGTTGATAAGGTATGTGCTAAATCTAAGATGTGTGCCCTAGAATACAATGCTGCCTCCAATCTCTTACCTTTCAGTCAAGTCACTTCCAACACTGTAAGTAAAATATAAGGTGTTCTTAAATTTGTATCATCAAACATGAAGCTTCTCCTATTATAGTAACTAATTTCTTTGGATTATAAAAAAAAAAGTTTCCCTTAAGGAAAAAACACCATTGACTACCTAACCTGATTAATAAATTTACAGTTTGTTTTAAATGTGACTAAAAGAGTCACCCAGAATTCCGTGGCAACTACCGTGAGTTTGATTATTAACAAAAACGTAGGCAAAAGATGACTAACTATACAGATAGATGTAAGAGTGAATCTACTGATGTTCCAAAATCAAATTCTGATTCTAAACACAATAACAAAGAAAATTTTCCATTCAGGGATTAAGATGTCTTTAAAAGCTGAAACAATTTTGGAGGTCATCCAGCCCAACTTCCATCCAGATATCATGCCTCTCACATACAGTAGTCTTCTGAATTATAAAAATTTATAGTTATTTTTTTAAAAGCTACATAAATAAAAATTATCTATATATAGAAATATCTATTCAGCAATTCCATAATTTAAATATTCAAATCAAATTGGGCAGAACTGGTTGCTTCTCACCCCCAGACTGTATTTACACACTAACACATCAAGTTACATTTAAACAAAAAGAATGGTACCACCTGACTAAAATGGAGAAAATAGTACTCTAACACAACCCCTAATTTTCTTCATGAACATAAAATCTGCAAGTCACTCATGTGGCTTTTATCTCAATAAAACTGTAAAAACAAACAAAACCAAACAAACAAAAAACCAAACAAAAAAAACACACACACAAGAACAAAACCAAACAAACAAAAAACCCCAAGTAACTTGCTAACCTGGACTTTGGTCTCTCATTTAAGGTTCTGGAATGCAAATGTAGTTTTTGAAGGTCCAATAAAATCAATCTCTTGTATAGTCTGTGCACATATGAATCGTTTACAAGGACTGTTATTCCACAGCATCACAAATGGGAGGCTCTGGTGAATAACCAAATGGGTCCAACATAGAAAATAACTATTTGGTCAAAAGTATAAAAGGTTTGACCTTATTTGAAATATGAAAAAGCTGAGTACTTGGAAGATATATGAAAATACTCAGCATAGATACTATGAAAAGTTGAATAAAAGTAATTTTTTTTCTTGAAAAATTATTTCAGGCCACAGTATATAACAGAACTTATTGCTATTTGAAATATCATTAAAAATAGGTTCATCTATAGAAGGAGATTATGTATCAGTAATACTTCTTCACTAATATAAAATGATATGGCCCTTTTAGAAGACATATTCTAGATCTCATATCTAAAACTGTATTTTTCTCATTTCCAAAACTTCTGTATATATCTGATTAAACTGACCTTACCAAAATCCCACAAATTATAAATCAATTAAAGTTCTGATTTCATTAATTTTAGCTTGTTTCATTTCACTAGCATCTGTTTTCTTAGTTCCAAAGGCTCCAGCTGCAAGTTCTCTCTTTGTGTTTTGTATTTTCAGCATATTTTCTTCAACAGAATCCTTCACAATGAACTTTAAAAAGAAAAACAAAGTTAAATTGGTTAAGTACTTTTTAGGTCATGGTACTTAAATTCTTTAATAAAAAAAATTGAGACGATGAAAATGATGCTCTACTATAAAGGAATCTTCTTTCTTACAGTATTATGTTGCTTTCAAAAATGGTCAATAATAATCTATTAGAAACTGTTTCATTTCCCCTTTTTTCTCAATATACAGTGAGAATATTTAGAACATGATATGATAGCTAGAGATGAGCACCATTTTCATTTTTCCTTATCACTCAATATAGTTTTCCTATATAAAGAATACAACTGTAAGGACCTAAGTTACATATTATAACTCCATCATCAAGATAAGAGCAGCACACAAAAAAAGCAAACTTTACAGGCAACTCTGTAGCTGGAATGTTAGCAAAATAAATGTAGCATATTTAAAAAGCCAAATAAGTTTTTTGCAGAAATGAAAGAATAAGCCTTCATCTGGTATAATTTATAACATTAGAAATTAAAGAGAAAAAAAGTGGTCATCTTTATAGATTCTAAAGAAGCCTTTGAGAAAATTCAACATTTATTCCTGATAAAAACCTTGATTTAAAAAAAAATCCTCATTAACCCAGAAATAAATGTCCTCAACCTTATTAAGGACATCTACTAGAAACTTACTAAAAACAACATACTAAATGTAAAAACAATAAAAGTATTTTCAACAAAGATAGGAACAAGTCAAGAATGATTACTACCATTACTACTATTCAACACTGTACAAGACGTCCCAGTTTTTACTGTAATAACAAGCTGTTATAAAACGTTACTGAAATACATAAAAGACCTAAATAAATGCAGAGTGATAAAGCAAAGTAATTATTAAAGTGATATTGTCCTGGGAACAGGAAAAGAGATCAATGGAACAGAACAGAGTCCAGAAAGAGACCCATGTAATATATATGAATTAGTTTATGATAAAGTGACATTTCAAATCAGTAGAAAGAAAGGATGGACTTTTCCAAAAAATGGTAATGGAGCAAATGAGTCTTCATTTGAAAAGACTAAAGTTATATCCATATCATGAATCATAAATAAAAGGTAAAGTAGTTCAAAAGAATCAGAAGTATAGGAGATTCTTTTTTTTTTCCTCCAAATTTTCAGTATGGCAATTTTTATTCATATTTTTTTAAAACACTACTCCCAGTTTACATAATTTACAGGAGATTCATTTTTTAAATTTGAAGATAAAGCCTTCTGTTCTAAGCAAGACCTCAAAATCCGTAAGATATAAAGAAAAAGGCTGACGTTTTAAATCATAAAAATTTTTAAACTTTTTCATGACAAAAAGCACATAAAGTTTAAAGATAAGCAAGAGCCTGGAATAAAAATTTCCAATATTCATAACATTTAAAATCAGAATTTATAAAGAAGCTTATACTATAAAACTGTATTTGTCCTTTATGAAAACTGGGCAAAAGATATAAGCAAGCAATTCACAGAAAAAAAATTAAAGAACAAGAGATATGTGAAATATGGCTAAAGGTCTTAGGTAAATGAATATTAGAAGGGTACCTTTTGACCATCTCATAAGCATAAATTTACATCATTCTTATATATCATAAAGCCTATTTTGAAAACAACTTGACAGTTATCTAATAAGATTCTAAATCCAGAATTCTAGGTTTCTTAACCTATCCTGAAGAAACACTGTACTTGTATATATACACAAAGATGTATATAATATAATGCTCGTTACAGGAGTGTTTTTATTAGCAAAAATTGGACTGGTTACATAAATCAGATATAACTATATGTTATATATCTACCATGATAGAAAAAAAAGAATAAGTTTGATCTATATATTCTTACATGGTAGTCTCCAACATATACTTACTGTTAAGGGGGAAAAAACACATATTGCAAAATAATAAAGTATGATCCTATTTATCTTAAAATAAATTTTTTTTCAAATTTACACATATACCTAAGTATAATGTATGTAAACAGCGAAAGAAACTTTGAATACCATATTTTAAACTACTGATTAAATAGTAGCTTCCTTCTAAAGAGCAGAATAAAGATGACCTTCACAGTTTGCTCTGCATAACTCTATTTCAATCTTTTACAATAATATATTCATGTATTATTTGTATAATTCTTAAAAACTTATCAACTTAATTTTAAAATAGATGTTTTAAAAACTCACTTTTGTGATAATAACTTCTTGCTTCTGGCCAAGTCTATGGCATCTGTCAAAGCACTGATCTTCAGCAGCTGGATTCCAGGCCTAATGAGAACGAGTTGCATAATTACCACCCTGATCTGTGAGTGTTCTGCAAGTCCTTTTGTTGCAGTATTATTCATTCACCTTTTACTGACTGAAATCTTTCTGAATGAATTCAGATAATGACATTATAAATGCTCTGGGAACAAAAAAATCCACACACCCCAAATGCCTCCCCAAATCACTACTATGATAGGCAGGTATCCTCTCCCCTGTCATTTCACTCCACTGCTTCTAGTATCTAATACAGGGCCTGATACATAGAAAGTATACACCATAAATGACTGCTGATTAATCAAATAATATCTTTCCAGTTCCCCCCCTCCCCCAAAACCCATTTTAAACTCAAACTGTGTCTGCTTAACAGAGGAAGTTTATACACTCCCTTAAATGACTTAATTTACATCAGAAAAGATAGGTAATAGAGTCCATTTATGAAAAAGTTTTCTTGCTTTCTGCTGGTCTTTAGTTCTTTTTCTTTCATTTTCCTCCTTTCATTATGTAAAAGCACAAAAAAAAAGATTTCAGGAGTAATCAAAAGTCCTAAAATTTATTTAAGACTCTGCAATACAATTTTCAGTATCTATACTTAAAATCAGTTTGATTTCAAAACTGAACTAAAAAAGTAACATTAGCTAATTAACACAGGCATTATCATGGAGACTGTCTTAAGGTGAAAAATAAAACAATGAAGTACTGAAAAGGGAAGAATAAGCAAAAAAGAGGTAGAGCTCTTCAGTCTAGAAAGATAGGCATCAAGTGGTTTTGAAATAATACCATGAATTGTCAGGGTAGGGATCATTAAATTTTAAACTAAACTATGGGATGATTCTTGAAGCTGAAAACAGGGTGTTTTGGAGAAAAGGAACATTTATACAGCAAAGTACCAACTGAAAATAGAAATAAAATCATAAATGCATAAGTGGATGACAAATTTATGGTGCAACTTATACTTAGGCAGTCATTTTCTTCTTTTTAAAGTTCCCCTGAGATCTAGAGAAAAGGAGACTTTACTATTAACTTGCTATAATTTGATTTAGGGATTGTTTTTTGGTATAAAAGTTAGATTTAAAGGACTTATTTACCTTAAGATTTTCAAAAACTGACAGTCATAGTCTGTGAATATTTTCTATTTTTCAAATGGACACCTTTTGAAATCATTATACTAAGAGCCCAGATAAAATGTCCCTTTCTGCTGTCTATATTTTATCTAGGAAACTCATGATGAGATGGCAGTATACATCAAGTATGACTAGATGTATAATAAAACTGATAGCTCCCATTCTCATCTACAGTGATGAAGGAAGCAATTAACTTTATCAAAAGCTTATAATGAAACAAAAATACATCTTAACTTTTATGTAATAGTTGATAAAGAGGTAAAAGATTTTCATGAGCAATTTTTTTTAACTGAATCTTATTTTTCTAGGACCTGGTTTTTGTTTTAAAGTTAGAAACAATATCTGAAAACTTGAAATGTTCAATGAAAAACAATCAACTTACTATGAAATTGCTAAAACATTCTGTAAGTTTTCTAAAAGTATAACTATTAGTCTCTGGTCAACTTTACAATACTAATTAAATTACTGTATTTGGTATTAACATCTTCCTTATCAAGTACCAAGATTACAACCAAAGAAAAAAATAATTTGGGAATCTATTCCAAAAATCAGCTTCTAGAATTATCATCAAGTTAGCTAACATGTAACTTAATCTGCAGTCACAATGTATATTTTTTATAATAACCATAATATTAAAACTCTAGCAAAGATGTAAAACTTCATCCACAGAGCTAAGGCCAAGAAAATACAACAGACCACTGCCATCCCCATGGCATTAACGTGAGACCTGTGTATGGGGGATGGCATTAATGTGAAACCTGTGTATAAAACCCTAAGTATGGCTCTGGTTGTAATATTACTGTAAAGGTTACCCTCAGGTGAGGAAAAAGAGCCTTGGTAACAGGCACATGCTTCAACTAGACAGCTTAATCAGAATAACTCAAAATTTGTATCTTAGTAAAATTTCTTTATGTTATGAATTTTCTGAGTTTCAGGCAGCAAGCTAAAACCACAAACCTTAAATCTGTGAATGCACAGAAATAGCATAGGGTTCCCTCTAGCCCAAACAGTACCCAGTGCAAATTAGAAACTGAATTAGTTCAGAGTGCCTGCAGTCCAAAAACCCCCTTTGTGTAATCAGAAAAAAGTGCTCCTATGTGGATGCAACTCTAAGTCACACAGTTTGATGAGTCAAGTTCAGAGTGAATTTTAACTCCCACTCTACCCCTAGGCCTGTATTGCACACAGAGATTGCACTGTATTAGACACTAAAATTTACCCAAAACATTCCATTAATGGTGTCTGTTTCTAAAACTGTGATGCTGGACCACCTGCACCTAAATCACCTACGGTCTATATAAAAATGCAGTTTCCTGGGTTTCACCCAAGAACGCCTAAATCTGAGGACAGAGGTCAAACTGCATTTCCTTTCTCATGCACATTAAAGCTTGAGACTACTAGCACCATGATGGTGGCTACTTTGTCCATCTTGTTTATAGCCAGATTCCCTGTGCCAGTAAGATTCCCTGACACAAAGTAGGATCTCATTATTCATGGGCCGAATCAATAAAAACACTTCCCTAAAGCATTAGAGTTAATAGAAACTTATCCTGTATATAGAAGAGCAATAGAAAAGCACAGCACAATACTTATAAACACAGACTCTGATCCTGATTTGTATATTACTAGCTGTGTGATAGGGTAAGCTACTTCATTCATTTCTCTATGTTTCAGTTTCCTCACCTGTAAAATAGGGATAGTAACAAGATTTATCTCATAAAGATGTTGTGAGAATTCCAGTTGATATATGTAAGGTGCTTAAGAGAAAGCCCTCAAAACATTTTTACTAAGTTATTATCTATTTCTAAAGTTTGCCTAAGAATTTTCAAAATCAGTTACAACTATAAAGGTATTTACCAAATAGTTTTTTGTTTTTATTTTTTTAAAGAAGTAGTAACATACCAAAAAGTCTACAAAACTACTTACTGGATCCATTAAAAATACTCGAGAAGCTGCAGAAAGATTCAAACCAACTCCACCTGCTTTTAAGGATAGAAGCATTATAGTTGGAGATCCTGCTTCAGTGTTTTGAAAACACTGAATTGATTCAACTCTTTTCTTTTGGGCCATGGAACCATCCAAACGAGTAAACACAAATCCAGAGGCTCTAATGGAGGGGACAAAAGACACAAGTAACACTTACTACACTATAAAAACATGTTAAGTAATTGTAATCGTTTCATTCAACCAATTTTTTCACTCATTTCTTCAGACAAATATCTACTAATCATCTACTTAATATGTCAGGCTCTGCAGGCAACTTTTTTCCTATAAACTCAGGACTTAATCTTTAAAATTCTAAGTTCTCAGGAATATTCTTTATTGTTACTTATTTTAGATAGATGAAATGAATAAAACTGGTAAAACATAAATAATGATTTTTTGCTATCCAAATTAAAACATTTATATAAAATCCTTTCACTCCAAGTGAAAAACACTGTTGAACTTACCTGAGTGGTGTTTCTATTAAAGATAGAAATGTTGTAAACTGAGAAACAACTAAACTTTTTATGTTGGGGTTCTTCTTTCTTAAATCAATCAATGCATGCATTAGAGCATTAATCTGAAAAAAATTAGGACACCCATTAGATTCCATTTTGAATTGGAAGAGAAAGGTCCTGCCACATTACCTCCCTAAAATGCAAATATAAAAGACCACTAATTTTTAAAAAAACTGAGATCAAAAAATACTATTATAATCTGAACCCCTTCTCTCTCCTCTCAAATTCACCACCAAAAATAAACAAAAAGCCAGTAACCACCAACAGAGTATAATACTCAAATGACAGGATTAAAAACAGAATTATTATTTCTAAATATGGTATTTCTTTATATAAATGTAAAACACTCAAACATTTGCACATGTATATTTACCTTCGAACTGGATGTCCATTCCATATTAGACTTTTTCTCAGTGTCACATGCCAATTCTTCTGGAGGACATTCTAATAAATTGTCCCCATGTATATCATTTCTGCATAAAGGGCATTTAGCATGTGGCTATATAAGAAAGAAAAAAGTATGAGTGACACTTAACAAAGGAAAAGAAATATAAATTTGCCTAAAAATTTTAAAAAGCATGGTAAATCCTATATCCCTAACAGTCAGCATTTTATTAAGCTTTTTATTAGATTCATCCATTTGAGATAAATATGTACATGCTGAACTCCAGGCAGATATAATGTTCTAAAGTAGTAAGTGGGATGGGTAAAAATGAGAGCAAAAGTAGGTGATCTTGACTAGCAGCAAGAGCCTGAAACAGTAAATATTATGCTAATTTCAGACAAGTAAAGAAACCATGAATAACAGTTTCTTGAACCTAATTACAATATAACATACTAATTAAAAACTATTCTTCAGAAGACAAAAAAATAATTTCCTTCTTAAAAGCCTATAAAGCCACTCCAGATCTGTTAAGTCCTATCAGGTTCATTCAAAGCAATTATCTGTTGTGTCCATTTTGTACCAGGCATACTAGTAAGATTATCTCTAAAATAACTACATACCAAATAGCATTACAATAAAAAAAGATTCTGGGACTTCTCTGGTGGTTCAGTGGCTAAGAATCCACCTTTCAATTCAGGGGATGCAGGTTCAATCCCTGGCGGGGAACTAAGATCCCATATGCTGTGCACCACAACTACTGAGCACGTGGGCCACAACTAGAGAGAAGCCCGTACACCACAACAAAGAGCCCACGTGCCACAGCAGAGGATCCTGCATGCCACAACTAAGACCCAACGCAGCCAAAAATAATATAAATAAATGCCAAAAAAAAGAAAAAGAAAAAAGATTCTGAAACTAAAACAATGTTAGAAGTCAGTATAGTAGAGTTACCTTTAGAGAGGAGGTAATGATTGGGTGGGAAAACAGGAAGATCTGGGTAGTAGTTATATGGATTTGCTTACTTCATAATTCACTGAGCTATACAATCATGACATGCATTTTCACATATATGTATATTATATCTCAATAAAAATGTTTTAAAAAATTATACCTCAGAAGTTCTGTTTAAAGGATTATTCCACTTCACATGAATCTTGACCTACCTAGCTATAGCAGCCAATAGCCGTGTATGGCAATTAAGCTGTTGATATGCAGCAAAGACAAATTGAGATGTGTTGTAAGTGTACACAATACCACTGAATTTTGAACACTTAAGTTTTAAAAAATCATGTAAGGTATCTCATTAATAATTTTTATATTTTAGACATACTGGACAAATAAAAATGCATTCTAAGAATTAACTTCATCTGTTTTATTAGAAAACTTTAAATTACCTTTGTGTCTCACATTATCAATCTATTTTCTTAGAGATGATCTAAAGAGTTAGCAGAACTAAAATACTGACTGTGAAATATACCTCCAAAAATATCTTTTTATATTAAAAGAATTTAATTATATGAAATGTGTCTTATTAAAACACTGATAAAATTAACTATAAAAGGTACACTAGTAAATCCAAGTGCAAAACTCTTTATAGTCTCAGTTGGACTTGGGTTTTCATTACCCTCAACACTGGAACACCATGCCATCTAACACCAAATTTGTACTCAGCATAAAACTAACCTGCTCATTCTGAATAACCTGGCAAATGCAGGGTTTACAAAAGACGTGTGCACAATGTGTTATGACAGGAACTGTTAAAGAATCCAAGCAAATTGCACATTCTTCATCAGAACCTGAGCTCAGAATTAACTTCATCTTCCTTATTAACTTCCTTCGTAGTTCTTCAGGTGTATCATTTCCTAGAGATAAGGCTGAAAATTTAATTTCAGTGCAAGACTTGTAACATGACTAGACAATCTTAATCTTCCTTATATACAGAAAACTTTTGCTTGGGTAGTGTTTAGTCTTTTTATTTTTTATCACAGGCAAAAAACATGATTTAAATTTGAAATTTCAAGAAAAATTCAGAAGCTCCACATAACATACCTTACACAGAAACATCATTATCTAACACAATCTGCGGCTACTATCATAGAATAAAAGGCTGATCCAATTTGAACCTTTCTTCTAAGACTATCACTGGAAATCCTGGAAAACCTCATTAATATTCCATTTCATTGTTAAGAGATTCTTGTGTATATTTCTAGTTGAGTTCTATACTAAAATCAATGTCCATCTGACATATAAACTAAATTTATTTGGGCCATATGAAAAATTTCTCATTCTGATATAAATAATTTCTAATCAATATGTGTAAACCAATCACATTTACCTACCTGAGGGACCACTGGAAGACACTGCGTTTGTAAGAAGGTGAGTATGACAACAAATCTGCCGCAATCTAAGCAAAAGACCCAGGACATCTGCATAGTGTGCAAGGACAGTCCCTTCATTAAAATACCTAGAGGTAAAAATGTTAAATATTATGAAGGCCTCAAAACAATATTTCTTATTCTAATGCAGTGCAAAAAAAATGGCATTACTCTCTTCTTCCCTAGAAATCACTTCAAAACAGGAACAGAAAACAGAAAAGTAAACTCTATCTTGAATGAAACCAGGAGAGATTTGTAACAATAAGCAAAGTATATGAGAAATGGCGGCCAGATGCAATAAAAGTCAAACAGGAAGATACTGAGAGATATGACTGCAGCTCTCAAGCAGACCTACCAGAGCACAATTCTTAAAAACAGACAGCATGCCCTAAGGAGAAAATCACCACCTCTTACATGCAGAAACAAAAACAGGGTGCATGGCTCATGGCTTGAATGTCCCTAGACAAGTTTATATCAGGATGGAGGGAAGGCAAGCTGAATAAGGAAACACATGGACCTACTGTGTTTTCATAAAAGACTATAACCACAGTATTCCATATTGTAAGGAATCCCAAAGTTTCTGATCTCTGTTTTATGGTAGTTCTATTTTTAGTTTTTTAAGGAACCTCCAAACTGTTTTCCATAGTGATTGTATCAACTTACATTCCCACCAACAGTGCAGGAGAGTTCCCTTCTCTCCACACCCTCTCCAACATTTATTGTTTCTAGATGAGCACAAGTAAAATCCAAAAGAACTCACATGTAACCCTGAGTTATAATTAAATAGGGATATATTTCCTGCTAGTCAAGGATATAGCTATGACCCCTATCCCTTCATGTGAATCTCTTGCAAATAGCTAATCCAGAAAGAATTCAAGATATTCATATATGAGTAATAATCAGCAAAGAGCAAGGAAGAGAACAAATGGCAGTGAAAAGAAAACTCACCAGAAAAATGTTGCCATAGAGTGCATAAAAGTTATGACCAAGAATACTGCCACAATTTAACAGCACTCAATAAAACAGTTCCTCCTAAAAAAACACCAATAGCTTAAAGCAGAGACAAAACTTTGACAAGGTATGGCAAAACAAAATAGAGATCAAAGATGAGCTGGTACAGTTAGAGTGTGAAGCAGAAAGGTGAGCTATCAGAGAAAGCCACAGGGAAGCCAGCATAAAGAGACTAGCCACTGATAAAAACATAGCAAAGAATGTGAGAAACAGGACTGAGAAAAGCAAAATTAAACAGAAAGATGTAAAGGGTTAGAATAAAATGATACCTATGGAAAAAGAAAGACTATCCAACATACACATAGAGAAAATAATGCAATAGAAAACAATACTTAAGAAAACTTTCCCAAAAGGAGAAAGCAGGCAGGGAAGCCTGGAATCTACAGATTTAAATGGTATCACATGTTCCAGAAAAAAAATCAACAGAGAGAGGTCCTGGTGAAATTGCTGGACTTTAAAGAAAAGAATAAAATAAAATCAAAGTTTTCCACAGAAATATTCAATATAAAATAGAGTAGAACAAAGACAATACAGGTTCTAAAGGAAGAATGGGTGATCCAAAAATCATATACCAAGGCAATCTGATATTTAAGTATGCTTAAAGGCAACAGGAGAAATATAGCCTAGTGGTTAAGAGGACAGACTCTAGACCTAGACTGTCTGAATTCAAAACCTGGCTGTCAATTTAACGGTGAAACCTTGGGCAGGTTTCTCAACCTGTGTCTTGAGCTTCCTCAGCTCTAACAGTGGCATAATATATACCTCATAGGACTACTGTATTAAAAAAGTTAATACATGCAAAGCATTTAAAATAGTGCTGGACTATGGTAAGTGCTATGTATCTGCTGAGATTATTAGTAAGGGTAGTATTATGGCAACAAAGCTTCTCGGTATTCAAGAATGCAAGGAATAGGCAATATAAAAGATTAAACTTGCAAATTCTAGAATCAAACTGCCTGAATTTAAACACTGCCTCTGTCATTCATTAGCTGTATGACACAGTGTAAGTCATGTAACTGCTCTGTGCCTCAGATCCTTCATCTGTAAAATGTAGGTAATCCCTGCACTGACTTAATAGGACTGTTGTGAATTAATACACATAAAGCACTTAGATGAATGCATAACACCTAGTAAGTGCTCAATAAATGTTAGTAAATGTACTACCTATTAAGATATTTTTAAAATAACATTTTTTTTTCTGAAAACACAGTTTCAATAAAGTTATTCTTCTTCAACTCAAACAAAATAACATTTACCAACAGTATATTCCCTGGCATCATGTCTTAGGCTGAAAAATCAGTATTTCAGCTTAATAAATTTCTTTTGAGTGCCAGATATTGAAGTAGAAGCCTCCTCCTACCTCACCAGCTACTCCTGTCTTGTTAAAACTCTTTTCTGACTTCACTCACTCACTTGGTGATCTTATCCAGTCTCCTGGCTTTAATTACCATTTACAAACGGGTGACTTGCAAGTTTATATCAAACCAGGAGCATTCCCAGAACTTTAATCTCATATCCACCTGATATGCAACATTTCCACTAGGAAATTGCACAGGCATCACACAATCAATGTGTCCAAAGCTGAGTTTCTCATCTTGCCTGAAAAAAATCTGCTCCTCCCACAGACCTATTCTCCAAATAGCAATTCCATCCTTCTAGTCACTCATGTGAAAAACCTTGCAGTTGTCTCTCACTCCTCTCTCTCACACCCCACACTATATCAATCAGCAAGTTCTGTTGGCTCTATCTTCAAAATATAACAGAATCCAGGCATTTCTCACCCCCTTCATCACTACCACTGTAGTAAAAAAAAAAACACCACCCTCTCTTACTTTATTGCCACTGTTCTCCCTATTTATGCTTTATTCCTGCAATGTAAGTCTTAACACAGCAGCCAGTGATCTTTTAAAAATATAAGTAAAATTAAGTCACTCTCGTGGTTCAAAACCCTTCAAAGGTTCTCCAGTCTCATAAATAGTAAAAGCCAAAGTTCTTGAAATACGCCACAATGCCTTACATGATTATCATCCATCCCTACTCCAATAGCTCTCTGACATCATCACTATTTTCCACCTTGTTCATATTATTCAGCCACACTAGCCTCTTTGTTGCTCAAGTTCCCCAGATATGGGCCTAACTCAGGGCCTTTACACTTGCTTTTCCCCTCTGCCAGAAATGCCCCCCCCCAAATCCAATCTCCTTTAAATCTTTTCCCACATATCACCTTCTCACTGAAATCATCTTCCCTGAACACCCTATAAAAATAGCTTTAGCGTTCCCATATCTTTTTTCTGCTTTACTTTCTTTCCATTAAACTTAATTTTTTAATCATCTGTTACCTCCCAATGAAATATAAACTCCTTGAGGGTAGAGATTTTTGTCTGCTTTATTCTGCTCTACCCCAATGCATACAACAGTGCCTGCCACACAGGCACTTAATAAATTTTGGTTGAAAGAAATGAATATGAAGGAAATTTCAATCAACACAAGATTTTGAACTCTGAAATCACTTGCTTAGAACAATCTTTCTCAATATTTCTAATTTCTATTAAGCCTGCTTTGTACCTCACTGAAGTTCCAATGTTTTGAAGACTCCCCTATATTCTCTATTCTGCCTTCACTTGTCTCGTACTCACTCTGGTTCCTAACACACATTCACATCAAACATGCTCTTGCTTAGACTAGAATTTCTCATCTTCTTCTTACCTTTAACCTACACTTCATCAGCTCCTATTTCCAGATTTCCATGTGTGGTTGGAAAGTCATATTGATTTAACTTTTTACACATATCCAATACCACGCGGAGCCTACCACTCTAAAAACCTTACTTTCTTTTTATGACGGCTGCAAATCCAGTCTACCTTCCTCAACTTCCCACTACCTTACCCTGTAAATACCCCTGTCTCATAGTTCACTGACTGTACTCTTGATATTAGTTACTGCCATACTAGGCTTTTATTTTTCTCCATCAATTTGTTCTATTCTCTTTTTTATCTGTAGTCTCGTCCATGTGCTCTTCCTTTCAAAGCAGCTACACAAATAAAACCATCAAAAAATTGATCCATCAGCCAACTACTGATCCTATCTACCAGTCTTTTTTACTTTTTTCTTCCTTTCAAAGGCAAACTTCATGAAAAATGGTCTACCCCTATAGCTGCTATTTCTTTGCAATCTCTTTACTCCTACAATTTGGCTACGTATCTCATTATTCTAGTGAAACTATCCTGGGCGTTTACACCAGTAACTTCTGAATCACCAAATTATTGGATTGGCCAAAAAGTTCCTTCAGTTTTCCAGTAAAAAATAAAAAACACATTTTTCATTTTCAACAAGAACTTTCTTGAACAGTGTATTCACCCTTTTGTTACACTACCTTCTACCATTTTTCAGGCAACTTCATAATTCCATCTTCCCCAAACTTTTTATGTTTTTGAGCAAAGACCTGTTCCAGGTGCCTTTTACAGTCTTCCAGGGAATTGAAATTCTTTCCATTAAGAGAATTTTGTAAAGACCAAAATAAATGGAAATCCGAAGGTGCAATGTCTGGTGAATATGGCAGCTGAATCAGAACTTCCAAGCCAAGCTGTAACAGCTTGGTCATCAAAGAAACATGCGGTCTTTCTTTTACCCTGATGGAAGATTATGAATTTTCTGTTGACTAATTCCAGATGCTCTTCGTCGAGTGTTGCTTTCAGTTTGCCTAACTGGGAGCAGTACTTGTTCAAATTAATTATTTGGTTTCCAGAAGGAGCTCTAATAGAGGAATCCCTTCCAATCCCACCATATACACAACATCACCTTCTCTGGATGAAGACTGGCTTTTGGTGTGGTTGGTGGTGGTTCATTTCACCTGCGTCACAATCTCTTCCATTCCACATTATTGTATAGTACCCACTTTTCATTGCCCATCACAATTTTTTTTTTAAAACAGAACATTTTCGTTACGTTTAAGTAGATAATCGCATGTGGAAATATGGTCAAGAAGGTTTTTTCATATTATACATATAGCTGATTCACATAGTTGTATAGCAGAAATTAACACGTTTTAAAGCAATTATAAAGATGTATAAAAAAAAAATCCGAAAAAAAAAAAAAAAAAGGTTTTTTCACTTACCTTATGTGGAACCCAAACATCAAAATGATTAACGTAACCAAGCTGGTGCAAATGTTTTCAATGCCTGATTTGGATATTTTGAGTATGTCGGCTATTTCCCACGTGGTAAAACACTGACTATTCTCAATTAATGTCTCGATTTGATCGTTATCAACTTCAACTGGTCTACCTGACCGTAGAGCATCGTCCAGCGAGAAATCTCCAGCACAAAACTTCGCAAACCCCTTTTGACACATTCAATCAGTCACAGCACCTTCTTCATACACTGCATAAATTTTTGGCATTTCAGTTGCATTCTTACCTTTCTTTAAATAATAAAGCATAATATGCCAAAAATGGTGGGTTTTTTCCTTCCATCTTCAATATTAAAATGGCTACACAAAAATTCACCAATTTTGGTAAGTTTTTTTTTTTTTTAATGCACTCTGATAGGACAGCTGTCACAATACAATCCAACAAAACTATTTCAAATGAAGTTAAAGACAACTAAGCGCTACTAGAGCCATCACATGGAAAAAAAACAAACGGAAGTTTTGGCCAAGCCAATAATTAGCCTTTACTAAGTCTCTGCACTGTATGACACTACTGACCATATCCCTCTTTCTTGATTACGATCTTTACTGGGATTCTGCAAGTTTTCTCTACTTTCTTCATACATCTCCCCTTGACAGAATCTCCTCCAGTGGCTCTTCTTTATTCTCCTATGTCTTAAATGTGGAACATTCCCCCAAGTTTTAGTCCTTAATAGGTTTATTCTCTCTGTATATATCCTTCTCTCAATGTTTTTAATCTTCTCCCATGACACAGAATCAGGAAGAGAAGCAAGCAAGGTCTTCTGATTAGCAATTCAAAACTTGCCATTTCATGTAAACTTTTTTCCTAACTTAAGGAATTACTTACCTGGTGAATTATAATATTATTTCACTCACTTCAACTATTAATTTGTAAAAAGTAGTTTAAATAGTTAAAAAAACAAATTATACTTCAGTGTACATAAGACTTTATTGCTAACATACCTAAAAAATGCTATTCAATTAGTTAACAAAGAAAATAAAAACTAATTTCTAAAATGACCTTCTCCATACCTTCCAATAGTAGCTCTGCCTTCATTTTTCACAGACTGATAAATCTTTCTCTCTTCATCTGAAAGTGTAATGTGCTGAATAAATACTTTACGTTCTGGTAACTCCAAAACAGGTTTTCCTTTAATTTTGCTCGTCTTTGTTCTTCTAAGTGTAATATTTTTAATTAGGGACTGTAAACGCCTAGTCAAAATAAAACAAATAATTATATAACTTTTTATTCCTATATAAGTTGATTCAATGAGAACAAAAAATATTTTAATCTATTACTGTTTTATAACCTTAGCAAAGATTTTTTTAAAAAAACTCTTATTTGGGGTTTTATCCAATCTGATAACGACAGACATATTCTACAAAGAGAAAAATCAAAGCAACAAAATACATTTAAATTTGCCCTCAATTCAGTACCTGACACAGTTTAGTCTTCTATCCTGTTCTTATTTTTCTTAAGCTCTTCTTCCCAGTTTTCTAACACTAACCCTTTTAACGTCTCAATTCTGTCCACTATACCACCCACTGTTTGACACGCAAATTCTTAATAAGCACCTATAAAGCGCAAGGTATTATACTAAATGTCATAAATACATAAATATGAGTAAAATCTTATCTTCTAAAAGTTTACCCAGTAATATAAAAATCAAGGTACATAAAATAAGTATTTTTTATAAAGTAATAAGTGCCAAAAATAAAAATAAAAACATGACGTGACAATTCAGAAGAGGGATAAATGCCATCTAGATTCTACAACCTTTATAATCTCTTTTCTCAATACCAGAAAAAAAAAAGGAAACAACTCATTAAGATTTTTTTCCTAACACTGAAATATAAATACAATTTCTTAAATTAGAATTTAAATAGTTGATTCTGAGGAATTAAGTAGACACTATTGCAAACTAGGTTAGTGGCTTCTGAACCTTTTCCACTATAACCCACAGTAAGAAACACATTTTACTCCATCCAACAAACATATACACAAACAATACACACATATAACAGAAACAAACATTTCACAAAATACTTACTGATTAGTGATGCACTCTGCTATTTTCCTAAATCTTCTAAATTTTCTTCAATGAACAGCTATAATGCGAGTTGCCACCTTAATGATTTCACAAAATGCTAATGAATCCTAAACCCTCTGAAAACCACTGCTCTAAGGCAAAAAATCTGAACCACATTAGCCTAGAACCTCGCAAAATGCCTATCACCAAGTTGATATTTATGTTCTCAACTTTTGTCTATCTCCACCAGAAACAACTTTCTCGCTTGTAAAACTCTTGTTAATGTCACTGTTATCACATCGTTCAGTTATCACTATACAAAGCTATATAAGATAAGCTATGAAAATTTAGTGCATATTGGATTTTCTGAGTATATACTGTTTTCCCTGTCACTGCTTAATTTATTAATGGTAGTTTTGAGGGTAAGAGCAATACACAAACACCATATAGCTTTGCCTTCCTTCACAGTTTTGACCAAAATCAGAGGAAAGGATGGAAGTGGTAGTTAGACATTTTTATCTCCCCAAACAAGAATCATTAGATTTTAACAATCTAAGGCATTAAGCTACTGTAAACACTTTTTGGAGAGAAAAGCCAACAGTCAGATTAAAATAGTAATGAAAGTGGCAACCGGTTCAAGCTGCTAACAATTATTTGTAGCTAATATTAATCGGTTGTCATGAAATTACTTACCTAAGTCCTCCTTCATCTCCCATTGTGACAGGACGCTGTATTGTTCTATGCCACCATTCTCTATCAAGAAATGGTTTAAGTTTTAAAAAGGAAAGAAGAGACCACAAGTCCTTTAAAGAATTCTGAATTGGAGTGCCTAAAAAGAACAGAAAACTGTTATAACTCTACAGCCAGAGTACACAATTAAAATATCCACCTTCCCAATTAACGAAGGCAACACTTGAAAATGGGCACTTCCTTTGAAGCACACCCACTAACTATTAAAATAAGCTGTGACTAAAATCCTTTCTTAAACATTTACACAGTCTCAAAATACAGTTTGGCTCTAATTTTTAGCTCTCACTTACCATACTAACAAAAAGACCACAGATTCTGTAAACTCAACTTTCTCCTGATTAAGAAGAACATTTGCTCGGGACTTCCTTGGTGGTGCAGTGGTTAAGAATCCACCTGCCAATGCAGGGGACACGGGTTCGATTTCTGGGCCAGGAAGATCCCACATGCCGCAGAGCAACTAAGCCTATGTGCCACAAGTACTGAGCCTGCGCTCTAGAGCCCACGAGCCTCAACTATTTAGCCAGAGTGCCGCAACTACTGAAGCCCGTGCGCCTAGTGCCTGTGCTCCATAACAAGAGAAGCCACCTCAATGAGAAGCCTGCACACCGCAACGAAGAGTAGCCCCCACTCGCCACAACTAGAGAAAGCCCATGTGCAGCAACGAAGAGCCAACACAGCCAATGAATAAATAAATAATAAATAAATAAATTTATTAAAAAAAAAAGAAAACATTTGCTTATTTGATTTTTAAATCAGTAGCACTAGCAAGAAGAAAAAAACTAATTTGAGTTTATATTCTTGTCCTCATCTTCCAACACAGGTTCATGAGTAGCAAACAAGCTCCAAGATGGGAAGTAGAGAAATCAAGATTCTCACTGGAGGATTAAAGGGGCTACAGTTCCAAAGTTCAAAAATAAGTCTAGTGACTGTTTCATAAAGGAACTATAATTCAAATGTTGCTTTATCATGAGCAGTTATGGTAAAAAATAAAAAAAGTCAAAATGTTTTATTAAATGATTTCTATAATTGATTCTGGGGGGAGACTTTACACCCACTTGAAGTTTACAAAATTACCTCATAACTTACTTAAGCATTCATATTTGGGAATTAATTTTTTAAGTATATTATGTATATATATAAAATATATCATTACCTGTCAATACCCATCTTCTTTCTGCCTCTAAATCAAGTACAGCTTTTGTCTGCTGAGCATTTGGATTTCGTATGGCATGTCCTTCATCCAGGATTACTCTTAGCCACCTTATGCTATGTAATGGACTATCGGATTTAGTCTAAAATAAATGTTTCATATGAATTAAAAACACAGGAAAGTAAAATAATACTTTAGGTAATTTGATAAGTAATATGAGTTCTTCTTTAATATCATCACTTACTATGTGGTAGGTACTGCTTTAAGCACTATATATATTAAATTATTGAATGCTCACAAACTTATTAAGTATTATTACTTCTATTTTACAGATGAGAAAATTGAAGCACCAAGTTGTGACATATGTTGCTCAAAGTAGGTACCACAGCTAGGAAGTGCAGAGCTAGCATCCAAACCCAGGTAATTGAGCTCTCTGCTGAGACCTTGGTTCAAGACACTGAGCTATTCTGCCTCAGATTCAAACATATGATGATATAAAAATTATCGTTTATAAGAATTATTTGAATGTAACATAACTGCTTTCTTTTATGTAAAAGTTAATGTTCTTACCTGAAGACTAAATTTTTACAATAAAGTATCTTGGAAAACACTTTAACTTAACAACTAGAATTATAGGTAAATAATTAAGAATTCTAAATGAACTAGGAAATACAAATTTCAGATACAAAAAAGCTTATTTTTAAATTGAGATAAACAATTATCAAATCACTGTGACAGAAAATAATATTCCATAATGTTAGAAAAAGTAAGAATTCATTTAAAAATTGCTATATACTTAATTACAATTCAAATTTAAAAATTTAAGTGTTCTAAATATAAAATATTTCTAAATTATTATCTAAAGGAAATTGAACTTTTTTTTTTGGAAAAGTATTAAAAAACAATTTCCTCTTGGGGGGGACTAGAAAGGCAGAGATGCAGCAACACCCTTCAAGAGGTGACCCCCAGTGCCAGCCCTCCATACCAGTACACGAGAGACAGGCAGCCCCATACTCCAGAGGACGGGGTCCCTGGGCTCAGCTGTTGGGCTGGGAGGACAGTCTGATGCTTGAATCTCCCCATCTATGCAGTGATAGTGTGGTAAATGCCACACCTGAAGAAACCCATGAAACTCCTGATTCAGAGATCCTTAATTTGGGGCTAGAGCCCGCAGGTGAGATTCAGGGCACTCCCACCAATTCCTGAAATTATATACAAAATTATGTGGATATATATGCATGTGAATGCTTCTGAAAAAAGGATCTAGAGCAGCACTATCCAATAGGAATGTTGTGCAAGCCACATACGTCGTATTAAATTTTCCAGTAGCCACTCTTTAAAGAGCAACACGATACAGGTGAAATTAATTTTAATAAAATATTTTATTTAAAAAAATTTCCTATTTACTTCCTATATATTAGGGAAGAATATAAAGCCTGAATTTTAGAACACTTTATAAGCCTGAAACAATTTCTTAAGTTCAACTTCTGAAAATCTCTGAGTATCAACATACTTACTCCATAGTCATGAGTTAAAATATTGTATGTAGTCAAAACAATATCCTGTTTTGAAAGCAAGGCCGGGTCTCTAACACGATCAGGACCGTAATAAACATAAAAATTCAAGTGCACATCTGATTTTATATGCTGTCCAAACTGGTCCTAAAAGAAAGTTAGAAATATTTTAGTAATAAGTAGGTCAGTGTCAGGTTCAATATTTCTAGATTATTATAAAATGTACTGTCTTGGCAGTAGTGTCACAAATCAAACTACTAAAATTGCATAAAAACAAGTTCCATGTAGTCTAAACTAAAACAACATAATGATAATAACAATACTAGTTATTTTATTGCCAGGGAAACTGACATATATACAATAATAATACATTATATAAATTTTGCCTGGGCCTAGCAGTGAGTAGCTACTTCATTTTTAGAAGGAAAAAGCAACCAAGATTTTTTTAAATAGTAATTAAGTTTTTCTTAATTTAATATTTTACAAAAAGGATCTTTAATGCTTCCAGTTGGTGACTTCATAATATCAAAACTAAACAGTAAAAGAACAGTAAGCAATATTTTCATGAATGTAGGTAAAGATTCAAGCACAGTATCCATCCATTCATTTATTATAGGCCTACTATTTGCCAGGTATCAACCAGAAAGGTGGTACAGCTAAAGAGAAAAATAAGACCTGGTCCCTGACCTCCTTGACAACATGATCAGTTTTAAAAACTTGAGGGTTTTTTGTTTTGTTTTGTTTTAACTCATGAAAACAACAAATCTGGGAGATTCTGAGCAGGAAAAAGAAAATGATTACAAAGAGAGAGAAGACACTAAAGAGACATAGCTGGGAAGCTATTAGGTGAAAAATGATGAAAAACAATGAAGACCTAAACCAGAATGGAAAAAGTAAGAACAGATGGAAAAAGTAAGAACAGAATGGAAAGGACCAGTGTAAGAGACAGGGACTGAATGGGACCTGAGAACTAATTAAATGTGGGACATGAAGAAAAGGGAGAAGACAAAAGAAAACTCTGATACTTAAAATAACTACTACAAGAGCTGCGTGATAAAGACACAGAGAAGTTTAAAAAAAGGGAAAGCAGGCATAAAGATGAGAAAGAGATAATGAGTATTATTATTTTAGACATTTAAAATTTTTGGTCACCATAGAATATCTGACTGGAGAAATGTACTATAAAAATTTAAATACTGGCCTATGATGCAAGTGTAGATATGGACTTCAAAGTTATCAGCAGACAGTACATGAAGCTATAGGAATGAATAACATTTTCTAAGGAGAACAAATACACTGAGAAAATCAGGTTGGGGAAGAGCCTACAGAGAGTAATATTTAAAGAGCAAAGCTTATGCTTCTACTGGGAGATAAAACATGCTGTCTCGGATGATTTAAAATATTTTCAGCAAAGAAAAAAATAAAACAAATGTGGTGAACTTTCAATTCTTGAATCTAGATGACTAATGGAGACCTCGTTACAAATTTTCAAAAAATAGTGGGATAGCAAACAAAATCCTGGGTGGGGGACCAAAGAATATCAAAGTTTCAAGAACTAATACAAGATCAATTTTCTAATTTGTAATTTATGTTTATTCCCTCTCTTCACCAAAAGGATTAAAGATGATTTACAATATAACACATAAGAAAAGTAATAAAAGGGAAACAAAGTCAGGGCAGAGGAAAAGAAAAAGGGAACTCACTGGACATGGCAACAATGAAGTCTTTGAAGGCCTTCATAAAGAGTTTCTGTGGAGGGTAGGAGCAAAAACCAGACTTACTGTGGACTAAAGAGAGAATGAAATCTGAAACTGTAAAGGCAAAAATACAGAGAAAAGAGGATAAAACATGAAAGAGTAAAGGTGAAAATACAGAGAATTTTATCAAGAAATCTGGTGGAAAACGAAAGCAGAAAGAGAACAGTATGAGAAAACTGAATCAATGCGTTGCCTTGAAATGGAACAGAGAATATTTGTGGAAAGATTAGACTTGACATAAAAGAAAATTAACTCTTTTGGAGAAAGAGAACTAGAGTACTGAGTTTCTAGTCACTATGCTAGGGTAGGTGGGTCGGTCGGTGGATAGGTGTGTGTGTGTGTCTGTGAATGAAATAGGTGTTATTTAATTTTGCACTGGGAGAATAAGTGACCTGTCTAAATATTCAGAAAAAGTGTGTGGTGTAAGTGAGATTGGTATCTTACTCCTTTAACTGGATTCTTTCCCATGTCTGAAGACAAAGAAGGGAAGATAAGGTACCTCTAGCCTGCTTATTACGATGCTAGGTTATGTTACTGGGGGGTTTGGAAGAGAGCAGCTTGTGGAGAGATTAAAAAATTCTACTTCTTATCCCTATATGCTCAACTACCACTCATTCCTTTAAAAATCAGTTTTTCCATAACCTCATTAAGTATGACTTTGCTAAGGTTTCCTTTCCTAAGTTTACATGTTAAATTTTTGGCTTTTTTTCAAATATAAATTATAATGAAATACTAATTACCCATTTAAAAAATACATATCCACACCCCCAAGCACTTAAAGAAATCACTATTCTTTTGTTTATACCTCCATTAATACCTGTAAATCTCATGCTAAAACTGCCACTCAAGTGCCTTTGTACTGTCTTTCCAGCAATGGATCACACATCAAAAGAAATAGCATATGATCAAGACAGTATGGTACTGGCACAAAAACAGAAAGGAAGATCAATGGAATAGAATAGAGAACTCAGAAGTAAGCCCAAACACATATGGGCACCTTATCTTTGACAAAGGAGGCACGAGTATACAATGGAAAAAAGACAGCCTCTTCAATAAGTGGTGCTGGGAAAATTGGACAGCTACATGTAAAAGAATGACATTAGAACACTTCCTAACACCATACACAAAAATAAACTCCAAATGGATTAAAGACCTACATGTAAGGCCAGACACTATCAAACTCCTAGAGGAAAACATAGGCAGAACCCTCTATGACATTTATCAAAGCAAGATCCTTTTTGACCCACCTCCTAGAATCATGGAAATAAAATCAAGAATAAACAAATGGGACCTCATGAAACTTAAAAGCTTTTGCACAGCGAAAGAAACCATAAACAAGACTAAAAGGCAACCCTCAGAATGGGAAAAAATAATTGCCTATGAAACAACGGACAAAGGATTAACCTCCAAAATATACAAGCAGCTCATGAAGCTTCATACCAAAAAAGCAAATAACCCAATCCACAAATGGGCAGAAGACCTAAATAGATATTTCTCCAAAGAAGACATACAGTTGGCCAACAAACACATGAAAAGATGCTCAACATCACTAATCATCAGAGAAATGCAAGTCAAAGCCACAATGAGGTATCACCTCACACCAATCAGAATGGCCATCATCACAAAATCTGGAAACAACAAATGTTGGAGAGGGTGTGGAGAAAAGGGAACTCTCCTGCACTGCTGGTGGGAATGTAAGTTGGTCCAGCCACTATGGAAAACAATTTGGAGGTTCCTTAAAAAACTACAAATAGAACTACCATATGATCCAGTCATCCCACTACTGGGCATATACCCAAAGAAAACCATAATCCCAAAAGAAACTTGTACCACAATGTTTATTGCAGCACTATTTACAATAGCCAGGACATGGAAGCAACCTAAATGTCCATCAACAAATGAATGGATAAAGAAGATGTGGCATATATATACAATGGAATATTACTCAGCTATAAAAAGGGATGAGATGGAGCTATATGTAATGAGGTGGATAGAACTACAATCTGTCATACAGAGTGAAGTAAATCAGAAAGAGAAGGACAAATATTGTATGCTAACTCACATATACGGAATCTAAAAATGGTACTGATGAACTCAGTGACAAGAACAAGGACGCAGATACAGAGAATGGACTGGAGAACTTGAGGTATGGGAGGGGGCTGGGGGTGAAGGGGAAACTGAGACGAAGCGAGAGAGTAGTACAGACATATATATACTACCAACTGTAAAACAGACAGTCAGTGGGAAGTTGTTGTATAACAAAGGGAGTCCAACTCGAGGATGGAAGATGCCTTAGAGGACTGGGGCGGGGAGGGTGGGGGGGGGACTCGAGGTGGGGGGGGAGTCAAGGAAGGGAGGGAATACGGGGATATGTGTATAAAAACAGATGACTGAACTTGGTGTACCCCCAAAAAAATAAAAAAAAAAAAAGAAAGAAATAGCATAGCTTTGTTGGAATAAAAAAATGAGCAAGAGAGAATTAAAACCCATTCTGGTCCTAACAGGAAAAATGACACTAATGAGGAGATGGTGTAATTAAAAAAAAAAATAAATACCAAAACTTATAATTAAAAGATAAGAGCCAAAGAAGGCAAAGCTACATAAAAGTCAAGAAGATATGAAAGAGGTCACAGAATTTGACAATCGGACAGTAACTACTAATCTTTTCCAAGGAAATTTAGAGAAACTGGTGGCAGCAGCCAAATTACAATGAGCTAAGGAGTTAGTAAATAAAAGCATAAAGTGGAAATTAAACCCCAAGAGTTATGACAGTGAAGGCAAGAAGAGTAGCAACTTAAAAGGTGAGACATAATCAAGAAAAAGTATTTTAAAATGAAAAAGATATGAGTATGTTTCATGAAAGAGCCAGTGGCGAGATACTGAATAACCAGGCAAGGGGAAAAATAACAGACAAAATGCAAAAGCAGAAAGAGATGGAATCTAATATACAGACTAAGGTATTGATCTTACAAAGAACAGGACCTCTTCCACCTCTGAGATTAGAGGAGGAAAGGCCAGGAGAGATGCAGATAACCTTGGAGATGGCAAGAATGGAAGTTCACATCCAGTGGTCTTTATGTTCACAATATTTCCAACGGAGTCATTATTTCTTTATAACATGCAGCTTGAAGCTCAAACTGGAAAGGAAATAGAACCAAGATGCTCCTACACGTAACACATAAAGAGGTTCTATTCTAATGTAATGTCTTAGAACAGAAAAGCAATCTGGAAAAAAAAAAAAAAGACTATTTTCTGGTGGGTAGCCTTAAAAGCATAGGCTCTAAAGTCAGAATGTTGGAGACTATATCTTAGCTCCATCATTTACTGGCTGGATGACCTCAGGCATGTTACTTAATTTCTGTTTCAATTTGATCACCTGGAAAATGAGAATAACAGTTCTGAGGATTAAATGAGAAAATCTATGAAAAGAGCTTAGGGAAAAACTGAGCACACAGGAGCTCACTAAATGTTACAAGCTGTTATAAAAACAAAAGTTACATTAGTGGTATTCTTAAAAAAGAGATTCAAAAGAAGAGAGAGATTCCAACAGTTCATAAATATGGTGTGGTCTTAAATTATATGCCTTTCATACTTTGGGGGATAGAAATGGAAGAGGCAGAAGTACAAGCCAAATCCTATGATAGCAACTGACAATGTTTACTATAAATTTTCAAAGAAAAATTACTTCAATTCAGCAAGTGTAACCCCATTTAACAATTACTTGAATTTTTAAATGTAAAGTGCTGATCAAGCATATTTCTCCCAATGAACGACTTTTTAGAGTGTAAGACAAATATAAATTATATCATATTTTTAAAGGGCTATGAAGACTTACAATCCAGTTGCTTAACACAGAAAGTGGACAAATGATCAGTGTTGTTCTTGGTCTCTCTTCAACATCAGTTTTCTTTGAACTCTCCATTGCAGATGCTCCTGAAAGAATGAATCAGTGACACATTCTTCAGCTGTTTTTTTTTTCCCCTCAAACATACATAAGTCAATAAAGATATGACAAAAATGTGCCTCTATGAAGAGAAATTAGAAAGAATTAAAATGAAGGACTTCTGTTTCTAGCCATAATGAAGTAACATGATGGACTAGATTTTACCTTGCAACTTTATTTTTTTTTTAAAGATTTATTTTATTATTTATGATTTATTTTTGGCTGCATTGGGGCTTCATTGCTGCACATGGGCTTTCTCTAGCTGTGGTGAGCAGGGGCTACTCTTTGTTGTGGTGCGTGGGTTTCTCATTGTGGTGGCTTCTCTTGTTGTGGTCCACAGGCTCTAGGCACACGGGCTTCAGGAGCTGCGGTGTGTGGACTCAATGGTTGTGGCAGACAGGCTTAGTTGCTCTGAGGCATGTGGGATCTTCCAGGAGCATAGATCGAACCCGTGTCCCCTGCACTGGAAGGTGGATTCTTAACCACTGCACCACCAGGGAAGCCCTATCTTGCAACTTTATACAACTAAAAATCCAGATAGTGACTATTTATGGGGGAAGGTTTAGGACTATGACTGGACTTCCCAGTTTGGAATATCTCCTAATACTCGTTAGGTTATTCACAGTTATTAAAGGGAACATTTGTTTTGTGCAGTTTTCTGAATTTGTAATACAGTTAAAATGGTAGCCAGACTCCAGCATGGCCCCCAATGATACCTACTTCCTGACAGTGGCAGCCTTGTGAGTCCCCTCCCACACTCAACTAGGGTTGGTCTATGTGACCAATTGGATATGGTAGAAATGATACTATATCACTTCTGAGATTAAGTTATAAAAAATACACTTCTGTCTTAGGTGCTGCTCTCCCTCTGGGGGAAGCCAGCTGCCATATTGTGAGGACACTCAGACAGCCTATGGAAGGACACATGATGATTTTATTTTCCATTCCCCATCAGACAGTACTTACATTATTTCCAATATTTCACTAAAATAATGTGGTAATGAAAACTATTTTTTCACATTTCCTAGTAGATATAAAGACAGAGTTCTAGGTCATGTATCCTTGGCTTCATTATATTCGGCCTACTTGCTCTCTTCATGGTAATTCACACTTCCATCCACCGTGCATTCTTGTTGCTATACAACCTTGCCTACACTTGACACTGTGAGATTCTTTTTAATTTTCTGGCCACACCTCATGGCTTGTAGTATCTTAGTTCCCCGACCAGGGATTGAACCTGGGCCCGCTGGCAGTGAGAGCGCAGAGCTCTAAGCAGTGGAACACCAGGGAATTCCCTGAGAGTTTTTTTAATATCTGTAAACATGATGTATGAGATAGTATCTTGCTGTTCCTTTAATTTGCATTTACCCAATGATTGAGTCTGTCTATCCTTTCCCTATGTTTACTGGTTACTTGGCTTTCTTTCCATGGACTGTACATTTATATTCTTAGTGTCTATTTCCCTATTGGGCTGTCTTTTTCTAATTGATTTGTAAAGGATTCTTTACATATTCTAGATACTAATCCATGCTACACTTAGCAGAAATTTTTCTTAAGCCTTATCATTCTTCACTTTACGGTGCCTTTTGATGCACAGAAATTTAAAATGTAGCATAATTTAATCAATCTTTTCCTCATTACTTTTTGTGTCTTAAATTTAAGAAACCACTATCTACCACAGGATACTCACTGATATTTGTTTCTATTCTGCTTCTCTTTCAGAAATATGGTTTTTTGATACTATCACAGCTATGATTTTTCAAGTTACTCTCATATCACAGCTATGTGTCTGCAACAGAAAGCGACTTTTTCCTGTGAACTTAATTCTATCTCAATTGAAAATTCCACATTTCTTTTTTCATTTATTTATTGGCCACACCACATGGCACCACACGGCATGCAGAACTTCCCTGACCAGTGATCAAATCTGTGCCCTCTGCATTGGAAGTGCAGAGTCTTAACCACTGGACCACCTGGGAAGTCCCACACTTCCTAAAATTTCTAAAGTTAGGGTCAAGAGTAATCTAAAACCTATATTTCCTATTCCTAATTGTCTGATTTTTATATCAAAGTCAACTATTTCTCATCTTTCTTTGTTAGCTCAAACATCACCTTCTTAAACAGGCACCTTCGGTCAATCTTTATTTCACTATCCTCCTTTATTTTCTTCACAGCATTTACTAATTAAAATTATGCCTTATATATTTAGGTGCTCCTATGTTGGGTGCACATACATTTACAATTATTCTATCTCCTTCTTGGATTGGTTCCTTACCCATTATGTAGTGTTCTTCTTTGTCTCTTGCAACAATCTTTATTTTAAAGTCTACTTTGTCTGATATAAGTATTGCTACTTGAGCTTTTGATTTCTATTAGCATGGAATACCTTTTTCCAACCCCTAATTTTCAGTATGTGTGTGTCCCTAGATCTCTTATAGGCAGCATATATATGGGTTTTGTTTTTGTATCCATTCAGCCACTCTATGTCTTTTGATTGGAACATTTAGTCCATTTACATTTAAGGTAATTACTGATACAGATCTTCTTAACGCCATTTTGTTAATTGTTTTGGATTTCTTTTTGTAGGTTTTTTTCCTCTTTCTTCTTTTGTTCTCTTGTTATGTGATGACTTTCTTTAGTGTCATGTTTCCATGCCTTTTCTTTAGTGTGTGTATATTTCTATAGATTTTTGGTTTGCGGTTACCATAGCAGTTTATACATACACATGATTGTTTTAAGCTGCTGATGTCAATTTCAAATGCATTTAAAAAAGCCCCTCATGATTACTGTTTTCGAGATCATATTTTACATCTAATTGTTTTGTGTATCCCTTAACTGATTATTGTGGACATAGATGATTTTACTATTAGCTTTACTATTAGCTACCTACTAGCTTTGTATGAGAATGATTTCCTACTTACTTTAAGTTTGCCTTTCCTGGTGAGTTTTTTCATTTCTTAATTTTCTTGTTTCTAGTTGTGGCTTTTCCTTTTTAGCCTAGAAAAGTTCCTTTAACAACTGCTGTAAAGCTGGTTTGGTGGTGAACTCTTTCAGCTTTTGCTTGTCTATAAAGCTTTTGATTTCTCCATCAAATCTGAAGAAGACTCTTGCTGGGTAGAGTATTCTTGGTTGTAGGCTGTTCCCTTTCATCACTGTAAATAAGTCATGCCACTCCCTTCTGGCCTGCAGAATTTCTGCTGAAAAATCAGCTGATAGCCTTAAGGGAGTTCCCTGGTATGTTAATTGCTGCTTTTCCCTTGCTGCATTTAATATTCTCTCTTTATCTTTAGTTTTTGCCATTTTAATTACAATGTGTCTTGGCATGTTCCTCTTTGGATTTATCTTGTACGGGACTCTCTGTGCTTCCTTGATTTGGGTGACTGTTTCCTTTCGCAGGTTAGGGTTTTAGCTTTTACGTCTCAGGCCTTTTCTCTCGCTCTTCTCCTTCTGGGACCCGTATAATGCGAATATTAGTGCACCTGATGTTTTCCCAGAGGTCTCTTAAGGTATCCTCATTTCTTTTAATTTTTTCTTTTTTCTGTTCAGCAGCAATGATTTTCACAGCACTGCTCTGTGACTTCAGACTATACCACAAAGGTACAGTAATCAAAACAGTATGGTACCGGCACAAACACAGACACATAGATCAACGGAACAGGATAGAGAGCCCAAAAATAAACTCACACACTTATGGTCACTTAATCTACGACAAAAAAAAGGACAAGAATATACAATGGAGAAAAGACAGTCTCTTCAATAAGTGGTGCTGGGAAAACTACATGTAAAAGAATGAAAATAGAACATTCTCTAACACCACATACAAAAATAAACTCAAAATAGACACCCTAAACGTAAGGCTGGATACTAGGAAATTCCTTAAAGAAAACAGGCAGAACACTGACATAAATCACAGCAGTATTTTTTGGATCTATCTCCTAAAGGAAATAACAGCAAAAATAAACAAATGGGACCTAATTAAACTTAAAATCTTTTGCACAGCAAAGGAAACCATCGACAAAACAAAAAGGCAGCCTACTAAATGGGAGAATATATTTGCAAATGATATGGCTGATAAGGGACTAATATCCAACATATATAAACAGTGCACACACTCAATATCAAAAAAGACAATCTGATTGCAAAATGGGAAGGTGCTTGTTCCAGCAGCACATATACTAAAATTGGAATGATACAGAGATTAGCATGGCCCCTGCACAAGGATGACATGCAAATTCATGAAGTGTTCCATATTTAAAAAAAAAGAAAAGAAAAGAAAAATGGGCAGAAGAGTTGAAGAGTCATTTTTCCAAAAAGGAAATGTAGATGGCCAACAGGCACAGGAAAATATGCTCAACATCGCTAATCATCAGGGAAATGCAAATCAAAACTGCAAAGAGATATCACCTCACACCTGTCAGAATGGCTATCATCACAAAGAAGACAAATAACAAAAGTTGGTGAAGGATGTAGAGAAAAGGGAACCCTCATACACTGTTCGTGGGAATGTAAATTGGTGCAGCCACTGTGGAAAACAGTATGTAAGTTTCTCAAAAAACTGAAAATAGAACTACCATATGACCCAGCAATTCCACTCTTGGGTATACAACCAAAAAAGATAACACTAATTCTAAGAAATACATACACCCTCAATGTTCACAGCAGCATTATTTACAATTGCTAAGATATGGAAGCAACCTAAGTGTCCATCAGCAGATGAATGCATAAAGGAGATGTAATACACACACACATTGGAATATTACTCAGCCATTAAAAAGAATGAAATTTGGGGAACTGCCTGGTGGTCCAGCCTCTAGGACTTGGCTGCTTACACTGCCATGGCCTGAGTTTGATCCCTGGTAGGTGAACTAAGATCCCACAAGCCATGGAGTGCAGCCAAAAAAAAATTTTTTTTAGTAAATAAATAAAACAGTGTTTTAAAAAACAAAAAACAAAATTTTGCCATTTGCAGCAACATGAAATGGACTTGAAAGGCATTATGCTAAGTGAAATAAGTCAGACAGAGAAGACAAATATCACTTATATGTGGAATCTAAAAAATACAACAAACTAGTGAATATAACAAAAAAGCAGACTCACAGATATAGAGAACTAGCGGTTACCAGTGGGGAGAAGGAATAGGGAAGGGACAGCGTAGGGGTAGGGGAGTAAGAGGTACAAACTATTAGGTATAAGATAAGCTACAAGGATATATGGTACAACACAGGGAATATAGCCAATATTTTATAATAACTATAGAGTACTACCTTTAAAAATTGTGAATCACTATATTGTACACCTGTAACATATATTATAGAGCCACAACTATACTTCAATAAAAAAATTAAAAAATTTTAATTATATGTTTACTTGTCTATTTTGCTCCCCCCATCACTAGACATAAGCTCCATGAAAATGGACTTTTGTCTGCTGTATCTCCAACATGTAAAATGGAGGATACCAAGGTGCAGAGATATAACTTGTCCCAGATCACCTTAACCACAGTTCACTCTCTTTCCATTTTAAATATTCAGACTCTTAAGCAGTGTCATTTTCCTATGAATTACAAAATATAAACTAATAATAAAGATCACTTACATTTTTAATTGAAAAGCAAATTCTTCTCATACCAAAAAATTAAATCTTTATAATAATTCTAATTAATCTAAATGAAATTAAGCTCTAAAGCAGCCATAAATTGATCTGTGCTTTTACTAGAAAAAATACTTCTGCTACTCAGATGAATAAGGGACCTCCTCCCATCATATTTTTGACCTAACTAAAACAAACAGAATAGGAAAATACATCAAAGTGCACTTTTAAAAATGAGACTTTTTTCTTTTCTATAATTTCTTGTAATATGGTTTTATAACTTTTGTCATTAAAATTTTCTTTGAAAAAGAAAAAAAACAAACCAAACAGAAGCTAAAAACCCAGCAGATTTACTTACTCTTTTTCAACATTTTCTTTTTTGTTGCAGGGGTAGATGAAGTAAGTGCACATGCAAACTCTACATCTTCTTTAACCTTAGAGGATCCTGCTGAAGTAAAAACCACAGAATCATTGAGATATTTGAAAACTAATTCTCTCCTGTACTTAAGTACAGGTACTTTCTAAGAATAGGAAATATACTACTACTTCCACACTTTCTTAAGAGCTTATATTATTAAATAAAAATAAAATAATTTCTAGTAACCAAATTGTCTCTTTTGACACTATCTTTCCAGCTCAGGGAAGAAATGTAGTCATTCATGATAGATTGTTGCTTCTCTTGAGAAAGAGATATGAAAGTAGAAGCAGCCATATGCAAAGTGATTCAGTTCCCCAGTGAAAGGAGAATATTTTCAATGAAACAGGAGTCTAACTTTTAATGAAGATGCTGCCAAATTTTCAGATCAGTCAATGGTGATGAGTTATTTTCTAAATGCAATACAATTTCTTAACTTATTAGGAATACAATACAATCAGATCAAGAGAAAAAGTAAAGTGTATGTTTGAAAGATAAGGAAAAAGTAAAGACACTCATTGAATATTTGTAAATCTGTATAATGTTAAGTAACAGCAATAGTAGTACCATACTGACAAGGAGGCAATCTCATCCTACTTTTGTAACTACAATTTATACGTATACAGAAAAGGTTTTATTGAAGTCATTTTGTTAGTAGAAACTATTTTGTTCCATCTAAAATTGGTTTAAATATATTCTCTTAGATTTTAATTTGAACCTATTCTTTCAATTTGCTTCATTCATTTAATACCCGTGGTAAGCATAAATAGTTCAAATGTAAAAAGCGGTCAAATTTAAGACCTATTACTAAAGAATTCCAAGCCAGACAGATACAAATCAACGATGTTTTAACTTTAATAATCTTTAAGTGTAGATTAGGGATACTGAGAAGTACATACGTACCTTTTACTCTGATTTTAGTCTCTGACTGTGTATTTTTCAGTTTGCCTAAAAACAAAACCAAATATAAGGTGGTCACACTAGAAAATTAAAATATAGGACATTACCAAATCAAACTTATTTCATATTACCTTTCATTTTCTGTGGCAATTCACCTATTTCAATTTCCTCTGAATCGCTGCTTTCAGTGTATTGTACAGCAGTTTTTCTCCTAAAATTAAGTATACCCAAATTTTTTATCAACCCAAAACAAAATGGGATATAAAAACTTATATTTAATAAATGTAATTAATACAAGTGCTTTTGTCCTTCCCCAGTTTATTTTTTGAAAACATTTCAAGGGAAAAAAGTTTTATTTGACAAATGAAAGTCAAATTTGCTAAAAGCATTTTGTTTTCATAGCCAGATGCATTCACTATACAAATGCAGTATCACTATTATTAAAATAAATTTGAGAAAGTAAACCATTCTAAAATAGTAATCCCTTCAACACTTTGTTCAATATTTGGTAATTCAATTAAAACACATATAAAACTAGAACAAAAAAGAAATGACTGATTATCAAAGAAAACCCTCCAATATAATGAAATAGGCAGCTAAGAGGCAAACATATAATTCTTTCACAATAAAATTTTTATAAATCCTGTGTAGAAACAGTACAGTATGGTGGTTAAGTGCCTAAGAACAATGGACTCTGAACTGAGACTGCCTAGATTCAAATCTCCATTCCACCATTTATTTGCTATGTGACTAAATTTAGACAAGTCACCTAATATTCTTCTAAGCTTCAGTTTCCTCACCTGGAGAATAGGAATAAAGACACAATCCACTTTGTAGGATACAATGTGTTACCACATGCAAAGCCTCTAAAATAATGCCTGTTACACAGTTAAGTATATATGTATTAGTTATAGTATATGTGTTGGTTGTTGTTGTTTTTCCCATGTCATCATTATTTCCACACCCTTTAATCTGAGCTGGTCTACCTAACATTGCTCTGTTACCCAGACTCATGGTCAGTTCAGAGTTACAAGATTTGAGATCCAGATGAGAGGAAAACTGATGAGTCCTGGTTTTGTGCTCAGTTCAGACAGGTATTAAAGACTGAGAACAATTAACAAAGCCCCAGTTTTGAAATTCCTATTGGTGGAATAGCTAAGAGGGACTCAGATCTGAAGTCATGCCTGCAGATATTGATGGTGGACAATAAAACACAAAAGCCAAATACTGAGATCTACCTCAGAGAGTAAATAAAATTTATAAAGTTAACAGATTCAAGTGGAGATCAGAGGGGCATAATGTGTTTTATTCAAATTCTCCCTCCGGTCTACATTAATATAATACTTTCCATAAATAACGTTATTATGTCTTATTTCCACTAAAGGTAAAGTGAGAAAGAACTCAGATGAACAGAGAACGCTTTTGTCAGGCCATCCAATAAATATTCATCAATTCTCAACTCCTCAAATTCATAAAGAAAACTCTTCTAAAGTCTTAACAAAAACGAAAAACCCAAGAGCTAGATCTCAGTTCCTACGTGAAAGAAATAAGAAAATAGGAGAAAGACAAGTGATTATTAAAAATTACTAATTCACCTCCTTTATATGTTAATATTACATTTTTTCACCTATAAAATGAGAACAGTCTACCTATTTAAGTCATAGTGACTTTAGCAATTTCAAACTAAAGAATGTATTTGAAAAAACTATGCAACTGAGATAATGGTCGTATCTCTCTCCTACATGTAAGAAAACAGAGAAAGAGTTTAAACATATTAAATAAAATCAAACCATAACAGAGTTTACCTTTTGGGGCGGGAGCTAGAGAATTCTGACTTGGGATATTTATTCTTTCCCTTGACATCTGAAATACTGGGTTCTCCACTACATCTAGATCCTCCCATTTCAAAGAAAAGGACAAATACACAGAGTATTAGTAAATTGTCTTAGACTAGCAGTATCCTTAAAACCATGGTTTTCCAACTCAATAGCTCAACTTTCTTAATATCTTCATTCCTATTCTTTCAATGAGCCAGCTATGCTCTCTACAGTTTCCTAATCTAGTATTTTCTCACTAAAAAGTACCTTCAATTTTTTTGTGCCCAGTCTTTCCCCTATAGTTATCTAGCCAATGCCCAAACTAGACGAATTTCCTGCTATACCAAGGCAGCTGAGAGCTGCTGGGAAAAAAAAAAAGAATAATAAACAGGTGGTATTATAACTGTACATTTTCTAATCTCAGTTGTCACCTTGTATCACTTAGCAACTCTTTTAACCTATCACACAGTCTCCCTACCCACACACCTGGATGATCTATACTACATTGGAACCTTAGATTTTTTTTTTAGCCCAGATTTTAAACTTTTATTCCCAGCAGATGACCTACTTCACTTTACAAAGAAAATCAGATGTCATCTTCTATAAATTATCAATTTTCTTACTTTTTTATTCCCTCAATTATCTATATTTTTCCTCAACCTTACTTCCTTTCCTTCTAATGCCAACTCATCTACCTATTTTCTAGATCTCATTTCCTCCCACAGGCCAACAAATTATTCTCTCCATTGTATACAAAATCTTTTCCTATCCATGGACTTCTTTCTTAAACTCCCCCCAAAACCCTCAATTCTGCCTCTCTTGCCAACTATTTTTCTCCTATCTCAAACGGCAAAATTCATAACAGTACACAGTTGTTATTTACAATTCTTCATCTACTAGTCTTATTTTAAAATATTTTCAGTCTTACTCTGCTCTAACCAATCCTTAGAAATTAATTTCATGAAAGTCACTGACTGCTAAATCCAAGCCATATAACTGTTAAATCCATAGATCTCTTTTCATTTCTCCTCTAATTTGGCTCTAACCTATCTTTCCATCTTTATCTGCTGTTATTCATGAATATTCATTAATATTCTGCTGTTATTCATTTACATTATAAATACCATTATAAATACTCTGAGGTCCCAGAGCAATATACCCTATGTTTTGTTTTGCTTTTAGCTGCCCTTTCACGGTTTTTCTATTTTTTTCTCAACTGAAAATGCTCTTCCTCAGTTTCTCAATGTGCTACCACCTGACTCCATCATCGCCTCCTTGATGAAATTTTTCCTGACTACCAGTCAGGAGATTCTTTAGAAAAAGATATCTGAAATTTTTGTACAGTACTAAGCCAGAGCTGGAATTACATCATTAAATTGGAAAAAATCTAAACCAAATATGGGGTCATGTTCAAAATTAAAGTTTACCTTTGATTAGTCCATCTGCCTTTTCACTGGTATTGTTCCCTCCAAGTTTCATAGATTCGTCGTAAACATTACATTCCTGGATGAAGAGGCATATTTCTTACATAGTACTGCTGTCAGTTTTAAGTAAACTTAAAAACGCTACCTATTCTATATTGCTTCACTTTATATAATAGAGACTACTTAAATTGCTACCCCATTCTGGAGCAATGGAAGGAGGTGCATTAAGAGGAAAAGTATACAAATTGATAAAAAATTTTTTCATCACAAGTATCTCAAAAAAGAAAACTAGTCTGTCTTAACCTTTTCAAAACCAATACAAAAAGCAAACCTCAATTATAAATGGCATATTAGTTACTGTGAGAAATATTCATGATATGGGATTTACTTTAGAATTAAAAGGAATTCTAAGATTACAAACTTTCAAACCAAGAGTCCCTAACTCAGTAGATCTTTAATGAGGCTGCCATTGTCATCCTTTTTTTCTGGAATTCCCAGGATGGGTAGGCCTAACAGTCATGTTTCAGAGTGTCTCCTCCCTTACTCTATCAGGGATTTTCCTGCCAACTCTGACTTTGTCCTCTTTACTTCATATGTTCTCCTTTGTTTCAAAATGCATCTATGTGTACATGAGCACAAGAACTTCTATAAAAGTAAAATTTTATAGTTCTCTGTGAAAATATTTTCAACTGAGTCTAGTAGGGCAGGGTTCCTCCAACCTTATTTTTAATTCTAGACTTGATTCTGTAGGTAGAAATGACAAATAAAATTGGGTTAAATTAAATTAATTCTTCCAGTTTACAAAGAAAGGTCATATTGTGAAAGGTAAGTAATATTTTGAATCAAGACCTCAGAGTGGTGTTCAGGATTGGTTAACAGGAATAAAATGTAATTTTTGCCTAGAATTAAAGCCAATAAAGGATATTTTATTTTAGTTTTTTAAAAAATAGAATTTTAAACATTTTATAAAATCCCTTTAAAGTTTATGTTTTACTAAAAATGTGGTTGAAAAGAAAATCCATCCCCTTTCAATGGTATGAGTCTAAATAAATTAAAAATCCAAGATGTACCACTTTTAGAGATATGTAACTAGAAGTTATTTAGATAATTCACTTTTTAAAGCATTAGCTCCAAGAAACTAATGTTAAAAATGCCTTTCATCATTCTACCCAGTCTTCTTCAATAATCAGTACAATCATTTATATTATATTAAATAGCACGCAAAAAAAAATTCAAAAGTTTATCTACAAATAGAGGATGTCCTTTACATTATTCTTCCATATTAAATACTCTCTCAGCAAGCCTTTTCTTCACAGAGTTCAAAGATATGCATATATAAAGTCCAACCTATCAAATCACACTATGTTCCAATCTCATGGAATTTAATAACATCTCACTCTGTACGCTTAGAATATTCAAATCTATCTGAAATAACGAAATTTCTGTTGCTTAAATAAAGGCTAAGCTGGAAATCACATTTTCAGCCTCAATTTTAAATAATATAGCAAACTAAATATCCTAAAACCTTCCTATTACATAACACATTAAATGCATGGCTGATCTTGGGGAAAAAGGGAAAGCCTTATTGACAATAGATAATTTTTAAATTGGTAATTAACAATGAAGCTTACAGTAGTCTTAGATGCTATTCTTAAGTTTTAATAGTTAAATGTAGAAAGAAAAGGATGCACCTGGAAAGCACTGGACTATTCATGGTAGGGAACTGAATTTCAGATGTTAATAACAAGAGTTAAACTCCCAATAAAAGTACAAAGAAGGAAATGTAAGTGCAGAAATTAATAAAATAGAATCTTAATAAACAGTGGTAGGAATGTGATATGCGGCATCTTTGAAAACTAAAAAATTAGAAGAACGGCAGTAAAGTCCAAAAAAGAGGTATTGTGCATACACCTTGCACTCAGTTATTTCCTACTTTAAGTTCTTTGGATTTTCAGCAGAGAATGAAGAATAACCATATCATAGTAATAACATTTATTTTCCCTACAAAACTAGTTCATTATTAATTCTTAGAAACTGAATATAAATATATGTGTAAATATGCTATATATAAAAATATACCCAAATTAAGCATTAAGAATAGTCAGCCAAAGTCTCATCACTAGGACATAATTATCACTATTAACATTTTAGCACATACAGCGTGTGTGACTACACTTAGACATACAGAAATATATATTCACAAAATGAAGATTCAAACTCTATACACAGATGTGTATCTGGCCTTTTTTTTAAACGAAAAAAGATCATGAAAGCATTCTTCAAAAGCAGGATTTTGTAGCTGCATAATATTAAATTTTATGGTTGTATCAATTTATCTGTTATCTTATTGAGAGGTATTTCTTTTCTGCCTTTAAAATAATGCTGGGAAAATAAACTTGTATATTTCTCTTTGGAAAAAATGCATTTCTGATAACTTCTTTAGCTAGTTTCTTTGAAATGGCATTATTAAGTCAAAGATTATAAACACTTCTAAGGCTTTTGATACACATTACCAAATTGCCTTCAAGAATGCAGTATCAACTTTTATCAGCAACACACAAGAAAGGCCATTCATCATACTTTAAAAACTGGATGTTACCAATTTTTTGGCAATAATTTTTTAACGACAAAATTAAAAGGTTTTACAATAAACCAGAGACTTTAGAAAAAATACACTAATACTTTACCTTCTTCAGTTGATTTTTCTTAATTCTTTCAACAGGAAGAGGTTCACCATCATGGAAGTTGGTAAGAATCACTGCAATGGCTGTCAGAGTTTTGCCCTTTAAAATGTTTTACAAAGAAAAGTGGTCAGATTCTGAAACCCAGTTGACCCGACAACATTCCAAAACTGATTTTTAAATCAAGCAAGAAAATAACAAACAGCATTCAGGGCCAGAGAAGTGTGCTGATTATTATACTAAATAATATGCATATTAATGAAGTTTTTCATTGATTAAGGTAATAAACACTTTACCATGCTGTATTACTAGCAGTTATTAAATAATTTACTCTATAAAGTACTGTAAGCATCTTTGAGAAATGTCATTTGATTGAATGACTGTTGTTTAAAATTTCACATTTAACCCTGAACCAATAATTTTATATCATGAAACTACAACTACTTGCTTACCATATAATTTGGAGCGAACTTAAAATGACTAGTAATCCAATATGAACATAATTATTTTATTAAATTTCATTTAAAGATAATTCAAAAACTTAAAGACTATGTCTTACCAATAAAGCATCAAGGACAAGATATTTTTGTGCATTTTTTAAAAAATAGAAACTTGAAAATTTTCATTATTTTCCATAGCTGAATTTATAATTAGCAACTCAGAAATAAATTTCTTTCAAGTTGAAAGCAGTATAAAGCAGCAGTTTAGTTTTCAAGGTGTGGTCCACAGGTCCTAGGAGTTCCCCCGGACCCTTTCAGGAGTATGTGCAGTCAGAACTATTTTGATTCTGACTTATTTGTGTTGATACCTGTAGTAATTCCACAAAAATCAACTGTGGGTAAAACTGCTACTGCCTTAGCATGAAACAAAGCAGTTGGCACTACATTATGTTAGTGATCATTGTATTTTTAACCACCACAGTTAAAAAAACAACAAAAAAAAGAATCAAAGAAACAGTTTCACTTTGAGAATGTTCTTTAAGAATGTTCCTGATGAAGCAGTACACATTCATTTTACCAAATCTCCTAAGTACACACCTTTTAAATATTCTGTGTAATAAGATGGGAAGTACACAAAATACTTCTTTTGCATACCAAAATATGAAGGTTATCTAGAGAAAAATCACTTGTGAGACTGAACTGCAAGCTCAACTAGCTACTATGCATCATCACTTTCAAGTATCACCATTTAACTTGAAAGAGTGACTGACAACTAGTTATGAGTGGCAGACATTTTCTTGAAAAACTGAATAAAGGGAGCCTATCAACTCCAAAGGACACAACTGACAGTGTTTGTTGCTAATGATAAAATATGAGCTTTCAAGCAAAAATTATGTTAGAAAACTTGTATCCAACACTATGAGCACAGAAGTTTCCCAAATGTAAATGCCTTTCTAATAATATGAGCAGTAATATCAATTTTTTACATTGTATAACAAAATACATCAACATTTGGCAGATATGCGTAACTCAGTGAACCAATATATTCCAAATGAGCACTATGTAATGTTACAAAATCAGGCATTGGTAAAATACCCATTCAATGTGCAAGCTACACCAGTGGATTTTAATGGAACAGACAATAAAAAGTTCACTGATATGATTTTTAAGTTCTACATTATAGGGACTTTCCTGGCAGTCCAGGGGTTAAGACTCTGCACATTGCTCTCAATGATAGAAACACTGGTTTGATCCCTAATTGGGGAACTAAGATCCTACATGCTGCATAGTGCAGCCAAAAAAAAAAAAAAAAGTTTCACATTATAATTACTAACCTTTTACGAACTAATACGTGCTTAATTTTGTTGTTGTAGCAAAGAAGATATAGTTATCTAAAACGGCTATTAAAATACTTCCTTTTCAAATACATTTCTGTGTAAGGACTAATTTTCTATGTTTACTTCAACAAAAACAACATATCACAACAGAATGAATGAAAGAACAGATACGAGAATTCATCTGTCAACTATTAGGCCAGACATTAAAGAGACTTGCAAAAATGTAAAACAATGCCAGTCTTCTCATCAAAATTGCTTTTGTTTTGGAGTACTTTTCCAAAATATGCTATTTCTGTAATGAGTTTATTAACTGTTATTTTAAAATTAATAAAAAATTTTAATATCTAATACCATAAATATTAACAGATACAGTAACAGAGATAACCCACAAAAACAAATGCTCTTTGGGATCCTCGATAATTTTTAAGAACATAAAGGATTGCTGAGACCAAAAAGTATAAAAAGTGCTGGTGTAAGGAATCATATCTTTCCTTTAAGAAAACCCATGAAAGATAAGCTACTTTGAATTTCAAAAGAAAATTGAGAAACACTTGTTTATATCATTACTGCCAATTATTTTAATTGTACCTTAGGCAAACAAAAGGAAAAAAAAAAGAAAAGAAAAAAAAAAGCCCAGCATTATTTTAAGTGAAAACCATAGGAAAAACTACTTCTACACTGATAGTGATATCTAGTCCCAAACTGGCACTGACATATTCCCATCTCTAGCTACATCAAAATTACTTCATATAAAATCTTAGTTACAATATAAAATGTTATTAACTCAAGAAAAAATATAATTACCAAACCCATATCATCAGCCAAAATTCCTCCATGAACATTTTCTGGTCGGTCCTTTTCAGAAAAATTTGTTATTGTGTTATAGTATAAGTCACTTCGCTGTTCCCAGAATGGTGGAAGTTCTTTACTGTTTTCCCGTGAAACCATCCAAGCTAGAGCTTGTTTTTGATGTGGAAGCAATGGTGTTTCAACAGCCTATAAAGAAATGTCATAAATAAAAATACAATAAGCCCTTTCTTTTACTCCATGCAGAATCTGGAAAACAGCTGATCTTGTCATAAAAAAATGTACAGACTAATACCATATTTTAAAATTCCAAATAGTTTTAAATAGAAAATATTGGCTCAGTACCTCAGCTGGTTCCATTTCCTGAGTTTTATCATCCTCTTTTAAATCTTCAAACAATTTGTCAAACTCTGTCTTAAGCTACAACAAATAATAACATTATGAAACAATTAAAATAATAATAGCACTTAATTCAGAGATTTCAAGTCATTTAATAAACTAAAAGAGTCAAATACCAAAGGTACATAATATAAAGTAATTCTTTGAGATACTATACTGCTCAATAAAAGCAAAGTAAATAGATCCTTTAGATAACTGTTACAGTCTAAAGAATACAACATGGAGTTTTAAGCCCTGGGTTTCAGTCACAGCTCTGTCACAAAAAAACTTTATATAACTTTGGGCAAGACACTTAACCTGTATGGCCCTGTATCTTATTACTGCAAAACAAACAGGATGAACTAGATTTAGAATGTCTCTAAGGTTCCTTCTGCCATTGAAATTCTGTGATTCTATTAGCTGTATTCAAACCATTTTGGCAAGATCCTACCAGGTATATTTGACTCTCCCAAGTAAATGACATTTCATGGATTATTACTATAATAAGAAACCTGCCATGTGCTACAAAATATGAGGATAATTGCAATCATGCTAATTTAGCTGGTTCTTTAAATTGATCTAGTCCAATTTTATAGTAACATATATGTGTTATAATTACTTTTGGAAATTAACAAATAAATACATAGCAGCGGCCCAGAAGAAATCAGGCCAAGTCTAAAAAGTGAGGGGAGGTAATCTGGGGTTTACCCACCATACACAGGTTCAAGCCCTTCTAACAATGATCAGGGAAAATACAGTAACTACAATTAGAATATAAAAAGGCTAACACTAATGAGTAGAGACAAAAAAGTTTCAGTGTGGGACTTCCTTGGTGGCACAGTGGTTAAGACTCTGTGCTCCCAATGCAGGGGGCCCGGGTTCGATCCCTGGTCAGGGAACTAGATCCCACATGCATGTTGCAACTAAGAGTTCGTATGCACAACTAAGGAGCCTGCCTGCTGCAACTAAGACCCAGCTCAACCAAATAAATAAAGTATTAAAAAAACTTTTTTTCAGTGTAATTGGTAGATTGATCTGTATTAATTGATTTTATAATCCTTTCTTCCCCAAACTAACCCAGCATAACAGTATCATGGATCACAAAGTAGACAAAGTAACAAACAGACTAAGGCCAAAGATTTGGAACTAGTTTTTTAGCACTGCATTTGCAACGTTACTGAAAGGCGTTAAGTTTCAAGCTTCAAGTTCTTTTAAAATTATGGATACTTTAAAAATTTCAAATAATACAAAAACATCAAAACATAATGAAACATCCCAGGTATATACAGTAATGTGTGCGTTTCAATGCATACATGAATGCATGTATGTGGATATATTCCTTATGACTGTTTTCTTTCTACATAAATATTTGCAATATATATTTTATTTATTCTACATATTTCATAACAATGTAAAGATCACTAATACGAACACATGCATATTTATCTTATATTTTTAAGCATCAATCTTCAACATTTAAAATTCACTTTTAGATTACAAAATAAGAGAGAAGTACACCTGTTCAGTTGTCATCTGTACTGCAGCATGAACTGGCATACTATAGCTTGGTCCAGCTCGTCCAGAGCCCCAACCACTTTCCAAACTGAATCCTAAAGCTATGATTTACAAAATGAAAAGAATAAAATCATCAAATGAAATAGATTATCTTTTAATAAGCAGCTTTTAAAGCTTGTCTAATAAGCTGAATTAAAAATTCCCTTAATACATGTTTTAAAAAATTTAAAGTTAAATCTCCTAGATCCTTCAAAAAATACATTAAAAGAATTGCACATTATTTGAACAAACTTTTGAAAAACAAATACTTTTTTCATTCTCTATTCGGAGATTCTTTTTCTCTATAATTTATTAAAAAGAATGTTTAAAATCGGGGATTTCCAGATATTACAAGGGAAAGTAAGGGGAGGGACCTCCTTGTACATTTTTCTGTGTATGTGTGCAACCTCCTATGAATCTATAGTTATTTCAAAATAAAGAGAAAAAAAATTCAAGGACTTCCTTAAAAAGATTCCTAAAGAAAAGAACTTGGAGCCTTCAGCACTAATTAATTTAGCCAACCAAACTCACAGTATCACTTAAGAGAGTAAATGTTTTACAATTTCGGCATCTTACAATATCAAAATAATAGTAGGTTAAAAACCCAAAACTTACTTTTCGGTGCAGGACCCAATTTAAATCCATGTTTCTTCAACTGATCTAAAACAGCTTTTCTATTTTCTTCTTTTCCCCAAAAAGTCATATGCAGAGGCATGGTAAAAGCATTGTTTGCACCATAAGGAACTACCCTATTATAATGGAGAAGGGGGAAAAAAATGAGAAATTAGTAGTGTTTTTTTTTACATTTAATTTTAAGTCCCATTAAGAATCTTGTTAAATAACTGTCACATTCAAATTCTGCACGGAAGTAAAATAGAAAGGAACTAATTGGGCAGACTAGGAAAAAAAAAGGACTCAGACTAGGACCAAAAACAATGAGAAGGTGCTTTTTAGGACCAGAATGCCAGAAGAAACTCAGATGAGATAAAAGTGTTTAAATACATAGATAGCCTATTATCAAGATCGTAAGATAGGTAAAATAGTTAAGTTTAACTGAGAAGGTAGAGCTTTCACTAACAGAACCACTGAGCGTAGCAACCCATTCTAGGAGAATGGGGAATGATTTTCAAGAACTATTTCTGATCCAGGATTCACTGAAAGTTTACTCTCAATATCTGAAAAACTTGATGAACTGAGAAAGGAGAAAACAAGTGAGAAGATATTGCCAAGTATTTATCTCCCAAACTCACCTTTTAATATCCTAAACAACCCATACTAAAATTGAGATCACAAACACAAATGTATAAAAGAGAATACGTAACAAAGGAGACTGGGAGTTTTAAAAAAGGAACAATGGTAGAACTAAGAAGGTATGTGCCTAGTTAATGTAACAGCTGCTGCTTAGCTCCAGTCAAATGATGTCATGTGGAAATGAGTATCCTGCATCACCGGATCTTCCATTTATCAAGAGAAATCTTTGTAAATAATTTTTTATAATTAGGGAAAAAATTGAAGTGCGTAAAATGTAGAATGCCCAGATATTCAAATATTGGAAATAACTGAAAAAAAAAATTTAAACACTGTGTAGGCAAAATCAAACTCATCTACATCTGATCACAGACTATCAGCTTACAACCTGATTTAAACAAATACTTCCAAACTTCTCAAATCAATGCACAAAAAGGCTTTTTTCTTAAAAGATGGTGTGGACATTCTAATATTTGAACCAAAGTCTATTTCTCTCCATGGTAATAATTTACCAGGAAAGTGAGGGAATAGCTATTTGATGGCTAGGGTAGTGCAGGCAGATGAAAGAATTAAAAACATTTACTGAATACATAGTAAAGGTATAGTGACAAAAGTTGTCAGGGCAACGATACATACCCTTAAATTCAAAAATCACTATAACTCACAATTATTAAAACTAAACTCCAAAAGTGCATTACCCTTCAACTTGTGCCAATTTGTTGTCCATGATATACGCCAAGGCAGCTGCAAGATCTTTCTTTATATGGCCAACCTGACTTCCATTCACATTGTTTACTTTAATTGCATTCTTATCATAGGGGTTATTGGGCTCTCGTTGTAATGCAACCATTTCATTATTATTAACCTAATAAAAATAATAAAGAGATATTATTATAAATAATAAACATATAATGATACCTTTCTTCATCATACTTTATCTGGGATTTCCATTCATTTTTTAATGTCTACTGAATAACACCACATATAAGGAACGTACATTTTCTTGGACTCATATTTTTATGGAAATATTAAAGAACATATTTTATAATAATTCTTTTACGATATTTTCCTAATTTATATTCATTGGGAAGTTAACAAATCCTTGATATATAAGATACAATCAAAACTAACAGATGCAGATTATCTAAAATTTTCAACATTATAACTTCAAAAACAGATAATTTGTTGAGTGCTTACTATGTGCCAAACATTGCTCTAAGTACATTACACTGATTGACTTATAAAATTCTCACAATCCTATTGGTAGGTGTTATCATTATTTCCATTTTACAGATGAAGACATTAAAGCACAGAAAGGTAAGTAATTTGCCCAAGGTCACAAAGTTAATAAGTAGCAGAGTTAGGATCTGAATCCAGGCAGGCTGGTTCCTAGGCCTAAATCCTCCAGAATCTGAAAGGGGGAAAAGGTATTAATTATAAGTCAGAATGGAATTGTAATAAGAAAACATCCAGCCTTCAACTCATGCCATTATCTGATTCTACTTAATTAAAAACTGCCTGAGGATGACATAATTGAAAATGGAAGAGTAGGGATTTCCAAAAATTCTCTTTATAAAAGCAATGAAAAAACTGGCAAAAACCATCTGAATCAACTTTTTTTTTCTTTTTTTTTTTTACTTTTTTCCAACTTTATTGAGAATATAAATGATATATAACATTGTGTAAATTTAAGGTGTACAACATGTTGATTTGATACACATATATATTGGAAAATGATTACCACCATGGCATTAGCTAACACCTGAATCATGTAGCATCATCTCTATTTTTTGTGGTTAGAATATTTACAGTATACTCTCTTAGCAACTTTCAAGTATACAATACAGTATTATTAACTCTAATAATTATATAATTATAATTACTATACTGTACATTAGATTCCCCAGAACTTATTTATCTTATAACTAGAAGTTTGTAAACTTTGACCAACATCTCCATTTTTCTCCCACCTCCCAGTAACCACCCTTTTATTCTCTGTTTCTACAAGTTTTATGATTTTTGGTTTTTGTTTGGTTGGTTTTTTTAGAATCCATGTGTAAATGAGATCATACAATATTTGCCTTTCAATGTCAGACATATTTCATTTAGCATAATGCTGTCAAGTTCTATCCATGTTGTCACAAATGGCAAGATATCTTTCTTTCTCATGGCTGAATGCTGTACATATATACGCACCCCACATCATCTTTATCCATTCATCTGTGGAGGAACACTTAAGTTGTTTCCATATCTTGGCTATGTGAATAATGCTGCAATGAACGTGAGAGTGCAGATGTCTCTCCAAGATCCTGTTTTCATTTCCTTTGTATATATACCCAGAAATGGGATTGTTGGATCTTATAGTAGTTCCATTTTTCATGTTTTGAGGAACCCTCTTAGTTTTCCATAGTGGCTGTACCAATTTACATTCCCACCAATGGTGCGGGAGAGGTCCTTTTTTCTACATCCTTGCTAACACTTGTATCTTGTAGTTTTGATAATAGCCATTCTGATGGGTATGAGATGGTGTCTCATTGTGGTTTTGCATTTTTCCAATGATGAGTGATGCTGAGACCTTTTCATGTACCTGTTTGTCTTCTTTGAAAAAAATGAAGAAGCTTGAAATCATATCAAATGCCTCTTCAGGCCATAATTGCCCAAAAGTAGCTGTTTTCCTAGTTTCTTAGTTTCTCCTAGTTTACCAGGCGAAAACTGCTGGTGTTGGAGGTTTGCCTGCCGAGGTGGGGGGCAGCTGTAGCTCACCGAGGAGACAGGGGCACTGGCAGCAGGGGTTTTGGGAAGTGCTCATTGGTGTGAGCCCTCCCAGAGTCCGCCATTAGCCCCACCAAAGAGCCTCTGAATCAACTTTTTGAGAACTCTGGAAACTAACCAAAGGGTTGTAGAAACCCAGGGAGCCTTAATTCAAGAAAACAGCTGAATATCAGTACCCTAGTCTCACCTCCAGCTCTCAGTTACCTGATAACCTTTTAAAAATAACAACCTGCTAGAATTCTTAGTACAGCCTACCAGTTACCAGAGTGAGCAAACTGGAAAAGAATCTTTCAAAGATTCATTCCTATAGAATTGTCATTATTTGACCTGTATGGCGGTTCCCTAGAAGACCCCCACTTGCAAAAGCTTTTTCTTTTGGACCTCTGAGCTTAACCAGTACACAAAACCTTCTCCCTTGGGAGGGTGTTTGTCAAAAACAATTTTACAGGCAGTGGGTAAGAGCTGGGGCAAACAAAACAATAACCAAAGGGCTTAAAAGGAAAAAGCAGAGAATAAGATGTCCACAGGGGCTTTGAAAAACTCCAACATATTTCTGGAAGTCTAGAAGGCCAAATGCAAGCAGAGGGCTGTATGCATGCCCAAG